>NC_140666.1:24495000-26995000 GCF_054131305.1 Coturnix japonica
ATGCAAAGAAGAACACTTTATCCTAACACCTGCCCTGTGAAGAGGACATGAGCAGCTAGTGGTAGCTGTGGTTTCACTGGTATCACTGCTACCAGTTGTAGCTCTGGTTTCACCAGTGGATCTATTGTCTGGAGCCCAATCATGGTATTTCTTAAAAAGACTTGATGCTCCCAGAAAGACGAACTTGGGGATGCTGCTTTCCCTGCCTGTGTGAATTTGCTGGATCCCATGAGCCTCTGGGATGTTGGTGTAGCACTAAGGTTTGTGGAGGGTTCCCACAAAGGTTTTCTCAATGAGGAAATGAACTTGTCTTCCTTAAGGGAGAGAGAACTGAAAGCTGGGTGAAGGGTAAGCAGCCCTGTATGTAGTTGGAAAAATTCCACAGACGCATGGTAGTTATTAATCCTGAGCTGTATTATGTGTACTTTCAAAAGCACCTTTTTCATGGCTTCTGCCCACAGCTGCATCATGAACTTGGCATCTGCGCTGGGTGGGAAGCATCTCCTGCATTGGGAAGGACACAGTCTTGTCAGCACTGGTCCCATCTTAGTAAACACCAACTATTACTATGGATCAGAGTTGCCTGTTTCAGGATATTTGCTATGCAGGTATAATTTCTCCAGTTACAGTATCATTCAGTGGCTTGCATTTGAAACTGTTCCTTTTATTGCTATGGCAAGAGCTGATGTCTTCATCATGTTATTAATATTAGATACTTCCTGCGTACAAATGCACTGTGCAATTGAAACATCTAAGACTTCATTCAGAACCAGTAAAATTTTAAAAGCCATTCCTTTAAGTGACATTCACAGTCTTTCCTGCAATTTTGCCATTTAAATATTGGTTGTATCCCGTGGGAGCAATGCTTTTCTCATCTTTTTATTGTTTTAACGTCAAGTAATAATTACCTTTAGCTCTTCTCTTTCCAAAGTGGATGTCTTTCATTTGAATGAAGGTGCACTGTCTTGAAAAGACAGTTTATTATTGCAACAAACCTATTACTTGTTGATACAGAGAGCTCTGCCTCATTGTTGAAGAGAGCAACAACAGCATGAAGCAGCTCAGTGAAAAGAGAAGTGAAATTAAAAAGGATAATAGGTGATGTTGTCCAGGAACTGATTCAGCTCATGTATCAGTAGTCAGAGATAGAACGTTACTTGGCAGGAATTGGTTTAATCTAATGGTGGTAAAAGGGAAGACAAAAAAGAGTGAAGTGGGCTGTTACCTGAGGAGCTTGCAGGCTGAGAGGGGTGAGATTTTTAACACAAATCCCATTCCTATGGAAGTACAAATCTCCCCAGTTTTTCAATGGAAACCAAGGAGTATTCAGGCTGCTTAGGTAGTTTTTTGAAAATTCTCTTCTCTCTAAATGTCTTCTCTTAAAGACATTTAGATAGGACACAGTGGCATCTTTCCTTCAAACCATGTCATGTTGCTCTCTGTTATCCTGTTACGAGTTTGATAGCATATTTTCCCCCACAAATAAGGAGACCTTTTCAGTTTGCATGTTGTGATTTAATATTGCAAGGAAAGGTCTTAAAAATTGTTCCATATTCTCAGACATGCAGATAATACAAACTACACTTCACTAGCAATAGAGGAATTTATTTATCAGAGGGAAGGCACTTTGACTTTTTACTGGTTTCTGCATGAATTTCTATTTACTGCAAAATGCATACGCTGCTGATGCAAATACAACTGAAATATATCTTTATATAGAAGTACACACACACCCTCATGTACAAGTGCTGGGACAGTAGCTTACGTGGCTTAGTGCCATTGGTAACTCATTCTTCCATTGAGCTCAATGGATTTTGAACCTGTTATCTCTGAAGGGCAAATGCTACAAGTTCTGGTTATATAGGCCAGGTTATATATATTGCTATTTCATGCATTGAGCTATGATCATAGAATCATAGAATCATCAGGGTTGGAAAAGACCTAAAAGATCATCCAGTCCAGATAGACATCCATTATGTCAACAGGACCGCTTGCTGAGCATTAATGAAGCAGACTTTGTACACCTCTTCCTGAACAACAACTCAAGGGACAGGGCTGAACCTGGGAAACCACTCTAGCTGAGATAAGCAGCCACAAATCACAGAATCACAGAATCATGGGAACAGTTGTACTGCTTTTCATTTTGATCTACTTCTGTGCTGCTTCACTTATCTCTATGCTACTGTGTTGCATGGAGCAGCTAGGCCCGCCATGTTCCTACCATCTGTGCAGGTCAGGCAGATAATCCCTGTGGTAGAGAGCTAGATTTTGATTCTGGGTAGTAGCTTGGTTTGGTTTTGATATAAATGTTAGAAAATATTTGGATCAAACTTTCTTTTTTACTCCTCAACAAGACAACTTCTGGCGAGACCTCAGAAATCTTCTAAGGATGATATTTGTGTATGTGGATTTTGATTTGCATAGTTGTGACATCTGCTATTGCCTAATCAACTTCCAAAGAATAATAACAATAATCATGGAAAACAGATTTAGGAAATCTGTGCTTTAATTAAATCTGCTAAGTGTCAAGTTTTGTTAAAGCACTTTGGCTCTCTGACTGTAAGTTTTGTCTTCTCTCTTATGACAGAATTAATCACAGCCTGGGGCAGAATTCTACCTTGTATTTGCTTTACTTAGCTCAGAGCTCTTTACTCAGGAAGCACTTCCATTCTTCTCCTAATTAGACTGATTTGTTACTGAAATCCATGAGCCATTACTCTGGAACTGAGCACTGCTGTTCGCCCCACACTCTTAGCTGCAATATGAACCTCAGCATAACACCAGATAGGGGGCTGTTACATTGCTCTGTGTGTTTGCTGTTCCATGCTACTAGCCTCCCAAAAGCCCCACTTGAAAGTGCAGAGTCCAGTTTTAGAAGGGGCCCAGAATTTCTCAATAGGAGGACAGTTGTACTCTGCATCTCTTTCTCCTGAGAACCAACATGCTGGAATAAGGTCTTCCCCATTGGCAGCATCACTGGGGGACAGATGCTGCCATCTCTCTGCAGGGGGGAGTTGGGCTGAAAAAATCTGGCTTTCAAAAATAGGTTCTGGGCAAGTTTGACTCTGGTGTCACCTACCTCCCTTGTCCCTGGGCGCCAACTGTGTGTAATGGCCAGAAATAAATAAATAACTGGAGTCTTTCAGAGCTATAAATGTAACCAGCAAATAGAGAAGAGTTCAGTGTCCCAAAATAGTGTGTCTTTTCGCTGACTGGCAGAAAGGGAGTGACTCAGACTGGCTGTGTACATACTCTGAAATAGACTTTTCTAGTTTGGAGACAAAGGCCTTCACATCCAATTTTATAAATTGCCTTTAAAATGCTTATGAATGAGTTAATCACATGGCCATCTGATTAGACATGAATGACTTCGCTATTTTTTGTGTGATTAGGTCATTCCCAGAGAATCATAAGATAAAATAGAATTTGACGTGTCATTTGAGGGTGACTAATAAAACATAGCTGAAACACTGCAAATAAGGATACAGTGCAAGTAGGACGTTTTCAAGCTAGTTTCACAATGCTGCGTCCTTCACTTGCCCTGCCAGAGCCTGTCCTTGATGATGGTGATGGAAGAAGCAGGATTGCATAGGTGCAGACCAGAGCCCTGCTTCATCCCTAATTGCTATCAGTTAGCTGTCAGATGCAATGCTGGGAAAGGAAAAAGCCTACAGACAACTGGAAAAGGACTACAGAAGTGGTTGGGGCCTACAGTATTATCTTCATTATGAGGAAAGCCTGAGAGCCCTGGGGCTGTTCTGCCTGGAGAGGAGAAGGCTGGGAGGGATCTTATCAATGCTTATATGTATGTAATGGGTGGGAGTTAGGTGGATGGGGCCAGGCTTTTTCAGCAGTACTTAGCTACAGGACAAGGACAGTAGGCACAAACTGGAACATAGGGAGTTTCATGTGAACATAAGGAAGAACTCCTTGCCTGTGGGAGTGACAGAGCCTGGGGACGGCTGTTCAGAGAGGTAGGGGAGTCTCCTTCTCTGATGATATTCAGACCTGCATGGATCCTTAGTGGTGTCTTCTTTGCATCCCTAAGAACTTTGTGTTGCACCTGTCAGCTCTAACAAATGAATGTCAGCTTTGCTGAGCAACTCTATCTAGTGCTGGCAGTTGACTAGGGAGATAAAATCAACACCGACTGACACAACTGCTGATATGAAGAGGCTTTGAAGGGCATTCTCTTCACTGCTGTAATGAAAGGAAGTGGTACTGTGTCCAAAACATGTTGTAGTTAGTTCGTAGTAGGTGAAAAAAGCTGCACAGATTAAATCAGACAGGACATATTACATGCTCATTTTGATGTACCCAGTGGAACTCCCTGACACTTGGTATGGAAAGTTCTGCCCTGTCGGACAAAGGTGGTCAGCACCTGTTCAGAATCTCTCCCTGAGCAGATTTAAAACAGAGTGCTCTTGGCTACTTGAATTGAAAGGACTGATGGAATGCCTGGTATTTTACTCAGCAATGACATGTTTAAGCCATGTGGTGTTTGGCAATATATTCTAGACACTTTGATATCTGTGGGAAAAATCAATGGAACACCAAGTCCTACTTCACCTACGTATTGTGACAAATGTACCCTGGAGTTGTTCAGTGTGCTGTGTTCTCTTATGAAGAACTCTAGAATTAGGCAGGACCAAACCTTGGGGCTACTAATAGTGCTGCATTAATATTGTATACTTTCTTGCATAATCAGATCTTTCTTAATTTAAATTCCTGTTAAAGTGGCGTAAATGAACTCCCACCATGCTGGCTACTGGCATTCCATAATGCCACTTTACCCATTACCCTGTCACTGTTTTACAGATCAGGGACTCTGGGGCCTCGAGTTTTGATGCTGCCAAAATGGAACTCAAAAGCTTTGAGATGCACTGTAGTTACATAAATAAGACTAGAGAGGAAAAAGCATCAGTCCGGGGTTATTCTTGTTTTCCAGTATCTATCTTCCCACTTTTTGGAAGTCAGGTTATGTTCTTGCTGTATAAAAGAAGATAGTGAATTCTCTTTCTCAGAAGGAACGTAAGAGTAATGGGTTCAAGTCTTATGCACTTCTTTTGTCAACAACAGCTCTGAAATGATTGCCTTACAGAGAAATATGAATAATCATTCTTTTAAAAAAAAAAAAACAGACAGAAGAAATATATAGGTGTGAGAGCGATGCTAAATAAGGAGTACTGGGAAAGAGTGCAGCCATCAGCAGGTATAAAGAAAAAGTAAACTACTATTTGTTATATAGATGTGAACCACAGTTTGCCCACAAGTGGAGAAAAGATCTGTGTCTAAATAAGATGTGACTCAAAGACAGGCCTTGGAGTGCTGGATCTCATCCTGATGAAGGCAGTTGTGATAAATCATAGTATCATTGAATTATTAAGGTTGGAAAAGACCACTAAGATCTTCCAGTCCAACCTCAGCCTACTCCCACCATGCCCACATCCCTCAGTGCGACATCTCCATGGTTTCTGAACACCTCCAGGGACAGTGACTCCACCACCTGCCTGGGCAGCCTGGGCCAGTGCCTCACCACTCTGTCTGAGAAGACATCTTTCATAATATTCAACCTGCACCTCTGCTGGCACTACTCAAAGCTATGAACAAGGCTGATGAGCAAAAGTCAGCAGCACTCCCCTTGTCACAAGGTTTGTATTCTACACAGTAGTGATGTTCTGCATGAGTGTGGCACCTCTGCAGAGAGCAGAGCCCTGGTAGCTTGTATGTCATTAAAGAGGTGGCTCAGAAGTGCTTTAGTCTTCTAATGATGACTGCTTTAATTGTTGAATTCATCTTCTCAGACTGCAGTAAAGCAGTCTGAGGTGTTACTTTACAAGTAACCCACAAAAAGCAGGCTGCAAGAGAGAAACAGCTTGCAGAATGTCACAGACGATAAAACCATTATTTCAGAAGCAAAAAGGGGTTGGGAGTTGACGTGTATACTTGGGAACTAAGCCAGAGAGGATTTAAGTGTTCTAATCAAAATGAATAAAAAACAACAGAACATTTAAAGAAGCTTATTTCTATAATAATGTGAAATGTTAAACACAGATTTACAAGCATAAATAAGAATTCAGGTCACAAAATGGGTTGAGACATCATACTGGCACCATTAAGTAGATGAAAGGGTTGCTGTCAATCTAACAGATAGTTCTCAGCTGGCTCTGAAGCCAGTGATACCATACTGCTTTAGGGATCCAAGAAACACCTGCTTTATCTTCCCAACACAGCCAATGTGTTGTGTCTGGGGCTGCACCAGCCCTGTCACTATTGCCCTGGCCATTGCACCTGGGTGTGGTGTATTTGCACAAGTTTACAGGAGAGAGCATGCAGATCTGAGGAGGGGCTGGCTGGTGGTGTGTGTTGTGCATTTGCAATCTGCAAGCTCTTTGCTGTGACAGCAGAGGCATTAAAACCTGAAATTTAAAGGCTCAGTTAAGCAAAGTTTATGCTGAAGTCCATCACTGAACACCTGAGCATTTGCTCGTATAGCCTGGTGGGCATCAAAGCTGCGGCTTCTTTCTATTGCGACCTGTGTGTGCTTTGCCACGTAGAGCTGGAGAGGTAATGTGGGGCCTGGAGACAAACGCAGCCAAACCTACAGTTGGGAGGGATTGTACCTGCCCCCGCTGCTTACCTGCCAGACCCCATGTGTAACTGCAGTGCAATGTGGGGATGTGGTGTGGGGTATATGTTCAGGAGCTTTACAGCAGGGAACATAAACACTCCTCACAAACCTGCAGCAAAACGTGCTCCTGAGATGAGAATGTGAGCAGCACCACTGTTAGTGTGTCAGCAGCTGATGCAGGCAGGGTAGACAGGAACACCAAGGGCATGTTTGAGTAGTTCGACTCTTAGGGCTTTATGCATAATAAGAAGGCAAAATGGGTAAGCAAACTCTCCTCTTGTTTTACAAGTCTCTCATGCCAGCTTTTTTTTCTTTTAATTTCTTTTTTTCCCCTCTTTTTTGCAAATAGAGCTAATTGAAGTGAAATCAGCTAATGAGAGACTTTGGAGGCTTGACCAAGGCTGGAACATTAGAATGTATTTGTTTTATGTGGTAGGAGTGCTTCCAGTTCACGTCACCTCTTTTCTCTTTTTGCTTCCTACCTCAAGGCCTGTTCTAGAATCTGCTCCGGTTTTTCACTCATGTGAAATCACCTCGAGGCCTTTAGGGTTTTTCTATGGAGAGAATAAGCTTGTGGGAGAGAGGTGATGTAGGGAAGTCCCTAACCACTGAAGAAAGCCACATGCATTACAGTAGAGAGGGATGCACTGTGAGGTGCTGCCTAGTATATTTGTTGCCACAGGTCTTTCCTTTTAGGTCTTCTATAGTGTTCACCACAGACTAACTGTCTAAAGTACAAGAAAAGGTTTTCCCTGTATAATTTGTACAATTTTTAGGCTTAGGATTTCTGCTTTCTTTACTACAGTAGCATTCTTTAGATTTTGTCTATGCTTGGCAATGTAACGCCTGTTGTTTGTTCATGATGGAGCCAGTCTAGAGTAGAAGTGCCAGTGTTTTAAACCTGAACTGAAGCACCTTAGGATGCCCCATGAGGGCTGTAGGACAGAGCTGGGCCCAGTTCCGGGTAGCGTATGAAATAAGCTATTACATCTCTTTGAAATTAGAAAAAAAGTTCATGAGCATGGTCAGATGAATTTATTTTAAGGTCAGATAAAACTGGTGCACCACTATGTCTGAATTTACCCTCTCAAACTAAGCCTGAGGACTTGCATTTGTGCAGTGGGAATTCTCCAAAGGCATCTGCCAACTGCAAACACAAGAAACAGGAAACACACTGTATTGTTTTGCTCAGTGTTAAATGTAATGCCTTGTTTCCCAAACAAATTTGGTAGGCTTCAGTTCCCAACCACTGCTTCTTCTTTTATAATTTCCCTGCTCGACCTGAGGAGCCTGTAAGCACCCAGAGTTTGTTTTCTCCCTGGGAAGGTGCTTACATTGAATTAACCAGTCACTTATCAGTCTTCCTTTTACAAAATAGAAGGTACTGAGATTTCTGTAGTCTCACCATAGTCAAAGTTTTGGGTCTGTTTTCTGCATTCTCCCCAGCTTTTCTAAGACATACTCTGTGCTAACAGAGGTCTCACATGTACTGTATGCACTTCTCTGTTTCTCTCTGGTATTCACAGTTAAGGAATAAATTAGCATTTTCATCTGGCTGAGATCAGAATGGGAGCTTGTGTGTATATGTAAACACCTGTATAAAGTGCTCTGCGATACTACAGATCCTCTCTGGAGTCACAGACACGTTGCCCTTCCTGCAGATAGATCTGCATCTATCGTCTCTAAAGGCCTTGTACTTAATTTGACAAGACCCAACTTGCTGACAGCCTCCTCACCACGTATCTCTGAACCACTTTGTCACCTGCAAATGAGAGCATAAGTGATCTTGTGGTTGCTTCCAGACATGGAGTAGTTCCAGTGCCTGTTGGTGCAACGCCTCCTGTGGGACACAGTCCTGGCTGACAAAGCATTCATACCCACAGCTGGCATCCCTGTGCCCTATTTGTCCAGCTGTGTCTCCGTGCTTTAGGCCAATCAAGAGTCCTTTTGTCTTCAAAGTTTTGCTCCTAGCTTTGGCATTTTACTGAAAGGAAGGAAATAGAATGTTCATCTCTTCAGAGGCTCATAAATTTGTGGCACAGACACTTCACAGCAAAATGAACATACAGACAACCCTCATGGTGTTTGAAGAGCCCTCATCTTCCCCTTGCAGGAGGATACCGGACAAAGCAAATTAGTTCATCAAACCTCTCAAAATGTAACTGTCCATCTGGCAAAGCTACAAGATCAGAGAGCTTTGTTTCGCAGCTGGACTGTTAATCTCATTATTACATTCACTTGTCACAGAGTGTTAATAGGACCAAATGAAAAATGTTCCTTGGCACAAGCTACTGAAAACTACTGAAGAATTGAATGACACTTTTCAAAGCATCTAAAAGACATGATGGTAAGCTATGATGGATCTTAAAGAAGGGTTGAGTACCTTTCATGTGTTTTCAGAATTCACTTAAATATAAATCAAATGAAAATCAGTTAAAAATCAAGCGTTCAATGAGCATATCCTGTGTTTTTCTTTCAAATATTTCCATCTCTATTGGTATTACTTTTGTTGGTGATAACAAGGATAGAAGCAAAGTGGGAACTGGGCATGTGCTAAGTATAAGCTGAAGATTTGGTATAGGGGTCTCTGCAGGCAGAAAGAAGAAATTAAGAGATTAAAAACTTGGTAGGTAAAGCCATGCTGAGCTTTTGTGTTCTGTCTCTGCAGGTTTAAGCCCTGAAGCCAGGGGAAGGTGTGAGCTAAGTTCTGTGAGTGCTCAAACTTTTACTCAGCTAGCACAGCAAGGCCATGCTCAACTGTACAAACACTTATGGTTTTCCATAAATACTCTATTTTAGACTCATTCTGCTTGAGAGAGTTAGGTGTTTAAAAACTTCTAAAGCCATCACTAAAACAAAATACCCAAGTGTACACAGGTTCAGTGTAGACTAATATGTTGGTTGAAGTCAGTGACTGTAGTCCTTGAAAGTGACTTTGTTGTTAACATGGTAGCAGTAGGCCAGTTGTCTGATGTGACTGCAGTGGAGCTGCTGGCTTGGATAAGCAAGAAGAATTCAATAGGCAAAACTCAGAATCTGACTCAAAAAAGATTCCTTTCTCCAACATAATAATCCAGACCTATGTGTCTTCTCTCCAATGGCTTTTATAGGGCTCAGCAGGAGCTGACTGGCTCACTACCATTTATCTGCATGATGGGTAGGCCAAGGAACAGCACTGGCTCTCTCTGGCTCAGGTAGCATGCAGCTTTCTGCTTTTGGGCAGCATGGAGCCAAGGATGTGGGTTTGGGGTGGTGCCTATGGAGGCAGAATTAATAAAGCCCTTATATTTGCTCCCTCAACTCGTGGGCTTCAGAAGAGGATGCTAGCTTGGGAAGGGCACCAGATTCAAGCTGCTCCTGTGTTGTGCAGCCCAAAAAATACTGAGCCTTCTGCCGGGAACCTTGCAGGGCAGGGCTCAGGACTAGTCAAGCAGTTCTGCAAAGGCAAAAAGAATCCAGGTGGAGGTCATTGTTCCAGTTCAGCATCAGCTGTGCTGGAGATGGGCTGGTTTAGGACGAGTCTGCTCCAGTCTCTGCAGCTCAGAGCATGATACCAAGAAGCCCAGTGCTCTGCAGATGGGCAAACTGGCACCCACACGCGTGTCCAAGGACACACCACGGGTTGGTGGCAGAGCTAGGAGTAAAACCCAGATTTCCAGCACTCTGATGTCTTGC
This sequence comes from Coturnix japonica, assembly GCF_054131305.1. Taxonomy (NCBI): domain Eukaryota; kingdom Metazoa; phylum Chordata; class Aves; order Galliformes; family Phasianidae; genus Coturnix; species Coturnix japonica. Next base: position 24,505,307 of record NC_140666.1, read on the forward strand.
TTTATCCATTAGTCACAAAGGACACAAAGCTCATCCTTCAGTGCTTTGTGAATTTCCAATTCATGCACACTTAGGTGTCTCTGTTACTTATCACTGCCTTTCACAAACAGAGCCACTTAAGATAACTCTGTACTGCTAATTTAGTTTCTACATCAGTGTTTTCCTTGACAATCGGTTGTAACTGCCACAATCAGGTTTCCCTCCTTCTCCCTTGCCCTTGACTATTATTGTACACCCACACAAATCTGTCTTATTTGTGCAGGTATACCAGCACACCAAAATATCAGAACAAAACAGAGCTGTAAATTAAAGGAAACATTGAATTGTCAGGAAGGTTGTATTTCCCAGGATGTGACAGTAAATGCTTAATGAGGAATTTCTGAAAACTGGGAATGTTCATTGTAGCCTCACAGCAATTCCTGAGTCCCATTTCCCTTGTGTGATGCACAGGTCCTCCCGTCATCACATGCAGTGCTTTAAGCAATCAGCTGCTAAATGAAGCACTGTGGGATTCCAGCACGTTCCAGCTGCGGGGTCCGGTCACTGCTGGCCTGGTTGTGCTGCAACGTGCTGGGAGCTGCCAGTAGCATGAATCATGCACAGTGCCCAAGGAGTGCAGCAGGGGAACTTCTCCAGCTGCTGCCCAGACAGATGGTGAGCATTGTGCTGAGCAGAGAGCATGCGATAGCTTGGTGCCAAGTCTGGGACTCGGTTGCCAAATCTCCTGTGAAGCAGGGTGGTACAGATAAAATAGAGACATGAATTATAGTTTGTTAACGTTCATTAAAACTTTTGGTGCTTATAATCCTGTTGAGATGACAGTTTCCACAGCATGTTGACCCTGAGGAACTCACCAGGTTTTCTGCAAATGACTCCTTGAATCCCTGAGTCCGCACATCTTCTTTCCCCAAAATGTTTGACTTCCAGGTGTTTGATGGCCTCGGGCTCCCGCCTGTTAGGAAATTGAGACTAAGCCTCTAAGTGTAAACCAAACCCTGACTTCAGTAATAAACCTAGAATTATTTCTACTCACCCCACTTCAATGTGCTCCTGCAGGCTTGGAGGAGACACAGGGTAGTTTGACTGACTGTGATAAAAGCAGTAATACATATGTTGCTATTTTTACTATCAAAGTGACCAGATAAAAAAAGACAGGAGCATAGGCCTAATCTGACTTCCAGTATAGAAAGCCTCTCTCGTTAAGCTTCTTTTTGGGGGATTCTGGCTGGGAACAGAGATCTGCTTTTATAGGAAAATCCTGAGGTCCTCTGCAGGCAGGAGGATGGCACTGAGGGAGCACCCTGCTTGTTTCATTGCCATTGCCTCTGGTTACATGACTTCATGTGGTATGTGGTGATGGAAGAGCCTACCCAGAGATTAATTCCTCAGGTGAGACAGAAAGCTTTGTAAGCAAAGCGCTGAATGTCTTTAAGAGGCATGATGAATAACAAGGAGGAGCACTGATTCCCCAGTTGGATTTGGGAGCCCAGTTGCATGGGAGATCACTGACAGAGAACATTTCTGTTAATTATCCATGTAAGGAACTTAAAAAGCCAGGTAGACCTTCAAACAACCTGCAGCTGGATAAAAGGGGAATGTTTTGTTCTGTGAGCACACAGGAGCACTTCAGAAATGTACTGTTTCAAGCTAAAAACGTGAGGTGCCCAGTAATAAAATCAATCCTTTGCTTTTTCTTATTGCTTCAGTGTTATATATGTTACACTGAGACAAGTGGAATTTGGAATTGACTCTGTCTTTCCATCTTTAAAAGCAACAAGGCTTCTTCAGCTGCTGGTTCTGGATTTGTTACATGTTTTGGCAGACGGTAATAAGCTTTTCCTAGGAGTTGGTTTTTTTGTTGGTTTTTGTTTGTTTGAATGTTTCATTGTTGTTGGTTTTCTGTGCGTGTTTTTGTCTTTCTGAAATTCAGTCACCGCCTGCTTTTCTCTTGGGTTTATTTTATTTCTTTATTTCAGCATTTAAGACTCGGTTCACCCACCAGAGCCGTGGGAGTACTTCCCACCACAGCAACAGAAATGAACAATTATCTCAGCTACGGTGGGAAACATTTTGTGTGCTCCAAACAGACATTTTTTTCATCATGGAGAATCATTCAGTAGGATGCTCTAAACTGTTACCATTTTCGTACGAAACAGGCTGTGCTTTTGATTTGTTGTCCTTCAGAGCTCCCTGGCAGGGAAACAGTTCTGCTGAAACAGGGATGCTATGGATTGGAATGTGAGGCCAGATTTTGAATTGCTTCGTGTTTCTATTTCAAAGAGGAAATGTGTTGTCTCTGGGTTTTGGCGATATAGTGGAAGACCTTCAGGTACAACAGATGAAAGTGAAAATTCCTTAAATTGGATGCAAAAGGAAAATCCTAATTTGCTTCTTGACATTTTATTAAGTTCAGCAGTGCAAATATATACAACAGCTGTCTTTTGTTGTGCTAATTCTGATGGAGTTGGCCACTGAGACACCACTGCAAACTGCTTCTGAAAATGCCTCATCACTGCCCATAACAGCCATCTGGAAGACACCATTTCCCATATTGTCAGGTAGAAAAGAAAATGGTAATGGCTGAAATTTTCAGTATTGTGTATCAGTCTTTCTAGTTCACTGCCCTACTTCTCTTCTACCAGCAGGCATGGCCAAGCTATGATTTCCTTATTGGTTTGTGAGTGTTAGAGCACTGCTGAATTGTGCATTTTGGCAGTTCCAAATGTATTCTCCAGCTGCCCGGTGCCGGAGGTTAGAGACCCAGCAAACGGTGACAGAACAGCCCATGCACTTCACAGCCTGTGCTTCTGAAGTGTTTGGAAAACGGTGGCAAGTGAAGTTATCTGCCAGGCTGTAACACATGACAGAGCAGAGCAGACCTGCCACCATTCTATCACCAGGGCAGTGATGGCTGCCCAAGGCCAGGGTAACCTCTTCATCTACTCTGCACTTGTGGATTTTAGCAGGGTATCTATGATTCTGGCCACAGCGGGATATTGAATACATTCACACAATTAGATTTTAGCGCCCTTCTGGAATCAATAGCAAATTTCCCATGGAATCAAATGAGATGCAGAGTTTTGTTGTATAGAAACTAGCGTTGGTTGGGCAGTGTGCTTCTGCAGTGTTCATTGGCAGCATGTAGTGAGGGAGAAAGAAAGGACTTGGATGACTCTGCGTCCAACTCCCAAGAAACAGAATCATCAAGGTTGAAGAAAGATCTTGAAGTTAATCTAGTCCAACCTGGAAGAAACACAATCTTCCTGTACTCAGGACTTCAACCTTTGTGCTAAACCAGTATTGCCGGCTCCAGAGCATCAGGCAACTGCTTTGAAGGACATTTCGGTACACAAACATTTGCCTATGTGAAAACAGTAAACTGTTCAGAGAAAGTCACATTTGTCATTACCTTAGGCTAAACCAATATGCAGAGTAGAGCAATGTATTACAAACATGATATTTAGTGGCAGTTAAACCCATTTACAAGCTGATCTGGAGAGCAAAATTTTGTAATTGCACACATGGTTGTTTACAAGGGCCTTGGCATAGAAAATAATATTAAGAGGAAAACTAGTAAGGGCTGAGTAGCACTTGTTATCAATAGACGTGAAGAGCTGAATAATGGGGTGAAGTTAAATTAGCAGGGCTTCTCTAATTTAATCTCATTTTGCAGTAAAAGAGATACCCAGCTATACCACCAGCTACCAGAACTTTCTACTATACGCTGAGAAAAGGAATTTACTACTCATTTAATCTGCATTCAGATGAAAAGACATTTGCCTTATTATTTTTAATTCCATCATAAATTTGAAATGATATTGCTTCCATGACCTTGTTATAATTAGCAGTAGCTATTTCTTGTTAATGAGCTATTACCTGCAAATCCCCATAATTCATCTGACAGGCGGACAGCCTGACTAATTAACAAGGTTTGACCAGTATCTCGAGCCCTCTGCAGAAGATTTTCTCCTCTGACACTAAAAAATGTTCTCTGAGGTTCCATATATAAATATATCAAGCAGTGTAAATGGTTTCTGCAGCGAGGTTATAAAATCGCCTTGCCAAGAAGCTTGTCTGTAACATTTATCCTGAATAGCGACCGTTCCCTAAAAATCCTATTTTGCACCGCGTTTATCCTGTGTTTAAAACTGTGCTGACTACAATGATGGTTATAAATCCCAAACAGTCCACAGCATCATTTCTACATGGCTTGCAAAAAATAAAAAGACTTTGAAATAAATAGAGAACATGGGACCACCCTACAGGAAGAAGCCTTTTCTCTGGTGTCATTCTCACTGTGGGACTTAATGATACGCTACAGTCCTGCTGGGAGCTGTCGTGTTGTAGTGATGTCTGGATTCAATGCTTTCTCTTACCTCAGTCCAGATAATCACAGAATCATAGAATCATTAAGGTTGGAAAGGACCTCTAGGATCTTACAGTCCAACCATTCACCTACCTCCAATATTGCGCACTAAACCATGTCTCTTAGTACCACGTTTAGACATTTCTTGAACACCTCCATGGACTCCACCACCTCCTTGGGCAGCCCATTCCAGCACCTGACCACTCTTTCAAAGAAGTTTTACCTAATACCCAACCTGAGAAGTTGCAGTGTAGCCCATATCCATACAAGGGTAATCTCAATTCATTAAAGTACTTTGAGAAATACAGCACTTCTGTTGGCCTAACATAGGAGTCTTGATATAGTCAAGACCCAGTTTTGCAATGCAACATAGTCCAGGGTCTACGTTTAGGTCTTTTAAGCAGTGGGAGCGTGTTCTACTGTGGGAACTGCACTGTCCTCAGCTGTGCAGGCTCTGAGCATTGTGGGTGACATGCAGATTAACTTGAATGCAAGTGATGGCAGCTCTTTGGCAATGAAGTTAAAAAGCAACAAATATGTCTTCCACTGATGATTTCCAATAGGTAGAGCATGCACTTAAAGTACTATTAGTTTATGGGAATATATTGTGGAATGGATGAACTTCTCCTTATGATAGGGGACAATGGGATGAATGAGAGGCTCATGCTGACAGCTGCTAGGTCTGAGAGCACACTTCTTGGATAAATATGCCATTAATCTTCTTGCAAAGCACATTGCTGTTGTAGAACGTGAGACATGTCTGCATAGGAATACCGTCAAAATACAAGCAGTAAAAGCCCTGAAAGACAGTGAGCTGTGCTGCCAGCATGGTTTCCACCTCCAGTTTCAGCTACCTACTCAGTGAGTTATTGTTATTGTATTTGTAAGTAACTCTCTGCAGACAATTTACATCGTAACCAATGCAGCACATTTGCTTTGTGACAGCTTTAGCACCCTGTTTACATATAATCTGTTCAGACCCCAGGGAAGAGCTGCTGCTCTGTTATTCTCTCATCACTCAGGCACCCCTCCATCTCTCATGCTCTGCTGAGCAGGCAGCAGCAGGGAGCAGCCTCACGCTTGCACCTCACCCATGGATTGCGAAGGGAGCATCCGAGGTTCACAGCATGCTCTATTCTCCCCAGCCCCTTCCCTCCCAGAAGGCTGCCTGGGATGCTCCATCCTTCAGAATGGACTTCGTGGCAGCTATTTCTTAAGGGAGATATGCTTTTCTGGAGCAATGCTGTTTGTTCAGTCAGGACACAACCGAATGTGCTGTAAAGCTATGGAGAATCAGGCCTAAACAATTTGTACCTACCCTGGGCCCCCACAGCAGCAGAGCTCCAGCAACTCCTGCTCAGCAGCTGAACAGTGTCATGTGCTGGTGCCAGTGCACTGTCACTATTGGCCCAGTCCAGGCATGATTGGCTGTGTAAGAGCCTACAGCTCCAGGAGTGCCTGTCTTGCAGAAGGCTTAAGGCAACTGCCTTGCAACATACAGAAAAAGCATCAAATGAATTCTTAGTGTTTGTATGAGAAACTGGTAATCACAGCCTGAACCTCTGATTAATCAGCTGAGGCAAGTGTCAGGTCAGCTGTGGGAACACTGGTGAGGGTAATTCAGCTGTGCTCCTGGAAGGGGTAGAGCTTGACTCCACCTCTTCTAGACTTTATTTAAGGGCTGACCACGACTAAGGCAGCACCTCTTTCAGATTGTTCCTTTGTGTAGGTTGCCTCAGTGTTTTCCAGCCAGACTGAAGGCTTCTATAGTGGTGAGTTTTTCCTATAGATAAACTTCTGGATATTTATCACCATCCTTCTTGTATTATCACCATCTTTGTTTTATTTTCACTTTACAGTGTTCTTTCAGGCAACGAAATGCACATCAAAGATATCTCAGTGGGAGAAAGATCAACTCTGGGTCTCTGTCTGAGTGTGTTCTGAGTCTGAGAAGTTACTACATATGTAATAACAAGGGAAAATTTTATTTGGGTATATTTGAAACCAACAGGAATCTGGGAAACAGGAAGCCAGTCTATTGGTCTTTGTCACAAGCTGACTTCTGTGTGTGACTTTTGGTAATGATTATGCTTCTGTATCTGTAAGGAGAATGATCACTAACAGAGCAACTGCAGTTGTGTGATGCTACATGCTGCTGTTGATATTTATATATAGCTGGTCAAAATCTCAGGTGACAAAGCAATTCTGTTCCCAGATGGGGGTCACCAGCAGCAATGGTAAGATTCAATGTGGCATCCTGCTTGGGGAGTCCTTCTCATGCTGACTGCTGAAGGGATGGAGTGTGCTTCAGGGGAAGGATTGCTGTTTTCCTTTGGCATCTGTCCCAGTTACTGTCAGAGGAAAGATAGGAGGATGGATTAACTTCTGGCCCAATACAGTATGGCTGTTTTTATGTTTGAAGGATACTGTTAATTATTCAAGAGCATAGAAGATATTCTTTGGAATAGTACAGCATCACTGAAAAATGATAATAAACTCAGACAACTACACAGGCTTTGACTGAGGTGCTGTGATTTAATAAGTAGACAAGGCCTGGTCACGTCCCTTGTCACTCCAAACACACTTTTAAAGTGTGGCTTTAATTTCAGTGTAAGATCTCGTCTAGACTGAGAGCAGTGCCCCATATCATTTGTTAGCAAATTGCCATGTGTGCTGGTAAGTGTGTCTGTGAAGAGCTTGATCTGGAAGTGAAAGATGGCAAAGACTTTATACGCATTAATGAGTTGGAAACAGGTCAGCAACAGAGTTCTAGCTCGTTAAAGACATCCTCTTGGTTCAGATAATTTCCAGTGTATGTTGGGCAGACATTCTCAAGCAGCACAGCAGACTCAGATGAGGAGGAGAATCAGAAATGAGTCACAGAAGGTCTACTACCCTCTGCTGCTTGGGGGAGGACAGGAAAAAGACTGGTTTTAGCATTATCAGCCCAAGTGATGCTTTCATATTTGTACAGCTTTTTAAAATGCTAATCTCTCCTTTAAGAATTGGCTCATCTATCTGAAATCCTTATGTATAATTTGATTGGGCTACATCTTCAGCCCAATTTCGGAGAGCTGTTTGTTTACAGCAAATGGGAATCTGTCTAATTTATCTTATTACTCCACTAAGAAAGCAGCCATACCATTCTAGACCTTCCCTCAGGCCAAGAGAACTCTGAAAAAGGGATGATTTACTGATAAGCGGATTTTCATCCAAGCCTGGGGACTGCTTCTGTGTGTTTGTTCCTCTACTTAACCTAAAACTAATATAAGGAATTTCATGTTTTGTATTTTGGATAACTTTTCTTCTGCAGATAAATTACTAAAATGACCTTTCCCCAAATCCTATTAGTGACCTCCACATTTAAAGGGTAATAATAGTGTTTCTTCCTACCTGTAAAACAGGGGGGAAAAATAATCAAAAGATATCATTAGATGTGTGAAATTCCAGAGAAAAGAGATGTGCTGAGATTACATTTGGGCAACAGCACTTGAGTAGCCAAGTCTGCAAAAAACAGCAACAAAAAATCCTGTGAAATCGAAGACGTATTTTAAAATAAATATATGTATGGGAAACTGGTAATCACAGTCTGAACCTCTGGTTAACCACCTGAGGCAAGCAATGAGTCAGCTGTGGGAGCACAGGTGAAGGTAATTCAGCTGTGCTCCTGGAAAGGGTGGAGCTTGGCTCTACTCCTTAGATACCATTTAAGGGCTGACCACCACTAAGGTAGCATCTCTTTCTGGAGATTGCTCCTTTGTGGAGTTTTTGTGGTGAGCCACAACAGTGCTTTCTTTGCAATGAGGACTACTTGCTTCACCTTTCAGTTCTTCAAACGCTTTACCTACTGTACTTCCACTCTCTTGTGTTTCCTCCCAGCGAAATCCTTGTATGTTGTTGTGCAGCACCTCCTAATCCTCATTTTGATGCTTTGACCACACTGATACTTAATGCTTCCCATAAGGCCTTTCCCTTGCCCTTCCAGGGCATTCTGCCTGATTCCTTTTATTGGCTGCGCCAACATCTCAGTAGTTGATGACCATAACAAATCTCGCTGCTTCATTAAGGAAATTTTCACAGAATCATGACCAAGTGGTAACTCAAGAACTTGGCTCAGTAGGTGGAGCGGTGTTCACTGTGCATTCCCATCAGATACAATGGGAGCCGGACTGTGTCTCTTCACAGGCGAGTAAAGAGAAGAAGCGTTGTTCAGCACTGGATGCTGCCAAGCAGTTTAGTTAAATTTGCTACAGTCAGCCAGTCCACATTTGGCATACAAAGAAACTGCACATAACTTGCTGAAATGTAATCACTGAGTCACATCATTGAGTGCTTAATCTCTAGGAAAGTTAACTTTTTTGACACAGGGTAGAGCACATCAGCAGGATTCTTTCTTGTTTATTCCCAGGTGCTGATAACGCCTTCTGCTTCTCTTGCAAGAGAGATTGTGGGCAATGCTACAGGAGTTGCTTTGATGTCATATCACATTTTGCTTTTACAAACACATCAAAAATGCAAAAGCACAACTTGTTTTCTTTAGCTCAACAAAGGGACGAGTACACTTAAATCAGAGAACCTGCCAATAGCAGCATCTGAGTTTGTGCGCTTGGTTATTAGACAGATCTTTGGGAGCTTTAAAACATGGTGTCATCTAACAAAACCCTCAGATGCTGCAAATGCACCCATTCCCCTTAGTGTAGTTGGCAGGAATCTGTTAAATTAGCAGCTCTTTCTTTGGCAGCTGTGCCAGTAGGAATAAAATGAAAAGGCTGTGCCAGTGTTTACTGACCGCACAGCTGCATTCTCAGGCAGTTACAAAGTCAGTCCCTAATGTGCCTCCTGTGACAGCTGGGCTCCAGCTCAGCGCCCTGATTTCCTTAGTGCCCTCTTCTTGGTGTGTGATGTTCCTTTGAAGCATCGCTATTTATTCATTTGACAGTTACAATGTCAGTGACAAGGAAACAGAACAAGTGGCTGTAAGTTTGCAAAAACAAATTGGAACTAGGAAAGCCAAAGCCCTCAATGAGTTTTGAATCTTCTGGTCTCTGCTCTACTCCAAGGAGCACTGAGTTTTTTGCCCAGCTGAAGACAAAAAATGTCTTTGCATAGTTGGGTCATGTACATTAGAGGGTCATTGTCTGCCCTTCAATGTTAATGCTTTTTCTGACAAATCAGCAAGGAAGTGGGAGGACTATAGCCTGTAAGGCATTGATGGTATTTTTGCTTCAGTCACTTGATTTGACATTTGTTTTTCAGAGGATCTGTCCAAAAATCCACTCCTGCTCTTCCCCTTAGCCTCTTTTGACTCCAAGTAAAGCTTCTCACCGACATTTCTGTTCTTTTTGATAAACTCTAAAGCACCACCCTGGAAACTGAGGATAGGCCTGTCTGAAGGAGCAGATTCTTTGTGATTCTGCTGTCAGTCTGAAAGGCATTGAAGAAGCATTCCAAAATCCTGTCTTTATCACCTCAAGCCAGTCTCACCTGAGCCACCCAGAGCATTTGCATCTGCAGGCAAATCTTCTAGTGGTCTTCAGTACCTGTGGGTCATGGGAGAGGATCGGAAGGGAATAGAAGAAGGCCAGAAGTGATGAGGTGACTGAGCAGGTGCAATTTAACATAGCCATAAGGAATAATAGGATACCTTTTATCTTGTTCCTTATGCTTGGGGCTTAAGGATTATTATTTTTTTTTTAACATCCAAAATGAAATCATGGGACTGTCAACATAACTGAGAGATTTGTGTAATAGATTTCTGTTCACCTGCAACTGGGTGGTCATTATCTGCTTTCAAAACACTGGCCGCTCAGCTAATGAGCCTCTTTTTTCAGAGAAGAAAAGGAAATCAAGCTGCATTTTCTATGTTCTTAAATCCTTTCAAAGTCCCTGAGGAAAATGTGGAATTTTCAAACTACTGGCAGCTTAGGAAAACAGGATAATCTAACAAGTAGTCAGCTTGGAAGAAAGTGAAGGGTAATCTCATGAACAGCTTCTGTGCCTACTGACCCTGCTGATCAGAGAGGCAGCAGGTCGTCTTCTTTCATATGGGTGGTAGGGCTCTGATTTGTTAAGGTCAGTCCTGAAGGTTCAAGTGTAAGTGGATGAGAAATGCTGTGCATTCCTGGACATCTTGATACTTCAAAAATATTAGATCAGAACAGTAATGCAAACAAATTTGATACAGTTTTGGATTTTGGAAAAACATCAGTTTGGATTCCTCTGTTATCCCCTCAATAGTGGAATTTATCAGTTTTATTAATAAATGGGCTCCTGAAGTGCTTGTGTAGAATCCCAAAGCTGCTGAGTACAGCTGGAACTTCACTGTCTATCCCAAGAAAAAATATGTACAGGCATTATGTTGGAAATGAAATAATAATGATGGGTCCATATCACAGAAGGGATAAGCCTCTGGAGCAGCTCTGAAAGTCAGCATGAGCTTTATGTGTGTGCTGAGGGTACAGATCACCTGTGGCTGATTGGTGTGTAAACACAGTACATGTATCTGTGAGTACATACATCTGGGGGAACTGTCAATAACAGCATCAGTGCACCCTTACTAATAGCCTACTAATTGTTTGCTGGTTTCTATCGATCTTTAAGTTGCATAAAGTCAAGATCAATCTCCTGAGTAATGCTTCTGACATTTGTTAGCCATACCCAATAACTGCTCTTAGGTTATCTTGCCTGGAACTGGCAACATTGTAAATGTCCACTGATCAATACATTGCCAAATAATGTTTCAGAAATAACCACTTAGAAAAAGCTGTTTGTTTCATAGAAGCTCTAAGCTCTGCAGGAGCTCTTTTGAAAGTGCAGAATGAGGAAACACTTTATTCCTTCCTTTCCCTGCATATGTATCCATCCAGTCTCTGTGGTATTGTTGCATTGCTAGGGTCTGTTAGTAAATAAATAATAATAATAGGATAAAGAGACATGCAGCAGCTGTACTTAAGAACTGAGTATTATAGGAGAAGAGTTTGATGTAGATTCTGATAAAGTATGAGGGCTGCTTGGAAAGTAATGTCTCCTGTTTTATTCTGTTGGCCCACAATATCAGAGGTGGATGTTGGTGGCATGGCAGTAGAGGTTGAACCTTCCCACCAGTGTCCCATTACATTGTATGGCTGTGTGACAGATGGCAGCAGAGGGGCAGTCTGGTAGTATGGTATCTGATATGAAAGTACAGATGAAGCAAAGGGGTGGAATTGTATTCAGCACAGTTTGAAAACATACATAAATGCCAGAATGGTCTTCAGGCATTGCTGAGCACTTCTTCATACTTCAATTAGATCATTGAACTTCAGATTTCCCTGTAACCATCAGGATTAAACCTAACATTCTCCTCTGGATCTGTGCCTAAAGGAGACGGAGCACCAGAGTGTGTCTATGCACACAATACAGTTGCAAGAATTGGCATTGGTTCTTTTTGCTCTTCTGAAACTTCAGCATCATTGGATGCTCAGCTGAGGATGTGATTTAAAGCAGAGCTGTTTCTGCTCGCTTGTCTCTTGCTCTGACTGTCAGCAAGATGGGTAGAGGAGAGGGTGCATATCTGAGGTACCTAGGAGTGCTAAGGGAGGTCTAGGTGCAGTGCTGCCCCAGGCTGTTTCTTCCTCTCATTTGCTACTTTGGATGCAATGGTTTGGGGTTTTTTCTGATGGGAGAATAGGAATTGCAAATCCAGACAGGTGCAGAAACACTTCTCCTGCCTCCAGATGGAAGGACCCTTCTGAAAAAGGTCTATGTGAAAATTTTGCACTGACTATATATATATATATATTATATATAATACAGATATAATAGACATTGGACTTGCATCAAAAGCAGTAAGATACTTCTATTTTCCCCCCTTAGTTTATGTCTTAAAAGCAAATTTGGTTTTGAAAAACAAGGATCTTTACAACTGGTCACTGGTCTTCAATTTTGGTTAAGCAGCCATGCCTGCTCGATTGTTATCAAGGATGCTAACACAGAGGAACAGCTAAGTATGTGGAAAATTCCCCCAACAAGAAATCGATGGATACTAACGATAAGTGCAGAAAAACTATGTCATCTGGTGACATGCTGCGTGCAGGATTGGTTTCTCATTACTTCAAGCCAACTCATGTAGAACTTGCAGTTTGCCCTGTGCTATAATTTATCCACTAACGCTCTAAACAGATTCATAAAAAATGGCAACCGATCCATATCTATCATGTTTTATGCCTGGGTGAAGAATATGGGTATTACTTTTATTAAGTTTCATGAAATATCTGCTCTTATATTCCAAGTGATAGATGGCTCTTGGCCAGTGTATTTTTTTTTTAAGGTGGGTTGGAGCAATGTAGAGAAGGAGGGGTGTTGAAGGAGAGAACAGATGATTGGGTGTGATTTTTATCTTGCTGAGGACAAAGAAGCTATAAACCCTTCTTGCCTTGGGGGAAGTGCACACAAGAGGTTTTCTGGCGTAGCCGGAGCTATCTATAACAGGGCAGTATTTTTGCAAGGCTTCTTAAACACGTTGTACCCAAGTAAATGGATCCTGACAGAAGGCGTCCTGTCACAGTTAAGCTCTCTCCCGAGCAGACCTGCCAGCCAGTTTCACCCCACAGCTTTTCTGAGTACTGGATCAGAGATTACAAAGCCATTCCCCAAAACATAGAGACTCAGCCTCTTTCCAAACATGCTCTTGCCAAAGCACAAATGAATGGGCACAATATGAGAGTCCGTAAGGACAGCATTATGAGGAAGGACAGGGAGAGCTGGTCTTCATGGCCCATTCTGGCTTTAAAAATCCGTGATGCCTGCAGAAGTCCTGCAGCTGCCGGGGAAGCAAAGCAGTGTTAGCAAAGTGAATCCTGGCTGTTACTAGAACAACACCAATTAAACAGCAGGAAAGAGCTTCAATGTTCTGCGTGAATCGTGATGGCTTGGAGAGGTGGCACACTGTGTGGTGGGCTTGGGTAGATTTCCAGGACCTCTTTTTTACATCAATCTGAGCATCGGTGTGCTCAGTTCTTCTCTAGCCATTGTGTAATTGCATGGACTGTCGCTGTTACTCCTGTTTTACACCACAACATGTGGAAAATTTGTGTCATCACCACACAGTGCAGCAGCAATAGGGCTGCTCTGTCTGGGGTTATTTAAGGAGATGCACAAAGCAACATGAAATGTCAGTGTGTGTCCCAGCAATTGGGAATGCACACAGTAGGCCATTGTGGACAAGAATAAAGTTTGAATTTGTGTTTTCTTGCAAAATGCAAGGTAAATAAATCACTAAGTCATTCTTCAAAGTCATAAAGCAGTGTAGTATCTAAGACCCTAACCTGAAAATGCGTGTATGTGTTCTTAACGTGATCATTGGGATTATACTTGTGTTTCAAACTGCTTAGATGAGTTAGCTTTGAGAGGGCTGGCCTCTGAATGCACAGGGAAAGGGCCTGATGGTTACTGAGTGCAAACCTCACATGTTCTGAGGAACTTTCACGTTGGTTCTCTTTGCTAGTTGTTCTGAAGGTATATAGCTAATGACACATGTGACACTGTTTTTCCATCACATTTTCGGGCTCGTTATCTTAAGAGGCTTAACTGTGCCTGTTGGACAGCTTTTTAGGGAAGGCTACAGTTAAAAGCAAGTTGTCTGTTACATTCTCTAACCTCCCAGACATGTTTGTGTGTGTCATATGTGTGTTTAAAAAGTCTTCACAAAATCTGCCATAGTAGTCTTAGGGCCAAAGCCAACTGGAAAGCCTTGCTGTGCCGGTCTGCTTTTCCTATTGTATTCAGGTCAGCACCAGCTATTGTAATTGTGATGTGTATCACCTTCGGCTGTTCTTGCTTCTTATCTCTGCATATAATCTTCAAAATCTATGCAACGTTTAGCATCCACTTTGTGTCAGCTGGAGTAGGGCTTATTTCATGTAATTTTGTCTTCTTTAATCAAAAGGTAATTTCCTGCAAGGCATCATTAAAGTAATTGAAGGAATTTATTAACTAAATCTTTTAATTGTGTAATGCTTTGGGATAAAAGCACGAGTGTGCCTGCAGCTGGTGGCCCTGTGGGACTGCCAATACAGTTGGCTGTGCAAGCCTTTGCCGGCCTGTATGTGGGCAACAAGCAGCGCAGCAAGGTGAGCTAGCAATGGGGACATGCAGCAGAGCTTCAGTACTTGCAGGACAGTCTCTGGTTTCCCACAGCTCTTACTGCCACTTTTCTGCTATAACTTGGCCTCCTTTCTTCCTGCTTGATGGAACTGTTGAAGAGGAATGGTTTGTCTGTGATTCTGTGACCCTCAGTATGTTCATCATACCATACTGTTAGGAGCATTCACTGTAGGCTGAGCAACACTAAGGCAGTGCTGTGCTCTTAAACACTCATGCCCATAGAAAGTGTTCAGGAGCACAGCACTGCCTTAGTGCTGCTCAGCAGGGCATGGGGGCTCTCAGCATCCCTGAGTGCTGCCCCTCCTTGCCAGCAGCAGGACGTTGGTGAGGCAGCCTTGGAGAAAACAAGGAGTAGCAGCACTGTAGCTCTGAGCTGCTGCAGGGCAGGTTGAGGAGCTGAGCCTGAAGAACAGGCATGGCCCTGGGAGAGTGGTTTCCATGGTTAATTTTCTCTTTTGTGTTACTGATTTCTCTTTTCATTACATTTGAAATTGGTAGGGCTTTGTTCAACGTTTCTAGCCAATAGCAATAACCAGGAGAGATGAGACTTTGCATGGAGATAGGGCGAGGGAAATAAAAGTTGTGAGAAATTGAAATGACAGGGTCATGGTGAGGACTAGAGGTGAGGAGGAAGGAAATCTGTACCCAGTGTGCTTTGATGAGAAGTTGGAAGAGGAGACTGCAGTAGGCAGGGAAGCCCTCAGAGACCAGGCTGGTATGTCTGGAGCATAGCTGGTGCAAAACAAAAGGAAATTAAAATATTTCTGTGTCAGATGAGTGTATTTGGGAGACAACTGGTTTTCTTTCTCGAGTTGAAGGCATGTGAACATGTTTTCATTGAGGGCGCAATACATGCTGCCACCCACACCTGTGCATCTACATGTTTGACAGGAACTACCATTGCTGGCTCATGGCTGGTGCACTGCCCAGGGCTGGTCACACAATAGATGACTGCAAGGTTTGAGAGCTCTGCATGGTAAACAGCCACCATGATGCCCTTTACAGTGGTCAGCAACCAAGGAAGGGAAGGCGCAGCCAAAAGCAGAGCAGCCAGCTTCTTTGGGTAGCACAGATGCTCCTCTCAATTGCTTTTGCATTTGAGGTTACATAAACCTTGTCTTCTTTTAGTTCCTTGTGAAATTCCTCTCTGTGAAATATCCTCTCCTCAGGCACCAGGGAGGCTGATGGCCTCACAGCAGGTGGAAGTGCCACTCTGTGGCTCTGTGTTTGAGTCTCTGCACAGTAATGCATGTCACTCTGGCTCTGACTTCATTTCCATTTGAGCAAGCAAAAAACACCATGGCACAGGCTTGGAGCAGCTTGCAGATGACTCAACATGACAAAAGCAAAGTGCAGGGTGCCGCCAACCAGGAGCTCCCACAGCCTGGCTGTCACATTGTCCTCTGCTGTGCATCTGAAGCCAGGCAAAGAGTGGGCCAGACAGTGTCAGGGAACAAGACTGTGACCTGAGAAAGCACAGAGCCCTCTGGCTCTACTGTGCTGGTGGTTGTGCACAATGGGGCTGCATCTCCTTTAACTCCCTGACAAAAGCTGTGCTAGTGTGGTGGCCCCTCAGGTGGCCATTGTCGGAGGGTCAGGCAAGGCAAGCTGTGAAGATGAGAAGCAGGAGATGGAGGCAGGTCTACCTATTACTATTACCTATTACTATTACTACCTACTTATTGAGACCATGTCTCTGAAGCCTTTTGGGGGTGTTGGGAAGATAAGAAACACTGGAACTGAGAAAGTACTGGAAAAGAAGAAGAAGAAAAAAGTAACTTAGTTTTATTATTTATTTGTTAGCACATATAGATACATAAGTTGCTCCAAAAGTAATGGCTCTTATTTATGCCTGTGGAAATTAAAACAGAGACTAAGAGCACAATAACACTATTGAATAGAGCAAATCCACAGCTACAAACCACTGTTTTCCAATATAGTCATCATTATTAGCTCTGCTTTTTCACCAGTGATGAGATGCATTAAATGCATTTCTGGCCCAAGAAAAGAGCTAAAACAGTGCTCTTGAAACCCAAGTGCCCAAGGTTTCGTATTAGATGTTACAGCTTAATTTCTTTCTTGGCACTATCGCAGTGTCAGAAAGAGATAAGCAGTAAGGAAGAGCAAAGTTTTGCTCTCCCAGAAAAAGTTTTTAAGATCCCTCTCTGAGCTTTCAAGGTACTGCCTTCTATCCCAGTGACACTGTGGGGAAGAATTGAGGGCAGTCTGAGGCTCCAGGACTGTAGGAAAGGAGAGATGTAGGCTAAGGGACAAGCTCTTGCTTCCACCATCCCTTATATTTTAGAATAGTGAGTGGCTTTTTTAAGGTCAACTATGTAAGCACAGACTAAATTCTCAGGAGGTCACTCAGATTAATAGGCTTTTCCAAACAGAACAAAGTTGTG
Organism: Coturnix japonica; assembly: GCF_054131305.1. Taxonomy (NCBI): domain Eukaryota; kingdom Metazoa; phylum Chordata; class Aves; order Galliformes; family Phasianidae; genus Coturnix; species Coturnix japonica. The sequence goes on from NC_140666.1 coordinate 24,522,221, forward strand.
GAGCTTTCCCCTCCTCGGTATATTTCAGATTCAAATTCAGTGTGTCTTTTGAGGACTTGAAGGACTTGAAAAGGACCCAAAACTTGTCTCTAGGAGGTTTTTGTGGGATGAGGTAGTTAGTGAGAATTTCCTGTCTAGCCATACAGAATCTGTGCCTGGGGTTCTAAGGCACAAGTCACCATGAATGTGGATGGGGCAGTTCTCCCTTGCGGGGTACCTACTTAGGCCAGCAAAATATTCCTTGATTTTTAGAGTGTTTTAGTCATTATTGCTCAGCAGTGTAGCAGGAAGGGTGAGTTGTGGATGTGGGGCAGTGCCTTCCCTGTCTGTAGAGAACCAGGAAAGAAAGCAGTGTGGCAGAACGTAGTTCTGAGTAAGGCTTCATAATCGGGTGGTCACCTAGGGAAATCTGGGGTTATTAGACTCCTGTGCAACTAAAATTACATTTAATGTGTGGTTAATGTGAGGGCTATCAACTGCACACAAGGCACGAGGCTTAGAGTAATTCCGAGTCCTCACCACTAATAGGTTTAGGGCAATTGGTCTACTGACTCCTGTAAATCACATCTGTCAGCAAGAAAAACAAGGTCATTCTCAGTGGCACTTACCTGCGCTGATAGATTACGACTCAAGACACTGAGCACATGGGGATGTCACTGTATCTCTTTGAGAAGGAATGATTTTAACACCAGGAACTTACCTGAGTTTATTAAATTTCTTAGGACCATTTCCGTCTTTTATGTGCTTACAGAATTCTTATGCCCAAGGTACCAGACCCTGCTTTATGTCTTGGGTCTTGATGAGAAGATACTTAACCCAAGATTCTAAGGGGAAAAAAACAAACAAACAATACGAAACCATTCCTATTTTATTGAGATTCTGTTGATTGTTTTCTAAAAATATTGCTGACCTTAATGTTGCTGTGGGCTTTTTATCAGTGCTTTCCTTTTAACATTAACAAGGGCAAATAAACAGTGTTTCCCTTAAATTTGACAAATTAAAGAGATTTAACTTCCTTGTAAGCTCTTTATTGGGTAACTGAGGAATAATATTGATTAGCTCAATGAGCAAAATGTGAGTTGTATTTATTGAACTGCTTGACATTGCTCCTCTCCCTGAATGTTATGTCTGAACTTAAGCAAACAAATGGAAATCATTTACTGGGGTTAACTGGGAGAAAATGCCAATCAAACCTCCCCACCTTGCCTGTCACTCAGCACTGCATCTTGGAAGTTGGCAGAGCCAAACATGTGCATGTGCAAATCGTGCGGGACTGTGCTCTAGCTGCTCTAGGACCTTCATTGCAGCACTTGTCTTAAATCACATCTCTATGCCTAAAAATGCACAGAAATGAGATTCTCACAGGGATCTCAACACTGAGCACAGGGTAGTCAGTACGAGGCAGCTGTCAAACTGCTCCTGGAAATCCCACTTAACATCCATCTACATTGCAGGCGAATAACTGACAAGCGAAAATCCTTGGCTATCATTTATACCTGAGCTCTCAATGACCAAGACCTTCTAAAACTACCCTCAGGACAGTTTTGCAAAGGAGATAAAGGATTTTAGATGGTTCAGGTGTGGTTTGGGGAGCTGGGGAGCTGTTTGTGGATGTCTTTCTGAGAGAAGATTGCTCTAGGAGATTTTTTGCCTTGATTGATTTGGGTTTTTTTCGCTTTGCTTTCCTAAAGGCACTGGGAACATCTGATAAATTGTTATCAGCTGAATTTCAGCCCTGTGTATGCTTTAGTTTTGTTTTGCTCTTTCTGTGAGAGCCACAGTGAAGCCTACAAGCGGCACTTGCACCGGGTCATGCTTGTGGTGTTTAAATTAGAAATGGTTGTGGCTGTATGGAATGACAGCAAATGTGCTGACTTGTGTACCTGGCAACAAACTGTCTAGAGGTTTAGTTGGGTTTGTTTCATGTTTGGGGTTCTGCTACTTGTTGTTAGTCTATGCTGGTTTTATGCTCCTTTTTATATATGCTATTTGCTTACTTGAGAGCAGAAGAGCACAAATATCTTGTGGCTGTGTGTTCTGTGATGTCTCAGGGCATAAGAAATAAGAACAGGGTACTAAAGCAGGTTAGAATTAAGATCATAAATTGCAAGGGACCAAACAAGACCTAAAGATCTTTTGCACGTTCCTTGTCAAAGTTTTTCTTTGGCTCTTTCTTCTCAATGAAGACTTTACCTTAGAGTTCTAATTTGAGTGAGCAGCCAATTTATTATATGGCATGTATTGCTATTTATTTTTTTCCTAGATATCAGTACAGCTGACAGAGAATATCATTTCAGTGGCTGGTGTATACTGTTCATAACAGAGCCTGACTTAGGGGAAGAGCACCTCCTCTGGACTGTTTCCTCATACAAACTCAGAGAATAATGGACAACGGAAGAACCACTACTATCAGGCCTTTGACACAGTCCACCATAATATCCATCTCTCCCTATTGGAAAGATATAGATTTGGTGGGTGAACTGTTCAATGGGTGAAGAACTGGTTGTAAGATTGTACCCAGGGAGTGGTGGTCAATGGCTCAATGTCTGGTTGGAGATCAGGGGTCAGTGCTGAGACCAGTGCTCTTTAACATCTTCATTTGTGACATCAACAGTGCAATTGAATGCACTCTCAGCAGTTTGCAGATGACACCAGGCTCTGGGGTGAGGCAGGGCAACAGAGGGCATCTGTTCCTCTGCTCTGTGCTGTGAGAGCTCACCTGGAGTGCTGCATCCAGGTGGGGAGTGCTCAGTGCAGGAGAGACACGGAGCTGTTGGAGTGCATCCAGACGAGGGCCACAAAAATGATACAAGGGATGGAACACCTCCCTGTGAGGACAGGCTGAGAGCTGGGGTGTGCAGCATGGAGAAGGGAAGGCTGTGGGGAGAGCTGAAAATGGCCTGTCGGTATCCAGAGGGACTGTGAACAGGAAGGAGACAGATTATTGAGCAGGGCCTGCTGTGGCAGGGCAAGGGGAAATGGTTTCAAACCAAAAGTGGGGAAATTTAGACTGAATATAAGAAAAAGTTCTTTATGATTAAGCACTGGCACAGACTGTCCAGGTATGGTGGTGCCCCATCCCTGGAGACACCCAAGGTCAGGCTGGACTGGTCTTTGAGCACCTGGTGGTGCTGCGAGCGTCCCTGCTTATTGCAGGGAGTTGGACCAGATGGTTTTTAAGGATCCCTTCCAACTCCAGTGATTCTACAGTTCTGTACGTATGTTTTTAAATTCTGCTGAAGTGATTAGAAATGTCTGGAGGGTAGGTAGATTTGATTTCACAATAAATTTCTCTAATTAAGGCAATTATTATCACTGCACAAAGCAGGTTTCTTTCCGTATTAATTTTATTTAAAATGCTTTCAGTTCATTAATTTCTAGCTGATCTTTAATTATGCAAATGTTTGTAATGGTCATATTCAGTCATAAATTTCCTGGCTGCTGAAATAGGGCTTTGAAACACCATAGGATTGTCTGTTTGGTTTTGATCTTTTGTTGTGTGTGTTTTTGGGTAGTTTGTTTTTTGGTAAGACAAAATAATTTGTTTTGAGTGGACATTATAATCATTTGATCCAGTAATACTCAAGATAGCCATTGGATTCCATGAGCATGGTATCTAAAAAAGGATGACATGTTTCAGCACACAGCTAAGCTTGTGTTCTGTAGAATAACCATGTAAAAGAAGAGGTGAATTAAGCCCAGGTATAGTAATTAGCACAGACTTAATAAATCTTGCTGTCTTGAAAAATAGAAAGACTTCTTCAGGAAGTCGTCCCAGCTGGGTCATGGATGAGGCACAGCAGCATCCTCTGTGCAAGGATCCAGCTGGGCAGCGCGGGATGATGAAGCAATAAAGGAATTTCATTCAGACCTTGAACAGGTCAGTGGAGCTCAGAACAGGCCTCAACTAATCGTAGCATTTTTGGGTAGGCATAAGATTGAGGACAGAGCAACCAGCAAGGAAAATTGAAAATGTGCATTACTCGTTCTCATGAATGGGACTACAGTTATATTTCAGGGGTTGTGAGTTTGAATGGTACATGGAGATTCCCTGTTAAGGTGTGCAGACCAGCTCTGAACAGTGCAAGATGGGTTTCTTTGTAAGTGCAGGTCTGTCAGAACATCCAGAAACAGAATATGATCACTGAATTAGGACAGTCTCGTTCCCTGGTTTCCAGAGTCTACAGCTTAATACCAAACTTTGCTTACCATGTCAGTTCAGGATAAGTGGACAAGCAGCAACTTTTTAATCAAACACAGTACTGAGCCATGGCAGACATATTCCAGGAGGTGCTACAGTGGCATGCCACTGGCTTCCACCCATCCCTCAGAACGATGTCCTTGCAAGGGACTGGGAGAAGACAGAAGTTTTCTGCAAAGCAAATAGAAGCCACAACACACAGAGAGATTATATTTCATGAGTCAAGGTCTCTGGTGCCCCGGGCATTTGTTTTGTGGATAAATTGCAGGCAGAAGCTCTGTCTCCCATATCTTCTTATCCAGAGCATCCTTCTGAAGGAAAAGGAAATGTGTTCTTTATTTGTGGTTGTATACAACCCAGGCTGCCTTACCAGAGGAATTTAAATCACTCTGCTGCTCTTTGGCCAGTTTCTAGCACTTGTAAAGCACATTAGAGCAATAATGTTCTTGTCAGTGACATGGTGATTTGCCTTACAAGCCTCACAGCCTGGAGAGTCAGAGCCAATCCTGCTGACAGCCTGCAGAGTGCACTCACAGAGCTGTGATAAGCAGCCTGACTTCCTCGCCCTCTCCCTCAGTGAAGTGAGGGAACAAAGCCTGCGAAGTGCCCGTGTTACATCAGTTTGCGTGGGGTGGGGAGCTAAGGCAGCTGCTTTGCAAACACCTCTGTCAGCCTTCTAGAGGAAAAGGTACAGCAGTGGTAGCAGAGAGAACCTGCACAATGCATACGCATTGAAGACAGAGGCTTGGAGCAATGGGATAAGGTTTTCTGTGACAGCAGTTTGGTTGTCTTCCTTTCTGTGTGTGTACATCATCCAACCCTGTAACTACACAAGTAATTGTGTAGTGCTCCAACAGTTGGTATTTAATTTGGGCAATATGAATTGTGAGAGAAGAAGCTGCAATGGTGTCAGCTCTGTCTTTCATTTCTGTCATTACTTCTTTCCATTTCTTAGAGGAGTGACAATAGTTTGGGGCTGTGATTGATGAACAGCCTCCCACTGCTGTGGAGGGGGTGCTGAAGCATGGACCAGGACTGTTGTGAGTGGTGCTGTGTGATGCCGAACCACAAAAGGATTGGAAGAAAACCCAAATGTTTCATGCTATAGTGAAAAATCAAAGAAGGATTCACAAATGGTTTTTGCTGTTAGATGGGTGATTTGCTCCAGGGGTGAAAGCCTGATTTGTTGCAAGAATGGAGCAGCAACAGCAGATGTACATCAGAGTATGTGAACTACACACTGCACCCCTGACTGGATGCTGGCAAATTAGCAATAAAAAAGATAAATACACTGTCCTGTGAAAAAGAAAAAAGAAACAAAAGTCAGTACTGTAAAAATAAGAAAAAATCACTGAAAGTTTGTTATGGTATGTGAATAGCTTTTGTATGCTGTGCTGGTCAGCCATCTAGCCTTGGTATTTAAGTTTCTAAAGGGCTGAAGAACTTCTAGGTATTTTAAGCTTCATTTCTCTGATGCTTGGAGCATGACTTGTTTCAGAAAGCCTGGGCTGCAGTATTTGTCATTCTGTTTCAAAGCATGTCAGAGCTGCAGTAAGCACAGCCCGAATCATGCCTGGCTAAATTATTTTGCAGATTCTTTTTCCACCCTTAACCAGGACTCCTACCCCCACCAGGCAGCTCTTTTGCTTCGGTAATTGCATTTCTGGAGAATCATCTTCTTCAGGAAAACGGGAAGGGAAGGTGACCCACCAAAGCACAAGACCCGGTGCTGTCTGTGAGCAGCAGGCTTTTCTGAATCCTGACCTTGTTTCTTAACACATTCTTTTCAGTGTTCATTTTCTCTGTTTCTCAGCAATTTATTTTATTAATTGAAATTGCAGCTGAAATGTCTATCTGATTTAAACAGAAGCAGTTTATAAATGGAAAACTTTCAGGATACTATTCATTTTAGGAACTCTGATGTGGCTAATTAAGTAATGCCGGGGGGAATTCTGCTTTAATAAGAATAGTCAGTAGTGGAGCTCTTCAGTGTGGTGCAGAATGATGTCCAGAAGCGTTGGGCCTTCCACGCAATGAGCTGTTGGAGTTGCAGGTTGTCTTCCCATTCCCTTGCCTCTAGCTGTGCCCCTCCATTCTGGGAGTCAGCCCCAAAATCGGGACCTGAAACAGGAACTTTCTGGGCTCAGTGTTTCTCTCCATATTCAACAATTAGGAAAAGGGGAATTTGGCTGCAGTGTTAGAATTCCACCTCTTGGGCTGTAGTGCAGTGAGGCACACCCTCTTCTAGATGGGAGCTGCATGGAGTTACCAGAAAAACACTAATAATAGCTTGCTGCTGTCATCAGCTGTATTTTAGTGAGGCTGGAGAGCAGCATACCCCTAGCTGGCCTTATAGAAACTTTTCTGAAGGAATACGGAGCTTCTGCAAGGAGGAGCCCATGTTGTGTTTTCTGACTTTGTCCTGCTGGCTACTCATGGATGCAGAGAAGAATAGTGGAGCTGCAATTCATACTCAGCTTCAGGAGCTTTAGAAGTGAGGGATGTTCCCATCTGCCTGGGGATGAGAGGAGTGGTTTAGGAGAGCTGGGATGTGGGTGGGACCTGGACAAATCGTCAGGCCTCCAGCTCTTTCCACCTCGGGACGGATCAGCTGGACCCAGATGATGTGTGTCATGCTGCCATTGAGAGGAAAGTCATTTGTCTCTATGAGGCAGCTGCTTTCACCTCCCTCTGCCAAGTGATGGCTGTTCTGATGGGATGGGATCATAGAATCATGGAGTCACTTGGGTTGGAAGAAACCCCAGTGATCAAGATTCAACCCACTGCCACAGGCAGGGCCACCACCCTTCTGGTCTGGTATTAGACCAGGTTGCCCAGGGTCCCACCCAACCTGGTAATGAACAGCTCCAGGGATGGAGCATCCACAGACTCTGGGCAGCCTGTTCCAACACCTCACCACTCCTTCTGTGAAGGGTTTCCCCCTGACATTCAATCTAAACCTTCCCTTCAAGGGATGGGATGGGGTGGGGAGATTTAGGTGTGACCAGTCCCAGTCTCAGAGCTGAACGTACTAGTTCCCACTGAGGCTGGCATTGACCATGTCAGTTTATTCTGAGGGCTTTTCCTGGCAGCAGAGCTGGGAAACAAACCTACCTGAGCACATTCAGAGCACAGAAGCTGTCACAGGAAGGGCTGCTGACCCCTCGTACTGGGTTTGTTTATTCTGGGAGCTGTGTACCAACAGATGTTCCAGTTGTTTTTCCAATTTGTACAGCAAACCTTATTATTTCGGAACAGCCATATTACCTCAGGATGTTTGCTCTGCAAGTAGAGAAGTTTTAGGTTCACCTTGGAATATTTTTGTTTCCTCGGGGCTTTGTGGTGCTTTTTTTAAAGTGAAAAAAACTGCTGGTTTGAGAAAAAGCACACCCTGTGATATATCTTGCCTGTAACGCTTCGTGCCTGTCACAGTGTGCCAAGTAAAGGGCATATGCCATCAATGCTGATAGGCCATGACTAGCCTTTTTTTTTCTTTTTCACATTGCTGAAATTGTCTTTTTCCATTAAAATCAAGCATGGAGTGAGCAGCTACATGCTGGGAATCGTTAAGTGGTATTTAAATAGACACTTATCACACCTCGGAGGCAGGCGGCACCAGACCTCACACCTGGCATTGTGTGTGCTGGGAGACGCAGCCAGGAGCTCCAGCTCTCCCAACCTGCTGGGGTAGGCAGTGGTGGGTAGTGGGCTAGGAAGGCAGGTGGCTCCCAGCTTGTCCTGCAGCACAGTAGGAGATGGGCCTGGAAGCGTCACTCACTGGTGAAGTCTGAAGCTTCTTAGAGATGATGATTGGTGCCCTGGGATGCACAGCTTGCAGTGGATATCCATTCCTCCTTATGTTCTGGATGTTTGAGCTTGCTGTTTGTAATCTGTAAGCATCAGCACGTGCTCAGTGGCCGGCTGTGGGACCAGAGATCATAGAGAATGCCAGGATAATGAAAGATTCAGTGAAACGTCTTCAGGATAAACATTCTGATTTTCTTTCCATTTTTATCTTTTGATATTTGAGAAACGCAGACACAAGTACAGTCTTTAAACTTTTTCTTGCCATATCCTAATGTTTCAAAAAGGCTTGTAATTTTGGCTCTTGGAAACGATGTAAAGACGTCTGATTTTCAGTGGCTGGGAATGCTGCTCTTCCTGAATAATCAGACTCTTTTGATGTATCTTAAATTGGGCACTGGAGTAATGGATGGGCAGATACAAGTAGTTGACTTGGCACTGCTCCGTGGGGGTTTAGGCAAAGATGCTTAAACACGCAGCTCTGATATGCTCTGATATGCATGCAGCCAGTTATCACTGCTGAACTGACAAGAGGCTGTGATTAAGGCACAGAAAGTCCGTCGTGTGAGACCATTAGCCCATGTTCAGCCAAGTGATGTGCTCCTGATGGGCAGCCGTCTTTGAAAAGCGTAGGTCTGTTCTTATTTGAGTGTCAGAAGAGTCTCCTGCTGGCACTAAGAATGACTGGCATGATAAAACAGTCCTTCTAACTACAGTAAAATGCATTACTTGGATTTTGCCCATTTGGTCCGAGTCCTGGAAAGTTGAGCAGTAGTCTCCCTTGACATGAGATGAAGCCTGTGCTCACATGTAGGGTGGTGACTCTACAGCTGCTTTTGTGACCCGAACTACCTATGCTGGGTAAAAAGAAAATGTGGGTGCAGAACAGCTGTATTTGCACACTGAGGAATGGGGATGGTTCTCTTGAATTCCTTGGCTTATCTTTTTTTTACCTTTGTCTTCTGTAGGCAGACAACCATCTGTCCTAGCATAAACACCACAGTCTTTGACAGTGCAGCTAACGCTGTAGCCAGACAGAAAGCCACGTAAATGGTGAATTCTTGGAAAGAAAAGGAAACTGATTAATTTCCAAGTTTTATTTTCTTCCTTTAGAAAGTGTTTTTGAAGAACTGAAAGGACGAGTTTGTTCCTGTGTTACTTGAGTGATGCTTTGAAGTTCAATCCTTTGCCAAAAGCCTGTTGACAGTAATACAAGTGTAGTTGGTGTTTACTAGCACGTATTACCTGGTGATGTTTAAAAGCCCTCTGAGCAGCTTTCCAAGCCTTCATTAACATGTGATTTCTATCTAAGTGAGGAACAAATTATCACTGTGCTTTTTTTTTGCAAGTGGGTGGTAGCAGGAAGTGGCTTTGGTGGTTTACCTGCCTCTTAGGTCACACTCTTCAGTCCTTGCAGGAATTCCAGGAGTCTAACAAAGTCATCTTTTTTCTATTTGTTTTATTTTTTGTTTTCTTAATAACTAATTTGACAGCTCTGTACATCGTCACAATTTCCCTCTCATGGCTCATGTAGTATCTTTCTGGGAAAAGTGAAATGAAGCGTAACCTCAAAGTTTCCTTTCACAGCAATTTCCTCTTAGCTGCAAATCCGCATTGGTGTTTTTCCTACATTTTACAGATATACTTTTTTTTTTCCCCCCCTGTTTTTAGGTGGAGGGGTTCATCAGATGCTGGGTTTCCTCACAAAGTGGCTGTGTCAGTGCATCTAATAATTTCTTTTCTTGTGGTCCTCAGGCAACCCGCTGACAGTGGCCTGCAAAGCTTTCTTTGGGTTCAGTGGTGAATCTGGCCCCATGATCTACTGGATGAAGGGGGAAAAATTCATAGAAGAATTAGAAGGTCACATTAGAGAAGGTGAAATCAGGTACTTTTTGGAGTGTTTAGTTTTAGAAATGTGGTATGTCCCAAAAGCATATTTGTGGTTTGTTTTTAGAACAAATTTTTAACTGGAATTGGAAACAGTTCTGCATCTAAAGACTGATAAATGACTTGGAGGCAGGGCAGCATGAGATACGCTCTCTCCAGCAAATAAACTTTTAAGACATAGTGGCTACCTAGGTGTCTGAAAATTTGTCGCCACATTCCCCTGGTAGTAGCTGAAACATCTCTTGTTAAAACCCCAAAACAACTTTGGTTTATCATAGAGAATTTTGGTGTCTGTTGCTATTAATGAAAAGTGTGAAGGTCTCCAGAAAGGGGCAGTTTCCATCCAGTGCAAGCAGCGCGCTGGTTAATTACCTGTTTTCCCTTGTGCCTCTACCTGCCTCTGGAGAAAATATTTCATTTTGTTAAATAGAAAAAAACTAAATGAAATTAAATCAAAATGAAATATTTTTATCTGTAAAGCCACGTTAGACTGCCAGCAGAGCTATGTGCAAGGTTGAGTTCACAGGCTTCAGACTGTGAGGGCATCGTGCATGCTGTGTTTATCCCCTGCTGTATTTTGCAGCAGAACACTAACAGGATCAAATAAATCTGGCAGATTATACATGACGTTACATTTCCCTGTTCAAAGGACCAGTCACTTTCCTGAGCAACTGGTAAGAAACCTTTCACAAAAAGAAGGGCATTTTATTTTTAGACCTGTGCCATCACCAGGAAAAAACCTGCATTTACGTTGCATTATTTGTCATGCTCACGTTAGGACAATGACATGAAAAGACTGTACCTCTGGCCTGAAACTCACTACAACTTTCTTTTCCCTTTGCTGAGATTTTGTTTATTCCCTGTCTTCTCAGTGGCACAGGGTTCTTGTTCTTGATACTGTCACCTTATAAGTCAGGATCTACACCAAAATAAAAGAGGAAAATTCCAGAAGGTTGCATGTTTCCTTTCAGACTCCTCAGAGAACATCTTGGAGAAAAAGAAGTTGAGTTGACATTGATCTTTGATGCTGTAGAGGAGGCCGATCTGGCTAACTATACATGTCACGTGGAAAACAGAAATGGACGGAAACACGCCAGCATTCTTCTGCGCAAGAAAGGTAACACCCTTCATTTTATTATCCTCACTTCCTCTTGCCTCAGCAGCCATCAGTCAGCCAGCAGCAGAGGTCCCGCTAATCTGGCTGAGCCAAGCTAAGCTCTGTGCTTGCCGGAGCTGAAGTATAGTTGTGTTATGGCTTCATTTTACTATTTGTGGGGAAAAGAAGTCACAAACTGTTCTTTAGTCATGAGCAAATCATCCTCACGATTGATGTACTTGTATTGTACTGAGTACAATAACTGTTAGGAGAGCAAAGAAATGTTGCATGTTAGAGTCAGTTAAAAAAAACAGTGCCCTCCATCATCACCCTAGCAGAGATATCCCCACTGATAATCCCCTTTTCAAGAAGGTTTAAACAGACCGTTGGTATCTGAGCCTGCTGCAGGTTGAACTTAGGGTTAGAGGCCACCATGGAACTAATAAACTAAGAGCCAGGTGACTGAATAGGAAGACCAGACAAGGTACCTCTAGGTGGGGTTGAGACCAGGTCCACCAGCACCTTGGTTCTAGAAGACAACCCTAGCCCTGGGTTTACATAGAACCATGCTGAATGCTGAATGCTATATTTCATGGCTATAATTCACGCCTTCAGATAATTTGTATCAAATCAACAGTGAGGGAGAAGTGGTATTGGTTCAAAAAAGGTTCCCGCCAGCAGTCACCCAGAGAGCATGCAGGCAGGTTTTTAATAGTAGGCTCCACTGCCTCTCCGGACAGACTCCACAGCCTCTCACTGGCTGTGCTTTATGCTAAGGATAGAAATACATAAGCTGTAAAACTACTCTGAAAAACAGGAACCTGCTGCTGTGATGCAGAATGCACACGGATGTTTACTCAACATCTCAATTGATGGGATGTCACAACTTTAATTAAGGAAACTGGTCATCATGATGAAGGATTAGTCTTGTTAGTGCAAAAGGCATTCTACCTTCCCATCCACTGAACCTAATAAATATACAACTGATATCTTTGTTGACACTGTTAAATGTTCAGCTGTGTTGCATATATTAGAATAACAAGCTAAGTTTATTTATAACAAGAAAATGCAGACATTTCAGACCTCTGCTGAAATTATGGAAGCAGCACTGCTGAATACAGAATTTGGAGGTGGACAGAATCACTTCTCAGCTGCTATTTCATTTCTGTCTGAATTGTGTCTGTAGAGGGCTTATACGCCCCTCAGGCATGTTAAGTGATTTGTTTTCAAGCTATTAAAGTGTGATTTAAAGTATCTCTAGTATTTTCACTTTGTCCTTTGACTACCTGTCCTGTTGTTGTGGTTTTATTAAATTCTTACTAGCACTTGACCAAACTTTTCACTTCTGTTGCTTGATACAATACTTCTTATTCTAGCTTTCTCCTGCTTGGATTTGGTTGTAGAGTACTCATAAGCTAGGCAATAGTACAGTATTGCTCACCTGTGATAAGAGTTAGGTCAGGACTGGTAGAAGGCTGTTGACCAGTATGTGTGTCAGAGGATCACAAGCCTCCCTCCGAAGTCCTACCTGCTAAGGGCTGCTTTATCCCTGTTTGTTAGGAGGTGCTTGTAGCTTGGTTTTGTCTCCAGGTTGCCACATTACTACAGGTTGTATCAGTTCAAAGGAGTGACTGCAGCACATCAGGTGTACCCAGGACAGCACTGGTCATGAGTACTGCTAAACTAGGAAGGCTGGAGTTAAAAAGAAAAACCAAAACCAGGGATAAAATCCAGAAAGCCAGATCCAAGTTAAAGCTCTAATGTAAGTTTCTAGAGTCCTTTGAGGAAGAAAAAGGAATACCACAAATATTTGAGGTACACATGTTGAAGTCTTTTGCTACAGTAGTGGGACAGTCCTCACAAATGCATCCTTAGAATACAGGAGTGCCTTCTGTATAACATTAGTGTTTTGGTAGCCACCTCAGCATGTATCACCACTGAATACCACTTAATGTGATTACGTTCTTCTTTACTGACTGATTTGAGACCACATTGTTCTTCATTTTCAAGTTGTACAAATATAAATACTAGGCAGTCCCGGCTTTGGTGGGTTTTTTCCCCATGCTTGAATTACCTGGAGTAGCAGTATAAACTCACTTAATCCTTAGATGTGGAAATAGCTTGGAATTTCCTTCAAAGTAATTTGAAAACAGTCCAGTATTTTCCTAAATGAAGTCACAATGCACTGTAACTGTTCTGGAAAGAGAATAAGTAATCAGGAAATACAGTATAAAATCAAGCAGCACTCCTAGTGAAAGAAGCAGCAAATTTAGGTAAAAGTAAATATTACAGCTGTGTTGGCTCAGCTTTTATTTTCAAGGATACCGCCTTTGTTCAAGTTGTATAGGAAACAAATGAGTGCTTTTTTTATACTGATGTGGTATTAAATGATGAAGGGCCTGAAATGTCTTGGTCTTGAGCCACTCATGAGATGTTTATGAGACTACTAGAATTTTAAAGATTATAATCCTCTGCATGATAGGCTGTGCCTGGATCTTTCTCTATTATTTTACATTAGAACCTATCTGAATATTATTATTCACTAAGTTTCAGTCACTGTTAGTCCAGCTTCTACTACTTTCCTGGTACTGTGTTTGCTTGGCTGTCTTTCCCATCAATCTCAGTGAGGACCACTTGAGGGATAAAGCATTAATCTAAAGCATTAATCAGGGACAGAGAGTAAGAGCTGGAGCAGGGAAGAAAACCGAGCATTTGGGTGTTTCCTCCATTACTTCCACTTTGGAATGCTGATAAGGAGACCAAAAGGTAAGTTTGGAGCCTAGGAGAGATAAAGGAGAAGCAAAAGCAGATTGATTCTGCTTTTTGAGCTGCAACTTGTGTTTTTGCTCAGTATCCTACCCTTGCTCTGGCATATGTGTGCAAGTCTGTGCTGCATGTGATCTTCAGGATGCAGCATGGCAGACAAACCTAACTTTTCTGGTGGTATAGGAAGGCCAGTGCCACGGACGTGCTGTTTATTCAGTTCTCTACCATGCAACAACTTCAAATGGTGTTGAAGCAAGCAAGTAAAACCAAAAAGAGCCTGACACACTATGGCATAAGGTGCTGGGGGATTTGTCAAGTGCAAACCTAGAGGCATTTATTGTCTAACAATTGGGATACAGCTGCAGTGTGGATCAGAGAGTACAACAGGCTCTGTCTGGGGACTTTACTCTGCAAGGTAGCACACATCAACTGCAGTTATCAGAACTGAATGGCCTTCAGCGTTTTCTTTCCTTCCAAGCTGGCTGCTTTGCCATCATCTCAATTTCCTGGTAGAAAAGTTTCAATACAATAAAAAAGATTATATATATGTATGTATATATAATTATTTTTTTTTCACTGAAAAGTAAATTTTAGCCAACTCTTTTCTCCATCTGACCACATTTATCTCCAGAGCATCTGCCAACTTTATTTTGCAGCGTAATAGAAGTCCCACAAATTCCCTGTTTGTTCTCAGAGAGATTAAATAGCTATTATAACAGATTTCTTCCATCTATTAGTTCAGGGCTTCTCACCAGACATCAGAGATACTGTAGACTGGGAATAACTAGTCATCTGATGTTAATTATTGAAATACAAGGCATGGTAAGGCAAGACTAACCCCAAAAGATACACAACTAATTTGCCTTTTATCTTGAAAGTGACATAAATGACATACCATTCATTTCTTCTGACGTATGTTTTAGAAGCTTGAAGATCACAAAAACTTTTTCTCTTCCACGTTTCAGGATCTTCATATTGTATTTATCACAATATATGTTCATGTCATTTTATCTGAACTGATACAGATTGTTGGGGATAGCTATTGTCAAATTTCTGTCTTTTATCATTGATGGTGATGTAATATGCCAAGAGCTGATCTGAGCAATTTTGCATTCCAAGAATATTTCAGGCTTGGGAACAATGCTGTTAAAGCTAGCACCTTTTGTCAGGTAAAGCACTGGACTGCTTCCAAGGTTTCTTATCTCATTCTGGCGTTTGCTTGCTAAATGACGTTGGCCACATTGCTTCACTTTTCCATGCCTGTTTCCATGCCTGTTGCCTGTAAAAGATGGACAGTTGTATTTCGATGGATTTGTGAAGTACTTTGAGTTAGCCTGCTTGTGACCTTTCCTAACAAAAGTATCCCAGGTGGAAATTTGAGTTAGTCCTAGTTCCCCTTACAGTATAATGTGTACCAGGCAATCGTGTGAGAACTCTACAAGTAGCTGTCACAACTCAAACAAAGTGGCTCTTAGAAGCCTGATGTGTGCTTTCAGCATCTCACATTACTGTGGGCATGCTGGATACTGAATTCATCTACCAGTGACTCAGCTGAAGTTTTGGCTTAGCAACATACATCAGTTCATCCACTGGCACCACAAACATAAAGCTAAATTTAAAGTTATTTGGAGAGCAGAGGTCTCAAATGGGATACAGCATGCCTAGTAAACCTGTTCTCACATGCAGCATACAACAACTGATGCTCTCTAACAAAATGGAAGTTTCAAACAAGCTCATTAAAGGCTGATTAATCCTCAGTGAAAAATCACTGCCTAATTCCCTTTTAGAATTGTTGTTATAGCCTCAAATGCATTCTGTCTGGAAAGTTCAGATAGACAATAGAATGATTGAAGTTAAATAATAGGTTATGAACTAAAATAAGACATCCTTAATGTTACAGTGGTTATAACAGGAAGTTGTGCAATTCCATGTGGAATTGTACAGTGGATTACAGCAATTGGAGCTTGGAAAGACCATAACCTTTCTGTCTTTTCTTGCTAATTTTAGATTTGATCTACAAAATAGAGCTTGCTGGAGGACTGGGAGCCATCCTTCTTCTGCTTATTTTGCTTGTGACCATCTATAAGTGCTACAACATAGAGTTAATGCTGTTCTACAGACAGAACTTTGGAGGAGACGAAGCAGCAGACGGTAAGGAGTTGCTCAGGAAATTTGTGATGTATACAGTAGAAATATTTCAGATGTGCAATGTGATGAAATTTCTAGTTGAAGTTCAAACTACTAAGCACCCAACAGTGTAAATCTCTATCACTTTCTCGCTAAGCCTGCTTAAATCAATGAGTCTGTTCACTGAAGTGTCACTGGTCCATTCCATAAGAAGAGTAGAAGAATTCTTCAGGCATGTATTATAGAGGTTTGAATTTCATTTTTGAATTGATTGCTCAGGAAAACTCTCAGTTTGCACATCCCAATGCCCAGCATCTCTTCTTTTGAGATCCATACTGTATGTTGACAGTAAATTCACCAGGTATCTTCCACTAAACATTTCTATTAAATTGTTGCCAGCCTGTTAACTAACTCTAGGAGTTGGTGAGAGTCAACTGTTAGTGTGGTTAACTAGTTCCCTCTGTAAATTGAGAATATGAAAATTAATGGAAATACACAACTGCACAGCTTGCCTGAAGAGTATGTTTAAGAATAGTATGGAGTGTTTTGTAGTAATTCCCTCCCCCCCCTTCCCTGTCAGTAGGCATGTGGTTTGTTTAATGCCTAATGCTACAGCTGTTTTTTGAATTGAAGCTTTAATTCCTCTGAATATAGAACATTCGCTGCTCCTATGAAGCTTGAATAAGCATTGGTGAATTCAGTCCAAGTGCTTTAAATCACATCAGCGTATTCTTTATGTATATAATATGCACATTGATTGTATATTAATTATGTATTAAAACAGTATCTGCTGAAGACCTCAGGTATAGCAATCAAGTAAAGCTAGTTCTCATAGCCTACTACAACTCTTACAGGTCACGTAGGCAGTCTGTAATGGTATCTTCAGAAACAATAACATACTTGAAAAAGGAGCAGGGATCACATTACCCCCATTGTGCAAAAACAATGTGCATTTGCACAGGCCTGTTGCTTTCTGCAGCTAGCATCACCATTATCAAAGTAATGGAGTTTTCTGCTAAGCACTGAGTAGATAAGCTGTGAAAAAGTTTGGCCAACAATGAAATCCATAGGAGTATTGGAGAATGGGTGGAATGACATCCAAGGGATTATAGAATGCGGAATGATAAATAGCAGGAACAGAGGTCAGGAAACTTCCTTTCTCAATCTTTGTGTGAGTGGGAAAACCTAAAATTGTTGCTTTTTTCATACTATACAATGCAGGGAAATTTTTATATAGATTCAGAGGAGAAAGGGAAGAGTAAGATTATACAGTTGTAGAGGTAACTTGTATCTAATACCTTGGGATTACACCAGCATGATTTCCCTGTTTGACAACCAAAAATGACCCAAAACAGTAACTTTCCTCCAGAACACTTTCATACCATTTGGTCCTTTTTTCCAATGTGAAGCTGCTACATTATTATTAATGTAGCTTGTTTTCGTTCTGTTACTTTTTAATTTATGAAACATTGCTATTTTCTAGTTGTTTGGACCAATCCCTTCATACTTAGAGGATTCTGTGTCCATGTTAGTTCTGAAATTGTTCTCTTGCTTTTCGAGTACATCATTTTAGAACTTTGCAGCCATGTGTCTGATTCTGATCCCGCAGTATGAAAGATGAAGGCAGAATGATACTAAGTCAAAGCGTATACAAGGGTGTTTCATTCTACTTCTTTTCACTATTGGCTAAACCTACAGAGGTTCTGTGAGCTGCATAGGTGCAATTTGCAGGACCATATCCCACTTATACGTGTATTTCTTTAAAACCACAGATATGGAACCTAACAGATTTTCTTTATCCTATTTCTAAAAATACCCACGAAGGCTATGCTGGATGCATTTATTTCCTGTGTTGTACGTAGCTTTGTTTTTAGACAAAACATTCTGGCAATAGTGAAGACTAAGGGAAATCATTTAGAAAACAGCCCCAACAGCACTGCTTCCAAAGCACACAGAACAAGCAGTGGGCGAGCATAGGTCATCCTGCTAACATCCTGTGTATGAGGCTTGTGAAGCGGGAACCAAGGCTGCAGAGATATAACATAAGCATATGGGCTTGCAGGAGGCCCAGGGGAGCTTCTTTTGCTTGTTTGCATTGTGGATAGAAGAGACTGGAGGGAGAGCTACTACATGGCTGGAAGGAGCAGGACTCAGCTCGAGGTCTGCATGCGCACCATTTGCAGTCCATACCTTCCTGTCTTTGTGTGCAGAGCTTCCATGCTGTTATGTAACCAAGCACATCAGTGCTCCAGGATTTGCTTTGCTGCTTTGCAGAGCTTTCATATGTTTTCAGGGATGTTTGCCCCCTGTATCTTGTGGTCGCTGGCTTCTCTTATGAGTTTTCAAGAAGTTTCATTATGGACAGGATAGCGCGTTTTGGACAGGCCTCCAAAGCTGACTGGCCTTTATTTGTTTGCTGTTTGTTCTTCTGTCATCTTTCCTTCACAAATTACTACTTTTGTAAGCTGTTGATTTCAGAGAAATATCAGCAGGCCAGGTGAACCTCCTCACAGACATACAGCCATTCACATGCATAGTCTGTAGCTCTGACCCACGTGAGTCTGGCTTTGTGTCAACGATTATAAGAAAGAACCATCACTTTGAAGTCATCAGATGTTTTGCATTATTATTAGCTATATTTTCTTTTTGTTGGAAAATATGGATGAGCTTTAACTGTTTTCATTATCTTTCATGTGCACAATTCTTTACAGATAATTGGTGCTCACGAGTCCATTTGTTCAGTTTTGTCCTCACAACATTAACTATTTGATTTTTCACTTTCTGTAAATAATGGCAGCTGTGCTCTTCCCCCAAGACTGACTTGTTCCAGGTTGATTTTTTCAATGCACTGTTTTCCATTACTGCAGAGGAATAAGAAAAGCAAATGTCGCTAAGACAGTCTGATCACAGCATGGATCCCAAGCTCAATAGTGATGCCACTTCTGTTCTCGGTACCCTTGGCCAAGCTCTCAGCTCTGTGTGTCAGATTCAGAGAGCTGAAGACTCCCCCAGTGCTCTGCAGGAGGAAGTAATTACGTTGTTCCTTCTAGCCAAACCTCTATGTTGCAGCCTTGCTATGCTTGCAAGGCATTGCCCAGGGTGCCTTCTGTCACCCACTGCCTGCCTCCGCCTTTTGATGAAGCAGCAAAGCTTTCTCTGCACCACAGAGATGCAGGTACCACAGTGCAGGAGCAATCCCTTCCTACTCCATGCTTGCTCCTGGAGTTATTCCTAGTTCTGATATTGTGAGCTGCATGTGTGTAAAACATCCAGGGTCAAGTAAAATTATATCAGCTTTAAAAACAGGAAAAAGAGATCTGAAACAATGCTTTAGGTTGTTAGTGCGTGGTGATGTTTTCTGCATAGTCAGTATTCACTTTAGTTGTGCATTTGTATTCTATGATCATTTCTAGGAACAATGCAATTTTCTAGAACTGCCGTGTGCTTTTTGTAGCGCTCTTGCAAAGAACAGGCTGAATGTGAGTTTGTTTCCTTACAGATAACAAGGAGTATGATGCGTATCTTTCATACACCAAAGTGGATCCTGATGCACTGGATTGTGATAATAATGAAGAGGAGCAGTTTGCACTAGAAATTCTGCCAGATGTTCTAGAAAAGCACTATGGATATAAGCTCTTCATTCCAGATAGGGATCTGATCCCTAGTGGAAGTAAGTATTTCTGACCTTTAAGTTTTAATTTACTTTCTGATGCATTACGCAGGCCTGGTCTGTGCAATGAGTGCTTGATATGGAAAACTTCTCTCTGTGAAGTGGTTGTAAGGAGTGGATAAGTCTCCCTGCTGCTACCAATTTGAACTCTAGGTTAGAGGCTGTTCCTGCACCACTGAAACCAGAGGGAGCTGTTATTGATTTCGGTGGAGGTAGAAGCTGGACCTTTCTACAGAGGAAGCTGCAGTGCTGCAAGCAATACTGTAATCTAAAATTTCTATCAGACTCAGTCAGCTAAAAATGCAACTCCCCAAAAAGATTTTGTAGTCTCTGTTTAGTCATTTTTTGCAGTAATTTCTTTTTTGTCTGTCTTCTTTCCCTTACTTTGAAGTCTCATAAATAGAGACATTAATTTTCCTGTCAATGCCATACGTGCAGTTTTTCATTAGTGTCTTGACCAAAACATTGCATTTCTGAGCAGAATTGCTATTGTGTAATACTGAATCTTCAGACAGCTGTGTACAGCCCTGCGACCTGATGCCATCTCCCACTCTGACAGAGCAATACAGTTATCCATTTCAAATCAGTTTCACTGCCATGTCTGAACATTCAGCGACATCCTTGGATGTCTGCATCAACACTTAATGCCTTCTTAGCTGTGTTTATAGCATCTCATCTTCCTGATTCATTTTTGGATAAATCAAAAGACTGTGAGTTGTATGCACTATGTTGATGAATACATAGTAGGTTTGCTTTAGTATCTAGTTATTTGAAATACTACCCCTCTGAAATATGGAAATACTACCCATCCCTTTCCTTATTTTATTGTTTTAACTAATTCTGTCTGAAAATCATTTCAGTGAAAAATGCTAAAAGAGAGTAGGTTCTTCTCTCTGCATGTACTACTGGATAGCAAATATGAACAAGAGAACAAAGCAGTGACAGTGCTGGAGCAGATGTCCCCAAACATGAAACCGCTAGAACACAACTGCGTTAGCAGCCTGCCTGCCAAAGGTTTGAAACTGCTGCCAAACCCCAGAGCTTGCCCTAGAAGTTGGAGCCTATTTCTTCTCTGTTTGAGGGAGCTGGAAACAGATTTCTGACTCCAGTTCCACTGGGAGAAGTCAGAGCCTGGTCTGCGGTCAAAGTCCCCCAGTAGGGGCTTGAACTGACCTTGTGCTTTTGTGGCTCTTAGGCTAGAGTTGCTTCCTCTGTTCCTTTTGCTCTGTGAGGAAAGTCACACCCTGCAAAGTATGAGTTTTACTCCATTAGTCTCCTGAAACAAAAGACAGGTTACAGAAAATGGAGACTTTTTATTTAAGGCAGTCCAAGCAAGTGGTACCGAATTATTAGATAATTAGGGAAAAAAATATGTCTTTTTGTGTTAAAAAAATCACAGAACTATAGTAAACGGTTGGTTTAAATCCAGCAACATAGCAGAGTTATACATTGCAGTTACACAAGTATATCAAGGAGTTTAAAACTGGACTTTTTTCAGTGACAAGTGACTGAATCATAGATTCATCTGAAATGAGGTTCTTCTTTCCAATTGCCAGATGAGCATGATATTGTATTTTTGCCTATTTTTGTCAGGCAGACACTCAGCAAATACTTGTCATCACTTTGGGTCTTCATTAAAACTCTCCTGAAAATGGAGGATACCTGAAAATGTCAATTCTCATTTATGAGCATTCACAGACTTAATACTTCTTTTTTCCTCTTGAACTCACTTCTCCAGTTCTATGAAAGGGCCTGATTCCAGCATATGAAGCTTCAAGGGTGCTTAATCAGGCATAATGACAATGCAGAATAAAATGTGGATCTGCAATGAGTGTGATTTGCATGCCTTGGCTTTGAAAAAGATGTGGGGATGACATTTTATTTTGAGAGGTGATGGGGAAAGATGGCAGAGTCAGACTCTGTTATTTGTAAGCTCTCTGTGTGCATGGGAGAAGTGGAACATGACCATTTCTGTGTTCTGCACAATGCTCACCAGTCTTACAAGGGCTTGGAATGTGTAGCGAAGAAATCCAGGCATCATGGGATGGCATTGACCTCCCAGAAATTTTAGAAGTGGACATAACTTATTCACATGCAACAAAATATGTGGCGCTTCAGGGCAGGTTTGTAGGGAATGAGGTTTTGATTATAGTTATCTTTTTTGATTTTAGGAAATATTTCTTCTCACATGCATTGCACTTCTATGTCTTTTGGTGTAAATGACTTTGTGTGATGTTATATTTCCTCACTCTCTGCCCTGGTACTTCCTTATGTACCTTTTCTGAAGACTTAAATGCATGATTCCATCAAACCATACGTGTTTTATAAGACGAGCTGTTTTGTATAATATCTGCAATGTTAAGGTGCTGCCACAGGAGGGTGTGCATTATTGGACTTGCTTCCTGGCAAGAAGCAGTACATTCAGCTGCTATTTGGATTTGAGAGCAAGCAACAAATAGATTTGTTAAATAGTGTTTCATTTATCTTTCTTGGACACTTCCCTGAACAAACTGAAAAGCTGACTTCAGAAAAATTCAGGGTCAAGCTTGATTATGTTTTTGCCAGCTGGTTCATCTCTGACCTCTGGGAAAAAGCCAATAGGTTCTGCATGCCCCTCTACAGATGAAGGAGAGATCAAATCCGAATGTGCCTGAGCAGGGATGCGCTCACCCATCAGAGAGCTCCTCTGCCAAAGAGGGACCCTGGCAGTGTCCTCACTGCATAGCTTAGCTTGGAACTTTGGCTCAGTGCTGAGGACTGTCTGTTTCAAGGTGCATATGGAGTAGCTTTTGCCAACCCAAGGACAAAGATGATGGCTGTGGAGGCTGAGGCTAACTCTTCACTCTTGGAAGTGCATCACATTTGCAGTAGGCATTTGCTTCTGTGTCCTACAAAGCTGGAATACAACTGCTATTCCTGCAGAGCTGTTTGGTCCTATCAGCAGAACTTCTGGGAAGGACACTGAGGGCCTCAGTGCTGCCCACCTTGCAATGGCCAAACAGGACCTTTGAAGTCACTCTTGGTGTTGTCTGAGAGAAAGGATCCAGCTCCTTTCTGTCTCACAAAGGATGATGTTTCTATGAAGAGAATGATATATTTGCACTCGGCTCTTCTAAAACTGGGTCTCCATCAGAGAAAGATACTTTTCTCCTGTAGTTTCTACAAATTATTTTAAACTCAGAAAGTAAAGAGGTCAAGACTGTGAATCTGTATTTTTAATTCCAGCAACACAAATCTATTAGAGCATCATCTAGTTGCTTTCTAAGCATACTTATATTTGATGTTGGCAGGATTGGAAACACACCATCAATTTGCTCCAGCTCAGTCCAGGGTATAGAGATCAGGCACTGGAAATGAAAATCCACTTTTAATGGAAAATGAGATGTTGGGTTTTCTTTTGTTGGTTGTTGGATTTTTTTTGTTTGTTTGGTTTTGTTTTGTTTTTGTGGTTTTTTTGTTGTTGTGTTGTTTGTTTGTTTTTTACCTGGTGATCCCGATTCTTCTGGATGAAGAAAACGCACATGGACAGTGTGCCTGGGGTTCCCAAGGAGCGTTCATTAGGCATGTGGCACCACTTATGTGGAATGGAAATAGAGTGCTCAGCACCACAAAGTCCTTTCACAAGTCCGTTGTTGTCTGCTTGTATTACAGTTAATGGCAAGCATGTAAAAATGAAATACAGAGGAATGGCAGTTAAAAGTGGAATAAATATGAACTCCCCACCCCTCTTTAGAATCGGCCAAGACATACTGGCCACACTGGTCTTCTGAAGGCCATCAGGGTGATCAGGAAGCTGGAACACACAGTGTAAGAGGAGATGCTGAAGGAGCTGTATTTCTTGAAGGAAAGACCAACAAAGATAAAACCAAGGGAGAATCTTATTGTTCTCTTTCTGATGGAACGCACAGAGAAGATGGAGCCAGGCTCTTCTCAGAGATGCACAGTTGTTAAATAAGAGATAAGTTGTAACAGTGAAAATTCCAATTAAATATTTGGAAATTTTTTCCTTGCCATGAGGGTGATCAGACACCAGAACAGTACCCAGAGTCACTGGAGAGAGAAGAAACCTCCATCCTTGGAGATCTTCAGAATTTTATTGGACAAGGAAGGCCATGAACAATCTTATCTGTTCCTGGATTGGACAGAGGATTGACCTGGAGATCCCCAGATCCCACTTCTGTCCTGTGAGATTCTACAAACTTTTGATTCTAAATATCCAGAAATTGGATTCCAACATCCATCACCATAGCAGTATCATCAAAATCACCAACTTCACCTCAGCCTGCAAGGAGACATTGCTGCTGCTATTCTTCTTTTCCTTGTCCTTAGCACTGAGAGGGTTGCGTGTCAAGCTGATCTGTGTTATTTGCTTCTTTGCACTGTACTCATGAGCCATCCCTTAGCTTATATGGGATTATGCTCTCTTTGGGGCAGGGCTGTCACTCTTACCTGTGTTTCAGCAGCACCAACTGCATTGCTGTTCTGGCCGGGGCTAACATAAACAACAAACATAAAATTTGTTTGAAATAGGAATGGCAAGGTTTAATTATTTTTGTTGTATTAAAGTAACCCAAGTTAGGGTTTGGGAAATATTCAGTCAAGAAGCTAGGCTTGAATTATTCTTCCATAAATAATTCTTACTCAGTTAATAGTCATGTTGCCAAATGCATGAACATAGGTTGTTTTCAGAGCACTAGGAACAAGCCAGCATGGTTGATGGTGCATACTCTTTGGTCTTTGTGGTGCTGCAGACTATCCTTGTTAAAAACATACATAAAACATGACATAATTGCTTTTCTTTTCCTTCTCTCTCAACTGCTTCTGAAGATCATCTGAGTCTAGTTGGTCAGACTTTTCTTTGTGTAAGCAACTCTGTGTCCATGGTGTTCATTTGTTTTCTTGATCTTGGACTGTTTGCATATTTGGTTGTCTGGGTTTACTTTCAGCCTGTGGTTAGTGTAGCTCATTCAAGATTCAGTAGGCAATTATGCATAATTACATTCTTGCAAGTTGGATGCATATCTTGGAATTCAGTGCTCCAAACTACAGATCAACATCACTACATGTTGAGTGTCCAGTGTGTGTGTATTTGCTGTCCAGTTGTTTACCTTCATTAATGAGGGTAATCATGCAAAAAAACATGATTGTTTATGGGTGTGAAATTTTGTGTTCATACTTCCTTGGACATCACACTATATGTGATGCAAATAAGTTACTGATACAGCTACCCAAGGTTTTTTTGGCCTGTGAGGAATGCTAACATTATGAAAACCAGTTTGGCAAAATATTGCAAAATGGTATTTTAAGGAAAGGAGGAAAAAAAATGGTTAGAAAAAGGTTTAAATGATTTAGGTGTTCTCCATTAAAATCAAGTAGGTTAATTCTGGTTCTGGTGTTTTATTCTTATATTAAAGTTTATGATAAAATATGATTTTGGGAAACGAAAGCTAATTATTCCATACTGATTTTTTGAAGATCTTTTTTTCTCTCTTCACAATGAAGTGTCATTGAAGTTGACGCTTCCTTTGACAAAAATGAAGTCTTAATGAGATGGGATTTACCTGGTGGGAGTATGTTTGTCTCGAGTCTTGCAGTTGATGGTGGTAGGTGATATGAATCCTGAAGTCCTTTCTTAACTTCTTCCTTAAAGTGAAACAGCCATTGCCTAACAATTACTTTTTATCTCGCTGGAAGGACAGAATCAACTCTTTTTCTCCATCCCACATTGCAATATAACTCAACCTACAGTTTTTGGAGCAGAGTCTAATTTGGAAGTGAAGGATGATTTAGCAACTCCACGATTTACACCATCAGTTTTGTCCCACTGAAGAAAATAAGGTGTGAATTCCCACAGAAAGACAAGAATCAGTCCTTTGCTTTTCCTTGCAGAAATGTTTGATGTACATGTTGGACATGCTGTAGAGTTTCCCCAGTGGAACCACATGTTCCAGAGAAGCTGTCACTTGACTTTAGTTGTAGTCTCAGGCTGAAGTTACTGAGGGTATACAATGATTCTGGGCCAGATGGCTGGAAAATGCATTTACTTTTCATCTTGGTTTCCATTTTTCTGTAATACAGTGTATTTCATCTTCATTGCACCAGTAGACCCCTGATCATTTGCTGTGTCTGTTATTGAACCCGCTGCAACTTGGACTTTGCAGGAGCACCTGGTGGCCATTTGGTTTCTATTCAGTTGTTTGTAGAAAGAGTTCTAAATTGTTTCAACATCCATCAAGTAAACTGGGCACACCTAAGCAGGGGAGAGGCACAGAGGGGAGAAGTGTCCACCTGTGAAAATAGGGAATTTTTCCTGTCATCTTCTCACCTAATTTCCTCTTCAACTAAAGCAAAGTCTGGTGAGTTTTTGATTGAAATGATGTAATGAATAATGGAGGGATTGTTTCCATTGAAATTGTTGCTGCTGGATATTTGAAGATACGAAAGGGAAGTGACTTTCTTTTTTTAATTGGTTGCATATAGGATATGCGTGGCTGTGCTTAGCTCTAACCTGGATATGTCGTACTGAATGGTATTTTGTCCTGCTGGGATCTGTCTTGTACATAGCAGTGTTCTGAGTTTTTTGGAGGAGGGGTAAATGTGTCTCAGGAAAGATGCATGATAGCATGTTGTTTTACTGTATCTTGCAGATTCAACCTCTAATGATGAAGCTTCCCACCTAAATTCTTTCTTTTTGGGAGCAGAAAGAAAGGAAGAAAATGAAGAGTCTGAGCTGTTGATACATTGGGATAATCTCTTTCCATTGTATTGAACATTTCTACCTTTCCTTAAGTTTTGTTTCACCAGTTCTGCTTATCATTTTCTTATTGTTGCTGATTCTCTCCCCTCTCCACTGCCTCTCCCGTGGATCTTAATGTTGGCATTTTTTCATTAATGAGTAACTATTTTACACAGAGCAATGTGGAGGTTTTCCTCATATAGTATTTTAAGAGGAAAAAAAAAAAAAAGACTCAAATAACTGTAAATGCTGCATGATTTCAGAGTCATAAAACGTTAACTAAAAGTCAGGATTGTCGCGTAGAGATTTGTAATGTATTTGTATGTCTTAAATTCTTGTCTGTCTGTGGGATGTTTAAAATTGCCTCTTTTTTTCCCGTTTGTGAAAGAAATTCTTCGTGCTGCTAAGTGGTGGAATAAAACATTAGTAAAGGCAGATTTGATGCTAACTATGCCTTCAGTCTCTAAGCTATTTTAGAATGTTCCTGTTGGCCTATTTTGTAGCTATTTGCTTTACTGGAAGTGGTGTGAATAAGCTTGCTGCGGTATGGTGCCTGAGACTATAAAAATGAGTCTTGCAGTAACAGATGTTGATTAATGATGTTATTTGTAATCATTGTTTCTGCTAGAGGGCAGTGTGTGTAAGAGAGGCCCTGCCCTGTGCTGAGTAAAGATCTGTTCTGTGCAGCTCTTGTGTCCAGGTCTTCATTTTTAACACATGCTTCTCTGTTGTCAAACAGCACATTCTGAGTAGCATGCTCAAGAGGGTCACATAGTTATAAAGAAAAAATAGTGGTTTTATCACGTCTCTAAGCTTGCAATCACAATGCTGTGCAACCAGCCAACACTTTCCTGATCTGAGTTGTTTGGTTTTTTTTAATTATCTTCATTTTTCTGGTATTGACCCAAAACCCTCAGAAATGTGG
This sequence comes from Coturnix japonica, assembly GCF_054131305.1. Lineage (NCBI taxonomy): Eukaryota > Metazoa > Chordata > Aves > Galliformes > Phasianidae > Coturnix > Coturnix japonica. The sequence goes on from NC_140666.1 coordinate 24,549,433, forward strand.
TGAAGTTTGGTCATTTGTACGGGTTTTGGATCAGGTCTGTAAGTAGATCTCTTTCCCATCCTGTTCCATGTCAGAAGAATACAATTGGCATCATTTGCTACCCTCCCTGGAGAAATAAAACTTTAGATCTAAACCCCAAGTCCAACTTCAAGAATATTTTGTAGGTCAGTAAGCTGACACCACGGAGCTGATGAGGGGGCTGGTATTTCTGTTTACACCGATCGTTCACAACTACTTGGTGCGCATGAATAAAAGAAGAATGCTATTATTTTCTTTGTCACTGATGTCTGAGCAAATAAACACATCGAATATGCTTAAATTTTCCTTTTGTTCCCATCACTTGTGAAGTTTCTGTTAATACCTTAGGGTACATAGAAGCACAGGTTTGCCAAATTAAAACAGACTGTTGGGCGACAAAGAAATGCTCTTTGTGTTTTTGTGGCCAGTACTCAAAGAAGAAAGAGCTACCTTGCTGCTTCTATGCAATAGCACAATTTCTGCATGTGTTCAGGGTTGATTTCTTTTTGAGCTCTTGCTAGTTACAGTTTCCACACCCCACTCCACAGCATCCTCATGTCCTTCCATCCGAAACACAAGAACTGCTTCCCAGAGTGTGCTTCCCTCAATGTGACTTTAATCATAACCAGTTTAATGTTAAAATTTACACGAGTATTACATTGATCTTGACCTAGAATATCTCAGTAAGTGAACTGTGTATTTTTAGTCACTAAAGCATCTACACAGTGAGGAGATTCTGGAAATGTCATTCTGTTGAGATGAGCAGAGAAAAACAGTTAAGGACTGAGGATGTTATTAAGGCATTTTCTCTTTGTATCCTATTAATAGAAGCGTGTTGTGATACACAATCCTATTTCTGTTGGAGTATATCGTGAAGTGCCCCTTGTCTTAAGTGGGGTGGATCAGTGAGCTGTAGGATTTTGCTAAACTTAATTGCAAGCCTGATGTTTTGATACAATAGTCGTCTTTATCCTTTACTCTTTCTCTCTTTCTATAATTTGTAGCCTACATTGAAGATCTCACAAGATGTGTTGAGCAAAGCAGAAGACTCATTATCGTGTTAACTCCAGACTATATTCTCAGGAGAGGATGGAGTATTTTTGAGATGGAAAACAGACTCCATAACATGCTAGTCAGTGGAGAAATCAAAGTTATTTTGATTGAGTGTACTGAATTAAAAGGGAAAGTGAATTATCATGAAGTGGAATCTTTAAAGCACACCATCAAACTTCTCTCAGTGGTCAAGTGGAAAGGACCAAAAAGCAGCAAACTGAATTCTAAATTTTGGAAGCGCCTAGTCTTTGAAATGCCAGGGAAGAAAAAGGAGGTGGTGTCTCGGCGTCAGGTCCTGGATTCCGCGGAGCAGGGCCTTTTTGGAGACCTCCAGACTGTACCCTCTCTTGCCGTCACAGGCACTTCTGCCACGTTGGTAGAATCGCGGGCTGACCTAACTGATTGCCATCAAGCAGATTCTGTGCAAATGAGACATTATTGCAGAGGATACGAATATGATGTGTCAGCAGCAACATTGCCAATAGCTTCCATAAGCAACCATCATACATACTGTAACATACCTTTGACACTACTAAACGGACAGCTACCTCTTAACAATACCATGAAGGATTCCCAGGAGTTTCACAGGAACAACCCATTGCTACCTTTATCAGCAAGGGAGCTTAGCTTCACCAGTGATATCTGGTAGTGAAGATCAGGACACTTTTGAGATGCTTCATGACTGCCATGAAGACACATTTTTAAAGAACTTTGCCCCAACCCCATGGGGCGTCAAATCATATTTGAAGCAGCGGCACACTTATTTGCTTTTCTACTTGAACTTTTTTGTTTACATTTACAAATTACTGACAAAGAGGGCATTCTTTTGTAAGTCGGCAATGTCCTTCCTGTCTTTTAATGTACAGCTTGATTGCTTCTTTAAAAAAGGGGGAGAGAAAAAGCACATCCCACCACTCTACGGTTAAGGATGGATAACAGTTTGCTGTATGTGATCTCCAGCATTCGTATCTATGTAATAGTATTTCAAATGCACTGAAGTTGTCGGGTTTTTCATATAAACTTCAGTATGGTTTGAAATTCCAGTATGATATCATGCTACAAAAATTATCTCCTGCACAGACCACGAGGGGTGAATCGTTCTCAATAGGAAGGAGGAGGAAGTCTTCCCGGTATCGTTCTCTCTCAGATGCATTTAAGCTGAAACAATGCAGATGAAGCTTTATCAATAAAGTGCATAGTAACACTTAATAAAGAATAAATCACCTGCTTGCATCAGCACCTCTTCGTTTGTTGAGACACGTTGCATTCCCAGTGGCTGCTTAGCAATGTGGTTTTGTTCAACAACTTCTTAAGGTATTGGAAGGTATTTAGCAGGATCTAAAACAATTTTTTTCTGTAGTTAATAGATTATTTCAGACTTATTTTTGCAGGGTTTTAATGACATTTTAAAAGAACTGATTTAAGTATAAATTTGTCTGTCAGTGAGTTCACTGATTCGAAATTTCTTAAGATCTCCTGAGCTGTTTTAAGATTTGTAGAAAGGCAGTGTAATTTTACATAGTATTTTTTGCCAAAATCAACAGTTAAAATTTCAAATTAACCTTTTTTTTTTTTTCTTTCCTGAAAACATCAGCAATAGAAAATCATTACCACAGCAATATTCAGAGATGAAGTGCTGAATTATCCAGGTTTACTACTAAACTGACTTCAAATGCAGTGATAATGACCTGAGGCAGTTCTCTCTCTATCTACCTGACAGTTTATGTGCTTTTAAAATATGTCTGAAGCAGGAATATTTTCACTCTGAGCAACTAGTGAAAAGTGATATTTTTAAGAAGCTGGTAAAGTCTTGCATTTCTTCCATTTCTTATATACACGATCCCATCAGTCAAATGAGGACACTCTCATTTATCTTCCACGGAAAGCACTGAGTCTGAGTTTTGTTCAGACAAGAATGTTTCATGAGGATTTCCAGACCCAGCTGATCACAGGTTCCAGGCAGACCATGAAGACAGCCGTACTCATGGAAAAAGCTCTAAATAACAAAGGCAGAAGCCTTTGACACAGCTTTAATGAAAACACAGTAGGAATGAGAGTTTTGTCTCAGTAAGATCTGCTGAAGCAAGTCCCCAAAAATGTTTTTAAGGCAAGCAATCTTGCCTGTATCTCAGTATGTTTTTTTGCATTGTCCTCTTTGATTGCATGGATAAAAGTTAGCACTCTGCACTCAGCTGCCTGTCATTCCATCAGCAAACAAGTTCAGTAGATCCTTAATGTTTATCAGTGTTTTCTAAATTGTGCCCTACAGTCAAAGTGAAAACAAACACTGACACAAGACTTAGAAGTATCCAGAATTGGCCTAGAGGCCATGAGAACGATCTTAAACATGCAATAATTCATAGAGGTTGACACTTTTCCATTGCTTCTTTCCCCAGTGCTTTATTCTGTGCCCTCTTACATAAGTTATTATCTGTAAACTTCTCCTTAGGTTCTGAAGAATACGGTTCTCTTGTTGCTTTTTCCAGTATTGTCATTATGCGTTTGACACTAACACCGCAACGGTTCTCTAGGAAAGATATGAATTTATTACACAGTATAGGACTATAAACTTGCTCTTTTGTGAAGTTCAGAACATATAGATAGGTGTTTAATATACTTATTTTTCTACCGAGAAAGTGATTTTACCTCCATTATAAATATCTGTATTTCAACCTCCTCCCAGAAATCTATGAAATTTGCACTGTTTTATAAGTGTTACGGACTGTGTTTACACTGGCTGTGTCCTTTAATGCAAAATGTAATTTTGAAAAAGAAAAAAAAAAAAACAGTAAAGCAAACCCTGCATGAAGAGAGCTGCGTATGTTTAAATGAAAAGCTGTACTTTTCATCATTTCCCTTTCCACTTTACTTCAGAATCCGGTTAACTCACATAGAATGCTGAGTGAGATTTCAAACCTGCTAGTTCTGTATTAAGCATGCAAAGTGAAAAAAAAAAAAAAAAGAAAAAAAGAAAAATCCACATGCAGATTGGTCTGCTTCTTTTACTTACAATGATTAGATATGGGTAGCAAATTCATTTACTTGATGGCTTACTCTTAGAGCAGTAGCTATTCAAAAGCAAAATGCAGTCATGTTTGTATTGAAGTAACATGAAAAGAACAGTTTTTCTGTCATTTTGCAAAGCACACTGTGTGTCTGTGTATCGATATATTTTAGTTATAGATGACAAGTCACAATCTGCTTTAAGATTTCAGAGTGTGTATTGAGTACGATGACAATATATACATAAATCAGAACTGCCTGTACCCCTCTGCTTTCAGTGCGGGGAAGAGACTTGAGCTCAGGAGGCCTCTGTTGTCTCAGCTTCATGTAGCACTGCCAGAGATCAAACATCACTACAGGTAGTGATGAAGAGGCTGGAAAAAACCCTGCCAAGCAGTGAAGTGCATGTTTCAGTGGGACCTGGGTGGTACAGAGGCCAGGGGTCTGTCCCACTGTGTGTCCATGAGCATCGTGCTGCGGCTGCCTTGCAGCTGGATCAGGGCCAGGGATGCCAAAACAATTTGCTCGTTCCTACAAACTTCATTAGCTGAAATAGAAGGGCATTCTGCTTTCCTGTGTCTCACTAAAGCCTCATACTTATTCAGCTGGAGATCTGGGGATGAAGCCAGGGCTCTCCTTTGGCAGTGCTTGTGGCTGCATCCTGCTCACATGGCTGTGCAGCCCCTGCCACCCACAGCCTGTAGACCTCTATGGCAGCCTGTGGGACAGCCAGGCAAGTGCAGAAGCAGTAAAGATTCTTCCTGCAGCCATGCACAGCTTCTGATCTGGGGCACGTTCATTTCAAGTGCTTTGGTTATCATATTTCTTTGGTTACTTACCTACCTTTGTGTGTGATGTGCTTCGGAAGCAATTATGGTTTGAAGGTTGTATATAGAAATCAGATAGAAATTGAAAACCTATTCAGACTACAGATTTTATACTCCTAAAGAACATTCAGAGAGAAGGCAGGGTAATTTTGATGTTAGTAACAAGGGAGAGTGAAGATTGGCAGTCGTGGAGGGGGGTGCAGGAATAGGACTGACTGCTGAGCCAATGTTCTAATAATCCATTCTCTAGACACTGAATGAGAAAGCTGTATTAACATATTGCCATCTTCTGTCTGCAAAGCCTGCTGCAAAAACCCTCCAGTCTAACAGAAACAGTTCCACCAAATGCAGTAGACCCAGAGCAAGGCTATAAAGCCAAGCTGTACTTTTACCATGTTCAGGGGAATAAAGACCAAAGGGCCAGAGAGAAGTCAAGAGACTAATAAGCATTTGTTTATTTACTCTGTCTCAAATGAAGCTTATTTTTGTCCATGTTTGCTGCGGATGTGCTCCAGCACTGTCCAGCCTTGGGAAAGGAATTTAGTTCATTTCTTTGTTATAAACAAGATAAGGACATGCGAATAAATAACAGATACTTTTAGAATGAAACCCGTGTGGTTCTTAAGGACTTGTACTCCACTCTCAGTAGCTTCTTTTGATTCAGCAGACTTAATTCATGCAAATTCATAAGGACATACTTAAATTCCCCTTTATTTGGTGAGAAATACTTTACTGTGTGGGGCTTTGAAGGCTGGTTCATAGACCGGCACCTGAAATAATGGTATTTAAGCACTTCTAGAATTATACCCTTATGAAGATCCTTACAGCAGCTTGTCTGATTTTGGTTCCTGAATAGATTTAAGTGCTGTGGCAGAGTGGCTGGCAAGTCTTCCCATCCTGGGTACAGGACAGGCAGCCCTTGGTGCTCACCAGCTTGGTAGTGACATTGCCCTGGAAGCTCAGTGGCAGTTGGGAGCAATGTCTCTTGTGTCCTGCTGGGGCATCTGGGGGCTTTCTGGTGATGAGCAGTGCAATCTGCAGGAAGCCTCATCCTCCATGCAGCATTTTGTGCATCTTGTCCCATTTCAAGGTTCATGCTTGGGCTGCAGAGTGACTGGAAGATAAAGAGAGCACAGAGCGTGAAGAAGGGAGAGGAATAAAAGAGTGGTCACAGAGTCCAAATGTTTTGCAGGCAGAAATGCCAATTCAGCACAGCGCAATGACAACCCTTGCATTAACACTTCATGTTTGTCCACTATTCAGTGGTCACCGGGCAAAGTTCCCCTTGAACAATACCATTTTTTGCCAGCTCGCTTGCTTCAGAACTCTTGATTTGATCCTTTTAAAATTAAACTGTCATTTCCCGTCAGACAGCAAATTTTCTTGGTGTATTCCACACATACACACACACAAAAACCCCTTCTGTTTTCTGTGTGCGGAAATTCCCCACAAAGTAGAAATCTGTGCTTCCTGCTGCTCCTGTGGCTTTGGAGCTCACACGCGATGCCAACGCTGCTGTTCAGTCACCTCTGGTAAGCAGCATACGGGGCACAGGTTGTGTTGTGCCATGGCTCCTATGGCTGGGAAGTCTGTACTGCAAATATATTAAAGTACCGTGCCCCACGTCTTGAAAGTATTTAAGGTTTTTAAACTTCATAAGTAATAGTGACTGAAACTGTTCCTTTCTGGCCCCAGTGAGCACAGCATGTGTTAAAAACATGGGATTTTGAAATATGCTGTATGCTAAAGGAGGAAATAAAAATCTGAAAATGGATCGTGATGGCATGTCACGTCTGGGGAAACACAAAAGAACAATGTTGATTCACACTTTCTTGTTGCTGAAATGTACTTTGCTTCCCCAAAGAAATGGCATGATGTGTTTGGGGTGGTGAGCGGGGGACAGCTTTGCATTGCTTACATTGCTTACCACAGAAAGACATTTGATCATTTCAGTGCTGCCGGAGAAATACAGAGGTTAATAAGGCTGCTCCAGAGAGGTATACAACACGGTCTGAAGGAAAGAACTATGAAGTAAAAGTTCCTGAGCTTTGCCAGGGTTTTTGTCATTTAAATCTAAACCAGCAGCACTGCCAATAGAAGCAAAACATGACCTGTCAGCATTTTTGCTTCATTACAATATCATTGTTCAGCTATAGGCCAAGCAGAAAAACAAATAAATAATAAAAGTACACTTTGTCAAGCTGAGCCAGACTCTCATGGTAGGTATTCTATAAACACACCCTGTAATTCATTTTGATAGAGTGTAATTGGCTTTGCAAGGTTTTAAGAGCTTTCTCTTCAGAACAAACACAAAAAGAAAACAATGTATTTTTGATTAGATGAGTTTTGCTATTTCTTTCAATTCCGTAAAATAATTCCTTTTTACAAAGCAGTGGGTGATAAATATTTTCCTGTCTGCAGGTGGGTTGCTGAAGTGTGAGCAACAACAGCTACCACTGAATCCATTAGAGCTAATGGGCCAGCAGGACTGCACCTGAGTTCATTGGGGTAGCCACTGTGCTTACGCATGACAGGATGGGCTCAGGTGTTTTGCTGGCTGATGACTAGAGAACAACACACCTCTAAAGACTGCTATAGAGAGGGATTTGCAAAGTCCCTGGCAGCCTCTTTTAGTGAAGCAATGTAGGCAAGGCAGAGTGGAAATGAGAGTTGTCAGAGGAAGAACCGTGCTTCTCATTTCTATTTAAACTCAAATTATTTGAGATTCTGATCATGGCTCTGGGATTTATGTGGAGGAGAGCACTAATGATTCTCATGCTGGTAGTGTCAGGGGCTTTGTCTTTACTACCAAGACATTTTCCTGAGAAATCCAGACCCTGACGTAGACCTACACTTAATATAAATTTGCCTCTTATGAGAGAACTCGAGAAGTCGTAATGAGATGTGAAGAAGCTTTTAAAGTACAATGTACTCTGATCAGAATGTGTATATGGCTTAAAGGTAACTTCTGCCAGCACATAGGAGGGAGCATTTAATACCTACTCCCCAGATAACATTAGAGTCTGAATTCCTTGTAGACTGTGCAGAGAAAATTAGCGTCTACTCCACAAATAATAACAACTTTTAAAGTCCTTAACAGCTCCTTGATTAAAAGATATCAAAGGCTTTATGATCATAAATCAATCTAACACCTAACTGGGCTAGGGAAATCTTTTCATCCTCTCTTTAGCAAATGACAAACAGGGTCAAGGATCCATTTAGCCTAAGATCCTACCAAAAGCCATAGGCAGAGGTGGGGTCATGCCCCATCAACCAGTCGCAAGATAGCAGCAGATAACATTCCCTGGACTAGATGGAATTGCCCCAGCCTGGTTCTGTGGCCACATCTTCTCTCAACCAACAGAAAGAAAACAGATTATTCCAGTCTGCATGAATAGCTTCCAAATGTCCTGTACGTGGGTTGCACATTTTGGAGAACACAGAAGGGATCTCCTGGAGCTGACTGGGACACTTCCTTTGGGATCAGCAGCTTGCTACAAAGAGATGACAAGACAGAAGCTAATCACTGGCAACAAAGTGGTTTTGCAAGGACATGGGCTGACAAGAAGATGAGATGACAGGAAAACTCTGTTGTAACAAATTATTGGCAAAAAGAGATGGTGGGGAAAAAATGGAACTGACAGATAATTTATACCTAACAACCAGCCTGTAACCCAGCTCAGAGCTGTGGCTCCTCACTGCCAATCTCAGGGAAAATCTGAACAAAGTTCAGACTTTATTGCTGACACCCATCAACATAATGAACAGAGTCAGCATCTGTCATATGGTAGTGCCAGCCTGAGAGCCCGCTTCAGTCCAGGGCCGGAAGTTTTCAGTCACCCTTCTGAACAATTTCTCCTTACATAATGCTTACACCTGCACAGGTATGGCTGTGTCTGGGCCCACAGCAGCACTTCACTTTCAAATGGTAGGTGTGCTTGGAACGGTCACTGGTGGGAATGGAGAGGACTAAAATTTCAATGGTAGCTGCAGTGGTGCAGAGTTCTGTTAGTTCTGTGTCCAGGCCTGGGGCCCTCAACACAAGAAAGACATGGAGCTCTTGGAGCAGGTCCAGTGGAGGGTCACTAAGATGATCAGAGGGCTGCAGCACCTCTCCTATGAAGACAGGTTGAGGGAACTGGGCTTGTTAAGCTTGGAGGTGGGAGACTCCTTCACTGGGAGCAGGAGAGGGCATGTGTCTGCAGGGCAGCAGAGGAACTCTGTGACCACAAGTGCCAGGACTGGGCAGTGTTGCTTCCAGGCAGCAGAACGGTGGCAGCCCATGACAAGGACTTCTCTTGCAAAATACAGCAGTGCAACCTTTGAGCTGCTGATCATTTTTCCGTTTTGGCAGCCAAGCAAATGTTGCAAGAGAGTAATTCTCATCCATTGTACCCCGAGGGTTAACAAGCATGTAAGAGAAGAGTTCCAGATTTGGAGCTGGCAGCCTCTACTTCTCCTTTAATATGCAGAGGGCTCTGCTGAGTCTCAGGGATGGTGGGAGTTGCCTTTTCTTTCTTTCTTTTTGTTTTTTTTTTGGAGGGTGGAGGTGAGGTCACAGGAATTGTCAGAGGAGCATATGGAACAATTACAGTAAAAGCACAGAAGACTCTTGGAGAAACTTCCTGATTTTAGAAGCCTGCTTCTTGTTATTTTACAGTAAGACTGTAAAGCACGATCTGTCCCCAGGAGAGCCCAAGGAAGGAGCTGTGGTTTGGGTGGGCCGCAGCAGAAGCCAAGATAGGTGTGGGTAGGATGGGATGAAGCCATATGTCCCCGTGGAATGCCAGCGCTTGCTTCAGGCTGCACCATGTGATGGCTGCTTCTGGTGTGGCAGTGCTGGGTCTGGGGTAGCTTCCAGTGCATGGGCCTGGGCCTCTCCCTTGGCTGCCTTTTCTCTTTGCTCAGCAAGAGGTGAGTGCAAGCTCTAAGACTGAACTGCACTGACGGCAAAGATGTGACATCAAAATTAGTCTAAAGCATCCCCAGGAAACCTCCTCAAGACTATTTTAATATTTAAGCTTCTTAAATAGCAGTCACAAATGGTGATGTGGAAGGCATTTTTCCACAAATCAATTGAGGCAAGCCAAGCTCAGGTGAACAGCCACACATCACAGCAGAGCTCACTGTAACAATTGCAAATTACATTTTATAGCATTTGGCTAATCCAGGGACATAATTCCAGGTAAGGTGCTAGTGAAGCCCCCAGTCAGGCAAAGACTGTAATGACACTGAGGTCAGGTGTGAGATGAACCCTGTGCGCTTTGCATACAGAACAGCAGAGATTTGGCGCACTAGCAGTGTGCTTTGTGGGAACACAGCAAAACCTTTTCAATTTTGCTCTTTTCCCCACAGGCTGGAGGAAGTGACTAACTGCTGAGCAGGCAGGCAAGGCCTTGGTGAGAGATGGCAGGTACGTATTGGAATGTAAAAGTGTCCTGGTGCTGTGTCTGGTCTTGGTGCTGTTAGTCAGGCATAAGTCACAGCACTACATCTAAGATCGACTTCCCCAGAGAAATCAAAGGCTGCTAATTGAGAGGGAGGTACCGGTGGGAATTTTTTACGCTAAGACGTAAAAAATAAAGGTCTCCTGCTGAGATATCCATTTTGGGAGATGAATGATAATTTGCCAGAACAGGACAGCTGAAATTAATGATGATATTCTGCTGTAATTTGTACTACTCTACAGCCAGATTCGAGGCAATGCAGCCCCTGGGGATCTGTACCCAATTCCTCTGAATAAGGATTTTCCCACTAATCTGAGCAGCTTAAAAGATGGCACTTTCACCAAGCGTCTGGCTTCTGGTCCAACAGCTTCTACTGAGGACAAAAAAATACCTGCACTCTACAGGTCTTGTACCCATGCTAGTTCTTACCCAGTGGTTTTAATTTGCTGTCCAAAGAAGAAAACCAAGTGTCCCACCTGGATTTCACATCAAGAAGGTATTTAGTACTTTTCAAGCCTATCAAAAGGGCCCAGAGCTGCACCTAAGTTCACGGAAGTGACAGCGTAATGGCCAGCACCTTCCTGAATCCAGCTGCAAGCAGGTTCCAGCCTAAGTGAAATTCAGGTGCCTCTCTGCTAAGCAGTGTCCTTGCAGTAGGTCTCAGCACCTGGCTCCAACCCACCCCTGGCACCTCCAGCGTCACAGCTGCAAAGTGAGGAGGGATGACAGAAAATGCTCTCAAAAGGTTAAAAAGAAAAATGCAACAGAAATGCTGGCCAAGTCAGGATCAGGCTTGGAAACTCTCTCATTCTCAGTTTGAGCTTGGACATGTGGAAAAAATAATAGTCATGAAAAGACTTGCAGGCCCTCCCAATCTTGATGAAGAATAAACAATGCAAAGGGACACAGCAAGGGGGGGGAGAGAAAAAAAGAAAAAATATAAATGATGATTATCCTTCCTGTATTTGCAATGTGGAAATTAGGACAGGGTAGCAGACAATTTAATGCCAGCATATGCACTGAAAAAGTGGAGGAGGCCTCAGGGGGGATTAAATATGGCTGAAGAAACAGCTAGCATCAGTATGGGAGAGTCATCAAATGAGCCAAAAGGAGAGAAGCAAGTGGGAATACAAGCATGGGCCTCTGCTTCTGTTCACAGAAACACGACCAACACCAGCCCACAGAACACAGCAAATGGGGTAAGGCATGTGTGGGCAAGGAGAATGATTGATCTCCACAGGGTAGCACAAGACAAGAGGACAAGAACAAAAGGGTTCAATATGACAGAGTTTAACTGCAAGTTAGTTAGGGTTTCTTCTGCTTTTAAAGAGAAAAAATAAAATAAAATAAAATAAAATAAAATAAAATAAAATAAAATAAAATAAAATAAAATAAAATAAAATAAATAAAAGCACCTACAGCTGGGGTGCTTTAGAACCAACAGAGCAGAAAGCTCTGGAGGAAGGGTGATGGACCACAGCAGAGGGCATTGCTGCACAATGCTGCAGCTCCTCTTGCAATGCAGCAAGTGGGCACACAGCAAATGTTGGCAATAGCCACAACTTCTTTCCAGTTGTCCTTGAGTTGTACAGGAACTCTCTCTACACCTCTTCTCTCTTCAAGCTGTGAGGAAAGGGTCCATACAAAGGCTTTGTGGAAAAAGCAGAGCTTCAGTGCCAGCCAGCCACAGCTGGCTTTCCCTTTGTACAGATTGCTGGCAGCTGTGTTCCTCTGCCTGACCAGAGCTTGTTGTGGGCCATGATGTGAGCCCTGGGGTGATGCTTGTACTGGAGGCTCTAGGACAGTACCTGGCTGTGTGATGGGTACACGCAGCCTGGGCCACAGGCAGGTGTGCTGAGGGGGCTTCAGCAGGAGCTGTGAGGCCTTGGGGAGCTTTGGGTTGAAGGCAAACTCACTGTCTGAAATATCCTCTGCATTTGTGGGGAGCAACTGCTACAGGCACTCCTCTTTTGGGGGGGATGTTAGGCTGGGAGGTCTTCTGGTTAAGGCTGTGATTAAACCTCATGACATACTGTACCCAGTGCCATGATGGGACAGGGCCCATCATGGGAAGCCACTGACAGAGGCAAGTTGGGCAGTCAGTGGGGTTTTCAGTCACAGTGAAGATTCAGTGTTCACTGACTGCTAATCCACTACTGCTCACAGAGCCACACCATGGTCACAGCTTGCTGCATAGCCTGTGCAGGAGTTACAACTACATCTCAGCATGAGGTAACAATGTAGGGTAACTGCATAAAAAGAGTGTCTATGAAACCTGCAGCAGGAGATGTGCGGTGATTTTATGTTTATCATGCAAACCTATACACTTCCTATGCAACTGCATATGCTTGTGCAAGATTTGTCCTATAGGAAACTAAGGGGACTGGTGATGGGTATTCCCTTGGGATCTTACAATGTGGTTTTCCATCTTTCAAGATATTTCTAATAAAAACACTTATTTGGAGACTTGATAGGTTTTCATATTCAAATACCAGATGACTGTACCAGTGTCTCCCTTCTGTTAGAATAGACTTATCCATAGGAAAAAGGACAAGCAGGGCTGGCTCTGGGGTGGGACTTGGTGTTGCTGCTCTCTGGGATGTGATGCTGGCCACATCAATTGTGTCTACACAACCACACTGGGTGTAAGAGAAAAATAGCTGCTTTTCCCATACTCTCACTAGATTAAGCATATGTATTCGTGGGCCATCTATGACTTTGTGACCTGGAACTAGGCCTTTTGGAAAGCCAAAATTAAAGGTGAAACTGTCATTTTCCAAACTCATAAGCATCTGCCAGCAGAAATGAGGCTGTTGGAACAAAGTGCCTGGCATGGTTCTGGGAAGCTGCTGTCCGTGGCCCTGTCAGACCTCAGGTCCCAGAGAAGCAAACTCAATTTAGAACAGGGTTGGCACGCAAACTGCTCAGAGAAGGTATGAGGGCTCAAGGACTTAAAGGTGCTTAATTGCTTTATGGAGCTAAACTCCATAAAGAACTTAAGCCGCTGTGAAAAAGGAAGCGGGCTGAAATCCCCAGCTCTCCTTGCTGGAAGCTTGGGAGCAGTTGCTGGGAGCCATTGTCCTTGGGGGTCTCTGAGCACTCCTGTAGGAACTAGAGAAAGACTCAGAAATGGGAACCAACTGATCTGTCCACATATGCAGCCTCTGTTCCTGCTTTGGTTCTTTGCCTGGCTTCTGGTTCAACACCTGGTTCTCACTGTATCTTTTGTAATTGAAGTGCCCACCATTTTCTCCTTGGGAGAAAATATCAAGTCACTGGGCTTTTAATAAGCTTCAGCTCAAGATGGGCACAGTAAGCTCTTTTATCCTTGGTTGTGAAATGTTTGAGCCACTTCCCTGCACTGAGTCCAAACCTGCAGCACCTTTCTCACAATGCACAGAGTGGAACTGGAGCAAGAACCCGTCTCACCAAAGCCAAGTGGGAGCATCTGACTTCTGCTCATGCAGCCACAACACCCAGCACAATGTGATACCAAGGCATTCACCACCCTTCACTGGGTGTTAATGCACAAAGATAGATAGCAGATGTGTAGATGGGGCTGGCAGGGATCTGCAGGAAAATGCACGGACTTATTCATGAGTTCATGCTGGAAGAGGACACTGTTACTCAAGGCTCATATGAGCTTCCCTATCCAGCAGTCTCGCTCACACTCAAATACAAAATTAGGCAACATCCCAGAGACAGGATTGCATTTCCCGTGAGGAAAATAAGAGGATTTGAAGGGCTTCTGCACTGCACTGGGGCATCCAAGCGTGTTTGCAGTGTTCAAAGCTGCCAAAGTACCAAGATGAAAAGCAGCTTGGAACTAAATGGAAATTGGAGTGAGAATAGAGAGACTTTCCTGGAGATGTCTGATGGGTCACAGAGGGTAGGTTCTATTCCAAAGGGCTGGAGGAGGCCTCCTAAAGTACAGATCCTCCTCTACTCTTTTTTTTTTTTCTTCTTTCCTCTAAGAAAGGAGAAGTAGGGGCTTGGGAACTCCAGATACATGGCTGGGCTTGAGCAATGAGGTAAGCTTTTTTTTTTGCAGCTGAAGATGTGCCTCACAAAATTACCCAATTTGACGCATAAGTTAGGCTTGCAACATGACAGAGAAGAACTCAGTTTGCTGAGGATGCGCTCAGGCTAACGTGAGGAACCGAGAAGTGTAAAAAGATAGGACAAAGTTAAGGGTTTGGGGTTGTTTGTTTTTGTAAGTACATGAAAGTCAGCTCTGCCTCAAGTTGGTGGATTTTTCTTCCCTCTGGGGTGAAAGGGGGCAAACCAAAACCAAACATCCCGCCCTGAAGCCCAAAGCCCCATGTCCATTTTTTCCCTATTTTTATTGCTTTGTGTAATCTGACAGTTCCCTCCAACGAAGGGTGATTCAGAGACGAGTTCCCTCTTAGCTAACCACCAAACTTCAGTGGCTTGGATAAAAGGGAACCCCAAACTGAGTCATCCGAGGTCAGCATTTCTTTGGCCAAATCAAAGTTGTGCCTACGAGATGTTCTAAATGTCACAAAGGCCTCTGTGTGTCAGTGAAGTTGCCACATCTCGTCTTCTCTTCCCACAAAAGGAGTTGGGTGTACGCCACATTGTATTTTTACCGATTAAGTTTAATGTGGTAGTGATTAAACTGTGCCATGTCACTTTGCTTTGTGTTTTATTCCTTTTTCTTTTTTTTTTTCCCTTCTCAGAAATCTGCCTGCAAAGCGGCGGCAGCTATTTTTTCCCCATAATTGCATCTGTTTCAGAGAGCAGACAGATGTTGGGCTGAAATTCATTATGGTATTCATAAAACCCTTTGGGATCTGATGACCCAGTAACATATAGCTACCGTTCCTTGCAAAGCAGTTACAGCGGTCGCCACTTGACTGAAGAGACAACTTTGCAGATGAAAGGAGGGAATAACCCGTAGCTCAGCAGACGGCAGCAGTATAAAATCGATGAGTTCGGTTTATTTCCATAAATCATCTTGTTCTTCATTTCGCAAATTTGCAAGCCAGGCTGCATGCATCGTTCCCAAACTTCCAGCTCTCCAAGCTGGAGAGGTTGGTGCTGCCAGGGTGATGGGGATGTGTGCTGGCCTGTACAAACCAGCACGGTGCTACCTCACCCCGTCCATTCAGGAATCGCCGGGGAAGGAAGCTGCTCGGTCTCCTTTTGGATATCCTGTGCAGCTAAACTAGTGTGGCTGCCAGGAACTGACAAGGCTATTTCATTTTTAAAGGGCTGCAAACTACTGTGTGTGCTACCACGTGGGAAGAGGCTCCCTGGCAGCAGTGGCCCCGTCCCTCAGTCCTTGTGCAGCAGCTTGCAAAGCACAGGGCTGAGGGCAGAGCCAGGTTTGCAGGTTCCCAGAGCCCTGGTGCAGAGCTGTGGGTTGGAGCCACGGAGCACCCCCTGTGTCCAGCTCTGCTGAATGCCAGTTGCTCTGAATTTTACGGTTCAGAGGATTGAGAAATGCCGAAAGGAGTCGGTTTGCCCAAAGCAGGCTGAAACCAACACTGAAGAAGCTGTTTACTTCCTGCAGACAGGAAATCCTGCCCTGTTAGGGGTTATCTATTTTTTCCTTTTCCTGCAAACCTCACACCTGTAGTAAGGGCACAAACAACACCAGAGGAAGCAGGCAGCACGCTGGCTGAGCTACTGCGGTCTGCAGAGGGCTGGGGGAGCTTCTGCAGCCCCGGCCACTGAGTTTCTTTAGTTTCCTTGGGGGATGTTCGGTCCCCATGTGCTGCACTTCCCTTTCTACAGCGCACACCCGTTGCATGCATGCAGCACTAGCGGGGCTGTGGCCGCACAGGAGTGTCCCACTGCCGGCTGCACGCAGGGACCCTCAGCCTGGGGGTGAACGCCCCCACCCGTGCCTCTGAGCGCACCTGGCCCCATTGACGGCGCGGTGCCGGTGCTGCCGCACGGTCGCGCTCCGAGGGAACGAAGGCAGCGGCGTGAGCGCGTGGGGCGGCGCGTCCCCACCCCCCCGCGTGGCGTGCAGGTGGCCCCCAGCCCGGCACGCCGCCCCGCGTCACTTCCTCGCAAAGTTTGCCCGAGGAAATGTCTCCGCCAAAGTTACCCGCGGCCGCCCGGCCCTGGGGCTGCCTCCCGGCCCGCTGAGCGGGGAGGGCGTTCCGGAGCGGGCATGCCCGCCTCCCTGCGCTCGCCGGAGCACGGCCGGGCCGCCGCGGGCCGAGGGTTGAGGCGAGGCGGGCGGACCGGACCGGACCGTTAGCTGAAGCCGCGGGGCGCCATGGCCCGGGAGTGCGCCGCCCGCAGCCTGGACGGCATCGACCTGGCCGCGCTGCGGGTAAGGGCGGCGAGCGGGACGTGAGGGAGAGCGCTGGAGAAAATAGCGCTGGAGAAAATAGCGCCGGGAGGGAAGCTGCAGAGCTGAGCGGGAGCCTGCTTTACTCTGAGCTCCTCATTGTGACCGTGTGCTTCTCCTTGTCTTTTCGTGTTGCCCGATGTCTGGTCGCGTTGGCAGCCGCCCCGCCGAGTGTGCGACGGCTCCGCGCTGCTCCAGGCACCGGCGGGACAGCCCCGGCCCCGGGCTCCAGGCACTGCGGGGGGAAGCGTTGGGCTGGGGCGGAACGCGGCCGGAGGGAGCGCAGCGAGCTGCTGCTAAAAATACCCGAGAAAAAGGGTTGGGAAAAGGCTTTGCACGAAATCACATGGTGGGGAGGGTGCTCCGGAGAGGAGACAGAGAGAAAGGAGGCAGCGGGGTCGGGAGCGCCCGCGGGGTTGGCACGGAGCAGCTGGCTGGGAATAGGGTTTGAGCCCAGCTCTTCTCCGAGCGGCGCGAGTCTCTGGGCTCAGCAGCTGAATCTGATCTCCTTCAGTAAGTGATAAGAAGCCAGTGTAAGCCTGTCCTGCGGGCAGCCTGCAGGCTTCGTGTACAGCCCTGCACGAGGAGAGGCTCCCTGAGGCTGCACAGTGCAGGCCTGGTCCTGAGCAGAACGGACAAGGACCTGGTGGGGAAATCTGCTCAGTGCTGGGCTGTGCCCATGCACACCAAGCAGGGATGGCCGCTTCCCTTCCCCCTACCCTTGGGTCCCAGGGCGGCACATCTGGCCAGCTGCACCAGGTCACTCTCCAGCACACACTAGCCCTGCCCCTGAGGGTGCTCGCTGCAGCCTATTCCCTGTTCCTGGACCAAGGTGCTTTGGGCTGCAGTTGCAGATGCTGCAGGAGCATCCTCGTGCAGCCCTGCTCCGTGACAGTGGTGACTGCAAACTTTCCAAGTGCAGGTTCACTGGGGCAGTCAGCTGATAAAAAATCCACTGATTGCTAAAGTGCCCAGCACAGAAACCTGGGCTTCAGCCACCTGGCTCCTGTTACCTGCAAAGTAATGCATTTGGTTGGGATCCTGCTGCACATGTGGGCTTTCATTCCACCATGCAGTGGAAGTGGATGTGGCTGTGGTGCCTCTGTGCCAGCAGATGTGCTGCTGCCTTTAAAGCACTCTGCCGAGGTCTTGAAGGAAAGCAAGAAGCCCACCATATGGTGCTGTACCTTACAGTAATTAACCTCAGAGTGATGGATGTCCAGGCCAAGGTGTTGGCATCTGTCAAAGTGAAGCTGGTGATGTGCAGGAGCTGGCTGGGAAGGATTAGGTGGACCATGGGACAAATGCTAGCTGGGAAGAAGCACTGCAGCACCAATGGTGCTGGCTCCCAGCTAATTAGGAAGCTGGCTGGTTGTGGGGGCTCTGCCAGCAGAGGATGCTATGCTGATGGCCAAGCAAACAAGGGCAGTCCAAGGACCGAAGTGAGAGCCCAAATTAATATCCTTTATGACTCTTAACAAGGCTCAGTCCACTCCCGCATCCTGATTAAAAGGGAAACGTCCAAGTATTTTGGCTGCGCTCAGAGCTGGGGAGGCTAGAGGCATTAGTGCTCCATTGGCCAGCGAGGATGGGGAGGATTTCAGCTATACTAAAGTTAATGCTAACATTTATTTAGGTAATCGTTTGGGCTTTTCCTGGAGTGTCTGAAGCCTGAAGTGAGCTATTCAGATGCTAAATCAGAATCAAATTGAGTGGAAAGTGAGAAACTGATTTTGAGGCACGTGAGTCATTTGCATAATAAACAAGTGCGGAGGAGTAGAGTGAGGGCAGGGCAGTCGGTTAAGTGAGAGGGATGGTAACACCCTTCGGGTTGAAAAAGGCACTTTAGGTTCTTCCAGACTTTGTGCCCCGTGCATGCACTGCAATTCAGCAGCGCTGCTTTCTGCAAGAGAGGGGCAGGAAGGGAGAGCAAGCTTCCCAGGGGAGCAATGTGAGCAGTGGGGTGTCGTGCACGAGCAAATGTTGCATGAAGTTGACAGTCCAGGAAATATAGGATTAAAACTCATTTAGCTTGAAGACAAAATCAAATGAATTCACGAATTCCTTGGCTTGTGGAAGCTGTGGAAGTCCCTGTTGTGTTGTCCTGGCAGTGGAAGCTGCTGCCATTTATCATGACAGTCGTGCCAGGGAGGGCAGACTCTGCTCAGAAAAACACCCACGTATTTCCTCTGGGATATTCTGTAAGTAAAAGTTTTCAGATGAGATACAAAGAAGGCAATATTTCTATTGAAAGAATACCATGTAAGTGGAGTGGAGAACGTACGGTTGCAGAAATGGAAGTTTGGAGATAAAGGCTGTTTTTTTGTATCACAGCCCTCAGCAGTGCTGATAGGCATTGACTGACACGATAGATTGCTGAAACAGATGTGGTAGAACTGACACATGGAACTAATAATACTTTATATATGTCTTGCAATGAAATCATCCCAACAAATGAGCAAGACTGATAAATGGCTCAGTCAGAAACCAGGAAACTGGTCTCTTGAGTTCTTAATGTTTTTACACGGATCTCAAGTGAATTTAAACTGAAGGTACAGATTTCTTAATGTGCTCACTTATGCAGGAGCAAACGTTTCCTTGCAACAGGATGTTCCTTCTCCATCTGTAAGGCTGTGGGATCTCATTCCCGGGGAGGTGCTGCAGTGGCTGGCATTGGATTAACTGATGCTAAACCAGCAGGGCATGCACTGGCTCACATGGCACACTGACTGCTGGCATGTGGATCTTTCATGAAAACTTACAGTGATCTGGTTTGGGTTCAAAGCCAAGACTTTGCTCAAATTCACCTTGTTATGTTTGCAGAACAGCCAGCTGAGCGTTCTCAGCCTGTGTGTTGTTCCTGTATCACTTGGGATGCTTCATCTCCTTTCTGGAAGGCAGTCAGGCCTGAGCTTTGTGTAGCACCTTTCTATTCCACTATGGAGGTTCTTTCCTTTGTTGCCTTTCTGATGCCAAGCGTTTCATAGCAGAGGACAGTAGCTCAGCCTCCAGATTGTCTTTGCATTTTAAAGCTTTTTTAAAGCTTACTCAACTGCTAAACTGAATCAATTGAATGCTCATATTCCTCACGCATTCCCATTTATTTGTTCCATCTGCTGTACTGCCATACTTTGAATCTCCTGAGTTATCTCAAGCAATTTGACTGGAAACTTTAATAGAAGCATGTTTCTTGAACTCCTATTTATTAGTTATTTCCATGTTTAGTGTATAATATGCACCATTAAGAGACATGCCACAGTCATTTTCATTTTGATTGTGAACAGTTCCACGCTGTCACCATGTGTTTGCTTTGTTGCAAGTAATGTTCTTTTTTTTCTGCTTTTTGCAGGACCCTGCGGGAATATTTGAACTGGTGCAGGTTGTTGGCAATGGGACGTATGGACAAGTCTATAAGGTTTGGGCTTCTCTTTGTTTTATGATGGTGATCTCAATAAAACCATGTTTCCTAAAGCAGAAATGAGAACCGGACAGTGTTGTCCCAGCAGCAGCCTGGTTTGTGTATCTATCTCCGTCATCTGTGCCCTTCCTCCCAGCCTGCTTTCATGTCCTGCTGCAGATGAGTTGGCTGCTTACTCTGCTACAGCCTTCCCTCTGCCCTGCTTCTTCTGTCCTGTGGTTATTTTTTTCTTCCTCAAAACTGTTTGACAGGCAGCTGGCACAACTGAAATTGGTGATGGCTGAACTTGGCCTGGGGTGTGTGAGAGCCCTGCACATGCTGATGCAGTGCTGCTCTCCATTGCAGAGGTGTGAAGTAGCCAGGCCACCAGGTGTTTACTTTCACTGTTACCTTTGTCGTGGTGATGTCAAAGCAGGCCTACTGGCCACCAAACTGCAACAATTAAGCCTTGTCTTGCCGTAATATGTTACACGCACTGTGCATGCTTTGAGGTGTGAGAACTTGCCTAAGGAAGTGGTCTTTCCCTGTGAAGAACAATCTAAAGGATAAAGTAGGGCACTGGGTCTGTGTTGCTCTGATTTGGAGAAATAAGACAGGAAGGAAGGAAAGGGCCATGCTGCTGGATCAGGGGGGTCAGAAAGGAAGAGCAGCAGCACTGGAGGAAGCTGTCTGTGGTTGTTCTCCCCTGAGTCCTGCTGCTCCAGACTGCTGTGCTGTGAGCTTTAACATTGGGCAGGCTGCTCCAGCACTGGGCCCCCAGCATTTGGCCACACATTGCACTTCAGAGTCCATCTTCTGGCTGTGATCTGCTATGATCACGTTTTGGTTCCTACTTTGAAATTATAGCTACATTCTCAAAGATTCTGGAAGATCCCCTGCAGAAGCAGTCCGGGGAAGTTTCTGCCTTCCCATATATGTGTTTATTTTATTTTTCTGGCAGAAACAGATTCTTTCCTGTGTAACTGTTTGTCTGCATCATTTGTGAGATTGTCATTCAGATACTGAATAGTATGAAATTAAAGATGGAAACTTGGGGGGTTTGTATAGTTTATGTGAAGCCAGGAGACATGCAGGGGTGCTGTGTTGGTTAAACCATTGACATATTTGCCTGTAGAAGGTCTGAAAGCTCCCAAGTGGCCTCTGAAGGACGCCTTTATTTCCTTGCCTAGATTTATTTTATACTGGCAGAAAAAAAAATGCAATCTGCTCATCTTGTAAGGATGTAGAGAGTGAATCAGCTGCTTAATCATGGCAGGAGCAGGAAGGAGCAGTGCAGCTCACTCCTCTGCTGCCAAAGAAAATGTTCTGTGTGACGGTGTGGGTCACTTAGGCATCCGCTGGGAAAATAAGTAAGGAATATTGATAACAAAGATTAAAAACTGTACCCAAAGGCTGCTCTCTTCTGAACATGCGAGACCGAGGTTTGCTCACTGTGGATGAGGAGATTTAGGTCTGGGAGTATGGCAGCACCGTGAGCAGGTGCAGGAGCCAGGGCCCAGCCTGCAGCACCACAGCTTCTAAAGGGACCATAAGAAGTTGGGTAGTGGCATTCACTTTGCTTTTTCACTGCTAGGACTAATGGATCATGTTAGGGAATGCAGTAATTATCTTGTAGTTTATCTAGTTAGAGTATAGGCTTGAGATCATAAAAATTTATAAAGCAATCCTGGTTGTCCAAATATATTGTCACGTCACTAGTACATGTTTTCATTTTTGGAGGCATCAGATTCTTCCATGCGTTCAGAAATAGATACATGTAGCATCACACTTCATCAAAGTAAAGCATATTTCAGGCTAAATAAAGTATGTTCAAGATTAGTAAACTGTTTGCTTGGCTCTGAAGATGACTCAGTGTTTTAATAAATGCAGCTGCGTAAAAATGAAAATAAAATTCAGAGGATTTATCACTGGATATAGAAAACATTGTTTAACAGATATGTTGGAGGAGGATGTTGTTTGTAGTGAATTGTTCCGGACCAGTTCCAGTTCTGTGTCCTCTAAATTAAATGGAAGGGGTATAAATCGTACTGGTGATAAAGCTGGAGCTGCCTACAAATGTCAGAAAGTCAGGATTTGCATGTAAGAACTGCCTGAAAGCTAGAGGGTTTGTTGACAGCTTATGCAGTAGTAGGGTATAACCATGCCAGCATTGGCAACTTCAGCCTCTGGAAAAGAATAAATTAGATATTAAAAATTCAGATAGCGCTTAGAAGTTATGAGACTCAGGCTTCGTTATCTCTTGATAAAAAATAGAAAGGCACTTCGTTATCTCTTGACAGATGAGTTTTTCAACTAATTACATGCTTCCAGGTGCCGAAGTCTGAAGAATAGAGCCATGCGTGGAGCAGTCCTGGGTGAGACCAGGGAAGGGAAGGTGGTGGCTGTTTCAGTGGAGGTATTTGGGGCAGCTGGAGAAGTACACATACTTGCTCTTTCATGCCCCTGCTTCCTGAGGCTTGAAGTGCAGGTCAGGAGGTATCCAGGCCCCTGCACCATCTGCACTAATTGCAAAGAGAAGTTCCCGGGCTCCCATGCTCCGCCGTGAGGTTGGGGCTGTCCTCTGGGAGGAACTGAGATTGCTGAAGGTGTCACCCGCAAACTCTGAGGTTTCGCTTCCCTTCTGAGCTGCAGTCCCCTTGCCCTGTAACTGCTTCTCAAAGAAGCTGGGGAAGCTGTGGGCAAGTGTCCTTTGCAGCAGCATTAGAGCTGTGGGAAGCAATGTAGGAGATAACAGCATCTTTTTCATTCGCTAGTAGTTGCTGCATTATGGTGACACTGCTGTGTGCTGTTAGAGGTAGTACCTTTACAAGCACTGTGGGTGAGCACATTGGTCTTAGTGTGCCCAAGGCTCTGTCTTGCAATAGAGAGCTAGCAATGTTCTCATCTGGATAATCATTTACCCACTCCCACTACCTCCAGGACTTTATAGGGATGCTCTTGTTTTCCTTTCACAGTTTTTACTCTACTGCTATGAAGAACTGGATGGCAATTGGGTGTCGGCCTTGATGCAGAATGGTCTCAGCTGTAGCTCTGTCCATTCTGGTGTGTTTAGTAGTAATTAAACTGTAATTTTGTGCATGCATGTGAAATACTATTTTTCACAAAGATTTCAGCTCAGAGTTTCATACTCATCATTGTGGGTGGCTTCCATAGGAGCCTGTTAATGTGTTTTCCGTCTTTTGATTTTCAGTGCTCTGTTTTAATTGCAGGGTCAGTTTTCTGGCAGGTAAGATGCTGGATATGTAAAGGAAGCAGGTCTGCATAGGGAAGCGCCTTTCTGTTTTTTAATACAGCTGCTTCTTGGCGTTGAACCAGACTTCACTGGTTGATGTGAGTGGTGAGTTACTCTGCTGTTGATGTATGGTGGCAGGGGTGTTGTGAAGCACAAATACAACTTTATCTTAATTTGCCGTCTGTCTGCCGAGTTCTTTGTATTAATTTACTGAGTAGCTGGCTGAGGCAATTGAGAGCAAGGGGAAAAGCAGTGTGGTTTTTCAGGAAGATTTGATACTCCATGGGAAGATCACAAGACCATGCTAAGTTGTGAAGAGTGATGGCAGTGCCTCAGGCAGCTGAGGGAAGGTTCAAGTTAAGAAGCATTACCATGATGCCCAGTGCAGTCCAGAACATGAATGCGAATAGGCTGAAAACTCCCAAGAGATCTCTTTGGGGCAGTCAAGAGCAGCCACATGATGGATGCTTCTCTCAGCTGAAATGCAACTTCAGACTCTCCAAACCGCTGCCAAGAGAGATTACAAATGTCACATCATCTCAGGGCATCTTGTTAGCATTTGTGGTCAGTTACGCTTTTAAAGCCAATCTCAGCCTTCAAGGCACTGAGGTTTTGGTCAAACAAGTGGTTGTTCTTTATAGAAATGACAGAACGCTGCTTCTGATTCTCAAACTGTTGGTAGGAGTGTTTGTTTGTCTATTCATTTGCTACACTAGGCTTTTTAGTAGCATTGTTGATTATCAACCCAGGCCATTCTATGGTTCTGTGATCTTGTCAACCTGCAAATTGAGTTAATGGTAGACAGCAGTGTATATGAAAGTGCTGCTGCATCATAGTGTCTGAAGTCAGTCATAGGTCAATGTGCGTGTCCTGGTCTCAGCAGTGTGAGGAGACAATGGAGATGAGCTGCTCATCCTGGCAGTAGGGGCTTTGTTCAGGAGAAAGTCTAAACTTAATGTGTGCTAGTGCCACTGTCATGAGATCTGACATGCTATGGTGCTTATGAACTGAAATCAGCACATCTCAGACGCTGAGTGTTCCTAGGGGGGTTACCATCCTCTTTGGTAGTACTTGGTACATGGCCAGTGCTGGAATCTTCTGTCTTGGACTTCTCATTAAACCATCTGAGAAGCTGCTTAAGGGCATCGGTACTCAAACTGCTTCTCATTAATGACTCCAGTGGGGCCAGTTCTTAAGATATTATTGTCCATGGTGAACAATTTGGTGGTGATCTTATTTCCTCAATCCTCAGCTTCATCAAAGTTTGTACTTGTGTAACAATTCAGTAAGGTTTGCTTATGCTTCCAGCTCTTGAGGGGAGACATTCTGGGAGCTGAAAAGCAGCCAAAGCTTACCTAAAATTAATTTATTTAATTCACCCTTGTGATTCTTGGAAGGGAGTTCTCTCTAGACTTGAAGTACTCTATGCCTTATGTTCCTGATGGCTTTTTACATCTGGGTGGTGTGTATAGGACTTGTTAATCTCAATGGATGCATCATACCCAACATCAGTGTCACCAGCTAGATAGTACATAAGTGACTTGAAGAATAAGCAAAACGGTAGTGAAAATATCTTTTATATATATAGATATAAATATCTTTTATATATATATATATATATATATATATATATATATATATATATATATATTATATATTATATATATAAGATTTATATATAATACACACACACACATATATATACATATATATATATATATAAGTAAAAGAAGTAACATAACTTGTGTGTATTCAGTTGTCGGAACCTGGGTCCAGTAGCAATTTTTTTTCAGGGTTGGTTTTTTTTTTTTTCTCCCTAATCTTGGCTTCTCTGCTTAATTGCATGGTAATGCTAAACAGTATTCAGCATGGGAATTTAAAATAATGGCTCATACATGTGGAATTAATTAGCAAGTCATGAAGTCCTGGTTCTAGTTAGTGAATATTTCAGTGGAATTCAATTAAGATTCTTAAGTGTGAGGCTAGTTTATCAAAAATAGAAGAGTAAGAATGTGAAAAAAAAGACCTCTCAGCTGTGGTGTGCTTCTAATACAGTAAAGGCTCTTTGACTGAGCGGAGCAGCATACAATAATTAGATGTGCCATATCAGCCATTAAAGAATAGTAAAATCCTTGCAAATATTTTGTTGTCAGGCCTGCCACTTCCAGCTCCTGCATGTTTTCAACTTGAAAGTCCACATGGGAGAGTGCAGTGCATTTTTGTCATAAATAGGAGGTGTTTTGAGCTCAGATGTTGGCACTGGGACATGCTATTTTGAAGCTAAGAGAATATCCTAAAAAATAATAAATAAATAAAGCACTGGTGATAATTTAAGCACAGTAGAAAACAGGTTCAGCCTCTTGATTTCCCCAGTCCTGCACATAGCTGAGCGAGGTCTCACTACTTCTGACTGGAGGCGCTTGAGGCCAGGTTGGATGGGACCCTGGGCTGCCTGAGCTGGTGGATGTATCCCATTCTGCAGCTGGAGTTGAAACTGGGTGGGCTTTAAGGTCCCTTCCGACCCCAATGATTATATGAGTGAGTGCTCAGCAAGTTTATGCCCACCTGAAGGTATGGGTCAGTGGCCAGCAATTTGCATGTTTTACCGTGTCTTAACTACTGTGAAATGTTTTATTGTTCTCTCTTCCTTAAAGAGAATTGGCAGGGCTAAGAGAAGATTTATGATGAGTAGACCAGGTGCGATCCTAAAAACCCCTGGGCATGGACGGATCTATTGGCTCAATAGGTGAAACAATGTTTCTTGATTTTAAACAGCAGAAAGTCAATGTGGTTTTTTAGGTGTTAAATCCCGGCCAACCCCCACCTCGCCACAACCTCTTTTCAGGGAGCTGTGGAGAGCTTTAAGATCTCCCCTGAGCCTCCTCTGCTCCAGTCTGACCATCCCAGTTCCCTCAGCTGCTCCCATCGGACTTGCACTCCAGAGCCCTCATAGCTCTGTTGCTTGTCTCTGGACATGCTCCACGAGCACTTGTGTTACCAGCTGCCTCCTTGTAACTGTAGAGATGTAATTTTGCCCTCTGATGACCATCCAGCAGCAGATAAAAGTACTTGTGTCAGGAAGCTTTGTGGTCAATCCTTGCACTCAGGATGGGGCTGCAGCTGATTTGCAGCAGCAGCAGCCACCCCTTTGTTACGTGGCTTTTCTGAGGGGTTCCCTGGGGTGCTGCAGTTCCAGCACCCAACAGAAAGCAGCACTTGTCTTCCTGCTGGGTTCTGAGCCAGGTGGGGCGGTGCCTGGCCACAGCACAGCTATTCAAGCCGCAGCTGCTTGGGTGGACAGCAGCAAAACCTGGCCGGACAGACAGTAATCCCATCCTTCCGAGGGGGGGAAGGAAGTGGGGCAGAAAGCTGGTTCATTGCCAGCTGGGTTGGACAGCTTGCTGAGGCAGTGGGCAGAGGTGCCTGATGCATTCTGTTGTATTGCAATTTTCAGTAAGTGATTTTAAATTATAACGTCCATAAATGTGATAAAAATCCTTCCCTTATCTGGTGTTCAGCTGCCCTCAGTCTGTTGGCTAGTGCTAATTTTCCTGGCCTGGGCAGAGCTGCAGATATAGGTCTTAGGAATAAAAATGAAGGAGAAACTGTTTTTCAGCTGTTTGTAGTGTGGGGTTATTGTAACTGTAACAAGTAACTGTGCTGTTACTTGTCTAGGCCTCCAAAGCATCAGCCAAGGCTTTGAGCTGCCTTGGAACTCTGGGTGCTCAAAAAGTCTCTGGACCAGGTCTCTCTGCCTGACTGCAGCTCTTCCAATGGAGCAATCCTTAATTTATTGTCAAGTGCGTGGTGATTCTGTTTGAAAGGAATTGGTATTACTTGCAGAGCTGGCTGTAGAATGGTTAGCAGCCACTTATCGAATGTCACACTGTTCGGAAACGGCTCCATCCGAGTCAGAGCACACTGAGTTCAACAGGAGCCTTGGTGGCAACATTTTATGAGACGTGTTGGCTTTCATTTGGAAACTTTGTTTCAGAAACGTCAAAGCATCGCATTTTGTTTGCTTCCTTCATCTGAACGTACATTTTAATTTAGCGGGATGCTTAATATTTCATAGGCTGTCTTTAGCACTGTGTGCTCTAAAAGAAGGCACTGTCATACTGGAGTCATTTGGCATCACCATAATATGCACGTAAATATTAATGAGCTCTTATTTGTGAGGGATGTTTACAACCAAATGTGAGAATATTGGCAGCATACGGACATTTTGTTGAGTTTGCTGAATACTGGAATTGACTAAATCCCATTATCTGACTACAGTTACTCACTTGCTACATTCATCAGCAGCAGTTTCAGTGCTGGGTGTTTTTTCTTCTATTTATTTCTTTTGTTACACGCAGGACATTTTTGATGAAAAGAACATAAGTGAAACACATGGTTGTCTTCAGAAAATATATGTTACTGAACTTGAGGAACTTCCTAACTTTCTTATTTATACTATATTTTTGCATGGATTTTTTCCTGATATTTAAAAATAATGGAAAAAAAAAAAAGTAACCAATTTACTGATTATTTCTACTAGAGTAAATTTTTCTACTCTTCCTTTATTCTTTGCTTAAAACATGTGAACAATTGTACTAAAATATGCAACAAAAACAATATAAAATAAATATGCTTGTGGTTTAGGTAATGGACTCTGTAATGTATTATTTACACAGATTGTCCGTGATGTTGTCTTGTAACATGGGAAAAGAGAAGAACCAGGAGAAAAATTCTGTGCTTTAATATTTGCTTTTTCCAGTCTAACATGAAATATTTACCGTAAGAGGCTTCTTTACAAACACTCCGCACTCAGAAGCCAAATAACATCAGCAGATGCCTGATTCCCTTATATCAATATCAGAGGGCAGGGGTGGGTGTTGTGGACTGAGGAGTCCCACTGCTGAGGTGAAGGGTTTCCATCCTACACGCACTGCTGGCAGTAGGAGCGGGGCACGTGCACAGGGTGCAGTGGATTTCTGGCTGCCCAGCTGGGATAGTTTCTTTGGCCAAAATAGATCAGGTCTAGAGAAACTAAATGTCTTGTAGCCAACCATCTGTAAGTATGCCCAAACATGCAGAAAGAGTGAAGGAATGAAGAGAAGCACCAGCTTTCCTCTCTCTTGGACACTTGAAAGACTTCAGTTGGGAGTGTTTGGAATAAAGGAAGTTGCAAAACAAAAGCTGGAAACTCAGGTCTCTCATCCTGCATGCTGGAGAATAAAGGTTGGAGAGAGTGGATACAGGATTCACCCTTCCCTCTCTTCCTGACTTCCTTTCTTTGCTTCGCATCAGTTTTTAGGTAACCACTTGGTAAAAGACTGCATGATTTGTGTCCATGGCTTGCATGTTGAATTTAGTGTTATCCTGTTGCACAGGAATCTGCATATACAGGCGTGCATGTGTTGTCTGCTGGGGACTGAGCATTTAGATGTGTTTACAAAACACCTGATGCATTCATTAGGCTGCTTGGAGGCACAGCAGATTCCTGTTTAACTCCTCTAATGTCATTTGACTTCTTCCAATTTTACAGATCTCTGACCAGGAAAGAAAGAAAGAGCCTATCACCCTGTCAGCCCAGGGTGATGCCTGGAGCCTGCATGGCACTGATCCTGCCTGCCGCACAGATGGGCTTTGAGTGTTGCAGCGAGTAGATTAAAGGCAGCATTGCTCTCTGAGCTTTTGGGGTTGCTGTGTTGTTTACAGCACAGAATTCTGGCAAGCTTTTTGATGTTGTTAGTATAGAATGCTTTATATTGTTGAGATGGGCTCCTGGTGCAACTCTGACAGGCACAGCAGTAGCAGCACTAGGCTGTCCCCAGCTCTGGGCTGAGGCAGGACTGGGATTGTCAGCCTGAAGCAGGACTGGGATTGTCGGCCTGGAGGAGATGGAGATGGAGATGTCACTGTGCAAAATAATCTGTGATTATTGATTGATTATGAAGCCTTTCTGGTAGTATCTCACTATGTATAAACACTACTGGAACTTCCAGAGGTGTTGTTCTCTCTGATTACTGATGTATGTATGGCAGCGGTGGGTTTTCCTTCCTGTCTGGCTTCCTTTGCTGTCAAGCAAGTAATGGCATTATACAGTGCCTTCTTATCTAAACTGTTCATTTTCTGTAGCCATTGTGCTTTACAAAAAGTCCCCAGAGACTGCGTGAAGCATTTTGATTTCCAGAGATCTCTTTATAGAACAGGGAGCATGAACAGAAAGAGAAGCGGGGAAGCTGCTGTTTCTGCACTTTTCACCCCCTGGGGCAAGCTGCTGACTGTGCTCTTCTCTAGGTGTTCCTAGGGTTGGCTGGGATCTGATAAGCCATGTCTGGCTTGTGGCCTGGCTGCAGACACCTGTGTTTATTCATCGTCACTGAAGGAAGCTTCATTGGTGAGCAGGGTATGAAGTAGATGAGATGACGTGGAGCATTTTGCCTCTGGATTTTTTATTTTTTCCCCCATTATTCTGCTTACCATATCTGTGTTTACCATCAGTGTAGTTACTCATTTCTGCAGACATGCTTCTCAGGCTTGGAGTTTCTAACCCACTTGCTCTGGGCTGGTTTGTATGATCTCTGCTGCTGCTTTTACATAACTGGGTGTGTGCATGGAGCTGGTGATGAAGTAAAACAACAACGCTCCTGTGGTTTGGCAGAAAATAGCTTCTTACATTATTATTCTTGACTTCCTTGGCAAAAACAATAGGAAGCATTAGCAGGTAGAAGGTTGTTGCCTTGCCACAGAAGCATGTCCTTGTGTATGGCTGCTGCAAGGACAAAACCACCAACTGCACCCACCCCCGGCTCTGGCCCATGTTTGCTGTCCCAGTTTGGAGGATAGCCTTGCACCAGTCAGGCTTTTCACCAGTGTTAACTGCTGACATTCTTAAACCAAATTCTTTGTTTAAAAACAACAATAACAGCAAAAATCTTCAAACCTGGTAGGGGAAAATTCAGAGTCCCAGAGTTACAGGGGTTGGAAGGGACCCCAAGAGATCGTCAAGTCCAACCTCCCTACTAAAGCAGATTCCTTACCATAGGTTGCAACAGGTAAAAGAACTCAGCATTAATCTGTCTTCATTTCTTAATTTGTTAAAGCCACTGTGAAACTGCAGGGCCAGAGTTATGCAGAGCGCTTTGGAAAATGATGTCCAGTGTGGATGGATCAGCAAAAAGGAAATGACAAACAAAAGTGATGCAAGCCAGTGAGCATGTCCACGCTTAACAAAACTGAGCTGGAAATACATTTCTAATTTAACTGGGTCAACCACGTGTGCGAGCCAAGTCTTTAAAAATAACGATTTGGAACTTTGTTTATTTCCAGTCCTTTTCCGGTGATGTCATTTGTTTTATTTCTTCCAAGTGGATGTAAAATGCTAACAGTGACAGGAGGTTGCTCACCTTGTACTCATCAGGCAGATAAGTGGCAAATAAGAAGCGGTGCTGGTGAGCCATTTCCTGCCTGATTTCAGAACCCCTTCCCTGCTGGTGTTTGGGTTTCTTTAGTGCTTCTGTTATGGTATATAGTTATTTTCTTGTGCAAACAGATGTCAAAAATACATATGTTCTATAATCTCCAGTGGTGCAAACATGATAGCACTTTCATAGTGTTACTGCTAAGACTAAAGGTGAGAAGCCTGCAAGCACCGATGATACATTTTTACATTAAAGGAAATCCTGAAGTTCATACTTTTCTGGGAGGGAGAGGGAGATGGGGAAGAAACTGTAAAGCTAACAAAATGCAGTTGCTTGGAAGTTTGTCCTTCCTCACCCTGTTCACCCCTAACCTCAGCAGTCCAGTTCCTTTGCTGAGTCCTTCATAGTCTGTGCTAGCCCATGGGCACAGCCTGGCTCTGCTGTGGTCTTCCTGTGTGCCTGGCACAGGTTGGGGTGGACTTGCAGGGAGCTGTGCTGCCATGCTGCAGCCTTCCTCTTCGGAGGGTGGGAGGCTCATCTGCAGTTCTCACAGAGCATATCAGATTTTGCTCATTTTTGTGGCTTCTGTCTGTCAGTTGGGGTTGAAATGTGTTGATGGGTTGAAGCACGGGTGGATGCGAGAGCAGCACAGTCCTTTAAGCCTAGTTTTCTCAGGAGAGCAAGAAACTTGGCTAAGTGTCTGGCTTTGATACCGGAGGAAAGCTTGCAGATCTCTTGTTATTCCATATCCCTCTCTGCCCCCAAAGGTTCAGAAACTAGAAGGCAATAGAAAACATTCAGGAAGTAGATTTGCTCACACGTTGTTTTTGTATGCTCTTCGATTTATTTTCTTGAAAGACATTTTTGTTGTTCATGGAGACTTAGCATTTGTGATATTTAAATACGTGCATTGGCACTGCTGTGGATTTTAGCTGGCCCTGCACAGTTTTTCTTCTGGTCTTACTACCAAATGTATCCTAAGGAGTGACGAGCTGTTGGTGGTGCATTTTTGCTTCTGGGTGTGGATGACAGAACACATAAGGAAGCTGCAAAAGGAAATTGTTTTTAAACTGGTGGAAGGTTAAACTTTCCAAGTCGAGTCTAATGTGAATACAATCAGAGGAAGGTGTCTGGGCAGGAGTGCCACTTTTGGAAGTTTGTATTGTGCACATAAACCAGGTTACAGACACACTGCTACTGATAGAGGCATTTCTCCTCCCAGCTGCCTGCATTCACTGGATGCCTTGTGGGATGTTTAGGTTGTTTTGCTGTTCTGTTTTGTTGTGGTTTTTTTTTCTTTCTTGACAGCTGCTTTGTGATGGGCTGCAGCTGTCTGGACGGCCTATTGCCATTAGAATCTGCAAACGAGTAGGTATTGTTCAGAGCTAAGCAAATGAGATTAATTTCCAGTGGGCAGTAGCTTTGGGTTGTGAAACTGGGAGCAAAGTGGGATTCACTTAAAGAAATTTGGCTTCTATAGTGTAAATCCAGATGCAACGAATCCAGCAGTGAATACTCTTTTGGCTTCAGTGGAGGCTGTAGCACACATGGAAGTGCAGACCCTGGGCTGGGGCTGTGCAGCATGAGGAGGGGCCCTGCCTGCTGGGACCAACAGCTGTGCATCCAGGGCTTCCTCTGCCCTGAGCACTGCTGGCAGATTCTACGCACAGGGCAAGGCTCAGATCACATCTCAGGGAGCTGGTAAAGCTCTCCTGCAGTTGGCACAGGAAATTCTTTATCCCTTTTGCAGCCAGTTCTTCCTACGCTTAGCTGCTGCTTTCTTTTTCTTTTGTTTTTCTTTTGTACGTACTGGTAATTACCAGTCTGCGATGCTTAACGCTCTGTGGTTCTTTGGCTATAATATGTTTAGCTATTTTTGTGAAGTTACTCCGCTGGGTTGGTTCTGTGTTTGCTTTTTATATTTCTTTTTTCTCCACTCGGGAGTTCACTGTTCGTTTCTCTGTCTGCCACAACTGACTTCAATCCCTACAGAAGATTGGAAGATGCAGCATTGGAAAGTAGCAGCTCTTAGCTGGTGTTTGAAACATGCATCCTTTCCCTGGGCAGATCTTAGTCCTTCTGAGCTCAACAGTGGTTCTTCATGAAGTATTCTGCTTTCAGGATTCACCTTAGGTAAAGGGAACTGTAGGTCATGATTTGTCCTACTGGAGGAAAGGCTCAGACTACAAGAGCCCTGTGTGACTATACAGAACATGAAATTCAACTGAGTTACTGTTATTGTTCACAAGAGTGCTGAAGGACTTTTTAATCAGAATTGTTAAAAATTCAGTCACGTAGTAACTGAGATCTTAGTGTACATGCAAAGTTAAAGCCTTGCTTATTAGCATGTGTTCGGGAAGTCTGTGTTATGGGGTTAAAACATGAATCTCATGCACAAGGTTTGTAATTGCTTTGCACAGCTTGACCTTCAGAGCTTTGTAGTTGTGGTGAGCCAAAAGTCCCACCTTTGGATGCCTGCTCCAAAACCTGGCTGCCTATCAGCCGACCTGCAGCCCTGCCACGATCTCCTCTGCAGGATTGGGCCAGTGAGATGCCTCCAACCGCCCATGACTTCATGTTGCAGGGATGTGCAGCATGGAGGTTTTCTTTAGCGTCCCACAGTTCTGTAACGGATGGATGTGAGTCACTGGGGTGGAGAGATCTGTACCTCTCCCTGCAGTCAACTGCTTAGCAGGCCTGTCAGCAAAGTGAGATCCAGTTTATTTATTTTTTTTAATTTTTTTTTATTTCCCTCAATGTTTTCATTTTCCTGAGCCTACAGATTTTTGGCGTAGTGGTCCTGCTGGGTGCTGCAGGTGTTGAGAGGGACTGGCTCCTGCCCAGAGCTTCATGGGCACAAGGCTGCACAAGGCATTCCTGTCTCCAGCCACAGGGCTTCTGGGGCTGGAATGGTGGTGGGCTTCAGTAGGTGTCAGGAGATGTGACAATTGGTTCAATCCAGAGTGAATGGCAAGGCTACTGGAATAACTATTTGTGTAAATATTGATATTTAGACACAGGGTTTTTGTCCCAGGAAATAAAGTGTGAGGAAAAGAGGAGAAGAGGACAGGCAGCTTTTCATGTCTCCCCTCCCAGACTCCTCTACTAGAGGTAAAGGTGCCAAAGGTGACAGTGGATGTTCTGCTGCCCCTTGGTTTCAAGTAAGTCACAGATAAGTCTTCTGTTGTCATGTTATGGCTAGCATGGTATTTTCTCAGGTTGGTGTTTCTTAGTGTGTATCTTGACCTTGCTAATCGCAACACAGATGACCTCTTTGAGGGCAGATTTCAAAATCCCTAGAGATAAATCTCTAGTCCAATCTTACACAAGAATGGAGTAGCCTTCAGTGGTTCATGTTTTGCTCCAGGACAGTAATCTGATCAAGTGAGTAACATACCAATACTGCAGAAATGTAGGTGCTCAAATACGTGTTTGCACAAGGGCTTGAATTCAATCCTTTGTTTCGTTTTGTTTTCCCACTGCTCTGCAGTCAAACACAGACAAACATTAGGCAAAGCAAACAATCTGCATTTCCACTTGTACAATGGGAGGAAATAGGAACGGCAGGAGTTTAAAATTAAAAACAAAACAAAACAAAACAAAAAAACTGGACAAAAAAGCTGCATCTGGTGGTTCTTGGGATTTGTTGCTCATGAGAACTGTTGTACAGACATTTGCTGCAGGGGTGAAAGAATGTCCTTGTCCTCCAGTGATGAAGGCTGTAGTATCTGGTGCCATAGAAATGACCCGTGTCCATGCCTCTCCTCTAGCCAGTGGGCTTGAGTACAATTTTAAGTGAATGATAAATGTGATGTGTTCTGATTTCATCTGTGGCTAATGGGTTGCTATTTTAGTTCAAGGGAAGTCTTACACCACTGCCAGCTTAGTTGCCTTCTACAGTGAAATGGGTTCCTTGGATTATTATTATTTTTTAAACTATATTTAAAAACAAATAAACAAAAAAGCTATAAAATATCATTTATTTATTTTTTGTTTCGGTGAGCGCAAAATACTTCTCTAGGAAGATCTGAAGCCAGCACTGGCTCCAAGCAGTGCCTTCTGTTGAGCAGTCTGAGAGCAGGTCTCATGCCCTGGGCATTCTCCTGGCTGAGCTGCACAGGAGGCTGCCCTGGTGTTGTCAGCAGGCAGGGCTGGTGTCAGCAGACTGGCAACAGCAGGCATTGCTCATCTCATCTGAATCGCTGAGTCTAAGTGGAGAAGCCCTTTGTAGGTGGAAAGGGAAACAGAAGGATCATGACTTCATTGAGGTCATGTGGAATAGAACACGGGGTTTCCTGAATCCCTTTGTGGAGCATTGTTTGCTTGCTATGTAGTCTCCTGAAGGCTTTCCTTGCCTGACCAGGATGGAAAGGGTGGAGAGGAGAGGGGCAAGAGGGTGGGGTCCCATGCTGGCGCAGACAGCTGAGCTGGCAGCACACCAGCAACCGCAGAGCCTTGCGCTGGCTCACCCAAGAGTGGCTCAGACTTCAAAGTTTATATGTGGGTTTTGAACGGGAAATCTGCTCGCTGAATTCACTTTCAGGAAGAGCCTGCAGCTGAACAGCTGGGCCGTCACCCTGCTCTGCAAGGGTGGCTGGCAGCTGGCTTTAGAGATCATCCCATAGCAAGGTCCTCTAGCTCCAACAGCCAGGCTGCCTTTCAAGTACAAACCTGAAAGACACAGAGGCCATCCTAATGGTTCAAGTTGTGATATATGGCTTATATGCAAGCAGGCAGTTTTGTGAAGGGTCACTCTGGAGTCCCACAGCTTTCTGCCCATGTTCTGACCGACAGCATAAGTGTGCTATGCATGTGTGATGGCAGAGGTGACCCTGTCACTGGGAGCAGGCCCCTCTAGTCTCCAGCGATAAGTGGCCGAATCCAAGGCCTGAGGAATTCGTTTGGATTAAAAGGAAAAGGTATTGTACGTAATTGAGTGTGTTTTCATGTAAATACACTTAATGCATGTTAAATTCCCTTACTGGCTAATAACTTGACTGCTAATGCTGATATTCTTGTTTCATCCAAATAGCAAAATGTATGTCTTGGCCCTCGGTAGAGTATATAAATAAATGGTGCCTATATTGATCTGAACTAAGATGATAAATGCATATTCAATGGGAGAAACACCCAGTGATCTATCCCATTCACCGTAGCTCTCCCCGCAGAGATAACACACAGTTGGAGCACGTCAGAAACAGATCTTTGGCACAGTGCATTGCCTGCAAATGTGGCTGCAATGACTAGCGTTCAGATTTGAGAAAATTGAGTGCTGGCCCTGGATTTGCAGAGTGTTGCTGTAGTAACTAACTGGCACTTGCAGCAGATTTTACACGGAAGTATTTTCTGGGTGAGAAGAGGAATTTAGTTGGACTCAAAGCTAATGGGAGAATTTCTTCCAGCTTGGATACCTCACCAAAATGTAGTCAGGAACTTCAGCGTCAGAGTCCTTGAGTTTCAGAATTGCTCAAGTCTGAACTCTGTATGCAATGGATGGCATTTACTGCTCTAATCCTGGGTGAGGATGTGGGTGACTTGCAGATAGCCATTGAATATGTTGGCTGCGGTCACGAGAGTTGAATTCCCTTTGGTGATCTGCAGAGAATGAGCACTGCACATTGCATATTGCCATGTTCGGTTGGGTAGGAGTTAAAGCAGACAGACGCTGCTGGGAGCTTTACACAGAAAAAAAATCAAAACACCACCTTTCTAAAAACAATTCAAACACATTCAACCTTGTGGCTTCAGCAGAAGCAGCAGTGTGCAAGAGTTCCCATGAACCTTGCCTAACCTCTGAGATTTATTGATAACTGAAAAGATAAAGGACCAGGCCCTGAAACCCTTACTTAGGCACTAGTGTTGGTGCATTAGCAAGAACCCCAGGGCTGAGCTCAGGATGTTTACCACTTATAGAGATTTCAAGGAAAATGTACTTGAAACAGTTCAAAAAAAGAACGAAAACAAAAACCCAACGTAAAGGAGAGAAACCTGGGGTTTTCACTCTGACTGTCAGAACCGTTGTGGTTTGAGCATTAAAGCAAGCGCAGCGTGCGGCCTGTTGCCCTGCTCAGTCAGTCTGCCTGGCATTAATGGCACTTTGCATGAACGCCTGTACTTGTGCTCTGCCATTTTGGGTGGCGGTGGCAAGCTGAGCCTTTTCCTTTGGTAGATCTTAAAGGAGATTTGATTTGTGCATGTTGAGATGATGCCAGAGATAAATGGAAATGATGCTATACGCTATGTAATTCTGCCACATTGTACAGAGGCGTTACAGACATCTCTCATTCTACAGTAACAGTGAATCTGCTTTTTTATTGTTATTATTTTATTTTTAGGAAATTGTATTGTAATCGAAATTAAATGTGCCAAAATAGTAGTAAAATGATCTCAACATTGATATATATATCTATAGATAAGCATTTATCTGTGCTTTCCGAGATACACTTTTTTTTCCCTAGTCTCAAAAGACTTTTAAATTAATTCCTCTTAGATAATTTTCATTAGACTTAGATAACCTTTTTGTGAGGGTAACCCTTCAGCCCTCAGTGTGACTGCACACTGGCTTCTGGATGGAGGAAGATGAGGTTCTACAGCTTAATGCAACCAAGAAACGTGGAAGCTCTTTTAGGAAGGTGTGACAGCAGTTATTGGAATTAACTTGTAGCAAGTTGAGAATTGGATTGAGCCAGCAAGAATGTGCCTTTGTTGCTCCTTTGCTCTTAGCACTTCTTTTGTCTTCTTGAGAAAGGTTTGGATTCTACTATGCATCAACCCTCACTGTGTTTTGTTCTAGGGCAACAAAGGGGTCCAGAGAATGTAAGGGTGGGAAGTGCACATGGTTACCTTACCGTAGTGTGCTGCTTTACCTGGCCAGGGAGTGTTTATTGCAGATGAGCCTGTGCACGTGAAAGGTTGCATGTGGGCCAGTGGGTTTGGCACACTGGGAAGGAAACTTTGCAAAGTGCGAGGCAGACGTTGCTTTGAGACAAGGCTCTGCAAGGGCTGAGCTCCTCTCATCCAACAGAAATCCTCACACTCTGCTTTCTGAGAAAAAGCTTTGTAGTCCCAGGGTGTTCCTGGAGATGGAGAGCACTTGCAAATGCACAAAGTCTCAGCAGGGTTCAGTTGTCTGTAAAAGAAAACATGACTGTAACACATTGCTTGAAAACGAGGCATCACTTTTCTTTGGTGCAAAATCGCTTAGTCGTTGGAATAATACTTGTGTGCAATTGTGTACAGACAGGACCTGAGTTGTAAAGTTACATCAACTTAGCTTTTAATTTTGCAGGTGTAAGTTGGACCAGCAAATCATTTTGTCTGCAAAATGCAGCATTCATATCTGATTTCCTATGGCTCACTTACTTAGCTGATGTCAGTTGGCTATTTCAATACACAGCTTTTCAGGCACCACTATTTAAAGAACAGAATTGGAGTCTTGCAGCTTCAGACCCATTTCTGAATGCTAATGGAAGGGAGGAATTAGGATGCATAGCCAATCCGCTGTCCATGCAAATCTTTTGATACCATCCTTCAGTGTGAGATTAGTGTTGGTTATCAGGAGAAAGCACTATTCTTTGCACGTATGGAGTAACTTGTTCTTACCTAGCCAAGAAACCGTGCAATTTGCCACAAGATTCCTGATTGCATTTCTAATATACATTCTTGTGAACCATAGACTGTCAGTCTTTGTATTGAGTTTGCTCTTTTAATAACTTTATTCCTTCCCTTTCCTCACCATCTTCAAAAAACTTTTTGTTTTAAGAAGCCAGAAAATACATACAGTTTTAGTGGTTGCACCTCGTCCATGAAAGTCAGATGGAGACCCATAGACTAATTCGACATGCTCCAACAGCCCCATTAAATGCATCACTAGCTACTGTGTACATAGTTTACATACATGTTTTGCTTACAGTATTTTGTTATTTTAACAGGGCCGCCATGTTAAGACTGGGCAGCTGGCTGCAATCAAAGTGATGAATGTTACTGAGGTGAGTAGAGAACCAAAAATCAAAAAGCAATTATCAAGGTGTAAGGAAAGATAAAGAATCACATCATGTGAATGTGAACAGCTTATGAAAGACAATCTGGTGGGATAAGTTATGGTAGCTCAGCAGTGGTTTGTTTTTTGAAGTTCTGAGTGGTGCTAATGCAACTAGAATTTCAATTGTACCTGTCCAGTGGGGACAAAGCAATAAGGGATGCATTTCTATGTTTTTGTGCTCTAAAATAATGACAAGAACTCTCTTCCTGCTTATTTCTGGTTGATTATCTGTTTCCCAGGACAGCATATAAAAGATTTCCTATAGCTGTGCAATACCCCTACAGTGTTTTATCACATCCTCTACCTTCACATGCCAGCCATTCCTCAGTGTAGATGCCATGACAGCAAGCAAGAACATGTTAGAAATGCAATTGTAGCACTTCTTTATTGTTATTTGACAGATGAGGGAAGCAGACAGCTTAATTGGCACTGTCCCTGCTCGCATTTATAAACTGTGTCAGTGCTGGAACAAGGTGTCAAAAAAATTAGCTTGAGTATTGATCTTTGTTTCTGAGCACAGCTAGTAGTGAAGCACTTTAACTTCTTGAAATGTTATGCTCCTTTGCCCCAGAAGGACTGGGATGAGCCTGCATCTTCTCCTCAAAGTGTGCTGGAAGTTTGTGTTCCATGGGGTACATCTGTTAGCATGGATGAACAGCTCCCCATTCTGGCTCCTTGCTCTGGCAGTGTGGACGCGGTGCACAAAACTCCAAGATGAATTTGTTCTTCTTGGGATGCTGAGGAAGGGTCATAGCCTAAGATAAGAAATAGATCCTCTGGGCCAAGTCTGCCGGTGGTACAACTATGTGGAGCATTTTGAACAAGCACGAGCAAGCTCTGTCAGTGTTTCTATGTCTTCTGCTTGTCTTGGAAGACAACAGAGAAAGATATAGTCTGTGTGAGCATTGTCACCTAGAGCAGGTCCAGGCCAGATGTCTCTGCTGACAGGGTGGGAATTCAGCCCTGAGCAGTGAGTGGTCTGAACTGAATGCTGGTTAGTTGGACTTGATGCTGCTGTAGCACTTTTA
Source organism: Coturnix japonica (assembly GCF_054131305.1). Lineage (NCBI taxonomy): Eukaryota > Metazoa > Chordata > Aves > Galliformes > Phasianidae > Coturnix > Coturnix japonica. Next base: position 24,589,237 of record NC_140666.1, read on the forward strand.
TGAGGAACGTCTAAGGGCTGGTTTGGCTATGACTACCACCTTGTAAAAACAAATGTGTGGCTGGACAAAGGATTCTACAGGGTAGATCCTGTGTGGGACTCAGAAGTTAGCCAGAGCTTCTGTGTGGATGGCTTTCATGCCTTGCTGGGTCAGCCAGCATTGCTTGAAGGCTAGCCACAGATGTCACTTGTGGGCTGTCATGTTAACACCAGTGATAGTCCCTTCCTTGATGAAACAATTGAAGCAAAAACTTCAGGAAGGGAACCTTGGGAAGATTTCCTTTGCTATACATAACAGTCTCCTTTGTATGTAAGCAACATAGTGCAGCATCCAGTAATGCCTTCTTGCATGGACACAAAATTTAGATGGAATAAAGCCTTGGAAAGCTTCAGGAATTCACATTGCATGATTCTGGGGACAAAACGCGGCTGCTCAGGTTTGATTTACTACTTCTCTGTGAGTTGGAAAGTCAGCACCTCCCAGGGGAATCTGTCCCATTGCTAGAGGGGCTGAGCAGCAATAATAGCTTGTGCTGTTTTCACATTGAGTCACTTAACACGAAAGCAGTTGTGACAGTTTAAGAGCTTAATAGTGAGTGTGCTGATAAACCGTGGCTATTCTGGATTACTGATTGCCTTCTGAGCTGGCCTGTCTGGTCAGAGACCATGCTTCTGGTCCCCCGTACTGCACAGTGGCTGAAGCTGGTGCCTGCTCTGCTGCTGCAGAAGGTTGGAGCATGGGTGCAGCGTGACTGAGGCTGGTGCTGAATGAGTGCAGAGCACCTCTGAACCTCACTTCTCTGCCTGTAAAATAGTGAAAGCCTTTTGCTGCGTCATAGTTTGTGGGCGCTGAAGCCTCTCATGGCAATACTGAGTCTGAACTGTAATGTGGAAATCCTTTCAACCTGCAGAAATCCAGTGTGATAAATTCAGAGCCTGCCAAGTACTCAGTGTTTCTCATGTTTGTTAGTCTGCTTGGGTTGAAATTATTTTCTGTTCCTTTGGGCTTGAAAAGCTGGCTCGAGGCATTAAAAAAAGTCTTTAAAATATTGAAATCCTTGTCTTCAGTGTCCTGCATGTAAATCGCACTTTGCAGGGTGTTTGGTTTCTGGGAAATGGAAGCTGTCAGAGTAAACCTGCTTGAGTGAGTTGGGAGGCTTCGAGCCCCTCTGGTCATTTTCATCTTTGGGTAGTGACACAGCCTGTTTTGTGCTTCTTGGGGAGCAAAATTTAATGTGACAGAAAACAGATAGTTGTTTAAAGAAACCTGGATAAACGAAGTATTTTTGCCTTCACCCCTGTCCAAGAAATAAAAGTGAAGATCTTGTGTAGGGTGGTGACAGTTTGATCAGCAGCCCACAACACTGCTCAGTAATTGGTCATTGTTATCTGACATGGGAGAGAACAGTGTTGAACAAGGATAGCAGTCATATCAGGAGTCTGAGGCACTTTTATGCCTCTTCCACGTTCTGTGGTAGATTTTTCTCCCCCAGCATCCTGTTTTCACTAGAAAATCCAACCCAAGGTATCTTCCAGCTAATGTTTCATCATAACTGAGATGTCTCAGCCAAATGCTTCATCAAATCTACTTTGTTGTTTTTTTTTCATTTGTTTTTTCTGGTCATAAATTATTTGGTCAGAAAACCACTGCCCAGCTTCAGCTGCGATTATTCAGCTCTGAGATCTGAGGCTTACCAAGAGCTGAGCAAATCTGCCCTTTGCTGCTTCGAGTTGTAGCCCCGGGCTGCTTTCTGAAGAGCAGCAGCAGGATGCTGTGGTCACTGTGGGATCTTATGGACATTTGTCAGGAAGTGCTGCAGTGTCACGTTTTCTGGGGGAAGTTGGGGGATGAGAGCCCTTGAAATTGTTGAAGTGGAGCTGATGGCAGTGTGCTTTCCTGGGTCTGCGCAGGCTTCCTGCTTGCCGGCTGTGCCAAGTAAACAGAGGGCACATGGAAAGGTGGGATCCTTGCTGATCCTTGCTGCTTGTCTCTTGGGCTGTCAGTGCAGCTGGTTAAGAGGCTTTTCTGCAGCAGGCCATTCCCTGTCATTGCTTTCAGGCTTTCCTGATAGTGAAATAACATGTAAAGAGAAACCTGTCATTAGTACCCCCATTATTGAGGGATCTTTTGATGGAGTACGTACCTGCTGCTGATTTTTGTTTCTGTCTGAGGTCAGAGGCATGTGCTTTCTTGTTCTTTGCTTCTTAATGCCATTGCCTTTGATTGTGGTCATGTCATCTTTGTGCTTGCAGTCATCTGCACCCAGAACTGCATTGGTTTGTGAAAGCAAGCGTCTTTTTGCACCTGCACATCTGTGAGCTTGTTTCTTCTCTTAAGCAGTGTGATTCATGAGCAGGTTCCAGACCCCTGGGAGATATGTCTTATGACAGCACTAACAGACAGGGTGGTGGAAAGTGGAATCCTGAACACCTTTGTGCACTAAAAAGCTGATGGGTGCCTTTGTTTCCAGTTGCTCTGTGCTCAACTGCCTATTTCCATCTTTCACATGCACAATTTGGAGTCTCAGAGGGAGCAGAGCATTGCTTCCCATCCAGAAGGCAAGAGCACAAGTTCCCTTTTATCTGACCCTGGCTACACACAGATTGAAATACGGCCTTGCTTACAGTGGGTTTCCTGCATGCTGTCTGGGAGGCAGCTCTGATTTCTCTTGGTCACTCCAGATGCTACTCCAGCCTTGTCCTTACCCTTTCTAAGTTATATGACACCCAGGGTCCTATTAAGCCAAAGATTAAAGGTTTTCCTTTGTCCTTAATTGCAAACAAAAGACAAATGAAGCACCTGGTATAGTAAGTGTGCCTCGAGAGTCTTTGTTCAGCAGAGAGACACTTCTGAAACCAGAAATTGCTGTTTTTGCTTTGAGTTATTTCACATTTCCCTTTTCCTAAAACTTAAGAAAGTTAGGCTTTGGTTTGGCAGCACATCTCCTGTGTATTGAAGCTATTAGGGAAGTTCTTGGCTACTCCTGCTGGGAATGCTTTTTTCAGGTCAGATTTAATAAGATGTTTGAAAGAATTTGGTTTCAGCCTGCCAGGCTTCTGTGTTTTGGTACAGGTTGAAGGGACAGTGCAGCCAGTTTTGTAAGCGGTCTGTTGTGATGGCTAAAAGAAAGTTTCAGTGGCAAAGTGACTGGAAAACAGTGAGAAAGTGCAGAAGAATGTCCTGTGGGTCTGAACTATTCTTGCTGCTTCCTTTTCTTCCCTTCAGCTAGTAAGTGCTGACTGGAATGTTTTGCAGCAAGGTAAATTAATTTTCAGCTTGGTCTTACTCCTTTCAAGTGATGCATGGATACCTCACAGTGCTATGCGTTTCCTATTAAAGCAAATGAGACAGCAAAATCTACAGACATTTCACAGAGCATTGTGCACTGTTTCTCTCAGGGACTGCAAAACAAACAGGCTGCTCTGAGAAGACCTCTCGAAAAAAGACCTCACTGAAAAATGACGTTTCCTTATAGAGTTGTTGTTAAAACTATTCCCATTAGCACCCCACAGCTTTGGCTGGACTGGCCAGAGGAGAATGCCTGTCTGCGGAGGCTGAGCAAAGGCAGTGGAGTAACGGAGCTGGCACAAAACAGTGTCTGGAATAAAGTGGCTGGGCCTAAGTTCCATTCACAAGCTCTTGGCCAATGTCTTGATGTGGGGCACCCTGTGTGTGAGGGGGTGGGGGACTGCTGGAAAGGGGGCAAGCCCTGGCCCTGCTGTAGCTCCAGAGGCCAACATGTGGCTGTGCGCCTGCCCTGTTGTAGTTTCCTCTTAGCTTGGCCCTTGGTGGCAGTGGGAAGATGAATTGGCTGATGTGTGCACTCAAGTACTTTCTGAGTATTTACGTAATGGTGTGTTAGGAATATTTTTATTTGTTTAAGTCCAGTTCATTTCTCCAAGACTAAATTACTGCATACAGGAGCTGCAAATGGGAGTTATTGATCCTGTCTAGCCCCATGAGGAGGCAATATGATTTTGTTTCAACCACATGGGGGTATTTTTGGTTCTTTAGCTCAGTCCTAGCCCAAAGGATCAGAATGATTCCATCCTCAATTTATGAGCCTGTCCTTGAACTGCAGTCTCAGACTGACAGGACAGTTCTGGTTGGAGGGACCTCAGGTCTCCAGCCCAAAGTCCTGCCAGAAGCATGGTGTGTTGCTCAGGGTTTCTTCCAGTTGGGTCCCAAATGTTGCCCAAGAGGGAGGGTGCACAGGCTTGATGACCTCTCAGCATTTCCAGAACCTTCTGTTTTCTTCTGACACAGAATGAGGAGGAGGAAATCAAGCTGGAGATAAATATGCTAAAAAAATATTCCCATCACCGGAATATTGCTACATATTATGGTGCATTTGTAAAGAAGAGTCCTGCAGGTCAAGATGATCAGCTCTGGGTAAGTGCTTTGTGTTGTGTTCATTGGATGTCCAGCTCCTTTCTTTAGAGCTCCGATGTACTTGTTTCAGACCTTGTCTTGGTGGAATGTTGAAGTCACTGAAAAGAAACATCCCTCTTCCTTTACACATAGCTTAACAACAGTTAGAAGGGGCAACAAGAGATTGAGTCCAACCCCTTGCTAAAGCAGGTTCCTTACAGTAAGTCGCACAAGTGGACATTGGGGCGGGTCTTCACTATCTCCATAGGAGACTCCACCATCTCTCTGGGCAGCCCATTCCAGTCATCCTTACCGTAAAGAAATTCTCCCACATTTGTATGGAATTTCCTATGTTCAAGTTCTAGGCCACTGCTCCTTGTCCTTTCACTACACAGAACAGAGACGAGCCTGGCCTCATCCATTTGCTTCCCACCTCATTTAAGAGGATGAGCATAACGTATAATGCTTGTGACTTAGGCTGTAGATCGGATTTGTTGTTAGAACTTTCTCTTCCCAAGTTAAATGTTTCCGTCTTTTTTTTTTTAACAGTGATGAAATAGAGCTTGTCTTTTCCTCTCCCCTCCTTTTCCTTGTCACTTTCTACACTCTTTTCCAGTTGAAAAATAAAAAAGCAAACAGAAAAAAACAAAAAATCCCCCCTTTGTTAGTGCTATTTTTGTTCTTGGTTGTTTTTCTTCTGATTTATGTTTCTATTAGAAAGAAAATGTTTACCCTTGACCTGTAATAGGAGAGGTGCACTCCTGAGTTCTTGTTTCTATATATTTACTCAGTAATGTGCATTGCTCGGGAAAAGAGATTTTACATGATTTGGCACCCAGGAGGGTGGCACATAGTTCACTTTGCCGTGATAGTGGTGCAGCAGACATTGCTCTTGATATCTCTGCTGGTGCTGTGGTAAAGATGCATTGCTTTTGTCTTCCTGCAGCTGGTGATGGAGTACTGTGGTGCTGGCTCCGTCACTGATCTGGTGAAGAAGACAAAAGGGAACTGTTTTAAGGAAGACTGGATTGCATACATCTGCAGAGAGGTTCTCAGGGTGAGTTGTGGACCAGAACCTTGTTGCTCATTTGGAACAAAAAATCCTTTCCTGGCCCTTGGTCCTTAATGTAAAGCAATAATAAGCACTAGTATTTCAAGATTTTGATCCATGGGGTTTGTGCGCTATGGTCCTTGAGTTCAGAAGAGCCCAAATGTCCATCAGCCTGCATGATGGCTACTTAATATCTCGTAGTACTCCAATTAATCCCATTTTCTGTATGAAGAGCACATCGATTATTGTCTTCTGTGACAAATACCGTCCTCTTCCGTATCTTATGATATTACTACTGCTCATTGCTTTGACTATTCTTGATGTGTAAGGTCAATCTAATTATAAGTCCTTTACCTGCACACATTGGGGGACCTTTTTTCTGCACTACTAGAAGCAATGTTAGGTAAACAGCATCTTAAAATGGTAAAGGTGGCCCTGTTGCAGCAATATTCACCAAGATAATTCTTGCAACTATATTTCATTCTGTGTATGCTTTGGGATTATTTTTTTTTAATTATTTTTTGTATGTGTGTTCCTGGAAAGTAGAGAGAATAAAACAGTTCTAAAGTGTAATCCAGTGCACTGGCCTGGAAAAAAGACACCAAAACAACATTGAAACCCATAGTTGTAAATTCCAAACCCATTACAGAATTACTAATCTATCTTCCATGTAGTGAAGTTTTACTTCTTTTCTAAATAATAGGATAGCTGCATATTCGTGGATCTAGAATTCAAATAGTGTGCCAAAGTAATGCTTGAATGGGGGTAAATGCTCCTGGAGCTGTTGTTGATAAGTATATTCAGTGGAGAGCGTCAGCCGTCCCACCTGGATTTGGCATTAGACTGCATATTGTAACAACTACAGCTGCAGACTGTGGGGAGAACTCTTAGCTGCAAAATAAATAAATAAATAAATAAATAATCATAGTGGCCTGTTTAAGTTCTTGTGGTTGTGTGGCTGTGATATCTCTATTAAAACAATTGGTATTAAAACCTGTGGTTTATGCTCTTGCAGCAGAAAGCAAGAAACATCTTCATTTTAAAACAGAGAATAATTCATTGTATCTGGGCTGAAAACGTTGCCTTCTGGAAAATTTAGGAGTTGGGTGGAAACTGCATTTGAAGTCACTAATACTGTATTACAGAAGCTAAGCATTTTCAGCAAAGTCTATTGGTAAAATATTGGTAAAAATACTGGTACCTCATTTTATTCACACTGTACTTTAGAGATGCTACGCTACAGTCATGCCTTCTGGTTCTTGTCTTCTCTCCTTGCCAAAAGTGGGGACTTGATGTTACTGATCACATGTAAAGGACTTTCCCTATGAAGTCTGGGAAGGTAAAAAAGGGCAACAAAAGGTCACGATAATGAGAATAAGGGAAGTCTTGGTTTTGTTTTGCTTTATTTTTAGGGCTTGGCACATCTTCATGCTCATCATGTCATCCATCGAGATATTAAAGGACAGAATGTTCTTCTCACAGAAAATGCAGAAGTAAAACTGGGTATGTTTCTTTAAATGTGTGCTACAGACCTGTTTGTTTAAAATTTCTGTCTTACCTTGGAAAGAACTTTCAGGAACCCAAGGCGTATCAAATAGTGTTAATGCTTGCGTTTGCAAAATGTCTGTGAGCTAGAAAAAGGTGAGAATGTGATATATTCTGCAACAGTGTCACTCACAGCCTGTGGGAAATACAGCTACTTCTGCACAGTCACATAGATAACCTACATAGTCAGCCAAATCACCACCAGGTCTTCAGAGCAGGCTCCCAGTGTACAAAGGTTTCCAAAAACCAAAACCAAACCAAGAGTAAGTTAAACTAATCCATTTTTCTAAGGGGAACAGGCTTAGAGATGATCATAAATCTGAAGATAGGTGAAACTGCTCTTCAGTGGTAGCCCTCATGCATGAATAGATGTTACTAATACTCATCTCTCAAGAATGGTAGCCTGTTTACTCATTTCCTTTTCTAGCTGTGACGTGTCAACTGTTAACAACTTCCAGCTTCCTAAGATTAAACTCAAGTACATATCTCTCTTGAGGAGGATGTCTTTGATGTTTTTGGAAGATATCACAGAGGGTGCATAGCAATGATTTAAAGGAGCAATCTTGAGGAGAGCCCTTTTCTTATTTGGGATGATTCTTTATTTCCCATCTCTTTTCTTCATTTGAAGGAAATCACTATAGAGCTGGAGAAGAAGGACAGATGTAGCCTATCAGTATGGGGTAGGATGCTTCACTGGAACAAGCCAAAATAAGGACTTCTTAAAAAATTAATTAATAAAAAAAAGTATTGCCAGAGGGATTTAACTTGGTTGTGGTGTGGTTTGGTTTGGTTTTCCTAATTGTTCTTTGTGAACTGCACTAGATGCTGTGTCCAGTAGATCCAATTAGTGCATCTTAGAGGTTTGCTAAAAGAAAATATAATTATATAATGGTTAGTTTTACGGACTCTTCTTCATTTCTGAACAATACCGTGTTGCTATATGGTCCTGATGAAAGTAACATCCTTTCAGCACAGAGAGCAGTGCACAGTTCTCTCATTATAATGAGAATAAGATCAGAATAAACCAGTGTATTCTTCAGCCTGTTGTAAGAGGGTCTTTGAATGCAGGGAAGGAGTTATTTGAAATAACTGAAAACAAAGTGATATATAATCAAATAGACATATAAGACACATCTAAACATGCTTCATACATAGGTACTGTTTTTCCTTTCTAGTACTATTTAAAGATCTCAGGTCCTACTCAGGCTTGCATTTAGATTAAACTTCAGTTTTTCCACTTAATTTCAGTTACTGGACAAGGTATACTATGAGAACTTGTATCAGGTTTGATACACATTCAAGCCCAAAGGTTTGGTATCCAAAAAGTATGAAAGTAGTTAAGCAAGTGCTCTGCCAGATAAATACAACCCTTTAGTAATTTCTTTACCCTTGCTTGACTTTTCAGTGGATTTTGGTGTAAGCGCCCAACTGGATAGAACTATTGGGAGAAGAAACACATTTATTGGAACACCATATTGGATGGCACCTGAAGTCATTGCTTGTGAGGAGAACCCAGATTCTACCTATGATTACCGAGTAAGTGTTGCAACTTAGTCTCAGATAGCAAAACAGATGAGTTGTTGCTGAAATTTTTCTCGAGTACTGCACACGAAAAGTTCAAACTTCCTTTCTTTTAAACCACAATAATGTTATAACTGTGCAAATAGAAGTATTTGTAGTATGTGGGTGGTGACTCTTTTTAAGACTGGAGCGTTTCGCTATGAGTGTGGTTTTTTTGTGTTGTTTATATCTGCAATATGCATTCATTAATCTGTGCAACAGAACACTGATATGTATGTGTGTATATATATGGAGGTTACAAATAAGGATGGAAAGGGAAAAAAAAGAGGTAAATTTGGAAGGAATGCTTGACAAACAATGTAATGCTAATACGACAAGGTGTCGCTCTCTTCTGTAAAAGAGCTATTTTACTCTGTACTTAGTTGTAAATCCTGACTTAGTTGGTATTAATTACCGTAACTCATCGCTCATTTATTAACATGCACCTGCAAGTGGTTTTCCATCCCAGAATGATTTCTGGTCATTCATGCGATAGCTGAGGGGTGAAGGCACCTCTGGAGGTTGTCCACTGAAACTCTTACTGAAGCAGAGTCAGCCAGAGCAGGCTGTCCACTTGTGGCTTATGTCCACTCAGGTTTTGAATATATTCAACGTCAGAGATTCCACAGCACCTCCAGGCAAACTGTGCCTGTATTTACAACTGTCACAGTAAATAAGACTTACGTTTGAACAGAGTTTCCTATATTTCAGTTTGTACCTATTGCCTCTTCTCCTTTCCCTGTGACTGGTTTGGTCTTCTTTATTCTTTTCCCATGAGGAATTTGTGCCAAGATCCCCTGAATGGTCCAGGCTTTCTCAGCCTGGAGCCTCCCAGCTCAAGGCCCCTCTCTGCTTTACACATGCAGTCCAGATTTGGTCACAGCCATCCTGATGTGACTTCACCAGTGCTAAGGAAGTGGGAATTGTTTCCTCTCCAGACCCAGTAGCAGTACCCATCCTAATGCTGTTGATTACTCACCACCAATTTCTCAACAGAAACGACTGAGTGAATACAGAGGACTTATCTGTTCTTGTTGTATTCACTAATTAAGTGATTCCTGTCATCATTTTTGCTCCTATGCAAGCATATAATAATTTCTTCATTGAAAGAAGAATTTATCTTTTGAGATGACCAGCGTGCTCTGCATTTTGGTTGCCATCAACAGCTCTTACGTATACTTTTTCTTGTTCTTCTTCTTTAATATACCACTGCTGTTCTGAAGAGACTTATGACTCTTTGTCCTCTGAATTACTTCCAGTAGTGTTGTCATTCATTTGCCTACACTTAGGCTTCATGTTGTTTTCCAGGGATGGCTTCCTGAGCAGCCCTTCCCCTGGTCACTCTCTTGATCCTGGTGTTCTCGTGGCTGCTACTTGGCTACTCTAACTGTGGCTTCAGAAATTTGACTAGAAGAGCCTGTTATTACCTCTGTTTTCTCCTGTTTCAGGAGCTATGATTCTCCCTCACTGAGATCTGCGCTGCACTGGCAGTGTGGAGTCGTGTTGTGAGTGGCAGTCATGACCAAGGAATGTTCTTGGATGTTATTTTATTTTTCATACCATGTAAACCTCGTACTGAAACCTCAGAAAACGAATCTTGTCTTCATTTTCTGAAACCACTTGATTTTCTTTTTGGAAGATATAAGTGTTAGGAACGTGCATACCTACTTCTTGAGGTTTCCTTGCCTTCAGTAACAAACAGCCACACAAACGATGCTGTGACTCAGAAGGTATATTTTCTACAGAGATTTATGACTGATATGATGGAGAGAGTAGCAGGAAGCCATTCTGTAATGTCTGTAACTTCTTGTTTTGTTAAAAAGTGGCAAAACTTTGAAAAAATCAGTGAAAAAATATATGCATGTGTACCTATTTTACACATCAGTCTTTCAAATGCAGCTACCGTTTTCCACTTCAGCTGTTTGCATCTCACACCTTGAAACAAGAAACCACAGTACTTTGCAGCCTGGTTCTTTTTCCCATTATCCCCAGAGCCTGCAATACTACCTCTAGAAGGCTTTTTAATTTTCTGTCATGTATTTCATAGCAAGTCAGGGTCCCCTTAGTTATATTCTCAGATGTCTCTACAAACTGTAACACAGACAGGTTTCCAGCTTGCATGAAGCAGCTCAGAGCAGCTGAATTGAGAAGGTTCTGTTAGTAAAGTCAAGTTTAAGCAGAGTTCTGGGCTGGATATGAGCTGCTAATCTTTGTAGATTTGTCTTCTGTTGCAGCCTTTTAAAATATAATTTTAGATAAACCCTGTAGGTTGGTTTGATCACATGCCTTTCATCTAACTACTTTTGGACACCAAAATACTGTACATGATTAATCAAGCAGAAGCCCGTGACAGTTTTTTTGCAGTCACTGGTTGTGTTCCCAATTGACCTTTTGTGATCAAAATCTGGCCTTTAGCATTCAGATAAGCTGATAATGGAAACTCCAGTCTGAATTTCCTTCCGTGTGCACAAAAATATGTGACTGGAGACTTTGTGGGCAGAAATTCAGATTGCAATTTAAGCTTTGTCAGTGCAGAAACTCAGCAATGACTGCGGTGATAGAAGCATTAAGACAAAGATTTTTTTGGCCTGGAACAGAGCACAGGACACTGTTTATAGAATCATAGAATCACCAAGGCTGGAGAAGACCTTTGAGATCATCCAGTGTTGTGCCTCATAGCAATAGCTTAAAGATGTAAGCTGTGTAGTTAAATGGTGTCTGCTGTACTCCAACTCTTTTGCGTTTTATGAATGCAGAAAGCTTACATTTTAGAGCTGTCTGCTTAAATGATGAATCAGCTATTCACAACTGCATGGGGAATGGGAAGCTTCTGGCTGCTAGCACATTTCTTTCCTAAAAGCTCAGGAGGGAAAGGGAAGGAGCAGAATGTATGTTGCTCTCGCACAAAAATAACTTGATCCAAGAGAATTCTAGGGGAACAAAGGAAAACTAAAAAAAAGCTTGAGTGTTTTAAGTTGAAACATGCATGTTTCTTTTCCTGCAGAGTGACCTCTGGTCCTTGGGAATCACTGCTATTGAAATGGCTGAAGGAGCTCCTCGTAAGTGGTTTGGTTCAGGGAGGGGGCTCTACGCTCTGTGAACATGTTCTGTATTAAAATATCTCATGCTTGACTAATGCGCAGATGTACAATGATCTGGTTATGGCTGGATCCTTAGAAATAATCTCTGAATTTTTCTCATTTCAGCTCTCTTGTGTCCCCTCCCCACACCTAAGTTCACAATTCCCCTCCTTGATTTCACTCCCAATTTCTTACTAACTTTAGGTAGATATTGTCCCATATAGTTGCTTCAGTCCATGATGCCAAGCAGCAGGAGTGTGCTAGGAGACCCTTGCTGTCCCCTCACTACTCTGGTTAGTGTCTCACAGCCACTGGGCAGAAATCAGTGACTGCAGGGTGGTCATATACACACACTCATATATTTTTTTGTTTCTGCAGAACACTGCTTCCACCCCTGCACCCACAGAACAGCTGTGTTGTGAGGGTGTACGCGGTCACTGCCGAGAGCACAGGAGATGAAATAAATTATACCCTGGCCTGAGCTCAAGAGCACGTAGGCTGTGCTTAAGAAACACTTTTTGGCTGTTTTCCTGTCCAGCTTGGTTTTTAGCAGTGCTCTGGATCCAGCTGGAGTTGAGGAGCACTTTCAGAATCACTGCTTCAGCCTAACTTCGTACTGAGACGTGGGCCTGTGCAGTTTTCTTAGAATTTTTAGCTTCACATGCTGATTCCTCATTCCATTTGTAATTGATGTTATCACTATTTTTGGCAGGGGAATGCAATAGATTGTATTCTGTTGCGTTGTGTTGTGGGTTGGTTTTTTTCTTCTTGTTTTACATGAGGTTATAGAACCCATATCCAGAAACCAGACTTCTTTGAGCTGCTATCCCCACTATATCACAGGCTGTTGAAAACATAGAGGAGAAAGGCCAAAAGTCAACTCAGATGTGAGAAATGATGGCAGGTAGCTACAGGCAAGAAAGAAATAGAAGGCAGTAAAGGCATAACCAGGCCATAGTGTTGGTTTTTACTATTTCTGCAATGCTGCAAATCTATTTCTATTAAGAGAGTCACTTCTGAACACCCACATATCATGAGAAATCAGCCTCCATATAGATCCTACTAGTTGTCATTCAGTAGCTCTGTTTTGTGAAGGAAGACTTCTGACCCTCAATATTTCTTTGTGACAGACAGAGACTTGTTTGTAATTCCACATAAAATGTCTCAGGTATATGAGATATTATGGTATTTACTTTCTGTCAGAGTTCTTTGTATTTTTACATTTCTGTAACGGTAACACTAAGCAGAAGTACAGTGGGCTGGAAAGAAAACAGTGTCTGAATGCATTGGTAGGATCTGTTGCAAATTGTCTAATAATGGTGCTCCTGCTCCCAAAACATAGAATAGATGAAATATGTGCTAAGCCAATATGCTCTGCTCCACTGACACAGTTCATGAGCTCTCCAATTTGCATCACATTTCTTCATCCTACATTTTCTTTTATGCCATGAATGATACAGCTGAGAGTTTGGTGAAAATGTACCTTATTGTTTATCTGAACCATAAACAAAGCATATCACATTATATACATATTTCAATCCTAAATTTAACTTCTGTTTATGAAAAATTACCCCTTAATATACTAAAAAGGTGAGTTTTTATAATGTCCTTTTTAAGCCTTACATATAAAAATAGGAATAAAGTTGCATTCATAGTTGCCATACAGCCTTCCTTTCAACTATATCTCATGCAGCCGGTGATAACTGCACTGTTGTGAAAGCTTTCTTTGTATCTGAGACTTCCTTGGCTGTAGCATGAATTGCACTGACTAACAGTGAGGTCCTGCAGCAGGTGCTGTAGGAAGTGGGAGAAGTGGTTGGGTCTGCCTGGGTGGCAGTAGTTGGATACCAGGCTGTGTATTTAACTCTGTGGTCTCCTTTGCAGCCCTGTGTGACATGCACCCAATGAGAGCGCTCTTCCTCATCCCGCGGAACCCACCCCCAAAGCTGAAATCCAGAAAATGGTAAAAAGATGTGCAAAGTGTAATTTCTGCAGCATCAGTTTTACGATGATTTTTAGCTCTCTTGTCCAAGAAATCGTGATCCTGTTAAACCCTGAAATGATTTGTTTTGTCTTTCCTCCACTGTTTGTAGCGCTGGGGTGAGCCATGGGTGCAGAAGTAGTTTGCCTTTGGGAATTGAGCCTGTTCTTTTGGTCTGTGGATAATTTGCAGCATCCATTGCAATCACTGAAGGCTGACATAAGTAACTGTAGTTTTAGTCCCAGTGCAAAATGAAGCCTTGCAAATGTAGTTCTTTATGTCACTCTGGAGTAATTCTCGTCAAACAGGTTGGAAAGGCTTATTATTTTACCGTTTTTCTTTCTTTTTAAGGTCAAAGAAATTCCTTAATTTTGTTGAAAGCTGCCTTGTAAAAAATTATTTGCACCGTCCGTCCACTGAAACTTTGCTTAAGCACTCATTTATCCGAGACATGCAGAATGAACGGCAAGTGCGCATCATGCTGAAAGACCACCTGGATAGGACCAGGAAGAAGAAAGGAGAAAAGGGTAATGTGGCAAAAAGGAAAAAAAAGAAAGGAAAAAAGGAGGAAAGTAAAAGACAGTGCCAATAGTAGGTCCTTTTCTGATTTGTGGTGGTGGAGTAAAAGGTAGATATACGTGAAATACTGGTACCACAAAAAAACTGAGAAAGTTCAGTTGCTGGTAGCAGTGGGGTCATTTTGCACATCTCTGCAACAGCCTTGATCCACAGTGGTATGTAATGCTTAGGCCTCTGTTTTCTAAATAGAGTATCTAAACTACTCAGTGAGCCTTTCCTAGTCTCAGTTCATCTCTTGGTTCCTGATACCTTTATATGGTGATGCAGCAAGGAAATTAATTATAGCTTGTGAGTTCAAGTCCTTGAAAAGGCTTCCAAGATCCAGTGACATGCACATGAATATAATTGTTTGGCTTTTATACTAGATGCATGAAGTAAAAGAGAGAAATTGAGCTGGTTCCTTATTCTTCAGGTTAAAACCTAGAAGAATCAGTACTGGAGTGGGAATGGTCCTTATGTCCAGACTGATGCGCTGACCTGTGATTTTCCCTACCCTCCCACCTCTCATTCTCTTGTGTGTTTTACAATGGCTGGTGCACTGTGAGGATTAGTGACTATGAGGGCAAACTCACAGAATGCTGTAAAGGTGATAAATTATTTTTAAACTCTTTAAGTGTTGGTCTGACAACAGGAATATTTGTGCCTAAAATGAAGCTGCTGTTGCAGTTTGAATTTACTGACTCTAGTAGTCAAAGAATCATAGAACTATAGAAGGGCTTGGATTAGAAGGCACCTTAAAGATCATTCAGTTCCAATCCCCTGCTGTGGCCTGGTTGGAACCCACTAGTTCAAACTACCCAGGGCCCCATACAGTGAATATCTCCAGGAAAAAGGCATCTATCGGCAACCTGTTCTAGCACCTCTTTCTCTGGAGATATTCAAGATCCCCCTGGATGCCAACCTGTTTGACCTGGTGTAGGGAGCCTGCTTTGGTAGGGGGCTGGACCCAGTGATCTCTAGAGGTCCCTTCCAACACCTACGATTCTGTGATTCTGTGACTATCCCCATTAAATTTGTTCATTTTAGTACAAAAAGAAACAGATTTACTAAAGGCCTCCGTTTAGTTGTGCAGAAGGCATGCAATAGCAAAAAAAAGGTCAGTATAAGTCTTTTTGTCCCATATCTAAATTTATACATGAAATAACCCTGCTGTTAATGTTGTTGGGAGGGTTGGCTATCACAGTTGGCTTTGGTTATTATATTGCAGACTGTAAAAACAAGCTGTTTTTGCAAAAACGATGTAGCTAGTGAGGGAAAAAAGTGAAAATACATAAAGGGGCCCTTTGACTTGTAGTCTGAAGTAGGCTTTGCATTGAATACCTGAATATCTTCTGCTGCTTAGTGCAACCTGGGGCTTTTAAATTCCTGATGAGCTCCATGCAGTTCGGTTTTAGTGCTCAGAAGCCAAGTTCAAGATAACATCTTAAATAGCACCATCCTCCACTGGCATTTATTGGTCTCTCTCTTTTTTTTTTGGTAGAAGAAACGGACTATGATTACAGTGGAAGTGAGGAGGAAGATGATGAGCTGAATGAAGATGAAGGAGAACCAAGGTTAATTTTATGACTAGAATACAAAATCTGACTGGCCAACCTGTTCTCATTGAAGGCAGTTCTTCTCACGCAGATTTGCTTTCTTGCCTTACTCTTAATCCCTTATCTACTGTATCCACTCTGATAGCTTTAACGGTTTTGTAGCTATTGAATATAAATGCTGAGTGTCTCAAGCTGCCACTTCATTCCCAAGCATGAGAGAGGAAAGCCTCAAATGAAGGAGCCAGTGATCAGCTTCAGGCTGCTTTGTAGCACAGTAAATGCAGATGCATAGTCAACATGGCAAAGATTTATCAAAACGTTTTCATTTGCTAACACAAGACAACAAGCAGTTCTTTGTATTCTCCTTGCTTTAATGTTAAGTTTAGTCATACAGAAACTTGTATTTTGTTTCAGCTCCATAGTTAATCTCCCTGGGGAGTCAACTCTCCGTCGTGAGTTTCTGAGGCTGCAGCAAGAGAACAAAAACCGTTCTGACCCTCAGCGCCAGCAGCAGCAGCTGAAGGACCAGGAGAAATACAAGAAGCAGCTGCTGACAGAGCGGCAGAAACGCATCGAGCAGCAGAAAGAGCAAAGGAGGAGGCTGGAGGATGTAGGAACTGGCTTGCAATGTTATTCCACATCCCCTCACAAATAAAAAATGGGCCTGTTGAAAGTAGGCTTTGAAAGGCAAGAAGGCTGTGCTAAATTGTCAGCACAACCTGTCATGCAGGTTTAACACTGGGAGAACTGTATCACTTTAGAACACAATGATATTAAGTGATTTTAAAAGGGCTTTGTTCTTTTTCTGTCGACAACCTGCTCTCAGCTTTGGGAGCTGCAGATGCAGGACATTTCTCTTGAGCTTGGCTGTAGAAGTCCAGGCAAATAGGGTGAGAGTTCCTGGTTTATTTCTCTTGTGCATTGTCCATTCTGAATCTCTCTTCCTGATCCAGAGTTCTGGCCCTGCTTCTTTTAAGGATGTTACAAGATAAAAGCCTTTTCAGCTGTCTTACACATGATGGTGTGGCAGACATGGCTAAATCACTATCGGGTCTCTTCTCAAGAACATCTGATGAAGTCCAAGCATTGTGCAAGCAGTGGCATTTGTGAAGCATGATGCTGTTCCAGCAAAACCGGGGGACTCTCAGAAAACCCTTCCTTCTCCAAATGGCAGAAAGATTAGCTGTTGATCACAAAAAAAAAAGTAAACATACTTGCCCAAATGGATGGCAGATCAGCCCTCAGCTGCCAAAAGGGCAAAGGTTTCTTTTCAAATTTGATCATTACTGTGATGGCAATTTGTGGCTGTCTGCTCCTGTTGCATTGTTATTAGGTATCCCGTATTACTGCCTGCACCTCAGGAAATGGGCCTTGTGATTAATGACTACTGGCATAAATAATTGGTGGGTACAAAAGGAAAACAAAATAAGCAGTGTTATTCCCTGGCTCTCTTCCAGCATCAGAGGCGAGAGCAAGAGCTCCGAAGGCAGCAGGAGTGTGAGCAGAGGTGGGCTGAGGCTAAGGATGTTCAGAGGAGAGAGGAGAGGTGTCAGGAAGACAAAAAGGCTGTGGAAGATGATGAACGGTTCATAGCAGATGGGCAGAGGAAATCAGAAAAGAAGCAGGTATGAAAGGGTTTGCTGGCACCAATTTGCAGCTCCCTGTAGATGTCTTTCTCAGTCCCCTTGGGGTTGTTGCCATCCACTGAGTCACAGATCAGAGAATGACTTTTTAATGCATTTCTGCCTCTTGTTCTCGAATACAACCTTCTTTGGATGTAACATGCAAATTACTAACTGAGTTACAGCAATGACACTTCCTCTCCTTGAGGGTGGCAGTTCCGTCACTGCTGTTTCTCCTTGCTGAAGTTGTCTTCAGTCACTTTAATCTCATTTAAGGTACCTTCACCACGAAAGTTTCCAGCACAAGCTCAACTTAAGCTTAAATCTTGAGTCTTCAGTTTTGCTTTGGGTTGTACAAAGGACAGTCTTTGACTCACAAAGTAAAAATGAAATCAAGGTTACTTTAATGCTGAGGTCTCATTGTCAAGTCTGACACCTTGACTGCAATGTTATCCTAAAGTTGCAGCAGATGAGCTGATTCATAATCAAGAAGAAGCACTCATGGAATGTTTAATTAAAGCCCTGTGTTTTTAGGATAAGTAAAAAGAAAAAATTCAGGTTTCTGTTGTGCTGTTCCAAAAGCCAAACTTTCAATGTTTGGAGTTGTTTTTTGCTTTCTTTTCCCCAGAGTTGTGGCTTTTCTGTCAGTCTTGCTGCA
Source organism: Coturnix japonica (assembly GCF_054131305.1). NCBI lineage: Eukaryota > Metazoa > Chordata > Aves > Galliformes > Phasianidae > Coturnix > Coturnix japonica. The sequence goes on from NC_140666.1 coordinate 24,607,219, forward strand.
GTTGTGCTCATTTTGCTCTTTTGAAAAGCCAGTATTTCCAGCAGTCACCTCAGTTGTCCTCTGAGGCATTGTTCTCTCTGATGTTCATCACTCTGCTTTCAGAAAAAGGTGGAAGACGTGCAGCACAACAAGAAGGGGCATCGAACTCTCCCCAAGGATCAGACACAGCTGCTGTCTCTCCAGCATGACCACAAGCAGAAGAAGAAGGAGCCTTCCAGGGGTTCAAATTCAGCAGCACATCTTCCATCAAGCAACACAACCAAGGAGGTACCAGCTCAGCCAGTGTAATGTTTTGGTGCAGTTGCAGTTTATTATGCTGTGATGCTAGATGTGGTGATGCTAGAGTACAGTCTGACCATAATATTAACAGCTTGACCTATGTCTTTCTATACATTTAGGCTACAGTAAAGCCTTTGGTCTCCATTAATGTAGAGAATAAGGAAAAGGAATGGTTAGTCTCTGTCACTTCTACTCGAATTGAAAGAAGTGTTTGGCTGTGGTGAACCAGGAATCGTGATCCCTCTGGTCAACTAGCTGTCATTCTCTTGTCTCCCAAAGAGAATTAAGGTAGTGTCATCTGGTTTTAACAGATGTCTTTACCTGACTTTTCACAAAACTGAGGCAGACGCAGAATAGTGTCATGCGTCCCAAGCACAGGTCTTTGTGTCCCTATGTCAGATTGTGATGCCTTTTCATCTTCTTTATCTGCTCAGATTTTAGGTAGATTAGATTTGGTGGATAAGGGGTAACCACGTACAGTCCTCAGTAAGAATTCTTGTCCATTTTATTCTTTTTTTAACTCTGAAATATTCTGTATTACAACTTGTTCTACTTAAAGGCTTTGAGTCCATTTCACACGTTATCTCACCATTCCTGGCACTTATTTTTCACAGGTACATGAGCCTGTCTCTATAACTGGTGTGATTTCACAGTAGCAGAGCAAAGAGCTTGGCTTGGTCAGCATCAAAAATCTCAGCAGGTTACACATCCCTCCTCAGGGGTGGCAGCAGAGAATCTTTCATAGATACCCAAACCAAGCACATGTATAAGTTTGTAGAAGGAATGCAGAGAGCTGCTTATTAACTTTTTTCCTGCAGTTTTTAAGCAAACACCTTCTTTGATGTCACCTCTGTCTGCAGCTGGATCCCTGAGGTGGAATCTTCTATCCAAGATCCTAAGGCTCTATTGCATTGGCTGATTAAACAAACCATTATTGAAATTTGAACGAGCTCTTTTGGAAATCACTATTTATTTGGTGACAGAGGGTGGGATGTTATTCTGGCTGGAAAGAAAGTTGGGTGTGGACAGAGCAGTGAGTTGCTTTCACTAAATACAGAACATCTAAGTCACTGAAATACTTTGCTAGATTTTATTGCGTGGGAAGAAAATACAACTCTGTTTAATTCATTTAGGTTTCTTTTCTATTTTGCTATAGCTAGAAGTCAAAAGATCTGTAAAACGTTGGCTCAATCTTCTATAGTTTTGTCATGCATTTCCTAAATGACCCCTTTGTAGCAGAATGAAATGTACCGTGGAATGTAGTGTGGGTGTTCACTGTTAACTTTTAATGTAATGGTGACATAAAATAATACTAATTGCAGGTGAGTTAGGCACACGTGGAAGGAAACAGTAGGAGAACAAAAGGGAAATCACGTCCACAGATCTGCCGTTTAGGTTCATATCATGATGCTGTTATTGATGACAGTGGTGGGTACCATCATGTACTCTGGTTTTGAGGACAAATTCTTTTACAGTATTAATTAATCTCAAAACATCTTGGGAGATGCAGATCCTTCCATTGAATCCTAATTAATGCCAAAAATTTGCTTTTTTTGTTGTTGAACTTTGATACTTTGTAATGAAGTCAGTTGACATAACTGGTTATGAGTCGGAAATGCTTTAAAGTTTCGACTGCTTTTAACAGTGATAATTGCATCTGGATCATAATATGCTGCCTGCAAATACTTATTGAGAGCAGAGGTGGAAGTTAAATTATCATTTCTAGTTTAGTGAAACCACTCTAATTTTTACATTTTCTTCTCCTTGATAAAATTTGCCTTTTGTTGTTAGGAGCTGCAAGTAGTGAAGATCTGGCCTCAAGAGTAACATAACTTCTCAGTTTACCAGAGCTAGAATTTCTTGATATTTGGCTGTCGTTGCTTGTCTAATACCTTTTTAGGCTGCTTTCCCTCTGCCCCCAGTTAAAATCTGTGGGACTAAGGGGAATCATTTCCACCTCCTCAACAGGTTTCTAGGATGGATTCAGAATATGCTTTCTCCCCTGTGTTTGTTAGCACAAACACCCAGATATAGTGAGAGGCACCACTAAGAACTTCTACCCAGACAGAGACAACTGGGTACAAGATGGCATTCATTTCTTGCTTGTGGAGTAGAGCTGCTAAATCAGAGCTAAAGATTTATGCTAGAGAATGACAAAGAGTCGTGTTGAATGAAATTGGAAAGAGCAGTGGGGTCAAAACCATGGGATGAAGCTTTTGTCATAAGAGGTGCCCTCAGGGAATAGAAGGACCTTTCCTTTCTTTCTGTTGGACCTAGATCGTGTCTCTCAGTCTTTTCCATAGAGCAGTTAACATACCAAACAACAGAGCATTACTAGTGTCTCAACATAGAAAGCTGCTTGCAGTAAAGACAGTGTTGTAGAAGAGGGTAATAAATTCACAGCAAAGCAGGTTGCATGCTGTCAAAGGTAAATAAATGCAGAGAAATGGTTCCTCCCAGCTAAAACCATAGCCTGCAGCAAGCAGAATAGCCTAGAATAAAGCAGATAGCAGCTCAGGCATGTCAGGTGCCTCTTGTCCTGCTGTGGTTTGGAAACTTAATGAGAAAGATAGAGTTGTAAATGGAGAGGCAGTGCTGGTTTGTATTGTGCCAGGGCTGACCTCTCCCCAGCAGGGAGGTCCATCAGAGTCAATGCGGTTCTGTGCTGCTGCTGGAAAGTATCCAGGCTGTGAAGCTGAGTGCACAACACGCCTCTTCTTTTCTCCTTTGCAGGTTGAGGGTCGAAGAAAGAGAAGTGATGGCATCCAGCCTGCCCTGCAGTGGCCTGCAGCACTGGGGCATGACGCCATGCCACAGGCGAGGGTGGGCTCTGGGAGCAGCTCCAGCCCCTGCACCCCTGCACTGCAGAGAGCCGTCTTAGTGCAGGTATGACATGAGTATGGGTGTGGTATCACTGCCCTGATGTGGGGAGGAAGCACAGGCGATGCCTGAGCAGAGCAATGCACCACAGACCTGGTTCCCCTCACTCCTGCCATAACTGATGGAGGCCCATGAAAGCTTGCCTCTGATTTTCAGTGCCACCTTGTGCTGCTAAGTTACAAGTGGAGTTTTACCTATGCATTGCAGCTTAGGTTTAGATAACAGTTATTTTTATACGCTTCATTCCTGACTGCTGACTCTCTGATATTACTCTTCTCTGTTTCATAAAAAGCCTGAATGACTGCGTTCTGATAGCCCCTGGATGATGTATTATTTATATGGTGCCATAAATATATGTGGCAGTTTACAAAACAACTCTGAAGTCAAAATTTGAAGACTAGGTACACAAGCGAGATTGTTAGTGGTCTTATGAAATAATCTAAAAGTATACGGAAATGGAGTAAGGAGTAGTTACCAATGCAGAGTCAGGTTTTGCCTGTGGGTAGAGCATGGCAGGCCTGCGAAGTTCTGCTTCTAGTCTTCGGTTTCTGCATCAGCATTTTCTAGGTCTTCTAGCCCACACCTGTGAATAAGAGTTAATACTTCAAAACGTGCATGAGGGACTCCTGAGTGCAAAAAGAGATGTCCTCTGTGTCCTGTGTTGTGCACATCCACTGTGCCCCAGCAAATGCATTGTCCTGTGATGGGACTACAGGCTGAGGTGATCTCTCTTATTTATACACGTGGTGATGTGCTTGCTTTCTTGTTGAGATGCAAAGTGTTTTACATACTTTCATGTTGTTACGCCTCCAAGACTGAGCTTTTCACTCCTCCCTTGTTCCAGGGTGCTTCTGTTTTCTCCTTGTTTTTTGCACTTAGCTCTGCAGCTTCTGTGTGATTTTATCAGTTTGACAGAAGTCACCCAACATCTGTCACTTGAATCTGTTGTGTCACTTGAAAAATTTCAGTGTTAAATATACCTGAAGTGGTACCCAAAAAAGATCACTCTACTTATACAGCGAGAACACCCTGAGGAAGTCCTGCATTAGGATCCTCCTCAAAGCATTTTAGCTCCTGCTATATGTACTAGCTCCAGGAGTGCAAATTCAGAGTATCCGTTGTGCCCAAAAACTCAGCTTCCTTTCAACATCCTATTCTTTGACAGTGTTTGAAATGAGTAGCTTAGACTGCAGTTATGTTTCTTTCAGAAGGGACTGTAAGCATATATAAAGAAAAGCAAGACAGCAAGCAGAAAACGAATAAACTGCTGTAAGTGTGAGCACTTACTGAAAATCTCCACTTGTTTTGAAAAACATGGAGTGGCTGGAATAATCTTATTACTGTTACCTTCCCCTGCAGCAATTCGTTTGTGCGTTCAGATGTCCCCTCAACAAGGAGGATGTGCAATCATAGCTTCTGATTACCTCTCCAGTCATTTCCATGTGGGTTTGCTGGTGGCATCCATGACCAGGTGGCATTTGGATGAGCCTTGGGCATTGGTTGTGTGCTGCTGTGGTGTCTGGTGGCCTCACTTCCCTGCCTGTTGGATTCTGGAGCAAAAGGGGGAAGGTGAGACAGAGAAGGAGTGCCTGGATTGTTAGTGTCAGCACAGCTGCTCTGGTGGCACAGCACAGTGCCTTGCTGCTGAACCCGAGCAGCAGTGTGGGTCCTTGGACATCTTTGAGGCCACTTGCTATTACAGGTTATTACTATGATCCTATCCCAAGCTCTTCTTAAGCTTAGTTCTAGCCACTGGAATCTTAGCATTGCTGTGTACTGGCTGTGCTGAGCTCAGCATGTCCTAGCTCAACCTTTCTTGTAGAAGCACTGGTGTTCTGCCTCCTCACACTGTATTTCTCAATGCACTTTGTGCCTCCTCCTGCCCCCTGAGTCAGGGTTCCCCCAGAGCAGGCTTCCAGGCCCAGTGTTCCACTGCTTCTGCACATGCCCTGGAGTGAGACTGCATGAGGTAGGTACTAGCTGACTGATAGCCTCCTCAGGTCCTGGTGGTGATGGTAGAATCAACATGGACAGCTGTCAGGAAAGGAAAGGCTCAGTTTCACCCAATAGCATTACCTTCAGAAAATATTTGTGTATCTTTTCACATCCTTTTTTTTTTCCATGGCACATTTGGCAGGTTAAGTCATGAGTTTTGTGACTGGTCTAAATTGATGGCTGTAGCATTGATTCCCTGGAGAGCAGCTGCAAGGTCTACAAGAAAGGTGCTTATATCATAGCCTTGGGCAACTCCCTTCAGGTGAATATTTTCGCCCTATAATAGAAGCTATAGAGCACATACTTCAGGGCATCTGGAATTCTGCAGAAGCACACTAACTGTACAGAGAGGAGTCCTGCCCTGTTATCGTATCACTTTGTGGGTGAAAGGAGCTGCATCCTGGCATGGCTATGACCATGCCTCCCACTTTGCCCAGGATATGTCACTTTGTCCCTTTGCACCTTGTTGGGGCTTTTCTATTTGGTCGCACTTCTCCCAGCTGTTCAGGGAGTGGTAAGGGACAAAGCGATGAAGGAGTTTATCACCCTCTTTCACATTCCTTGACAGAAACTACATAATAAAAGTTTAACGCTATGTTAAGTAATAGTTACTTAATACTTAAGTAATACTTAGGGATAGTAGCAGGCAGCAATTTATAGTCATTACTGTGTGATTTCACTCCCTGCTGGCAGCTGCCCTGTTACCCACGCACAGGTCGATGATCCAGCAGGTAGGGACCATGTGGACGAGGAGAAGCCAATCCGTGGTTTTACCTGCTGTGTTAGCATGGAAACCAGATGAACTTCAGTGGGCAATTTATAAATCTTCTTAAGGGTTGTGTTTCATTCTGCTGGCTGGCAGCAGCTGTTGATGCTAATAGCTGTGTTGGGAAACGCTGCCTGCGTTAACTTCATAAAGTGAGAAGGCAATATGAGTGATGGGCCAGTTAGTCACCTGGAGATGAAAAGTCTTGCAGCAATATACTTGCAGAGTTCAGTACGTGGGTGCCTTGTTGATTTAAAGTAAAAGTGAACCGCAGAGTTAAAATGCAAGCTGAATTCATCACAGATGTCTGCGCTGAGGAACTGCCAGCCATGTTTGAGAGGGAGGAATCATCTGTCATCAGTACTCTGCTCAGGCAAAAAGACTTTTTATTCTAAATGATCCCATCATACAAGATTGTATGGCACCGCCCAGGTCCCCAAACCTCTCTCACAACAATCTCACTGGAAATCCTAATGCAGATCCTGAGGGGCAATGAGCATAGTTTCTTAGTGTCTTTTACTATGTCTGTCTAGTGAGGGAAATGTGAGATATTCCCAGATCAGAGCATCCCATTTCCACTTGCTTTTTACCTGTTCTGCCTCTGATGAGCTGCAGTACAGTGGGTGATGGGGCTCTCTGGCAGTGAGATGAGCCGTTCTGGTCAGCCCATGGGATTCAAAGGCTGTGAATAGAGTCACTGGGTCTGTCTGTCTGCCCAGCACTTCCCAGTGTCTAAGTAGAGGAGAGATTTAGCCCACACCTGAAAGAAACTCCTTTTTTTAATTGACTCTTCTGTTTGTCCTGTAGGATTTGCTATCTGGTTCTCTACTGTCTGGAGTAATGCAGCAAAAATAGAACAAGAAAGCTAAAGGTATTAGAATAATTAGCTGTGCATTAGGTCATTGATTGACTCAGTATCCCAGATCTATTCATAAGTTTAATGCAGTCCTTCTCCATATGCTGTTTTGTAATAGCAGTTGCACATATCTACTCCCATATGAAGATTCAACTCAAATTCATAGCTTGGATGTGCCCCAAAAGGAACAGTACAGCCTCTCTTTTATAAAACATCTTGTTCCTAAATTCTCTTGATCTAATTGGTCTTTTGTACTATATAGCCTTACTATTGTTAGAAAGCAGTAGGTCTTTAGCCTTAGCTCTGTGAGGTGTACCTTTGTGGTTCGAAGGCACCTGGTAGGTAACATGTTGGCTCCTTGCACTTTCTGTGCACCAAAGGAGCAGCTCTTCTTTTAGTACTACTTAGAATAATAACGGTTTAAGGTTCAAGTCTGTGTAGTTTAGATTCATTATTAGGTGCATTTTTATTGTGTTTTTTTTTTCACTGCACAAATAATTTTACCTGTAGAAGCTTAAGGGCATGCCAAACACTGTGATTTGGGGGTTATCTAAGACATTTTCACTTTGCTTTGGAGTTGTACGATCTTTTAAGTCCAGCAGAATCATAGAATGGTTTTGGTTGGAAGGGACATTGAAGACCATTTAGTTCCAGCGCCCTGCTGCAGGCAGGGACACCTCCCTCCAGACCAGGTTGCTTACAGCCCTGTTCAGCCCGGAAAATCATCCCAGAAACAGGCAGCACATCTCGGCTTTATGTGGTACTGGAGAACTGGGCTGTCCCTGCCAAATGGGTACCATCTGCAGAGGGAATGTTTGTATTTTAGTGTTTCTCAGTCACTTAAATTGTCATTCAGCAAAGCTCATCCCCACTTTGAAGCAGGAGCAGTTTTCTGGTACGCTGCAGGGTTCCAAAGCTGGAACTTAGGAAGAAATTTAAGTATCTTGTTGAAAAACTGGGCAGGAAAAATATCTTCCTATATTCTGATAATAATATACTTGCTATAAAAGCTGTTCCTGCCCCTAAGATGAGTCACTTTGCTGTTAAAATAATTCCGGTTAACTAAAAGCTATTATTAGCGGCAGTCATGTTGGACAAAAAAGGTGGTTTTGACAAAATGCAAGGACACGGATTATAGATTGTTGTAACTGCTGAAAAAGCTGTTTTCCTTAAAGGGAGCCCACAGAAAGCGTTATCCCCAAAAGGCAGCAGAAGCACCTGAATATTTAACCAGGCAGACTCCTCAGAAGTGTCTTTCTGCAGCTGACTTGTCCTTGCTGGACTCAGAGGTTGTGAAGGGACATTTGAGTGGTTATTTGACATCTTCAAAGAGTTTCAGAAGTTTCAAAGTATGGTATTTAAATGGTTTTAGAGTCATGGGGAGTTCATGCTTCTGTTATGGAAAACCTGCGTGCAGTTCTGTTATTCTGCACTATTTTTTAATAGTGTAAATATCTTCTCTTAAAATTGAGCTACATACTGGGGAACCAATTCTCGTGCATTTAAACTTGGATGCAGACAAAAATTCCTGGCCTCTTTCTTTGTACTTGGGGCTGCAAGGCTGTTAGTTTGCAGTGCATCTGAGGCAAGGGGCCTCTCATGCTGGTGTGTGGAGCTGAGGTTCCATGGGGAACCCTGCTCCCGCTTTGCATGCCAAGGGGAAGCACCAAGTGGCACAGCTTCAGGCACTTCTCCGCTGTCTGTCTATTTCTATCATGTTCCTTTGGTTCTGGCATAGGAGTCCCTCTGGATGGACCCATCTCACACACTCCATTTCCATGTTTTCTGCCTCAGTCTTGTGTCCAAGAAGATTTCTCATTTCATGGAGGATCAGTGCATTCAGTTGACATTTTTAACTCTTTTCCTTTCTTCCCCTTTGGAAGACTCGAGTGTGATAGATTATTAATGTGTAGAATTCAAGGGAACTTTCCTTATTTATGTGTTTATTTTAATACAGGAAGTTAGAGGAACAACGCTTGAGTATTTTAGATTGAGTGGTACACTGCTTACCTAGCATCTAACTTAGGGGAGATGGATTTTCACTATGATTATAATATCTCAGTTCTGAAATGGAAGTATTGGTTAGGATTGCATGAAGTATGCATAGCTGTAATTTTTGTGTCGCTTGGTTAAACAGTTCTGTGTGCATTGCCAATAGCATGTTAGCTCCTCCACAGATAAAACAGTACAAGATACATGTACAGCATGTTTTTATATTTACATTGTATGTATATATGTACATTATGTTCTTAATATTGTGCCCTTCACCTTGAAATGTTTGTACCTAACAAGCTGGGAGTAAATAACTTGGCACCAAACAAGGTGAGTAGGGTTGGATCAAAACACAATCCTCGTTATGCTAATTTACTAAAAATTAGATCTCTGAGACAGAACCACTGATAACTGTTGGCACTGGGACATATTGTCTATACAATGGAGATGGAAATGGAGAAATACAATTCATTATTTTTGTTTGTTTCAAGTGTGACAATTTCCAGGCCAGTAAAGATGTGTACCACAGCAGCTCGCTGTCGGACATGGTGACCACACTAGTTGGCCTTGGACAGGATGACGTATTCTGGAATGGGAGTCAAAGTGAGGAACAGCCCCCAAAGGTATGTAAGACTTGGGTGTTTGGCACTGTCTGCAGCTGCTAGCACTTGGCTCAGTTCCCCTGCACTCTGTGCTATCCATGTCCTTCACTTCGTGAATGCCATCACTTGTACAGTAATTGGGTCTCACTAATGTAGAATGAAGACTCTATAGATTAGGATTTGCTTCATTTCTGCACACACTGTGGCTTGTTGCAAAAAAGCACGTTAATTTGTATAATTCAGGTGAAGTTGTTGTTTTGTTTTGTTATTTTAAACTATTCCTAAGAACAAGGGTGTTTGACTGGGCTGTGTGTATGTGCATGCATGTGTGTATTCATTTAATACTTTGCAGGTGGGCTGTATGCTTGTCTGTCCTTTTACTCCTTCCCACTTTTCCCACCCCTTTTGATATGCACAGTTAGATAGCAATGCAGGGTAATCCACCACCTATGAAAAGCTGCATTAAGTGACTGCAGATGTGTTTCCCTTTCTGCTTTAAATATTGACCAAGAATTGTGCTGACGCCAGGAAAAGGTGCAAACCACTCACAGGCTGCACCCTATAGATTGCAGTGCAAATTAGAAGAACCTGCTGCTAGTTTGCACATTCCAGGGTTGATATGAAAGACAGCTCCACAGGTCCCACTGAAGCACTGTTCTTTTACATCTCATTTTTGTACTGATGGAGTTAAATATTATTAACTGAGTCCATAAGTGGCACTGAAATACTTGATTAAATCCTTAAGGTTCCAGAAAGGACAACCTCCAAATTTTACAGCAGGGATCAACCTGGCCAACAGAGATGCCATTCAAGGTAAGCTCTGAAGTATTTGGTTCTTATACTAATGCTGATTTTATTGCCAGTAGGAAAGCTGTAGCCAATTTATTTAAAACCAGAGGCATAGACTCAGTAAAACAAAAACTAACATGGGTTCATAACTTATTTAATGGCAGCTACAGTTATTTTGCCTTTTGTGTCAGTTTGTCCACTGAAGCATTCAAAATCCCTGATATTAAACCTGACAGAAGCATGTGAGCTTTAATGACAGACGGACCCGATTTAAAGCCAGACAAGCCTGTTGTAGATCTCCTCCTCTTTTTCACATATGGCAATTTTGTCTTCTAATGGAAAGCAGTATTTTTAATATATAAAGGCTGTTCTGCATCATGCCACAAGTTGTTTCATTTGTTTCAGCCTGCTCGGCTTTTCAGAGTGGTTTCCACACGAGTTCTTCATCCATTCACCAGTTCCATAGTGCAGCCATTTAACAGCTGCTTGTCATCTGATAATGTTTTACTTTCCCTTTGCATCAGGGCAAGTGACTGCTGATAGTGCAGGTTCTGTGGGATACCAGCCTGTTGGCACCTTGGGGTGGCAGGAGTGGGTGCTGCTGGTGGCTTGATCAGGATGCTTTTGCAGATGCTCCGTGATGCATTAGCACCTGCACTGTTGTTTTGGAGGAATTCTGTGCCTGGATACTTTGCTAAGGGAGGCCATGGCCCCAGCTCCCTGTCTAGGCACTGTAATTACAGCTTGTGGCTGTAGCTTTGATCTGCTTGATAGCAGCTTGTGCAGGCACATATGCTGTCTGTAGATGGATCTTGAATATTCTGGTAGTGTGCCCATCAGGTGAGTGTACTCTACATCCCAAAAGGAAGAACCAGGGATGAAGAATACTCAGCAGTATAGGGCAGCTGCATTCTCTCAAACTTAATGTCCAGAGGGAAGTACCCCCTCCATCTTCTCTGGTTACTGGGTGCCCTCTAGAGCACCAAGGAATAGAAGGTTTTTGTATAGAGAGTACTTTATCATACACTGACATCAGAGAACTTGGTTCCATGGCCTAGGAGGTACATTTTGGTTGTGTTCCTAAATACAAATAGCCTGATATGCTTTCTGTTTTTCTGATCAGTAACAGCCATCAGCTGTCCCCTGGGGGACACGCTCTGAAGCTCAACAGCAGCAGCAGCAGCAGCACTGCTGGCCACAAGCCGTGGGAGATGGCATCTCATCAGAACAGCCGATCCACCTCAGGTGATTCCCAAGTCAATGGCTCATCAGTCAAAACTTGCCAAGTTCCTTCACATAAAATAGACTTCTCTGGAGTGTGGTGTGTTATGTTTTTCTGGGTTGGTTTGTTTGTGTAAATGAGGTCTTCTGGTGGTATAAATATAAACGCATCCCTTTTTTTGAGTCAATAAGTGACTAGAGACTTATTTCCATACAAATAATAATAATAACAACAACAACAATAATAATAATTGCTTCAATTAAGGAGTGAAAAAAGTAGCTCTCTTGGACATTCTGACACTACTGAAACTCAGCAAAGCTGAGCTTAGGGATACAGAGATCTAACTCAGTGCTAATGTTCACCCATTGTCATTTTCTTCATTAGCCATTTTTTGCATTGCTCGCTAATGAGATGATACAGATGAGCAGTTACTGCACATCTATGTTTCTTCACTTTAATATTGTGCTGCCTGACAGAAACCTAAGGAAGCATAACTCCCCATATAGCATCTTGCAAAACGTTCTTCCTCTAATCTGCAGAAAGATGGTGGAACTGGGAAAAAAAAAAAAGCACAAGAAGTTAGAAGGTGGAGATAACCTCATCCAGCATTTTGTAAGATACCTCAGTATCAGTAGTAGCAGTGGAAGAAGGCAGAGGGCTCACTGATGGTTGTACAGATTTTTTGCAGTACAGTCTGTGGTTCCTGAGTCCTGAGCTGAAACTGGGGCAAAAGGGGACGTGAAGCAGAAATGGAAGGCTTTGTTCCTCCATTGCTGTTCCTCTAATGCCTTTTCTGTGGGTCAGCTCTAGGACAGTTTCTTGTATAGCTCTTTCAAAACAGTATTTTAGAGCACTTTGCATCCGGGTTGATGCAGATGGGTGACATGGGGAATCACACCCAGTTCAAGGCAGGGTGGATGCTAAAATTGTTCTGAAACCGCAGCAGTGAGCTGCTGAGGTCATTTATTTTTAAACTGAGGCTCACATCGTTAATTTGCAAACCCCTGATAAACGCAGAACAAATTGCTTATTTATTACATTTACACAACCAAGCCAATTTTGCTTTCCCTAACCATACAGGGTAGGAAGCGTTGCTTCAAGTGAAAACCGGAGCACAGTTTAAACTGCTTGGGGTTTGTTTCTTTTTGCTCTTATGTCATTTTATGTTTGAATAATAGCATGATGATGAGCAACGAGCAGCAGCCCAGCTCAGCTTTGCAGTGTCTGCATGATGTGTAACTCCTGTGCTATTTTGGCATGGGGAAATGAAAACCTCACTAGCCTTGGAAAGAATAGAAAACCTCCCTTGTGGTTTAAACTGTCTCCTCAGGTTCTTAAGTGTCATGAAATTACAGCTAGTTCTGGCATATGGTGTTCCAGAGTTTGTTGCTTTCCCAAACCCACAGGGACAGTGAAATGTGCAGGAAAGGCCTATAAATACTTTAAAACTAATATTGCCGCTGAGTTGCTTAGGTACTCATTGACCAATAAGGAATTCTGAATTTTAAAAGCTTTGCAAAATGCACAAATGCATGAAGCGGCTGTGATAAAAATAGCTAAATTAACAAATACCAATCTTAATTTGCGTGAGCTTGAATTCTCCCCCCCCGACCTGGGAAGGAGTCCTGTTAGTAGCAGTGGAGGACTGGGGCACATCTGCCCTTCCGCTCTTCTCTTGTCTCACAGTTTGCGTGCAGAAGGCGGCATCCCTCCAGATAGCTCTGTTGGGTGTATTGAAAGGGAAGTTTCTCTTGACCACTTGCAAGAACCCCTCTTCAGATGGCAGCAGCACCTGCAGGAGCCTTGGCTCCTCCTGTCTCCATTATGTGGGCATCCAGTAGCCGTGCAGACATGATGCTGTACCTGGGGGGAAGAACAATGCCACACTTCCCCATCACCGGGGCCTGACCTTGGCAGTGTCATGAGGTGCTGTGTGGGTGCAGGTTCTCACTGCCCACTTCTCCATGGGGCTGAGTGGAAGTGGGAGCCTTTGAGTCCAATTTGCATAAGGGAAGCAGGAACAGAAAAAATGACTCTCCCTGTGCTGCTGTGGGAAGTGGTGAATGCTCTTCTGCTTTTAGCCCGATGCTGTGCTGAGGAGAGGGGAGTTCAGTGCAGTTGTTTGCCCCAGACCCTGGGGTTTAGCCTCTGTCTGCAGGCATGGGGATGCAGCTGGGTGGCACCCCTGGTGTGAGGATGTGTCCAGCAGCTGCTGTGTGATGAGCCTCCCCTCATTGCAAGGATCAGTGGAGGGCATTAAATTGCCTTCACCCTTTGCCCTTGCAAGCCTTCTTCTAGTCCATAGAAATGCTGCTGGTGTACAGTGAGGGTGCTACCACAGTTTTGTTCTGCTGGTCCTGATTGTGCAGCATAAATCTGGACCTGTACCAATTAATAGAACTGTGGCATCCAGAACCGCCAGGAAACACGAATAGGATTCTGTTTACAGCCAACAGTAAAAAGAGGAAAACAAGTTTCTTAGCAGATATTGTTACCTGCCTTGGGTGGTAACTCCACATGCTTGTCTTATGGATCCTCTCTTTCACCTTCTTCTGCATTTATAAGAAATAATTTCTTTTTAGGGAATCCAGGACCTGCCAAGGGAGAGAATGCTTTGTCACAGGACCACATGCAGCTGCATAAGAAGCCTGAAAAAGTTTCTCATCTGGTCCACATGGCAGTAAGTTCTTCTGTAACTGCTTTTTCTGATTTACACATGGTAAAGTGTCTGAGAGCACACTTATGCAGACAACTCTTATGTTGATGTGAGCTGGCTACTGCCTTCCTACCAACATCTCCCTCTGATGTCATGGGCCAACATCATAACAAAGGAGGCATTACTTTGCAGTAGGCCTCATAAAATATACAATATTGCTAATGTATATGAGTAACAAAACATTTTAATTTTTAATATTTGTTATTAAAACATAAAAAAGGAGAGCACTAAGACCGTAAAAATAGTGGGATGTTTGACCTGGCCTTGTGAAACTAATGCATTGCTCTGGTTTGATGGCCGTGGTTCCAATTATTACTGAGGTCTCAAGGTGCTCATAAGAGAATTTTGATGAAATTTCATTTTTCCTGTGCTTCATCCTTGAAAAAGGTTGTTCACCAGTGTACATAGTGCCAAAAAGCAGGACTGTGAAGTGAGGGATGTTTCTCTTTGCTAAGACAGGGCTTAGGAAAGTCTAATAGAGAGACATGATCAGATTTTTGAGTTGAATGTCTGATGGCAACTCTGTCCATCCCATTTGGAAATGCACAGGTCTGAAAATGGAGTCGCCCATACACCAAAAAATGATAATTTTTTTGTAATGTTGAAACTTATTCTCAAATTCCTTTATCACAACGGCTGCTGTAACTTAAGTTAGTCCTGGTTTCAGCCCAGGTAGGGTTAACAGCACACTGATGGTCTGTCACTGCTGAGCAATGGATTCATGCTGGCCACTGCCACAATGGAGCAGGGCAGGGGTGGGCTGCATTGGAAGCCATACTAAGCTTAGAACATTCTCCTGTGTGAAGTACAAACTTGTGATGGACCAAGAAAAGCACCAGCATCCTAATAAAGCTTTTGGTATGGAAATTACAATAGCTAAATTTGTCAGAACAGTACGATCTTGCACGTGCTGTTCGATGATGTGTTCTTGCTTGAGAAAAACTGACCTGAGTTTTCTCTATTCAGAGCCCATGTTCCTTTGCCAAGGGGAAGGACAGTGCCAGTTTGTTCTTGAAAGCAGCAGAATATTCCTCGTCAAGTGACGAAGTCAGCAGCAGTGACGAAGATGACATGAACCACATGAGGTTGGCGTGATTTATCTTCTCTTTCTTCCTTTTTATTACACACTTAAAAATAACTGGAAAAAAAGTTGGCATACATAAATACCTCCCCTCTGAAATTGCTATCAGTCACTTATGTCAGCTGTAATTAAGTAGTTTAATCTCACTGTAATGAACTCCCGAGGGTAAATGTTTCCTCCATCAAATGTATGCAATGTAATAAGCTTTGATGACTTGCTGCCCTGGGACAATGAGGAGATGTCTCGTTTTAACTGAATATCAATAGGCAACACTTCTTTGGAGATTACTTCACATTGATCTACATTTAAATGGGATTTTTAAAGAAAAAAGGGAAAACCATATGACTTCGTGCTAAATACAGATTGCAGTACAAAAGCGAAGCAAGCATGACCCTTGCATTCAGGCCCTGTTCACTCCAGTGGGAATAATTACCACCAGAAAGCTGATAATTTCACCTGCACTACTTATAAAGAGGGTTTCTATAAAATTTGCTGTTTTTCATGTTATTTTGCACAATGGCTGCAGTTATTGTACGTGTGCTGTGGCTTCCACCAAGCTGATCTCGCACAAACTGTTTCTCTCTATCCTTCCAGTTTGTCTTGATGATTTTGTGACTGACATCTTGTGGTGTTTTACCTGTCATGCAAAATGTGTATTCCGCTGTGAAATAATGGAGTGTGAATCTCTTACTAGGCCGAGGTGATCAGTCAGTCAACCCTGCAGCCTGGAAGAGCACACACAATTATTTTGTAGTATTAATGAACAAAACTAATAATTTCCTAGCAAAGGAGCTTCAGTTTAAAGAGTTCTAAGATTTACTTCAAAGTGCATCACTATCCCAGCAAGCTCTCTAGGATGGGACACAATTGCACTCAGAGTTTTGTCAGTCTTCAGGAGGAGATGCACAGATCTGTAGCGCTGCTGGCAAGCTGCAGCATTAGCCTGATACCAGTCCTTACTACTGAACTGCTCTAAAGAAGGCAGAGCTTTTGCACCCACATATTGCTCCTGACTTGCATTTCAGAAGTGCATTTTCAAAACTGAGAATGAGGAAGGAAAAGAAATATTGCAGTAAACCTGAAAAATCTGTATTTGTATTATAATGCCTTATTTTCTTACTGCTCCTCTTCCTAACCACTTTACCACTCTAAAAAGTTCTATTCACTGTAGGTCATAGAAGTCATCCTAGACCTTAGAAAGACTACAAAAATATACAGATTTGCCTTGTAGTAATGACTTTTGCTGCTTAAGTGTTTGTGTTTTATATCCCTGTATGCAGTAATGACTTGAAGGTGTCTTGCTGCCTTTGGAAATCTGCATGTGTTGTTTGTGTCTTCTCTCTGCAGTCCCTTAAAGAAATGGTGCCAGCTACTGTGCTGGGTAGAAACCTACTGTACTTCCATGCATCACAGTGATAAATAAAGGAATGTACATTAATAAATGGAATAAATAAGGTGTGGAATGGAAAAGCACAGAAGTGTGGCCAGAGCATTTGAGGCAGTTCCACCTGGGTGAAAAAGCTTAGAACTGCATGCACAAAGCATGTCATGGGAGGTGCTTGCCATGGTCTCACTGTTTCTGTCAGTACCTGCTTCTGGTTGCTGTGGAAGGTACTGGACTCCATGGGTTTGTGGCCCCCATTCTGTCTCTGTGCTCCTGCTCAGTGCATCACTGTGCAGTGGGGATGCAGAATGAAGCAGGTTCTGGCAGCAGTGCTTGCCCCGTGTGTGGCCATTGCTGGCTTTTAAGAGAGCAGGGTGGCTCAAGATTTGAATTTGTATATACGAAAGGGCTTTGTGCATTTGTTTTGTCCTTGTGTATGTGTGTGTGTGATCTTGTTTTGTTTTGTTTTTGTTTCTCCCTGAAGTAGTTCTGTTCATTAATTGGAGTTTGTTACCAGGCAACTGCTGAGCAGCAGAGTGGCAGATTTCTCAAGGACGAGAGTACCAGATGGGATTGAACTGAAACCCCAAAGCACCGTCGCAGAACAGAAGGTAATTTGGCCATTTGTAAGGGGTGGGTACGGTGTGGGGAGTCATGTTGTTAATGTATGTGATAAGCACAGCATCCATTTCTCCTTGGCAGCATTTTTTGCTCTGAAATCCTGCTCTGTCATTTTAAATTATAGCTATAAGCCTTGAAAAATTGTGTACTGTTTCAGGTTTTGTGCTTCCTACAAGCACGCTTACATCTCAGTACAAAATTGCACCTCTTATTTGTCCTTGTTATTGACCCGGTCATAGTTTCTGATGTCAACATATTTTGTGAAAGGCGCTGGGTAGGTTGCAGAAAGCAATGCTGTTAGTTATAGCCAGTGTGCTTTGTTGCTATTAGTGAAAATCTGGACCTTCTTTATCCCAATTTAAAGAGAAGTACCTCTTACTTCTTTAAATACTGCTGAAAGAGGGGAAAACCCTTCATCCTTCCCCATAGGCTTAGCAAAAATACACATCCTCTTATATGCCATGTTTAGGTTTTTTCCTGTCTGTAGTTTGTAGCAGAGACCTTAAGATATGTGGATTTTCCCATGATAAATAGTGCAGGAAAGATGAAGACGGACAAAGAAGAACACCGTTCTTTGTGGCTGAAAACAAAAACTACAGTGATAAGATTTGATCTCAACCTCAGGGCATTTCCCACATATTTCTGGGTGTATTCCCATTTCACAGATAGGAAAAGTAAATTGCCACAAAACTGGTGGACTTTACCTGTGTTTTCTCATGTGCAGGATCAGGTTTTAGGGAAACAAATTTCAAGCACTCAAGAAGGCCTCTGGAGCTTAAACAACCAGAACTATCTCCTGCCTGATCTTCTCCAGCAAAGCCAAATTTCAAATGCTGCTGTGAATCCACCAAAAGTGCCACTGACTAACCAGGAACCTCAGAACAAATCTCTGAGTAAGGTATGAGATACATGTATAGAATGAATGAATTGTACCACCATTTCCCTCCAGCCCACGGGAGTCATTGAGTGCCATTTACATTTATCTATCCTGTATCTTTCTACAGGAAGATTTTCCACCACACCCCTTATTTTCTCTAAGAGTTTTATCTAGAGGACTGATAAGAAACCTTTATTTCCATATCAACCTTTGTTATTCAACGCTTTTGTCCCTCTTTCCACTTTCCCCCTTCCCACAAGCTAGAGGGGCCTGTACTGTGCTCTCTTCCCTGCCTACATCAGTAGCACAGCATGCCATGTCTGTGGGTTGCTTTCTATCCCAGTGCCAGGTGACTGCAGAAGGAACAGACCAGAGTGGCATGCCTTGAGAAGAGCTCTGATACCACTGTGAGCACAGGGGGCTCTGCTGCAAAGAACTGTGGCACTGGAAGCAGTTCACAGCTCACTGTGAGCTCACACCCTGAGCTGCCTTATCTGAAGCAACAGCTTGTTCCTTGCAGTGCCCTATTGCAGACAAAGACAGCAGGGAGTGATAAATGTGTGTGGAAGTTCTTTGGGGACCAGTTACTTCATTGCAGTGCAGTGACAGATCAAAATGTTGACAGGACTCCCAGCTCAGGCTTCTTCTCGTCACTTGATTTCTACCATCTATCTACTGCTCTAAGCATGCTCATCACATCTAATTATGTCACACGCCATTTCATCTGAACCTCAGAGGCACCTGCATTGCTGTGTGTGGTCTGCTCCCTAGTGACATCTTCCTGAAGCAGCTCTTGTGTTTCATTGTAGACCCCATCCTCTGAAAGCACACCTTCAAAGAGCAGCACATCATCTACAACATCATTCACTTCATTCATAGATCCTCGACTTCTGCCAATCACCCCTCCTACCAGCCCGGTAGGACCTCCCTGTAGTTCCTGTGAGTATTCTTTACAAAATCTCATTCCTGACTTCTTTTTTTTTCTTTTCTTTTTTTTGGAGGGGAGATGGATAAGGCGAAGGGTGTGGAGAACATGATTGCTTGGCAGTAATAAAACTGTTAACAACACCTGCAGAAACTTACACTCCACATTACTATGAATTAGTGTCTTGCTTCTGCCCTTCTCCCAGATGCAGTTTGCTCAGCTCCACCTCACTTGCTCAGGAATGTGCAAGTTTTCTGTATGTGTGGTCTTCTCTCTGGTTATGTAATGCTCCCCAAGTGTGTTTTCTTACCTCTCTGGACTTGTTTCATTCTTCCATGTACAGGTCAAATGTGAAATGTAGCCAAACATTTGCGTTTTTTATGACTCTGCATGTCTTCTTTTCCAGCATCTAGTGCCAAACCTGAGCCTGTCAGGAGAGAAAATGCAAGGAAGGGTTCTGTTGTCAATGTTAACCCAACAAATATCCGCCCACAGAGCGACAGTCCAGAAATTCGTAAATATAAGAAGAAATTCAACTCAGAAGTGCTTTGTGCTGCTTTGTGGGGTAAGCTCAGAAGTGCTTGGGCATGCATATAGAGGGAAGGCAGCAGCCTTCTGAAACTGAAAGTGTGCTTGCTGTGAGAGCCAAAAGTTGCAAATGGTAATGTTAAGCAAAAAGGGCTCATGATACTGTCTTATCCACATATCAGTACAGCTAATCATGCATAAACCTGACTGGTGGAAGTTAGTCAAACCAGAGATTCCAAGAACTTTTCTCTCTCCAAATTTTAGCCACCGCAGACTGAAACAGGTCAGGAATCAACCATTCCAAAAGCCTGACTTCATTGGTTTTCTCAGTCAGGACTTAGAAGCTTGTTGAATGTCCATTTTTACAGGGACAGCATCACATGGCATGACACCAAGATCAGTGCAGTCAGACCATTTTTCAGCAACTATTGACCTAGTCCTGCTCTCCCTGTAGCTGAGCTCTCAAGTTGTTTCAGCCATCTGTCTACCTGTGAAGAACAGATGCATTCTATAGGTCTCACCCAGACTTTCACTCATCATCACTTTGACTCTAGAATGGAAAATGAAGTAGGTGAAACATTATCCAACAAAAATGTAGATTTTGAGTTTATAGCTTCACGAGTTTTGCATAGTATAGTTTTGCAGGAGTCCAAGATTTTAAATTAGGATCAGAGTTACGTAACATGGCCTGTAAATGACTGTGCATTGAGGATGAAGAGTACCAGGTATTCATCAAAGCATAGCCAGCAGAGAAGTTTGGTTGCGACAGCCCAAAACCTTTGTCATTTCTTTAGAACCTGCTGATTAGGAAAGGTGGCTGTCATGCAGGTGAAGCAGTTGTACAGGGTGCATCCTCTGATGTTAGCAGCCTACTGGAGCCTTCACTTCCCTGGGAGCAATTGAATTTCAGATATATTTATTCCTTTACATTCCATTACAGTGCTGAGAAGGTCAGGTGACTTGTATTTTTTTTATTATTATTATTATTTATTTTTAAATCAATATTGATTTTGGTGGAACTGCCCATGCTTCAGATAACATGAGCACATAAATGTTTTGCTGGGTTAAAATCGTAATGGTGAGACTGTTTTATTCCCTTTCATTTTTCTAGGAGGTCATTCACAGAGCAAGGGGAAAATATTAGCTACCATTATTAGGGCTAAGTAAAAATCAATTCTAAAAAATAACTAACACTTGTCTTTGGAATCATTAGGTGATCTAGGCCGTGTTCTTTTCTGTATCAACAGGAGTAAATTTACTGGTGGGAACAGAGAATGGATTGTGGCTTCTGGACAGAAGTGGGCAAGGAAGAGTTTATTCACTGATTACAAGGAGACGATTCCAGCAAATGGATGTTCTGGAAGGACTCAATGTGCTAATTACTATATCAGGTTAGTTCAGTGTCTAAAAGTATCTGACCTGCGTTGGGTTGGAAGCAATTAGAGAAGAACTAGGTTATAAACTAGGTTGAGGAATTTCCTCTTACAGAAAATCACAGGATAGTTATTCTTGTTAATAGGAAAGCTCTCTTGAATTTTTAACACTTAAAATCTCTTTTCAGATTCACATGAGACTCTGGGATATTTCATTATCCATTTAATGTGTAAAATGGTTTCCAGGAGGTTACACAGTGTTTCATCTTCTTAAAATGAACTGGTTCTCAACAAGTTATAGTTTGTTAGTCTGTTCACATCTGTGAGCATCTAAGTGCAATTCTGTTAGAATGTAATTAAACAACCTCATTCTATGGCTAGTGCAATGTATGAACAGGAACAGAAGACTGGTAGATACTGTGAAAGCATTGGTAACAGTGAAGGGAGTAGCACCTTCAGCCTGTGCTGATGAAAAGCTTGGACTCACCCCTTCAAGATTCTTAGGCCCCTATTGCCTGCATTTGAGAGTAGCCTTAAAAGAGTTCAAAACAAAGCCCTAAACTAAGGTCCAACAGGGAATGGCTGCCACTTTTCTACAGTCCAGACTCACTGCAGGAGGTGATGGTGAGAGCTATTTGTCCTGCACGGCCATTTAGTCACTTGTGACATGGTTCTTTAGACTAGCCTTTGATCCTGGACTGCTGTGGATCTTACTTACAAACCAAAGCAATAGACGACTGAGATAAAAGATGACAAAGTAATTCTCATCCTGAAAGGCATCCAAAGGAAAATAGTTACCTGTAATGAGGACAGTCAGTTAAATAGAAATTAAAGAGTTACTGATTCAAAATACCTACAGTATGTCATATCTATGTTCCTTCCTTAACATCAGAGAGACAATGCTAGACAATGTGATTATCTCTGATAATACATGCATCTTCAAAGAACTCTTCTTTGGCCTGGGGGAAGGATTTGAGTCAGATACTAACATCTTACATGAAGCATGAGTCACAGGTGCACATGTGCCAAATGCTATAGCATTACTTGTGTACCAGTTCACTCCTGAGGGTCAAAAGCCCAGGATCCTACCAACACCAGGCTTTTCCTTTGTTCTGCTGGGCTTTTCTCTCACTATGGCGAGGCACAAAGAACTGCTGTACTCTAGGTCACAAAACTCCAGGTGCTTTGGTTGTTGGTTTGTTGTGGTTTGTTGTTGTTTTTTTTTAATGTGGAGGAGATTTTGTGCCTCAGTGAACTGTTACATCTTCATTCATTTTATGTATTTATTCATTTTCAAACCCCAGGGAAGAAGAATAAGTTGAGAGTCTATTACCTGTCATGGCTGAGAAATAAGATACTGCGCAATGATCCAGAGGTGGAGAAGCGACAAGGCTGGGTGTCTGTGGGTGACCTGGAAGGCTGTGTACACTACAAAGTTGGTAAGGTCATTTTTGTTCTTTCCTTGGACAGCTGCTTAATCATCCCTTTGCATCCCATGCCACTGGTGTTTTACTTCATCTGTGTTTCAAAATCGCATTGGGCTGACTTCTTTTAAACCTCCTTGTTTTACACGGCAGATGCTTTGCTCCCTGTCAGTCCAGATAACGTCTCTCCTTGCATATGGTGCTATGGCTTTGTCTTCTGAAAGCTGGAAGAAGGGAATACCAGCACTATTCACCTCAGTTTAGAAATACTATTGTTACTTAAGACTTTAATTAGACTGATGTTTTCCACTTCTGTGCATCTGCTTCCCTGTTGGCCCTGAGAAGCCGCTAGTAAACTGGAGTAATAAAGTGCTTGTAAATTGTATTTGTTGGATGTCCATAGATAGATGAGATTGGATGTCCCAGACCTAGTCTCCACTAGTCTAGTGTCTAGTTCTTAAATAACCTAAATATACCATTGTTGAAACTTACCCACTGGAAATGGTACTACAGCAGCTGAAGTATTGTCTTGCTTTTATTCTGCTTTCGAACAGTTCATTCTTGAAGATGAGCAATCAGTATTGTGATTGTTTCTGTCATTTAACTGTGTGAGAGGGGGTAATGTATAGCACAAGTTTTGCTTAGAGATACGGTACATGAAAGTGGTGTTTTTGTTCAGAATCAAAGAGAGAAATGATACAGACAAGTGCAGGAGACAGTGAGGTGGGTGACTCTCATAAATGCTTTGCTTGACATTTCTTTGCTTTTACATCTCATTAAAAGCGGTAAGGGTTAAACCCAAGAAAGAATACTCAACAGATGTGTTGTTTCCTTTGTGTGGTCAGAGCTGAACACCACATGTTCCACTTCAGTTGCTCGTTTCTGGGTTTGGTGTTCTTTTAAAAAAACTATTATTCTAAAATTAGGCAAACATTCGTGGTTATGACAAACCAGTGTCATTGCTTTGACAAAGGCGCTGTTGTTTACCTGTTGTTGGACCTTCTTATGTGTTCACATATGCTTTTACAGCCATTTATCTTGCTAAAGAAAGGAAAGGATGGGTTGTTTTGTGTGTTGGTATGTTGTAAGCAGCAACACACCTTATCTCAAGAGTATAATGCCTCCATCTTCTGTAAATCGCTGCCACACAGACAGTCAGTGTAACATGGAGAATGCTTTGTGATACCCTAGCAGACCGAACGCTTGCCTCTGGCAGAGTGAAGGATACCTTAATTTCCAATTCATGATTCTTTGTTTGTTCTTGATAGGCCCAACATGAGCTTAACCAACTACGAAAAATTACTCATTTCTTGTAAAGGCTCGCTCATCTCCGAAACATGAGATTCCTTCACCCACGCTAACACACAGATTTAGTCCAAGAAAAGGAAATGCAGCCTGCAGAGTGTAACAAAATCATTCACCCGCAGTCACCATGCCTCCTAAAGTAGCTTAGTCACAACCAGCAACATCGGTGTGTGTTCACATTTGGAAAGTAAATTTGACTTTGCTGCAGGGTCAATACCTTTTTCTTCTGGCTAGTGAGAGAAATATTTATATGAGAAGCAATATGTAAATACTGCTAAGAGTCATCTTGCTTTAGTAAGAGTAAATGAAGTACGGGTGTGCAGTCGGGTATTTCACTGCTGACATTAAACACCAGTGTCCAGAATCCATTAGTTTCCCTTGATGGATAGTGTCTACCTCTACCAATAATCCACTGAAATTATTTCATTAGATGAGATGGTCTTTAATTTGAGAGTCTGTCTGATACCTAAGGAATTGTTCTTCTTGTATTACAGTAAAGTATGAGAGAATCAAATTCCTTGTAATTGCTTTGAAAAGCTCAGTGGAGGTTTATGCCTGGGCTCCAAAGCCTTATCACAAATTCATGGCTTTTAAGGTAAGTGAAACTTCACTTTGGTTCAGAGGTACCACCATCTTTTATCTCCTCTTTGCTTTTTGTTGCATTGTATAACATTTATTTCTAGTTAAAGATAAAACGGATGTTCTTTTAAGGGTAATATAGCTCATTTGACATACATTGGAGATGGCAGGCATAAAACTGTCACAGTCACGATTCTGTTGCATGTGAACATCTCATTTCAGTGCAGTGCCAAGATGTTCATTTGAATTCACAAAGCTGATGCTGATTTCCCTCAGAGGAGGAGGAAATTTAACAAAAACAGCACTTAGCCTAATTTTTGCCTAGTCCGTTTCTAGAATCTGGATTCTTTCAAAACAGAAGTGAACCATCTAGCTCTCTTTGCTACTCAATGGATGATCCATACTTAACTCCTTAAATATAACCCGTTCGTGTAGGAAAAATAGGAGACCTTTCTGTTCTGAAAATTCTTAAGATTATGTATGTTGATCTCTAACAAAGAGCTTTATTGTCTTTTTTCTTCTTCCAGTCCTTTACCTCACTTCATCACAAACCTCTGTCAGTTGACCTGACTGTTGAAAATGGACAAAGATTAAAAGTGATCTATGGCTCTCTGGTAGGCTTTCACGCTATTGATGTGGACTCTGGATCTGTGTATGACCTCTACCTTCCAACACACGTAAGTTGCTCCAAGAAATTACATAAATGTCTCTGCACTTTGGGCTGTGTATTGCTGATAATCTGGTTAAGCGGTCTGCTGTGTTTCAAAACACAGGGTAAGAGAATAATTATTGTATACCAGGCAATAGAAATCAACTTTTCATATGATTTCATAATAGTGAAGTTCTGTTATAGGGCTTTTCTTGGATTTAGAATATCTGTTTTTAATGGTTTAAGTTCATAAAGCTTGTTGTGTGGACACTACTATTTTTAATCAATTAATCTTGGAAATTCAGGACTTCTTTAAAGCATGCAAAGACAAAACAGTATCTCCATGAATTAGGTGACTTTAACAGTCTGCCAGAGTTCTTTTCTGTCTTGACAACAAGCTGATTACACTACACTGAAACAGGCTGAAATTTGGCCTGTTTAAAAAGACTGTTGCAATGTATTTAAATCTTGATCCACTACCAGCATGTTACCTGTGTGCAAAAGAGTACCTGTAAGTAGAGGAGCTGGGTACAAGTTAATCACATGAGTATACAGGTGCACCTGTGCATTTCTTTATCACGGAGGAAGCTTGCGTTCATTTTACATGATTACCAATTTGATCTCAGTGTCCAAAATGTGGTTTGCTTTTCAGTTATGACTTTGCAGAAATTCAACTTCCAGACAAAATAAATTTGCTGGTTTTCTTGCTGGTTGGTTGTCCATGAAAATTCCTTTCATCCAAAGAATGCAGGATTTTCTCATTCAGCAGAAGACAGCATGAAGGTTTATGTGCATATACTGCATGGTGTACCTGTTCGCTTAGATGATGCTAAAACCTAACTTGAAGTAATTCCTCTGTTGAACTGAATGTGGGGCTGTGGAGTATAAAGTTTGTACTGGTTTTGGTTTTGTTTCTTGGGATTTTTTTTTTGTTATTTTTTTTAGCCAGTCTAGATAGTTCATTTTAATGTTATGGGTCTCTAAAGCCACAGAAACATGGGGGATGAAAAAAAAAAGCTAGCAGGTTTCCATGGCTCCAGTCTAATGGGAAACTCCCAAACAGGGAACTCCTGTGCTTGCCTGAAAGCTTCCCTGGTCAACAGAGCTCTGTGTGGGTAGAGTGATAGCTAATGGGTGCCACTGCCTACTTGTATCCCGAGGCAAGAAGACCTTCAGCAACTAAAGAGGTTTGGGGAGATGTCACCCCAGATCTGTGTGTGGCAGCCTGTGCTTTGGACCTTTTTATTCCACATGCAACCTCCAGCCCAGGGTTTTTAAAGCAAACCAAAACCCACACCTTCCTGGCAAGCCACTTGCTCACTCCGTCGCCCTGCCAAGTGACAGTCCAGTCCTGTCACGCCTGCGTTTCTGATGGTCCCTGTCTATCTCTGACGATGATTGCTTATAAAGTTCTTGTAGCTGAAAAAGTAACTCTTCTGGCTGTTCCAAACAGTCTGCTGAACCACCTGCTACAAAGCTTGTGCTGTTTGGTTTTTAAGGGGCTTATTTGTCTTGTTAGCTGGTTTACTTAATTCAACAATTAGAAGCTTTCTTACCTGTGCAACCACGGAAAATTCACATCAGATTATAAATCTAAGCATGAGGCCTGCGTGCCACCCTGCAAGTTGGTTGCTAAGTGAGATGAATAATGACTTGTCAAGAAGATCATCAGCGTAATTGCCCAAGATATGAAAGGCAAAGAAAAAAATGAAGCTTCTTAGGGGCTTCAGCTTTTCAACAGGCTGCAGATGTAATTATGTATGTGAGGAGGGAGATTTCCCAGGTGAATGTCCTTAATATGTGGGGCAGCTTTAAGAACGGCTCCATTCCTGTGTGCTCTTCAACCAGAAATTAGCGTGTACTAAAAATATATTTTCCCTTTAGAATTACAGACCTGAAATAAATCTGCTACTACCGTAGCTCTAACTTTTCCAGTGTTTTATTATCTCAAAGAGCATCTTATAGAGTGGATAATTTTCTACCGGAGCTTTGTGGTGGCAGCAGAGCAGACTTCAGCAGGCTGACTTCAGATACTCTTGCTTTCTGGTAGCCTCTTTTCCTGGTTCCCCACCTCTTTCTCCATCTCTTACCTGCTCCGATCGCTCATGCGAGTACCAAGCCAACGCATTAAAATTGCTCTGCGGCTCTGGATACCCGTTCTAGTGTTACGGATAGTTGTTGCGGAGGCACGGAGTCAAGTGGTTGGCCTGAGTGTGTTCAGTTTGGCAAGTACAGCTTCAGTGCTTCTTTACTGTTCTTTGTGCCCTTACGGCATGTGTAAATGTGCGTGCTTGCAGAAAAAGATCTTTGTGTTGCTGGCTTGTGAAAATGATGTTGAAACTCCAGTCGTGTGCTTCCTATTAAAAAAAAGTGATCATTGCAGTGGTTTAATTTTCTCTGTAATTAACATCCTGTTTTGAGTAGTGCTTTAAAAAACAGAATTGCTTTCTTACTGATGTTAAGGCTCTCCTTGTTTCAAAAATGCTTTCGTAAACCCCCCACCTCCATAGCTGTATGCTTAGCCATTTGTTTTCTCACCTGGGATGTGCACTGGCTTGTGGGAGAGACCCTGGTGCATCCAACAGCTGTTAAAATACATGGTGTGAGTGACATGCACTGTTTCTTGTGGCATGCAGAATACGTATGCTTAACAGCATTAAAGAAGGAACTACTGGTAGTGAGGAATGTTGGAAGTGAAGGATGTAGAGCAGCTTGTGTTTAAAAGGTCCAGGTAACTTTTCAGCTTGCTGTAAATATTGTTAAATTTACAGGTCTTTTGGAGATAGGGAAGTAGGATGGAAAGTGAAAGCGCTGATCTCCTGTAATGTGGAAGTTTTTGTGCTTCTGAAATAACTGAATTCAAATTTATTTTACCTTTCTTCTATGTATATGATGCAGGCACTTTGTGAATGAATAAGTATTTTTGTGTCTCAGTGGCGTCTTGAAACCAATGAATACTGGTAAATATAAATATTCAACATTGATCTGTTTGCAAACCTACTATAATATCTGGAGAGGGGGAAGGAGTAGAAAACCCATTTCAGAGGCTAAACTCTACAGCCCTTCTGAAAACAGGTGTCTCTTTCACTTTCCATGAAGCAGTTCTTTTTATTGCTCTGCTAAGCTACTTAGATCGATGTTATCGCTCAACCTGCAGTCTGCTTTCTGATATCTGATATCAATCATAGTAAAATATGATCCTAGATCCAGGGAACTATTCGCCCACATGCCATTATCATCCTCCCTAACACCAGTGGAATGGAACTTCTACTCGCCTACGAAGATGAAGGCATCTACATTGATATATATGGGCATTTCACAAAGGAAACCGTTTTGCAGTGGGGAGAAATGCCAGCATCTGTAGGTACGTATGAAAAACAGCACTTTATTAAGCGTAAGATTCTGCTGCATGAAACCTGAGTTCTTTATGACATTCTATCTATAGCAGAGTGGTTATATGGCACATAAAGCAGCTTCTGAGTAAACCGGGTATCTGAATAGTGAAGAGATTTAGGTGTGTTTATGCTGAGGCAGCCAGTGACTGCAGTAGGGTTTTCTCATGTGGATCACAGTCTGTACTCTTGTCATACTGTTTATTGCATCATTCCTGTATTATGCAGCCAGGCTTTGCTGAGGGTGCAGCCTACCACAAGTTTCCACAGAGAGAATTATGTGAATCACAGATACAGGAAAGGGCCTGTGTCACAGCCCATAGCATTTTATGTAACAATTCACCACGGTAGAAAGGTGGGTTATTGGAAATGTTTGTAACCGCTGTCAAATGGCCCCTTAATTTTATCACAGGGTATTTCTAAAAGATTCTCAATCTCTCCATTTTCAGTGACTCTGGAGGAGGAGGTTCTCACTGTAATTGCAGCCAGGACAGCTGTTTGTTTCACTTTCCCCAGAGGGCTTCCCCTTATCTGTGTGAGGAAAACCAAGAACAACACAGGCAGATTTTTGTTATTATTATTTGTTGCTTTTAATTCCTTTTCTGGCTCGCTGCGGTTCTCCTGTATCTTAAAACAAACATACAAACAAACAACAAAGCCCAAGACATTTAGATTGTTCAGAAGCAAATTATTAGCTTGCCAAGAACTGGATGCTGTAGTGGAACATGGAGAATGTTCGCTTTTCTCCCTTTCACTTCTAGCTGGGTGCTTTTAGGAAAAGCTCATTGCAGTCAGTAGAGTAACACCCCTGAGTCAATAGAAGGTCTGTCATCTGTGGAGAGTTTTAACAGTAGTGAGAGCATGAAACCAGTCACTGGAGCACAGACTGCTACAAGGGAACTTGCTGTTTCTGCGCTGTTAGAATCAAATTCAGCACCAAAACTGCTTCACTTCCCAGAATGAGGTGTGAAGTCATGAGCTGACTGTATAGTATTTCCTTCCTCCGGATTTGCCTATTTCTGCTTTTCAGCCCATATCTGGAGCTGTGGGAGATAACTAAAATCTATCAAGTCAGTTCACTGTTTTTCATATGAATATCTAATAGTCACACGTATAAATTATATTTTACACCCCTTCCGAATTAATGTTAGACATACCATAAGAAATAATCAGTAATCAAAGAGCAATTACTCAGGAAGAGGAGGAAGAGTTCTAGAGCAAAGTACCGAACATAACCGAAAGATGCACTGAGGAATTACAGATGAATTTCATTTGGGGAACTTCTTCCTTAAGCCTTAATAAAAGTAGCAAGCTGGTCCCTGTTGCTAGATAATTAGCCAAAGCATTTCAAAGGAACAAAGGGCTTTTTTACATCATGCTTGAGAAAGGGAGATGTTGCAAGAATGGGTGCCTATATTTCTGACTCCTAGTTAGAAATATGCATTTTGTGACACTGGGCCCTGACTGCCCTCAGAGCTTTCTTACTTCAGCTGAACAGTCTGCAGGAATACGGCAGCAGAGGACCAGAGGGAGCTTAAGTCCCTTGTACTGCCACTGCTGGAAGTACTGAATCATCAAACCCACAGAGATGTGAGACAGGCTTGTCAGGCATTCTTGTGCCTGGGAGTCACACTGCCTCCACTTCAGCATCAGCTTCCTTGCCTTGAAGTGAATAAAGCATCACCGCTTTGGGCCAGCTGAGCATGTCATCATCTGTGCCAGTTCATTACTCTGTCTGCATCTGCATAGCTGTGATAATCTTAAGTTTCTTGAGATTGTTTACATCGTAAGAGAAAGAGTGCTATGTGGGCACTCTGCACGCATACGTGCAGCCATTTTTATTCTATCACTAAGATACTCGTCTGCACAGAAAGCCATCAGTACAAAATTACCCAGACACTTATGGCACAGTATTCTGGAGCAGTCCTACAGATAGTGGTTGGAGGTAGTACCCCGTCCTGTGAATTTTACTGTATTGGGAGTCTTGTATGTGAACTGTTGGAGATGGCCACCAGCAGAGGGGATGGCATCCCATCTGGGGACATGTGGATAGGATAGGTGCAATAAAACATCCTACTGAGGTAGGAGAGGATTAGTTCAATGTATATATAATATGGGAAGGTTAGCAGTGCTGAGTAAACGAATGGCTCCTTGTCCAGGTCTTAGTTTAATTATTTTGAGCTAAAACTTCTCTAGTGCATCTTAACTACTAAATAGATAAATAAAAACCCCATATTATAACTGAGCGATTTAGGGCAGGGAAACTAAATATAGCTTGCTCTCACAGTCTTCAAATTGGGACCTCTATGACCTATCTGTTAATAAGAAATTGGAGAGAGGAAACTCAAATCCATTGGGAAATTAAAGTTGTAGAAGTACTCTATCCACATTTAATCTGAAAGACATTTCATATATGCAGGGCTAAATATAAATAGAGCTGTTATGTTTTCTTTCTATAAAACAAGACTTACAAAGGGTTTAAGAAACATCAAGTGAATAAGATTTGGGAACACTTGCTGCTCTTTTGTGTGAATAACAAATTATTTACAGGGATGGCACAAAACCAGGTACTCCAAAAGAGTGGGGAACCAATAGAAGTTCTGATTTCCTTTGCTGGGTACGTATTAAAACAAGAGGGACTTTATGTGAAGAAACTATGCTACCAAACGCTGGTTGTATTACTGGATCAGTGCCCTGTCAATTATCCTTAGCAGATCTAGGAATACTTGCTGTCTGACTCATGCTCAGAAAATACCTGCTTCTGGCTGAATGCTTTTTGGTGCTCACATCTCCTGCCCAGCTTTTCCAGCAAAGAAGCACACAAACAAGCAGCCCTTCACCCTGACCACATTTCTGGCTTTTCCTAAAGAGGAAGGACTTAATAGAAATCATGATTCCATACAGCACATGGGATTTGGCTGAAGGGCCGATGACTCATTAGAAGTAAAGAAGGACTTTGTTTTAAGATCTGTATGCTCTGTGATAGCTGCTGTCTTTCACTGTCAGCAGAGTCACTGGCCATTCTGCCCAGCTGCAAACTTGCCTGAAGCAATTTTCTCTAACGTGTATAGAAGAGCAAAGTTCAGAAAGAGGTTTTTCTTTGCTCTGAATTTCACACGTGCATATGCTGACTCTCCAAAAATGAATTCAGTACATCAATGTACTCCATAAAATGGGATTTGAAGTAACGATGCAGGCATACCTAAAACGGGTCAGAATCTTTTCATTCATATTCAGTTTGTTCATTTCAAACTTCTTGGCTGATTCGGAATCAGTTACCTGGGGAATGTTATGAGTCTCCATCATCAGAGGCTTTTAAGGTCAAGTGAGACAAACAGCCATCAGAAGCAATACCGGTGCGGTGTAAGAGAGAAGGATGGAAGAGAAGGTGCATTAAGGTCCTTTCCTGCCCTACTTCTGTAATACTAATCAGAAAATCCTGACTTTCTGTTATTTTGCTAAAAGCTGGCCTGATTTTGCTCTCATGCACAGATAAATCAGTAATAACTGCTCAGGGCAGTGAGTCACATTCAGTGCATTAGATCAGAAGGGGGATTTCTGAAGGGAAAAAAACAAAAATGAAAAGCTTAAGGAGGGAAGTAAGGTTCTAGCAGTACTTGTGCTGGCTCTGTGATACAAAGGGCATTTCTCAGACTACCCCATGCTGCTGATGTGAGAGTGTGAGAGCAAGAGATCATTAGCTCACATCAGTGGCACTTCATAGAAGCTAATGGCTTCCATACGGCTCAGTTGTTTCCTCACCTTTTCTGCCTCCCTCAACCATTTCCCCTTGAAGCAGTCACTTCCATGAGCGGGGGCTCTCCTCAGCCTAATGCTAAACACACAGCGTAAACAGGAAACACCAAGTAGGTGGTCTTGCCCCAGTTTTAGAGCAATCTTAATGCTTTCATGATGTTAAGAGACTGATTTTGATCCCATCTCCCTAAACTGCCTTTATGGTGTATATTCTTTGATCTCCAGGGAGTAATGCTGGTATAGATGGTGTAACTAGAACCACAGCTCAGGCACAACTGTAGGTCTTTTGCATATGTGGTAATGTAAGTGAGGCAGGGGAGACTCGGGCATTGCTCCAATGTTTAATCAGTGCTGGCACACTGGTCTGAACTGGTATATTGCCAAGCTATCCAAAGGACATGAGCAGCTCTCTCTGCCTAGGATTGCTGGAAACCAGTACAATCTTGCACCGTAATACAAACATACTTCAGTTTTAACAGCTGGAAGCAGAGGATATTTTGATATAAAGCTTGTTGAGGTAGAAAGTGGACTCAAAACAACTATTCCAAACTTGCTTACAATATAGTAGCTTTCATTCCAGAATAAGTAGACTTTAGTCTGAGCATCTCATCTGTTGGCAGTTCATTCCACACGACACATTTGTATTTTAGGGTAAGTGCTCTCACACGGGAAGAATATCAAGACTCAGCACTGAACTTTGAATTCACAATCTGCTACTCTCCAAATTAATTTCCATGTATACACTGGTCCTTATGTGTGGACAGCTCCACAAATGAGGTCTTTCTGTTGGCATATATGTCTACAGATGCAATTTGAGAAAAAAATCCTCTTGATTCCGCCATAGGGATGAGTGACCCAGTCATCCAAGGCCTTCTATCTTGGATGACCTAGATGTTGTAGCACAGCCTGCCTAAGCCATTACTGAGAGCTGCAAGGATGATATCAAGTTGATGTCTGCCAAGGGCACTGATACAGCCGATACAGACATAAGGTACTGACAACTTGAGTGCAGATTTCACAGAGTAAAAAGATAAGGAGAATTATGAGTGGATTAGCTCTTTGATGTTGGACGTACATACTAAAGTGGGTAGCCACAGAATATCTTCATGCTGTTTATATTGTATATAAACAGTTATATATATATACAATTGTTTACGCCCCCCTTAATGTCCCACCCTTCAGAATCATAGCCCAACTGTGTGGTGTGTCTGCTGTATTTAAAAGCTAAGCCTGAAAATATGAACACATCGTCTGTGGTTGCAAAAAACAGCAGATGTATTACATTGTATCATCTTTACTTTTATGGTCTAAGTCTACTTTATTGCAAGGCTGTAAGAAACAGACAGTGCTTGCATTAAAAATGTAGGGCAGGCAGGCGCTACCCACTGAAGCTAAAAACACAGTCAGATGCACACATTCCATCTAGACCATCTCAGAGTGCCACAAATCTCAGACTAATAAAAAAACAATTCATAGCTGAGCAAGAATAATTTCTAAGCATTGGCTATCTAGAGCATAAATAATGTGTTTTGTACCATGGAAGCCAGTACATACAATAGTCAGAGGTCTCCTGTTGAAACTGTGCCTAATTTGAACTCTGTGATGTTAACTCCTTCAGCGCTATCCTCATCTCATTTAACTGCTGGATTCAAAGGGAATAACACAGTATGCTTCCACAGTGCTCGAGTTTCTTCTTGTGTTATGTGCAGTATCTTCAAAAACAAATGATGGGAAGGTAGTAGCTGAAAGGACACAAAAAAATGGCACCTTAGTCTACAGGGTCCAGAGGAGGGCTGGAGCACTTTCCCTATGAAGACAGGCTGAGGGAGCTGGGCTTGTTCAGCCTGAAGAAGAGAAGGCTGTGGGGTGACCTCATTGCAGCCTTTCAGTATCTAAAGGGAGCCTACAAACAAGAGGGGAGCCAACTCTTTGAAAGGGTAGGTAATGGCAGGACAAGAGGAAATGGTTTTATGGTGAAGGAGGGAAGATTTAGGTCAGATGTCAAGGGGAAATTCTTTACCGAGTGGTGAGGTGCTGGAACAGGCTGCACAGAGAGGCTGTGGATGCCCCATCTTTGGAGGTGTTCAAGGCCAGGCTGGATGGGGACCTGAGCAGCCTGGTCTAGTTTAATAAATAAAGTGAAATAAATACCCTTGAAAACATAACTGGAGAAGATCCTCAGTAACCTTGTCTAGTTTAGCCCTGCTCTGACAGGGAGGTTACACAAGATGCCCTTCACAGCTTTCTCCCCACGCTTTGTCATTCTAAAATATATAACAATGTGTATTTTAAGTAAATGTAGATTGCAAAATAAGTCTGAGAAACTGAAAATCAGTTGCTCTTCCTGGGAGATTCTGTGTAAACTGAAAAATTATCCAGAATCTATTGTTATCAAACAGAAATGTTTCAGATCTGTATTGACAGGAACAAGGCGAGAATCAGTTTTTTCAGCTGATAAATTGCTAATTTCCATGGCCTTATAGCACTCATTCCTCAAATCTGCAGCACAAAAAGAAATGTTTGCAGGAAAAAGAAATAAAGGTTCCAGTTCTCTTGAGTGAGATGAAGAGGAAGGGGATGGAATCTTGCTTTGGTTACCTGTAGTACTGTGCTCACTCTTCTGTAGAGGAGTTAAAACAAAGGGCAATAGTACAGCTAGAACAGGGACATTAGAAATACTAAGAAATAGAGATACAGAAAAGGAAAAAAATAAAATAAAGCTTACAATTAGGAAACTTAGAAATTCTGGCCAGAATTGCTTTTCAAATATGAATGTGCCAGTAGCATCCCCAGGGACAGGCTTCCCTCGCTGCACCCTCAGCAGCTCCTGCTTTACAGCACCGCTGCTAGTCTCCTTTCAAGCTCTGCATTGTAAGCTAGGATTTAGAAACAGTGTACGAATAGTAACAAGTATATTGTTGGCATTTTTTAACTTACCAGATCTGTTTCTTTTCTTTTTATAGCTTACCTTCAATCTAATCAGGTCATGGGCTGGGGAGAGAAGGCAATTGAACTGCGCTCTGTGGAAACAGGGAACCTGGAAGGAGTATTTATGCACAAGAAAGCACAGAAGCTAAAGTTTCTATGTGAAAGAAATGACAAGGTACAGAGATGACTGCGGTGTTATGATTGAAACAAAAAACAAGCCATTCTCAACTATGAGACTAAGACCATTTAATGTTTTGACTGCATATTTTCATGGGTTATTTCTTACCTTAGCATGACCTTCCCAACCAAAGCAAATGTGGACAGTGAGCCCACAAAGCAGTCACTGTGGATTATCCACATGTGGTTACAGCTGCTTTCCACGTCGTTTTCACTGATTTCAAAGGTGACAGCAAATACAGACAGTATTTCCAAGTAGAAATATACCATAGATGTATCCTAGCTGTAGCACAAGCCCTGTTTCATTTTTAAAAGTTCTTCATGGAATCAAAATGGAGTTGTGATTTATGTATCTTTATACTTGAGACTCTGCATGGGTAAAAACACTGTTGTAAATGTAATCTGACAGCAGCCTACCTTTTTTCCCCCCTCTTTCTAGGTGTTCTTTGCATCTGTACAATCAGGAGGCAGCAGTCAAATTTACTTCATGACTCTTGGTCAGAATGTGCTGTTCAACTGGTAAATCACATCAAAACGAAGGATGCTTTGAAATGTTTGCCCTGCAGCTCGCTGTGTAAAATGCTTGGAGGCAGTACGTATGAATTTGCACTTTTTACCTACAAAAATCTTGTCAATATTATCAAAATTCATATTCTTGCAGAGAAAGAAAGAGTTCTATTTTCCTGTCAAAATCTTGTAAACACATTTAGCTCGTCTTCTCAAACACATCGCAAGCAAAGACTGTATTCATAGTGTTAGGAGAGAGCAAGTTTAATGAAGAATGTATCCAGTATAACAAGCTCCTGTACTCCAGTGAGTGCAGTTCCTTTTATTACAGATAATGTAACGTTATCATCTCAAACTGAAGCCTCTTTTTTAGACAGCAACATCTCTACGTAGATCTAAAAACACAGGTTGGATGGCAAATTGGAATCTGTTTTGAATTGTTTTTTAGCTTGTTATGTATTTTAAGCAAGTCATTATTGTTCCATGAAGACTTGCTTGTGTGAGTCTTACCATCAGAGAAAGAGCGAGTGTTCATGAAGGGGCCTGATGAATTCAGGGTGCAGAGGGGCCGTGTCCTGTGGCAGAGAATGGGTGTTTTTTCCTGCAGCCACGTGAGGCAGATCTTACAAAAGGCAGGGAACAGACTTTGTGTTTCTCTCAGGGCTGGAAGCCTGAGCCAATAGACACAGTTACTGTAGAGCGTATTTGTACAAACAGTTGAAGTAGTAGTTTGTCTTAAACGTATATGGAATACAGAGCAGAACTTGGAACTTTTACTCAACCAAGGGACCCACACTCGTGTGAGTTGATTTAAAGGCACTACCCGTGTACATAAGCCACAGGATTCGGCACCATCTTTTCTTCCTTGCTTGCTCTTCTAGCAACAAGCCTTCATGTATTTGTATGTAAATATAATCTTTCCAAAAATGGATATTAACAAATGTATTCTGAATATAGTTATGAAAATATCCAAAGAGTTAATCTATTATAAAGAGAAAATATAAATAATTTCAGGTGCTTCCTATGCTAATTGCATCAAAATAAAGCTGCATCCACTAGTGTTATCGGTGCCAGTGTTTCTGCATAGACTTTCTTCTCAGGGGCATGTAACTTGGCCATAAAACTACGCAGACATTGTGTGATTAAATCGTAGGGTTTGATGCAGTCATCATTTAGCTCATTTCTGGACATGCTTTGAGAATGTAAAGCGCCAAATGTTAACACAGAAGAGCTTATTCGAGACGTGACACAGTTATGGATGATGCTGCAGGCAAAAGTGGAATTGATAGCCACGGTGTTTGGAAATAGGAGTTTTATTACTTGAAATATGTGATACTGAAAGGTGCGGGGAAAGCGTATTGGAATATCTCTGGTTGTCTACCTCAAGGATGATGATACACAATTTACTAAAGGGGAGAAATAAAGTTGTTCAAACTGGTAGCCATTTTTTACAGCGTGTCAAGCCAAGGCAGTGTTAGTAGTCGTTTGTGACTGACTGGTGCTCAGACCGCAGCCATCAGCTCCAGAACTGCTATCCTTGTACAAAACAGCAGCACAGGATCAAAGCAGGGACTCATCGGCCCTTCCCTGCAGTGGCACTTGTACAGCTGCAGGCAGATCAGAGACGCCTGCACCACTGCTTGTCTATGTTCTTTGGTTGTGCAGAAGGCTGCACTTTCCGCAGTTATTAACCTAGCACTTCCCATGAGCACTAGCTTATCTCAGAACGTATAGAGCTTTATTTGATGAAGTATTTTCCTCTGCAGTGCTTTAACTTAGAGAAGCCTAAGCCACGCTAGAGCGTATGTGCAGTTACATACTGACTGTCTCAGTTTCCATTGCTCTCTGCTAAATCCTTTTCAAGGAGAGCTGAGCACCAAGATCTGCCTCCTACCTGTTGGAACCAGTGTGGGAGGAGGGGAGTCGTTTATATGCCTCCCATGTAACGCATGGGAGACAGTCCTGTGCCAAGGGGCTAAAGAAGCAAAATGCCATCAAACTCATTGAATATTCCTGTAACAGCAGAGTGTGGCAGTGAGAGGATGCTGTGTGAAAACGTTTAGCTCCACACCAGGAAATAAACAGAGAGAGCTGGAGAGAAGGGTTAGGGTTAGTAGTGTGCTACTGCACTGAGATTGTAATCTCTCATTCCGCTCCCTTCTGTCAGTTCTGTTTTCTTTTGAGCCGATTCAAGTCAGCGGATTGGATTTTCACCATTTACTCTGCACGTCAAACCACTGAATTATTGAGGTTACGACCACATGTAAATACGGAATGAATCAGGACCTCAGAGGTGAATGCTTGTAAAGGATTCAGAGGCAGCATTCCAGCTAATAATGGCAGTTGGGTGTATTGAGAAGAATGTGGTATTTTCTCTTTATCAGAGAGGAAGTCGGGATGGGTGAGGATGAGAAAGGGCCCAGAGATGTTGAGAAGAATAACTGACGAGAGTGTAAGTGGGTGAAGAGGAGAGAGAAGCTAAAGAAAATAAACAGGAGTAGCCAAAGGGAGGCAGTGGATGCCTGGAACAGTGTATTACTGTAGGAGGAATGAAAGGTTAAGAAATGGTACCGAAAGAAACTGAAGGGATCTGGAATGGCTGGGTGCTCTGAGCACTGAATGGCAGCAATCTGAGTTACTTCAGCCCAAAGGCTCAAGAAAAACAAATCCCAGAGATGATGGGTTTTCCTGACGTAAATGTAACTATGCAAAACATGTATCAGGTTTGTTTCGTTTTGTGAGGAGTTTCTTTAGCTACATACTCACACCAACTTTTGAGACCAAGGAGGGAACTGCTGAACTCAGTCTGGCTTAGTGCTGGATGTGCCTGCTTTAAGAGCCATCAGCTCTGCCCTACAGCCTGAACCTTGACATACGACTTTCAAACCAGGGCACAACGTAAGCTATGTACTGTTGATCACGTATGTGGGTTTTTTTATTGTTCCCTCATGTAAAACCGAAACTAATTAAAAAAATGCTTTGAAAACTGAAACTAACGTCTGGTGAGATTCTGTGGTAGGCTTCTCATTGTGTATTGAGCAGTGCTAGCCGGCCCTCTGCTGGCAGTTAGAACAGTTAACCACTGTGGGGTCGGAGTCCCCACAGCAAGGAGCTGTCACCCAGCCCGAGCTGTCGCCGTTATGCGCGGCCCTATGGGCGCAGGTGCAGCGCTGCCCGCGGACACGTCCCTCAGGGCCGGATCCGCGCTCGGGTCACGATGTCGGTAAGGGCCGTGTGGGGCCTGTCGCCGTCCCTTCGCCCCGGTTCAGTCCCCGCTGTTGCCGTCGCTCCGCCGCTTTCCCGCCTCACCTCCCCCCCCCCCCCCCGTGACCGTTAGCGCCGTCTCATGGCACTCGGCGCGCGCGCGCAGATCCCCGCCCCGCCCGCCCCGCGCCATGGCGGCCCCGCCGCGCCTCCGCCGCTGACAGGAGCGGGCCGAGCCCGCCGCCACCGCCCCGGGCGATGCAGGAGCCCGACCCGGAGCGCCCCGCCGAGGAGAGCCCGGGAGGAGTCGCGGCGGGGCCGCCCGGCGAAGAGGCCTCGTGGCTGCGGCGGCTGGCGGAGGAGGCGCGGAGCGGCTGGAGGCTGAGCGCGGCCCCGGCCGAGCCGCCCGCGCTGACGGTGGCGGCGGTGGAGCGGTACCTGGCCGAGGCGCCGCCCGCCGGCCCGCGCTATTGGTACGACGTGACGCTGGCGGACGGCGCGGGGCTGGAGCGCTGTTACCTGGCGCCGCGCCTCAACCGCCTGGTGCAGCGCGCGCACCTGCACGTCGGGGCCAGCGTGCGACTGACGCGATGCTCGTACCTGTACGACGAGCGGCGGCTGCGGCGCGGCCTGCTCTGCATCGACCAGCTGCTGCCCGCCGCCAGCAACGCCGACACAACGACACCGACACCGACACCCGCGGAGACTCGGGGACTTGGCCGCCCGTCGCCGCCC
Source organism: Coturnix japonica (assembly GCF_054131305.1). Taxonomy (NCBI): domain Eukaryota; kingdom Metazoa; phylum Chordata; class Aves; order Galliformes; family Phasianidae; genus Coturnix; species Coturnix japonica. Next base: position 24,646,761 of record NC_140666.1, read on the forward strand.
CTGCGCGGGGAGAGGAGGCACTACCTGCCGCTGTGGAACAACGAGGATCCCTACGGGGACATGTGGGTGGCGGAGCAGCCCCCGGCGCGGGTGGACGTGGACGGTAAGGAGCGGGGGGGAGGGTGTTGAGCTGTGCGGTGTTGGGCCACCCCTCGCTGCAGTTCAGATATAGAGGCCCTGGAGAGGAGCTGTGAGGGCTCTGGAGCACAAGTGTAATGGGGAGCAGCTGAGGGAACTGGGATGGGTCAGACCGGAGCACAGAAGGAGATCTTAAAGCTCTCCACAGCTCCCTGAAAGGGTGAAATCCCAGTCTGGGAGTCTTTACAGCTATAAAGCATTTCGGTGTCTAATCGTGAACGCTTTTTGTGTCCCTTTCTCAACGACAGTCTCTAAGCTGATTTCCCTTGGTCAGCTGGAAACGACCTGGAGGAGCAGAGTTCATTTCCGCCCACTGCTGGTGAGAGTTCTGCACAAGTCCAGGCTGAGGTACTACGGGAAGCCAGAGAAGAAAATGGATGTGCCGTATCAGGTAAGGAGGGCTCTAGGCAAGTCAACACTCTTGAACCAAACAAAAAGAATTGTTTTGTGTTGTGTAGTTCTTGTACTTTGTGATTTCCAGTTAGACTGTCCGGCAGCAATCTGAGTTACTTAGTTAGACTGAAACTCTTAGCAGCTTTCACAACGTGTTTCTCTTGCAGTATTTTTGCATAGTGCTTCTTAGAAATAGGCAGGACATGTGGTTGGTTGTTCAGAGAAACTGAGCACATGTCAGCTGCTTGTTTATTCCTCCTGCTCCCCCAGCTGGGGAAGGAGGAAAAACCAGGAGAGCAAAAGCAAGGAGATCTCTAGAGCTGAGAGAAAGATAGTTTAATAAGCGAAGGGAAGAAGAAGGAGAAACAAAAACAATGATGTAGAAACAGTTGCCCACCAGCAGCTGATGCCCAGGCAGGCTCAAAGCAGTGAGTGCTCTGGAAAAACTACCCTCCAGTTTCATTGCTGAGCCTGATGTTGTGTGGCATGGAATGTCCATTGGGTCAGTTCAGGTCAGCTTTCTCGGCCATGTTGCTTCCCAACCTTTTGCCCACTCCTAGGGGCAGAAGAGAAACGAGGAATCATAGAATAGCTTGGGTTGGAAGAGACGCCAAGAATCATCACGTTCCAGCCCTTCTGCCACAGGCAGGGCCACCACCCTCCAGATCTGGTACTAGACCAGGTTGCCCAGGGCCCCATCCAACCTGGTCTTGAATACTTCCACAGCCAGTCTGGGCCTCAGAACTATGCAGGCACTGCTGAGCTAAAATGCTGATGTGTTACTAATGCTATTATTGTCGCGCACCGTGTCAGGCTGCTATGAAGAAACAGACTGGAACTGTTATTACCTGCTGATACTGAGTACTGGAGATGAGAGTTTGAGCTAGAGTGGCTGTGGGTGAGTTCTGTTGGAACTGGGGATTCCTTCAGCTCCAGGACTCAGTGCAGCTTTGGGAACATCCTCAGGGTCTGTTTGCAGTGGAATTGTTCATGAGCCGAGCAACCAATGCATTCTTTGCCAGTCTCCCCCTTCCTCCCGCAAAAAAAAGTACATACCAGAATGATGATAAATAACAAATGAATGTATTTTGTCTTTTTCTTTAGGCGTACTTTGAAGTTGCCGATGGTTCAGGCATGATGTCCATGGTTCTGTGGAATTCCTTATGTCCCGAATGGTATAACAGTATAAACGTTGGCACTGTGCTCCTCCTTGAACAGTACGCTGTCAAAGACAGTTACCCATTTAAAACACAGCCGACCCCAAGAGACTCGCAGATGAAGAGATTTGCTACAATAGGTGAAGTATTGCAGAAATCTCTTTCGATTCACTGAGATGCAGCTGTAGTAGGTGGCTGATACCTTCTTCCAGGCCATTGAGGTGCTTCATCACCTTGATCTGAGTGTAGGCTTCAGTGGCAGCAAGCCCCAGTGTAAAGCCCCACTGAATAAAACAATGCTGATGCTGTCTATACTGAAACAGCATGGGAGCTTACTAACAATGATGGCTTCATAATGTAGTTGCTACAGTGCATAAAAAAAACGATATTCTCACTGCTAGTAGCAGTGTATTCTCTGTCTAACAAATCTTTGCCTTAAATCAGATCGTAATGTCTGAAGTGTCTGAAGTTCTGTCTTATTTTGCTTTGTTGCCTGCAAGTCAATTTTAGATGGCAGTGATGTTTGTGAATGGAGCTGGAGTATAAATATTTCATAGCTAAGCAGTGTTGTGCAAGTTCTTTGATGGCCTTTATTGTAATATCTGTCTGGTCAAACTAATCAACTCATGTAGGGAACTGGAAAGTTTAGCGTTGCTCAGATTAAGGAGTTGCATTGAATTGAATGTACATTGAATGCTGTACCTGCAGGCCTTACTTTATCTCAATGGAACCATGAAGTCAGAGGGCTTCATTGGTGGTTTCCCAAGCAGTGAGACGTGGTTGGGATACATCATTTAAGTAACCTCACTCAGTTTTGTTGTGGGTTTGTTTCAGTGGAAATGAAAAGTGTTTCTTGAATTTACAATAGTGCCTTAAATGCTTTTGTCTTTTCTTTCTTTGTCAGAAATCAGCCTTAACGTACGAAACCCACCTACCAAGATAAGTATAATTTCTGAGGAGATGGTTAAACCGGAGTGGGGATTACCTGAAGTTAAATACCAATTTATTACGAGGTAAAATGGAAGTTTGTTGTTTGTGAAGCTGGATCTTAGATTTCATGCAGTTCCAGTGAGCATTAACTGAAGGTGTGTTCTGAGGAGTTTTCTCAGTAAGTTTTATGTTTTGTTATTCTTTGATACCAGATTTGTTTCTTCTGTTTTGTTCTGCAGGTCGGAGCTGGATGACTTACCCAACAATCATTCCTGCGATGTTATTGGCCTTGTGACCTTTGTAGGAAGGGTGGAACGAGCAAGAAAGAAAGGTTTGTCTAGAAACACGACTTCTGGAATTTATCAGACCATTTTGCACTCTCTGAAGTAACACTTGCATGTTTTTTCTTGTTTATATTGAAGATGGTGAAGACTTCTGGCTCTATCGCTGGGCACATGCCATTGATGGGACCTCGGACCAGCCGTTCATACTGGAAATATTTGCAACGTCTCAGCCAGATGTATTTGAGCGCATTCACCCAAGTATTGATTTCTTTACAGTTTTTGTTGGTTATAATAATATAATAATTTGTTGTGTATAATTGCCGCTAAATGGAAGACAAAAGTCCCTGGATTATCACCTCACACTGACAATCACTGCTGAGGAATTGAAAGAAAACAAAGTGAATGGAACTGTTTGAAACTTGTATCTTACTGCAGTCTGCCAGTCAATTTAAACACGTAGATAGGCTACGTAACCCATCTGCAGCTCATCTATTGTGGTTAATTTCAAGCAGGAAATAGTGAAGCACCTGGGGTGATGTGCTGTTTCATCAGAGACAACTAAGAAAAGAAAGCAGCCGTTCAAATCTCTTGCTCTCTTTGTCTATAAATATTTTTAATAGAATGATTAATCTGAGAGGATTGGAGAAAGGGAGAGGTGAAAGTAGAAAAGCTTTTTAATTCTAAAATATACTTTTTCAATTTTTTTTTTTGATCTACAAAAGCCATCAATGAGCTGTGGTAGTTGTTACACGTAAGCTCACAATCAGAAGTTTCAAACTGCAGAATCCTTAATTATGGATTTTAAAAGGGCTTTCGATATTTCTTTTTGCCCTTTTTCCTCTCCTCCTCTTAGCCCTCACTGTTGACACTGCTGTTTGTTAAACTGATTTCCTATCTGATGAAGCATCTCCTGTTTTAGTGCTAGCGTGTACGCTAAAATTTTCCTGCACGGTTCTTAAGCTGAAAATCTAATGACATCTCCAGCTTCTCGTTTAGAGCAATGGCTGAATGCATACTGAAGTACCGATAGGGTCAAGAATTAAATCAGCTTGTTTTGAGCACTTAAAATAAGTGTTGTTTGCATCAGCCTTGAAAATCTGCCATCCATGTGATAGCCTGTAAAACAAGTATTTTTCTTTCCAGTGACATACCTGGTGTGTACGCAGATGAGAGTGGTGCGGGATCTCTCTGAGAATCCTTCCCACACTATTTACCTTACGACGTCAAACGAAAGTCAGATATTCATCACAGGTAACTTGAAGTGCATCTCTTTCCCACGTTTCTCTCTTCAGTTTTACAAAGATGCTACCCCTTCAGTCTCAGGCTGAATCCTGCAAAACAAGCTGGGTAGAGCATCATTTACAAGTATTAGATGAGGAATTATGTTGGATGTTAGGGGGAAGTTCTTTACTAGGAGAGTGGTTAGGTCCTGGAACAGGCTGCCCAGGGAGGTTGTGGATGCCCCATCCTTGGAGGTGTTCAAGACCAGGTTGGACGGGGCCCTGGGCAACCTGATCTAGTAAAGGTGTATGTTTGGTGGCCCTGCCAGGCAGGGGGGTTGGAACTACATGATCCTTGAGGTCCCTTCCAACCCGGGTCATTCTGTGATTCTGTGAATTCAAGATGCTCTTTCTGTCAAACACCATTGTCTAGTGGGAAGATCTCTTGTATTCTCTGGTGCGGTTTTTCTTCTTCATTTTATGTGTGTTCTGTTTATGCTGTTCTGAATCGTTTCAAGTTAAAAAAATGATGACAATAACCTGCTTTATTTTTGATACCTGATCATTTTTGTTTCCAAAGGGTGGCACAAGGGCCAGCCGTACACCAAGGATACTAAAGTGAAGAACTTCATTCAGTGGACAAGAACACAGAGTGAAGCTAACCAGATGAGGAAAACTGTCATTGGTGGATATTACCCTTTTCCACGACCTCCAAATAGCTTTCTGAAGTATTGTAAAAGTAACAAAGGTATCACACTCTCAAGTATCTTTAAGATTAGGAGCCTTTTTCAATGGAGTCTTACTTGATTAGAAAGCAACAAAGTTAGTGATTGTGCCAATTTGTAATGTCATTGAAGAGAATCCTCCTTTTGTGACTAGTAATGTGTCATAGGCTTAATCTGCATCTTAAAGAAACTATCATGGCACTATTAGCTGCAGGAGAACTCTTAATAACTTACGTGAACTATAAGTCTGCTCAGAAGCTTTACTTTTGCTGCACTCCTAAATCAGAATTAAAGACATTTATACCGAAGTGTATATTGAAATAGGCATTTCACCTGAAAAGCAAATTGTGGTGTCTGATAACACATACTGAAATATACGGTAGGGGAAAAAAAAGGCTCATTGTTTAACTTCTTTTTCACGTGCTATGGAAAAAGGGGTTTAAAATCCTTCAAAAACACATTCTTAAATCAGTATTTAGTAACCAGTGATTTGCAGTTTTGTTTTGAGCCGTGCATACAAACATCTCGATATTGTATTTCTTTAAACTCACCGTCTCATTTGTGTTACTGCTCTTTTGCAGTTGAATCGGTTTTAAAAGCCATAGGCGATCTGGGAGAAGAGATTGAAGGTCTGCATTATAGAGAACACAAGCGCGTTGCTATTCAAGGAATAATCAGTGCCATAAGATGCATCAGCTGTAGCAGTGCAGCTGAAGATGCCTCAGGAGTGGAACCTGCTCAGGTACAGCACTTGAGAATTAATGCTGTAGCCCTTAAGCAGCTGTGATCATAGATAAAATGATCATAGATAAATTGATTCCAGAAGTGAGTTACGTTGTCTCTTGATTAACTGCGTTTGTTATTTTGGGAGCAGAAGAGCTTAGAAAGTCACACTTTGAAGACTTCTAAAAAGCAGTGACTCAGTGCTTTTCTGCATGTGTTGTAGAAGCCTTCTGTAACACTTCATAACTGTTCAGGAGCTGCTCATTTAAATGACCAGATAATTAAAAGTAAATTAGCATGCAAGAGAGTTGATGACAGCAATGTTTGCACTGTCACTTTCCAGACAGAATTTATCTTGTTAATGATTAGAAGGGAACTTCTGCTAGATGCAATTTCTGGAAAGTACAGTAAATCATTCACTCTCTGAAATTTACTTGAAAACATTGAGGCTTTTGAATTGGAAGTATTAGTTTCAGGTGCTTTAAAGCTCTTCATTAATTATTGCAGGAAGATATAGAGTCTCTTGAAAATCCTCCTGTGTCGAAGCAAGATAACGTTCACAAGGGAAAAACAAGAAACCTTCAAACCGAAGAACCCAAGTCTTTTGTGGAGCCAAGTTGCACTCCTGGGGAACAGCATCAAACTCTACTGTCAAAAAAGAGCACAGCCAAGAGAAGGGCCCCACACAAATCATGTGCAGGCACAGAACAGTAAGCTCTTAGCACACACCTGTAGGGTATATCCTAAAAACGTTTATGAACATTAATTCAGAGCCCAGGCCCTGGAAAAGCATGTGAGAAAGCTTTAAAAGCTCTTCATTGTATTTTAATGTTTAAAAGGCAGCTATGTAATTCTCTTAATATTGAGTGGTGATGTCTGTGATTTAATTTAATGAAATGGTATTGCATCTAGTCTGGCACAGATGAAGGTTATAATTCCAATATAAGAAGTGGAAAAAGAAAAGAAAAATGTCTGATAAAATCTTACTAGTTTTGAGGGTAAAATATTTGCTTCTATAAGGCTGTCATTTGTGACAGTATGTTTGTGTAAGATCTAGTTTACCCATAACTCATCTTAAAAGCCTGGTGTATATATTGAAAGATTTAATGATCAGCAAGTCTTTTGCCTTCACTTTTCACATCTGAAGTAATAATGGTGGGAAAAGGGCAGGTGATCAGAATTCTTTATGGGGAAATGAAGTGAAATAGAATTAGGACTGAGTGAAAACTTAGACAAAGAAACGTGGTTTGCTGAAGTTCTGTTTCAGCAGTGTTGGTGCAAACTTGTTAGTGGATTTCTGTTCCATAATGTAAATTCCAGCATTCGAGTGCCTTAGGTTTTACCTAAAAGAAAAACATGCATGTTCTTTGCTCTGTGTATTTAACAGAATACTGTAAAATAATGGTGAATTTCCTATCTTAAGGGGAACCGCGTCTGTTACTTCTGTATCCTCTTATCCCTATTACACACGCTCAGCAAAAAAGAAATTAAGGTAAGTCGTGTGAAGTTAACCATATTAAATGATGGCAGTGATTAAGAAAAGATACTTGAAATTCTTACAGGTCAAGAGTCTGTTTGGAAGTGAAATGAGAGAACAGAACAGAGTAAAATGTAATAGTTTCTATTCATTTTCTCTGTGCTAGTTCTAGGTAAAATATATGGAATCATTTTATTCTGAAACATAGTTTTGTGTATGTTACACAAATGTTCACAGCTACTCATTCTTTTTAGGGAAAACACAGTAACAGGCTCCATCATGATAAATAATGTATATTGTATTTGTTTCAGAGAGATTGCAGTTTAAAAAGGAGAGCCAAAGGTAGGATGGAAGGATGCTTAATTAACAAGCAGAGCGGACAACGTGATACCATAGATGATTTTGCTTGTAGTAACTGAGCTGTAAGTTATCCTCAGTGCTGCAGTGGTGGATGTATAGTTGGCCCTGAGAAGCCTTATGGTCCTTCCACTACCCAGCACTTTATTGAGCTTAGTTTGGATCCAGAGAAGGATTTTTAAAACCCAATTAACTTACAGTCTTGGGTGGGAGTTTCGAATCTAAAGCCTTGACAAGACTGGAGGCTTAAGAAGTAACTATCAATGGAAATTGATTTTAAAAAACAGCAAATCGTATTACTTATTAGTCTAGGTTATATTGCTCCTTTCCCTCCTGATTTCCTGTAGGGGTTGTAAGTTCATTTGTTCCAAATTTGGCTTCAGTAACTTGAATATTTGAACCCTCCAATGTCAGTGATTTCAAAATGTCTTTTTGTTGGTGCTGCTTTCGGTTTGTACCACATGATGCATATACACAATGAAGGCAATAAAGGATCAGGGGCCCATCTCCTGTGAGGAAAGGCTGCGAGATGTGGGGCTGTTCAGCCTGTTGAGAGCTTTAAGGCTTTCATCTATGTATGTAAATACCTGAAAGGGAGAGCGCAGAGGGGACGGCACCACTTCCCAGTTGTGCCCAGTCACAGGACAAGAGGTGATGGACGAAACCTGAAACACGGTGTGTTCCATCTGGACATCAGGAATCATGAGGGTTTTTTACTGTCAGGATGACAGCAGGCATTTGAGGGGCACACTGAGTTTACTTACAGCACCTCTTCCCTCCACACTGAAAATTACATTTCTTTTGCTTGTTGAGAAATAATCGCTTTTTGTTGTTGTTTTCATGGGGAGAGTGGGTGGGAAGAATTTGTTCTCCCCTTTTCTTTGAAGTGAAGTAAAAAGTTAAGGTATGTTTACTTTGTTCTCTGCTTTTCTCAATCTGCTACTGTCCCCGCTACCTGTGTATCCTGTACCCTATGCCATTAGTGCTAGAACTCCAACTAAAGGAGGAGAAAGTCTGTGTTGGATTATGAGAAGCTGTTTCACTCTTTGTAATTAAAAGGTAACTTGTGTATTTCTGTAATTAACTATGAAGTCATGCTGAATTCTCCAGATTGCAGGGGAAAAGTGGAAGGTCAGCCTGATGAGCCATAAGCTTGCATTGTTCTCTGTTCTGTTGCTTGGAAGCAGTGGGACACCAGCTCTCACTGAAGTAATTTAATACGCTGATGAAATAACAACACTAGCAATATGTTTTGAAGTATGCACTGTAGCACTAGTGTTCTATACATCATTTCAGCATGTGGTTGCATTGCTGAGGGCTTGTTTTTAAACAAGACCAGTTTATTTTAAGGGTCTTTATCTGACAGCCTCAGCTCCTCCCTTTCTGAGGTAACTTATTTATATGACATCATGTAGTATTAGAATGTGTGTGACTTGTTCTGTTCTGATTATTAAGGGTTTCAGAAAGAATGAGTTAAGAGGAAGCTGATTAATTTAACACTCTAGTTGATATTTATATCCCTGCTGCCAAAGGCATTCAACGTTAATGTATTTCCAAGCTTTTTATATACACAAAATTAGTTTAATCCATGGTTTTAATGCAAATAGAGAAAGATCAGGAATTTCAGACCAGCTTCTTGTGAAAGTGGAAAAAAACACATCAACAGCATTTCAATCTTCAGAAACTCAGCACTGCAGTTACCATAGTGTCGTTGATGGCATGTTCACCTTCTAGACTGCTTACAAGGAACTTGTCTGCATGCTTTTGTCCTTGGAGTGTCGCTTCTGAATGTTTGATACAACTTAGACCTTTCTCATTGTCTGCATTTTCTCTTTGCATCTGGAAATAGCAAATACGGGCCTTTTATTTTTCTTTTTTGCAAGAGGGCGCCGGTGGAAAGGAGAGTCAGCAGAATACAGCCTGCAAAGAGGAAATTTGGCTGGGTGCAAGTTGTCATAAGTCAGCACAGGCAAAATAGGAGCATGCATGTTTTGGTGTACAACAGCCCCAGCACACTGCACTAGATGTCAGGTGCCTCACAGTCTGGCTGGCAAAGAAGCTATAAATTGTTTTGTGTAGACAGTTCTCCCTCATCTCTAAACTTAACTGAATATATGCTGTGCACACATCCAGTACAAAGTAGTCCAGGAGGAATAATCTGCGGTGCGGGTAGTTGAAGTCATTCCAGCCACAGATGTACGTAAGAAACCTGTGAAGATGTGGGGAAAAAACAGGGACGGGTTATTTCTACATTTTTAAGAGGCAAAACTAGCTCTAAATTAGCACCTGCTCACCTGGACAAGCAGTTTTGAAAGAAATAGAAGCCATTTCTATAACATCATCTTGTCAGTAATATGGCTCTGTGTGCTCTTTAACAAAGAGGGAAGTTGGCTTGTATCTTTCTTGGCATGTTATTTCTGAGCGAGCCCTTTGCAATGCTCTGCTAAGTTTTTATGTCTGTTATTGAGAAGGCTGAGCCTTGAAAATGAGAATCAGTTCTGTGAGCATTCATTTTTAATTAGACAGCTTTTGTTAATCATTTTTTTATGATGTCTTTAATGGCTTGAAAATTTAGTAACATAGCTGATATGTAGGTGATTATTTTATTACTGTGCATACGCAGTAATTACGTTCAGGATCATTCTAATAAAAAGAATTAATCATTCATAAGATACTATTTTAATGGAAAGATTCTTTTATCTAAAAATAATCCCGTAGGAGGAACAACGTAATTACTGAGTTCTGAGAAAGATAAGAACTTTCCTGCTGCATTTCACCAGAAAGCATAAAATCCTGCTGCATAAAATTAAGTCTTACAGCATGTATGTGTATTTCCAAGACTGCACTGGATCTATTTGAAATATCTTCAAATAGATATAGACCATATAGTGGCACTGAAGTGCATAGGAGTTGTTGTTTATCGACACAACTGTGCCCTGAAGTCAGTTGGGTTGTGGGGCCAAGAGGGATAGTGCTGCTGTAAAGTCCTTCTCTGCTAACTTCTTTTGTTTTCAAAATTAAGTGGATGAAACCTTAATTGAACAGTCTGTGCTGTTGGAATGAGGGTAACTTCTGTGCCTAGGGTTGAAGATGACAGGATAGTCACTCTTTTTACATAGCTCGCACTGTGAGGATAATGCATTCCTTATATTCTAATACTCAAAAAACACAGCATATTTCCTTTGTATTTTCCCCACTGCATTTGAGACATTTTCCATTTCTTATGAGACATTAGAAGAGGATTTGTAAGGTTTATCCTCTTTATAAAAGTGCAAAATTAACAGAAAAAATAGAAATCTTTTTACATCTGAAGTCAAGAATATCCCTCTGAATAGAACGTACAGTGTTTTTGGTGTTCTTTGTCTGTGTATTGTTTCTGTGTAATTGCAGTTGCAGTGCTTTATTGGGAGCCACGTAGGTAGACTGGAATTCTAGAGTTACCTTAAAAAAAAAAGTCTTGCCTGCATCTCACTTGTTCATGATGCAAGATCCAGTAGAGGGCAACAAAGACCAGCTTTTGTGTGTCTTACTTCCTTATCTACTTACAAAGCAATGAAATGAGGCTGTTCTTATCTTAAGCTCTTGGAAATTGATTTACTGAGGTCTCATTATGTCCAGCTGAAGTCTTACGATGTGAAACCAGGCGCAGATGCTCACTCATTCAAGCCTGTTTCATTTATCACTAGAAATCTGTCAAGATGAGAATTTTTGCAGGGTACTGCTTGAGATTAAATAGATTTAAAATGTATTTTAAATACATACATATACACATGTATGCTTCATTTTTGTAGCTTGAATGAATTTCAACATGAAGATTCTGTACAAGAACAGGCTCCATCGGATAGTTCACAGTACTGCACAGGTATGTCACAAGTAGTTTCTTTGTTTAAAAGTTTAAGCCAGCTTCTTCTCTTCAGGTCCAAAAGAGGCAAAGGTATCCTTAGAACCACTGTTTTTTGTAGTGAGCTCTTCTCTACTACAAAGGCTGTAACAACCTCTAGGGAGCTGCTGTGGCTCGCTCTTGTCCCTGATGTGCTATGAGAGCTGTCAGCAAGGACAGTGTTAGGCTGTTTCCCAGCATGAGAAATAGATTCTCAGTGTTGCTTCATACAAGCTGTAAGTCTGCGTTGTGCCTCAGAAGCATTGCTCAGGAGACTTACTAGTGTAAGTCTTCACATCTTCTTTTGACAGTTTTCTTCCAATAATGATATGCATGTGATAAAAATGTCCCTCTCCAAGAAGATAGCCCCAAAACTACATAAGTACATAATGAAAAAGACAAATACAGGATGTGGGAGGAAATGGGTGCAGCATACAAGTCAGCCATGAGAACAATGCTTAATTTATTTATTTTTCTCAGTTAATCTTACCAGTTATTTCTTTCTTCCTCTGCAATTGAAATAAAAAGTCATATTCTAAGCAGCTACATTCCTGATATTTATTTTTTGGATGAAGGAAGAAGTCTGGTTTGTTGTCATTATGTGAAGCGTGGTCCTGTTTTTATTTCATGCCAATATTTTGTCATGTTTTCTCCTTCTCAAAGGTTGCCTGGTAAGAATTTAACTGTGATGGAACTGTTCAGAAATGGGCTTTCTGATAAGCTGAGTGGAGGGGATTTGAAGTCAGTAGTGACAGATGTCTAAGCTTTTACCATAAACAATCCTCAAACCGTATACAGTAATAGGAAAGAAGAATGGAGCTATCACTATCTGTATAGCAAAGAAATTGAAACGTAGCATAGTCCGCAGTGTTTGTGTACAGTTATTGTGGAGGAATGGGAAAGTTTATCTTCACTTGTACACATTTTAAACTTGTTGTTTCTAAGCATTCTTTAAACAAGTTATTCACTCTCCAGAAATGGGCCACCGTGTCCAAGCGTTGCCTCTAAGGTTACCTGTTTGCTCACATTCCAAACATAGTTCAGTTCTTATTCTTCGTTTTGAACGTGTTGCCACAATTGAAATGTACTCATGAAAATACTGCTCATCGAGTAGAGAAGTGATTTGATTCTGTGAGCATAAAAGCAACTAACCGTTTATTCTGTTAATAACAGACCATGAAGAAATAAATGATATACCTGAAACTGAAGAGATGGCAAGAACTTGCAGTTCGTGGCAGAGCGACCTGTGGGCACAAGTGAAAGACAAGTTGACGAAATATTTGCATCACAGCACGATTTTCCCAGAAAGCATCCCATGTAAATTTGATTACATGTACAAAGACTTACTTATCCAACAGTACAACCTTCATGCGGCGGTGCACCAGCCAAAAGAAACCAGAACAGATAAAAATATCAGTGAATTTAAAAGCACTGGTGGCCTTGGATATTATGAAGTGACAGTTCTGGGTAAGTGTTTGGTAGCCTGGCATCTAAAAATGATTAAGCAAGAGCAGAATAAGATCTTAGTTGTTTCATGTGTTGAGAATGAGTTGGACGTTAGTCAGAAATGGAGTGGATTGTTCTGGCTTAAACCTTTGAATGTGTGGGTATTTAAGTTAAAAGAAATCAATAAATTATTGGCATTTTAGATCTTTGCTAGAGGAATAAATTAGGATCGTGTTTAATTCCTCTGCTCTGCTGAAACGCTTCTTTACAAAAAGGGTAGTTAAACACTGGAGTAGGCTCCCCAGGGAGGTGGGTGAGTCACCATCCCTGGATTTGCTTAAGAGCCATTGGGATGTGGTGCTCAGAGATATGATATAGCAGAGGGTTGTTAGAGTTAGGGTACTATGGTTAGGCTGCGGTTGAACTTGATGATCTTTGAGGTCTTTTCCAACCTGAACGATTCCATGACTCTATGATTGATTCTGTGCTTTTGGTTAGCACAAAGCATGGATTGATTGACCTTTAAATGTGCAAGTTCATGATAAACACGCAACAAGATCTTTTCCACTGCCGTGGGATATTTATCTGTTTGGTTTGTTTGGCCATAAAAAGGAGAAGGAAATTGGCTGGCTTAGCAGTGCTCATGTTATGTTACTGTACTTTAAAAGTTTCCATTATTTACAAAGGGGGATTTGCAGAAAAGGTGTTTAAACATTTACAGTCATTAGAATCCTGGAACGTGCAATGTAGTATTCAAGGTGAAAGTAACACAAGTAGTGCACCACGTACTGCATAGATATACTGGATGTAAAACAGATTGCTTTGCCTTTGTAGCAACTATAAAGTTATAAAGGAGTGTGAAATGGCACCCTATATTGCTATAACGTCCTTTGAGCCAACTGCTTTCTTAACCTTAAATCCTAATACTTGTAGCCCTAGCAGTTTCAGTGTATGTGTGAATTGAAATGTCATTTGTCACTGGTGATTAATTAATGAACAAAGAGCACATAACTAAGAATCTTCTGATGATACTTGGGTCACTCTGAAAGCTGAAATGCACTACCCTCTGCCACACTGTGCTCACATCCAATTTTGGTCTCCATCAACATTCAGCAAGTGTCAGTGAGTGTCAGTAGGTACCATTTCTTCCACGTGGAGGAATTTAGTTTCACCCTTTGCTCCATGTGCACTTCCACATCAGATGCCATTCTATCAGACTGCCCCTCTCCTGCTGTCTGTCACACAGCCATGCAGTGTAAGGGAATATTTATGAAGGTTCAACTTATTTTGCCATGCCACCAGTGTCCGCCTCTGACACTGTGGGCTAATGTCCTAACACAGGAGGCATTACTTTCAGAGCAGTCTACATACACACCAATGTTCAGCCTTCTGTAGTCTGATTGTTCAAAAAAGTAAAGAAGAAATGCCACATGAAGTTGTTGATAGACTGGAGGTGAAGTTTACTGTTAACAGGTATCTTTTTCAACAGGTATAAACCATGATGTTGCAATAGATGTTGCCTTTCTCCCATTATTTGGTCCTGAAGATCCCCACTTATTTCCGGTGGAGGAAGTTGAAAATGATACGTTGTTGTCTTGCATGAGTTGCATCTCTTCTTGTCAGCAGAAAGCCACTGGCGATGGGACATTTTGCGACATGTTTCCACTTTCAAGTAAGTCTGGCTTTTACTCATCTGTCTTTTCTTCTATCTCCCAATTCACGTCTTCAGTGTAACGTGTGAATTTGATGTGGCCATCTTTAATAAATAGATACAACACTGAATTTTTCAAGCCTTTACTGAGGCTGTTTTTCTACTTGGAAAATAGTATTTTAATATCCAGAACACAAACTCCAGAGTGATCTAGGTGGTGCCTGCAGTTATTTGCTTATGCAAAATTATACTGACATAGAAGTCATTATAAGCATGTGAATAATTGCCTTGATCTGCTTTGAAATACAGTAGAATAGCAGTCAGTCCAACCTACCATGTCTAGAAACCAAAGTTTCCTATTGCTTAATTATTTTCCCTCAGATTATGCTTCTCATTGCTGGCACCTCACAGCAAATACAGTGATCACTGTTAATGCATGTTGTACTGCACAGTGCTATATAGCTATGGTGTTTTCCAGTATGTTTATACAGGCAGACCTGATCTTATTCAAATGCATCTTTATTTTTCCTTGAATTGTGCTATGAAATCTGAGAGCTGCTAATGTTTAACTAATGCAGACTTCAGCTCTTCCATTTCTGAGGTCTGATGCTGTCATTTCTGGTGGCTGAATTTATTAATGAGATTCTACCCCAAGAAATAACCATTTCACAGTTGTCCAGCACTTACTGGTCCGGGTGTGTTTCACAGTGACAGGTCACTGTATACATACATGCAAATGTATACATACTGCATGGAAAAGCGTGTCAATTCCTCATGCTGTACGTATCTTCAGACTACTTTTCTTAACTTCTAGATGAAATTGTGAAAGCAGCGATGGACCTCAATGGCAGACACGTTGTCTGTATCTTGGACGTCTGTCACTTGGGTGATGACAAGGTAGAAGTCTTTCTGAGCAAGATCTACAAGACGGTGGAAGCTGATGTGCCAGATCCAGTATAATTTAATATTTTATTTTTCAAAATTAGATACTGTAGAAAAAGGAGGGGAATAAAATGGCTGCAACTTGAATCTCCCCTCTACGCACTGCACTTTTCTACAATTAGCAGACAAATACCATTCTTACAGTTGCAATGGTCATCCACATAATGAGAAGGGCAGTTGTTGCCTTTATTTGTGACAGTCACGGATCATGTTATTGCACGATGTCTTGGTCGCTTATGTTTGAGAAAGATGAGCTTTTGAAAGGAGACTGAGAAGCACGACTGTGATTTCTCTTTCTCTGCCTGTGTACACAGATATGTAGGAAATGTATGTATTTAGGTGAGAACCAAGAAGAGAGGTAGGCTTTCCTGATACTAAAGGCAGTGTTTGCAAAAGAATTAACTGGCCACAGTAAAAATTTAGGCTGGAAATTTAAATCTTGAAGATGAGAACCTTTCCGTCCTGAAGTGAATCTTTCAGTGGGATGCAGCCTACCCGCTTGCACCTTGCTGTTTGTGGAAGGGATCACAGTGCCTTTAGTACTGGGGGCTGAACTCAGTGGTGCAAGAAGGTATTTTCAGTTCTTTTAATCCGAGTAAAGTCACCTGTATTTCTCTATGTCTGCTTTTGTATGTA
Source organism: Coturnix japonica (assembly GCF_054131305.1). Classification (NCBI taxonomy): domain Eukaryota; kingdom Metazoa; phylum Chordata; class Aves; order Galliformes; family Phasianidae; genus Coturnix; species Coturnix japonica. Next base: position 24,662,720 of record NC_140666.1, read on the forward strand.
CGATGCTGGGGAGTGAGTGTAGTACCCAGAGGATTTTAATGTATTTTATTTATTAATTTAAAAAATGAAATATTGAACTTTGTTAGTGAAGCTTGCTTCTGGCTTTGCGAGAGAAAAAACCTTTTTATGAATTATGAAGCATGGCAGGATATAGTTTGTCACACCATTATTTTTTTTCCCCCCCTGTTCACCACTGGTACTGTCATTTTTCTATTTGGCAATAGCTGAATGAGAGAACTCAGCAGCTGCAAGAAGCCGCTGCTTCCAGATGCCCAAGTGCTCTGAAATCCTGTCAACTCTTTGACTCTATCCTTAGTGTCAGCTGCTGGCTCCTTCTTGGCTCAGTACTAAGTCCCCCTTTCTTCAAATCACTTGTACAACTGGATCCTTATGAGATTATTCTCAAGTAGGAGCTAAGACACATCGCTAGCTGACAGCTTGTCCATATGAAATGCTGATCTCGGTTGTTGTTTGAGGAGACATGATTTATAGAAGCAGATTTGTTCTGTTGTGGCAAACTTTCCAGGTGTGTTTTAGCAGCCCAGAGCTTGGCACCTGAGCAGCATCTCTTTCAACTACTGTGTCACTCATTTGCTGTGAGGACAGTGGATTTTGTCTTCAGGTCCTTCCAATCTCTACCCTAACTTCAGTTAATGGGAATTGAAGAAAACTTAACTGCCTTGATTACAGTACAATTTCATAGGCAACTTGATAGAAAAAGTAAATGCCTGGATATTATTAAAAAGTATTCTGGTCTCTATGATGGTTTACAATTTAAAAATGTATTAATGAGAGAAGTTTAACTTAAGTTGCACAGAGGCTGAAAGTTAATTAAATGTCACTGTCTTGTGCGTTTATATTTTATGTATATCATATAGTATTAGTTCTGGAGCAATGCTTGCCAAATCAGGTCATTGTAACCGTACCACTGAAGGCACAATGAGCACGTTACCATCCCAGAAGAGCTGGGTGTTGCTCACGTGTGTGATCTTAATGTTCATGGCTATGTGAAGACAAGAGACCATTGCTCTAGAATGAGGAAAATTAGCACCAGCACTTGTGTACCAAACTGAGCCATGCTGACTGTGTCAGTATTTTTTTTTATTGAGATATACTTCAGGTGGAAGTCTAATTTTAATTAAATGGTTTATTTCTAGGAGCAGCTTTTGCAAATGATTGTCATTGTGTTAAAGGACTGATGTGGCAAATGGTGTCACAGTCACTTTATTCGGTCGCTCGAGGCACTCAGTCCATCGCATGCAATAGGCATCAGCAAATACTGTTTGCTGCATTGCACTGCTTTTACTACACTTTAAACAGATAGCATTAATCACCTGATCCTCCACATTAGGAGGTTTCCTGACTCTAAAAGAAATATCGTAATGATGTTGCATATATGGAACTTGCGCTTGAGACTTTTTAAGTGTATAACTTTATTTTACCAAAGTTACAGCTGAATTTTCTATGGCAAACATGGAGGAGATACGTGAACTCCTTCCTGTAGAATGAAGTGCCAACACAGAAGCATACACTTGCTTTATATAGGCAGGGAATACTCATAGACTTTGAATGTGGATACTCTGGGTAATCCTTTAGAGGAACCAACCCATCCCCAGGAATTACACCGATTCTGAAGTGCTGCGGTGTGAATGGATGGTTGTCTGTCTCCTTTCTCCCTGTCAGAACAGCACTGCAGTACTGGAGGTGGGAGGGGGAAAGTCCTCTCTGCAGCGAAACTTCTCGCTGTTTTATTTCACTTGGACTTTATTGACTGAAGTATAAAACCAAAGTGTTTTTCATCCTCAGTCTATCAAAACACATTAATTTTGCCATGTGAAACAGGGATACAGTGTCTCATACTTTGCAGGAGTAGTCATAGGAATCCTCTTTCTATCTGCTGTATATTGCCACTGCCGGGAGGAGTATATTACCAGGTTACATTCTGTAACTGTACAATTCATATCCAGCCAAAGCACTGTACTCTAACACCTTTTATTTTCATTTTATTTCCATCTTTCTTGTGTTTCCAGCATTAATATCAAACAATAAACCAGATGAAGGTAAACTGAGTGCGTAGCTAATGGTACTTTCGAGTGTGTAAACCTAAGTCATATTATCTTAGAGGTCAATTTTATGTGTTGTAGCAATAGTGTAACACTGAGAACTGGAGAATATAAATAAAATAATATCAATAAATGTCTTGGATTCTTCCTTTTGATTTTGTAACTTTGCTTCTGAAAGCTGTTGCAGGAATCCTGAGTCGTGGTTATTCCTCCAGAGTCTTTACAGGAGAACAAGGTTAAGCTTCCAACAAGACGTATGTGCAGTGTTGTGGCACTACAGAAGAACAAAACAAGCACCTCACTAAGATAGGAGCTTTGCTATTCATTGTTATAAACTACAACCCTGAATTTAGGGGAAGAATTTATATCCAGGATGGTGAGTGTCATTCAGAGGTGTCATTGGGGATCTGGGAAAGTGAGCTGGGGTGGAAGGATGGACTGAAACAGTCTGTTTTAAGAATGTTTCCCTCCAGGTCTGACCTTTTCCGTGAGGCAATTTACATGGTGCAACCCATTGTGAGGGGAGCTCTTGCATCAGATAATGAAAGATGATCTGGTCCTTCAGGAGTGACATCCAGGTTGAAATGTGAGACTTCCTGGAGCAGCAGGCTTGAGCAATGTCTGAACAAACAGCATCGCAGCCCAGATTCAGCCAGAAACGAAGGGTCTGAGAGGAGATCTGTATTTACTGAGAGAGGAACAGCAAGTCAGAGCTGAGGGTTGCTCAGAGGTTCCTGTGTTCCGCGTTGTCTGCATCACAGTAGGCAGGTGTGCCTTCCGCTCCTTCCCAGCCCCCGCTCGAGATAAATGCATTGACGCATTGAGTAGCTGTGTGGGTGGTGTCAGATTCCTGTTGGCACTGAAATTTCAGACTAAGCAGCAGGCTGTGGGCTAACAATGGCCACCGCCGGCTGGAAATATCCATGGACTCCGGCGTTTCTGTGCGCAGACCAATAAGCAATGAAGCGCAAGAATAAGTTCGGTGCCGCCTGCTTCCTGGTGATCCTTGGTGTTCTGATCAGGACTACGGAGACCACTGCTGAGCGCGCCTTTGTCACTTTGCTCTACTTCAACAGCACCAGCAACAGGTCTGCGTCCGAGCAGTGTGAATGTGGCCTGTACGGGTTAAACTCTCCTCTGCTGAGCGCTCAGGGCTTCGTGGCCATTCCCAAAGCCGCCAGTCTTCAAGCCTGCGACTGGAACACCCAGTTCACCATCACGGAACCGCCGTGGATAGCACTGATTGAAAGAGGCAATTGCACTTTTGCTGAGAAGATCAAGGTGGCAGCCAGGAGGGGTGCGACAGCAGCTGTGATCTACAATGCACCAGCCAAGCGCAATTACGCCATCCCGATGTCCCATTTTGGTGAGTGTTGTGGTGTGGAGCTCTGGGACCCCGTACTGCCGTTATCTTTGGCCTAGCGCAGCCGGGCTGTAAGGAGGCATTTGTGCTCATGATTGATGGTTGCTTTAAACAAGATAATGGAAGGGAGGGGAAACAAAATGCGTTACGAAATCTGAGTCTTGGCTGCAGTATTAGGAAATACCCCACTGTTGTGTTCAGTGTAGCCCACTGGGTATCTGAAATTAGAACCATTTGTCGCTTTTACAACAAGTAAAGTCTGCTTTGGAGGTGGTAGCCTGTATTTCCAAGGCTGGAGGATACACGTGAGCCCGCAAGTGCCTGCAGCACAGGTATGTGCTCTGCAGATTGCAAGCCGGATCTTGCATTTGGGGTTCTTTCCCAAAGTTTTTTAGTCCTTTCTGAACAGCTGCTGATCTCCACCTCTCCTGTGATCCCTGACCAAAGATTAGACAAAAAGATTCTGATCACCCCCTCTGGCTCCAACAGCTGTGAATCTATTGGTGGCAGGAGTCGGCTGTGATCTGGTATCGCTTGGCTCTTATTTCTGTGTGCGTTTCTCCAGGTCAGCCTGGCAAATTCATGTATTAAACATGTATTAAAATGTTTCAGTGCACACCTGGGTGCAGCTACTTCTCTGAATCGCGCTCTGGTGGAGCTGCGCCAGGAATCCTTTGGTTGAAGCCTTCCTTGTGTGACGTTAGGAGCAAAAGGAGGAAGTTATAAAGCCAGTGTGGGCCAACACGCTGCTGACCACCTCCATAGTGCTGCAGCAGCAGGATTATAGTCACAGACCCAAAGCTGTGTGGTTTGCAGGAGTGCTGCAGGCAGGTCGTGAGCCACGTCCAGTGCTGCAGGAAAATGCATCCGAACCAAGGTATTGCACAACGCGTGCACTGAGTGGCGTGCAAAGCACAGTGCTTTGTTGTAAACCACAGCCAGCTGCAGCTGCTCTCGTAGTACAGTAGAGCCAGTGTTTGCAAAGCGCATTACTGGAAGTATGTGGCCAGTAACAACAAGCTTTGCTTTAACTGCAGAAAGCTGTTTAGGCTTCAGTGGCCAGCATGAGAAGATTCATGCTACCTTGATTTCTTGGTTTATTTGTGGAGCTTATCAGCTCGCACAAGCTGACAAAGTCATATACCCCCTTTGGTAGGTGGCATTAGGGCCTGTTTCATGGCATAGAAAGTTACTACATTAAGCCCTGTGTTCACATGTGCTAAATACAGTGAGGGTGAGTTCTTGACTTCATCTAGTGAGTGCAGGAGAGGCATCGTGCCCTATGTTTGTTTTGCCACGAGGCAAAGCTTCAGCTGGAACAGAAAAACAGACTCTGTGGTACTTTCAGCACTTGTATCATTTTCTATGGGAAGGTGATGGAATGTGCGTTGCCAACACGCTTCTACTGCAGGTCCCCCCCACCATCTCCACCCATGGCATTTTGGTGCTCCCTTTTTAATACCGAGTATTAGAGCCCAGCTGTGCTCTGCCATCCAGCAGCCAGATCAGTTGGTCTCTGCCTTCCAGCAGTGCTGGTGCAGGCCGGTAGAGGGCTGCATGACCTCATAACAGTTGTTATTACCACCCCCGCACCTTCATTTACAAGAGGTCAGTAGGAGATAGATGGGATCTAGGAGTACAGACAAAAAAGGACTTGAAACATCATTACTGCTGACATTCTTATGCTGCTCCCATATAGCAGCTAAGCTACAACATCAAGTGTGTTCTGAAGGGTTTTCTGCGCAGGCACTGATAAAGTCTAGCTCAAATCCCCCACCTTAACTCTCTTTTTTCCAAGCTCTGTTGAAGTAAGCACTGCACAGACGACAGTCAAAATGCCTCCATGCAGTCAGGGATTTCATAATGTAGACTCACTTCCCCCACTTATTGCTGGGGAAATTGTCCCCATGACTCCCTGAGGTGAGGTCAGTGGAAGTGCCCAGTCCGTCACCAGCCAGAGCAGGTGATACAAGGAAATGCTTATCAGGGCAGCCACTCTTATCAGCTGAAAAATTGAGCGGTGGAAACCTGGCAGTCACCGCCCCCTGGGGGCACTGCAGGGAGTACAGGTGAGAGTCAGCTCCTTGTACCTCATCCCCAGGGTGGAGACGCAGTGGAAACACCTTGGATCAATACAAGCCAGCGTGGCTGAGAAGTGCCTGAGCGAGGAGCTGGGCATCGCTGTCTAAGGGGAAATGGCTTCCCGTGTTTTGTGGCTTTGCACAGGCCCAGACCAAGACCCAGAGCTTGGAATCCAGTTGGATTATAGCATTTCACACATCTCCTCTCACCAGGTTGTGGGATGTTGAAGCTCAGAGACTGAGTCCTTTTTCCCCAGGTGCTGAGTGGTGCTGACTCACCCCGGGGGAAAGCTGGGCTTCGTTCCTTTTATGAGCTGAAGTGACTCAAATCTCTTTTCCTGCTTCCTTGAAGACCCTTGGGCTCTGGGCCGTGCTGGCATGCAATGCTGTTCCTTATGCCTGTGACACTGCATGGAAGCAGGGCCAATTGCATTCACCTGGGTAGGAGCAGGCAAGTGGCTTTATCCTAACACCTGTTCACCATGTCCTTGGGTTTCATCCGCTCCCTGAGGGCCTGGCTGGGCCTTCTATCCTCCCACCAGCTGCTGGTGTTAGCAACCTGCTGGGAAACTTCCCCTTGGATTCACCTTGGATTCCCTTCCATTTGGCTGAGGTTGGCTGTGAGCACAGACAAGCAGGGAGGAGGAGGGAGCAGAGGAGGGATGATGACAGAAAGGGACATGGGAAGCCTGTCTCTGGATGGCATTGCTTCCTTCTGTCACAGCTGCACTGCTCAGCTCAGTGTCATCTGCAAACTTGCTGAGGGTGCACTTGATCCCATCGCTTACATCACTAATAAAGATGTTAAAGAGCACCAGCCTTGAGAAGGACCCCTGCGGGACACTGCTTGTCACCAGCCTCTACCTGGGCATAAAGCCATTGACCACAACCCTCTGGCTGTGGCCTTTCAACCAATTCCTTACCCACTGAATAGTCTATCACTAATTTAGAGATAAGGATGTGATGCAGATCTGTGCCAAAGGCCTTGCACAAGTTGAGTTAGATAGATGACATCAGCTGCCCTTCCTTCATCTATCAGTGTCATCACTCCATCATAGAAGGCCACTAGACCTTTCCCTCTGGAAAGGCCCAAAGGGCCACACACTCCATTGCTGTACCTCTATTTTGTTTTAAGCTGGGTTGCTTTACTCATATGGCCACCTGTTCTGGAGCCACCCGTCAGCCCAAGCTGCTCCATTGCTGGCTGTGAGCTGGACAATGTCTGCTGCCTTTAGCTTGTGATTCAACACAATGTTCATTTCATGCCTTTGAGTTCTGGGTTATATCTTAGGGATCTTCTTTTTCCATCTTTGTAGGTGCTTCTTCTTTCCCCTCGGTTATTCAGTGAAGGTCCAGAGATGCTTTCAGGTCCATATAGAACACATGGAGGGTCCAGTACTGGCTGCTGTAACACTTCTCCCTGGAGGAGATTTCTTTTGCCCTTGTAAGCTTTATTCCAAAGACTGAGATTGAGAGCCAGGTGTTTGAATGAGAAGCAAATGCAGTTGTGAAGGACATGAACATACAGGTCTTTCATCAGCAAGTTGTCCTGAGTGATCCACCTTGACATTAAAAGCTGTATTTTGCATAAACTTTTCTTTAAAACCTTGGGAATAAATAAATAAATGCTTAAATATTTACTCAAATAAGATAAGGCCCCAGGTGATAAAAGAGCCCATACCTATAGAAGTCAATGACAATGGCTGTAGCCCTGCTGCAGACTGCACTGTGTGGAGGCACAGGGCTGTGGCTGAGCCAAGGTCTCACACTCAGCACCCCCAGGCTATAGGAAGCTTTGAATCCTGGCCTGATTCTGGTTGTATTTGGTCCAGTTTTGTCTTGGTGACAATGCCAGAGCTGAGTAGCCCCAAAGCTCCATGTGGTTTGGCTCCTGTCCATCTTACAGACCGTGATTAACTTGTTCCCTTCACCCATATGGTGCAGGTTTCAAAACAAAAACTTCTCTAATTACCTACTGATAGACGTCGGACTGCAGCCAGCCATGTTACTGCTGCAGCAAGTTTTCTGCTTACACGTGGAATGAGACAAAGGAGAGGCGTGTTGAAGCTGGGACAAAAAGCTTCGCTCGGTGAGCTCTGTGTATTTATTTAGCAATATTGATCTTTAGCAAATTGCTTCATCTGCTCTCCATTACTTGCTCTGCACGCTGCTATTTCTGCAGCAAAGCAAAACCAATGCTGCGCTCCTGATCCTCATCAGGCAATGTGCAGACGGTGGGGTGGGCACAGGAGGGCTGTATTCCTGCCCCTTGGTTGTGATTCATTGTGCCAACCCATATCTTGTCCCCAGGGCTGGGTCTGACTCTTCGTTCTGTCTGTGATTGCATAGGTAGCAGCTGGTTCTGCACCATTGTGCCATGGATCCCAGCCCCGCGGTGACACACGGTTGTGTGGGGGTGCTGGGGCAGCTGCTGCAGAGCAGACATTGGGGGTAGGCTGCCCATCACAACAGCGATCCTGTGAGAAGGGGAGCTCGAGCTGTTTGGGTTTCTCCTTTGGTCTCTGGGGCTGTGCAGCCCGGAGAGCTGAGAGCAGGCTGTGAAGGGCTGCGAGAAGGAAGGGGACAGACCCTCGAGCAGGGCCGCGGGCTCCGTCCCTCCGGCCGGCCGGGATCGCTGCCCTCCGCCCGGGGGGTGGGATGCGCCTCGGCGGGGGCGGCCCCGCTCCTCCCACGTGGGCGGCGGCGGGGCCGAGGCGATTTAGGCGGCGGCGGTGACGGCGGCGGAGCCGTGCGGTGCGGGGCGGGATGGCGGCCGGGACGGCGGGGATAGTGGCGGCGGTGGCCGCGCTGCTGTGCGCCGTGCCGGAGCCCGGAGTGGGAGCGGCGGCGGCGGTGTGGACGGCGTGGCTGAACGTGTCGTGGGAGGACGGCGCGGGCGGCAACCGGAGCGGCTGGGAGGCGGGCGAGAGCGGCCTGTACGGGCAGGACTCGCCGCTGCAGGCGGCCGCGGGGCTGCTGGTGTTGCCCGACGGCCGCGACGCCTTCAACGCGTGCAGCGCGCTCACCAACTTCAGCGCGGCCCCTCCCGGCGGCGGCACGGGTTGGGTCGCCCTCATCCAGCGCGGCGGCGGCTGCAGCTTCGCCGACAAGATCCGCCTGGCAGCCGAGCGCGGAGCCGCCGCCGCCGTCATCTACAACTACCGCGGCACCGGCAACGACGTGCTGCCCATGTCCCACGCCGGTGAGCAGCGGGAGGGGCTGGAGGGGGGAGAGAGCCGGGAACGGCCCCGCGGTGGGCTGTGCTCATGTGCCTCGATGTCTCAAAGCTTGGGCTGTTGTATGGTGCACTTGCAGCTGCAGCCCTGATGAGAGGCAGGTTTTCGTGGTAAGGGAATAGTGGCTGCCCTTGGAGGCTCGTTTTTGCAGTCATAATGAGCTGTATGACTGTGCTTCGCTTTATGCATTTAAAACCCGGAGTCGGGGCTCTTGTCTCGGAGGCAGAGCTGCCTGGTGTGATTAGATCGTCTGCTGACAAGAGGATGGAGCTGATGGAGAGGGTGCGTGACGATGCTCGTAGGGCTGGAGCATCTCTCCTGTGAGGACAGGCTGAGGGAGCTGGGCTTGTTCTGCCTGGAGAAGGCTCCAGGGTGGACCTCACTGCAGTCTACTTGAGGGGAACTTGTAAATGGGAGGGGAGCTGATGTTTTACACAGGCAGATAGTGATAGGACCAGAGGGAATGGATTTAAACTAAATGAGAGGGAATTTAGGTTAGATGTGAGGTAGAAATTCTAAATTCAGACGGCAATGAGGCCCTCCTGTGCTGCCTGGAGCTGTGAGTGCCCACTCTGGGAGGTGCCCGAGGCTGGGCTGGGTGGCCTGGGGGCAGCCAGCACATGGCAGGGGTTGGGGCTGGGGAGGGCTTTAAGGTCCCTTCCAACCCAAGCCAGTCTATGAAGTGCTGTCAGGATTTGGCTCTCACTGCTCCCACTGCTCTGACAGCAGCACTGCTGTTTGCTGTGTGCCAGCATGAGCCAGCAGCTCCGAGGAGCTGTTTGCACTGCCGGCTGGGGTAGATCACCGGAGCTGTTTGCACTGCCGGCTGGGGTAGATCACCGGCTCAAGCTGTTTGTGAGGGGAAAGTCTCTGCCTCTACCCCCTCCACCATCCAGGCTGCTGGGAAACCTATGGCATCTTAATCCTGCCGGCAGCTGCTCCTTGAGACAAGCCATCTGCTTGCCACAGGGCAGCTCCAAGCAGAGCCTTCCCTCCCTGCCTGTGCTGCCTGCAGCGCTCTGCTGAGGGGCTGATGCTGGAGTGCTGCTGGCTGCCCATATCATTTCTCATAGCCAGTTTCAGACCCCATGGCATGTTGAAACCTCCCAGCCAAACTGATGTCAAACAGGACAGTGACTTTCTGGAGAAGACAGCGACCTTGTCACCCTGCTTTGAGAGAGTTCATGCCTTGCAGTCAGCATGTTTAGTCTGACCAATCTTTTATTGCTTATATCAGTGCTCTGTGTGGAAACTTCCTGGCACGCCAACTTATTAAAAACAAGTAAATAAATCAATCCTACCAATAAAAAACAGCAGAGCGCAATAAATAGCCAGATCAGATGTGATTAACTCCTGCTTGAGAGTCTCCAGCACGTAGAATGTCAAGGATTTAAACAGAGTCCAAAGTAATATTTACTTTGGACTTTTATAAGCGCAGCACCTTATCAATTAGCAAACTTGAGTTTTAATTGTGTTCGCTTTAAGAAGATGGTACCTCTCTGTGGCAGGCTGAGCAGGGTTTCAAAGTACAGTCCTGTGCTTATAATTGCACCTCTCTGCAATCTGTATTGACCTTCTGAAAAAGACATTTGGTTGCAGGAGAGCAGCTGTATGTAGGGGGAAGAAGCGCACAGTTAGATTTGGTTTGTTTTAAAGGTGGACCTTGACTTCAGATAGAAGCAGGCTGTTGGGTGGCTGTGGTGTCGGGGAGCATTAGATTTGTGGGTGATACGTCCCTGCACCTGGGAAGGGAGGGTTCTCTGCTGGTCAAGAAGCTGTTGCAGTAATATTGTTTGCCTTCTCTTGTTGTGTAATTAGCCCTGAGGAGCACACGGCCTGATCTGCAGAGGGCTTATGTGAGGAGAAGGCAGCTAAATAGCTCTGGCTACAGCCCTAACAGTGCATCTCGGGCTGGTGGGATCTGATTCGAGTCTATAAACTGCATCCATTGGTGAAAAGGGGAAGGAAAGGTTAAATACATAGCGCTGCCACTTAACTTGTTCTGCAGGAATTCCACAAAGGTTAAGGCCAGCAGCTGAATGTCTAGAGGAAATAGCATATGGCAAAGAAGTGTGCTTGTGCTCTGCTGGAACTTGGAATGAAGCACGATATTTAGAAACAAGCTATAACTTTGTTATGAGAGGCAGATGTGACCTGTAAAACTGGTCCTGCTAAAGCAGAGGAGTGAGGCGGAATGGCAAGCCCAGGGGAGGCTGTGCTGAGGCTTTGTGAATGTTGTATAAACAAAGTTCAGCGTTGCTTTGCAGTGAGCAGGGCTTGCACAGAGCACATCCAGGGCGGTGCTGGCAGCCTGCAGTGCCTGAAGTTCACTGCTCTGGACCTGAGAGGAGGTGTTTGCACTGCAGCTTCGGGGCTCCCTCATTTAAAGTTAAGGTTGTAGCTGTAGGGGCATTCAGACAGCTGGACGTGCTTCACTGTTACAGTTCTGTTAAGTGCTCTTGCTCTTTGGCTTTCCTGGGCTGCTGAAATGTAAAAGGATGAATTAAAATCTTAAGTGAGTTGTAGCAGCAGAGGCTTCATTGTGTGGGGCTGCAGCCCTAAAACAATGACACTGCTTGTTTGCCTCCAGTCCCGAACATGCCACTGAGCAAACAGTGGTCGGGCTCGGTGCTTTCCTGATCATATCAAATGTGCCCTGTCTTCCGCCTGCTGACAGGTGCCTCCTGGCTTACGTTGTGCTGACTTGTGTTATTTTATCACTAGCTGCCTCGAACTCGCTCATTTCCAGTGAGATCTGGGCTGCCACCAGTGTGTGAAGGGCAGAGGCTGATAGTGACAGGCTTGATCTCATTGGAAGAGGGTGTGCAATGCGTTTTCTAAATCAGTAGTGATGAATGCTGTTGAAAGTATTAGCTGAAGGATTCTCCATAAGGAATGTTGATTGCTATTACTATAGAGGGCTTCAGATAATGTTAGGTAGATGGAAAGGGGAGTATTTCAGTCTTGACCAAAACCCATGCACTAGATCTCTGGGGCAGCTCTCTCCACATCATGGTGCACTTACCAAACGTGCTTTCTTGGCTGCTGGGCTCAAGGATGATTTCATTTTCCAAGATTTAGAGCCTGGCAGCATTTGCTCAAGTCCTAAAGACTCAGAAGGAATTGGCTGGGGGGAGGAAGAGGGCTAACACTGGTGGATGTTGAATTCATTTGGCAAGTAATCGCTCTTAACTCTATTTAACCAAATAGAATGCAAGTTGGTTTCCAGCTCCAGGGCCCACGAGGAGCCTTTGGAAATGTGTGTTATTTAGAACAGTGTTTAGTCTTAATGTGCTCCAGCCTGTTTGGTAGAAGTTTCCCATACTTCTATCTGTAGAAATCTTCCTTGTCTACAGTAATGGCTGTATGTCTGGTTCAGGGGCCAGGAACAGCCACCCAAACAGTCTCCAGGGCTGATGGGTGGCTGTTCCTAGGCAGGGCAGCCCCATTAATAAATGTAGTGCTGGAGAGGGCTGTACACTGCTCAGGCTTGTGTTTCCAGGCTGGGAGCATGAGCTTCCCAAACAGACGTTGCTTTTGCCTGATAAAACCATCTGTTAGCAGGGGTTTCTTTGTTCCTCTCTCTTCTGTTCTCACCATGCTCAGGATCTCTGAAGGCTCATGCTTGTCTTCACATTTCCCTCTGTTGCTGCTGTGCATTTACTTATTTCCCTTTTTACAGCTCTAGCTGTTGCTGCTTATCACTGCCAATTTTGTAACCTCAAGTGCCTTGCTGTTGCAAATTTACCTCTGTAGTTTGGATGAGGAGGAGGAAGAGATAAGGCATAGTGTCAGCTGCTGCAAAGTAAGGCAAGCTGGAATTGGATTTCATTTGGTTTAGATCATAGTGTGTTCAAGAAGACAACTTAATTAAAAAAGAAATAAAAAAAACAAAACAAAACAACTGGGGTCATAAGTGGCTGATGCTTTAAATAACTGAGAAGCAGCCTGGAAGTGCGTGATTTTTCTCTTGGCACCAGGTAATGTTTGGGGTGGAGAGAGCAAAGGAGGAGTAGAAGGGGGAGAGACTGGACAGGACTGGACAAGTCACTTTGCCCAGGCTTAAATTGCTCCTGGAATGTCAGTTCAGTCGCCCTCCCCCCTGAGAAAGGGAGAGCTTGTTGTGTGGGACCTGAAGGTGTGAGGATGGAATTTCCACTAATAGTGTCTGTGACTGTGGGAAATATTCTGGGAAAGGTGCTGTTTGGTCAGATCAGTGTTCCTGATAAGGCTTGGCCTTCTGCATGAGCTGGAAAGCAGTAATTGTTTCTGTAAACATTATAGCGTGTGTTAGAGCAGAGCTAGCAAACAGGCTTTGTGGTTTGACTGCTTCTGAGGCCAGGTACGAAGCTTATGTTCATTGCGTGGTGTGGTGCTGGAAACAACAGCTTTTGTGTTCAGAATTGCATCATATCCAGAAATAGGGGCTCAGCATGTGCATATTGTTAGTTAACTTTCCTTTCTGCCATAAGAGATGCTAATAGACTTGTACAAGCTTGCTGAACAAGTACGAGAACCCCCCCTATTTCTTACTATCTCAACGCTATGAGGAAAGCAGTACTCAAAGAGTTGTACTTAAACATGAAAGGCAGCATAATAAACACACAGCTCACATGCCTCGACAGGCAGCATGCTGAGGTGGCAGGAGACTGCTTGGAGAGCGATCAGAGGCTGCCTTTCTGGTGCAGCACAGGGGATGGCTCTGTCACAGGGTGGCTGGCTGACCATGGTGCAGTGGGAGGGATGCCGGGGTCTGAGCAAAGCCTGGAGTGATGCTCCTCTCTTAGGCTGGAAGCACAGCAAGTGCCAGGTAGATAGAAGCCAATAGCCTGCCACCGCTTGTCAAGAAACAGGGTTTGTATTTCTCCTGTATCCCCCTTGAGTTGTTAAAGGCTGCTCCTTGAAGAAGAAGCTGGAGCTGTGCTGCAGGGCTCCGTTGGTTGCACAAGGGCTCTGGCCAAAGAATGTTGAAACTGCCGGGACTTAATTTCACTGCCCTCAAACGCATTGCAAAAAAACTTCAGATGTTTGTCAAGGAGGAAAATGTGACATTTTCCTGAATGTTGTCACTTGTGTGCGTGGCGTTTTAGCCCTTTCCCTTGTTATGAAATGTTATGAAACATTATGGTTCCATCAATGTTCAGTAAGCATCAATGGATGTCAGTGGGCGCCATCTTTTCCACATGGAGGAATCCAGTGTCACACCTTTCCTTTATGGTCACTTCCATGTCCAGTGCCCATTTATCAGGTTGCCTCTGCTGCCATCTGTAGTGGAGCAATGAAATGTATCCAGGTTCAACTTCTGCCATACCACCAATATCTGCCTCTGACATTGTGGGCTGAGATAATAAAATAGGAGGCGTTGCTTTTTGGAGCAGCCCTTGTGATTTCTGTTGTTGTTTTATACCTTCTTTCTTCAAAATGCCAATGGAACTATTGCTTTCTTCACATGCCCAAAGGAAAGTGTTCCCTTCCTCCTGGAGGGGAAGGGTCCCATTGGGCTGTGTTACAGCCTGTTCTTGGCAAGAGATGTGACGGGCTTGGCCTTTGCTATCCAAGAAAAGCTGCATTAGAAGGTCTATTGTATTTGCCCCAGGTTACATATCTGCCTTTAAACAGAATGAAAGGGGCTTTCATGAGTCGACTTGTTCTAACCCAACCAAATTCAGCTCATGTTTAAACAGTGCGAAGCAGTTCCAATGGTGAGCTTTATCTCAACAAAATGAGAAATCCATTTGAAGTGAGGCTGGAAGAGTGGAGTCAGTTTCTGAGCGAGCTTTGACATACAGAACTGTCCAACAACTGGAAGTTAATCATTCACGTCGAAGACCTCTGTCAGTGTCTCATGCAAGTCTGTAGTTGCCAGTGTTACGCAAAAGCTCGACGTGGAGAAATGTTAATAATTTCTCTTGGATTTAATTTTCTGTGCTGTTAGATACTAGAGAGTGACAGGACTGCTGTGTTCAAGTCAGTGGTAGAGAAGCAAGTGGCAGTGTGTAGTGATGGCGAGCTTCATAGCTGAAGCTTTTGCCTGAGTTGCAGAGCCTGGTGGTGCTTGGTGTTAGTTACTGGTGTATTAGAGCTTGAAATGTGCTGCACTGAAAGCAGTGTGCGGTCACAGAGCTGGCGTTGTGGCTGACAGCCTGAGCCAGTTGTGTTGGGCTGGTTGTGAAACTCGAGTGGTGAATGAGAAATGTGAGAATGAAATAGAAGTTCCTTAAATTCCAGTGCCTGGAAAGTTTCCTTGAAGGAAAACTTGTTTTCCAGCATTTAATTATCTGGGGAGCTTAGCTTTAATTTAGGAGGGTACTGGTAACACAGCAAAGATTTGAAGTACCACGGGCTCTTTCCATGTTGTTCTTTGTTTTTATTAAACACACACAGTGACGTGCACAATGCAAAACCTGCACTGAGCAAAATGAGGGCAGCAAAGGTTTCTCTTTTTCTCCTAAGATGTGGAAGACAAAGCAAAGTGAGGAGGAGTGGTGTGTGCAAGGCATTTCCTGCTCTTTGGCTGCTGTCTGCAGACAGGATTAAGCCCACAGGAGCAAGCAGGGGGCAGGATTTCACCCTGGAGGACACAGTGCTGTGACAGCAGCTCCTCTCCAGATGGGAGGATTTGCTTACCAAGGCCATCTCAGAAGGGATGTCCGTTCTGGCAGTAGCAGCAGGTGACATTCTGGTTGAGCCCAGTGCTTGGTTTGCTCTTGTGCAGCGAATGCATCTGCTGTAAGCTGGAGATGCAGTGCAGTAGGGCTGAATTTCAGTTATGGTTAAGGGAGCATTAAACTTTCATCCTAGGTGAGGAAATCTGCCTGCTATGCTTTCACATTGGCCTAGCAGCTGTCTTTTGGAGAGCTGCTGTGACCTTCCTGTGCTGCTGTGCTCACCATCAGTTTCAGGTCAGGAAAGCTGGTGTCATCGTGGCTGGGTCTCTGGAGGACCAGGCTGCGCTGTTAACTACCAGAGAGGAAGAGCAATTTCAGCAACTCTTGACAGAGAAGGGAGAGACATGAGTGCCCATTACTGGTTGTAGTTGATCAGTACCTGTGAAAATCGCTTCTCTCTTCATTTGAAAGGAACAAAACCAAGGCAGAAATGTCAGCTTTGACACTGAATGTACTGACAGCTCCTCAGAGCTGCTTCTGTGAGGAGTGACTTTGATGTCAGCAGTGTAAGGTACAGGGTCTGCAGAGGGTTTCAGTGCAGTATGTGGGTGTTGACCTGCCGTGCAGGCATTGCCTTGACGCATGCCACAGACCCACCACACTCAGCAGTGCTTCAGAGCTGACTTATCGGTAGTGTGCTTAGGAGCTGCATTGGGTGATATTAATCCCCTCCTGGTGAAGGAGCAGGTGTTCACTCTGTGCAGGAGTTAATCCTGCTGGTTCTGTGCATGTTTTGCATGCTGGATTTTTCTACTGAATTGCCAGCCCTTTAACTGTGTTCATGCAGAGTAGCATAGAGCAGAAATAGGGCAGAATAAGGAAGGTCTCTGCAGGCTCAGTTGAACATAGGTACTTATATTGGTATAAATAGATGAAACTCCACTCCGCATCTAAGTAAACCTGATACAGGAAGGTAAAAACTTTGATCCCTGGTCATGTACTCTCCTTGTGTGCCAAATGCACTTGTGTGCTAGCTCTTCTCCCCTCACCCTGCAGAACCCTTTGAATGCTTGTGTTTTGGCTATGCCTGCCTGCATCTAGAAAACAGCCTCTTCCAGGTTCTGTCCGTTGTGCCATGCTGCCTTCTCATCTGGGAGGAGCCTTTTGCAGATCTCCAGGCCTACGAAGGCAGATTGTTTGTCTGAAGACCTGAATAACTTTCCCTCTCCAGTTTCATAGGACACAGTAAAGGAGAGAGGCTGGGAAATGTTTGACTAAACAGGTTTTGCTTTAGTTTAGCAGTGACTCTATTATTAGCAGCTTAATCTCACTTTCTAACTTCCCTTAAAACCTGTTGTAGAAAGCCTTGATTAAATCACAGGGGCTGATTCCTAGGCCAGAAATATGGGTTCCTGTGATATTTCTTTTTTTTTCTTTGCTGTGCACAAGTCATTGACTTTCCTCTTGGTTTGCTGGAGTCTTTGGGCTAACAGGACACTGCTGATGTAAGGCAGAGGAGGGAGGCCTTGTTTTCTGTGAGGTAAAGGCGATGCCCCTATAATGGTGACCAAGTGTTGGTCTGGGTGAGCTGGGCTCAGAATGTAGGGGCAGGTTCTGGATTCCTTTCCGTTGTTAGCACAAGGCATTTGGTTAGCTTTGTGTGATGTCATGTTAGCCCATCTTGTAAGTGCCTTTAAAAATGTATTGTCGACTCTAAAGCCTTGCACCCCAAATGCAAAGTACTGAAGATGGGCACTGATGTACGTCAGCAGGGGCTTGTTGTGGAGGAGCAGTGTAGATGCTGGTGGACACAACCACCCATTCAATCTGCTCTTGATTCTGTAGCGTCAGAGCTCTTGCTTGCAAGTTGTGCTTTCTTCACAGCTGGTGAAAATGACTGCCACAGCTGCCAGGCCTAAACTGTACTCTAACCTCAGCACACAGCCAGTTTGCTCCTTTGTGAAGCAGTGTCTCCTCTCCTCCACCCCAGTAGGTGTGAATAAGCATTAATGCATTGCATTGAGACCAGCAGCTTGTACCTGAATGAATGAGGAGGAGCAGAGAATAGCTACCTGAGCTTCCTTCCTTCAGTGGCTGCAGTCTGCCACATTACCACTCATGTGGATTGATCCAAAGTAGCTGAAATTGTGAGAAATCTCTTAAGGATGGGAGGGGGAAAAAAAGTACCAGGAATGAATATCATCTCCTAGTGACATCCTGGTGAAGTGATGAGCCTGGAACTTAAATGGAAGTCTGTTATTCTTTTTAAAGGGTGTGAATCTCCATCCCACCTAGTGTTGAAATGGTGTTGCAGGTTGATGGTGACAATTCATTAACAGGCATCCCTATGCTACTTGCCATATTGCACTTAGCTACAAGCTGTATTTGAGTGGTGAGGCAGAAGGCAGAACAGGCTTTTTATTTTCTTGCTGTCACAATCAGTTCTCCCACGTTTTCCTTTTCTCTTATGAAAGTAAGAAGTCTCAGCTCCCAACCTGCCTCTATCTCTAATTCTCCGCTCGCTCTTATCACCTGCCTCCAGCCCATTTTATAACTGGCATATAAACCACATCTCATCATAAAGGATGGTAGCTGCACAGTCTGGCTGCTTCTTCATTTCACCTCTGCTCTGAGATGTACTTCTTGTTACAGGAGATGTCTGAATAGAAGATGAGTTTAGTCACACTGGGGAAAATTGCTGGATGTCGTATTTAGAGATCTTAGGTCAAAGACATTACATGAGCAAGATAGAAAATTAATAAGTGCTTTCTCAAATGAGAGCCTTTTGTGATTTAACACCGGTTGGAGTTTCAATAGCTGAAGGTTGCTTAATGGAGAGAAAAAATTGGTCTCCCCAATAAAAGTGGTTTGGCTGGGAGGTTAGTTAAAAATAGCACTTCTGTAACAGCCTTTGCTTCATCGTGTAATATCTATTATGAATGTTGTGCAGCTGATGACTTAATGCCATGGAGCTCCTTACTGGCAGGTCTGTGAATCTGCTTTTCAGCCAGTGATTACTTGCTTATCTCCCCTTTTCCCTTTTTCTCCTAAGATCAACATTGTGTTGGGACTACCCAGTGTTCCCACAAATAGTATGAAGTGTTCTCAGCAGAGCAGGGAGGGAGGCAGGTATGTTGCAGGAAGCATCCGTAAGCTGCCAGCTCTGTGCTTGGGATCTGGGCAGGAGCTGACCTTGCTGTGTGTATGATTGCTTTTCAACCTCATGCAGCTCAAAGGCAGGTTAAAATGTAAATTGCCAGTGTTGCATCTAAAATGGTGACGAGTGTCTTACATGGGAGTGAGGAGCCTTATGGAGAGGAATGATTTCTAAATACAGCTCAGCTCATAAGTAATCGAACATACTTGCTCAGTTGAACAAGTACAAGGAGATGGCACTTACTCTATTAGTTATTATAAAACTGCAGATGCCAGTTAGGAGCTTAACTGTTTTTTGGCTCTCAAACTGGGACCTCTAAGATGGCTGGAATACAACTCTGAACATGGGCTC
Source organism: Coturnix japonica (assembly GCF_054131305.1). Classification (NCBI taxonomy): domain Eukaryota; kingdom Metazoa; phylum Chordata; class Aves; order Galliformes; family Phasianidae; genus Coturnix; species Coturnix japonica. Next base: position 24,681,579 of record NC_140666.1, read on the forward strand.
TGTTTCTCTTCTGCAGGTGCAGGAAGCATTGTTGCCATTATGATTGGCAACCTGAAAGGCATGGAGATCCTGCGCCGGATTGAGAGCGGCCTGAAAGTGACCATGGTTATTGAAGTGGGAAAAAAGCACGGTCCCTGGATGAACCACTATTCCATCTTCTTTGTCTCAGTGTCATTTTTCATTGTCACAGCAGCAACTGTGGGCTACTTCATTTTTTATTCTGCTCGCAGATTCAGGATCACAAGGGCCCAGTCCAGGAAGCAGGTGAGTTGGTGTTGTCTCTTATTTATTGTCCCTCTGAGCCACCATGCTGAGGATCATGAAGCTGAAATAGAGCTTGAGCACCAAGATGACTGAATTCCTTTCCAAAAGAAAGGGAGTGTGAGCTAAGGGAGGTATTTTTAAACAGCTAAAAGCTCTGCAAGGAAGTGGCAGAAAGTCACCTGTCTGGTTGTGTCTTGAGAGTGTAACTGGTCACGCTTAGCTAACTTTCTCCTATGAATTTTACTTCCTGAACAGCAGTGCAGCAGTAATGCTGATGCACTGGGGGAAGTGAGAGAGCTAAACTGCTTTTAGCTGACCCTCACACTTCCCACATAGCGCTGCCTGTGCGCTAGCTGTGGTGTAGTGTGAGACACGACTACTGACGTGTCTCCTCCAAAATGGTGCACGACTTCTGCCACCTCAGTATAGACCACAGGCTCGGAAACTGCAGCTTGTTGAAAGCTTCTATCTAACCGAAAGCTTTCTCAGAGTTGCAGTGACAGCCTCAATTAGGTGTTGGCAAAAAGCTGCTGTTGTGTTCTTTTTGAATCCCAGACTGTCCATTGTTAACAAGTTATGTTTCTGAGTAGCTCTCTTTTGTGCTATTGTCTGATCAGCTGATATAACTGGTTTACAATGGTATTCTACCATTGAAGGACACACGCCCTGTTGAGCTTCACTGCTACCTTGGGGATTTCAAGCCCCTTGAATAGATCATTCTGAAAACAACTTGAGGCTAAAAGCTGGACACAGGTATTGAGATCTAGGTCAGTTTTGGGCTTGTGTTAACATTTTAGGACTGACTGCTCTAAAATGCTAACTTGTGTAACCATAGTTCTATGCTGTCTTTCACCTCAGTCTCTCTCCCTGCCGTGGTCACAGGGAACATGGCTGCTTTTGAATGCCGAGTTCTTTCTGGTACTGTAGCACCTAACTCAGTTTGGTCGATATTCTTCCGAAATCCTCTTGTTTGAATGTAATGTTGTTGATGATGAACAGACCTCACTCCAGCCTCTTTGTGTTCTGGTATGCAACACTTGGAAGTAATGTGAAAGTACAAAGGAGTAGCAGGACTGGAAGCTGACAGCTGCCTGTGAAATGCAGCATTGCTACTCTGGTCTTTCTGGTGTCTTTCATGAGTGGTGGCATGGAGCCCTGTATCTTGATGCTGTCCTCTGCCTAACATCTGTGGACAGAGGTGTGCTGTCTCTTACTGATGAATTTCTTCTTTCATTCCCTGAAAACTACCCCCCTGAAAGAACTCAATTCCAATCACAAACAGTCAGGGGTGCCCTAGAAACTGATCTGCAAAAGACGCTGTTAATCAAAGCACAAGAAAATCTTCCCTCCTTTGAAGGCATTTAACATAGGGGTTGTGGAAGTCCAGTTCTGTTCTGAGCTTTCAGGCTTTCAAAGAGCTGTAGCTGTTATTAATGCTTCAGTGGTAGACAGTACCGGGAAAATCCAGTTGGTTTGGCTTGTGCCTTCTCAAACTGTTTCTGTCTTGGGCTCTGTGTACACACAACACAATTTACTTTAAATTGAAAAATAACATTGACAAATGACGTGCCAGTTCCACATGATTTCAGCTGATCTGAAATTAAAGAGCCATGAAGTGCTTTATATAGTACCAGAATCAAAGAAAGATTCTCTGACAAGTGGAATAAATGTACTACTTTGTAAAAGTGAAACTCAAGACAATCCAGAATTGTTTTGTAGGGCTTTTTTTAATTCAATTGTTTCGGTCCCAAGGCATCTAAAAGCCAACCTTACAGGGATAAGATAAGGAAAGAATAACAAAGAAGTTCTTGTTAATGAAGAGGAACTAGTCAAATGTGGCTCCACGGTGTTCTCTGTTAACCGGCTTACTGGATTTTCAGAGTATATTCTAAGTCTCAAAATAGGGACTTTGAAACACTGAATATTAGTCAATCAACTTATCAGATTGCAAACTGCCTGGAGAACTTTGCTGTCATCATTCAGCCCTTTGGAAGCTCTGACTCTCTGGACTTTAGTCTGTTATTTGGTGGAGTAAAGTGATTTTTTTCCTCTTCCGTTGTACAGATGTCAATGAGTTACACATTCTTTTGGGAAATGTTCTTAGGGAACAGTTGTGTTTTGGTAGTAATTGTTACAAACTTTCCCTTCTGTAGAAGTAAACTTCCTTATGAATGTTTTCCTCTACCAGGGTTACAGTTTTTTTCTGAGCATCTGTCTCATTTTCTTGACCTTCCTGGTGTCATCATGTTCTACCACTAGAGCTACCATGTTTCTTGCTATGACAGCTTGCTTTGTCTGGTGAAGGAACCTTTACAGTTCATATACAGGCCACATATAACCCAGGTCTTTTTTCTGCTGCAGATGTTTCTTGAAGGCAGCAACTCAGTCTCTCACTCATATACAGGAAAACTGTAATTCTCTATAAAGTTGAATGACTGTTGAAATGAGCCACTTGTGTTGTCTCGACGTCCAAGTGAAAGCAAGTTTAATAACACATCTGTCCTAATTGTGGGTTGAAGTGGATCAGCATTTTCTCATGAACCAACTGGTTGAGCTGTTTACATTTGGCTGTTTTTTGTCTGACTCTATTTTCTCTTGAACTTGAAAGTCAAGTGGCAACCTCTGTGGTCTGTTACTGCATCATGAGGTCTGTGAGCACAGGTGACGAAACAAAAGGAAAGGGCAATGTGGAGGTTTGCTTGCTACCAGCAAAGTAATGACAAATACTGTTCTTCAATATATTAACCTTTTTTAATAATGCAAAATGACTGAGCATGTTAATCTGTGGCCTGGTTTCTTATTCGAGCTCAAGTTTTCATTTCCATTGCTTTCATAAGGATTAGGTGTTACAGCTTAGAACTGACCTAATTAATGGTTTTGGAGAAGGTGAGTTGCTTGACTTGCCAGAATTCAGAACTACTTTCATGGCAGTAGAAGAACTTCCTTTGCTTGCAAGAGAAAAGCAGAAGTTCCTCACCTTCCTAGAGCTTGCTCATCTGTACTGCCATGACTCTACTTGCAAGGGTGCAGAAGGGGCTGGTGACTAAATCTCCAGTGAGGGACTGGAGAAAACCAGGAAATAAACAGCACATCTACCTTTCCCAGTCAGGTGCCTGTCTACTTCAGCATCGCCAGAGCTTGGGTGGCAGCCAGAAGCTGACCTGTCCTGTAATATCTTGATTCTTTTTTCTTGTCTCAGCCTAGTCAGCTTCTGCTCCCCCTCTATTCCCCAAGGGCTGTGCAGGGTTGTTGAGACTTTTAGAGTCATTAAAAGTTAATGTTTGCTCCAAAAATTTGGCTTCACAAAATGCTTTGACATTCCAAGCTTGAGTATCTTGGATCTCTGGTAGACTACTCAATAAATGCTTCCTCTTGCAACCTCTCTCCATCCCCCTGGAGCTGTGCTCTGCCGTACTTACAAAATCGATGTGAAAGGTGACTTTGCCGTTGGTGCATTTCAAGAACAGCCATTAAACTTGTGCTCTGGCAAAACTTAAAATATTGTCTCAGTAAATTATTAATCATGCAGCCAGTTGAGTACATTTAAACTTTGCTGTTTGCCAACAGTTTCTGCAGCCAGTTGGGTCCTGTCAATATGCTTGCCCTGACATTAGATGTGTAGATTAGATAGTACACAAGGGAGTACGCTCCTAGATGGTTTAATTCCCCATTTATAGCAAGTAGCTGGAGTGCAGGACCTGATGCTGTTGCACTCCTGGTCTGTTTATGGTGCTGTTGGGACAGCAGTGCCGGTGCTGCCTGATGCTCCACTGTGTCCAGAGGCAGTAAGTGCACCTGAGAGGACAGTCAGGTGGCGGTGGTGGTAGAACAGCACCAACCTGTGACCTTTAAACAGGGTTGTTGGTTCCCATGCCAATTAAACACATTGTACTGACAGCTGGACAGCAACAGTTGCCAGGCAAGCTAGGCTTCTGCTCCTGCTCATCTCTGCCCTGGTATCCTGACAGCAGCAAGGAAATGGCACGGAGGGGAATACAATTCAGCTTCCTCCTCTGCCCTCATTAAAGCTGCTTTGCAAACCTCTTGGGGCTGCTCATTTGATTTGTTTAGCGAGGGGTAGAAACAAGGAAAGGTAGTTCTGAATTGTGCCTGTGTGTTACTTTGAACCCACGCTGATAAATCTGAGTTCTTCCACCTGACAGGAGTGGTCGGTGCCAGGAGGCTGCTGGCTCTGTAAGTCACGGGGCACAGGGCTGGTTCAGGGCGTGCTGTGGTGGCTTAGTGCTGGGTAAGGAGCCTCACCTTTCCTTCATCAAGGTGTGAGGTTATGAAGGATTGGTTGTGGGACTTGGTGCTCAGCCTTCTATAACCATTTGAAGGTTTCTGTTTATTTTGGCTAGGTCTAGTCTGACCAAGGTATTACCTTATGATTTCTAGAAGGAGAAACAGTGCTTTATGAGAAGGCTAGATAAAAACGAATCATATGCGAGTGTTTTCTTGGTGTGTCATTTGAAGTCAATAGCCGCATGAATGTGTCCTGGAACTTGTTTTGTGTTTTGCCTAAATAGTGTGGTCATGCTTACTTAGCTTGTTTTGATAACATCTGGGTTATAAAACTGGTGCCTGCTTGCTTAGACACTAAGGTAAGTAATTAGGAGCTACTACTTATGAGAAAAATAGGCGTTTAACCAGGACTCCTTTCTGTTACAGCGACAACTGAAGGCCGAAGCTAAGAAGGCCATTGGACAGTTACAGCTGCGCACCCTGAAGCAAGGAGACAAGGTATAGCAACTCCTCAGTGTTCTGCTGCACCCCTCACACACAGAGCATAGAGTAGATCTCTTCCAATTGGGATAGGATTCAGAAGCCTCTTGGAACCCATAACACAGGAGGTGCTCCAGGCCCTTCACCATCTTTGTCATCCTCCACTGGACTTACTAGGAGATTCCTGTCATACTTGAAATGGGCAACCCGGAACTGGATTTCCAATAGCTTACAGCTGTTTCTAAGCCATGGGATTAAGCATTCGGTGCTTCTGCTCAAATGTCAGCTTTACTATAAATAATCCATAAAATGTGTTTATTTAAGATTACGGATAAGAGTTATTTTATATTACTTAGCTAGACCTCTTTGTCTGCAGTAAATCTGACTGTAGTTCAGAGGAAGCTTTCAAAGCTGGTTAAAGCTGAAAATTCATTTCTCCTCTTTAGGAAACCGGTCCTGACGGAGATAGCTGTGCTGTGTGCATTGAGCTGTACAAGCCAAATGAAGTAGTGCGCATCTTGACTTGCAAGTAAGTTGTCTTCCAAACTGCCCCTGAATTCAGAATGATAAAGCTTGCCTTTACTTGGATGTTCCTCCTGCTGTGTTAACAAAACCGATCGGGCTTCTGTCAAATTGTTGTAGGGCAAGAATTCTTGAGTCTCTGTCAAATAGTGTTTCAAACTGTAGGCGTACTCATGCAGTGTGCCCCTACAGCTTGTGTTTGTACCTCACTCAACCTGAAGTCACCACATCTCATTGTATTCCTATGGAAGCCCAACATGCCACTAATATTTTGATTGTTCCTAAGATGAGCAATGAAGCTATTCCAGGGTTTAGGGAAACTTGCTCTGTGTGACTTTGTATGACTGATGAATGAGATTGCTGTGGCAAAGCTTCTCAAATCAGGGAGCTACAAGAGGAGTGCTCAAGTTAAATGCTGTGTGAACTTAGATTGCTTTTATGTGGGGAGGGTTATGTGAAAGTGCTTGGAAAAATTTTGACATGGGGGGAAAATCTGAAGAATGGAAAAATCTGTGGCTGTTGTTTTCTGAGCAGTGTCGTCTGTCAAACACTGTTACATCTGAGCTGGCATTACCATTGCACAAGGTTATGGTTTTGCAAAAGCTCTTGTTTAGGAGCGGTACGACTTCCCGGTGGGCTATGTACCAAGAGGTTGGCCTTGTAAAGTGCTGCCTGCAAACTTCCTTCATCTAATGCTTAGCAGCTTAGAATGAAACAAAACTGAGTAAGCTTTCAGAAATGTGTTGATGGTTATTCAGTTGTCTTACCAGGATTGTGCTAGCAGGCAGTCCTGTACATTCATGAACTCAATCCTGTGAGTACAGAGACATTTAGACTGGCTAGATACATAGAGCTGATAGAAGAGCTAACTTCTCATGTTCATTCCCTATGAAGATTCCTAATCTCAGTGAGAACTGAGATGAAAGATGACTTGATCCTTTTAGGTGTTCTTGATATGTGAATTTACTGTACTGTGTTTTGCTCTGAGGCTGCTTTTAAATATTTGTGATGTTGTCATCCTCTTTGGCCCAAACATGGCTGTAACAGGGACTTGCTCAAGATAACCATATTTGTTGATAATCCCTGCCAGTGGTGATCTCTGCCAATATCAACCATATTAAACTCTCACATGAGTTATAAACTGTTAGGTACTGCAAGAATGTAGTTGATGTTGGTGGCCAGCCTCTGTGTAGAGACCCTACATGCTTAAAGCATTTAGCTGTATGCCTAAAAGAAATAAGCAACTGAATGCTTCTGTGAGTCACAATAGTGGTATCTAAATATCTGGGGCGTATGTGTTTGTAGAAGGCATTCTTGTCCAGACAGTCAAACTGTAGGCATTTATAGTAGCAGAGGTACACCAGACATGAGTACAAGTTCTCACAATCAATATGCATTAAGGAAGTTTCAGGTTTTACTACAGACGTTACACTGGTGCAGACGGAAGGAGGTGCTGATTATGTGTGCTTAATTGGAGAATTCGGTATCAAGCTTGGGTGTGGAACACCAAATGTGGTGATTTCTTTGCTTATCGTACAACAGAGTGTGCTGATTAACATTGAACAGAGCCTTGCCATTTCTTTCCAGGCAGAAGGAACAGGCAGGTTACAGGGTTGCAAACTGCCTTCCTGAATTTGTCCCCTAAATCAAACTCATTGCGAGTTTGAGTACCCACATAGAAGCACACGTTTCCATCTGTAATGGCTGGACAGTGTTTAATTTCTTGTGTATGCGGCCTGCCAAATGTCCACTTGGAATATACAGTGACTACATAGGCAAAGTAAATGCGTGGGAGTATAGTTTATCTTGGGAACATAACTTGGCAAGAGTTTTTTTTATGTAGGTTTAATAGAAACGTGTGCTATTTGTGCCCTCTGTTGTCATTAGGGAAGTGGAGCTTAAGGCTTAGGTTGAGGTGTCAATGTCTGTATTATTTAAACTGTAATCTGGAAGTACATAGCATGGTGATCTAAAAACAAAGAAAGTAACAAAGAAGTCCTACCACAAAACCATTAACACTGATGTAGCACAGATAATGTAGCAGTTTTTACAGGTTGTGCAGAGAAGCAAGTGAAAGGTTGAGACCATGCAACGATCAACAGTATTGTGTGGCTAAATAAGGCAATTCTGCAGTCAGTGAATTCTGTGTTAGTAGGGAAAGCTCGCTGCTGCAGCACAAACATCTTTCCTGATACAAAGCCTAACTTGTTGGTTACTTCCTTCACTAGCCATCTTTTCCACAAGAACTGTATCGATCCATGGCTTTTGGAACACAGGACGTGCCCGATGTGCAAGTGTGACATACTCAAAGTTCTAGGTGTTGAGGTAAGTCATGGTCTTACCTAGTGGCAGAGTTCTCTGTCAGTAATGTGATATGTAAGGAACTGATGCATTCTGTCACTGCTCTGCATGGCAAACACCAGAGGAAGATGTTGTTGCCAATGCAACTAGAATATATGTCAGAGTTTGCCTGCGGGATGGAGGTATGCACTGAGTGGGAGGAAAATTTCTCTTTTCCTAGTACTGGGTAATAAAAAGGAAGAACTGGTTAAAGAATACAGAAGCTGTATCTGAACTTCCCACTCTAAATAGGCAGTAGCTGGTTTTCGCTTGTGATGCTGAGGGTTAACGGCAGAATTCTACTTTTCTATTTTAAATCTCCTTATCTGGGTAATAGTCCACCAGACTCCAGTCCCTCAGAGCATTGCTCTCCTTGAAAGATGCATCCCCCTACAAAGCTGTAACTTCACCGTTTTCTCTTTTTCACGAAGGTGGATGCAGAAGATGGGGCAGAGTCTGTGCAAGCCACAGTCTCAAGTGGGACATCAAATGTCACTTCGATTAATGAAGTGGATAGCCACAGTGAAACCGCATCATCTGGATATGCTTCTGTGCAAGGAGCAGATGAATCAGTTCTGGAGGAACATGCACCATCAGAAAGTAAGTAAAGTATATTGCTTCACCTGTCTTGCTGGGTTGCATTGCCCTTCCATTGCTTGTGCTATGCAGAAGCTAGATGTGTTTTATGTGTATTCCCAAGCTAACATGAGCTCTTCCTCATGGGCTAGTCATCTGTTGAAGCTGTGATCTGTATTTTTCCACATGGTATTGGAAATGCCCTTTAATAATCAGCTCTGCCAACATATACTGTTGGATTTGTTCGTTTAATGGAATGATTGGAAGTTTAAAAAAAAATAAAAAAATGTAATTATCCATTAGATTCTGGAGTTGCCTTGGAAAAGGGGAATAAGTGGGGAGGCTTTTGGTAGGGAAAAAGTGCTGAGGGTGCTTAGCTTTCCTACTGGATTCCTAGCTGATAGGAAAGTGTGGGATTTGCTGCCACCTATGGGACATTGTGCCCTGTTTGGGCACAAAAGGACATTTCCCATAGGCTAAACTTCTGAAGCTGAAATTGCATTCCTATAAGCCAATGAAGTGATGTGGGACTAAGCTATATGGTGTGGGCCCTTGTTCTCACCTTGAGCAGTAAGGACAAATTCTAATGTCAGCCTGACAGGCAGTCTGTAGGGATAAAGGCCGCTGTCTCTGAACTGCCGTGTCTGTCACAGTTTCTCCTGACCCTATTATCTCAGTCACTCCTGATACCCATCTTCAGTGCCATAAAAACAGGAGAATTCTCATTCTCCTTACAGTGGGACTTGATATACTCATGTTGCCTTCTGTCACTGCTGTGCGCAACCTAAGCTTGCTTGACATTAGTGAGAGCTGGATTCCAAGGCCTAGTGAACACTGCTAGAAATAACAAAAAATAGCAGGAATGTGCTTACAAACTGTGAGCCAGCAGAAGAGTGGTAGTTTGGATTTACTGCTGTCTGGGAAAGGCTGCTGCAGTGGGCTTGTAGAAATAAAGCAAGCGTATTTTGCTTAAGGTAGTAAAGCTTGCCTATAACCCTTTGCATCTTGTTTTTCTTCTGGACAGATGACAACACACATCTTGTAAATAACGAATCTCAGACTTCAGCTGTGACTGTCCTTCCTCCCCTTGACAACCCAACATTTGAGGCAGATGAAACACAAGTTTCTGAAGTTAGGTCCTAAGAATGTGTCCAGCAACATGGTATGAGCCTTCAGCAAAGAGCTGCCTACTGCCGTCGCATGTACATCACCACACATTTGAAGAACCCAGTGGAAGACCGTAGCAGCATCAATACCATGAAAACGCTAAGATAAAACGTATTTAACTCATGATCACATGGTTTTCAATTCTTAAAACTACATCTCCCATGTGGAAATAAGTTTTAGCACGCTTCAGACAAAGCTGTCTTAAATATAATGAAAACCATCAGATTATAACACTAAAACAGGAGTTCCATCTTCAGCAAAGCTTCTCTTCAGCATTCGAGTCGCTTAAATTAGGAGAAGTTTCTTTATGTAGTAGCTGTCTCTACTGGGAATTATTTTGACTTTTGTTGTTTGTTTTTAATTCAAGTGGGTTCTCGTTGTGAAGAAATAGATTTTGATCTGGCCTAATACTTACTCACCACAGTTGTTCAGTTTAAAGCAACACTATATTTAATACTTCAGTGCCCTAATTTGATAGGAGAAAGTACAAAGTGTAATGCCTGTCAAACTGGATTTTGCCCACAGTGTCTTTTGGTTATTTGGTGATCAGATCTCATCCATCGATTTACCTCTCAACTCCACATTCCTAAAGGGAAAAAGAGGGCTTCAGGCTGACAGGCCGAATTTGACTTGCACAATACTGTAAAAGGGAGCAAATGCAGGAACTTTTCAAACTTGTTGATAACAGACAGTCTGAAAGATCCTACATGGTTTTTGGAATTATAACTGTCTCTAGCACCAGCAATATGCAAGAGCTCTGGCTTTGTGGAAGACTTGCCCTGAAGATGGGAAAATAGATCCTTCTCAAAGGATCTGCTGTGTCTTGTTCAGACAGTACCTGGGGAAAGAACCAAGTCTCCAGAAAATGCTGGACCGTTCTGGACTATTGCTGTGCAGTGTCTTGCCTTTGTGCTAAAGCTGCAGGGCCAGCTAATGTCCTGTACATGTAACAGATGATTGGAGAAATGTTCAGCCACCTGTGAGGAGTTGAATGGGTGGGGGGCTGTGGAGGAGCATTGGGTGCCTCAATATTAAGTCTAGGGCCTTGCCCGCTAAGGGTAAGTAAGGACATCTTACAGATGCACTTTATTTTTTTATCTCTGTAGCTATGGTTTGTTTCTAATGTTAGCAGAGCTTTGTCTTAAAGCCCACAATAAGGTACTGTTGAATCTGCAGGGGAAAAGCAATGCATTTTCTTATCTATAGTATAATTTAAAATGTTGTAAATATTTTGTGATTTGTATTGAATTTGAATATGAAAATGTAAATAAAACTATATTCTGATGACCTCCTTTTGGCTGACGTGAAATGTTGCTTACTAGCTCTTGTGTGGAATCAGATGCACTTCTCAGGTTTGCCCTGTCCCACAACTCTGAGACTCATTGAGTGTTGTGAAGCCAAAACAGCAGCTCCTGCTTGAACCAGTATAAAGACCATATAAAACCATAAAGAGTGCTAATTATGTGCAGGCTGCTTCAGTTGTGTGGGCTGAAACTTTACCGAAAGGCGGGAGCAGGGTAGCTGTACTCTATATAAAGGAAAAACAAGCGCTATAGGGCAGGCTGCTAAGGCTGAATAGCCAATTTAGCGTGCTGGGAGGGCAGGGGTAAAGCCTGTTTTTCTTTGCTGTGATGTTAGAGGATTTGACAACTTTCTAACTGTATCTAATTTGGCAGTAGGTACAGCCTTGTATTGCTGACTGACAACGTGGAAATAAAGAAATGTTACCCAACTGAGTTGGCCGCAACCCTCTTTTTGCAGGCTTCCAAATCAAGTCCAGGAAGCATTGGTTGGTTATGAGCTCAAAATGTAAATCTGAATACAATCTGATCTCTTGCTGAAGCTTTATCTTGCTTGTAGATGTGATTATCTTTCTATTCTACATCTGAAGCATAGAGCAGAGAAGGGAGCTGCCAAGAGGTAAGTACACTACTCCAAATGCTTTAGTTTTATGTCTAGAAGCTTTATATGTTTGTGGGGTGTAAGCTGTAGCAGTAGAATTTTGTGGTAATAGTTTTGTGAAATCATGTCAGACTTCTGTGTTTAACAGGAACAAAAATTGACCTCAATAAATAAATAAAATTCAGACCAACTCAATGCATTGAAAGTTGCTTTGGCAACTTTGCAAATGTCCCTTTGGACTCCATTACTGTTTTCATCCAGTCCTACAGACTACAGTTGCTCTGCCCCGTAAGGGAAGCAGAAACAGATTCAGGCATCACCTCCCATGTTTGCTTACTGCTGCCATTTATCTCTCTCCCTTCAGAAAGCTCTGTTTTAGACACATAAACATTTATGTATTTTCAAGGGGTGACTGAGAAAACCTTCTTCTATCTCTGTAGGAGGGTAAGCCCTGCCACCAGATGCTCTATTGCTTTGCTTTCTTGTAAACCAGACTTTACATGGATGGGATTTTACCGTAAATTCAAACTTTAAAGTACAATTTTTTCTTCCGAAGGACAAAAAATTAAATATCACTCCAGAAATGTAGTTGTAACTGAGATTTTTCAGATAAGGGAAAGGCAAGCCTTGTGATGAGGCATATAAAGGCAATGTGAGTCAAGAGGGCAGCTGGATTTCCTATGAAACAGAGAGATTTTGTCCACCTCAATCTCTAGGCAGAAGGATCTGTAGCTGTCAAGTGGCCTAACGGTTGGACAGCATAAATGCCTACACATATGTCGACTGCATGATTTAATGAATTTTGCTCAGTGTTTAACAAGATGGCTAGCTTCTGCACTGGTCTATTTTCACCCAGGTTTAGATGGATGTTTTCCCTGTGCAGATCTGAATATTGTTCAGCTCCCCCAGGGGCATAATGGCTGGCATTTTGGAGTAGATGAAATCTACCGGCTTTGACTATTTAATTTTAGCTCTAAGGGAAACTTGAAACCAAATTGTGCTGTTCACCCACTGTGAATTAACAGCTATGTAATTCTCCGCAGTGGTTGTTAAACTGTTGGTTATACAAAGTGAAGCCAAACTGTTTACACAGCTATTTATCTATTTATATACACTTGGCTGTGGTTACTTGAGGGAAATCATTTACCATTTCCAGGAGGTCATTAGTGCAGTGAAAGAAAAATTCTGCGGCACTAAATGGATCTCTCTTGCTGTGGAATGCATTGATTAGACTGTAGGATGATTGTGTGCTGATTAAGAAAGAATTTAAGTATCTATAAATAAATCCCTCTTCACTCTGCGTCTTAGGAACCAGTGCCTGAAGGGATCACAAGAAAGGAAAGACCTTGAAACAGCAGAAGGGAGATCAAAGATGTTTTTGTTGTTACTTTTTAATAATCAGAACAACGAAGTTTGAATTTTACACTAGAAAGCAACATATGTCCTAACATGTCCAGCCTGTGTGAGATGCCAAAAGCCAAGATCTGGGTATGAAACGCCTAGAGCATTTCTCCCTGCAATTAGCATCAGTGTTAGAATGCCTGTATTAGATCCTAAGTAAGTGTTTCATATCCAAGGGCTTGGCTAATTGGGGAAAATTAAATGGTAAACACTCCCTTTGGGAGTGCTCTTAAAAGAGCAGCATCTGTGCAGGAACTGCTGTCAGCTCTGGTCAGTCTCCAGGAGCTGCTACAGCAGCAGCTCTTCTACTGATATCTGTTACTTCAGGTGGAGAGGGATTGTAGAGACGGCCTCAAAGAGAATCTGGTGACGTATTGTAGTTGTTATCTCATTATTATTTTGTCTGTATCAGTTACCACATTTGCTAATAACTTCTTTTTCCGCGTGGGGTTGCTGTGGGTTGCATTGGGGGCTGTTGGAAAGGCCATAGGAAAGAATGGATGAAGTTGAAGAAGTGCCAAGATTGAAATCTGTCATTAGTGCATGATGTGCACAATCTCTTTATAGAAATAACTTAAAGAAGAGGCTGAGTTTAAATGCACAGTGATAAGATACACAATCAATAAAGCTTTATTTTGGGAAAATTTTAGGAAGGTCCTGATTGATTTATTCTAGCATAAAACAGTAGTGCTGGTCTATATGTAGATGATCTGATGAGCTACTCTATGGCAAAAAATGTGTATGTTTGGTGGCCCTGCTAGGCAGGGGGGTTGGAACTACATGATCCTTGAGATCCCTTCCAACCCGGGTCATTCTGTGATTCTGTGAAATGACCAAGCTTTTGCAGACAGGCAAAAACACAGAGCCCCTGTGTCAAACTGTTGTCAAGTCACCCAAAACATCCATGATACTCTAAGTGAGCTTATAATTGTGGTGGATGATAGAATCAAGGAGGCAGAGCATCATCATGAAGTGTAAATAGGTGGCAGTGGCAGTGTCTGCTGCTCCCCCACTTGGGGTTGAGATGTCGGATGAGGTGATGTGTGTGGGCAGTGTGATAGGGCCAGGCATTTGAGTGTTTCTTTCTGCACAACAGGCGCACATAGGGCTCCATACAGGCTCCCACAGCAGGCTGGGGAGACTAGAAAACAAGTGTGAACACCAAACAAAGCAGCGTTCTTTGGCGATGAATGCCTGATGTTTGGCCAAACTTAGACGTGCTTTTTTGACTGCTGCGAGGGAGTCAAGACTAAAATCGCTTTGTGAGGAGCCTTTCAGGCCTAAGGCCGAGGCCTGGCCCCGCGGGGCCTACCGGGAGCTGTAGTCTGAGGCTCGGAGGGCTCCGGTCAGGACTACGGCTCCCATGGCGCCTCGGGGCGGCGGTGGAGCTTGGCAGCCGGGCTGCGTACGTGGGAGCGGGAGGCGGCGGCTGGTATGGGCGGCGGCGGCGGCGGGCGGTGAAGCCGCCAAGATGTGGCTGAAGCCCGAAGAGGTGCTGCTGAAAAATGCCCTCAAGCTGTGGGTGCTGGAGCGCTCCAACCAGTACTTCGTGCTGCAGAGGCGGCGGGGATACGGCGAGGAGGGTGGAGGCGGGCTGGCAGGTACTGCCCGGGGCACGGGGCTGGCGGTGCGTGGGCCGCTCCGCCTCGCGGGGAGACTCGGTTGTTTGTTTGCATCTTCCTCCCCCCCCCTTCCCTTTATAATCGCTTTCCTTCCCCTTCTCTTGCACCCTGAGCGAGGGGCTGAGGTGGCAGAGCTGAGGCTCTGGGCTCGACTCGGCCCCGGGAGACGGCACTGACACAGCGACAGCATCGCTGTAATGTACTTTATTTCATGAGAACTAATGGTGCAGAGCAGAGTTCCCAGGTTTGGTTGTTGTCTGTATGGCATAATGTGCTGCGGGGACTCCGGGCACCTCTGACGCTCCAGCTGGGAGGAGCTGAGTCCTTAGGAACCCGCGTGGCATTGACCCCTTCAAGGGGAAACAGCACAGGGATGTGGAGTCACGTTGGGATGTCGCAGAACCAAAGGTGTTGGAAGGAACTTATGGAGATCCCCCAGTCCAACGTACTCTGTTCTGGTTTTACCCTTTACCCGTTATCTTGTCGCTGAATGCTACTAAAAAGAGCCTGGCTCCATCCCTTTGGCTACTGCCCTTTAGATGTTGCACCCCAGGGTACCGCTGGCCTTATGGCCGCAAGGGCGCACTGCTGGCTTATGGCTGGTGTGTACGAATCTTGTCTGGCAGCATGGTAAGATTTATCCAAAAACTGTGACTAAAATGAAAGAATGAGATGTCTGTGTCTGTTCTTCTGCCCTTACAAGCATATGACAGCATGGAAGAGCACCCAGCTGGCGTCATTCCTTTGCTATGCCTTCCTGGATGGTGTTGCGTGTTTTGTTTCTATACCTTTTCTGTTTGTTTGAGGTTCATACAGAGCTTCTATTTGCACAGGTTACTTTTTAGTGAGCAGAAGCAGAAGGAAGGTGTTCCTAAATTAAGATGGTAAATAACAAGGGTTAGCAGGAGAAGTGGAAAATAACGTGGTTAGATTTATGTTTGCAGGGATGAAAATATTCACACCTCCTAGGTATAAAAACTAGCACCGTTTGCTACGCCTGGTTTTAATTTCTTAGTGTTGTGTGTGACTCAGATAATTAGTGCTTACTTCAGTGCCTTGTGTCTGTGCATAGTGTGGTTTACAAGTTGGCCACTGTGGACAGAGATGGATCCTTTGTGCTGGTTTTGCTTAGCCTCGGTCCTCTCTGCTTTTATACACCTGCTTAGTTTTACATTTCATTCTCTTTTCTTCCTTAGACCTCACCTAAGGCTGCAGATACTGTAACCTGTTTGACTGGTTCTACTTCCTGGTGTTACTCATGCATGGAGCTGTCACAGAATCTTCTGCCTGCAGTGCAGCTGTGTGGCCCCGTCCTCCAGTCCTTACTGTTTTCTGTGGAGCCACTACAGGAGATCAGCTTAGGCCTTCTAGGGTATATTTATAAGGATACAGATAAACAAAATGGTTCGTGTAACAGAGCGCAGTTACAGTGACAGAAAACTGCTGCTGTGAATGCACATGCTGCACACAAGACCTAATGAGACAGAATGTGTTGATCATAAAGACGTTGCTTCAGTTATATATATTGCTTGGTTATAGGACCTAAGTTGGAAGACAGGTATTCTGGAGTCAAATATGGAGTCATATTTGTTGTCCCAAAATACCAAAATACCAATCTTTCCCTGACGTGCTTTAGCTTTTTCCCTTCTGCTCCAGTGTACAGCACAGCTGTGAGAGGAGAGACACTTACCAATAAAACACAGGGATGGGAATAGTCTTCCCTGCTCACTGAATGTGCTGTGCTTGAAAAAAGAGAGATTTAGGATGTAGGGAAAAATCCTGACTCTTCAAGTCCTCGATTTCCGGCAGCAATTATCACTATCCTGAATCTGTAGAAGGTCCTTGATGCTATTTTTGCTTTTTAGAGGATGCAGCTTGTTGTCTGTGTCACTGGTGGCTTAGAGTGCTGGCATAGGAGGCTGGAGGAAGGGGAGACAGAGCTAGGCTTGTATATGTACTATGAGGAAATTTATCTGTTAAAAGGCATTACGTTAAAGAACACGTTAACATGGTGGGTATCAGTAGCAAGGAACTTGTCTCACACAGAACTTTCTATTGGATCAATTAAAAATGGTACTTGGTGATCTGATAGGGAATTCATTTTAATGGGAATAGCAGGGCAGGAGGGGAAGCTTGGGAACAAGTACTTTTACATATGGCCCTGAATACACACCTTTGTTTATTAAGCTGCCACTGTCTCACCTGAGCCATAACCACTGACCAGAATGTACGTTGTAAATAGAGATGAAATTGTTCTCACAGGAGACTTAAATGAACCTGTTTGGGTCTCTTGCACTGCATTGCCTTTAGGGTTTATTTCCCTTTTTAATGCACAATTTATTAACAGATTGACTTTACCATCAAAACAGCTGAACAGTTCATGTGAAAGCCATCGCTTTTTATCATGTTTATGTTTCTTGTGAACATACAGATGCTGGTTGTCCCTGGGGACGTGGTACTGGCCAGCACTGTACTGATGAGGCATCTCTGCCTGTAAGGAGCTGTAACACTCATATCAATATTTGATGTCCAGTAACACTTCTAATGTAGTAAATCAGGAGAGTGATCCGGTTTTAATTTCATCAATTATTGATCTCAGAGGTACTGTTAGGCAGCAGAGGAGCAAACAGGCTTGTGTCAACTCTGCTTCAGAGCAACAGCACTTCTGTAGGGAAAGCAAACAGCAGGACTCTCTGGTTGTGTATAGTGAAATAGAAGAACACAGCAAAGTTGCTCCCAAAGGACTAAGTGCTGGGCGGTTATTTTCATCTAACAGATAGGCGTTATTGCCATCAATTGGTACAAGTGAGAGCACAATTCATTGCTAATGTGTCCTGGTGAATGTCTCTGCTGCAGAATACCAAGGATACAATGCAAAGCACGGTGCTGGCACATTGCTTTGTGTTACCATTGAGTCACCCACACTCAGCTCTGAAGGTTTGATGTGGGTAAGCAGGTGGGACTGCCAGGTCCTTGCAGTGATGCCAGTAACTACAGCTGTGTAATGAGCTCATCACCTCTGGAGTATTTATTGTCTGAAGCACTGACCTGCAGTTGGGTTGTAGACAGAGCACTGCTGACCAGTGGAACTACTGAAATGAGCAGTACTGACCCGATGCAGCTTATTGTGCCTAAAATCCGATGGCCTTCCAAAATGATGAGAGTGCTTACAGCACTGAGGAATGCTGCTCCCTAGTGTGCTGTCACACTCATTCACACAAGCTGAGCTGATGCATCAACCTTAGCAATGGTGACTACTGTCTTGGTACCATGTATCCTAACAAAACTCCGATTAGGACAATTGTAAAAGATAATAAAGTATCTGCTAAAGCAGAGCCAGGTTTGTGATGAGCTCAGTGTTGTGACTCAGTAAGCCAAAGCTCTTAAAGCAATTATGAACGTTATCTATTCAATGTCTGACTGTAGTTTGAAGTTACAAAAAATGCTAGTTTTCAACAGGAAGGCACAGTCTATGAATTGCAGGCAATGCAAGATAATAGTTTTGATTGATGCAATTTACTGGTCTCTGGGTTCCCTTTGTGGTTTTTATTTGTTTCCATTTTTTTAAGACAAGGAAAATCATTCTGAAACGTGAGTAGTCACATTGATAGGTCACATGGGGTCTGTGCTGGAAGCGGGTCTCAGGGAAATCATGTTCAGAGGATGACTGCCTTGATAAAACTGACAGGTCTTGCTTTGCTTCCCCTAGTACTCACAACTGATACTTTCCTAATATGAGAGGGGAGTAATGGAAGGAGAGCAGAGTGATAGCATTGCTTTTATTTTCACTGCTGTTGTAACAAGGTTTCCTTGAGCATCAGGATCCAACAATTTGTATTTCTTTCTGTGTAGATTTTTCTTCTTCTGTTAGAATTTCTTGATTCTTAGCTTTAAATTCAGCTTGTAAGATCTCTGGGCTGTCTCACAGCTTTGTTATACTCAGTTATAATGAGTTTGCATGCCAAGATAAAATGCATACTAATTTTCTCAGAAAATATAGCGAGAGAGAGGAGAGAGTGTATCTCTTTTTGTTAGAGATGAAGTGTGTTTTGTTAGTATTTTGCTGTAAACTGTTTTTAATTGGAACTAATTAAATATCTAGGGGCAAGGAGGTAACATGGTCATTGTATCTGGTATGTATAATCTGTAATGGAGTAATGCACCTTATTTAATACGCTCACACGTGACGGCAGGATGAAATCTTCATGTTCCATAGTTTATAGTGGAGTCCTCTGGTAGACTTGATAAAGAAAGGCATTTTGTAGCCCAGTGCCTGGAGAATGGGATGAACGGGAAAGCTTCAGTCTGTATAGGGAGTGTGACATGGTGTTCTCATGTGAAGATAGTGCACGAGATTTTCATAGATCAGACATGATGTTTTTACAGTGTCCCTAGAACTGTTTCCTTTGCCTGTAAAACAGAACAGCAGTAAGTGACTAATGAAGAGGCAGTCCAATTTCTGCTTGTGCTTATTAAAGGCAGGGAGCTACCATGTTCCTTCTCAAGTTATCCTCTGGTTTCCCATACTGGCTGGCTATTGCTTTCATGGGCATCATCTCAAACTTCTTCACCTTCAGTTTGTGTTTATAATGGCTTTTGTGTCTATAACAGCTCTCCAGCAGCTTCCTCTGGGAGCACTTTTCATTTTGTTCATTTGTGCTTCTTTTTTTTTTTTCTTTTTTTTTTTTCCTCAGAGTTTATTACAGGATACATTTTCACTTGGATAACATTCCTATTCAGTAAGAAAGGAACTGGGAGGTAAGCGTGCATTTCAGAACTTTAGTTTTACCAGGCTCCTTGTGTTTTCTTCAGGTCTTCTTGTGGGAACCCTGGATGCAGTATTGGATTCTACATCGAAAGTGGCTCCATTTCGTATCCTGCATCAGACACCAGACTCACAGGTCTACTGGTCCATTGCATGTGGTATGTACTATTCTTATAGAAGCTAAGCGAGTTTATAAAGTGAAAAGTCAGGATGCAAAGGATGGGCTGAATCTTTTGGTTGGGTTAATCCTCTCACATCGTTGTTCATTCCAGTGACCTTCACATGGTTAAATATTACTTGGTAATGATGTAGTGATGCTCAGGATATTTCAAACCTGAGATTGACAGTGGTTTATGGTTCCAGGTTTTCAGAACATACCTATGGACCCTTCATATGATAAGGTCAGCTTGCCTGTTTTCTGCAGCAGTCTGTGCAGTACTGAGGAACTGCCTTAATGCTCTCTTGGAATTGCAGGGGCACAGTCTTTTATTTTCTAAGCTGCAGAGGAGGTCTGTAACTTGACACAGTTCAGGATGATGTGGAAAAGTTGACCCTTGAGAGTATTAAGTCTGCCATAGATATAAATAACAGGAATTGCCTATCTGTTTTTTTTTCCCCCTACTTTATCTTTGTTAAAAATGAGCCAGCCTTCCCATCACGATAGCAGCTGAATTCTTCCTCGTATCTGTTACTCTTAGGGTGTAAGAGGTTCTTTCTCTTTTGCATGTTACGTTATTAATCGGTAGCAAATGGAAAAGAAAATTGACCTTGAAAGTGGAGTACATGACTTTCTCCTAAAGCATCATTATGACTACGTTGATCTTGTTGTTGTTACTGCTTGTTTTAAATTCTGCAGCTTCCCCTAAGAATAAAGTGTAAATTCCTTTATACAGGCTGCTGAAATACCAAGTATTCAGAGAGACTTCCATTTCAAAAGTTGAGAGAACTCAGTTCTTCGCATGCATCATTGTTTTTTCCTCCTCAGCATGGTCCTGCCTTTATACTGAAACTAAGATAGTCATATGGTCAGATGACAAATGTCACTGTTGTAGGATTAATCTATTTCTTAGGCTTATTAAAAACTGTGGAAAAGTCTATAATTACATTTAAAAAAAAAAACAAACACACAAAAACAACCCACATTTTAGTTCATTTTTTTCCATGCTCTCAGGTTTTTTAGTTAGTTTTGTTCTATACAAAAGTAAAGAACCCAAGTCTGGACTTCTCTGGTCTCACAGGCATCCAGACCTGCGGCAAAAGATGAGTTTTGAAGGAAATAGAGGTGCCACTCTACAAACACTTATGTAATAGAAAGAATCACAGTAATGGAATGACTTGGGTTGGAAGGGACCATAAAGATCATCTAGTTCCAGTGTCTTGTTGTGGGAAGGATTGCCAACCACTAAATCAGGCATCAATTGAGGGCCCAGGGCCCATACAATCTGACCTTGAATGTCTTCGGGAATAGGGAATCCACGAATTCTCTGGGCAGTGTCTTCCACTGCTTCACCACCTTCTGAATGAATAGTTTTCCCCAGTCATCTAACCTAAATCCTCCCATCTTTTAGATTAAAACCATTCCCCCTTGTCCTATCACTTTCAGACCACCTAAAAACTCAGTCTCCCTCTTGTCTGTAATCTCCTTTGAAGTACTGGTAAGCTACAATGAGATCTCCCCGGATCCTTCCCTTCTCCAGCCTGAACAAGCCCAGCTCCCTCAGCCCAAATAATTCTACCAGTAAATGCTGTGCTCTTGTTGCATTGAATTTTACTGATTTCTTTATAAACCTTCATTACTTCACCTTAAATAAGCAATTGTGCCTTTTCCTGTTTATAAAATTAAATTAGCTGCTTTATCAATTACGCTTTCTTCTTTTCCGTGTTTGGCTTAATTGTTTCTGCATTTCATGCTGCAATGCTAATTGGCTCGTATTTGTGTTCTTCAAAGGCACATCTGAGGGGCAGTTGTCAGCGAGAGAACTGTTAAATGATTTAATATAATTCATAACATCTCACTTAAGAAGGGCAGCATTAGAGATGAGATAGAATTTGAATGGCTTCTGCATTGACTGTAAGTAAAATTGTGAGACTTCTCCAGAAGAAGTCAGAACAAACAGTGTCAGGATATTAAGAAAGATACTTTGATAAATGCATTGGAAGTGCACTCTGGGGGATTCTAATGGCCCCTGAGAAAATGTGAAAGGTAATCTTCACCCTAGGACTGAATTGTTACCAGTTCTGTGCTATGTAAGTATACTTTAGAACAAAAGGCTTCACGGTGTAATTATACTTTATCTTATAAACCACATTGTTCCTTCTGTGAAGCGAAGAAATGGAAAAGATTGCTTTCTTTTCTGGTTGTGTACAGCGAGGGTCTGAAACAGTACTGCTAAATTGTTTAAATGTTTAGGAATAGTTTCATCTTCAGTGTGTCACATCTGTGCCTTTGGTTCTTAGAATGACTCAAATAATTGCTCTGCATGTGTAGTCTGAGAGGAAGAATTAGGTTTGATTTCATTACTTCATTATCTTCATATCATTTTTCAAGTGTCATTGCAAATGCAGCATACGTAGCACAGCCTAACTAACAATATATAGAGCAATTTCTGTTCATTCCCAACACTGAATCTTGTCTCATCTCTATGTTTTGTATGTTCCTTATGGCTCCTGACAGCAGGTTTTTAAGTTATTCCTCTGTCTTGTATGTAACAAAAGAGAAGGAAGCCTTCCTTAATTCCTCAGTATTGGAGTCCAATAGGGTTCAGAAGAAAAACAGTACTAATACTGGAGATGCCAGATGCTGCTTCAGGGGTCGTTCAGCTGAGCCTTTTGTCCTGGATCAGGTCTGGTATATATGGTTTTTTATCTAGGGCACAGTTTTGCTTCTGTCCTCTTTTAGAATCCTCTGACTGTGGAAAAACATTGCATTGTTTGGAATTAGAATGTAAGCAGAACTTTGTTATATAGATAAAATGACAGCTGTTTCCTGAATGGTGGTTGGCTAAGCTTTAGTGTGATTAGAAATCTAATTAAAATGTGACTTGATAGAAAACAAGATAAAACAATGACTTGTACCAAGCACAAGCAAATGTTTGTTGTAGGCAGCATAAACAGTTGTTTTATGTATCCAAAGAGAGAGAGAAATCTTTGCTACCATCCTGGCTGTAGAGATGCATGCAGTGATACAACCTTACACTTGTTAGAAGAGTTTGTGCACCACTGCAAATCCGAGGCTGGGAGTTCTCCTCTGGGAAGTGCTGTGGCTGAGTGATCAAAGCCAAGGGTATCAGAAGCTCTTGTTTCATTTTCTTATTAGTTTCTGAATGTGATCTCATGTGTTTCCCATCTTCGAGGGGAGCATCCTACTCACTAACATGGGTGTGTGCTGGTGATGCTGCTGAGCTGAAGGAACTGTCAGTCCCAGTCAGGCTTTAGCATTGAGCCACAAAATGTTGACAAAGCTGGAATGCTTCTAGGGGTAAAGGCCAGAAATACAGCTGCATAAAGAGCCTGAAAGATAAAAACACATCAGCATTTTGGTGTGATTTGGACTTGTGGATTTAAATTAACCTGTGAACCTGAAATATACTGAATATTCTCTTGATTAATGTTTTTCATGAAGTAATTAAAGTCACTTCTATCTTTCTCCTTTCCACCAGGAGCCAGCAGAGAAGAGATAACAGAGCACTGGGACTGGTTAGAACACAATGTTATGAACATTTTATCAGTATTTGATTCAAATGAAGATATTACAAGCTTTGTCCAGGGGAAGATAAGAGTAAGTAGAAGGCACATGACACAGTTGGGAAAGGCTGAGTATTTTTTTTTCCTCTAAATGTACACAAATATTATGTACCATGTAGACAGCACTGTGATATTGTATGCTTCTGAGTGAGTAATATGTTCCATTGTTACTGTTTATCTACCACATAGTTAAGTAAAATTGTTTAACATAAGTGATTTCTTTTTGATAAATGGTACACTAGGTGCCTCTAGATAGTGGTCTTGAACTGATAATATACTATTTCACAATAATTTTGGGAACCCCTAGGAAGTATACGAGAGTCCATTTTGCAATTACTAAACATTTAGCCTTGAAATTCATGTGATTAAGTGAGGAAGATACATTGCTTTCAGATAAGGAAACCTGAAGATGTGTGTCATGCTGAAGCTGTATGAATCTGAAGTAGCACATGTGATCTATAACCTGTGTTTTGATCCTCAGACTATTCTTCAAGTTGTAAATCCATATGTGAAATTACTGTTCTCTTGTTTTAGGGTTTGATTGCTGAAGAAGGAAAAGGCTCTTTTACAAAAGAAGAAGATCCTGAGAAGTTTCGTGAAGGTCTTATGAAGTTTGAAAAGTGTTTTGGATTACCAGAGCAGGAGAAGTTGGTTACCTATTACTCATGCAGCTACTGGAAGGGCCGTGTGCCTTGTCAAGGATGGCTTTATCTTAGTACCAACTTCCTGAGCTTTTACTCATTTTTGCTGGGAGCAGAGAGTACGTAAGGCTTAGCCCCGATGCTAAGCCTAGTCCTTTCATGTTTTGCTGTATATCTTTCGCATGTGGAGGTGTTTTTCTTATGTCTTGAGGAAGAGCTTTGCCATGTGAGCAGGTGTCTAATTGATAATCTGTTAAAGTAGGGTAGCTTACGTGAGTCTGTTTGCACTTTGCAGTTTCATATTACAGCAAAACAAGAAGACAATATAGACTTGTATTTTCATAAATGGTATGTCTTGAATGTTTCTTTCTATAAAAATCATTCTAGTGGAATTATTTAGTAGGAATTGTGAAGTGAGTCGTTTTGGTTTTTTTTGGTCCTTGTGAATTTGTAGCCATTTCCAAATGAGTTGTGATCTAACAGTGTTATGTGATTATACTTTCTAGCACTAATGCTTTTTTGATTCATACAAGAGTAGCAGCTATAGAGACGTTACTCATATCTGCTTATATTTGTATTTTCAGTAAAGCTTATTATCTCCTGGGATGCAATATCAAAACTTGAGAAGACTTCCAATGTTATCCTGACAGAGAGCATTCATGTCTGCTCCCGTGGGGAAGATCACTATTTTTCCATGTTTTTGCACATTAATGAAACCTTCCTTCTCATGGAGCAGCTGGCAAACTATGCTGTTAGAAGACTTTTTGATAAGGAGACTTTTGAAAATGACCCAGTGCTTCACGACCCCCTGCAGATCACCAAGAGGTAACTGCTTATAATCCATCAGTTCTGGACTCACTGCATTTTTAGACAAAGGGAGGAGAATCCTTGTCTGAGGGAGATCAGTAGATGCTGGCAAAGATGGTGTTCTCTTAAATAACTGTCTCGTTCAAATTTGGGATCAAAGGCTTTCATGACTTTGAAACCTTTTATTGCTTTGCAGTATCAAAGCCTATATGAAGACACAAAGTGGTCAAACCTTCAGAACTGGGCTTCAATGATAGTTTATAGTAGTTTGTATTTTTAAAAGACATAGCAGTGTTTAGGAATAGGAAATCAAGAATGGAGCTTCAGAGTCTTCTCAGTGAGAAGGAGAAGAATAAGTGATTTAAAATGCATAGGTACGTAACTGCATGGCTTTTCTGCCACTGGAGATAAATGATAGAGTCAGTGAGCTACAGGCTTTCCTCATTTATGGCCATTTTTAAGGCGGGGAGATAGATGTGTGTGTAAACAAACAGATGGTTTAGAGTCCTTCCTTCTCAGGAAAGTGTGATTTCTTGTAGTAAATGTATGATTTAATTTCTATTAAGTGGGTGTTTATAGGTCCGGTCCTGCACTTTGTTGCCTCTTCAAGTAAAATGCTGAACCTTCCAATTGACGCCATAGGTTTTGAGGGTGCATGACGTTTTACTGTTTTAAATAGCCTTTCTGCAAGACATTGCAACTTTTGTATTTTTAAGGATACTTTTAAAATATTTCATTTTTCTTTTCTCTCTCCTGCCTTGTTTTTTGTTTTGTTTGCTATTTAATCTAGAGGCCTAGAGAGCCGAGCCCACAGTCAGCAGTTCAGAGCGTTCTTCAGGCTACCCAAAGAAGAGACTTTGAAGGAAGTTCACGAATGCTTCTTATGGGTTCCTTTCACTCATTACAATGCCCATGGGAAAATGTGCATTTCAGAAAACTACATCTGCTTTGCTAGCCAGGATGGCAGCCTGTGCAGTGTCATCATTCCATTAAGAGAGGTAATGCAAACTATGGTCAGAGCCACTTATACCAGAAGATTTGCAGTTGTGTAGCGTACTGTCAGTTGATCAGATTTTCCTTAGAATAAGTTTAGTTTACGTGGATGTCATGATTTCCCTCTACTTTTGATACTATATTTAGTAATACCGCTTATAGAACTACTTTCACGTTTTGACTTTGTCCCCTGTGTCATTCTTGCCATTTCCATTCACTCCCATTTTGTAGCTGGGTACAGAATCCAGTTTTTTCAAGTAGTACATATATTAAAAAAAAAATGCTTAATTTTTGAAGTTGAGTTAAAGTAAGATTCTCGAGATAAAAAGGATTGGAAAGAGCAGAGGATCTTGATGATAATTGTTCTGTTTCATTCTTAGCTCTGTAGTATCATTCATCTCTTTGCAGCAGTTGAGAAGTGCTGTCTGTTCAAACATCAGTAGGAAAATGCATTGACATTCTTCAGTGAACAAATAGTAGTGCTAGCTGGTAGTCTCAACAAGCCCAACAAGGACTGTATTGTGAAGGACAACTTTCATAGTTCTGTAGGGTGCTGCAGATAGACTGTGGAATCATATCTAGGAAAAAAAAAGCCTTCTCCATCTCTGTCCCGACTTTGTGCAGTCTCTGACATTGCCACATTTCAGTCTTATAGATAGAGATTTTTTTAACATTTGCTTAGAGATTTTTCAGCGGCATCCAGATATGTGCTACAGTAGCTTAAAAAATTAACCAGGATCTTTAAACAGTCTTGCAAACAATAGCAACATCCATAAGCTGGGGGGGGGGAGGGAGGGGAATGAAGAGACTGTGTTAATGGAGCTAAATTATCTCCTTGTAGTTTGTCAGGCCCTCACTATTTGTTCTACAGTACCACGAAGTTCTTTCATTTAGTCTGTCTTCCTTTCCTTTCCTGTAACAATGTAAAAACAGCAGTGACAGCCGCTCTAGAAATTCATTATTATCTTACAGGTATGTGCGTTATTAAAGTGTATTAGCTTCTCTAACGTGTAGCTGTTTCACGATAGCAATTAAAATCAGCTCCAGCCATCACATATTATGACAGCTGTCACTGAGTTGTGTTCTCAGTGGAAATTAATTCTCGTGAAACTCGATTCGTTTCATTACCTGTCTGCTTTCTGGTGGTAAGATAAAAAGTAACAGCTCCAGCAGGTAGGAGGTGGCAAGATTTTCAAGTCTGCTCCATGCTTTCTGCTGAGAAAAACCTTTTCGAAGATGTTCAGTACCTTGTAGAAAGCCGATGGCGTGATGCTTACTGCCTTGTATGAGAACGGCTCCTCACCACTAAGCTGTAATATAGCCAGTTCATTATTTACATTACTAATTCTCTTTGTGTGGTGCCTCATTCTGCTGTTCCATGTACGTGTGTATTTTTAATAGTTTTTTCTTTTGGAAACAAGGTGGTAAAATGTGTTGGGATGAGTTGCATCGTTAACACAACCTTGTCTCCCTAGGTGATAGGCGTGGATAAGGCTGACCCAGCCAACAGAGGAGTCAACATTAGTACCAAAGGAAAAAGAGCTTTTCGTTTCACTGAAGTTAGAGATTTTGAACAGCTTGTCACAAAGCTCAGAATCAAATGCAACGCAACTTCAAGTCCGCAGCATATAACCACAGAGGTAACTCTTCAGCTAACACTAGTTTCTCATTAGCTACTCTTAGAAATAAGGTCATGTAGTCTCACTAAAAGTTTAATGTATGGTTATCTGTGTTTTTGGTGCCATGCACTATTTAAGTCTGAATCTTTACAGAGAGGGTCTGCTTTACCTCTAGATAACAAGTTGTCTCTTTTTCCATTTTTTAAATTGTGTTCCCATTTCTTACCTTCAGCCCCTTTACTTAAGAACTGAAGCCCATCAGTCTGATAGAAAATAGGTTTTAAGGCGTGGAAAAGTAAATATTTCAGTGCCCACGTGTGGGAGAGCATGTGAACAATGATGTTACTGTTGAATGCATTATTTTTTGGGTTCTCTTATATTGTTTTGAAAAGCATCCAGGTTCTAATGCTGTTTTCAGAATGCTCTCAGTATTTCTCTGTAGTTCTGTAAGTGCCTCCCTTGAAATTAATGGTGTTCTTTTGACTTGATTGATGGTCCAGTCTCTGCCTATTACCATATTCCTATTGAAGAGGTGTCCTTTCATGATTAAGGTTTTGGCTGTAGAGGTGATTTGTACCAGAGTCTTGAGGCCTGCCTGTTCAGAATGGGGACTGCTTTCTATTCATTTATTTTGGAAGTCTGTTTGTACATATATGAATTGTATGCAAGGCTGCATTTTAGTACAGAATTTGGTACCTGTAAATTAATCTGATAAGCAAAGATAGTCTAGTAGTGGCATTTATAACTTCCATTGCTAATACCTATTTATTTATTTGTTAAGGTTGCAAGTAGTTCTGCTTCTGACAGTGCAAAGGATTTTGATGAGGTACCACCAAAGACAGATCTGAGAGATAACAGCAAAACTGTCAGTACAGAAGCCCTAATGACTGTCTACCATCCTCAGGATGCCGAGAATCTGGACCCTAAAATGGTAAGAGATGAAGTGCCCAACTATTTTCGGAATCTAACTAGAAGAGACTTAAGCATATTCAAAACATACTCCAGCAAGGCTGCCGATTTCTGCTGTGGCTTTGCCAGTCTTCTTTCATTTGCGTGTTCTGTATTTTGAGTCCACAGGGTTCTTCTTCATGGCTGTATTCAATTTTCTGCTCAACTTGTTTAATAATGATACGCCTCATCTTCATGGAGCTAATTCCTCCTGCTCTTCCAGCCCCTCAGGGAAGAGCAGGCTGTTTCGTGATAGTGAACATGTTTCGGAGCTATCTGAATTGTCAAGGTGCAAAGTCACTACAAAGTCTTCGGGAAAAGGAAATTGTTATCAGGAAACTTACTTCATTTCTTAATTGCTTCATTCTTTTATGCATCCATCCATCAACACCACACTCATAATATATATTATTTTTGCAGTAAGATGTACTATTTTTGCTTCTCTGTGATGTGTACAAGAGGACAGAAGAGTTTCATTTTGCTTTCAGCAAAGTTAGGCAAAATTAGGCAAATTCAGATGTGGAACTTAAATATTAGAAGTATCAGAAAATAAGCACTCCTTTGGTAGGTATAAAAGGAAAACAGGTTCTGAAATTGTACTTTTTATAGTCCAGTGGAAAGAAGTGGCAAAATTTACTTTCTGTAGTTTGCCTTTAATTGCTTTAACAGTATTAAATATTACTGCTGCAAGGGTAGAAAATACAGTGTCAGTGTTCACCCTGTGTGAGCACTGGAGTCTTTCATGGGCTGCAACCTCATACGGTCAGCTGTTTTACATTAGATTAGTTGAATTGCTCTTTAGGAACACAATTAATAGTTTATTAGAAGTCTTGTACTCTACAAAGGACCTATTTCACTGCTGCCATGTTTTTCACCTCCTTCTCTGCAAGTAAAATGCCTGTAGCTTCAGTTATGTTTAAAGTGGGAATTTCTGCCAGTTCTCCCTCTGCAGGAGGTTTTACTTACATGGCTGGTGCTGCTGAAGTTCAAATGCGTACACAGTTGTCTTGTATTTTGATGGTAAATGCTGGCTTGCCAAGTGTTCTCTCTGGTTGATAAATATTTGATTAAATGTAAAACCAATACGGGTGTGTTTTCAGCTGTTAGTTCCCCATCTTAATCTAACTCGACTTCATTCTCTTGCAGTTTTTCCTGATTACTGATTCTTTCCCACTGCTATTTGGAGCTCGTGTTAAATAAAAACAAACTGAGGAGCAATTTAGAAACAGTGGCAAAACAATGGTGCTGATGTCATGTCATCACTGTGTGCTTTGCACCATTTGTACCCACCCTGTTCCAAATCTGTCAACTGCTGTAATGTAACAAAGTGTGATGAACCAGAAAGAAAGGAGAACAGCCTGCTTTCTCTGTTGAGTTTCTGTGGGATGTTATCTTGTCTGTATCAGCGTTAATACATTTTCATTGCTGTTAGCAAAGAACAGTTCAAAGGCACATTGAAACTGCAGAATGTTGATTTATCTGAATAATTAAGCAGATATCTGTAACAGTATGATTTGACTGTGCAAGTAATCACTTGCTTAATTACACTGCATCATCATGGCCAAATGCTTGTTCGTTAGAGCCTGCAGATTAGCACAGAGAAAACTGGAACCACGCAGAAGCAATCTGAAGTGTTTCCTCCTATTTTTCTTGGTTTTCTACTGCTTTCACTCAATTTCACCTTTTTTTTTCCTCCTTCTGTTAATTTACTGTTTACTAAGAAAATATTCCAGGAAGCAAAAATAAGAATACTTTAAAATAGATCCAAGTTATGATTAGATTTTTGTGTATGTATCATATAAACGTGTATTTACATGTAAATAGCTGACAAAGAATTTTAACAAGAGCCTCTGTGTTTTTTTGCCACAGGAATGATATAAAATGATGAGTTTTGTTTACCCATTGTGTGTTTTTGGTATGCATCAGAACTACGATGACAGAATTTATCTGCGTATTTGCACTGTGTCCTGTCCCTCTAGTCCAGCACCCCCTGCTAACAAGGGTTCTCTGCAGTAGGCTCTGATCTTCATCAGTGTTTCAGATAGCAATACTGATATTAATGCTGCTGTTTACAGTTTATGTGAATATAACTGAGAGAAAAGTAGAGTTTTCTGAAACATGAAAAAAACCTTTCAGTATACATAATAGTCTTCTTTTTATTTAATATTTCTGTAGTTGAAAGAAAAAATGAAGGAACAGTCCTGGAATATCCTTTTCTTCGAACGAGGTCATGGTGTCAGTATGTTTCGAACCAAGAAGACTCGAGATTTAGTTGTAAGAGGGATCCCAGAGGCCTTAAGAGGAGAACTCTGGCTGCTCTTCTCAGGTACTGCACAGCAAGTATAATGGATTCATTTTGTGGGCTATATTATATGGATGTTCTTGTTACTGACTGACCATAGTCTGACAAAAAAACCAACAGCAATAAAGCTCTTTCCTGTGGCAATTTGTCTAAACCTTTCTGAAGGAAGAGCCTTTAAAATATGTCCAGCATTGATTCAGACGAAACTTGTGTCATCGTCTTCTGCAACAAACTCAGCCAAAAAAACGACTGTGTGCTCTATTTGCAAACTTCAAGGGGACAGTCAGTTTCTGCAGTGCCTCTACTTGCTAAATAACAAAGTGTGTTTATGGGCCTGTTTTTCTATTGTTTTAAGCTTTCTGGGAGGATGGTGTTCCCAGAACAACAAAAATAAGTGTTTTCCTAGAAGAGAATTTGGCTCCAGTATCGGTAGCTATTTGTTAGCCACTGTTGCTTGGTTTAGAGAGTGAACTTTCATACGCATAGGGAATCTCTTGCCTGAACTCTGAGTATACTTTGGTGAGTTCCTGCTGTAGAACATACGTGTGTCAGAGCAGAGGTGAAAGGAAGCTTTTATTTTTTTTTCCCTAATGAAACAGGAAATAAAGTAAGTCAAAGTCAGTTTTGTAATGGAAAGTAACTTTCCTCCAAGCCTTATTTTCTTTTGCTTTTCTGTTTCTATTTTGGAAGAATGCCATTAATTTCAGTAGCAGCTGGAGGTATCTCAGAAGTCACTAGAATTCTACAGATGGCAGAAAATGGTGTAGATGCTTTAGTATTGTCCTCTAATGCTGTTCATTAATATTTATTGTCAGGTGCTGTCAATGATATGGCTTCCAGCCCTGGTTATTACACTGAGTTGGTGGAAAAGTCCTTGGGAACATGCACTTTAGCTACTGATGAAATTGAACGTGATTTACGTCGCTCCTTACCTGAGCATCCCGCTTTTCAAAGCGACACAGGAATTTCTGCGCTCCGGAGAGTTCTTACAGCTTATGCATACAGGAATCCTCAAATTGGATACTGTCAGGTACAGTAGTTTTGAGAGCCTAAACATGAGTTCATCATGGCAGTAAAGGGTACCTCATAAAATCAATCACAGAAATACATCATTTTTTTTGTTCTTATTTTTTGTTCTTATATATTGCTTATTTCATCCCACCGTGTCACATGAGTGTTGTACTTGAATTTGTTGTTAAACACCACTATCTCCATTGCACTTATGCCTGCATTTCTACTAGACTTTCAAAATCTAAAGACATTTTTATGTAGCTTAAGTACTACGTTCTGAATTTGATAATATAAATATAGAATCCTTATACCTAGTAGGGCTGCAGGTTATCCTAGAACTCTAAACACGTGGTATAAAAGGCCTTCAGAAATATAAACCTTAACAAATGATGATACAGTTGGGCTTTCCCCCTCTTTCCTCATACTTGTTTCCTTTCTTGTGTAAATGTTTACAGGCAATGAACATATTGACATCAGTACTTCTGCTGTATGCTAAGGAGGAGGAAGCATTCTGGCTGCTGGTTGCTGTGTGTGAAAGGATGCTACCTGATTATTTCAATCGTCGAATCATTGGTAACATCAGTCTGTCTTGTAATCTATCTAGAGCTGAATATAATGATCAGTCCTTGAGAACAGTCGTAAGGAATGAGCTGAAGCCTAAGTAGTAACCAAAGAAATTGTGGCGCATGGTTCAGTATTGTAAAGTAGAAAATGGGAAGTAACAGAAAACATCCTAAGATCCTTCTTAAGTGAGAGTGGGTATGATTTCTCAAATACTATTGTTACTCTAGGGATAACTACTCAAGAAATACTTTCTTAGACTGCTACACAATTCTATTGGAATTAAAGCTGCAGTTCATTTTATTCATTGGAACTTAGCCAGCTGAAATAAAAGAAATAGAGTTGTTCCAGAAGCAGACAGCCTAGTACTAAAGCTTGCAGGCATATATGCTAGAAGAAAATTACTTGTGAGGTTTCTCTCTCATTGCAGAGAGGACACATCGGCTGACAGGGGAATCAATGGCAGTAGTCATGCACATGCAGGAGTGCCAGCATACTTTACAGAATGCAGAAGTCCATGTGTAGAGTGCATAGCTTCCATCACAGGGAATGGAGACAGTGGTGCCATGCAGCTAGGTCTGTGTTTGCTTTTACAACAAATTGCATTTGAATAGGAGCTTGATTTCTGGCCAGTGCTCTGAGAAAAGTACACTTCTCTTTATTAAGACTTGGGTGGTGGTTTTGTTATCCTCTCCCTGCAGGTGCCTTGGTAGATCAGGCAGTATTTGAGGAGCTCATCAGAGTTCATCTGCCTCAGTTGACAGACCACATGATGGGCATGACTTTTTTCTCCTCGGTCTCTCTCTCCTGGTTCCTTACCCTTTTTATCAGTGTGCTGCCTATTGAAAGTGCAGTCAATGTGGTGGACTGTTTCTTCTATGATGGAATAAAGGCAATCTTGCAGCTGGGACTTGCAGTGCTGGAATACAACATGGATAAGTTGCTAACTTGTAAGGATGATGCAGAAGCAGTGACTGTTCTCAACAGGTATCAGTGTATGTCTTGTTCTTAAAAGCAGCGTAACAACTGCTGTAAGTGCAAATAGATGTGTGGGGCAGCAGGGAGACATCTAGCCAAGAATTCCAGACACTTCGAAGTAATTAAATGCTCATATCATGTTGAAATTCTGGAAGGGATGGCTGGGAAGTTTGCCTGGGTACTCTGAAAATCCCGTCCTCCTTTAAAGCTTTACTAGAATTGCTGCAAATTCATGTGTTTTAAAGTAAGAACTATTGTTATTTTTAACTAAAAGATGACTTTGCATGATAAGCAGCTAGTCTAGAGAACACTAAGACTGTTCCAAACAGTTCAGACATTCACTTAGTAAGAAAATATTCTGCAGCTCACTTCTTGTAGTTTTGGCTGCTGGTTCCTCTGCTGCTAATGGTGGATAATAGAGGGGGGAAAAAAAATGATGTTGAGGACAGCAGTGACCAGATAGCTGTTTTATATTAGCATTAAAGAAAAATTCAAATACACAATATCAAGTATGTTCTTAATTAATGCATTATTTGCATGGTTTTTGCTTGACTAGCTGCCTAAATAGCTGTTGCTGCTCCTGTGATTGTGTGTCAGGGAGTGTTAAAACAGAAACCCTGTGCTGAGACTCTGCTCTATGAGTCATGAGTTTGTAATCATTATGTAGTGATAATAAGAATTTCCCTTTAGCCAGATTTTTAAGTGTTGCATGTTTGGATGGGGTATGAACTACGGAATTAATGAGGGAAATGTATTTTTATGTTAAGTTACCATACAGCCTGGTGCTTATTTTAGAACCTAACTGTGTTTGTTTGAATTTTAAGCACTTGGAAGCAATAGCGGTAAGAGCACATTCACTCGGTTTTTTCATTAATTAAAATATAAAATCTAAAAGCAGAGTGAAGTTTTAAGCTTCACTTCAACTGAATAAACTGCCTCTTCCACCTGACACCCACTATTTTGGTGATCATTGTGAACTTCTTTTCAACTTTGACTTTTAACATTTTCTTTGGTTGCAACACTTCCGCTGCACACTTAATCCAGCCTGCAGCGTTCTGGTGTATTTATAAAATGATGGCAGTGGTTTGTGTCACCTCCAAAAACAGGAAGCTGTCACTCCATAGACAGTTGTTTCTCAATACTGGCCAAAGAGTTGGCTGACCTCCATGTTGGAACTGTTTACCCTGGTTATGTAGGTGTGATAAATAGTACAGATCGGGCATGACTTGGCTTATGCATCTGAGGGAATTAAGACTGCCTGGGTCATAGTTCAGCCCAAGGCTCCATTCCTCCCCCCTGGTTATGTAGCACACTGAGAACCAGGGGAAAGCCAAGTGGAGGGGGCTCTGGAAGCCTCTGGTGCAGCTTCCACCTGCAGAAAGAATTATCATTAGCAGTAGGTCACGTCAGCTGTGTTGCTATCTAACCGTGTCTTGAAAATTTCAAGGCTCAACAGCTTTTTCTGGGTTGTGGGTTCCTGTGTATGTGTATCAGTACTACTGTTGCATCAGTTTTGTACTATTCATGCTGATGTTCTTTGCTACTTTTGCACATTGAGGTTATTTTGCTATTTATGCTCGTGTTTTTTCGGTAGATGCTGCTGTTACTATTTTGTTGTGATAATCTGCTTCCTACTGATTTCTTGCTTCACGCAGGTTTTTTGACAGTGTCACCAACAAAGACAGTCCTTTGCCTCCAGCTGTGCAGCAGGGCTCCAACCTCAGCGATGCGAAGGGTGACCACCCAAAAGTGGACATTACTGATTTGATCCGAGAGTCAAATGAAGTATGTGTTCTTGTGGGTATGTTTTTGCACCCCACGCAGTGTTTACATTGTGCAGGCTACATTGTTCAAACGAGTGTAGGAAACCTCTCTAGAGTGGTAGGGATTACAGTGTGCATTTTGCTGAGGCTCATTGAAAACTGTATATATTACAAGATAGATTTGTTTTTGTATTTTTTTGTTTGCTAAGATGTTCTGAGTGGAGTTCCCTGGACTCGTCATGGGTCGTGCATCTTTGTCATCCTTCATTCACTCTGATAGCGTGTCTAGTAGTATGTCAGCTCAATGACAAACAAAGCACAGGAGAAACAGCACTTGTGTTTACTCATTTGAGTCTGATTACATTGCAGATGGTGATAACATCTGACATAATGTCTGCTGCAGGAAACTGTACATAATTAGCTAACTGTACTCGTGAAATGGATGTTTTGGGATGTGCTGGGTGAGGAGGATCAGTTGGGATCTTCTAGCATTTCCTTTCAGTATGCTGCTTTGATTTGGGCAGTGTCTAGCTTTGCAGTAGTGGGGGGGATATAGATCTAGCTTCTTGTTCTGTCCTCAGTTTTAGATCAGGGTATTAATCCATTTGTAGATAGGTTTCTCCACCATCTAGAGTTCTCTAGAGTGAACTTCAAGCCTGACAACATATGCATTAGACTTTGTCTTCCCATACAGTGAACTGCGGTTTCTTCTCTTCCTTCACCAGTCTTCTAAACACTTTGTTTTTTAAAATTGCACTATTTATTTTTTAAAATTGCACTAGTCTTGATGTGGTAATAAATGATTCCTTGCTCAGTTTCTGTGGTCTTCCTGTGCATCCACACTTGTATTTTGATGCAGAAGAGACAAAAATACCTGCTTAGATGTATCTAACAGGAGTTGTTTTCATAGAACTGTATTTTTCCTCATAGAGATACGGTGATATTCGGTATGAAGATGTTGAGAGTATGCGCTGCAGAAACAGGCTTTACGTGATCCAGACATTAGAAGCTACAACCAAGCAGAATGTGGTGAGTAACTTGAAAAACAAAACCCTTTCATCTGGTAAAATCCCTTCATTTTTGGAACATCTTTAGAACAACTACAATTTCCAAAGCCAAATAAGTCGCTTTGTAGGCTGAAATCCCTGTTGTCTGCAGGGTGTCTGTTAGCTGAGGTTTGAGTTGTGATGTTTTCAGTCTTTGAATCACAGCATGACCTTCTGCTCTCATTACAAATGCCATAATCACATACAGCTTCTAAAAGCTGGCATAACTTAGACATTTTGCATTGATGGGAACAGGCTGACCTACATTTCTTTCTTCTGTTCTTAAATTGTTAATGCATTTCTCTTTGAGACATAGTGCTACAGTAACACAATTAATTACTAGCATTTTTTTCTGTTGGAAGCTATCCCAAATGTCACCAAAGAGATTATTGCACTGCATTATTGTCAGCATTCACCAAGTGTTGCTTCTTGTGTCTGTGGTGTGTGTGAGTGTGTGGTAGTGCATGCTTGGTGTAGCAGCTCTTCAGCTACCAACACCATTCTTTTATTTCAGGCTTCTGAATGAAGGTAGGGGTTGCAAGGTACTTCCTTGGTTTGTCTTCTTTTTTCATTGGCTTATTTGCAGTAACTGGTAATAATAGTGGTCTGCTTAGCAAGCAGTGCTTTTATCAATAGTAGATGTGGCTTGTAGCAACCAATACTAAATGCTGTGTATTGAGCTATGATGTTATCTGTTATATTTCATTTTACAAAACATACATCTTGTGAAGATGGGTACTGGTCTTGTTTGAAAATCTTGTTTGTTTTTCTTCATCATTTAAAAAATGGGGATTCAGCTTCACAGGTAAGGGCTGGATGTGCATTTGTCCATTATAAAGGAAGCTGTATATATTTGTTTTATACTAGTTTTGAACTAGTTCATTATAAATAGTCTAACATTCAAGTTGTATCTCTTGGGTTTCACAGTGTAGGCTTCATGTATGCAAATGATGTGACTCTCTTTAAGCTCCCTTTTTAGGGAGAATTTATTTCTCCCATTAATCTCCTTCCAGTCACCTTCTAATTCCTTTTAAGAAGCAATTCTGTTCTTACTGCTAATTATCACATATGAAAACCTGGAAGATTCAAACCATCTTTTTTTCGTAAAAGTGTATGTCTCTCACGTTTTATGGGCTTATTCCATGAAGAGACTTCTCATTAATTTTTTCTTAATTTTGTTTCAGCTGCGTGTTGTGTCTCAGGATGTAAAATTCAGCCCTAATGATCTTGATGAGCTTTATGAATTATTCAAGGTAATACTCCATTTTCTCAAACATCCATCCTAATGGTGGACAGAATGAAGGGTGTGGAGTAGCTTTAAGTGAGGTGAAAGCTAGATTCAATATGTTTATTTTACATCTGTTAAAAGCAAACTACATAGCTGACTCCCCACTTCTTTAACCCAGATAAATAATTGTTTATTCATACAATCTAATATCTATAACCTTCCCTTTGCAGAGGGAACACTTTCTTTCCTGCTATTGGAATGTAAATAGTCCCGTTTTAGAACACCATGATGCCAGCCTGCCGTATCTTGAGCAGTATCGAATTGATTGCCAGCAATTCAGAGTTCTTTGTCGTCTCCTGAGCCCGTGGTCGCACTGTGCAAACAGAGACTCTATTGCATTGTGGACATTCAGACTGATGGATGAGAACTGCCATGGCCTTATCAACTTCAAACAATTTTCCTGTGTTCTTGGTAGGAGAACAACACGTATACATCGTACACTCACAAGGGATCTCCATTTTGGAAGTAGACCGGAGTGTTATCACCTCCCGTTCACTATATAGCAAGTTTAAGGAGCCTCTTATTTTTGGGTCAGATTGTCTTGAACTGTATTGAAGTAGCTAACAGAGAGCTTTACAAATTAGTAACTTCTCTGAAATGTTAATCCCCCTGGAGGGTAATCTCTTATTTGACATTATATTTAAATCCAGCTTTACTACCAAAACCATAGGAAAGTTAGAAAATGGCATGACCTTGTGGTTTTGATGATAAATGCTTCCTCGCTCTGTAGGCCGTTTCATACACAGATCATGCGCGATAACCGGTGCCTCATATCTCTGGGGAACTGAAAGTTTTCAAAGTTGCTACTCTGTTCCTTTCATCTTGTTTTCAAAGCTCAGGAGTAAAAATAGGAAAGGCAAATGCTGGGAAGACTTTGATGCTACGTTTCTTTGGTGCTGTGGTTTTATTTCAGTAAGTCACAGGCATCCTGTGCTCTGTACTTTCTTCTGTAACCCCAGTGTTAGCTTGTTACAGGTGTTTGCAATCTAATTAGTGAGCGTGCTTTTGTGTTTCACTGGGTATTCAGAAATACTTCATAGGATAGTGTGTGAAAATTTTGTAGCGTTCTTTCCTCAGTGTAGGCAAGCCCTAGGCTTAGTTGCAGCTGATATTTCCTTAAGCTTCATCTCTAGTTGCACTCCATGTAGGACATGACATATGTCCTGTTCCAGTGTCTGTGGATTGTGGTTGTGTAGGTTAAGAGGGCACATTAAATCTTGGTCCAGTTGAATAACCTGTTTTCTTGTCTCAAACAGATACCATGTATAATGGAAGCTTCACTGACAAACTCAAGCTTCTTTTTAAGTTGCACATCCCTCCAGGTTAGTAAGAGGCTGTTTCTGGTGGGTTTGTTTGGTTTGGTTTTTTTTAGCTTTTCTTCTTTTCCTGCAGTCACAAGCTCTAGCTACAGTACAGTCCTGTAGCTGTAATACAGATGTGTGGTTTTTTGCTGGGTGATGTACACTTTGGGAAGTACTTCATACACTCAAACACCATTCCCATTTTGTTTGTAGGGATGATATATAAGTCTAAAGCTTTTGCTTTTTCTCCCTCCTCTGGCAATGCTTGGGAGCTCCAAAACCACTTTATTCAATTATTTATTGCAGCTTTTACTGAAGTGGAATCTCTAAGCCCTTCCAAAGGTGTTGATCTTTCAAAAGAAGAACTCATCCACTTCAGTCAGCTCAGTGGTAAGTGTATGGCTTTGCCTACAGAATATTGGAAGGATTCTGTTAATTATCTCGTGGTGAAAAATGGGGAGTTTTCTTCTGAAACCCTCCAAAATCTGGTTTGAATTTACCTGTTCCAGCAAATCATGTTACTATTAGCAAGAATCTTCTGTGAAGATATTCTGTAAATAGCTCAGTTGTCATACAAAGCAGTGCAGAATTTGTGGGTAACCATCTCACTTCACAGCAGTTTTTTCTGTAGCCGCATGTGGCTTCATTATGAGCATCATTTAGGGGCCATTTTGTTGGCATCTGCACACAGAATAGTGATGTTCTGTCCTGAGTTGGTTATGCCTGATGAATGAATTCCAAGGCTGCAAGTGTTTACTTGAAATAGAGGAATATAATTGGTCAGCATTTTTCATCGTAGTAGGAAGACTTTCTGTTACAGCAGTTGTTGAAGAGGTGGCCATTGCAGTTGGGGGTGGAAAGGGGGGGAAGGGGGGATTTAAATGTATGGAGTTGGAAAACTGTTTGGAAGAAAGACCCTCTTTGACTTTTAGAAACTATCCAAAAATGCCTTATCCACAGCACATGGGTTCTATCTTCAGTGCTGCTCAGTGCATGGGCCATAAAGCATTCTGAAGGTTCTTTACTTGATAGGGCTGACTGTCGTTTTTTGCAGTGTCCAGCTTTGCAGTGGCTTCTGTTTTTCTGTTAGAAGATATCCAGATTTTGCCACACGGTTTCTTTGTGGGGAGGGTCTTTTGGGGTCTTTCTCCTTAAGGAAAGAATTTTAGATAAAAGGAAGGTGAAACGTTGTTGCTCCTGTCTCAAAGCAATAACTTTTTTTTCTCTTCTAAACTCTAGTTTCATCTGCTGGGGATAGTCTTGAAAGTGATGCTTTGAAGAGCAGCCCAGAAAAAGGTAGAGAATGCTAAAGTCTTTTGTGGGAGCAGTGCTTGGGAAGTGCATGCTGACAAAGTACACTAATTCACATCATCTCCAGCGTAGTGCTAACATTATAACCACTTCTGTAAGTGTAGACCTGTGGTGGGAGGGAGTAATGTAAACTCTGATCCTGGCCCCAAAGTTCCAAAGGAATGACATGGGGGATGCAGTTGTTCTGCTCGTGGTATCTCATGGAAGCTCTCAGTTCTTGTTTGCTCACTTCATTTTTACTTATTTATTTATTTATTTGGTCAAATAGGGAAGGGCAAGGTTGATATTCAGGCCTATCTGAAGCAGTGGCAAGATGAACTTCTTAAAAAAGAAGAAAACATTAAGGATTTGCCAAGAATGAATCAGGTAAAACCGTCTTGTGTCAGAGGATCATGTGCCTGATCTTTTTATTTCTGTATTTCTTTTTAAGTTCTGTTAGTATTTTTCTAAAGGTTTCTTAGGATCCCTTAAGCCCCAAACCTTCACATTTTCTAAACTACTTTAACTGTAAGCTTACTGTAGGCTGTAAGAGGGGGGCTTTCAGGTTTATCAGGGTCCGTGACGATGCTGCCAGTAGAGCAGTTTTTGCAGCAGGGGCCCAACAGCTGCAAGCAGTGGGTTGAGACTGCAATGCGTAGTGAAACAGGAGAGTTGTGTCGCTGTTCTCTGAATAGTCTCCTCTGTGTGTCTGTTTAGTCTCAGTTCATCCAGTTCTCAAAAACTCTGTACAATCTATTCCACGGAGATCCTGAGGAGGAACTGTTGTACCGGGCTATAGCAGTGGTTACCAGTCTCCTGCTGAAAATGGAAGAAGTTGGGAGAAGGCTTCAGAGTCCCACATCACCAGTCAGAAGTCTGGCTGCCACATCAGAGGTGCCTGCTGAAAGCTCTCAGAAAGGACAGGAGGAAGGCAGCTCTGAGCAGACTGAAGGCAGCGGAGAGCAGGGTCTGAAAAAGAACCACGAATGGTCTTTTGCCTTTGAACAGATTCTGGCATCCTTACTGAACGAACCAGCCTTTGTGAGATTCTTTGAGAAACCTCGTGAGGTAAAAGCTAGAATAGAGAGCGCTAAAAATTTACAACTTAAAGAAAGAACTAGAATGTAATTAACTTTGTCTTTGACTCTGAATTAACTACATAGAGCACTAGCAGATGAAGGTTGTTACTATGGAAATCGAGTACGTTGTTTACATAGGCAATGGGGTTTGAAGATTTAGCTTTAAATGTCAGATTACTGGTATGATTTCATGTAAATAAAAATAGTTTGAAGCACAATCACTTTCTTGCATTGTTCATAAGTTTCGATCCAAGCAGGGGCTGAAGGATAAACTCCCCACTGTACTATTAAAATAGGCAGCTTTGGTAGGAAATACTAGATGTGACCTGTGACAGACTTCTCTGAATGACAGCTGTGCACTCCCCACGTTCATTTCTATTCCTGTGATAAATGTCATGACTTCTGTCTAGACATTTTCCGCTTAAAATGAGTCGTCAACAGCTCAGAGGTTGACATCCAGGTTAGTTATTTCCAACTAGGAAATGGACAGGAATGAGGTGAAGACTATGAGCAGAAGTTTCAGCTGGTAGCTATGGTGGCACAGGAGCCTGAGGTTAGGGAAGAAAGCAGCCGTGCTCACAGTTCCCTGCTTTGGTGTCACCAGTGGTCCTGCACTGTGACAGATTTCAGCCCCTCGTCATCACATTGCAAACTGCCTTGTCTTGACCCACGTCTCAGTTTCTGCAGTGTGGCCCTTTAAACTAATTTCCTGCTTTTATAGCTCAGCCTATATTTGAGATCTCTGTCCTATTTTCATATCAATCCTCTTTCAGCTTAGGCAAAAATGGTATGAGCTGCTTGGTCTTCCAAGTTGCAGGCAGGTGTAAAGGCTGGAATAGATTGCTGAAACAAAGAGAGAGCAGTGCCTGATCCTGTGGTGGTTCGCACTCATCTTACAAGAGCCATTGTTGGCATCTTAGAAGCGTGGTGAAGAAATATATAGTGTTTGGAAAGGCCAAGGACAGACTGTCCATAGCTGCTTCCAGATAAGCTGAATGCTGATTATGGTACTGTTAGGGACAGATTGCAGTTGCTCCTTTGCCTACGCTGGGTCCGCACCCCAACTAAGTGATAATGAATTCTTTTTTACAGCTCTCTGGTTTATTGCTGCTGTAATATTTTCTGTCTGCCAGGATTCATGGCAACAACAAAATGCCTGTGAACCTCAAGTGGAATTTTTTATGTACATAAAGATGATGTAGTGAAGATGCTGGGGAGGTAAGCTCTGCCAGTGCTTTCCTGATGGGGTTTGACCTTGAACCTTAGTTAGCTCGTGTTAGAGTGGGATTACAGAAAGATGGGAAGAGTCTGTATTTTAACGACATTAAATTGGTTCAAAAGAGCTGTTTATAAAGTCCCTGTGACAAACTTTGTCTGCAGAGCAGTGTTATTTTTATACTGTGCATGTCTTTGTAAAGAAGCAGAATGGGGATGGTATCATTCACTGCTGGCTGTTCTTTGCAGTGCTAAAAGGAATGAGGAACAACACGACTTTCGTGTTAGAAGCATTTGTTGAAATGCCACCATTGCGATTGGTGTGTAAGTTATCTTGCTGCTTCTAAAGCAGGTGGTTTTGATCTGGAGTAATGAATGTATGAATGACTTTCTCTCCCCTACACTCTCAGGTATTACGGTGTTATTGAATGAGCAGGAACTCTGAAAATATAGTGAAAAAGGATGAAGATTTTGGTCCATGGTGGGAACTTGCAAATGTCGAGAGGCAGTCAGAGGTAACGGCTGTTCACTAAGCTACGTAGTGCAGGGATGTGGAAGTATTAAAACTCGATTACACTTTTTGGTGGAGGACCAAGGTGTTTTTAAAAGCACATGCAGGGTAAAAAACCCAACTATTTAAAGTATATTTGGTGTTGCAAAGGTGAACCTGTAATGGCCGTCACACTGCAGTGGGAGCTGGTGGGTGGGCACAGTCCTGCTGCAAGAGCTCAGTGGGGAAGCAGCCCGCTGTGCTTGCAGCCCTTCCCTGCAGGGGGACGTCCATTCATGTTGTCATTTGGAGTCTTTTAGACAAGGCTTTGAGCTCTGAGCAGCTTATCCATCAGCAGCAAGCGGTGTGGTTAGATAAGTACAGACGTGTCATTTCACATCTGTCGTTTTCTTTCTGTAACCATTCCCATTATCTCATGGGTCCTGTCTTAGGAACAGTGTGTGCATCCGACAGCATAAGAACACATGCGTAGTAGTGGCTGGGCCATCATTATCGCTGCCTTTGTCAAACATATCCCTGTGCCCACCAGGACAGCCTCTGAGCCTGGTGTCCCCCATCACGCTGCACTGGGTGAGTCCCTTTGGGCCTTTTCCACCACAGGGTGAACTATTTATAATACAAACCGGGGCATCTTCTGAGACATAGAAATGTTGGCTGCTGTGTGATTCAGAGAATGCCCCCTCTGCGTCAGTCCGTTCCTAAGACAAACCACTTGTTCCTCATTCTAATGACAATGTAATAATATACTTTACAGCAGAATTTGCTAATCTATAGCAGGTAAGAAATAGCTGTATGTTGAATCTCCTGGAATATTCTCATCCAGTTGTACTATACAGGGTTCTTGGTTGTGACTGCAGTTGCTGTCTGGAAAGGGAAAATAGACTGGTTTGCTTTTTGTTTTGTTACAGCTTTGTCACTTTACCAAGAAGGCAACACATCTGTGTTGGCAGGTTGGCTTTTTATACAGCGTGCTGTATGTAGAAGTACTGTAAGACAAATGGAGTGTTCAATAAAATATGTTTCATTTAAGAAAAAATGTTCTGTGTTTGAAGCACTGTTCTTTGCCGCGATGGGCTGCTTCAGGTGTTTATTCAAGGGCGTCAGTTGCGTTAAAGGCATTCTTAGCAAGGACTGAGCCATAGAAGAACCACACTAGGCCTTCAAGCTCCCCTAAAGGTGAAGAAAAGAGGGGACCCAGGTTTTGCAGACTGAGATCAGTTCAGCCTTGCATGCAATGCAAATGTGCTTCCATGCTGGGCCCTCCAGCTGACCCACAGTGCCTGGGAAAAACCACAGCACGACTGTGTACGAGGTGTTACAGGTATGTTTTTATTTCTTTCTCTTTCTTTCTTCCTTTCTTTCTTTGTTCTTTTTTTTGTTTGTTTTTTTAATTATTTTTTTTTTGTTTTTTTGGTTTTTTTTTGGAAAATACCACGTATGATCTGCTTAAAGCTATTCCCAACGCACAGGTTCCCGTCCAACGGAGCTGTGCAGCGACACAGATTCGAGACAAGAATAAAATCTTTACTCTTCATCTTCATAAGACACTTCCTTTGTTCCCATTACAAAATACTTTTAAGA
The DNA here is from genome assembly GCF_054131305.1 of Coturnix japonica. NCBI lineage: Eukaryota > Metazoa > Chordata > Aves > Galliformes > Phasianidae > Coturnix > Coturnix japonica. Next base: position 24,725,541 of record NC_140666.1, read on the forward strand.
ATAATAACATTTATAAATGTCTCTATATTTGACATCATATAAAATAAACCAAGATTTATAGTCGCTTCTAAGATTCTTCTTCTTCTTTTACACAGCGTATGTTACAATATATACAGTCAATTTTTCACTGTGTTTGTCAAAGCAGCCTGATCTGTACCCACCAGGCTTTAGCTTATATGTACAAGTACGCTAAAAGTGCAAGACTTTATTAATTAAAGCTGCCTGTGTTTTCAGAGGTCTGGAATTGTGTGGCCTGTTGATAATAGATACACACATACATATATATGTATATTAAAAACACACACACCTGTATATCTATATATGAAGGGAGAGAGAGCTAGCACATAGGTGCTTGTGTGCTAGAAAGCCTCAGGATGTCATTGAGCGCTGGAGCCCAACCCCTGGTGCAGGCAGCACCGCTCATGCTTCTCTCATCAGCACCTGGGGGGAACCAAGCCCACCAGCAACCCTCAATTCCAAAGGGATCCCAAAAACACAGGTCGTAGCTATCACCGAGGTAAATGGATAGGAATTCACCTGAATAAAGAGATTCGTTTAGACATTAATTCTTTGAGCATGAGTGATAACTAAGGCAAAAATCCCATGGCCCTGAGCCTACTATGCCTCGTTGGAGGCAGGCTGAGCAGGAGCTCTGGGACTTTGCCCCATGGCACACACAGCTCTGCCCGGGTGGCACCGGGCCCATGAGAGGCTGTGCTAGCGGAAATAAAGGGGGGTGTGATAAAGTGCATGTTTTAGGATGCTTGTTTCAGCAAGGCCAATCTCACATGTAAACATCCCTTCAAATCTCTCCTGCTCCCTTCTGAGAGGCTGCAATAGTGTATCTGTGGTGTAAGTGTGTGCCTCTGTGCGTGCACGTTTTGCTCCCCTCCTACCTGCAAAGCTGAAAGCAACAGCCTATGCCGACATCTGTGTTTGGGCTCCAGCAGTGCCCAGGGTTAAGCCCTCAGCGCCTCAGAAATGTACAAGTTCCTTTTTCCTTTGGAAAGATACAAACAGTAGGGACACAGCTATACACCCACTGAGGAAAGACTCGTTTTCGATTCATAAATATAAACGTATAGTTTAAAAAGTGGCAATTTACAAAAATACAATTTATTGCTGACCCTGCGAGCTCGTTAACACGGCCTGTGTCGCTGTGAGGATACGTTTCGGGTCTGTCAGACTGAAATCTGACCAAGCAAAGTTTGCTGCCATGTGGTGTTCTACTGTATGTGTTTTCATGTTAAGAAAGATACATACACAACAACATCCACCTGGATCAGAACAGGATGACGGAGGAGAAAAGAGTAAAGATTCTCTGTACGTAACCTGAAAAAATATTTGGCTACAGGGAGTAAAAACCATATAAATTTCTCTGCACTTCTTCTTAACCAACATAAAAGATGAGGAATATCTTACTGGTTGTGGTGTGAGCTGGTTTAACGACAGTAAGAAATTCAGGCAAAAGTGGTGTTACATAAATTAGCAGCATTATCCCAATCTCCTGGAAAACAAAACGGTGGGGTTGAGGTATAGAAATAAGGACAAACTCCACGACGGACCTATTGAGCGAGACGAGCTATGTACAGGGGAACCCTGCAGTGTGCTGTAGCGCTGGGATCGGCGTCACAGTGATTCCAGCACCGCGGCCCTCATCGGATGGGGCTTGTCTACAGTGCCGGCATCCCCACAGGGGCTTCAGCCAACCTGCCTGCAGCTGGATGCTGTCCCCTTCAGGTCAAAGATCTGCAGCCAGCACTGGCACAGGCAGGCACGGCTCTGCAGCAGCACGCTGGCCCCTGCCCCAAGCACACCTTTCTCACCAAGTCTTGCGGCTCTGGTGGGCAGGAGCCCCAGGTGAGCATCCTCCTCTTCTTCAGCTCGACGGCGCGCTCCCTCTGGGGCAGGCCTGGCTGAGACTCGCAGCCCATGGGCTCTTTTGAGCGGTGGTGCCAACAGGAGACCTCAGCTGGGCCCCATGGCAATCCCACTCTGTGCGGTGTCCCCTGGTGGGGTCTTGCTGGTCTGAGCAAGTCGGTCAGGGCAGCTGCATCTCGGGCAGGTCAGGCAGGTTGCAGGGCTGGCCCTGGGCATGGCGGCCCTGCGGCTGCGGGTGCAGGAAATAGCTCAGGGGGCTCTGCTGCGCGAGGTGGTGGGGCTGGAACACACGTGGGCTGGGACCTCCAGGCACCGCCTCAGCACCTTGCATCTGCAGGGAGACACAAAGGCAGTTAATTGGACAACCAGCACCCCTCCCTCACTGCTGTCCAAGGCTACCAGAGCCCAAAGGTGATCTGTGCCAACACAGCGGTGAGCTAAGGACAGAAGAGTATGGCGGGGTGGTGGGACGCCCCATCCTACCAGCCCTACAGGCAGCCCAGCAGAAGGCCTTTGGCAGGCAGCTGCAGCACAGCTGAGGGACAGGCAGCCCTATGGCTGCTCCACAGAGCATCACCTCACCATGGCACTGAGGCCTGACTTGCTGCTGACTGAAGCTCTCTCCTCCCGCTGCTGTTCTCTGGACTTACAGCAGCTCCTGTGCACACACATATGCAACAGCAGGAGCATTTCCTTTCCATGTTTCCAACAGCAATTAATTTCTCACTCCAAATGCAGCCCTGCAGCGTATCTCCAGCTCTTCCCCTTCTTGTTTTCTACCATCTTTTCCAGGACAACTATATCTTGCCTCTGCCAACCCAGCCAGTCTTGGAGAGCACATTACTCATTAATTATTAGTTTCAACAGCCCCCCTCCTTGGCAGCCCCGTTCACTTGGCATGCACTGATGAAAACATGCATCAAAAAAACAAAACTGCTTTTCCCAGAGGTTTGTGTTGGGAAACAACCATTTACTGAAAGAAAGCAGTGACTGCAGCTGATATAAACCCCTTGCCATGCTGAGACCCAGCAGCAGGAGGCTGGTTTTCAAGGGGACCAATCCCTTATCACCCATCGCTTCCACAGCGGGATTCCCACCCCAGCCCTCTGGATGAGACGTCATACTTGAAGGCCTGGTTCTGTCTTCTGTTCTCTAATGGACAGCTGGGCTTGGAAATACAGCCTTGAAACTGGGTACCAAGTCAGGCTGGAAATGCTGTGCACACAGGCATGCATAGATAGATATAGTGGGGATGGAAGTCCCATTTCTTCCCCAGATCCCTCAGATCCCACCCCAGCCCTGTACACAGCCACAGACCTTACCTGAAGGTACAGACGGTGCTGCTGAACCTGCTGCTGCGGCCAGGGGTGGAGGTGCAGCGGGGTGCTGCCGGGGTGGGACACGAAGCTGCCATGGGGGAGCATCACGGATGGGGAGAACACGGGCGAGGGGGTGGGGGGCCGCACCGTGCTGCTGCTGATGGGCTGCATCTGTGTAATGGGAGGCAAGGGCTGCTGCTCTGCCACGAATCTGCCACAGGGAGGAAAATCCAGTGTGAGAACCCAACCCTAGCTTTGCTGCCCAGTGCTGAAGGAATCAGAGCAACAGGACTTGTCAATCTGTGCCAAATCCCACATACAAGTCCCCTCTCACTAAGCATAACTGACTAGAACCTCAGGGAGCCACATACATAAGGTTGTATGTCTCTGTGACTTGACCAAGCTCTTCACGCTTTGCAAAAGCCAGCAAGCACATAGGAAAATATTCCAAAGAACTGCAATTAAGAGTTTTTTGCAATTAAAAGAAGTACATATTCTCATTACTTCTCCTAACTAGCTCAGATTTTGTTTCTTTAAGTCTGGTTTGTTTTCATGTGATCGCACACAGGTTCCTCAAAGTAATTTCTGGAGCCACGAAGCAGCACCGTGCCACACCACCACGTGGGAGCAGGGACAAGCAAAGACTCACTTCCCCGGCTGCCTGCTGGCGCTGCTCGGCGTGGGCTGGGTGCTGCCATTGGCGGCAGGTACCATGGCCTGGATGGACTGGTCCAGCAGCATCCTGTGGTGAGGAAAAAGAGGGGGCAGTCAGGGCAGGCCAGATGCAGGCTGCTGGCTGCCAACCTCTAGGAACAAGTCCTGTAAACCCTCCCCTAAAGCACACAAGGAACCACTGATTCTCTTTGGAAAAAAAGCCAATGCAATAGGATGCCCTTACCTGAGGCTCCTGTCCTGGCTGTAGTCAGACTGCATCTGCCTTTCGCTAACATCACTTGGCAGCTGTGCAGCCACTGTAACGGGATGCGCTTGCGAAAACACCGTGGGGTTGTGGTAGAGGGGCACTGAAATGCTCGTCTGCCCTGGCAGACATGTTGGCTGCGCCGGGTTTCCTCGCATTAGGTGCTGCTGCTGCGGTACCTGAAATGCAGAAGCAGATGCACAGATCAGGTTCTGAAGCCCCTCTAGTTATGCAGTTAGCTTCAAACTGGGATAAAGACAAAGAACAGCTGAAGTTCTCCCTGAGTGAAGTGATAGGAATGGAATACGTCTATGCACACAAAAACCCTGCTGGCATTTGTCACCCTTCTATGATCCTCAGCTGTGGGAAGAATTCTTTCATCTAAATAAGGTTCTGGGGAGACATTATAGCTGCCTTCCAGTACCTGCAGGAGAGCAGGGGACTCAGTATCAGTGAGTGCAGTGTCAGGGCAAGGAGTAGTGGCTTCAAATTAAAAGAGGGGAGATTTAGGTTCCATATGAGTAAGATATTCTTTATGCGGAGGGCAATGAGGCCCTGGCACTGCTGCCAGAGCTGTAGGTGCCCATCCCTGGAGGTGCCCAAGGTCAGACTGGTTTGGGCCCTGCCCCCTGAGTGAGGGGGCAGCCAGGGGGGCTGCAAGGTCCCTTCTAACCTAAGTTGTTATGTGATTCTACGCTGTGAATGTAGACCCAGTGATGCTAAGCTTGTTTATCACAGCTGCCTTCCAAGACTCCTCAGCCAGAAACGAATTCCCCTCTCATGACCACGAAACGCTCTGTGCCACCTGCCCGTGTGTGATAATAGTTAGGCACCTGGGATGGAGTGCTGCAGGGTTCCCTGAGGAACGGCCGCGGGGTGGACACAGGGGGGGCCCTGTAGTGCTTGGCCATGGGGCCCGGCTGTGGGGCCTTCTTGGTGCTGGGCTGCCGGGATGGCGGCGGGGCTCTCCGTGGGCTCTGGCGCTGCGTGTTGTTGAAGACCAGTGGGATTGGCTGCTGCATCAGCATCTTTAAGGAGAAGAGAGGCAGGGGTGCGTTACACATCAGATAGGGATATAAGACAGCCTTTGCTGGGCTACTGCCACTAGATGGTGCTTGGGTTTTGACAGAAAATAGGGGCTCTGTAGGCTCCCGCCCTGTGCTGAGGGGCGCAGCTGGCAGGGCCTCCACAGGAGCTGTGCTATGCTCCCAGCTGCTGGGAGACCCTCCTGCTCCTAGCAGGCCTCTGTAAGCACGTGGGATGGCACAAGTCGCATTAACTGCTGGCATCGCCATGCAGGGTGAGTTCTAATCAACCTGACCCCTTACTTGGGGTTGTTTTCCTAAGTCATGACTCCATCCTTAAGCAGTCACAGACAACAGCTACCCCTCAGGGGTAGCCAACCATCCCCATGACTGAGACAACACTGTGCATTCACCCACAGCTCATTTCCAAACACTTCTGCTGCAGACGACTCTGTCACTGATCTGCATGCTCTAAGGAAAAGCAAAGGATGAACAGTCAGGGGGCAGGGAAGTGGTACCTGCAGGTTGGAGTCCTGCACCAGCTGGAGCTGCTCCTTGATGACGTGCAGCTCCTCCTGCTGCGTTTTGATGTCTGCTTGCAGAATGCGCGTCCTCTCCTCCAGCTGCTCCTTCAGCTGGTGCATCATGCCCAGAGGGGCTGGGAAGTGGTACACGGGCTGCAGGGCAGAGATCGAGCATGGCTTGGACCAGTTCCATTGCACACATTCATCGTGATGCTTTTGTGCAAGGCAGGCAGGCTACTGGAATACCTGTCTAGCTATGATTTATAATTCCCTTTTATTTGTGTTTGTGACAGGCTCTTTTCTTATTTTGGCCTATCTCAGACCAGTCATATCACCCCCTTCTTCCACCAGGGCTGTAACACTGTTGTGTCAGTCTGTGCCAGCTGCTAACAACACAGATGAGTCTTCAGCAGCCCCAAGCAGTTTGACAGCTCTGAGCCTTCCTTTAACCTATGTTTTCAGCATCCCAGCTTGGCTGGGGGGCAAGGGCCCAGCTCTCCTGCTTATCACAAAGCCCCAGCACAACCCATTCCCTCCTACCCAGCTTGGAGCAGAAGCTGCATCACACCACGTACCATCACAGCCTGCTGGGAGGGGACCGCCGGCTGCTGAGGGAGGTGTTCACCCGTGGCTGGAGGCGTTGCTACGGCCTAAAAATGAAAACTTTGCTTTATTGGAGGTCCCGGTCCCCAGCACCTCTCCATCTGCTCCCTTCAGCAGCACTGACCTGAGCGCTTCCAGTTGCCGCCAGCCTCAAGGCTGCCTTCTCTGGCACCGCCGGCCGGGTGGGAGTGCTGGTATCGGTATGTCGCATGGATGAGGTGGCTGGAAAAGAGATGCTTTGCTATCACACTGCAGCTGAGCTGTGCCCGGCCACCCTTGCTCTCACTAGGGTGATGGAGGACACAGCACCACAAGGTGTCAGAGGTGCCCAGCCCCTCACTTCCCCACTGAACCGGGCACCTACAGGCAGAGTCAGAGAGTGCAGTGTGAGAGGAGCGGCGGGAGCTGTGGGATGACAGCGACATTCCCTCCCGGCTGGCATCTTGGCTGCTGCCACAGTGGCCCACCTCTAGGTAGCTGCCGTGGCTCTGCAGGGAGAGAAGCACATGTAAGGGGGTGTCAAGGGGAAAATAGCCTCATGCTCTTACTCTCCTTATGCCCCCCCAGGAGCTCCCCACTCCCCTCCCCAAGAGCAAGCAATGGGTGCAGCTGCCCTACTGCTCCTCCTACTGCTTTGCACCAGCAGATGTAGCTTCCTGGTTGTAGAGAAACATAAATGCTATCATATGGGAAGGGGGAAATTACAGCAGTGTGATGCAGTGAGACCTTCTGCTAGCAGGATGGCCTCTGCTCCAGCACAAAAGGTCTCTGGGAGGTATCCACAGTGCATCCTATAAGTAACTCCTATAAAATAATGGCTGAAGAGTAGCGAGGCTAATGGAATGATAATTACACAACAATCCTCTCAGAGTGGCTTTGATTACCGGTCTTATCTGTAAACTATTGAGAGGAGGAATTTAAAAGGAACTGAAATGACCTTGTTAATTGGGCAGGCATGTAGGGATGTGAAACTGATTCAAGCCATGAAAATTACTGTTTTGGTCACATTCCTGAGCTTGAGGCCATCCTGTCCAGTGGTGCAAACAGAGCTGAAATCTGGAGTAAGAACCGGTGCATTGTTTTCCCTGAACTTCCAACCTTTGTTTGAGTATCGGTACCAAGCTGGCATTAACCAAACAGGTGCATGGCAGTACTGCCCTACACTCAAAAACACATGGAAAAGCTGAGCAGCAGCAATGCAAATGCTGGAGTTGCAGCTTCATGTCTGCACCAAGACAGGGTAGACTGGGGCTTACAGCCATGACTCCTGAGCACCTGCTTAAATCATAGCCCTGGCAAAGACTTGGAAGGAGAAAGAAATACAGGAGAAAGAAGAACAAGTAATAAGAAGTGCCTCTGTTCATTAAATTGTGAAGGGATGCAGTACCTTTATTGAAGACGACGCCAGTTCAATTGATGACTCTTCAAGGCCAAGATCTCGCCTTTTTTCAGCTCGGACTTCTGCATAACTAGTAAAAACAAGAAAGAAAATTAAACCATTGTGCCTCTAATTGTGCCTGGCATATATTGGAGAGAATGTTCTAAAGGCTCTGAGCACTTGTAGGGTCAGAATTAGGACTGAAACGTGAATGGGTGAAAGCTTTGTAGGGCACACGAGGCACTGCTGAGCTGAGCTTACTTACAGCAGCGTGGGCACTGAAACAAGTCCCTGAACAATAAATTCAGAGCCTGAAGCACAGCTCAACTGCCTGAAGCACGGTAGAATCAACACAGCCCAGAAGCAATTGCTCTATCTGATGTTTGTTTAAAATAGCACTCTACACGTACTTCATACCAGCGTCTCAACTATCAACACCTGTGTATTGATGTAAGGTGCCCCCAGTCTGTGCTTCTGAATGTGGGAAAGATTTCCAGATTTCCAGCTTCTTCCAAACATTTGACATAAAAAAAGGGGGAGTGATAAAAAAATTTCACCACAACTTGATTCCAAAGGAAATGGATTCTTCAGGAAAGATGCACTGACCAACTACCAGACTCAAGTTAGCAGAACAAATCAGTATGTTGCTACTTCTTCAATCCCTTCAGCAAACACACCTGTGCTCTGAGCACTGCTGTGTGCTGACAGTGGGAGGCAGCAGGTCCCTGGCACAGCTTGGCTCGCTCCAGCCCAGCTCTGCCACCAAGCCTGCAGCCGAGTGCACTGCAGGGCACCCTGGGTGCTGCTGTGGGTGAGGAACATGGCCAGCAGGACAGCAGCCACCTTCCTGCCTGAGTACGTAATGCTCTGAGCAAAGGCTTGGTAGGAGATGTATCGCCCCATTTCACACAGAATCACAGAATGGCTCGGGTTGGAAGGGACCTCAAGGATTACAAATCTCCAACACCCCCCACCAAAGGCAGTGCCAACAACCTCCCCCACTTAATACTAGTTCAGGCTGCCCAGGGTCCCGTCCAACCCAGCCTTGAACACCTCCAGTGATGGGGTATCCACAGCCTCTCTGGGCAGCCTGCTCCAGCACCTCACCACTCTCATAGTAAAGAACTTTCCCCTGACATCCAACCTAAATCTTACCTCCTTCATCTTAAAACCATTTCTCCTTGTCCTGCTGTAATCTACCCTTTCAAAGAGTTGACTCCCCTCCTGTTTATAGGAGTATATACATTACTTTCAGGTACTGTAAGGCTGCAGTGAGATCACTCCACAGTCTTATTTTCTCCAGGCTGAACAATCCCAGCTCCCTCAGCCTGTCTTTGCAGGGGAGGTGCTCCAGCCCTCTAATCATCTTTGTGGCCCTCTGGACCCTCTCCAACAGCTCTCTGTCTTTCTTGTACTGGGGACTCCATACCTGGACACAGTACTCCAGAGGGGGCCTCACAAGGGCAGAGTAGAGAGGGACAATCACCTGTCTGTCCCTGCTGGCCACCCCTCTTCTGATGGAGCCCAGGATGCCATTTGCTTTCTGAGCTACAAGAGCGCACTGCTGGCTCATGTTACGTTTTTCATCCATCAAGACCCCCAGGTCCTTCTCTGCAGGGCTGCTCTCAAGGACTGCTCCTTCCAGTCTGTATATATGCCTGGGATTGCTCCAGCCCAAGTACAAAACCTGATAGTCATGGACAGTGGTGGCTTTCAAGCCTAGCTGCCAAAGCATGGTGAAAACACATGACGCTCTTCCCCAGGTTCCCTGTCGTAATAGCTTTCTACAATTGCATACCGTTTAGTGTGCTAATCCACACAGCAAATATTTGGCTTACACAAAACAGGACCGGAAAACATAATGGATGAGGACACGGAACACATACTTTAAAGTGCTTGCCCTACCTAACTACCAGGTGAGTGCACACAATGAACTCAGGTTTGGAATTCCATTGGTGGTAAGTGATGTAGTAGTGCGTCTGCAGCCAGATCCACTGCTGGCCCTTGGTCAGGAACCGGTAGTAACACGACTTGCCTTTTCCAAATTGCATCACTGGTAAACAAAAAGAAAGCACATTATAGCAAGAGACCTATAGAACGCTCATGGCACAAAGGTGATTAGAAGGAACGTTCCGCCCTAGCCTCGTTACCATGCTAATGTTGCTCTTGTGGCTTTATAAGCATGACAGGCACACAGCCACTTGACAGCTTTCCTTTGGGCTCTTTCCTGCTACCAACTTCCACAATTTCCATAAGAGTGCACTTTAATATTTAGAAATCGTTCTTGTAACTACTAATTTTGACATCATTTTATAACTGGTTATATTTCCACAACTAATTAGCGGGCTTCTCTGAAAGTAATAAGCATAAGTAATATCATTTAAACAAAGTATTGGTTTTCCAGAAATAGATGAGGATGCATTTAAGATGGTGGGCTGGATCCAAATAACAGCACAAATAATATGGTGGTGGAAATTAGCAGTCACACTGAGAGCTGTAAGAGCTACCCCGAATACAACAACTGGAGTACGTATCAGAGTATACCCAGAAAAATCACAGGTGCTGTAATATAACAGGAACATAACAAGGGGAACTACATTAAATAACCACTTTAATTGCTCCCATACTGCTGGCAGTACAAAATGAAACATGCTTACTTAAAATACCCATAATTAACGCAAAGTGAAATAAAAATGCGGTTGAAGCAAACCCATTGCACTTTACAGCAGGCAGGATGGGATGGCAGCCCACCTGCCAGCTGGGAGCCTGTCCAGCCACGAGGACACAGGCACTTTTACAAACTCTGCTTTGCTAACTGCCAGGGCTGCCCTTCTCAGCCATCCCGTTAATGAGGATGTGCTTCAGAAGGAGCATTTAAAGAAGGCCTTCTGGCTAACGTGCCGTGCTGCTGACTGCCCAGCACCTGGTCCTGTCCGAGGCATCCTGAAGCTACTCCTGGAAGTCATTCACCAGCACCTGACTTTGCCTGTCTGAACAGTGGGCGTACTGTGGAGGGACTTACAGTGTTCATGGCACCTAGCGAGAAGCTCCAGGTCATCGGCGTGGTAGTAGTCATACCCTGATGTTCCCAGCACCTCAAAGGGTAAGTATCCTATAATAGGCGGAGCCCTAGGAAAGAAGCAAAGGGCAGGTGGTGAGCACAAACCTGCACTGTAACACCAGGGCAATACTACGACCGAAGCCATCAGGTGCACCCACTTGGTACCTCCATCTGGGAGCAGACTGTCACATATACAGTGATGCACTGCCAGATACAAGCAAAAGGCACAGAGAGAAAGAGGCAAAAACTGCAAAAAACATGAAAAGGTGTGTGTTTACTGCTTCGTAGCCTATTCATTATGTGGGTGTAGGGAGGGCATGTGCGTATGCAGTGACTCAATCCATTAAGCACGCCCGTGAAATGTGGCTTGAGAAACACTATGGATGTTTGTGTGCGTAATAACCCAGAGCCCCAGCAAAATTCTCCAGCAGGTTGGATATAAATGTCATCTGGGTAGTGACTGTAGAGGAAAAAGTAAGTGGGAAGCTTCTGGATATCAATGGGAAATCCTCCCCTGTCTTTCCTAATGACCCAGCTCCACGTTCATCCCCTTGGGAGCATAAAAGGTTATTCAAGTACAGAGGGCCAGAAGAGGTCCATGACCTCTCCCCTCCTTGGCTAAGTTTCCTGAAGGGACGTTCAAAATCCTGGCAGTGCCTCCCTAGTGCTTCCCCACAGCCATGGGCAGCCTGGCAGCAAATGGCTAACAGGGCAGAGGGAGAAAAAGGCCATATGGATGGGGGTCTGCTGGGCAGCAGCCCTGTGGCACAGCCCCATAAGGATCAAGGGCTCAGCAGGAGCTCTGGAGCCCAAGAGATATGCCAGACCTGGCCCAGTGCGAGGAGCTGTCTGCATGAACCAGGCTTCAGCACTCTGACAGCACATTTCTGGACGCAGAGAGCTCTCAGCACACAGTGGTCTCAGCCACAATACAGCCCCATTGAGCCAAAGGACTTTTCATAGAGCACTGTGTTCCTTTTCCTCATGTGACCCAGATTTCTGTTAACGATGATAATACATTTATTAAAGTGTCCTTGCCGTCTCTTTGGCAGATTGGCCGGTGTCTCTCGACATGCTTATCTTCAAGACAATAATGCCTTTCAGATGCACATCAGATAAACATTTAAGCTGATCAGGGAAGTATTATGCTTCCATGACTTTCGCCAGACTTCTTTAAATGAGAAAGCAACCACAGAATGCTCCTAATCTGTCATTTGACAAGGAGCTGGCTTGCTTGTGGAACCATTTAGAAGTGCCTTGTTAGCATAACTTCCAGCGTTGGGGCCTGCAGCTGGCTGTGCAAATGCAAAGCAAGGTTTTCCAGTGAAGTTCTGAGTGCGTGGCTGAAGGCTGGGTCAGCTGCCCAAAGGACAAGGAACCCAGCTTTCAGCCTGGCCAGAGCAGACCTTGCAGTCTTTTAGTAACAGGAGGGAAAACCAAGACAATGAAGAAGAGAAGCAGAATGTTAACAAAGTTCACAGGTTTTCTTCTTCCCCCTGTGTGCATATAAACACCAAGAAAACAGGTTTTCCTGTTTTTCTAACATCTAACCAGGTCTGTACGGTGCTTTCTGTATTATTCAGCATGACTCCATGCATGCCATGGCCATTATTTGAAAGGTCCTGGGCACACAATGAACCTACTGAGGGCACACCTCTAGGATCAAGACCTGTGAGCTGATGTAGCCAAGGAAGAAACAGGATAATATCCAACAACATTTCACAGCATCCTACAGTTCCCAGGGATTGCACTGGAGAGAGGTTTGAAGCATTGATTACATGAGACAGCCCACACGATTCCCTTCTGGTTCTGGGGTCTGGTGCTGTCACAAACCGTCTCAGTGTCTGTACTAGCTTAATCTACTCCCAGCAACAATGGTCTCCTCACTGAGATTCCAGTGGGACTGGAGTGGCTGCGAGAGCCTGGTGCAGAGCTTCCTCTCTGAGTCATAACCTAGATTCATTCATCAAAAGGCTCTTTGATATGCTGCAAAGAAGCTCCTGCCTGCCTTACTCACAGCAGCTTCTGGGCACAGCCCTTTGGAGAGCCAGCTCGCTGCTTCAGACAGTGACATAAGGGGCTTAGGGCTCTTTGAGGAATCCTTGTTAAATCACCTGATTCTGAAAGTGTGCCTCATTGGACAGGCCAATTAAAGTCTAACAAAGTCACTGCAGTGAGATCCCAACAACAGGACTAACGAGCCGGCTGTGCCAACCCACACAGCAGTAAGTGGGGCTGTCTGCACTTCAAGGTGTGCCGCACAAGAGCACACTGTCCCTACTGCAGCAATGCAAGTTGTTCCCCATTTGTGTTTGCACTCTCTGATCCAGATGCACAGACGACACTCAGCCTTTGCTCCCTCTCCAGTAGAGCTTATCTCCTCCAGCCTTACCTACCAGGGGTGATGCTTTGCAGAGCTTGCGAGGGGTGGCGGAATGGAGAGGGCAGCATTTGGCAATGTGTTTATGTTTTCATGTTGAATGAAGAGAAGCGAGAGAGAACAAAACCCTCCAGCTTCTTCTGAAGTAAATGAATCCTATATTAATTAGCTTAATGAAATCATTCCAGACTTCTTCATTCTGCATTCCTACCCTACCGCGTTCAGACAAAAGCAAATCTGCAATTAAACTACCTAATCCACTGCTTTTTCTAAATTCCATCACTTATCGGGGTGGAAATCAAATGTTTATCAATACAGCAAAACATGCAGCAGGTACTTGGAAGCTGCAGATGGTGAGCAGAGGAGCTAAGTGGTAGAGGGAATAGAATCCATGGTGCTCAGCATCAATGACTTAATGCCCTGGTGAAGCTGGACTTTTCTCTAGACATTCACCCTTTACTTACATAGTTTCTTAACCTCTTTAAGTATGACAGAGGGCAAAGCTTTTAAGGAAGCTTGATAAGTAAGTTTGGAATATCATTATCTATGTAGTGTAGTTTAATTACAGCCATTTTACTTGGGATCTCAAGCAATAGCAATGTAAACATTTCTATTTTTAAACTGCCGTTTGCTTATACTTCAGTGCCCAAATCTCTTACCTGTGGTCCAAGAATAAGAACTTCCACTCCAAACTATGCCTCGATGTAAATTCTTCGCATGGCTCTTCAACATTGCAGAGCTCCTGCAAAACAGTTGGCTCTCTCAGATATTTCATTATGCACAATGACAAAAGGAGTCCTCTCTCACGACCAAAAATGCATCACTTATAATATGATATATAACAAACCCTAGCAAAACACAGCACTTTAAAAGCACTTGGCTTTTCTTCCTCCAAAAAATGCATTAACCTCGTTTTACGGAGGCAGAAACTGATGAAAAACGGCTGAACAATTTATTCAGTGCTGAGTTTCAGAGCTCTTCTCAAATGCAACCCCTGTTTTACATTTACTCTCTCCAAAATAAACATCACCCCATTCCGTCAGGCCCTCAGCATGGCCAGTCTGTGTCACTGGATCACAGAATCACACAACATAAAGGTTGGAAAAGACACAAAAGGAACAAGGCAGTGGGAGAACCCTCACCTTTAAGAACTGTGGTGTGACAAGACGAACTGTCGCTACGAGGCAAATCTGCTCCTCCATGGCTGACCTGAAAGCTCGTGCAATAGCTGACTCAAAGCCATTGCAGGAGGGTGTAGGCACTAGACACAACCAGAGAATTTATTTAAGAAGAAAAGGAAGGAGACTCTTCTTTTCATGTCAGGACAGGTGCAATGACTGATGAAACCCAAGCAGCAAATTCCTACCCATACCATGATGCCACGCTGATAAACACTGACGTTATTCAATGCATGATCCTTTAGGCTGTACAGGGCTGCATCAACTCACGTCAATTCTGACAGCTCACAGCACACAGCTACAGTCTCTTTGCTGGCATTTCTGCTCAATTCCAGGGCATGTTTTGCAAGTGTCCCTTTAAAACCTCAGATTGAAAACCAAGAGGATACAGAAAGAACTACTGCCTTATCCTGGCCTGAGCCTTTTTTTTTTTTTTTCAATACAAAGGAAGTCACAACTGGATGTTAAAACATTTGGTGACCAAAAGGCTGGATTATTGTCCTGAGGAAAAAAACAACAACGCAGACCAACCCACAACAGGCAGTGAATCAAATGGAGGGAGGGTTGGTCTGGTGCCCCTTCTCTGCCCAGCAGCTTGCCCTGATCCTTTACATGAAAAGCCCCTCTAACAAACCCACAGCGCACTCCATCCCTGCTGGTTACAGCCTGTTTAGCTGATACAAGGCTTCACATGGCTACAGAAGAACACAAAACTAAATGAGAGAGGCTAAGAGATAGCAGTAGGCTGGAGACGTGACTTACCATGAGTAAAATATTTAAAATCCACTACAAATTTCACATATTCATATGTCAGAGGTTCATTTGGATCTAAGCTGCCCCTCGCTAAATGGCAGCAAAACTCTATTTGCTTTTCCACTGAAAAGAGAGAAAGAGAGGGAGACATCAGGAACACAACCAGCAGTCTGCACTTTAGAATGCTCAATATATGGACTGTGTCCATGTTTTTAGACCCACCCTGCTGCTGTTGAGATGCTCCGAATGGCCACAAGCATGTAACTAGTGGGAGCAATGATCAGCTTGCTCTGTGACCAGCATGTGACCACCCATGGCTCTGCAGTACCCAGCTACGTTGGGGCTGAAGTCAGTGGCAGCTGCCCCTGACAGAGAGGGAATGGGCCGGGAGCAGGACAGCAGAGACCCGGGTGGGCAGCCCAGATAGGAAGGCCGCTGCTTAAACTGCATGGAGGGCTTCTCAAGTGGCCTGAGATATGTCAGTTTCTAAAGAACAAGACTCTGCCAAAACCGTTTGGTACTTCTCCTGCCCTCATTCTTCCCCCAGACCCCAAACTCCTTTCACAGGCTTATTCCCACTCCAGGAAAAATACTTAATGAGGGCAATTTCCCTCTGTCCTGTGAGCCAAAGCAAACAGTAAAGGACACACTGTCCAAATCGAGCATGGGTAGCAAGCAGTAACATTAGCTGATGTACTGCATCAAAATTCAGAATATTCACAGAGGCAAAGCAGCAGTGGCAGACAGGAGAACTCTAAACAGCTCGGAGCTCCCTCTGGGAGCTGTTTGCCTGTGGCAAATCTCCTTGATCAACAGATGAGCAAAGAGCTTACCGTTCAGAAAATCAGCTGCAACGGGCTCTGTCATGAGCACACGTGGAGAAAGGAGCTTGTACACCTCACTCTGCTCCCGCTCAGGCAGAAAGTTTAATATATTTTGGTCCACCAAATCTGACTGATGCAAAAGAATGCTTTGTCATGTTCAACAGCACAGGCTGACACAACCACACGTGCTTTCATCCTACAGTGGAGCACAGATGCTGCCAATCTAGAATACACTTAACACAAGGGTCTAGGGCAGAATATCACCCTCAGCTTATTTTACCCCCAGGCTGCCATCTATTAGCAAAAGGCTGAACGGGCCCCAGTGGCTGCCCTTCAGTTCAGCCACATGCAAGCTGGAAGAGCCCTGGTACCACAGAAACACAACAGGAAGTGAAATTTATCGTTTCAGAATGAAAACATGAAACCTTTCCCTTTGGAAGCATGAGACAGAAGATGAGACAGAGCTCCTGCTCACCTCCTCCCCTGGCCTTTCAGGCTGACTGGCAAAATTAACTTGTCCTGCAAGTGCCCTGGTGCTGATGAACCCATATGTCCTGATTAAAGGGGTTCTTCTGTAATGTCAGCACATATTTGTTTCTCTGCACATCAAGTTGTTCAGACAGGTTAGGATACTCAGGCTCAAATTTGTCCTCACAAAGCATAATCTATGCCAGATAAAAACAATAAATGTTCCTGAGGAGCCAGCAGAAGCTTCCATACCCAACAGAAATGGGAAACTCAAACATTTTTGGTACTAAAGACCCTGGGCTGCAGTGACAGGGCTGTGTTAAGACAGGAGAGCCATCCTGCAACGCATTGCATTGTCAGAACTTACCGGTAAGTGCCCAAGCAGAGATGAGACACTATCGGATACATAAATAATAATCCCATCAGTGGTAAGAGCGATGAGGAAGCCATCTAATGCCTAATGACAAAAGATGAGACAAAAGGAAAACAAAAGAAATACACACCGGAGCAACTTCCAGTACAATAAATAGGCTAAATTATTCTGTGGTTTTAGACTGTTGGATTCTAAACCCAACATAAATCGCTTATGGCAACAATAGTTCAACATGGGGGAAAAAAAGTGTGCTGTTTAATTCAGCATTTTTTGTATATGTTCTTATTTGCCCATTAATACTAAATCAACTTCTATTTTGTACCCAGTGAGTACTTATTTTATATGAAGCAAGATGGTGGTGGTTACATTTTCTACACCCACACAGTCCTGGTGACTTCAGTCACTTCATTATGCGTTTTGAGTTGCACAACAACTGACCAATTCAGTGTGTACAGAGATGTTAGATAGAAGCACAGCAAAACCAGTGCGATGGATGGACGGACAGATAGATGGATACTGTTTTTTAGCAATCCGTGACTAATAGATCAAGAGACAAGACTAAGAACAAGATCTAAAGCTGTATTTAATTTGCTTAAAGCACTCATTTTCTAGGCAAGTGATGTGACAAGTTGAAAATTTGTTTTCCCTGTTTCTCACAGTGGCTTATGGCCTGGAGTCCACGTTCTCTGTGCCTTCTCAGTTTCTGCATCTTCTTTGAGCACTCCCTTTGCTCTTCACAATCACCTTCTCGTGCAGCCCATCCAGGCTCTGTCCCTGTTCTTCTCTAACACTCCCAAGGTGCTGGACATCTGACCTATGCACCATGCACAAAGCCAGCTCCTTTAAAACCATCATTAGGCTGCTCTGCAGCCCAGTTTGCAGGGAGCCAGAGATGCCATGCAGAAGCAACACTCAGCAGCATCCCCTGCAGCTGGTCACTCCCTACCTCACTGTGACTCCCTGCTTTTGCTAAAAACAAGCCATCTCTTGGTAAAACCACCAACTTGAGGTAAGCTGGTCAATGGGCTCAGCCCGGCACACCAGAAGTTATTAGAAGGCTCACCCCCCCTGCCACTTCTAAGAGGGAAATGTGTTTTGGTTCAGCTGGAACAAACTGGCTTTGTTTGGTAAGAAATTCCCAGAAAGAATGAACAGACTTTTCCAGGGAGGTGAGTCACGACATCCTGATGAAAAGGAGTAACAAAGACACCGCCGCACCTCCCAGCTCGGCCCAGCATACACCCTGATTCTGGTGGTGCAAATTGCAGCTATGCAGCAGAGAAGCCCTCAGCAGAGGAACATGCAGTACAAAACCAAAGCTGCATCCTTGAGAAAGGAAAAACTCAGGTTCGTTGGGTGTTTCCAGAGCCAAATACGGGACAAACTGGTCTCACTTCCAAACGAAATGCCCTTTTTCTTTAAGGGGAAGCAGTCATATTTTTAATTCTATGCCTGCAAAGCATTTAGCACAACGCTGGTCTCTATCAGGTTTGGATTAGATGTGCCAGTAGAGGAGAAATCATTAACACGGGGACCTACAGGTGAACAGAACTGCATCTCTGAGCGACTCCACTGAACTGATTAGTTCTTGCTAATCTGTGAGGCTTTAATTTCTTCTTACCTCTAACATCAACTGGGTGAACTCCTCGTTGCTAAGAAATGAAGGCTTCCAGTCTTGTCTAATCTCACAGGCTTCTGTCTGTGCTGTGATTTCTAAGAGAAAAAAGCATGAAAAAAGCAACATTACTCATAATCACCGGAATGTTGTTTTTTTTTCTTCTTTTTCCAGTTTCAAGTCACACAATTTCTTTTAAGAGGCTTTCAGAGGAATCATCCTCAGATCATTCTCTGCACAAAGCCTTCTTACACACGACACTCCATTTTCACATCATCACAATGCAGACACATAAGAAACCAAGACAAGGAAGAGGGGGCATTTGGGTGCCCTCAGTACCTTTTTGTTTCTGTAAGAAGTCGATGGTCCTCTGCAGTATGGTGGATTTGTCCATCTTGAGAGGGTGGCCGTGCCCCTGCAGCATGGTGCAGAGCTCTTTAATGAGGACATTGAACTGGTCTCTCCTCTTCTTTTCAGATTTGTTGCGTGATGCCCTGCATGACAGAAAGGTAAATGTCGCTCAGTAAAACAAAGGGCCTGAAGCTCGGCACGAGGCCCCATCTCAGCAGAATGCTTTAAATACAGGAATCTGAGCTTCTGCTGCGACCGCTCGCCTGTACACAATTAGGCTTGGGTGTCAGTGCTGGTGCTTGGAGCCTTGCAGCAGGACGGAACTCCCCGTCAGCAAGCAATGCCTGCAAGTAGCAAACAGCATTTACAGGCATTTATGCCTCTCTATGTCCATCCCTGCAGCATTTCTCACTCTTTCAAAATCAGGGATGACTACACGAAGGTGAAATTTCCCCAGTAAGAAAGTCCTGGCACCACACACTGTCTTTTTGCCCACTCTTGCTTTGCAGTTAGTATACAAGCACGTAAAGGTCAAAACAAGAAGGCTGTCTCCTTCCTGGATCTGTAATTGCAGAAGTAGCTTGTTGCCAGAGGACGCTGTGCAGAGGCAACTTGACTGCAGAATCAAGTCAAGTACAGGCTCTCCTATCTGGTTTTGAAAATCTAGAGTAGCAGCGGCATGACTTATGAAATTGGGCATGTTGAGAGTCTGGCTAAGGAAACCACAGACTCGTTTTCAGCTTGCATTAATGCAGTTTAAGAATGCTTTTATTAGAGTTTTATAAGGGAAGAAAGTAAATCCATTCAGTTTCTTCCAAAATGTTCTTTCCAAAGCTCATAGCTCAGATAATTCTATTTTCATACAACCTCTTCCAACAGTCATTAATTTTCTTTACGAGCATATTCATGACAATACATGCTCCTGTGCCCCCGACCGAGGGTGGTATGCAGCAAGCATTCCTGTTCACATTCAGGTTGGCATTCGGAGGTTCTCACACACACATTTGCAGCAACTCTCTCTGTTTTGGCACTGCTGTGTGATGAGTAATTAGAACAGAGCCAAGCTCCTCTGGAGGGAGACCAACTCTGCCCGGTGCTAAGCAGCACTGCCCCAGGTGAAGCCAACAAAATCATTGGGACGATAAACAGCTATAGGATAACACGAGATTCTGAGGGCAAGGCAATATAATCCAAGGAGCACTGAGCTTGAAAATGGTGACATAATTACATTTTACGTGGCCCACTGTACATGGCCTGAAAACCACAAAATTTTGCCTCTGACATGAGTGTCCCAAGTACTTTTTCAAGCATCACACAACACAGCAATTACAGTTCTCCCCTGGGAGTGCTTCCATGCTCCATGCATCCCCTCATACCTCTTTGCCCTGTCCTTCTCATCTTCATCCATCAGTTCGTTTACACAGCGCAGGGCTCTGAAAAGAAAGGACAGAAGTACTTACTGAGTCACGCTGCCAGATCTTGCAGAGGATGTCAGATCATGGAGCTTTCTAGTTTGTGTGTTATGACCTCCTGGATGGTTTTATCATCTAATTCCCCAGCCTCCTTTTCATTACTTTGTTTCTTGCTTATTCTGACCGAAGGTTTGAGAAGTAAAACCTCTGCCATATGATCATACGGGAAAAAAACCAGCAGCCCCCAGGCTGCCCTTGCGGTCCCCCTCATGAAATGGCCTCAGTCCCAAGCAAGCCCAGCTAGCACCTGATATATCCAGGGGAACACAAGGGATGGGGAGCCCTACCAGCGTCCTTCTTTCTGCACAGCATCTCCCAGCAAATGTGAAAGCTGACCTCAGCTCGGTGTCTGGGCCAGGCAGCACTGTGTTTGGCCTGCCTGGGGGAGCCAGCCTGGCTGCTGAAATTCACTGCAGTGCTTAAGGAGCACCTGAGATTTCTATCCTGGTGCAAGGGCATAGGAGGAAGGAGGAAGCTGTGCTGATCCCCCACAGGATTAGTATTAGGCAACAGCAAGGTATGATCCAAGGGACAATATGAGACAGATTCACCTGAAGTGCCCTGCAGCCATCGCCTGCTGTTGGCTCCACCATCCTCCCAGCTGCATCCTACTGTAGGGACTCACAGCTGACATTCCAAGCTAGAACAATTCCTTAGCTGGCATCACCCAGGGAATGGAAGGGAATGAGAGCTGGCCTCTCCAGGGCCTGCCTGCAAGCATGGGCTGCTGCCTGTGGTGTATTCTAACTGTTCCTGCAGCACAGCAGGTGAGAACAGTTGGAGACAGTTCCCAGGAAAGATGTGGCACTCTCAAGCCCCATGCAACAACGGCAAATTCAGCACAGTGAGGGTGACCTCTTCACTGGGGACTTGTTCTCAGTGCCTCTGATTGGTAAATCAAAATAAAACCATCCACAACTTGAGAACATGCCAAAGACGCTGCTCGTGGTATCTAAAGGGTGGGAGACAAGTGGGTGGGGTCGGGCTCTAAGGTCCATTGACAGGACAAGCGACAGTGTGCACAAGCTGCAACATAAGGAAGAACTCTTATGAGGGGACACAACCCTGACACAGCTGTCTAGAGAGGTGGGGGGATCTTCTTCTCTGGAGATACCCAAACCCAATGGGACACGTTCCTGTGCCACTGCTGTAGCAAACTGCTTTAGGGGGGTTGGACGTAGAGCTCCAGAGGTCCCTTCCAACCTTACAGTTCTGTGATTCTGTGAAACACAATAGAAAGTCAACCTCCCTCCTCTGCTCCAAGGCCAGGAATCCCCTCCCTGCAGGAGACCTGGGCAGAGGAAAGTGTGTGAATTCTTTAGTCCCCAATGTGAAGGTACTCCATGTGGAGGGAGTGGCTCTCTCTGCCTGAGTCACTGCAAGCTAACAGCCAAGCGAAACATTACCTGCTCTACTTCTCAGATTCATCAGTCCAGACTGACGGAGTGGGATTAGCACTTCTTATCACCATGTAAATAGAGATGGAGAAAAATTAATCCTGGAAGGAAAAGCAAATCCAGTTAAAACAGAATTGCAAACAAGACATAGCCTAAAGAGCAGCAATCACTGCAAGCCGAAGAAGGATGATGGCACAGATGAGACTTGTGCACGGGTGTGACTATGAGCCCTCTGGGACCTGGTGCTGGGACACCAGTACAAGTACTGACACCACCAGTACTTGTAGCCACAGTGACCAAGCAAACATGCCTACATTTCTGATAACCCAACGGAGAAGCAATAGCTTCCTCCCTTCTCAAAGACATGGAAGCACCTCAAAGGGAAGGAAGCCCAGGAAGACAGTGTAGAACTGCTGCACAATACACATGACAAGCACTGGAGAGTGCAGAGGTTGAACTCATTGTGTGTGACCCACTGCTAACCACCAGGAGCCTGTCTAGTGGTACAGGGACAAGGTTTGTAGGGGAGCCTGAAACAACGGGCCAAACTCCTGCTCACTGCAGCACAGTGGAACAATGTCAGTCTGTCTGCTCAGAGCACTCGGCTCAGGAAAACTGAATGACAGGGGCTTATCCAGCACAGTGCAGACGTTACTTAAAAGGGGACTGAAGCTCCTGACATAGCAGAAGTATGAGAGTAACACATAAATATTCCAAGTGTTTCAGCTATAAGAGATTCAGGAAACTGCAGCTGAGACCAAGCAAACTTCCAGGGAAAACCTTATGCAATGACTAGTATCCTCAGTGAAGCTGCAGCTGGGAACAACAACTAGGTAATGAGCTCAGGTACAGCAGCCCTACTCTGCCTTGTCTCATGGCAACCCTATACTGGTCAAATTACAAGCTTCTATCCCAGTTCTAAAGGATCGCATGATCTTGCTTGCTATCCTATTGACCTACATTACAACTGAAATTCTTATCTTGGCCGATGCTTCTCATGGTCAGTGCTATTTTTTCAAGATTGTATCATTGCTTCTCCTCCAGAAGGATGACCCACATTGAAGTTGTTCTAACTCTTACTAAGTTCTAATATATGGAGCTAAAATATATATATTCTTTTTAAAACAATGAGCTTTATTTATAAAAACTACTTGGATCTACACCCACAGATTTATTACCATTTGTCAGAAAACATTTTTTCATACACAGGCCTAAACACAGAATCATAGAATGGGTTGGAAGGGACCTTTAAGATCATCTAGTTCCACCGCCCTACTATAGACAGGGATACCTCCCTCTAGACCAAGCTGCTCACAGTCACATCCAGCCTGTCCTCAAATGCTTCCAGGAAGGGGGCACCCACAGCTTCTCTGTGCAACCTGTTCCAGTGTCTCACCACCCTCACTGCAAAAACTGAGTCAAACAAGGATTCATTCTGGGTTTTGAGTGCAAAGCTTTGCACAGAAACCTCTCAGATGTCTCATCCATTGGCCGTCTGACAACTGGAAGTTGCCAGGAGCCAGGCAGGATTCAGCTAGTGTCACCAAGCCTGAGTGAGTTCCCTGGTCTCCAGCAGAGCTACTGCATCCCATTGAGCATGGTCAATGAGGGAGAGGGGCGATGAGCCTGCCCTGCATCTCTCCTCAGACAAAATAAATGGTCATAAAAGAAGTCACAGGCCCAAATGCACAGAGAAGCTTTTTGCATGATGCAGCAGGATGGTGAACTGTAAAAAGAATCAGCAGGAGACACCTAAGGACAAAATATTCTTAGCCGGATTAAGCACTTCAGGACTACATTTAGCTAAGTGCTTTTTGTCTTGTTATGAGCCAGTGCTAAATATAGTAACCAGAATACTTAAGAATAGTTTCATAAGGGTTGTATACACTCCTCAGCAAGGTAAGGCACTTAGCACTACTGACAGCAGCGTGTCTGCATGCTAAGAGTATTTTAAATAGCTCCAGATAGAATCTCTTTGACCTTAACTGTATTAACCAGAGGGATCAAAATTTATTTATTGCCTCCTGAAAATCCTCTCCTGCAGTGCTCAATGAGAAGGACTCCTGAACTCTCCAGACAGGTGAAGAGAGGACACCTGTAGTACTGCCAGCATCCATTCCTATGCTGACTATGGCAGGTGATGCTCAGTATTGCCACCAAGAAATGCACATTCATCATTGCATCCATCCTCTGAAGAGGACGTTTTGCAGAGCTGTTTGACTTCAGGTGCTGCAACGTTTTGAGTAAAGAAAATGCTTATCTATCAGGTAGCTGTAAAACATCAGAACACATGCATTACCTTAAGGACCTCTCTTAAAGGTATATAGGATTAGTAAGAATTATGCCCTGAAGCCAACAGCTCATATGAATGCTTCAGTGTAGCTTTAATGTTAAAGGTTTGGCTATGCTACTGATGGCAAGATGGAGATTGCTTGGTGGGTGTGATAATGCTGATTTCTTTGTGATTGGGAGCTTTCATCAGTCACCCCAAACCAGCCCTGACCCCAACTATCTGGAGTGCTTTTCCAAACTGTATCAATTAAAAATATTCTCTATGCAGAAAAAGTTGGTTATAGAACCAACTTTAGGTAGTTGGTTATCACTCATTGGAACTTTGCACTTGAGTGATGTGCAGCAGTTAGGAATTCTTCAAATCTATACCATAGGAAGTATTTTAATTATGGAAAGGTGCCACATTAATAATTTCCACAGATTTTACACGCAGCAAGTTCAGCAGAGAGCCCTCAATTACAAGAAGCAGCACTTTACGCCACAACGTAGTCATAAATAAGAGACTTAATGCATTCTCCAGCAAGACGATTTATATGCCAATATGCCAATGCTTCATTCTCCCAGAGGCAACGGGAGGGCATGGCTGAGACTGACAGCTAAACAGCTGATTTAATTTTTAAAAGGCACAATTTAACCTTTTCAGTAAAGTGTTACTGATTCAATTATAGGATGCTAATGTAAATGACATTTGAAAAACCAGCAAACGCCTCTGAATGTTTCTGGCTGCTCTGTACCAGGCAAGTGCTTGACAGAGATGCTGTGTTCTCACAGTGCCCAGCCACTCACCCATCACACCAGGACATACTGCAGCTTTCAGGGAACTGCATCCTTCTCAAAAGTTGTTTCTCTCCACATCCTTGCTCCTTATCCATCATCTTTGTATTCCCATTGCTTTCCTTCCTCTCTGTGTCCTTTCCTCTTACTTAACACTGAGTGTTGTGTGCAGTGCTGAGCCCCCCACTGCAATAGTGACATGGAGGCCCTGGAACATGCCCATGGATGGGCAATGGAGCTGTGAGGGCTCTAGAGCACAAGTCTGATGGGGAGCAGCTGGGGGAACTGGGATGGGTCAGTCTGGAGCAGAGGAGGCTCAAGGAAGATCTCATTATTCTCTGCAGCTC
Organism: Coturnix japonica; assembly: GCF_054131305.1. Taxonomy (NCBI): domain Eukaryota; kingdom Metazoa; phylum Chordata; class Aves; order Galliformes; family Phasianidae; genus Coturnix; species Coturnix japonica. Next base: position 24,750,475 of record NC_140666.1, read on the forward strand.
CCTGGAAGGAAGCTGTGATGAGGTGGGGGTTGGCCTCTGCTCTTACTTACCTCCCTGAGCTGCAGATACCCTTCCCCGCTGCACCGAGCTCTGCACTTAGCTCGTTACCTGTGACAGATTTATGACTACATTCATTATAGCAGTAACAGCTTCAGACAGAAGCTAAGAGGAGCCCAAAGAAAATGGATTACAGAAAACAATTACACCACAAAGAAGGCTGTATCAGAACACTGTGATTCAGCACAGAAATGAAGCGAAATGAAAGACAGAGGGAGGAACAATGCTGCTGTAGGTTTTCTCTATTTTTTTGGGTTTTGTGTTTTTTCTTAACTAGGATATGCTGCCTTCTGACAAAGGGAAAGGGAAGAGAGATTAAAAACATGAACAGACACTTGAAAAGAAGAGATGATTACTGGAACATGGTGTTCTCTAGGATTTTTGTCAGATCCTGGAGAAAATAGCCAGCCAACTTTGTTCTGTTCCAGCAATTTGCAAAGCCTCGAAGGCTAAAGATACAACACTGGAGAAGATTATTTAAAAGTCTCCAGGGTTTCTGTAACGAGAAGAGCATGCATTTAATTAATTCTATCAATTTGTCTAATAGCCTATTAAAATTCTCAAAACACGGACAAAGGCAGGAATACCCATTAGCCCTAACAGCACAAAACCACAATTCCACTGCCATTACCAAGGATAAAAATGAGTATGCAAATAGCATTTCTGCAGTCTTGGATGAGTACCTGTGTTTATCTGCAGTTACTACAGGAAATCTAAATGCTGCACTAGAAAATGATGATCATGCATCTAACCTATAAATACATGGCTAACACACCTCACTCAATCAGATGCTGTACTTCCAGATCCGAACGCTTAGAGCCAAATCATCTTCAAGTAGTAACACACAGACAGTTCTCCCTGGTGTGGAACAGTGCAAAAGCAGTTGTTCACAACGAATTCTCCAGCAGAAACTGAGACGTGTTATCACATGACCATTTCCAGGAAAGACACATGGAGACAGAGAGGCAGTAAGACTGAAATCTCACAACCAGAACTCCTGTGAACAGAATGTTCTCCAAAATTTCCAGAAAACACGCAATTCCTTCACGATCTGGTTTTGTTTTTGTTTGATCCGCATGGTGCAATGGCCCGTGGGAATGCGCAGACACACAGACATATGGGGGTGCTTCCATCATTATTCACATCTCTTGCAGATCACAAAAGGTGATTCTTGGGTTTGGTGTCTGTTTTGGCAGCTGCGTAGGTACTAGAACCAACATGCCAAAGCTGTCCTTTTGGATGTGTTACTCTTAAACATCACTCAGATTTCCAGGCTGAACGGGGCTTTGGGCAATCTGGTCTGGTGGGAGGTATCTACAGGGACCTATAGGAGGGGGGGTGGAACCAGATGATCTTAAAAGGTACCTTCCAACACAAACCATTCTATGTTAACTGTTTTCTTTACTGTGGTTGAAACTCATACCAAGATAACATAAAGTTTGTATGTCATTGAACTATCTCTTCTTAGGCTTTGTGCTCTCCCTGCATGCAGAGTAAATGTAATCATTGCGCAGTAAAGAAAATCCTGATCAAACTAAATACCTTCCCCTATATTTCTGTCAGAAAGAGGCCAACTCTCAGCAACCACCGGTTTGCCAAATGACACAAGAACCATTCATGTACTTAGTTGTTCTCTTTTTCCGCTCAATACATTCCTTTGTTCTCAGTTCCTTTGTAGTTATCAGGTATATATGCAAAATGTGTTTCAAGTGATGGTGGATGGTACAGGTGAGGGGATGAGAGCATGTGGGCATTGTATTCACTTGTGCTGGATGTTGAACTCATGATAAAAAAGTAACAGTGAGGCCTGAAGGCCGCTTGCCTTGCAGAGTAAATGCAGGAGCCTTCCTAAGGGACAGGAGTGTGTCCTTGATGGTTCCAACCAACAAAACCATGACAGACCTCTAAGACCATCCAGTCCAACCATCCACCTATCACAGATATTTCTCACTAAACCACTTCCCTCAGTATCACATCTAAACATTTCTTAAACACTGACTCCACGACCTACCTGCACAGACTGCTTTTACAGCGCAGTCTATAAACACAGTTATCACTGCTGTACAAGCAAGGAAACAAGGGCACACATTTCACTTCTGTCTCTTTTTAAGAGCGCACCAGTTTTGAGAAGCTGGATTTAAAACGGTAAACACAGTTACAGCCTAAATTTCAGCAATGCTGAAACCCAGAACAAGTACCTATAAACAAGGCACATTTTGGAAAAGCTTGACCTAAATCATTGACCAAGGTCAGACAGCAGAGTTAAGAAGTGAATCCAGATGTCCCGACGATTAGCCCTGTCTACTGGCACTCGGTCAAACCTTCCCTCCTAAAAAAAGCTTCCTGAAGCATCAGGCTGCAGTCTTAGAACTCCCTTAAATATGCTGCACTGATAAGAACTGATTTTCAAATGAAGATAGGAAAAAAAAAAAAAAGCCAACACAACAGTTCATTATTTTTTCCTCAGGTGGCTGCTGAGCGAGCAGTGATGGAAGGAGAGCTCACAGAGCACAAACTCCTCCCAGTTAAACAACAAGAAATGAAAAAGAGATTCTCCTTCCTTTTTAAAACAACATGAAGAAAAAAGAAATAGTTCTGCCTCAGTAATCCTAGACCTGAGTAATTTAATCCGCTCTCTGTTGCAATCTGTTTTTCATGTGTATCACCAGCCTGGAATTTCTGGAACTCAATACATAAGGAAGCTATTCAAAAACAAAAAAAACAACAAAAGAAAAGGAAATATTATGACAAAAGGATTAGAGATGATAGGTCTAAACTAGATTGAAAGCCTCCCTGCAGAAGGGGAGAATTCAGCTGCTGATCCAAACTTATCGACTTCAGCCCAAATCTCCAACCCAAGCACAACCAAGATGATGGCATTTCCCAGCGCCAGCCCACCTCTCTGCTGCACTCTGGGCAGAAGGAAGGAGAGAGGAGCCCTGGGGCCATGCAGCGCTCCACCAGTGGCACAGCACTAGTTATCTGAGCAGTGGTATGGCCCTACGTGAGGAATCTGCGAGAAAATTATAAAGAGCTTTAGTAGTTTAAATTCAAAGTCTCGCATGCAAGCTTGCTTAGAGTTTTATCTACTTATCCATTAAATGAATATCAAAGGATTCGCTGCGGCTGAGCTAACTGACCTCATTTTATATCTTTGCCTTCACGCATCCAAGTTCAAGCGTAAGAAACTTCTTTCCCCTCTCAGTGTGTTCAGTTCTGCAGTGTTCCAGGTACAACGTGCATAAGTAAAAAGGAATTTAAACAAAGCGCTTACATTTCAAAATTTCATCTTATCCTCATTTGGCTCTGAGAATTTCAGCTGCTTCCCTTAAATGATCTGCTCACATCTGCTCTCCAGCTGAGCTGTGTATTCATGCCCCACTGACCTTGCTGCTGCCATTGCTGTAATCTTGCGGCTGAGAATAACCAGCCACGCACCCCGTCCCTGCAAGCGCCGAGAGCCTTACCGAAAAGAGGAGGTACAAAAGAACCAACTTTTATGTAAGAGGGAAAAGAAGGAGTTCAGAGGAATAAAACTCACTCAGGTGAGTGATGGAAACTGCACGCCAGAGCAGCCCCGCCTGCTCCCTCGGGGAACAGGAACCGGAGGCGTCAGCATCTTGCAGGATTATGCTCTGCAACGGCAGCTGGCAGATATTCTTCTAATGCAGAGTACAGCGGCACCGTTCACACTCATTTGATTCTATTTGCTGCCGTTCCTATTCAACCCCAACTAATCCGATCAAGTTATTTCTTGGCCTGTGACTTGAAGCCGAGTAAGTAAACACTTTTCGTAAGGTCTGAGCCCAAATGTTTCAAGTGTATGATTAAGCACTGGACATGAGCATTATGGTGAGAAAATGCATCTCATTACTAAGAGTTCCCAAAACACCTTGCAGTTGTCTTGAGGTGGTAATTTTCCATCCATGTGTTGCTTTCTGCACACAAATACATAATGCGGTTACAATGGGGTCCCAAAGACCCCAGACACAGGTTTGTGCTTCAGCCAGCTTTAGGAGCAGCTCTTTTGAGCTGAGAATAGCTAACAATGGCCCCAGTTGGACTGCATGATGCAAAGTATCTTCTGCGGCTACCAAACTTTCTCCTTGTTTACCGTGAAGAAGACAGACAGATTATAAACAGACAGTAAATGCATATTGGACCAAGTAATGCTCATCAGTAACAGTAGAAGACTTGTGAACCAGCAAAGCTGCTGATCCAACTGTAGTTCCACTGTGGTTACACCAAGGATGGAGTTGAGTTCTTGAAGCTTACATGGCTTTTTTTTTCCAAGAAGAACTGCTGCCATGTACGCTACTGGGAGTGCTAATAATACAGCTGGTTTTCCTCCCCTCTTTAGAACAACCTACACACCTTCTCTTTCCCTTCACTGAGTCACATTGAACTTCACGTCCAATGTTCTCCTGTGATATCTTGCCCGCGTCACTTCTGAACTAGCTCCTCAAAAGGTGTGATTTGTTCTGAAAGCTTTGGGATTAGAAGAATATTTAAACAACCAACCACAACCATATTCCTCATTCTGCGCACTATTGCAAATGCGCACTGGAAACTTAATGAGAAAGCAGAACTTTTGCTCTGAGAGACAAAAGGAGAGGATACACATCAACATCTCTCTCTCTTTTTACTTGCTACCATTTTTAGACTACAAGTATGACAGCCACTGGAGCACTTTAATACTGGGTCATTATTGTTACACATATTATGCACAAAGACCCAAGTCCTCATTCTGTCACACAGATAAGATATTCACACACATTTTTTCCCTTGCAGTTTTTTTTTTGCATGGCTGGCTGGATAATCAGCCAAAATAACAAAATATGACTCAGCACGGCTGAATGTCTGCTTTGCTCTGGGGATTCTGTTGGATGCCTTTTTCTTTAAGCTCTGTAAGACCAGAAAAGATGCCTCCCTCCCAGACAACATCCAAACAAAAAAGATTTGAGTAAACACAGAGACTCTGGGGAGAGGAAGGGATCAAACAGACACGCTCCTGCTGTTGACCCTTGAAGAGGCTTGGTCTGACCCATGCTCCAGCCCTGATGCTACAGGAGGAGAGGCTCTGATCCTGCTGGAGGGCACACTCATTACCTGCAGGCTGTTAGGGATTCCTCACCTGTGGCAGAGGGAAGGATGTGGGATAGAGATCTGGAAACATCCCAAAAGGATGAGAGACCATGAAATAAGGCACGTGTGTTTTGACTGGACAACAGTATGCTCTATGTTGACTGCAATAATAGGGTGAGCACACAGAACTTTTAAAGATATGTTCTATTGCATATCTGCATTGTCCTAGTATTAAGAATCCTCTTACTCTGAGACCAAATTAGGACTCAAATACAAGCGCTAAGTTAAAAGTGTGGGTCCATCTCTCTAAGAGTAGTTCTCCTCTAGGCAGTAGCTAATGGCAGCAGCAGTGAGCAATACTCTCCTGCAGAGCATCCTGGCTGTGCAGGCAGGGCTGCAAAGGACAGTGGATCCACACCTTCAGACACAGGCACTCCCTGGCTCTCAGGTTAGAGACCCGGCCAGCTGAAATGGCTGCAGCATCAGATGGCATCTCCCCACAACAGAGAGCAAAGTGTGCTGCAGAATGCAGGCCTTCATCTAGGAAGATTCGTTGGCACACCACTCTGAATAAGTCCTGGGTGAAGGCAGTGAGACTGGCTTGTGCCCTCCAGAATGAGGACAGACACAAATCTGTTACTCAGGGCTTTCCCGACCAAAGCACCCTAAACCACATAGACTAGCAGTGTCCATACTGTGTTTAACACAATAAAAACTGTCTGAGAAGATCAACACCAGAACCAGCTGATGGAAAGAAAGGTGCTGCCATGTACACGCTCACAAACCATACGGGTTAAAGGGGATCTTGTTTCTGTGAAAGTCAGACTACGTAACACCACCAAGGCCAGCACGACCCCTGACAAAGACTTACGCAGTGGCATGAAGCAAGCTGCAGAAGTTAAAAATGTCCGTGACCTTTAGATAGCAGTCCCAGTTTCCTCAGGATTTCACACTGTGTTGGAGAGGCAAATATCATCTGTACTCACAGCCTCCTTCTTCGTGCACTGCTGTCGTGTACGTCCCCTACAAACCACGAGCCAGCTTCACAGTGGCTTAGACTAAACTTGAGCGAGGAAAACAATCAGTTAGGCAGAAAGAAAAACAATCTCTCGCCTTCCTTCTCCTCCTCTCAACAGCCCCTCTGCAAAAGGTCAACAGTAAAACTCCCTGCGAGCTCACAGAAATCAGCATCACGTCCTTCCTAGCATGAATGTTCCTTCCAACTCAATTTACTTTTGTTGTCAGTAAGTGAGAATTGGCAACTGCTCATGAAATTAAAGCTGTATCCCTAATTACTGTTTAATTACCACCAGGAACAGCAGCCACTCTCCCTGCCACAGCTCAGCACCAGAGCCAGTATGGGGCTGGGCCCAGAGTGATATTTGGGTGCTCAGATGGTCACTTTCATGCCAACATCAAAACCTGAGCCATGATCGTGCCCTAGTGGCAAAACATGCAGGCCCTGCATTCAGCTGGGCTGCCACAGTGACCCAAGGACCCACGCTGCTTCCTTCAACACTGACGTGTAAATGAATGAGAAATCAAGTGCAGCACCACAAAATGCTTCTCGTCAGTGGCAGAAGCTTGTTTACCACTGCTGTAGTAGCTGAACTGCTGAATTAAATATTTACAACTATTCACGCAATCAAATTCATTTTCCTTGGGAAATAACTGATTAGGTATCTCACATCTGTTCCTGACAATGATTTCAGCCTGTGCTGATCCATTTCTAGTCCTGACATGAATGCTAATGTCTTAGAAACAGTCATCCTTAATGGAAGGGTGATGACAGGCTATCTGACGTTGGTGGCACGGGCTGCGGTGGGGAAGGCCTGCAGCACCAGGTGAGGATGACACCACCAGCCCACAGTTCTCCCTAACCTTATGACCTAGGGCTTGGGAAGCCTGTCAGGAGATAGATGCTGGAGCAGAGCTTGGTGTCAAATTATCTTGGGAATTATCTCCCTATACCTGTCATAAGTTTTTAATATCTCACACCTGTTTGCTTCCTCTATGCAGAAGAGCAATCCTGCTCTGCCAGACTCATTGCATGTCCTCCTTCCAGCAACATTTCCTTACCAGGGCTCTCTTCTGATTAAAGATACTGCAAGTGTTGCAAGGATAGGAGGAAAATCAGCTGCGAGTAAAGTTGACTCTAATGATTCCTTAATAAAACATGACATTTGTGTCAGAAAAGGCACCAAATGAAATGCCACACTTCTGCTGTTCTACGAGCAGACTCTCAAAGCCGTGACACTGTTAGAAACATAGGAAGAAAACTAGTGCTTGGTTATTTTGATTTAATTAATCCAGCAATCCTCTTTTCCGCAGTAAGTCTATCTCAAAGACTTAAAAAATGAAGAAAAAGAAAGTATTTATTCGAGTGCCTCTAAACTCCATGCTCTTCATTACTGCAAAGAGCTTCTCAAATCAACTGCAGAGCTCCTCAGTGCTATGCCAAAGATGCCAACGACAAAACGAGATTGGTATTACTGCTCTCACTGGTACTGCACATTGGTTGTGCTAGCAGTCAGGTCTCATGATAGCAGCCAGGTCAGAAGAAAACATTCAGCAACACCAATAGTTGCTACGAGTTTTATTTCATGGTCAAGGAAGCAAATAAAAATAATGGAAGGAAATTTGCCTGCATTTGCTTGCAAAGGACCTTGAGGAGCTGTAGGTCAAACAGAAACAAAGTCTACGTATCTGTCTGAGCAGTAAACTCTGGAACAGTTAGAAATGCCTCATAAAAAGTACATTTCAAACACAATCTAAAGAAGATTAAACTGACATTTTATCTCTCCTAAGACTTCAACACACCACAAATAAGCACTGTGCCTTCTACGTCAAGCAGCTGATCATCCAATTTATTCACTGATATATCTTCTCATTTGAACAACACAGACTGGACTATATTGGAAAATCCCAGACTAGTCTCTCGGTACAGCAGCTTTTGAAATAAGATGATTTATATTTATAACATTTTACTCACTGTGCAATCAAATTCACATCGTTCACACAAGTCGTTAACAACGACTTTAAGAAAGATGCTATTCCAGCCGGATCACTTATTAACATTTATATGTTTTTCTTCAAAAAGAAAAATAGAAACAAAAACATAGAAGTTGTTGTCCTCGTTTGAGTTAGTACTTTTCCATCCCTTGAGAGAAAACAGAGATTCTCCACTAGTCACAACAGCCTCCTATCAACCATCAAATCAGCCAAAGACTCGAGATCTTAACTGCTCTACTAGCTGCTCCATCCCCAGTGAGACACAAAGAGCAGAAGAACCAAGTCCCAAGAGATGAGGAACCCCTCAGCAGGACTGGCCCTAAGGGCCAGCACATATCCCCTCCTGCACTACACAACTCCATATCACTGCTGCCATGCAGGAAGCCAACCCCAGAGCTTCTGATAGAAAGAAAATAAAGTAGCTCATTTTTTTCTGGGTTGACTCACTGTCTCCAGTAAATGCTGAGGCCCAGCTCCCTGCAATAAGCGAGATTAAATAGAAAACGTAGGTGTTAAGATTAGCACAAAGCATTTGTTTTGTTAAAACTTCCTACTGTGTCCCTTCCATTGGAGGCCTGCCCCGAATGAAGCCATTCCCATTACTGAGTGAAAAGAAAATTATCATCTTTGACATACTCAGCATTAGGGGGACTGACCAAAGGCCTGTCTTTTTGTCACACATGACTCACTTAACGCAAGCAATTACTTAATGCATCACTTAATAAAATGTGATTAGAAACATTTTGATCAGAGTATTTCTAATTTACTGTAAATCATGGATGCACACGTTGTGCTTGGAGACGGGACAAACAGGTTTACAGCCAAACTTCCTCAGCGTGGCTGTCACCTCCCCAGCTATTACTGCCTCTCTAATTGCTGGTTGCTGCAACAAGCCGACACTAGGCCAAACACAGCATCCTCCTCAGTCCATAAAGACGTACTGTGGGATTGGCACTTACTGAGCACACAGAAATGCGAGCTCAGCCTTGGCCTCCATGGGGCCAGACAGCTCAGCCCTTTCACATACAGCCTCTGCCTTTGCTTAAAAGCCTTCTCAGAGTGCTGCCGTGTGTATGCAAACCAATTAATGGCAAGGGAGCTGTTATCAGCTCATCTATTGCTTATTTATTCCTCCAAAAAATGGTTTAGCCAGCATGGTGCCTATGGTCAAAACTTCACAGTCCTGAAGCAATGTGCCATGCTGAGCTGTGAGATGAAGTCAGATTAAAGTAGGCTGAGCCCAGAAGAGAACAAACAGACCTTACTAATTTCTTTTACGCATGTGTGTATGTGTGTTTGTGGGTTGAATGGATGAGGCAAGAGAGGAGATTAGCATTTTTATGGATATGATTCCTGCCATTGCTACACACTTGAAAATCTTGCTTAGGTTTGGGCAGTTTGTAAACAAGAGTAAATACACCTACAACTATCTTTGCATTTAGGTACCAGTCAATCAACTAATCAACATATACCTGGAACCCAACAAAGCATGGCCGCTGAGCATCCCATCAGTACATGCCAGCCCAGGTCTTCCCTGCCTCCTTCCCAAGGACAGGTGCATTTTGCAGTGCTCTCTGGGATAGCGTTGTCATGGTTTTGGCTAAGACAGAGTTAATGTTCTTCATAGAGGCTTGTATGATGCAGTGTTTTGCATTTTTGATGAAAGTAGTGGTGATAACACACTGATGTTTCAGTTGTTGCACAGCAGTGCTTACACAGAGCCAAGGACACCCAGCTCTGTGAGCTGCCCTGCCAGCAAGGGGCCGGGAGGGAACAGAACCAGAATGGCTGACCTAGAACAGCCAAAGGGGTGTCCCGTACCATACAGCATCATGCTGGGGAAAGGAGGGAGGAAGGGGGAACGTCCATAGCAGTGGTGTTAGTCTTCCCAAGAAACCATTATGCATGATCGGTCTTGCTTTCCTGCATGCATGGCTTTGCTTCACCTAGGGAACTGTCTTTACCTCAGCCCACAAGCTCTCACACCTTTACCTTCCTGATTCTCTGCCCGTCCCACCTGGGGAGAGGGCCCGCACAGTTGTGTGGCACTGAGCTGCTGCTGGGCTAAAGCACAGCCAATGTTTGGGGAGCCTCTCAGTTACCATAGCGCTGCGCTACAGCAATGTCGGCAAATTAATCAATTATACAGTCGTGTTTGCTAAGAATACAAAGCACAGTCAGATGACCCAACGCATTTCAGCAGCTCCGCGCAGTTGGGTTAGCACACTTCCTCATCTGCAATCTCACTGTTATCCTCATCTGCACTGTCATTTTTCCATATTTCAATTTCTCTTAACAGGCAGATTATCAGGTACGGGATCTCTGCTCCAGGCTAAGTCAAGCTGTTTTCCTTCGTGCTTTCCTGCTTGCTTTGTATCTTTTATTCTTCCCTTTCCTCCTCTTTCTCTCGTAATATGAAAATGAAATAAAATGCAGGTTATTATACATCAACTTTCCTAAAACAAAACAAAGTTACAGTTCACCCCACCAGCAAATTCATCCCACCTCCCATGGACACAGCAGAAGCCACTGTCAATGTAGCACTACTAACAAAACCAGGTCCATTCTCCTTGTAACCTTACATTAAAATTATAAATACAGCGGAGACCAAAGGACTAATTCTGCAAACTTAACTTCCTATCTCCAGGAATTCTCTCTCCAATTTAACTGTGTAATCTCCTTCATAAGATTATCAAGATCTATCTCAAAACCACCCTAATTGAAAGACCATTACACAACTTCAGCCCTTACGTGGTTGGAAGCTTTCTTCTAATTTCCCATTCAAATTTATTCACGACCAACTTACACAATTTAATCTTGTGTGGTTGCTAACATTTGACTTACACAGGTTTTCCTCCTCCTTGCTATTGACTCTCAGCTGTGCGTAAAAAGACTCACAGTAAACCATGCCCTCATTTGTTCAATTGGCCAGAGCTAAACAAATTAAGCTGTTTACTCTCACGTCATACAATAGAGAGCTCGTTTGTGTGACCACATCTCTAGCCCTCCTGCTGTTCTAATTTAACATTTTCTTGCCCTGGCTCTCCAGAGCTATGCAAGATCCCATTGGGCTACTCCACCGGCAGCAGAAAGCCCTTTACTCTCCTCAGATGCCCACGAATTACACTAGTGTCCCCAACAGCAGCGTCCCACTGCCTGCTCAAGGTCAGTTGGTGCCACGTGTCCCTCCCTCCTGTTCACGTCACAGTGAGCTCTGCTTCACACTGGAAACTCTTGTTGGTCTATAGGTGCAAAACTTGACACGGCTTTGCACCCAGCGCTATTAAATGTTATGTCATTTCTATCACTCCAATCAACAGTCATCTAAATTCCTTTCATATGACAGACGGCTGCTGTTCCGTATGGACCCCACCTTCAAGAGCTCCCCACACCCCCCCATGCTGCATGTGAAGCAGCACTGCACACTCACTCTCCCAGTGCCCCCCATGCTCTGTGAGCGCCACTCTCCATTCATACAGCTTTATTTGGATATAGCTGCCGTACCATCTGCTTGGCCATCTCTACCATTCAGCTCTTCCACTGAACCACCACTTCCATTTTAAGCAACCGTGTCCTGTGGGGCATGGTATCAAGTGCTTGGCTCTACATAAATCACATTCCTGCATTACCCCACCTAAGAAATCTGTTATATAAAAAAGATGTTAGATTAGTCTGCCACAATCCATCTTTGATAAAATCTCGCTGCAATTCATTCTCCTTCCTCATTATTTCCACGTCTAATTATTCTTTCCTACAAAATATGTCATGAGACACCATGTACTATTGCACTCAAGCCAGCACGCCTAGAGTTCCCTGCACCACTTTTCTATTTTCCAGCTGAGTTGGGACTGTGTGTACAGAATGCAAACACTTCCCCTCTCTGCAGCTGAGGAGCCCCAGGACAGCCTCTCTGCAAGCCTGGTGCACTGCTTTTGGCTTTCCAGAACCAAGATCGCTAGGACTCCTCCTTTTGTCCCACCAAGTCGTTTCAGTTTTTCTTGGTTTGGTTTGACTTGTGGGTTCTGTTGTTGTTGTTTTTGTTTTGTTTTGTGTTTTAACTCTGCTATGAATAGCTGCTGGTCTCCTACAGATTTATTGAACACCACACTCTGCTCCAGATCCTACAGAAGGCCCTGCTTTCACGCACAGGTTGTGTCATTATATACAGACACGAGTTCTCCTTTCAGTTTGGGGATGGTTTATTTCAGTTCTGCCTAAGCTGACAAAAGACAGGTTTTGGTTAAAGCAAAATAAGTTCATTTGCACCAAAATAAGAACGCCCATGCATGAGGTCACATCAGGTTAATCAAATCACTTTAAAAATGGACTTAAGGTTAACTGGTGTAATCTCTCTGTGTAGGCAAGGCCAAAGCCAATAATGGAACATGAAGTAGGTTGAGTTCTCTCATTAAGCGCACGTGCCCCTGTGTTCTGACCAAACCCGATGGTCTCCAGGTGGCAGGGCTTGCTGCAGACACAGCTGGAACAGGGCTTTGCCACCACCTGGGGCTCAATGCAGGGCTCAGGGGGCCTTGCTGACAAAGCTTTGGTGGCTGGCTCAGCACAAGACCACGGGCTACACACAACCATAAACAGCAGAGAAACAAGGAAACAGGAGGTGTGTAAGGAAAACAAAGTTGGATCACTTTGCTAACACCAACAGCACTACTTACATTTTACTACTCTGGTTAAAGATGTTATTCCCCTAGAGTTCATAACTACCCCAACACGAGCCTGGATTCAAGCACACAGCTCACTCCTCCAGTTCAGAAGGAGCAAATTATGTCAGCATTAAACCCTTTGTATCATTCTTGGGCAGTTGCATAATTCAGGCCAAAACAATGTAACTTGTGTGCATAGAGAAGCCCTGCTTCCAAACTGCAAAGCCATAGCACCCTTTTCTGATATTACTGATGAGCAGAAGTTGGATTTGACACCAGTATCTCTGAAATCTAATGTTGCTTCCAATTTGATGTGACTTTAATTAAGACCTACCCACTTGCTCCTCTTAATGCCTAACCTTGAGCCAGTTTTGAGTACTCAACGTATCTTAAACAAGTAAAATAATTTGAGACATAAACGGAGTGGTGAAGAAACAGGAACCATTGCAGGACTTTGTGCCAAATGCCACGTAGAATAGCAAAAAACATTCAAACCAATTCTACTTTTTCTCTAGATCAAGTAATTCTGACCCACTGCTCTGAATGAACGGAACGAAGGGACAGAGATAACCACTCTTACAGACATTTACTTTTTCCTAGAACATCATCCAGAAAAGCTTTCAAGACTCAGCAGTGAACACATGGTCAGCCCAAGAGGTACTGATGCCTTCCACTCATACCAGCCTCCCCATCTGGCTTCACCAGAAGCCTCCCCTCTGTGCCATGGGCCAGCTGTCGGGCAGCCCCGGAGCCTTGCCATGCTCTCAGTGCTCAGGATGCTCTGCACCACATCACCGACATGCTGATCTGCTCCGATCAGTGCATGACAGGAGAAGCCTCTTCTTGGCTTTGGAATGTATTTTCCAGAAAACCAGAAACATTAATGTATCTTTTTTTTGTCCCAGAGGATAACTATAGCAAGAAGCTGCAGCCCAGGAAGTTTATAAGACTTAAACAAATTCTCCCACAGAACGGTACGCGGTGTTGCACTATATTGAGAGTAAGATGTTCACACCGTATCCTCGCAAAGCAGCTCTGCTCAAACAACAATCATAGGACCGACCTATGAAGACCGCGCAAGCCACAAACGCTGCTCCTTTAAGGCAAGTTCCCGTATCCATACGGTGAGGATGGCCGAGCAGCGATCCATCAAATTAAGGACATAGGGGAGCCGTCGTACTGCTAAAAACAAAGCGACTCCTCGCACACCGAACACCGCACGCCGTGAGCTCCGGCAGTGCCCGCACACGGGGCAGCCCCGCACCGCACCGCTCTGCCCCGGCCGCCCGCAGGCACCTGAGCGGCTCTCACCGCGCCCGCTGCATCCTCGTCCCGGCCATACAGAGAGGCACCCGACGGACAGCTCGGTGCCCGGCCATAGAGAGGCACCCGACGGACGGCTCGGTGCCGGCTGGCGGTTCAACACCGCGCACCCTCAGCGGGAGAGACCGGCTCCGCTCCGCTCCCAGCCCAGCGCCGGCCGCCTGTGGAGTTACCACGCGCAAACCCAATTCGTGGGCGAACCACACGAGGAGCTCTCAAATCTCCCCGAATTTCTGCTTCTCACTGAATCATTTCGTACAACCGAGTGCTCCCACAGCCCCGTGAGAACAGTAACTTTTCAGCCTGGCTTTTACGTTCTACAATCAGGCGCGACATTCAGTTCGAAGCTGATCTCCACCGTAGATTCTGAAAAACGCGTTCCCAAACTGACCGAAACTGGCGGCAGAACGAGGAAAATCCGATGGAGCCCAGGGCAGCCCGCAGCACACAGGCTCCCACCGGCAGGACGGTGCAGCCCGCATCCCCACCGGCTCCCCGCAGCTGCCTGTGCCCGACGCCCCGCGCCGCTTTTTGGGAACCCGACACGACTTCGGCTTAAAGTTGCCGCTGGAAATCTCCCATATTCCCGAAACTTCGCCGGGTGTCGGACGATGGCAGTGCTAAGCGGGGCTCCCCCGCAGCGGGACGGGGACCCTCCGCCTCCGTGACCACCGGCGGTCCCGCACGGTACGTACCGTCCGGGAGGAGGATGCTCGTTCCCGAGTCGCTCTCAGTGCCATGCCCGGTCCCGGTGCGCTGCCCCCGCTGCTCCGGGGGTCACCGCCCGGCCCGGGGCGCCGCAGCCCGCGGGACGCACGGCATGGGGTGGGCGATGCGAGCTGCGGGCGCGCTGCGGCGGGACTCGGGGGAGAGGCCGGTGTCGGCGGCCGGTTGTGTAACGCGGCGGCGGGCAGAGCCCGGCCTCCCGGCACTGCACAGGCGCGCTCCTCCTCCCGCCCCGCTGCCACCGGCGGCCGCCCGCGCCGCCACCCGCGGAACACGGCCCCGCCCCGCACTCACGGGATGGGACGGGACGGGGTAACGCGGCCCGCGTGGGGTCGGCGGAAAGTGGGTCAGTGCCGCCCCGTGGGGCCGAGGTGCGGCGTGGCCGCTGCCCGGCACGCACAGCCCGCGGGACCCACGGGGAACGCACCGGAGCGCTCCGGCCGCCGAGCCCCGCCGGGCACGGCAGCGCTCCTCCTTCTCCAGCCGGCTTTCGGCACCGAGTCCGTGCCCCAAACAAGCTGCTCTTTGACGTGATTAGTCATTCCGCACCATGAGTCACTGATTTAACATTTGCCGCTTCCTTCCTCATAGGACTCCTTTTTTCCTTCCCTTTCTTCGCCGTGAATCTCTCCCCTCCTCCCAGGGCCAGGGGCAGCTCGCGGACCCCGCCCGCTCCCGCAGCATCCCGTGCCGACGGCAGCGGGCTCTTCTCTCTCTTACCGGGGCGCTGCGGCCGCTTCTCTCTCGTTCCTTTGGGTAACGCTAATGGACGGGACTTCAATGCCGCTTCTCTTTGCTCTGGAAGCACCTGAAGCGTTGGCACGAAGGCTGAAGGCATCATTAAGGTCCCTCACTCGCTATGGGCACCTGCATCCTATAAGTCCCTTCCAAGGCAGCACATTCACACCAACAAGTCGGCTTTATTGCTTTCAGCTGCGTGGTTGCGGTGCTGCAGACCTGAGCACTGATGCCTGCGGTGTTGCCCACGGCGATACTTGATGCTCCCGCTCTGCATTGCCCCATCCCCATGGCACAGCTGTGGGGGCAGAACAGAGCACAAAGGAGGCTCTGGAAGATGGACTTTGCTGCAGGGAAACCTAATGCCACCACAGAAAGGGAAGTGGTGTTATAGTGATAACCCTGAGGAGTGTCTGATGAGGGCAAGGAAATGGGTACCTCTGTGGGATGTCATGGCATGCATTGAGCACAGTAATGTGATGGTCTGACCAGAGGTCGTGCTGTAGTTGAAGTGTTCGAACCCAGACTCCTGGCAGGTAGAGCCACAGTGGGGAGCAGGCTGAGCGAGCGTGGGGCTGCTCTCCCTTGTGGCAAAGCTGAAGGAGTTTCCATGTGGATGGCTTTAATTACTTCATTGCAAAGAATGTGCTCCAGAAGTTAAACAGGAGCGGAGAGGTAGACGTTGGCACAACAGAACCCATGCACTGCTCAGCATGCCACAGTGGTGGGCAGCTGTAGTTGTTCTCTGCAATGGGTGCCAAACCCTTATTGACAGCGCTGCATTGCAAGGACGTGTCAGCAGCTGTAAAGCCAAAGGGTGACTGAGTTTGGTCATAAAATAAGAACAGCAAAGAAAATATGTGTTTACACGTATGTGTTTACAGCCTGCCCCTGTGGTATGTGCCCAGCACTCTGGGGAACCTTTACACAGTGCCAAGACCCAAACCAGCACCCAACCCTGTCACACTGCAAAGCATGCCTGTAATTTCAACGTGATGCTCTGTTTTTTTTATGCAGCAGCCACAGGGAGGCTTGGGAGCCACACCAAAAGGATAGAGGGGAACAGAGGAAACAAAGCAGAAAACAGCACCCTTGCCTGGATCCACAGGGCCTGGGGCAGTGCAGTATATGCTGGGCCCTGGGATGTGGCTCAGGTGCCGTACTGCAGGACTGGCACGACATGGAGTGTATCGTGCTGGCACTGCTGCACAATGCTGGTACCTCAATACTGTGCCATGCAAAGAATTTAAGCTCCTTCTTTAGCTGTCCTTTATTCGTTTGAGCTGTGCCTGAGAAACAGAGCTATTGCACCCTTGTGTTTTCAGATCATTTTCAGATCTCTGCTTTCCAAGATCTCTATGGGTCCTTGATCCCGGCTCTGGAACTTAGGTTAATGCACGGGGACCTACATGAAGGAATAGGCTGATCTGAACACACACTTCATTTTTTTCCAGGATCAAGTGCTGTAGGTGTGTGCCTAACATTGCTGAAGTCACTTTGATCTTCTCCAAGGATAGAATTTTCCGCAGATTAAGTTCTTGGCTCCAAATGATGGTATTAGTTATTTAACACAGTCAAAGTTGGGAGATGGTTAAATAATTAGTGGGCTGAATTTAAAGAATATAGCTGAAGTTTCTGGGATATTTTAGTCACATTTACTGTTAATATACAAGATATACTGCCTCAGAGCCTGTCGATGTGCAGCCCTGTGCTCTGGGCAGCACCCTGCAAGTATTAGCGTGCTTCTCCCTCGGCAGATGCATCTGTTCTTGGGGCCTACATGGCTTTGCCTTCATTTTTCTCCCCCTTCAAAAAGACTGAAATTAAAACTCAGGTTTGCACTGCAGTCATATGAGAAGATGGGTAAAATCCCACTCTCATTTAAGCTCCGAAAAGGGAATGGAAACTCCATTAAAGGCAGAGAAAAAAACAAAACAACACAACCACATTTATTCTAATGTGAATGGGATTCCCCTTTGGTGTCCAACCTGGCACCTGAGTGCTGCTTTGAAGCTTTATGTGACCTCTCAAAAGGACTGGGAACACAAGCTTAATCACCACTGAGGACAGATTGCCACCTAAGCTTTAGAGGACCAACCATCTTTGTTTTCCTCATCCAGCACCTTCTTTTGCACAGTACAGTTTTAGGTGGTTCTTGTGGAAGCAAAAGTGATATCCAGCTCCTCTGCAACCATGTAGAATATGTTTGTATTCATTTGGAAACCTGAGAGACACCAAAGTCAGAGACCAGGTCAGGAAAAGAAGAATATTTTAATGAAGCTGCTCATACTTTAAACAATTATTACTATTTTTATAAAGGAAAAAATGTTACTGTCTGTTGTAAATAAGAATCCTCATGCTCTGCTATTCTGCCTGCCTCAAAGAAGTGGGGAAAAAGCCTTGCAAAAGCAAGAGCAGGGCCACCCCCTTCTCTCCTTATCGTTCTGTGAGCATCCAGACTCTGAAGCTCCTCCAGCTGTCTCTTAGTGGGACCCTATAGGATAACACACCTATGCATTAATTTGCTTTGATCCAGGGTTTGTGTCTTCTGGAAGCTGTACCGAAGACAAATTTAGGCTGCCGCATTTAAATGTGGACTAAGTGGGCATAGGCAATAATCACCTCTGATTAGTATAATCAGCTACTGAGGGGCCTGAACTGACATCACAGAATAAAAACTCAATAACATTTTTGTTAAAGGGACAAACACCCCCAGATTCTGCAGTCCAAGCATCAAGTGATGCCATGGCTGGAGCATCACCCATGGCTGAAAGCACGGAGGCACAGCTCTCCAAACATCTCCTGCAATGGTCTTTTAGGACACACACAAGAAAGAAAACAGTGTGTGTCCCTGATCCCAATTCAACCTGGTCCTTGGGTGCATCCCACTGTTTTCCTTCTGCCCTTTTACTGATGTAGTTGTTTATATAAGCACAGAAGCCTTCTAAATAAATCCACAAATGCATAAAATAAATGATCTGATCTTCCACAGAGATCTGGTCCTGGGAGTGAGACAGACCGAAAGCACCAGGCACTGCTGGTGCCAAGCTGCTGTGCTCATACCTGCCCAAAAGCAAGTTAAAATGCAAGTCTGGGAGACTTTGTCACAGACTTTTACCACCAAATGATACTGAAACGTGTCAAGAATTAGACAGAGCTGTGTGGGATGCACTCTCTACTCACAGAAACGTGCATCTTTCTGGGCACAGAGGAGGTGCTGAGCACCATCAATGAATTAACTATTATGCTAGAAGTGAATATTATGTGATGGATTTCATTTACCAGCAGGGTGGCAAAACATCAGTCCAAAGAAGTGCAAACAACACCCACTGAAATTGGTGCCGTGCAGCTGCAGGTGGTCACATCTTTGTGTTTCTACAGAAAGTGAATATACAGTCAGAGTTCCCTTATCCAAGTAGGAATACCATCACCTTTGGTCAGGGTTTGTGAGCAAGGGATAAAGAACAGTCTGATGAACCTGCTTGCCATGGAACTTGGGTCATTCTGCAGAGGCAGAAGGGAAACGGATTGGGTTTTTCTCCTCACAAGCCACTATCTGGAAAATGGTTGTTTACAACAAATTTATTTCAAAGGTAACGAAAAACCCTCTTGTTTTGGAGCACAATTAACGAAGAGTTGAAGCTGTGTTATAAAGCATCTTTTAGTTCCCCGCAAATTTCATCCCCCCGCCCTGCCCACGTAATGCCTCTGCCTGCCTCTGACACTGACAGCGGTGCTGGGTTGCAGAATAACAGTCCTTTCAACTGAGGAAAAACAAGAGAGAGACACTCAGACAATCATTTTAAAAGCGCATTGTTTCCTGTAGAGCCTCAGTCCTTTCACTCCCAGAACTTGGGCTGACCCGCAATAGGCAGCGCTTGCACAGAGTGCTATAAAAACGGCCCTCCCTGCGGGTTTGCTGCCCCGTCATCATCTCCTTGGGCTCACCGAGGCGGCACACAGCAGTGCGTGCGCGGCACAGAGCGTGTCACTGGCGCAGCAACCGGTGGGTGAATCATAATGAAACTATGAAGAGGAAACATGTCACAAAGGAAAGCTCGCTTTTCAGTGGAGTGCTTCATCTACAGAAGAGTGCTCAAGTTAAGGATGCCGATGAGAGAATTAACTTGTGCCCTGGTCACTTAATGCAGCGTTTTATGCAGTTATTTACCAGTTCTGTTGCTATGGGAAATGCGAATACTTGCCATGACAACTGCAGCAGATCATGGCACACAACCCACTTCAGTGCTGCATCTTCGTAAGAAAACGCTCCCATTCATACATCCTACAAATTCTGTGTCCTTGACAGCAGCTCAGTGTGGGGTTTTTAGGCGCAGCCATTGCTTTTCTATGTTTTGCAGTGGGGTATCGCCTGGTGTCTACAATTGGTTATTACCTGTTTCTTAGATTCCTTTTCAATATTAGACCCTAAAGCACTTTGCAAAGGTGAACCTTCAAACAAACCAAAACAGAACAAACAAGAAAAAAACCTCTGCTTCATTTACAGAAAATCAGGCAAAAAGTTTGCATGAGCCCTCACAGCACAACAGTACTGGGACTGGCACTTGCAGCCACATCTCTTAGACATGCACCAGGTGAACGCCTTACTTTATTTATCTATCAGAAATGAGGTGTGTTTGTCTCTGAAATGTGTGCTGAATGGCCAACACCCCCCAGGATTCAAGTGATTCCTGAAGGGGAAGAAATAACGCATCAAACTGTCACCAAGAACTGTGGGTAACCTGGAACACAAACAGTGCGTTGAGATGACACACACGGCTGAGCAAACCGCTAGCGAACCAATCTGCAATGATTCTAGCTATTTACTTCCTAACCTTTCCAAACATGTTCAAAAGTGCTTAACAAGTGACATCTCTTCTTTATCACAGGGCTTAGCCTAGAGGGAAACTCTTTTAGCTGTCGACGTTAACCATGTTGCTTTTGGCACTGGATCTATTACTTTGCTTTAAAAAAACAGCATTGACAACTTTTTTCCACTGTTTAATTTGCGCAGTCACAGTAATTAAATACGAATCTCCAAATATTCCCTGACATATTGCAGATTTATCATCATCGAAACACTCTTCTGCACATTTCCATAATTGCTGCTGTTCAGAACAAAATGGTTGCACATTGAAAGACTGACAGTTTTCTCCTTTTTGTTAGGTTCCCATTTGCTTGCTCCCTTGGCAGTGTTGTACAGCAGTTTCATTCCATAATTAAATTACTTTCCATTGGCATATAGAGGCAATATATTACTTTCCAATATTTTTTTTCCTCCTTTGTTTTGCATTGTTTCTAAAGGTTTGCAGTCCAATATGTCCTGTAGGGACCCAGTGTATTCTTTAACAGCATCTTACAAAACACTGTTCACGTGCTGCCCCAACTGAGTAACACATATAATATTTCCTTTTGTTTTTAGCAACAAAAATAATACCTTGAAGCTTCGGTACACAGCCCTCAACTTTTCAACAAGTTTCCTCTAAAATTAGGGCCCACAGCCAGAGGGGCTGAACTCAGCCATCTCCTGCTTGCCATGGGCAAAACCCATGTGGACATCAGCCACTTCTGGCAGTGCTCACTGAGGCATATTGAGGGCAGAGAGCAGAGAGTGATCTCAGAGCAAGGTGCCCTCCTCCTCCTCCCTCTGGAGGACACTGGAGATCCTTCAGTGTGCAGCCAGTCTTCGGCTGTGTGTTTCTATTTCAGGTCTGGGCTGCTGGAGCTGGCTGGGAGGGCTGATCGGCTTACCTTCTGCCTCACAATATCAGGGCCTGAGAGAGGACAAGCTGGCCCCAGCCCAGCCCAGGCAGGTCTGGGGTTGTGCTGGCATGTGGGGGGACTCTGTATAGGGTTTCCACTGCTCACAACTACAAAGGGGTTGAATGGCTCTGTATCAGGAGCCTTCCTCTTTTGGAGGAATATAAACTGAAAACGTTCATTGATTTAACAAACAAAAACCTAGACAGCATGCTAGAAACAAGCAAAATTCTTTGGGTGGAGCTCACTGCCAGCTCATGATGGTTGACTTGAGTGACCTGTAAGACTGAAAAGAATTGCCTTAGAGAGCTCTGTGGAATGATATGCACTGTAAGGGAAGGACATTAAGCTTTGTTGAAGTCTGACACTTGTACAAGTAAAGCTGGACTTTACTTTTTACTGGCTTGCTTGTTTTTAATTTTCTTACAAAACTGGTATTGTTTATGCTTCCAAAAAAAAAGTGGGAAGGTGTCCCTTGATGGTGTCTAGTGGTGAGCAAATTTACTCACATATTCTAAATATCCCCTCAGAATAGTAAAAACAGTTGCACACACTGTTGCTTGTGTGTCCTCATAAAATACAGTCTGGGCAATGCAAGGGAACTAAGCCTTTGTGAATATCAACTCACTTCTGCAACGATTGCATGGCAATAGCTGTTTGCTATGAAGGATGCGCACTCTTTTAGGCTACCCTGCATGTTAGAGCACTAGATTTAAAGCTGGGAGGCTGCAGAGCCTGAGATGTATTTTTAGAGTAGCTTGGAAGGTAAAACTCGAGACTTTCAGCCAAGCATATGACTGTGATTTGTGTGCAATTTACAAATGGGAGAAATTAGAGCCGTATCCTTTGATTGAACAAAAAGACAACAGAAATCTTCAGGCAGAATTCTGCGCTCAGATCTACCCACGCTGCATACATTGATGTTAAAGAAAGCCATCTCTGTGCAGCTCATAGAGAGAATGCAGCATGAAAACAGATGCCCAAAGACATATCTTAGATGAATATATTTAGCCTGTAAGTATCTCACACTGAGGAGTGATTGTGCAAAATACAGTTTTCTTGCCAGCATTATTTTTGTAAATAATGAGAAAAATCTCATCCTTCGTACTGCTATAGATACTCGGGTTAAAGTCAGAAGGAAAGAGCAGCTTTGGGTATGCATAGGTACAAAGTACCATGAGAATTAATATACTCAGGCTCTTGGTCCTTCATTTCAGAGTGTAGGAGAGGTACGTGGAGCAGCTGGCAGCATCCAGTCCTCTGAGGAGAGGAATGGGCTGAGCCAATGGGTTCAAAACTTGCTCAGTCAGTTTATCAAGTGGAAATCTGCCAATTTACATGAAAAGCGATACATACAATTTCCCAGGGTTGATTGTGTGGCTTAATGGAACTACGCAAGCACACGAAACATTGAATACAATAGAGGGAGTCCAGGAGATTTTAAAGAAGCCATCCCAAGGAGAGAGGAAAGGTTTGAGGCTCCCACTAGCTGTGCTATGGATGCACTGAGCACAGCACCAGCACCTTACAGAGAGCCCCATGCATCACACTGCTGATAGTACCACACCAAAAAGACTTTTGTTCTCACTCATTATCCTCACAGACAGGAATTAGTGATTTCAGTGTCTAGAAATTACCTCCATAATGTAACTATCACATTGAACACAGGACTTTCATCTTCAAAAGTATTCAGAATTCAACCCACCATTAGTTAATATTTATACTATAATAACTACCGAGCTATTCTTGTATTGGGAAGTACTGATTAACACCAGTAAAGCATTGTGAAGATGGGGGTTACCATTCCCAAGACTTATCACTGGCCTCACTCAGAATATCAGAATACTTTGTAATTCTCTGGGAATACAAACTTCTAACTCTTGTCCAAAATTACTAGAGGTTACGTGATCTCTTCTCCCATAGATGCAGAAAGGATAAAGACTTTCAGAGTGAATTTTGGCAAAATCTAGTGGGGCATTTTCTATGACACTTCACAATGATGTTACTATTTTGCCAATGATAACAAATGATTTTTAATAATATCATTGCTATCATGTTCCAACTGCATATGAAGTTAAATCAGGTTAAGTTCTGTTAAAAAGAATAAAGGCTCCACAACATTGAGGCTTCCATTATTACTGCAATTACAAAATTGAGCTAAATGACTGCATTTCATTCAAACGGTCCAGACTTTGCAATTAATGAGTAATTATGTTCATTTTATTGCTTTTGAGGTAGAAATTTAGTTGCTGTTATTCATTCTGAAGTTCAGCGCGGTATCCTCAATTCATACCTGCCGCCCTCTGATGTAAGCACAATTTAATATCTCTACTTCATACAAATCTAAAGCTTGGAAAATAATGGCAGTGCCATTGCCCTGTGTCTTTCTAGTTCTTTTCATTTTATATAACCCAGAGGCACAAGCAGGCTTTTCTTCTATTGATAAGGACTCCAGATGTGGCACAGCCACACCTATGACTAACACACTCCACAATACCATTCACAGAATATATTGGTCAGGAGGGCAAGCAAGCACACAGCACTAGCCTACATCACCTCTGTATGTCAGCATCTGTGGAATACAGCCATCTGCTTGCAATGAAGGCACAAAAGAGGGAGATGCACCCTTCATAGCCACCGTTACTACACCGAACAAGAGAAAGACACCTTGGCATTCCAGCCTTGGAAGAGTGTGGTCTCTGAATAAGAAAAGTCAGGATGGTAGAATAGCCTGGATTTTGATCTATACTCAACAGAGTCAGCCTCACAGCAGCAATGAGTCTTCCTTACTTTGTACCTCACCCCAATCACATGCTTAACTACATTCCATGCCAATGCGGTAATGCTTCTGGTTTTCTTATTAAAAGCATTTTCATCATCAACAAATTGCGGCTTTAGATAAAGACACGAGAAGAAAAATGGTATTGGTTTCCTGCGGCCAATACCTCTGCTGCTGAATTTCCTTGCTTCAAACCAGGAGCCTAACTCCACCCCTTGCAAAACCAGAGCACTTGGACAGTGAGGGGGAGTGGAGCCACATTTTCCTTTGCCAGATCTCTGGAGATCTCCATCTCCACATGCCTGTTAAGTCAAGGGAAGACGATGGCACTTGGCAGAGAAGTCCTGTGCTTGCCCTACTCTGGCACCCATTGCACTTGGGCAGTGTCCCCACCAGCAGCACTGCTCCCTGAGCAGGTCTCCAAACCCAGCATGCTGCAGCTCATACCTAAAGCTGTCAGCTGCTGAGTGCTGAGTGGTGGGCATGCAGCCGGTTTGCCTTATATCAGAAATCCCCCTGGCTTGCAGGCACTGTGGCATGCTTTGCAGCAGCTCTGCTCTCACTGGCTGCTCAGGGCTGCAGCAGGGGAGGCGCAGTGTGCAGAGCCTGAGTGGGGGCATCGTGGGGCTTGCAGCGTTTCCTCACCTATACCCAAAGGCAATCAAAGGACTTGTGTTTGGGCAGATCTGTATCTGGACAAAAAGATCATAGTGAAACATCAGGGTGGGGAACTGTGCACAAATCATCACATGAGCCATGAGGCATAAGCAAGTGACTGCCAGCTTCATATATTATAACATATAACTTGCTGACAGGCAGAACTTCCTTTCCAGAGCCAATTTGTCTCCAGGACAAACTCCTCCTCTGTGAGGATCCTTCAAACTCTTTCTTCCCTCCTTGGGAAAGAGAAGGAAAGCACGCATCAGGAAGGCAATGACGATACACATGGTTAAAGCAGCCTGGCTTGCTTCCCATACAGTGAAGGACACAAGTTCCCACAGTAAGTTCACAAAGCCCTGCTATAATAATGAAGAACACAAATCAGAGGAGCCTTTTCCTTGCAACACCACTACAAATTACTTCCTGTCTATCACATGGTTCTGTTAAAACTAGTTTTGCTTTGGATACAGCCACTAGCAGGATGACAGCCTATACTTCTCTCCTTAATCTTCCTGGCACGTTCATTTGGCCAGAGTTTAATGAGAAATAATACTAGATTAATGCCTGCAATCACAAAGGATGAGAAAGGTGGAAGAGCATTCAAAATAAGGACAACTAGATCCATGAGATCTCATATCTGCCATCAGCAGGCTGAGTGATTCAGTGCTCTGCACCACGACACAACTCCACAACTCCAATGTGGTTTCCAAGCCAAAACTGAATAACATCTTGAAGGGCCTTAGTGAGATAGGAACATGGGTTGTTACTTTCTGTAAGTCACAAGGGGCTGCATTCGTCAGAGGGAAGGAACTTACATGCTTCTGAGGAAAAAATCTGAGTGGTTTTGGAAATGCCACACATTAATCTCACTTTTCCAAGTGCACTGAGATATAGCCAGAGAAAGTACTGTGGAAAATCGTGGCTGTGTTGAATAACTGTCTAGCCAAGAGTGACTCCATAGAGTTTTTCAGATATGCCCTGTTCACACCTATCAGCAACTAATTGCAACATGACTGTAAGATCACCAGGACCATATTGACATCTAAGGAAGTGATTAAGAACACAGAGCTTCCTAAGAAGAAAGGACTGTCCCACTTTTCACAGTGATGTTGGAGAACAGATATCTCTGCGGAGCTCTAATGGGCTACAGGGGTGAGCTATCAATAAGCACTCTTTAATTAAGCTCTTTGAGAAAGTCAGGCTCCCAGTGGGCTTGTTGTGAGAGCAGCAAAGCTCTTGATTTATAGCAATTCAGTGCCCAAGCTTTCTAATACTGATGTAGGACACCAAATCACCGAAACCTCTTCTGTATAATTAAAGGCAGGATGTGCTTGTGGTTATTGCAATTCTGAGTGGGAATGCTGGGGAGTGTATTCCAGGGGTTTATTCCTGGAATTTATATAGTCCATGTTATATAATAGATTGCATTGACGACATAAAAGTAGAGTTAATTAGAAGTGGGGAAGAAGTAGCGATGGAAAGACTAATCAGGGTCTTCTGAGCTCAGATCATGTCACAGACTTGCTGCAAAGCATGGAGAGGCCTTATCTCTTCCTCTGTTAGATTAAGTGGGGAAAGTTTATGGCTTGATTTTCATGAATGCTACGCAAATTTAAACTCTTTGCTGGAGTTCTGTATCTTTGAAAATCAGGCCAAACAGTGTTAGATTTCTTCACAGCTTGAATTAATAAAAGCTAATATTGTTCCTATATTCTAAATCCACCTTGGTCAGCTCACCAGGACTCTGTGCCTTATTGCAGTACATACAATGTCTGGATTAACCCCTGCTTGAGCTTCTGCTCAAGCACACTGCATTAGACCACTGGCATGCTGACCACTATACGCTACCTGCACAGATTGGTGCCAGAGCTGGTGCTGCCAGCATCCATGGCTGGGAGCATTCTTCAGCTAACAGCCATTGGCACTTGGGAAAGTCAGTCTGGGCTTGCAGCTATTCTGCACAGGAGGTTCTGACCCAGTCCTTCAGTAATCACACAATCTGTGCAAATTTAATCGATTTGGGAACTCTCCCAAGTTCAATTCCTATGCACTGGCCCTCATTATCCACTTATCTGCTAATCAGAAGAACTTGCTAGTAACTACACCTTGCTATGAATATTGGCTCCCTCTAGGCTGCAGTCAGAGTAGCCTCTAGACTTTTTCCTCCACAAAGTCAATCAAGTAGTCCTGGAGCCCTTCACCAACATATGCATTTTCTACTTCCTCACACTCTCTAAGTCTTCTGCAGCACTTTATTATCCTTCTTGAATTAAGGGAAGTCTTGCATCAGTGTTGCCATGAATGCCAAATAGCAGAAGTAATTCAACTTAGTATCCCTGACTGTATTCCTTCCAACTACAGCATTGCGGCTATTTAACAGTGACTACTAAAATCGTGGTCATTGTCATTGCTTTCAATCCCATGGGTGTACCTATCCAGCTTTGGCCTTCAAAGAATGTCTCTATTACTCCACATGAAACAAGAGCAATGTCTTTGCCGTGAGTAGCCAACACCTTTGCATTACTTTGTGGGGCTAAATGGATAAAGGAAGAAAATAACCACAAAATTTGAATTGTCATTACTGTCACATTTTCATCAGAAAAGCGCTGTCAATATTTCAAAAAGAGAAAAGAAGAAAAGAAGGCAAAAGATGAAGGTGAAGTTAATTACTCAGTGGAGGCCAGTCTGAGGCCTCTGTCCCGTTCAAAAGTGAAAAATAGGTATTCCAAGACAGGTAGGTCATTCTTTTACTCAAGACTGAATTTCAGTCTACGTGCATATCAGATGAACAGGATTTGGTTCAGGAAAAGAGTCTGAAGGGAATTTTTTTTAAAACTGTGATGTGCAAAAACACTTAACCCATCAAGAACAAAAGCATAAAAAACACAATAGAAAAACTAGAGGTAGAAAGGAGGAATAAAGACATCCTTTGGGATAAGGCAGTGGAATGTATGTGGGTAGAAAAGCACACAGGAGAGATATGGAAAGTATTCAAAGAGAAATTACTGTATGCCCAATGGTTATGTGTGCCATTGAGCTATAAATACTCCAGGACTGGAGACAAGGGTAAAATTTATACAAGGAAGTGGAAAAAGTCATCTTATGTAAGGAAAAGCCCTCTAAAAGCAAAGGAAAATAGAAAAAGTTGAGGTGGAGGATGGAGAAAAAGACCAGTTAATGAAGGGAAGAGAGCATATACAGAGACACACACTCTTCTTGTACATATTGTTCTCAGAGTGCAAGTGTTTACAAAGATCTTGCCGTTACCTATCACGCCATCAGCTATGAAGGTGCATTTCAGGAGCTGGCTGTACTTGACTCTGCCACCAAGGCTTAGTATGGCCCCTCAGGGCCACCCTCTGCAAACCTGCTGGCCATCTGGCACTTCTGTCACTGGGTGGCCTCCTGTTGCTTCTTATGCTGTCCTGCACTTGAACCTCCACCATGCTCCGATTGCTTTTCTGTTTTGTGTTTGTTCAGCACTAAAAAGGCCAAGTTCCTGAATGTGCTCTGAGACCAAGCAAAGCTATGAATCACAACATGATAATCAAGACTGGCTGCTTATATTTCCAGTGCTGATACACATTCATTTCTGTTGGCCCAGAAGCATACCTGTGTTTGGCACTTACAAACAAGAGCTTCACATCCACATGATGGATGTGAGTATTCAAGCAAACTGTTGTATGTCACTACCATGACACATTTGCAAACCACCTACAAGACCTATGCCCATAGGCGTGAACTGCTTCCAGCAAGGGTCATTAGTTCTCCGTGACCTTAAGGAATGTAAGTTCTGCAGGGCAAGATTCCTCTCACTTCAGTTAGTTAAAAATCACAGTGCTCGTTCCTACTGTCAAATCTAGAAAGACTGGAGGAAAAGAAGCTTCTTCAAAGGGTCCACCTCCGACACACAGATGAAGGTGATGAAGTGTTCAAAGTCAGGTTGCACAAGTTTTTGAGCAATCCGGTCTTGCCAGAGATGCTCCTATAGCAACAGGATTGGACTTTAAAGCATCGCTTCCAACCCAAACCATTCTGTGATCTCTCACCACGACCTGTGGCCAAGCAGCTTGCTGGGCAAAGTGTGGGTGGCTGCCAGGCAATTTCAGTCCCATTGTAGGCAAACTGGCTTCCCGTAACAGAAATCGTTATTTTACAATATTTTGAGGAGGAGGGTCGAGAGCTGAGAAGAACGACTTTAAAGAAGAGGATGAAAATGCACTTTTAAAGCTTCCTTTGATCTGTCACAAGTAGCTGTACACTGAAGCCCTGCTGAACGTTCATCCTAAAGGGAGACGGTTCCACTGCTGTTGTCATTTCACAGTGGGTGACTGGCTTTCTTTTTAACCACACGTGAGATGAGCCCCTGGCAGAACGAGCATGAACCACACGTGCAGTTGTACCCCAAGCCTGGTTGCCTGGGTCTCTCCCTTGCCCTACTTGTTTTGCTGTAATTACATAAGCAGTATTTGCCTGGCTCCTACTTTCTCATTTCCTTTGCTTGTTTTCTGATTTTTAGGACAGCCTTTTACTCGAATTACACTGACCTCTTTTGAGAAGAGGGTAACACATTTTCTTACTAAATCCTCTTATCTGTGATAACCTGGCACATTTACTGCCCAAGACAATAGTTGGACTTGGGAATTATTTTAATTAGAAAAGCGGCCACTCTAATTGATAGTGAAACCCGAAAGCCTCATGTAACAGACAAGTACCAATTCAGAAACCTAGACCATCCGCAAGTAAGACAGATACCTACAGCAACAATCATACTGATTTTTTCCTTTCCATTCAGCAGTGGAAAATACATGAGCATATTGCATCCAAACTCCCCCAGATATGGTCACCTGCAAGTTCTGCTTTAGCTATGGCGGAACAGAACATAGCAGCACAGTTGGTGCTCAGGCCTGCCAAGCATCACCCTCCCCATTAAGCAACGTGGATCTCAGTCAGCATATCCCAAAGAGCTCCCTTCCCTCCTGCCACTGCAGTTGCACCAGGCAGCTGCCGGAGACATCAGCAGTGTGGTGGCTTATCTGCTTTCCTTAGGAGCTTGTGAAACACAAGCAGAGGGTTTCCAGAGGTACTGGAGCAGGTCCAGAGAGGCTGAGGGAGCTGGGGATGTTTAGTCTGAGGAAAAGGAGGCTGAGGGGAGACCTTATTGCTCTCTTCCAGTATCTGAAAGGTGCTTAGAGTGAGAGCAGGGCAGGTCTCTTCTCACTGGTGACAGGATGAGGGGAAACGGCCTCAAGTCGTACCAGGGTAAGTTTAGGTTGTTAAACACTGGAATAGGCTCCCCAGGGAGGTGGTTGAGTCACCATCCCTGGATGTGTTTAAGAGCCAGTGGATGTGGTGCTCAGAGATATGATTTAGCAGAGGGTTGTTAGAGTTAGGGTATTATCATTAGGCTGTGGTTGGACTCGATGATCTTTGAGGTCTTTTTCAACCTGGGTAATTCTATGATTCTGAGGTGAGCTGATCATTACATGTAGCAGCTGGTATAATGGTGCAGATAGCCAACATCCTTGCTAGCCAGCTGCCACAGTGAAGGAAAGATTTTTCTCTTTAACCCATGACAGAGCCCACTGCACCCAGGATATGAGAAAACTTGTCACATGGAGAGCTAGGGAGAAAAACAGAGCAGTGTTGGGGTTAAACCAGGAGGTTACAAAATCCAGAAGGTCCTTCTCAGCCCACATGTCCTACCCTCAGCCTGCTGAAAGGGCAGCATAAGGGCACAGTGCAGGCAGGGAACATGAGTTGCACTCTGTGTGCATCTAGGATGTGCACTGGGATGCTAGAAGACTACTATAAAATCTTTGCAGGGGCTATGGGGCTCCTACAGAGAGGATCTGATCCCAGCGTTAAGTCAAGGAGGCCACCTTGCCTGTCATACACAGCTCAGCATCATGGTGCTTCTCTTGTCAAACAGAACAGAAGATTAATCAAATGTTACAAATTACTATTCAAAAGATATTCAGTGTCATAAATATCCAGACTGCCAGTGGCACATGCAGCAGCACATCCACAGCCCCCTTCCTCTTTGTGAGAGGAACAGAAACTGCTTCTCAACCAGATCAGAACGAGACCTTTGTTTTGTTTCCTTACAAAGAGAAATCAACTGGTGCAGCAGACATTTGAAAAAACCCTGCTTAATTATAATCTTTCTGGAGCAACCAGGATGGCTTCAGATTATTTTACATAACTGTGTTAAATCCCCCTGAGAATTATTTGCCTCCTACACGCCAGGGTGCCTGAGCTTAAAAGATGGCCAGTTATTTAACAGGCTTGTGAGTGGCTTAGAAGTGTACCAGCTCTTGCTGCAAAGGAGCAATTGCTAGCAGGTTCGCTTTGTTATCTTTACAGCCCCTCCATGATGGGCTGGAGATCGCGCTTTGGTTGTGTGCTTTATTTTGAGATACGTATTGATTTGTCCTGCTGTGTATGCAAATTGCAATGAACTTAAGAAGTACATTTATGGCCAAGGCTTGAATCTCATTTCAAGCAGCGTTCCCAGTAGTAACCCTGCAAAACTGTGGTTGTCAGCTTGCAGAACTACAGAACTTTTTGCTTCTGTAATTTGGAAAAAGGAAGAACATCTTGCTTTCTCACATTGCTTTCCTAGAAAAGGAGAAGCAAATCTGATGAATGAATAGAGCCATACTTCTGTGATGACTTAGAAATGCATCTGAGTGCATCAGGAATGGAAAGGAAATGGTGGTGAGATATGGACCCAGTGCTGCTGTAGCCATTCCTTCTTCCTGTTTGTCATTGTTTGAGGTATGTTTCTAACAGCAATTCTCAGTGTTAACCTAACATAAATCAGTAAGGTAAATAAAGAGAGAGGACAGAATGGCTTCTTCCATGAAGAAGCAGGAAGCAGTACCCCTTTCTCATCTATTGATGAGAAAAAAGCAACTCATATATTCTCATATATATTTAATTCTCCGCATTAAAGGGGGATGAAGCCATTCCTGAGCATCCCTCTGCCACCAGCAGTACCCCTGGGCCAGTGCCTAATGCTGCTGCCAAAGTCTTTTCTGTCATTATGTGAACATGAACCCCACAAAGCAGCACCATGCTGACAGCAGCTTGCCAGCCCCCAGTCTGCCTTTGGAGGGGCACCCAAGCAGCCTGCCCTGCTCCCAGTGCTCCCTGAGAAGCACTGGATTAGAAGCACTGACCCGTGTTCCTTCCCAGCCAGAGGACTGGGAGAGCTACAGTTATCACTGCAGGGTGGGAAGGAGTGCAGCCCTCAGGCACCAATTACAGACTGGCTGGGAAGGACAGAAACCTACCAGTTGACGGGCACAGCCAACAGTCAGCAGTTCTGAGCTGAGGGCAGGCTTAATAATAGAGTAAGCTGAGCCTTAATGCAAAGCCAACTAGGTAGGAAACTGAAGGGTCACATCTGCTGCAGGGAATCCCTCAGCACTGCAGCGCTGCAGAGCAGCACCGTGCTTCCGTTCACACTCGGGTGAAGCTGTTCAAGAGGATGTGCCAAAACACAAATCTCTGAGCTCAAAAGGGAAAGGGTACAAGCAGAGTTCAAGCTGACAGAGATCATGTCACAGCAGTGAGATGAGCTCCAGGTCCAATGGAAGAGGACACTGAGCTGGAACAGTCCTACAGTGGTGGCTGAAATGAAGCCAGTTTCTCCTAAAAGCACTTTGCAGTGCTGGAGATGCATGGGCCTGTAGAGACGCGGCAAAAGGAACAGATCTAAAGCAAGACCATCACCTTCACATGTGTTGGAAGTAGTGGCTAAGCTCACATACATCTTACCCCACAGCATCCTCTCTCTAGCTTCACTCCTGCACCAGGCCCTTGGCCACGTGGTGGCTCTGCCCCATACAGGTGACATCAGGTCACTGCCCACCCTGCTCCTGGCCAGGGCCCCTCACCTTTTGTGTCCCACCACCCCCCTACAGCTGTGCCCAGCTCCAGGCAGCTCTGGGAGCCAGGCAGGAAAGAGGAACTCCCATCCCACCTCTCTTTCTCTGTATATGTAAATATTTTCTTCTGAAATAACATTAGCAGACTCATCTAGAAACAAGACAGTCAGCTTTCCGAGAACACTTGAGAGACACATAGATTTCATCAAACACGAGGGTGTAAATCTGGGCTTTGTGACTTCAGTGGAACCATTTAGAATTTGTCCTGCACAATGAAGCCGGCCATTTTTTAGTAGAAATGGAAAATACAATTGCTATGAAATCCTTGAAATCCCACCAGAGAGGGCTCTGTATTTCAGAGCTAGGATAAGTGCCATCACCATCTGCTGTCAGTACAAAAGCTGCATGACTACCTGGTATTGCTGTGCTGAACTGTCAGTGAGGTATGAACCTTATCTTAATTGCTGCAAAGAAAGTTAAGAGTACTGAGTTGATAAGCTTATCTTCTTCACCTTCTGGGTTCACCACTTATTCAGTTCAGGGGAATAAACATACATCATTTACATTTGTAAGTACACTATGTCCTTTCTTCCCCTTAAATAAGCCCCAGCAGGGAGCACTGCAATTGAACTGCCAAAAAGGAAACCTGGGAAAAAGTCAAAACACACAATTTAAAGCTCGAGCACATTAAAAAATCTACATTGTCTGCATGACAGATCCGTGTTTTATAAATCAGGTCTCTAACCAGCTCTTTAAAGCATAATGGATCCATCCCAACCGCTGCTTATGAGCAGGAGTGGGTGTCAGAACAGAGCAATGCACAGAACGGGGCAGCCCCAGCCCTCCTCCTCATGCAGGGACACTGCACTGCTAGTGCCTACTGTCAGCAGGCCTGGGGGAAGAACAGGGGCCAGGAAACATCACAGCATGGGGACGTTTCTCCTGCATTCTGTAGCTTCTCACAAGATGTTTCAGCAGGGCTAAGAACACCAGATACAGCTGTGATGGTGCTGAGCAGCACTGTGCCAAGCACAGGCGGCCAGCCTGCAAGCATCCCTGTCACCCAGGCCTATGGACTCTGTTCTCACTTGGGCAATAGGGAGAAGGGAGAATTCCAAGCACAGACTCTATATGCCAGCATGGGTAATCACCTACAGTGTGTAGGCAACCCCAGACTGTCTGGATAATAAGATCAACTCCAGTGTCAGCCATGGGGTCTGTGTTTCGAACTTATCCAGACAATTTGGGGCTGTCTACACACTTAGTATGTTGTAATAAGTACCAAGGAACAAGAGTTCCAAGGAACATCCTAAAATAATCCCTGAGGGAATCAAACCACACTCCCTTTCCAACTACTGGGGTCATTTCTGCAGCATGGAAGGAGCGCCGTCCTGTCTGCAGAACAACCAAAGGAAAATGGAGCTGAAATGCTCCTGAGCATGGGGCAGTTAGGGGAGGGGTGGGCAAAGCAAGTGCAATTCCTATGGAAAATAAAAGGTACTTAAGGTTTACGTAACTTAAACACTGCTGCTGTTCAATGAACTGTAGAAATGAAAGAGTAAAGAAAATCAACAACAAAAAAACCAACACATGAAAAAAGCTGCACCGAGCCATCTGTGCCTCTTGTCTGTTAGAGAGGGGCAGAGCCTTCGCAAAGAAAGGCCAGTGCGTGGAAATGGAAAGAACTGTGTTACAGAAACATGCAAATCAGCAGCAGGACTGCAGAGCCAGAGTCAGGGGCAGAGCAGGGCTGCAGCAGTGCTGCAAGAGGGCTCACTCCTCAGTAACAGGGTGAGCAGCAGGGGTGACCCACTCCATGCTCCTGTGCTCCGTGAGAAGAGCAGGGGAAGCGGCTCTGATCTCAGAGCACAGCAATGCCCCTGTCTGGAAGAAGGGAATTTTCCTAAATGCTGAGGCAAACCCAGAACATCGGAGCTGTTATTAATGGGTTGGGATAGCCTGGAGAAAGCTCACAGCAGGCGCTGAATAAATGTGCCTAAGTGCTCTGGAGCCACAGATCCCTATTTTTAGTGGGATGTGGGCAGTTCGGTAAGCCCTGCCTGTGGAAAACCCCAACCCACAGAGGACAGAGGAATGAAATAATTTCCTGTGCAACTGAAGCAAAGGCTTTCAGTAACAGGGGACACCCTGAGTGCAGCGAGACTCCTGATGAACAGACAGCCACAACAGAGACAGTTTCATCACCATGCCAGGCAGAAGAGAGTGGCACATGAAGGGCACCACGCAGCACCTTGGTGGTGCAGAGGAGCAGCTTTCCATAGCCATAATAATTATAAGCTACAGGCACAGAGAGAGCCTGCTGAGGGCTCCTGGACTTTGCTGCCAGCCTGGTGCTTAACAGCATGATCGTTCTCTGTAGCAGCAAAGAAGCTGCTCTGGAGTTCATTTGTCTTGATCGCATAAGGATAATTTAGGGTTGAAAATATATACATACCCCACAGCTATGAACGGATTGGAAAGACATATATATATATATAATATAAAGCTTCATCATAATGAATGGAATACAAACACATCTGTCTGAGAGCAATTGCAGCACCAAGTAAAGCTTTTCTTCATTCTCTCATGTTTTTCAAATAATTACTGTAAACAAATATTTTGGGTATTTCTCACTTGTGAGAAAGAGAAAAAACATGCCTCATTCTTTATAGGCTTTTCTTCTATTATTCTGACATAGCTGCTGAATTAGGACGCTAGGAGAGCTTACAACTGCATGTTTAGCCCCAAAACAAACTCGTGTGCACAGAGCCAGCTCTGGCTGCTCTCCAGAGGACTTTGACGTACTTCAGCTTTGCTTTGTACAGCCATCTGCAGGGGGAGAATGCTGCAGCCCCACACTGGGCCAGTGCTGGCTGTGTGCTCTACTAATGAAGGCACGAGGCAGGGACTGGGTGACAAGAGACACACTCTCCTCCCCCCCCAAACAAAAAGGAAAATAAAAGCAATAAATCTGAAACCCCAAAAGTTACACAGTGGCTCTGGAGGTGGGACTCGCTTTGCAAAAGCCTTGGGCAGGCATCAGGTGGTAAGATGTGCCAATTGCTGATGGCCTGCTCTGGATTTCAGCACGTGAGATAAAGGGACTCTACATCCTATTATCAGTTCCTGAGCAACTGGTACATCTTATTTAGTGCAACTAGATTAATGGGTCAGAATCCCACACACACAGAGAGCACACCTTTCCTTTGACTGGAAACAGAGTATTATGAGGGCATTCCTTTACCATAACAGTGGTTTGCCAGTTCCTCAGCAGAGCCTTTATGTCATGCTTTGATATTTTTACTTTCAAGCCACAGCTGCTGCAGTGACAGTGCCAGGCTGGAGAGCTATTTGTGCAATAGAGCTGCAGAACAGAGACAGATTCCTGCTCTTTTATGTCACTTCTAACCCAGAAAATGTCTAGGTGGAGGTGCTTGGTGAGCACTGGTTTGCAGGCAGGAATTAGGGCTGAGGACAGTGACGGGCTCTGGGTAAGGTCCCCTAGGAACATGGTGCAGGATGGGGCAGTGTGATGGGCAGCCTGCTGGGATGTGCTGTGATGCTTCTGTCACACTGCTCCCTACACAACACGCTGCTCTCTCTGCCCTGCTATATCTACTCTGGAAGCAGAGAGCTCTCAGCAACTGAAGCAAAGTTTCTGGGAGGTGCAGCCTTTCCTCAAATACTGTTTTGTTGGTTTTTTTCTTCCCCCTTTTTAAACTCTTTTAGATGAGTTTTCAGAAGCACTGAACGCTCAATGAATCACTTGGCTGAATGGCCCACATAGTTTCCTCTTAAGTCAGCTTTGGCAGTGAGCCACCGCACATACCCTGTGGCTTTGCTTCGAGTAACATTTTCATTAGTGAGGTTATCCAAGTATTTGCAGCCAGGCCACACAGCCCTGATGAACTCCACTGCTAGCACTCAACAAGGGGGCGGAGGGTTCAGGCCTTATTAGTAAGGGCACAAAGGCACTGACCAGAGAGAAGCTTGCCTCCTGGACAGAAGGAATCTCCTTCAGATGTCACATTGTGTCCAGGGGCAGCCCCATCCACATCCCACTGCTGTCTGTGCTGGATGGGGCCACCAGAGTCCCCTAGTACCCAAAGGACATTGGGTTTGCCTGCAATTAACTCTACTTTCCCTTTCCAAAAAGAATGGCACCATAAAGCGTGTACGCTGCAAACTGATAATCTGATGCAGGTACAGAAGGACAAGTTCAATCAAACATCTCAGTGTTTTAGAGCACTGCCTGCGTTCATTTTAGACTCATTTTAGCATGGCAGGTCACAGCAGTATAAACATTGTGGGGGGAAAAAAAAAGGCCGAGCTGGCAAACAGTCAGAACTTGCTGTTCCTGACCCAGTAACCTACTTTTTGAGTACCACGTAACATGAAAGCCACCCCTAGCTCAGACCGCGACGTCACCTCTTACTTAACTTGGAGGTAAATAGTGGGTCTGGCTGGGAAGAGTTCGATGGCTGTGGTCATCACGAACTTCTTTCCGGTCACAAAAAACATTTTAGGATAGACAGGAATATGAAGGGCAGTGTCTAGCCTTGAGTCACCCAAAACACAGCTCGCACCTGGGTGTCCACCACACCGACATACAGAAACAACCAGAAGAGCTGTCTGCAGCACCAGTGCCACCATCGGCATAGACAAAGAAGTTGTCCAATGGAGCACAACATGAAGGAGGCCTGTTCTTCCTCCATGATCCTGCTTAAAGTATTTTCACTCCCACTTAGAAATCAGTGTTTAATACTAAATAATAACAAGCAAAAGATAAATAGAAGGGCTAGATATATGCTTAGTATTGGAAAGGAGTCTTGTTTTACTGAACAAACTATCAAGGAAAACAAGAGTGTTAAGACAGAGCGAGAGAAATTACAGAGAGGGCTCTTCAGGGAAATGATTCTTCATGGGATGAGCCCATTTGTACTCAGTTACTGCCAATGTGTCTCTCAACTAAAACATGCACAAAATAGGAAGAGGTGGAGAATGAAAGACATGGCCAAGCATTCCAGCTTCATGCAAAAAAGTAATTAATTAACTAAAAAGTGATTGAAATGATCAGCATGAAGGTCTTGAAGTTGTTCCACTTCCCAGCTGGCTCAGAATCACAGAATGACCTGAGCTGGAAGGGACCTCAAGGATCGTGAAGCTCCTGGCAGGGCCACCAAACATACACCTTTACTAGATCAGGTTGCCCAGGGCCCCATCCAACCTGGCCTTGAACACCTCCAAGGACGGGGCATCCACAACCTCCCTGGGCAGCCTGCTCCAGAACCTCACCACTCTCCTAGTAAAGAACTTCCCCCTAACATCCAACCTAAATCTTCCCTCTTTCAACTTAAAACCATTCCCCCTTAGACTGCTCAGCCTGACTTAGATTTTATTCTTGTTGACCCTTTGGCTTCCCCGTTGCAGAGGAGGAGGGAACAGGGCACCATAATATCTTACAAACTCTAGCTATGCTTTCTTGTGCCATCACAAACCATTTCCCACCATCTCTTTTACCAGCAACTTTAACTTAAGATTAAAAACATGTGGAAGTATTTCAGACTAGCTGGCATAAGCACAACACAGAAGTAAACGTCCTAATAGACATAAGAAGTCATTTTTCTTTATGACAATGTCTAATTTAGATCTCTGAAATTGTAAAATTAAAAACTATTCTAATCCATACTTACACAAAAACGCATCTCCAGCAGATTATATCTAACTGCTCATTACACAAAATCTTGGAATGACTGCATTGTAAAAAAAATAATTGCCTAATTATGAAATCCTGATGATAAAAGACACCATTGTCATAGAAACATCTGGGCTACCAGCACCCCAGAAGGGAATAAATTTCAATAGGCAGAGAAAAACCAGCAGGCAGATGAAAGAGGAGTCATAAAGAGGTCCAGAGGAAAAACATCACCCACTGCAATTTCTGTATGGAAGCGCGGGTGATGACTTCCAACAAACAAACCAGTAATAACCTATTCACAGGAGCAGAGCAGTAAACACTTAACATAGAGATGAGGGACAATTAACAAATATTATGTATATTCTTGCCTAATCTTAAGCAGGGAAAAAAAAAACCAAAACCAAACAGCATCTACTCTACCTCTCTGTAATGACAACCTGGAAAAATATTCATTGTATCGGGGTTTTAGAAGACAATTTAGCAATCTGATGCCTCAGAATAACAAAGAGTCATCCAATTTGAATGTGGCAGCAATCAGTAGCATTTCTGCAGCATTTATCTCACATAAAACACAGTTTAAGTGATATTTGAAGGACAAAACAGGATCAGAAGGAAAGGTCAGTTATGCGTAAAGGAGAAGTACAGTGAAAAGCGGGGAAGTTTGATGGCTGCATTCAGCTCAGTTCAACCCCAGCAGAAGCCTGGGCCTTGTCATTAAGCCTGCTGTGAACATTGTGCTAATAATGAAGTTTGTGGCTAAGCATATTTTTGCTACTTACAAAACAGTGAAAACTTTTCTTGGAAAACCGGGAATACAATGAGATGGTTACCCCAGATTGCTCAATGCCATAGCAAAAAGGAGCCAAGGAAGAGCAAGAATGGTTGCACAGGCTGAGAGCTGCAGGCAAGGAGAAGCCAGCCCACCAGAAGGCTCTGGAGCCTTGCTCTTCCCTACCAGACTGAGCCCAAGTGCTGCACAGCACACACCAAGTCCTAGCCCTGAGCATACAGCGAGCCCCAGGAAACTAATGAGGGTTCATTATTCAGACTGTTAACAGTTAAATGTGTGAATGTATTCCCCAGCCTAGCAGCTCCAAAAAGGCTTCATTTCTGGTCTCTGAACAGAGCTCCTAATGCTGGTAGTGACTTGGCATCTCTGATCAGGCAGAACCCTGGACTCCAAAACAGAAAGCTCACACATAAGCAATGTGCAAGGCCCCAGAACCAGACATTATGGATGAGACGCTGAAGGATGATGTATTGCTGATGGGATAAGCCTTTTATTTTTTTTCCCCCGCAGGGGCGATTACAATGCAGATGGCATCAAAAGCACAGTAGCCTTCTCACATGGTTGTCATCTCTGATTCTCTGCTAGAGGTCATATCAGGACTCCCATTCTAAAATGCTGCCAGCTGAGATTCATAGCACAGATGACAACCAGGTTCTCCACCAAGAAGTCCTTTCAAAGCAAAACTGTTCAGCTGTGGGTATTCCGCTCATGTTGGATATTTTGATTACGAGCATGATACAATCTGCAAAGTGGCATCAGCCCATGCATTGAAGTGTTTTCCATAAATGGCTCTGCACAGCAGTCAGACTGATGCAGAATCTGTGGCTGCCTGCCTGCTTGTGCTGCGTGCAACCACAGGGATGACGCTCTACCCCTCCACAAAGGCACACTGCAAGATCCACACAGCACTTGAGTCTCCCCTAAGCCTGGCATTTGAGCTGATGGGGGCTTTAAGCAGCGTGTGTGCTGCAAGCTGACCTGCAGGGCACTGGTGAATACAGTCACACACATTAGGGAAAGTTTGCCTATCTTCAAAAGAAGCGTTATTCTTCTGTTAAGTAAATAAAGATGTGCCTGTTACTTACTTTCCAGCACATACTGCAAAGCTTGTGTTAATTAAACTTCTAAAGCACACGGCAGAATACATCTGTGTTGGTGTAATGCCAAGAAACTGTATATGAACTCTCCTCCATGCAATTAGTAAGCATTAGCACAGCAAAAAACCACTCACTCCATCCCAGACAAAGCACAAGCAGGTCAGGACCCTGAAGCTAAGAGTCTCTGTTCTGCCATTATAGGCTCCAAAGCTGAAGGACTGCAAAGTACAATTGTAGGGTGGAAATAATACAAGTACAGAATTGTACAGTTGAATTAATACAAGTATAACATACAGTTGGAATAGTACAAATACAGATGGAAATAAGTAGCCAGAGGATAACTAAGGAAAAGGACTCACCAACTCCAAGGCCTTCAAGATAGGTGCTCACCAACATCAAGGCTTACCACAAGAACTCCACACAAGAGCAACCTCCAGAAAGAGATGCTACCTCAGTGGTGGACAGCCCTTAAATGGGACCTAGGAGAGGTGGAGTTGAGCTCCAACCCTTCTGGGAGCACAGCTGAATTACCTTCACCTGTGCTCCTGCAGCTGACCCATCACACTTGCCTCAGATGGTTAATCAGAGGTTCAGGCTGTGATCAACAGTTTCCTTTACAACAAGTATGGGGCAAAATCATCAGAAAGGAGAAGACTGGGAGAGAACTGAGGGGCCTGATGCTGTGTTTGCTGTTATGGTTGCCAGTCACAACTTTGTGACCCTGGATAGCCTTAGTATGACATCAGGCATATGAGTTTCTTCCCTGGGTGGCTTCTTGTTCAGAGGAACTGCCCAAACTCTAGGCCATCCCCAAAGCTCAACAGGAATAGTGTTGGAATCTCCTTCAGAAAACCAGCCCTGTTACAGATTACTGTAGTTCTCAACATCTCTTTCTTGCTGTTATGTTAACTTCTGACATTTGCCAGCTCATTCTGGCCAGCTACAGCCCAGTTCCCACCAGCTTCAGGAGAACTGCAGCTGTGCCCACAGAGCCTAACGAAGCAGCTGTCACATGGACTGCCCAATCAAGCACATAAGGAAATAAAAACCAGTAAAAGAAATAGTAAGGTTATTTCAAACTGCTGTGTTACTCAGACTCTTGTGCTCATCTCTGTACAGAGAAATGATACAGCATTACCGTCCTGGATTTTGATGCTGACACTGTGGTTCAGGTTCCCAAGTAATGGTCTTGGGGAGGTGGTTTCAGTAGTTCTCTTGTCTTTTGAGCTCCAAAAGAGCTACAGAGGTGCATAGCATGACTGCTTATTGAAACAGCATACGTGTCACTGCGTCACTGCTGCCCAGGAAGGACAGAACTGTCACTGTTGATTCCTACATAAGATAAATACAGCTTAAAAGAAAGCGTATTTACATCAGTTTTGGATGACTCATGCGACAGATACGGAGATGCCTTAATGTACTTCTTTCTTCTCCTACACACCACCATGTGCTCAGTGCTCCGTCTGCAGCTACTTCACAAAAGAATGTTGAAGAGCTTTTTTCTCATACAGAACTGTTTCCAAACACCAATGGTAGTTTCTATTTTAACAACACCATCATCACCCGACATATTGTTACTGAGCAATTCACTATGCAAATCCACTGCAACCCACCCAATTTCAGTGTTTAGCAAATGCAAAGTGAATATTTCACTTTTGGGTTGCAATGCAGTGACCTTTGTGTTTAAAAACTACTGTCCTGAATTCACTACAAAGCTGAAGCCAGATCTTGCACCAACTACTGATGCTATGCGGCAAACACAAGGGTGAAACCTGAGCTTGTGCTTGGGATCATACCTATTCAACAAAGTGCTGCTGCGTAAGTGGAGAATTCAGTATAGCATTAAAATCTAGCTTTGAGCTCAGTAATGAACACTCTGATGTTATTAGATGTCTGCTTTGTTTCGTTTGCTTTCATTTTAATTCTGGATTGCAGATCCATTAACTACTGGAAAACAGAATATCACTGGCAAACTTCCATTTAAGATTTCATAGAACAAGAGCATTTGATTTTCTAATACCTACATAGCAAAGTGTTGAGGAGAAGAAAAATCAGACTTTCATTTTGTGTTTATTTTAATGGAGAAAAAGATGATTCCTGTGCTGATTATTGGACCATTGACACAGACGTGGGTAGAACAACACATCTTGATGAATTCTACTGTATACATTTTAGAAAGGAAGTACTGGAAAACAATTCAGTCTACCTAAAGACAGGTTTTTAAATAACATTTTAGAGCTAGTCACAATTTGCTCACAATGTTTACATTAAGAAGCCCACAGAATTAACAGGGGAAAACCTTTCTACCCCTAATAGCTCTTTATTGTATTGCTTTGGGGCATTTGTTCTCACACCTTTTGCATCAAGTAGTTTTAACTCACAGTATTTCTGGCCACTGACCTTCTGGGAACAAAGGGTATCAGGGAAGCAAAGAGCTACAACCCAAATGTAGAATGGTACCAGTAAACATTTTCTTACCTTAAAAAAAAAGTTACTTGTACTCATGGATATCATTTCAATTAGAAATAGCTTTAAATTTTGAGAGTAAAAAGATTATTTCAAATAAATATTTTCTCCTGAAGATAAAAATAAGGGTACTGTTATGGTATGAAGCTGTGCTTCTCAGCATGCTCTGTAGTAAAGCTGGTTAGAGGCACTAATGCTGTGCTATCCAGTCAGATGCAACAGACTATTTGTGGTTCAGAACAGGAATAACACACCTTCAGCTCTGCTCTGTTTAGCAGTCAGTAGCCAAAACATATCCCAAGGTAAACACTGGTGGAGTTGGGCATGAGCATCCTAGCACTCAGATCCATGACCTCAGTTCCCTGATGCTATCACTTCGTCCTTGTCATAAGTGCAACACCTTGCCTTTGGCCTTGTTGAACCTCATTTGGTTCTCATGAGCCCACCTTTCGAGTTTATCAAGATCTCTCTGGATGTCATCCCTTCCTTCTGCTGCATCAGCCGTACCGCTCAGTTCGGTGCCCTCTGCAAACTTACAGAGGGTGAAGCACTGTGAGACAGTAATCTGTGATCAACAGCCCTCAAACTCTACATGCCATCTACTGTCTCAGCTTAACACAGCACTCTCACCTCACATGGAGCTTGGATATCTGCAGTAAAGACAGTAGTATATGCAAGCACCATGTGCATGTTGGGCAATGCAGGGTCAAAAGGACAATTCAAGATGAAGAGAATGAAAATATTCTTAAACTCTATTAAATATCATAGAGAAAAATTTAAGAATGGATATAAAGATGTGAAGAAAAAACCAGCATCTGATGTTGAGTGTTAATGTTCCATAAAGCTGAGCCACTGTGCCCAATACGTCACAGCATCAGCTGAGGAAATCGTATCTAGTATCTAATGTATACATCTACAAAAACAATGTAGAACAAAGGTTGCCAAATATGAAGGAGCTGAGATTCAGCAACTAACTCAGCAGTTTAAAGTTAA
Organism: Coturnix japonica; assembly: GCF_054131305.1. Lineage (NCBI taxonomy): Eukaryota > Metazoa > Chordata > Aves > Galliformes > Phasianidae > Coturnix > Coturnix japonica. The sequence continues at coordinate 24,794,215 of NC_140666.1, forward strand.
GTAGCACCTCCATCTGTGAAATTATTAATCTTTCAAGATTCAAGAACCTGCTACATGCCTTGGCTAAATGACACGATACCAGCTGAACCTCAAAGCATTTGTGATTTCTATACAGGGCTGTTTCAGCCCCTCAGGTGGCTTGCAAATATACTGTGCTGCATTTCCAAGCAATGTACAAAGACGTGCTTTCAGACAAATTCCGTGTTACTTCTGTTCCTCACAAATCCTATTTTATCATTGCTCAGGGGTGAGAGTCTACAAGCCCTCAAGCAGACACACTGATAAGAGTTTATTCAGCAAAGCTGATGACTGTTCTGCTCCTTAGCTCTCATTGGAGACAACGGTGTCCAGGGGTCAACCATATTCTTTAGGACAGCAGACTCAAGATTTGACTTTGGGTAGAGCCCTAAGATGGATTAGGCTGTCATTCTGCCCACCCCAACTGCATGCTGTAATCAGCTTATCTGCAATATGACAGGTTTAGCAAAAGTGACAGTTGCTTGCTGTCCAATATCATTAGCTAGCCCTGTCACAAGAGCTCAGGCATGGTACTCCATCTCCTTACAAAAATCAGCTTATTAATAAACACACAGCCTGGCAAAATATTTTCCATACAGTTAAAGCAGTGCTTTGGGCAGAGGCTGTCCCATTCATCCACTATGAAAACTCAAATTCTAGCCAAGGTAAGGTCAGAACAGCAAATAGGTTCAATGGACTAGCAATCAAGGGTATCCTCAGCAAGTCTGCTGATGCCACCAAGCTGAGTGATGCAGCTGAAACAATGGAAGGAAGGGATGTCATCCAGAGGGACATGGACAGGCTTGAAAAGTGAGTGCTTAAGAAACTAATGAGGCTCAACAAGGCCAAGTGCAGGGTGTTGCACTTGGGTTGGTGCAATCCCAGACACCTGTAGGAGGACTTGGGTGTCCTGGTGGACAAAAATGATGGATGTGAACCAACAGTGTGCACCTGCACCCTGGGAGGCCAATGGAAGCATGTAGATGCTGTACTGAGGAACATGGTCTAGTGGGAAATGGGGTGGAAGGTGAATGGTTGGACTGGATGGGCTTGGAAGTCTTTTCCAACCTCAGTGATTCTATGATTCTGCAATTTCCCAAAAGCCTTCACAGTAATCTCCAGAGCCAGCAATTCTGTAGTAATTTCTTCAAGTGAAGGAAATGAGATGTTTTTATGTTAACACCTACCTATGGGGAAAGAACATCCTACTATTTAACAAGGAGCTCTTTAAAGACATCCTGGGAAATCTTCCAAGAGCTACACTGAAATGAATGAACACTTGATTATTTACATGTTATTAATATGGTCTTCTATTTGCATGTTGGAAATCCCTGCCCTATTCTTCCATTTGCCTCCCAAAGGGAATTCCTGATTCTTTGAAGCTGGAGCACTCCCTGGCCCTGACCCCACTGCAGACGTTTGCCTGCAGAGCAACTCTGGGGCTCAGCCTGCCCCAGAGGAAGCATGGGGAGAACAAATGTTCATAATCCCATTCCAAAGAACTTGAATTACAAGATATGGGTGAGCCATCAGTTAAACCCAGCTCTAAACTATCTCCAAGCTACAGCAAATAGGCAGTAGGCTTTCAGCTTGTTTTAATACTTTGAAAAATGTGTAGGCAAAACACTTGCTTTCTCCAGAGCTATTCTCCAGACCACTCTCTCCCTTACACGACACTGTTTACAATGCCTGGCCCCAAAACTTCTCAAGGGCTTCTCTTCACCCAACGCCTCCTTACACCAACCAACATGCACAAACATTTACAGTTCTGGAGCTGAGTTCCTTAAGCAGTATCAGGCAGGTGGTGATGCTGCTAAACGCTGATCCAGCTGCAGGGAGTTTCAACCAGGCTAGGTTTCCACCACCAGACAGGCTCAGGAAGGATGCTGATGTGTTCACATGTGGAAAAGGCAGTGCCAAAAGTTGGGAGCAAGGTCAGTCTGCTCAGGGAAGAAAACAAACATCACACAGCAGGGCTCAGATAAACCTCAGAGCAGCTTTGCCAACAGGAGACTCACAGTTGAATTGCAAGTCCTAGCCCCACACAACACTGCAATGACATTTTCAATTTTTTATTACTGTTTCATAATGCTAATTAAACACGGACATGCGCATAGAGAAATCTGCTCAGTGCAACAGCAAGGCTCTGCAGCAGCACTTTGCCATGCGGGCTGTTCCCCCAGGCAGAGCACTGTGTGCAAGGAGCAGCCTTGATGCTGAGTGGATCCTGCAGCCCTTGGGCAGAGATTTCCCCCAGGTGTCAGCAGTCCTGGAGGGGTGGTTCACTCTTGGCTGCTATGTTTAAGTTGCCAGCTGAGTTTGCTCGTCACTTTTAATTATTATAATGATTTTTTTGAGTAGTGGTATGTGTTTGCTGGGTCTCCTGGCCAGTCCTATGCTAAAGCCTTCCCTGGGTATCTTCCAGCCAGCCTCAGCAGTGTGTCAACAATCAATTCCTACATCTGGCAGAAATGATGGGTTCCCCTTGAAAATCCTTGCCTGAGCACATGCAACCCTACAGTGAAATACCTACTGGGCTAAAGCTGAGGCCAATAACATGCATTGAACACGTGAAAGGGAAGAACAGCAGGCCCAGCCTGCCTCCTGCTGCTGGAGAACCACACGCAGTCCACCTGGTCTCCTCCCCAAGCAGGGATCTGAATGTCTTGTGATCCACAAGCTTCTTGCTTATGGGTCATTTGTACCCTCAAACTGAGAGTGAGCACACAGCTTGTGTCCTCATACTCAGCAGGGCCCGGCCCACTCTGTGGGGCCAGCAGGCACATGGCTGGGGAGAGAACAACAATGAAATAGGACATAGGCCCCTCTAGTTTGCTGCTTGAGCTGTACATTGCAAGGAACAAATGCATAACCTGAAGTGACAGGAGCAGGGACATCAAGTAGCTTTTGGAGGATGACAAAAAAGGGAATCTAAAAATTGAGCACCAGAGACTCTCAGTCCCAGGGGAGCACAGGCTGTATCTAACACAAGCTATTGTTCTGCTGCACAGTTCATTCCAGGACAACGCTCACCCTTGCAATGCCATCCTGCAGCCTGAGGCTGCTCTGGATTCAGGCACACTGCTCTCTGGGACAAATCTAGGTCCCTTTGCTCATGTAAGTGCTGTGTCCCATTGCTTGAACCTTCTGAGCGTACAGCTCACTGCAGTCCTGCCGCCACTCTGCAGCCCTTCCAGCTTTGTGCAGGAGCCCTAGTTTATCAGCATCTCTCACACAGAGCTCACAGAGTCAGCAGGCCTGGACCTCCTGCCATGCCTGGAGCCCAGCCCCACTCGGGCACCCAGCCCACAGTCGCAGGTCAGCCCCAGCAGCACCGTCTCAACAGACAGATGTGCCAGCAGATCTGCAGACAGGCACAGCTCTGCAAGCACAACTGACAGCAGCAAGTCACATTCCGAGCAACATCAACATCCTGTAAAGCATTTCATTAAATGTAAAACGTAAAGCACTTTGCTGCCTGAGCACAGCCTTCTCTCCAAACATGTTATTACAACCATAAAATCCAAGGGAAAGCCATTTAAGCTTAGCAGCAGTGTCTTCTTAATTGTGCTCATCTTTAAGGAATCCAGAAGCAGAACAAGCATGTTGCAGAGCTGTCTCACAGAGCATCAGTGCCCCAAAATGATCAGTAACAAATCAGCAAGCTGCCTGTGCCTGCACGAAGTGCTGCGAGCACGCTTAATTCTCTCATTTTCTGAGCATCTTTTCAGCAGCTTAACTACCAACACACACTCGTGCACCACTAACGAGAAACAAATTCCCAACTTACCTTTTAAGCAGCCAGGAGCACCAAGCCCTCCGAAACCTCCAGCGGATGAGTGGACAGAGTTGTACCTTATTACTCACAGCGGGAGTTATATAACTGGCACCATTTCTGTAGGCAACGAGTGTGCACCCGTTGCACTTCCACTTGCAGATAATGCGCGCTCCCCATCCCACGCAGATGCATCTTCTCCACGGCTGGCGGGGGCGAGGCAAGGTGGGCTCCAGGCTGCCAGCAAAAGGCAACGCTCCCAGATCAAAGGAAGTTCAAAAGGTCCCTGACATTTATTAAGAGAGATCGCTACTATGAAAGGATGCGGTGCAGTAGTGTAATGCTCCTTCGGCTGCTGAAAGCAGCTTGGCCTAGATTTTCCTGTACTGTTTGATGTGACCATTCATGCAAACAAGAGTAAAACTTTCTCTTTGCTTTTAATTAAGCACAGAACACTTGAAAAAAGCAGCCTGCATGGCAGCCCTTTTCCTCTCGTCATCTGGGTCTTCTGGGCTGCTGTCAGACTGAGACACGCAGGAGGCAGCCCCATTGATCTGACTATTATTAGTGGCAGACGACACGTCGGTGGGAGAAAGGACGAAAGCTGTGAGCTGGGAAAACAGATTGTTTTTTCCAAGGCTCATTTGGTGTTTTAGCAAAGGAAAAAGAAAAAAAAAAAAAAAGGAAAAAAAATAAAGGGGGAAATGTTTGATAGCAGGAAAGAACACAGTTCTAATCTGGGAAAAGGAGGCAGTGAATAAGGTTACTGCCTTGGCTCTTTGCTCACAGACAAAATCCCAGCTGCACCCCTATCTTCTGGAAGGCAGGGAACAGGTCCTGAGTTTCAAGTCTCATCTTAAAGAGTCCCCACATCGCTATTTATCGTTGCATATGTCCTTGCATCCATTGACTGCTGGTGGGTGCAGCACAGCACCCGCTGACATCGAGGGGCTGCAGCTTTGGCGCAGGCAGCAAACTCTTATGTAAGCCATAATCCTCTCACAGGCTCCTTCTTCAGCGACTATAAGACCCCGTGCCATGGGCGCCTGCTGGCATCCCCATGGCCTTTAACCAGTTTGAAAACAGTGAGGCTGTGGCTGCAAGGCAATCCCCCACCTCCGGAGCAGTGCTTGCCTCTACCTTGCTGGGTTTCAGAGCACGGGGCACCATGGCACGCTGCCGCTCTGCTGCTGGGCAGCACTGGCTCTGCTGCCCTCTGTGCTGATGGAATTGTGGGGATTAATCTCCTGCCGAGTTCACTGAGGCTAACGATAATCAAGTTAAATTTACACGATATGATCAGAGTTTAATTAGGTACTGTTACACAACCCCTATTAATTACACCGCTAATACCCTTATGAAATGCAGATTGGGGGGTGGGGGAGCTCGGCTGATTTCAGAGAAGAGCCGCACTGAAAGGCTCTGAGCACATCTTTCCTTAACCGCTTGCCTTGCCAGTGCTTAAGGTGAAACAAAAAGCTGAAAAGCTGTAATCCCACAAAATGCCAATCTAGGAGGTTAAAGACTTCCTGCACACTTCACAATCACCTTCCCTTTACACCAAAAATCAAGAAAGCCATTTCAAATCCCCCAAACCCAGAATCACTGTCAGTTTGCTCTGTTCAGAGTCCTACCAGAGAAAGCTCAAGGTGACAGAAGTCATTTACTTCTCACCAAGATATTAATTCAGCCTCTTCTCCAACTTAAGTAGTGATAGAGCTAGAGGGAATGCCCTCACATTGTACCAGAGGAGGTTCAGGTTGGACATTAGGAAAACATTCTCAAAGAGAGTGGTCTGGCACTGGGATGGGCTGCCCAAGGAGGCGGTGAAGTCACCATCCCTGAGGTGTACAAAAATTATTTAGACTTTATACTGAAGGACATGGTTTAGTGAGAAATAGTGGTGGTAGGTGGGACAGTTGGACTGGATGGTCTTGGAGGCCTTTTTCAACATTGGTGGTTCTATGATCCATCTTGTACAGGGGCTGGCTACAAACCTAGATGGGACCATGACATCCCACTCTCCCCACCCCAAAAAGATTCCTTGTGCATCCCATACCCTTAAACTCAGGTGCTCTGAAAGGAGACAGCAGGCTTTGGTCAAAGGCCTTCAGCACTTTATCCACCACTGAGGCACTTTTTGGTCCCTTGCTGCTGAGAAGAGCAGCAGTGACACTAACAGGAATACAGAAATGCTCCTGAAATTAAGCTTGGATTCCAGGAAACAAAGCTGCTCAGCCCACTCTGCTCTTGCTAATGTACTGACCTCGTTTTGTCAAGTCTGTTTTTCTCTCTTTGTCTTTGATGCCATTTTGGAAGGCACATCATGAGATTTTCATGGAGGCACTGCCTCAAAGTTGGACTAGAACAAAGTCAGTCACAATACCATTAAAATGAATGGGGGCGTGATTCTGCTGTAAAGGATAATACTATTTAGAGTTTCAGTGCATTTCTTTCTGCAGTTTATTAACCACTTTAATCATGCTCCGACTACACTGTAATCCATTTATATTTTAATGTAACAAGTTACAAGGATTATCAGCTTACAATAAATACGCTCACCCCCTACAGCATTTGAACAGTCCCTCCACTCTGTAGAGATGCTAACGAGCATACGTACAAATAAATGAGGAAACTAATAGCAATTACATGGAACACCAAACTGCAAAATAGGCACTGCAGGAGGTACTTTCTGGGCACATGTATCACCTTCATTATATCGTACTTTTAAATTACTTATAGCATAAGAGAGGGTTTGGAAATCACATTGGTTTACCTTGCGCTTACTTTTGGAATGATTTGTAGCCTTCAGTCCACACACAGTCAGTAGACCACTGGTGAAACTCAAACTAAGGAAAGCTCTTGATACCAGCTAACAGGAATACACCTGGGAAAAACAACCTACTGCACACTTAGGTCTGGTCTTGACGCTGAAGCATACACAAAACCATGCTCACTGAAGACCACTCTGTTTGCAAGAGAAGGCTCAGATCTCTCTCGACCTATCAGCCTGCAGTCAACTGCAGTGTTTCTCTACAGAGACTGAACATCAGCATACAATTCAGCTTCCATTGCTGACAGATTAATATCTCTTCTTCCTCCCGCAAGCTGCTCTGCCCAAAGTAATTGGTGGACATAATCAATCACTTGTACCTCTGCAACTTCTTCTATTGATAACTCCATTCACATAAGGATGTTTGCTGCGGAGAGCTCAAGGAAAATAAAAGTGGTGCAAAAACTCCAAAAATCCTTTAATAGGAATCTGCAGAGTCTGATGTTAGCTGAAGGTATGCAAAAAGACACCTGTAGTTCTGGACAGTGGAGAATATGGCTCACAGCACATCTGCACTGCGGAACTGTAGGACCATACACTACTTAGCTTAAAACAAGCTTGGCTTCATTAGTGTGGGAGTCAGTTCCAAGTTGGGCATCTTCTCATAGCACAGAGCTTCGGCAGCAATGCTTACTTAAAGTACTTCCACCCACTTCTGTCCTCCATGCTCCCTCCCAAGTCCAATCAGTACGACGGTTTGCAGTGCTGTTTCAATCAGAATGGGAGTGGATGACTTTTGTCCTAAATAATCAGAGCATCTTGTACACCTTGATGCTCTCCACCTACAGGATTAACAGACCCAAAGGCAAAATAGCAGAGGTCTCTTGTCTTCTGCTACTTATTTACTTATCAGAGCCACAGGCTTTCTGGCTCCACCACAAAGAGCTACAAACACACCAGATTAGGCCCACTGTAAACTTGAGTTAACAAATTAAATGTAATGCTGTTATCTTCATTCAGGGAAGAGACTTTGAAAAGGCCCATAATGCCTCAAAATGCAGTTTTTCTTTGGCAAGGAGTCACTGTCTTGTGAACTCAACATTCAAACAAGCTCCCTGGTGAAGTAAGCATAAGCTGCCTTTTAATACAAACATAAAACTCACATTTAACTTATTAGCTGGGGGAGGAATGCAGATGAGGGCTGGATGAATCCAGTGAGTCATCGTTTCTGTAAGATAAAAAGCAAGCTTGTCTCAAAAGATCAATTCATTTGCTTTCACTGTGTACTGCAGATAGAAGTGCATAAATAATAAAAAGATTAATAAAAACACTTCCACCAGTTGTTCTAGACAAATGAAAAAGGATTTGGATTATAAAAGAATGTTCTTTAAATACAGAAAAATAAAACATTTCAAATGGTGTTTTGTGAAAGGCTGAAGAGGGAGACAAGCACAGATTAGTCACGCCTGAATGCAGATCCCCAAACCAAGTGCTTAGAACTAAGACAAAGACATGTACATACCCAAAGGCACACATGAAGAAATAAGGCTATACATTAGTTTAATTTTTGGATCTTTTACTCGGTTCCTTTTTTTCCCAGCCTCACAACAACCCTTCTCCCAGGTACCACCATATGCATACTCTGCATCCTGACCACAGAACTCATTCCTAGCAAAATTCTGTGGGCAAATGAAGAGATGAAAAGCAAAGCAGGATAAAAAGCACAGCATTCATACTATTCAAAGAATAATGGAAATAAGCAAGACGCAGCATCACCTTCCAGGAGTGTGCAGACTTCACCTAGGTTACTGTTGAAAGATTTCAAGAGGAGCTGGGAGGAAAGTACCAGACAGAAAAAGTGTGCAAGACAGAAGCCCTGCAAAGCCTAAAGCCAACTGAAAAAAGAAAGGTAAAAATCCAGAGACAGATGTCACGGGATACTCATATCCCATAAAGAAGGAGAGCATGCTCTACAGCCACCTGCACAGACTGTGTAGAAAACATCAGGCCACACAAAAATCAGATGGTAACATTCCTATGTTCACTGATTCAAGATATGACCAGAAAAATCTCAATCACTAGCAGTAACAATTCTGAAAACACACAGTCTGGAAAGCCCTATTCTCCACAAAGTTCCATCCGATCTTAACTAGGGATCACAGCAGATGATGTGGATAGAAAATACCTGCCAAGTGCTTGAGGCAGCAGCAAGTAGCTAGGGCAGGTAAAGAGAAAGAAGTGCTAAAAAACCTGTGAGGAACTTTCTGCTGCTTGCAGATGCATAATGGGTAGGAAATCAATGCTGTCTAAATACGAAGGAACTGGCTTAGTGTGTAACAGATCAGTCAGTTGTTATTGTGCTGAGTGGAGCTATTGTAATTTTATTTCAGTCATAAAAACCTAGTAAAGATCCAGTTTGCTGTTAGTAAAACCAGGAGCTGTGAAACAGCTGCTACTTGAGATTACTTCTAATAACATTTTTGTAACCATTAAATAGGAAAGCAAGCAGAACACACAGAGCAGAACACTTGATAGCCACATAGCAAGCCCTGTGCATGCTGCAGAACCTGCCATCTCAGCTACAGCTATTCCATGTTTAAACACAGCTGCACGTAGCACCCAACAGACATCAAAATGGTTGGAACACTCAAATCATCAGAAGCACCTTTGGCTTGGATTGTTGGGTGAGAATAAGCTTTACATGGGGAGAAAAAAACCCAACACTGTATTGAGGGATAGAACAAAAACTTCTGAAGGAAAGCATGCAAACTGAGGAACCACATCTTGAGGATGAACAGCAGCAGCTATTAAACAGCTCCTCAGGGATGCCTGCAACACGTACCCACACCCATCAAGGTTTTTCTTCCTTAACTTTCACTGCTGTTACCCTCATTCATAAATCACCCTTCAATTAAAAACTGTTTTAATTAATAGCATGCATCAGGCATCTAAGCCGTGGGGCTATCTGCACTGAAACTATTATACAGTGTCACATGCCAACCCTAAGCAACTCAGTATTGTCTTAACCCATAACTCATAAGCAGTATTACACAGCACTATAATTCATCCCTCTTAACAAAGAAATTCAAGGTGCACCCCACCATCTCAGGAATTCACACTCTAGCATACACCTTCAAATATGAAAATCATTTTGGGGCCCAAGCTACATAGCATTTCCTTGCATCCTTTCAAGAACAACTGAGCCTCCCCTTTGCAGGGAAGCATCAAGCACTGTTTCCTGTGAACTTTAAACAAGCAGCTTTTGTCTCCCTTAGAGTAAGAGTTGATCATCTCTATCGGTACAATAGAGGCAGTTGGCCTGTGTTTTAAGAAATATTTACACTCCGAGGGCTTGACCCAACCCTCAGAGATGAGTCAGAGCTAGTAACAATGCTCCTTGTGTAACAGAAAGCTGAATAAACGTGCCCCACATCTGCACAAAAGGAGATGCAAAGCTGTCAACCTACGAATAACTTCAATTGAAAGTTAAAACCAGAACTGGCTTTGTATTTTTATGATTTACATTCAATGATTCAGATCAATGATTCTGCATAATCCCCAAGAGAACAACAGGATAAATATTTCTGAACAAGAACATATGGTAACTAAGTCCCCATGCAGCAAGCTGTGCCAGCTCATCCAGCCCTCAACCTGTCCTGAGCCACTTGGCTTTCACAGGACCTTTCCTTCCCTTGCTCTATGAGCAACAACCTACCTCAATTTCCATCACACCCACATTATAATCCTTCACAATAATACATATATAGCTTAGTTCTCTATTTTAGAGTCCCTGTCCTTTACTAACCTGAATCATTACCAACAACACCCCTGTCTGTAGGCTTTGAGTACACCCCATCCAATTGTGTGGGCAATTAAAAGTCTAAGCGTACTTTATTTAACTACAATAACTCTGCAGCTTTTTAAAAACCACCATAATTGCAGTAACAAATATTTTTCCACTAACCATTAGGTGAGAATATAATTTTTCAGCAAGCATAACTCCCCCTACCACAGGAATCCAATATAAAAGCCTGCCATCTAGTTTGTCACAGTGCTAATGCAGTTTGACAAGACCACATCACAGAATGGCAGAATGACCTGGGTTGGAAGGGACCTCAAGGATCATGAAGTTCCAGCCCCCTGCCTGGCAAGGCCACCAAACATACACCTTTACTAGATCAGGTTGCCCACAGCTGCATTCAACTTGGCCTTGAACACCTCCAGGAACAGGGCATCCACAACCTCCCTGGGCAGCCTGTTCCAGGACCTAACCACTCTCCTAGTAAAGAACTTCCCCTTACAACCTAAATCTTCCCTCTATCAACTTAAAACCATTTCCCCTTGTCCTACTATTATCAGCCCTTTCAAAGAGTTTACTCCCTTCCTCATTATAGGTTTCCTTCAGGTATTGAAAGGCTGCAATGAGGTCACCCCACAGCCTTCTTTTCTCCAGGCTGAACAAGCCCATCTCCTTCAGCCTGTTCATAGGGGGGTGCTCCAGCCCCCGATCATCTTCGTGGCCCTCCTCTGGACCCTTTCTAACAGCTGTCTTTCTTGTACTGAGGGCTCCATACCTGGACACAGTACTCCAGATGGGGCCTCACAAGAGCAGAGAGGGACAATCACTTTTGTGTGTGTGTGTGTGTGTGTGTGTGTGTCTGTCTGTCTGTCTTTTTAACACAATGTTTCAATCCATTCTCAGGAATATAACGAATAAACTTACAGCATCAATTTAAAAGTACCACATCATTCCAAATATCACATTGTCCTTTTATAGAAATTAAAAGCAATGCAACAAAATACGGGAACTGATCACAGTTGTGGAGTACCAATATTTAAACAGCAGAACAATCACAAGGATCATGACACAATAAAAATGTGACTCACCAGTTAAGTTAGCCTGGGAACTAATGAAGACATGAGGAAATATAAGCACTTAATAAAAAAAAACCTCAACACAATCAAGCTCTTGAAATATAATAAATCTTGGCATTTTTAAGGCACAACGCGACTCCCAGCAGAGTATCTATTCCATGCAGATTGTAGGTAATATGGCTGTAGTTTCTCTTCTTTCAGCTTCCAAGTCACGGTGTAATTCCATCACTTGACTGTTCTCATTGCAGCACTTACCTTAGTGGTTGTTTCGGCTTCCAACCATAGGCAAGTAAAACCTGGGGGTATTTGACTGTTACTGCCCAGAAAGTCACAAACTCTCCCTTTTCTCAGGGAGAACATCTCTGATCAAAACATTGTCTTCAAAGAGAAAAGATCTTCCTGCGTCCAGCTGCTGAGACATTATGATTTCTACACATAAATCAAGCTTCTTAGATTTTCGTTGGTTCCTTACTATTCCTAGGAAACTAATCTAGCAACTAAGAATTCAGGTGTATGAAGTGAAACAGCACTAGACCCAAGCAGTAAAGCAAAACAACCATTCTCACATCCATACACCATTATAAATAACCACAGCTACTGAATAATGCCACGGCTGATGTACTTGTAAGCTGCAGTATTCATGAGCATTATTAAAGATATTATTCCAAATGTTCAGCACACACATTTATTTAGTGCATCATGTATTGCAGAGCAGTTTCTTATTAAAGTAAATTACTTGTTCTACAACGTGCGTGTTCCACACACTGGAGAACAGAGACCCAATACACCATAATAAGAACTACATTTCTATTTCAGTGCTATGAGATGTTCACTTTTCTCATCCGTCATCAGTTGATCTCCACTTTGCTGGCAGCAATCTAACATTGCAGAAATACAAAGTAAAAGTAATTTGTATTAGCCTCATGCTCCTGTGTAGGTTTCATTGCTAATGCTTAACGAACGCCCTAACACAGTGTGTATGTTTGCACACACACTGACACACACACACACACACACACACAGGCTGAAGAGAGGAATGAGTTCTGGGAACAGATTCCTCTCACTACTGGGCACGGACACCTGATTTTTGTTTCATTTATGGGAACATTTTACAGAAGACAAGTGTAGCAACAAAATAATTCTGAGTCCTGTATTAAGCAAAACACTTCAAAAAATACTCAACTAATACAACAAACCGAAAGCTCAATTTAACAGAAAGACCTGAAGTACAATAAGTTAAAAGTGAACAGCTTTAGAAAAAGTTCTGTGCATTGCTGGAACCTAAGGGAGAAGTTTTCTCCACACTAAATTGATTGCTAACATCAGTCCAACAGAGAAATGAAATTTAGGCTGTTATTCTACAACACAAAAGCGTCACCATTGTTGTACTACAGAAAGCGTCCATACACAACTGAGGAAGAGAAAGAGCTCAACATATTGTATCATTTCACAGTGTACAATTCATACACATGAAGAAAAGCAAAGTTTCCATAACGTGATCGTTCTTGTGTTCTGCTTCATAAAGGACAACAGTTGCAGACGGCTAAAGCTTGTTTTCTCCCTTATACCTCACTTGTTCCTCCACTGCTCATTAACGCGGCTTATAGCTGTTACTGCTGTAGTTCCCCACAGGCAATGCAGTTGCATCCTTCAGCAATTATCAAGTACATATACAGAAGTAAGGACATAAAAAAAAGCGTGCCACATTTCTTTTGCTTCATCGAGATTTAACCGTAGAAGAACAGAAAGATAAGCACTGCGCTAATAAGACAAATGCTCTCAAAACAATAGAAAAGGAAATTAGAGATTAAGCTTTATACTGTAACAAAAATCACAATTGAAGATGAGGAAAGGCAGGTATTCCACATTAGGAAGACACCCCATGATTTTCTAAGTAACAAGTTCTAGTTTTTCAAATTACTCAACCTCTTCAAGGAGTAATTCCACCTCATAGCAGACAAAGCTTGTCTAGTGCTTTGGATTCACACTCTAACTGCAGGATAAGGTCACTAAACACATTTACCTCGTGTTACTCTTTAAACAACCTACTGATTCCGATTCCACACAAGGAACTGAATTGAGATGTCCTGAAAAAATGAATTGCTGAAGTCAGAAAGCAACATTTGTTTTTGATAGGAAGGTCAGAATACTTCAGAAGGTGCTCCTTAATGAGACTTTCAGAACTCATCTGCAGCTTTTTCTGACAGCTTCCAGTTGGTACAGGTACAAAGCTTCTGCCTGGCACATCACCATAAAGAGCTGCCTGTTTGGGACAATGCCTTTATTCCACTTCGTCCAACAAAGTAAACTATACTTGTAGTAACCTGATGAATTAGAATAAGTGAATGCACATCTGGACTAATCACAGAAATCTCATCTTTTCCATTTTGTTTGGACAGCAAGTGAAGTACATTACTTTTTAAATAGCAACTTAGTTAATTTAAGAACATAATGCTTGCTTCAGGGCAATGTTATTTTCAGAGCAGGCCAGAAGAAATACTAAGAATTGCAAAAATAGCTATGTGATTTGTTTGTTTTTTTAAGTATTTCATTCTGATTTCATGTGAATATCTCCTCAGCTCAACCTAGTAGAAGCTGATTACACCCACATACAACTTCCATCAGCACTACAGAAAACACTGCTACACATCCAAGACAAGGACGGGTCTTATCATAACTGAAGGGGGCTGAGATATCAGCCTGATCTTTGCGTACATCTATTACACATTTTGAAGAATGCTTTTCATTTGCAGAAATGATATTTACAGTCTGTAGGTATCAGGTGATGATGGCTTTCATTTTAGTCCTGTTTGCCTTCCCGCCACTGTCGACTGCCTTCACTCCATGCTACATATACAAACATCGCAAGTACCACATGAACAGTGACTACAGCAACTATGGCAGCATAAAAATAGCTGTCTCTGTTGGACATTCCTAAGGTACCTGAGAAAATAAAAGAAGGAAAGAACATTAGTTATGAATGCTGAAACAGAAGATCGCTTTTCTTTTCCCCCTCAAAAGACCAAAGTTCAATGTACTGCTATAAGACGTAGAGCAAAAAGATACAAAGAAAAAATGTATTGCAATAATCACAGACCTTGAAAGCATATCTGGAATAAATCAAGCCCGCAAAATATTTAAGATTAAACACTCTGCTTTTAAAGTTCACAATTCAGTGTTCTACAACATCCACATTTTCTTTTTTTATCCTCCAGCATCAAATAAGCCTCAAAATCCATGAAACATCATTTCTCTTAATAAAGAAATAACAAAAAAGACAAGTACACACACACCAGTAAGGCACCCTTTCAAAGAAGCCCAATCTTATCCATGCTGACATTTGCCATTAACTTATACAGCAAAGTTAAGACTCCATCTAAAATATCCTAGATAAAAAGAACTACAGTTCAATATACTACAAGTAAACTTGAAAGTAACTTAGCAAGTTTCTCAGCCTTGAGAACTACATATAGCAGGAAGCACAAAAGGAGAAGCATCCTGCAAGACCTTCCAAATTAGTTACAAACTGCTCTTAAAAGCAACTACCTTTAACAGCTGATGTTTATAAGTGCAGGTACGATTTAAAATGCAGAAAAAAATATCATTAAACAACGTCACTCTGTCATGAACACACATTTAATTGGCAACAGCTGCAAGAAGCCCATCCCTGATAATCTTGATGGAGCTCTGAGAAGTGTGGTGTTAAGATACCCTTTAGGTAAAGGAAATACTGCACCTGTACACAATATAAACCACTGTATAACAATAGTGAATGTTAAATTGCAGATCATAATACAGGGAAAGATGCACAGAATACACATACAAGTTAAACATAACAGAGCTTTGAGTTTGTATAAATAAAATAACGCTCAGAAGAGGAAAGAAAAGTTTTCCAGTTTTTGCAATAGTAATGCTAACTGATAGAGATGGAATTACCTTCAAATATATAAGCCTTTGATGAAAAATACAGCCCAACAGGTAACGTGATCATTAGAGCTGTGAAGAACAGAAGTGTTCTTAAAGTTGATGTTAATGAACCCTCATTTCTGAAATAAATAAGAATAGTTACAGATAGGAGGAAGTCACAATATGCAATGCCTGACACAAGAAAAGAACTTGTCTTGAGCAGAAGCAATCCAATTACTTTCAAGAACTGAGGGCACTGAAGTGACAAAGACTGAGCATACATTTGCTAATTGCAACAGAAAACCACAGTACGCAAAAAGATGCAGGAATGGCTGTTAAAGTTCACTAGTAAGATGAGCAAACTAGATGTTTCTATTATTGTTTTGCTAGTTTTAACAACACAGGAGTGTTATTTTCATATTATTAAATATCTAGTACTAGATATCCGTGTATACGACATACGTGACAATATTTCACATCAAAACTTGCCAAGTTCCCCATTTTCTCTGGAAAAAATAACTATAAATCCAGCTAAGTACCATGGGCTAGATCACAGAGGGAAGTACATGGGATGACTTAACCATCTGAAGCTGGAAATGAAGCTCCTTTAATAAGCATTGTCCCTCTGTTTAAAATAACTTCCCTGTTTCCACTAAAAACCTTGGAGTAACTGTAGCATTAATTAGAAAATGGAGCCAGTACATCAGAGCATGAATAGTTGGCTTTCATTTTGTTGGGTTTTTATTTTGCCTTCCCAGACCTAAGCTTAAACGACCTTGAACAGAAGAATGAGGAGGGACCACGTAGTTGGGAAGGTCTCCCTGGACTTCACCTGCTAGAACAGGTTTTGTATTCACAAAACAACACACGGAGCTTGTTTCTCTGTGTGTGTACATCCACCAGTTTTTAATTGCTCTGCTTCACTGACTTCACGTTATTTTATCCAGTAGTGAACATGTAAGCCAAGCAATACTTTCTGGCTTCCAAAGATCACCATAAACAATGACACATGTCCTTCAGACCCAAAGCCAATTCAAGTCAGGGACACACAATTCTTATAACCCACAGCCATTTGTGAAGGCTCCAGACATCTGGGACAAACGTAGCGCTTGAAATAATGCTTTACCCTCGATGTTTCTTATGAAAAGTGGGAATAAAAGTCAAGCAAACCCTCATACTCTGAGGGTCACAAAATGACAGTGATGTGTAGCACTAAATCAGCACTGATCAGCAGCACTTGTGCTGATCAGGCCACATTAAATCGCCATACATTCAAGCAGCTTATTAAATAGATTAAAGAAGAGATGCCCAGAATCTTTTCCCTTACCACAACCTGCCCTAAGTTTTCTCTGGGTACCCTCCCCCACCCCGCTCCCGGAGCCGGCCCTCCCAACCCAGGGAGCACCGACAAAGGGAACGTCTCCCTCCCGGTCCAGCCGCCAGCTCCCGGCCCCCACCGCCCCGCATGGTCCCGTCCGTTCCCGGTCCTTACTGCCGAATCTCGGGCACGAAGGCCGCGTTCAGCGCCGCTTTATCGTAGCGCTCCATTAGCTCCCACGAGCGCCCCGCGCCGCCGCCGCTTCCGATCATCTGACCGCACTGCTGCCGCTTCCCGTCAGCTGACTGCCGGTGCGGCCTGCTCATGGAGAGCCAGGGCGAAGCAGTGATAAAGCCAGCTGGCCTGCTAACTATGGCCGTGTGCTCCCAAGCACATGGAGCATTGCCCTTTCTCTCAACCTTATTCATGCTGCAGCCCCTGTCTTTGCTCCCCGTGAATCACAGTCTGACCACAAGATTGAAAGCAACTCAATGCAAACCATTGTGTGTCTGCAGAACTCGGTGCATTTGGGAGCTCATTTCATAATCTGGATGGAGAAGGGAGCCTGTGCAGACTGAGCACTCTGAACTTACTGCCTTAGTCTCAGGGAGGGTCCAGAGCAGCTGGGAAGAACTGCTGGAGCAATACCATCTAGTGGCAGATGGAGAAAGAGAGTCCCACACCACGTGCAGAGCTGGAAAAGGGAAGATCTTAAAGATAGCTTTGAAAAACAGAACCACCTGCTTGTGAGGATGAGGCCCCATCTGGAGTACTGTGTCCAGATGTGGAGCCCTCAGTACAAAAAAGACATGGAGATTTTGGAAAGGGTCCAGAGGAGGGACAGGAAGATGATCAGGGGGCTGGAGCACCTCCCCTATGAGGACAGGCTGAGGGAGCTGGGCTTGTTCAGCCTGGAGAAGAGAAGGTTGCGGGGTGACCTCATTGCAGCCTTTCAATACCTGAAGGGAACTTACTCCCAGGAGGGGAGTAAACTCTTCGAAAGGGCTGACAATAGCAGGACTAGGGGAAATGGTTTTAAGTTAAAAGAGGGAAGATTTAGGTTGGATGTTAGGGGGAAGTTCTTCACTAGGAGAGTGGTTAGGTCCTGGAACAGGCTGCCCAGGGAGGTTGTGGATGCCCCGTCCTTGGTGGTGTTCAAGACCAGGTTGGACGGGGCCCTGGGCAACCTGATCTAGTAAATGTGTATGTTTGGTGGCCCTGCCAGGCAGGGGGGTTGGAACTACATGATCCTTGAGGCCCCTTCCAACCCAGGTCATTCTGTGAGGATGTACGTGTATATGTAATATTCAAGGATTTTTTTCCTTGATGATTTATCAGACTAGAGGATATAAGCCAGAAGATCAGAACAGAAGATGATACGTGGAAGGAATGATGGTTAGAAGAGCCAGAATAGACACAACTTAGAAGGGCTGATCCTGCAGAAATGCCAAGTAATCCCTGGGATCCAGCTTTTGAAATGACATTTCCTAGCATCAAGCAAGCAATACTGAGTAGAGCCTTCCTTGAGGCTATTAACCACTTAATCAGATGTAGCAAATGTATGTTACAGGGTTATGGAGTAGCCCCAGAGGCACTGATGTAGAAGGGCAGGTGTGAGACACAGCTTTATTTCAGGTCATGGTTTGCCATGGCTGGGGGAAAGATACATAATGTTTGTGACTGGATCTGAAGTACAAAGGGAAAATTCCTATGTAGAGAGCTGGTGTTTGTAAGGCATGATAACATTTTTATTACAGCATCTGATAGACTTGAGAAAACAAACTGATTATTCTAGGGGCTGTCAGTCTCTTGCTACATAATGAAGGCTTCTGTGCCAGAACAGTATCCCTTTTTTTCTAGCGATACCAGTTGATCTATGTGAAGCTGTTATCTCTTCCTACCAAACCCTTTCATTTTCTTTATGTTATTACGGTTCCAGCAGTACTGCAAATATTCTGTTTTTGAACTTCTGCACCCCAGGAAGAAAGAGTTGTTTCTTTGTAATACTCCAGTCCAAAAATCCAGCTTCTCAAAGGAAAGCATAGACCACATTGCAGACTTGAGCACCAGCTTTGTGGATTTAGAACCAGACTATCACTAATGCTGTGGTTTAACAAAGAATCTGTTTATATGGGCTTTATAGGAGTATAGTTTCTGTTATAACCTTGTTGCCTGTTTCTAGGATAAGTCAGAGTAAAGAGCTAAGATAGTCTTACTAGCTAATGGAGGTTAGAAGTCTTCCAGGCTAATTTCCACCTCCTGCTATAATTGCTGTCATTTTTCAGAGACAACATAGAGCTACTGACAGAAATGGCTGCCTTCCACACCCATTGTGAAATACCTGAGGCCCTACACTAAGAGTGGGAAAGGCTCCATTCCCACAGCTGATATAAATCAACCCATACTTACCAATTACAAGTGAAACTGTAGATAATGAACTTGAGTGAAGAGGAAGAAATTCCCTTTGTCTGTTCTGGCAAATGGAATTGGTCTTACATATTACAGGAACTAGGCCAGTATGTGACATTTTATAGTGCTGCCTAGGCAATATTGACTATACAATCAAAGTTGTAGATTTGTCTCACAGGCTTGAGCTGAGACAGAATACAAGCTGCTTTCCACCTTTGCCAAAAGGGCTTTATCACAAAGAGGAGATTATTTTTCTAGGTAATTCATATGATTCCCAAGAAAAAAAAAAAAGAATCCAGCCAAAACAGTATAACTGAGACACTCTAAGTGCCCAGAAAAAAAAAAAAAAGCATCAACAACTGGAGACTTTTCTACCTCCATATCCAACTGCAGAGGCATAAAGCAACAACCCAGCCATCTGTGTTTATCCTGTGTTAGTTTTATCTTCACTGTCTGATTCTCCGGGAAATTTCCCTGCCCCTTTACCAGAAAGCCAATTATTTGCAAGGCACAGGCAAGAGCCCTCCCTGCCATCATCCCCATTATTTCCTTGCCAGCTGGCCCTGGAGCAGGTTTAGGCTGCAGCAGCCAGCACTCTGCAGGCACCCGGCATACACAGCTGAGCAGCATCAGCTCCCAGCAGGTGACGTAGAAAAGGCTGTGTTTTCTTGCAGTGTTTGCAAGCACCACTGGAAGCAAGATGCTGGCTGGAATAAATACATCCATGGCAATTCCTTGTACCAGCAGAGCAAGTTTTGAGGTTGGCACATGCACCATTAGACAGAGCAGGATGAAGCCAGGGCTGGAGTGCACTGGGAGCGGCGGGGAGGAGGGATCTGTCAACATGAAAAGCAGAGGGTGCTGTGACAAACATTAAGTGGAATCCCCCATCTACAAATGCAAACAAACTGGAAAAAGCAGCTGTTTCCTGGCCAGTTCTAGATCTGTGTTTTATAGTGCTGGAAGTGTGTGTGACTTACAGCTTGAATAATGTCTGCTCATAAAAAGGATGTTATTTTATGCAATGGGAACTGTAAGGCTCCATGCCTGTTAGCTCTGCCCATGCTGTGCTGCTGTGGGATGACAGCCCTTTCACTTCAAAAGGCAGCTTCTGTGGTAGGCTTACAGTCACATCTTGCTTACAGGAGAGCACAGAAGCAGCAGGAAGAGTCCAGATCTTCAGTGACTTCTTCAGAAGTGTAAAACATACCCCTTTGGCTCCAAGACTGATACTGTTAGCATGAAATAAGAGGGAAAACCTCTTTTGTATTAGGGCTGGATTATGGCCATACTCACATAGCTTTCCTTCTTTCACAGAAGGCATTTCCACTGTCAGACAATCAGGATGGCCAAACTGTAACATTACAGCCTTCCTACCCAGTACATGTGGCCATATGGCAACAGGACAGCACTGTTAGCTGTGCCTCCCCTGCTACCGGTGCCAGTTTGGAAACATTCATGGCACCCCAGCCCTTCAGCCTTTGTCACAGGGATCTAGTCCTGTAGTTTCAAAGAACCATCTGCATTTTACTTTCATCTTGCAGAGGCAGAAACATACAAAGAAGCCCCACATGCTTAATAAGGCTAACTGTTAAGCCTGTTGGTCACGAAAATAACACAAAGAACCAAAATCACAGCTCAGTGCTGTATCGAGAGCCATTCAGAATGGCTGAGAATGGGAGCATACAGTTGTAGCTATACAAATGTATAGTTGTAATTATATAAAGTGAATGAATAGCCAGAGGGTATGTAAGAAAAGACTCACCAGTGTTGAGGCTCACAGTCCAAATGGATACTCACCAGTTTCAAAGCTTGCCACAAAAACTCCACACAGGAACAATCTCCAAAAAGAGATACTACCTTAATGGTGGTCAGCCCTTAAATGGGATCTAGGAGACGTGGAGTCAAACTCAACCCCTTCTGGGAGCTCAGCTGAATTACCTTCACCTGTGCTCCTGCAGCTGACCCATCACTTGCCTTAGATGGTTAATCAGAGGTTCAGGCCGTGATCAACAGGTTGCCTTTACATGGGGTTAAAGTACTTCCAAAGCCTGCTGAGAGACATGAATGCAAATTCTCCATTCTGAATATAATCCAGATGATAAAATATAGTGCTCATTTTGGTTAGGAAAAGCTCAAAGTCCAAAATTCCTTCAAAATGAGTTTTAGAATCCAAAGGTTTCAGACTCCAGCCAGATCCTGGCTGACCTCATAACATCCTTTCATAAACAGCTTGGGAAATCTTTTCTCAAGCACCGTGAGCCATTGGCAGTAGAGAGTAGAGATTCTGAGAAGGCCTTAGTGGAGCAGTTAGACCTCACCATATTCAGCTGCGTACTTCTGAGACTCTGAGAGTACTGTCTGACTTCAGGTGAACCACGAGACTTCTGGTATGCTGAAATGCTGCCTGTAGAAAGATAAATAGATACAGAGAAATACATATACAAGTGCTTCAAACAAGAGAGTAAAAATAACAGTGCTCAGGAGTAAATGATCCAGCACAACAACTGGAAACATTACACAAATGTACTGCGTGGGGAGATAATGAAAAATGTCATTTCTCTGCTGAAACAGTCTTTAAAAGTGCATCATTTCTGATGAGCTTCGCAGCGATTACACAAAAATTACTTTTCCTTCTCTCCATTCCTGAAAATCTGTTTTATTTTCATTGGAACAGATAGAGCAAATGGTCCCTGTTGATCCTGTGTCCTGGAAAGCACTGCAAGATGCACCGGCTCCATCACAGAATTTAGACAGTTTTATTAACGTTTATAAAATGACCGGCTTTTCCCGATCTTGTTACATACTGAGCCATCTACCGCTATGCCACTGATGTTATTTGCATCCTCCAATAAAACAAATAGCAGCACTCTCGTAGCAATACAGGATGCCAACAGTTTAGAATGTAAGCCAGACTTCTTCAACTCAATTAAGAGAGAGCTAAATTTTAACCAAGACTGTAGCTTCAATCTGCCCTTTGCGTGTGGCATCTAAATTAGCTAATAAAAATCTCCAAGGTCAGCTACGCTGACAGGAGTTATTTGTTCTGATCCAGTACTCACCCACAAGATATTTGTGTCCAGCCAGAGCCTCGGTTTGTCTTTCAGGTGAAGGAACAATGCTAAGAGGAGGCCACAATGGCCTGCTTGTAACTCAATGAGAGCACAGCTCCTGGTTTCTCCATCAGGTCCCTCTGTCAAGCATTTCACCAATCTAAGACTGCTCTCCTTCTCCCTGATATGTGGCTGAACTGACATGTTAAGTAGCAGAAGTAGCCCACAAGTAGTTCTCCACTTGGTGCGGTGTCAAATGTCTCTTTCAACCCCTCTCGGTAAAAGTGACAACCAATCATTAAAGTAAGGAATTAAACAGATTAGAAATTGTCAAATACAAAAAGCTTCCAAGAAGAATCACTGTGTGCCAGTTAAGCTTGGAGGCTGCAGGGGCTGAAACGAATAGTACATGAGGGTACACCGTGTACAGCACGCAGCAGTGTGAGCCTCAGCTCAGCAGTAGCCCAAGGCTACATGAGAGATGCTTGTTTCACTGATGCTCGCCAATGATAGGGCAATTATTTTCTAAATAAATAATACTCACATTTCATTGAGTCTTAAGCTGCCTTGTTGCAGGGAGGTGTTTCCCTTGCTCTGCTTGTTAATGCATCTGCTGAGGTTAGTAGGGATTTGGCCTTTGATGGGCATTGCATGAAGTCTTGTATGAAGACACGGTCACTGCTGCATACAGAGGAAAAATAAACATGCTTTTTGCTGGTACGGTCTCCTTCAGTTGAGCAGTTCCCGCTCAAAATTAATCTGATACAGTGAGAAATTGATAGCATTATGATGTACCTGGGCTTATCAGGGAGCTCGGTTAAGGATCACGGTGTTCTGGCAAAACAATGATCTCTCCCATCTCACATCATCTCTCACAAACTAGCAAATATTGCTGCTATTGGACTGAAGAGCTGCAGCTGAAGAGGAGCAGGAGGACACCTCTGGAAGTGGCCTGGGGAGTAATGACTAACAGCTTATGGAAGCAAAGAAAGGGAAAGGTGGAGGGTCACACAGCAATTGTTGGTGTTAATGCTAATAGCTCAAATCTGTTGGCTGGCTACAACATAAGAACTGCTGTTAAACATCCCTGGGGACTGAGTCAGCTCCAAGGCGTAATATTCTTCATTGGCAGCAGTTATGCATCATGGGTTGCCCTAAGAGCCATGGTGAAATCTTCGTTCTTAGATGTTTTCAAGACTCAGCATGGTAAAGCTGCAGCTGAGCTGGGCTTGTGCTAGTGGTGATCCTGCTTGGAGCTGGAGTGGGGGCCAGAGCTCCCTTCCAGCCAGCACTGCTCAGGGGCTGTGATTAAGCTCAGCACCCACATTAAAAACTGAAACGGACACACTGGCAATCCTCTGTAACTGCAAAGAAATATGCACATATAAAGCTACACTGTCTGCACAGGGTACAAAACTGCAGGGGGTGATGGCTCAGGGAGAAGCAGCCGGGGTGATGTGAAGGCAAACTCTGAGTCTTAAATTCATGTACTTGAGCTCTATGGCTGTTGAACCGCCTCTGAAGGCACAGCACCAGCAGATACTGTCAGCTGCACCCGGGATGCAGTTGCTTTTGCCTTACTTGAAGGCAATTGGCGCTTGATCATATTGGTTTCCACCAGTCTCTTTGAGAAGCCTGGAGTTCACATGTTGACTTCCTTAGCCCTTTTCCTAAGTTATACATTCAAATATTACATTCTTTCATCTCTTATATATATATATATTAATAAAACCAAATGCATAACGGCACAGAGGATATTTCCTTTCACACTACCTGCTAAGCCTCCCCAGCGCTGAGTTTTAGGACAGCAAGTCCCATGCAGAGCTCGGTGATGTGCGGGTCCCTCCCTGTAGGTGTCGCTGCGCAGCAGGGAATGGCCCACGGCCGCGCCAGGGCGTTGGGTGGCATTTCAGCGCTCGCACGGCTCTAATACCCGTCCTCGAAGCGAACCACGCGTTGCTTCAAATCAGTTTATTTCAGGCTATGAAGGCGGGGGAAGTTAGTTCAGTCACATCGCATGTCATAATCTAGTAGCCAACCTGCAATTCCAGGTTGTACCCAGACCCTGCCCACGGTTCTTGGTGAGGACTTCGCCGTGGCAAAGATGCTCTGCATGGCCATCTCTGCTTTGCAGCCTGTCAGTGCCAGGGATGTCAGCAAAAGGTTGCTCGGGAGTCCAGAAGACTTTAGTACAAGTCATCACCTTCTATCTAAATAACCTGTGTCTCGCTGGGAAACTCTTTGGTTCTTTTAAAGGTAATGCAATAGTACTGAAATTACAGGCTGAGGTCTGAAGAATCTGTCCTACCAGCATTAGCACTGTTTGACCAGCAGGAGCCTGACCCAAAGGCAATGAAAGCAGAAAAGACTGCCATTGCCTTGGCTGAATAATGTCAGATCACTGTGACCACACTGCAGGGGAAATCTGCACCCTGTGACAGCTGTGTGCAGGCAGCTCAGCCCCAGGGTGACAATATCCCCAGACACCAGGTCAGGTACAAACACGCTTCTCCTTTCATACACAAAAGCATAATTACAGTTTCTGGAACTGCTCCAGGTAGAGCGCTGATAGCTTTCGCCTGCAAAGAAAAGGCAGCTCACAGCCTTTCACATCCTCCTTTCATTCCACCAAATCTCCAAGGAGCTCCCTGGGATATGCATTTCTTCGCTCAGCACACGGCGCTGCAGACCAGCAGAGCAGGATCCACAAGAGGCTGAACAGTTGGTGCTCAGCCTACACAAAATGCCATCCGAATCCACAGATAAGGGGTTCCTCTTGCTTTTCTCACCTTCAGGACTCGACTCAGTATTTGAGAGTGAGTCTCCGAGGAGTGAAATCAAGGGGGAGCATGGTGTAAAATCCATAACCATACTGACACTCAGTACTCCCAGACAAATGAGTTAGAACCTGCAACAGAGAGTCATGGGACCTTTTCCTTTCATTGTTTTACCAAGTACTTATTTTCCCCACAAAAAGCAGGACACTTTAAGGGGAAGAGACCAGAAGTCTTGCCCTGCTTGGGGTCTCACTAGGACATCAGGGCTGGGGCAAGGAGCTTTGGGGCTCTGCCATCTGGAGCCAGCTCTGCCTGGTTGGAGCAGCCAGGGCTCCTGCAGGAGGGCTGCGGTCAGCTTGCTTGAGGGAGAAGCTGTGTTTTGGAACAAATCTGCTGTTGGAAAGCCTGAACTGAGAGCAGGTCTCCTGGTAGAAAGGGATTCCCATATAAAAAGAGGTCGGAATCACCGCTGCTCCCTTAGGCAGTTCCCTGCTCTTTGCATTTTATGTAAAGAAAGGCCATTAATATTTTTAAAGTTCTAGTGTAACACTCAGCTACCAAGCAGAATTCCAACTAGATGAAAGATCTGCAAAGAATCAACATTGGTCTCACATGTGCAAAGATCTGGATGCAGTGCTGTCCTTCCAGGCACGTCCTAGGCAGCTTGGTGGACTGCACACAGCTGGGTGCTCCTCTGCAGCCACCCCCAAGGCATATAGTCAGCGCTGTGTGATGCAAATCACTCCTGGACTACAAAACCCAGGATGGTTCTGCCCATTATGTCAGTGTTATGTCACCAGATCAGAGCAGTGAGATAAATGAACCCTTATTTTTTTTCCCTCACCATATGGCTGTTGTGAAATGTTTCATTATCACAAGTAATCACGGTGATGTCATGCCTCATTCAACACACCATGCCCCAAAATATCCCGGCTTGCTCCTCTCAATAGCCAAAGAAATATTGTGTTCTGCTACTCGAGTTTTAATTTTGCAGGCTCAGATCCCAACACAAGTCTGGGCTGGCTTTATGAATTCCGATGAGGTTGCGGCTTAATGTGGCAGTCTGATAGAAACAGACTGAAGGGAGGTGGGGATTTAATAGCCATGGCCCAAGCGCTCAGCTGGTAATGAAGAAGGCTTGTTATTACTCATTTGCATTGCATAAAAATGAGATCCAGGTCCAGGCTTAATAAATTCCTCCACATGTAAAATAACCTTCCTATTTTCTGTCAAGGAGCTCTAAGCCCAAATTCAGTGATAAGAGATGGGCAGCTCCCCACTGATGGATGAATGGGATGGCTGAGCACCAAAGAGCAAGCCCAGCCTGGAGCTACTCTCTGGGGTACTGGCTACAACCAAAAGCAAACACAGTCTCTCAGAGACAAGTTGTGTTACCGCACATGGGAAGAACCCCCTGCAGCAGTGGTGATGGCGCGGCTGTGAGCAGCCTGGCTGTGAAGAGCTGGAGGTGAGTTTGCGGGAGTCTCCCCACAGCCACCTCTCTGGTGTTTGCCCTCAGAGAGCAGCAAACATCCTGTCTTGAGGGCAGTGCCCTGTCTGCTTGATACGCAGGGTTCTGGGTAGATGGAGCCTGGCTCAGCCCTGGTTCCTGCAGATCCTGTCTGGATGGAAATAGCAATTATTTTCCCTCAAAGACGTGCTTTTGGTACTTCAAGGTGTTCAGGCTCAGGCATCACATTGGCCCTGGGAGAGGCATCACACGGCAGCAGGAGTGAGAACGCTCTAGGTAGGTACTTCTCAGAAACTAGCTTAGATACCCGAAGCAGCATAAGTGCAAATGCAGTACTCCTTATGAGTTAAATGAACCTCTCAAGAAGCTCGAACCGCTGCGGAGCTCAGTGGGCAACTGGCGGAAAGCTCGGATCTCTTCACATGGCACCTGCTGTGCCATGTCAGCACTTCTCTGAATGGAAAGAGAAGAGCGAGCAGCACACCCCACCTGCCCTAGTGTGGGCAGGTAACAGCACAAATCCTTCACAATAGCTACTGAAAAGCTTCAGACTTTGGGAGAGACAAACCCTGAATGCTACCCAAGAGCAGCATTACAAACGGGTACCCATGGAAACGTGTCAGTGGTTTACATCCGTCTCAGCAGGTGGTAGGGGATCAAAGCAGCAGGCAGGAGCCTGCTGGCACGACCAACCTGTGAGCTCCTCATAGCCACAGCCCTGCACAATCAGCACCTTCAGTTCTGCAGGCTTTTGGTTCAGGAGATCCACATGATGTAAATCAAAGTGCACACATCTCATGTTCTTGTGCATGAGATAAGAGGCTGGAGTTGATGTGACACTTCCCTGTTGTTTGACTGGGAGCTGTTCAGCACAGCTGTGTTTCTGCATGGAGCTCCGTTGGCAGGAGCAGCCACCCACTCAGCTCAACTTCTGTGAGCCAATATCTCCAGTGCATCTCCTAAATGGAATTTCTAAAGAGACTTCCTCCACAACAGCATGCTGCTGCTCCACAGGCAATGGAGAACTTGATGGAAGGAGTCCCATTAGCCAAACCCTATGAGTCTGTGCTTCATGCTCCTGGTGCCCAGGGGAGCCTTAACACCTGAGGCCATTCTGCAGGGCTTGTTCACAGAGGGAACGATGCCATCAGTTCCTTCCTGCTGCCCACTTTGGTGCAAGGTTTCTAGAGGGACCAGTCCCCACACATCTGTTTAGCCACAGCCTCCTCCCCGCCATCAGCCAGTCCAGTTCTCACCACGAGAACTGAACTGCTCTTGTCTCTCCCAGATCCATCAGCTTTTGGAACAGCCTAGCTAGACATCACAGGAGAAGAAATAGAGAAGAAATAGATCTGTGCCCATTGCTCTTAGGGCGTCTTTCTAATGAGCAGCCTATTACGGTCGACAGCAGGAACAATCTGAGAGGCAGAGAAAAGCATCTTTGAAGCTGAGGCTTAGCAAGCAAAATATTCTTCTCTACAAAGAAACATTTCAACCATCAGATCCAAAGTTTGAACTGTTCTCATGTTGCAGTCAGGAAGTATGCACAAGAGCTGAATGGGAATAAATACTCACCACTGAGAGCAACAAATCACTGGAATCCAATCTTGATTTGTACTTGGGCTTTAAATACATTTTAATTAAAGCAAATGT
Organism: Coturnix japonica; assembly: GCF_054131305.1. Taxonomy (NCBI): domain Eukaryota; kingdom Metazoa; phylum Chordata; class Aves; order Galliformes; family Phasianidae; genus Coturnix; species Coturnix japonica. Next base: position 24,822,243 of record NC_140666.1, read on the forward strand.
AGAAATTGTAAGTACTTACTGTTTCTGCAATGCCAATATGGAACATCATTTATGGATGTGCAGGGACACACAATAAAATATATTTGGAGATTGGATTTACTGCTGATTTATAGTTGTGGGTACAGAACAAGCCTTACCTCCTCACCGCGCAGCTGCTCCTGCCCCACATCAGTGTTTAGGGGCTGTCTGCATGGAAGACTTCAACCAGGCTAAGGGAGAGAGGCTTATTGGAAAGGAAAGTAAAATGCTTTCAGAAGCAGTGGGTACTAAATTAATGTTCCAAGCAGATTAAAAAGCATCTGTGCATGCTCGTTTTAAAAATAAAACTGCCAATGTAGGAACGTGCCTCCTTTCCATCACACCTTCATTTTGGGGTAAGGAAGGCACTGGCTTCCAGCTTCAGATGTGGTGGTGCTGGCAGAGAGGACAGCAGATATCCATAGCCACAATACTCCAGTAATGAGGAGATCATCCTGCAGTGGCACAAAGCTTTTGGGGGAGAAGGCCTGAAAAGCTGCATGCACACCTCCAAGCACCTCACCCTCCTCTCCCCACCAGAATTTCAGCAGAATTTTATGGAGAATGTGGTTACTTCCATCTGTCTGTGGCTGGAAGGAGTGCTGCCCAAGTGCAAAGTGAATGTGTCTGGAAGCTGACAGACTGAAACCAGCATTCTGCCATAAAAAGAAATGCTATGTCCCCAACATCAAAAAGCACAGTTGTTTGGCCAGGCCGTGAATCACACAGCAGATAGGAGAAATTCATTTCTAGGCTCGGAGCACTCGTCAAAACCACACCAGCCCTTCACACAGCACCCCAACCTGCTTCCAACATGGGCAGCCAGTTCTGATCCTGGGACAGACTGTCCCAGAAGACCCACTGGCAGCTCAGGAAGCAGCCGTGCTCCCGCAGCCTGCAGAAAGCACTGCAGCTAATGCAGCATCACGTAGCCATGTCTGGATGGGGACACTTGGTTGTGGAAAAAGTTCATCCAGCCCGGAGATCTGAAGTCACGTGCAGCCAATATAAGTAACTGAAACTTTCCACTAATGTTTCACGTTCTGCTCCCACGCACCAGACACTGCTGTGTATTTCTGTGCGCTTGTTTGGCTGATTTGGGGCAACCTGAGGAATTATAAAATGCAAGCTGAAAATTTCCCTAGACAATCATGAGCTACAAAAAGCTGTGAGCCAATGGGAAGATTTTCAGGCTGTCCCAGAGCTTGGGACATCTTCCCAGGCACACAGCACAGAGCTGGCAGAACACACACTCTGGATCTGGCTGCAGAATATAGATGTAGTTTTTAAATGTATATATATCATTTAAACGCATATATATACAGCAGGACCTGTAAGATCACAGCAGCTCAGCAGGGCTAGGCTAGAGGGGTCTCAGCTGCCTGGGGTCTCTGCCAAGGAGTAGAGGCAAAGAGCCAGAGACCAGGTGACTGTACAGGGATGCTACATCTGCCAGCCCAGCAGCCCACCAGCACAGCCAGACCTTGGTGACCCCACCGCACTGACCAGCACCATATCCTTCCAAAGAGCAAGCGCACAGCTACAGCCACATACATTCCACCTTCCATGTGCGTATACATCCTTATAGCATGAGGTCTGTGGTATATAGGGAGAACAAATCATCCTGGACATATTTAGGGATGTCCTACACTCCCTCACCACTCCCTCAGGAAACAGAAAGTGGAGAAGCTAAAATAAATTGGAGAGATGAACAGTAATTTATTTTCCCGTCTGGAAAAGATAATTTAACCACTCAATTAAATATTGCCTAAAGCCATACTATTACAGTTGCACATCCCATCTGCATTACAGACAGATCTTGGTCCCTTATTACTGCCCTTCTTGCTGGCTGGTACTTAAAAATTCTAGTTTAATTAGATGACACCTTCCACAAATGCTGCACTATTGGCACACGATAATTAAAATAGTGTCTAGGAATTTCTGCCATCCAAGAAACCTTCCTTAGGAATGGTATGTTTTCTTACATGCAGTACGGAACAAGTAGATAACATGTCATTTCTTAGCTCATGTTGTTTTGAAGCCTAGGACTTCAACGTAAGCTCCTTTCTCTCTCTCTTCTCTCTCTTTTTTGTCCCCCAACAGTTTTTACCCAAGACCAAATCAATTGTTTGTGCAATTTAGTTTTCATTGATTTCTCTGAAGTGTTTATCCAATATTGAAATAGACCACTTTAATACTGAATTAAGAAGTAAGTATCCCCATTAAAAGGAGCTTTAATTCTGATTGCAGTTATTACACCTAATTATAGCTGTCTCGAAACAACCCAGTGAGTTGGGGAGGTTTGTGTGCGGCGCCTGTGCGTGTACAATCAACTCTCTGATCTACTGAAATACACTCAGTCATTTCCCTGTCAAGTGTAACAGTGCGTGACTCTGCGGGAGCATTAGAGTGGCACAAAGATGTGCCTTACGCACTTGTTGCAGAAGCGCTTGGTAAGGAGGTGGCTGGAACAGCAGAAACACAGCCTTGCTCTGTGTACCACCACCTCCGTAGCAGGCGGCCCCATTGTAGGCAGCCACCTTCAGGTGTTCCCACTTACCCCATGTGCGTTAACATCTCCTCTTCTTGCACAGGGGAACTGGGAAGATGCAGGTGAAGAATTTTCCCAGTGAGCAACCCAAGTCATGATCAAAGCCTGCTGACTCACCTTCCCCCACCTTCCATCTGCCTTTCCCCATCAGTAGTCCACCCTCTGTATGATGACAAAGTGAGGTATGCAGAATGCAGTCAGGAATACATTTATATTTATGGACTAGCTCAATTGGTTCCTCCATTAGTTTTGTCAGATGATTTTCCATCTCTTCACCCTCTATCCACCTCCACCATCTGCCTATAGCTGCCATCTGCTGAAATGTTTGGGGGAATTTACATGTGATTGAGAATTTTGCACCACAAATACAACAGAAGGAGGTGGATACTTTGCATTCATATGTGCTTAGAAAAAGCACTTCATGCTTCAGATCCCCATGTCGGGACTCCTCAGGGGCAGCATCTTCCTAGCTCAGTGGGGAAGCATGGAACCATCACTTCACTCACTGACTTGTAGTATTTCCTTGTACCCCTTGCAAGGATAAGGGATTCCACCCCTGTGGGTACTGTATGAGCAGACATAGAAGAAAGAATCTGGCACTCTGGTCAGTACCTTCTGTGTACATCGCTTGCTCGTGAAGACATCAAGGCAAAGCCAAGAGACTGAATTCCCTCAATGAGCTTTACCCACTATATAGTTAAGGCCTTAAAGATTAAAATATATGTGTGCGTATAAGTATATTTATATACAAATCCCAAAGATAATTCTTCCACTGCTAGATTTGTAACAGAAGCTCCCTACACGTATCAGATCTCTGGGTACATATGCAGATGTTTCAGCCATATGCAGCAGCATATGGCACGCTTTTTGCGCTAACTAGTCTTTTTTTTTCCTGTGCAAAGCTATGAAACCATGAAAAACAAAAACACGGAGCATCCCAGCCCACGTAGGACAAAGGGAACATCTCCACTGCCCTCATGTCCTCCTGCAGATAGAGCACTGCGTTCAGCTACCCCACTCTTGTCCTGGTGCACTCCAAACTCTGCAGAAGACCTCTCTGCAGTCTGGCTATGAGCACACACCACAGCTCTATCTGAGCCCAGCACCAGATGTGTGGTCACAGCACCTGGTGCCTCTGTGGAACACTGCAGCTTAACGCATCTCCAAGTAGCATGCATTTCTCCGTTCTGACCAGTGATGCTTTCCGTGTTAGCAAAAGTTATTTGTAGGGCAAAGACATTTGTCAGGATGCTGAAAGAAAAGCCCCTTGCTCAGATGAAGAAAAGGTCACGGCTGTTAGGCTGCCAGAATGTAGTTCCTCCTGGTTACAGCAGCCGTAAAGCAGGAAGAAGAGGCCTGGGGATTCCAGCCTGGCTTGCAAGAGGTGTGGAAACAGACCCAGAAGACACTGAATCTTATAAAACAAACAGCAGATCAGCTGTTAATTACTGAGATCTTGATTCTTCAAAGAACTGCCTCATTCACTGCAGAACTGGGGGCACTCTCCTCGCAGACAAGTGTACCTCCCAAATGCCTGTTGGAAGCAGAAGTTATTCAAACAACCTGGCTTTCTGGAAGGACACACCTATTTCAACCCTCTGCTGGAAGCTTATTGAAAGAAATGTCAGCATCTACATGCAGGAGAGGATGTTTGTTTGGAGGGAAAAAAAAACGCCCACAAAAAACAGAGCCACAAAGATGTGAAAGGATAAAAGCTGTTTATATGGGGGTTCTGGTTCTCAGTTCCATGTGTAAATAAGATGACTGCATCTCCAAAGCAAAGCCTGGTTTTGAAGCCCCAAGCCTCAGCCTACTCTCTCCTTCTGATCCCAGCATGAAAAGCAGCACTGAGCTGTGAATCTGTGCCTGATCATCTGAGAGCGTAGGAGCAGCCTGCTGTTTCCTCAGCCAGACCAGCTGTCTCCAGCTGGTCCCCAAGCTACCTGCCCCAGCCACAGCACCACTGCGCACACATACCTGCTTTAGAGGAGCCTGCCAGCCTAGGGTGTGGGGCAAAGCCAGAAGCCCTAAGTCGCATTAAATACATTGAAAAACACAGCACAGAAGTATGATTCCAGTCCTGCTGTGACACCATCTAAAATACCTGCCTCACTCTTATTTTCACCTGCTCGCTCACCTAGCCTATGAAATCCCAAAGGGATGTATATGCTGCATTTTTTGAGAGCACACTTGAAAACCTGACTGTCAATGGACTTGACCCTGAGGTTGTTGCTGCAGTCTTGTCTCCTTGCACCCCAAAGCAGCTCTGGCTGAAAGCAGAGGACAGGCTCTAGATGTCAAGGGGACAATTGCTTTTAAAACAAGAGCAACAGTTCAGTAGGAAATGTAATAGCACTTCCATCTTCCTGAACAATCTTGCTATTCTTTAAGCTGTCCTAGTGTACAGATCTGACAGCTCAATAGCTCACATCAGTGTATCTGCTGGTGGTAGCACAGCCTAAGCAGAGATAAAGCCATTTGGAAATAAAATGGCAGAGACCAGATTTCAAGTCCTGGTACAGCTCAGACTTGCAAGAAATGGAAGAAGCAGCTGGAATACCAGATGTATAATAAGTCCCTAGGACTTACTAATTTTGTTTTCACTGGCTAATAATTGGGTTTAATATTTTCTCCACTACAAGTCCTACCTTGAAAAGCTGTAGACATATGATTTTCCTACCTAGCTGATTTGAAGGACAAGCACATAGAACAGATGAGAACAAGAATAATAACAGGGCCTAAAAGATGGCACAGAAGAAAGATGAGATCAGCCTCCCTTGGAAAAGTCACTCCAGAGATAAGGAAACACACGGGAGGAGGACAGGAAGGTGACAGGAAGGCAGGCATTGCCTTGCTCTGTGCCATGGCTGGGAAGTGAAGTGGCCCAGAAGTGGGGGCTCACAGGAGCAGATGGCAGCAGAAAAGCAAGACACAGTCCAACCAGCCAGTCTGCAGGGCTTGCTTGTCCCCAGAGCAGGTCAGCCATGCCAATTGATCCATTTGCAGCAGCTTGTGGCCAGGCATATCACTCTGCTATCAGCACAGATGTGTGACCTGCACACTGCAGGAGTTTGGTGGAAATGTTTGATTGAAAAGAGATGTTGCCAGGCCCACGTGCTTATAGGTGCTGATGCATCTGTCCCCCCTAGTGCTGCTGCCCTAAGCATTTCATTAGTTGAACTATTCCTCTTGTTTATGGCCTAAAGGCTTCACAGTTTATTGTGCTAAATGAAGAATGCCTCCATCCATTCAAAAATGGGGAGGGGGGGGCTTCCTTTGGTTGCAGATAGCAGTAGTGGGGGAAGCTGTTCTCAGCAAGAGGACACCAGGCAACCCCACAGTTACAGTTTCCTTTTTATTCTGCCCACCATGTTTGAACATACTGAATCCAGAGCACACAGAACAAAATCTTCATTCCAGGCAGACAGATACATGACATGTTTCTGGGCTCACTGACAACCTTGACACACTGTTAGCGTAATCATTTATATTTTGGCATTCTAGAACAAGAATAAAGCAAGTCAATGACCCCTATTTGACTCTAAATTGTTTTCTACATCGTCAAAACACACAGATTTAGAAAGATAATTATCTCATTACTTCTGGATGACAAGCTCAAATTAAACTACCATATCTCCGTGATCTATCCCTTTGCAGCTGAAATCTCTCCTGATGCACACAACAGGGTGCACACATCACACACAAGTCATGGCCAGATTCCTGCCTTACACATGAGCATGCATCGCTCTCAGTGTAATGCTCAGTCTACCATCATCTCCACCAAAAAGTGCTGGAATGGAAGGTTACAACTCACTAATTGTAAAACCTGAGGAGCCCAAGGTCTGCACTAGTAGCCTCAAAAGATGATTAAACACCAACAGTAACCTTGCCTGACCCAGAGTTCACAGATATTCTGTGTAGGTTCCCTTCTCTTCATTTTTCCCACCACAACGAGGGTGTAATTTGTAAATAATCCAGGCACATTTTATTCTAGGTTAAAGCCAGCAGCTCCCATTAACGTAAGCAGGTTTTATATGTCTTCTAGTGCAAGGTTGGTTTCAGTCTAGGGCTTCTTTTCAGCAGAAAATATATTATTTCTGTTGCTCTGGTTTCACACAGAAGCCAAAATGAGCTAGTCCCCTATATTTATAGTGCTTGATTTAGCCCACACTGTTATATATTAATGCATGCTGCCTCTTAGCCAAGGCCAAGATTTAAGGTGTTATTGTGTTTTCCTCAGGCCACTAACTCTTCCCAGAGCAATCTTGCAAGCACTGCACAAATAAGGTGGTTCATCACCCGCAGGCAACGATGCTTGGAGCTCCCAGGGTATTTGCCACGTTTCTTCAGGCCCACCAAGCTGAGATGTGGGGTAGAGCAGAGAGAAATCAGGTAATTTACAGTTGGCCATGCAGCTAGAAGACATCTATTGAAAACCAATGCAATTAACCAGTGGAAATTGTTGCTGTGAGACCTAGCCAAGGAGAAGAGCTGAGCAAAGCTTTCAGAAGAGGATGAAACATTTCACCAACTAGTGGAAAAAACATCAGCTTTGGCTCTGAGAACAATCAAAATACTGAAAGCCTTGTGGTCCAAAGTAAATACCTGCTTCTAATTTTGGGGGCTGAGGAGTCAGAAAGGTGAGCCTGGCCCCTGGGGATGTGGGAGAAACCACAATTCCTGTGATCACAGTGGGCTTGAGGGACCTAACATCAATGAGAAATGAGCTCCACATTCTCTTCTAGTGTCCGCTAGTAAACATGTTTCTTCATTATAAGCTCTAATTACTAGTTACAGTTTTGCCAGCTATGCTCCTGCTGAGTGAAACAAATGAGAAATTGTCATGTTTCATTACACTATCAGCAATTTTTCTCTGATTAAAATGTTCTTTGCTGCAAAACCAGGCATGCCTTGAACGTGTCACTCCCTTAGCTTTCAGAAATACAACTGAGAAATGTCCAAGCACAGCTGCCTGCAGAGAGCACCTTACAGATTTAGCAAAGATGTGCCCTACAACCACTGATTTAAGCAGTTGCTTATCCGCAAATAAAATCCATAATGGCTTTCAAAATGTTGCTCAAATTAGTGCTTGATTATCAACCCTCCTCTGCAAGGTCAGATTGCGTGTTTAAATCGTTCCTTTCACAAAGCTTTGAATGGATGGCCTAGCAGCTGGGGCTACTGAGGCCAGTGGACATTTTGATTTGGAAAGTAAAGAGAGAATGAGACACAAAGTGATGAGTGAGAGTCCAGCCCAGGGGTAAACGTGCCATATGAAGTGCCACTGGAAAACTTCAACATGAAACGTAGCACTCAGATAAGGCTGTTTCTCATGGCATCCCTGCAGGCCTCCTCTTTTAGCTGGAGCTGCTGTAGCATGTGCTGCAGCAAAGCCAGATTGTGTCGCTTGTTTCTGCCATCCTCAGCTGGGTTCTTCACCTCTAGATTCACAGCAAAAGGGACTGGCTGCATCTGTACAGCACCGGAGGAGCAATGCCTGCCTCACTTGGAGAGGAGTGTGTTCAAGCTCCCAGCAGCATCAATTTGCTTTCCTCTACTATCAATCCGTATTAGATGCAGTAAAGCAACTGATTTAAAATGTTGCTTGCCCTTCTCAAGGAGAAAGGAAAAAAAAGCTGGATTTGGAAAAAAAAAAATCCTTCTTTCACGAGCTTGCAAAGGGAGCTTTGGAGCTGAAATGAGAGCCTGTGATTTTTCCATGCGCTGGTGAAAATGGAGAGGAATGAAGTCCATTAAAGCAGAAGAGAAACAGGCTGCTCTTGAAGAGTTTCATCAGGGGAACAGATCTTGTGTTACCTTTCCAGTAAGAGTCAAAGAGGTTGAAACAACCCATGAAAAGACTTCAAGGTGATTACACAGCATTACAAGAACTGGAAGACTAAGTGGGCCAAGCAAAGAGACCTCTGATGTTCCTGCATCCCAGGCTCTGGAGAAGGCCCTGCTCTCACCAGGAATGCTTTCTGCTCCTTGTCTGAGTGAGATCTGTTGGATCTACAAAGCTCTGAGATGAGTTTGCCGTGGATTCCTTTCACTGAATCCACATTCCTATCTGCTTCAGCACATGGAGTGAAGCTTTAATAGCTGCGGCAGTATTCGGAGTGTTAATCATTGGGAAATGATCACCCCATAACATCTGCCAAGTCCACCCGGACCTATCCATTCACCTCAGTAGATTACTCCTTGAAATTACAGCACAGCTTGTATTCCTGTTTTATAGAGCTTTTACATTTATTTAACACAAAACTATATAGGTTCCAAGAATCAGTGGAGTAGTGTGTTTCACAGCAAAATTAGTTTGTGCGACTAAATATTACTCAAGCTAAACACAGGAAAAAAAAAAAAAAGTCAAGAATGTAATCAAAATCACCTTTAGTTGACTCTCAGGTGATTAACCAACACGTTCACAGAGTCAGGCCTCTATATCACTCTTAACAGGTTCATTAGCTTCTCTTGGCATGAATAAATTCCTAAAACTCTAGCTGACCTTGACATGCGAGGGATCTGTGGTTCTAAGGTGGAATGATACAAGATGGTAACAGATATTCAAAAAGTTATTTATAAGGAAAAACTCACCGATATGGATGCCTTTGCTGGGAAATGCTGAAGCAATTTTCACCAGGGAGCAATCTCCAAGAGATGCTGCCTTAGTGGTGGTCAGCCCTTAAATGAGGTCTAGAGGAGATGGAGTCAAGCTCCACCCCTTCTGGGAGCACAGCTAAATTACTCTCACCTGTGCTCCCACAGCTGACCCAACACTTGTCTCAGCTGATTAATCAGAGGTTCAGGCTGTGATTACCAATTTCCAATACAGTGGTTACTCGACGGCAGACTCAGAATGCCTTAAATGCATTAACAATGTTGTCTGTGCCCTGTAGTCTTCATCTCCAGATGTACAAAACTGGTTCTTCTCCTCATTCAGGTGGCAGCCGCTGACATTCAGGGTGCTGTTACAACCAGACCAGCCATCTGAGCTTTATTTTCACAAAGGTAGAACAATACCCATGAACTGGGAACTCAAACACAGTTTAACGCTGCCATGCCGACCACACTCTTCATGTGAATCTTCTGGAAATACTCATCAGGTTGGCTGAGCTTCCTAAGAATGAATACAAGTGAAGCTTGTGCTTGAATTGTTGCAGTTCTGCCCTAGATCGAACCCTCAAGAGCATATGAGGTACCCTTGGGTGCTTAGAAAAACCAGGACCCAAGTCCTGCAGCTGTTCCATTTCTGTTGGCATCATGGTGGTGATGGGTTGACGGCTGGACCAGATGATCTTAGAGGTCTTTTCCATCCTTTATAGTCCTATGATTCTACTATCATTTCCATGATCTTTTACTAGTTATATTACTTCGATGATGTAAAATCATTTTACATTAGTTTCTCATAAATATAAATTGCATTAAAAAGCCAAACCCTTCATTTCAGTTAAGGTTCCTAAGTGACAGTAATATGCTGTCCTATCTCATCCTTTGCAAAAATCCAGGTACTTACGAGCAAGAAAATTAATTATTAAAAACATAATAAATCATAGACTGCCAACTTAATAAACATATTATGAAATAGAAAGCACATTTCATCACAGTAACAATCTAATTACAGTTTAAAGGATAGGGTATGGGTAGAGGTGGCATTATTTCTACCTTGATTTTGGTTCTTCCACATCTGCACTACCCATGTACGGCTGTACTGCCCCATCCCAGCGTGTCAGACGGGATTTTTCTCTCCTGCCTTAAGGAGCTGTTGAGAAAACATACCTAAAGCACAGCAAGTGAGAAAGGAGAGCAGAGCTTGCTTGCTTTTCAGGCATCTCCCTCACTGACCCATGACAGTGTCTCTATGTGCTGTTGCTCTGACCTTGCTTTCTTTAAACATTTCTAAAAGCTTTGAGCCAAAGGGGGATATGCAAGAGCAGTTTGTTTTAAGGCACAAGGCTCCTTCCCCTTCTGTGTTTGCACTCGAGGGATGCACATCAGCTTTCCTTATCCATGTGAGATGAAGGGCAATCTGTTCATAGATGATTTTGGATGTTGACATCATGAGGGGAAGGAAGAGCATTGCTATGGAAAGGCTACCAGGAATTGTTTTGAATGCACTGCTTCCCTTCATAAGGCTCGTTGGTCTCAGAAATACATTTCAAACCCTGTGAATTAAACCCAGTAACTAATGCAGCTTTATTTTCTGAGTCATTCCTGTAATTGAAGATATATAAGTGCACCCAGAAAAGCTTTTAAAAGTACCACTGGCTAATGTGCTTATTATGTTGGGAATCATAGAATATCCCGAGCTGGAAGGGGCACACAAGGATCACCGAGTCCAGCCCCTGGCCCCACAACGCACCACCCAAACCCAAACCCAAATCCTATGGCTGAGTTTAGCATTCCATTGCTCCCTGAGCTCCGGCAGCTCTGGGCAGTGCCTATTGCCCTAGGAGCTGTGCCATGGCCACCACCCTCTGAGGCAGAACATTTTCCTAATGTCCACCCTGATCCACCCCTGTGGCAGATCACTGTTAATTTGATGAGCATGATGAAGCAGAAATACATGAAAGACCTTTCTGTCTTGAACACACTGTACAAGCTAATGTATTGCAACAACACACTCATCCCTATGGGCAAACAAAAATATCACTGTGAACTATGATATGAACTATTCCACAACAAACAAACTGCAAGGGTCCCACTAGCCTATCTGGGAAGAGATTGATGCTTTAACAAGCTACTTAAGGCAGAAGAGACTCTCTGGAGGCCAGTTCTGAATGCTCTATTGGGATTCACCCTTCACTGGGGAACACTTGTGGACACTGCTACAATTCTAGAGCCAGCTGCCATAAATACACAAGAATAATCTCTCTTTGTTTGTTGGTTTTGTGCGTCTCTGTGCTACAAGCGTAGTCCCTGTTGGTCAGTGGGGCCAAGTGTGGAGGAGCCGCTGCTGATATCTCGGGGCCAGGCTAATTTCCTGCAAGAGGGAAGGGATCAAGCTGTAGGAAATCTCTCCAGGTCCAAGATTTAGGTGCATGGAATAGATTTCTTTTACTCTGACATAATAAATTGTACCTTCTCATTGCACTGATGAAGAGGATTTCTTTGTTGAAATTATTGCTGCTGGACAGTTTCATTTGGCTGTAACAAATCATTTCACAGTAGATAGGATAAGGGATATATGCTGGGTAATTTCTCTTTCACAGAACTGTTCGGGATAGTTTTGAGCAAGAGTTTCCAGTTCAGCGTGATGAAGTGCTCAGGCTGAATTTAAACATGAATCATTTTTATATCACACTTAAGCCTTTTCAGGAAGGCATGTGTAAAAGGGTGACCGATGTGCTCACACCTAACCAGCAGGCACTTAGCAATACCAGTACTATTCTAGTAGATACAAGGAAAGACATTAAATGTCCGGGGTAAATCATGCTTTGCTGACACCCTGACAGCCACGTAGGCTCCATTCCAAGCCCATTCTGGAAAGGAACCTTGGGCATACACATGTATCAAGGCATGTTTCCCATGTCAGTAATTTATTTTGGAACACTCAGCACACAAAAAACCCACAGAGAAAGGACACTTCTACACAGACCAAATGGGAAACTTGATTGCTTGCAGAGAGCAGCCAAACTCAACAGCATCCCCTCTTCATCATCATCTCTTCTGAGCTCTTTTCATAAGCAGATGGAAGATGAGAAAAATAGCCAAGTGGAGCTTTGACAGCACAAGAGCTTATTAAAAACAATGGGAAGTTTACAATGTAAAACACCTTATTAAAAAGAAGGGACAAGTTCTCCTGGGGGCCTGCCACTGCTCCTGATTCATCAGCATATTTTCCCTTTCCTAAAGCATAACTATCCCAGTAGTCCTCAGCAGAATGCGTTCAGCAGTGATGGCAAAGGGTCATCTGATTCATCACACAAAAGTGGTGAGTTCCTCATGCCCAACTTAGCACTGCATGCAACATTAACTGAATGAACTGGAGTAAACTGAAGTCTGACATAGAAAACGCCTGCGCAGAGAAGCACGAGAGCAGTGCTGTGCCTGCAGGGATGTGGCAGGAGGGATGGGAAGGCTGCCATGCCCTGTCCCATGTGTGGTCACAGCACCACGTCCTGTCCTGCATCTGGTCAGAGCTCCAAGCACTGTTACAGCTGCAGCACCAGCGATGAGAGCACCAATAAAACAGAGGCAAGCAGAAGGAGGAAAACCACATAAATCTTAATATTTCTCTAAGGCCAGGCTATGAGCAGCTTAATTACAGCATCATCTCTAAAACATTATTTATATGAGTCAAAGCAACCCTGTATGTGTGATCAGTGGGATGGGAAGCACCGAAAAATAGGCTTATCTCAGGCTGGCTGCTGATCCCTCACATCTTCCTGCTCCCTCCGTGCCTGGGATGCCCCTGGCAACCCCCAAGCTTTCCAACACACTTTCCAAAGCCAAGAACATTTCTGCTGGAAAACGTCGCCTGGTGGAATGCAAAGTGCATTGTCTTGGGGCTGAATTTCTGCCTGGGCCCTGGGTAGTTCGGTGCCGCAGGAGTAGCCAAGTGCAACCAGGAGGCCCAACGTGCCCCAGAGTGCCCAGCCCAGGCTACAGATGACAGAATAGAACTTCTAGCAGCTATCAGGTACTGTACTTATCAGCTGAACACTGCTCTGACATGTGCTTTCCAACAGATTAGTCTCCATACATTTTAATCACTCCAAATTACAATAGCACTAAGTCAGCTTTGGCTCCATGCTCTGACTCCATGCTCTGAGTGGAGTATTTAAAAGCAGGGCAGGAATGAAGCATACATTTTAGAAAGGCTTTTCTGAAAGGGAAGTTGCAGTCCCTGCCTTGGCTTTAAGATGCTCCTTCCCAGACAGAAAGGTGAGAAGTATGGAGAGGGTCTTGTCATATAAATACTGCTGAAACCAGATGATGCAATTTAACTCAGCAGCAAATCCTCTGGTGCCCAACGGTGCACCCCAGTAAATGACATCAGCAGTCTTTTTTTCCCCTTCTGCTATCCTAAGTCCAGCCACAAGACTCACTCCCATCCAAATGTCTAACATACAGCGTTCATTTAAATAAGGCAGCTCTGTGGCACTGCAACCTTCCCTATATCACTGCAGTAACTTTCTATGGGTTTAAATTATATGTATACTAAAGTCATTGAAGGGCATTTAGGGCTACTCCAGAAGCTTCTGCCTGGTGTAGCAGAACAATCTCTGCCACACAGAGATCCAACAGGACTTAAAGTTCAAGGGCCCAGCATCCGGACCAGGCCTTTCTGTAAGGGCATGGCTGGCAGGATCTCATGAGGCTGTGCAAACATTTCCAGCCTATGTGCAGCTGCCAGCAGCAGGATTACTCGCTGTTTGATTACCTTGTGTTATTGTTTTACCTTGCAACACTGTTTGAGAGCTAACAGGAACCTTTGGCAGATGGCCATATCACATTTCTTCAGTGTCCTAAACATGAAATCAGTCTGATTGTCATGGTGTTCCCTTATTTCAAGCATAATTCCAGCCATGGGAAGCATTTCTTTTGCTGCAATAGAGGAAACTTAATGTTTCCAGATGACTACTTTAAGTCTTATCACCTTATTTCATGAAAAAAATTATACCTGAATGGCTTTTTGAAAAGCACTGTTCTTCTCCAGCATTCACATATACTTACTTTAAGAGCACCATAGTTCAGCCTTCAACTCAGTGGAAACAACAGTAATTCAGGAATATAGAGACAGTAAATCTGTTAGGATACGACGCTGTTACTGCCACATAAAACACAGAGTGCCCTCAAGTTAACTGAAGCCATCCTGAACACTGGAGTCCCTACTTGCCCCAGCAGAAGAGAGCCCAATTACTCATTCCCATCTTCTTGGGGACAGATTTCCCCATGCCGTTGCTATCAATGCTCCCAGGGACACCTGGAACACAGCGCTCAGCCTCACACTACCAGTGAGCTGGGACTACCTTCCTAAGCATCCCCTGAGCTGCAAAGAGTCAGGTAGCAATCCTGCATGCAGAGCACCTCTTGCTTGAGGATCTATGACATATATAAGGCAATGGGCTAGATATCTGTTCAGTGTAGTTAGGAACAGAAACTGCAAAAAGATAAGAGCCTAAAGTGCACGAAGGGAAAAAAGCTAATGAGACAGGCAGGGCAATGAGAGGAGCAAACTGCCAAGGGGCCCTGCTCAGTGCTCTGGTGCCTTCTTGCTGGTCAGTTCAGACAGGTCTCAGACAGCAAAATGAGGTGGCTCCAGCACCGCAGCTGTCCTGGGACAGGCTTCCCAGATGCATATTTGCACTCGCAGCAAATACAGAAGCATGGCCTCACGTGTACAGCTGCTGCTTGCCATATTTAACATTTACTGTGAAAACACCATGATGAAAGAAAGGCTTGTGCAATGTAAACCTGTGGCTTTCTGCATCCTGGTCTGTTCTTTTGTTCCTAGTTTTGTTCCCACCTCACTCTCTTCCTGGTGTGGATCATTTGCGGCCCCTCCCTTTCCCCACAGCACACCCATGCCCTGCTCATCACCCACCAGCTGCTAATCTCCATCTCACAAAGCTGGGCATGCACCCCTTCTCAGGCAGCCCTATCCTGTGCCTGTGCTGCTGTTACAGGGGCACAGAAACAAACCTCAGCTGTCCCCTGCTTGCTCTGTGCTCTTCAGGACTCAAGGAGCTGCTCTGCAGCCTCTGGACTTGCAGCCAAACTGAGCAGGAGCTGGCCCCATCCTGCTAGAGGTGGGAGCTCCTCACCTGGATAGGAAGCCTCTCCTGCAGCAGAACCAAGCGGCTATTTTCTGCTCTCCCACATCCCCAAAGACTCTCCGGGGGGCAGTTATCAGCTTCCAACTTGCCATCTGCCAACAAACCTCACTGCTCCAGTGCACGGATGTGCTGATGCCGATCTAAAACAAACACAAATAAAATCCAATTTGTTTTCTAACTGCCAAACTAACTCATTTTCAGACTTGGCTGCTGGTTTTCCATAAAATTCAACCTGCCTAGGGGCCAATAATGGAAAAAAAAGAATCTGTCTTCCCAGCTGATCTTCAAGGTTATCAACACGAGGAGGGGGTCACCGCCTTCAGCTGAAGCTCTGCCAGGCACTGACAGCTCCAGCACCAGGGTAGGGTGGGAAAAGGTTTTACCAACCACATCACATCTGAGACATTGAAGATTTTCTGTATTCTGCAGCAGAAGACAGCTGAAAACTTCTGCACACTGAAAATGTCAAGAAGTCTCTCACTGTCTGAGCCTGATTCATTCCAACTGAAGCCCTGAAAAATGACTGAACACTTTGATTTTGACCTTGGAAGTGTTCTATGAGATAGAAATATTGCCAAGGAAACATTGTTCGTACTTCAAATTCAATATACGTTTATTTCCATGACTTCAAAACCTTTTCCACTGGAAAAGTTGTCATTACCTCCACTCACTGTCTTGGTTTTGACAAACCTGGCATTTCCCAGCGCTCCATTTTTCCCCCCCAAATTTCCTTATCATTCAAATGATAATAATCCCAATAGCTCGCATGCTTTGTTTTTATTTTGCAGAGATTTAACACCCTTCACATGAACAGATCTTCTAATGTTTTACTTTGCTTCATTCATTTTCCCTGCTCAGTGAATAGCAGACCACTCAGAAATCAACACAGCTTGTTAGAAAAAAGACAAAATGCCTATTAAATTATCAAGTGCATTTCTCATCAGAGCGCAGCTATCATTCTCTGAAAGGAAAACTATAGCTTAATTGACTTCTCAGCAAAAGCAATGTTTAGACAGATGGCAGTAGGAAACATCCTACTGTGGCATTCCCTCAGTTGCTATGTGTAAGTGACGGGGACGTTTCAGAAACATGAGTGGGCACCAGCAGGTGCTGCCCATTCACAATGGGCTGTAGCAGGGACAGCCATGCCTCCAGGCTGGTGCCAGGGGAAGTAGCTGGTGACACACATGCTGGCCCCTGCTCAGGAGCCCCAAGAGCCCTGCAAGCAGCCTTGTGCCTCTCTGCTGCTTCACAGAGACAGCAGGAGGCATTTCCCAGCACAGGATGAGTGCTGTGGTCATCTACAAGCTAAAGATGCTGCAGAGGTAAATTAAGCTTTAAGACAGGAAATATAGAAATGAAATCCTTCTGCCAAGTTTTCCAAGTTCAAACCTTCTGTTTAAAACATAAATATCAGTGCTCTCGTTATTAGCAGACTGTTGTGGAAGCAAAGCCTATTTGCTTCAATTCCTTTTACACTTAATTTTCATTATTTTGGTATTTGAGTTTTATATGTAGACAAAGCTTGGCTTATGCATTCAGACTGCACAACAAGAATAAACAAGAATAAATCCTGAATAAGTTTAGGCTTGTAAGCTTTGGAAAAGCATAAATATGGGTTATCATCTCCAGGGGAGCAGGGTGGATAGGGTCCTGAAGCTGACTGGCATCCCCACGCAGCTTCTCACTAACAGCAGAGCCACTGATCAGCACATGGGCAGCCTCATTGCTGCTTTTAGTCAGTAAACCCCACTGGGTAAAACTGCCGGGATGTTTATTACCAATAATATTTGACAGAATGAAATTAGCACATAGATGCTCCTACAGTGGTTAATGAGGTCTGAAATGTATTGCTATAAATCATCAGCAACAGCCATCTAGTGACAGACACATGAAAAGAGAACAGGTGATTGAAACATACCCGCATCACTACAGCGACCAGAGTTTAGCATTGCAGCATACCTTCATGCAGCAAACCAGTGGGACAGATTAGGGAACAAACCGTTCTGCACCTTGCATGCATGTTTTCCTTGCAAGCAGACCTTGTGTGTTTCGGAGTGAAACACAAAGCTGTTATACTGAATGAGCCTTCCACTACATCAAAATGTGGCGTTATGGGTCCTTGAATGGCCAAGTAAAGTCTGGTTACCATAGAGTTACTTGAGCTGGAAGGGATCCTTAAAGGCCCTCTGGTCCAACTGCCTGCATTGAGCAGGGACACCCACAGATCCATCAAGTGCTCAGGGTCCCATCCAGCCTTACCTTGGGTGTCTCCAGGGATGGGCATCACCTCCGGGCAACCTGTGCCAGTGTCTCACCACCTGTAGTGTAAAAAAAATCCCTTCCCAAGTGTTCCTGAGCCCACTGCTCAGCCTTCCTGGGTCTCTGTGGATGCCACTCTGTCCCTTGGGCATATTGACCGCACCACACAGTTCGGTGTCATCTGCAATCTTGCTCATCCGTGAACTTGTCCCTTCCTCTGACAGAGCAAACCACAGCTGCAGCCACCACTGTTAGAGTGGTCTAGAGCTGGATTTAGTATCCAGTCTGTGAGTGTTTCCAGCCAAGACTGGGAATATGCAGAGGGTGAATTGTTACACAAGTGCCCTGCTTTGGTATTAGAGAGAAAAAACAAACAAACAAACAAAATCTAGGTTCAGTCTAAAATTGTTGAACAATTATGACAAATGCTGCATTAGCTTGCACTATTTACTGTCAAACAGAATTCCTCCCTCTCATGATTGAGGAGGAAACCAGACTTTCCAAATGCACATCTATTTTTACCCAAGGCCTATAGCAAAACATAGCAGGACTGAATAAATGACTTCAGTACAGAAGTTTACACTTACTGCCCACTGTACTTTATTTAGCACGTAAATCTACTTGGAAGAAGAGCGCAGGTAGCAGGAGGTGAGGATGCAGGAGACACCGCAAAAACTCTCTGTGCAGACGGATCACAGTTGGGAGTCCACCTCTGCAAACAGCCCTCCCAGTAGTGTGGCTCACTATGGGCACATGCACCTCCTGCTGTACTACCCAAATCACAGCCTGCTGCAGCGCTGGGGAGAAGTGCCAGGCCTCTATTTATGAATACAGACATCACTGTGTGCTGTATCCGCCTGCTCTCTGCAGCCCAGAAAGCACTGCAGTCTCTTGATGGAGAGTAAATAAGCACCTCCTGACCTGTCATCTTCTCCCTTGTACAATTATTTGCTAGAGAAGCAGAATATTCCTCCCTGAAAGCTGTGCGTATATTGTGAGCAACTGATATATGACCAAGAGCGGTGTGAAAATGATGGCTCTAAGCCTTTTCTTTTTTGCCACTTGGCCAGTTCGCAGTGTCACAGTCAGTGCTTTAAATTATCCTGTGATGGAGTTTTAAAATAGAAATGTGTATTTAAGCTTTTTTCTTTTCAACCTTATTCCTTGGTTTTGGCCTCCATAATGCTCTTTCAATTTCCCCACCTGCGCAAATTTACCGCTAATCATCCAGCTCACCTCTGTCATTCCCACATTTATGTCTGTGCTTCACCAGTGCTCATCTTACACCAGCATGAAAGTGAAAGCCAGATAGTAGGAAACTGAAGGTTGTGACAAATGCTAAGCCACCAGTAAGGCACAGACCCCCCATGTGCTGGGAGAGCTACAGAATCATAGAATCACAAGGTTGGAAAGGATCAACAAGATCATCTAGTCCAATTGCCCAAGAAGACAACATCCATCCATCTCAACCACTGTAATGCACTTGGCTGCAGCCTGGGGACCACTGAAGGCAGAGAGATTCAGCATGGGGAGAGTTCAAGAAAGGAAGTCTGTGTTCTGAGAAGTTCCTTTTGATAAAACCTGCTCCTCAAAGATTTCTGCACCACATAAAGAATCCAGGACACGTTTGGAGTCCAAATATTGTGGTAATGTCAGCAGTGGCAAGAAACCAATGTGAGACTGCTGGGCTCTCAGTATGAGGCACAGAGCAAAGAGCACAGTCTGAAGTTACATTTCTCTTATGTCTAGATCTCAAGCTGCCTTGCAATGCAAAACCAATATATTCTGTTCATCTGCCCGCCCTGCTGATGGAATCTCATCCATTCTAATGTATAAAGTGCACCGTTGGCTCTCCTGCTGCAGCTGTTGTTCCTTATGGAAGCAGTAATACAGCTCAAGATTGACCTGCCAGCCTTTCCTGCAAGCCTCTTAATGCAAGTAACCCACACCTTGCAGCCGTCCTGTGAAAAAGATTAAGTTTGCAAACAGATGTAGGACTTTAAAACATTCCCACTTCTGGGAGTCTATGAATACAGTGTGTTTCTAAGTCAGTCCTGTCATAAAAAGCAGACATACTGTGCGAAGAAGTGGCAGCCAGCCCCACTATTTTTAGAGAACTAAAAAAGGAAAACATTTCTTGATGTAAGGCTTGGGGGGAACGTTCTGCTTGAAACCTGCTGAGTGCCACACATGGCTCAGTTCTTCCTGCAGCCTTCCTGAGCCCGCTGGGAGCACCACACCAGAAGCGAGCGTCGCTGCTCTGCCAAAGCCACACGGTGAGGTGAGTTACACCAAAAGGGACTCCACACCACCACATCCTTGGTGCGACATTGGCTGCCTCTGTGAGGAGTAAAAAGCAATTACTGGAGGCACGCTGATGGCAGAGCAGAGTGGAATGCGTAAGGAGCATTAGCAGCTTATCAGGGAGCTCAGTTGTGTGACTTGTTTTCAAATTTCCTCTGTAAGTCATGCATCAAAAAAAAAAAAAAAAAAAAAAAAGGAAGAAAAAAAGGAACACAAATAAACAGGGAGGAAGATACTGAAAAGCTCATTTCAGTCAGCGGTAAAATGAAGCGATACAACGGAAGATTAATTTCAGCTCAGAGCATGCTGAGAGATGACACGAATACTCATTGCAAAGGATGCAAAAGGCATTGTGCCCCAAAAGATGGAGTGCGATTATGAGCTTAATGGGTTGTTTAACTTGACGAAGCTCCAGTTTCTAAATAGAAATTGTGCTTTAAATATTTAATCATATTTTGAACAACCTCCCATTTTTTTTCTTGGCTAAAAACAGAGACAAAAAACCTGCATTTTTCATTAGGCTGGCAAAAGGTTTGATATAGAAAATAAGCAGAAGGTGGAAGATTTAACAGACTTGAACTTGCCTGGGTGCCCTTAGTCAAGGCAGCAATGCCCTGGTGCACATCTCAGCCTGCTGCAAGCCACACACTGACAAACAGTGGGAATGGCCAGTGCTATGTGAATTTGATTTATTCAGCACAGGTGAATTAGCAGCTTAGGGATGGATGTTCTACATCCTGGTGTCAAGCAGCAAGCCAGCATCCCCGGCATGTGCCCCCAGTGAGCGAGGATGGGAGCAGCCCCTCTGGCAGGTGCGGGGGCATTCCGCTCCTTGCAGTGCTGGGTCCTTAGCAGCCAGGAACAAATTATCACTTGAAGGAGTCTGTTTGGATAACAGAAAATGCAAAAACTTTGCATGGCAAGCGATCCTGTTTCAAGCAGTATGATAGGTCTGGCAGGCATCCAACTGGCACAGCAGCGTGGAGCACCACTGAGCTAGCGATGTGTAAAGGGCACTTCCTAACAATTTCCGCCTCGAAAACTGTCTTGTGAAACATTCCAACTTTGGTTGTATCCATACATCACCCAAATCAGCTGCATGTAGTTCAGTGCAGCTAGCAGTCCCAGGCTGTCACTAAGCCCAGCACCTCTGTCACCTGCCAGCAGAACAGTGTGGCAGTTCTCAGCTTGTTGCGATCCCTTCTGTCTGGAACAGATGGCTGTCGATGCAGACGCAGACACTCTCTAAGTGACTATTTTGCACCCTTTGTTGTTTTGGTCCTCAGAAGCTCCCTACATTTGGAGTTAAATCCTACTACATTCCCATCCACAGCTTAACCTTCCCTTAGCTTCCTTTTCTGGCTGCCAGAGATGTGCCGATGCATCATTTTGTCACAGAGCATTGAAACCAAGCGATAGGTGATTCACAGCCCAGTTTGACCTTTTTACAGGGAGCTGGTGAGACAACACCTCTCCCACACTGAGATTTATGGGCACAAAGAGATGATTCCAGATCACATCTCTCTCCAAAGTGCCTCTAGGAGGAGTCTTACCTCCTTCCAGAATACAATCCCTCATCAACATGAGCAAGAGGCACAAAAGCTGCCCCTTGTTTTTCTTTAGCACCGTTCATCCTACTGGGATCCTCTTTCCTACTTCTGATCTCATCCCTACTGTCCTGAAACCATTACCTGCTTTTGGCTTCCAGCTATCCTGGCAACAGCCAGTTTGCCAAATTTAAAATGAAATCTAAATAAAGGAACAAACCACAGAAAAAGCATAATGAAGAACCCACAAGCAAATAGGCATACTGTGCAGATAGCAGAAATTGAGAGAGAATGAGAAGGATGAGTGCAATAAAAGGAGATGATCCCTTGATAACTGAGGGAGGGCAGTGGAACAGTATCCAGCCAGCCCCATGCCTCTGTCTCCCTGCAGCCTCCTGGCACACAGGGACAATGATGCTGCTGCCCACAGCTTGGTGCAAGTTTGACTTGTGGGTTTCCCTCATTACCTGGAGAAATCAATGACAACTGTGTTTCATTAAAGGCATCTGGTTCTGTATATCCCTGTAAGCTCAATTCTCTGAGCCATTCCGGCCACCACAGACCCCGAGGCTGTGGCTCTTCATGCAGCAGCATCACCATGTGCCGTGCTTGTCCCTTCAGGAGCTGGCTTTGCAGGGCTCGAACCTCCACAGGACACAAACTCACCCCACGCTGCAGCTTCTGCACACTGGAAGAGATCACTTCACCACAACACAGATGGACAGCAGCTGAGCAGAGCAGCAGGACCTGCCTGCCTCTCATTCCTCCCTTCTGCAGACCCAGCAGCAGCAGCCTCCATCTGAGCAGCTCCCTTCTGGACCAAAACAAGCCCAGCATATGCCAACATGAGGAATATTTCAACTCAGTACTCTCTTGGCTTTGTTTAAAAATGAACAAAAAAGATAAAACAACTAAGGGCCTTATTGAGCCTTCCTGACCCGACATAATGAGAACATAATGTGAACTGATTAGAAGGATGTGTTTTTGCAGGCACTCGAGCTCAGAAGCAAAGTTTGCTGTGAGAACTCACCGGGGCGTGGATGTAGGGCATGAAGGAGGGGGAACACATGGGGCTGACACTGAAGGAACATGCAGACCTGCTGGCAATGCACCCTCATAGATTTCCCCCCTCCAGACTCAGGAGGAGGTGTGGGGCTACACAGCCCAGTCCAGCACCGCCTCCTGGAGCCGTGGCCCCTCCTGGGAGTACATTCTGAGCTTGTTTAGCTAAGTGCATCAAAGTGAAAAGTAGACAAAAGCAGCAAGAAAAGAAAGACAAAATTAGCTGGGATAAAACCTGTCTGATCAGGATGATGTTATAAATGCTAAGAATAATCACATAGTCCACCCAAAGCATATTTTCAAAGGAAAGCCGTGAGGCTTTGATGCCTTTGGAGTCCAAGGACTTCGGCTTTTTACTTAAACTCCATCCATTGTGCTTCACATTCTCTCAGGAGAAAACACAAACACTAGAAAAGCACCCTTATCCTGAAGTGTGCTGCAGCTAAAGAGGTGGCTTCGCTCCACTCGCAGATAAGAAGCGCTTTGCTTTTCAAGAGGCCGAGGCAAACGAAAATTAGCAATCAAGAGAATCAGAATACCCAAAGCTTCTTTGCTCACTGCTCATCGGTGATGCATGAGTTCTCTCAGCCCACAAGAAACAAGTCAAACCCCAACCACAGCATTGCCACAGGTGTTCGCTGCTGCTGCTGCCTCCTCTGTCTGCAAGGAGAGCCAGCAAGAGGGTGCTGAGGTACCCATAAAGCCCAGGACAACTGTTCTCCATCAGCATTTAATGATCAAGAACACAGGAAAACTATAACCACAATTAACTACTGTGGTAATTTCACATTTTCTTTCACTAAGTGAATGAAAAATAAAGTGACCACAATTACTCAATGTATTTACATAGAACCTCACAGCATTCCCACAATTGCTTGACTTGGTGATGCTGTGCTTCCATCCAACTGCCAGATGACAAGGGGAAGGGGCCCTGGGGCATTTTACAAGGAAACAAAAAAAGCAGCAGTTCTGCCTAAGTCAGGAGTTAAAGATTTCTATTTTGAAGGTAGGCTGTGGGCTCTGATGTTGCCTTCCCAGCATCAGCAAACCACCATGAGGGTCTCAGCTGGTACCAGCCTGACCAACAGCAGTATCTAAGCTGCAGCTTCAGTGGTAACATGAAGTCAGGTCTTCTCCCACCAAAAAGCTTCGGTGAAGGGTCTCCTATGCTGCTGTGGTACCTGCACCTAGACCTCTACTCAATCAGTCATTTTCTGGTGACAGCACTCCAGTCTGGTCTCCAGAGAAGCCCTGGCACCAGGCTTTCCATCAGCTGGAGCTTCCTCAAAGCAACACCTCCATAGGGCCCAGTGCTAAAACACATCACCCAGAGAAAAACTGGACTTGATGATCCCCAGACGTCCCTTCTAGCCCGTTCAATTCTGTGAAAAAGCCCAGATCTTATTTTAGCCTGTAGGGTATCTCACAGATCTATACAGCATCCTGAACAGTCCCCTATATATTTCAACCTGTGGCTTCTTAGGGAGTGATCTACATCTAGATCCTTTTTTCTACCTTCCAACGTTGGCTTTCTCTCACCATCCCCACCAGACCCAAGCAGAACCCCATTCCCTGCAATGGCTGGAACTCACAGGCACAGTGCCTGCAGACAGCTGCTGCCCCAGGAGCCTTCAGGTGCCCTTGCCAAGTGCCACACTCACCTCTCCTCAAGCACCATGTTACCAACAAGGAGGCCTCCACGCGTGTCCTGCAGCAAAGCCCAGCAATCCAATGGTGTAGGGCTGTGGGAACAGCAGACAGGCAGCATATTGAGGCTGTTAGCAAGCCAGGCAACAACAAACAGCAGCTGCTATGAAATTAGATGGAATCGCAATAAAACCCAAAACAAGAAAATATGCAGATCGACATGAACTTTGTCATTTTGTTGAATTAAAGTGTGTTTAGCAACAGGGCTTGTTTTAAATGGGAAAGCAATAGACTTTTCCATACGGCATTGCTGAGATCTGGATGCCTGGGAAGTGATGGTTAAAATGAAAGAGGTCTTCTAGAGGTTGTTGCTCCCTTTCATTCAAAGGAAGATCTGCATTTTAAGAAGAATTGAAGCTTTAATCAAAGTTCTTAGGTTTATCAAATGCAGGAGAAACGACAATGGCTTGTTGGCTGTGGGTTCATGCTGAGCCACCCGTCAGAATATTACTCTGGTTGATTAAATTTGCATTGCTAATCAGGGGGAAGCCATATGCCTCACACACCTGTAGAACACAGCTCTGAGCTTTCAAAGGTTATTAGCACACCGTTGCTTTCTGGCTAAAAAGGGCTTTTTCAGCACAGGCATGAGGAGCTCCAGGGGCACAGAGGGGATGCACAGGTCCTCAGCATTGCTCCCTGCTCCTCCCTGAGCCCCAGCACTGCACAGCCCTTAGGCTCCAGCAGCGCTGCTTCTGCCAGGGCAGCGGGAAGCCTCACAGCAAACATAAAGAACATGCAAAATTACGGAGCGGTTTATAAAGTAACTGCTGCTCTGTCTGGATTCAGCTGAATTCAAATGGATTGGATAAAAAAGTAGAGGTTCCTTTTTTTCCTGTTGCCTAATTGAGAATTCTGTCCTCACTGGAGATTCCTGAAATTACTGCTTTCTCCTTCAGGTTATATTCCAAAAATTAAACAGACTTTGCCACTCCCCCTTAAGACTTTGAAGGGGGATTTTATCCTGATTAAAACATTAAAAATTAACACGATGCAGACAGTCCCCTTTGGATTCTACAGACTGCAGCTACTACCTGTCTCCTCCAGGTATTCCAGTCAACACTATCTGTAATTAACATTACGTGTCTCAGCCACCACCGCCTTTTCCCAGGGAGCTCTCAGCAGTGCAGGGCCAGCCCAGCCCCTCTGGAAAGTGGGCTCCAGGACTGCCCTGACCTCTTTCTGCTGTGCAGCATCATTTGAGTGGAGCACACTCAGTGGGCTCAGGGCTTTCCAGAATGGAGCCCACGCTTAGAGATCACCGTTCAGTATTCCCTCACCTTGTACTATCCAGGCTCAGAAACACCACTTGCTTTTTCCATCTGAAAGCTGTTGCCTCTAAGAGGACAAAGGCCTTCAGGAAGGCCAGTGCTGCATGCAGGACGTGTAGGAGACTAGGATGGTGTTTGGTCTCAGGATTGGAAACCTCAGCAAGGAAATTCCACCATATCCATGAGTTGTGTCATCCCGGGCAAGCACTGTTCCTCAAGTCACCAGTAACCTCCTGTGCTGCCTCACTATTAGAGGATGGCAGGCTTCGTTTTCCTCTGGATTCCCAAAACCTTACAGGACCTACTGATAACAGGTGGACAACAGGGTGGTCATGAGCCAGCAGAGTGCCCTGGTAGCCAAGGAGACCAATGGAGCCCGAGGACATGTGCACAGATCTCTCCTCTCTATCCTCTAAACAAGGAAGGACCTTGAAAGCTGTTTAATTTAGAGACAAGAAACCCAAAGTTTCCTAAAAGAGCACATCAATAAATTAGCAGCAGTTTTTGCTGCCTTGTCAAGGATTAGCAGTTTTAATCCACTTCAAGCATGAACTGGGAATTAGAAAATAGTGCTGAGATATTAATAACAACTAGTTTTCTATGTGCCCTTAATTTGCTTAAATTTAAAGGGCTGGCAGGAATTTTTATGCAGAGTAGGAAAGATGCTGAGTAGATAGAATAAAACTCCTGTGATGGTGTAGCATACCTTAAGTGCTGGGCTACAGAGCCCCATTCTCCAGTAGGGAGATTCCAGTAGCTGCTCAACATGCACATGTAACAAAGCCACCAGGACACTCTCTAGATATGTCCTTCCATGAGCTGTATGGTTCAGCAGAAAATGCAGCAGTGCACAGGATAATAAAACCCAGATCTGAGGGCTTTCATCCTGAGCAGCCACACAAGCACTAAGCATGTGCTCACACAATGGCCTGGGGCCTCTGACATACCCAGAATCATCAGCAGCATCGCTCTCCTGGCGCCACATCACACCATACTATCCCTGTGCTACCTTGGATGGACCTATCAATATGCACGTGGGTTGAAAATAAGCTCTGAGCCTGTACTAACTCACACTTGGTCTGCAGGTGAGCAGCAAACAATGCAAGGCCAAGACTGGAGATCTGCTGGTGATGGTTGCTGTGTGTGCAGGGACATCCAGACAGTGAAGAGCAGTGGAAGCGGTGGGGATAAAGCATGCTAGAGGCACTGAAGGGCTTTTCAACTGATTGTCAGTGCTGCAGGGAGAGGATGAATGTACCTCAAGTGATGTAGAGAACGCCCACCACACCTGCTCCCTTGCACAGCCCACGTATCACCAATTTAATGGGTGTTAATGGGCTGGCACCTTCAAAGCAATTCAGCCAGCACAATTTTTTTCTGCCCCTTGACAAACCACTTTGATCTCTTACACTGCTAATTATTTTTAATTCATAAAATGTCATACAAATGGTTTGAAATGAGCTGTAAAAAGGACTGCAGTATTGTTGATTTCTTCCCCTAAACTTTTGCAAAGCAACAAGGAAAAGTTTGGTCAGGTCATGCTAAAAGGAGATGCAATTAATACAAATTGAGCCGTAAGTTGAGCTCCCTTTTCTCCTCTCAGATAACAGCAGACAACATTAAGACAAGTAGCGCAGAGAAGCTGAAACATGACCACAGTATTACAGTGATCAATCGCAGGTACCTTGAGATAAACTCACTGAACACACACACCCATGACCTGTGCTGTAATGAAGCAAAAAGGCATCAAACCCCAGGAGAGTCTGCGGGACCAAAGCCAGGAAAGGAGGGTCTGCCCATTGCTTACAGCTACTCCTGACCCACTCACAGCTGGACTTGTGGCACAGAGTGCTCTGGGAAGGCAGTTCTGTGGAAGATGGTGCCTCTCAGAGCACAGCATGTGTAGCTGGTAAGAGAGGTGGGTATGGGGGGTGGTTACCATTCCCCCCAGAGGGAAGCACGTTCTGGATATTCACTTCCTTGAATAAGAAATGTTGGCCAAAGCCCATGGAGTTACATGACTTTATCCATCCTAACTACAAAAAAGCTGTAAACAACTGATTTGAATGAATCACGGCTTGACCAAACAAGTACCAGGGGGATGCATTTCCTTCCCTCCTTCCTAAGAGGCCAACTCAGCTTTCTGCGCTTCCAGTTGTTGACATTATCCCAGCAGTAATCATGTTGCTGTCTCACCAGGGAGGATTGATGCCTATCCGTGCTGACAGACATGCTGATGCCTCTTTTCTTTGGTTTCCAAGGTAATGGTTTCACAGTCGATTAAAAAGTTTTCTCTTCCCTGACAAACTGTTGGGCTCCAGTGACTTTTTACCCCTCTTCCTATCTCATAAAACAACTTTGTGTTCTTCTTCCGTAGATCACAAGGATTTTATGAGCTGCCTGTTAGAGCCGCCTCTTGGATGACTTTGTCTACATCCCTCAGTAAGGCAGGAAAGGTGGGTAGCACCTGCAGGACACACCTCAGTGTACAGAGGCGACAGAGGAACAAAGCTCACAGCTGCAGTGCACCCTACTGCCTGCACGGACTGGTGGGGTCTGACCAAGAGCACTGCCCTCACCCCTTCACCCTGGGCACTGCCGCTCAAAGTGCAGCCAATTGCCACCATAGTTCGGCTCGAGAGAGCAGAGCTGGACAACACAGATGTCAAAGTTACATGTTCCCAGCTTCATTCTTCTACCTGTAGATGGCATGGATACACCTTGCTATCTCAAGCTGCTCTCCACCTTGGCTCACTTGCTAGTGAGCAGCATTCTGGAGACCAGAAATTTTAGATGAGAAGCAGGTGAAATTAGCTCTCAGCAGATGACACAAAACATCTATATAGAGAGTTTATTGAAGCATTAAAGATTTTTAAGTGTCTAACGTACTACTCAAGTGCGAGCCAACTGTAGAGAGTGCTGCACTTTGATTTGCAATGAAGTCTTTGTGCAGTGAAGATTTCCCATGGCAGCTGGGGTTGCCCATAGAATGAAAATACATATATATCCAACAAAACCCAAAGAAACAAGCAATCAGGAGGAAACAGTTTCATGGACACTCAAGCTGTATGAGGCACAGGACTAAGCACAGAACTCCTCCGAGACATCTCTCAGCAAACAGTGCTGCTGAGACAAGATGTAGGAGGATGTTCCTATGAGGAGCAGCCCACCCGGCTACATTTCTGTTATCTCTGGGATGGTTATGCAAAAAGCATTAAATCACCTAAAGTGCAAAGCAGTACTTAGTAAAAATGACAAGGAAACACAAAACCCTTAACCAGCTACATACCATGGCAGATCAGATTCGTAGCATCTTTACTTAGACACTCCTGAAATGCTTATCTGTAGCCCTAACTACAAAACACTCAGATTTTTTCCAAAACACTGCATCAAAATGGGAGTTATACTCTATGCAGAAAACAAATCTCATTACAGAACTGCCACAGTAACTTCAGATGGGGATGACTCTAAAAGCAGCTCTGTGTCTGCAGGAAGCTGGAGGTTACCTGCAAAGCCCTGCTTGTTGTCTTGCCTCTCCTCTACAGAAAAATAACCATGATATAAATCCGAGGCACTTCATTAACCTGCAGCATTAGGAAACCACAAAATCTTCTGACGTGATACTGTTAGCACCTATTTGCAGCGCACCAAATCAAGCATGTAGGCAGGAGTGTGGAGAAGCACCATCAAAACAACCCTTATATGCACATAGCTAGATGCTGCTTAAAAGTCACAGAACTCCTGGAACTCAACTGTTTCAGCTCGACACCAACATTCTGTACTAAACTCAGAGCCCCTATCAGCTCCAAGTCCCCTCTGCTGCTTGGACACGTGCCTCACCTTGGAGCAATGGCTATTTGTGAGCGTGTATCCTGAATTCACCTCTCCCTCGAGGTGATGATAGCTCTGCTACTCATTGCAGGACACATAAACCACACACCCTTTTGGAAACAAAAAAGAATTTGCAATCTGGGCAGACTTCGTAGTTCGAACGTGCCAAAAGTTTGAAGAATTTAGAGAAGAAAGAATAAGGATTAAGTCATGTTGCTTTATTTTCTGCTTCTTTCTGTAGTTGAGGAAAGGATAAAAAAGTCAGATTAAAAAATGACACAGTAGATATTTTAATAGTGGCTTCTGTATTCTGAGCTTGGAAGACATGGCCGTACTCTTCAATCAGAGTAACAGACACTAACCAACCCTCTTAAATGACACAGGAGATATCCTGTTCATAAAAATCCTGACCTACTCTGAGGCACGAACCACAACAAACTACGTCTGTCCCTTGAGAAAGATGAAAGAAAGCAAGTGGAAATGCAATTAGCTTCTTCCTAATGCTTAAGAATTTACAAGGGCAGTTTCCCTAGCAGTGCAGACATATTACCCGTATTTTAAAATTCAAACTTAAGATAGAAAGCTGTAGACCTAAATGGGGCTGGAAGCACAACATCCTCCTACAGATCTGTGAAACATTTGGGATTGTGTTTCAGCCAGGTGAGAGGCTTCAGCTCAGGACATTACAGAATACTGCCAGCAGCTCTGAACTGCTTCCCTTTGGTCTTATGCACCAAGAATTCATCTCAGTTTAACTGAGACAAATTGGCACTGTTTTATAATTCACTAAATTTGAGGGCTTCAGAAACACCTCTAGCTCATGCTGCACTATGCAAATTAAACAAACGTGGAAATACAGATAAGCCTCTCCAAGATGTTCCAAGTACTGAAAGGAATAATTCAGTTTGATCTTAGCTCTGTATTTTGGTGCTAGATTTCTTGGCTTTTAATATCTAATGCTATTTTCTGCCCCCACACACTCAGTTATAAATCACATACCAATCACAGTCACTCTCCAGCTCTGTTTCTCATTAAGTAATTGCACAAGCTGTTGTCCTCTGCATTCACTTGCTGGAGAAATGACTCCTAGTTTTATTTGTAACCCCAGGTGATCAGTGTTCTTACACTGCCTTTCCTACAGCGTAATACCTATCCTGATCTGCCTGTCCAAAAGGTCATCTCTTTGCCCCACTGCCTTCAGCTTCCTATAACCTGTCAAATTCTACCAGACTGGATTCTCTGAAGTAAGTCCGTTTTCCTAGAAACAAGCAGTGATTCAGCTGAAACCACCCAGACCAAATAGCTGCAGACTTACTTGGAAGACCACAGCCAAATCCTCCATGTACCTTTAGCAGGAATATTGCCAGCAGGCTTTGGGCCTTGCCATGGTTATGCTCATTTCTCGGCACTCGTGCCAGGTTCCACACATATCCTGCAGCACTCTGCCAAGGTGCTATCAGAAGAAGGGCTGCAATCAGCAGTAAACACTCTGAAGGTTGAATGTGCACCCAGGGTGCAGAGACATCTCACGTTACTTATGCTAAGTGTTTGTTTTAATACATGGTAGCTGGAAACAGCATCTCTTCTGTCTCTCCAGTGCCATCCAAAACTCATATTTTAAATATACAGACAAGTTATCCTGTCAGCCCCTTAGCAGAACTGCAAAGTTTTGTGGTATATTTGTTGGTGTTTTTCTTGTTTAATTACTATTTTTAGCAAGGTACAGAGAGTCCTTTGGGCTCAGCCATTCTCAAACACTGCACATTCTCTATTCTCAATGCAGCTACATTGAAACAACACTAAGGGCATAAAAGGTCTTGTCTACTTGGGATGAACCCCAAGCTGCAACTTATCTCTCCATCAGACACATCCATTTCTAGTGTCCAGTGACGTTGATAGCCACATGTACAAGGCTAGCCTTGGGTTTTTCAGCTTGACCAGTATGTCCAAAGCAGCTATTAACCTGAACAGGGGATGTGGTACCCTCATGGTAGCTCCTCTACAGAGCATGGCTTTTAACACCGCAGTTACCCCTCGTAATAGTCAAATCTTACACCTATCTCAGCCTAAGGAATGTCGTGGGCAATCAAATGGCAGTGATCATCTTCACAGCCATCACTTGAGTCAAGGTCTTGCCTGAAAGGCATAGTAGGCCTTCCAAATTCAGCTACAGGCCTCTGGGATAAAACAAACAAACAACAACACTGATATTCAGAGATTCTTTCATGAAAAATAAGTGTCAAACTTGGAAATATAAACACCCTTATAAAATTGTTAAGCTAGAGTTGTCGAGCAAAGAAAAGCTTAGAAAAACTGGCTAAGAAAGCAGATACTGGCACTGATCATTAACACCCCTAGTCAAGGGTCAGTTCTGAAGTTCATGGGCGTCAGAGGATCTGTCTTGCACCAGGGTTTATAGAACAAGACTTTGCCAACAATGTTGTTCTCTGTGCCTGATCATTTCCAGGCCTAAGAGCAGAATAGTACATGCTGAATGCTGAGAAAACTGGAATTCTGTGCATGTTCCAGGGGGATGGAGAGGAACATCCTCTTCCAGAAGAAACAGATGGCCAAAAAGCCGTAATCTTGTGTGAACCCCAAGCAAAATCACAAAGGCACAAACATGGAAGAATTAAAAGAAGACAACTAAATGCTTATCTAGATAACTCTTCTCTTTTGTTGTTAAATTATTGTCTCTGGCTAATAAAGATCAACGTGTTGTTCCAACACACTTCCCCACTGTTTTTCACTTACCAGCCCTTTATGACTCCTGCTCTAGCAGGATGTTACCATCAAAAGTCAGCACCATAGAAAAATCAATGCAGATCAAAGCAGATTAAAAGTCCATTAACTGATAAATCACATGAAGCAATGGTAACATCATTCATCATAAAACCTCTGCAAGCTAAGCTCAGGCTAATCACTCTTGATTTCCCACAGAGATAAGGAAACTACATGAGGATGGACCACCAGCCGGTTGGCAAGTGGCAGTAACCTTGCCCGGTCTGGGATCCTCAGGACAAGTTTGCAAGACCATGTGTGATCTGAAATGAGGATATGTCTACATGCCTTGGTACTTAACGCAGCCCTTCTTCACAGCAGTGGGCACTCATTTTTTTCTTGCTGCCAGTTGTGCTGCCAAGGAAGGAGCTTTCCTAGAGCCCTGCCTGGCTCTCTTCCTGGCATTTCTCTTCCTAGAGATGCGTTAGGAAAAGTTCTGTCCACAGTCCTTCCTTGTCGAGACTACTCAGATGCAAACTTTTATTTTCCCTGAAGAAACAAAGGAACAATGGAACTGTCAACCTCATAACCAGCCATAATTTCATGCTTTTTTTCTGGTTCCCATATTCAGACTGAGTCTGAGTTCTGCAAACTTTCAGCACAATCTCCCTTAACGCACAGGCTTTCCTCTATCTCTGCCTATTCAAAGTCATCATTCAGATGGCTGTTTCATGGATGGATCACTGACATACTGGCATTGCCTTCCTCCTAGCTTGAAAAACATGCATTAACCCCATGCAAACCTTCTTACCCTACATGCCTCTGCAAAATATTACAGCATGATAATGATATGAACTACTAATTGCTAATGTCCCTTCCCCCAGGATGATGCAGGGTAGCTGGAAGAAGCACGAAGCAGACTGCAGAGACAGGCCTGTCAGTAATAGATTCAACTTCGGAGACACATGACTTTACTGTGATAAAACACTTGGGTCAGTAAAGGCTCTGGTGATACCTCACTGCTACCCTCATTTCCTAGGGTACATCTTGTCCCAATTAAAATCAGTGGGAACAGAGAGTAAATTCAAATAGCTCTTAAGGAAGAAAGAGTTTTGCCCAAAAGAAAAAGGTGACTTGTTAAATATAGTTAAAGGGAAGACAAAAAAGAAAACAAAAAGAAAAGGAGCAACTTTATTCTTAGGCTGGATTCAAATCTACAGCCGTGGAAGAGAGCAAAGTCAGCACACAATTTCAATTACTTGGGTTAGGCAACCCATTTCCATTACTGCTAATGGGATTTATGTATCTGTTCTTCTAAGCACGGTACTGAAAAACTGTGCCTCATTCTGACCTCTTTCCTCCAAGAAAATAATAATAATAAAAAAAAGGAATGAAACAAAATGCGAGTAAAATGAATGCTGCGTTAATTGCTGTTTTAGTTTTGGACCATTTGCCAGTACTCTGCCTCTATGGAGCTGCATATTTTCATTTCAGTGCTTGCCCCCATTCCGCTGGCACAGCTGTTGCCTGAGGTAGTGCTGTTCTGTGCTGGGTTTATACGTTACCAGCAGGTTCTGGAGGATAAACCCCTCCGCCTAAGTGCTGTGAGTTCCCAGCCTTTTGCAGTCATCTTCAGGACGACAGTCTTTCATTTCTGTTCCTAACACCACAAGCTACCACCCCTTCTGCAACTGGAAATCTGACATGGCCACCTGCTTAGCAAAGGCTCTGTACACCTCTTTCTAACCTTCTTATCTCATTTTTCTTACATAGTTTGTATACACAGGAGGGCTCCATTCCACCCAGAGCCTCAGGGCACCCTGGTAATTTTAATAAGAAGGTCAAACTGAGCAAAGAGTGATTGTGCATTTCAAACCACCGGTGAAGCTCTCAAGAATAGCACTCCTTCACAGGCTGCACAGGGCAGAGCACTGTGGGCAAAACTCTGGAGATCTTGTTCTTAGTGCTACAAGAGACCCTGGAGCAGCTGTAGGAAAAAACTGCTGTAAATACTTACTTAGTGCACAAAGGGAAATCAAATCGCTTGGGCTTGAGCTTTTACTCCCGATAAAATTCCATTTCTAGGGCAGTCAAAGCAGCAGACATCTCTTCTGTAACAGCACAAAGAGAGTCTTCCACCCGTAACCTGTAGGTGAATGTGATCTGGATTCACTGGTGACTCAATTCTGCTGCAAACACTTCAGGGCTACAAGGAACCCCTCAGCATTCAGACTGAGCAGTTGAGTTCCCTCAGTGGAATCCTGAGGAATAATTAAGTCCCACAAAGTGACACCCATAGAAGCCCGAAGCTGGACACAGAGTCACCCAGAGATGGATGAAGCAAATGTAAGCAAGTCCACTCTAAGAGCTGCTCCCTCTTGGATACTCCCAGCAGCACAGTCTGGCTGCACATGAGACTTGTCCTGCTCAGCATCTTCCCTTGGCCCTCTGGACAGCAGCTCTCCATGGACCTGTGACCCAGGCTTCCTCACAGCCTTTATGGAAAGGGAAATGCTGCTGCATTGTAGCCTCAGGCTGAGTCTGCCTCTCAGTCATGTTTTGTGCCTCATTCAGAAAACGAGCATTTCAGTGGTGGTGTAAAGCCAGATGAGCAATGGCAGGTTCTTGATTTGCTGCTCCTGGTGAGGAAGCACTTTCACTCAGGCATGATTTCAGCAAGCACTGTGTTGTTCAAGACCAGGAAAGAGCAACTCCTGCTGGTATCTTAAGGATGGGGATAATCAGCACCCACCTGCTTCTCCCCTCTGACACACGGTGCCCAAAGAAAGCACTGTGACCCAGTGACAGACCTTTCTGCAGGACAGGGGCAGGGACCACCAAGCAGGGAGTCCTTCTAACACATTGCCAGTTAAGTCTCTTGATGAGATGCCCAAACTGTAGTGCCATAAAACCACCATGTCCAGTAATGGAGACCTGCACCCAGGCATAACTGTCCAACCCAGCTCCTCCGTGTGCTCCCACACCTGAGGGCACAGTGAGTGCACACCCCTGTCTGACTTAGGATTCATTTGGGGATGCAGGGGATCACTGGACTTTGATGGTTATTGGCTTGGTGCTGGTTTTAGAGATTTCTTCTGAAACGTGAAGCAGTTGCTGTGCAGATCAGCCTCTAACTGTCCCAGCTCACCTCATGCTTCAGCCCTTCAGGTTGCAGAGGTCAAAGTCAGCAAGCAAAAAGAACTGCCATCTACTCCAGCATCTAAATGGGACATGCCTAAGCACTGACAGCAAGATTAAACATACTCTGCGTGCACTGTGAAATGATAAATCCTTTTATTGGCACAGATTACCAACCTGATTGCTTGCATACAGATTAATGCAACAGCAAGAATCCCCTGGGCAACTGTGGAACAGGGGAAGCAGGAGGGGAGAAGTTATTTGCTAAGATGCCTGAGATATTTATCTATCAATTAACAAGGAAAAAAAGAACATTTCATGACCTTTATTCCCAAAATATCTTTGCATAGGGAAAACAGAGAGCCATGAAAATCACCTACTGTAAAGGCAACAGCAAGTTGCAGAGATACACATGCAGAAGCCCCCATTTATTTGTCCTCATCCCCAGCACCAGGCTGACCCTGCAGCCAATGGACTCCCCTCTGGCAGAGGATTCCCCCCACTGAGCTCCAGCACCACAGAACAATGATGAGAAGAGCATGACTGTGAGAGGAGACGTACCACATCAAGCTATCATCTATCTTCTTGAGACAACCCTGGCAAATCAAATTCTTTCCATTTCCATTTTTAATTCACCACCAAATATGGGGAATTAAAGAGAGACTGCAAAACCTTTCTGGTTGCAGGGTTGATGAAGAAACAGCTCCTTCATGTTTTTAATCAGCTCTGCATTGAGTACCGATAACAGATTTCAACACCCTGTGCTGGGGTGCTCCTACCGAATCCCTCACCGCACCGAGCCTCAGGATGCTGCTGTTACCCCAACCCCACATCACTGCTCCCAGAGACCCAGAAAGGAGACAACCCAGAGCCTGCAGATTCTCCTTCACACCACTGCCAGGAGCTGAGCACCTGCTGCTCAGCCAGCTCCATATCAAGACCCACGTGGTTAGAGGGGTATTGTGATGATGCTCCAAAGCACCAAGCAATGCCTGAAGAAGCCCTGTCCCATTATGGGGTGCTGGGCCTGGGCAATGCTAGCACCTTTTGTCAAGCAGGCACATCAGCTTAACATCTCCCAGAAACTCAGTCCTCGTCTTTAAAAATTGGCCTCAGAAATGAAACTGCAACTAAGAAAATAAACAAAAACTGTGCTAAGCTGAGGCAGCAGCAAATTACTCCCCCCCTTTTTTTTCTTAAATAATTTTTCTGAGCTTAGCTATCCCTGAAATCTTTTACTAATGAAATTACTTGAGCAAATTCCTCAGGAGACAGCCAACATCAGTCTCATTTGGCAGAGGGAAATTCTTTTAAGCTGAATTGACTCTCCTGCATTAAAATTGAGATCTGCTGCTAAATACTCTGTCTCCCTCACAGAGCAGAGCATAAATCCAATAATAAACACAATGATATATTTACCAAGGAACTAGAGGGCAAAAATAATTGAAATGATCTGTTCCTAAATATATTCCAGTGTTGGGAAAGCAGAGTCTTTGCTTCCCTTTCTGATGAAAGTATGTTTCCCAGTCCTGGGGTCCTTCAGGGACCAGCCTGGCACGTAGCAGCACCCAGCAGCAAAGCGGGCACCCACTGGCTGAGCGGGGAGCACCAGCAGTTTTCCTGCTGCCCAATCCATGCTGTACCTCTAAAACTATTGCAGAAATCAGCACAAAAACATCCCAACCATCCATTTGATTAACTTGGGCTAATTAGGCCTGGGACTGCAGACAGTGTTTGTTTTGTCTTGCTACAGACACTTTGCGAGTGCAATTAAAGCAGAATACTTGGAGGAAAAGAAATATTATCTATAGGAAGTGCTGCTGCCAAAAAATTCTTCAAGTAACTTCAAAGGATGTGGGTTGAGGCAGTTAGGTCACCACCTTTTAGCAGTTTAACTTAAAAAGAAAAGTAGTAACACCTTAACAACACTATCTGTACACGTCCCAGACATGTGGATTTCACTCAGGACTCAAAGTGGAAAATTTGAAGTCAAGAACTGGTATTGACTCGCAGGCTGTGAAATCATTTTCCTGCAGTACCCCCTTTCACAGCCACCCCCAGATGATGGGTTGGCGCCAGGCAGAGCCATGCCAGGGGCTGGGTGCAGTGGGCTGAAGGGATGCTCCAGCTCTCCCAGCCCCACCAAGAAGCAGAGCACAGTCCCTGCCCCTGCACAGCTGGGTCACGAGCTTTATGACAGCAGAGAAACTCATTTCCTGGAAGGTACAACTATTGCGTGCTAAGAGCGAGACGGTGCCTGGCATGGTTGCATGCAACAGAGCAAAGCGCACTGGTGTGAAGAGTCCTCTTGTGGAAGGATGATAACCCCATGACCTGTGCATTCATCACTTGTTTCTTAATCGTACAGCCCAAATGACACTTGGAAAACCTAAGCGGAAATCAGAACGTGTTAAGAAAAAACAAGATAACCTGGCAGCTTTCTTGAATTCAGAGAATAACTTGGTCTTTCTCTAAGTCACCCTTAAAATAAAAACAACCACAGGCAAGAGCATCATTCAAATCTGTGCTCATTTGTTTGACAAAAGGACAGAGATATTCATTTTGTTGTAAATTTGGCGCTTCCTGCAGACTGTTCTGCAGTTCTCCAGAGGTTCTCCCCACAGCCCCGGGCAGAGGTCAGTGTTGGCTACTACACTCGCATGCTGATGTCAGCTTGTTGAGAACAAGTGGGGCTCTGTGAGGTTTCCTGAGTAGCAAGCGAATGTATTAGCACTGGACCAAAGGTTGCATGTGCAGCCCTGACATGCTGGAAGACTCAAAGTGCACAGCAAATCCACCACAGACCTCTTTAATCCTCTCAGAGATGATGCTCCTTGTGGATGTGCTCTGTCTGTGTTGTGTGCTGGCAGCCAGCAGGGCAGCTCCAACACATAGCCACACGCATTTACTTACAGAATTACTGCGTGAGCAGCAAGAGCTAGCACGGGATTTCCTTTCGTGTTCTACCCACAAACTCACTTGCATAACATTTGCAAAATGCAAAGCAAGAAATGAACATAAGCTGCTTCCAATTTCGGGTTATTTGCTCAAAATCTAACAGCTACAGCAGTAACTAAGTCTCAGGTAATTCTCACCACTGGAAGACAGCCATCATAGCACTGACATCTCACTTCCAAATGACTGGTAGCCCATGGAGTATAAGTTATGCATTTTGTCATCCTGTGATATTTTATTTATTTATTTTAAGAGCAAGAATATCAAATATTGGCGATTGTTTAAAACTGAAAGTCCAAATTAATGTGGATCCATGACTACCCAAATTTTATCTCCATAGCTTCAAACAGGGTATTTCACATTCAGTGTTCTCCTGTTCTCACTGGACCTGAGTGAATACTTCACCCAGCTGAGCTTGAAGCAAGTTGATCTTTAAGCCCAGGAGAATCTCCCTATGCAGGCCGCACACCTTCATTCTACAGCCTTGAAATACTACTTCATTTTCCAGACATAACCTCAGCTTTGCCTTAGCCATGCCAGGTGAATCAGCCCCTACTAATTCAACTCCAGTTCTAGGCCGGCTGTATGTTTTACTCATCACCTACTTTGTAGGAAGCATTGTGGCAGTACCGAGTGCTTCACACACCCAGAGAAGTTCCAGCATTCCAGTTCCAGCACTCCTATCCCATCAGGACCTCACATGCCCTCCAACTTACATCAGAGAAACAAGGTGTGACTATCATAAAGCTTTAAAAGACATTAAGAACCTAAAACTGGTGGAATTAGGCTGCCTGGACATCGTTCTTCTTTTGCAATTTGTTTGATAGCGGGTTCAATTCATCTACTGCTGCAAATAAAGAAGCAATATTTCAGCCAAATCCAGTAATAAAGATATGGTCACCAATATTGCTTGGCTGATGAACAGAGGGCCACCAATGATACACACAACACAGTGGTATTGGAGATGCACGTGGCTTCAGCTGGTTCAGTTAAGACACTTCACATGGAGCAAGCTGGGTACAGCTCCAGTTTCATGGTAGTTTCTTTGATTTTCATTTAAGGAAGAAATCCTGTCTACATGCTGCCTATTCAAAGCTGTACAAGACACTGCAAATACAAACACCCATCAGAAGCTTTACATTGCTAAAAGTGATATTCAAGCAGGCACTGCATTAACTGGTGAGGGACCCCCTTGCTCCTTGCATTGAAGTAAACCATAGGTAACAGCTAGTGACAAAAAAGATGGGGACTTGTGGAAACTGACAGGTGTTTGAAGAAGGAACTGAGAACAGCTTAGCAAAGAAAGGTAATCTCTTTGGTAAACCAGCCTTGGTCAAATAAAGAGCTGTACAAACCATCCACCCTTTAAGTGAGCACACACCTATGGCCTCTGGATGGTGAAGGTCTGCCAGTGATGGAAGGAATTTGCCCACATCAGTGTATTGCCACTGTCCAAAGAACAAGTTGAACCATTTGCCTGTCTTTCCAGTCCCACAGACAATTTCTTATTCCACACAACCTTATGTATTTCTACCCCAAATTCCCAATCATGAGGACGCTTAGACTGACCTGGTTCCACACAGACCTGACTGATCCCCCATCTCAGAGAGTTTGTCTTTCCTGAATCCAAATTCCCTGGCCTTTGCCAGTTTATTTAAGTGTGAAAAAGAAGGAGGCACAAGTCCTCTACCAACAAACAATATCAAATTAATAATTACTTTCTTTTTGGCTGAACTTAAATGGTTGTTATTTTTACACATTCTGCGCTTTCCCAGAGGCCACATTGTTTTTGCAGTTCCAAAGCTCAGTCCTGGTTCAC
The DNA here is from genome assembly GCF_054131305.1 of Coturnix japonica. Taxonomy (NCBI): domain Eukaryota; kingdom Metazoa; phylum Chordata; class Aves; order Galliformes; family Phasianidae; genus Coturnix; species Coturnix japonica. The sequence continues at coordinate 24,862,208 of NC_140666.1, forward strand.
AAAGTCAGGACAGCGGTTGTATTTGTTTTTCTTTTGCCTAAATGGATGTAGAAGTCATAGAAACAAACAAGGTAAGTGATAGCCTGTCAGTAACTAATGAGGGAAAGTTTCCTTGATGGTTCCGAAAGTCTCTCATAATAATCCTTCATCATTTCAGGGAAAAATCAACAAACAACCTTTTACATTAACTTTGAGACAGACAGAAGTCACTGAGAAAGATCACAGAAAACTCAGTGCACAGAAGTACTGAAAACTGGGAAGTCAGATGAAGAGGTCATTATTTCCTAGTTTTTAAATCACCCACAAAACAGGTCGTAACTACAGCACTGCTCATGACAAATGCCACCAGCTCTAGGAAGCTTTAATGGATACACAACAGGGCTGTTTCGCTAACTCCAAGTTGTGCCAGCCACGTTCTGAGACATCAGGTCTGGTTGCAGCCTACAGCGCCCCGGTTAGAACACAAGTCCTGAGCGCTACACAAATACAGATCTGTATTCCCCATACAAACAAGATGCTGCCTCCGCTCTGTGATTAACGGATATCCAGGTGCATTAGGGCTACCTGCAAGCAAGGACTGACAGGTCAAGCTCTGCAAAATGGAAACATAAGGAAGTCAGGAAGATTCTCCAGGTGCTGGGCTGTCTGTGCCTTGTGCTCATGCTTCTCAGGCACATAGCAGCTACCTGGTGCAACACGGAGATCTAAGAGATCTACCAGACAGCTCTAGAGTTTAACAGGCCAGTCCAAGTCACAGCAAAAACTATTACACAGGCTTGGCTGATATCCCCTGCTTCATTCCTGCACTTCACTGTAACTCCACTAAACCTAAAGGAGCATTTCAGTGATCTTATCAGAGATACAGCTCACCCTAATGCTCTAATGCCCTCTGGCCATTTCTCACTGAAGATATTTCTGGCACGGCCCTGACTTGCTATTGTTCAAAACAAAAACATTAATCTACTGGAAAGCAAAGACACAAAAAGTGAACTTAAAATAAATGTCATCTTCTGAACTGTACGGATCAGCCTGTTTGTAATCTCTGCGCTACATAAATCCTGTTAGACACCAGAGAATCTGCAGCCACATTCATCTTCAGGACTCAAATCCACACAATAAAAAGGTTTCACAGTCCACCCCCCCAAAACAAAACAAAAATAAAATTATATCTGTTACTGAATAATGGCTCCACCAAATTTAGAGTAATGTCTCCAGCAACCAGAAGAGACAGGAGCCATGTAGTAGCTACAGAGCACAATGCAGTCAGTGCATGAGCCAGGCTTTGCACCAGGCCTGAATCCAGCTCCTTTGATCTGATCCCTTCCAGGCTTACCCAAGTGCCTCCTGCCCTACAGCACAGCAGCCTGTTTATAGGTACCAAACACTGTTTGTGAACTGACCATGCCTTCAAATTCTCTGGCAATTCCACCAGATATGCAGTGTTATAGCACTCTGGGACATACAACGAAGGGTTGTTAAGCACTGGAATTGGCTCCCCAGGGAGATGGTTAAGTCAGATAACAGATAAATACCAGACTACACCAGGGGCATCAGAGCTCTGCCCAAAGACACCACCACCCCTTGCACACGTTGTGGGCACTGGTAGAAAACAGGCAGGTGGATGCTTGGCATCCAAACAGCTAGTATGATCATGAAATGAACACTCTGAAGGCAATAACTAAGTGACCAGGCAGTGACAAAGATTCCTATTGCTGTTAGCATGGAGAGGCAGGGAATAGATGCTCAGATACAGCACATTATCACTTCTGTTTGCCAGCCCCTGTAGAAGAAACCAGTCCTCAGACTTTTTACATCTAACCAAGTTGTGGAGCAGTTCTCTCTATCACAGTAAAGCTTTCCTTGTAGTTGATGACACTGACTGATTCAACTCCACAAATATCTTTTTCCTCCCTGAATTTCTTCCATTTTGTTCCTTCTTCTGGGATTTATTGCTATATCATATGCCTGTAAGTGAAAACAAGCAATTTTCCATTAAAGAGCAAAGAAAAGGCTGCGACTGGCTTGTGTTCTACACATACGGAGCATTTTTCTCCCCTTTAAAGAAAATTGGACAGCTAGCGATACTGATATCAGATCCAGTTCCTATTTCACACTAGCCTGCTCTTTGCCGTCTGATCACATCAAGCAAAGTACACACTGCATATTAAATCCCAGGAGACTTCATGCCCCTGTTGCTGAGGGCCTGGCATTGGTTCTGATGTCCTTGATTTGAAATCTGGGCATGTGTCAAGCACAGGTCAGATTTCTGCAGTGCTTAAAGACTCCTCACGTGGAACCAGGACAGCTTCAACCTCCTGTTCCACAGCCAGCTCATGCAGCCACCTGCATTAAATCATCACATCATGCAGAGACACTGGTCACAAGGCAAAAACACACAGAAAAACAACCAACATCCCTTGTCATATTCATTGTCCCCTGAGAAACTGAATGGACAGCACTTGGGGTATACTATGCTCATTCTTTTACTGCAGAAAGATAAGAAATCTGTCAGATGAAGATGAGATCCACCAGCAGAAATACCATGCCCATAACCTTGAACCTTGCTTCATCTCAGCTGGTAAAAGTCTACTTTGAGCAGAATTAAAATAAAAGCCAAAGAAAGTGGAGGTAAAGATGGCTGAGGCTATTTTGATCTACAGAATTCACCTAAGCATCAGTCGCATCAGATAGCACCCTCTGAAATATTGCTTATTTTCTGGTCATAAAAATAGTCTTGATGGCATTCTCAAATCTTTCCCTTCCTTAATGTCCACTCCACTGATGGGCTTCATTGGATGTATCTTCTCATGGAGTGCACTGAATGCCCTCCTATTGACTTCAGCAGAAAGAGCTGCTGGTCAAAAACCTCATCTCTGAGTTACGTAGCAGCCTGTGATGCTCCTGAGACTGCAGACGCTCTGAAACATCAAAGTCTGATCAGTGTTACAGCCCTCGGTGTAGTTACAGAGCAGGTGACATCATTCCCTCCAGCTTCTGGGTTGTAGCTTTAAATACAAGTATAACGAATCACATATATTTAAACATCCATGTTTTCCAGATCCATAGCCTAAAAACACTGAGCCCATTTCTTTCTAACTGCCTCACTTTTCTATATCCTTTATCTTTGCAGTGTCTATTATACTTCTTGTATACTAGAACTTAAGATTTCCACTTTAAGTAAATGTTATTCTCTATAATTGAAACCATTTCAGTAACCCAGTTTGTTTGTTTCTCCCCAGACATCTATTTTCTACTATGCTTCAATAAAACAGAGCTGCAAACCTGATGGGGGATTATAAAGACATTACCCAGCTCTGCCAGGAAAATCTGTAATGTTTTATGCCTTGGCAAGATCTATCTGTGTCTAGGGCACCCACTGCACACCCACAGTATGCCATTCAATCACTACAGGCCACTTCAAGCTTGTATCTACGAAGTCTTTAAGCATTCCAGATTAGAAGAGAACTGAACGTTTTCTGAAGACCCAAAGGGCTGTAGAATATTTTAGTCAAACAAAACCAGATTGTGGTGGTTCACTCCAATGTGTCAAAACTACTTATGGGTTTGCCTCCCTATTAGTTGGTGGAATTCATGAATATTCAAAGTTAATAGCTATTATGTTCTCAGGGCAGACTATCCCATCCTTTATAAATTATACATGGACTCTTTGCAGACAGCTGAGAAAGCCAATTAACCAAGCTACATCTGCATATCAATCGAGGAGAAAGTGCCTCTTGTTCAGCTGCTGTATGAGCAGCATCAGCTTCACATTCCACATTCGTAGGTTGATTTTACTTGCTGGTTTTGTTGTTTAAGTTAATATTTGTTGTTTCTGTTTATTTGTTTCAGTTAAAGCTTCTCCATATCTATTTCTACCTTTAAGTAATGATTCAACTGGATACCCACCAAGGAAAGAACGACTTGGAACCCCTCAATGGGTGAGCATTGTTGAACAGCCATCCTACCCAGCCCTGCCCATGGTGCCTCACATAAAGTGGAGGGAAGTCTGCCCTTCTCTGCCCCATCATCACCATGCTCTTCTTCAGCCTGCATCCTTTGGCACTTGTGATGCATCATTCTGTGTGCAACCCCAGGCCTCGTGGCCCTGGGACACACATGCCAGCTTTTTCCTCCTATGTAGCTCTGTGTTTCCCTCTCAAACACCCAGCCAGTAGGATCTGACCAACTCTGAGCTGTATTCACTAGCTCAGCACTAGCTCCCACGGCTGGGCTGTGTGGGCTGATGTGGGGATATATTTAGGGCATGAAACTCCTGTCTTACCTCTGTGACTTCTTTCAGTGACTCATCATGGGGAAATTAGCAACCCCACACAAACACAGAAATGGAGGGAAAGATACTTACAGGAAAATTGCCAACACTCTCTCCAATGGGAGAGAGTGGCACCATCTTTTCTGTTCATATTGATCTACGCTCTTTTACACTCAACACTGGTATTTAAGTGTGAGAAGGCGTAGAAACAGCACAGATGAGCTACATGACTGTGAAAGCCATATGGGAAAGCGCCGATTCCTTCTCTCTAGTATCAGCCTGTATTTATTGCAGTGTCTGTTCACAACTCGTTTATGCAAACTCAGGGTGCAGCCTACTAGGCGCACCCAGATGGTCAGCGGCTACATCTCAGCAATGGGCAGCAGCATCCACTTACACCAAAGCTGCCACTTGGAGTATGGCTACATGAGGTCCTCCTCAAAGCACCACATCCAGGGTCACAGGTAGATGCCTACTGAAGCACTGATGCCAGCAAGAAATGGCAGTCCTTTGCAGGAGACCAAAATATCTGGTCCTTTTCCCTTCACTAGGCTTAGGGGGGAATGACAGAATGACCATAGCCTCTGGGCCCATCAGCCACATCAAGAAGACCCTTTTCACTGCAATATGCAGCTATTTCACTGCAGCTCTTAGCTGAGCAGAAACTGTAGGCATCATTGTTAAGGCTTCAGTAAGACTATTTTTTGTTAAGTAAAACAATACATAACTAAATAGGGAAATAAAACGATTAGCAGCTGGGGAAAGCTCTGTGGTTTCATTCAGCCATCAGGAAGGAGGAAACATACAGCAGGAAAGTGTCTCCAAAGCAGCTGAGGCAATTTGTTTTATTTTTTCCCTTTTTTCCCCTTGTGTGCAGCAGTGATGAATAAACTACCACTGTAAGTCTGGCTGTTACAAGAACTCCTGCAGCCCCCCTTTGGTCTTGTTGATCATCTGATTGCCTTCACTGAACACTTCCATGAGTGAAACCTTTTGGCAGAAGCCAAGTCCGGAAAGATGAAACACTTGTATATAATGACAGAACCATGGAATAACATGAATATTTATACACACCAGCATGGGACCACCGTGCTTCCCATTTAATTATTTCTGCTGTGTGTTTAGGCACATCATTCATCTCAGATGCTTCAAACCAGGCAGCTTTGTGGCTTATAGAGACAGTCAACAAACACAGCCATGCTTTGCTCTCAGTTCTGCACCAGTGCTGATGCAATGGCTCTGCTGAAGCATGACAAAGCAGATTTCAGCCCAGTATTACCATGAAGACCATAGCAGCAAACTGCCTGCACCACAAGCTTTGCGGGCCAGGCATCTCATACCTACAGCTCCACTTCCCCACCACCTTTGCATCAAGTTGGACCTTTCCCTGACATCCCTAAGAGACTCTTCAAGAACAAGAACCAGGAGACAGAGCTCAGGACCCTGCAGGATTGTCTGTGTGGCACAGACATGCTCTGAACAGACTTGCTTTGGGTGCCAGAGCAGCATTTTCAAGAGAGCTGGGCCAGCTGCAAGAAGGTAGCAAGGAAAAGCAGATACTGACAGTACTGGGAGCAAGCCCTATGTCTGAAAGCCACAAGAAAATTCTTCACTACTGTCAATTTTGTTAATCGACTCCAGCAGAGGTGATGAATCAACAAAATCGAGAGGAAAACAGTAGAATACAAATACTGCAGAGAACACAGACCAGCCCTCTCAAGGGTAAGGAACATGGATAGCACTGGCAAGACGTGGAGCTACCCATGGAAATCAGCCTGAGGGAGGGATCCATCAGAGTGATGTAAGAAACCCCATAGGCTTATCTGTAGTGTTGCTGAGCTTCATTCTACCTACGGTATTTTTCTTGATAGAACGGATCAGCACAGAGATGCTCCTTCTAAGTATGCAAACCATCTGCTGCCTGCAGCAGTGCCACATGCTCTGGTGCAGAGGGAAGCACAGGGACCCACATCCTTCTAGGACTCAGCCCTAGAACCTAACTCAGAAGGCTGGCAACAAACATTCCCAGGGCAGGCTGATTTTCAGCAGCATTTTGTTGCTAAACAATCCAAGGAACTAATAGAGAACACTGCACCCACAGACTGCCAGCAGTAGTCATGGAAGGGATGTGGACAGGGACTTGCAGCCTGACCCTGCATAACATCTACTCTGCTATGCCTCCGGTTGTGCACAATCAATACTGATTATATCCACCCTGTCGCTCCACTTGCGAGGAATAAAATGGTGATAATGATGATGGGGGAAACAGAGACATTCATCCTGGGACCATCTGTAATATCTAAATTCACTCATACACTTTGAAGGCATTAGGATGGATGTGCTCTGAAACCACAGAACCAGAGCAAGGTTGAATAGCTGTGCAAACAGCTCAGACCAGAGCCTCTAGAAGTTAATTAAAACATCACCTGCTTCCAAATCAGTGCCCTGTAAAAGCATAGTTTCTGTAGGCACTCATTCACAAAAACTTGCAAAACAGACAGCATCAGTAACAAGGCAATAAATATGTTAAACGAGGCAATGTTTGACCTGGAACAAGAGATTGAAATGAGAGTTTCTGGATATTTCCCTCTCTAGATTTTGGCCAGTCTCAGTCCAGCAGTTCAGGAACCAATGGATCTGTTACTGCTTTGGACAGACAGAAATGCAACAAAAACCAAACTGGGCTGAGGCTGACAGCTGGGAAAAAGCCCATGCAAAGACATTCAGGCAGCACGGCAGACTGCGTGCTGCAAGCCACGTGCACACCAACACGCCTGTATAAATCACATATGGCTAAAGATTAAACAAGTTTTCATTTTGAACTGTCATACACAGATACACAAAACCAATTTAACTCAGCTAGACTGAAATAAACAGACAAAGCAGGCAAAGTAGCCTCAAAGAAACCTTGTGCTTCATACTGCAACCTTAGAGCCCTAGCAACCTTGAGAGCCTCTGCTTGTTGTTCCACACTAAAAATCAACGTATTGCCTTTCTCCTCTCAGTGGGAGAGAAGATTTATGCAAGACCCAATCAGGCCTGTGTCAAATCCAGAGGCATTAAGCATACAGAAGGGCGCTTTACCTATAACAATGCAAATTACATCAGCTGTAAGCTATCAAAAAAGCTCATTTCAAACAACAGTAATTTTAACAGAGTAATTCCAAGGAGAACTACCGGCTATATTTGTTTTCTTTCTGATACTGCAATAGCAAACCATGCATGAAGTTTATTAAGCCATGCTAATTGTGTTTCTGTTCTAGTACATTTTAGCCATATGGAGAATCTGGCTGGCGCTCAAAAGACAAAATTGTTATTTGGGGAAAAAATATCCTCAAAAGCTTCGACTGCTTCAAATGTTAATTCCTTCAACAAAGTGAATAATACATAATCAAAATGTCAGTCTGGATGTGGTACAACATGTTGGAATCCATTGGAGAAAGGTAATTTGCAAACCCTGAGGAGATGCCCGCACCAAAACCAGCGCAGTTCATGTAAAACACTTCCATTAAGCCTGGGGTGTGTGCACACCAATTAGAGGAGATCCCACAGCTCAGGGCTGAGCGCATGCCATTCAGTGCAGTGCCAGGTGGTGCAGGAGGCTCCACACCTTACAGATTCACTCTCTACAGCACATCCCTTGGGAACAGAGAGCAGAAGGCTGTGCGGACATGGAGGCTGTGTGCAGCAAGGAGACTGGCTGCTCTTCTGTACACGTGCTCAGGCAGTGACAGACACCAGGGTGAGGAGGTGACAGCATGTGCAATGCTATCGCATAGAGAAACACCTCCCAGAGTGATCAGTTCTGAGTCAAAGATGAGAGGTGTGAAGTCACAGGGACAAAAATCAGGCTTGTGCTCAGATCCCTGAGTCTGATTGTCAGCATGGAAAAGCCCAGAAAGCACATGGCCCAGCCAGGGAGGCCCACCCTGCCCTGAGCACTGATCCTGTGTGAGAGAAGAGATTCACAGAGGAAAGGTTGAAGTCACTGGAATCATTTCCATGCATCACCTATTAAATAAGTTTATGTGCAAAACATAGGTGTGAAAAAAGCCTTCCCAGCACACAGAAGATTCTAAATGTTATCTGCAAATGATGATTCAGGTGGAAAGCTAATTTGAGGTGGTAAATTCAGCTACTACTCATGGGGGAAACCTCAGCATTAGAGCAGCAAAGGCTGGTACTTCCATAAAGTTCATCACCATAAACTGCCCTAGTTAAACTCCCCAGACCCATTAAGCTGTATAACAAACGAGCATCACAATGCAAGATTAAGATTTCATGATCACCTGCATGCCTTGCTTAATTAGTTTTGATTTAGACATCTAATTTTTATTTCACCGAGAGAAGACAATGTCAATAAATTAATTCCAAGAAGCGTTTTGTGCTACGATATTTTTCCATCCTCAGCACACTTTGTTCTGGTGCTTCTTATCATTCATGCCATCATTTGAAACAGCAACTTTCTGTAAGGTTAGCCATAAAGTCAGTCCCTGCTGATTGCATTATGATTCAACCCAGCTACTTATGAAAGAGAATGTTTTACTTTATTAGTCCCTTCTATCCTAAATAATAAAACATAATGACTTGCTGCTGAGATGGGAGATACAGGACCACAAAACCATGACATTTAGGATACTGTTAATATGAGTATCATGAGAAATTTTGCACTTCTAAATATTTAAAATATTGACTATGGATTAAGTAAATTTATGGCTGCACGATCGTCAGCTTTTTCATTACTTTGCTCTGATCACCCTAATGGCAGAATAATTGCTGTAGTATGCATTTCTTCATATCTCATAGATTACCTGCAGTGACAAACTGGTACACACTAAACACTTTAGGGCATTTTGTCATCAAAGAGGGCTTGAGGAAACTCAAACAGTGCTGCTTCCCAAACAGAGCTTCCATCCACTTGCTGGAAGTGGTTTTCTGTAGGTATGGTAAGGGGAAAATGGTTGGACTAGATGATCTTGTAGGTCCTTTCCGACCTTGTGATTCTATGATTCTAAGTGCACTGCTCTGAGAGATCAGGCTGGAGAAGTAGCTTATTGCAACAGTCTGTATGAACTAAAGCACATCAGGCCCGCTTTATGCTGCTTTCACATCAGGTCTGCTGCAAATTACAGCCAGCCACTCTAAGACTCCAAATGGGCAAAACCCAAAGAAGTTAAGCAACTCACACTACTCTGCCCTGATCAAGCTGCCTTCCAAATGGGAGGCTCTCAAAGCAATTCTCCTTCTACAAAGCTCCAGCGATTCACACAAGAACCTGATGGCAGGATTCCTCTCCCAGGAAAAGATGGCATTTGCTACACAGTGAGAAGTGTTAGAGGGCAAACAAGATCTCCCACCAAAACAAAACATTTATCACGACTACAGAAAACCAGCCAAAAAATATATTAAGAAACATCAGATGTAATCACATAGGCTCTCACCTCAGCTACAATACAGGCTTCCATGAATCATTTCTTCATCTGCAGAGTAGAGAAGGGAGTGAGAATCTAATTTGCATGCCACAACTGTCTATTCCAGCAAAGTTCCATTTCCAGCATTACAGGGAAACCCTCATCCTATAGGTCTTAGTGCAGAACTACCAGCTCCCCCCATTCCCCATGCTAACTCTCCCACCAAGCCTCTCTGTGCATACAAGGGGGAAGGATTTGCAGCCCCAGACACCAGATATGTCCTGATGCTTTGTTTGACTGCAACTTTCTACAATCATTCTGCTGTTTTTCTTAATTTTGTGTTGTGCCCCATGCCCACCTGCTCCCACACACTGCATACACTGCACTCCTCTCACCCATGTGCCCACCCAGGTGAGTGGCAGCACCAGGCCATCCCCTCCCCTGCATCATCAGATTTAGTCTCCAAATAACAAGGGCAAATGAGAGGTGGGCTTACAGCTGCAGGCTTCTGCAAATGGGAAAGGTGAGCTCTAATGAAGAAGGGGGAGTACTTTTGCATCAAGCAGCAATTACTGAACATGCTGCCTTCTGAAGATCAAGAGTTTTCTCAGCAGTAACAAATACACCTGGGTTTGTGCATTCAGTTGACTCTTAAAACTAGGAATCTGAATTAGTCTCCATTCCTCAGAGAGTAAATTACTTTTTTCTTCTTAAAAGTTTATATATATCCTGGAGAGTAAACGCTGGGAACTGACACAGAAAAGGCTGCAAAAGAAATAAATAATGCCTTTTGAATACTTTATTTATGGTTGATTGCTATTGGAAACACAGAAAGTAAAGAGGAAAGAAAAGCAAGGAAATTACCATATGTCCACTTCCTCTTGTGGAACACAACAGCATCTCCTTACACCTTTATAGTTTGCATTGCTATTTGCATTTTAATTAGCTCTGCACAGTTAGTTGCATGATCAGCATGGCAGAGAGCTACATTCCTGACTGTCACAAACCCAGGGTTTCTGTCTGAGGATATAGGTGCTGAAAAAATCCACCTGCTAGCACTACAATACAATCTACTGATAGACTTAATTCTATGTGGGATCAAGCACAAGAGAACAACTTGAGGGATACCCTCTGCACATATAGTTCCCATACATATTATCCTGGGGTTTTGGGCAGTCATTTCTTCCTAAAGAGACATGCCCAAAGCAAGTTACCTGTGCTGTCAACCCCTGCTCTTTGACGTCCTGGATGTGGTCCTTGCAAGAGCCTGACCTCATGACAAGCCCATGGCATCACATAGGGATGTGCTGCTGTGGCCCTGCAGTCAGCAGCATGCAGCATGATGAGCAAGGCCAAGCCCCTGCTGCAAGGTGCACTGGGACTGGCAGCAAGCAGTGCTCAGGAACTGTGAGCAGCAGCAAGGAACACAGACAACCCAGACAGCACCTGCTGAGGAGGGGACCTCTATGCAGTGAAATGCAACTGGGAATCGCAGGAACTTCCTTCTGAAAGCTGTGACAGCTCCATTTGTAACCACTGATGTTCATCTTTGAAAAGTGAGTTTGTTTTGGACAAGCTCTGTGGGTGGGTGTCCTCCTGCTGGCACTCTGCAGCCCTCAGCATACTCTTCAAGAGACCCTGCAAAATGCCAGGAACTGGAGGAAGGTATCACATTTGTGACATTCCAATGCAGGGTTGCCTGAAATATCACTCTTAGTGGTTTTCAGTAGGTATGGTAAAGGGAGGGCAGTTGGACTAACTGATCTTGTAGGTCCTTCCCAACCTTATGATTCTATGATTCACTCCATCTTCTCCCTTCCTCTGAAATAGGAACACCTGCTGAAAGTTTCCTTAAGAAAAAAACAAACAAAACCCACTACAACCTACTCCTTAATATTTACACTCTTTGAAGAAGAAACTAGTGGAAACAAATATGTCAATTCTGACTTACACCAACTTGCTCTTGCTATAGTAGGGCCCTGCTGATCCCAGTAGTAGCCCACAACAGCCTTTGAACCACCACTTCTACATCAAGCATCTCTGAATAATTCTTGCAGCACAAGTGATGGTGCATCGTCCTACTTCACTGACTGATTCAGGGTTAAGTACAAGAGGTCAAAGTGGCCTCAACTTCGACACTGCTTTCCAGTAATAATAACATCGCTAAAAAAATATTGTGTTGTCTATTTCTACTTCCCACTGAGCCATAGTCATATCTATTTTTCAGCTGCCTTCCCCCTTGCCACTGCCCTATTTCTTTCCTAAATTTTCAGCTGAATCCAAGCCACTGACGTAATTCAGGCATTCAGAGGGCAAAACAAAGCCTACCCTTGATCTCAGTCCAGAAACCTTTAAAATCCAGCTGATGCCAAGCCAAGAGGATGCTGAACTAGCTGGAGGGGCAATGGAAGGAGTGCCTGGGTGCTGAGCAGCTCAAAAGAGAAACACAGCTCTTCACCCCACAGCTGGCTCTACTTGTGTGCCAGAGAGCCCCAGCACACACTGCAAGAGCTGCTGGAGCAATCAAATACAGCACTGTAGGATTCACTTGTGTAGTCAGTAAATAAAACCAAAATCTTAAATAAATTCCACCTCAAAAAAACTTACATTTGAGCCAGCCTTGAAGGTTTAAGCTCTATATTTGCAGATAATTCTGTCACTTCTAAAGAGAAAGAAAAACTATGTTCATTGAACAGGACATATTACTGTCACCAGGGCTGTAAATTAAGCTGCTACCAGGTTTCAGGTTCAAGTTCTGCTGGTCTCTACTTGTGTCTTCCAGCATCTGCCTTGAGCCTATGCCTCCCCACAACAATACCTCCACACCTCAAAATGACATCAGTGACCATAACCTTAGTGTCTGTTATTATCACCGTTTTACTCCATGCATTTGCAAAATAAGCTCTGTGATTTCCATCTGCTTGGTCTTACTGACAGCTAGTGCTGGACAGATGTCAGAACAGACCTTTCCTGCATCTGGTAGGCAGATTCCTGACTTCACCCAGATGTGAACCAAGACCCTACCCAGGGTACTAGCACCTCTCTAGCCAAAGGAAGGGCTAAGCTCCTCTCAGCAGAAAGGGGAGCTTCGCCGATTGTAGATTGTTTTCACAGATGACAATAATTCAGAATTTCAGATTATGAAATTGGGCCCTAATAAACAATGCTCTCATCTAAAAGCCCAGGGGAAAAAGATAGCTCCCCCTGAGAAGCACTGTTCAGTTACTTTACTGAGGCTGTTTAAGCTAACAAGTCAAGATGCATATCAGACATGCCACAAGCCGTTCATGTTAGAGCCCATGGGATGCTTGCCAGCTTTCATTCAGAATAAAACAGTCAGCAAACACAGCTTCAGGCATGTCTGCCTGCATCTTAGCTCAGCTTTTCAACTGAATTGCAGTACCACTATAAGGTAAGAGACTAGGAAAAGAGAATGGCTTTGCCTTAGAACAAAGCAATATATCCAGCAAACCCAGCCATTCCAGGGCCAGTGGGTCACTAAGGCCCCTGGCAGCACACCCTTCTAGAATGAAGGCCTTCCATCAAGTGAGGATTAGATCTTTACCTGCGATTACAGACAGATATTCCTGCCTGTCGGTATATATTTACTGAGTCTCCAGAGGCTTTTTCTGTATGTCTATTTCATTAATGCTCACGGGAGCTGTATGCAAGACATTAGCCATGTTACCAGCTGTACTCCGTTGTGCTGGAAGACTGCATTAGTCAGGCAGGAGACTGCTAAAGAAAATCCATCTTCTACTGCTTTCTCTGCTGGATTTAGCCTTTCTAGCCATTTCTTAAAGGCCAGCTCTGCAGTAGCATAAATAAAGCAGCTTCCCCACTAGCCACAGGCATCCTATACTGCTGAACCACAAGATGTTTAATTTCAGCATTCAAATACCTGTTTCATAGCAAAGTTACTTCAAGTGAAAGAAGTTAAAATATGAGCAGCAAAACCTGAAGGACAGAAGAGTTTAGACAACCTCTGGTTATCATAGGAATACATAGGGTGATAGATACTGTAGGCACTTGGTAGCTGGTGCTCCTCGCATGAACTATTGCGCCATGTGTCACTATACAGTAACAGCAGTTGTCCCAGCCAGGCTATAAGTGAATCAAGGATTGGTGTTAGACTATGATATATCTGGAAGGACAGAGATAAGATTTCAGTTCCTGTTTCCCAATTAAATCTACTTTTCCCTACATGAACCATAATTCACAATTGTGTAGCAGTTTCCCTCAGAGGATCAAACCTTTTAATGCCATATCTTTTTGCCTCTTTTGCAAGTCTCTCGAGTTTTGCCTGCATTTTAGATCTGGTTGTCTCTGCATATACCCATCTCCCAGCCCTCCAACCTCTGGGTTGGAGGCCAGAAAGATCCTGCAGGGATGGACACAGAATCAGCCAAGGTGTGCTTCCCTCCAGTGTTCTCAGTACACTTGTGATACTATTGCACTCCTCTGTAAACAGGTCCAAGTCACTCATGATGTTCCTTAGGGCGGAGTTATCTCCCAAAGGGTTGAAAAAGGCTACTTTTACAACACGACTTGCTGACTGCTTCTTCTTAGCTCTCTATTCACTAGTCTGATCTCCATCTGCTGCAGCAGCAGTTTGGTAAGAATGTAGGCCATGGGGAAGGTCCTTACAGAGCTATCAATACACACTCTGGAGCTCAGAGTCATTTGCTCTTCTGCACTCCAGTGCCTCTATCCAAGGTATTTTACCTTATTCAATGAGGCTCAGATGTAGGACTGCAGTTGTGCTCTGAGGTACATTGCTAAGCACCCAGCCATCTCTTTCTGAATGTTACTGTTGTAAAGGGAAGGTGTGGATTCTGCTGACTAGCTTCACATACCTCACTTAGAGAGGAAGACCTTCTTCAGTCCTGCTTTTTCCTGGCCCAAGATCTGTATCACTACCTGAAGAGATATGTGTTAAGTGCTTAACATCCAAATTTGATGTCTAAAGATGAGCCCTGATCATGATTTGATGACATCCCTGACCCCATCCTTTCAGAGAGGCAGACTGGTCCAGGGCTTTTAGTTATGATAGAGTTAAAAATGACAGTTCACTGAAAGCTGCGAGTCTTTGACACAGTCCTACAGGCTGAGGATGCCATGGACATGATCTACTTCATCCAAGCCAGCAGCATTTAGATTAATCCCAACTGAAACCTGCCTTCTCATCTCTCTAACTCCATAGGACAGACATTTGAGAAGCTCCCCTAAGCTTAGAGCAGTCAGACCCTACCTCTTTCAAACACGTTGCTGAATACATCCCATTAGGTAGCTTAGGCAACTGAGCCATAACAAGAGCGAGTAGTTAAAGAACAGCAATGAGTATTTCCCAAGGAATATTCTGTCGTGCCAGTAAGACAGAGTTGGATCTGCAGGAAGCAGGAGGCAATGGCTTTCTCTCCTAGCTGCCTTCACTCACCAGGCAAAAAGGATGGGAAGGAGAGCAAGAAGAGTGTTCACTAGGGAACTGCCCTGGCACCCAGCATCTCGCTGGCACTGAAGCTGACACAGCAATGGGTCCCAGAGGTGGCTTAAAGAGTGATGGGCCATGAGAAAGAACCGGGCTTTTGAAGGGAAGTGGGAGTCTTCCCAAGAGATGATAAAAAATAGATTAAAAGCTATCATTAGTAGTGGATACAGACTGAAAAAGGTTGCAGGATACTAATAACCAGACACAAATGCTTTTTTTTTAAGACATGATTAAAGTCTAACATAGCCTCATATTTATAAGGGCAGACACATTAGAATTACACAACATAAGATGTCAATCCACATCAAGTTTTAAGATCTACGTGTCTTACCACCAAATAAATATGCCCAGTTCAACAGACCCACATACACCCCACCAAATATATGCTAAGTATTTACTGACCTATTAACACCATCAGCACAACACCAGAATGAACTGCAAAGGATGCAGAACCTTGATGAAAACTGTAAAAATCCTTAAGTTTATATGATAATTAGGTGCCTGCACCACCTCCTGCCTCTCAGAAAGGGAGGGAAGGTAGTAATTATCAACCAGCCAAACTCCTTGCTACACAAAGAGGGCTCCCACACTACTGTCAGCTATGACAGCAGCCAGTATTCTGTGGGCAGTGCCTGTTTTATTCCCCTGCTAAACAGGCAGTGAAAGAGGCTGCATTACCAGCCTGCCTGTATCAGCATAGGCAAGGCTCATGCAGATTAAGAACTACATGGCTTAAACCAAGGAGCTCCTACAGAGCACTGATGATTACCATTCTCAACACTTGCCCAACATCTGGACAGGTCAGTTCATGGGATTCCATCCAGCCAAGCCAGCACCACCTCCAAGGCATCTCTTGCCAGGTGCATCACAGCAGCTTTGAAGTCAGGCTGTGGTAGTGAGATTGCTGCCCTTGTCCCATGGAAACATGCCTCTGGAAATAGCAAAACAGGGTCTTCTGTCTGCCTCCTCAGATTCCCATAACCAAATTTCAGTCAATTTCAGTAAGAGGAAAATGGACTTCTTAGTATTTTTTTTTTTCCTCCTGTAATTGAAATGGGTGTCAATTTGACTTGTCAGCTTTAATTAGCAATTGCATTATGTTCTGCTCTGAAGAAACTGCTCTGTTTTGACAAACAAGGAGGCAAGTCTAGTAAATAACTCATGCCTAGAATTGAAGATGTCAACATGAAAGGCAAAACTAATTAAGATGCTTCACAGGAGATCACAGTGCTTCCCACAGATACCAGTGACATGATGTTTTAGACAGGCATTATGTACAAGTGGATATATACAAACACATCCAAACTGTAAGGGATTCATAAATGAAAAGTGACATCAATTAGTACTAGCAATGGAAGAGAGCCCAAGACCTGCAGCTAAATTCAAGACTAATAATACTAAATGTATTTGCAAGAAGGATTGATCCTTGCTGTGCTCTTGCAAATAGAAGAAATGTAGCAACTCAAAATAAAAATGCAAAGGAAGCATTATCATCTGCAGATAATGAATGGAAAACCAACACAAGTACAGACTCTCTGGAGCAAATTTGGTTTATATCTCCTGCTGCAGTCAATCAGTATTACAAACAGGTAAACCTCCAGGGACATCAATGGAAATACAAGCATCTTTTTAAAGAATTATAGACATATTAGATAGTTCAATTGGCTGAAGCAAACTGACATCAGTTCATTTAACCTGTTTAACATAGACTATCAGACAGTGTGCAGCAGCCTACATGCAAACACAAATTTGTTTAGTGTCTTCTCTAACACCGAGAAGCAACATTTCAAAGTGTCACCGTATAAAACACTGAGGTTTTTCCACACGATGTCTCCAACCCTTGGAAAAGAACCTCAGTTCTTAGCAGCTGTGCTGAAATGGTGGGAAAAACACATTGGAAAGAGGGAAAAGCTATTTAAGATTAACACTGCAATAAAAGATATCGTCATACACAGGCAGCTTTCCATTTTGATTGGAAACCAGCAAAGACATTAAAAGTCATCTAGGAGTAGGAAAAGAAACACCACCATGTCTGTTTTAAGATGCAGTTTGTTCTGCTCATGATAGAGCACATGACCTCACCAGCTGCAGTTATGGGAGACACACAACAAAGATTCTCCACAAGCAGAGTGGTCCCTTACATGTTCTTCCTGCTAGCATCGGCAGCTTCCTTGCTCAAAATATCATCAGTTTTTGGAGTGCTTTCTTTCCCCACCTTGGGGTAAGGGGAAGGCAGAGAGAGAAAGACTGAGAAGTTCTAATTCTCTTTAATGCATTGCTCAGTTCAGTGTGACAACAATTATCTACTTGTTTTTACAAGCAAGTTAAAAGACTCTTAGGAACTGAGGTTTGTAATGGAAGTAGCAATTGGCCTTTGATTACAGCAGAGTGAGCACTGCAGCTCTAATAACTCTATAACATCAAAATCTAAGTTGAACCAGAGCATGAGGGGGGAAATTTCTGACAGGGGATCAATGGTATTTTTTTTTGCTTCAGTTTTTGAAGACCTGACTAGAATCGGATTAGCAAAAATGTATCTATCTCTTTTTTCTCTTTACTACAACATAGAGAAGAGCACAAACAAGGAAGTTAACAAACAGAAGTATTCAGCTTAATAGCAATGCTGCAGTGTTTCAGTGGATGGCAGAGTTTTGGTGCATGTTTCTCTTCCCACCAGCCCTCTGTTCAAAACCCCAGTTAGGGCCATACTCAGTGACACTGTGGGGCAAGAAGAACATGATCCCTTCAGTGAAAGCTTCTTGCCTACCCACGTGGACTTGCACTGTAGAAGTTAACACATTTCATCCTGCCTTCAGTGAAAAGACTTTCCCCTTTATCTACATTTGTTTATGGCACCCCATCATCTCTTTCAAAGCTCTAACTGTGCAGAACAACTTCACATAAAGCAAGTCCACTCTGTCAGTCTACACACCTGTTTCCAGAGTTAACTCCTCTCCCTACACTGAGACAAAATGAAGGAGGCTTAGAAAAATCTCAGGCTCACAAAAGTTTCTTTTTCACCATGAGATATTAATGTTAATAGAGAGCATGAATAATTGAGATTTTCTGATCTCTTTGAAGAATCTAGACTTACCATTTATAAGTCCTGTAACATTCAATATTATTTGGATAGTAGAGGAAATAACAAATGGCTTTACCCCTTTGTTCTGTCTAATAGAGAGCCTTAAGGACACTAATAGAGAGCCTTAAGTACAGTAATTGCTGTTATGGCAGTTTGCCCACGCTAAGTCTTAATGTTGTAATAAAAAGAGTTTTTTTGGCTCTCCTTTACATTTTAGGGTGAATAAATCTTAATCTGGAAATTGGACTTCTCATTGTTTAGCGCTGCTCCCACAATAGTAATCTACTGAGTCACTGGGGCTCTAGACGCCCTCTCAATCCAGAACTGGCCAGATACAGTCAACAAGGCAAAAGGGGAAACAAGAGAAGACTGGGACAGGAATCCCAGCACACTTCATTCCTGCCTTCAGACTCCTCAGTCCCTATTTCCTATCACTAGGCTCAGCTCTCAAGCATATTTTGCTCCTAAAAATAAACATCAGATGAGCACTGCCCTGGGTTTGGCTGGCTACCAGCATCTTCTTCAGACTTTCCCAAGCAGTGCTCCGGACCGCACAGGACTTTGTGGCAGAAGTGAACCTCACAGAGCAGACCATCAGTCCCAATGGTGCTGTGGGCACAAGTGACTGCAGAACTCTAAACTGACCAAGCACAGGGATCCCATGACCAGAGACACCTCACTGCTCACCTGCAGCTTTACAGACTTCTTGGTGCAACTTCTCCCTTTTAATTTATATCCTCCATGGTTAACAGAATAGAGAGTGTAAAACAGAACACCTTTATTTCCCCTGGCTTAATAGCTGGATTAATCAGCTGATAATTAGAAATAAATTAAATGAAGAAATTATTACACTTACTGTTAAAAGAAATAAGCATTTTCATTTTATTCTTTGCCTGCATAGCAGTAACATTGCAGTACTTCAGCTAGAGTCAAAGGTAGCCCGGCATTGGTCATATCAGCACTAACAAAGATTCCCATAATCAGCACAGTGCTGAGGTGAGACATTTCCCAGCTCAGGCTCACATTTCTCAGGATAATAGTGTTCTAGGACCACACCTGAGCACAGATCTGCGTCCCAGTGACAGGGTAATGGAGAGAGACACACACAGCAAAGAGCAAGGGAAGCTGCTGCTCAAGCTGTTTGTTCACAAACATCAGGTACAATGCATCACCTATTAGATCTCAGGATACCCAATTCAAACATGATGTAGTGTTGTAAAGCACAGAAATGAATTTTTAATACCAGAAAGAATTGGTACTGTCAGACTAACCTCCAGAGTCTGAGACTGCATCTCAGCATTGCTTCTTAAAAAGGGCTGCTGCTCCTGAAGGCCAGCTCCAGCCCCATGACAGCTGAACTCATTTTCCCCAGGAAACACTATAGCTATTATTCATTTTACCTGCAAATCAATTCCTGTAACAATCTCAGATCAGTTGTTTTTAACTAGTCTTACTGGCATCATTAAATCATTTCTCATTTCCAGAAGTAAACAGTATATATTAGTATGAATGCAACTTAAACCAGAATAAAGTCTAGTCCTGGCTGCATTAAAATAACTCAACAAAACATAAGGAAAATTATAAATGGCTTGGCTGAAATCAAACGCATTACCAACAATTAACATTTAATCAAATTAAGCACGGTATGCAGATTGGTCTGACTTTCCCAGACTTTTGGTTGATCTCAGCCCTTGCAGTGCCAGAAACGAAAGGAACCTGCTCTTCTCAAGGCAAAGCAGATCACAGACCTCATCTGGGTACTCGTGGATGTTTCTGGCTGCCGACCCCCAGCCAAGCATCCTGCTAGGATAACTTCCTCATCACAGCTGCTGTTGACAAACTATCCTCTCCATCAAACCTTCATCCAAGTTAAACATAAAACATCAGTAGCAAAGAGTAGTCAAGTACACATACCTCCACTTTCCATATGCCACGTTCAGGGGAAAATCATGAGCTGACAGATTAGATCTCAAAACTTTATCAGGCTTTATTTCATGTCAGTGTTTTCTGCTGCATGGCATTTAGGGTTTATTTATTTGTGGTCTATATGAGATTTCTTTTTTTGAGCCCATTATTTCACTGCACCTCGCCTTCCCAAAGCATATCAGCAGAAAAGCCAGGGGAGCAGGCAGTGCAGCAAGCTGTATGCCTACTCCTATGGTTTGGCAATGCCACTAATAGACAGTGTCTGCAGAGCCTTGTCTCAACTGATTTACTCAGCCCTCTGCGTTTCCAGGAATGATGCTCACATTTGATTTTCATTTCAAAGTTCCTGCTTCAGCAGGGCTAATGAGAAAGAAAGAAATCATATAGCAAATGAAGGCTTAATCAACATGCAATTCCCTCAGAGAAACGTTAGTTGTCTCATCCTTGGTCCTTCGCAGTGTAATTAATTGTACCTCTGTACCAAAGGGAAAAAACTACTGCACACTTCATTTCAAGGTCACAAAACAGATGTGAAAGCAGCAAAGTGTCCTCTCTGCCCCACCTACTAGGCAGCATCCACTCTTCAAGTTTATACAAAACACAGAAAACCAACAAACAACAACAAAAAAAAAAACCACACAAGACATCATCGCTCACAAGTAAAAAGCGATAAGAAAAAAAGGCCAGGAAAAGGGAGGTTTGCAGCACTGATCATATAAATGAACCACAACTTATATCTGTGTGCTTGGTATGCAATAAGTTTGACAAATGGACTTGCATATAAGGTTACCTAGTTTCTTCTACATATCCCTGTAATGACTACAGCAGCTATGTGCTCAAATATCCAAACCCCATCTCTGAGCTCAGCTGTAATTTACTTTTCTTCACTGGGCTATTTGTCATTCTAATGTCCCTGCCAAAACAAAAGTAAATTCTACCAGACACATCATTAAACTATTTAGCAATCAGAACAAGATAGCAACATAATATAACACAATACACAAACCCGTAAATATCCCAAAATACTAGCTGCTGCTATCCCTTTACTGTTGCTTAAGTGTCCTAATGAAATTTCATCTGATTGCAAAGTGAAAACATGAATGATTTATGTATAACAAATAGTCTATTTAATTAGCAGCCAAAATGTTTAACAGCTAATATTAATTTCTGTTTAACTCAGAAATAAATCTCTCCCAGATGAAAGCTCTGAACTCAGGATTCTGTGCGTAGTATTCATTTCAATGGAAAGACTCAAACCAAACAGAATTTCCAATACAGCTGTGTAATAAGGAATCTGAAGTATGACCAAATCACATTCAGGCTGGAGTGACCTACAGAAATTGTTACAAGGTGGTCATGCCATATCCATCTCAGCCTGCTTTAGACCACTTAACACAACAGAAAGCACAACAACAGCAGAGCAGCAAGATCTTCAGCTACAGCAAGTGATAGTTTACTCAAATGTAAGAGCTGTGGACACAGAAATAAAGGAAATAAGCTGCTTACCTTCAGAAGGCCTCAACTATACAAGGAACCTCAGCAAAATACTTTCAAGCTCTACTGCAAACCCTTAAATGATGTCTGGGAAGGGGTGGACCCAGAATCCACCCCTTCTGGTCACTCAGCTCCATTGCATGCACCTGAGCTCTCCTGGGCTGGACCTGCCTTCCCACCAGGTGCTCAATCACTGGTTTAAGCCATGACTTAGCATTTCTGCTGCAGCAATGTATGCTGCTGACACAGATTATAGCAGGGTTTCAGAGAGGTATCATTCATTCCTTACTGAAAGGCCTATTACCATACCCTATGAGATGTGAAGATTAAGAGATCATACAATTACCATCCCAGCTGATACCACTGGCTGTGTCATTCCAGCCCAGCTCAGTGCCTCTTTAAAGAGGCCACCAGCACATAACTAATTCTTCAAACAATCAGGAAAAATTTTTCTCAGAAAGAGCGGTCAGACACTGGCACAAGCTGGCAGGGTGGCAATGGAGTCACCTGGAGGTGCTCCAGAAACACGGAGATGTGGCACTGAGGGAGAGATATGAACAGAGGATATGGCCAGGGGAGGGTGGGGTGGTTGGACTAGTTGATCTTGGACATCTCTTTCAACCTTAATGATTCTATGATAAAATAAGTAAAGGAATAACAACCATGTTGCAGCTAAGGAAAGTTCATTCTATGTACCCCAGTCACCATCACACAAAGTGCAAAGCCCTGCTTTCCCCAGTGTCACTACCCAATGTTTCATCAGTAAAAATAAAAATGCCAACTCTCCTCCCCGTGCACAAAAAGGACTTTTCTGTTACTTACAGTTCACTGATTTTCCTGTTGTTGGAGTATGAGGGAATCTGTAAGACCTCACCTCTGACCACTCTGCACGTGCTTTTATGTCAGAGCATTTTAAAACAGTAGAATGTCAAAGTAAATGAGATACACAAGTGACTGTGATGTGTTTCCCCAAGGGCAGAAATGCATTGTCAGCCTCTGTTGCATTTTCCATTTGCTCTGAAGAAAAATCAGAATCAATGCTTTCTAACTTATGATTAAAATTGATTCCTTTTGGAAAATGTAAGGGGTGTGTATATCTCTATATATGTTTCCATGCAATGAGAAGTAGATCCTCTTCTGGATGCCACGGGCTTCAGGACTGGCTTGCTGGTGGGGGCCCACTGACCAGGGCTCCTGCAGATGAGCCCTTGCCATTGCTTGGAAGGTGGAGAAGTAGAAGCAGAGTGCCAGACACAGCCCACAGTCATCCTCATAAAGACAAACCTGGGCAAGGCCTCCCTGGCGAACCAGCCATGGCTGTCGGGGCCCTCCTGAGCAGTGGAGCCTGCTGCCAGGTATGCTCCAAGTGGGCTCCAGGACAGCTACATGGCCCCACGCCATGTTAATCCCAGGATCATTTCTTCTTCTAGCATCCTCATTAGCTTCCCCATCTTGATCAGGTCCCAGGCTGAGCAAGCATAGTCCCTTCACACACACATTTCTCTCTCATTCCAACCAGAGATACCACTTTTAATTTCTTTCCTGCAAACTGCTCTGGTTTTTGTCTGTTTGTTTGTTTGTTGCTTGCTTGCTTGTTTTTTTAATTAATAGGAAAAGAGCTGCCACTTTTCACCCAAGAGGCAGCCGTATTTTAATGCCAGGTTAATACCTCCATCCTGCACACTTGCTAAAAACAGTGGAAACCCAACCTCAAGGCAAAGGAATCTGCTTACAGTTGAAATGATCAATTTTGCAGCCTACTTCTAGAGAAATGTTGAAGTTTTGTTCACAGCAGAAGAGCACAATGCAGGCAATATTTACAATTACAACAGATCGTACGATTACAAGTCATAAATAAATTTACAACTGCAATAAACCACAATTTATTAAATGTGTTGCCTATAAAATATTATCTATACAGAATGAATGATGTTTCAACTGGAAAGACTTATAATACGGTTTGAAGGCTCAGTCTATTTAAGAGGCAGTCTAAGAAAGCGGTGGCTGTGCATCCATTACCTGTAATTTCAAAGACATTAACGTTTCCCTGGCTTCCTAGAAGTTATTATGTGAGTTAAAAACCTTATCTAGAGACTGTGCTTGGGAGACCACATAGAAACATACTTCAATTAATGACTCAAACCAACCCTTTTTGCTTTGGAACCTGACCCCATACTGTAAATTCTATCTCTGCTGTGCACTGCATTACTTACAGCCTATGAATAATGGATATCATAAACAAGCATCACAAAATGAAAATTCCATTAACAATATTGCAGAGCTTCCATTCACAAACGTAGTTCTTGAGAGGTACACATTTTATTGCTCTTACCACCAAGGAAAATATTTGCATACCTCATCACACAGTTCTTACAAGAACCCATTCTGCTTTTCTTATCTCAGGGCTTTTATGGTAGGAAATATTGCATTAGGCCCAGTAATTTGCATTTTGCTGATAAAAGTCTAAATACATATGCAGCAGCTCTTTATTGCCTGGCTTCATGTTATAAATTATAAGCTTGGGAGTAAATATATGAGGACAAATATTGACTTCTAAACAGTCACCATGAATGAGATCTTATCCTGGTGCTGAGTTATGGCACCTCTTGTCTTTTATAGCTGCATCTTATCTCCTAGCTACTAATACTTTGTGGCAAGTACATAAACGAATAACACCACCTCACTTCTGACAGTTTAATTCATTCATGGTGGAAACAGCAGGTTCAGGAGTCAGTACAAGGATGCTCTAGGGTAACTACATGGACAAACATTTTGGGTTCTGCAATTTATATAGAATGCTTCCAGCATGTTGCACCAAGTGTTGCAAGCCTTACTGGGGAAGCAGTAGATGAACTGCCATGTCTCTTGGAAAAGATCAGCGAAAGAAGCAGTAGTACTGCCCTGGGATGTCTTGGAACAAGCAGCACTTCTTCTTTCAACAAGTCTGTTTCATGGTTGCTCAGCGGGTTTGTTTTAATGGAAAATCTCAGCCCTTCCTACCCCTGCACTGCAGCTGCACCTGATCTTGTTTCGCTGTGGCTTGTGGGCAGTTCAGGCAATTGCCCCATAAATCGCAGCTACAGCACCAGCTTCAGTCTCCATGTAACTGCAGGTGGTTTTACTTCAGAGAAGAGCCTTAGTGCTATTCCATGGAGCTCAGTAGACTCATTTCATGATCAAATTTGCTTCTCAGTGGAGCTGTACAAGTATATGGATTAGCAGAATTTAAACTCTCTAACCTATTTTCATCAGAAGTTTGGCCTGCTTTGAAATACACTCATAGTCACATTGAATATGTAAACTTGGAGATTAAGTAAAAAATACACCTATGTATCTATTTGAACAGTGGTAACTGATACCCATGAGGTCAAACTGACATTTGGAGCTAAGTAAATACTGTCCATAAGTATCCACTGGGTGATTACACACAGTGTTTGGTCAGGAAACGGCAGCAAGGCACTGTCTGTGTAATAAATCAGAGACCTCCAACTGCAGCTGTGACTGTATTCCCATCACCCCTGTTATGGGAGGCACTGAGACCTCTGACAAAACACCTCCAGCCAAGACAGAATGGAAATATCACTGCTGCAACCTGTGGATGGGATGTAGCGGCTGGAGAACTGTATGAGTACAGCAAAACCCACAGCCAAAACTTGCTTCCTTTCACCAGGAACTAACCTGTAAGCCTTTTCAGTAAGTCCAATCCAATCCTTGCCTTAAAGGACAAATTCAAAGAGTTTCCTTCGGATGAGGACAACCGCAGTGCACTGAGTTGCCTGCTCGAGGTGGGTGGAAGAAAACCCTTGGATATGACATATGGCTGAACTCAATCTCTACTTGAACCAATTATATTTGTCAACTCAATCTGCTTTCTGGTAGTCAACAAACCCCAAAGTGTTGTTTCAAATATTTATTAAAAAATAACTGCCAAGGGGAAAAAAAAAACAACAGTCCAGTGGGAAATTTATTACAGCTTTAACAGGTAAAGGGAACAAATCTACTTTATGAACAAATAATTGCAGTAGGAAGTATACTGAAAATTTCTTAATCAAATGATAAAGTGGAAACAGCATATGCAATATATATTCATATATAAATATACCAGTTATATTCCTCTTAAATAGATTAAACAACATCTGTTACCAACATGCCGAAGTATTTCTTTGTAGCAGGAGATTCGTCTTCCTTCACAACAATACTGTCTCTCCAGCAGTTCATGCCCACTGTGACAATTTCAGGACCTGGGGCCAGGCTCTACTCAACACCACCACACCAGATCCAGAGCAAGTGGTGTAAATCCTTTTCCTAGGAGAGGTCAGCCTTATTTTTGAAACTCAAGGTCAGGTATACGACAGGTGGAACTGGCAGAGCACAGGTTAAGATGTGGGATCTCCTTGAACGCTCAAATTGGATTCAAGCTAGATTCTTAGAAGGAAACAGACTCTGCTCAGGATTCCTTCCCAGTATAAGAAACACTTCAGTTTTTCTGTAAACAAATGTTAACAAAATAAACTCTCTCTACCCTGTTAACCATTTTATAGCATGAAAATAAGGAGCTGCTTGGGCAGTCTTAAAATAACTCAGTATAAAAATCTACTCTATCCTATCCTAAGTACTGTCTCTGTATCAAAGTGCTAGCAACTGGCACAGTGTTTTCTGTTTGAAGCCACAATCCCTGCTTTATCCGCTGGGCAGTGAGGACCACCACCTCTGGCAGGACTTTGCTCAGGAACCCATCCGTGGCGGTGGAACCTTCCTGCTGGGACAGCTCGGTGTCCTGACTGGGTTGTGCTGGGGTGAGCTCCTGGTGCTGTCAAAGCTCTGGAGCCCATTGCAGCACCCATCCCCATGCTGGGGGCAGCAGGGACCCACCTCACTCAGCCCGTCCCTGCAAGCCCTGCACAGGGCTCAGACCTACGGCAGGAGAGAAGCTGAGGCCCCATCGCTTTGCATAGTTCACTTCAGCAGTGACCCTGTGAGTCCCCAGAAGATGCCCATGGTGCTCCTCATCCTACGAGGAGCCAGCAGAGGATCCATCACCTGCCTGCTGGGAGCTCTTTGGCTTACTCTATTTGGTTCAATGCTCGCTGGCTGTTACCTTGGAGCCTGAATAAGAAATAGTGCAAATCCAAACTTAAAGAAAAAACATCACGTGGCCTGCATTGAACATTCAGCTGCAAAGACAACGAACCACAATATGAAGCCCCAGTTGTGGGGGACTATGAGACATTTGGCAAACCTGTAAAGTAAAAACAAATGACTGCCTTAAAGGAGTGCCTTAGGTTTGGGTCGGTACTGAGCAGTTAGATAACTTGATAACGTGATTCTGACTAACACTGCTGGCCAATTGCATGCTGGGCTGAGGACTGGTCACAGCACACGAACATCTCCCTGGGCGCCAGGAGAAACTCCCTGCAGCTCCAGGCGCCTTGGTGCTTTTCCTATCCAAGTTTGACTTGAAACGACTTTGTTTGCACAGAATGGTGTGAATTCATCCAGACTGGCTTTGCTGTAAAGCAACCAGACCGCATTATTTCTGAGGGTCAATATACCTTTATTTGGCCATGCACAGGCAGATTAAGAGGCCAAAACAGAACTCAGCTTGATTCCTATTATGGGATGCTGGCTGCAGTGCATTTTAAAACAATAATTATCTGAAGCTGTGAAGATGTTCAAGTCTGAAAATGTCACAAAGTGCCAAGGCACCATGAAATCGTGGACACCCACTCACACTGCAGCAGACCTCACTGAAGCAATGCACTCTACAGTGTTTCTTGGCCTGATCTACAAAGAGGCTTAGTTTCTTTAAACTCTTCTTCCCTCAAAGAATTCAGCAGTAGGGATGTTCAAGCAACAAGACGCTTTCAGCAAGTGATGCACAAATGGCTTAACTTTGCTAAGGATTAGGCACTTGGTTTGCCCAGGGTCTTCTGTAAATCCTACCTACCTCCATTTCTAGGCACCAGCCTGCTGCTACAGAGTCTGGCTCTCAGTGTTTCAAGGCTCAGCCCCGGGAACCAGTCCCGCTTTGGTCTACGGTCAGTGCCTTAACAAGACTCTCCTTGGCGAAGAGCAGGGATTCTCCCTCTCCTTGCTGCACACACGGGGTTCAGACCTGCTCCCACCCACTGCACAGCTCCTGCTGTGCCACAGTAGACCAGCACCAGGACAGGTCTGCCATCCTGAGGACACAGTTGCATCAGGGCAGTTCTATATTGATTTAATGTCTCAAAGCAGGATTCCCCCATTTAAAACCACAGGGAGATGAATATGCAGTAAAGCTAAGGAAAAACAAAGTCGTATTTAAAGACAGCAACCAGCCTCCCTACACACACTCCGTTAAAGAAACAGCCTTATCTCTGCCCCTGTGCTTCTTGCTAATGTGATGCTGGCCTTAGCACTCGGAACATCGTTAAAGCAACAAAGACAACAGAGTTCAGGCTTTAACTGAAAACAGATGCATGAACACGCTTAACAAGTTTTCCCCTTTGAACTCCTGTGTATTAATCACTACTTTGTACATGAATAAAATGGAAGAAAATACCCCACTTTTTTCCCCATCAAGTTCATGCCATATGGTGGGCAAAAGGAGAGTCTGAAACCAACACTTTCTTACCCTTTTGCTTTCATCTGCAAGTGTAAATATTACTGGAACCTCATTTTCTTCTTCTATTAAAAGCCTGCACATGCATTAAATGGATAGGACTCTGCTGTGTTTATCATTTGTATGATGTTAATGCAGAAGGGACTTCTGAGAGATACTTGGAATGGATGCTGGCCATGACAGGATACTGCCCAAATTAGAAGCAAGATCCAAGTATCTTCCTGCAATTAGATTATGTCATGTGCTATACTCTTATTCATGGCCTGGAAGGAGAGTACAAGGGTACTTAATATCTGCAGAGATTCAATTAAAATGAGCACATCTGACACTCAGGAGGTCTGGCTTCTGCTTGCCTCATCTCTAGCCCAGCCTAGTTACTACATTGTAAAACAAAAGAAGAAGGAAAATGAGCACACACAGTGGAAGTCAATGTGTTCCTAAGTCTGCCGGCTGGTGAATACTGTTACTAACCTAACTGAGAAGGTCATGCAGTTTACACTTTGATTGCTGTAGCCTGGGTTATGTTAAGCTACAGAACAGAATTCGGAGGGAGGAAGGAAATGCTGGTTCGAAATATATGGCAATTTTGCAAGTTGCATTTCAAATACAAATGCATTTTTCCATGCTCTCTGAGTGCTTCCCTTTTCAAGGGTATTGGCATGCTTGTGACAAAAGCAACCAAAGCAATTAATTAGGCACACAGTGAAAGATGGTATAGGAAAATAAAAGGTAAAGGTCAGTTGTTACTCTTCTGGAAACTGTTACTCAAGGTCGTGCTGTCACGGTGATAAGTTGGGCACAAAAGGTTGCAGGCTCCTTCCTTGCATGAGAAGGGGTAGCTGTTTGGGATCCAGCAACATCAGCTGTGAAATACACAGGCAGAAAGGCTCTTATATATTATATATACAAGTGTAACCCAGAATAAATAGTGCTTTTCTGACTCATAGGTGTATTTCAGCTTGGTTGTTGTTTGTTACGGCTGGGGATGGCTTGCTTTTCAGCCCTTCTGTCCCACCCTTGGACACATCAACGAAGAGCAGCCTGGGAGTCCGAAGCATCAGCAATATCCTTTTGTACTCCTTTCGGAAATTCTGGTTAAGCAGCCCATAGATCACAGCATTGAGGCAGCTGTTAAAATAGGCCATAAAATAGCTTAGGACAAAAAGCCACTCTGGAATGTGTGGCTGCACTTTGGAAGGATTAATTGAAACAGCAAGGCCGATAAAGTTTAATGGTCCCCAGCACACAGCAAAAAGGACAAAAACCACGAACATAGTCAAGAAATTCCTGATGTCAGCAGCTCTGATCTTCTGCTTGCAGTCTTGTCTCACCCGGTGTTTGACTTGAATCACCAAAATCCAGATCCGAAGGTAGCAAAAAGTTACGATGGACAGCGGGACAATGAAGTGGACGACCACCACTGTGATAGTGTACGATGTACTCACCGTCTGGGCAAAGGTGCAAGAGTAAATCCGGGGGTCATACTGCAAGGAGCCAACAAAGAAGTTTGGCACAATGGCCACCACCGTGAGCGTCCAGGTCAGACAGATATAGCAGCAGGTGTTCTTCAGGTTGAATAGCTTATCATACCGAAGGCTGTGGCAGATGTAACAGTAGCGGTTGATTGCAATTGCAGTGATGTTGAAAATCGACCCAATGACGCTTAAGCCCATCAGGAACCCACTTATCTGGCAGTGAACGTTTCCCATAGTCCATCCATTATGGAAAATGGCACTCAAGATTAGAGGATACGGATACACCGCGACTACCAAGTCTGCGACAGACAAGCTGACGACAAAGATGTTGCCTACGAAAAAGGAGAAGAGACCATGAGAAGTTAGCACAGATCTGACAGTCAGCTTCCAGCTCAGAGCTCCTCTTCAGCCTCACTGCTCACAGCCTTCACTCCACCTACCGTTTGGAGTCTGAAACCATATAAAAGTTCCTCTAAGTTTCGTAAGACTTTGCTCTCCTTGTTAATAGGCCAGCACGGCAGCAGCCACCAGACAGCTACACAAGCACTGTCCTGCAGAGAGCTTCATTACTTTAAATACTACATTGAACGCGACACTTCATGTATTATCACACAGTGACACTTCACAGAATCACAGAATGAATTAGGTTGGAAGGGACCTCTAGAGACCGTCTGGTCCAACCCCCAAATCCACAGAAGCTCTGTTCATTACGGGCTAAAGAACTGGGGCAGGCAGGTTAACTTTTCAGCAGTTTGTTCATTATACTGACAGCAGTAGCACGGGAAAGGTTTTTTCTGGTCATTTGCAAATGAAAAGCTAAGTTTTCAACACAACTTCGCAGTGCTCATACTGAGAAGCATGTGTTCCAGGAGACAGTGCAGTCGGCCTTTATGTGTCTATCTTATCTCGTTCTTCTGCCCGTTTCTTTAATATTTAAAATTGTTCAGAGCAATAGGAAAGGTCAATCACTCCTGCACGGTCTGGGCCTATGCAGGGAATATGATTAATAAGCTGCTGTCAACTACCTCTGCAGTGTATGTGCTGCAGGTTGCCCACTTAGGCTTTTAAAACCAGGAGAGTAGAGAATCTGTGCAGACATTAAGTAATTTAACCCTTGCTGGACTGAAACTAACACGCCACATAGGAAGACATCTGCCAACAGCACTGCATGGAGAGCCAACGGCCCGTGCAACCCGTGACTTCCCATAGTGGCTTCCAAAGGCTGGGAAGGGCTGCAGAAGTAAGGTACACCTTAACACCACCAAGAGGTTTGGAATTCACTCTTCTGCTTTTGGAAACTGTTCCTGAAACTAAATTAAATAATCCTTCCGAAGGGACCAGAAGCCAGGCTCCCGTGGATCCATGCTGAGCAGATGCAAACAAGAGCAGAGACCATGCCAAGGCACTTGTGCAAGTCACACCATCACCTCTGCAACAGGGCCCTGCAGCTTGCCAAGCCCAGGCACTGCTGAGCAGAAGCCAGCATGAGGAAGCCAAGGAGATGTAGAAGCGGCCAAGAGCTGTTTTGCCCCATGGCTGCAGAGGTACAGCTTGTTTTCTGAATCTGGTGTATTTTTAGGAGGGAAAAAGCTTTTCTGTTGATTTTGCCAGTCAGACCAGAGGAGCACATTAAGAAAGGAAGTGTGAGGTCTTTAGAGAACTGGCAGAATGACAGGAGTAGCCGTAATGCTGGAAGGGATTATCTGCCAAAGTGCAGCTTTCTGATGACTAGACAAATCACCATTTCCAGAGGAACTCAACGATGCTGAGAGGACAGCACACTAGGGAAAGCCATTTTCCAAACATCATTACCTGCAGGGTATGTCTGCAGTGGCAGGAAGAAAAACATTACTAGAGTGTGGGTAGAGAGTACGTTTAACGCATATAAGGTGCTAACACCTATGCCTGTACATACTGCTAGCAACACCCCAGCCCACGAATCACACCAGCACCCTCTCTTCAAACCCTCATAGCCTGCTCTCTACCAGATTATCTCAACCAATAAATATAAGAATAAAAAAAAAAGTGTTTTTTTGTTTTTCATATAGTATATGTGAAGAGAATCTCTGAGAGCTCAGTTCAGCTAGGTCACTGGTTTTGGTATTTGGAAACCATACCCAA
Organism: Coturnix japonica; assembly: GCF_054131305.1. Classification (NCBI taxonomy): domain Eukaryota; kingdom Metazoa; phylum Chordata; class Aves; order Galliformes; family Phasianidae; genus Coturnix; species Coturnix japonica. Next base: position 24,894,079 of record NC_140666.1, read on the forward strand.
GGGCTGTTGGAAACCACAGCCGTGTTGTCAATGCAGTTGGCTCATTGCTATGTTTGTTCCAAACAAAAACCATCAGTGCCAGTCAACAGCTCCCATCAGGCTGCAGAGCACACTTCACACCGGCTGGAAAACAGTCCAGACTTGAGAACAGCCCAACAGTGGCACAGAGCTGAGGCAGCTGACATGAAGCATCACATTAAAGCAAATATTAGCACAGGTCAGGTGAAAGGCTGAAATCTCAGCAGGACAGATTTCACATGCACAGCCCTAACACAGCACACCACTTGTGGGGCTGCCCTGCCTGAGCACTGTGCTTTTTGCTGATTTCATACCTCGCTTAGAGCTTTTTAAAATGCAATCACTGAACCTGATCCCCACATAATTAGTTCTGCTTATGTCAAGTTCAGAACTGCTTGTAATTGGGCTTAGAGCTCACGTAGGCACCCAGAGAAGGAGCACTACTCTGCAGCAAAATTCACATTCCTGCAGTCACTAACATCTCCTCAGCAAAAGGCAAAGGGGGTCCTCAGCACCAGAACCTCCCCTCAGGAAATTTTTCCCAATCCTGGCAACCAGTATATTGTTAATGACTGAGTACTCCAATGAGGGGGCACACTGCATGCCTCCAAGCAGAACAGGCCCCCTTCAACGTGTGGAAATTAGCTGCTCATTATTTAAAAACATTGTGAACTTCAGCACTGAATGCAAAGCCATCTAATGTGCAGCTGTTATGGACGCTATCTGACCACGCGGGTTATCTGAGGACTTACTGTCAGGGCCTGGCACTAGCTTTCATACACGTGGAAGTCCTGCAACAAGTTCTGCAGACCAATCAAGCACAAAGAAAGGTTTCCGATGGCAGGCTGCCCAGCCACCACCTGACTGCCAGACAAACACACATCACTCTTCTACAGAGATTAACTGAGCATCGCTGTGCAAACAGAGGGGTCACAGCCCTGTAGGGAGGAGATGACCCAGGAGCAGGCCACATGCAGGTGCCATAGGGCTCTGCCCCGCAGGCAGAGCAGGTGCCATGCTTCTGCCCAGCTGTAGGCAGTGACTGACAGCAGGAGAGCAGCAGGTGCAAGAGCATATGTTGAGAAACTGTGCTAAGGTACACAAAATGTTAGAAGTTTGCTAGGGCGAGCAGTGTGTGTGTTTGTGGCGACACTTCTCTATTTGCTGCTTGCAATAAGAAGCATCTAAACCTTTATACTTCTCTTCCCAGCTTTTACAGAAAGCAGGCTACCCAGGGAAGTGAGGGAGACACAGGCACCAGAGGGGTTCATGAATCATGCACTGAGGGTCACGGGTAGTGTGCATGGTGGGGTTGGACTGGTTGATCTTAGTGGGCTTTTCCAATGTGAATGGATTCTATGACTCATGTCCAGAAGGAAAAAAAGTGGAACTGAGACCCACATCATCTTCAGAGGTATATATATACACATATAATAGGGTTCCATAAACACTTTAGCGGGCTAGAACTGTAAAGCAAGCCTCTGATGACCACTTACTCTATTTAACCTTTGAAAGCTTACCCTCACTGCTAAACAGAAGCAAAATGCACCATTTGCCCCAAGCAAGACAGATAAAGTCTTAAAAGCTTTATTCAGCACACAATAAGACTATTAGCTGTGACAGCCTCCTTTCTGTGTTTGTTTTCACCTGCCACTTGCCATGCATTTGCTTGCACTACACAGACCGCCACTCTGAAGACACGGAGTGGGGTTGGATTCTGCACAAAGCAGCGGTTCACAGAAACCCCTTCCAGAACAACTTGGTTATTTCTGCAACATGAAGATGGAAGCGAGTGTTCTCAGTCATGTCACATATCACTGTTTTGGATTTCGGTCTGATCATAATACTGTGATGATTGTGGCTTCTGGACCTTCAGCCCTCACTGATGAGCATCTCCAGCATCAGGAGCTGTGAAGGATGACTGCAGGGCACGGAGTGCCCTCTCAGAGAGCATCAGCTCAGCTTCCTGCGGGGCCTGTGCTCAGTGCTGCTGCTCCACACAAGCTCTGGGCTGCTTGGGGAACTTGCCCTGAGAGCATCACACACACAGCAACAAAATGGCAAATAAAGTCCAGACTGACATTTTGACATGGAAAGTATTTGACAGGGGAGCCCAAGCGAAAATCTGAGAAACCCTCCCTGAGGTCCAGGCAACAGGAAAAAAACCTTGCTGCTTAATTCATTAATCCATACGTTCTAATTGAGAATTTCATTTGGGTACTTAGGAAGCCTGTTCCAAGACAAGAATAAAGAAGTGAAAGAAAAAAAAAGCATCTAATCAATTACCCACATCACTGCTCCCCTGGGATCCAGAAGAGGGCACAAAGCCTGGTCTCCTGCAGCCGGGCAGACAAGGCGGTGGGGCTGCCAGCCACTCTCAAATTCTGACTGTGCTGCATAAAGCGATACTGAGGGTAATGAACAGCCAGGGGCATGCAGCATGCTTGTGATGTAAGGTTAGAGACTGTGGAAATATCCTATGTAAGGACACAGCGAAGGTCTTAGACAAAGGTAAAACACTGCAGGATAATTTAACTTTTTCCTGGCAAAAGTTCTTTGAGCTCTCTCCACACAACTTTGACATCAGAGAGCAGCAGTGAGCTCTGCATTCACCATCGCGTGTTTTGCTGTTACCATGCCCAGAAGGAAAGGTGTGAGCACTCAGTGTTGCCATGTCTCGCAGCATGACCATATCTTGGAGGAGAGAGGGTACGGCAGCCCAGCATCCCTTCAGCACCATGACTGGAAGCCTCAGAGCCCACCTTGCCAGCACATGGCTATGGATGCAAGGAAGCTCCTTGCCCCGGGGCTTGGTCAGAAGCTTTGCTCCTGGAGGATGGGAAAACTCCGCTGTAATCACAGAACTAAAAAGGACCAGCTCCCACACACTTCCATCACATTCATTTTTTTCTGCTCCATGTATTATTTTGTCTGCTAGCTAGAGAAAGGAACTGCTTACACTGCTAGGCGGAGGACTGGATTTTAGACACTTTTAGGTCATGAACTTTAACTGTATTGCTGTCAAAAACATATCTGAGCCATGCCTTCAGCTGCTCTAATTGAGTGCAGTGAAGGGCAATCATTTGCAATGTTTACACTCCAGAGACTCACAACTTTCATTTGGCTAAGGCCAGACAGCTTCAAAGCAAGATCTGAGCTCATCAGTCTGTGGAAATGGGCTGGAAATGGAAGACCAGCCCTGCTTGCAGGATTTCCTATCTTTCCCTACACTGCTTACCATTACACTGGAAGCGGTGCAAACACCAGCGCATTTGCCCTTGGTATGTTGCAGATGAAAGGCAGACGATGAGTCTCAGCTGAATAAAATGAGTTGAATTCCCTCCTCTTCTAGAATTTTAAAAAGGGGTCAGCTCTCTGGTGCCAGTTACTTTCAGCCCTCAGGAGATGCTGTAGTACTAAATCCAGATGACCTTTCCAAGATACACCCAAATACTGTTTCAGAGACTCTGACTTGACAATAAGTCAGTGGTCATACAAAAAACAAGGCCATTTCTAGAGAAAAGGAAATTAATTTATAAAAAGACTAAGTCTAGATCAATAATTAGAGGAATAATAATGAAAACCTCGAGATAACAGAACAGAGTTACACTGTGTACATATGATAAAACAGAGCATCTGTGCTCTGAGCATCCTCAGCTCAGAGATGCCAAAATGGGCTTAAACGTCTGAAGAAAGCTTGTGTGCGTGACTTGCGTATCTCATTTTCAGTCATTCTAAAGAAAACTGCTTCCTTTCCCAGCACAGCAAAAGTCTGTGCTACCTCAATTACTGTTCAACCATCCTTCACAGTCTGCTGAGAGGAGTAACACTGCCTGCATCACAGATGGAGAAAGACAAACCCATCATTTGCTGACCTGGCCACGGCTAGAGAACTGTGAGAGAAGCAGTGCACATAAGGAGGAGACCAGGAAGTGAAAGAAAATCTTTCCTAGACCTTCTGTTCATTCACAACTAGCTACTAATCCCATTGCAAATAGAGTTATTTCCACCTGGGAACACTTTAGGGACTCTGATACAATTGCACTGGCCAAAATCCACTGCAAACAATTCAAGATGATTTAATAATAATAAGGATACTGGAAAAAATTACATCAAATTAATAATAATAATAATAATTAAAAAAAACAACAACAAAACCAAAGCAAGCCCTAGAGAACCTTTTTACTTTTCCCAGAAACAAGTCCAAAAACAATGTTTCCCAGATCATCAGCATTCTTTGCTTTAGATATTCCACAGGGCTTACAGGACTATGTCTGGAGTTGAGTCTGGGTCCAGGATGGGCAACAAAGAGCTACTGATGATGTGAGAAACTCCTGGGAATGGGGAGTCCCCAGTGAATTACAAGAGGACATCTTCTATTTTTTTTTTCCCCAATGCCTTGTGACATTTAGTCATCTCTGAGGTGCAGTGTGTTCAGTTACTAAAAGAGAAAGGCAGTCCACACTAAACCTGTTCTAACATAAGCACACGTGGACGTGGCTTAAATGGATGTGCTCCAACACCCACCACAATAGAAAGTCTAACAGTGGCTAATATTCAATTTGATAAATAAGGATAAGATTTTATGGGACTATGACACTTAAATTACTGGAACAACGTCTTTCAATGAGTAGGCACATGTGCCAGCAGAAATACACATGGTAAATGGAAGATCTTGCATTCATGGCGCACAGCCAATGGAGCTGAGCAGACACCTCTGCTACCAACAGCTTCCAGCACAAGAGCACTGCTGGATTCTGCTCTTTCACAAGCAACATCTTGACCTCAGCAAAAACCAACCAACAAACACTAGAAAGAATAATAGATTCTGGGGGGAAAAAATGCCATTTGTATGAACCAGAGAAACTCTGAGTTTGCCTAATGAAGAAATACCCTGAGTCCTACTTTCCTGTCTGTAATGATGGGGGCAGACCTACTTTAGAGTTGCATAATCACCATCAAGCCATGGGGCTTTTAAGTGCCTCCTTAAACTCTCCTGCCCTCTCTCTTTTTATCTCTATTGAAGTTTTCTCAGCAAGAAATAAATCACAGGGATTTCTTCTCTCTGAAACTATTTAACATCCCAACCAGAAGACTTCAAAGTGGTACCCTGAAACTTTCGCCTTATGACTCCCATCACAGGCTTAGAGACAGGACTATGTGCAGCCCTTCAAATGCCTGCCCCACATTTAAGCCAGTCACTGAATGCTGGGGAGACTGCCTCCCCCTCCAGTGCCCACAGGGCTGGGGTATGGTCAAGAAACCCACCTGAAATACAGCTGAAAGCCACCCCAGAGGTCAGTTGATCATCCCTGCAGGCACAGCTTCTCATCCTAAAGATTATCCACAAGATGGAGTACTGAAGACGAAGGCCGTTGCCCTCACTCAAATCCAAGCAGCCTCCTATCCCACATGCTGCAAGTAGAGGTTTTAATTGTGAGCTAGTTGAGCAAGCCTAGAAACAAGGAAGAATGCAGCAGCACTGCTAGCCAGTGTGCCAATTCCCCCAGGCAGGATAAAGCAGAGAAGAGCACTGGCATTTCACACTGTCTTCTGCCATCTAAGTGCCGCAACTCCTGTCAGCTTTAGAGGACACTCTTTCATCTGCCATTCTCTCCAAAGGCAACAAAAATGGTCAAGATTCCCATTTTTTTTGAAAGAAAAAACTCACTCAGCCACCTCTGAAAAGTCCTCTTCCTTACTGCTAAGCTTTCCTTGTCTAAAAACAGCATTTTTAAAGTGCTGTCATTTGTCAAGCATAAAATACAAATTCCTGTCTCCCTGTCTCTTCAGAATCATTTGTAACCCTCCATTTCCTCCGCTTAGCAGCATTCACTGATATTTTTGCCTTTCATTGCTGAAATCCCACGTTGTTAGCTGTCCCCGGTGAGGCATCTTTATCAACAAGCTCCAAAGTGATGAAGTATCTAAGGAGCTACATCAGTATGAAACAAAAGCTGGGCTTAATACAGAGGTGTCTACGAGAGATCTTTGTACCCAAATACAAACACAGGTTTCATATATTCATTTTGAAGTGTTGAGGGCTTTTGCAGTATCACATATCACTAAAAATACCTTGCTGAGAGGGGGCTGTTTGGACAGGGTTAGAAAGGTTGGGAATTTCTAGTCCCCAGCAGGAGTGTAACACACAACCCCAAGGCAGGGAACAAAAACTCACAGCATGCTGTCCACCTCCTTATCCAAAGGGAGCCCCCATATCAAGCTGTTAGGAACACAGACAGTACGGGCAGATCTAAGACGAGTTTAGCGCGTGCTGCAGAGAGCTTTGCAGAAATTCTGCCAGAAAATTTGCTTGGCACATTGCCGGAAACGTGTGAGAGCTTTGCACATTAATGAGAAAATGAGCAGAGTCCAGCAAACACCCTGCGCTTTGTGAGCAGAGCTGGCAGCATGGCTGATGTGAGTGCATGTTCCTGGTGGGGATGTGAACGCACCCACAGCGGCTGTGCCCTTACCTATGCAGCTCAACTGACACCTGAGAGCCAGGAGGTCATCTTCAGTCCTGCAGGACTGTCCTTGCGCTCCATGTGAAGCTCTCAACAGCCTGAAATAGCTCAGTCAAACATCTGCGTGCATTTTAAGGAATGCAAGGATGATGCACAACATCAGAGCTCAAAGGTATCAGGGTGTGCAGCATCAGTAACAGAAGGACAGAGCCTCAGCACAGGCAGCAGGTTGCAGCCAGGCACAGGGCAGGATGCCCCGGCCACCACGGCCACTGCCCAGGCAGATAAGCACAGGGAGAACATCGGCTGCACACCACGAAACACACAGTCTGCACCAGAAGCCAGTGTCTCAGCATCAAGAGTGCAGGGCATGGAGTGCTGTCGCTAATTGGGATGAGGCAGGAGCAAAGGGCAGAACAGGGCAAGAAGTCTTCTTTGGTCTCCCCCAGCAGTTCAGAGTCTTTCCCAGATTCAGCTACATAACAAAGCCTTTAAAAGGAGAACTATGGCTTCCTCTGCCTTAGGAACAAAGTGGGAGCTCTCATGCCAGCGCTGCCTTCTGATACTGTCCTTTTATCATTTGTTCGGGAATGAAACTGTAACAAGGCAGATTTATATCAAATGACAAATAACAGCTGTGGGGAACAGAAAAAAAAGTGTCGCACTTTATTAGAACCCTTTAAGACCCTGACAGCCCGAAACACACCGTCAAAGTGGCAAATGCAGCTGAAAAGGGGAGACAGAGCTCACAGCAGCTGCTAAACCTAATGAGGACTTATTAAAATTAAGGGCCACCTTCCCCCTTTCATATTTAGTTTCAAAACACCACATGAAGAAATCCAACCTTTTATAAAGAAACGTGTCATTAGTGCAGATGTGACACAAGACCCTGGCAAAGATTTCAGATTGAAAGATAACTGTTAACTCCCAGGCGGTGGCTAAAACCCTAGGAATACATTCATCTGGTACTAAACTAAAACCCTCCAATATTAAAGTCATAAATCTTGCCAGAATGAATTTCACCATTATTCACTTGGTGTTATAATATCACTTAAAAACCTGCGAGCATTCAGCTGGGAGAAAGGGATGCTGATGGGTCTGGAGCATCAATCTTCTTCACGCAGTCTTGAGCAAACCACTGCTTGGCATTTCAGGTCCCTGCTCTGCCAGCACTAGAGGATGATGATGGCAGTCGTGCAGACCAGAGGAGCTCCTAATGAACTCCAACTTGGATTGCTGTACCCAGAGCTGACCTGCTGCTCCCACTTGGGAACCATTCATGCTCTAAGCTGGATGCACTGAATACAGCCACTTTACCCAGTCATTTTTGTTTCTGAAGGCCAGCTTCATTCCCATTTTATAGCAGGGTGGATGACTCATTTAAAACAAAAAACCAACAAAAACCCAGGCTTCCACACAATGGAAACAATGGTTTCCAGCAGAGCGGGGATATTGTTTGTGATCACACTCATCTAAAAGGTATAGGGTGACCCAAGTTTTCCAGGAAAGCAGGACATTCAGCTTTCACAAAGCTATGGACCATGGAACAAATTCATACATACACAATGTAGAACTGGCCTGTGGGAAAACTGGCTTCATTTTGGAGCCCGGGGATTAGCTCAACTATAGTATGAATGATGCTCAAAACCAGAAAAAATCAGAGGTAATAACAATGCTGGTGAGAAATCGCTTCCAGTTTCAGGTTGAACTGACCCATCTTTAATCCTTCAGCCTAAAGGAAGAAAACTGCGTGGGAATTCAGTCCCATGAGTTCTTGGAGAAAAACTCCCTTTGCAGAAGAAATGGTTTCCATAGTATAAAGAAATAAGCTAAACCTGTAAAAAATACATATGTTAGGAGGGCAGCAAACCCAGATTTAAGTGGAACAACCACTGCGTAATGCCACAGTACAGCAGAAAGGTTGAGGGTTACCTAAATTGCCACTCGAGAAAGAAAAAGCAAGACAAGGAGGCTGAAGTAGTGCTAGCCAGCACAGACAAATTGGTTTGCTAATGGATCTGATGCTGACTTCATCTTCTGATTTGGCAGTGCCCTGAGAAGCCTGTTCTTTTAGCCTCCCCTTACCTAAATGAAATTAACCTATTCCAAAAAATTAAGGACAATTTATCAGGCCATTGAAGGTGGACTGCTTGTTGGAGCTGGGTCTGTGTTGTTCCACCCAAGACAAAAGAGAAACTTGACAATTCAGAAACATGAAAATGGGAGGGCTGGCAGAGTCCACGCAGGCTCTGTCTGCCTGCCACCCCAGTGTGAAGCCTGCACACCCTGTCCTGCATTCTGGAAGCACTGTATGGACATTGTAGCTGCTGGGAACATCAGTGCCAGCACATCGACCAGCCAGCTGCCTTCTGAGTGAGCACTGCAGGGCAAAGTATTCTGCTGCGATGCCAAACCCTTTTCATTCCTTGGTGAAGCTGAAGGTAGCTGAGGCTGTGCAGGAGGTCTCTGCAGGTCATCGCACCCTCCTTTGTCACCTTCCAGGCACAAGGCAACACCCATCTCCTCAATAGCAGAGGGCTCAGCCCTGGCTCTGGGGACACTGTGAAGGGCAGGAAGCATTTCACATGAGCCACTGCAGCCAGCATTCACAGGGCCTTTGCTCCACCCCATAACTTTCCCAAGGGTGGTGGGACCCTCCCACACCGCAGACGTGCCTCCACCTCCTGCCATTACCTCCTCCTTCGCATGACCTCCAGCAAAAGTGCATGATGAATAAAGAAGTGATATTGGGATTGTTATACACGCTGGGGGTTCTGTTGTGAAGGAAGGCAAAGCATACTCTGCCCATGTTGTGAAAGCGAGAATGTGTTGGGAAGCTAACAGCTCTGGTGATATTATGTAAAAGCAGGGGAGCAAAGCCCTGCTCCAGAGAGCACAGCTGTCTCCTGCCTATTCACAGATTGTTTTCCATGGATGTGGTCTTTTGTTTACATCAACACTTGTGGCTATTGCAACAGTCACATAAACATCCAGCAGATACAAATTCAAGAGCCTAAGAATGATATGCTTATAATTATCATTAATAGTCATTATGGAAGCATCCAAGAAATCTTTCTATCCAGGATAACAGAATTCAGAGTTTACCAATGCTCCAGAGATATATTTTGGAAACTAGAATGACATAATGCAAAATATATTTCATTACCCACATCACATCCAAGACAAAACTAGATATTGGATAAAGGCCAGATGAGAAGTCACAAACTTTTGCGGTTCTATAGCTCACGGGGTATTCAATCTTTAGGTAATTGCACAGGCTCAGACTCAGGCACACGATACCACACAAATGATGACCTATCTGCACTCATTTCCCAGAGATACATGATCACAGAGGCCTTAATGGGAGGACACCGCACAACTTCATCAGGAAAACAAAATAAACACACTTTATCCTCACAAGAGACTGTTAAGACACTGAAAGGATGTGGAAAATTGGAAATAACATCCATGCTGAGAGCATAAATGATCTTGCTCTCAGGGAGAATAGAACTGGGCTGCTGCACCTTACTGGGAAAAGCAGAAAAACATTTGCAAACACAAGTCCTATTATGAGAGTCATAAATCCACATCCCGCAGTTCTTACTGTTCCTCTCCTCTCATTTCTTCCTCGACCCTTCTATATTCCAAAGGACAGGGAACAGCCAGACACCGCTGCAGCTATGCCAATTGCATCGCTTCCCCCCTCAGCACAGGAGGTCCCCAGGCAATTCCCCCCTCTCACAGGGACTTTCCCAGCCGGGCAATTCCCAGAGGGAGCACAGCCAATCTCACTGCTTCTGCAGCAGCAACATCAGGAGCACAGCCTTAAAAGACGGCTATTTAACAACAGTGTGCAGGCAGCATCGCAAGTTGAGCTCTTGTTTCTGGGCCTTTTCTGTTCTTCCAACCCCTCATCACATCCAGCGCATGAACCATCCAATTTTCAGGTTTTAGGAGGAGAAAGAGCATGAAGCACCACACAAAATCACAACTCCATAAAATGCTTGATCGTAAGGTAGCATTACATCCTCCCCCATTTTAAATTTGCTCTCTAAATTGGGATGAATATGCACAGTATTCTGAAAGGAATAAATCACGGCCCATCCCAGAAATGACACAGAGCCCCGAGGCAAAGGGCTGCAATACACGGCGTCTTGGATAAGCTGTAGAAATCTTCTGTATTGTCATTGTTCTCCTTTTGCTTAAGCATCCTGCAGTTTCAGCTCTGTATATAAACCATGCCTCAGACACTGAGTACCACCAGAATGGAGTAGTGTTCAGAAAGCCACTTACCATGTTGGATTACTCTGTGGAGACGATAGGGCTCACGTGCACCCTCAGAAGAGCAGGAGCAGAGCTAGGGGGTCATCCATCCCCTGTCCCACTGCCAGTAGCAGCAGCTGCCTCCCAGAGAACACACACTGGGCTGCGATGAGCCAGCGTGCCCTGGGGAGCGCTCCTCCTGACATGCAGCCAAGCACTCCACACTCACATGTAATATTAATACAACGCGCTCGCTTTTCTAACGAGAGCACTCATTTTTAAAAGATAAATACGCAAGAAAATTTTACAGAGTGGTTGACGCATAAAGCTTTCATTTAACAAGTTAATGAAGGTAACTGGAAGAAGAGATAAGGCGAGGAAGCAGTAGCTGAGGCTGGGAAGGGAGGGAAGGTACTGCACCTACACGAGACGATGCTGCCAGAGCACAGGCACAAACAGTGGCCAGAAAACCCAACTGATTCAACAAAAGCACACCCTTACAAAACAGACTGATTTTGAGTCTCTTCCAAGAGAAGCCTGCATCACATAAGCCTAACTTGCTGTTAGTCCAGGGATCTCCAACAAAGCCATAGCCATGCTGCCTGGGTAACAGCTGACTGAAGCTTGAGGCTCCACCAGAGACAAACCAGTGGGAGAAGCCTGGCGGTCCATGCAGATGCCCTGGTTAACCAGGTCAGGTGCATGTCTTGCCTACAGTAAAGCCCCCATTGCATACAGAACGGCCCGAGTGCATCCATTATACAAGACGTGAGAGCAAGCATCAGCTCCATGCTTGCTGCCAAAGAGCTCTACAGGAAGCACAGAAAACCCTACTGCAGAAATAAGTCAAACCACACTCTTCCCAAAACAACTCACAGGGCCAAATTTGCGACCTTTTATTTTCCCCATTCAGTAGAGGGGAATAATCCCACACAACAGCACATATCCAACATGATTGCTTTGGAGAAATGAGAGGCTTACACCTTAGGGAAGTGTAAAACCTGCATCACTAAGGTTTCCTCAGCATCAAGGGAACAAAACATTGCCTCCTGGTGATTAAGAATGTAATTATTACTATTAGTTCTGAAACACTTTGAATTACAAGGTCCATTTTCTTTAAATGGGCACTATCATTAGCACAAGCCGATGTGAGGCACTGATTTACCCATGTCTCAATAATCCCATGTGTTTGGTACCCTCGGCACTTTTTGCTCAGTGCTTTGCCTTACAGGCTGGTTGCCATAAACAATCAGTTGAAACGTAAAGAGAAGCTTTTGAAGCAAAGTTATTCAGAACAGATATACAGATTGAAACACTAACTATGGTGATATCTTACTAGTGGTTCCTTCTAAACTCTAAGCATCTATATGTGCACACTCAGATCTCAATAAAGCTTACAAGCGATCTCAAGTTCAAGGCCATATTCAAGCAAAGCTTTCCACTCAGACTCACTCACATATGGAGGAAGTCTGCCAGGCAGCCTGAAATTTCTACTGATAAAATCTTGAATCAGGCTTCCCCCATGGTGACGTTAATAAAACATCTCCTATTAATCTGCAGTATTTCCTCCACTTTCTAAAGTAAAAAAAGCCTGGCTCCACTGACTTCATATCAAAGCAGGTCCTAAGCAAAATTAACCACGGATGAAGAGAAAAAGACTTTATAAGTTTCCCAGATACACTGCTGACAAGAAATGACACATATTTAACCGAAAAGAAGTGTCAGAGCCTGCTTGTCTGATTTCAGCCCACGTGCAAGGAAAAGTGGGCACCTTTCAACACTCAGAGCAAATGGACACCAGCATCTCTTCAGAAGGTAAGAAAATGGACTGGCCCATCAATGCAAAGTGAGCACCCCAGCAGCTGCCAACTGCTTTGTAAGGTTAACAATCCACCAGAAGATCTGCAGCCTGCTCCAGGGAAAAGAAATGTCTCAAAAAAGGAAGCGGATAGGAGAGAACTGCAGTCCAAATGTAAATAAGGAAGGACAGATGCCACCGTGAGAAGGCAGAAATAGTCTCGCTCCTTGTAAGACCTACTTGTTGCTTGCCCGCTGCTCCACTTCCATTTCTGTATAATTTATTCCAAAGCAAATCTATTATTTTAAAGACTCCACAGAGAAGGCGGAGAAGGCAGTGCCTGTGCTGAGGGACACAATGCTGGTGTTCACCCACCAGTTACTTCTTGCTCCCACACTAATCACAGAGGCTTTGTCTAGGCTGGGATTTACTAAGATTTTAATTAACAGTTTCCAAGAGTAAAGCCACACCAGGAAAGCTCCTCTCATTATCTATTTAGCTAATTGTCCCAATTAGGTAGGGCAAGACAGTTTGACTCCCTCGTTTCCTTGCACAGAAACCACTTACCTGACACTCCTGCAGGCTGGTGCCCGGCTCCCATCTGATTGTCCTGCAGGAGGACCGGGCAGGCTGCAGCAGATAGCATTGCTCGGCCTTTTGGTGCTCACCCAGACTTGTAAGCACAGCATGCTGACAGCCCTGCTGAGCCATGGGTGATTAGGGCTGGCTGCCCAGCACCCATCAGTGAGCTCCAGGGTGTCCGGTCACCCTCAAGCTGGTGCAACTAGGGAACTGAGCCCAAACACAGTGCTAAGGTCATTTAACACACCCAGACCTGAGGCTTCTGCAGAAGACACTGAGTGGACGGTCTCAGAAGACACCGATGTGCTGGTTAAACCCAAACTTCCAATGTTCAGGAACAAGCACGGATGAACATCAGAAAGCACAAAGCAGTGCCACCATTGTGGGACCGTGCAGGACCCTGCACAGCATTCCCCTCCTCACCCCCTGCCCAGGGCATGGCCCCATCCTCCTGCTGTGCTCTGCCATGGCGTATAGATGGGATTAAACATTACCCATCCAGAGAGGAGAAAGAAAAGCAAACAAAATGGAAAGGAAATGAAAAAAAAGAAAAAAAAAAAAAAGAAAAAAAGAAGAGTAAACAGAGTGTGTGTGCCCACCTTCTCTCTTCCTGACACCACACGGAAATGAGCTTTCTTCATGGCATCCCAGCCTAGAAGGCAAAGCTCAGTTTGCAGAGACCCCAGGGGTTGCAGATGAGTCTAATGCAGATTTCCTAATGAGAGGAACTTCACTTTAACTAATCCGAGCGTAGTGTGTGAAGACCTGCAGCACCAAGTAGCACAGCTTGTCTGGGGCATGCATGCTGTGCTGCGGGCACGTCCTGCTCCAAACAAAGCCTGTCCTGAGAGCCACAGCAGGGCTCTCCTGGAGCCTCTCTTTGAGGAGCTGGGTCGCCATGGGGTCTCTCCCCATCCTCCTCATGTTCCCCTTGCTGTTGGCCAACACCCCCAGCTCCCAGAGCCCACGGAGCAAATTGGGGAACACTGTACTGCCCCACAGCCTGCTGTTTGCTACAGCCACACTGAAGCAAGAAAAAGGGCTGACCAGCAGCATCTCTCCCAGGCTGAGCCCAACAGGGAGCTGCAATCACCTCCCTGACAGAGCCCCACATCCAAACGGGCCAGGAGAGATCAGTGCTCACGGTGGGATTCTGCACCACAAGCTGGCAGAACAGATGAGCAGCTCCTTAAAGTAGATATCCACAATGTACAGAGAGAAATTATGTCAGCAGATGCTGGAAGGTTTGTGGTGCTAAAAAAAAAAAGAAAGAAGTACTCTCAAACCACCTACATGGAGTCAGCAGCTTTCTAGGACAAGGAAATCCTGCAGGAGCTGGGAGGAAACCAGTCACAGCTCCCATATGCATGAGATGTGAAAACAGAACGTGGTCCAACATGATGCCTCAAAAAGGTCGACTTCCCCAAACCACAACCAACCAGGCACCAAAATAACTGAACAAATACACCTAAATAAAACCAAATGTGGCAGCGTTCATTGGGAGATGTTTAAAGAGATTTCAGCACCGCCCTTCTCCATCCAAAAAGAGCAACGCCACATTCAACCCTGCCGCACACCTTTCAGGTCTGCAAAACTAGGAACGAGGCCGTGCACGGGAGCTCCCCACATCGCTAACAAGGACCTTTGTAAAAGAAAGCAGAGAAACACGTCACAGGGCAGTGCAGAAGTTCCGGAGGTCCTGGAACAATAAATAAAAGCCCACTCAAACACAAACGCTCGCGCCGTGCCAACATTCTCAGGCGGCAAAGGGTTGACCCAGGAAGCGCGGGCTGATAACCCTGGCTGCAGCCCACAGAGTCAGGCAAAGGGCAGAGCAAGCAGCACAGGAGATGGAAACGCAATTAGTGCTGGTCAGCACAGCTCTGAGGGAGGAGGGCCTGTCAGACCCATCTGAGGGCTTCTCTGAGAGCATACATTTGGCTGACAAAGGTAACTGTGCTGACATAACGCGTGCAGACTTGTGCGTGGCACTTGACTTGGGCTGGTATGACAGCATCCCACTAAACCCCCAGCACAAACACAAGCGCTGGGTGTGTGCATTGTAAGGGGATGGAACACTAGCAGTGCCCAGGGGGCTTGAGGGAGTTACACCCACACTCAGCTCCCTGAACAGACGACATCTCTACCAAGGAACAGGAGCCGCAAGGCAGCAGAGCAGCTCTCTGCAGGGAAGCTCCAGGCTGCACTGGGCTTTCAAAGAATGCACACTTTGGCTGCGTGCCTCTGTTTGCACAAAGTTCAGGAGAGCTACGGAAGTGCACATCCACAGCCTCTGCCCAAAGAACAGGCTCATCCTTTTAAAACGTTGACTGTTTCTTAGTGCAGTTTTCACATTTGTAAAGCTAGAAGGATTCACAAATGACAACCTGCACTCTCAGATATGCAGGAGCTCCCTGTTGGCTGCGCATCTGCACACGCCATGTAATGCACTTGCTATTTCCCACATGGGTCTGAAGTTACGCTCAGCTCCATCTAGCAACAACACAGGGAGTATCACCACCCGTCTGACACGTCCTCCTTCCCACAGGGAAAGCAGAGCACAGAGGTTTCTCCTGGCCAGTTTTAGAGGTCAGACTGTGAGGACTTCCAGCTGCCAGAAAAGTTCACTCCTCCTCATTTGCCTCCATAAAGGCACATGGACACCTCTCCCACCAGCGGAGCAGAGCTCTGCCTCATGCACAACCTTCGCCTCAGCCTTCTCAGTGTCCTGCACATTAAACACACACCAAAGCCTGTCTGAAGCTCCCTGGCTACATGAGCAGCTCCATACACATGAGTGTCTGAGTGTTACTCCAGGGAAATGAGATGTCAGAAGTTCAAGGGGTGAAGAGAGTGAAAGGCAATGAAAGCATCTAATAGCTCTCAATCCACTCGCTTCTCAAGCTGACAACAAACCACCGTCAGTCTGGGGGCTGTTTGTCCTTCCCACCTCCCACAAGCTCACACTGCTCACGTTTTGAAACAAAGCTGAAGACAATGGAAAACGTAATGTGTGTTTAGGTACCGTGGATACCATGGGGCACTTTCCTTATGCCTGTGAAAACACAGAGACTCAGCAGCAGAGCTCCTGCCCCTTACCCTGCCCCAACCAGCAGCCACACTGTGCTACCAGGAATCATCAGCTGCTGTCCCATCCGCTACTGGTACAGCCCCTACTTGTACAGAACTCTATTGAGTAACTCCACATCTACAGAAGATAGAGAGATCAGCATCTCCAGAATGCTTTTAACTTTCTCTTGTTATAAACACTGGAGACGTTTCATCCAAACCATTTAACAAGCCATAAAAGTAAAGGTCACTCGATGTCCTCTGGCTGTAAAAGCAGTCAGTGTACCCTCAGCACAAGGCACGGTGCCGCAGTACCCGGTCAGCAGCACCGTGCAGCCTGTGTGCGGCTCCCCTCGGAGCCATTTATGTACCGATATCCTCACACAACACAACTTCGAAGGCAAAAAGGAGGACACCCTCAAAACCCATCGCCACCGCTATCACTTTCCTAGATTAACTCATTACACAAACCAACACACAAAGCCTCAAAGCAGACTCTCAGAGCACCGTGAAGAAGCAGCTCTGCTCTTCTCTGCTGCCACTTGGACCTGAGAGGTCCCGCTACCTCCGCCTGCTTCCCCTGCTCCTACCCGGCTCTCTTCTTGAAACCGATGAGGGCTTTACCTGGATCGCGACCGGAGGACGGGCTCCTTTATTTGCGGCTGTCTCTGGGAGACAAAACTTCGAAGAAGTTGGAGAACAAAAAGGAAAAGAAAAAAAGAAAAAAAAAAAAAAAGCGACGTTGGGAGGGGGAGAAAAGACAAAAAAAGAAAAAAAAAACACAAAAAAAAGATAGTGAGTCCGAGCAGCCCGGGGCACTTCGGGGCCGGCGGGGAGCGGCGGGAGCCCCGCTGCCCAGCGCCCGTCCCGCACCGCCCCGAGCCCAGAGGGGCAGCGCCGCCGTGCGGGGCCGGACCCCGTCCTGCCGGGCGGCGGAGCCCCGGGCACGGTGCCGCTCCGCCCGCCGCCCCCCGCCCGCCCGCGCTCACCGGCGTTGCGGAGCTTCTTGTTCCTCAGCACCGAGATGATGACCAGCGCGTTGCCCAGCACGTCCACTACGATGGTGACGATCAGCACCGCCGCCAAGCCGCTGGCCGCCCGCCCCGCCGGACCCCCCTCCAGCCGGCATCCCGAGCAGCTCCCGTTGCTCCCCGGCCGCTCCATGCGCGCTCCGCCCGGCCCTACCGGGGCCGCCCCGGCCGCCGCCGCCCGCTCCTCCCCGCCGCGGCTCGGGGGGCTCCCGCCGCCCCCTCCCCCGGGCGGTGCCGCTGCCCGGCCCGGGGCGGGGCGGGGGGGCCGGAGCGGGGCCGGGGCAGGCGGCAGCGCTGTCCGACGGCGACACCGCGCGGCGGCGGTGGGATGCGCCCGGAGGTCCGGAGCGGAGGGGTGCACCGTGCACCGCCGCTCGCTGCTCCGCCGGCCGCGGTCTGTGTCCTGCGGGGCGGCCCCCGCACCCTCTGCGTTGGAAACTCGGTTTCGCTCCGTCCCGCCGTGAATGGGAGAGCGAGGCTCCGCCGTCGGGTTCGCTCTGCGAACGTGTGCGTCCCGCGGCCGCATCCATTCTCCGCTCGGTTTAGAAAGCAAAGCCAGAAGGCGGGTTTTAGTGGGGATGCGGTGAGCCGCGGCTGCCCCGCGCCGTCGGACGGGCTTGCAAAGGAGGGGGCTGCTGGCCCGAACGGGGCAGTGTGCAGGAGGCGTTTGGATAGAACCTTCAGTGATGTGCTGAGACTTTGTGAGCTCGGAAAGACTTAACCTACGTGTGTGGCAGCAAATGAAAGACAATTGGACACATGAAAGGCTCCTTCTTCCCGAACTATTCTATTCTTCTCTAGCCCGTCCTATCCTATCCTATCCTATCCTATCCTATCCTATCCTATCCTATCCTATCCTATCCTATCCTATCCTATCCTATCCTATCCTATCCTATCCTATCCTATCCTATCCCATCCCTTGCATGGACTTGCAGAATTCCACACAATTTTGCAAATATTTTCAGTCTATACTGAACATCTTTCTTTCTGCACAGCCTTTTGTGTCCATGCCCAGGACTCACCTGCAGTTCGGCGTAGCTCCCACACACGTCCTTTCAGCAGCTCTTGACTTCCAAGTGGTCTGGTCTGTGCTGTTTTCACCACTTTAAGACGTTTTCAGATGTGGGCTGTGATTTCCAAGGACCTTGGCTGAAATGCAGGTGCCTCAGGTTTGCTGGCTGCTGAACCTAAGGAATTCTGGCTGAAATCAAAGGCAAAGCTGCGCTTTCAGCAGATGTGTGTGATGCCATCTCTGCCAGCTGGGAGGTTTTCAAGAGTACCAGCAAACCCACACCACACTGACCATCTCCTGCCAGCATCAAACCCACTCACACTGCCCCAGCCCCCATCAAGGCAGCTGCCAAGCTGTGTGCCCCATGGGGTCCTGCCTTATGGTGCCAATGAGCAGACAGTTGCTGAATGACCTGATGCAGGGTGTCATAAACCCACTGCTCCCACAGCTGCAGAGCAGGGCTGCTTGTTGGGCAATGTCCTGGGCAAGAGCAACCATGGAAGCATCGAAGATGCCCAAAGTCTTTGGCCTCACTTATGTTATATATAAATACATATGGACATACATACATATTTAGTAGTATGATGAAGTAAGAAATGTTTTTTACCTGGTAACTTTCTTCGGTGCAAAACTGAGGGCTTCACCAAGCAGTCATTTCTCCAGCACAGAGCCCTGGTGAGCAGCTCTGCTGGGCGCATCTGCACAGTTAGAGCAGCCCATCTCCCTATGACACTCAGAAGAAATTATGATAGATGGAGTGAGCAACTGTTTTCATCGGCAGAGCAATTGAGATGGATCGCTCTCGGGCCGTTTCCTCCCACCTTCCTGCTAAATGGACTCTTCACAGTTTCAATTAAGATAAAGCTGGTGTGCCAGGAACCAGTGGCAAGGAAAGAAAGGAAGGTGGATGGATCAATAAGACCTTCCTAATTATGCTTTGTCAGAACCTCTGATGTAAATCATGCTGAAATAAAAATATTCAGAGTGTTAGGCTCGTTTGATTGTGCAAGAACTGCAAGTGTGATCACAGGAGAAGGTGACCAAATGAGGGTCAGCAACCAGAGCTCCGTGATTCCCAAAGCACACATGGCACACACACATACACAGAGGAAGATGGAGCAGAACACACCTGGTGCACACAGGGCTGGAGCGCTGCCTTCCCCTCCCACCTTCTCCACTGTGTTCAGATCGGAAAGAGTTAACCAGGTGTATGGCAACAAATGAAAGCTTGCATAATTGAAAGATAGCTGAGGCATTAATCTTCCTCCTCGGTACCTTGAGTCCTCTTTAAAAAGATTATTTTGTCTTCAGAGACAGCTCTAATGCTACTTAATGAATAGCTTATAAATGAAGGATTCTTTCCCCTGTACAGGGATGGGCTGACTGCTACACTGATTTCTGTCAGCGTAAAAGAGACCATTGACTTTTGTCAAATACACAAAGATAACATCCTCCTCACACGTGAGCCCAAATGTAGTGCCTGGACAAGTGGCTGCATGGGGCTGACTGCAGACAGGGCTTGCTCATGGAACTGAGACTTCCAGAGCAAAAAGAGGAAAATATTAAAAATAAAGAATTTAATAGAGAGAGCACTCAATATTGTTCCCATTGAGATTTCTGGCAGCTCCCTTCCACCGCTCACATTGCTGTCCCTTTTGAAAGCAGGGATGCTACTGCTTGCACAGCCCCAGCACTGGTGCCCACAGGGATGCTGCGGGGTGGCTCCTGCTTGTCCCATGACTATTAGCCCCCCTCCTCCCTCCTGGTTCTGCCAGTTCTTCCTTCTAGCCCTAAGCCCAGTATCCTGTCCTGTTCAGAGGGAGCTGGAGGTTGGACACACCAAGGTCTCATCTGGTTTTCCTCCAGCTGTGTTCAGAACAGGGACTTAAGCTTGTACCCTGGTTGTGCTTCAGCCCCAATAAAAGAGACAGTTACCAGCCCACAAGGAGACAGGACAGGGAAATCCCAGGTACCCCTCACCTGCCGGCATTTCTTTTGCAGCCCCAGCACCCTCCCCAGCTCCACACAGCAGAGCCAGCCCAGCTACCTGTGCTTGCTTACCCAGCCTGGTGTACCATCACTCCTGTCAACATCCTCCCTCCTCTTCCATTGGTACAAAGCTGTCATGGTTCTTAATTGCACACTAAGCGGCACCACTGCACCCACAGCAAGGGGCTCTGCTACCTGCAGCTGCTTGCAAAGGCCTCTTTTCTTCATCCTCATTATGGGAAATAGCCTGCACGGATCCAGCCACTGACGGAGACACTTCCTCTTATGAAGTGTATTGCTTTCTGCTGTCAATTACGAGCAGAGTGCTCGACAGCCCACTGCAAATTGCTGGGTGAAAGCATAAATAGGAGTGCAGAGCCCTGATTGCATTCCTGGTGTCAGACTTGCTAAAACAGCTGATAGAAATGCAGAGGTCAGGAGAAAAAGAGTGCGTTATCAGAGCCCTGTGGGACTGCTGGCACAGACAGAGATGGCCGACCGCCTTTTCCATTTCTCCACTGGCCACGTTTTGGTCAGTAACCTCCTGGACCCCTGTGCTCCCAGTGCCCTCCCCATGGAAGCTCCATTAGGGAAACCTCCCACACAACACCAGCTCTGTGCTGAGCCCAGCAGCATTTCCACAGGCTCTGCAGGTCAGTATTAATCCCGCCAGCAGTGCTCCTGCCCACTGCAGCCAGTCCTTATCCAGAGGAGCCCCCAGCCCCAACCCTGCTGGGGACTCATCTCCTGCTCCTTCTGGGCATCCCACACATCTCCCACGTGGGACAGCTGCCTGCTTTGGGATTCCTTTGGTGGAAAAGCTCACCTTGATCAGTAGCTGCACTTACCTTTACGGCAAGATGAAAGTCATACTTGAATTCCTGTGGCTGTACAGGGACCGAGCTGCCAGTGTCTGCCTCCTGTTGCTCTGCTCTGCCACAGGCACTCCAGCCCCAGCTTTATGCAGCCACACAGAAGCCCAAGCCAGGCTTCATAACAGGTGTGAAATTTCATTTAACACAGCTTTAGAAAAGGGAAAAAAGGGGAAAGAGGAGAAAAGAGAAGGACTTACATGTCTCAGGTTCACTCCACACCCCTGAAACTCTGACTGGAAGAAGCAAATTTGGAGTTTCAAATCTGTCTGTAAAGCCTTACAGGTTTGGCACACCAAAAGAAAACTGGTGTGCAGCACTGCCCCATGTCACACTGCAAGGAGGGGCAGCCCCTGGCACCTGGGCTGGATACAGATCCCATGTGAGGGCACGGCTCACAGGGAGCAGGGCAGAGGGCTGCAACCCAGACATCACCCCCACTGCAGGAGAAAGTTGCCAGGGATATTTAGAGTTTGTATGTGTCTTACATTTGTGTGTGTGTGTGTATATATATATATATATATATATGTAAAGACTGACAAGGCGTTTCTATATATGCAGTGTGAGCAGGGTGTTGCTATAGCGATCTTAATTTCACATTCCTTACATTAAGGAGAATACTGCAAGTTGTTTGGCATTGGGACTGTCTCTTTGTCATGGTGCGTGCAGCACTCAGCCCAGCAGGGCTCCGGTCTCTTCTGGAGCTATGGAAATAGAAATCACTGCAAACAATAACGCTGCCATCACTGTGCAGCAGCCTCAGATGCAGAGTCCTTTAAAGAAGGGAAGCAAAAAAAAAAAGAAAATGATGCAGACAGCAAAAGAGACGACACGTACAGCCAAACCAGGCTGCAGCACTATGAGCTCAGCCCATGCTATGGTGGGAGACTTGGCTGGCAGCCCTGGCAACACTGTGGGCATCACTAGGCTGTGCTTAGTTCTGCCTCCCCTAAGGGAGCAAACCTCCTCACCACTCCAGAACAGCAGAAGTGGACAGGACTCTGTTAAGCTGTAAAAAAGCAAAGCTTCAGGGCTCCTTGCTGGGGACACCTGGCCACCAGCAGTCAGTGTAGGGCACAGCAACAGGTCCTGCAGCCATAGCAAGCAGATCAGCGTGAAATCATCATCTATCAGGGTTAAACATGATGCATCTCCTCCCTGTCTTCCCCAGCAGGGCTGCATCAAGGTGCCTTGTGTTTCTTCCTCTGCAAAGGAAAACATGGGGCAGTCACTGACAGTGGGAGGTCAGCGCTGGGAGGGAGGCCAGCCTTGTGGCAGTGGGGGTAAGAGTTAGGGAACACAGATGCATTACTGTCATCCCCAGACTTAAACAAATGGAGGGTGTCACATGAAACTACACTGCTTTGACATTCAGAGGGGGAAATATTTACCTTGCGTGCAGAAATAGATGTTATGCTCTATGAGTCATATCAAAGCTTTTATGCTGAAAACTCCTCTGTGGATGAGAATAGTGATATTTCTCATCACGGTCCTGATCCAGCCGCTCTATTTGCAGAGCTGAAGGATCAGGTAGGGCCACGTTCTCCAGACGATCTGTTGATGGGATGAGCTCTTCCAGGGAGCTGGATGACACCTGCACCTCCCACTGCCCACACAGCCCCAGGGGAAGAGCTGGGTACCCCCAGCCCTGCATCCCACTGCCAGCACACCTGGCCTACACATCTCATGCCAGCACCCATGTTAGGGATGTGAATATGCACCCATTCATGAGCCCTCACTATGTGGGGCTGGATCCCAGCCCTGTGGCTGTACTGGATGAGCCATCCAGCTCTTCTGCCTGCAGGAAAGGCCGTGGCACTGCCAGAGCACAGCCGCTGGTGATTGCTTTGGGAAGAAGCTTCATTTCTCACTGATCGCATTAGAAGCGCAGGATGGATTACTGCATGGAGTAACCTTGATAGCTGAGAAATCCAGCGTATGCAAATATGAGACTTAAATGGCTCTTTCTACAAAAGATTAGCCAGCACATTGACATCTCTGTGATGTGGCACCAGGAAACAGACCGGTATGTAAGAGCAGAGCCTTTGTCACAAGCCACAGCACGCAATCTACTGCCATCCACAAACACAGCTCATCCTCATAAGCACAGCGCTCTGCACTCCTGCTCACCCTGCTACACATCTGTGTCCTCATGCCAGCAGGTGCTCACTAAAATGATGCTACACAGTTGAAACCATAGTGTGGAGCTGCTGGTAGCACCCAGGAGCCCCTCTGTCAGCACTAACCTCAGCCCAGGGCCAGCCTGGCCTCTTTCCCCTCCTCCAGCCCCACAGAGCTCAGCATTAGAAGCATGAGTGAAGATAGGAGTGAAAACAGCACAAAACTCACAGCTCCCCCAGTGTAATGCTGCCCACTGCCCCAGCTCTCATGGTGCCAGGCTGCAGCCAGCCCTCTGGGCACCCAGTGGGACACAGCACACACAGCCCATCCCCAGCCGGGAGGCAGCCAGGAGCCATGGCCAGGCACCTGGCATGGGTGCAGCGGGTCCTGGGCTGCCCAGGATGTGCAGGGCTGCTCGGGATGCTGCGCAATTCAAGACAGTCGCCTGAAGATGGCAAGCCAACACTGCTGCTTATCATACATGCAAATAACCCTGCTGGAGGAGGAAGGGGCTCCCTACAAATATCAGGACTATATTCTCAGCCCATAGAACGCCAGAGCAGAATTTAAATTAACGGTGTTTGTCGAGGTCTGAGCCTTTCCCTCTCCTCCTCTTTGTTCAGCACTGCCCAGCTCGCAGAACTGCACGTGGCACACCTGGTACTGCACCACTCCTCCAGCCTGAATGCAAAGTCTGAGGAAAAAATTGCAACGCATCCATTGGCACCAGGGAGCCATAGAGCCAGCGTGTGCATGCAATAATTTATCCTAAGCCTTCTAGTGGCATTTTATGTCTTTTTGCTGTAGTGCTATTACAGCTTTGATTACTCCATTTTTATGTTTGTCAGCACAGCATATGGGTGAGATAATTTGTATTCAAAGTATTAAACTGGCAGTGTAAATTATTAAAGACCCAATTCATAAAAGCATTACACACTACATGCAGATCCCTTCTCCTCAACGCTTCTCTCTCCATTTCACAGACCTGACTTAACCAAGGGCTGCCAGCAGCCCTGGGCACAGGGGGACCCCACAGAGCAGATGTGGGACAGGAATGCCGCCCCATGCGACTCGCTCCTCCCCATACGCCTGCTGTCCCCAGTGTCTCATTCCAACATCTCTGAAGATACAATGGAGAAGAACACGTTTCCCCATCTTCTCCATTTGCTACAGAGCACCCTGTGAAAGCTGCCACTCCTGCCAGGAAATGCAGCATTTCAGCTGTAGCCCCTGCAAGGAGGGGTGGCTGATTCCGGCGGCTGCTCACCAGATCATACACAGCACCATCATATTAAGCAGATGCCGTCTTCTGTTTTTCTCATTACTGAGATTTACTACCTTATAAGCTTATTATTGACGGAGGCTTTAGGCTCTCCTCAGGGTTGGGACGAGGGGAAGGCAGCATCCCAGCCACAAGAGCATCCCCAGCACAGCTCTTTGTGTGGCCCCAGTGTTTCACCGTGCCCTGCAGCTAGTGCAGAACGAGGTACCAAGTGAAGGTGCTGCGTTCTCACACCTGCACGCACCATGGCTCACTACAGAGTGCAGGCAGGATGAAAGCAGGGGCAAAGCCAAGTGCTGGAGGTGAAGGAGAAGAACAGAGAAACAGCACACGCTGAGATGCAAGAACAGAGATGGCTTTTGGAAGAAAAAACAACAACAAAAAGAAGTAAACAAACAAGCGAAACAAAAACAGAATAGTCAAGCCACTCTTTGGCTATTTCTGCTCACAACACATTAATTCCTTTTCCAATATTTTGCTTTCAAAACCTTTTCCTTTCATTCCCATTTCATCACCAAATAAAAGAAAGACAACCTCCAACATGCCCCACTCCCCCAGCCTGGGCAGAACCAGGAGTTGGGCTTGAAGGTGCTCACGGCTTGAAGGTGGTCATGGCTTTTTCATTAAAGGCAGGGGACTCTAGTAGGGAGGGGTTGCTCTACATATAGCACAAGTAACTGGTTTCGGAGCAGCCCCTGACAATGGCTGTGCCCAGTGGCCAGCCAAGCCGCCCCCAGCACAGCAGGCTTCCAGATGTCCAGCCTCCCTCCCGCCTCAGACTCCTAATCCCCTACTTTGTCTGAGCTCTGGCTGATTTCTGATGCATTCAGCTTACCCAGCTGCTAGCAAACATCTGAATATTTCCCCCTTCCCTCTCACATTTCACCTTGGAGGAGAAGCGCTTCACCATCCTCAGCTCCGCCTTTATCAAGGCAATTAGTCCAACACAAAAGCGGTGAATGGGACCAGGAGAAGATCACTGGCCTGTAAAATCCCCAATATTTCAAGACGGGCTGAGGCCAAATATGACTGCTGGAAAAAGGAAAAGGGTGAGTAACCGGAGCGCCGGCCTTTCTGCTCACAAAGCAAAATTAACAGCTCAGCAGATCCATGAAGATACAAAGCAGCTAAAACAACGTAAAGGAAAGTTTACAAACACAGCAGCTGTAATTCCTTCCATAACATCAGAGGACCAAAGTTTGCGAGGAACAAAAGGAAATGATTAACAGGGGAAATATGCATGGTACAAAAAAGACTTTTTAGTCCAAAAAAGGGATGTCCATATTTAGAAACGCTTGATTCTCATTGTCAGGGCCTTGCTTTTCCTGAATGCATTTCTCCTCCATGAAAGAAAGAAGTCACAAAGGGAGTTTGTGGGCTGCTATGCCACATGTACACAGAACACTGCTTATGTTCCTCGAGGAACAAGGGAAAAATGCAAAGACTGCAGAGCAAGTAAATAAATAAGCAGAAACTTCTTGTCCTTATTTGGGAGATGACTCCTGCCGAATGCATTCAAAAGCAAGGTGACAAATGTGCTTTGGCCACTCCTTGCTTGCATCTCCCACCACCAACATCCTACTGGTGGCACAAGTGCCACCGCCACCCCCCAGCCAACGAGCAGTGTGAGCCTCAGATCCTCAGTGAGACATCCAAGCCGGTCTTGAACATCTCCAAAGGAGACTCCACAGCCTCCCTGGGCAGCTTGTTCCAGTGCTCCATCACCTTCACCATGAAGTTCTTATGCAGAACTTTGTATACTTCAGTTTGTGGCCATTTCCACTTGTCCTGTCACCACATACCACTCAGAAAAGACTGGTCTCATCCCTTTGCCACCCGCTCTTAGATTTTTATAGACACTGATCAGACCCTCTCTGAGTCCTTTTCTCTCAAGGCTGAACAGACCCAGGTCACTCAGTCTTCCCCCATAAGAGAGATGCTCCAGGCCCTGTGTCATCTTTGTGGCCCTCTGCTGGTCTCTTTCCAGGAGATCCCTGTCTTTTTTGTACCAGGGAGCCCACAACTAAAACTAACAGGCTGCTTCAAAACACATGCATTAGGGCACCGACACAAGCAGCAGGAAGCAATCCCATAGAACTGGGGCCAACCCCTGTGTTGGGGCTGCGCTGAAGCAGTTCCACCTCAGAGCCCGCCCAAGTCCCAGGGTGTGCATTCAGTTCACACAAAACATTTACCAGACTTCAACCGGATTTACAATTGTATGGGCTACAGAGCAGCAGGAGAGCACCGCCTCACAGCCCCAGCTCTCCCTGCCACACCATGGGGCTGAGCAAGGAAAGGGGCAGGCTCTACCCTGCATCAGCACAGCCCAGTCCGTGCTACACCTTCCCCAGCCAGATTGGTTTGATCTATTTCATCGTTATCCTTCTCTACGCAGAGTGGAGCTAATAAGAGACGCATTTACTCTGCACAGCTTCGGCGTAAAGTTGAGCAAGGAGTTTCAGCTGCACAGCAGCCCAAAGCAGAACCGTCTGTTTGGAACACCACAAACATGTCAGAGCATTCTATCAAATAAACCGAGCCGTGTGAAATTAAGCAGTTCCCAATACTTCAGATGACAACATCTCTGAACACAAATCAGCAATGGTGGAGCGGGAGAAAAAAATCCTACACTATTTATATACATTCACACTGTGGTATTTATCAATGGCAGAGCACCAAGAGGATAGAAGCACCAGCACTGCATCTGCAATACCCAAATTCAAGTCCCCAGGGTCCTGTGCTAGCACTGTATTGACCAGCATCCCCCAGGCATGCCGTATTTCAGGAACTTGCCAGGCAGGAACAGGTAGTGCCTACAGTACAAGACCTTCATCGAGCCCTGCAACTTGATAGATTTCCAATATAACAAAGACAAAGAGGTGTGAGCTCCAGCTCTTATTTGCTAATACTATCAATAGGGACTCAGCTCACTAGCAGTTAATTCAAAGCCAAGCTCGATTTGCACAGCAGCGATCTACACTAATTCCCATATGTGGCTAAAGGGAGATTTTGCCAACTAGACAATAGGAACCAGCATTAGAGCTCCTGAAACGATGCCATCGCTTTTCTCTTCTGCTCCACCACTTCCCATCACATTTCCACGTGCTGGCATCTCGTCTTCTCCCTCGTGACACAAGAGGCACAGGAAAGGCAGGCGATACAAGGGTACCTGTTTCTTTTCCAGGCACGGTTTTATTCAGCCTTTTTAAAACACAACTTCCCATAAAATGGGAGCCAATTTCACACTTCTTTTGTTGTAGTTCATTAAAGACATTTAAGAATTGCCATCATTAAGCAATTACAGAAATATTTCCAAGATCCAACCAACACTAAACCATAAAAAAAGGAGGAAAAAAAAAAAAAATCACCACGTGCGGTTATACTCCATAAAAGTTTCTAACTTGTTTCTGCTCTCGGGTCCTACTCTATCTCAACATTAGATCAGTGTTTTGCCACAATACCGCAGTTATCGAGAGGTCACAGAAAGCCAGACACACGCCCAGTCAGGCGGTGAAGCTGTTTCTCCTCACCATCATTGCTCCTCCTGCCTGCAAGCCCAGCCCTCGTGCATCTGCAGTTGGGCTCAGAGCTGGCAGCACCCATATACCCACAGAGCACTTATCCTCTCCTGCCAAGCGGGCAGCACGCGGCAGCGCACATCTGACGGTGTCACGGTGAGCACATCTGCATGCCCACCTCCTCCTGGCCAAGCAGACGGGCTGCAAGCCACAGCCAGGACATGAGGGAGAGGGTCAGAGCCACCAGACCTGGACTGAGCACACGGCAGCTCGATCCCAGGCAGGGGGATCGATCCCAGGCAGCACCCCGCTGGAATTGGGAAGCTCAGGTCTGCACTGTGCTGCGGTCAGTGCATGCGGAGGGAAAGAGGTGTGCCATGCCCCTGCCCTGCAGCACCCGGTCACCTGGTGTCGATGGGAAGGACACAGAGCGGAGCACCTGCAGCACACTCCTAGTGCAGCAGCCAGCCCAGGCGCCTCGCTCCTGCCGAGGGTTAAGATGCTAGAAAAAACCACAAGTCTGAAACAGTTTAACACAGGACAAAAAAGGCACATTTTAATATGTACAGCAATGCATTCGGGCTATAAATTTACCCAACACAACTGGAAAAAAAAAATTAAAAATAATAAAAAAAAAAATCCAAACTATGCTTTTATACTTATTCCATAGTATCAGCCTCATTCCTAGCCACCTACCTTTCTCTGCATCTCTTGAATGCTGCTATATACACACACAAACAAACAATTACGTCATGAATGTTCATTTAGGCTCCCAAGTTCAAGTAATAAAGTTCAAACTTGCATAGCATCTTATGCCACTCAGCCATAAACAGTTAGCATTGCATATTAGCTGGAGCAGCCTTTTCTCTTTCAATTCAGCCAGTTTTGGCTGGCCACCATTTATCTTTTTATGGTTAATCCTTGAGTCAGAATGTTTCCTAAGTCACCAGCCCTGAGGGATGCCACAGACTTCGAAATGAACCTCTCAAGATCCTTTTTAAAAACCAGAAATTCCGAGTGTCGTCAAGAACAGTTTTAAAAATGTAATACTGTTTATTTTGCTTCAAAAACATTTCAGCATTCTAAACATACAAAAAAAAAAAAAAAAACCAAAAAAACAAAACCAAAAAAACAAAAAAAAAACCCAGAACGTTGCAAATTCGTTTTTAAGTACAGAGTGTTTTTGAACTTGAGTTTGCTGCACCGGCTCTTCACTGAGTTTGACGATGAAGAGATGTCTACAGTTTCAGTTTAAAAACTACCGCACTTAACTAAAAAAATCCGTACACTTCTCATGCCAGCTGAACCCCCTTCCACAACTAAGAATGGCAGCAGAATGCTATTTCACTATATACAGAAAGACAACTTGAAGCTAAATGGACGCCCACTGTAGTGTAAATAGATCTACCCTCACAGTGCATGCTTCGGGCCATGGCACCCCGGGGAACGTACGGCCTCTCCAGTAATCACTGCTCCTCTAAGGCATCATAACTCTAAGCATGTACCACAAGAATCTGTCTAGTTTTTACAAACTATAGATATGTACAGTTTATAACCCAGGATTTTCTAGCCAATAACCATATAGTAACACCACCTTACAAATTAAAAAAATGCTTGAAACATTTTTAAATGCTTTGTTACACCAACAGCAAAGTGCACAGAGTTAGGAGAACACTAGAGGGCCTTTTCATTTTAAAAATGTTTGGAAATATGTACAACTTTGATACAGTTTCAGGGTGTTAATTACACCCATGGCCACTTCATGTAAACCAGTTACAATTTCTAGAGCACTTTTAGAAACTACAACGCGATCGGAATCCAAATTATTTCTTTTTTTCTTTTAATTAAGCCTAATAAGGGCAAAAGGCGCCATCTCAAATGAGAGGTGCCGCGTTTACGGTGTTTCCCCTACTCTATGGTATTCACATGGAGACAAGTATAGTACAGTTTTATTCGTCATCATCATCTTCATCCTCCTCTTCTTCATCCTCCTCCTCCTCTTCGTCTTCTTCCTCTACCTTTTTCCGAGCAGCTTTGGTTGCCGCTCCCTTTGCGCCATCAAACTTTCCTTTAGACTTGTAGTCTGCAACATCCTGCAAAGTCAAGGGGACGTCTTAATTTGCTCTAAGTGCCAAACACCCAACGTTTACACAGCGGTGCAGGTTAGAGGACGGGACTGTCTTCCTGCAGCCACAGCCCCAGTGGGCAGGCAACCCTGAGCCCCACGCTCATCATTAATTATCTGAGGGTGAGGGAAGCCAATCTCTTGTCACTTCCCTGCTAGCATGACATAGCTCCCCTAACAGCACAGCAACCTCTCCGCTGCAGCTACAGGTGTGCTTTGCCTGGGGATATTCCTCCCTGCCTGCCTTTACCCGACTGGAACCCGAGCTACATCCAAAGTGAGAGCTGGGCCCCGCAGCACAACGAGAGCGCCTAACTGCCAACAGCTGTGGGCAGCACAGCCCCACTGCTCAGCCCCATCTGTCACAAAGAGGCACCAGCAAAGGAGCCCGTAAGGAGAGACGCGTTCCAACGGCCTTACCTTCTCGTACTTCTCCTTCAGCTTAGCGGCCTTATTGTTATAAGGCTGCTTTTCACCATCGCTGAGGTTGTTCCACATCTCACCAAGCTTCTTTGCTACGTCCCCAATGGATATACCAGGGTTTGTGGACTTGATCTTGGGGCGGAACTCTGAGCAGAACAGGAAGAAGCCAGACCTGGGGAGAAGCACCAGAGGACAGGGGTCAGCACAGCAGCACACCCCAGCAGCAGCCCTGCAGCACAACATCCTCACCTACACCTACGAGTGGACAACAAGTTGCTTTTTTAACTATTACTTTTTTGTAGTACGTATTTTGGTTTTACTGTGGGCCAAACATGCAGCCTTAGACCTTATTTTGTTTCTACTATGCTCTTTCTATCTGTAATTCCACCTTCGATGTACAAGTCTCACTGCAGCCCTGCTGTCCACATCCTTCACCACCGTGATTTTAAGGGTATGAGTATCGACAGCTCCGCCAGCACTCCATATGCTCAGGGTTACAGGCAGCCCAGAATCCCACAAAACACCTATTTACACCACTACTACTACTTCAACACCCACAGTATGTCCCACTGAACTCTTTTATCACAAGCAACAGGCAAGTTGTAAGGGCTGCAAGATGAAGCACGGTAACACCTTGTGCTACCTCAGGTACTTACGGTGGTCGCTTTGGGGCGTTGGGGTCCTTCTTCTTCTTGCCACCCTTAGCTGGGCCGTAGTCCTTCATTTCTCTATCATATCGTACCTTATCGGCCTTTGCCATTTCATCAAATTTAGCCTTCTCCTTGCTTGACATAGTCTAGAAAAACACACAAAAACCACAAGACACCGAGCCACGTGACCACCCAATGTTCAATAGCTGGCAAACTTTGAGTACACAAGCCAACACATGCCAGCTCCACAGGGCCATTTCAGAATGTGTTTGTTTTCTAATGGACCACTGTGGGGACCAAGGTCCTGGCCAGGGCAGTGGCCACAGCCAGCACTGTACAAGGGAGGCGGCCAGGTTGGCACAAGAGATCACAGCTCTTACAGGGGACAACAGCAGAACATAGGGCAGGGACACAGCATGCGGACCAGAGCAGCAGTAGCAGCATCCCCCTCTGCACTCAGATTGGCACAAGCAACACAAGTGGATAACAGGACAAGTCATCACTTCCAATTAAGTACCTTCCACCTCTCCGAGCACTTCTTAGAGAACTCTGCAAAGTTGACGGGAACCTCTGGGTTCTTCTTCTTGTGCTCCTCACGGCACGTCTGCACAAAGAAGGCATAGGCAGACATCTTGCCCTTGGGCTTCTTCGGGTCACCTTTAGCCATCCTGACTCTGTGAGGCAGAAAGGAGAATGGAACGTGTGAGCTTCAGAACACTCCAGTGTGTGTACAACATGCACCTGTTTGTACATCAGCACCCCCAG
This sequence comes from Coturnix japonica, assembly GCF_054131305.1. Classification (NCBI taxonomy): domain Eukaryota; kingdom Metazoa; phylum Chordata; class Aves; order Galliformes; family Phasianidae; genus Coturnix; species Coturnix japonica. Next base: position 24,926,067 of record NC_140666.1, read on the forward strand.
AAGCAACCTGCCCTCACTCACACCTCTCTTCCCACAACACCCCTGGCTCTGCAATTATTCTTCCTTGGGCTGCAGACCTGAGCCAAGTGGAACCCATCATGAGTGAAGTTTTACATTGATATGTTTACATTAAGCCAAAGGATGGGAGCTGGGCCATTAGGCTCACAATACTGCTGCCCATAAAGCACTACACGGGAACCAGTAGGAGGTGTTTGAGTTGGTCCCCACAGCAAGACTTGAGCCACATGTTCGGCACCAGCTCTGCCTCACCCCCAAGCTGGGGGCAGCTCCCAAAGTGGAAGGGCACACGGATCCCACCCCACAGGAGTGGGATCTAAGCCCTAAGCCCTGCAGACAGCGTGGTACGGGTGGGTGCAGGCAGGTGAGCGTGCCTCAGCCAGCACAATGCTGGGCGCAAGGGGCAAACTTTGGGACCGACGTCCCCCACCCTGTCTGCTTTTCCCTCGGGGAATAAACACATTCCCACAGCCACGCTCCCTGTTCACGGCTTTCCAGCGCTCTGAAAACCCGGTGTTTATCGGTGCGACACGGCGAGGTGCCGCCACGGGGCTGGAGGGCCCGGCCCGCTGCTGCCGCCGCTCGGGGCCGGCGGGGCGAGGCGAGGCGAGGCGCGGGACGGGCCGCGGCCTGGCCGCCAAGTTGGGGGCGCGCAGGCCCGGCCTCCTCCCGCCATCTTCTGCCCCCGCCGCCAAGGTCACCGGCGGCGGCCGCGGGCACCCGCGGCGGGGCCGGGCCGGCGGCACGGCGGGCGGGCGGAGGGGGCAGCGGCGGCGACGGACACCGATAATTCATCTTCCATTTTGTGCGCCGCCTCCCGATGAAAGAAACTGCCCCTGAAATGCGGCGGGGCGCCGGGCGGGGGGCGCGGGGCGGCGGTCGGGGGCGGCGGAGCGGCGGCACGGCCCGCGGCGGCGGCGGGGCTGGGCTCGGAGCGGGGAGCGGGAGCGTCGGCCGCGCCGCTCTCCCGGTCCGGCCCCGCTCGCTAAGATGGCTTCTGCCGGCGCGGCGCGGCGCGCTAACAAAGCCGCGCTCCCCCTCCGCCGCGCTCTGCCCCCGCGCCCGCCGCCCCCGGCCTCGGCCCCGCCGAAACGCCGCCCCCGGCGGGAAGGGGCTCCGGGGCGGCCCCACGGGCGCGGGGGCGGCGGGGCCGGGGCGCGGAGCGGGCCGGAGGCGGCCCCCCCCCCCCAGGCTGCTTAGCGCAATGCTCTGTAACAAAGGCTCCCGTGCAGCCATTATAGCCGCGGCTCCGCTCCTCCGCGCCGCGAGAAAAAAGTGCCGCGGGGCTCCGGGCGGCCCCCGATGGCCCGACCGAGAGCGCGGGGCCACGGGGGGGGACGGCCCGGGCCGAAAGCGAAGGGTTCGGGCTCTCGACGGGGCACGGGGGGGGGCAGCGTTCCCCCGCCGCGACCCCCTCCCGCCGCCGCACGTCTTTCTTCCCCGCGCCGCGCTCCGGCGCCAGCCATGTTATGCGCGGCGGGCACGGCCGGGCGGCCAACGAGAGCGCGGCCACACGAGCGGCCCGGGCCGGACCGGGGAGCGGCGGCGCGGGCGGGCGGAAAGGATCGGGGCGCGGGAGGCGGCGGCCACGGTCCCGGCGTGGGGCCGGACGCGGCGCGGCTCCCTGTCACCGCCGGAGCGACAGCCATGTTAATGCGAAGCCACACGGCGACGCGCCGAGCGCCTGCAACTTTCCCCCGCCGCTCCTCGCCGCGCCGCTCCCAGCCGGGGCACACACACGGCGTTACACGGCCGGGGCCGAGCGGCGGCATCGGGCGGCGGGAGGAGCCCGGCCCGGGCGGGACGGGGCGGCGGTCCCACGGCGGGCAGCGGCAACACGGAACCAGCGGGTGGGCGCGGGGCGACCCGGGGCGAGGGGGAGGGGGGGGGTCCCGGCTGGGCAGCGCGGGGAACGGGGACGGGGCGGCCGCCGCGCCCCGCTCCGCCCGCAGCACCGCGCCGCGCCTTATGTATCCCGGCCCCGCCGCGACCCGCGCGAGGGGAGAAAGTTTTGGGGAATTCTTTTTTAATAAGGAAAAAAAAAAAAATAAAAAGACGGAAGAAAAAAAAAAAAAAAAGCGGAAAAAAAAAAAAAACGGGAAAAAAAAAAAAAAAAGGCTCGGTAGAAGGAGAGGAGCGGGCCGGCAGCGCGGGGCAGCGCGGGGCGCGGAGCACAGCGGGCAGCCGCCCCCCGAAAAGTTGCGTTGGGGCCGCACGTACCTGTATTGTTCGCGGCAGTGTGCGGGAGCGGAGCGCAGGGCACGGCGCGGGCTCGGCGCGGCTCAGCCTCGCGTTGGCTGCCTACGAGAGCGGCCTGATTGGCTGCGGGGCTCCGGCGTTTAAAACAACCTCCTCGGCCGCCGATTGGAGCCCCGCGTCATGAATATTAAGCGCGGCCGCCCGGCGGTTGGCGGGCGCGGGTGAGGTCAGGCGTTCAAAACCGGCGCCCGCCGGGGAACGGGGAGCGCGGCCCGACCCGCACCCCGATATATAGAGCTACAGCCACGTGGCTGCCACGGCCCCGCCACACGGGTGACCCCCGTTAGGATGGGGCACAGCTCGGAACCGCCGGCCCCATGTGCAGAGTTCGGTTCTGGCAGGTAGTACAGCGGGTGAGCCCCGTCCCGCTGCTGACAGCATCATTGCTGCGGTACACGCGGCTCCGCATCACACAGCCGGGCTGGCACCGCACGGGCCAACAGAGCACCCAGAACCATAAAGAACCTCAACACACACCACGCCAGCGCACGGAATCCCGCTGCCTTCAAGGATGGAAGCTTCCTCCGCCGGTCTGCTACTGTGGCCGGCTCGGAGAACCGAGCTGTTGATCCAGGGCTGGGGTGGAAGGCACGTACAGATAACCAGAAGGAGCGGTTGCCCTCTTTAAGGCACAGATAGTGACAAGGAGCCTCGCCAGGCAGCGGGTTCTCCTTGAGCCCTCGTGTGTCTCACAGCACACAGCTGCAGGTTGACACTATCACATCAGCCTCCTGAGTGCTGACCCTCTGAGAAGGCACAGAGTTTCACAGAGAATTTAGCCAAAGTCCTGCTCCTTCTCAGCCCAAACCCAGTTATCGTCTGCACTCTGAAGCTGCCAAGGTCTACAGTGACCTTCCATGCTGCCCTGGGTCCTGCAGAGTGCCCTGCAGAACCAGCCCAGCTCTTCTCTCGCCCTAGTTCCACGTTCTCAAACCAAAAGCTCAAAACAAGGGGCTCATTCATAAACATTAATGAGCCTACCTGAGGGACTTTATTCTGTAGCATCATCATAAAATAACACAAGCAACACTACTGCGGGATGATCTCTTTGTAGCTGACAACATCCCTCTCACCTATTTTTAGGGATACTTTAAAGCATTTCAAACTAGTTGAATAATTAAGGCTTTATTATTTTTTTCTTTAGCTCTGGAGTTGTATGGTTTTTTGCTCTGGAGCACCTTCTTCCTCGAGTTATGACCGGCCTACAGAGCACGCCAGGCTGGAGCAGCCCTGCTCATCACCTCCTGAGCATCCCTCCCATTTCTCATAAGCCAAGAGAAACAGCCCCTGAGATGCTTGTTCTAAGAAGGTCAGGAAAATTCTGACAGCTGGTCAAGGGGCAAAGGAGACACTGGTAGCTGGGGGACAGCCGGGTGGAAGGCTTTTGTCCCAGCACTCACAGCACGGTTTTGAAAGCACTGGAGAACTGAGTAATAAACAGGTGAACATAACACCCCAGGAAACACATCGACTCACCCCAGAGCCGCCACTGCCAAAACAAATACTCCCCCAGTGCCCTCTGCACCATGCACTGCATCTGGCCCAGCATCTGAGCACCTTCCTGCGGTGCACCAAGAAAGCAGCACAGAAAATTAGCTGAGCAAACTTAGTGTTTTTCCACAACACCTTCCAGGCCACGTGATCCCGCTTCCTTCTGCAGCCTGGCTCTGGCACCTGAGCCCTGAGAGCCAACACAGCTCACTAACTTCACAAAAGCAGAGCCCCACGCTTCACCTTTCTTTCTCAGATGATTTTTCTGCTGGTTTAGTGAACCAAACCAACGTAACGGGGAGTTGGGCGAGTCTCAGAGTCAAGGCAGCAAGGCTGCAGCTGTGTACAACCAGGACCAGACAGCAGTGGTCTGGATGGCAGCTCATCCAAGGACCAGCTCTACTCTCCTGCCCAAATGCATCTTAATGAAACACCCATGTCTTAGTAACTGGGATGAGGAAAGGGAGGGAGCCATTCCTTGTCTCCCAAGAAGTATGGGTTTGGCAGGTGTTAGGGTTCTCCATTTTCTTTTGTTAAATGCAAACTATCATGTCCTTATGCTATAGTAAACATGAGAAACAATTCAAAACCAGAAGAGACATCGGGATGCCTGGCTCTTGAAAGGCTTGCAATGATGCCAGGATGCAAAGAGAGCTCAAAGCACAGCCTTGTACCCACCCTTCAGAAAGGGTGACCTGAACCCCACAGTCGCTACAGGGAGGCTTTATTCTGCAAAGATATGCCACATTTTCAAGCAACTCTAAGCCATACTCTGCATTCCACAGCAAGACCCAGGTCAGGAAGTATCTAGAACATAAGGACTGCAACATAAAATTGAAGGTGAGGTCCCATAGCAAGCAGACAGCGTCAAACACTTGCCGAGAAGACTGACTGCAAAGTCTTGTCCCAGCTGGCACTGCCAAATACTGAAGGCTTCCTTTCCCTGTAGGTCGTGTTGGTGCTTTCCAGGAAACAGCAGAGCTGCAAATTGTTGAGGCCAAGTCAATACCTGCCAACATGGAATGACATCTCAGCTAGAGATGATTAGAACAGGGAGGCTGCTGTGAAAGAGTCTGGGAGCTACTGAGGACTCCTTCAACAAATCAATGGGTTATACAGCTACAGCAAAGCCATCCACAGTTACAAATGAAATTCTTTCTTCTGTTCCCCAGAACTGCCTGAGGTCCAGGTTAAGTTCACCTGCTTTCAGCCAACAGCCAGATTGTCTGAACACCAGCCACAGCTTGGTGGGGACGGGCATCTCAGCTCTGTCTGTCCTGTTCTAGTCGTGTCAGGACGCTGACAAAGTACGGCCCACCATGCACATAAGCCCCTCAGAAATCAGAAATGTTGAAAGGGTATTTGTGGAAGTGCTCGTATGACGGGTGGAATATGGAAGCTGCATCTTCACCAGCACCAGCTCCACGGTTCAGCCAGCCATCCTTACAATGCACCTCAATCCCTTCTCATCAGTGAATCCACAAACATCTCAGAGGGATCTCATGGGACAACAACTGAATATGAAAGATTATTCCCCAAGACTTTCAGTGACCTTCTCTCAAGGCAGAACGTTTGCCCAACACTGATTTCCACTTGACCTCTGGCTAGCTATGCCATGCTTTGCTCAGCACTTGGGATGATTTCAGCCCAACAGAAGGTTTGAACTGGTGCCGTGTCTTTGTTGGATTCATCCAACAGAGGTCAGAGTGCTGCTTGTGTTGGCCACCTTCATCACAGGTAGCATCACCCGTAACACCAACAAGGTGCAGTGGGTCACAGGAACAAGACAAGTACACACACTGCTGCTCACAGGGTGAAGCTCATGAATACACTCTGATAAACATTCAGTCCTATCAAGCGTGTAGCTCCGTTCCTGTGACATGTTTATTCAAGAAACCTGGGTATCCAACATCAGCATGCTGAAGACGTGCCCAGGGCTCCTGTAGAAACACCAGTGGGAACTGCTCACCTCCATTGGGGGGTTACAGATGCTGGCAAATGGTCCTTCCCATTGGCCCTGCCCCAGGCTTGAAGGTTCACAGTCAGTGTCACCCCAGCTCTGCAAAACACTACTGGTGTGAATGCTGCAGTCTTAGTGTATTGCAACGTGCTCCTCATAGCGGCACATCAAAACCACCCTGCTCTTAGCTCTTCCCACTGAGGTTGGGAAGCTGCAGTTTTCGCGGTGTAATTACAACCATTTGGCACTTCCACTTCTGTCTGGATCGCATCTTTTCATAACCCTTACCCACTGGCAAAGTCCTCTAGTGAAGACTTGACCTGAAAGGAAAGGCTGATATACACACATCCGCAGGGTGCTGCCAGTAATTAGAAATGAAGGGGGGGTTGGAAATCCCTCCTAGGAACCTAACAAAGCCAGGAAACCTTTTTAAGCAAAACCAGCCTATCAGAGTGACAGAGCTGACATTTAAGGTTGGATGGACAATAGCAGCAAGAAAAGTGCTAAATGACCTGTTCGACTCAACAGCATATTCATTAGGCTAGTTAGGGAGCTGTTTGAAAAGCCTTCGGTCTGGACCTAGCTTCTCCTGTCTCTGACCTTCCGTGTTAACATGCAGTAGAGATGAAGAGGTCAGTTAACCATTCTCTAACTGGCATAGCTGAAAGCTGTTGGCAGAGATTTTAGTTATAAGAATGTATTTGTTTATGACATCAGCAGTTTGACTGTAGTAAAAATGAGCAGCCATCCCCTCCTATCCACGTGGAACTTCCACACGTGGGTTTTCTTATGCCTATAGTCTCTAGGGTTGAATTCCAAGTCCTGTAACTATTGTAAAATATTTGTGATTGCTCGCTGGGATCTCAGTGAATGAGAATATTTCCCCTCTAACCTATTAAAAATAAAGAGTTATCTTAAATACGTGCTGAAAATAGAAAATAAAATTAGCAATAGTGTTTAAGGAGCTTGCCAGCACCTAAGTTCAGAGAGACAGAGGTTAATCTGACCCACTTCAACTCTGAGAAACCTAGTGCTCCAACAATTAAAATATTAGACCAGATGAACAGATGACCCTCCAACCCCAACCCCCCGGTGGGGCAGCGCAGCCTGTTATCCTGCATAGCCACATCCCATTAAGCTGACACCTCTGCAGGAGTAGGATACATTCCCAGTCGCACACACAAAATTAATTATTGTCAAACTCACTTCATGGGGACTGAGGTGAGAAACACAAGTTAGAATAACTGACAGTTGTATTAGGCAGCAGTTCAAAACCTCCTTGCAGCACAAATGCTGGTAAGACAAACACAAAAGGCTACCTTTGCAGGTGGGTTCTCTTCGCTTCTCATCACATTGTTCCTTCTCTTGGCTTTCTCTTCTTCTTTCTCTCCCTTCTTCCCTTCTCTTTTTGCTTCCCTTCACACCTCAGACCTGGCTCTTTCCCAGCACAAGCTGCCAGGCAGCGCAGGGGGTGGCAGCAGGCACCTTGCCCCTGCACACCTGCTCTGGGAGATTGGCTGCCGCAGCACAGCACCTCCCACACTACCAGATTCCTGGAAATTGCATGTCCCCTCATGCTGCCTCCTTACACTCCTTGTGCCTCTCTGCTCCCTTACCTAACACATCCCTCCCCCCCACGACAAGATTTGCTCAGTAGTCTCCTCCCATGCTTGGCTACCACGGGACCACATGTTTCCACGTATCTCTATTTTAAAGAGGTTCTACCCCAGTGAGCAAACTCTTAACTCCTCCAGCTTCATAAGGGGGTTTTCTGCTTCCACATAACACCGCAACAGAAAGTTAAAGGTAATGGAGGGGAGAGAAGGAGGGAAAAAAAGAACAAACAAAATAAGCACCCACCTACCTAGCCCACCAAAGCCAAACACTACATTAAGAAGCCAGGACAACTGGAGATGGGACAACTAGAAACATTTCCCATCTCTGATGCTGTTGGTGGTGGTTTCAGAACATCTCATAGCTGCTTCTAAAACCCCCAGCCCACACCCGCTCCCCCAAGCAACACCTGGACACAGGAGTGCAGCCTTCTTTCCTTGGCCATCTCACCACTGCCCACATGTCAAATAAGGACTAGGCCATTACACGGAATGCAGACCACCATCCACCAAAACCACCAGTATCCAAACTGAGGGACTGTCCCACAAGAGGCAGGCCCCCTCCAAAGGAAGCTCTGAGTCTGGCCGTAGCCTATTGCTGGTGTGTAACTCAGCTAGAGGCACACTGCCTGTGTGCCAGTGACTGCTGAGGTCAGGAGCTCCTCATGAACTCCTTGGTCAGGGAGAATGAGGAGGGAGCTGTGTCCCTCAGAGCTGCAGGCTGAAGTAGACACAACAGGAGGCTGCAGTGTGACAGCAGCCCATGGGAAATACACTGCCCACACTGCAGAGCTTTAAGGCAGGTTAAAAACGTAATTGTCAGAAAGAACAGACAGTGCTGGTCCTGCAAAGGGGGAGAGTAAAGCGCTTTTGTTGACCTGTGACCAGCACAACACTGCTCTATGAGACCAGCTGGGAAGCTACAAAACGAGCGCACTACCCATAGGCACTTACCCACATGAAATGCAAGGAAAAAATGCAAGCAAATTAATATTTACGGCTCAGGAGAATGCATAATTGGCTGTAAAAAGAACCTGCCACAGTAGTACTGCACAGGATGGTTCTTGGATCCTCTTCAAAGGGCTTGGTGTGCCTTCAGGTAAGCAGAAAGACAAGCGCTGGCTTAGGAAACTCCTCCGTATTCCTTAAGCTTTTATTCTTCCTTCCCTTTCTCCCCCATATCCTTTTTGTCCCCTATTTCCACTCCCACCTTGCTCCCCCCTTATAAATCTATTCAGATAATATCGCATCCTTTTTGGTATCAGTTTGGTGCTATCATTTCACCATAGCAACAGGCAGAAAAGAGCAGCTCCAACAACTGGAAGCCGCTGGGCGGTTCAGGTAGGCCTCCTGTGGCAGCAGACTTGAGTGACTGCACTTCTGAAGGACTATCAGTTGCCTAACTCTAGATTTAATAATGCTACAAGATAATACACACAGTTAACTAAATGCCACCAATTAACCTATCAAGAAGGCAGGAATATTTTCAGTAACCACACTTTGTGTGCAGCTACACTATAATCAAGGTGAGGTATGACAGCCTCCAGCAGATGCACCAAGCTACCTTTCCAGTAGCTGCCTCAAGTCCTGGAGACTGACACGGACCACAGATCCCATTGGAATACCCTGGTAAATCTCTTCATGTGTGCTGACACGGGCCAGACTGACACAGCACCCAAATGCCAAGGCTGAGTGGAAGACCACAGCTCCAGGATGCTCCCAAGCAGCGCCCAGCAATGAACTCAGGTCTGAGCTGAGACACCAGAGTTCCCATTTCTGTCAAGTACTCCTGAATTATTCTTCTTGCTTTACATTTGTTGAACTCCTGTTTTGTTAACATATTTAACTCCCGTTTTGCATAGGAACATAGAAGCATCACAAAGAGCAAACAAACTTTCACTGTAACTGCTTGTTAAAGTGATATGGTTTGGGTGTGCACACTCCTTACAGAGACACAAATACATCTGTGTACGTACACTATGAACCATCATCAAGAAAAGTAAGCTTCCTCCCCGCATTTGCAACTATTTCAACTTTCTTTCAGGTTTATTAAGCCATTTCAGGTTTAAAAGACGTTTCCTATTGATACCAAGGGTTCATATTGTATATCCATCATCAAAGACTCCACTGAAGTCAATTAACAAATTTTTTTCTATTACTTCTCTTATCAAGATGAAGGCATTTGATAAAATCCTTCCAAAGCGTCTCAGCTTTGTTCTGTTCCCCAACTCAAAAGTAGATGCCTTTCCAAGAAAAAATAGCTTCAATCATAAAAGGAAGACAAAATGCTGAAGAGATTAAAAGAAAAAATGATATCAAAAAGCTCCCAAACTTCCTTCCCCGTATCATTAGAGGCGGCACACTTTCAGGACAGCAGCATCTCAGCATATGTGGCATTTAAAAATACCCAAACAGTTTAGACCACGTCACAATCCTGAGCTCCAGCTACAAAAGCCCAATTTAATGGAATTCCATAGGTAAAACATCCTATTTTCCTTGAGGAGAAGGGGAAAAAATGAAGAGAGGAGGTTATCTGGAAACGCTAAAGTTGTGTGGTCTTGCTGTGAAAATGGTACCTGTGCTCTCTAGTTCACCTTGCACTTTTTTCCCCTGCTTTTCCATCAGCTCATTTGTTTTCCATGTGGCTGCTTGTATAGATACAATTGTCTGCAGTTATCATACGTTGAATATTATTGTTATGCGCTCAGATATACTCCCAGCATGAAAATTATTTGAAAATGGGCGTAATGAGGGGAAAAACACAAACATCATCTGAGGAACTCGTACGGTAGAGCGTTCAAGAGCTTGCTTTCAGATTTGCCTTCCCTGCCAAGAAAAGGCATTGTAGTGACAGCCGAGAGGCGTGTGTTATAACAGGAAAATGATACGGGATGCAAAAATCAGAATCTCAATCACAGGTGACAATCAAGGCGGCTCAGAAGCATATATACAGCACTGCTCTTTTCTCCATATCTCCCACCAAAAGTTGCAAGTGCTTTATCCTTCCTAAGGGGACGCGGCAGCCAGAGCCCTCCCAGCACTGGGCAGCACATCAAGCAGAGCACTGGCCCCCAGGCAGCAGCCGGCTTGAGGGCCATGAACCCAACACAGGTTACTGTACCTGTGTTTTCAGCCCCCAAAGGATGGGCTCAGGGCTGACACCTATGCCCAGCTGAAGGCTCAGATGATGCCTGGTGATTTCAGGATCAAGTCAGTGCAGGTCAGACAAATCAGGTAAGACCCTCATACACAGACAGTTATTTCTGAATGACAGGTTACACACCTCAGCTTCCTCTGCTCTCAGCTACTAAGCCTTCCCTATCTGTTGTAGTAATTCCACCAGCAGTGCTTACTACTACTACTACTACTACTTTCCCTCTTAGAATAATCACACCTTACAGTACCTCTTGCAGCCTAATGTTTTACAATGAAACCTGAGCAGGTCTGAATATTCCTAACAGCAGTTCAGCAGCGGCACTCTCACAATTACTGTATAAAAGGTAAGTGTGCTCCTACTAGCTCTCCATTTAAATTTATAGTGATTGGTTCCATACAGTAATATGGTAAATGAGAAAATCTCATAGCCTTCATTTAAGAGGTCTGTAGTAAATAAGAAATGCCGAGGGTTGCACGTTGGCCCCCAGCCTGCCAGCTCGCTGTGCAGCAAGGGATTCAGGCTCCCTTTCCCAGCCAAGCATAAAATGCCGGGTGATATACTGCTCTGCGAGCACAACTGCAGCGACAGCAAGAGCAACTCACACTGCTGGTCCTAAGGAAGGCTTCTGAGCAAGCCCAGGCTGGTATGGCTGAGACAGAAATCACACATGCTCCCCAGCAGCCTGTGTTCCCTGCAATGCCCCCACATCTTTTCAGGGCTTGGCACTGCGCTGTTTCCCAGGCACGAGGCTGCGTGGAGTCGAATCCCTGATTAATTTGGCGCACAGCGCTGTTACCGTATTGAACAAAGGCTGCCAACTCTGTCAGATGCGGCGAGTATTGTATGAGTTATTTTTTTCACAAGGAGCACAGACCTTGAGAAGGTTTTTAAACTATCTCCAGAGACTAAAGGCCACACTATTATTCCGCACTGAGGCTGCAGTGGAGACAGACCCTTGTTCATGAGATTTTAATTTCAGCAGCCGCATGAGTAACTTCAGAAAATATACCCCGGGTCTGACCCTGACTCTTACTGAAGTCAAAGCCGAGACCGGTGCAAGTTAATGGGAGGAAAGGTGAAATTCTGCTATACGGAGCAAAATGTCTGGGAGTTATTCAACCCTATTCAGCTGAAAAGTTTGTCACTCCTGGGTGAAAACAGTGGTGGTGCCTCCTCCTTCATGCCCCTCCTCACCAACAACACATTGGGCAGAGGGAAAGCCTGCATTGCCTTTACATCACCTACGTGGCCTGGACCCTCCCTTGCCATGAGCCTGCAACATCTGCTTCAGATGGGGAAGGAGAAAGATGGTAGATTCATGGCAGGGGCTGGAAATGGGTGATCTTCACGACCCCTTTTATCCCAAGCAACTCTATGAGCCTGCCGTTCAGTTTTTCCTCATAAACACCCTTTTGCCAAGCCATGAACACACCTCCATCAAGCTCTTCCTCCAGCGGCACTCAGCACCCTCACACTGCTACAGCACCTTCACTGAGATCACAGGGCCGCCACCACCAGTGGGTGCCTCCCACCTGTGCCTACCTGGGCCCTGCTCCCCTCCCTCAGGGATACTTAACAGCAGGTGAACAGACGGTGGGATCAGCCCAAGGGAATTTGGCTTGCTACCATCAATGAAGATGGTCATCCCCCCTGAGCCACCCTGTGCTGTCACACAATGGCACGTGGACCATACTGCCAGACTCTCCCCTCATTTATTTAGATTGCATTGCAGGACATGCATTTGTTTTTACGGGGAGAGAGCCACCACCCAAGGACACACACCAGCCCTTGGCACAGCCAGCCCCGTGGCTGTGGGCTACCTGACAACCACTCTGCTGGTGTATTTTGAGACTCACTCCCCACTCACAGAAATCCCCCCTCCCTACATGAAAAGGCAAAGCAGAAGCAGCCGGCTTGCATCGTTTGAGCTGCACCAGGTTGGAGGATCAAAAGTGAGCCTCATGCAGGAAGGGCTCTGCAGAACTGCACTCATAGATCCATCTGTGGGCGAAGTTGCAGCCCCCTCCCCCTGCTCACAGCCCCTGTACTGACGGTTCGCCACTCTGCCGTATGCTCCCAGGGTGCCTTGCACATCTGCTGAACTAAGGTAAAACCGGACACTGCAGAGAGGTGATTTATATCACCAGGGAACAGCGCTGCTGGAGAGCCCCCTCCCTGCTGCAGGAGCACACACATGCTGTTCTTCACCTTCTCATGTATCCTGCCTTTACAACCACTGTTGGGCTGAGGGAAGCCTGCTGTGAGGATGGCAGCGCTCCCTCTGTTTCCAGCACCCCACAAGCCCGAGGCTGCTCTTCTCAAAGACCCCAGGATGAAGAAGAGCCTAGGCAGCCCCCAGCCCCTGCATGCATTACCCCATGGCCCTGGTGCATGCAACTTTCCTCCTGCAGGATAACGGGATGCTGAGGGCTCCATTCAGCCTGGCTGCCTGGAGAGCTGACACGGTGGGAGAAGGCAGAGAAAGAAGAGGCTTTCCTTTCTCCATTTGTTAGGCAACAGGTCTCGCACGCTTCAGGCAGATCCCAAAGCCTGCCTCTACTCTCACAATCCCTCTCTTCCTCTCCCTGACACTTTCCTGACACATCCTCTTGTGCACTTTGCTTGGCTTTCGAAGTAACACTCCTCTCTGCTTGTTCTCCTTCCCACTCCCTGTCACTGGAATCCCGGTGCTGTCATCACACTCCCATCAGACTTCTCCTTTCAACGGTGCGTTTCCATGCTGTCTCTCCCAACTGTCACATACGCTTCTGGTTCAAACATCTGTTCCTCCCCCTCCCAGGGATGTTGCTCCAAACTGTGCTGCTTTCTGTCTGAATAGCAGGAGAGATGTGTCTGGTTGTACACGTGGCACTATACTACCATTCACGCTCCGGAGTGAAAGCCTTCTCTTTTGTGATTCACTTACAGCAGTCCCAAGGTTACAGGCTCAGCCTCTCCTCATTCAGCCAGGATCAGAGCGAGAAGCACAGGACCAGCATCCTGCAGCCTGGCTGCTCAGGAAACCAGGCAGGGAAGCAAAGGAGGGAGATAACCGCTACCCCCCTCAGAAAGGTCTGCACTACACTTTCCTGCAAGGGGGGGAGCCGATGCCCTGCAAAAACAACTTGACATGGTGATGGTCCAGAGAGTCGACACATTTCACAGCGCCAACAAGGCCGTGGCCTTTTACAGAACAGCACAACAGCCCACAACCTAATAACATCCGTGACCAATGCTCTGCAAGGGCTTGCATCATGCTATGGCTAGGCTGAGGTGCTGAATGCCGATGTGAGAGTTAGCCACTGAGCCCTGTGAGATGTGCTGCACTGCCTGACACACAGGGCAGGCTTGCAAGCATCGTAGGGCTCAAATGGAGCTTGTTTCCAGGTCACAGGCACCACAGTGCATGCACTGCTGGCTCTGCTAGCAGCCCTGATGTGCCCACCCTTGATGACACAATGGGGCAACAAGGAGCACACAGGCAGTCCCTGGCCTCCCTGCTGCTCTGCTCTACACTGGCTGGAAGCAGGACTGTTGTACAGCAGCAGCACCATATCTCAGCAGCACTTTGTCTCAGTTCTTGGACATACAGATAACTAAAATCTAGGCCAGTGCAAAATCCCTCAGTAGAAAACATTCCAGTCCTTGGGCCCTTCAATCACTCTCTAAAGCAGTTTGCATCACGAGGCAGAGACAGCAACTGGAGCAGCCAGGCTTCACCTAGCGAGTTTCTGCTTCTAGGAGGCAAACCTGCGCTGTGCATCCACCATCACAGCAGCAGGGGCTCCTCTGACACTATCCCTGCTGGCTCCTTCTCAGTTGCTAGCATATTCTCCTTAACCAGGCAACTGCACAGGCAAAACCTTTGATCAAGCAGCACAGCTGAACACAAACCATTTGAGATAATGCAGGCAAAGCGCCTCTCGTTATCAGCACAGTCACTGATAGTCCCCCCTTGCAGAGGAAAAAATTGGTCACCTGGACCTTAAGGCACATCCTCAAACCAGGTGTCAGAACTTAAGAGCTGGAGGCTCAGAGGTGTTTTGTTAGCCGTGAAACTGGTGAGTTCTGACAGTAGTTGAAACCGCTGTGAAGAAACTGATAGTTTCTATCCTATTCCCCCTTCATCTGCTTGTAAGTTTCTCAAACACATTCCTATTCAGGGTGAAATGTTCAGTGCTTGGTCTCAGCTCAGAGATGATTTCTTTTATTTCCCCCTGCAGGAACTGTGGGCAAAATACTAAACGCAGTAGATTTGGAGTTTGGGGAGTGTGAGTAATCTGATATTTCCCCCTTGTTTCCTCTGATACCATATGTTCCAATTGGAAATTTTACACTTGCATACTGGTAACTTGTAAAGGGTGGAGATGATGTACTTCAAATGTTCTCACTGAGAGGCTGAAAACAAACCCAGATTTAACAGAGTAATTGGTTCAACACTTTTAAGATGAGTTTGAAATATTCTGATAATGCTTTTCCCTTCCCCGGTGGGGTGGTACTGAAAAGCTGCCCAGCCCATCTTGTTTCCCCCACTCCACCCAAGGTCCTGTCCACAGCCAGGAGCGTGATCACCTCTGGCAGCTCACAGGTAACACATGCTCATTCAGCTAGTAATGTACCCTAATGACTCATGATTGTTACTTAAGTCCCACCCGCAGGCAAGGAAACCCCCACAGCAGCCCAGCAGCACTTTGGGACAGCTGGAGACTCACCTCCCACACCTCCTGGCTGCTGCGACTTCACACCAGCCTCACAGCACATTAATTCTATGCCACTGGGAGGGGGAGAATGATCAAGTCCTGTGCCCTCACCTTCTCAACCACCAGTACTTCTCTGCTCTTCCTCAGACGGTGCTTTATTCCAGTTAAGTTGCCTTGTGCACCCTTAAGCCCCACTCAGCCTTTGCTGCAATTCCTTGCAACAACTCCTGGAAAGGTGTTTTTCCCCCCCTTCCACTCCCCACAACAAATGAGCTTGTCACTTGAAATATACTGCCAATGCGTTCCATGTCCCACAGTGTTTGTGGTTATATTAGAAGTGTTTGTTTATAGCACCATAATTCAGCAATATCTTGATTACAGGAGAGATGGTGTTGTAACTCACTGTGGCTACACAGAACGTTATTTTTTGCCTTACCTTTAATGTAAAATGTTGATTTTTTTTGTCAGTGCATCAAAAGAAAAGAAGGGCAGTTGTTGCTCTAGTAACTAGCTGCCTTGTAAACCAGAAGATGTAAGGAACACAAGGTGTTAATCATTCCAAGGGCTGCTTGTGGTCAGGGACAAAAGCTAGGATGATAAAAGCAAGATCACGGGCAACACCCGAGAAGATGAAGTCAGCAGGGAGAAAGGATCCCTGCACAGCGTTTGCTGTGAGAAAGGATCCCTGCACACGGGAGCAGGCCGAGATGCAGCACCCTCCCTGTCACTTACCTGCCTTGCCAGCGGCGATGCTCCTGGCCCGGCTCCTTCAGGACCGAGTCTGTAGCTCCAGCAGGATGCACGCTGGGAAGCAGTACAGGAGAGTTCCTTCTCCAAAGTCATTTACTTGCTCTGGATGCCCCCTAAGCCCGTCAGTACCTACATTCCCTCCGAAAACGAGGAGTGCAGCCAAAGCATCGTATTTATATGGTATGCCCCTCCCAGGGGCAGGGTTAAGCTAATCGGGAGTCTCTGTCCCTACCTGGTGCGAGAGTCATGCACGGGGCAGTAACATCTGGTGGGAAAGCCTCAGGTCAGCGATCTGGTGCTAAATGTGCCATGGCCAGGAGCAGTGTCCAGACACACAGCCCATGGGCACACGAGGATGGGGACAGGGCCAAGCTCCTGCTCTGACCTGAAGAGCAAAACAAAGCAACACCGGTGTTGGTACCCTCATGGGTTCCAGAGATATGTTACTGACATATCATTAGCTTGTTGGATTTCTCCCCCAGCTGCTGGAGTTTGTTCTTGGCCATAAAACCACATATCACAGTGTGCCATACCACAAAGAGCTCTGAGCCACACCACACAGCCAACGATCCTGTATGGAACCTATCAGTACTTTGTTACGCTGATGATGAAGGCTATGTCTAACTATGCTGTTGTGATATCAAATGAGAGTTTATTTCATCTCTCTTGCTCTCATGGTACAGTTCCCTTGGATAATGCAGCCACCTCATTCCCTCAGCGCTGCCCAGCGTAGACCTCTGCAGCTGACCAGGGCTGGGATTTCTGCCATGCATCCTTTACACTAAGAAAACACTGTCTGAGCTGAGAAACTGTGAGTGCTTCCAAGTGGAGAGTGTCTGGGCAGCGCTTCACATAGCAGAGCCGTGTTTAAACATGGGTCTCAGGGTAAGGCTGAAAAATAAAGATGAATGGGTTGGGTTGGATAATTAGATAATAAAATTGAAGGCTCTGGAGTTCAGCCCAGGAACATAATCCAGCATATGTGGCTGGCCAGTCTGCTCCCATTCCTACTGCTAGCAGCAGTGTCTTAACCTAGCAGGGAGTTTCACCCCCCAAAGAGTCCATAAACAGAAGTGCATATGGATTGCACAGCCCGGGTACAAGCATAAAAAGGGAAGCAGCTGGATTTCTTATCCTGTGCAAGCCAGAGATGTGTGTGCAGGACATTGGTGAGCTTGAATGCTTCAACAGTGCCCGTCATTCCATACAGGCAGAACAGACCCCAGGCCAGGGAACGGGCTGCACAGGATGTTTAGGGGCCGGCAATCTGGCTGATAGCCTGGGAGCTCCGCAGGGCTGAAGGACAGCCCCAGTCACTGCTCAGACCCCACCTGTGCAGGGCTGGCTCAGGCTCAGAGGTGTTTTTGGATAGAGCCAGGGCTAATCCACAGGTGTACCTCATCACACAAGTAAATACTGAAGGTAGCTTTGTACAGGATGGTGTCCAAGGGTGGAAAGGTCACTGCGCTCAATCTGAAATGAAAACTGCTGCTGGCTTTGCTTTCTGAAGAGACTGCTTTCCTACCTTCAGCATTCAGATTGCTGCAGAACTGAAAAGGAAAGTGGAGGCAAATTCTTCTTAACTTGGGAAACCCTTCAAAACTAAAGCAAACCCATCTGAAAGGCAGACTTTGTCAGCTGCCCTATTTTCAGGATTGACTCCTACAGGTCCTTCCTTCTACGATAGCAGTTTTGCCTGAACAATGACTAGAGACTGCAGGATTGAGGCTTTTAATAAAGCAATTGTGTAATTAAAAATAAATGGGTCTCTAGTGTCACTATTTAAAAAAAAAATAAAACTTAGATCAAATAAGGCATTTCTTTCTTTTTGGTTTAGTCTGCTTGGATCATGCAGAGCTTTAATGATGCAGTCACAAATGTTGTATTTAAAAGGCCTCTTAGTTGCTGAGAGGAGCCCCAGGAGAGGGCTATTAACTGGCCAAATTAGGCTATTTATTTTTGTGAGTTTTGCAAGTTTGAAAAAGAGAGGCACATTTTCACTTAGGAGTGTGATATTTCAAATAGGTCACAGGAAACTCTGGCAGGTGGGGAGCAAAGCGGAGCGTCGGTAGGAAAACATTAACCAGAGACATTTTGCAAGTGTAAGCCGACATTTGGGTTCCTAATGGCTTCTGAAGTCCATTCAAAAATCTTTCAAAGGATGTAAAATAGGGGCAAGATATTGCAGCTGTGCAGAAGACATGGCCTAATCCTGAAAGCCTTTAAACTGGCAGAGCTGTAGCTGTGGGTGCTGCCGTGAGAGGATCCAGTGTTGTCAGCAAAGCAGAATGTGTTTGAAGGATGTGGGCTCTACCTGTTGGCTAAGAAACAGCTGGTGCTTGCACAGAACACCAGCCAGCACCGAAATTTTGTCGCACCTTTCCCTCCTCCACTCAGAGAACTGATAACTTTCATTTTAATTAACTTGAAGTCTGCTCAGGAATGATTCAAGTGAAGCTGTTTCACAGGGGACTGGCCTGTCTCCCATTGACTTCAGCAGCTCTGGATGAAGAAATTCGGGAGCTGATGAAACCCACGGGGCAAGAGCTGCCATTTGGGCCTGTCCCTTCTCCAGCAGTGCTGAGGATCTGCCACACAAGCAACAAGCACCATTGCATTTGATTGGAAGGCTTTGAGGCATCATGACCAATATGAGAAATCATACAATAAGACATTAAAAGTGGGGTTCATAGAAAGTAATGTCTAATGGATTCTTCTCAATGAATCATAAATCCCTACCAGCCATACATGTCAGAAAACAACATGAAAGCTGAACAATAGTAAGAATACACCTATTAGAGCAGTCTTTCTCTTCCACGGTTTTTTTCCCTATATTGACCAATTAACTTGGGTATGTTTGAAGCTCCCAGCCCTCATTATTTGTCACATCAGTACTTTGGTCAATGAGCAACAAACCTCTGTCAAACACCTTTGTCAAACACCTTTGTCAAATGACTGTAGCGGGCCGGGCTGTCAGTACCCCATTCTCCTCCTACAGCTGGGTAGATGAGTGCAGCTGTAAACCCTTTGTGTCCAGCACTTCCACAATACCACAGGTTTTTACAGCACAGACAAAACAGCGTTTACCAGATGAGAATGAGGGAGTTGACAGTGGAGATGAGAGCTGAGAGGGAACAGTCTGGGGACACGGGTTTGTTTTTTGCACCCATATAAACGAAAGAGCAGTCATTGTGATATATGGTTTCCATAATGGATTCCACAGGTTTTAGCCCTGGCAGGAGCAGAGGAGGCTGCAGAGACACCTCAGCTCCCCACACCGGTGTGAGGACAGCAGTCATGTTGCCATGAGGTGAGCAGCAGGCCCTGGCCTACATCGCTCACAAGATGGCAGCTCCTGCCCCACCACCACTTCAGAGCGTCCAGCCTGGCACGGGCACCTTCGCCTTCCCTGTCCAAGTGTGAAGATGCTAATTCATGGCTGTGTTGCTGGCAGTGCCCCCCTCAGAAACCTCTCTTTGGCCTGTTTTCTTTTTGTCTCTGTTTCCCCATTCAGCAAAATGCTTCTATCACAACAGCTGCTGATTCATTTTCTGACTTGTTGCCGAGCGTGCCAGACATAACATTCGTTTGCTGCCAAAGTGGTAAAAACAATGACTTGCCAGCTCATTTTTCTTCAGTTGATTATGTTTGGTGGGGGAGGGGAAGGGGGAAAAGCATAATTAAAATTACATAAGGAGAAGAATAAATCCAGTGTGATGCAGAGAGTAGAGTAAGGCTCCATACGGCATGAGAGGGAGAGAGCATCTCTGTGGGTGAGGTGACATTCATCACCCAACAAAGCAAAACAGAGGCATCCCTAGGAAGGGTGAGGGCATCCCTGGACATTTGCTGCTGTTCATGAACCTCGATTTTCTCACTATGTTTTTTTGCTGTTCAGATGATTCCTGAACCAGTAACTTGGATGCGATATGATGTTTTGCAGATAGCTCTGGTAGGGGCAGACAATTATCTTTGATCTTCCCCACCTTTATTCCCCACTCCAGAATGAAGGAGTCACATTCCAGACATCTCTTTGCTTCTTAAAACACCCACTAACAATTTGCCTGGTAGTTAGGCCCTGCATCCACATCCATCCCATGTTTTGGAGGTGCTGGGGACAGTGGTGACCTGACTGAGATTTTGGATTATCTCTTAGAGGGGGGTAGATGTTGGAAACAAAAGAGCCAAGTCTGGACATGATGAACGAAGTCTGACCCTTTAGACTCTTCAGCATCTTTCTCAGTATTTGACAGAGTGTTTTGGACATATGGGAACAAAACTGATCCATATTCTCCGACCTCAGTCATTTGCCATAGGTCATATTTAGAAATGGCTCACCAGGTCACTAACTCTCGTGGCAGACATCCAAGGGACACTTAGATGCCAAGAAAACAATGGCACATGTAGCCTGACCACAGTACTGTTCAACAGGTGCTCAGCAGCAAATTAATTCCCTATCAGACTGGTCCTTCTGCAGCCAAGACGGAGGAAGCAGCACCCTGGCCCAGTTCTGCTAGCTAAAATGGATGGAAAAAACATTTAGCTCGCTTATTTAATTTCTAAAATCCTTCTATTGGGAGCTAGTATAGCTAATATAGCACAGTGAAATGTTTATCACCTACTGGAAGATGGAAGGCTTTTAGCTCCTCTGCCTTCAGAAAATGTCCAAAGTAAGCTGCTGTCCTCCAAATAATTCATTACTATAGTTGTTTCAGCTCTTATTGGGAAGAGGAGAGTGAGTCAATCATGTCGAGGAAATACAGAAGAGTCATGGTAAACTGTAGCAAGGTGAAGATCAGCTATGGAAGGATCATCCAAAGCTGTTATCAAAGCATTGCTATTATCACCATGTCTAATGATAAAAGAGGCTACGTCATTCAGAGCACTAGAGGCTGTTGAAGAGAATTTGAAGAGAGCTGAAGAATAGGCATTCCCAAAGTCTCTAGTGAGCTGTGTGGTGAAATAGTACGATTTAAATCAAGGGCTCATCAAAGACTACTGATCTAATGTCCAGTAACCAATCCAAACATGTGGGGAGGAAATGCTTCACCTCCATTGTTAGGAAGCCCTTGTATTCTTTGCTTTAGAAGGCTGTTTGCCCTCCTCACTTGAGGGGAATACAAAGAATGGCTATTAGGCAATGCAAAACGTAACATCAAGGAATTGTTCTTGCTCACCAGAGAAGATGAAATGGACACTAGAGAATCTCTTGAGCAGGAATGAAGGATTTTCAAGAATCCCAAACAAGGCACCTAGTTACCCCCCAACAAGGCATTGAAAAAGGCTGTCCATCTCCTCGGAATAGTTTTGGAAATCCATTTCATTATTTCAACTTCTATTCCAAGCCTGAAGGGAATATTTTTGCCACCATCCATTCAAAGAACTGTGCAGAAGAGATTAGAGAGCGCTCTTGGTTACTCTGTTCTTCCCTATGCCACACAAATAAATCACTCTCCTCTTAACTTGATTTACCTGTAAAATTTCACAGGGGCTTCTACACACTGTCCCTTGGATGACATTGCTGAACTAATTTGCTCTAGCAAAATATTAGTATTTTAAGAAAATCTCTATCTCAACCAACCATGTTACGACAACACCCTCTCAGAAAGATGTATCCCTCCAAACACCTTTTGGTGATGTAGATCCTATGGAGTGCAATGCTGTGCTACAGAAGCAACCCTCATGCTGTGAATTAACATTTCTGACCATCCAAAGACACCTTGATTTTCTTGGCTTCATCTGGACCTATAGTTTCTCAGCACTTTTGTGTAGTAAGCCTAGAAACTAGTAAATTAAATTGTATTGCTATATAAGGACCTTCATTTCCAGGCTTTTATCTGCAGGAATGATATTGCCATTCTATACCCTAAACCTGTTTTTGTAATACTATGGTTCATCAGAAGTTTTTTATGCTAATACCGAAACAGAAATAATACACATGTGATTCATAATAATCTAACTGAATGGCTGCGCTGAATGTATTATAAGAAATTCTGGTTAGGAAAAAAACTCATTAAAGAAATAGTGACTACTATTATCCCACTGCATACATTGTTCTCCTGGAAAGTTTCCTTGAATATTTTCTTTAATTAGCAATTTGATATTTTGAAATAGTGGAATCTCCACCACACGCACTTTGTAGAGCAGACTTGGCTGCCAACACAGAGGAAAACAAGCAGTCTTTTCAGAGTTTGCATCTCTAGGGCATATCTTGTCATTTTCTAGCTATTCAGCTTCTGGATATATGTGTATAACACAGTGACACTGTTCTTGTGGGATTCTGATTTTTAAGTTACATAGATAAATAGCAGTTTTTACTGGACAAGTATATATTGTATTTTCTCTTCTTCTTCTTCTTTCTTTTGAGAAAATCATCATAAAAATATTTGCACGACTTTGGGCTGCTCAGATAGAACGTGTTTGACCCCAGCAGTATTCTAGTGAATGAGTCGTTTATGTAGGAGCTCATTGCACAGAACGTATGGTATTTTATCTTTGCTGGTGTTCTGCCAAACACAGACTGTAGCAATTTTTCCCCTTTGCCACATTTGCCGCTTGATATCCTTTAAAATATACCAGCTCCAAGAGTGAGAAAGCCAAATAGACCATGGGCTGCTCTGGATGAGGTCTCTATGTGCACATAGTCCCGTGCTGGCCCTGCGGCCCTGCTGCTGTTGGTTGGAGAACATCGCTTCCAGATCTGGTATAGCCTCACGCTGAATCCTTTAAATCCTTTAAATCAACTTCACTTGAGACTGCAGGGAATTGCAAAAGCCTTGGAGCGCGCTAAGAAACAAACAGGAGCTGCCCCAAAGCAGAGGCATCAACTTCCACTTCTCTCAGGCTTCCTCAGCTCTGTAGCTGCAGGGAAAGACAGGAGGGAGGGAGGACATTTCTGCCATAGCTGTAACTCCATTACGGCTCACCTCCAGGTGTCACTTAAGTGGTATTTTGGTGAGATATATTTCTACCCACAGTGGCAGGGAACATGATTATTTCATTAAATTATTGAGGCATTGCACGGCCAAACCCGCTATTATACTAAGTTTGATGTGAAACAGTAAGTGAGAGGTCAAGTTCTCCCAACACTGATCTCCTGGGGGAGAAGAGATAAGGTGTAACACAATGATTTCCACACTCCCACATGTGCAGATAAGATCTGAATGAGCAGTCTCAAACATAGGCTGCCTTCCTAAACATTTTTTATAGCTTACATTGGAAACCCTCGTACCTCTCTCTACATTGATTCCCGTAATTACGGTTTCCACGAGAAATTCAGAGCAAGTTCTCCTCCCACGAAATTTCCTCTCACCTGCACTCCTTTCATCACCAGAGATGACTGTTTGTCAGCAGTACCTCTGCTGCTCAGAGAATTCACATGCAGACCAGCTCAGCTGCCAAGGCAGGTGAGAATATTCCCCCGCCTGCAAGCTTGTAAGATGCTCTGCCATGACTGTGTGTGGAATGAAGGTCTGTATCTGCATATTAGGAACTGTTTGTTCAGGATGTGCTTCCAGTCCTGGCGTCTTCTCTCTGTCGAATAAATGTTTGCTTTTACAAAGTCTGCTCCAAAAGTAATGCCTCCTGTTTTATTCTGTCGGCCCACAACATCAGAGGTGGATATTGGTGGGATGACAGTAGAGATCAGACCTTCCCAAGAACATCCCGTTGCATAGTGTTGCTGTGCAAGAGATGGCAGCAGAGGGGCGGTCTGACAGAGTGACGCATGACATGGAAGCATGTGTGGAGCAAGGGTGTGTCATTGAATTCCTCCATGCGTTGACATCCATTGATGCTTGTTGAATGCTGATGGAGACTGAACAGTAAGGGCTGGGTGGTGTATTTAACAGTAGTGATGACAAGAGGCACATCTCTGTTGGTGCAGATATGTATGAGGGTGGCATGCAAGCTCTTGTTCATCACTGGTGAAAACATACAACTAATGGTGGTGACTATGTTGAAAAATCATGCTTTGTTGCTGAGAATTTGCTCTGTCAAACAGTGTTATTGTGCTCTTTGTTTCTGTTGTAATTTCCATGGAAATAAATAGGAGGCATTACTTTCTGAGTGACCTACATACAACAGACAAGATCCTCAATTGGGAGGTTGCTTACCAGTTTCCCAGATGCTTGCTCTGATGGTGAGTGCGGACATGATGCTGCCCCACAGATCTCTATCATCTCAGCTTCTCCGTTGTAGGAGGATCCCACTCCTTTACTCCCTTCCTCCTGTGTAGAGCAGAAACATCACATCTAAACTGACCACAGGTACATACTGAGTACAGGCATGATGCAACTTTAGAAGTCATTGGTTAATTCATATTTCAAAAGCAGATTATTCCTGGTGCAAGATACTTGCTCCCATCCCTCAGATACGAAAGCTGGCGTTTATACGCTGCTCCACATGGCTCTCACTGAGTGACCCAAACATTTACATTGACACATATGCCTGTGTTGTAGGCAGAGTTAAAACACCGCAGTAATTACAGCTGACTATTGTACAACTCTGTTTTTGTTGCTCATAGCTTCATCTATAATTAATTGTTTGGGCTGAAAATTTCCTCGGCTGGGTTTGGCCTCAGGCTAAGCCTTTTCATTTCAGCTGAAATGGCTCAAGTCTTTCCCAAGAATATGACTGAGGAAAAAAAAAATTGTTTTCCCATGCTAAAAGGCCTTTTTGTCATTTACTGAAACCCCCTCACACTCCACACTTCTGAAAGCATTACCTTGAAACACTGGCAGGCTTGGCTGCTGTGACATACACTCTTCCCATGTTCCCAAGGGGGGAAAAGAAAAGATCAGAGTGTGGTTGTTTTCAGCTTCAGACTCATCTCTCTTTACATATATGTTTATATATGTATATATACATACACACACGCATACATATATATGGACCCGTATTTGCTGCTAACATGTGCAGCTGCAATCCAGCAGCCACTGTGATTTCCTTAGTGCTGAGACTGTTTAAGCTGAGTTCTCAGCACTTATAACTAACCCTTGAACAAAGAGATGAAGCTGGCTGGACTTTATTGCAGAGAAAGCAAAGTATGGCAGGAGGTCAGAGGAATGAGATGGTAATAGCCATGCATAGAGAGAATCCAAAGAGAGAGGAAAATCTTTTAATTTAGGTGAACAAATCCTGCACTTAACTGAACTCTGCTGATCCCTTCCTTGCACTCCTCTGTGATGTATGGGGCACTTAGCCCAAGGCTCTCACTAATGCACTTTCAGTTCTCAACATCCTCCTTCCTGAATAAGGGCCTCACATGGGAAGCTACTTAGAGCTGAAGTCACTGAGAGCTGAGCTTGGAGCTGTGGCATCTAACATCCTTGTACAGACTCTGGAAAGTGAGGTATCTGTAAGGGGGTGAGACTTGTGGGCTTTCCCTGTTCCCCACCTCCCCTGTGAGGATACGGACACTGCATGTCACTGAACACCGAGGCACAAGGGAGTGCAGAAGGAACAGAAATGCTGTGGTACTGACAAGGGGGAAAAGAGCCCTTCCCTCATAGATGCAAACATTGCACAGAATCCATCCCATTGCAGCAGAGACATGGGCTTTGATGTAGCAAATGCTCCCACCAGGGACAGTGCTGGCTCTGTGGGTGACGGGGACAGCAAGCTCTGCATCTGGAAAGCAGCTGGCTCAGCACAGAGCTGTCCTAAGGAGTCACAGCAGGCAGAAACCTGTAGGGCAGCATGTAGCATGTTATAGTCCTGATGCAACTAACAGCGAGGGGCCTAGCACAGGCCAGGCTGTAGCAAGATGCCAAGCAGGGCAGAGCCACAGGGAGCGTGGCTCCAACACCTGCATGGCACTGCCAGCCCCCACGCCTGTATGAGCAGTCTGTGCTGCCAGCCATGGGACAGCTCAGACGTGCACCCAGAGACTTACACTTAGAGTCACCCCTAAGTGTTTCGCATGACAACAATAAGGAAAACACAATCCAGACCAATAGTTTCATGTGGATAATATTCTAAAATCTGCAGCGCTCACTAACAGCGAGAGGGAAAGGAAAAGAGTTAAACTAAAGACGGGGAAAAA
Organism: Coturnix japonica; assembly: GCF_054131305.1. Taxonomy (NCBI): domain Eukaryota; kingdom Metazoa; phylum Chordata; class Aves; order Galliformes; family Phasianidae; genus Coturnix; species Coturnix japonica. The sequence goes on from NC_140666.1 coordinate 24,952,060, forward strand.
AATTCAAAGCTGTATGAGCTTAAAATGCAATCACTTCAAGCGTGTGTCAAAACAGTGTCAGATCTTTTTCTATTCATTAAGTCGGCGTTTAAACACCCACCAGCTCCTCTTGTTGCTCACCCGGGGCTCAGCCCCACCCGGCACGATGTGCCATAGGGCTCCATGCGAGAGCAGCTCCCATCACTGGGGCTGGGAGATGGTCCTGTTTTTAGGTGACGCAGTATAGCAATTCTCATATGCCCCCCATGAGCTTCTAAAACGCAATGACCCTCAAAGTTCAGAGTTAGAACCATCACAGTTGTACCTATGCAGGTAACGTGGGGTGTGCAGCCAGCACTGGACACCACCTCCAGCACTTGTTGGTTCTTGCTCCCTCACCTAGTGGTGTTACAGCACCAGACACATAAATGCTTTTCCAGAGGGTTTTGAAGCTGTTACAAAATGTAATGTAAAATCACTGCCAAGCTGCAAAACATTATGGCAGGTTTGGAAAAAGATAAAATAAAACATAACTGTAAGAATGACCCCAAACTCTTTAGATTCAATAAGCTTTGGTTTCCTTCTTTAAACTAACTTCTATTCGCTTTATGGGACCTTTCTATTAAAAGCAGAATGACTAGCAAGTAAGCAAGCAAATCCTTCCAGCAAAGAGGTGACACTGTACAAGACAGAGTGTGTGTATTAGGCTGAGAGCACAGTCATTTCCTGAAAGGGCTGAAATTAGATGAAATCTGTCCGTTTTCTTGAGGTTTTGGCCTCAGAGCCCTCCCCAGGGGAGGTGCCCAATTCAGCTCCATTCAAGGTCTCTTTTAGGCTCAGGGCCTTCCCAGTGGTCAGGCTGTGCCAACAGAACCACCTTCCCCACCCTCCAGTGCCCTCTGCACCAACCTGCCACACAGGTCACCCCTGTCCCACACAAGGGAAGGAACAATTCCAGCTCTGCCCAAACGCTGCCACACTTCTCAGCCCAAATAAAGCTGCATTATGCCCCATTTTATTATGGCAAGTCATGCTGCATGCTCTCAGCGACAGGAACCGGGCTTTTGGTGGAAGGTAGTTTGTTTGTCTAAGGCTTTTATTTCTCTCCTTTTTTAAAAACTAAACCCAAATGTCGCCGTTAGTAACTCTGAGCATTCCTTGCCAGCCCTCGGTCAGCCAAAAAACACACGGGGTCTCTCTGTAAAAACTCCATTCTGTGCACAAAGTTATTAACTGCTGGGAAAGGCAGAGAGTTCTTTTGCAGCTGTTGGCCAAGCTCTGGACGTCACCTCACACTCCGTCACCCCTCTGTGTTCTGCAGGCTGCTGGAGGCTGAGGAAAAGCGGAGAGCTTGGCCAGAGCAGTTACGCTGCTGCTCGAGACATGTTTGCTTTGGGTTTGGCCCCAGGTTCTCAGGCAGCGCTTTGAGTCCCTAGTGGGAAATTAAAGAAGAAAAAAAAAGAAAGAAAGAAAACAGCAGGTTGTGCCGCTTTTCAGGAACTCACACCACATCCCCCCAGCTGCCCTGCTTGGACATGGGGCACAGCCATTCCCCTGAGCCACCCTGAGCAGGGGCAGCCAGGCTGGCAACCACAAGAGATGCCTGGAGGATGCCCCAAGAGACGGCCCCAAACAAACATGCTCTCAGGGAATTGCCATCCCAGCACTACTCAAACTCCTTCCTTAAGGAGTGGTTTACACAGGGTGAGGATATTTGCAGCAGCAGTTCCACACAATGGGGAATATTCACAAGGGAATATTCATAACCACTCTGAGCACCTACTGGAGGCGCCCGGGGCCTCTGTATCAGCACAGATTCCTTCGGGTGTGACTCAGAGCACTACATTGGCTGCCTGCCTCTCAGCTCTTGGTACAGCTGCGGTCTGGACATCACACAGATCACAGAATCACAGACTGACCCGGGTTGGAAGGGACCTCAAGGATCATGTAGTTCCAACCCCCCTGCCTGGCAGGGCCACCAAACATACACCTTTACTAGATCAGGTTGCCCAGGGCCCCGTCCAACCTGGCCTTGAACACCTCCAAGGACGGGGCATCCACAACCTCCCTGTGCAGCCTGTTCCAGGGCCGAACCACTCTCCTAGTAAAGAACTTCCCCCTAACATCCAACCTAAATCTTCCCTCTTTTAACTTAAAACCATTTCCCCGTGTCCTGCTATTGTCAGCATATTGTCAGCATTGTCAGCCATCTCCTGCAGGTAGAGCAGTAATAAAACAAGCCGGTACGAAGGTCCCCACACACCTGCTCTGCAGAGAGCCGGGCTGGAGGCAGCCAACCCCAAACTACCAAAAACAACGGTAGTATTTCACAGAACCATAGAATCGTTCGAGTCCGAAGGGACCTTTAAAGACCCACGGCTCCGCACTGCGCAGCCCCGCTCGTGCCGTGCCCCGCAGCACCCCGGCTCCACGCCAGCGCCCGGGCTCCTCCCCGCCCCGCCCGGCGGAGGCAGCGGCTGCGCCCCGCGGCACACGGCACAGCCCGAGCCATGGCCGCCCGCCGCCTGCTGGGGCTGCTGGCCGCCGCCGCGCTGCTGGGCGCAGGTAGGGCAAGGCGGGACGGGGCGGCGCGGGGCTGGAGCGCGGTGGCGGCCCAATGCCGGTGTGCTGCCGGTGTGTGCGGGCCGTGGCGGCGCCGGGCCCGGGCTGGAACCGGGATGGGCCGCCCGCCTCCCCGCTGCCGGGGCCCGGTGGGGATCGCCGTAGCGCAGCGCTCGGTGCCGGTGCCGGTGCGACACAGCGCTGTGGGGCTGGGCCTTGCGTCCCGTCTCGAGATCGGAGTGAGAAAACGCCATTAGTCAGCAGCGAGGCTGTCGGCGTTCCGAGCTGAAGGGAAATGCCCCTGCTGCCATTCCCGGCTGCCGGGCTGCGGGTTCGGCTCTTAAACCTTTCCGGGCCGCTGTGCGTCAGCACGATCCCCGCTCCAAGGTTCCCCGGCCGCAATGGGGGGATCCGCGGCTCCGACCCCCGCGGCGGTGCGGGCCGGTGTCCGGGTCAGCGCTGCTCCGCGGGGCTCCGGCCGGGATGTGCGGGATCACGGCTCCTCGGCTGCCGCTGATCCGGGAGCCGGGCGGGACAGCAGCGGGGCACGGCCGGAGCAGGAGCTGTGAACTGAAAGCAGCGGGGCGGGTTGTGCTGTGCAGAGATTTACCGCAGCCAGGGATCCGCTGGAGCGGTGCTTGTAGTGCAGGGATCCGTGGCTTTTCCAGGAAGCGGGGAGGCTTGTAGCATCCAGTTGGCACAGGGCTTGTCAAGGTGATGCGGAAGGCAGCTGTTCAGGGGCTGCAAGCACTGCTGGTCCTCTTCTATATCTCCTTCTCTTCATAAGCCCGTACTGATAGCGCTGATGTGCTGCCATGGAAAGGTGGCACATCTGGTGGCTGAGGTCAGTGCACCCACGGGGAGCACAAGGTTCCCCCGACAGAGCCACCAGAAGGGATGCACACAGATAAGAAGAACCTGGAGCAAATCAGTGTGATGACAGGCGTGCAGTGGCTTGGCACGTTGGTGGAGCTGCGGCACAGGCAGGCAGCGTTGTGCATCCCAGCCTGCATCTCACACAGCCTTCAGTGCCACCCCATGGCCCCGCAGCTGCTGATCGGGGCTAAAGCATCACAGATGTCTGTGAGCAGAGCTATGGATTCAGCTGATTTCTGTACCTCTGTCTGTGTTTTAGGGCTTTTCTACCCCTAGTGACAGTGTGCTCGGAAGTGACCATCTAACTTTTGCTTAGTTTCCCTGTATGGAATTATCACTTCATGTAGAGAAGTAGGATTAAACAACTATATTCTGTCCCTTAAAACTATGGAAGACAGAGGGACGGAGCAGTAGCCAGGACAGTGGGGATGCTGTGGAGGGAGGCAGCTGTTATTAGGGGGCAGGGGGGCAGCGGGAGAGGCTGGGCATGGAATAACCTCCACCCTGTCCCAGGGAGTGGGGGAGGCACCGTCCCGGGAGATGCTCAAGAACCATTTAGATGTTGTACTGAGAGTTTAGTCAGAAATATGGGTGGTAGGTGAATAGATGGATGATCTTGTAGGTCTTTTCAGGTCCTGCTGTCCCTATAGGTGCTGGCGGAAGTGGAGCTGCTGGTGCTGCTGCTGGCAGGTGTGGGACACGGCCGCTATCAGCCTCTCTGCAAAGAGAAAGTCTTCATTATGCAAATTCTCATCTTAAAGCTTTATTCATGTGCTTCCTGGCAGGCTTTCCTTTAATCTCAAGAGCAAGATTGCTTGGAATTATCATATACTCCTGTTAATTGCATGGGAAAAAAAATACTAATACAGCAGAGGTTGTTTTTGCCATAATCAGTAGTGATTCTGATTAGTACTTCTGGAAATCAGAGTGTTTCCCTTGGAGCAGAGAGCTCGGCCACACCAGGAGCAGGGCAGTGCTGCATCCCACCAGGGCTCATCTCACCTCAGCCGTGGACTCCAAAGGGGCCGGTGCTGCATGGGATGGTGCTGAGCTGGCACTGGGAATGCAGTGGCACTGGGAAAGCAACACGCTTCTTGTGGTGCAGGCAGTGAGTTACGGTGCTGTGCGCTGAGCTCTGCCAGACAGCGAGGCTTAATTAGATCATATGTAATTGTATGAACGAAAGGGCTGACGAGCACAGCCATGCGCCGGAGCTGCCTGCTGCAGGAAACAATGAGGGGAGGACACATGGTGGTGCAGTGCCCTCTGCCCCCAGCCTGCAGCCGGCTGTGATGGAAGCAACCGGCTCAGCTTGGGATGCTGCAGTATGTGCCCATCCTGGCAGTGCTGCCCTGCTGCTGGCTGGGTTTGCTGGGGCAGTGGCACAGCTGGGCTGCACACAGGGCAGGGGCAGCACAGCTTCAGGCATTGCTCTCCATGAAAGTTTTCCTGCTGGTGGGCGCTGCCTCGTGGCTGCCATTGTCCTTGTCAGGAGGGCCGTAAATTTATTCATGAAGCACCACGGAGCTCAGGTGGCAGCAGCTAAATCCATTTAGCGATAGGAATGAGAGGAAAGCCATTTTAATGTTCTCTTGCGGTGCCGCAGCGCTTAGCAAACCCAAAGGATATTAATTACTCAGCATGCTCTGAGATGTAAAAGCATGAATTTATCAAGACAAACACATTCAGAAGGAGGGTAAGTCAACAGTAATTAAAGCCGGTGCAGGAAGAGGCAGAGCAGCAGGGCAGGCCGTGTTGGGGCTGGGCTGGGGTGCTGCGTGCCCCCCTTGTGGGCCACAGCACATCCCACTGCTGGATGGCACTGCCCAGCACAGCCCATGGGAGCTCAGCCCCTTCACTGAGTTTATCTGCGCTGCTCCGAAGGCTGCACAATGCTGAGCCAACGTACAGCTGTTGGGGAAGGCTGATGTCTTCCTCCCCGCTGGCGATGGGTCATGGTGAGCAGAAAACCCTCTAAAACCAAAGCAATTCAGGCACGGGCGCCTGGCCAGGCTGCGTGTGGAGGTGGCTGACGTTGTGTGGAGTGAGTAACTCCCGCGCTGCATCTTTGTCTGCAGGTTGTGGGGACGACCCAGGGGAATTCAGCCTAGAAGATGCCCTCGGCCCCGTACGGCGTAAGTCAAATTCATTTACTCTTTACACAATAAGGAGAAAAATAAGAATTAACAGGTTCCGTTTGCCCGCTGGGATCTCTGGGCGAGGTGGCGGAGGATGCAGGCTGGCCTCAATCCGCTGGGTGCAGATCACAAGGACACGGCAGCACCTGGGTGCAGCAGAAGCGTGCCAGCATTCAGATGGAAATTAATAGGAACGGAGCGGCCGCAACTCTCACTCATCATTTATTCATATACTTCATAAAGCTTCATAACCTCTGTTAATGGAGAGTGGTTTGCAGGGAAAATAAAAATTATGACAAAATAAATATAAACCACCTCCTGAAGCCGACGGCAGCTTGTTTTGCCCTGGGAGCAGTCGGGGCTTGAGCACTGGGGTGTCTGCAGAACTGCTCCAGCAGACTCTGGTATGTGGTACAATGCTGGACCTCCCTTGGGCTCCCACTATTGCATGCAGTTGCAGCTATGGGTGTCACAGGGACAAAGGCAGGGCATGGAGCTCTGGCTGTGATGCTGGCGGGCTCACCCACCAAGTCCTAGCCTTGTGTTCTCAGGACAGAAGCAGTGCTTCTGGTGATGCATGTGGCTAATGTGTTCTTCCCCTTTCTATCACAGCCACACCCAAGAAACCCAGCAAGCCGGCCGGTGGGACAGGAGGGAAAGGTGAGATGTTCTTGGAGCGTGTCATTTCAGCAGGTGTCAGCTGTGTTGGCAGGGAATCACCTCTTGGTTGGCCATAGGCTGTGCTCCAGCGGCTGCTTGTGCTGCCTGAGCTTCCCCTGCCTGCACTGCTTGGCGGTGCTTTCTCCACCATCACCACGCAGCCACTGTGTCGCTTGTATCTCCCCTCTCCATCGGCAGCACTGCGCACCTGTGCCTAAGTAAATGCAGTATTGATGTTTCTATCTGATGTGAAGGCAGCCGACACGAGAGCATTTATGGCCGCGACCGAGTTCTGCACACTTTGCAGTATTGTAATGGATTTGACACAGGTCACGGCTGAGCTCCATGAGGGCCAGCATTTCTGCTGGCTTCGATCCTGGGGAGGAGCTTTTGCTCCAGGACATACCCGGCTTTCACCGAACAGTGCCAGGGAAAACCACCTCTGATGGTGGGAGTCAGGGCCCTGGCTGCCCAGATCCCAGCACCAGCCCCACTGGAGGATGCTCATGCCCGGCCCTGGCTGTGTGTCCCTGCTGACAGGCCGAGCAGTGCCATGTGCCATGTGCTGCTCACACACTGCCCCAGCACTGTGGCTCGTCCATCCGCTCTCTCTGCAGAATTTGACCTGGCTGATTACTTCGACAACCCGGTGGAGCCCACCAACAGGCCAGCCAGGCCCACCGCCAGGCCCTTCCCACGGCCAGGGAAGCCAGGTGCGTCACCCTGCCCATCGCTACCCTATGGGAGCTGGGGCTGCATACAGCCAGGGCCTTGTTTGGTGTGCCTTTGGGAAGCTAACAGCGTTTTGTTCTCTCCCCTCTGTGACACTTCCAGACAGTGGCTTTTGGGATGTCATCCATACCACCACCACCAAGCGGCCAAAAACAACACAGAGCCCCCGCAAACAGAACCCAGGTGAGTGCAGCTTCCTGGCCACGCCGTGTCCAGCCCCAGTTTGTTCAGGTGAGAGCTGCAGGCAGGCTGCAGTGTAACCGTGCTACTGCAGCAGCACTGGAGAGGAGCATTTCCTTGTCCAATTACTTGTCAGCATCAAGGAGGTTGCTAGAGCTGCTAACCCCATCTTGTTTTACAGGGAAGAATCCTTCGGATCTGGACTTGGCTGATGCCCTTGGAGACTGGGACGATGCGAGGGATGGCAGGCGGCCGGCTGTGAGGCCGGAGGAAGGTACGTGGGTTTCCCTCTCTCTGCTGCTCTCACCACCATGTGTTCCTGGGCCCTGTGGGAGCCCCCCAGCACTGGGTGCTCACTGTGAGGCACCCCCTCCATTAAAGTTGCCAGATGCTGGGGGTTTTTATTTTGTTTCTTTAAAGTTTGCACTCATTACTGAACCCCTAAATGGTTCAGAACCCCCCCCAGCCTCGTTCCCAGCCCCCTGTGCTCCATGGAAGCACCCATAGATGCTGTGACAGGGACATGGGGCCAGCTGGCACCTGGCTCTCTGTCCCCTTGCACCCTGAGCAGACCTGCACTCTTTCCCTTCCCATTCCACTCGTTGCTTTCTGTGTGGCAGCAGCACTCACCCCCCGCAGGGCAGCAGTAGGGGATGATTCCTCTTTGCTCTCCAATCTGAGTTTGTTGTTATTTTTCAAGGATTTTCGGACAGTGACCTGGAAGGCATTGTGAATGATGGCTACAGCCCCGACAAGAAGAAAGGTAGGGACGGCCCACAGGCAGGTTGGTGCCCACAGCATGGGGCAGAGATGGCCACAGCGCAGGGACCCCAGGGGGCATCTCCCCATGGCAAGAGACCCCATAGTGGATCTAAGGGGATTGGCAGGGGTACGTGCTGTCCTGGTAGCAGTGGCTGGCACTGGTGGCCCTGGCCAGCCACCTCATGCTACCACCACCAGCAGATGCCAGGTTGTCCCTGAGCACCTGGCAGAGGCAGTACAGCTGTAGAGATGGAATGGAGCTTCTTGGCCCCCACCCCCTGCTGTGCTGACCTTGTGGGGCTGTCACCCCGCTCCTCATGGACACCGTCCCTCCTCTCAGGATGTGACTGTTGGTTTCAGGAACAGGGAACCAGCTGCACTTGGCTCAGCCTGCACAGAGAGCTGCAGTATTAAATATTAAAGGCAGTCGAGTTAGAAATGGCGAACACCACCAGCCTGGTCGACATTTAATGAATCACTGTGCCAAGGACAAACTGCACTGGAAGCATTAATACAGTACTGACCTGCTTCTGTAATGCGGGTTAAGCAACTCGCACGGAGCTGCAGCTTCCAGCAGGAGCCATTTCTCCCATCTTGAGCTGTGCACAGTTGCCCTGACGTCATGTGCAGCTGCCCCAGTGTCACATATGGACACCCCCATGTCATATACAGGTGTGCCAGCTCACTGCTTAGCTGTCCCCTCTGGTGGTGTGAGGATGCCACACTGCAATGAAGAGCATCTCTGTGCCAGCGTGGGCTGTGGGGCTGTGTATGGGCTGGGCTGCTGATACATCTTTTCTCTTACAGGATCTGGAGGCAACACTGACAGCCAAGGTAGGGCCATGGGGGCTACGGGGGGAGCAGGGCCTGGGCTCCTCCCCACCACTCAGTGCCTTTCTGTGCCCTGCAGACAACCGGGTAGAGACGGGCACCATCGCTGGCATTGCCAGTGCCCTGGCCATGGCGCTTGTGGGGGCCGTCTCCAGCTACATCTCCTACCAGCAGAAGAAGTTCTGCTTCAGCATACAGCGTAAGCAGCTCAGGGTGGGGCTGGGAGGGCTGCAGGGGGGAGGATTGCAGAGTGGGACTTGGTGTGTGAGAGCAGTGGGGAGAGTCCAATGAATGCGATAGAACAAAACTCCCTTGTATTTTCCCTCCACTTAAATGATATTTTGGTAAGAATAAATAATTTTAAAAGAAGAGAGTGAAGGCTTTGATGAGGGGAAAGCTGAGACACACAAAGTCCCAGAAAGGCAGCAGGAAATTAAAGTTAATTATAAAGGAGGATTAATTTAAGCCATCAGACACGGCACGCTGGGCTAATGTCAGGCCTTAGATGCCTCGCAATGCATGACAGCAATCTGCAAGCCGTCAGCCACTGCGGAAATGGCTTTTCTCTCCAGAAGCACAATGGCACTGGGTGTCATCCCAGCAGAACACACGCCTGGGGACAGCAGTGGGCCTGATGTGTGGCCTTACCCCAAAGCTGCGTCCTCCTGCCCGGGGCTGATGCAGGAGAGTTGGGCTGGGAGCTCTGCAGTGCCTTGAGAATACAGCACAGCTTTCTCAGCACCAGTCATGGTTTACCGATGTTTCTATGCTGCTGTCAGTGCAGGGGAGTTTGCAAAATTGTCTCTTAGCTTCCAAAGGTAGGCCCGTTACCATAGGTTTTAAGCCATCAATTTCTGCTTTCTAACCTTCCATCTCACTCTCTTTATTGTTGCTTCTCAGAGGGACTTAACGCCGAATACGTGAAAGGGGAGAACATGGAAGCTGTCGTAAGCGAGGAGCCCCAAGGTGAGAGCCTGGCCACAAAGGGAGCTGCTCCGGTGACTGTGGGAAGGCACCGCTTGGGTTGTGCTGCAGCTTTTTGTCTGATGGCCGCTGTGATGCTTTTCCTACATCATTATACACAAAGGGGAGCCAGGATGAGAGACCAAGGGTCTCATTCTGCAAACGGCGGCAGCTGATGTTGAGCTTTAATGTGTTCAGATATGTGCTCCCTCCTTCAGCCCCAGATAAGGGTGGCTGCTGTAAAGGCTGAGATGGGATACAACCGAGCGGCGCTTGGCACCTGTTGCTTGCAGTCCTGTACAGCTGCGTGCTGCCATACTAATGACTTCTGTTTTCTTCCCCAGTTAAATACTCAGTACTGGAAACACAGTCAGCAGAACCACCGAAACACGACGGCGCGAAGGTGTGAGGGCAGGGCCTGCCATCTCCTCCTGCTGGGAAGGGACCCGGCGGCAGCAAACACCAAGATCTCACCTGCTTGTAATTTAGCTATTTATTTCATTTGAATCCAAAGCTGTTTGATGTGTACTTAGGCTTGAACTGGCTTCTTACTGCACTAGGCTTTAGGGTTAGGATGGCACTACGTACGTGCTTCTTTTTTTTGTAACGAGATATGTTTACATGGAAGGAATACTGGAGGTTTGACTGCAAGTCGTATTCAAACTAACAGCAGGTGCTTCAGCAGCGATCCCCTGCAGGTTAAGGACGAGGTCTTTTGCAAGGACTGCTTTGTAAGAACAGCAAAGTGCCTGTTATTAGCAACCCAAAGCAAACCAGCCACCTCCCTCATCAGTCTCCCTGTGCCACAGCGCTGCTGCCCAGGCCTGCCCTCACTGCCTTGGTGCTGCTTCCTCCTCCCTGGCCCTCTCACACTGATGCCAAGACATGGGGACAGACACTTGCTGAGGCACTTTCCCAAAGCAATGGGAAGGGGAAGTGACCGCCCAGTGTAAAAGGAACTCCCAGTTTATATGTAGCCCTGAAATATGTGCATTTTTGAACCTGTTCTGCAGATCCCAGATTGTGTGAATGTACGTGGACTACCAAAAGCATTTCTTTTGATTCAGAGCTGTCAGGCAGACTCACTGCCACAAGGCCTTGCCATGATCCCTGAGGTCCCTCCTGGCTTGAGCCATTCCATGACTCGATGAGCCTTCTGTCCCTCTAAAAGGAAATGGCCCAGTCACGTTTTAAGTGCTTTGCAACAGCTGCACAGTTCTTTATGCTCTTCTTAACACTTGCGTCTTTAAAGCCTTACACTCGCTCTAGCAGAACGACTACAGCATTTTATAAGGGAGATGAGTTCTAATGATATATGGTGCCTCACGTATTTACAGCACTTCGTCTACGATACTGCAATTAACCGTCACTCCTTTGTGTGTGGATTAGAAAAAGTAGTTCTCTCTTGTTCTGAGACTGTGACTCTCTGCTCCTGTGTAATTAGCAATAGCACGAGAAGGAAGGGCCTCGTGTTGTGCCAGGGGAGGGTCAGGTTGGACATTAGGAAATAGTTCTCTGAGAGAGCAGGCAGTGCTGGAACGGGCTGCCTGGGGAGTGGTGGAGTCGCCATCCCTGGAGGTGTTCAACAACTGCGTAGATGTTGTACTGGAGGACACGGTCAGTGGGACATATCGGTGGTAGGTTGGACATTATGATCTTAGATGATCCAGCTTTAGTGATTCTAAGACAGGTGCAGGATACGCTCCCTCTGTTTGTGTACTCAAAGTGCCAGATTTACCTGGGGGATGGTGGCTGGAAAATTCTGCTGGGCACAGGCAGGAGCTCCAATGTGAGGAAAGCCACGTCCCTGGGGTCAGGCTGTACTTCTCCCTTTCCCACATCATCACCTGTCTTTTCTCTCTTAGCTGAATGGATTTGAAAGCTGTAGCATGAAAAATGTTTTTACAAAGTACAGAAGGTGTTGCAAGACGGTACCGATGAGCACTGGGAAGCATTTCAGATTAGATTAGCTGAAGCAAATGCAATCTCATTTCTCTTAGCTGATACCAGTGTTGTCTGCAGATGCAGATTGTCAGCATGTTTCCATGGCCCTGCACCTTCTGCACACCCAGTGGATGGGATGAAGGGTGCCCAGGATTGCTTACAGGCTGTAACACTTAGTTACCGTCCTTTAGGAAATGGTTACAGCAGGATGTAGAAGAAACACACACTTAACTCACAGGTACTGCAGGTGGTGGTTTCACAGAGGAAAAACAGCCCTTTCAGAATTCAGAAGCGGACAGCACTTAAAAGTGCTCCTTTCCCAAAAGCCTTCTATATGACTTCTGCCTTAATGTAACTTCAGACTACTTGGTATATGGAAAAATGTGAACACGCAGTGAAAGAGATGACATTTCAGAAGCTTAAAGTAACAAAATTAGAAATCTCTCTCTTTGGGATTTCAGATGGGAAAATATTGGACAAATACTACAGATAAGAAATTAAACTCAAGTCTTGTCTTCAAAACTGGACAGAAACCAAAGCCACGATGTGCTGAGTGCCAGCTAAGGCTCAGCTGGCTTCATGCAGTCTGCTTCCTCCTTGTCTGCCCGGCAGGTGGGAGTGAGGTGTGGGGAGCTCAGACCTCGCACCTTCACTGCTTGGGCCATTTCAGTGATGGGGTGCTCAGCTGTGTTTTCCTGGCAGTGAAGCAAGTGCTGAAAGAACGGACGCAGTGCTTGCCTCCATGTGTACATAGAGCTGACTTGAGAGCTCACGTGAGGCTGCGCTGTGGGCTCTTTTCTCATGACATCTCCAGCTTTGCTAAAGCTCCTTCTCATGTCATGGTTCAGAAAAGCTTTCACAATTACATAGAAAACAGAACTGAAGGAACTTAACCAGCTCTTATCCCACTGTTTACCAATTGCTTGCGTTTCCCTTTGGCAGTACTGCAGCAGGTTCTTCATTTTAGAATACTGTGCCATTGAATCCTTCGCTTTAGAATAACCCCGTTGTGAATTTCCTTTTCTTTTTGGTGCTTTAATAAACTCAGTCATTTTCTCGCAGCCTCATTATGGAATCCCGACAAGCGCTGTGCTGCCGCTGATGGCTATTCATTTGTTGTGCTAACAGCGGAATTACTCCACAGTACCATTTCAGAGTCTGAAAAAGCAAAATGACGAGGCAGGGTAAGGCCTTCACCTTTGGTTCTGTAATAAAAGTGAACACAGGAAGCTCAGAAACAAAATTCTTGTGAAATTAGAGTCGTATCTTGTGAGCGGAATTCTGATCTCAAAGCAAGGCGTATTGCTTGCCCATGCAGGAGCAATCTATGCCAAATGAAGGCTGACTGTTGTGCTGTGCAAAGACTGATTGTGCTAACATTGACACATGTATGTAAGGGTCAGCGCGGGGAAAGGATCAGAATCTGACCACCTTTGGAAAACATTAAAACAAATTGTCTACTAAGGCATTTTGAGAGCTTTTTTTTCTGTGTCGCAAGTCAACTGCAAATAGCAGCCCGTGGCCTTTCTATACATAACCTCTTCTACAACACCACTAAAGACTTCATTAAAAACACAGCAGAAGAAACACCCTTCCCAACGCATCCCAAAACGGTCTCTGTGAGGGAATATGTATGACCGAGGGGCTGTAATGTAATGGTAGTAGTGTGTAAGTGCACACACTTAGTCATCATCCCTCTCCTCCTCAGGCCCCTGGTTTTTCTGAAAACAAAACACTGACACTTATCTACAGAGGAGGAAAAAGTGTAATTAAGCCCCGAAACAGGACTGAAGTGGCAAAGCGATGCTGATGATTCACTTAACTTCACAAGCAAAAACTGTTTCAATTGTTTACCATGCCTTCAGTCTACTCTGGTATGCCACGTTCATGTTGTTTGCTCTCTTAAGTGTCACTCAGAGATCAAACTGAACTGCTTGCTGTCCTCCTGCACGTCCCCTTTATGACAACTCAAAACCAAACAAGTGAAGCAAAAGAAAATGCAGCGACTGAATCAGAGTTAGCAGTTTGGTACAGGGTACATCAAACAGGGAGCAGCATTCTGCTCTTGCCTTCAAACAGTCCAATACTGCCTTATTAAAAATCAAAAGGGGAAAAAAAAGATGGACAGTTGTTAAATCGATAGGAAAAAACATTTGAATATTGGGAAACAGACTGAACTCATTCTGCTGCTCACCTCTGCGGTACACAACTCTGCAAACCACCCGTGCCATGTACACGTTACAGCAGGATCCTCGCCTTTCCGCTACCCCTGCAGTCAGGCAGATGCCCTGAGCTGTGCTGACTCTGATTCTGGGACCCGCGGATGAACTGGCAGCAGCAGAGGTACGTGGGAGCCTTTGTGGCATAGCGCAGTTCTCACACAGCAGCTCCAGGAGCGTAAGCTTTTAAAATCTCACAATGCCTAAGCTAATCCGGTCATCGCTTCTACAATAATTATAGAGGAAACGTTGTGACTATGAGCACCAATAAAGAGGAAAACTTCAAAAGATTTCCCTTAGCGCTGCATTTTGGAGATAAAATGCTTTGCTTTAATGTACAGTCAAAACGTCAAGGAAATCTGAGTTACGGTAGTTCAGTTGAATACCAGCTCAACATATTTTGGCAATGTAAAATTTACTGCTGGCATACAGTTTAGCAGAACCTTTAAAATAAAAACCCTAAAAACCATAGGAACATGAGTTATGTTTCTATTAAAAGCATGAGGTTTGGTAGGAGAAGCAGCATCCCTGTGCTTTGTTCCTGTACGCAAATACCTGTTATAAAATGCTGCATCACAGAAGACACCTCCTGCCCCACAGGGGAGGAAACTTAAGAACACACAGCGCATCCACCTTTCCAGGCAGAGCTGCAGACTCTCACAGCTCACCTCCATCATTTATAATACGCTGTGTATATTAATGGAGAGAAACGGAAAAGAGCTGCCTCATATTAAGGGCAAAAGCATGGTAATACATTGTCAACTCACAGTGAGTAATGCACGCCATTCACATACAGAACCGGCACGTTCTTAAGCACAGGGTTTAATTCCCAGCAGCAGAACTTGAAGCCAGAATTGGAAAGCACACCTGCAGCACTTCAGCACCTCAAGGAGAGGAACCAGGATCTCATAAAACCAGGAAAAGGAAGAGGAAGGTTTTTGGCTTCCACCACTTCTACACCTTCTACAGAGGCCATTTCTACACCTGCTAAAGAGGCCACAGAGTCATCGCCTTGAAAAGCTGGATGTTCCAGCAATCAACTATCTGGTATTAACACCTTTAGGAAGGTTTCTGTTTTTAACAGAAAAAAAATGCTACCAAGTGTTTAAAAAACAGCCAACTGGCTTTATTTCAAGCAAACCAATTAAGCTCATATTTAAAAAACTTTGTCAAACAAAGTCATTACGAGTTAAGGTCTTCCAATGTGTTTGGGTAGGCAGGATCCGTTTTCTGAACTCAGAGCGAAAGAACCATCAGCGTACGTTGAACATCACATACACGTGTATATGAATGGACACGGCTCTGCATTTTGTGTGTACAGCTTAACATAAAACATGGCTAACAGCACGTGGAGCTATACAGACTATACAATTTACACAGCTGAGTGTCATTTCAACCCCCCAGTGCTACCATTTGCTAGAAAACATACCTGTACTTCGAACAAGACCTTGATGTGATTATATCCACCCCTCGCTCAGGAGGCTGAAGCTGAACAATAAACTAAACCGTCAAAAGACTTTATTGCAACTTGTACAAAAGGCATTAAAAAAACTAAAATACGTGCTTCACCAAATATATTACATCATACGAGTCAGCATGGTGTATCTGACAAACCCAGTTTATCTTCATCCACTTTTAATGGCATATTTAGTTGAAATGCAAAACTGACTACACTGGAAAACATTACTTTAAAATCAATTTCCAAGTGCATCAATTTCCTTAAAAAAAACACAATTGCTCTACCAAAAATATATATCTATTGTATTACCGTGTGAAATACAGAGCTCCCATTCAGAAGAACGTTCTCAGTGTGCTGTGTAAGCATTGGGTCCATTTCATCCCATTCTCTCTAGCAGGCATGGTACCCTAGGCAGTGTGAGAGGCATCTTTCTGTCTGCTTGGCAGATGGATTCCCTTTTGAGGATGGTTAAATTGTTAGTTGCTCAAAACAAGGTTTAATCTCACAATTGATGATTTAAGTAGAGATGTCAAAAATATGTGGGGACTGCCAACAAGACAAGACATCACATCTACTGAAGCTCTTTTTGGCCTCATCGTGGTAATATCAGACACAGTAAGGCATGTAGATCATAGCAATTACAAGCCACTCACAATCCCTGCGTGACAGGAAAACATTTTGCCCCCCTCTCTGTATTACCTGACCTGAATTGTTTCACACAGCTTTAGTTACACATCACACAGAAGTGTGCACTGGTGTGGCTGAATGGGACGGAGATGAACCTCTGTCAGAGGAGGAGGAAAGGGACCGTGTAGCTGCTTCCCGCTGCAGATCTTCAACTTTCTTCTGAAGCTCAGTCCGGATGGCGAGCAGCTCCTTGAGGTTCTGATGGATTGGAACCTGTGGGTGAAGAAAGAAAAGGTTTACTTTGATCCATAATAACAAGTTATCTTCTCAAGTAATGCTTCCACTGTGTCCTGTGGTAACACCACTAATCCAACAGCTATGGATTTCTGTGTGTCAATATCTGGGGACAGTGTTTAGCCATATGAAACGGAACATTCTGACAAACTGTTCCTTTCTTGCAACACACACCATTGGCAGGAAGCCTGTTCAAAACACTGTTTGCAAACCAAGTTGTTGGGATACCAAACATGCTCTGGTAAGTGTATCCCTATCCCTTACCATCACTTTCAGTTGAGCTTAAAATGCCTTCACAGAGAACTATTTTCCATGCCCGTTGGGACAGAACTTACTAGGCAGAACTCACAAGGCTGGCTCCATAGGGAGCATCTCATTACTGTTCTAACCAGGCACCTTTCCAAAAGCCTGACCCCTCCAGCACACTGGTGAGAAAAGCACAGCAGCCAAATGGATTGTGCTTGTGCTGGATCTCCTAGAGCCAGACACCGATACACCTTTTGTACATGTGGCTCACATGGGTTCTGCCTCTGCTTCTGACAGTGGCATCAAGAACACCAGAGACTTTGGCCATGGATCTGCATCAGAGTTCTGTGTGGTTGTCAGGTTCCTCCACAACATTAAAATCTGCTGAGGACAAAGGAAGACTCAAGTCATGTTGCTTTTTAAACAGCTGGATCCTTTTTTCTCAGATGAGCAGAGAGAGGCCTTCCCTTATTTCAAATGCCACAGAAAGGCCAAAAAAGTTTGCCTATTGCTTTTAATTTACCTCATCCTCCATCATCTCCGAATTATTCACAGCTTTTGGAAAGCACAAGATGGGAAAATAAATTAACTGGGCTGGCCAGGCAACCATAGGAAGATGCAACATTGGGAAACTTGCAGATTGCTACACAAAGCAAGTGACATGTCAGGCTTCTGGAACACCTTCACCCAGGAGAGCAGGGCTGACATGCACACCTGAGCAGGACGTTCTCACACAGTTTTACATGAAGAAAACCAGAGGGTTTCTCGCTGTTGACACACAACAGAGTCACAACTCACAAGCCTTCCTCCTCACTACCCGTGCCTGCACTGCCCACACAAATTCTTTAGCCAGTGAGGCCGTAAGTCTGAATACAACAGCCTCCTTCACTAACCAAATGCTAAGCATCTCCTAGATAAAGCCTATCTCTTTTTTCTAAGGTGCTCTACAAAAAACCAAATACTCCTGAAAACATAACACTGAGCTCGGTTGTGAAGTTTCTCAAGATGCTGCAATATGCATTACAGATAAGACAAATAAGAGGTCTGGATGACACCAGGGCTGCCCAGAGCATTCCACTGCACAGAGCCCAGGCTCCCACAGAAGCAGTTCCGTACAACTGCCTTCTGGGAACCAAAGCCACTGCAGAACGTGGCAGGCTGTGTATGTGCTCAGGGGAGGGTTGGAGTGCCTGCACTGCTCAGTCCTACTGCGTTCCCCTACGACTTGATTCAACAGTTCACATCTTCTGACTTGCTGAAGTGCCGTTTTCCCCAGACTTACATCTCAAAGAACAGGACGGTGTTAGCATAAATTCTCTAAATAACAATAACAGTTTTAAAAAACAGTGCATATTTGAGTCACACAGAAAGCTCTTCGATGCAAAAGCTGAATAATTATGCACTCAAAAAAACAGGGTGTCAGATTATTTTTCCAAACTTAGTTCAGCTTTCCTGTACACTTACATAGATAAACATTACAATTCTATTTTCTTTCTTGTATTCCTACTTTGTTCAGTGCAGAGTTTGATGCTACTCCACTAGAGAGCAGCTTTTCAATATTCTGTTGGTTTTTATGCAGTTTCTGACCCCACCCTTTACTTATCCTTCTGAAATTAAAATGCTCTTTTCCTAATGGGCTTCTCCGTCCTTTCATCTCACAGTGAAAAACAGTGCCCTGCAGGTTTATGTTCCACAGACACCAGCATCCTTTGTGACACAGCCTAGATCACCCCAAAGAAAACTGCTCCACAGAATGAGTCAGATGGGCTGTGCAGAACATAACATACCATTACAGCTTAACAGATAGCATCTCTACCAAGAGACGAGCTGAATGCTGTCACCTTCTCCTTTTCAAGTGCTCAAGTCTAGTTCTGTCTAGCAAACAGTAATTTACTCATTAGTGATAAGGGTCCATGCTAGGATCACATATGTGTGGGGTTGGAAAGAAGTGATACAGGCAGTCGAAGGATAGAAAATATACAAGTTCTTCCACTGTGCTGCTTTTCAGTGGTTTTGTTTTGCTTGTTTTTTTAAATAAGGAGCTGTATATTCTGCCAGATATCGTTAAGGCTGCTCCTGTAATTTCCCTTTCTTGAGAGAAATAAGTAGTTTACTTCCTTCCCACCATTCCTTCAGACTTACCCTGGGGAAAGCTGCTGCTGCCAGCACTTCCTCACACCACCTTGTGCAAGTTCTTGTAGATAAGTGACTACCCATCTACAGCTTTGCCATCTCACACCATTCTATTCCCACATGGCTCCTCTCTTAAATAAAGCTTTCTATGAAAGGTAGTGGATCCAAACATCTTCTCAATAACAGCCTAATGGTTTGCAGGAAAGAAGTTCATTGCTAAAAGGAAGAGCAGCAGGATTCTCCAAGACCAAGAAGCTCGGAGAAGACTGCTTATTAAAAGACCTTGTTATCACCTTATCTCTACAAGCGTATCCTCACACAGCACACGTCCTGCCTCCATGACAAGCTTTTATTACAGTCTTGTTAAGAAATCACATTTCTGACTTGACAGATGAATTTGTTGGCAGTCTGAGAGCAGATACTCTGCATCCTCTTTCACTGTGCCTCTCAAATCGGGAGAGGGAGCTCCAAAGATGTACCCAGGTTTTGCTGCTTTACTCCATGGTAGGCTTTCAGAAAGGCATGCAACCACTCCTTTGCAGTGCCAGCTTCCCAGCCTATCACCTCAGTAATGCTGCTAGGCAACAGCAGGCCACAAGGGATGGCACCTAATCATCTGAGTTCCACACTCCAGGTAAAAGAGTTGTTTCTGCACGAGCAGGTTAGAAGATGATCAGTCAAAAACAGCACCGCCATTTACATCTAATACAGCTAGAAATACAAGCCAGGCAGGGACAACAGTGTGGACGTCAACATCCCTAAGCAGCAGAGATAAGGGACGGATCCTCAGCAAGTCTGTACTTGCTCCAGACATTTACCAAAAAGTTGGTTCTGTCCAAGTCAGAGAATTTCTCTTGCTTCTCACTGGTATAAGCATTCTCCTTCTCTGGTAAAGCCCATACACGATTCTCTCACTGCAAGTGATACTTGCAATATGTGGCATCCTCCACCCAAGCCAATAAAAACCAGCAAAACACTGTAAAACGGAGTGAGACAAGCAGAGTTCTTGACTTGGGAAGAGCTGACTGTAGGTTCCCACTGACAAATCTCATGTTACAGTATGAACTTGTTAAAACCGGTGGATGTTTATTTTCCTCATCAGCTACAGTTTCATTGCCTGTCTCATACAAAACCAGGCAGTTGCCTCTCCTACATCATACATATAAGGTGCCTACTGCCAATCACGAGCTGAAAAATATTTACAGCACCACTGAAGAAACATCCTTTATTGCTCAAAACACCACTGATACGAATCCATTTCTAACTGAACTGCACACACCAAAGGCACATGTAGTATAACTCTCACAACACACCACTCAATACTTAGAATAAATTACTCTGCCAGGTAAGGACTTGAGGAAGGAAAGTGTTTGTGTGTTTTTTTACCTTTTTCTTTATTTTAAAATATTTATAGTCGCGCAGAAGCTACAGCGACACTATACAATCTACATACTATAACACAACAACTATCTATGGACATAAGGCAATGTTATTTCCTAACAGTTCCAATCCTTCCTCTTCTCAGATTGACTACAGTTCACTTTCAGTACTGATTCTCAGGTTTTCATTTCCAAGTAACCCTTCAAGATCCTGAAGTGCTTCTGGATAACAAAATTTGTCAACACAAGGAGAGTTATGAAAGAAATTATAATAGCTACTCACTCACTGTACCGCCAAGTCTTAATTGGATATCTACCGCATATCACTGTACTAGCTCAAGGACAGTCATTCACATGAAAATTGTTCAACGGTGAATGCATTTTGTCTTGTTCAGCGAGTACACTTTATCTATTTTAGCAACAGGGAAGAAAGGCTGCAGAGGAAAATGGTTATTTTAAATTCATTGCTTTTCTCGAGACTGTCAGTATTTCCAAAAACCTGCTCTGTGCACTGCAAAGACAACAGTATCTTTCACTCAAGCTTTTTGTTCCGCTTCCTGACGAGCTGGAATTCTGACTTGCCTTTAAAACCTAGTTAACAGTACACTCACAGAAAAAGTCAATCTCAAATGATGAAAACAGCAGTTTCCTATAATACTATTTCCATGCTTACTGTAAAGGTATGCTCCCAAGAAGCCAACCAAACTCTCAGGCCTCCTGGAAAAGCAATGACTAGTAAATAGAAATTGCAAACCCTACTGTGAAGGATACACACTTGGCAAACAACTATATCGATTTACAGGCGCAGGAAACGCGACACGCTATGGACTGATGCCATTACTTGTTTAAACCTACACTTCATTTAGCTTTTGACATATGAAAGATTAGAGTGACGTTTTAAGGGCTTACTCTTCAGAACGTTAGAAACTCCCCAGATCATTTATACCATGTTTGTTTTTCCATCTCTGCACATGTTCTGATGCAGGGCTTATTACAAAATACCTTTTTTTTCCCCCCTCCAATCAGTACAGATTCTTTCAGAACATAAGATAAGCAGTTAGTCTGCATTTTATTCACTATCAATCAAATGTGGAGGGCTCTACCTGCTGATATAAGTTACAGGCACAAGTCAGCCTCAGCAAACCTTGGCTTGGACATGCAGAAGCGAGAAGTGATCAGGCACCGAGAGACACTTGCCTCACATCACAAGAAACTCTGTAGTAAATGCCGGCATGAAATCCAGCTCTCTGGGGCTCTCTCTCAACTACCCAATCCATTCAGCATCTCCTCTTCCTGCCATCTCCAGCTTCACTCTTCCATGCAAAAACAATAAGCTCAAAACCATGGGTTGTGGCCAGCAATGCCATGCACTTCCAGAGCCGTAGGGTGGCTTTGTCCTGCCACTAAATTATCTTGCATCAGATGCATCTGAACTTTGCAAGCATTACAAGCGATGTCAACAATGTCAGCCAAGAACCCGCAGGGAAACTTGTCTGAAGGCAGGTGGAACTGCTACAGACACCTTGGGGCCGCACTGTATGTCCTGTCCAGTACGAAGCAACACAAAGCACTCTGTAATTATGTTTTTCATTTTAACCTAAACTGTTTTTCCAGTAACACGTAGCATCTTATTTGTTCCTTAACATATGCGAATGCTGTGTTGACTGACGCTGAGGTCCAGCTGACATTTAATCACTTCAATCTTTAACAAAACTGAGCCCCCCTGGCAGCCGCAGGGACTGCCCACAGCAGACAGTCCTATGGCACCAGCTGGCCTGAGTTCCCTTGTCACACAGACAGTGCTCATCTGCAGTTCTGGATGAAACTCCACACACACAAAGAAAAAAGGAGTGTATTTGAAAAACTCATAAGCACTCGTGAAACATTCTGTCTAGCACAGAGACCCATAAATCTATGGCTTTAGATTTATTTGCATCATTTAGGTGATGCAGATTTGTCAACTGAAGTACACTCTCTGGGTACAAAGACTGAAAGAGCTCATCCTCCCCACGTCACAGAAATACTCACTTCTCCAACCCAAGGAAAGGGCAAATAAGAAAAAACCCAGAAGAAAAAACAAAAAACCACCTATGCCTCCTCCCAGTCAATGAATTCAAATACAACAGGACTGAAATCTAATTTTCTTAGGACAAGAAGTCAATAATGATGTAACACCACCAAACCAAAACCAAGGAACATTTCACTTCACTTAGAATTAGAATGACCTTGTTGAAGCAGAGTTTAGCATAAAAAGGAATCCACAGAACCCACCCACATTTAACCTCAGATTTTCTGGATACCTAACAAAGGACTACATCAAGAAAACAGAGTAAAATGTGGGGCAACAGGGAAGTGCAGAGGAAATACCTCAGTGAGCAAGCAAGCAACCCACATTTCTCCAGTACCTTACAGGGTATGGCTCAGATGCTTGGATCTCTAACAGCATACTGTCCTTGAAACACATCTTTTTAAACAGGCTCTGACTTGTGGGTGTCTAATAAATCTGAAACTCGTGTCTCTTGCTAACTGTTAGAAGATGAAAGCAGCTTTCAAACAGTCACTCAATGCAGGTAATTTATCATTAAGTCGCTTGGGGATACCTTGAAATGTTACCTTAATAAAGAGACAGAGTAACATCCTCAGATATATCACGGCTGTGAAACAAACATAACGTACACTCTCAGAATTCTGAAGATAAAACACAACATTTTTCTGATGAGACTTAGAGATTTGTCTGAATAGGAGACATTACTTATAAGAACAAATCCTGGATGAATCCAGGAGCACACTACAGGAGCGTTTAATCTTTAGCATGCCAGCCTGAAAACAGAAAGGTCAGTGAAAAAACAAATATCTGTAAGAAAGCTTAAAGAGTCCGCAAATGAGTTGGTATGTAGACAATTCCTTTAAGAAACTGCTGCTGTGTTTTATAACATAATTGCTGAGCAGCAAAACATAATCAAAGCTACACTAAACTGCACAAGAAGGTTAATGCAACAGATGCACTGGAAGTGTTGTAAAATATTACATAAGTGTTGTAAAAGTAATCTTCTGAAAGGAAAGAATGCCTATGTCACCTTTCACAAATCAGTAAAGGGGTACTACTACTATATTCCACTGGTGGGCTTAATGAACACTGAACATCTTACACTGTTTTAATATCTATCTCAAGCCTTTTTTTAGAAAAAAACATCTTTCTTCTCCCCATCAGCAACAGACAAGAATACTTTTCCTGGATGAATTGGACCTTATAGAAAACAGTAATTATACCTCTGTACTTTCAGGGAAACATAAAAGTAGAACCTTGTACCTGAGGCCGCATCCTTGGGTTCCATCTGACGTAGTAGCTGACCCACAGTTCCAAATGGTTCAGACTGGCAACAGGATACAGGACGTGGTTCTCATAGTTGACATAGAAAGGATTTGTGAATTCATCTAACTGGCTGTTTATGTAGGACCACAGCGATACAGTCCTGGTGCTTAACTCCTGAATTAAAAAAAATACAGAAAAATAAGTACATGGATTGCAAAATGTTGAAACGTGAGGTTATTATCCAGCTATCAGTATCGTTGTGAAAGTCACCTGACTGTAATTACACTGTCCTGTATTAGCTGACTGTAATTACACCTGCTGATGACTAAACCGGCTTAAAACTCCAGCAAAACATTGAAATCCTGTTCCCTTCCAAGGCTAACTGAGAAGGAAGAGTCAGGTATAACGTTTTCAAAGACACCGAGTTCTAGTTGAGGAAGAGAAAGCTGTCTTGGTTGTAACTTACTGCAACGTCTGTAGCTCCTTAAATCTACAATTATATGTTGACCACTTCAAAATGATTTAAAAATAAGTTAGCTTTGAAAAGAAAAATCAAGGTTTCAAAATGTGAATCTCAATTACATTCATCTTGTGATTTTACACCCCTACAATGTGGTTAAGCATGTGCTTCTGCTACCTCTGTGTCTCAAAACTGCATTTCTTTATTGAGAACTGCATACGACTAATTTATTAAGAAAGATGTTGGGAAAGCCTGCATTTGCTGAGAATATGTTATTCAGCTCCACCTTGTGGTGTCTGTGTGCAACTTTTTCCTCTACAGAAGCAGAGACAAACCTGAAATGCAACAGATCTAATTGCCAAGGTGTTGCTACTGGCTCTAACGCAAACGTGAAGTGCCACAAACAAAAAAGCATTCATGATGTATTCCATGGAATTACATGTCTGTGATGCCCCCAGAGACTACACAGCAGTTGTACCCAAAAACACAGCTTAAGTGTTTTTGGGACGGATGCCCTAAGCACTTCCACACAAAGCCAACAAATTAGGATGCGTATGTCATCAATCATTTACCTCTTTTAGCCTTTCCTTTTCACAGTTGCATAAGAAAGTCCCAAACAGACAGCTATAAAGGTGATCCAGAATGGTGATCAAAAATAACTCGTTGAATTCAAAGGCAGCAGGAAACTTAAATAAAAACAACAAAAAAGGTAAAAAGATTTTAACCTGTATTTAAAGCAGCAGGAAAGGAAGAAACAAATAAGAAATAACCAAAACACTTAGATAAGATTTTTTTTCCTCTTATTGATTATTTTCAAGAAAAGTAAGAGGTTTCCTTAACTTCCATTGCAATAATACACTTCACCTACATGCTCCTTCATAGTCCTCAGAGACGAACTTTACATTCATTATGCAAGTACAGAGGGATACAAGCACAGAAATGTTAGCTAGTGTGAAGCTGGTGACACAAAGCAATTCAATGTGAGGAGTCCTATCTAACAGAATAAGCTTTATTCCTCTATGATGCTTAAGAGCTTTAGTTCTAACATGCAGTGAGGTGGATAATAAACACAGATATATTTTAAATGTTTCTTATACTTTTTACCCAAGTTATGCCATTTTTCTTCATCTCACCCCTTAAGTTTAGCATTGGCTACATACAATGATCTTTTAATCCCTCTTCTTTCTATATTAGAAAGTAAATTCTGGATATCCACACTGAAGGAAGCGTTATTCCTCTGATACCACCACCACACATTACATTCAAAAGCAGAGGTTACCTGACGCACTCTAGAATAAACACATGGAAAATCTGAAAGCACACAGATTACTCAGAATGCATCTTAATCCATAGTACTTCAAAAATCAGATAGGAAGAAATCAATATAGAAGTGTATGGGCTGCTATCTATTCAGATGGAAAACGCCCTTCAATCATATTCATGATAGGACTACATATGGCAACTGCTTCATGTGTCAAAATAACTTTTCCATCAGAATGATGAAGGTTTAAAACACAGATACGGATTGATGAACATTTAAGAGAATAAACAAACTTTGATGACTTGAAGAAAATGTTATAAGCAGCATTTCTCCCCTTGCCATGAGAACGAGCATCTTAGGAGACACATTTTTAGGACAAATGAAAACATTTCTTCATTTCCACCAAAGGAGTGAATACATGCAGAAGTCTAGAATGTAATACTGCAGATTTACCACCAGGAATTTCCTCCTCTACGCAAAATTCTCAAGTCAGAATTTCATAGAATCATAGAATCGCAAGGTTGGAAAGGACCTACAAGATGATCTAGTCCATCCACCCTCCCTTTACCTACAGTAAAAACACTAAACCATATCTCCTAGCTCCCTGTCCAGATGCCTCTTGAACACTGCCAGGGTTGGCGACTCCACCACCTCCCTGGGCAGCCATTCCAGTGCCAGACCACACTGAAGTTCCTTCTGATGTCCAGTCTAAACCTCATCTGATACAACTTGTGGCCATTTCCTCGGGTCCTGTTTGTTGCTTGGCAGAAGAGGTCAAGACCCTCCTCGTCACAACCTCCCTTCGGGAAGTTGTAGAGTGCAAAGACGTGAAGAAAGCAGCAGCCTGAGTTCAGTTGTGTGCCACTAAGCAATACCATTGCCTTGGCAACAGTTTGAGAGAGACTTTAAAAAGAAAAGGGCAAGTGTAACTGGTAGGAATAACCTAGCAGTCATGGCTGGGGATGGAGCAGCTGATCCAGAAACTCCTCTTCAGTGTCACCTGTGGTTTGTGACATGATATTCATGATGAAAGTAAGGAGTTGAATAACATGCAACAGTTGTGCTTGTATTTAAACCAGAAAGATCTATGCTTTAAGAAATACTATTTTAAAAGAAGATTGTTCTTGCAGTGTTTGACTTAAAACCTCCTCCTTCTAAGGCTTCTCAAGCTAAGACATACCAGCTTTCACTTGAAAGTTCTGAGTAAGGAAACCACCAATATCATGACTTACAGAATAAATGGAGCCTTCCTTCTGACCCTGTTATGGATAAGGTACTGTACTGTTCAACACTGTGCAGTGCTCACAGTAGAGCTTCCTATATAAACCAGCAGTTTGCTTTCCATCACCAAGCCATTTTTTTTAAGTAAAACAAAAAGGATATTAAGAAAGATGTAAGATAAGATGATCAAATTCTTTTTTTCCGTCGAGTGCAGAAGTTATCGCTAATGCCCTCACTTTTAGGAACTCATGCTCAAACTCTACTACAGTACAACATTAACAACACAGCTATCACTTAAACAAAAACTAGGAGTGTAACCTGCTAAGCAGGTCATCTGGAACTAGTCAGGGGAGAGCCAGCACCACTTGGATCTCAATCTCCCACACCCGGCCCAGTGCAGCAAGCACATACATAACACAAAGATAACAGGCAAAGGATCAAAACAATGTTTGGAAGGAACTTTGAAGACAAAGCCTCTCCTAAAGGAGCTTTCCTTAACCAAAAGCTCTTAATGAGCCTTGTCACATTAGCGTTCTGTGATGGCTCCGTCTGCGCTAATCAGATGGATGCCGACATGGCCGCTATTCCGACCTAGCGAAGCATATTCAAAATTCCATACATCAGTGGTTGTGCTCCAACTAATTTATTAATAAGTGATAGCACTTTATTGAAACGCCGTCTTGGAATACAAGAGTTGCACTGTTGGAGCTGATGTTTCAAGACTGCAGAGCTTCTGTTATCGCTGCTGAAAAATCACTGACCTAAAAATTCTTTCCTCTGTAGTTCCAAGCCCATTAGTGTCTGTTTGAAGATTCAGGTGGAAAAATTCCCCAAATGAAAATTTACTTCCTGTCAAACCCACTAATTGAGAGAGAACATATGGGTCATTAAAATCTCCCACTTGATGCTTCTGGAGGGTTTGTTGTTCGTTTTTCTCTTCTTATAAAGGAGGTATTTAAGAGAAGAATTCTGTTGCTTAAAACGTCTGATGATGCCAAGTGATATCTGACTCAAAGAGATGCAAAACAAACGTGTTTTTTTCATTTCATAATCGATAAACCAATTCTGTACCATGGCAACACTCAAAGTTTACACATTTTACTGAACGGTGCTTACGATTGCAGAATTGAACTGACCCAGGTTAACTGAGCAGGGTATCATAAACGGTATTACTGAAATCAATGCAAAATGAACCTCCAGAAACTGGTGGCATCCAATAATGAACACAATACACCTTTTTAATCAACCTGAAATGTGCCTTTTCCCCTATGAGGGAACCATGTGTAAAAGGTAGGAATGTAATAATTGAACTGCATTACTACCTGACAATTTTGCAGGTGTTTTTCATTTTCATCAGGTAACGTGGCCATTCCAACTTGACATCTGCTTCTTGAAATCATTAGAATTTACAGACAGCAGTGGGAAATCAACTTATTTATTCAATCTGCTCTCAATGTACTTCTCTCAAACTCCCTAACACTGTATCAGTTGTCATGAAGCCTGTAAAAATCTGGGAAAATATCGGGCTGTCAAAAACTAAGTTTCATTGTCTGAAGCTATGCAGAGGTCTGTATCCCAGCTCAAGTTAAAGATTCTCATGCTATATTAAGCTGCATGTTTTGAGAATGAAATGCTTAGAGCACAGAACTAAATTTTCTTGCTTAGAGCCCACGCCCAAGCACGAGCCTGAATGCACATCCCCTCCCAGTCACTGATTCTTATATGAGCTTTGGAACACGTCACACATGTTTGCCACAGATTCAGAAGCAAGAAACTTAAAACTTTGTTATAAGTAAGCGAGCTACACAAGGATGAAATAGAATTCTGCTTCTCCCAGGTGTATGCCAAGGCAACCGCAATCTTCACACACATTCTCTAGATGCTAAAGTCAACTAAAAACCAGTGGCCCAGAACTTTTAAAGAACGATGTTTCCTATTTTGTTGTACTGTAACTTCAATTACTTTCCAACATCACTGTTGTTTGAATTTCCCAACAGTATTTGGATCCATGTTTTGAACAGATGTGGTATTGGCTAAATGTTCCATAGCTCCGCTATTATTGTTTTTATCTCAACAAGAGGCAACTGAACTGTTAATAGCAAGAAACGGGAGGCAGACAGGGAGAAAACAAAAACAGAAGAGGCTGCTCTTAATTACGGATCTCCCCAGAGGGCTTCTGTTGTTACCAGGTGTTTAGAAATCTCTCTCTTTGCTATTGTTATTAGCCTTCCCTTGAGAGAAGGGCAGAATTCCACATTTATTTTTCTCCAGCCATAATAAACAGCACATTAATGCTGAAATACAGATACACAGAAAGTCTTCAAGGAACTCTGAACAAGGGCCCAGTACTGCAGCGGGAAGCTTTCCTAACCCATGTAGGACAACTGTTTCAAATACACACTTTAGAAAGCATGATGCAAGATTTTTGAGCACCACGTTCACTAGAACAACACTGAGGTGTTCTGGGAGCGCTCACATTATGTGGAACCAGACCTTTATCTTCCTTGCCTCAAAATAATTCACATACTATGCAAACTTCAGTACAATGTATTTTAACCATGACAGCACAAAGACCTCAGAAATATATTCCTAGACACCTTACCTGCTTTGTCATTTGCCAAACACAGTCAATGAACTGAAGGAAAATGGGAGATCTGTCTGCATCCGCATGATCATCACCTCCGTGTCCTACTCGCTGAAAGACAGAATGAGGTTTTCACTCCTGCCCAGTGTATTTACAGCATTGTTTAAAGACAATACATTACAAAGATGAACAAGACAAGCAAATTTTCCACAACCCCAACCTATATTTTTCAACTGCTAAAAACACACCCCAATATTCACTTATTGACATGCTGCTGTTTAGCAAAGCTCTCTCAGTTGTTTCATCCATCTTCAAAGTGTAGCTGTTTATGGGATCAAACTGGTAGGTACAACTAAACTGAATCAGTGATGAAGCTCCCATGTCCACATGCTTAAGTATGTATCACTTCTCCTGAAACACTCTAAAGTTAGATGCCAAAAATGTCACTATATTATGCTTTAAAAAAAAATAATACAATCATGGTATTATGCCCTAATTTCCTGCTAGCCCTTCAGTCAAATGAATACTGCAGAAACTAAAGAGCAAAGTGATGTGAGAAAGCACACTATACAAAATTAAAGAGCTGAAGGTGACAAATAACATATGAACGCTTTCACCTTACCATTGCAAATCGGTGTCCAAAACTTATCCATTCCTTTTCTATAAGGATTTCAAAGCCCTTGATAGTTCTGTAATAGCTGTCCAGCATAAGCATAGCTAGCGCAGTAAGCTGTGCTGTTCGATCCCAGCCATCGCTGCAATGTACCACCACAGAAGTTTTACCAGATTCAATTTTATCTGCAATTCTTACTGCTCCAGCAAGAAGCATCTTAAATAAATAAAAACAAGCATATTAAATATAAATCAAAACTCCACCAAAAGGTATGATTTTATATTTTTAAACATCTCATATTTGAAATTCACAGATTAATTACGTAGTTATCTGGACAACACTGCATTAAATCAGAGACTTTCCAACAGCAAGATGCATACAGCTGGAGGGACAAAAGCCAGTCCTCAAGCATATAGAATATATGTGAATACAGACAAAAACCCTGTAATCTACCCCAAAGACAAAGGGTTCAACAAGATCAGAGTTCATCTTCACAGGAAAGAATCACTCCTGTCTTCCTCAGCTTTCAGTTCTCAACTGCTAGCACTACAGGAAGGGACTGGGCTACTACACTAGGCTGATCTCAATCAAAACACAACCCAAACAAAACCAGGGACTGCTGGCTGGGAGCCTACCCTGATCTGCTGATGCATGAAGCACACAGCATGAGAAACACAAGCCATGAATAAGGCCATGAATAACCTGGACTCAGAAGCACGCTGGGGGAACAAAGGACAGAGATGGCAGAGAACTGAAATTCACTCGTGTGAACCTGCTGTTTCTGTCTCCCACATAAAACATTCTCTTCGCTCTCTCTGGCTGCTCTCTAGTTGTTTTGTTTTTTTAATACTTGAATAATCTCTCTCCTCTGGAGGTCTGACCTAAAACATGAAACTGATAAATATGTGGGGAAGAAAAGCACCAGAATAGGACCTCAGAAAAATTCCTTTCTCTGCATTCCAATGTGAGAAAACAGAAAGTTGCTAAACACTTGCATTCTTCCCTTCCCAAGCATGTAACATGTCTTCTGGGAAGGAGGAAAGCTATGCTCAATGCAGAAATGCACAAGACCAGTCTTCAAAGCAATTGCAAGACCATGCTGCATAGACAATCATCACCAACTGCATCTTTTATGGAAAAGGAAATATCACAAAGCACTACAAAAGCTTGTACAAGAGAAGAAAGCTTGCAAGAAAACAAGTTAACTGCCATTTACTTCAATTATGAAGCTGTGGAGTTACTCAAAGATTTTGGTCTTCAATGAAAGCAGGAAAATTATCTGTAAAATATACAGGTATGCAACAGTTTGCTCTGTGCTACCCTTACATAATATAGGTGGTAAAGCTGTGGATCTGTTAATTGTTACAAGTCAAATGAAACTGGAAATGAAGGTAAGCACCACACTTACTGCAGCAATGGCAGCTTTTAGGTAATCAGTTGCAATTTACACTGCTCACACTTTAACACTAAGTACTGTATAAGGGACAAAGTCATGTAGACTACAGTGTATGTACCAAGTCTTCTAAGTAATATAAGCAAAGTTTCAAACTGCTATACTATCATCTGTGAAATGATGGTATCACAGTTCATTTCTGATACTGTGCAAGCCCAGAAACGCCCACTGAAATCACTAACAATGAAAGGTGATCAGTGCATAAAAATCCACTTTTAAAACTTGATGATTACATTTAAGGTCAGGCTGGTTATTAAAAAAAAAAAACAAAAAACAAACAACAAAAAACTTTCCGGATACTCAAGATTCCCAAATCCCCTTGAAATAGACAACTTCAAATGAACACTGCTCCCAAAAGAACATTATGTTTGTTTAAATCTTGTGTAATAATGTAAGCATTTGCTCCCTCTACTGATTTTCCTGCAGCAGATAGTGCTTGCTATCTACTGAATAAGTCTAACTGATTAATTCAAAGCATGTTTGGCGTGAGTGACATTTGAGGCAATTGCTAATAAGACAAATTCCACTCCACCCATCCTCATAACAAACAGAGGAGTGAATATGATAATGAAATAACCTATTCTAAAAGCATTGCAGAGGTTAATGAATCAGACTGTAAAACTGTGATTTATTTTAATATTGCATTAACTAATAGAGCAGATTATTGCTCAGTGCAACACAGACTGTAAACAGCCCAGGAAAATGTAGGTGTCCAACACATGAACACCAACACTGCACTGAAGGAGGGAAGGATGAGAAAAGCCTGCTGCATTTACAGTGAAGTCCTCTTGGCACCAATTCAAACACAATCTGAAGTTCCCAGGGCAGTTTTCCAAGAAGAAGGGATAACCCTGGACTGCACACAAACATTTTCTCTCAAGAAAATAAAACCTTGTCCAACACCAAATATGATACTGAGGTATAAGGAGTTAACTCATTACCTACCAAGACATAGAGCCAGAAATGTAAAGTTACCAAGGTATGGATCTACTTCAGCTAAAATGCTAGGTTATTTTAAAAAAATAACACTGATTAAAGGCCCTAGGCATTATTTTAATAAGGTTTTCAGAAATGCAAGTAAATAACACAATTTTAAAACTATTTTTTCATGTTGAAAAAATTTTACCCTTATATATTCCAGCCAATGTGTGGAGTCCACGTTTGATAACCACCGAGTCTCATCAATAGTAGGGTAAACTATTTCTTTAAGCTTACGCAAGGATTCTCTCATTACATGTATATTATGAATTTCCAGGAAGACCAACTCTGCGTTTGGGTAGGCACTTTCACTCTCATATCCTCCACCTTTTGCCTGTCATAAAAGAAAAGCAAAAACAAAGAAAAGAATACATACAGGACTTCAGTATAAGGCTGAAAGAGTTGTTTCAGTTTGAGTTCAGGATTTTTTTTGAGAAAAAGGACAATTCTAGCACTATTAAAAACACCTTCTTGGTTTTGTTTTCTCCAAGAAGGGCTAGGAGTAGATTTTTTAGACTGAAGAAATCCTGTATTGTAGTGAGCTACATTTGATAATACAGCTATGTGCTTTCCTCTTGTTACTATTGAAATCTTCGTCCTTCTGCTGGTGATACTGAATTATTTCTCAGGAACGTGCTCATCACGCTGCCTTCAACTCCAAAATACACCAAACAACTCACTTCCCATGCTATGAATAGAGATCCCTGTTTGAATTTATTTTCACATCAAATTCCCTGTATCATCATCTCTTGCTCAATTTTCAGCCCTGTGGAATGAAGAGTGAACCATCACTGCTGTTCACAGTACCAACCTACCTTGTTCGTATCTGCGACACTATTTTGTCTGGCATCAAAGATGATAAGTTTATGTGACTGAGCATTGGCATCCATAATTGTCTGCAAATATTTTTCATCCTCTTTACAATGCTTATCATTCGGGCCTACCAACGGCTGGCTGCATCGTGTTATTGTCGCTTGGCTCTCCGGATGAATCCAGGATAACACCTGGGATAAAGCAAAATTATTTTATCTTACTGTACTAATATAAAAGCAGCAAGCCAAAGTGCAATTAGACAACCACTGCCTACATGGCAAAGGAGGTTCATATTGGACATTAAGAAAAATTTCCTTACTGTGACAGCAGCCAAACACCAGAACAGGTTTCCATGTGGAAGTCTAAGGACCTGTACAGCACTTTGCTAAGCAGACCTACAGCATGAACACTGTCACCCCTTCATGCATTTAAAAGGACTTTCTCACTACCTACAACATGAATCTCTTCTCAAGAAAACTGCCGTGGCTGTAACACATTCCATACCAGATCAGAACACAAGTTAATATGTGAATTAGCACCAAACAATACTCCAAGCCTAGAAGCATTAACTCCAAACAAAAATGTATTACACAGCACAATAACCAAACAATTAAGACTCACATCTGAGCTCCTTTCTTCAGTTCTAAACTCATGAAGCCTGATTCTTCTTTCTTTCCCCCTTTTCAGAAAGGAAGTGGGCCAACTGATGTTAAACAAAAGCACCCAGAAGAACTCTGATCATTTCTTACTAGCTAGAAAATACATAGAGCACTTCTAGTTCCTTGCACAAGTTTCACTTACTGGAACTCTGCCTTTTGCTCTGAATGCTGCCACTTTTGAGAGGTCATCATCCTTTACACTGGTTGGCACAACAAGAACAGCAGGATATGTATCACAAAGCTCATAGGTGCTGTTAATTTTTGATATTTTCCAACTCTCATTGGGCAAGCCCTGGAAGAAAGCAAAATATTTGTTCTATTTTTCAGGCTAGATCTGTACTTATCTGGGTTCTGTGATGAACATTTTGATATATTACACTTTAAAAAGTACATTCACATTTTTATCTCAAATAAGCCATAAATTTTAGGTCCATAAATTTTATTCTAAGTTAATGCAATGAAAGACTTTCTTGCTGACTATCTTTAAAACTGCTATGCAAAACAACCATTTCAACAGACTGCACGCTCAGGTAAAAAGTGATCATACAATGAAATAATAATGTTGCAACTGGGAAACTAGATTTGCTGTGACAAACTGAGGTTACTCCTTTGTTTAATCCTGCTTATTCAAAAGCAAATCTTTACAGAGCCTGTATTTTCTTAAAAGAGCACTTGGAAAACGTAGATTCAGGAACATGTTAGCACAAATCAATTTGCTCAAGAAGCTGTTGTGACCATCATCTTTAGCAGGTAGTCAACATTCTCAAAGTCAGACCGCTTGTTTTTATGATCATAGCATGAGACTGAAATAGTCTCTGTAGGCAGCCAGAGCTGAAAACTTTCCTATGCAACTTACCTGCCTCTTGTATTCTGACAACGGATCATATACTTTCCAACCATTAACAGGAAACTTTTCTTTGTAGCTGAATGCAAAAAGAGGCTAAAGATAACAAAGCAGAAGTATCAATTAGTATCTGAGGGGCTGTAAGTACAATAAGCTCCAAAACACAGAATCCTATTTCAAATGTCACATTTCTAGAACTCTTTAACAGCAGGTACAAACTTTTCAGACAAGAATGGACAACATTTTGCTAGAAAGTAAGTTAAAGACAGTTCTTTCTTTCAGTACGTGCCATGTAATTAATAAAATCAAGAAAGGAAAGAGGATGTTGCGTATTGTTTTACAAATGCAAAAAGGAGACAAAAGCATCATAGTAGCCTGCCTGCTCTGTAACAGATTCTGTAAATCAATACTTCAGTGTTTGTTACCCAGCACTTCCAATTTCCCCACCTACAGACCCAGATACTTTTCTCTGCCCCTTAAGACGTACCAGTCCATTAGAAACGGGAAACGCACGCGTTACAAGGTTTTCAAATATCTCCAATCTGTTCTGCTCTTCCTGTTTATAGGCAAGCCGCAAATTTCGCATGTCCTGTCAAAAATAAAGTCACATTATTTTATCCCATGGTAAATTTAAAACAGATAACAGTGGTTATAAGACATACTACACAAGGAAGGCATTTAAGTGATGCTCAGTCACTGACATCATTTGACCCACATCAGAATGGGGTTTCATAACTGTTTGAACTGGATGACTACAGTTGTTGCAGTATCTAGCAACTCTAATGGCAACAGCCATTCTTCCTTTCAATTCACTCTTAAGACAAAAGGCAGAAGTGCTGAAGACTTCACAAGTATCACAAGAGGAACTGA
Organism: Coturnix japonica; assembly: GCF_054131305.1. NCBI lineage: Eukaryota > Metazoa > Chordata > Aves > Galliformes > Phasianidae > Coturnix > Coturnix japonica. The sequence continues at coordinate 24,987,113 of NC_140666.1, forward strand.
AAGGTGTTATCTAAACGAAGCAATGTTCAAATACAGGGAACTGAGCGGACAGAAAGCACACGAACGCCGATTCCTCTCACTATAAAACAAAACGAAAGTAGTTCTAAAATGAATGTATCTGTACCATGTCATACCTTGCAAACTATTTCTATACCACATGAGTTGTCTCCATGGCTTTGTACTCCAATTTTTTCAACTCTACTTATCACTCCAAGAGGAACGTCGACAACAAAAGGAGGATCCTGAAATTTGTATACAGAGCAAATGAATTTTGTTACATCAGGATTGGAACGCAATCTTGTATCATTCATGTGTTTCATTAGGATCAACTACAATTCCCATTCAATAGACCACTGTGGAACATCACTGTTCACTTACTACAAATCTGTCACTTTCTTAAAACTACTTCAGAAACACTTCAACCTGAAAGAAAATGCAGATAGAGAACTCTTACCCTTTCAACACTTTTGATATACATTCTGAAGTCCGTCACTGTCAGTGTACCGCTGACTGCTCCCATAAATGGACAGATGTACATAACGTCTTTAGCTGGAAAACAGACCAATTGAAGCTCTGTTTTACTATTATAGACATTTATTCCACAAAAATCTCTTTCAGTTAAAGAAAAGCAAGATTTTTGCTGTTGCATAATAAAGTAAGAGTCAGATACTCGAACCATAAGAAAGAGGAAAGCATGTTCTACAAATGCTACCCAGGACTGAGAGAGCTGTCCTTAACCAGGAAAAGAATTCCTCACTGCTTCTCAGCACCTACTCACAGCCAGGTCTGAGCTCAGTGAGTGTGTGTGGTAGGCAGGTAACAAAGCCTGGCATCCTGCTGCTACGCTGAGCTGCAGGCAGCTCCAGTCCCTGCCCTGTGATGTAAGGTACCCCAACTCACCTCCGAGAGAGAGCATGCAAATGGTAGTTATAGTCATTGAGAAGTATGAGACTGATTGCAAAGTTACGTGTCTTCACGTATGCTTTTATTTGAAAGACTGCATACCGAATCCTAGGTAAGTACTGTACTACTAATGCAGAGCTTGCCATCATAGGCCAAAGTGAAATAAATCTGATGTAGAACTGGAAATGAAGTTTCATGGAAATTTCTGTTCTTTGCTACCACAAATTAAAACATTTCAATCTAAGAATTATTCTCAGCAACTCCAAACACAACCTGTGTTCCTGATATGGAATGAAGTCATCCTTGAAGTGAATGATGTACCTAAATGGACAAAGTCACCTTCTGATCGCTCTTACTAGTTTACATTTGGTTTTAGAAGACAAAGAAAAGAAATCCACACCACATCTCCTAATCCAAAATGGCAAGACATTAAAAGAACAAAACTCAAAAATAGAATGTTATTTCCCTTTGAGTAAACAAACTAGTGGATTAATAGTATTCAGTGTAGTACTTGGTAGCGCACTTACCAATAACTTTGATTGATTCGCCAGGAAAAAGCGGAGCCTCTTCCATCTGTGCTAGTTTGTTTCCATCCCGCAGCGCCTGGCAGAAACCCAAAACTATGAGTAAATCTCACTTTCCATCTGCACTGCATCGATATATTTTGATGAAAAGTGCTTTAACTACTCGATTACTGGAACACAAATAGTGCATCTTTTTTTCATAAGGCACAACTGTATTAAACAGGACTGTATTAAAAGAGGCAAGATGCGATGCTATAAATATCACACAGACATACGTTAGTCATATATTAGTAACACAGCATTTATGCAACAATTAGTTTCACGTGCTGGCTACATATAGCATAGGATAGTATGAACAATACCAGCCCAAATTTGCAGCTATTCATTTGTTAGTCTTTTGCTAAAAGAAGCTGTTATTTTCTAATAGCAGTCAGAAACATCCTGACGTGCTCTTTTATGGAAGAGGTCCATTATGGGAGTTGTGGGTCAGGAAAGTCAGATTAAGAACAAAGTAAAAATGAAATACAGAAGAATAGTTAGTGATTGTAAAACAAGGGCTAGTTTACAAATTGTCCTGAAGGTAAGTGGTTTCATTGCTGAATGACACAAGACTGACCCTCTGGGTCCTTTGTTGGTGGCTAAGATTTACTACAAATTTCAATGAACAACACAGTGGTTTGCAGGACTTTAAGGGGCCATGTGAGAAAAGGAGCTCTTTCAACATGATGAGACATTAAGGTTTCAGTTTCGTACATCTTGAATGTGATTAAACGTAATGGACTACTTCACAATGAAGAAATGTCTTCCCTTGTATCTCTGATCCACACAAAAATAATTGACAGGACTGGCCTGTCTCCAAACTAAACCATAAAACTACTGCAAGCCTGTATTAAGTAACTTCTAAAAATGTTTAAATTGATGTTGGGTTTTCATTTTCTTTATTACTACCAGATTTTTATATGTAGCATCCAATCACAAGGAAGATAACATGCAGACAAGGAGCCAACACTCACAAACTCAGAGGACACTGTGCTGTCAGACGGGGCCTTAGGTGCAATGGTTGGACCACATGCCATCAGGTGCAGACCCTACCTAGCACATAACCAAACACACTAAACACTTTCTACAAATCCACTAAAAATGAGAAATACGAGGTCTCAATGTACTGCACTAGCGTACGCCACCTGGCTACACAGTTAATGAATGAAAGAGGAGTAAAACTTGCCACCTGATCAGCTTCTGCTTCAGAATGATAGCCATTGTGTCCATCCTGAATCTCCTGCATTGCATGAGGCAGCAGTAGGGCAAGAGAAAAGTAACAGGAAAAATCATGCACACAACAGGTGAAAGGACAGAACCTTTTCTAGTTAACCCCCTATTTTCTATCCTTAAAGAGACAGCATATACTTTAACCCCAGCTTTGATCTCCAGAGCTCCCCACTCCTGGCACTAACCTCCCTCCTGGGGCTACCCATTGAATGTTATTTGGCACAACACAGAATTCAAAGCTTACCATCTTTTTCACTTAAGAGACCAGGCTGGTACACAAAAAAGGAAAGTATGTACTGTCTTTTTAAGACGAGCAACTTCATAGTGAAGAAAATGAATTCAAGGTATGCCACATGCTTATCAACAGAAGAAATTGAGTACAGCCAGCAATAGTACCATTAGGACAAAAGTCATGCGGTCTTCCAAGGAAAAAATAGTTCAAATACAATTATTCAGTCAATTTTAGAAGCATGATACTGTATAAGCCACGTTTTAATTCACTTTCAGCTTCACAGTTTCACATTTATCCCACAACTTCTGCATTGCTATGAAGGTGACTCAGTAACTTTAAAGTTGCAATTACTCTTCAGAGCAAAATAATGCAAACGAGTCACTTTTTTTTAACATATTTGTATATACATTTCGTATCATAATGGCAGCCAATCCTGAAGACTTATTAAATCTCTTTAATAAACTTCATGTCCCTACACACTCCAGGTAGAAGCACAGACGTCACCGGGTCAAATGAAATAACTGCTTTGACACGTTCAGCCACAACTGTTCTTCCGTGTTCTTTCAGCACTAAGTAGACACAAGCTGTGTCTGTGATATTCCAGTACTCCCAGCCCACGTGCAAACGTCGCTTGGAAGACTATAAACCCACACTAAGTCTACATTTACAACTGTTTGCCAAAGTCAATTGTGTCTTTTATGGTATTTCACAGAGCTCCCCAAAAAGAGGAATCGCCTTTAGATAGTTTGGACTCTACACGGGCTCAAAATGTTTTCCCTAGTAAAAAAAACCAAACAAACAGCTTTCAAATTGTAAGTAAAGAATTGCTGGTATCTAAGCATTGACTGAATTCTAGTAACTGGAAATTGCTTGCATTCCAACCATACAAACGCTGCTTCTGAAATTAAAGCACACATAGTGATCCCTGAGAGAAAACTATGGAAAGGACCAGCAGAGCACACCAACAGAATGGAAAGCAATGAAGGACAGAGTAGCACAGCAGACCACTCCGAGATCAAAGCCCTTACAAAGGGCTAAGAAAAAACCGATGGCAAACGGTCCATTTCTGTTACTCATCCCACGTCAATTATTTCAAGAGCCTTCTATTAAAAACAGAAAAAAAAAGAATCAAGTTGTAAACGTTGACTAAACACATCATTTTCAACATGTAAACAAGAGATAAGAAAGGCATCATTCAGACTTCTTTTCTTGATGCGAGACCGAACAAGAGCTCTTTGTTTGAATCGAAGTGTTAGACACATTTCATGAACAATGTCAGAACGCTGTCCAGATCATTTCTCACTCTATACATGCTACTGAGAGGGACAAAACAATGAAGAATAGGCAAGACCTACAAAATTGCCATTAAAAAGATGCAGGGCGATGCACCGGCATCCAACTTCCAACCCAGCCTCCCGTTCTACAACAGGACTGAGGTAATTAAAGTAGCACATGTACGAAAGCAAGAATGAACGTGAATCTTGTTCCATTCAACAGGCTGGACAAAGATGCAATGCTTTCATCCACTAACACTCTTTAATGCAGACACTGCGTTAGAGGTGCTCACACAGTACTCAGCAGTCAGAAGCATGTAAGCCTCAGCTGCAAGCTTTGTCAAAATACATACGGTAACACTGAAGTTAGTATTGCCCATTTGTAATGTAATTCAAATACACTGCTTTCTCACACATTAACTTTTATTGCTCATGGAAACATAGTAACGGATATGAAGCACTTCTATGGCAAAGAAGCTGTTGCATTGCATAGAAACATGGCCTGAGAGATCATAAAAACCATCGACGAAGTAAAGAATGCTTGACACACCAAGATGTCACACAGCACAAAGGACAAACAGGCAGGAGGCCGTTTTACTACTTGCCACAGGTAACCTTACCCGAATATCAGGCCTCCTGTACACCTGTTAGTTAAAATATAACATGTTATCCAACAAAATGCACAGCTTTGATTCATTAAAGGTATTACAGCATTTGTCAGATTTTCAAGAGAACTCTACTTCCAAACATGTTCATTACAGCTGAACTTAAAAGCAGAACAAAACAACCCTATGTACATATAGCAGCTCCTACAGAATTACTCTGCTGTGAAAGTATTCTAGCCACTTCCATTTAGTGCTGAAACAAATGCCACATTCTTTTGAAAAAAATTACTTATTTTACTTATCATTTTAGTAATTCACTCTTTTATTCAATGTTACTGTGACAAGGGAATAGCAAGCCCAGTAATTCTCTGAGGTAAAAATAAGAAGCCTGCGGTAACAATGATGAAATACAATCCCCAGATCTTCTGGATTCTAATGGCAAAACACAGACGGCTGCAGTTCTTCACTGGAATCACACAGAATCAAAGAATAGCCCGGGTTGGAAGGAACCTCAAGGGTCACAAATCTCCACCCCCTACCCCCCACCACCACAGGCAGAGCCACCAACATTTAACACTAGACCAGGCTGCTCAGGGCCCCATCCAACCCGGCCTTCAACACCCCCAGGGATGGGGCATCCACAGCCTCTCTGGGCAGCCTGTGACAGCGCCTCACTGCTCTCACATTCAACTCATTTCTGAAGGCAGTCATTATTTTTTGTTCCTTTGTTTCTAAGAAAGAGAGATAAACGCACCTAACTAGGCCTCAAAAGACTTAGTCCTCTTAAGTAATAACCAAGGTGAATATGCAACAGAGAATGAAGCTACTCAGAATACAAAGGCAGTAAGGAGTGCCTTACAACAAAGGCAGAGGAATACCGTGTAACTCAAAAGATAAACTGAGCACTGAGCTGACACACCTGCATTTTACCTGTACACTTCATTGTCACTACTCTAACTATGGAGGAAAACATAGATCACATTCAAAAGATTCCTATGCACAAATGAGACACTTCTAGTTGTTAAATACTCTGAGATCACTGAAGTACTTACCAGCTGACACTCAAAGCAGCAAGGCTTTTCCTGACTGCTCACTCTTATCCAACACAAATGAACACACTGCTCAGGACACTTACCCGGTAGTCTCTGGACACACCTTCCGAAGGGACAGACCCAGAGATCTGACTGGAAATGGTAGCAGCTATCAGCTGTTTGCACCATTCAACATGCGATCCTGTAGGGCTACAGAAACAGGATACTTAACGTCGTTTAACGATCAATATCATACAATCAAAAAGGACAGTGCAGCAGAAAGGCAATATAGGAGTGGAACAGCAAAAGGACTAGGGCAGATAGAAGGGAAAAGTGCTCACCCATCTCCAAAGACCTCGGCTCATAGGAAAAACTGCAGGGGAAAGATCTCCAACCAGAGATCCCTACCCAGTGGCAGTCAGCCCTTAAATGAGGTCTAAGGGAGGTGCAGCCAGGCTCCAGTTGGTCGCCCAGCAGAACTGCCTTCCCCTGTGCTCCCAGGGCTGACCCAGTCCTTTCCCTAGATGCTCAATCAGTGGTTCAGGCCATGATTCAACAGTTACCATACGCATTCAAAATATCTACTGAGAATAACACGGCACAGCAGTACAAAACAAGGCCATAAGTGAGCGCTAACACTATACAAATCAGGTTTCTCTGGGGGCAGAACACAATTATTTCAATGTACAAAGGAGGTAAAAGAATTTTACTGGATCTTAACAGAGATGTAGAGCTGTCAGTGGGCCAAATACATGCTTACAGTCACAGAATCACATAATGACCCGGGTTGGAAGGGACCTCAAGGATCATGTAGTTCCAACCCCCCTGCCTGGCAGGGCCACCAAACATACACCTTTACTAGATCAGGTTGCCCAGGGCCCCGTCCAACCTGGCCTTGAACACCTCCAAGGACGGGGCATCCACAACCTCCCTGGGCAAACTAATAGTCCTCGGACCTGCTCTGGGTTAAGGCTTTTTCAGCAGAGCCCTCTGCCTGCCCCCAGCACTGCCCACCCACTGAGCCGTGCAGCCCGAGGTGAAATACTCGTGTTTGCGCCTCCGAGAAGCAGCCAACAGAACAGCCGGCTGCAAAAGGAAAACCGCCTCAGGAGAGATAAGAAGTTCCGTAGGTTCCCCATAACCCCAGCCAAAATCCTGCAGGCAGCCCCAGCCTTACCGCACGGATGACGCTAATCGCGAGAAGCACACGACCGCAGGCAGGAAACTTTGACAGAGGAAAATCCGCCGTTTGTTAAAGCGGCGGGACTAAAATAAAGGCGCAGATTTGAAGCACCGGCTGAGCCCCGCTCCCACACGGCCGCCCCGGCTGCAGGAGGGCCCGGAGGCCTCAGCCGTATGCGGAGGGCAGCGCAGTGCAGCGCAGGCCGCCGTGCCGGAGCCCAGCGGCGCATAGCGGAGCCGTGCCGTCCCGCTCACCTGTCCAGCGTCTCGCTGCTGGCCTGCCGCGAACCGGCCCCTGCAGCCGCTCCCGCCGCCGTCCTGGCGGCCCTGCGGCTCACAACGCCGCTCTCCGCCGCCGGCCCGGCCGCCGCCGCCCGCTCCATGGTTGCAGCCGCCGGCGGGACGCCCCGCGCCGCCACGATGGCGGCCTCCCGCCCGGCACGGCCCGGCCCTGCCGCCTCAGCCCGGGACCCGGCGGCGGCCCAGAGCTGTCACCTGGCGGCCGGCCTTACCCACAGGCCTCCGCGGCGCCGTGAGGGGCGGCGCCGGGTGGGAGCGGGGCAGGCCCGGCCCGAGGGAAGCGGCGGAAGGAGCAGAATGATTGTAAAGAGAAATCTAGAAACCTTTATTTCTTTATTCCCATCCACGCACATACAGAGCACACGGAGCCCAGGCTCCCCTCCCGCCCCGCTTCAGAGCGGCTCTCATCGCCCGGCGCCTCACGGTTCTGCTGCAAGAGGCCCGGGGCTCAAGTGTGACACCGTACAAACCGAGCTCCAACATACTTCCAAAGGAGGCAGTGTGCGAGGCTTTCGTAGGTAACACTCATAACGGGGATGCTGGGATGGATAAGGCATGCAGCAAAGGAAGAAGGCAGTCTGCAGTAACTTCCCAGTACAAAACAGGGTCCGTGGAAGGAAGGATACAAGAGAAATAAAACAATAACACAGTAACAGAGCTCAGGCCAGTGTTTCACAAAGGACAGCACGGAGCTGTAGCTGCTGCTGGCTACAGCCCAGCTCTCCCTCTCCCAAAACTGGCAGTCATTGCCCATCACTTCCTTATTCACCACCTCAGGAACTTCCTGGCTCGGACCTGGGGAGGCTCACATCACAATGCCAAATGACAGCCCAAATACTCATCTGGATGGAAAGGAGCTTCCTATGAACACTGATCCAAACCAGCAATATGAAGAATGGAATCTAAGTAATGAACTGAGCGCATAAAGATCTTTCCATTATGTTACATTTCCCCACACACAACAGGTTATCGTGTAGTGTAGAATTATACCTTCTGAACTTCCCCACACCGCTCAGAGATGTCACCGATGTACTCAACTCAAATACAGAAACATTAAATATTCTAATAAAATTAGCTTTATATATACGTATCTATATACATATAGAAACTACAAGTAAAAGGCAAAATATACCAGAATATGCATAGTTCTCAAAAGTGTATCTCAGCCGAGTATCTTCCTTCATCTGAAATAAATGCATCTTGTTTACCTCAACGAGCCAAGCTTTGGGATCACGGCATTTCTTGTTGGTTTGGAAACCACAGTGAAAAATACTGAAGGGAAAATGAAATTTAAAGGACAAAGAAATAAGTCGTGTGCATTTTAGAGCACACGCGCTGTATGCTCTGAGCTTCCCTGAACATAAAGTAGTGCAACTCCGTGTCTGCGCTGAAGCAAATGGAGAGGCAGCACATTCTAATTCCTTTGAAAGAAAAAACACTGCTCCTAAAAAATATCCCTCTAAACTTTGACTGACTCTGTGGAATTATAGCTTTAAACTTAGTTTTTGTATGCAAAATATTTACACATTATAAACTCGCGGAATTTCTAATAAAACTATATCATGTATACTTACACGCACCTTAATTTATATATAATACTATTATATCCTGCTGATCCAAACTCACTGCATGTACAATAATTTACAGTGACAGAAGCCTCGAGCATCAGAACATTTCATTTCAAATAACAATAGCAGAGTGCTCTACAAATTAGGAAATGCAAAATTTCCTGGATTGCCTGAATATCATTAAACCTGTGGGAATATGCAATATCCTAATTAAATATCGGGTAGCAAGGTCTGTCTGTCATAAAGAAATGCTTGCAACTATTACAAAATACCTGAAAAGAGCAAGTTAAAGGTTTATAAAACGCCTCTGAAATAAAGACCTCAAACTAGAACTCAGTGGAGGGTTCAGTGCAAGTGCACGCACTCTATGCAGATCTCCTATACTGAAGTCCCTTAAATATTTAAGAATAAATTCATTAAACAAAAGTTAAATATACAGTGAACAGCAGAGTAGAAATTTACACGTTTTCAACAGTATTCAGAACTGATAGAGTTTTTTTTTTTTTGCCTACTTTGGTATAAAAGCTCCTCTAAACAGGCACATTTATTTTTATAAGACGTACTCGAGCTTTAATACAATGGCTGTTGCTGGATATTTAGGCAGCATCCCTGGGGATCTGCTTTTAACTCTATAAACCTTATTTAGCAATGTTTTGTTCTGTATTAATCCATAAAGTCAATACAGCCAATAGCGATCATTTGTAATACACTGCAAAACAGGACCTCTCAGAATCCAGTGCAACTGTCATCTCTTAAAAAAATACAATAAAAAACCATCTTTTCTTTTGATACCTGCTGGGCGACCTGCACTGTTTAATTAAAACTAGATCCTTCCATCTTTTCATTTATTTTGGAGCAAGAAAACGTGGAACTCTCGGATAACCAGAACATTTTAACTTCGTAACTTCCCTCTGAAATCTCACCACGTGATTTATTTTTGCCTCACCAAGTCCACAGCCGTATTCCTAACAGGAATAGACACGTGGTTACTTTTACACGATTTGAATATTCCTCTTGATGTTAATGGGTTTTATTCACAATATCCAAGACTGCTCATGAATTCCCTTACAGGAAGGACAGACCTATAATGTAATAAATTAAAGCATTCTTATGAAAACAATAAATCAATTTCATTTCAAACTGTACCAGACTTTCCAAAATAACTCTAAAGTACTCTGTAACTAGAAGTCAATTATTCCTGTTCCCAGTTTACAGGTTCCGAAAGGCACATAATGGAAGAGTTGGTTTTGTTCTGAAGTCCTCCTCGAATGAAGACAGTCTAAAATACTTTGTGTTAGGACAATCTAACGTAAGGCATTAAAATACTCTTCTTTATACTCTTAGATCTATGTTAAGCACCACTTGCTATTATGATATAGAAAGAAGCCAACGTTTTCTTCAAAAATGTGTTTGTACGTGGGACATCATTTGTGAGGGAGACGTTGACGAGGCTGATGAGTTGGATATCTTAGAGTTATTTGTGATCTGTAGTTCTTCAAGTCTCCTCATGTAATCGTCTCGCAACGCAAGGAGCTCCATGTAACGCTGCTCCACTGGATTTGGCTGCTAGAAAGAGATCAGTGTTAGTCCTTTATCACTGTAGTCCAAATACATCCACACAAGCAAATGTTTTGTCTTCCCTGAAAAAGAAATGGTTAGCCAAGCTGAAGATCTTTGGCTCTGCTGATCAGATGAAGATGAAACCTTCAGTTTGAGTATCTGCCCTTACTGATAAAGTTCACTTCAATTCTTAAATAGTAACTTTGCAACTGTATGTAAATGGAGAAAAAATACACGACTTTGTGAACTCTCAGAGCACAACAGACCACTCACAGCCACAGTACCTTAACGATACCTATTTTAAGCTTAGCTTACTTTACATGGATGCCCAAAGCAGACACAGAGCCTGAGCTTACTTAGTTCTATCCACCCGTCAAGAAGTTTCTACCCTTTCTCAATTAACCCCTCAGAGTTAACAACAACAAAGTTGCAGAAGCAAATTTAAATACACAACCAGTTCAGGATCACCTGAATCACTCAGTCTCAGACGCAACATTCCCTAGGTGCCCCAGATAAAGGAGGTGATAAGTATTGAAGCAAATGTGTAAGTAGGATCAATGACTGAGTCTAGTTACTAGGATGAGAGACACAGGGTTAATGATGCAGCTTGTGACAGAGTAGACTCTTCACTAGACACAAGTCTGATAGCCCCAGCACGCTTCTAACACTAACAGGGTCATCTCAAAAAACTGGCTTAAGCTACACATTCACTACTCAGATACTTAAGTTTCATGTGCAAGAGAACAACTGCTTGTGTTTTGCACTTAAATATGGTGAAAATGAGGGGCCACTAGCAAAAGCACAGAATATTGTATCACATAGGTCTGTATTTTTAGTAGGAAACTACTTCCAAAAGCCTTTCCTGAATAATGGCAAAGAATTTCCAAGTTGATTTACAGCTAATTTTTTATGCCCCATAAGCCTTCATGTTCTAAATTTAATCATTGGATTCACTTTTGACAAAACGCCTTCATCCTGCACAGCAAGCAACAGAAGCTTCAAATGAGAACCTGAAATTCAAACTGGCAACAAACTCCTAACAAAATATAGCAATACTGTCTGGCTCTCTTACAGCCTCTGGAGTGCTGAAAATAATATAGATCAGCTGCAGAAGAGGAACTGCATTGCTTGATTCATTCCAGAATCTGAATTGTGAACACTGCTTCTGTCAAAGAAATTGCTCCTCTGCCTTATACTCAAAGCTATGCAGGTCGTCAAGCAAGACAAATAAGTCTCTGTACACTATCTTTTTGCCTAGATTTTTAGCAAGATTATAACAAAAAATTGAGCATTTATATATCAAGAACAAACATAATTTGATAAGAGTGTTCCTGGATTACTAATCTGATTCACTTGTAAAATTATCCATAATAGCTTTTCTCCAGTGTTTATACAGTGTAAACAACAGGTCAAAGCTTTAGCAAAAAACAAACCAAAACTTATCAATAGTCATCAATGCAAACAGCAGTTTTAGAAGACTAAGTGATAAGGTCATCTTACTTTGTAAAAGACTTTGTATTATCTGCCAGAAAAGGGTGAAAGAACAGGCAAATGCAATGAAGCAAACTTGTGGTGCCAACGCTTCTACTCCTCAGGGTTCAGTAAGCACTAAGTCTTGTCATTCACCCTCTGGTAACATCCAGTACCATTAAGAATGTACTTCCAAGGAAAGGGGACAGAAGGAATTTGAAGATGACTTGATCCTAAGCAGTGAAACCAGCTCAATGTTCTGAGACGAGTTGGGTGATAAAAACAACAACAAAAAACCCCACCATTTAAATCAGCACTTTCATCTTTTTTCCTCCTCCCATCCTTACAAACAGCATGTTAGAAAATATATATATATATATATATTAGATTACAGATACTATTCTACATAGCAGTTTTAACACAAAAATTACTTCCGAAGTCTTTAAATGTTTTAGACAATTTACTTACTTGCTGTCGGATTCTTGGGTTCCATCTGATGTAGTAATTGACCCAGAGCTCAAGGTGACGCATGCTGGCTACTGGATAGAGAGCTCTGTTTAGTTCTTTACTATAAAAAGGATTGGTGTATTTAGACTTGTCGCTGTTTATTAAAGACCACAGTGATAATGTTTTTTCAGTCACTTTCTGAAAAGAAATTGAAATAAGAACCATAAACATTTGCACAGAATCAGGGAAACCAAAGAAGTCATAGTTGCAGTCTAAAAATAACATTTAGGATTTACTTAAAAGCACAGTAAGTTAAGAATATTTCTAATACAATAAAACTGGTTTGTTTGTTTTACAAGTATTGCAGTGACAGCATAGCCTTTAAGCTACCAAAACCAAGGCATTTACCATGTACTCTATTCTGCAATAAGGCCAGTTCAGGAACACTAACATACAAGGAATATAATAGAATAGAGTCAGCATTTATTGTCATCATCTGCAGACAACACAGCAATGCAATGAAACAATCAGTGGTATGACTGACCTCTTTTTCTCTAACAGACTCGCTGTTGTATAAGAAAGTCCCAAACCGGCAGCTGTACAAGTGATCCAGGATTGTAATCAACAATTGTTCATTGAATTCAAAGGCTGTAGGAAACTAATAACAGAAAAAGACAATTTGTTCTTTAATTGCAAAAGCAGAGAGTGTTAGGAGACAAATGAAGGCATTTAGAAGCCTGAAAACATTTAAGAAAAATTTAAGACAACACTTTCATTACTACATGGCAGAATAAATGTTCAGAAATCATGAAGCATTCACAGAATCACAGAATGACCCGAGTTGGAAGGGACCTCAAGGATCATGTAGTTCCAACCCCCCTGCCTGGCAGGGCCACCAAACATACACCTTTACTAGATCAGGTTGCCCAGGGCCCCGTCCAACCTGGTCTTGAACACCTCCAAGGACGGGGCATCCACAACCTCCCTGGGCAGCCTGTTCCAGGGCCTAACCACTCTCCTAGTGAAGAACTTCCTTAAACTAGCCATTAAGAACTATGCACTCAAAATGTTCTGGTTGCCTCTAGTTTCTAAAAAGAATACATTTCTGAATTGTTACAATCATATTTATGTGTACTAGAGAGAATGATATTCATACTGCACACTTAATAGTGCAACATCAAACAAGAAACTGGTTTAGCTCCTAATTCCTGGCCCTAAACAGACAAAATTGACTGCTTTGTTTCACTACTTAGTGAAGAGATGCTTAAATCACAACAATCAACACCTCCCTTTCTAAGCTCTGATGAAACAACACTGCCCAGGTATATGAAGGAACAGCTTCACAGAAAACGATGAAATGAAACAAGCAGGCCCTAGGCTAAGCCAGTTGGTCACAATCTCCAGTACACACTCCCTGCCTGCAAGAACAGTGCCTGATATGAAGCAGCATAAACACAGCCTGTATACAATTTATAGAAATAGGAAAGAGAAATGGCGTGCCTTAAAAGCAAACATACTATTTCTGCCTAGAGCGTTGGGGCAGAGGTATGCTGTCTTCCTGAAATACTTTTTTGCTCAGTTGTTTAAAGATCTAAGTTTTGAATTCAGTAACCCCTAAAAGCCTTACCACCTGAAGAATGACATAACGTACCTGTTTAGACATCTGCCAGACACAATCAATAAACTGCAGGAAGATGGGCGATCTGTCTGCATCAGCATGGTTTTTATCACCGTGCCCTATTCTCTGAAACAAAGCAATGGGGCCTCTTGTTAACCAAAACAACACATTTTATGGCCAACAGACACTGTTTCTTATTTTACAATAGAACGTAACCACTTCTGTAATAGAGCACCCTGTTTTCAGCATTCGTTATTGTATCATGGAGGAGAGATTCAGGGAACTACTGCAAAGATATTCCAAAGTTGTCCTGTTATTAAAAAACAAAGTGCTAGTTAATGGAAAAACAGAATTATTAATCCATAAATCATTCATTACATCACAAATAAGATATTTTGAACTACATTTACACACTATCAAAATCCAAGCCATATATTTTGTCTTCTTTTGTAATTATGGCCTCTAGAGATCCTGTATCATAGGAACTATCTACACTATCTTCTCTGCCCATCTCCACGCTTGAATCTGATGACATAACCTGAGATGGACAGGGAACAGAACAGAGCATGGAGAAATGTTCATATTCTTGACAGAAAACTCACACACGTTGTACAAATTTGGGAGATCCACCTTATTCTGAAAAAGCAACCAATGTAGCAATCAAAGGCATTCTCCTCACAGATGAAAAATAGTAAGTTCAGTAAAAGATATCCCCTTTCCACATCTAAGAGTTGAAAACAGATGGAGATTCAAGGAAAACAGATTTTGTAACTCCTCTCATTCTACTTGAACATACTTGCCTGGAGGATACCAAGGAAGAGCATGTATGTTGAACTACGATGTTGTCAATCTGCCTGTAAGATAGCAGGCAGAATGTGTCCTAAGGGCACGAAAAGTGATGAAACCATTACATCTCCCTGTAATATCTAATAATGTACAAGGTAACTTGAAATAATAGAACTGAATGGCAGGAAATGAAGGGAAATGAGGGGTTGCATCCAGAGTAAGGAGTTAAAACACACAAATAGTCCCTCCTTGGCCTCCAGTTTTCACAGTTTAAATTAAGTGATATCTATTAGCAGTCTTACATGTTCAGTAAGGAAAGTCCACTTTAGCCAGCAGTTATAGGATCTTGCTAAGGACTGGTATGGGCCCGAGTATCTTCTCATTTGTAATTTATTCCCTATCTCATATTTCTTGTAATAGAATTCATCATTAGAACAATGACATTCCACTTAGCAAGCTATGCTGCAAGCTGGATACTGCAGTACATTCACCAGCTATTTTGCTTCCCCAGGTCCCTCATACAGATCTCCTGCAGCCAAATTTAAGAAGAGAAGTTCCACTAAGAGTCCGAAAAGTTTCCTAACACACCAGTGCCCTAGACTTTGCATTCCACACAGTCTGAATACATACAGCTACAATCTCCCCTTATCTTCTAAGTACCTAGAAAAAGACAGAACAGAACTAGAGTTGACGTTACCAGTGACAGCCTTTTTATATCTATTATAACAATTTCTACAACATTTGAGATGAAGTATTGAAAACATCACCCAGTGCATTGCTCAGACTTGTTCAGCTGCCTCCCATGACACTTACAGTAGTCCATATGTGGGGGAAGCAGGGATAAGGGAAAGAAAAAAGCCTCAAATCCCAACCCAATTTTATTATTTTCTGGAACAGCTGGGAGGCCACCATAGAATCATAATATCTCCAGCCGGAAGGGACCCACATGGATCACTGAGTCCGACTCCTGGCCTAACCCAAAAATCAGACAGGTCCCAAACAAAAAAGCTCTGTTCATTTCTACGTAGATACGTTTTAAGTCAGAATCCCCCAAAACGAGAAGAATTATCCAGCGCTGCCACAATGAGTAGTTTAACATTGGAAACACTATACAATGGTAATGTAGCATGGCCCTTGTGATTATCTTCCAGTTCTTACCGATGCGAATTTGTGTCCAAAGCTTATCCACTCTTTTTGCACTAGAACTTCAAAGCCTTCAATTGTTCTGTAGTAGCTGTCAAGCATCAACATGGCCAGTGATGTCAGCTGTGCTGTTCGGTCCCAGCCATCACTGCAGTGAACCAGCACAGAGCTCCTTCCTGAGGATACCTTGTCTGCCACTTGAATAGCTCCTGTCAAGACAAGCTAACAAAGAGGAACAGACACCAAACAAAGGAGATCAGTGTTATCACTCTAAGAAAATAAATTGATTTCTTTTTATCTAGAGAGTATCTACATTGATACTGTTTCCATTAAAAGACCTACAGAGCATGGTGTAATTAACTGGAAAAGAATCTTCTAGGAGATAAAGTAAATTTATTGTATAAAAATAGAGGAACAGATTGGTTCCCTAATACCTTAGTAAGATCTAATTTATCTCACAGGAAATTCTTAAAAAATGGGACAGAAAACAGTAACCTTGATAAAATGAAGAACATAAGCTTCTTTTTAAAAGAAATAGAGGATTTACCATTGGAATTATTCTCTATAAACTTTGTATTTCATTTGGCTCTTTCCTTTGAACTAAACTACTCAAGTATCACAGTTAGAAAAAGGCACCTCTACCATTCTAATAGGCTTATTTTCCAAATATTAACTTAAAATGAAAATGTTAAGTAGGGTTCATTACATAATACACTAATAATTCTGCACAGCTGTACTCGATGCAAAAAAGTTCTAAGTTCAATTAGTAAATACGAACTTAATTTATTTCAAATAGACAGCTAAAAATCACCTTTATATGTTCTAACCAATGGGTTGATTCCAGACTTGACAACCAGTGAGACTCTTCCACGTTAGGATAAACAATGTCTTTCAATTTCTTCAAGGATTCCCTCATGACATGAATATTGTGAATGTCCAAGAAGAAAAGCTCTGCATTGGGATATGCATCTTCACTTTCATATCCGCCACCAGTTGCCTATAAACAAGAAATGTAAAATTAACTTCAGTCGTACATACACTGTCATAGCTGCATTTTAACACAAGAGCAATGGAGGGATACTTTATGTTGCATAACTAGAAAATGAAATATAATTTCACTCAGTTGTTTGCTTGCTTAAAACAACACATTCAGTTGAAAGCTCAGAAAGAGCAAATGCTGCAGAAAACATTATACTTCCATTCCTCCAAAAAGACAAAATATGTAAGTATATAATAGATGACCAGAAAGACATTCAAACTACTGTCAGTCCCTTCAAAACCTCAGGGAACAACCCTAAATGGGGAAATGAATTAATTTAAGACTAAAAAGTTGTTCATAGCATTGGGCCTGGAAGCCTTTGAATGAGATTAAACTTGCCAGGTTAAGTACAGTGGGCTGGCACTGAGTCAAGACTCAGAGTGCTTTCAGAATAAAAGACATTTGTACCTTCCTTATTACTTTTAAGACTCATCGTGGTAAACAGGTTTTCCTTGACAAACATTACAACACCAATGTTTTTTGTATCATTTCTGTTTACTTTTCCCACAAGAGATTAAGCAAACTGAAGATTCTGAGTACAAAAGAAATCAACTTTCTTCTCCGGCAAATTATAAAGGTTAAATTAAAACGTAGAGTACATCACACAAAGCAGCAGTTACTTGTAACATTCTAGATCAGCACTTTCTGGGAATAAAGTTGCTGATATCTTTGTTTCTATGCTAATTAGACAGAAATTCAATCAAAAGGATTTTTCTACTTCTGTACACCAGTAATTTAAACGAGAGCAAATCTTACATTTTCCAGTGCAAATTTGCTATATTTACATATACACCCACACACATACATATGTATATATAATCTTTATTGTGCTTACACCATCTAGTTATTTAATATTGAAATTTGAACTGATACTGGAGTACATAAAAACAGTAAGATGTTTGGCCAAGTAGAATTAAATTTTAGAGTTCACTTGAGATTAAGCTAAAATTAAGAATTAAGTTTAAGAATATTAGCATCAGCCTCTAAGAAGTAACGAAGTAAAAATATTGAAGTTTACTTTAAAGTAACAATCCTACCATCAGTTTTTTTTCTAATTACTGAAGGCTAAATGTTAAGATCACCAAGAAACTGGAAAGTCACATAGTCAAAAGAAGTCTATTATTCTGCTGCTCTCTCAAAGCATTTCTTCACCACCATAGCAGAGGATGCACATGGTGACAAAGGCAGGACAAAAACCACACTTATTTTAGGACAATGCCACGGATGAGATCTTCTGAAGATAGCTGCAAAACCAAAGTGCTTCCTATAGACAGGAAAGACGTGCCATGCCATTAATTGTGGTAAATAGTTACTGTGTTTATAAGCCATTACTGCCACCAATTACACATCAGACAACAAGCTAAAGTACAGCACAGCCTTTCCCCATTAGTACCACCTACATTTCTGTTTGGTCGCATCATATCCCTCTTCTATGCTCTCTCTACCTCCTTTCTCAGATGTGTGGATATTCTCAGAGCTACCAGGCTCTCTACTAAAGGAAGCAATAACTGTTTGTCTCTTTCCTTTGAGCATCCTGAAGCACAAGTATAGAATGGTTGTAATTTTAGCATTAGGACTACAGCAACTCCTCCTTACCGTTTGATTCTGACCGATGAATAAGCCAACTCTGTTTCATTGAGATCTCAAGCCCTCTTGAGCTCACCTGTCTCACACTCTTTGCTGCACAGAATCACATTTCACTAGTAAGTACCAGAGCTTGTTGTTGTCACTTGCACCTGAAGTTCACTGGGTAACAGTGAACCTTCCTTGCCCTGCTGCTGCCTCTCTGCTGAGGCAGACTATGTTACCAGTGGCCTTCTGGAGGCCATCACAGTACCTGAGAGGGAAGCAGGTACAGTGACTTATAAAGAAAGAGAAAATTAAACGCGTGCCTTTCACCTCCACAGCGTGATCAGAGTTTCTATATAAGCAAGGAGTACAATTATGCCTTCAGTGCTTTATGGCTAATATAAAACTGACACTCTGTGACCAGCATTATCTGATCACGCCTGAACAATCCAGACCTCGCCAGGGTGGGGTAGGAGAGCTGGAGGCGGAAATAAGCTACAGGGACACCTTTCATTCTGATTCCATTTGGGCTTTGCTGACAGATTTGAACAGAGTCATTTTGTCAGATGGAAATACTTTTTGTAACTGCACTTATTATCAACAGGTACCTATGGAAGAATGCAAATATTCAGGATTATGCTTATCCTGTTTAGAGTGTAAACCAAATGTTCATGATTGTTTTCTCTTTATTTGCTGCATGCTTGGATAAGTCTGAAGTGGTTTGTGTACAGGTTAAAAAGAACCAAACAAAAAGATGCCTACCAACGAACTTTGCTTTATATACACTTTTTTCAGAATAGAATTTACGCAGATGCTACAAGGCTATGCTTGACTAATAACACAGGGTAGAGCGTCTTGAAATCCATATATGGTCTTAAAACCCTACTCATGACCCACTTTAGGCACTCATGTTCTTTCACGGTCTTAAGCCTCATTATTTCGATTATGTAAATTTATCTACAGTAAGATTTTTACTGTTTTGAAAAACCTCTTCAAAGAAAACTCGAAATGAAGTCCTCACTGCATCTTCCTTCACAAGTAAGGCCACTAAGCAATCCAATTACCTTGTTTGCAACTGCATTGACATTGGGTCTTGCATCATAGATGGTCAGCTTTGAGATCTGTCCATTAGCCTCTCTGATTATATCAAGGTATCTTTCATCATCTTTATTTCGCTTCCCACTCATTCCAACCAGGGGTTGACTGCAGCGCATAATAACAGCTTGATTCTCTGGATGAATCCATGACAGAACCTAGTCACATCCCAAAAAACATATTAGAAGAAATAAATTTCACTACAAGCTGTAACTTAAAAAAATCACATTCCTTAGATACAGGTAATATAAAAGTTAACTAGTCGCATTTTGTTTCTTCAAAATTTAGCTCCCAAACATCTCTAATTCCCCCAAGTTTCATAAAATTTAATCAACTCTAAAAGAGTTCATTCTCTGACATATTTAACTCTCCCTGAAGTTATATATGCTTGTAAAATCTAATGCATTTTTTTCTAACGTGTTTCAGCTTTCACAATTAATTCTGAAACCTTTCGGCAGTAGTTTGAATGTTTCCCATTGTCCTTGAGGTGTATTTCCTTCCTTGGTCCCCTTTACAAAGGAGGGATTCTGAGGCACAGTGCCTGCTGCCTTCACTGCTTTGTTGCCCCAGGAATGAATTCTAACCATTAAGGACGGGCATCTTAAGACATGGGCAACAGTGAACTATTATGAAAGAATATTTTAGTTACAGAAACATACCCAAAGAGTCAAATGGGTTTAGCTCACATTCTACAGCCCAATTTAAAATTAGACAGGACTAAGAAGTCCAAGAACTTCCTGTAGAGACTATGCATGAGGTTTTGTTTTAGGTCTGACCATCAGAACTTTAAATGCCATGCACTGTTTACCCATGATAAGGATAACATTTGCTATCACGTCTCATGCACATCCAACAATGAACTAGTACAGATGACTATCCTAGGCTCATACTTCATTAAGAAAAGGGAATCTGCATCACTGGCAGTTGTTACTAGACAAATCAAGTTAAAACCAGTGAAGCTGGAATGCATGATTGTCACGGGGGATAACAGAAATGAATCTTGGCCACCACACTAGCTTTAAGTAGTAAGAAAAACTTAAGCCAATCAAAGCTACTTTACCATAATCATTTCCAAATGAATGTTCTCATGTTCAGCAAAATGCTGTTTGGCTGCATGCTTAAAACTAGCTACGCTGAAAGACAGTTTCATCATGCAATTAATACTCACCGGGATTCTATTTCGGGACCTGAATGCAGCAACTTTCTTAAGGTCATCATCTGTTGCATTATATGGCACTACAAGGAGTGATGGATATGTATCGCATAGTCCATAATGTTCATTAATAAATGTTACTCGCCACCGTTCATTAGGAAGTCCCTAAAAGGGAACAAAATTTTTCAACATGTATTTGACTGTACAACTAATGAATCTGCTCTCTAACTTCATGATGGTATTACAGCCACATGGTGGCAACAAGCTCCCAGTGTAACCCAATTATAGCACTGCTTCAAAACAGTAGATGGGACTGGGGAAAGACAATTACTTCCTCTTCTCCCTCAAAGCACCAGCTTTCTATTTTGCCTGCTGACAAGAAATTGTGGCCCTGAAAAGAGGGAGGGAAGAAGTCTGATCTCAGTCTTTCTTCCTTGTAGTCTGATATTACCTTCAATTAAAGTAAATAAATAAATAAAAATCAGTAGGGAGGCTGCCCTGAATCTAAGAAACTACATTTAGTCAGTCTGCTCAGTAAAGTATTTCACAAACAGCAGTCAGGAAATTGTAAAAGACTGATCAGCTCTCCTCATATGCACACAAAATAGGGTTTGTGCAGGCATTTGCATCTTAACTTTTTTGATGTTTTCAGCCTCTACCTTGAACCAAATAGATCACGTGAAAGCCTGGATACACCTTATCCCATTAAAAAGACATAGAAAGAAAAGAAAGGCCATTCTTACTGTAGTATTTAAAGCAAAAATAAATAAGTATCAATTGTCCAATAGTAAGACTATTACACAAGTTAAAATTAAACAACATCCTGTATCACTAATGTTTTTCCACAGCTGTTCTAAGAGCAGGGCAGAATACTGGCAGACATCAATAACTTATTTAAGCAATACTGTTTCTGTAAAGATTTTTCGAAATTAATATTATATTTCTGGAAGAATAAGATAAAATCAAATTTATACTCGGGACACTTTAGCTGCATACTTGTCACTTTCAATCCCTCTCCTCCCCCCAGTCTACTTAACAGAGGCACATTGTAAGTGGTATTAATAACTTCTTTCAAAGAGCAAACCCTAACCTTCCTACGAGATTCTACTTTCCATTTTAATCTTAACTCTTCCAGTATTTTCTTCCTCACATTTCTGCTTTCTCCACTTCTCAGCTCCCTGTGCTCCAAAAGAGGAATCTACAGGAAAATAATTCTTCTATGCAAGGTTTCAGATAGGAAAGGACCAGGCAAATGAGACTTAAGTAACTCACTTGTCTCCTGTATTCAGACATTGGATTATACACCATCCATCCATTTTCTGAGAACTTTTCTTCATTTGCAAAGGCAAAAAAAAGCTGTAGGATGTAAAGGAAGCTTATTAACCAAAGTGAAGCTGACAAACACAAAGGCTCATCATCATCAGTTACACCCTAATACCCACCATGAAACGAGACCAACTTCCTTACCAACCTCACTCTATCCCACTTAAATTTAATACAAAACATCACAAAGCAAAAAGCAAGAAATAAGAAACAGTGCAATCAAATAAATAAAATAACAGAACCACGATAGTACTTAAAAGCAGAAATGACAAACTGCTAAAAAATTACCAAGTGGATGGATTTTTTTAGTTTGTTTGTGAAATGTTTTAAAATAGCTTATATTAGTTTCTTTCTAACATTTCATATCCTCAACTAAATAAAATGCTGTTTTCTCATCAAGATTTCTCCAACAGGTACAGATGCAATCACTACTTAAAGTACTAGATACTAAATTGAAAGCAGCAAGCATTTTACAACCCATCTCCAATTGATTCTTACTACCTGATATCTGGTTTGCTTTTATACTTCATGAAGATTAAAAAGATGCCAGTGAAACTGAAACCACGTATGCTGGTGGTGGGTTCCACTACCTACTTTCACTTTTCTTTGCTTTTCCACTCTCCAGTCTCATTTATAAAACACAGCACCATTACTCAGGATTCTAACAACTTCCTCATACCTTGTAGCTCGTTTTTCCTTCTCCTCCCAAGCAGGCTGCACTACCTAGTTAATCCTTCTCTGCTTGGTTTGTTTTTACAGTTCATCATGAAAACCAAAGCAGTGTTTATTTTAGGAATCTCTCTCACTGAAAAGAAATGAATTATTTTCATAGCTTATGAATTCTTTGGATGCCAACTGGAGCATGAAACTAAGTTGTTGCAAAACACAGTAGAAAAGCATTTGCTGTCCCGAGCTAACAGAGAAACACAGAAAGCATTCAAGAGCCCCTCGTCATTTGCAACAGCACAGCTGAAAGTCCCCTGGCTACGCAAAGACATTAATAGAAGGAACTGAATGCTGAGCAGAACATCCCAGAACTCAATCAGTTGCGCAGGAGCAGACCTGAACAGATAAGAAGCCCAGGAAATATAGCAAAAAGAAGCAGAAAGACCCACGTGGTTTTAAGGTGCCATGATCGTATCTTCATACAGTGCTTCACAAATGTACCACAGGTGCACATGAAGGTTTTCCTTAGATTTTATGAAAGCAGTAGTAATGGCTTACAGAAAGAACCATCCTCCCCTCCCCAGTGGAATTTGCTACATCCCAAACACGAACTATGCTAAGAATTCACCAAGAAACCAAAGACATGAAGAAGAAACCTACAGAGAAAACAGCAAAGCTGGAATAACAACAGATGACTTAAGAGATGTCTCTTAAGGGTTGACTACACTGCAACAAAAAATTATATGCAGTATGCTACACTGCGTTCCATACAGTTAATCTGGTTACTGCTGAAAGTCTTATTCACTGAACAAAAGAGATCAGTTACAGTTGTGGGTTTTTTTGTTTTTTTTTCAGCTACCAAGAGAAATGGAAAGAAGAAATAAAGAGGTAGGGAAAAAACAAACATTAAATCACTACTTAGAAGAACTGTGGGATGGCAGACTTATGACTAATCAATATCTGCAGCTAGTAAAAACAATAACACATAATACATTAGTTAAGATTCAGAAAAAATCAGACTAAAATCTGTTGGCATATAATTAAAGTTGGGATTTCATTGCAAATCCTTAGTCTAAAAGCAGATGACACTTCAGCTAAAGAATAGACTTTCAAGCACGTAATATTTTTTGTAAGCTACTTTTCAAGCTTCACTGTGCAAATAGTTCTGTTTACTTCCTCACAGGTGCTAACCCACTATTTCAACACATAGAGTCTCTTTTCCAGTCCTCCTACAGCCTAAGTACTTGCCTTCAACAATCAACTTTATCACTGGCATTTTTCACACACAAAAATAAAATCACAAACGATACACAACACAATGTAGTTCTGTGAGATAAAGGAGAGAGCAGCTGCAATGTGAATGCAGCTGGGCAGGCAGTCTACAAATAGTTACGTGTTCACTTATAAAACTATAATAACATAAACACAACATACAATCTATTAGTTCTACCCATCTATTAGATCTACCAATCTATTAGTTCAGTCTATTAGTTCTACCCATCTCTGCACAGTAAAAGAGAAGAAGAGTTAAACAGGGGAAGAGGACTTTTTTCCCCTCCCTATTTCTAATTTACCAGTTTATGCTTTTTATAAATAGACCACAAGGCTTTAGTTTAGTGAAAAAACTGGCAGGTTCTTGGGGTGTTTGAAAACAAAGGTAGTGTTATCCTTGACTTTAGCACGTCATTTCCACATCTCAGCCTGCTGCATTCTACATCTCCATCAGACAGGACCCTATCCCAGGTCTCACTGCTACCTCAAAATCATCCTTACAGATCCAGTAACAACACAATCTGACTCTGAGGCCCTTAGAAGTTACCCGGAGAACTAGTTATGTCAGAGCAAGTCAGACAGTACGTCTATGGTGTCTCTCATCAAAACCAGCAACCCCACAGAATTCTCAAGGTTAGAAATAAATACATATTGTGCAGGTATTATCGTGGTGCATAATCTCATTAAAAAAAAAAAAGGTGACGTAGCTTCAAGATAAGATCAGGAAGGAAGTGAAGCAGCTGCTCTTCATAAACTGAACAACAGAGGCTAAATATATCTTACCTTTTGTAGGGTACTACAGATGCACAATGTTGCTTTATATAATTTTGTTTGTTTGTTGTGTTTTAAAACAGTTAAAGCCACTATTTCAGCAAAGATTTTCTTCCAATTATCGTATGATTGCAAATGCACGATAGAACTATGAACAGCATCTGTTTGTTCCACATCAACTAAGCTGTCAGATAAGCTATTAGATATTATGTTAGTGAACCTGATCTATGTTAAAACTGGAGAGCCAAGAAAAAGCTTTTGCAAGTAAGCACAAAGGACAGCACTGAGACTGACAAACAGTTGAGAAGAGATTTGTTATTTATTATAGGCTTTCGAACACTGCTGTTGGGATGGTAATAGAGCAAAACTTTGAAATTAATAAGGGCATTCCATTCAGAAATAATGTTTTACCATATATTTACCCACCACTTGGCTAAGAAGCAGACAACATGAAGAAAACAGAAGCAATCATAATCTTTACTTTCCTGATGATACCTCCTTTCCACCATAGAGATTAATAAGCATGAACAGTGCTGAACCAGCCAAAGATCTGGGATATAGTTCTACAACACGGTCTGAGCAAAATTACCAGCTTAATGCTGCTTTAACAAAATAAATAAAAATAGGGTGTTTTTTTTCCCCTCCCTGTGCCCTGTACCAATCATCCCTTCCCTTGCACTGGTTCTGACACATACTAATTACAAACCAGGTCTCCTCAAATTATTAAAAATGGCACGAGGCTAACTCAGAAAACAGAACATGTTGTTCTGGATAAGAGAGCTATGCTGGCTTACTTTGTGATTATACAACTGTCAGCATGACCTAAAAGGAAGAACCAACTGCAGGGCTTGAAGGCAGAGCACAGAACACCAGAAAAAAAGCAAGACCTCAGCATTTTGGTAGCAGACAGCTGCCATCCTCATCCAGCTGTCACATGAAGCCACAGTGCTATCTTTGTAGATCTCCCTGCTGCCTGCAGAGCCACAAATTGTTGTGAACATTCAAAGCAGAAGGCAGACACACACAGCCCGGACGCTCATTCAGCAAGCAAAGCCTTGTTTTAAACCAGCCACAGAAAGAGGCAGTCCCATCTTCCCTGCGCACTCACATCCATCTGCAAAGGAACACCTACAGATGTCCTCACCCCCCACCCCCACCCTCAGGCTAAGCTAACAAGACTGAGGAAATGACTCAGGGAAAGCTCTTATTTTTAACTCCTTGTTTGACTTTTGTTCATTTCAGTTCCCTATCCGGTTCATCCTGCAGCCTCAAAAACTCACAGAGAGTAAAATACAGCAGGAATGAACAAACATGCAAAAAACACTCATTTTTGGCAGGATGAAAATGCACCAAACATATCAAACACTTGCTGAGCTCATTGTAAAGACTAAGGCTTACCCACAGTGTGACATTAGTAAATAAGTAGAGAGTTACTACACACATTACCACACATTACTCACTACCTCCACAGGACAGGAACACTGATATTTTCAATGACAAAGCCCAGCATGAGTCTGCATTTCACCACGATGTTATTCCAAACCCTGTAGTTGGGCTGGACAACAGAAAACAATTCCATGTAGGACACTCCTAACCCAGTTATAAGTTAATTTGTTCACAGTCACTCCATGGAAATTGACATAGGTCAATTCCAAGATTGAAATTAAATGACACGCCAGTAGAAAGGAACTCAAAATTAAAAAGATTCATTTATGAATCTTTGGACTTTTTGGAAACTCTTTTGAACTCTTTGGAAATTCAAAGCTTTATTTCAAAGTCACGATTGGACTGAAGACCATCTAAGCACAATACTAACTGCCCGTAAGTCAAGACAGTCCACAGCTGTAACTCAAAGAATATCCATCCTGCTTACTGTCAAAAGCAGTGGCATAAAGTGTGGGTTGCCATGTGGTGTGAAGACAATGAAACTTCCCATTTCAGCCTGGAAAGCAGAACGAGGACTCTGGTGGGATACAAAAAACACTGAGATCCTCCAACTACTTGGGCATCCTGCTTCAATTCCAAACCTACACTGATCAGCTTTCACATCTGTGACATCTGATCAATACGTAGAGCTTGATGGCAGATCACTACCATGCCAAAACACATAATCAACAAACAACCTGAAAGTCCAGATCAAACAAACTGGTCTTGTTTCTCACTAATACATATTAATTTTTATTCAAGAACAGAAATACGTTTCAAGGTTAAATGATTCACTTATTACAGCAAAGAGCATTAATTAAACCAAAGTGAACAGCACTGCTCTCTGCTACCTCACAGCTGACTTAAGTCACCAACTATAAATGGAAGTACAGAAAACAAGCGTAAAGCTTCACATTTCTCTTCTAAAGATATAGTTAGATGTACACAAAGTTACTGACCACATTCATGCTTGAATAATTGATTTATTTTTGCAACACATAAAATGCCAGAAACAACAAAGAACCTTTTCAGACCCCTTACATCAGACATCAAGAAGTCAGTCATACAGGCCAACACTACCAAGTATAACATTTATACAGAATTATCCATTGATTCATGTGCACCTTAGGAGAAGGGACTGAGACTGTTGCTGCACCTTCATACAGTCAACAATTCCTTGAGAAAAGTTCTTAAAAAAGTATGACACTCCAACATTTTGTTAGAGAGCTCCTACACAATTATCCTAAATATAAGCATCCCAATAAAACATAAGCTGAATTTTACATTTAGCATCATTTTAGCATTTTAGCGTAAAGAATATCAAAATGCTCTACCAAGCGAAGAAACTGCAGCTAAGGGTTAGCTAAACATTACTGCTGCTCAACTACTTCTAAAGGACATGCTTGGGTATGGGCAGTTTTCTCCCCCTCAATAAATATCTACAAATCCATGACTACATTAGTTGTCCAGTTCATCAATAACCGCTAATAAAGCAGGTGCTGCTTTGCCATGTCTTCATTTTTTGAAGAAAAGCTCTTGTTGATTCATATTCATCATTGCCTTAGAGACTGCCCAGTAGTTTAATGTTTTCAAGAAGTCAAGAAAGGCACGTACTATCATATTTCCTTACAAGGGTGGACAACACACAGTCTCTAAGCAGTGATATATATATGAACCAGAAGTGCTCAGCAATTTACCTGAAGCACATTATAAAGCATCCATAATTTCACAGATACATAAATGTAAGTGTTCTAACTGTGCAAAACAAAATAATTAACTCTATACTGACACCAGATTTTCTTGTTATTCTTCTTAGGCAGTTATGATATCCATTAGGGCCAGCAGTTAAAGTTAATTGGCAACAATTCCACATTAAGATGATCCAGTACTATAAATAATATAACTTACCAGGTTATGGGACTGGGGAAAAGCATGTTTTGTGAGGACTTCAAATATATCTCTTCGACTGTGCCCTTCTTGTTTTAATGCAAAGCGTAAATTTCTCATATCCTAAAACAAAGACATTAGCTTTTAGGAGAACCAAGGCAGTAAAATACTCTTATCTGATGGACAAATGTAATTATACACTAAATACGATTCAGAATCTGCTTGCATTCAAACTGCTGTGAATGCTCAGTTTTTTTCCTTATCCCACAAAACAGAAGAGTGCTTAAGAATTCTACAAAAAACGTGGTATCACGTTCTGTGTGGTGCACACACTGCTTTGGCATAAAGCTACCCAAAGTGACTCTATGTGATTCACTATAAAATTCCATGGGCTACTTAATGGGAGTTATCCAGTGTTTTCCAAATGAAAATCTGTCAGTGATTGTTCTAGACTACATTGTCCCAAGTTGCTCACTTCTAAAGTTAGTGATGAGAAGCCTACCTGTACATTAACTACTGAGGAAAAAAAAAACCAAACCAAACAAGTGTATGTGCATACATAGTCCATTAGCAAGTCAAATAAAGGATCCTGATTTATCCACTGGAAACTCCCCCCAGCTCTATTATCTCATGGCAACATGATTTTTTTTGTTGTTGTTGCAAGAATGAGGAAATAGAGATAGCAGTTACATCTGCTTTTCACTGCCCTTAGAGCTTAGAAAGCCTCTTTGAGGTGGCTTCAAAGATTTTATTTTTTTAATTACTTTTAGATCCTATGAAATAATTAAGTGGTGCAGGAATAATACCTCAATGCTGCCGTGCAAAATCTTTTGTCAAACAGCAATTAGGAAATGAAGACCAGTCCCTCCCCTCACATGCAGAGGCTGCAGTAAGTAGCCTTTTATACAAATTTACTTCCCTGTCCAGTTCTATTTTTAAATTCAGCTGTGAGGAATATACAATTCTCATTCCTGTAAGTAAACAGCAAGAAAAGGAATCTGTAGATTTCATTTCCCATTGAATTATTGAAAAGTCTTACTTTACACGTTATATCTAATCCATAAGAATTCTCTCCTCTGCTTGAAGCTCCTCCCATTTTTTCAATCCTTGAAATTACACCTAATGGAACATCCAATACCACAACTGGATCCTGCAATGAAATTTTGGGTAATGAGAGGATTAATCTGAAAAGACAACTTAGACAACATGTTCTTACGCATACCACAGTAGAACAAAATACACAGAGGAAGCAAAAGTGTGTTTCTCTGTTTGATCAAGTCTCCCCCCCAACATATTACGAAGTCTTTATGGTCTACAGCCTTGAGCATCACTTCCATTTCTCATACAATTGGATATTTCATGCCATAAGACAGAGTACGCAGGAGAAAATGTGGCAGCACCCAAAAAGGTGTCAACTGTTACATACTTCTGATTCCCTCCGCTTGCTGCCTTTGCTCTGTCACAGAGCAAGCATGAAGGGAACAGTTAGCGAAGAAGCTTTAGCAGACGAAAGGTAAAGTTCTCAGTTCACTAAGTGGTTTAACTGTAGTTTCACCATGAAAATAATCACACATTTACAACATACTCAACTTCAAAAACTTCCATTTTTGTAAGGATTTCTCAGTGGCACAAAGGCAATTACTGTTTAGTCATTAAACAATTACAGTATGGTTATTAGCAATGTTACAGATCATTTCAAGTAAAAAGCCTCCCATGCAATTCCACAAGTGCACATGTGCCAAAGCTAAAGCAATGAACTGGCCACAAAATAAATCAAAGGCAGCAGGGTTGGATAGAACAGATTAAAATTCACTCATCCCTCAGAAGTGATTGTGGCATATTACTCACGTTTTCCACACTTCTTAGGTACAGCCTATAGTTTGTGATGTACACTCTTCCTTTAACGGGACCATTAAATGGACACATGTAAATAACATCCTTGTCTGTAAGAAATGCAGCATTTCTTAAACATCGGGAGAAGAAAAAAAATCAAATCTAAGGAAAACATCAATTAAACAGAAACAAAGACAGCTGGACTCATAAGAGTCATTCTAAAGAAAGCTGACTGAATTAAAGTAATAAATCTGAGTTTTATCCACTTAAATTATTAAAAAAATGTGAAAGGTTCTTATAATAAACTTGCCCCAAATCCTCCAGCAGATTTCATTAGCATTCTCCAGCTATATTGGTGTTTTTCTTGGCACTGCATAGGAAAGGGCAGGACACAGAGTGACAAGATTTAAATCTTTCCTGTGACTACTGAACTAGTTTCTTCACCATCCCAGAACAAATACACTCTTGTTGATACCATTACATCTGTCAGTGCCCTTTAACCAATCCTCCTGCATTACAGTATGTCGTTCACGTTGTAATCTGTTTAGGGAACTCTCCATCCCGAAGAGAACCATTACATTTCAATTTGAGGCAATCAATTGTAGCAGGTCCATCAGCACTTTCAGCAAGAATGGTTAAACAATGAGCACCAACACATACTACTAAAAATATACGTGTATATATATACACACACACACACCTCTAACTAAATTAGTACCATTAAAGACTTAATGGAAGCAATGTAAACAATCCGTTCCTCCTTGTCCACATATTTCTTTAACTCACACTACTTATCTGCCTTCCTCAACAAGAACCATCCTTCCAGCATTCTCTTCCAAAGCAGAGATAATTGTCATAAGGATTATACCAAATATTCTTCTTGGAGCCACATCCTCATCCTCCCAACTCTTCTCATTAAACACACAAGTACTTCCTCTGAATCACCACTTTGGTTTCTGCTCGGCCAGACTGGCTTACAAATTAATATGATAAACACTTGGGTTGGAAGGAAGGAGCAGTTTTGCAAATAAGAGATGTCTTTTAGTTGCATTCTCATACCTCACAGCAAACCTCCACAAGTGTAAGGCTCTATCCCAAGAAGAGCCTGTATTGAGTAAGGAACCACAGCCCACGATAATTAATCTTTTTCATGCTACAGTACCATATGGCAACGAAAACAAGTGTGCAGTAGTTAAGTGCGTGTTGTACCAGCAGTAATCACAACTGGGGCTAAGGTTGCCCACCACTGTATGAGATATCAATACAATACTGTGTGGCATGCGTGTATGGCATCTTTTGACTTCAAGATGCTGAGATGGATTCACATCACTAGATACACACTACCCGGCCCACATATAAAATAATGATTCATGCTGACTTAGAATTTCAATGCATTAGAGAACCCACTGCATATGGAAAAAAGGATTTCAAGGTCTTAAAAAAAAATTACTGTTTGCAAAGTGTGATAAAAATTCTCTGAAGTGAAAAAAACTAATTCATGACATTTTAAAACAACTTAAGCCCCAGCCCAAACCATTCCAGATTATGGGAAGAAGCCACTAAAATAAAACACACACGCACACCCATACACACCAGACTATTGCTTGAGAGCACATACCACATTAGACAGCTATACAGCCCCATACCTGTAACTCTAGTCTCTCCTGGCAGACGGGGTATTTCTTCACTTTTTTCCCAGTTAGCTCCATCTTTTAGAGTCTAAAGAAAGAGAAGTAGAACTGTACATTATATTTTATTTACAATTATTTTAAGTTCCAGATTTAAAAAAAAGGCTGAAATTTCACAGTAGAAATGGACAAGCTGAACCAAAAGAGGAACACACCCTATCCTGAACTGCAACTATTCATTATTTACAGCTTTTATAGCTCTGTCAGATCAGCACGTTGTAGTCTCTTATTCCAAAGAAACAGCTACATGTATCTGCAGAACATAGGAACTGAATTTCTATACCATCATTTCACATTTTCTATGTATTATTTTCCAAGTCCCTTGGCTTAAAAATGAAATCACTTAAGCAACGTAATCACAAATGAGTAGAGAGTATGTAATAGTTATTAATTGATGTTTAAGAATGATTAGCAAGCAAAGATAACAGTAAGTATATTAGAATTGACTTCTAGAAGGAGATTCATAACTTGCATTCCAGAGACTGTCTTACCCATCCACTCTGACAGATATTTAAACTTACTTTACTTCATTAAAGCTTTAGCAAGAAAATTAAGTATGTACAATCAAGAAAAATACCAAATAACCATTCAAATATTCAGTTTTTCATCCATAATCGATCTCGGAGAACCATAATGTAGAAAACATGAAGAAGTTACGCTTACTCTTTTAATTGATGAGCTCTCCAAGGAGTGTGAATTATATTTAGGTGCTGATGATGAGGCCATACTGAGTATCTGATGAGAAAGCACAAATGGGAGAATTAAACTTCCTCTTAGAGTACATGAGATTTACTCCCAACAGTAACTACATATCACATCATACTTCCCATTCGTTAGACACACGCTGCTCATCAAGCCAAAGCAACAAAGCACAGAACTATACAGAGCTATTATTTTGAGGGAGAGAAGCAGGAGGTGATTACGGACTACAATATCACAATATTCCAGCCTAAAATAAACCTCTTCTCTCCCTACAACACAACAAACCAGGTTTGTGCATATCTCTGCAGTGGGACAAACCAGCCCATGCTCCTTCTTGCATGGCAGCAGGCTCACAGTGATATTACAGCACTCTTTTGCAAGCAATAGCAACAGATGGTACTGCAAGATCCAAACAACCTTTGAAGGTACTGCAACAATATGGAAGCATTATATTTTTTAACATGAAGTGGTAGTTTTGTTCACATTTTAAGTGAAAAATAGCATGTGAGGCAAAGAGAGGAAGGCACAGAAGTCAGCTGAGCGCAGCTCAGTTCTTTCACAGCAATGCAGCTGTTCTACTGGAGCTCCTGTTCACATACACTGAGGTTGCATCAGCAGTGCATGGCAAGCCAGCATAAACAAGCCCTAGAGAAGTGCCCTGGGAAATATGTGGCTGCCCAGAAGAGACATGCACTGCAAAACAGTGATGCAGCCTGCAAGGAGGAGCTGGCAGCCCAGGCTCACTACCCACACAGAGATGCAGGTGGCACTGCCCAGCACCTCGGAGCCTTGGCTGACTGCCTGCTGCCATGTAACTCTGCTTCCAAACACTCCATTGCTGCTCACACAGGGAACAGAACAAAGAGTTTCAAAAGCCCTGAGCTTCCTTCTTTGCTTTCTGCAACATGTGAGCTATGCTTTGACCAAGCTGTGGCACCACATTGTTGAGCTGTGTTTCCCTAACACCTCGCCAGGTGCATGCTCAGGGTACCAATGGTGCTGCATGGCTTCCTTCCAACCAGCTCCTTTGAGCACACTTTCCTAAGAGCATGAACTCGCTGACTCTCACTCCTATACATTATTTCAATATAGCGCTATAACCAATTACGCTGTTTCACTTCCAGTGCTTCAGTAATGTAAATTAGACTTATTCAAAGCTAATGAGAGTTGAATAAATATGCACTGGAGGTAAGGTTATCAGAGTTATATCTATCAATCAGGTCAGAGTTGTTTCTATTAATCCACTGAATATTCCATGAAAAAAAGTTCAAGTTAGTCCACCTTGTTCAGCAGCTCGAGTGGAAGAATTCTTTAAGCACTACCTAAGTTTTGCTCTAAAGCCAATCACACTTTAAAAGGCCTAAAACTACACAGCATGAGCATAACAACATTGATCTGATTACTTTATTATTAAGTGAACTATGGTCAACTGATTTCACTCTTCTCTAGATGGCACCTATATATATATATATGGGTATTATATATATAATATGGGTGTATTATATTATAATATGGGTATAATATATATATAATATTATATAATATATATAATACCCACCTCCTGGGTATTTCATATTTTGGACCCTCCATCAATGTATGAATACTGTGGAAAAAAATGCTTTCAAAAACAACACCGTGTAGAAGCAAGAGTTGGAATCAACGACCCTTGAGAGACGAGCATCTGTGTTTCTTAGAATCAGATTTATCACTAAAGCAAAGCCAAATGTTTGACGGGTTTTCAGAAGCATTTGGTGCCGTCACACAAAGGTAACAGTGACACAAGGTAACAGCAAGCTCCTCATAAACCTGCTCCAGAGGAGTAACAAAAAGAATCCGTGCATCTCCAAGGTCTCTCCCAATCACACAGCTACAAAATTAACACAGCCCCTTCACCAACTGCTGTTAAAGCAATTCAGAGAATGCAACCACTTCCAGAACAAGTGATATTAGTTACTATCACGACACCCAAAAAGCAATTGAGACCTTGAGTTATTCATTTAAGCCTTGTGGTGTATCTGCCAGCCTAGATAACACTGAATAAAGTCTTATTATTAAATATATACAGGAATACAGAAGTCACAAGCAAGCTCTGCAGCAATGAAGGCAGTTTGCCAGCCACCAGCTCTCCCTATCCGAACAGCCCTAATCAACCACAGAAACACTGTGAGATCTAAGTGCCAAAGCCAAGCAACCAGGTCTGCAGAAGCAAATACATCTCCTCTGCATGCACGTAGCCAGGTATATTGTAGTGCAGAGGAACTCAGCAACAGAAACAGAATAAGGTATCAGACATCTACAAAGCTGGACAAAGCCACACACACAAACAAATGTAAGGCAGAGCATTCCAGTATCAACACAAACATACTAAACCTATTGTTTCACTTAATAGCCGTAAGTCACATTTATGCCTATTTACTTGTGGTCAGCATCAACTACCTGTTACTTGTAACACCACTTAATCAGAAAGAAAGGTCCACACAGCATAAGGAAAACTCACCTACCTGCGAGAAGAATCACTTCAACAGCAATAGGCTCTATTACATCACTTCAAACAGCATTTACAGTTTCTTACCGTCAAAGTTCAAGGGTATATCATATTTATTCCATGCACCAACAAAACGCCTTTGGACATCAACTCATATGCTTCTATCTGCTCTTATTCCAGAGAGGATCACTGCAGTCAGCGTGGATTACCAGACCACAGAATCTCCTATTTCTACTTCGCAGTCACAGAGATGGCGTGTAAAACCCTTTCAAGTGTTCAGGAACAGAGTCTGCAGCCTTTACCCTTCCTTATGATCCTACTGATCTCAGAGCAGACTGTGCCACTAGCAGTTCTCTCTTAATGTCTAAGTGATCTTCCCCATCCGTGTGCACTTAGTAAGTCTACGTAGCCTAGGGAAAGCATCTGAGCTTTCAAGTCTCTTTGAAAGCATTCTCAATTCAAGCTGTAACTAGAACACAAAAAGCATGTCAGCGGTACAAGCCTCGAGGGGATACGGTGTGTGTAGAACGTACAGCAGCACTCGCCCTTTTGCAAGCAAGTTTCTAAGTCAGTTAATCAAATTCATCAGGAATGGAATATAAAAGATGGCTGTAATCTCCAGAAGAGAAAGAAACCAAAGAACCACTTAGAAACAAACCTGAAATCTGGAGCTACCTGTTAGCAATGCCCCAGCAGGCTTCTCTACCGGTAAGATAAATGCATGGGCTTTGATCCTGGCTAGTATTTCCGACTGAAAATTACAAGCTCTCTCATAGGAAGATGATACAGTAGGGCAGGAGCCATCAGGGACACTAAGTAACTTCTCTGCATGTGGACTTCGATCTGTTAGTCAGATATTTCTCATGCTTTATATCACAGCAATGAGGAAAAACAGCACCAACTTCAGTAGTAATAAACAGAATGATTTGCTAAAGCTTGTTTTCTAGCATTCGTTTGAGGTGCGTTCCTTGTAAGATATGCCAGTAATTACTTCTACCCTCTTACTTGTTCCTAGCTTTTCCTGTATTTGTTCTATGCACAATGCCTTCCATTTGCTGGGATCTGTCCTCTTTCCCTACTTGTTAATATTTACTCTGGTGACAGATTCTGAACTGAAGGTTCAGTTATGTGAACAGCAGCTTTCCCTCTATCTGTGAGCCCTGTGCAACATAAGCAGCTTTTAAATCTAACTAAATTAGGTGGCAGGACAGAAGCGAGCGGGGTTTTTTTTAGGAACCATTTGTCACATTACCTCTAGAATCAACATTACATCTGTAGGGTACTGATGTCAGGAGGCTGATCCGTGCCTTTATAAACCTACCCAAACTATTTTCTCTCCTTTGCATCCCCTGCAGGGAATGTATACCTCCCACACTGTCGAAAGCTGATGCAGTTGACAGCAATGCCTATGGGATAGCAAACACAGCTTCAAAGTTTTCTGTTAAGGAAATCTTCAGCTGCTCTCCGCTCATTCTTCTTGAAAGATATCCCCTTAAGGCCGCTACAGCTCCGCTGCTAAAGATTTAACTGGTGATTCCACAGGAGAAATGGAAATTTTTACTGTTATACACTGATGTACTGTATTAAAATATGACACTATAATGGAGGAAAGCCTGAAAAGGGGATGTCATTCTAACCAACCTTCCTTTGAGAACACATACAACAACTGAAGCATCAAAGTCCTTGTGTTCTGCCTGCTGTGTGTGGTTCCCTCTTCCACTACACGGACTCCTTCTCTGAATACTACACATAATACTACGGAGAAAGTGCTATTCTGAGCTCATCCCTGTTTGAAAAGAAGTAGGTTAAGGGCTTGGATGAAGCCACTCAGCAACAGTTCTTTGCCTTACTCCCAAAGAAGAGAAAAACTGACAGCCCCCTGCTGAAGTTATTCCTTGGGCAGCACCATAGTTTTGGGTGTGCTCTTTCAAGCAGCTTTGCTGGATACAGAAAGATGGATACTTCCATATTTCACACCTGCCTCTGTATGTTACGCATTAATGGCTCCAGTCACATAGCAGACAGCCTCTGGCATACAGCCCTTCCACTCATCATCTGCAACCACCCGGCAAAGATTTATTGTGCAAAACACACATCCTACCTTACACCAAAGTGTAACACTTACTTTCACTTTTAGATTCCCAAAAGCTTCCATGTTTAGCAAGTCATTTCAGCTGGAGAAAACAGCGCTGCTCGCCTCAGTGTGCAATGAAAGGGCAACACAGCTTTCATCCTTCAACTTCCAAACGTTTGGCTTTGTGCTGTAGCTGGCCCTTGACAGGAATGCAACAGGTATGAAGACACTGCTACAGTTGCCAGATTATTCCATCTAACATTACTTTTAAAATCACATCAGGATAAAAAAAAAAAACCAACCCAGAACAGTTGCTACTAAAACATTTGGAGAAAGCAAACAAACAGTACTAGTTCTTTGTCAGTTTTCTCATGTCAGCAAGTTTGGCATCGAGTTGTTGGAACTGAGAAGAGCTTCTGAATCTTTAAGATAGACAGCTCTGAAATGTCTCTAATGGGTAAATACTACATAGACTTTTAACCAACCTTATGTTCCCTAGACATTTTTGAGCATCTTACTGCACGCTCTCAAGCATTTCCTCTGTCATCTGTTTCCAATGAATAATGGCATTTGTTTCTTTTCCCAGATACATTCAGGAAAGAATTTCACATGAAAGGTGATGTGTAACTAGGGGAAATCGGAAGAAACAAACTAAGAAGCAAAACTTATTTACACAATTCAAGTTTTTAGCAGAAATCAATATTGTCTCCTTTCAAGGAGCACCCGGACTGTTAAAGATTTACAGTTGGCTCCCATGAAAAGAGCCTTGCATTCTACATTAATACTAGCCTGGTTAATGCTGTAACTCTACAGCTCTGGAATACTTTAGCACTAGCTTGCTCAACCCTGGTGATGTTACAGCCCCTGCCTTCCAAAGGAAGCTTCCAAGGGAAGCACTTGCTGACCGAGCACAGAAAGATAAACAGTGAAAAAAGGGAAAACTCTGCCCTGCATTAAAATCACCTCTTTATCTCATCTCTTGTGATTTCTGCCACACAGCAAAACTACATACAGCCCCGAAAGTGCATTAAGGCTTGATGCACTTGCTAGCTTTGTTAGTAACTGTACATCTGAACGCCTTCTTAACCATGCAAAACACAAAGAACGCTACCAGGAAAGAGATTTGTACAGTGATAACGTACCAAACCATGAGATATGCCCCCTTTAAATCTCGTTAGACAAATGCATGACTGCCGGCAAGCTACAAGCACAGCACTGCCCCACAATAGGTACCGTGTGGTATGTCCATAGTGCTTTTTAAACACACACAGTCGTGATTAGTGTCTGTTAAGACAAGCCAATACTTGTTCTAGAGAACAACCACTGAATACTTCTCAACATCGATATGATCTCAGCACTAGATTCATATATGTTGCCTTCTACAAAAAGAACAGCTGAGACCTTTCCTGCCTCCTTAGTGACATGTGCATCTGCAAATATACGCACATAGGTTTATTTCTCTATCTTAGTCCTACAGCACGAAGCTCAGCAAGCAAAAACAACCTGCCAGCTGAAGAGCCATTTCTCATTCCGCACCAACTCGCCACACTTGCTGTGAAATGGAAGTCACACGCGTCACAACAAAACTTCAGTCAGTCCCAAACAGGCTCTAAGGCAGCTCCCAAGTCTGAAACCACACACAGGGCACACGGGGTATTTTCATACCGCGGCGAAGACGACAGTTACGGTTCAAAGGTACCTCAGCGCTAAGTCACAGCAGGGTGGACAGGGGCTGCGGGGAGCCGGGTGAGGCCGCAGGTGACAAGAGGAGGCGAGGTGGGCCGAGCCCTGCGGGAGGGCGCCGGGCCGGAGCGAAGGCCGGCGGGCACTGAGGGAGGTGGGGCGACAAGGGACCGGCACCGGAGGGGCTGAGGACGCGAGGCCGGAACGGGCCCGGCCTTAGTGGCGGCGCTACCCGACGCACAACCCCGAAACTCACCGCGGCGCGGCCGCCGTCGCCGTCGCGGGCCCGAGTGCGGCGCAGAGCGCGGCCCTCCCACTACGCGCCCGCCCCGCCGGGCAGGGCCGTGCCGCCGCGCTTGGCTGCCGGGAGCTGTAGTGCTGTAGTCCTGTAGTCCCGTAGTCCAATAGTCCTGTAGTCCCGTAGTGGCGGAAGGCGGCGCTCGCGATCGGGGGGTGGTGTCTGTTAGGAGTCGGCTGAGGCCGCGCTGTGGGCGGGGTGATGGGGAGCGGCGCTGCTGTAGGGGCGGTGGCGTTATCCTGCAGCGCTTGGTGGCGGTCACAGGCGCAGCCCGTCACACCAACCTGCTGGATGCGCTGTGAACTGCCGGCTTTAGTAAGGAGCCAGCAGCGGGAGGGAGGTGAGCTACACCCCGCCTTTCAGTCCTGAGTGTTGTCCTCTAGGACGATTTGACCTCACTCTGTTAAGTAAAAACTAGATAGAAGTAAAAACTAGTACAGGGCTCTGTACTGGGACCGCTTCTATTTAACGTCTTTATTCATGATGAGGGGACTGAGCGCACCCTCAGTAAGTCTGCAGACAACACCAAGCTGGGAGGGAGTGTTGATCTGCCAGAGGGCACTACAGAAGGACCTGGATAGACTGGATCATTGGGCCAAGGTGAACTGGATGAGTTTCAATAGGGCCAAGTGTCGGGTCCTGTATTTTGGTCACAACAACCCCAGGCAACCCTACAGGATTGGGGAGGAGTGGCTGGAAAGCTGCCTGATGGAAAGGGACGTTGGTGTGCTGATGGACAGTCACCTGAATATGAGCCAACAGTGTGCCCAGGTGGACAAGAAGCCAATGGCATCCTGGCTTGTGTCAGGGAAGTCATCCTGCCCCTGTACTCGGCATTGGTGAGGCCTCACCTCGAGTGCTGTGTTCAGTTTGGGGCACCTCAGTACAGAAAGGACATTGAGGTGCTGGAGGAGGTCCAAAGAAGGGCAACAAGTGGTAATTTCACCTACTGAATGCAGCCATGAGGGCCTCAGAAGTCCCACACCCACATAGTGAGATATGCTTGTAAGGTGCGAACTGAATGAAGCCTGTTCTGAGTCACCTGACCAATGATTCACCTGATGGCCATTTGGATCCGCAGGAGCATATGTTATTTAATTTTTGGGATGTTTTTTTGGCTATCTCTACAATTCTGAGCCTGTTCCTCATTCTTTTGTATTGCAGCATATGGTGCCTGGGTCATAATCAGCCCAGACAGCATGCAAATACTCCAACCTCCACCCAATCCCTGGGCCATCTGGATAAGAACTGGTTAATTGAGAACTTTAATTTCATTTTAAGCTCAGCATAGTTAAATAGCGTCGTGTCTTCTCCCACAAGAACTCAGTGTATTACACTATTATCTGCCTGTATGTAATCATCTTTGACTCAGACCTTTTTGTACTCCTTTATATTTAGACTATGTCAAAATCTGTCCATACAGCTAAAATTCCCATCTTCTCAAATCTCAGTTACTGCGATATCATTTCCTTTGGCCTTGGAAAATATAACCTTGCCTTGCTCATACCCACTGAGAATGCAGCTACAAAGGCCATTTTTCTTAGTCTGTCATTTTCACCAAATTATTTCTCTCTTTTCATCTCTCCACTGGCTCAGCCTACTCTATCATGTTGATTCTTACTGAGGTGTCTTTAGTTTGAAAGGCCTGATAGGCTGTCTTCACCTTGCTTGCCATTTCCATTCACTTCTGAGGTCTTACTTCAGCTCACGATGCCAGTTTTCACAGCCCACCTGTAACATGTTTAGACATCTACCTCCGTGTGTTCTTTTTGCTGCCTTTGATTTCCATGGATCCTCCAAACAGCCACAGAGTTACTGATCATTTGCCTTCAAAACATTACTTAAAACTTCTCTTTCTTGTAATATCTAATGTACAGTGTCACAATTCCTTGCGCTGCCTCTCCTGTCTGTATTCTGCACTTCTCCCATTTCTTTGTTTGACTGTGAAGTGCTTCAGGGCAGGAATCATTTGTGTTTACTCTGATCCACAACAGGGATTTGTAGCACTAAGGTAAATGCAATAACAAATAATAAACATAATAAATACTCATGCAGAATGGAGATGCCAGGGAAAACATAGATATTATGAGACAGATGACTGCGGTGTGCAGTTTGGGAGCACAACCATACCTGATTATAGTATTAACAGATTTTCTCACTATTCTAGAGAGAAGAGGGACAAAAATAAGTGGAAGTGGAGATTCTTCATCTTTAAATCAAACCCATAAGTCAAAGTAAGGAAGATTTATATCCATCTACCTAGCAAAAATTTTTACTTGGTGATAGTTGTTGTGACAAAATATAAAAGACAATGCAGTATTAAATGTATATATTTATGTCCATATGTACACATGTACATTTTCCACCATTCATGAGTTAGAATCTATATTGTACGCCAGTGATTATTTTGCTGCACCATTTTATACCCTTTGTTTCCTTTTACTGTCCTTTGTTTGCTAACTTGATGTTTATTTTTGTCTCTGCTAAATAAAGACTGCCAGATTTAATTATTTTAAGCTGTACTTTAAGACCTCTTTAACCTATTTCTTTCTAGCTTTTCCCTCAATTAGCCTAATCATTTCTTTATCAAGTAACACATTACCAAATAAAACACCCTAAAGCACCCTAAAAAACATCTGCCCCTTGCTGCTTGACTCACAATAGCAATAAGGTGAGTTATATAAGAGGCCTGCTGTATTTCTGGATCCTGCATGGCTGGAAATAGCAATTATGTTTTGGGAAGCATTTTCAGAGGCACCGACTGAATGTGTGTACTTGTTATTGTGAAGTCGGGCAGATGCTAGTTTTCAGATACCTAGGTTTTGCATGCACGGTACTGCTGATGCCAAATGCTGGCACATCACAGAATCACACAGAATCACAGAATGACCCGCGTTGGAAGGGACCTCAAGGATCATGTAGTTCCAACCCCCCTGCCTGGCAGGGCCACCAAACATACACCTTTACTAGATCAGGTTGCCCAGGGCCCTGTCCAACCTGGTCTTGAACACCTCCAAGGACGGGGCATCCTCAACCTCCCTGGGCAGCCTGTTCCAGGGCCTAACCACTCTCCTAGTGAAGAACTTCCCCCTAACATCCAACCACATGACAACTGAAAGATGTGTACATATGTATGTATACACACACACACACACACCTGTGCTGTGGCTAGTAGATAGACTTCTATAAGATGCTGATTTTCTTTCTTCAAAGACAGAAATAATGCCAGGCACTTGTTGATCATATACTCAGGTTAAAAAAAAGATCACTCAATTTCTTCATGCAAATATTAGAAGCAGTTAGTGTATTTTATTTGAGAAGTATCTGCATTTCAGAGGAAGGCAAACTCATTCTCAGATATATCATCTCTAATTTGCATAGTAAGTAAAAGGTTTTAAAAGCACTGGAATGAATTTGGTTGGAAGGAACCAAACGAATGGAAGTTAGTAATATCCACTGAATTACTAGAACTATTAGTAGAATTAATTTTAGTACCATTAGAACACTGTCCCAAATTAAGAGAAATAGAAGAAAATCTTCTTAAATGAAATAGCACACAAAGGAATAAGCTTCCAGTGCACTTAAATGTAATCTGCAATAGAAAGTGACCTGCTAAATGTGTAAATATAGCTCATAAAACAGAAATACCCCTAATGCTAATACCTGTTAAGTGCTTTGCTTTGGTCTGTGCAGAACTGAATTTCTCTGAAGGGCTGAGGTTTCATTCAAATCCCAAAAGAATCCAAGTGATGCAGGGCAGCTGAAACAGCAGCAGCAAAGTGGTTAAAGTTAAAATACCTTGTAAAACTATCTCATAGTTGCATCAAACAGTTTTATCAGTGTAAAAAAACCTCCGTGTTATGTGACTCACACCTTCTGTCCTGTTCCTGACAAGGTTCACTCATGTACAACTTCAACTACAGTAGCACCGAATACCTTAGAATTCAGCATATGAGAGTTATTTTAAGCATTATTTTATGTTTGTCAGTTAACACTACATAGGCTGTCAGAACAGATTCAGTCCATACTCGATAAATAAATAGCCTCTGTTTTACAGTACAAGAGTCACAGCAGCTAATAGAGATGTAGAATCATAGTATGGTTGGAAGGGACCTTAAAGATCATCCAATTAGAACCTCAACTTGTTACAGGTTACACTGGACCTGCTCCAACAGCTCTGTCTCTCTTATGTTGGGGGCACCAGGCCTGGACACAGTACTCCATGTGGGACTTCATGAGGGCAGAGCAGAGAGGGACAGTCCCCTCCCTGTTGAAGGGTGCTGGTCTAAAGATGGACCCCTGGGAGATACCACTAGTCACCTGGACAGAGAGCTGTTGACCACAACTTTCTGGCTGCGACCATCCAGCCAATTCCCTATCCAATGAATAGTCTACTCTTTCAATTTATATCCCTCCAATTTAGGGTTAAGAATGTAGTGTAAGACCATATCAGAGGCCTTCCAGAATTCCAGATAAATGGTATCAGTCACTTTTCCTTTCTCTACTGATGCCACCACACCATCATAAAAGGTGACAAGATTGGTCAGGCAGTCTGGGTAGGTCAGGAATCC
The DNA here is from genome assembly GCF_054131305.1 of Coturnix japonica. NCBI lineage: Eukaryota > Metazoa > Chordata > Aves > Galliformes > Phasianidae > Coturnix > Coturnix japonica. The sequence continues at coordinate 25,030,559 of NC_140666.1, forward strand.
ACAAGCATTCACTGTTCACAACGGCATAATTTTGCATTACATAAACACAGTGCTGCCCCTCTCAGCAGCCATTCTCCTTAGAATAGGGGTTAGCTTCAAAATTCAGCCAAATCCCAGGCAGCGGTGGCTATACAGCAAAGAATCCTGAGTTCACAGGGCTCAGCAGGGAGCCTGTGCAAAGATGCACAATGGGAAAGCCCTTCTTCCTCTATAGAAACATGTATTTATTTAGATCAGACTATATTTTTGCTTGATTTTCATGGAAGTATTTTATATCACATCATCAACAGGAGTGGTTTCTTTTGGCTTCTCCAAAAACTCATGCTGAACTGATAACAGTTTAATTCAAGTTTTCCCCAGCTATGCTTTGTAAGGAAAATGGATCTGATCTTGTTATTCTTAAGTGTTATTCTTTACAATAAAAAAGAAAACCCTCAACCATAGTCAGTTTGCCTAAATGTATCACAGTGGGTGAGGAGAAATGGGCTTTCTGCTGCAATTTTCTTTCCCATTGTTAGAGGAAATTGCCACTTATTGGCAGGGTTAAAAACAATCTGGCACTCAAGGTGTTAGCAGGAATCCTTGTGTGAGCGGTAGCTACAGCCCACCAGACAGAGCTGTTCCACTTATGCGGTTGTGCTTATTCATATCTATATAAGCAGGAGATAATTGCAGAGTGAAAGCATTAAGAAACTAATATACTTTACTCAACCTCAAGTGTGTAAATTACCAAAATCTTCCTCAAAATATTCAGCTCAGCTAAGTACCATCACCCCTCCCCAGGAATACTCAGCATAACTAAGCATGGCTGGAGTGCTAACCAGTAGGTCAGGCTGTATAATGGGCAACATCAGTAAACTCTGAGGCCATTAAGCAACGGGAAGGGCCCCAAGTTTGGCACTTACCTTTTTAGATGGTGCATTAAGGCCTCAGATAATCTGCTCTGACAGCTGCTAGGGCAGTAAAGGTTTTCCTGTTAACTTCCATGGGAACAAGTATAATTCCTGTGATACCTAAAGAGCTGTGTTGCTGTGGATCAGCTTAGCTGCCCCATCTGTACACTTTGATGCAAAGGAGAAAATAATTTTATTGTGAAGCAGAATGCCTTCACTTGTTCTAACAAGTGAAACAAAATCGCTGAGACAAGTGTGGTCTTTGGAAGCCTTGATAAATCACATCTGATTCTGATATAGGTTGCTGCAGGCAATTAGCAAAGCTTCAAGCAGCCACCTGAAAGAAATAATGGCTTTTATTGGAGTTAACACAGTCATTTCTTCCATGAAGCTTCTTGTGAATAATTCTTGGTGGAAAAATTGTACATGATTTCTTTTCATTTATATTTTAATGCAATTTATTATACAACAGCGACCTCCATTCAAGGTTCAGAAGATCAGAGTACTTACAGTAATCTTCACAGCACTTTGTATCTCCAGCTACAGCTTACATTCACAGCATGAAAAGAATAAGAAATTAATGTACCAAATCAGAAAGTCTCTGTGTGGAAGTCTTAATCTTTGTGCCGAGTTATTATTTATTAGTGGCACTATGGTAGCATCTAGAGACCAGGGTCTCACTGTATTGGCCACTGCATAAAACACATAGAGAATATATTTGTTCTGTAGAATAGCTTACAGCTTATGTTTGAGGATATGGACAAGAGGTACTACAGCTATCACTACAGCCACAGCCAGAGGCAAAACAATTTTCAAGCTTATTGTGGATGCTGACACCAGGAGTAAAATTACCAACTGACAGGCAATTAAAATGAAAACATTATTCTGGGATCAGAGCTCAAGGTGCAATAAGATGAAAAGAGCCTCCCTGTCTGATTTTATGCAAGGCCAAGCATGATTGCAGATGGTGTCTTTCTAAACTCTTGGGAACATTAGCCATCCGTAAGGAGCTCAAGAGGTATCAGGCATTTGAGCTTCTAAACCAGTCAGTTATGGAGATGCCTGCAAGCTGAAGCATCAGGTAAATATGAAGTATTTACGTTTCCCTATGAACTAGATAGTGCTGGCAAAGAGTACACCTGTGTTGGTAGATCTACAAGCGGATTAGCACGTTATAGTGGCTGGAAGTGTAGGCATACAAAGGGGCATCTCATGGAAAATCATAAACCAAAAACTTTAGCAGAGATCTGTAGCTTTGAAGCAGAAATAAGACAGCATTCACTCTGCAAGACACAGAGGTGGTACTTTCAGAGAGACTGTTGGCAGGAATATTGGCCAAGAGGAATGAAACACTCAGGCTTTAGCTTACGCCCACGTTGCTCTGGAAGGGAGAGATGTGCCACATCCCAGGCTGCTGGAAGCCAGGCGATGAGCAAAGAGAAGAACTTGTGCAGGAGGTCAGGGAAACCAATGGCTCACCCTCCACTGTCTACCTGTCGGGCTGCACGCTCTTCCCAGCCAGCATGAGCCAACTGGCTTTGAGGTTGGAAAATGAAGACACCAAGGAACCTGACTCATGGTCTGATTTTGGCTTCTACAGGCTGTACTGAAACAACCAGCTAATTCTCTCCATGCTGTGAAACAAAGTCCAGACGTGCACAGAGCAGCCGAGGGTGATACAGGATACAGACCACTGGCTGCAAGACATGGCTACCGGTTCTGCTTAACTACACATGAAAAATCCTGCCGGTGTCTGTCTGCCTCATTAGATACTTAAACGTCTTTGGGATTTGAGTCCTTAGCCTTTTGTGCTTCACAGTCCCCCACTGCTAAGTGGACATCATAATCTCTCTGAAAGGGCACAGGAAAATATCTATATTTATAAAAGACTGTGGGACTTAAATAGGGGGTTAATGGGATCCGCCTAGACAAACAGTGCAGCCAGCAAATAGGTGAGAGGGAATAAGAATTTATGGGCTGAGAAGAGGAAGGGAGCACAGGTCTTGGTCTGTGGATTAATTCAGTTTCCTCTGCTGCCATACAAAGCAGGCAGGGCTGACAAGGAGCAGTGTGTGAACTGGAAACAAAGTGTGTTTCTGCAGTTGGATGGAGTCAAGCATAGCACGAGAGTAGCAAAATAGACAGACAGATAAATAAATAAATAAGAGATATCACAGCTGATTTGCCCTGAGGGAGTGAAAATAGGCTGCCTCACCCCCCACCCACCTGCTGGCCCATCTTGTCTGTCCCTGCCATTCATCAAAGGCAGCATGGCTGGGACATGAAACCCTTCCCTTCCTCTTCCCCTTTCCCTTTCCATTCCCCTTTTCCTTCCCACAAATTACTTAAATCTCAGACATCTAGTTGCAGCATCATTCACCTTGATAAGGACAGAAGGTAAGGGAAGCACTCAGCCCAGGAGATCCTCCCTACTCTCAGGCTGTGACACACATGAAGCTGGCAGCAGGGCTGTGCCACACAGCACAGAGCCCTTTAGGAAGCATTGCTACTGCAGCTCTGGTTATTTGAATTGATGCACAGCTGTGATGCAATCCAGACACCACCATGTCAACCTCCAGAATAAAACAAAAATCCAATTGCTTTTACTTCTTGAGTACAGAAAAGCAAAGAAGTGTGGCTTCATGTCCTCACCACACATGCGACCATGTACTGTTGGCCCCACAGAGGGTACACGAGCAACACAAACCTGTGCTAGGTAATTGGCTGCCTTGGGCAGAGCAGGGATGAAAGCCAGTCCCAGACCTGCTACATAGTGGGAAATGGATTAAGACGTGCATAAAATAGCATACTTGTTCTGAGCTGTGCTACAAGACCCATCGAATGAGCAGGGAGGGAGCAAGGCAAATGTCTGTGATCAACTACAGCTCTCCTGGTTCAAGGAAGGTATCTTCAGTCAGGTGCCTTTCCCTGGCTCTGCTCAGGATTGTACACAGGAGGCCTCTTGACCAGAAAGAGCTTTCAGTTCTCCATAACTCCTGCAGCTGCCAACTGGTACTTGGGTTTTACCTCGCCTCAGAGAGACCCTTATTGATATTTAAAATATACTGCCCTCTTTCAGACTCATCTGTATATTTCTCAAATTTGCTGCATATGTGGAGCAGGGAACAGAAGTTGAAGTGGGCATTAAGTTGCTGTTAAGCACCAAAACCTGAGCTCAGCTCACACAGGGGGGTGGGTAGATGTGGCAAGAACAAGTGTCCCTGTGGGGCTGTGCCACCTGCACAGCATGCACAGCAGTCTGTGCCTCCCCGTCCTTGCCTTCCCTGTGCTGGGCACCGCTCCAGGGCTCTCTCCACCGTGCATGGGCACATCTGCGGCACCATCAGTGAGTGCCAGCCCCTGCCAGGTGCTCGCCCCAGCTCCAGGACTGGTGTAAATCAGGGGTTGCCCTGCTGCAGGCAATGGAGTGCCTCCTGATTTACAACATCCTACACAAGAGGAGAACTTGACCTTACACTTCAGCATCAGCACAGCTTCCTTTGTTAAAAGCTTCTTAAGCAAGACGTGCAATCAATCCTGGAGAGCCGCTGTGCAGCACGGCTCAGGTTCTGCATAAGTCAGGGCTGGGTTGCCCAGGGAAATTGCCTGATGGGCATCTGTTCCTAGGAGTTCTCTGGGTGCTTCTTTTTATAGGGATGAGTGTGTTTTCCTATTTTGCCTTTGTAAAAAATGGGCTGGCTTAGATTAATACAATCCACAAGGAGATTTCTTTCCATATTAAGTACAGAATTGTAAAGTCTGACTTACCTGTGCCACTAACCTTTCAGACAAATGAGCTCTCAGTGAGCTCGAGACTGTGGAAATTCTGGCCTTTATAGGTATTTGATGTTATGTTAGAGCCCAAGAGGAAAAAGCTTACAGCTTTTTGCCTCTGTTTTCATGGCTGTAATTATGAGGGCAGTCTGGTGACGCAACTTGTTTGGGAAATAAATGACACCTTTCAACATTGGATGCTTCATTCCTGTAACTATTTTAGAAATCTAAACCCGTTCTATGCTTCCACAGCAGCAAATGCAGTGGGCCTCGGCTGCAGGCTGAGCTGACGTGTGCTCCCAGCTGTGCTCTGCCTTACTGCCTCACTGTTGCACCTACTGGCCTTAGTGATATGGACCATGGAAGCAAAGGAAGGACCAGACTTTGGGCATTTTCACAACTTGAACAAGAGAAGAAAAGGGGATGGCAGTTTTCAAAGATACTTTTTTGCAGGATAAAGCAGACAACTCACTGTGATGGCGTCATTGCCTGTTATTGCCTGCTGTGGATCAGAGGTGCAGGGCTTGTGCTGCAGCTGCTGAGGCTCCCCACGGTCAGCCTGCACATCAAGGCACTCGGCCCACCCACGGCCACAGCTCACACAGGAGAAGAGAAGCCCAGGCAGGGCACATGCCATTGAGGTCATGGGCCAGTCCTATAAGGTACATAGGAGATTCACCACCCGCAGAGACACCATGGAGATAATCACACATAGCACTTACCTGCCGAGAGTGGCACAGCCGTGACTCCTCACAGCACCCTGCTGAGACATGAGGGCCTGAGATGGAGAGCAGAGGAGCTGTCAGCTCCAACACCAGACAAAAAACAGAGTGCAAACAAGTGGGTGCACAACTCACGTACAAGATAAACAGTTGTTCATAAACCCAGTGGGAAAGAGTTGGCTTCAGAAGACGTTCCCACCCAGCGTATGTTACCCAAGCTCTGCACAACTGAAAGGTTCACTGCCAAAAACAAAATGAGGAATGAAAATAGGCTGGTTTTGTTATATTTATTACTATCCTAAAGAAATGCCTGTGGGCAGCAGTCCTCCCATCCCCCTGCCTGCTGTTCTGGCACCAGCCCCACGTGCAGAGCAGGGCATGGCTCTCAGCAGAAAAGTTGCTGAAGTGCTGCCAAGTTCCATCGCCAAACAAACTCACCTTTGTCCCCATCACAGACTTATTCAGAGGCATTCATCCCCTCGCTGCTGTCTGCAAGCAGGCAGGCATTTCTTTCTCATTCATAGCCTCACTGGCTTTATAGCCTAATTTGGGCAATTGTTTGGTGGGGCCAATTTCTTTTGCTTGAAAAAATGGCTTCTCCCATCCCTGGCCCTGCTTTCACACACACCAGCACCATTTGTGGGACCAGGCTGTTTGGGAGCAGATGAGCGGTGTACTCCTGCCTGACTTCCAGCCCTGACTGACTTCTATTAGATGAGGCAATTCTAGACATAGATGCTATCTACACATTCTTTTAAGGTTGTTAAAGCACACACATTTGTGCACATAACTAAATTGACGGCATAGCATCCGGGGCAAATCAAATTAATTCCAATATTGGCAGGTACAGAACGTCGTAGCTAAGAAATGAGCACATAAAATATACACAATTTTCCCCCAGCAGTTTATTATGGTATGAAGAAAAAAACATTCTGTGCTTGAAGCTGACGTTATATTACAAATGTATTGCGAAGTATGATGTGACTATTAAAATATGATTACGCAAAGTATGAACATTTGAAGTTTACAGTACAGCGAATCTTTTATAAACAGACTCTTAAATATACATAGGACAATAGTAGCTGACAGAAAAACATCAAAAATTAACTATTCGTGTTTATAGACTTTTCCCCTGGAAAAAAAAGTCTCACATTAAAACAGAAATTATGAAAAGCCTTAAAACCAGGAACAAATCACCTGTACACTACAAAAATACATGGCAGAGGTGCGCAAACCAGAACCAAAGGACACAGCGGCCAGGGAACCTTGGCAATGTCAGACCGGCATCATCGCCTAACCCTCATCACCATGTGCCATCCCTCAGCTGGCCGGTGCACAGACACACACATACACACACACACGCACACACACACACACACACACATGCCTTGTCAACAGCCACAACATCACAAGCGCATCCTCACTGCAGGACAGAGGGAGATGCACTGTCAGTGTCAAGTCAGCACACTGGAGTGTACCAGGGGGAGGACTTCCCCTGATCCTGCAACAGATCCCTGCCGGCAGGTCCCTGACTGTGCTGGGGTCCCCATGTGGACCCACGCACCGCTCCTGGGCTGCAGGATTGAGCTATGAGTCAATCAGCAGTTCCTTTCACATGTATTGGTTTTTTTTCATGTGGCTTTTCGGTCTTTTCTCTTGATGTGGGAGAACAAATGCCACTCTTGGTTTCTGCATAGTCTGGTTGCAACGACACCCCTAGTTCATGTGTTAAGTTATGTCAAAAACATAAGTATTTTATGCTGTAATACACAGTATTACTGAAACTAACAATGTTATTTGCATATTTATAACAAGGTATAATGAAATCCCTATAATAAAACCAGAAGTTATGCTATAGATTTATTTACAAACAGACCAGCAAAGAAGTATAAATACTTCTACATTTAAGGTTTAGGAAAACATAATTTACAAAATATTCAAATATATACACTGATATGAAAAACTGCCAACACTAAACTTCAATGCGGGCAAAGAATTGGCTGAGTCTATTCATTCTGTATTGAAAGAAGTGGCGGCTTTCACGGGCCACCTGCCGCATTGAGAAGTCACATGTATTTACAACGCAGTCGCTTCCCTCTAAGCTACACGTGTCCGGAGCTCTGAGCGTGCTGTCCCAAAATGTCATCTATCATTGTCAGATTGTTCAACCACTCTTCATCGTTGCTGCTGCTGCTCTTCATGAGCGAGTCAAGGAAGTCAGTGTCACTGCAGTTAGCGGGCAGGACGGAGCTGCTGTGCTGGGGCACAAAGTCATACTGCGGCAGCTCGGCAGCTGCGCTCATCCTGCTGAAGGCGTCAGGCGGCTGCCCCGCACTGGGGTAGCTTGGCGGGCCGAGGCCTGCGGGGGGATTGAGCTGGTTAAAGCTGGACACTCCCTGCGGCATTGATTTCATAACATTCATAGCTGGCAGCGGTCCCCTGGTTAAATTGTGTCTCAAGTTCTGATTACTCATTGAGCTCAAGCCCTGGCCAGACTGTCCCATGCTCAGTTTTTGCATCTGTCTGACCTGGACTCCGGGAGCGATCTGATTAGGCGGCACTACAGCCTGCTGGGAGAACTGCTGACCCGATGCATTTGGTCGCACGTTCTGTTTGGAGAAAAGAGCATTACTGGAGAACTGCTGCATGCTGGTATCCATTTGGCTTTGATTTGGCATTCTTGGCACCGCAGTCGACGTCCACATCTGGGCAGAGGAGTTGGGATAGACGTTGGGGATTCTTGGCACACTCGGCTGTCTCAAGTGCTGCTGAGCTGCTGAGTGATTCACCAAGGAGCCAGAACTAAAGCCAGCCATCGGCATGCCTGGCTGCACTGCTGCATGGTTGTGTACGGTTTGGCACCCTGAGTTCATGGCCAGTGAGTTCTGGCTCGGCCGCAGCGGGATGTTAAAGTCGGAATTAGGTGGAAAAACCGCCTGCTGTTTGCCAGGGTTGTGTGGAATCATCACCATCGTTCCACTGCTCTGGCTGGCAGTGACTGGGGTAATGCTGGCACCCAAAGTGTTCTGGAGCATGGCTGGGTTCGAGGGCAGCATGTGGTGGTTGGGCGGAGGGGCTGGCATCGGCTGGCTGCAGTCAGCGGGAATGGGTTGCTGCACAGCTGCACACAGAGAGACACATTAGCTGAGTGCACTTTCATCCCCAAAACAGCACACCCCTAAAGGCTGCTTCTCCGTACTTAGCTTCTACTACCTGGGCTCTGTGTGCTTTGTAACAAGTTATTACTGAAGCAGTAAGGATGTGGGCAAATCTCATGATATATAATAAAACAGGAAATACTTCTATGGAAAATGTGGAGAATGATTAAACATAGAGTATTTAATCAGATCCTAGGCACTGGCTCCTTGAAGCTTTGCAAAGCACGCCACTTCCCCCCTTACCTTGAAACTGATTCATCTGTTGAGCTGCAAACAAATTCCTCTGCTCAGATGTTACTCCCAGCATGTTTTGTCTCTGCTTTTCCTGGAAAACAAGGGGAATAACAGTCAAGTTGCATTTTCTTGGCAAACAGAAATGGCAGCAGACATTCGAAGTGCAGCCATTGTCATCACTAACAACCTTTCCAGTACACACACATCCTTCTGATGAGACTCAGCCCAAACTGTTCATTTCAGTGCAGATCTTTATTGCTCACATGCCCCCTTCTTGCAGAGGTGTCTTTACCACAGCCCAGTATTTGGAATTGCAGACTGTAGTAGATGCTGTGCAGACAGCCCAAGGCCAAGGGGGAGCTGGAAAAACACACAGACCCCCATGTTCACCAGTTCATGAGTGAAGTATGGTGCTGCCAGAGAGCCCACCACCACACCCGTGTCCCTGCTGTGGACAGCAGCTGAGACTCAGGGAACTTCCCATGGACAGTGCAAGCTGAGGCCTTGCTGAACTCCTGTTGTGCCAGAGCAGCACAGGTAAGCTAGAAGCCAACTGATGACAATGAGGTACAGTTGTTTTTGGAAGGGAATTTTGCAAAGAAATGAGCCTGCTTGCCACAAACCCAGCTCAGAAAGCCAGAGATGCAAGCTTGGTGCTGCCTCACTCAGGTCCCTGTGAGCTTCCCTGACCCTTATTCCTTCACACAGCATGTTTCCAGCCTTACACTGGGACTTCTGTACCCCAAAAGACCAGTCAAGTCCAGTAGAAATGTGTTTACCATCTACTCTGGGAGATCCATGAATAACCAAAGAGAAAGACAAGGACATCTCTCCTGGGGCTGGCTCATTCTTCAAGACTCTCTTTTCAGTATCTCTCCTCTCAGCTCTGAGGCTGGCCAAGACAACAGCAGTGATACAGAGGTGACTGAATTCTTTCCTCACACATGAATGGGTAGAGCTGAACTCAGGCTTGCTGAGCAGCTCTTGGCCCTGGCCTCTCTTAGGCGTAACAGTCTGGATACACCACAGCCCTAGTCTGACTCAACCCTGCAATTCCTAGGTCACTCCTCAGTGTTTGCTGACTGGTGATTTTCTCATTCCAGTTAGTCCTGTCCTTCCCAGTGAGGTAGATGACACAGGAACCCACAGAAGCACTCAGCACTGTACCTGCATCATCTGTCGTTTCATTATTTGCTGCTTCAGTAAATGGTTCCTCATTGTGTACCCATTCACCGTGGCTGATGCCGGCACAGAGCCTCCACTTGGGACAGAGCCCGGCTCCTGAAGTCTGGCAACAAGTCCAGGATTCTGATCCTGCCAAGAAAGATGAAAAAAAGAAAATTAATCTCATCAGGGAGACAACAACAGAAGCCTTTCTCTTCCCTGCTAATGCTCTCTTCTCCAGTGTTCGGCTGTTCCGTGCCAAACACCTTGTGGGTTCACATGGACCCACATGGCGTGGTGTGACAGTGAGTGTCAGGTGACTGCTCCGGTTTCCAAGGGTCAGCACAAGAAGAAATGAAGGAAGCAAAAGATGAATCTAAAATTCTTTGTGAGTAGCCCAGGGCTATGAGGCTGATTCACTACGATTACTAGAGTCACATGGCTGCCTAGCTGACAGAAGGGATGTGAGTAAAGCATCACATTTCCCACCAGCTCCCCAACTGTTATACTGAAAGACATAAGGAAAGAAAAGTTGTATCAGGTAGGACTTGGCAAAGTCCTACCTGACAGTAAAAGAAAACACAAAACCAAAGGCTGAAGAATGGAAAAGGAAATGATCAGATCAGGAACCTGGAAAGACCAGGAAGAGCTGGACCTGAACTGAAATGCTCCTTGTGGGTTCCATGGTTGTATTAGCTTCCGCCAGCTGAGGACTTGCCTTTAAAGAAAGAGCACTGTGGGGCATGAGAAAAAAAATAACATGAAAACACTGTGAAGACTCAACTCCAAAGGGCAGAAGAAACGACAACAACAAAAAAAAGAAGGCAAAATATCTGAAAAGCTGGCCAGTTGTCAGGGAAATACAAGAGAACAACAAGGGAAGACGTCAAGGCCTCATCAAGGACAATAAAGCAAGTGATCCTGTAAGTGCCATGCCCCGGTACAGCAGCACCACTACATCCCCCTTTCTCCATTTTCACATCCAGCTTCTACATTATTTATGATGTTTTGTTATTATTGGCAGGGAGAAGTATGTATGTTATATCCAGCATCCTTAGCTAGGCCATGCTTCCTTTGTTTTCAGAATGGAAGCCCACATCCTTTGTTTGAGAATCAATGTTATTGGGAGATAAGCAAGAAGAAAATGGTTGTTGCCTTTTGACATCTGACAATTAGAGGCATGCTTAGATGGAGAAAACAGGATACAAGCCATGTTTCAGGGTGGCCAGAAGAAAGCGTTGTGAGACATTTATCACCAGGCGGGCTCCTTGGGTCCGGGGTGCCTTTCCACAGCAACTTCACCATGAGGAATGACCCAGTACCTTCCCAGATAGTCTTTGTAAGGGAGATTACCAAAAAGGTCACTGAAATTACTCATTTTTATGGCACCTCCTTTTGTTGTAGCACTTCGGCCTATTATGCAAAAGCACAATTGATGAAATGTAAATGCCTGCGAGATAATTTACTAAAAGACACAAACCTGCAGCTCATCACTGGTCTCATTATCATTCCTATTCATGGGCAGCCTCATAAGACTAGACTTTATTACTGGCGCTTTGCTTACAATCCTGCTGGACAACTCTCCTCCTCCCCCTTCCCTCCTACCCATTTTGCTCCCTCTCTCCCACAAAAAAAAGAGAGGGAGGGGAGTAAAAGAAGTAAATATGATTTACTACAGATGTAAATATGAAAGTTCATGTAAAGCCAGCATTCTGCTTTCATGTCAGACAGTATTCTGTAGCCACAGTTAAGCTCTGAATAATGCAGATTGCCTCTAGGGGAATATTTGAAAGTGCAGGGATTCGGTTTGTGTACTCTGCACATGAAAGACACTGAAATGTTCATACCACCACAATCCCTGCCATCTATCCAATTTCCTCCCAACTTGTCTTGTTGCGTGCAGAGGGTCTGTGCTTACTGAAGCAAACGAGTTTAGTGCAGGGACAATCATTCTGATGTCTAGCTCAGGGCTATTGCATTAACAAGTCATTAACATTAAAGTCTCTTTTCCTAATCATGTCCACCTCATTCTAATTCTTCCTAAACATCATCAAGAAAATAATGTTGATTTTTCTATATTATTAATGGCAAAGAAGTGTAAATCACATTACTAATTGCGGCTCTTAACGGCTTAATTATATGGGATTTTCTGCAGGCACCCTATAGCAATAATGACAATCGGCAATGTTCATTTGCAAATACAGAGAATGGGTTGCTGCGTTTTTCAGAGCAAAGTTGTATAACGCTTAATTAGCGGGTAAAGAAACAACCTAAACATCTAAATATTGCTTTTGGGGAAATCAGGACAAAATAGCATGGATAGGAACACAAGGACTGAATTCCAAATCTTTCCACCTACAGTTCACATGTAGGTTAATCTGAAGGAAAAATAAAACGTTCTTTCTTTTCGCCACTAGTGGGAACTACTGTATTCCCTTACAATAACAACCGCGTAAACACTGACTAAGAATAGCTCTGCTGTAGTCTAAAGGACGCTGCTATCTGTACCAAAGGTTAATGAACTCGTAGCATTTTTCCTTTTCAGCACTCCCTATGAAACATCACTTTCCCATATTATGGCCAAGCCGAACATGCCGTAAACTTAGCTCATCTGTATTTCCAACTGCCCTGTTTAAAACCCATGAGGGGAGTGAAGAGAGGAGGGATCCAGTGTCCCAGTAGGGAAGGCTGGCAGCAGGAGCATACGCACATCCATGAAACACATGTGTTTGTACGTGGGTGTTGGTGGAGGGTTGGTCACTTTTCCCTCCAGAAACTCGTAACAACCCATTAGATTGGCAGAATCCCCAGCCAATGGCAGGAACCCAGCACTGGAGCCCGAGGCCACGCGTTTGAGAGCATGTGCTTCTGTTGCTAGGCGGACTGCCACATGGCAGGCTGGAGCTCCCACGCCACTCGCAGGGCTTTCCAGTGCAGCAGTTCACATTCAAAAGCTTGGTATTATCCCATGCACTCACCTCAAGAGCAAGGAGAAAAGAATCGGGCTCCAGGTTTGCAGGAACTTACACTGTCTGCATCTGTACTTGCAGGCGCTGATGGTAACAGTGAAAGCAATGGCACACACCAGTGAGACCAGCCTGCCACAACAGCCCAGTGTGCACAGAAGGGAACACTGCTGCATCTGTGCAAAATGCATCTGTGAACAACTGTGTCCAGTTTGTGCTAAGTGTGGGTCTGGTCCAAAAAAACATTCAGGCACACAGTGCAAAGTGCGCAAACGCTCCCACTGAGACCAACTGTGCATAGCTATGTGAGACTGCATCCTTCTGACATCCACTGATGGGCTTGCTCCACCCAGCCTCCACATCTTATTACACAGGAGATGCATGACCGCCGTAAGGAAGCATGAGGACGAACCATTCCAAGCGAACACAGTTAATCAACTCCGGTCCCTACCACTTACTTAGACATTCGGTAATCACTTCTGTGGCTTCACTTAAGTGAGAATGAAGAAATTTATGGCCCCTAATTCCTCTGAATCCCCATTAACAAACAGTCCAAAAAGGATTTAAAAGCAAGACTTTCTAAGGATCTGAGTTAGAGCTCTAATCACGCTTTGGCAAATAAGTAAAAATCCCTCTAATCTTTAATAAAGCGTGTTCATTGTTTTTTAAGACTGTGTGAAAACAGTAAAGTCATTTATCACTATTAAATTTTCCCATCTGCTACATCTTACAGTGTAACTCTAAAGAACATAACCAAGAAACACACATGTTAAATTGGACTGAGTTAAGCCTAGAGCAATTGGAGATGTACAATTTATTTCTGCGAGGGCATGAAGGGGATTGCAGGCTCCTAGATAGAGTCATTTGTCCCGTGTCGAAGAGAGAGCTGTCTGCACCAAAATGGCTCTTGGAGAGGCACATGTGCTTTATAAGAAACAAGCTGCCAGGTGAGACCGCTCAGCATTATGTTACAGACCCAGACAATAAAAATAAGCCATGAATTTCAATAGTTAACAGATGGACTAATTAGAGAAGGAATTCTTTGTGGTTCTAACAGATAAGCAGGTCATAGCAAGGTTACCGAGAGACACTCGGCTTGGTGAATTTCAGGAGATATTTGCAGAGTAGGTGAAGAACTGTACTTCCCATATGAAAGTGTTACCAGCAGTGCGGGAACGGAAATGCATCTGATAAAAGATTCATACAGTAGCTGCATTTAAAAAGTTTCTTCCATTTCAAAAGGCATTACTGATCCGAGAAAGATACCCTCCACTTTAAATGGGGAATCCAGCTGACTCTAGTAATTACATATCTTAAAGCAGAAGGATTGTTGAAAAGAGTCACAGCGCTGCAGAATAAAAGAAGACAAAAGGGAATGGGTAGCTCGGGGTAGATGTTGGCTGTAAGAGGAATGGAAAAACTACTTTCTGCTATTGGATTTTTTGGAACCAAAAATAACTTTAACTTGAAGCATTTACCAAAACAACACAAGGAAAAAAAAAAAGTAAAATAAAATATAAATAAATAATAGTAATAATAATAATAAAAATAAATAGTAAATAATCCTTTCAGTGGATCTGCACTCACTGCAGGGGCAGATACTCTCTAAGGGTGGGGTGAAGTTTCATTCACTGAGTTTTGTTCTGTATTTTAAGAACATCTGTTATGTATGGAGAGTTCTGTATGCTGCTGAGGAAATGCAACTACCAGTTTCAGGCTCCATCGCTTGTGCCCACAGCAGGGTTTCTCTCCTGAGGCCACAACTACGACCACTAGGTGCAAGCACTGTACAAATACTGCCAAGTAAACTGTCTTGGTCCATGGTGAAGCCATAAATAGACTCTTGGGTGTCTAAAGACCTGGTGTAGCTCCACAGCAAGCCATGATGCCACCCACACCAAGGAGGACACTGCCCCCACCAGCTACACACTCACACTGCGAATCTCTCTGGCCAAGGCACACAAACAATGCTAACAAAGTTCAGGTTGAGCAGGATAACCACGTCACACACTAGGCAGCACAGTGTCTGTGAGATGCTACCTTTTGCTTCCCCCTGTCCTCAGGGCTCTATATGCTTCTTGCTCCCACCGCCTGTCTTTAACAAAACACTCTGTTTGCTCTTTGGAAGCTTTTTCTTTTCCCCTCTATTCTGCCCATGGTTCGGAGATGCTTTTCAAGATAAAACTGAGCCTTTCCGTTCAAAAATGCTCCAAAGCTTTTTGTTTGCTTGTTTGTTTTAACAAAATGTATGGACACAGATAAAACAAGCTGTGTAGCCCAGCAGATCCTTTTCTACCTGTCTTTCACCCATCTCCTTGATACACAAGCATGTGAAATACTAGCAGACTCAGGTTTCTAAGACTATCCTGGGGCTGTCAATCAGGAAAAGACTTTGTTTGAAGGCCATAAGTGACCCATGAGTATATGGCTTTGTTTTAAAAAGAAAATTCCTTTAAGCTTTTCCTTCTGCTCATTCACAAGGAAGCACACAGAGCTTCCTTGAAAGGCCACCCTCCTCTGCTCCCAGGACAGAGAAGACCTCCATACTTGGTTGGCAGTTGCACCAGAAGCTTCTCCCTTCAGGAATCCTGCTCTTTATGCTGCTAAAAACTGAATAAAGCCTACAAAACCTTTGGGTACCAGAGTACCCAAAGTGCCTGTCAAAGCACACTCAGAAGTAGGATGGAAACTGAGTCCGTTTCCCTTCTTAAAATAAAACAAATTAGTTAAAACTCCTGTGCAAATACCGTCATTTTCAGAGCTGGTTTCATTCAGCAGAACATACCATTGAACAAGAACGGTGATCACAGTATCAAAAAGAATAATCCTGAGTGAATTACTGCAGCTGCATTTTTCTCTTAGATGGAAATGCACACTGGAGCATGCGAGGTGAAATCAAGCACTGCAACGCCCCAGCCAGCGCCACCGAGTCACAGGCAGCACAGCAAACAGGAGCCTGAGGCACGACACAGGTTGCAGAGTGGTTGCACAGAGCACACACAGCTCCTTGGCAGTGCAGGGTGGGCCTCCAGCACCCCCTGCACACAGACCCTTTGGCCCAGACCAACTGTTGGTTTTAGGCATAGAGACCCGGAGATACGGAGACAGGGGCTTTGTATGTGTCTATATAACACATAGCCAGGACACAAAATTGAACGATCTGCAAAGACCAAAATATTTCTATTTGGCTTGTACAGCTATCATGATTCTCCAACCCCTGACACCATGCTCTCGTTCTCATAGAGGGCAGCTTGCCTATAAATTCAAGGAGATAATCTAAAACTGTATTTATCTCACCCAATTTTGGCTGGCAGTCCTTCTGCCTGTCTCTACAAGGTTGCACAAGCTGCAATGACAAACTACAGCATCTTGTGTCTGTAAAGTGGTTTGACTCGAGTCACCACGGCGCTCTGTCAAGGCTCGCTCTCTAACAGAGGTGTCACTGAAATGCAAAAGGAGCTGGCTTAGCTCAGCACCCGCTGGGAGAAATGCAACGGCTGAATGGGGAATTCAAGGACTAGAGAGAGAACAGGAATATCCCACCAAACAACAGGGAAGATTTCACTCTAACAAAGTCCAAGTCTGGAAAACTTGAGATATTTGCTGATTTCTAATGATACAAGCGAGTCCTTCACAAGCCCACTTCCAAGAAGCACTATGAGATGCTGTGCATTGGTCTGGGTCACACAAGGCACTGAATCACTTCATTCCTCAGAGCTGAAGTTCCCAGAATTCTCTCCACCAGTTCAACCTGCAGGGGCAGCTGCTGTGCCCTGCCCGGCTGCCTGACACCTTGGCAAAGCATTCTGCTTGCAAACCTGCACAAAGCATCACATCATCACATTGCTTTTTGGTACTCGGTCCTTCCCAACAGATGAAACCATTCAAACCTCTGAAATGGTTGTACTGGAGCAGCCGCCCAATTAAGTACTAAAAGTTACCCTGCAACTTAGCAAACAAAATCCACCCAGAAGCAGTAAGCTGAAACAGCGGGCACAAATAAACCGGGAATAGGGATTTAAAATCACATGAAAACAGAAACATACACGGGGTGACCTTGAGTACGGAGAACAAGGAGTGCTACCATTATTTTTTTAAATGGAAATTATTATTAAAATACCCGAAACTGAACTGCTGTAACCAAGTCGGCTCCATCTCCCCTTAAAAATTCCTTTCCCCCCCCTCCATTCAGATTGTATTTACAAACTGTAGATGTCTCATTTTTTTCCTTGTGTCATTTCATTATTACAGAGTTGAGCTCACTAGCCATCTGCAGCTTCATTTCATCAGGCTCCCATTTGTCCTTGGAACAAGGTCAGCTGGGACAAGAACATAAAATGCCGCTTTCCTCAACTGACAGTTCTTTATGCCTTCCTGTAAATATTCCCCACTAATTTTAAATAATTTTACCACTTCATACTCCCCCTCACACGCACTGAAAAGGTTGATATGCGTGCATATTAATAAGGATCTTGTCATTTAACCATTGCGCAACGTATTAGAGGCAATTAATAGTGTTTATTTGCTGATAACGCAGGCATTTTGAACTCCAGCTCAAGGATCCTTGATAGCTTCATATGACTTGTAGGGTATTAGCGATGGGTCAGAAGTTGCCCCCCCCCTACACTCAGCATTAGCATACGCTTGGGAGACTCTGCTTTGCATCAAGCAGAAAAAACCCAGCAGTCAGTGAGCGACAATGACGGCTGCTGTGCACCCTGCAGAGGGTAAAACATTACTAGGTGGTTGCAGGCATGTTCAGTGAAATCAAGAGACCGACAAGAAATGACTTTCAGATGCATCACACCGAGTTGCAAGCTAAAACCAAACATGAACAGGACATGGAACTTCCCCTCATGTCAAATCTGACACACCAGAAATTCAGGAGCACCTTCTTGCTGCTCCAGATGACAGTGAAACCAAACCCTCCCCCCAAAATAGCCAGGTAAATTAGTCTGAGTGTTTTTTATGAGTACAATCATAAAGTGACAGGGGATAACTGAGGGACTGAGGACTAACCAGTGGCGGTCAGGGGTCCACCTTGGCCCAGCCCCTGGCTGCAGAACTGCAGCAGCAGTGTCCCCAGCACACTTTGGGCACCTGGAAAATTCACCGCTGGGCTTACAGAGTGGATTCAGAGATACGCTCTGCAGCATGCAGCCATCTGGCTCCTCAGTAATGGTGTGGCAGCCTTTACTCTGTGCCTCTGTGAGGCCCAGCAGCCCCACTCAGACAGATGTGCACATCCCAGAGGTCTGCCTGCAGGCACACCTGCACACACAATGTGCACCGAGGCACGTGAGCCAGTGATGACTTTCCTTGCACATGCAAACTTCCCTTTGGACTGACAGCAGTGGTTGGCTCATGAGGCTGTGAACAAGCAATTTGTCAGAAGGAGATGCAGAAAATGCGATCATTAAAGGTGCACTCCCAAGCCACCCCTAAAGGAGATGATCTTGAAAGGTGAGTTTGCTTCATGGCTTAGTCACAGGAAAAAAACTGGCCCTATAGAGCAGGACTCGCATGACCAGGTTTGGTTTCCAGTTCCACCATATGCAGCTCTTTCAGGTGCCTGCAGACGGGTTGCTTCATTTCTCTCTGTCTCAGCTTCCCCCAAAATGAATGAATGTTTCTCCCCTAACGGGGTCACAAGGGCTGGGTTCCACGCCATGCTGTGGTCCGAGCTGCACTCTGCCATCTCCCTGTTAAGTGCCTTGTCTGGTTCACTTTGCAAACAAGATTTTGTCATGTCCTCTATATGTCCACCCCCTGGACAACCAGCCCCAACCAGCTGCACCTCAGAACAGCACTAAACCACACCAACGCGTAATGGTCCCCTGGGGCCTCTGACCTGGCAGTGCAGCTCAGCAGAGCGTGACCAGCCACAGACCATGGCTCATCCCTGCAGCCCCACAGCTCACCCCTTATGTGCCTTGGGAGTAGTGCTGCAATGGCCATGGGCACAGCTTGCTATGGCATGGAGAGAGCTTTCACCTCAGTGAGAACAGTCCCACTTTGCGCTATGCCCAGTCCCACACTTTCAACCTCTGCCTGCCTCCAGCCCTGTCACAGACCATTCTCTATCACTTAACATGCAGGAGATGCTTTCAAATCAAAATTCATCCATGATGGAAAAGACACTCAGGTCTCTACAAACACCCTCTTCTCACGTCCGCCACCATCTCCCTGTAATTCTGCATGTTTTGGTCACGTAAGAGAAAAAGAGTTTAGGAGATGCACACATAGCAGCTGGCCCAGCAGGGCTCTGCTGTGAGGCAACAGGGAAGCACACAAAAGACAGGAGAAGGCTGGGGCTGGCCCATGCCCCGACACTGCAGGGTGCTCATGAGCATTTCCTCTGCAGAGACACTGCATGTCAACAGTTAACTTCCCTTTGTTCACATCCAAATGATTAAGGTTAGAAGCTTGCCTGGTGACATCACCAGAGTTTAAACACGCTGGATATGGTCCAGGGAGCCAAAGTTATTGCTGACCCCATGGTTACTGATCCGCTCTGCAAGTAGCTGATGTCTGCTCTCACTTTATGAATTATTTAATGGGTTAAAGATTGGTCAGATCTCCTTTATGCAATGTACAGCTATACAGTGGGCAGGAGGACATAAACATGCATTAACAAGGTTAAAGTCATATACTGTAACTACACTGTCTGTTTTCAGCTTGCAGCTTTATTGACTTAATCATGCCGGCACTGCAGCCAACAAATCATTAAATCCATTCCATTCTTCTGCTGGTTCCCAACCACAAAAACAGAGGCAGGCAAACACAGAGCGAGGCTGCAGAGGGGGTGGGGAGCAAGGGGGGGGTGAGGGGCAGGGAAGAACACTGGGATCACTATGGAGTGCTGCGCTGGCCCCTGACTGCCAGCACAAAGACACCAAATCTGTCTTTACGGACTAAGTGGTTCCATGGTTTAAAGTGACACACTCATTTGTTCCTGTTTTGCAATGACTACACAAAAGAAGAAGAAGCGGGGGGTGGGGAGGGAGAATGTAAAAGAGGAATAAAAAAGCAAACAGAGTCTCCTCGCACCGTAATGGCGTGTGTGTGTCCTTGAGGAGCGCGCTCCTGTGAGTGAGCAGCAGGGCCAGCACAACGAGGGCTGTGTGCCTGCTGCACCCCAGGGGCTCCAGATCGGCACCGCACTCACTGCTAATCTGCAGTGAAATGCCGGCATAATTAAGAGTTCAGAGTAAAGGAGAAAAGACATGCAGCATTAAATCAGTCCTCCCGCTGCCCTCCAGGAGCAGCTCCAACCACTCCATGGAACCAAAGAAGTACACGCTGTCAGACCTAAATAACAGCTCCACTTTCAGACCAAGGTTTCAGTTTTTGACCTGGTACTTCTCACATCCTCACTGAGGTCCTCAAGCAGAAGTGCTCAGACTGTCAGCAGGTGTCCTGCTGAAGTCAGCAGATTGCCAAATTCCTGGTTCTATGTCAGTTCTGAACCTGTAAGATCCTTATTGTCACTGCTGACATCTCCATTCATTTCTTGATGGAAATAATCTTCTCTGTCTCCAGACAGAGGGTCCCAGTGAGATGCATCCCAGAATCCTGTGAGCGTTGGCTCACACAGTCACTAAGCCACTCTTGATGATATATGAAAACTCACGGTGGCCAGTGAAGTCCCCAGTGATTGGACTCTCACTTTTAAGAAGGGTAGAAAAGATGACCCAGGGAACTACTGACCTATCAGTATCACCTGCGTGCTGGGGAAGATCATAGAGCAGATCCTCCTGGGAGCAGTGCTAAAGCTCATTGAAGAGGGGGAGGTGATATGGGATAATCAGAACAACTTCACCAGTGGCATGTCCTGCCTGACCAACCTCATTGATTTTTATGATGGTGTAACTGTGTCAGTGGACAAAAGAAGAGCTACTGATGTAACCTATCTGGACTTCAGTCAGGACTCTGACGTGGTGCCCCACAACATCCTTTTCTCCAAACTGGAAAGATACGGATTTGATGGGTGGACTGTTCAGTGGATGAGGAACTGGTTGTGAGATCATATGCAGAGAGTGGTGGTCAATGGCTCAGTGTCCAGATGGAGTTGAATGACAGTGGGACTGAGTGCCCACTCAGCAAGTCTGCAGATGATCCTGAGCTGTGTGGTGCAGCTAACATGCCCAAGGGAAGGGGTGCCATCCAGAGAGACCCAGACAGGCTAAGCTGTGAGCCCAGGAGAACCTCGTGAGGTTCAACAAAGCTAATTTCAAGGTCTGGCACCTGCACTATCAGGGCAGTCCGGGGGGTGTAAGGATGGAGCACAGCCCTGCTGAAAGGGACTTGGGGGTGGCTGGTGGATGTCAGCTGGATGGAAGCCAGCACTGTGCCCTTGCAGCCCAGAAAGCCAACCGGATCCTGGGTGCATCCAAAGCAGCGTGGCCAGAAGGGCGAGGGAGGGGATCTGCCCCTCAGCTCTGTGCTGTGAGACCTCACCTGGAGTGCTGCATCCAGAGGAGGGCCACAAAAATAATGCAAGGGATGGAACACCTCCCTGTGAGGACAGGCTAAGAGCTGGGCAATGAGCATCTCATAGAGCTGTGGGTGTCCCTGCTCGTTACAGGGGAGTTGAACCAGATGGCCTTTAAAGGTCCCTTCCAACTGAAACAATTCTGATTGTACTGTAGTACAAGTGGCTTCTTTAGAGCTGGAAGAACAGTGCATCCGGATGCTGCTCCTCTGATATAAGCAGGCTACAGAGAAGCCTGCATGAACTCTTGGAAACCTTAAGAGCACTTCTTACAGAGAATCTAGGTACAACCTCTTTGGAAGCTTTCCTCTGAGTGAATGTGAAATAAATTCCTTTTTCTGGGAAAGATTCAGCAACATCAGGATTCCTGATTCACATCTACCTAGTATGAAAACAAGGAGCAGACAATGAGCTCCTTTTCCTCACCTCCTGGTTAAAAGATGCTTAGAGCTCCCTGTACAAATAATGCAGATTTTGGCACACGACAGCAGATTTTTTTTGAAGACTGTTATTTGGTTTCACAGTTGTTTTCTTCAGAGTCAAACAAGCCTTCTCACAGTTTGAGTTCCAATCTTACCTGCTTTTGTTTACCACTCTCCAGATAACTACCACCTCAAGACATCTCCTGCTTCCATATACTGCAGATAAACATATCATTACTTAGAGCAGGAGTCAGCCAGTATTACTCTTGGAAAGTGCCTGTCCCCCAGCAGGTGCTGCTCAAGGCAGGGGAGGTGGAGGAGCACCATCAAAGGTAAGTGCTTCCCAGCCACCACGCTGGAAAAACAGGACAGAAGTGAACATGTTTCCTAAGGCAGAACTCAGCTATTTCAGGTATCCGTATGATTTCCAGCAGCATGGCCTTTTGTGCATTGAATGGCCACGGCTGCTGCTTCCAGAAATGCAAAGGGACGGCCCACACAGCAGGCAGTGCCAAGCCCAGGCACACTGATAGAGCAGCTCCCCACTGCACCTCCACACAGTGTGTCTGGGGCAAGTCACCCTCCAAAAAGCCCTGTTTGGAGCTCCTGACTCCAGCCTATCACAGAATCCACGTCTCACAGCTCCTGAACCAGTGCCAACCCACACTTCTGCCCTCAGTCTGGATCTCAGCAGCCTCTGCTGTGCCCACGGAGCAGCTCTGGGCGCAGCAGGCTCTCCTGGATGTGCAGAACTCCCATCTTCCCATGTGCCACACATGCCTGGCTATGGAAGTAGTCAAACAAACTGTGGCTTTGCTTCTCAAGTGAGAGCTCTCTGCAGCCTCAGCACAAGCTTTTCTAGTTGTTCTCTGCTCCCTGGTGCTACTGCACATTCCAGCTGGCATTTCTTAATGACCAGAGTATCCATGTGTTCTTTGTAAAACAATTATACCATATTCAAGGCAGGAGCGGAGCTCTCACGCAGACAAGGCTCCAGCAGACCATAGGTCCAGCATAGGTGTCAAATGATAAGTCGTTAGGCATTTTGTTTTAATTGCAGAGTTATTTATACCCTGGAATTCATTATTAGCATAGGACAAAACAGAACCTACTGTTACACACAATTAAAGGCACTATTATGGGACTGCATCAGCATGGATAGCCATCCCAGACTTCCATTCTTTGGCAGCAGCACAAGGACCGCTGTGAGCCCATCCTACAGCACTAAAGCAGAGGTCCCAGTGTCAGTCTTAGTCCATGCAGACTGCCCAGCCTCACTCTGCATCACCTCCTCCTCCAGCCCCAAAGACCTGGCACAAAGCAGGGCTGCACACAGGAGGTGCCACAACATATGAGCATATGAGCAGCTCCTGCTGGCACAGGGGCACATGGATATGGTGCATCTTGGACTTGTCCTGGGGTCGCATAACCATTCTTGTTCAAATTCAGGATTAACAGGTTATATTCTCATTTGCAAGATTCCTATCGACACTGAAGGAGGTTTCTGATTTCACCAGCACTAATTGGGATGCCACAATGGATTTCCGGTCTCAGCAACGAGGCTCAAGAACCTTTGCTGCCTGTGGAGCTGGTTTTAATTCAAATCTACCTGGCAGAGCTATTGCAGGCTGCTCGCTGAACAGATGAGAAAATAAAAGTCACTTATATGCTACCGCACCTTACTTCTAAATCTATTTCATACAGACACAAATCCCCCTGACCACCACAGCATCTGGTTGCTGCTGTCCCTTCCAGGAGCAATGCCCCCCACCCCTCAATAAGGCGCCCGTTACATGCCGATAAAGAAACGTGCCAAAAAACCTGCTCCGATGCCCGTTCTGCTTCTGTTTCATGCCACGAAAGACATCATGGAACACAAGTGGCAGACACGATGGCATGCGGTGTGCTGTGGTGGTGTGGGGCTGTGCAGCTGCTGCCATCCCACGCTGTGCTGGCAGTCCCGAGGCATGGCACCCGGCAGAGGAGGGGCAGCCGGCCTCAGGGGACAGACAAGAGCAAAACTGCTGGTGACGTAATTATAACTGGGAGGCCAAAGAGGCTCCTGAGAGGCAATATCTTTGCGGACAGAAAGAGAAAAGGCTCATTGACAACTGGCTTGAGCAGATGAGTACATTAGACCTGGGTTACAGCCTTCTTGTTCTCCCCCTGCCTCCGCCCCAAGGACTCTGTGAGTCACTGGAACTGGAGGAAAAATATACACGAAATTGTACAAGCGCAGGAATTAAAGAGACATCTACACAGCTCGCCTCTGGCACTTGATACCAGCTGCAGAATTGGGTTAGCTTGACATTGCTGCTGGAGGTGAAGAGAGGCAGGAAGGCTGGCTGAGCAGCAGTGCCCCGCACTGCAGAGCAGGTGAGCTGCAGCTGGTGGGCATCTCCTGGCTAAGGCACCGAGACACATCTTTATGTTTTAAAATCTAGGAGTGAAAGCAGTTAAATTCTCCGTGTCCCTCACAAACATGAGGTTGAGGCAGTTTTGGGTTACGAGATGGATGCAAATCTGAAAGCCTGAGTGCCTGGGAACCTGCACACTCTGCAAGGCTCAGAGTACTTTGCTGGGTACAGCTGGGTCAAGCACACTTTGCTGTCAGGTGCTTCACAGGTGAGACCACCACCACAGTGAGACCCGCAGGCTGCCTGTAACTTGCTGCCAACCTGCGGAGAGGTCGCAGCTCTGCACTGTCCTTCTCTCCAGAAGGTTCCTTCCTTCTCAGTCCCACTGGATGCCTCACGACTGCAATACCCTGAAAGAGCACTAAGGGAAAGGCAGTGCTCACAAACACGTGTCACAGCAAACCCAGAAGGAAGCAACAGATGACCAGGTTAAGCTGAAGAGTCTTATTTTCCTTAATGCTTTCCTTTCTCTCCCTATTTGCTGAGGGTGTTCAGACAAGGGAAGAGGCTGCAGCAGTGAGTGAGGCCAGCTCTGGTGCATCCCCCAACGGCAGGCAGAAGTCCTTAGTACTGGAGCTGCGTGGGGTCAGGCAGGAGGAGGGAGGATAGGAGAGGGAGAAGGGAAGAAACCAACAGCTGCAAACCCATTGCGGCCAATGCTGCCGCCCAGCCCAGCGCGGCGCGTCATCCAACTCGGCCTAGTGCCTCACTTCCGTGGGCTGCCTGCTGCCTACGATGCAAGAAAGGGACTGTCTGCCTGCCCACTTTGTCTCACAAGCCCCAGGGGCCCCTCCCAGCCACAATTTCCAAAGGAAAGAGATCTTGGCCAGTGGTGTCTTTTTTTGTTGTTGTTTTTTGGTGGTTTTTTTTTTTTTGTTTTTTCTTTTTCCCTGAAAAAAGCAGGGCTGAAAGTGGTGGCGGCTGCTTTATAACCCTCTCCTGCCCCTCCTCAGCAACAAACCACAGCAGAGTTCGAGCATGAAAATGACCCTGGGCTCCTCTGCTCAGCAATTGTCTCATAGCACAGTGAATCAATTAGTGGCTGATCATTATTGTGGTAACTCTATCTTTCACAAGCAAGATTTTATATAGAGATAAACTAGGATGTTTTCTGCTCATTTCCTTCCTGTCATTCCAATCACAAACTACTGTTAAAAATACAACGCATTTAAAGCCTGCAATATTTGCAAGCCTGTGCTCCAGTTTCCCAGAGCTGGGCTGTTTGTTGTTTTCTGCACAGCAAAGGTAGGGAGAAACATCCCAACTGGGTTAGAAACACACACAGGGCATATGCAGAAGGTTGTCTCATTTTCAGGCTCCTAATATAAGGGATTACTTTAATTCCTTATTCTGGCTAACTGTTTCCATTTAGTTTGGCAGTGCTACAGACTGCCACAACTAGCATGCAGTCACCCAAGTCAGGCTGTCCTTTCTAATCTTATTCCTTACAGAGTCTATGATGAAGGCCATAGTCCTCTCTAAACTCTTTTTTTCCTCTCATATATATATAAATGGATAAGAAAACAAATATCTATATAGGTAGGAAAAAAATTCAAAGACTGAACTGAGCATGAAATGGGTTGCCCACTTCTTCCCTTCACTGTCATAATCTTTTTCTTAATAATAAAAGAAAGGTCTCTTGTTAAATGCTTTCTATTTGTTTTCACAAATGGAAAACACAGCATAAGTGAACACACTGGAGGTTTTAGATAAAGTCCAGAACCATGGGAAAACGGCGACACGTCTAGCTCCTTTTTTTTATCACTAAAAGAAAGATTTACTCCTTTTTCAGGGCCATCACACTGCCCATGGTGATGTTATCAGCGGTTCTGCGTTCCTGCTGACCTTACGTACTCTTAAACCATTAAATACATAATATTTTCTGATAATAGAATGCCATTCACATCTCAGCAACGATAACTCACTTTAATGAGATAAGAACCTACACATCGAGTGAATCTCGCCCTAAGAAATATGAGCACGCTTTTGGGAACCACAGAATCGCAGCTGACGATATCAGGAGCCCCACACCATATTCCTGGAGAACCCGTAACTCCCGTCTACATCGACTGGAATTTGAGAGGCATACGGATTGCAAAATCAGATGTTAATCTGCAGAGAGCAGCACAGGTATGGGCAGCCTGCATTTTTGCTTTCAGCAAACAAGAACCAACAAGACTGTTAATGACAGAAAACAGCACGGGTTTCTAGCTGCATGTATAAATAGGCTTTAAAAACAACTGTATTCCTTAAGTGAGTCATCACATCGTAAAGAAAACTTTTACAAGAAATTTCACGTTGTTTACAAATTTCCCCTGTGTGTTTTTTAATGCTTTCCTTCCCACTCGCGACCCAGGAAGGACAGCTGCAAGAGACAGAAACCTGACGCGTGCATTGCAAAACACCGAATCATCACTATTTACTGCGGGCACCTTCAGCTAGCAGGCTCTTGGCTTTTCCTGCAGCTGAAGCACAACCTAAAGCCAAGTGCAGGCCTTGCACCAAGCCACCAGGAGGGCACTCAGCCTCTGTATGGGTGCTGCGGGACACAGGGATCCCAGTGTGGCACCCAGTGCGGAGCTACTGCCAAGCCAAGGAGCAGACCTGCAGGAGAACAGCTTCATCCCGGCTCTAAATGAGCTCAGCGGGGAACCTATAAACAGTGAAGTCAATTGCCAGAATGTGCACTTTTCAACTTGGTTCTGCTCCTTTGATCAGGCTGAATTTTGAGCTGCAGCGATTAATGGGCTAATAGAGGAAGTCACAGGATACCTCTTGGGAGGAGAGGGAAAGGAGAAAAAGTGGCTTACCCTCTCTCTGCATCTGTGCTGCTAAGCACTGCATTTCTACGCAGAAAGCAGAAGTGCTGCTGCAGGAAAGGAGGAGAAAAGGGGGGCTGTCTGAAATAAGTACCACTGGTACCATTCATTCATTGTTTAAGCACGTCCTTTGAAGCAACTGTAAGGGAAAACAGACCATCCCAGTGTGAGTGCCTTGTAAACCACACTTCAATCCAGTAGAGTAACAGTTTATACTTAATAATGCCAGAGAGTAAAGGAAATATTAAACAAATTCATTAGGCAGAGAGAAGCTTCCAAAAGCTCTGAGTCTTAAAGCAGTGAGAGAAATTGGTTTATGACAGGGTAACGTACTACTGTTACCCCAGGATAGTATGTCTTCATCTTTCTGGGTGGGAAAGAAACATTCACAGTAGCAGCCCACAGCCACGAAAGAAAAAGAGGGGAACCAAACCCAGGTCAGATTTTCCCCCTCCTTTCCCTTTGTTATGCTGTGCCCTGTGGAGGGGCAGCTTGTCTTCCTGCAAGGGGCAGCTCTTCCTCCTGCTGCCCGCAACTGGAAAACCAAAGCCTGGAGGGCTGCAAATAACCAACTTCAACTTCTTTGAAGGCTGGACATTTACAGAATGCTGGTACAATCCTCAAAAAGACAGAGAGCCAAGAATTATTCAAATGTGAGCTTGAACTAAGGCAGGTGTGGGGCACCAAAGCTTCCAGCTCCTTTCTTCAGTGGCAGAACTAAGCTGCCACTGCCAGTGATTACTTTGCCCTTTGCGGCATTCTCTTCTTCCACCTCTGATCTTTGCTGAGCATACAAAGACGTGCATACATGATTCACTTTGCTCTCAGAAATAATCCTGCAGTCATCCTGGGATGACCTCCCGCTGTGTAAATTTAGGTGTGTGTGTTTGAGTCTTTACAACATCAAGCCGTTCATGTACCGTGTCAGACCAGGATATCGTGCTGCCCCATCTGCTTCACACGGCTCTCCCCCTCCTTCAGTGGGTTCTTAACAACTCTCCAGTGGGGAAAAATACCTCAGCACAGGTTGTCCAGAATCTGCATTCAAATCTGCATCTGTCTGATGCTGATTTAAGGCATCTCATTTTCATTACTACAAGGAGAACTGCTAAATCATTATGCCGGTCAGACAGAGAACACTACTTATGTTGCAGTAATGTATTTCCTATCTTGTTCTTTTCACATTCCCATATGCAAAGGGTTAAACTGTAACACAGGATTACTTTTTGTTAATTGACAGAAGAGCTTTTAAGAATTACGGACTGATATGATTTTTGCCTTTAGATACTCTGTAAAAGATTTAACCTAAAAATCTACATGTAACTGTGATTAGCCTTCAAAGACCTAAGAAGAGCTGCTCCGTTCTGACTGTGAGTTTCTATCAATTATTTGTGCAGGCTGCTTGAAATAGTCCAAAGTACTTGAGACAGAAATATTGCAGCGCCGACACAGCAGACTGATACACTTCCTAAACGGCCAGAGTTTCTGAAGACAGCTTGTAATAGCGTTTGGCTTTCAAACCTTAATGTTAACAGCTTTGACGAGACTGATTCTAATTTGTATTTAAGACCCATTACCTCTTCCTCTAAGCAATCTTCGTGAAACATCATTTGTTCTAGGGGGACATTTGCCATACAGAGCATCTCTCTAATGGCCGCTAATTCACCCTATTTTGCTTGCTCCTATATTAATCAGCAAACTGTGAATCACCCCAGTGTTTCCAGACTCGCAGATGTACGAGGGAACCGAGGAAGCCAGTTCAGTTTCTCTCCCCATTCAGACACGGAGACAATATCAGTTCCTGTTTACAGCCACTGCTTTGTTTCCCCCACCCACACACTGAAATTTCTCCAAAACGCCCAGAGAAAAAGAGACTGAGTTCATTTTACCAGGAAAGTTATTTCTAGGTATCGCATCTGAAACAAAACATGTCTGTGCTTTTATTGCGCATGCAGCACTCACTGCAGCAGGGCAGGAATGGCTGAGCAGGATGCAGTGGGCAGCTCTCGTCACCCTGCCCCGCCACCCGGCGGCACCACCTGATTTATTGCCCTCCGAAGGCTGCCTGATTCATCTGCTTGCTTTTCATTCCAATCATTAATTAGCCACTGGTGCCCTCAGTACTTCAGCTTTGGAAGTGTCGATGCAATTTTAGACTTCAGTGTGACAATACTGGATAGAAACCTTCTGCCCTCATCCCAAAAGGGAGGTACAACCAATGCTTTCACAATATCCCCACAAAAAAGTACTAAAATTAACTGTTAATTTAGGCAGCAAATTTGAGAGAGTGAGAAGGGCATGGATTTGGGGAGGTGAGCACATTTCCTGAATGCCAGGCTGCTTTGAGCTGGAGCTGAGCCCCACAAACTGCAAAAATACAGACAATGAACAAATGAATCTTCCACAAGTGGGGCAGAAATTGCATGTCCTGGGCATGAGAACAGACTATAAAAGCAGCCTGTCCAGTTGCCATTCAGTGATCTGTCCTACGTTTCTCTGGGATGTCCCACTTCCATCTGCACATTCACGGTGCATTAAGCGCTTCTCTTTTCCTTCTCCACCAAAACAAGGGTGGCTGCCAGGTCAGCCTGCACACACCCAGCACTTAGTGGTCCTGCAGGCAATGCCCCCAGTTAGTTGCTGGGAGCTAATTGAGGGCTAACTGGGAGAAACTCCCTTTGCATTGGGCAGAGGTGCCAGAAGCAACTTGATTGCGCACTGAAGTACTGTGAAAACTAAGGCGTAGAAAGCAAGGCTCAGCTACAGCAGTGAAATGACATGAAATAAGGCAGCCTAACACAGAAGGACACATGCAATTTAACCAAATAACACAGAAGAGCAGTAGGGTAAGAAGATCAGACCTGATTTTTTTTATCTCGTCTTCTGCAGTTCTGAAAATACAAGGCTACTATTGGCATGGCTGGCCAACACCCCACGTCTTTCCAAAAGCCTCCTCCTTACTTTCCAAGAGCTATCCAATGTGACTTAGTGATGGGGGCAGGGAGGAGTTGGCTGTGCAATACCCTCTGTAGGGCTCCTCTGGGAAGGGGAATCTTTGGGTTAGAGCAAAAAATACCAACACTTTTGCAACAGCACTGCTAAATATAAATTCAGAAATGACCATTTAAGATGCTTTTACATAGGCAGAGGGGTCAAACTCCAGGCTCAGCCTCACTGCTTGCTTGCTGCAATCCAGATTCATCACCGGCTTCCTTTATTCATCCAGTCAAAGGCACTTAATTAGCTGAAGGGCTTGCTCCTCTGCCTTCAAAAGCTCTTTACTCCCTCCAAGGCTTTGCTCCGGTATTGTGCTATCACTGCCCTTTGAAATCAAATCTGTTTTTCTTCCCCGCAGCGTTAGTTAAAAAAATATATTAAAAAAATACAAAGTCTTTCCAGAGAAAAGAGAAGGAAAAGGAGAAAGAAGAGGAAAAACAAAGGAGAAGAAACAAGAGAAGGATGGAAAAAGGTAAGATCAGAAGGAAAGACCGAGCAGAACTTCATTCATGGTGGCTTTAAAGATCAGTGTGATACTTAAAGACAAAAGGGAAGGGGAAGGGAGCAGGACAGGGGAAAGACCGAAACTGCAGATGAAATCTGGGATTCCAGTCTTATTAATAATACGTGATATCACAGCTTGTTTTGTGTGTTAGGAAAATTTACAACATCTCAGAAATCCCCACTAAAATATGACTGTTTTCCCTGTACATACACCGCAACTGAATGTACGCTGCTATTTTTACATTAATAAAAGCTGAACATTGTATTCCATTATATTTATTTAACCTTTAACATCTAAGCTCTGGGTCACTTTGCTCTTTGTAACAGTGCACTTCTTCTGCAGATTTGTTTCTATTTTTAGAGAGCTCACGCACAGAAGCAAGATTTTTTGGTTCACTTTTTTCCTCCTAGCATGTTTAATGAAGCTGGGGGGTTTTGGTGCTTCTGCAGCCTGTGATTTACTCCACCAACTCAGATACTCTATTGCTTCTCTTACCACACTGAAACAAACACTGCTCAGTCCTTTACAGAGTTCTTTAAAAAACAAAATAATCTTCATCACATTCTTCAATATCTCATATACAGTCAGCATACAGTAAATACAGCTATTTATATTGCAAGTGATATGATTTTTCTCTCTGCTTCTTCCGCTATATTTTTTTCCTTTTCCATAATTTTTGGCAACGGAGCTGAAACAAATATACCCTCCACTGAGAGCCCAGTATACAACTATCTGGATGTCAGCAGAAATGTGGAGGGCTCTAAGAATAGCGCACTTGGTTCCCGCAGAGCAAATGCAGCTCAGAAATGCACAATGTGTCACACCCAAACAATAGCTATTTATTAGCCATGTCCCCCCAGCAAAACAAACCCTTCCATCGAGTCTTGTCTGAAAAAGTGTGTTATGGAGCAGTGGGCAATGCAGCCCCCTTCCCAGGGCTCTGAAACTAACTCAGACAGACTTGGGCTTGGAAAACTCACAGCCTCCTAAAGGTTTCTTTTATTGCAGCCCGAATTTAAATGTAGAGATCTCCAGCTCTTCTACCTACAAGCAGGAGAACTCCTCTTTCCACTCACGAGGGACTGTTTCTATTCATATATCATTTGGAACAAGAGAACAGCCCTTCTGAACTCAGGGATGTCATACCAGCGTAGCTGAAGGCACAATTGGGCCCAGTATTTCTGACATGCCAAAAGAGACGATCTGCAAGTACAAGCTGTATTTAGACATAAAATGAGGGAGATGCCCAACTATTCAACCTGCCTGGGCAGATGCTGCCTTCACACACCCAGAGCCAGCCAACAGAAAGTCAGGGGGCTGAGCTGCATCCCAGAAAGCAGCAGGAGACTCTCTGGCACTGAATACCACCTTTATATTGTGGATTTATGAGTCCAGACCTTTTGAGTGTAATTTCACTCAGCAAGCACTAGTAGTACACGAGTATAATGAAAACTTGAGCATATCCACCGGCGCAGTGTGAGTACCACCAGGCTTTGAAATATCACACAACGCAAACTGTTGGTGCCTAAATCAATATCTGTCAGCATTCAGCGATAAAGACATAGCGCTTCAGACGTGAAAAGATCACACGTTATCAGATCTGCCACTTGTCCAGGCAACCCAGGCTCTGGGATGCAGACTGATTACATTGAAGAGATACACCATTACGTTCCACACGCTGCAGCTGGGAGGCACCAGGAGGAAGCCAGCATCTGGGATGTGGAGCCTTTGCTTTAGTTCTCATGAAAAGAACAGCAACTAACCCGGAATTTTAAGGTTTCACATCTCAAATACTTTTCAATTTTCTGTCCTTCTTTCACTCAAAAAAATCCATTTTTTTGCCATTTACTTTTAATTCAGCACTAGGATTCCACATTCTCCTATGAGATTTGCAGCAAAATCATCAAAACCCAGCAAAGTATTCAGCTCCTGAACATACACCATCCTTCTTAGGTGGCTTAGCACACTAAAAACCAAAGCACTGTCATCTGGTGCATAATTAGTGCACCAGTCTCACTTGTAAAATGAGGGAGGTACCAACCAGGATCTTACCTAACTAGTCTGAAATCATAAGATGCTCATTGCCTGTAATCACTGTCTTAACTGTCCTTGATAGTTGCTGATAGGCACCAGATGATGGTACCTCTCTGACAGTGAGAAGCACCTGGAAATGCAGCACAGGCAGAGCAGTGGGAAAGCTGTTTGAAGAATGCTGGTTTGGGACAATTAAAGAGATTCACTGCTTACACAACTTTGGGTCGATCTCAGAGAGGCACGATGGAAATGCACTTTGTTAATTTACCACTACAATGATGATGTTTATAGCTATCCGCTTATTTTTCAATGCTGTCACAAAAAAGTTTCACACTAAGCCATCCACACTGAAGAAATGCCTCTCTAGAAGAGCTGAACTCCTAGGAGGTAGGACAGCATGCAGCTGGGCTAAGGATTCTGACACCAAAGTGCTGGTTCTGCCTCATAGAAGCTGGCTTTGGTGGCAAGGTTCCATCTGTGTCCTACCATTATTCTTCCTAAAGAAAAGATACCCATTTATTGCTCATACCTGAGCTCTCAGACTGAGTCTCCAAACCCTTCCTTGCTCTGAAACACACAGCAAACCTCTCTATTTGGGGTAGTAGTAGATAGTGCTTTTCACCTCTCCCTGGGTCTCAGGGAGAAGGTTGCTGGAGAGAAACAAAGCTGCTTCTCAATCTTGCCAGTCACATTCTTGTGTTTACCAGCTCAGTTGGTATCACAGCTTAGCAAAGGGTGGGGAATGGCCCTCATCCAAAGCAGGGCATTGCTTCTGGCAAATGCTGGTAACAGGTATTTCAAGTCTGCTTCTTAGCTATTCAGATGCTGTACTGTTTGACCTGCTGTCCACCAAGGAGTCATATTTTAACTTCACTTCTCACCCTCCCTCCCCCAATCTTTTCTGGCCTCAGAAACATAACACAGAGATGAAATCAGTCAAGGGCATTAGGGGGGGTGGGGGGGAAAGAACTGCCACAAAAAAAATAAGATGGAAAACAAATTACGGGAACATCCCTACAGCTTACAATGTACCCAAGCACACAGTCTGTACATTTAAAACTAACTTATTTCAGTAGTGAGAAGTGGGTTTTGCCTCATAGCACATAATTCTCCACTGGGCTAGAAGTGACAGCGCACAACAGAATTAAAGTACATTTCAACTGAAGAAATGAACAAAGTTACTTCTAATAACTCCAGGATGTTGTCCATGCATACACCGTAAACACCCCCGAAGTTTAACGATGCCACATTTGAAACACAAACGAAAGCAAAAAGAAGAAAATACGTAACTCAACATTTGCATGTAATCCCGGTTAGAAAGAAGCAGCACGCTCACCTGTCTGTTTTGAGATGGCAGTGTGGCAGGCTGCATGTGTCTCTGCATCCGATGTGGCTGCATCAGCTGTCGGAACTGCTGCTGGAGGAACTGGCTATTGTTAGCCTGCTGGGACTGCTGGGCTGCTGGAGGCTGCTGCTGCTGCTGCTGGAGATAGTGAATGAGCGACTGCTGCCCTTGTCCTGCTGTCAGGGGTGACATCTTTGTAGTAGCTGACTCCGAGGCAAAGTGAGATAGTGGCTTGGTGTTGTTGAAAGAAAATTGGTCTTGGCTAACAGGGTTCTCATTCACCAGACCTGGCTGTAAGCTAGCAGATGGCTGTTGCATAATTATGTTCATATTTTTGGACTGGCTTGTAGTCATTGATTTAAAAAGTGAGTTCTGCATACTTGTGGGATTGTTGTTGGGAGTGATATTAGAGATTAATGTACCTTGCGGACTGAAGGGCTGCTGATGCAGAGCTGGGCTTGACAGCTTCTCTGGCCTGTACGGTGGAGAAGGTCCAGTATTTGTGGAAGCCATGTTGGCAACCAAGTTGTTTTGTGGACTCTTAATATTGCTGGCTGGTAAGCTGGCTGCTGTCAGGGCAGGCAGCATGGAGCTCTGTGGGCTGAAGGGCTGCTGGTTCAGAGCTGGACTGGAAAGCTTCTCAGACCCGTAGGGTGGAGAGGGGCCATTGGAGGGGGTGTTGCTGGAAGCCATGCTTGAAAGCAGAGTGTTTTGAGGACTCTGGATGTTGTTTCCCGGTAAATTATTAGCAGGCATTCCAGATACCATAACATTTTGAGGACTGAAGGGCTGATGGTGTGGGGATGATCCTGCCCTATAAGGAGGAGAAAGACCAGGAGGAGACATAGATGGCCAGCTAGGAGCCTGTACTTGTTGCTTTGTAGTAGACACCTGCTTGCTAGCTGCCAGCTGCTTTAGCTGCTGAGCATGCCAGTTGGAGCCAGGTATGTTGGGTAAGGGTACTGGAAGCATGGGTGGTGGCTGGTTCTTGCTCTGAGCTGCTGTAGAGATGGGTGAAGCAGCAGGTTTGTTTGAGGGAGGAACCTGGAAGTTAGCTCCAGCAGACGATGGCCTCATCTGAGGAGATCCTCCACTGGTTGGATTGCAGCCTGGGGAAAAGTCTTTGTTAGCAACATGGTTGTCCAAGTGGGAAGTCTGCGGGGAGGACTTTGGAGTGGTACTTATGCTTGGTTGAGAATGACTTAGCCCGAGTGGCTCTTCAGCCTTGCTGCCCAGAATCTTCTCCAGATCCAGATCATTGGGAGAAGGATCAGGCATCTTTGTCAGCTCTTCCAATAGATCCTGCAGCTCTTGGTCCACAGACTGTAAGCTGTTTCCTTTCTCATCATAGTGGACAATGCTGTTACCCTGCCCTCCTATTGACCCCTTCTGATTTATTTCCGTGTTGGGTGGCACAGAAAATGGGGAGCTGATGCCACTGCCATTCATGTGATTGTTTTCCAAGAGCACGGAATGACCTGTGACTCCCATGGAAGAAGTGCTGTGACTGGTGGAGAATGGAGAACTTTGCATTTCTGGACACGCCACATTGGGATTGGTACCTTGGCCCATGGAAAGGGTTACATCATCGAGACAAAGTCTTTTACTGTCACTTGGGAAAATGACATCAGGCACACCACTGGAGGCAGGAGAGCTATCATCTTCCAGTTTTCGTTTAATGGCTCCCTGTAACTGGGAAAGTAAAAATGGAACAAAATGGTTACTGACCTTACTCTAACGTGCTCTAAAGCTCCAACACTGGGTTGGAGATACTGAAAATTAAATCACACAATTAAAAACTCAATCACGTGAGACAAATTCAATCAGGATTTAAGTGGGTGTGACTTCACTGAAATCAGAAGAGTTACAGTCAGACAAAGGCTCGGTCTCACATGCTGGCCTTAAGACAGGTGTTAAGGATGTAACACACTGCTGGTCATCTGAATTGCAGCAGAAGTTTTTAAAATCACTTCTGGTATCATCTCAATGAAGACATTATACTCCCTGCACAACAATCATGGCAGCATTTTCATGGTAACATTTTTTTAGGTCAAAACAATGGCAGAACTGAATGAAACCTTGGACTGAATTTAGCAACCTTCTGCCAGTAACTCAGATTAAATTCAGACCTGAGACAACTATGTTGTTTTACATTCTTTATGGGCAGAGCTTCTGAAATAACTGCCATGCTTTGTAAATAAACTAAAACAAACAAACATTACCCATCTAATCAGACTTTCAGCTTTCAAGCTTTTTTTTTTTTTCAATCACAGATAGTTCAGATTTTCTTAACAGTAAATAACAGCTAAAATCTTTAGTTTGTTCTCCTGAGTCTCTGGCAGCATGGGCTTCATTCACATTAGGATGTAACTTGTAAAAACTGAAATATTTTCAAAACACCGTGATGGAAATATCTTCATCTTTAAGAAATGGTATAGTGGGAAATCCACAAGTTTTGGAGGAAAAACAAACCGACTCCATTACACTTAGAAAGAAACTGAAACTAAAAATAATGTCTCTAATACAAATTCAGTACAAAAGACTCATCTCCTCCAAATATAATCATCTGTGGCTTTCATTTTTAACAACTTTGACCTGTATGTCATAGGATTAATCAAACATTAACATTGCTGCTTCAAGTTAAGGGAAATAAGCCTACTGTTCTTGTGTAATAGTAGAGGGAGGTGGCGTTTAGAAAAGTATCTTGTCAGCAATAGAGAAGCCATAGAGAGTCACTGCTCCTCTAAGCCAGCTCACAGTAAAACCTCTCCCAGCCCTGAAGTACCATTCAAAGCATTGCTAGTCACCTCATACCAGGAAAAAAATCCTATCTACTCATAATACCAGCCCATGTTAGAAGAGCCCCACCACCTATTGCGAGTGTAGTCACATCCACTTTAAGGTGGCAGTGGGTACGGCTGGCTTCTGAATTTTGCACAAAATATTACACACATCTCACCCGTGTCTAGGCATCACTACACAAACACACACTTTGGTGCTCAATACAGTTATTAACACAGGACAGTCATCACAGGGCATGCAAGGCTGAAGGGTGCAATATGGGAACATAGTACAGCTGCTTCTGGAATGTACAAATGGCCAATGGCCATCCTGAAATTCAGCCCATCTTCCATGGATTCACATATAAATGACCACAAACTGGGGCTGTTCTGAGCTGGGAACTTGGAGCAGTTTCCCAGTGGCTTACTGTATACGCATAAGTACTCTCACATCATTTGTTTCTAAATTGGTGGGCAGAGAAAAGATTGTAAGTTTGGGCCAATATGTGATCAGGCTACACCGATACTTTCCTACATATTAATGCCCAGCTTACATGGGTATTTGGAGGTGAGTGAGAGGATACAAGTTAGTCGTACATGAGGAACAGGGTGCTGGCAGATGGTAATACAGTTTTGTATGCTATGGTGAGCTGCTGCTCAGGATTTGGGAGGAATTCACCTGCCACACAGCAGTTCTGAGTGGCATTGAGGCAAAGAGACCTTTTTGCACAGGTATTTTTCACCCACCACCTAAGAGCTACTCCTTAACTCGAGCAAACACTGATTTTCTTCTATGGCCTCCAGTTGCACTGCTTTACCCTGGGCTGCACCCAGAAACCACAAGTGAGTTGGAGCCAGTATGGAACAGAGTGCTGCTTTTGGTGTCCTGCATGCCTGGCAGCTCTCTTCAGTCAGCTGTGCTGTGCGTGGTTTGACCCTGACTGCAAGACTGCAAGAGACTGTTCTTACATTGCTGCCAGAGACGGCTGAAGCACCAGGTACTGGATTATTTCTCTGGGCTGATGAGGCCAAAATTTGCATAGCTTCAGGAAATGGAACAAGGCCTAAACCTTCTCCCAAGTGTTGGTCTAATGACGGATGAAATTGTTTTCCTTCATTTTCTTTGACAAAACTAAGCCAGAGGTACATGTTTCAACAGATGCTGCCCTGTGTAGGCTGAAACACGTTGGTAGAGCATAACTATATATATTTAAAGCCAGACATGTATAGGGAATCTTTACACAGGCTTCACACATCCAAAATAAACACTGCACATTCCCAAGTTGCATACTGGGAACCTTGCGGCAGGCAGTGCTGGGGGATCTCCCACACTTGGCCAGCTGACATGCTGGCATGTACATCCCTGCCACAGGACATTCCTGTGCTCTGAGCTACCAGGGAGAAATTTGGGCTTTCTAAACACTTAAAAAGTATTGTCTAATTGTTGCACTGGGGAGTAATGTGAAAGCCCATTTCCCCAAGACTACAACTATAGGTAAAATAAAGCCATGGTGTTCAGAAGCGCAAGTATTCCAAAAGCAGGACAGGATTTTTAAATACTCCAGGCTGGAAGATGTGAGCTGAGTGTTAAGTTCTCTTGAAAAGCAAGGTTCCTGTTTCCCAGGTGGATATTTACACGAGAACCATGAAGTCCAGAAGACCATTTTCCTCCAGCTTCAGCAGGTTCAACTCAGCAAAATGTCATAGTATTTGGTATTGTATTGGTTAAGATACTTTGTATTTGTTACCAAATACATATTGTATTTGGTTAAGATACATTTGTCTACAGCCACAAGCTTGATAAAGATACCATTCTTAAAGTGGACTAAACAAATGACAGAGTCATTTTGGGTGGAAGGGATGACTGAGTATCATCAGCCCTCTGCTTCAAGCAGATCACAAATGGAAAAACTAGACAACAGTATTTCACTAGGCACTTAAATATGAATTATTAGAGACAGACAGAATTCTCTCCTCAGGGTGGACAGGCTGAAATATTCCTAGGTCAGACACACGTGACTGTTCCTCCCACACTGCACCCTGCACTGCAGTGGTCTGATGGAGCCAGCACATCGCCCCAGCTCCCTCTGAACTCCACACTTCCCTTGTTTGGTCCTGGATTCTCAGAGAACGGAGCTGATTTATACCCATTCTTTATCCCTTTCTTTTGAGTGGGGTTATGCTATTTGACAAAATCAGCAGAAATGAAGAGAGAAACAGCATATGCTCTTTCCCTTTCTCTCCCGGCTGTATGTTGGACAGCCTCCTTCCAAAATGAATTCTGGTAAGAGAATATAGATACGATATAAACACATAACATACACTCTTAAGCTGGCTGGGAGCTGTACAGCCACATATGGGAAAACCCCATTCACATCTGCAAACTAAGACCGAGCAGATAAGCAACAAACAGGCACTCTGTGACCTTGTCAAAATCCATTGCACAGCATTAGCATGCAGGTGCTAGCTTCTTTTGGGGGAATACTTAGGAAACAAAGGCAAGCCCTCTAATGCGGGCAACATCTGATTGGTTTGCTTTTAGAAGTGAGTGTGCCGTGATCCCCGCACTGCTATGCTTTCAGAATGAACAGGCGTGCTTCTGGGAAAGGCCCAAGTTCCAAACGAGTCACACTGCTGGTTCTTAATGGTAGTGTAACAAGAATAAATAATAACTGTTTACACTGCTCCTTCCCCGGCAGCTCCACAGCTGTGGTTGCAAACATCTCATTTATCACACACCAGCTCTGCACAGGGCAGCAGTCCCCATGCGCGTGGGCAGAGTGCTCTGCAGGCACTGGGCTGGGGGCTGAGGGCTGCAGGCTGGGGCCCATCACTTTTCCCCTTGCCTGCTGCTTCCCAAACACAGGCGGTGGTGCTGGCCTCTACAGACCTACTATTTCTCAGCAACGGCTGCAAGTGATGAGAGCTGAAGCAGAGAGATCAAATTGTCAATAGATGCACGCTGTGGTGGTGCCATTGGATTTTAATAACATGCTGCGCGAGCTTCTCCAGTCTGGCTCACTGCCTTGCCACCACTGCACTTTCATTCTTCCTTTAACTCGAGAACTCTTTGGTTACCACATCAGCTTGATGACCCAGCCTGCCCCATGGCCTTACTGCCAGTCCACACTTGCTCTGCTCTGGCTCTTGGGCCTTTTCCTGCACCCTGGCTGGCAGGGAGGAGCCCCCACCACCCACTGTGAGGATCTGTGCAGCTTCTGTCCCCCTTCCACCAA
This sequence comes from Coturnix japonica, assembly GCF_054131305.1. NCBI lineage: Eukaryota > Metazoa > Chordata > Aves > Galliformes > Phasianidae > Coturnix > Coturnix japonica. Next base: position 25,070,519 of record NC_140666.1, read on the forward strand.
ATATAAGCTGAATGTAACTGCAGATTTCTATTTAGGACAGTGTAAAGCAGAAACAAGAGAAGAAAAATGTTTGGTGAGATATTTCTGTGCTTCCCTCTGGCTTCTGCAGCCTGTCAGAGATTCAAGCCTTGATTTAGAGCAACCGCAGGGTGCTGATTATTGATCTGCAGCCACCTCATCCCACTCATTGCCACTGAGTGATCCAACCTACAGCAGCGATTCCCACACCCACACGCACCTTCATGCAAGAACCAAGCCCTATGAGACACCACCATTTTGAAACCACCTCTGTAGAGCTTGTGAAGTGCTCTCTTCCAGCATCTTGTCCAGCTCCCTTGACTCCCTGCACGTGCCATCATCGCTGGCAACCCTCTTGACTTCAGAGCGTGAGATAAAACAGTCTGGGACTTCCAGAATGGGAGTCAGATAGCCTTCTTTCACCAGGAGTCACCAGACCCTTGTAACTCCTGGAAAAGCCCAGGTGTTGGCTCTCCTACTGGTTTGATTAAAGGAAAGAGAAATGATTGTAGGAGAAGGAGCAGATGGGGAATATTTCAGTCTCTCCCAAGCCACTGGTTCTTGCTAGTGTTCTCTGTCAGCCTTTCTCAAAGCTTTTCAGAGCAAGACCCTGGTGCCTCAGAAACCCGGGGAATCAAGGTCACCAACACTGAAGGTTAGGTAAAGTATTGTGAGAGAGCACAGTTAATTTTTGGTGGAAGGGCTGAATAATGCAGCAGCCTGAGAAGAGTGGAAGAGCTTCAGCTTTAACACATCAGCCTGCAAATTCCAGCATCCCCTTGAGACTCCATGGCAGGCTGGGTCTCCAACTCTCCTGTTTTTCAGGATCTGCTGCAGATTGTTTTTTCCCTCTGCGTAGTATAAAATCTGAGCTTTGCTCAACCGAGCTGACCAGAGAACCTTTCACTCTCTGTCTCTTTCAAACACTCGACACTTCCAAAACTAGAAGCATGTATTTGCCAGAGGCAAACTGTTTGCAGCATTCAGCCATCAAGACTTCAGTCTCTGTGGCTTCAACAAGCTTCAGCGAGAGCTATCTGCCCATCAGCCCAAAATGTTTCTATCTGCCCTGACAAAAACAGTCATGTAATGAAAAAATGAAACTGGCAATTTTCCATATGAAACATGAAAATGTCACGATTTTTTTTCTCCTGTGCCTGAATACACAGTGTGAAAGGTTTGTGCTCTATATTGCAAGCTGCTTCGCAATCTATACGGATTCCAATGACCTGCTAATTTTTGTGGACAGATTGTGAAAAAAAAGGTGAGAATCCCAGTGTTTGAAAGCTGCAAAGTGTATCTGATATAACATTACCTCTTAAATGCAGTTACTTGCAGCGCTTCTTGAACTATCAGACATGATGTTTTCAGTAGCAGGCTGGCTTGCAGATGATCAACAAAACACAAATGCTTGCGGGCAAAGATCCCATTTAACAACAGCAGAACCTGCCTCTGCATTAAGTGCATTTAGCTCATCTGCAGATTCTCATTTGTGCAAGCTAGCTGTCATTTGATAACAGAAGCTTGCGTTACATATCTGAATCCAAAAAGAAATGCCTCCTGCTGAGGCATACAGTGAGTAGCTGAAGCAGTCCCTGACTACCAGGAACAAGAAGTATGCTTTCACATCCCAGGCTACAAGGAGAATGCAAGGGGGCTCAAGCAATCAAAACTAGTAGTCACTTTCCCCATGCTAAGATTAAACATAAACTAAAACCTAATTTTTCCTACTGCTTTAGGCAGGTTGACCCTTCTGATTTTTAGTGATTTGAGCATGGATGGACTTAAAGCTGTCATTTCACAATGTCAAGGAAGAGATCAGAATGTGATTTCAAGCTGCCGAAGAAGTGTTTCACTAGGCTTAAAAGTACTCATAACCCAACTCCTCGGTTAAGGAGTATGAGACAAAGGTCTTCGTTTGGGTCTGCATGGTATTTGCATGCTGGAAAGGTGGCAGATCCATTCCCATCGAGCTGTGGTAGTGGAGGAAGGATTATGAACAGGGAAAATACAAAGGGGTGGATTTCCTCCTATTCATCATACTCATTAAAATACGCAATTGGAGGGGAGGATGTAGGAAGAGGAACCGGGGGGTAAGCCATCATTTTAACCGTGAAAGCACACTGGTTATTGGTTAGCTTGTATGAATTACCTAGATTACCTGGAACTGGAGTTTCTCTCCAGTATATATTTTACAGTGGCAATATGAAATTTGCCATCTTTAAAACAATTTTATTAACATAGACTGCTTATCCTATACAAATGCTGCTTCACATGTACAGCTCTCATCTCTCATCAGCACAGCCAACCCCGGGTCACTTAGCAGAAGCTTGCTGTGACCCTTTCCCTATGACCATCACCACTAGTTGTGATTCCTCATTTTATTCAATAAATCAGCACACGTCTTTGAAGGAACCCCAAACTGCATTCAAAGAGCAAGAAAGAAACTGCTACTACTTAACACATGTGAACTTTTAAAGGACTGCTGATCTGTTACTTTCCTCCTCTTTTGCCTCCTTCCCCACTTAACCAGCCACACAGCCTAAGAAGCAATCTTGGCTGCAAATACTTAGAACTGCATGATTTGGCTCATAAGCACAAACATCCAAAACATCATGACTATACAAAACCAGAAAGATGCGATCTTACAATAAGCTTAAACCGCAGATACTAACAGGAAATTCAACCTGGATTACCAAGAGCATTACGTATTACATTTTTTATGAATCTTTTAAAAAATAAATAAATAAATAAAGGGAAGGAAATGCTACAAATACGATTTTCTCATAATGATTTTTGTGGATGCAGTTAAGCTCATAAGGACAGAAATATAGCTAATCCACATCCTGCTGGAAGCTGGAATGTCTTACGGGATGCACAGCAGCAGGTTCGTGAGCGGGGCTTTTCCAGTTACCCTTGTCTAAAATTTCAGGTATCATCTTTAATATCAAAATGAAGATACTGATGGAAGATCAGCTCCAAGAGGGAAAAAAAGTACACAGCCAAGAATATACCCGTTTCTTCATTCCATGCAATCCAGCTGGGCTGAAGCAACCAAGTAACATATATTGTAGACATTATCTTTGCTACTTTTCAGGTCAGACAGAACCAATCTCATTTCAGAGGCACCAACAGAGATCTGCCCTACCAAAACAAACGTTCAGCATCTTTCTACCTCATCTTTCCTTAACAATTCACCTGCTTTCAGAATGAATGGCATCGTTAGAAATGAAAATTTTTCCAAGGGAAAAATTCCTATTGACAATGGATCTGGAAGAACAGGACTACTGCTTGCTACTGTGTTGTGCTGCTAGCAGGCAATCTTGGTGCAGATGCCTCTTAATTAGTCATCTGAAGACCTGCAGCAACTATGCCACGCATATTGTCTGGCTGTTGCTTCCACATTCCGTGTAATGACAAGTGCTATTAACGAGACAGCTGAAGACAGAAGTTCCCTACCTTTCAGGTTTTAAGATGTAGTACAAGAGTGTTTCTTTCATATCTGGCTGTAAATCAAGATCAATCTTAGACTCAGCGTCTCTCCATCAGAATTACCTCATCTTACCTTCATTTTAATACCAGCAGTATTGTTTTATATCTTTTTTTATAGTCCATTAATTTCAAAGTCCTATGGAACACTTTGCAGTAATTTTGTAGACTACATTAATCTCACTGAAACAGCTATACTCCAGAATTCAGATCCTCTCTACTGAGCCAGAAGTGAAGGTTTTGCTACTTGAGTCTTCTGGGATTTGAAACCTACTTTTTTTTCTTCTCTTCCAGCCTGTGACACTGTCACAGTTATGCAATAACAGGAGTTATGTATAGGAAATAGATTGCATACCTTATATATATATCAGGGGCTAGGTTTATCATTTACCAGATAACCAAATAAAACCCAGTTCAACTATTTTTTTTTTTTCTGCCAGATATTACAATACCTGATCAAGTCTCAGAAGATTTATTCCTGCATTTCTATCAGACTATGGGTTCCATTTTGTCAGAAGGTACAGGTGGGGAATTAACAGCCTGGAGGCAAAGCCTTCAGTTAGGTCAAACTTGGGGCCAAAAAGCTCTCAAGTTCTCAGAGCAATAAGAAACAACAGGAATTCAATAAAAAAAAAAAATAAGAAAAAAGAAAGGCTATGTTTCAACTGATTAAGTACTTATACTTACACACTTACTCCCCCCCAATGAATAACAGCTCCAACCTTACCTGCATGGCTCTACCTGAATGCTAATGCCGGGTGGCCTCACATCAGTCTGCTAAATAGTCTTCTGCTTGCTTTCTGTATTGGAAAGCAATGTGTTACTGCATCCAGAGCTCTTCATTAAACTCAGTGGGGGACAAAACATTTAAAAGAGAACTTTGAAGTTTTTCCTACTTCTGTTTCTGGCATCAGAAACAGGAACACAACTCTAAGAAAGATGGAAAAAATGGGCAGCTTAAGGAAACCTTTGGAACGGCTCTTTGCCTACCCTTCACCCTATGCCTTTGCTCCACCTCAATATTCCTCTGCACTCCAATACATGAAACCATCAGCAGGACATTAATACAGGCCCATCAAAACAAGCTTCAGTTAAAGTAAGAATGATCACGAATCTAGCAAACGTTCCACTGAACCTGGGTGCAGAAAGCCTGATACAGCCAGAAGCAGGAATGATTTGTAAAGCAAAAGAGTCTGGTCGTGAACATCTGTCTCTGAATACTTCCTTTGAAAACCTCCATCCTTCTCTGCACAGAAGCTCCACCTTCCTCATCATGCATTATGTGGAACAGGAATACAGTCGTTTAGCAAGATGTTATTTGTAGGCTTCCACCCTGGAGAAGTGAGCAGGCTCTGGCCCTGGAGCTCTGGGTCCTACAGCACACACTCCTTGAATGGTATCTGACCCGTGGATCCTTAAAGGATTTTTGCAAACCAGCATTCCTAAAGAAATGAAACCAAAGGCAGATCATCGCCCCACCCCTGAAGCCATCACGCTGTGTGAAGCTGTTGAAAAACAGGCCTCAATGATATAAATATTTTAGGACATTGACTTCAGTAGGGATGGGATTGCATTCTTTGCTCTTTTATTAACTAAAGGAGTAAATTAAAAATACACAGGATTTGGAGGAATTGCTTCCAGAAAAAAGTGCAATGCTTCAGTCACTCAGGTTTTAACCACAGAACCTCTCAACTTGTTTTAGATACCAGCTCCCCTCTGTCCTAGATGTAATGTTAATCACACATTCATCACTGCAAATTGACAACATAAATGTTGACTTGTGCTAACAGTGTTAGAGAAAATGGTGTTCTTGCTACAGAAGTGAATTACACAGCCTTTTAAGCTCCCTGTGCTTCCCAGTTTTATGTAAACTCTCATTTCCAAGCCTTTGTCCTGACTTTAAAGGTCACACGGTTGAAAGCTATGAAGCATAGCATGTGTTCCCACTGATATTAAAACAATGTTTACTATATCATGCATATAAATTGTAAAGAAGGAACAGTTTGCAGCCTGCTGCTGGTAAGAGATGATTTATCGGACAACACGGTTCTGTCAACATGTGGAATGTAAAAATCTGATCTTACTCCTGCTAAGAGTATTTTTCTTCTTTTGAACTGATGTTTCCGCATGGTGCCACAATCACACTACTACTTCTGATGACATCGTATTTAACTGATTAAACTCTCAATCTTGCCAATGCTTAACTTTGGGAATATAAGCAGTCTTTTTAGATTCGAGCATCTGACTGCACATTTGCAAGATCAGGATTTCATTTGCATATTCAAATTGCAAAACTGCATCTTCCCTTTGTCTGTGTAAGGCCAACTATAGCACTCCAAATGCTAAACAACCACCGTAGAGTTGGACAGTATTTTTAGCATCTCTGTGGTGCACTTCTATCTTTAGCTGCTGTGTTCAAAAACAATCCCACAGGACACTGCATAGCTAACATAGCTCAGGCTTCTCATCACATTCAATTTTCTCCTGAAACGTGGTGAAAGCAGTCTATACAACAGGCCAGTACAGGACCAGCCAGATTTTCCTCAGATGTACTGTCTCGAGCAGGGCAGAACTGTATCAAAGGATTAAAACACGCAAACGTGAGAGCATTCAGCTCAGCAGAAGGGATGAGGCTGCCATGACTTCCTCAGGGGAATAATAAAGCTCTATACTCCGACTGCGTTCTGCACAGATAAATCAAAGAGGACAGTGAAGGATTTCTCCATGTTGTTTCCTAGCAGGATGTGCCCGTGGGTTCACGGCAAATTTCTGGTCAAAGTTTAACCCTGCAAGAGAAGTTAATAATTGAACTTGCCAAATCATTGTGATTTCTACATCCAACTGTTTCTTGCTTTCAGAGGCATCTTAAACCAGTGAGCCATTTTATTAGACTCATGCTCACGAAACAAAAACATGTGTTAGCTCTTGAGTGCCAAGTATCATCCTGGAGGGTTACCAATCCCTGTTACAGATTTTGTAGCCAGCCTGAAGTTATCTGTCATAACAGAAGAGGTAGTTTTGAACACACAGAATGAAGCACGCTGCTCCATTCTGGAATGCTTCATGTGGTTGCAGTCTCTTTGTAAAACTCTATGAAGATGCACAGCAGAGAAGAAAAAAGAACTTGAAACTTACTGACTGTAATCTGACTGTCTTGTGTGAGCCTCCAAGAGGACCTGGGTTGGCCCCAGGCTTGTTCTTTCATTCTCTAGGGGTATTTTTGGTAATGGCTACAGCATTGCAAGTTCCAGTGTGCAACCATAGCAGCTGGCTCAAGTCTGAGTGCAGAGGAAACATTTTACAGTCATACTGGATGAGCTGTTTCCAAACTACTTTTACCACAGGGAGAGAAAGCACTCATCATGGGAAGAGCTGTGTTCATCGGATGATTGATCTTTGAGACTCCAGATCTGAAATGCTTTCCACACAGAGCTGGAGCTGCATACAGAGACAATGGCCCTCAGTATATTGATTGGCAGAGGAAGTACTTACGGAATCCCACACATCCTGCTAATGGTGAAGGGAAGGGAACTACGCAGAGAAGCTTTTCTTTTTGCTTTTCATTAAGTGACCTAGCTGGGGTTTGCAGATGAGCCCAGGAGAACAAGGTGTTTGGTTCTGATTTAATTTCAAGGAGATGTGACAACTTGTAAAACCTTAGACAACCTGAGACCTTGTGACTGTCTTGCAAATGGGCTCCTCACCTCCCCATCTAAACTCCTTTTCCATTTCTACAGGTTATCAAACACCATTAGTAAGATTCTTCACAAGCAAATAAATGATGTTCATTAGCTTCCTATGCCCTATCATGGGTACAGCCATGAGTATGGGAGGTGTGCAAACCTTGGGCTCTGCAGCAGCACCAGAGCAAAGCTGAGATGCACAGGCAGCAGCAGACAGGCAGCAGCTCTTAGTATGCGTTAGGTCTACAAAACAAAACTCTGCTTTTTCTTACCTAGTTTAGGATGAAAAAACTGTTGTTGTCTTTTAGTTATGACATTTCAGTTTGCCCACAAGAATTACACTACTTCCCCTGAAAGTTTTCAAGCCCAAGAATATACTTCTCCACTGATGCTGGAAAGTGATGAAGGTAAAATGCTTGTACTGTTTTTCCACATTCATTTATCCCAGCTGTCATCAAATCCACCAGTTTGTCAAGAATACAGCTATTTCTCCCAAAAAGGCTTGAGCCACCTGCATACGTGTGTGTGGAGATGCTCCTGAGGTCTTCTTGGGAAGGGGCAGGGAGAACATGACCTGCAGGGGAAGCAGCTGGTTGTGACTCACAGGCCTGGCAGGCTGCATAAGAGCATTCACAACAAGCTCTGAAAACCTGAAGGAATGGTAAAATCTTCCTAAATGCCGAGCTAGAGTGCCAGTAACTCTGCTCTTGTTGAAAGAATGGAAGAAACTTCCTCTTTCAGTTACAGTTACATGGTCTGGTGGGGATGTAACCGCTGCAACGATCAGGAAACAACTGTTAAGTTGGATAGTTGTGCTGAGCACTGCTGGGGAGATGCAAGGGCCTTGTAAACTGAGAACAAATGCTTGGATTTACCAGAAGTGCCCTGACCTGTCACAAAAACCACAGTAAGCAGTGTTGTGTCCAGCTTCAAGTCTAAAATCCTTATGGGAATTGCAGGAGCCTCATCCCAGTTGAGGGGCCAGTATCCCTTTGTGTCCAGAGAGCTGCCTGAGATCATTCCATCACTTCTGGCTGTGCTCCCAGCTGATGGCTTGGCCATCCCAAAGCCAGGGCTGCACTGAGATACCTCTCGGGCTCCTTGCTGTGGGTGAGCAATGTGCTGCCATTTCCCCATAGGTGGCACAGCTGGACCACCATGGGATGCTGCACACATTGGGCCTGGAAGCTTTCCAGCAACTTCTGGCTGGGCTGCACCAGGAGGAGGTCTCCTCAGCTCAGTCATGCTGGTGAATGTGGATGTATTAGGCATGGGAAGGTGACACTAAGAGATGACAGCTTGCAGACAGAAGCTACTCAGCTCCAGCTGAGAGGCACTGCTTGACTGCAAAGGTAATGTAGATTCAAGCAAATCAGCCACTAGCTGCAGGTAACCATTCCATTCTGTGGTGACACAGAGACTGTCAAGTACTGCTTTGTAGCAGGGAATGCAGATCAGGGGAAGCTTCTTCAAATGGACTAACTTGATTACTTCCAAGTGCCTGCCATGGCCATAACCTCCTGCCTCCATCTCACTCACTCTGCAAAGCTCCTGCCAGCTTAGTTTGGGCCCTCAACAATATTTCCAGCATGCATCATTAAGCATTGTTATGCATTTCATAAGCCTCACATTCCCGAGTTCCTAATGGAGAGCCAGCTTCCCTTCTCAGTTTCAACATGGGAAGCCTGACCTAGCTTTTTAGCAGTCACCTCTTGTGCCCACGGCCACTGCCACCCCCTGGCTCATGGCATAGCCCTGCACACCTCAACCATCTCATGCAGCTGCCTTGGGGAGAAGGCTCCAGTTCTTCAAAACGAGCCAACTTCCTACTGAGGCTGCCTGTTGGGACTGCAGAAAAACCATGTGTGCTTCCCTCGGCTTCACTCACTAGGTCTGCCAGGCGCGATATAGGAAACAGGCAGGAAATGTCAACTTTACATTTCACAGCAGCTCTTCCCCTTCGCTCCATGCCACATCTGAGCAGCACACCAACTCCTGACCTTGCACTTGTACAGCCTTTCTTACACAAACACTGGAGGCTGATATGGGGCCAAGTGCAAATAAAAAGCCAAATACATCACCTAATTTTTTATTATTTCTTTTTATGAAGGAGGCTGGCACCCTGTTTCATGCTTATCTATAGTTGCATCTGAAAGAAAATGCATGTTTTCAACTGCTGATTTTCTAAGGTCCACAGAAAATTAAAAACCTCAAGCTATCTTGTACTCTCCCTGTGCCTATGCTCAGAACTGATATTCCTGAAGCTCTGTGCAGACACAACAGGTGATGATGCACAAAACAAGGCCTATTATGAGTAAACATACCAGCCAGGTTTCAGCTTTTCTATTTCTCTCTTTCACGGTCATCTTAGTTTTGCTTCCACTAAAAAATCAAAGGCAGAAAAAAAGATCAGAGCCCTTCACCTTGCTTCTTTGCACAGCCATTGAGACAGCAGATGGAAAGCAGCACTTCTCTAGCATTTTATATTTACTTCATCCAAGCACAGAAGACAGCATAACGAGTAAGGAGGTAATGTCTGATACAACATGCATTTCTCTGTTAATCTGTCTTCCTCTTAAACATTTTAAGCTGAAGTACAGTTTTCCTGCTTTGCTTTCTCATTAATTACATAAGAACAAGGGAAGATAAATGCCAAATAACTTTAAAGGAAAAATTTAACACAATTTATCAGTCCTCCAATGAAAACAATCTCTTCCTTCCTGGATCTTCCTTTTTATATTAACTGCCTTACCTTTATGTGCTTTCTATTCACTGCCAAGAAAACACCCCTTATTATACTAGTATTGAATTTATAGGCCACAATCATCCAGTGTCTTCGCCACACCACTGCTGCTGCTGATTTTTGCAGAATCCAGGTTGTGCTTGCTTTGGTCACAACACTAAAGCCATAACACTGAACTCACTTCAATGAGCTGTGCTACAGTTTAATGAGGTGCCAAGGCAGTACATGGGAGAAACAGGGTTATGTCGGGGTGCACTTTGCATTTACGGAAGTTTTTTTTCCCAGCAGCACAATGCATGTTCCTTTGCACAGCGTTTCCTTATTTCTGCAAGACAAATCTATTCTCTAATAAGACAGACACTAAGCCAGAAGTGCCAGTACGAGCAACTCCCTGAAAACAATCTTTGCTCCTTTGTGATATGGCATTTCTAACACGGGACGTGAAACTGAACCGCAGGGCAAGAGCTTAACTTTCGAAATCAAGAGCTTTCAATTTGTGTTTCTAAAATCTCCACGAGGACTTGGGCTGAGCAGGAGGGAGGGAAAGAGCTAATTTCTCTGTTTGCCTGCTCATAGCGTGTGCACAGCAGTAATGGCAATCCAAGAATAAGGAAGAAGTTTTGGTGTCTCTTAAAAACATGTTTCTGTTTTTCTCCACATGAGAAAGTGACAGCAGACCTCAGCAGCAATAATATGGTCCTGGCTTCTGAAGTACATCCCTGCCAAATAACCAAATACTTTTAATAGAAGCCCGGTCCATTAACGAGCTGAACCAACAGTCACATGAGAACTGCAAACAATCCCAGGAAGAGCTGCTGTCTTTCCATGCTTAACAAAAAGCTATTTACAGTAAGACAAATAATGCAAGCTCTCATGCTTGTTTGCCTCCCTCTCCAAAACATCTGCATGCAACCTTCCTTTGGTTCCTGATGCATGTGTAAAGGACCAAAACTTGCCTTTTACTGAGCACACTTGCTGCTCCATGCAGACATACTCCAGGACCCATTTAGCTACCTCATGATGCCAGCTGCAGATCTCAAGCCAAGACCCTCCACAGCCCCTTGCATCAAACACATTTCTCTGTGGGTATCTCAGTGCATATCAGAGATGTTTTTAAAATAAAAGCAGGATTTGGCTTTTCCCTCTCTGAAATAAATTTTTGCTGCTGTCTTTGCACTATTGTCTATTCAGAATGACCTCTGCTCAGTTTTATACTTGAGCTTGGACTGCAGAAACATCTGTAAACTTTTCTGCTGATTTCAGGTGTTTCTCTGCCTATCTATTCAGTTAAACTCTTCTGAGAACAAAACAATTGCTGCATTTGTTGTAATGATACTACTGCTTTTTCTCACCCTCTTCATACCTGTGTGTACAGAGAGTATGTATTCTGCATTCATGGTATCTGACCTGTTTCAGAACCTACATGTGACACAAATAACTGTGCTAGAAACAAGAGACTCTGTGTCTAACACAAACATTTGTAATTCCAAAGCTCGAAGCATTAAGATAAACCTAGCATCAACCACAGTGCAAGCGGTGTTGGGAGATTCAGAGGGGGCCCTAAAGGTGCCATTTACATTTAATGTGTTTGCTATTAGCTCAAAGCTTTAGATGAAACAAAAAGCCTCATGAGACAGGTGGAAGAAACTCAAGGTAAAGTCTGCGTCAATCCTAACTCAGTGCTGGAAAAGCCACACTCACCTGACAGGCAACATGATGCTGCCTCCTGAGATGAAGGATCAGCCCCATCCCCAATAACCACCACTGTAAGTATGTTCATCAAAGAATTCCTAACACTAAATCACAGCACATAATGCTTTCTCAAATCTTTTGCCTTCCTTATATAGGACAGCTGCTTTGCTGACAAAGCACTGGGCTGTAGAAATGGGCTGCTCTGATTTATAACAGAGGTGTTTAAAATCAGGCAATCTAATTATTGACTTGATAGCCCACGACGGCTGCAGTCAGCAAAATTTAAAAAATGCAAAATATTGACAAGATCAGACAAATACATAATGAGGAAGTTATTAAAATGCAAATTGTCCACCTTCTGGTGCTGCCATGGTGCACAGCACAGGACAGGACCCCAGAGCCTCGCAGCGAGTTGCAGCCACCCTAGAGCACCGTGCTGCCTACCAGTGGATAGCAAGATGGGGCTGGTGTAGCTGGGGCTCACACACAGCCAGAAGGGCCCCCATGGCAAAAAGGCCCCCAGAGGGATGCATGCACAGCAGGGAGTGGGAAGTGGTGCGCAAGGACCATGCTGCCCTGCATACACTGGAGCCCAGACCCACATGGTATTGCAGAAGGGAGCTGTTTGGGGTCAGGTGTATATTGGGAGAACAGCCAGAAGGGGAAACTTGACAGAAGAACTTATGAAACACACCACTGTGAAGTTTAGTCAAAAAAGTCCAAAGAAAGGATGTGAAGAAAACCCTCACTATCCAAGCTGCTCCAGGATGCTTGGACCAGGCCTCATGAAAGGTAAGCCTGGTCTGGTTAGAGAAGTCCTAACTGAAGGTGGAGGATGATATAAGTACAAGCCTTCCAATTCCTTCCGTTCTCACCTATCCCCCCAGCATTTTCTTGTCTTTTAAATAGGCTTATAACCCGACACCTAGCATATGCTCATTATTTCACTTTGTAGACACATTCTTTCAAATCTGAGGGCTCTGTATGCGTCTGGAAGTCTATTATAGAGCAAGTAAAATAATACCATTTCCAGCTGTGGGCTGGAAGATATAAGCCCCCACTAAGAGAAAACATTGGTGGATATTATAATTTTACGCAATGCATTTCAATCACATTGTAATTGCTGCAACAGCCTTTAAAAACTATGCTGATATAGACGGTGACACCCAATTAACAGGCAAACACTAAGGGGGAGGTTAAATGCTAATTTCACATTGGCATTTTGCCTGAGAACTTCATTGTGCCATTTTCCTATTTTAAACTGTAGCAATCCTGCCTTGTGCTGTGCTGCCATTTACTTTCATTCAGCACTGTATGAATCACAGTAACTCCATGCAAGACAGACAGGGTCACAACTGCATGGTGCTACATATCTGCCCCAAAACAGGAAAAAAAATATGGATGTTTCCCATTGAAAAAAAACCCCTTGCAATAACTCTCAAGTTAAGCTCTATCAACATTTGGCAAGGCAATCTGGTGTAGGGTGCTAATGTGATAGTTCGGGGCTTTCCTAGCTGCATTAGAAAGCAGGAGCTGCAGCAGGTCCTGCCTGGGTAATGTGCAGGAGCCCAGGGCTGTGAAGGGTTGCATGGCACCAAGGAGTCCTGCCAGGAACAGGATGGGGATGAATTACAGATATACAGCGCTGAACTGCCCTGCTGACAGATGGTCAGTGCTGCTCACTGCTCTGGAAATGCATCTAGAGCATTGGGAACTGGTACTGCCCCCACTGAATTCATGCGGCCTGGTCAGGACCCCCAGTGCTGTTGCAGAGGTAAATGCTGCTGTCCTGTTCTAGCGGGTGCTGAGCAGAATCAGTACAAAGCCAGATCTTTATCTCACCTTCCAGACTGAGAAAATCCGAACTAGCTGGAGCTTAACACATGAAGATAATAGCAAAGGTACAGAAACAAATAAAAAATACTACAGCATAATTGAAGCTACAGCCAAGACTGTGGTAAAGCTGCATTGAATCTGCAGAGAAATTAGATACCTCGTTAACTGTGGATAGATGCACAACTGCCCTATATTTAAACTTCTTCATTTCTCCAGCTTGCAGCATTCATTACAAATAACACAGCTGGATGAAAGCTGAAAAAAGCACTTGAAGCTCTGCAAATTTGCTGCGGTGAGCCCAATAATAAGCAAGGGAAGAAAGGTGGCAGCACTGATAATCTTTATATCAAAAACACATTATCTGCAAAGCAACTCACTATTGTTCATACGCAAAGTACATCACGCTGCTAGCAGGGAACAAACTGGTTTGTATGTTACGGATGGTCATTATATTGCTTATTCCCTCTGATTGTGACTCAAACAAACATTTCTTGCATCCTCTCTTTTTAAGAAGGTACACAACATGGCTGCATTATGTTATGCTATTCCAGACAGCAGTTTAAAATGCAGCATTAGATCTGCTGTGTAATGTTGCACACAAAAATGATTAAGAAAATTAAGCAGAGCAAAGCTTCACCTGTCTAACTAAAGATGGCTCCTGAAGGGCACTGAGCATCATCTCCTGATCCCAAATCAAACAGAATGGAAGCAGCAGCACCCAGGAACCCTGGTCCCTGCTGTATCTGTTCTACGTCTTCCTATTTTTCTCCCTAAAGCAATTTAAAAGTGTAGAAGCCTTCTTTGCAAGCCACACTTTTCTCTTTTCTCCTCTCTGGAGCAACAATGGCCAGGTGGGGTTTACTGTTCTATGTGCTAAGTCTTCCTAAAGCTGAAAATGTTAGGATGGATGTGAGCAGCCATGACCATGTGCAGGAAAATCTAGTTTGCTGCTTATCAGTCAATCTGGCTTCACACCAAGAGTAACACACTGCTCTAAAGGGCCAACTCAGTGTGAAAAAGAAGCTGTTCTATTAGACTATGGTTAATTCTGGCTGAACTGACATTCTCTTAGGACAACGACTCCAAATGAGTTTCAACTACTGTACTAAGCATGGCAGGGAACAGGGCAGTAGGCTGGCTTCCCTCTGATGCCACCAATACACCAAGAGGCAGGAAAAAAATATACAGAATCTCCTGAAAATCTAATGTGGGACAAACTCTGTCACAGCATCAACCCTCACTAAAATCATACGTGAGACTTGAAGCAAAAATCCCCACCACTGAGGCAGGAAAAAATACACTGAAAAGTCAAAAATTCCAGACTCACTACACTTACTGTAATTGTCCTTTATAAGAAGAGCCCTCTAGTTATGTGAAATGACATTACCTCACAGCCCCAGGCTCCTGGTTCTATGAACAGGAAGGAAGCAGACACACATCTCTTTAAGAGCCGTTTCCTCTCTGCTCTATTAATTTCGGAGATTAAGCAAGCCACTCCTTTGTGGCATAATAGAGCAAGATAGAGCCATTGTGTTTGCTGAGGCTCCTGCTAACTGTTTTTCCTACCTTGGAGGTGGAGAGATGGCACAGCACTTCACACTCAGATGAACAGCCAGAAAACTTGCAGCAGTGCTGCAAACCTCCCTTCTTTTTTTAACTATTATTTCAATGCACACAAAAACTGCAGCCCTGTTCTTCCCACTTCCAATCCCCCCTCCCCCCTCCCGATGAGCATTTCAGTGTTTCACTGCCACAGCTCGGAGTCAGAAAAAAAGCAGTCACATCAGATGAAGAATTCTCATTTCAAGGGTTCCAAATCAACAGGACTTCCTTAACTAGGATTTTTCCTCTGGACATACACACCTCACCTTCCTGCCCCTCCCCACAGCTTGGCAGCTATAGCACTCAATGTGACTTAGGCACAGGAGCTGGAAATGCAGGCCACTAAAAGCAGGCCTTAGCAGGGTGCAGCGCAGGGTTGCATTTGGAGCAGTGGCTGAGCACAGCGGTTACCAACCAGAAACAGCAGCAAGCAGATTTCTCTAGGGCTCAGAGGAGGGGGACGGCACGTGCCCACAAGTCGTGAGCACCAGGAGCAGCAGGAGGAGCAGAGAGCTGTTGGCTTGCCCAGAAACCCTGGAGCCCCAACAGTGCTCCTACTGTACCTTCCCTTGATGAACAGAGTCGGGAACACAAAACCCACCCACAAAAAAAAAAAAACAAAAAACAAACCACCACACAACAACCCAACACAATCTGCCCATTCAGCAGCTTTCTTTTCATGAGCAGCTCCATCCTTCCAGCCTGCCCCCCTGGCCCCCCGGCCTGTCTGGGCTGCAATTGAAAACTTCAGAAAGGAACGAAAAGGAGAAAGGAGTTCTGCAGACAAACCGCTGATTCTCCACCAGCAAAGTGCACGCACCAGGAAACATGGTCATGGTGCTCTGAGCACAGTGCTGGAAAGTACTGGGATGTGACTTGTAGGACTTTGCTCCCCAGGCTTCACTTCACATTTTCAGACCATGCAATAACAAAATAAGAAAGAACTGCAGCTCCTGAGCTTTCCAGGCTGGTGTGCTGGCTGTGCCCTGACCAAGGCTGCCTGCTCCATACCTTCTAATTGCAACTACAAGCCCCCAGCCCCTTCCCCACAGCACCCACCATCTCCAGCAGCCTCATCCTGCTTTGCAGTCCTGGCTGGGGAGAAGACCATCGTCCTCCTCCCACTCACAGACACAGGCTTTGGAGGTGAGCATGGACAGAGCAATGCTTGGATAAGCTCTACAGCTTCTTTAGAGCAGCCTTCAGCATCTGCACCGAGCTGTGTGAAAACACAAAGGTTGGTGTTCACAAAGAGCTTTGCATGAAGGATGGCTGTTGTGGGGAACAGACTACCTGAACAGTCTTGGAAGATCAAACAGACACGATTTATTAGTTTTAATATCAAAATATTAAAAAATCTACCCTAATCATAAACTCAGGGGCTTTAAGTTACTGCAGAAAGAGACACGAACTTCTCTCTTTAAAAAAAAGAATGTAATTTTGGAGTTTAGAAGCTTGGAATAAGTGGCAATATTAAAATCATCAGTCAAAGAAACCTTGTCTTCAGCATACAAATCTTTTTTCATGTCTTCCCTAAATGCAAATCTTCTTTCATTGCCTTTATGCCAAACCTGAGGAAGCAAACAAGCATGTTCTTTGCCATCCTCATCCTCAAGGGACAGCAGAGGTGCCTCTCCACTTGCTGTCCCTGTCTTAGGGTGAGCTCCCTGCACTGAAGTAGTTGGTCACCACTTCCCTGCCTGAACTGGAATCTGGTGACAGACAAAGTCTGGAACATGACTTTGCATTAGAGAAAATATTATGCTAACTGGCAGGTACTGCAGCTCCCAGCTCAGGACATTGGCTAGCCAGCAACTTAATGCCTTATCTGCACAACTCCCCTCTCTCCCCTAACAAACAAACAAAATAATAACAATAAAAAAGTGCATCGGGTGAGTTAAAAAATGTGAACTTAAACCATACATGTAAGAACATTTAAAAGTGTAAGAATAGCTTTAATTGGTTCCTAATGATGTAAATGAAAAGAATAAGTGTTTTTTTACACAGCCTGTCTAAACCACAGCATATACCAACTGATAATCAGTGTAATTACCTCATTCAGACCCGATTCCTCCTGATTTCTGCAGCATTTAGATTCTGCCTTTGCAGGTTTGCTAAATCTCTCTTCCACCATGCAATACTAATTTTTCTTTGCAGAAAGAAAAATCTTTGTCATGCTTTGTGAGAAACAAAAGCAGGCGTAAGGCGCTGCAGTGATAAGCTAAAAATTGTTCAGCTCTAAAAACGTTGTGAAACAAGGGGGTAAAATCCCAGTGAAAGCTGGGAGTAAGGTTTCCTAATCTTCCACTGAAGGCTTGTAAACGTGCGAGCTCAATACCTCACAGCCCCGTTTCAGTAAATAAAGCCTTAAAAATGTTTTCTTCGGCGTGACTGAATTCCTCCCCAATGTGACCTCAGCATGCCATTCCTCTGTCTCTATCTGCCGACGCAGCAGAGCTGTGACCCCTCACCGCTGACCTGTGCAATCAATACGCTGCTGACAAACCCTTGCAGCAGAAAGGCTCAGTGCGCAAGTTTCTCTCTCCCCATGCCATGGGGCAGAGCAGTTGCTGAACTTTTCCTCAGGCCCTGAGCTATGCATCAGCATGGCTTATCAGGCAATGTGGGCTTCAAAAATATGCTTCCTTGAGCATTCCCAGTCCAGATACATTTGAAACCTGAAGTGGTTTTGCTTTTGGTTGCAGTCCCACTCACTGCTTTCAAGTTATGTGTAGGGTTGACAAGATCTCTAACACATACTATGTATTTTGTGTTGACTTTTGATCCAAATCTACATAACTCAAGTATGCACAAACTGTTGAGGAGTAATATAAATGACATTAGAAAGGGCAGACTCTTATCAGAGACTTCCCCGAACACTGACTTGCAAGATCTTGTCTTAAAGGACCTCATTAAACCAAAAAATTAACACAGTCAATCACAAGCTCCTGGTATAAGACAAGAGATGAAGGCGTGTTGGAAAAGTGCAAATCTTTTAGCTGACTTCCAGTGCTATAAATTCTGCTGTATTGTCACACTGCACATAACAAACAAACAACAAAAAAGGATTTCATTGAGCACTTACATAAGTACTGTATGCCCTTTTTTGAAGAGGTATTTTGACTCAAATGGATCCATAATTTAAAGGTGTTACAATGTATGAGTCCAGCAAGGAGCTGCAGCATGTTTTGATGGAGTACAGAAAAGAGAAAGATCATTCCATGCAGTGCTTACAGTAAACATACTGAAGCATTAATCTAGATATGAGAAACCAAAAGAATGCAAGCTATTAGAGACCAGCCATAAGAATCAGTGCAACCAATTAGCCTGCACAGGCTTTAAGAAACTGAGGGAACGGAAACGTAAGGCAGAGGTGCAAGTACTGAAAAGTAAATTATGAGTATTAAAACTGAAAGAATAACAGTTTAAAGAGCCTAATCCCATGACACCCAAAATGCTTAACAGAGGTAGAGTTTCCCTCTATATAAACAGATCTATTATCTTTAATTGTATATACATATTCTTATATATACACACATAAAACCCAAGGAATGTTTGCAGTGGCTCTTAAAATGTTAATAGCAGCTTGTTAATGCAAGACAGCTGAAACGTGGAAACCCAATAAGCCTGCTAAAATTAACTCAAAATACTACTTCCCATAGTCCAAGAGACTGATTTATCGCTTCTCCCACCTACCATTCAAAAAATGAATTGGTAGCATGATTGCAGTGGTGTTTTGAATTGTTTTGTGATATGCATGATGTAGAACAGCATTAAGGGAGCAGAACATGACACTGCTTTACACAGATCTTTTTCAGTTACTGTAAGCTGAAAGCACACACACTGTCTGCATGTTTCAGGACCCACCGAAGATAAAAATTTACTCTTTGAAGAGCGGTGGCAGCAAAATTGTAGTAAAAGCCCAAACCCTTGAGAAGCAGATTTGGTCTTCCCCATGTGAGTGCAGAGCGTGCAGCCCGGTCCTGCTGGCTGCTTCCTTGCAGCAGCCCCTGCACCAAGC
The DNA here is from genome assembly GCF_054131305.1 of Coturnix japonica. NCBI lineage: Eukaryota > Metazoa > Chordata > Aves > Galliformes > Phasianidae > Coturnix > Coturnix japonica. The sequence goes on from NC_140666.1 coordinate 25,089,603, forward strand.
CCCACCTATGGTTGGGCTATCAAACTTTTGCTCCTTACGGACGCTTCCTAACACAAGAGTGGGAGTCAAACCTCCTGTCTGGAAGCACTTAAATAAATTGGCACCAATGTCCAGCTACAGGCCCCTGCAGCTCAGGAGCAGCAAATGCAGCTTCCAGAGGAGACAAACATCTGTCTCTTCTGCTGTCTGGGCACAGGATGGTACAGCTGCAACGTGCTGGCCAGCACAGGAAGTGGTGCAGCTCTGTGGCAAGGCAAAGATGCCAGCAGCAGCCCTTGGCCACCAGCTACGGTCCTCACCTGACTCACAGTGTGACCCAAGCCACACTGGGCTGTGTGGGCACGGTGCTCTGCCACGGGGACAAGCTGTGGCTCACACAGGTGGAGAAAAACCCAAGCCTCCCTCCACTATTTATTTATTTATTTATTTATTTATCTCGTAGAACTCGCAGGAAAGCCCTTGAGACCCTCCTCAGGACACAGCTGTGTGAAGTTTCTTTGTGGGTTTTGCTGTTTTTTCTTTTCATCCAGATAGAATAAATTGAAAGCAACACTTACGAAGAAAACAAGAACACAGTGTTGAAGAAGCACTATAAGTAGGCAGATTAATAAACAGGATCCTAATTTCTTATCTTTGATGGTATTCAGTACTATTTTAAATATTCTCAAAAGACTCACAAACACACAGAAGGTCATATGTAAAATCCCTGACGAAGCAATTTAATGCTAAATTAAAGCTGAAACTAGGTAAGCCCAACTCTTGGGATCACCAATATTGTTAAAGACTAGAATGGAATCATTCCTACCCAAGAACACCCTGTTTTTCAGCTTTTTAAATATTTATTTCCTAAATTAAGTAGAGTAGGTCTAGCTGGTTCTTACAGCTTAGCAGGAAACAATTCAATTTCCAAGCCAATTGTATAGTGACAGTTGGCTACAATGGTTTTACACTATAAAAAAAGAATGGGAAAATAGTCGTGCATTTCTGAAACACTTCCAGAAAATTTCCTTTGAGAACACGTTCAGTGTAAAGTATACAAACAGGCATTAAACACAAATGTAATTTAATAAACATCCACTCAGCTATATGGTGTGATAAATAGGTAATAAGAATGTAATACAGGCATTTAGTTTTTCAGCTTCCAAAGGAGCTGGAAGCTAAAACAATAATACTTTCATTAGACTCTCCTGCCTGGTATCAAGAGCCAATTTCCACCTATTAATATGGATTTCTATTACCCGCCTTGTGAATACTGTTAACCCATTTATCAAGCAAGAAGCCATACTTTTGTCACTGATTACAAGCCGAAGGGGAACAGAAGGATTGCTAAACCATGTAACACCAGAGCATCAGATTGAATCATTTGACCTAGAAGATAAAAACATTCCACTTACATTTAAAATGTACAACAACAAACAACACCCTGACCCAAGCCCGCTCTTACTACAGCTAATAAGACTTCTTACGGGATCAAACCTTTCTTTGCAGGTCAGAAGAAATAATAATAATAAAAAAATCACTGTCTGCAGACTAATTGTAAACTCAGTGCACATGTAATTAAACACGCCTCATTGGTTCTCTTGATATGTCAATAGTGAGTAGGAGGAGGTTGATTTAACTTAAACGACTCCAGTCTTACTGAACATTTGCCCCTTTCTGTGTCCTCTAAGCAAAGCATCATTTAACAAAACAACCTCAGCCAAATGTGAGGAGCTTGGCATTAAGTGGTTATTATTCAGCTTGCAGCGGTGCCCCAGACATGCCAGGTGCTTTCCCAGCACCGAGGTAGACTGCTCATGGTTTCCCCCACAGAGACATGCCCACAGAGGACAGGGTGCTTCCCCCACGCAGAGGCTGGGGAGATGAATGTGAGGACTGTAGTGTTATGGTGGAGATGACGGGGTGCAGCTACCGATCCTGCACCAAACACACTGCACTCCCTCTGTCCCACAGCAGTCCCTTCTCTTCAGGCCCTGCTCCCAGCCTCACTCAGCAGCCCCTAGTCAGCCAGGGACCTGTCCCTCTTCAGGCATCTTGCTGCTCCCAGGAGGCACTCAGATATTTCATTATTTCTTTCTCTCCACAATGAGTCAGACTGTAAAGATCTCCCCTGTTTCAGGGACAACCCTTTACCCAACAGGTCTGCTCTGTGCACAAGATAAAAGCTCCGCAGCATCCATCTCACCCACTTTCTCTAGAGCAATGACCCAGGAGAAGTACTTGTACTCCTCCCACTCTATGCAGCTCAGATGCCAAAAATACTTCAGATCTCAATCCATAAGGGAGAGTCAGGACATAACGGAATGCAAGCAGTGTTTCTGGAGCTTCAGCACTTACACTTTTCTGGTCTCCATCCAGGGATGGAGATACACGAATTCTTCAAGCAGGATGCCTCAGCTCTGTTTTCTTTATTCCCAGCTGCTGCAGGTCAGCAAACTCAGCTCACCTGACTTCAGCAGACTGCTGTTAGTTTACCCCCTCATCGGGGCATTCTTATTTTGATTGTATTTTGTAAAACCAGCATGTTTCACTTGATACAAATTCCACACCAACTTCCACTCTGAACAACACCACAGAGCATCCTGTCCCACACAGCCCCACAGAGCTGAGGGACTTCCATAATTCCTTCTGAGGAAAGAGTATTTCTCCTTCTTTGAAATCTTGCAGTGATCTTGCAGTGCAGATAAGTCGGTAAGCTGCTGAGAAGCCATCAGGCTGCTCATTACACTCTCAATGAATTCGTATCCAAAGTAATTCTCAGTGGGATACTACGGCTTGACCAACTTTACACCCTTTTCAAAGGACAGGAAGAAGTACTGTGCCTTTGTGAAACAGATTCTGAATTCCTTTCACACTCCTGGGTAGTCATTTTATTCTGTAGTTCACCTTTATGCACACTGCAAGTTCATCCATACCCATCTCTCTCCCAGTGGTCCTTTAATCCTTTTCTGTTCATGTTGTAGCTTAACACAAGGATGGGTGGATTTCTATAAGCCGAGGGCTTGGGAGGCTCTACCAATATGTATGCATGATGCAAGGAAGAAACTTATTTCTGCAGAAAAATCTGAAGTTGGGGTCAGACATTTTATAGTTTAGCCAGATTTTGATAGGAAATATTAGGAATTCATGGGGCTTTTATCATTTTCAACAGCAAGAGGATTAGACTCTAAGCTGACAAGAGCAAGAACATCAATTGTTAAAAGAAATATGTGCCACACTGAAATACAGTAAAGCACCTGAAAGACATAACGTACTGTCTGATAAAAACACTACAGGCACTTCCAAACTCAGCCCAGTGATGGCTTGATGAGTCAGTGCTTCATTTGTCTTACAGGGCCAAAATCACAGAGATTTCTGTACTAACACTGAGAAAAGCAAGAGAAGTGCAAAGAGACATCATGCTTCTAGCCATGGCCGCATGCAGCAGCACTGATCCAAAATGCAGGCAATACACTAAAGCTTTGGCCATGTGACGGAAAGAAACAATTACGAATCTTTATTTGGATTCAAAAATGGTATCCACTGATCTGGCAATACAGATGAAAGGACTTGAGTCTTAATTGCAAAATGCGGTGGCTATTTCTTTCCCCTCCAAACTCAAAGAAAAGTAGAAGTATCAGCTAATAACAAAATTCATCCTACCTCCCTGAGGAAACATGCCCAGACCAAAAGACACCTCAAATTCTGCCTCCTTTTCCCTAAAATATTGAGGGCACCATAAATGCATTTCAAATGAAATGACTTTCTGTACTGAACTTCTAAAACCCTTGACTTTTAATAAGGTTGTGCATCATTTGATTTTAATTACAGATTTTTTTATCCCTTAAATTTGACTAAAAATGATGTGATTTACAAAGCAAACAAGCCAGTTAAACAAAGCTAATTAAATTCACCAGAGACAGCCTCGCTTTTCCCCTCAGTGAGTGTTTATTTCAGCTCCCAGTGCTCTGATAGCTCCTGACAGCTTGCTGGGACACAAGAAAGAAGTAGGTCAGGGTAAGCCGGAATCAGCAACAGAGGATCCCATTAGACAGGCTTGTAGGGTAATACGGAGATCGAGGAAGTGTGTGATGTAGTGACAGTGTTAGAGACACATAACAAACAGCCTGAGGACAGCCTCCAGCAGAACCGGTACGTTTATCTTCTCTCTGCTGTAATGACCCCTCGCATAGCTCATCCAGTGCGCGATTCCTCATACAAGAGGTGCTATACAAACCTCATGAGAAAACCGTAATCCCAGTTTGCAAGATTATGCAGAGCCAGAGGCAACATGGCTGGCATGGGCTGCTTCTCCAAGCAAGGCAACACAGTACTGTGGCCATGGGGTGTCTCATGGAGGGGCTGCGGTGAGCTGATGCTGGGGCTCTCAGTACAGAAAGCCCAGCTCCACAGTGCCATGCAAACACAGCACAAGTGGGTGAAAAAGGCTCTCCTCCTCCTGCCACTGCCCTACGGCCTATGGGAGCAGATCCTGCAATCTGCTGGACCTGTGCTCTCATTGAGGCTCCCAGCTGGAGCTGCTGTGCAAGGAAGAGAGGGCTTCAGAAACAGAAACTGGAGCAATAATGAAAATACAAAAGCAATCGGCATAAAACAGAAAACACTTTATCTCTTCCATTACATTAGGTTGTTTTTTGTTTCGTTTTGTTTTCTTTTCTTTTTAAATGGTATTTTTACTGGACACATGAATATAGCCAAGTGCTTCCTCATGTAATTCCCTCCCGAGGAATATAAGAGTTCTTTTAAATAAGATGCCTTGGCAATAAGAGCAGAAGGCACAGTGCTATAAAGTCCATAGTGTGACATTCAGTCAGAGGCAAGTGGGAAAGCAGAGCCTGCACCCTCCATATTCTCCTGCTCATGCCACTGAAAGTTCAAATTCTCTCAGGCAGGACCTGCCAGCCTGCACATACCCAAACATTTCAATTACAAGAGCCAATTTCTTAGGCTTACACAAAACCTAGAGATACTCTCTCCAACTCCAAACTGTGTAACTCGCATTAAAAAGAGCGAGCGAATGTGTGCTACCCTAGAAAACAGGTAAGCTTGACAGGAACAATTTAAAGTGCCATGGGCATAAACAAACACAATGGAGAAGGCTGTTTTATTTTGTTCAGAGGTTGATGCACTCACTTTGCTTAGACAAGTCTCCAGCAACCACTTTACTACGCATGTGAATTACTTTTCAGAAACGATGGAATTCAGACTGATGAAGCAGCCTGCGTTATTTCAGGAGTCGCACTTTGGTTACATTCGTTTTCGTGTTCATTTGATAAGAGCACATCAGGTTCAGCATCGCTCTCTGTCTTTGTTTCTAGTTGCAGCCCTTCTGCAACACAATTCATCTCCTACGCAAGCAGTACTTCCTGCTCTTCAGGGGTTCACACACTACGGTTGCTTGTACCCACTCACTCTATGACGCAACACATCCCTTTCCTGCAATTCTGACTTAAGCAGACAGTTCTACTGTGCCTGTGAAGCTCTTGTCCTAGTGACACCTATTTGCTCGGACCCACAGCACCCATGCAAAATCCCCACCCGGTCAGACGTCCAAAGCAAGTCCTAAAGAGGAATATGCACATCCAAAAGAAAACATGCACCAAGATAAAAGCATTAAAATAAAGGAAGAAGTCAAGGAGAATGATCAGAGCCTCAGGGCCTGCAAGGAAGGAAGGAAGCTTTTAACAACACTAAAATATAAAATTGATTTGTACACATATTTGATAAAAATCAATACAATTAGCAAGTAACTGAATACTAGAAAGGGAAATTGATTGCTTGAGGGCCCAGAAGACTCAGGGCAATCAGTCCATTCTTCTAGCTCCTCCAGTCTTAATAAAAATTTACTTTTTCATAATCCTTCCTGAACTCTTTGCCCATTAATAATGCTGCTAAATAGCTCTTCTTTTAGCACCATTATTGCAGACCTGCTTGAATTACATTTAGAGGCAGTTCAGAGTGGCGTGTTCTGGCTATTTTGCTATCTGCTGCACAAACCTCCAAGCAACAGCATGAAAGAATACCGGCTAATGAACAGGAGCACGGGAACACTTGAGAAGAGCTTATAAAATTAAGTACCAAAGTTTAAATAAACGGATTACCATAGAATTGATTTGCTACATCAATTTGGCCAGCTTTTGCTGATACACCATTTCTCCCTCCAGAGAGAAGAGCCACCTTTTCAGAACAACTAATTAAATGTTTTGAACAGCGGCCGCACCAGGCGAGCAGGGCTGCATTGCTCAGCCCCTCCCAGCCATTCCTCGGCACTGCCTGAAATCGCTCCTCCATGCAACCTGGGGACAAAATATCTGCTGGGAAGTGAGTTGGGATGGTCGCAGCCCTGCTGTGGAGCAGTGCTCATAAGGTGCTCTGGCACAGATGTGCACTGAACTCTGCAAGGAGCCCTATCCAACTCATACAAATCATTTTTCCACATTCATGAGAACAGCTGCATGCTTAAAATTCAGTAACGTAGTTCAAGCTCATTCTAGTCCACCTCCAAAGGAGCATCTCAAGAAGTCATCCAGAAATCACAATGCTACTTGTATTTCCAGTCTGGCTGGACCACAATCACTGACACATTTTATCAGCTTAAGGAGGGTTCTACACCTCCAGACCCCAACAAGGGGAAGGTGCGGGACCAGGTGCCTCACAGCATCCTTGTTATTTTGTTACTGTAAAGCCTGTCCCACTGTTTCCTCCCAGAAAAAAAGAAACAACAGGATAGAAACACAGAGAGAAACCAGAAATTACAGTTTCAGCACTGGCCTTCTTCGAAACTGAGCAAGGTGCTTTGATCTCCTTGCCTCAGTTTCCCTGCCTAATGAAGTAAAGCACAGATGGTAAAACTTATTTCACCCAATTCATGCATCTCTTGGGAAGATGAAATGCTTGTTCTGTGTAAAGTACTTGGGAGATGAAAGGCATCAAGCAAACATTAATCTTGGTCACCACACCTACCAAGCGGATCTCCAGTACACGCGAGGATTTGTTTTTAAAGAGCCTTTGTGCAATTCAGGAACTATACATTCCTGGAGTAGTATAGCTAAATTAAAGCTAATCAAGAATTCCCCTGTTACTCAGCTTTCATCAGAAGAAAAATGATGCTCCCATTTCAAAAGACAGCCACAGAATGAGTTACATCAAACCAGCTGAAGACCACTTATAGCCTGGCCATGGAGGAAAGAAACTACAGGAGGGTGCCCATAGGCATTCACCTCTGAGCACACACACTGATAAGTCAGATCTTTTCTAATAAGGAAATGCAAAGTGACTCATTTTTCTGCATGTCAGAAGAGAATCAAAGAATCCTTTACACTCCTGCCTGCCTGCATAAACACTCAATTGTGTCTCCTTCCTTTGGAGAAGCTGTAAAAGAGAATACGACTGTCTTTTCAGGCTGACAGAATCCAAAGCCAGCTTATGATCCCAAATTTCATGGGAAGGACGTTTGGGAAGGTGGGTCACTAGCAGCTCATCCCCTCATTGCCTGGATGCACCATGGACATGCAGATGACCCTGGGGGCTGGCCCATGGAAGGCTTACATGCCCTGGGTGCTGCTGCTAATCCATGTGGGATGAGTGCCAGGCTATTAATGTCTTTAAGCAAGATCTGCATATCTAGCCCAGCAACCATCACTGCCCTGTGCAGGAATCAGGTGTGCCAGGTGAAAGCATGGAACAGTGAACGTGGGCAGCATAAGCAGGAGAGCAGGCATGCTGTAACTCCTGGCCTGGGGCTGGCACAGCTCAGGCTCAGCGAGTGCTTGCTCTCGTGGCACACTGAATGGCAGGCAGTGCTTTGCTCAGCCAGGTTGCCCAGTGCTCAGTGTGCACATACAGAAGTCCTACTACTGAAATAAACCAAAGTGACATGGGACTGCGGTCACAGCTGAATCTGGCCCCCCAGCACATCTCTGTGCTACTGCTGGGAGGTTAATTCCTCAAACACAACAACGCAAAGGTACAAAAGCGATAGTACAAAAAGAAATAACAGTTGCAAAATTAAGATAACAACAATAATAAACAAAATAAAATTATATACATAATGTATGTAAAGCAGTGCTGAGGGAGCACACAGTGAGCTGGCACATGGGAAACATTTTCTGTTCAAGTGGAAGCACTTGGAGATGCTGGACATGGCCATGAGAGACCCTCTCTATCTCCATCCTTTCCCTCTTTATATACCTCACCCTGTCCTGGACACCCACCCAGCATCTTCCCCAGCCCATGGCTTCATCCTCCCTCTGGGCCCAGCCCATCCCAGCCATTGCTGCTCTCACCCCTACCATGGCCTCCTCATACCCCAGACCTCTCTGCTGCTCGGCCGTGAGCTTCCTGGCTCTCCATCAGCAGCTCCAACTGCCCCAGCCCAGCCAGTCTGAGCCGCAGAGCTGCTCCTCCTCTGTGTTGGGGCCCAGCAGTATGCATAAACAAGCAGCTATGCAGACACAGAGCCACAGTCCAAAAGGAAATGACCACTGGATATTATTGCACAACCTTTCTTTATAATGAACATGTATTTCTTTAAAATGCGTGCCACCTAATCCCCTTGGCATTGCAAACATGCCCCACAGGGGGGTAATTTAAGTTAATCAAGCCCTGTGCTCCTCACAAGGCGTAACAGTTTGTCTCGCTGTGTTTTGGGGAGCAGATGGCAGAGCCCAGCACGAAGGCCACAACCTGCTGCTGCTCCTGGTGTGATGACCAGCAGAGGGATGTTCTCTGGATGAGTTGAGGGCTGCAAAGGGGTGAGCATTTTACATCCTGATCTGACAGACATGCAGCCTTCAGTAGAGATGCTCCAAAAGGACTGGCAGGCAGCCACCATCGGCCATTTACCGCTTGCTTACCACTGCTGCCACTCTCAGATATGATAAAATTAAAGCTGCTGGCTTGCATAAGACTTCCAGTAATTAGATCATGTCTTATCTTCACAAGCAACAACATCCAAAATCAGTTCCATGCAGGCAAGTAGCAAAGTGTTTCTTACACCACAGCACTTGACACTGGTACTGTAGCTCACATTTCTTTGCACGCTGTCCTGACAAATGACTTCAGGCTGTTCATAGCTGGGCACATGACTGCTAGCAACTGTTCAGAGAGGCTGAATTGGAGTTCAAACTCTCTCTGTGGACAGTCAAATGCTCAGTATCTGGTTGGATTTATTTGGGGTGGGGTGAAGGGTGAGAAGAGCTGTCAGGAGGAAAAAAAACAATCTGTAGAAGATGTATAGAGCTAAAAGGATTTTAAAGCAAGGACAACTAGGACTGCCTAAGTCAAGCTTTTCCAGGCACATCAGAATGATTGAGAAGGGGAAGCAACGTACAGTTTAGCCTGCAAAATTCAAGATCTTTATAATTCATAACTGACAGAAGACACACGCTTCTCCTTCAAAACACAGAGCACACCCCATAGCACCCAGCTGCTGGCAGAGTGCATGGGGAGCATCCTCACACCCACCGACTGGTCCCATGTCAGGGCTGCCCCCAGGCAATACTGGGGTAGCATTTTGACAGCAGCAGTGTGCAGAAACACTTCACAGTTATTAACTTGTTTGGTTTTGATTGCTGGATCAGTTCCCCCATTCCCAAGGCACTTAGATTTACTTTTTTAGCCTAACACTACAAAGTAGTCAAATCACTCCATTACAGCTGACAGACTTCAGGAGCCCTAAAGGGGAGGGGAGAAAAGCATCAGGAAACACATCTACATTTTCTCTTACATCTTTCACACTTGCCCTCAGCTTCAGATTCTACTCATCTACATCTCTGGAATTCAAGAACACTGAACTTCAACTGACACAAGAAGTTATTTGAAGATGCACAACTTTCACTTGAAATTAAGGCTGATCTACCTTCTGGGATCAGGGACTAAGATTCACTTCTCATAAAGATGGAAAGCGTGAACACACTCTCTTTTCTGCTTTAAGTCAAACACAAGTGTTGCTACAACCAAGAAAACATCCTCCTGATGCAACGTAAAGCTCAAACCAATCAATCCATACAGAAGATGAGGAGATGAGATGGAGAAGTCAAATATGCCTTTGTGCCCTTCCGTTGAAGGTGCAGAACAGGTAAGAATGGGAAGGCAAAGAAGATGGTACAGAAAGTCAAGATTAGTATGTAAACTGGGGGGCAGGGGGGAAATGCACTCATTCAGTTGGATTTTGACTATGGCTTCAATAGTCTACAATATTACTGCAGTAGTACAATTTCTTTTCAGTTTTATGCAGAGAAATAAAAAATACTAAAGATACATTCATGATGTAGAAGGCAAAAGGAAACTTTTGGATTAAGACAAACTCCAGTGTCCTTGTCTAATGCTCCCCAGTGCAAAATTAGATAGAAATTACTGCTTGCATAGTCCTGTGTGTTTAAAAATAATTTGAATGACCCACTGCTTAAAGCATGGAAAAGGACCTCTGTTATTATAAACCACACACATTTCATCTTTAGAATACACTCAAACTGACAGGGTAAAGCATAAAAAAGTTTCCCCAAAAGATTTTTTTTTTTTTAATAGAGAAAAAACAGCAAAACACAACTTAATGGAGCCTGCGATCAAATCATCTTACAGAGTTTGGCCTCAGTACACCAACAATGTCAGGCATTTCAATGCAGTAGCATCAAAACTAGATATTTACTAATATACTAACATACTAATATACTTTGGTAGTGAGTAACCCTTTGAAAAGGGAGGAACAAAAATTCCTTTTTAATGAGTCACCATTTGGCAGACCGAGATCAAAACCTTTTGCCTGTATTTCTGACTGCAGCGCTGTATATACTTGAGGTTTTCCCAGTCTGTGCGACTTTATTTAAATCAACGGAGTTAATTAAGAAAATAAGTAAGTTAGAAGAACAGGAAAAGTCAAGTCCTTCAAAGTGGCCGACAACCAGCATAACCTACCAGGTTACTGAAATACCAGATGAATTCAGAAACTATTTCTATATATAAACTAGGAATCGTGAAGATCCCAGTAGGATTTAAAGTAACCCGTCAAAGCAAAATGAAATTACACTCAGTATCCATTCTGATAACCACATCAAATGCACGTTGTGTAATTGTTCTCAAGCTAATGCAGCTGCGTGGGGAAAAAGCTTCTAGCGTGTGAGTGGAACTGCGTATGATGGATGGCTTCATAAAAGATTCATTTGTTTACCTTTGCCCAGAACTTCTATGAAGATGTGGGACTGAAAATGAAACGTTAAGATACGTCCATGGGAGTAGATGCCATTTTTGTCTTTAAATATTTTCTCTCTCCTGTTTTTCTTCTCTCCAAATTGTGAAGTTTCAGTAAGATAAAGATACCATAACATGATTTCAGGAGAAAAAAAAATCCACTTCCTTAGCCAAGACAAAGAAATAAAACTATCATTCATAGCAAGGAGGGACTCAGGGTAAGATACACTTCCTTTACTTTCAATATAATTTCCAGCCATGTGAAAAGTCCCAAGAGACCTCAGCTAGCTACAAGTATTCATGCTTTGCTAAATATTTATCTAGTTAACCTTCACACTAAGCAATCTTAAGGTAAAGCACCGCTATTCCCATTTTACAATGGACACATAAGAATTTGGGAGCTGTTTACTCCAAGAATTGTCTCCACCTCCAGAGATCAGCGGGGCTGTAGGCATTCAAAAAAAAATATCTAACAGTTCTGAAATTCACAAAGGCTTTATAGAGGCTTGGCTTCTACCTTAGGAAATCTCCAGATTGTTATTTCAAGACTCATATCCACAGAGCAGGAACCTGCAACCTGTCCTACACTGCTACCCAACCACTCTCCACACCGTGCTGCCACTTTGCCAAACCACCAAGGCCCTTACACCTGTTGATCTCCATTTCTGTTCAATTTATTTGTAGATCAGAAGCTGTTAGTTTAAATAATTACAGCAACTGGTTATAATTTGGGAATTTGGGAGAACTGAAGAAAGAATTCAGAGAAATAACGCAGCAGAGAGAATCAATCACCCATCTCGTTCCATTAGTCTTTTGGCAATCCCGTGTCACTGTTGTTGTGAGCCTGGGTAACGATGCCACATTAATCCTCCTTTTGAGAAAGGGACTACAAGCTTTGACTCTGTAACTGTGTCCTACCTGACCTTGGGGAATCTTTGGGGAAAATTTCCCATCAAATGCACTAAAAGCTTTTGCTGGAGGAGAATTAGTTGGGCTGCGTTTCATACAATACATGACACAAAATACCACCCGTCTTCTGTTTTCACTAGAAACAAGTTGCCAGTGTGTAATCAACAACTCCACACACTGAACGCTGTGTGAAAAATTGCATTTTTGAAGCGGTGTCAATAAGTCTGCTCAGAGGTGATGGACATGGGGCAGAACAAAGAGGCAGCCGCTGGATCTGGCCCATATAATGACAACTGCTCTTTTAAGGAAGTGCTCTTGAACTGAAGATAGGCTGCATTTCCCAATCCAAACATCCCCTGATCCAAATGAAAATAACACTTACTTGTAAACATTACAGAATACAGAACTCGAAAAGATGAAGTTCTTTATATGTTTCATAACAAATCCAGACTCCTTCCCTTCCTTCCAGACCAGACACTACTCTCGATGCAACGTGCAATACTGTCTTTCTGATACCAGTATGAGCAGACAGAAGAGGACATATGGCCTTTTGTACTGTTCCCAACATGCCGCATGTTACAGGAAAAAGGAAAAAAGGAAAGAAAATCATTACCCAGGCTGGAATAAACCCAGGCCATCTTAAAGATTTGTTTGTTGCAATTTGGAAGACCTTCATGGGAATACCAACCAACTATTCCTGAACACCTAATCCCAACCCAAAATGGTCGCTGGGTATCCAGTGCAAACCACGCGTTAATGGGCGTTAATGGGGGATATCTCTTGCTGATACAATCCTTTCAGGTACTTCTCTGCAACTAAGTATCATCTCTGTCACTGTGGCTAAGACTAACAAGTTAACAGCACTATTTACACTGGTACTGTTGTATCATTAGAAACAACAAGATTATGTACTTTAATTCTAATGCCAGCACAATTATTTTAACACCAAGTGTGTTAGATCTGACTCTATACCCCCTAAATTAATTTCAGAGTAGTGGCTAAATAAAATGACATAGTTCTTTGTGCTTTTGTTACAACATGCTCATGTGCAGCAAACTGTGAAAAAAAAATGTAGTAATTAGAGGTTAAATTAATCCCTGACAGACAGGCAGCTTAGCATAGCTGGGCTCTCTGCAGAGGACAGAAAGCTTGCCAGTCTTCTCCAGTTCTGCACAAAGCACAGACGAGATGGCAAGTGCATCCTGAGCACAAGGGGAATTCTGGCATTTGGAGCAAGCCTTCCAGTAGCCAATGCCAACACACAAATCTTGCAATGAGCACTATGCAGGCTCTGAGCAAGCAGGGCTGCATACTGCCTGATCAGGATCAACCACTTGACGTTAAAGAGAGGCTTTCGCACAGCAGAACAGGCTCCTAACTGCTGGATAATCCACCTCTGGATGTTAATAAAGTGAACAATGGCATTATATTGCACAACACAACTAGAAGAAGAAGGAAGCTACCTTACTTCTGATTTTGATGCAGGCAATGGATTTAATTGCCCACAAGAGAGTACGTATGCTGTGTTATTTTGAAAACAGTAACCAGGTACATCCTGGGTAGCTGTAAGTCCCAAACCTACATGGTGTTTCATTCTAGAGAGAAAGAAAAAGAACTTCCACAGAATTGCACAAGCAAAACTATGCGAGAGACAAAGAGTCAGCCCAATCCCTTTGATGAGATCCTTTAAGCATTTCTGCTTGAGTGTGTTGACAGAAGTAAACATTTTTCCTGCCTTTGTAGCCACAGCAGGATAGGAGCAGCCAGCTTCCAAGCCCACATGAGAGCAGCAGCCTGCTCTCAGGGAACAGAGCTGAGAAGTCCTGCTGTGGGAATGGGGCACCCATGGAGCCTGTCTTGTGGACACATATACTGCACCTCTCCTAGGGGACAGTGTGAAAGCTGGTGTCCTCCTGGCTGCCACTCAAGAGCTGTGCTGCCGTGGGGTGAAACAATAACCTAGTTAACACCCTCCCCTGCAGAGGTAATCCATACCATGGCTGCGACAGGCTGAGCCCCAGCTGCCCCTGCCTGAGCTAGGAAGTCAGGCAGGCACCACAGTCACAGCAGCATAAAACTCTACTGAAAAAAAAACCAAACAAACCCAAAAACAAAAACAAAAAAAAACTACCAAAAGCAAATGAAGAAAACACTTAGAAAAGCAAAACACGGGGATGGCTGAGATTGCAGATCAGTGTGGGAGTGCATTAACAGTGCTGGTATTTCTGTACTACCCGGATCATCAATTATTAACAAATTAGGACATGCCTTATGGGGTGCTTATGCAACACTTTATCAATAACACTGCCAAGTCCCTTTCAGGGGAAAGCAAAGCGAATTTCAACAAGTCACAAAGTGACGCCTGCCCCTGGATGGGACACATTGATGAATTCTCATTTTCCCCTCCTCAGCACAGTGATGGACCTGTAAGGAGCAATTCCAGCCAGTCCAGCACCCTGCTGGAATGGCAGTCTTGAACCAGGTCAGCGTGCACTGATGCCTTATGGCATCACAGCAGCAGCGCTGGGAGGAACGGGCCCAAACCCCACATCCCTCTCCTGGGGACACGACTAGCCCCAAGGACAGGCCCTGGCATTGTATGCCACCTGCCAGCTGATGCCTGGGCCAGGGAGGGGAGAAGCCTGCAGCTCTCTCCCCCACTTTACCCTTTAGGGGTAAAGCCGTTCCCTCATAGAAGGAAAGGATCCACTATAAATGCAGCCTACAATGTCACCTTCCCTCATCCTGCTGTTTCTGCCTCTTTTCCTTCAGCATGCAAGAGCGAGCAGGGTGGGGAGGACAAAACAACCCCACTTACCTATTCGAGGGCCCAATACTTAGGTCCTTAATGCCAGGTTCAAATCTTTGTGTCGCCCAATGGTAAGTTCCACTACACTGTGCTGGTCCCTGGCAGGAGAAGCAGCACTGTGTTCTGCACCTCCTGATGAGCACATGCTGAAGCATCCAAGCTTCACACCAAGCCAAGCACCACCAGCAGCTTCTGGGACCCGGCATGTAAACGTGCACAAAATGAGCACTTGCCTCTTGAAGACAAATAACCACTTATTGACAAATTTTCTTCCATTTGAAACAAGAAAATGATTATCAGTGAGGAGGCTTCCCAAGAGGAATTAAGACTCTTCATAGCACATTTGCATTTGCTACTTATCCCCTCCCTGATTGCATCACTCCATGTAGCACAACTGGTGCCTGGGAGGTGATGGAGTCACAGGGCCCTGCATTCATTGTCGATGAGATGCTCATTTTGAACAGCCTTAGCAGCCCAGGCCATAGCAAACCACAATGAAAGACAGTGGAAGAGACGGATATAAAGTAAAACCTTGAACCGACAAAGACGTCAGTTCCGTGCCAAGTGCTAGCAATAATAATAAAGATCACAGGAAGGAGGCTGTGATGGCAGCACAGAGAATTCTGCAAAGTTTCCCTTTGAGCTGCTGGCAGCCCTGAAATGGGTCACAGAAAGTCAAAACCACATTATCGATCACTGCCTATTCTGCAGGTGTGTCCGTCTTCTTAATAAAAACGCTTTTGCTATTTTCACGTAAAGCAGAACAATATTCCAGTCCCTTCCAAAGTCCCATGAAATCAGAAACAATGCTAATGATGGCGACACTAAATGCCTAAACAGTCCCTTTACATATTTTTAAGCAATTAGTTTTAGGGGTGAAAGAAAACAAAACTCATTATGAGTACACAAGTATCGCACACATTTGGCACTTCACAACCATCTTCTAAAGTTCCCCTTCTAAATTACCAGTGAGGGTGGAAGTCCCATACAACTGTAGTACCCAACATCTGAAAAAAATTAGAGCAGCCCCAACTCTGCTTTGAGCTGTATAAAAGAACAGTCGAAAAACTTACAGTTGACTGGTGCTACCTAGGTTACCCATCAATGGCATTGAAACTGGTATATTATTAAGAGAGGTGTATGATGGGAATTGGTTTATTGTGCTGATCCATAGTAACCAGCTCCCGTTCGTCCATCATTTATCTCTCTCACCAGCGACATATGGGTTTGTCTATTCACACTCTCAGCATTCTCTCTGCTCCAACAAACAGTCAGCCTTTTCTGCTGGGATAAGGAGATTTTTTAGTTACATCCATTATGTGCGTATCAACATTTATGGCAGGAAGATAATTGCCAAAGAGCTCAGGGGGATAAAAGCTCCCTCTTTATAACACAAACTCCCTTAAAAAAAATAAATAAAATCAATATTGATATAAAACAGTTCAACATGAAGCCTTGCTCTGTCTTCTGCTTCTTTCAGTTGGAAATACTTCTTTCTTTTTTAATACCAAGTCAAACTGGAATGTCATGTAGAAAGATTTCACAGTGACTTAAACGCTCTTCCCATACAGGAAAAAAATAGCAGTGTACAATATTAATTGTTCCTTAAAGAAGTAAATGGCAAACGTGTCAGATACAAAGAGGGCTCCTTGGAGAGGCGCTGGCAGCATTTAAACTGATTTAGCTCTCTTTATTTGGGGACCACATCAATTAGCAGGGAATTGTAACTTATAATCGCCTTCTCCTAAAGGCTGAAAAATGCTGACATCTCAGAAACAGCAGGCACTAGGGAACAGTGAAACCTGGGGATCCTGCCTTCCCTCCTAGTCAGAGGTTCTGACAACCCCCAGTTTGGGCAAGTCCATTTGAGGTGGCTTTTGCAAACTTACTTCACCTTCTCATGGCCACATGCTCGTGAAAGTTATTTTAAGGATACTTCCATGGAAGCAACAAGCAGCAGAGCACATTTATCGATTAAATGACAAGGAACCAGTGAGTAGCACAGCACATCACCTATGGGATGGCTGGGGGAGCCCTCTCAGTGCTACCCCTGGCCTTGGGTTGCCTCCTGCCCTTACCCCAGTGTGGTGGGGCAGCAGTGCTGACAGGCACCTGGGTTGGGAGCTCTTGCAGTGTCTCGCATCCATTTAGAAGGCATCTGGCACAACAGCTCCTAAACCCATTTAAAATCTCTGCAAGCTACGTTACAAAGGTACTAATGAGATCGGTGCAAAAATTAGAACTCAGTTCAGTGACACGCTGTATTCACAAAACGCTTCCACCTGTGGAGCAGGAGGCCATACAAGAGAGTTAATATATATAACTGTCTCCTGTAACTACTAATCTCCCCCCAAATCCTTTAACAACTGCATTGGCTTTAAAAAAATCTGGGAGCCTTTGCAGGTTCAAACCACGCAGTTACAAGGGACTACAAGTGAAGCCCTGTCCATATTTGCTTTTCCAATTGTGAAGTTTTAGTTTAAAGGATTAAAAACAGAGACAGAAAACCTCGAGATAAAAAACAAAACATAACAAAAACCAGCCCAAAACCTCCAAAAATAAGATGCTAAATTCCATTGGGGCTGCTCGGTTCTAAGCATTAAGCAGCTTTTTACCCGCTAGAGAGGAGCAGCCGAGCGCCTGTTACCTGCCTTACAATGCACTCTATTTGTTTTCTATCCCTGAGCAACAGACTATTTCCTGGTTCAGTTTAAAAACTCAGTGACGTTCCAATTTCAGCCCACACATGTGTGTCACTGTCAACGTCAGTGGCAGGAAAACATTAGAAGTCACCCCTTGCTAATGCTTTCCTAACATGGAATTTCCTTGTATCGCTCTCCCTCAGCCCACCTCCTCCCTCCAAGCTGAGAGCATCTTTCCCAAATTGCTCCCCCCCCCTCCCCACTCCAAACATATGGCAGCGAGAGAGAACTGAAAATGGTCAGTGCCAGGAGCAGATCGTTGCTTTTTTGGGTGCCAGCGCGCAACTTCCTCGTGCTGCTCCAGCTCGCAGCACCCGGTAACGCCGCTCGGAGGGCTGAGGGGGCGGGGGGCAGCTTGCGGCAGGGGCCGGGGGGGCGGCAGGTTTAAGGCCGTCCCGGCTGCCCCCCACCGGAGGCACCATATGGCGTAGCCTCACGTCGGCGGCTTTATTTCTCCGTCAGCTCGCCCCGTAGGAGGAGGGGGGAGGGAAGGGGGAAGCTCCGGGGGGGGGGACAGGCCCAGGCCGTTCCGTATTACCGGGGATTACAGAACCGAGAGAGGGAACACTCGCGTTATATAACGGGGTGTTACGCCCCAGCGGCCGGGAGCTGCGGAGAGAACAAGCCGTTCAGTGCCGCCCGTGGGTCGGAGCGGAGCGGAGCTGCGCGGCGAGGGCGGGCGGAGGTTACTCTCCCTCCTCCCTCCTCCTCCTCCCCCCCCGCCTCGGGACCGCCTCGTGGCGCTCCGCCCGGGGCTCCACCGCCTTCCGACGGGGCGCGGTGCGGCCATCACGCGGCCGCCGGGGCAGCACCAAGCGGGTGGCTCCGCGGCGCCCCCGCCGCCGCTCCCTGCCCACGGCGGGGCTCCGCCGCCGGCCCCCGGGAAACAAAAGCGGCCTCGGAGTGCTTTGTTTCGGGCTGGCGGCGGAGAAGCCCGGAATGAAAGCGAAGCGCTGCCCTTCGCCGAGCGACCGCTCCGCGCGGGGCCTCGGCGTGTCACCCCGTGACAGCCCTCGCCGGCCGCGGCCGAACAAAGCCTCCGTGCCCCGGCCCCGCCGAGCAAAGGCCCGAGTCGCATAGCGGCGGAACGTCAGCCGGCTCCGTGCCGGCGGGCGGAGGGCAGCGGAGGGCAGCCGAGGCCGCCGGACCCGGTCGGGGAGCGCCTCGGGCACCCTGCGGGCGCTCCCGGTCGCGCTTTCCATCTCGGGACGAGAACCCGGAGCAGTCGGAGGCGCAGGGCAGCGGCACCAGCAGCACCAGCAACACGCGGTCGGGTCTCCGCACGCGAACGGTCCCGGGAAAAGCCGCACGCACCGCGTCCCGCACCTGGGGCTGTCCCTGCAGCCGCGCCGGCGCCCAGCCTGCGGCCGCGCTCCGTTCGGGAGAGCACGGAGGCTGCTGCGGGGCTCTGCTGAGCCTTTTGTTCCTAATCCTGACGATATAACGCGTGCCGCAGGCTCCCAAAAGAACCGGGAACGCCGCTGCTAACGCAAATACCGGGAGTTCTTAAAAAAAAAAAAAAAAAAAAAAAAAAGAAAACGCAGCTCAGCACCCGGCGCTTTACCCTTCGTGCGACACCTTCCCGGAGGAATCTCCGTGCGGTGACGGCTTTACTCTCCTTTGCCTGTTCTGACTTTAAATTAGAAACCCCCGGCCGCCCGTGCAGACGAGCCGCCGGCGTTCACGCAACGCCGCCTCGAGCTGCGACCGGTGTCCGGCGCCGCTCGGCCCCGTCCCGTGCACCGACCTGCTGGCGGTGACACCGTCCCCTTGGTGCCCTACCCGCCGACACATCCCGGCCCCTGGGCCCGCAGCACCCGCAGAGCGCGGTGGAACCCTCGGCCAAGTTCTCGGGCTCCGCTCCGCCGCCGGCAACTGCCCCAAAGCGCCCCCGAAAACTTTCCCTGCCTGCCCGGCTCGGGCCGCGGGGTGCCCAGCTCTTTCAGCACAATCACCGACTTCCCCGGCCGTATCGATTTCAAACACTGCTTACCGGAATATGCGGCTCCATGCGTGGTGCTTCTACCCGCTGGGAAACCAGCAGCATCTTGGAGTGGGGATCAACCGGCTTTTAGATCCACTTTGGCTGTATTTAGCAAAGCCCGGCACCGCGGAGGACTCGAAGACTGTTTTCTCCTTTTAGGTTCCAGACAAGTTCATCCTGGCGTTGCAGTTTGCTAATGATTCACTGTCTGTCTCAATCTGCTCGCTACATTTCCATCAACCCACAGCTTCCTCACTTAGAAGGTGGAGTTTGTGGGGTTTAAGTTACTGATAGGCATATCTAAGTGCTGTGTCACTCAAAGAGGAGGAGACACACACACACTCACACACACACTCTCACACACACCGCTCCGGGCTTAAAGGGGAAGCGGCGCTTTCCTCTCTTCAGAAGCTGGAAACCTCAAAGAGCCAAGGAAATTTCTTTTTCATGTACATAATGGCAAAAATCCGGCAGCCTGTGGACAGCATTTTAACATGCAAAATGCTGCTGAGCATCTTTAGAGCCTACTTTGCAAGGCATCAGTTTCATGTAGTGCAAAAGTAGGCTGGCTCCAGAAAACACTGTAAATGGATTGAATTATTTCCCTGTCGTCCCCCCCCGCCCCTCCCCCACACACACACAGAAACACAAATCTTAGTGTACAAATCACTGTGAAGAGACCCCGGGGTGCAAAGAGCAAAAGTGTGATCTCCTTTCTTCATACCATGACGATACAATATTCTGCACTCTGAACAGTCATAGAAGGGTTAAACTCACCTCACACAGGTGAACCCAGGTTAGCAAGAAGGAAGCAGCAGAGTTGTTTTATTTCCCTGCTTTGTGCTGTGCACATATTTCTGGAGACAGGTCCAAATCCAAACAGAATTCTGCCATAAAACCACTCACCTCTCTGCCTGCAAACACACCGGTTACCAGTGCAGCCTTGGGTTGTTCATTCTGATAGACCACCAGCTGAAGGCTGAGAGCCCACCCTCACCTCTCCAGCAAACTGCAGGCAGTCAGGAGGGCAGGTGAGCCTGTGAATAATTGCTGGCATCATTTCATTACCTTCCTAAATCTGACCCTCCTGTCCCACTGTCCTGGAGGTGCTGGAAGCCCTGTCCCATACACTGACAGCAGATGAGAAGTGGGAGACGTTGCACCCCTGCTAATGAAATGGCTGATTTATACCAGCCATAAAGTAGAACTAGTTGAAAATTATAGCCTACAAAGTTAAGAACTTATTTTAATAAAATCCACTGACTATGCCCAAATGGAGGTTATTGGAACCAGGTTCTGGCCTCACTTTCCTGAAACATTTCCATCCAGCAGTGATCTTCAACTTGCACTTGGGTTATAGACCAAGCCCATCTTTGCATGTTTCATAACAACCCTGAGCTAACAAATATCAGCAATATCAGCTCATCAGCAGGGATACATCTGCTTGCACCTTTGCTCACACCTCTAGCTCATACATAAAGGTGTGGATGCCAGGATTCTTGTGTTTGCTGGCAGAGGAAGCTGGGCTCATCAAGCACACTGTGTGCAGAGGATGAATGTGTGGCTGATCTGTGCCATGCTTTCACACAGGACCTGCAGCACACACTCATCATCTGTCTGGAAGCTTTGGAAAACCACGTCACTCATGACTCTTCCCAGTCACCTGAAGTTCGTGACAGACAGCAGAAGTTGTAAGGACAGTAATTTGCATGGTTTGCCATGGGAAGCTGGGACAAAGGGCTTCCCCAGATGGAAGCGACATGAGTGGGGTTACTCAGCTGTAGGAACCTGGGCTGTACCTGCTTGTGCATCATGTTGCTGTCTAAATTCAGTTGTCTGGGGGATCTGCTTGTCAGATGGTGGCTTGCGTCCTCCCTGTGAAGGTGGGAGATGATTTGAGTCCCTGTACACTTGGGTGGGAATGGAACTGACACGGAGCTTTTCGTCAGCCTGAAGCTTTAATATTCACAGAAAAAACATCATTTGCTTTGTTCATTTCATACAAGTGGGGACATTTATTTCCCAGTGGAGATGCTAAATATTGCCTGTGCCATGCTTGCTTTGCAAGAGGCCCCAAGACAGTTGGGATGGGCTGCGACAAGGCCAAGGTGAGGGCAGAGGTTTGCATCCTGCAGGGCAGTGCAGGCTAAGCAGGTCCAGAGCAGAGCCCCTGGGTGGCCATGCTGTGGGACTCCTGAATGCACTCCTGGAATCAGCACAGATGGGGAATTACAGTGGGCATGGGCTGCCCCACTACACGTCTTGTTCACCAAAGGGAGCAGCAACTGAGCAGTGCAAGGGCTGGTCACAGATTCACTCAAGGATTCGCGAATTTCTCAGCAATCCAAAAGCAGATGGATGGAAACAATGCAATGCTTGCTACTTGCATGTTTTTGACCGGCAATCGAGTAAAATCAATGGCTTTGTCTGAAAAACATTTTGAGTGTATGTTTACTGGAAGCTAAAACTCAAAGTACAGCTCTTGGGGAGTGAAACTGCATGAACTGCAAGATAAATACACAGCTCTTCACCAGCTGAGACAAGAGATTGTCCTAATTCTGCCCCAAATACAAAGACTTAGCATGTGAGAATGAGAGGCAAAATTCAAGGGAGATAAGTGAGGTGGTGCTGTGTGGTGTCAGGAGTTGGACTCGGTGATCCTGCTGACCTCCTCCAACTCAAAAGATTCCAAGATTGTATGATTCTATGTACGAATTAGATTTGCTCCATTCCAGAGTAAAGGTAATTATTAGGCTGAATATAAGCAGGACCATAAGTAATAAAATCTTTCATTTGAGAGCAGTTGACTACAGTTTCAATATGGCCTTCCACTGATTTGGACACAAAAGAAGAATGCAGCTGATGATGGCAACTTTGGCATTGGTAGATGCCAAATTTCTTATTTACATGAGTGCCCACAAAAGAACATATGGGTGAAATCACCGAAGTATGGACTGACATGCTAACATGTCAGTGAACTAGTTTAGGAAGTTATATAAATCAAAGTGAGTGCTGAATTTGTCTCCTGCTTGAAAAATAGACAGAGCTCTAAGCAGAATCTCTGTGCTTAGCAGTTATGAGTTGGAAACACCGTCGGTAATTTCTCTGTGCTTCTGCAATAAGTTGCACAGCATCAAATATCAGCTCGTATTGAAGTATAGGTTAAAGCCATGCTGTTAATGTCTGCTGGCTTGCCAAATGCTTGTTCCAAACTGATCTGCTTTGAACTTATGCTTTAAATACAGAAATCAATTGTTTGCATAGGTCAAAAACACACTTAAACACATGCTTAACATTGTGTATGACTCTCAGAAATGGAAGGGATTACTTGAGTGCTTAGGTAAGTACGCAGATATATGTCTGCACATCGGCACTGGTGTGACTTGCTTTCATGAGGCAAAATCCTACAGCCGTACTGACAACTCACTACCCAAGATCTTCTTGGGTAAACATAAGTCTGCTGATGTCATCCAGGCCTTTCGTTTTCACTGGTGTGAACTCTGGCCTGCAGGTTTAGCTCTGTAGTGTCCTGACTCCCTGCATCTTTGCTTACTCTTGGGCCATACAAAGTCACAATGCACTTGGAGTGCAGATCACCACCAGGATGGAGGGTAGGAAGCAGTGCTAGGTAAATATCAAATACCCCGTGTGCCTTCTTCAAGGTCAAAATATTCTTTGTACAGGACTCACCGTCATCTCATTTCTCTCTCAGCTAATAAGATACAGATAGAAGCGGATACAAGTGAAAATAATATGACAGCAACAATAGATCAAAAACTTTTGCTAATTGATGGCGTTTCCCAGTCTCTGATCTGTGCACACATCCCACATGCCTAGCAGGGGCTGGCGGTACTGGTCTGATGAGCAAATGTGGACAGGTGGCATTTGACAGGTTTCCATATTAGTAATGGGACTGTGCAGTGGGGCACCTCTGTGACTCCAGTACCCGTCTGAAAGCAAGCCATCACCAAAAGGATGCAATAATATGAAAAATGTGTAGCAGTAATTCTAGATTCACTGTTGCCTAACTGCTAGATCACACAGCTCATATGCATGTGCAGTGATCAGGGACATAGGGGTCGCACTCAGCTCCTAATGAAGTGAACAGAAAAGGAGATTCTGGTCCATACCTGATGCAACTGACTCCAGTTGATTTAAATATCTAAATCTGCAAAAATTGTTCTATATTCATTGTTTTTAGAAGACAGAATCATATAATTTTCCTTCCCTCAGGAAACAAATATTCACCTTTCTTCCTTAATTTTCCTTTTCATTCCCAGAAAGATCCTCTCTTCACTAGAGCTGCTGCTAGATTTTAAAGTAGTCTCTGTTTCGTGACTGTCAACTATTCTTTCCATGCCAGATACATGGCAAAGTTAGATATTCCTCAACTCAAAACAATCTACATGAATATTCATAAACTACCTGATGGCAGAATTGGCCCTGAGATTTAAAACCATAAAACCCACAGAAGCAAATGTTGCCCCTTTCCCTTTGTCAGAGATCCCTTGGATCAAGCACAGAAATTATACTTTTATGCCGTTGCCAAGAAAATGCAAAACCAATGCATGTAACATCCCATGTTCAGTTTATTAAAGAGAAGTGCCTGTAATGACACGATACTCAGCCAGACTAGGATGTTGCCAATGTCAGTTTGTGATTTACTAGAAATTATTGATTTCAAATCTTGGTTTCCCGGGGCTACCGAGCATATCCTGTCATATGAATATGCATCCGTTTGCTAGCGGCTGCAGCCTTGTGTAAGAAGTGTGTTGTCTTAACTGGTGTCAGGTTTCTTGAGCCAAAAAAATAAAGCTCTCCTCCCCTTCAGTGCAGGAACGCAGATCAGCTTTTAAGTCAGGGTTCTGTGCCCAATACAATCTCTGCAGCAGCTCTGGCTCCCATCCAGAATTTTACGTTTTGTTTTGAAAATGCATAAGAAAGCACTGTCCTGAGAAATTGCATTCCCCCTAAAGAAAAGGGCTCACGAGATTTAAATTGGGAGGTAGTTCCAGCCTCAGACTTCTGCGACTTGTCCTGTACACAAAGCAGCAAGTTGGACCTTAACTCTGTTGAGGTGCAGATCCGTCATGGGCAAGTCACACAACACGCAAGTGCAAAGGGCTGGTGGGGACAGTAACTCACACTTCATTACAGGCAAGTGTGACGGCTGAATTGCCAGCACTTGGAAGATCTGTGCTCTTTCTGCACTGGGAGTCTGGGCACAAGCGCCCTCTCAGCTGAAGCCTGATGTCCTCCTGCCCATTCATCGCACCTGGCTGCACCCTTCTTCTGTTTGGCCCTCCCACTCAACCTTCCTCCCAGTCCTTCAGTTGTGCCTTCATGTCTAAACCCAGCTCCCATCCCCAAGGAAGCTCTCTGGGTTGGGGATGGCTCTGCCTACCCTGCTGCCTGGCTGTGCCACGCTGCCCTGTGCAGCTGTCCTGTGCTCCCTGACCACTGATGGGGGCTCTGGGAGCAATGGGAGAGCCCATTGTGGTGCCGTGATGGCTGTCATTGGCTGCTTCTGGAAGTACTACGGCATTTGTGGGATCTGGTGAAAGACGCTGACGCTTGTGCTGTGTGCTGCCTTTGGTATAAGCCCTTCTCAATGTTCACAGCATGTTTTTGTTTGTATGTTTTTCTCCAAAACAGAAATCTCTTCTTTACCATCACTTTTCTCTTGTCATGCACATGTCACAATGAATTATCTATTTACTAAAATACAGAACCTTCAGGGCTGACAGCAGTGGAAGAAACGACAGATTCAACGGGACTACATTTTTGCATAGAGCACATGGATTAAGATGGGAACAGTGGGAAGGGGAGCAACCTACGCACAGTGCTGAACCTGTGCAGGTCAGGACAGCAAGAGGTACGGCTCTGAGCCCAGTGGCAGCTTCCAGCAGGCTTACCTTCACATTCCTTCTAAGCACACTAGCTCTTCTGAAAGTAATTGAAAACAATTTGTTTTCCCAAATTACAAAGACATCATCTTGCTCCTGCAGGAAAAGGAAAGGAGAGAGGGAGAGAGGATGGGAAGCGCCACAGCTTCCCATGGCACGTGAATGCTGAGAGCAGAGGGATCCTGAATCAGTGCCAGGGGCTGACAGCAGCAACGCATGGTCACTGCTGCAGGAAAGGGGCTATCTCACCTGGCTACTAAAAGTTATTTCTGCCACAGCTATTTGAACAAAACACTTGACAGTTCAATTAATTCAAGCGTGTCCCTTCTTTTCATGGGAAAAACATGGGGTAAGTCCAGGCAGGGAATGAATGGCATCTAGTTTAATGAGGAACTGTGCAAAAAGAGAAAAATAATGGTTTTCTAAACTGTATTACATTCTGTGGTAGCACCATATGCTATTTTCTTGATCCTGGTAATCCTGCTGTATTTTTATCTTGGCTAGTACCAAAGACGGAGCTAGATGAGGCCAAGTTCTTCCCACATATCCATGTTGAAGGCAGTTTACCTTCGCTATGCGAATCTGAACCAACAGACACTCAACTGCTTCATATCACTCCCTTATTTTCTGTCTATATCCAACTTTGGCATTTAAATGTAATTCTCCATATCCTGAGTTTTTGGTGAAGCCTTTTTTTTTTTTTTTTTTTTTTTTTTTTTTTTTTTTTTTTCCTGGAAATTTGGGATTTGAAATCATGAGCTTCTACTGCTTCAGTTTAAGGATCAGATCCACTAATTAGATGCTGCAGCAGACTATAAATTGCTCATGTTCCAGACAGAGGAAAACAACAAAAAAGCCACTCTGTGTCAGTGGGGATGTATTAACATATATGTAGGACTTCATTCTTCTCTTAGTTGAACAAATATTCTTTGATAAGTCCTTAGGAATCACTTTTGAAGCCAGTGGCATTCTTCCATTATTAGAGAGAGGAGAATAGCAGTAACTATGACAGAGAACAGAATCAACACTGAGTTGAATTGGGTGGATTTGAAGCACCTGTAGGACAGGGTGCCCTAGTGTGCTAGCCAAAGGGTGGTACTCCCTTTCCTGTGTGCAGTAGCCATACCGCTTCTACAGGGAACACAGCCCTCTGAATGCTTATCACAATAAGCAATAATACAATCTGTGGTGCAACGAGACTGAGGCTTTTGGAGAGCCGGTCCAAGGATGAAAGAAATCACACTTGAGATTCGCCAGGAATTCACATTATTTTGGAGGCTTTTTGTAAGGTGCTGGTATGAACATTTATCACAGTTTCTATAGGGGCTATGGGAGAGTATTTTCAAGACAGATGAATTGAAATCAATAACAATGAAACCTAGCAGCATGGAGGTAAGAGCAGTTTTCTCTGTTGGGGCTCATCTGTGATACAGAGATGATGCCAGATCTGCTGTGATACAAACATAGTGGGTACAATTTCCAATTATCGCATTTCTTTCTGTAAAATCTTCAGAGCATCTTCAGTGTTAAAATAATTGATCCTTGGTTGACAGCCATCTCAATTCTGCCTATACAGCCTGATCAGCTCATCCACTGTCCTAGGGTAGAACTGCCCACACAGCCTGCAGGCCAGGGAAACAGGTACCATTTTGGGTGCAGTGTATATGAGGGAAGCAAGGCAAATTATGTCCTGGCAAAGCAAGGAGAGCTGAATGGCAATTCACCCATGTCTTTTTAGTATTGAGGAGTAAAAAAAAAAAAACAAAACAAAGAGAGATTTTTCTGAGATGAGAATTCAAGTGTCCCTGATCATTTAGTTAGCAATGCACATTATGCTCATTGTGCTGGTATGTGACACCCTGTGACCACATTGCCTCGTGGTAGCTTTTCACCAGCCCAAAGAGAGGCATGGTTAGCATCCCAGAGTCGCTCTGGGAACCAGGAATACACGTTTGGGAGGCATCTCTTCTAATGGGCATGGCTGAGCTGCGGGCCTGCCCCAGGCAGATGGTAAGCTCTGTCTCGCTGTGGTGGTGGAGGGAAACTTCCTGGTGCAGCAAGGCCATGGATCTGCTCAAAGCCTGCAGGGAGCATTGGCTCCTGAGGCCACACAGAGTCTCCCTGGGAGGCAACTGGAGGGAATTTCTTCCACAAGAGTGTGTCCTGTGCAAAAGACATTGGTGCCTAAGTCACCTGTGAAACTGTAGCAGAGAAGGATGTTGTGGGATACAGCAGGCTTTCTGCATTTTGGCAAGATCTGAATCCACAGCTGCTTATAAAAATGTGATCAGTAGCCTGAGAGCCACTGCAAAGATGTTCTGAGTGCTAGAAAATTGTAATAAACTTCTCCCCTGCCCCATATCTTGTGAGTAATCAGCGGCTTGTTAGTGGGAAGACTCAGCCAAACAACGACCGGGCTTCTAAACTATTTCAATTACCCCTAATGAAGAAGGATCAGGGAAACACCTTAAACACCTTAAACAGATCAGCAGTATAAATAGACAAAATGACTCTCTAGAGAAACCCCCAGACACTTGCCAGGGTTGGCTTTGGAGCCAACCGTGATACAAATGCATGAAATATTATTTGCTTAATGGTTGTGAAGTGTTGCTCTTTAAAGGTTACTGTCTTCCTGTCCAGACAGAGCTGCAGCTGAATGATGAATGAAGTGAGAGGTTTTCAAGTACCTGCAGCTCCCATGA
Organism: Coturnix japonica; assembly: GCF_054131305.1. NCBI lineage: Eukaryota > Metazoa > Chordata > Aves > Galliformes > Phasianidae > Coturnix > Coturnix japonica. The sequence goes on from NC_140666.1 coordinate 25,117,802, forward strand.
GTGTCAACAGGAATTTGGGGGTGACCAAGGCTGGACCAGAAAAACCAACCTGCATATGATACTAAGAAGTCCCAGGGCTACTGCCCTCCTCGGCCCTGGCCTTGGAGGAGTGCTGGGAGGGCTCTGAAAACGCTGTTGTTTGGGAGACCTGAGCAGGGCACTGGGCCAAAGAGCTGGTCTCTGCCATGACTTTGGGAAGAAGTCCATCTGTGGCTGAGGAAAGGAGCACAGTGAATGCTGCAAAAAGTGCAGCAAGGCAGAATTTTTCTTCCAAGGGAATTTCCTTCTCTTCTCCATTACAAGTCTCACCATATACAAATAGTTGGCTTGTTATTGCAGCTCAAAGGAATGAATGAGCTCAAAAGAATGTGAAGAAGAGAGAATGCTACAGTTCCTCTGGGAAGAGTTGCTTCTTTTTATTTAACTTCTCAGCTTGGTTAATATTTTACTGCTGTTCAAAAGCAGCCCCGTCAGAATGCTCGGTCCCATGCTGTATAACTGGACACACCTCCGAACTGCGAGCCCTGCTGCTGCCTGCAGCCATCTAGAAGCATTCTGTGCATCTGCGTGTTTGAAAGTGTCTCACAGTTTTGTTCCTTCTGAATGTGCATTCAGCCCTGCGTGCTTGCAGAAATCTGAGTTTGGGAGAGTAAGGAGAGTCGGCCATGGTTGGGGGTGGGAGCCGTGGGAGCCCTCCCCTGGGACCCAAGGCAGTGCCAGCATGGAGCTTCTTTGTGAGGGAACAGCAGGGCCAGGTTGAGGTTCACAGGACCTAAGTGGCTCCAGGAAGGCACACACAGCCCCAGCTGCACGCAGTTCATGCACCAGACAGTGGCCACAGGTTCAGTGGGGCCAAAACACCGGGCTCGGGCCCTCAGAACATCAGGTCAGGCCCACCAGCGCCAGCAGAGATGGACAGGATCATGGACTGCTGTGCATCACAGCTTTCAGCCTGCTTTCCTAAACTGCAAAACCATTAAATATTTAGGTGGCCATATGCAAATCATTTAAATTTCTAGTTTCTAGGAAGCTCACCATGTCATACAGACGTGCTTTGTGCAAAATGCCTCTTCCTATGCTCCCATCAGTTGCTTGTTTTAAACCTGTAAAGGACTTAACTAATGGCTAATTGTTGACCACTTTTTTTTTTCAAGGACATTAACAGATGAGGGAGGAGGAGGGAGAAACAGAAACCCGGAGACCTGGGCTTCTCTCAGAGAAAACAAACAGAAGAAAACACATTTTTGTGTATGTACCAAAGAAAAACCTGGGACCTCTCTCCTTTTTGCTACCCACCCCCCTCCAAGGGTAACAATTTGGCAGTTCAGCAAATAAACAGCCCTTTATTTAGGAGCTGCCTGGCTGACACCAAGCACTCCAGAGGCAAGGGCCCCAGATCTTCTTTTCTTCGTGTCACTGTGGATTTGCTTGTGGAAGTGCACGGCACCATGCACCGAGCCCAGCAGCTGAGCTCATGCTTCAGGCATTCTCCCAGGACTGGGGGGAGGGGGCTCTCCGCCAGCTCCCGGCCGCCTCTCCCCTTGCATTTGCACACACACAAATCATGTTATCATAGTGAAAATATGTAAGAATTCCAGGAAGCAGAGGAAGTTTGTGTGTTGACCTTAATTTATTTTTTTTCCAGAGGAAGATCACTCCAAATGTTAAAAGGATAGTGGGTGCTAGCTGAATTCAAACGCAGATATTGGAATTCTTGTTGCAACTATCACTTCTGCTGCTCTTTTCCTTTCAGCATTGGTGCTGTTTGTGTTTTAACCCACGTGGGCGGTTGGATCAGGTGAAGCAAAACTGGTGAGAAGCTCTGTGGGTCCTATCTGGATTGTTAGAGGAGTCCATGTGTAGTCTGGTTCCTATTTTCCATTACAGTAAAATTGGGTGAGACCGTTTCTGGAGGGGAGGGAAGGAAAGGGTGGATAAAAGTGGATGAATGCATCAGGATCTTGTGCATGGAGACCTGGTTTGTTCTGCTTTACGGGGCTTGAACTCTCACTGTGCTGATCTATTTGGCTCCAGACCCAATTGTGCTTTTAAAACCATGAGGGTTTTAAACATTCAAGTGTCTTTGTGCTGACCATAGCACCCTAAGAGTGATCTGTGTGCCCACACACCCAGCATCAACGCCAGGCAGAGGCTTGCACTGCAGCCCAGCCCCAGCATGGGGCTTCCATCACTGCCACGCCACAGCCTCATGGTCCCTGGAACCATGGAATATCCTGAGTCAGAGGGGACCCACAGGGACGCTGAGAGCAGCTCCTGGTCTCACACAAGATCACCAAAATTCCACCCATATTCAAACCAGTGGTCATCGGTGCTCGCATGTACAAGGCTCTTGCACACCTGTCCCACCACACCAGCCCCACACTTATGTGTGTACACAGAGAGCCAGGAAGTAGGAATTAATTCCTTAAATACTTGAGACTCCCTCAATCTGTGAATAATGGGGTCACACAGACATGCACTTGTTAAGTGGCAAGTCAAAAAGCAAACAGTGTAACATCCACAAACACGCTTGCTGACTGGCCAACAAGAAATACAAATATTTTCACTGATTGGTGTTAATAGCAAGGGCCAGACATCTCTTGGCCTGGTGAGCTCAGCTGGGAGCTCTGGCTGCACACCGTAGAGCTGGTTGTCTGTTCTGGCCCCACATCGGGGGTGTGCCAGGGCTTGTGCAACAAACCATGGGCACTCTCCATTTTTGTAAAACAAGGCATGGCCAGCATACGTTTAACATGCAAGAAAGAGTTGGGTTGTGAATCTTTCAGACAGCCCACGATTTCTGCAGACTATTCCCTTTCATATGCTCCTCCATTGCACACATAAGTTCAAAGCCTGATTAAGTTTTACAGGAGCAAGCCTGTTCTTCTAGATGAGAGACAGCCTGTGATGTTTCCTAGGGCCAGGCATCCCCACCCAACAGCTCTGCTGAAACAAGGCCATCTCAGTGAAATAGCCTGAGCAGCTTGCAGTGTCACAGGCCTCAGTAACATCCGTGACAGTGCAGGTCTCGTGCCACAGAATCTCTTTGCTCAACAGATTCTTCTCATTAGGTTTTCTGAATTCACTCATCTCCTGTTCCTGCTGCCTGCCCCTTCCTATGTATATTTCAAATGCACACCTTTCTTCCCTGCCTCATCTCAGCATAAAGGGGAAAAATAGATATTTGAATTATAGTTTGGTTTTCCAAATATTCAGACAAACAAGGAGGGCAAGACAAACTTGCTACTCCTAATGTTTTGCTGCAGAACAAACCTTGGCTTTCCAATGGAGGAAAACAGAAGAATTAGTGGCATCCATATTTTGAGGGGTAAATAAATACACAGGTAACACACAAATCACTGTGTTTAGGAACAAGAAATTAGGAAATAAGAGTATGCCAGAACTATTGAAAAGTCATCTCCATCTTGCAGAAGGGTACGCTCCCATCTTTAATGGTCTGTGCTTAAAAGAATTAGCGATGTCTTCAAAACATCTTTCTCAGTAAAGACATGACTGAACAATGCGTGCAGTTGCTGTACAGCGAGGTCCCAGTTCAGTAAAGTGCTCGAGCACACCTTTAGCTTTCAGAGCGTGAGTAGCCTCATTGAAGTTCTTAGTAATTATGTGTTTTGCTGAATCAGGATCCGAATTTATTTGGGGCAGGAGGACCTTAATATCTTCCAAGGAATTACACTTATTAAAGGGGACAGTCTATAAATTAGTATTTAAGTTAAAATCAATTTCTAGATAATACGTATCCCTCAAAGACAGATTGTTAGTTTGTATGAGCTTTGTAACAAAACTTTAATTAAAGCCTTTTTAAATAAAACCTGTCGTACATTATACTGCTAATTGACTTGACCTGGTACAAAGAGGACTCTGCCAGCTAGAGGAGACTAAAGGAGATTATTCTGTCTGGTGCTGCAGTGATTGTGTGTTAATAAAATTTATTTCTGCAGTCTTGCCCAACTCCCTATTGTGTATTCAAGAAATGTGTGGGCTTGAAGCCAGTCATCACAAAGCAAAATGTAATAAAACCTCAAATGCTGACTTTTTCTACCCCACATTCTGCTGCTTGACTGTAGCACGAATTACTTGGTACATTCTGATTTCATGCACATCTCAGCTACATTTCTCACTTCTATATTTTTCCCTATTTTTTTCAAGTTATGTAAAACCCTGCACCTTATTAATGGGAGCACAGTAACAAGGGAAGGACAATTACAGGATTCAGAAAGCTCGGTGATGAAATATTCTGGGTGTGGCAACCATTTTATGGCCATTACACTGATTACATACAGTATAACACATCTAGCAATTAGACAGACATGCTTAATCCTCCTGGATGAGACCTGTTTCACTCACAATTCATTTGTACGGGCTGAAATCTTCCTTCTCCCTCTTGCAAGTCAATCTGAATCATGTTGGACTGACATTCATGTAAACGGCAGCAAAACATGACCCACTGACTTCACAGAGGTACTCCCGACACATGCTGGGTGCAGTTCCAAAAAGCAATCACAAGAACTTATGCAATAAATACAGGGAATAAACAGGAGGACTTGGAAGCTTCACTATGTGATCAAAATGATGAATTGGCATGAGAGACTTGTTGGGATAATTCAAATGACTAGAATACTAATATAAGTAGCATAGTTTGTTCAGGGGAAAAAGGGGTAAAACTGCGCTGCTCCTCAGTGGGAAATGAGGAAAGAAATGAACCAGCTGAAAATCCCTTCCTAGTAATAACAGAGAGGAGGAAGGCAGGTGCTGCCATGATGGGGGTGAGGGGTGTCTAGAACAAAGCCACAGAGAACAGATGGACTGAGCTACTTCTTGTGGAGCACACAAGATGAATCATACATGCAGCACTCAGGGCTTGAAGATGGTGGAGGGACATGGATGTGAGGGAATGGAGATAGCAGCCAGGGCGCAGAGTATCACAGGATGCAAACACTCTGATGCCTGGAAAGCAGCCTGGAAAGTCCTTGCTCTAGATTTTAAAAGAGAAGCTTGGAGATAAAATAGAAAGCAAACTGGGCAATAGCCATCATGGAATGAGAAAACTCATGGCTCCCAGAAAGCAAAATACAGAGAACAGACTTGAAGAAATCCAGCTTAAATAAACTCAGAACTGGTAAGTAATATCTCATGGGGAACAAGTTCAGAGAGTTGACAGTTCTTTAAAATAGTTCTATTAAAAGCACAACTGCAAAGAAGTGCTGTAAGAAACCACCTCAGCTAAATCACAGACTTCTCGTAGACCTCAAACACCAGGAGCACGTGGAAAGCTGAGCCTAGGTTGGATTGCTGAGGAAGAGGATGAAAGCAGTGAGAATGTAGGGCCCAAACCAGGGAGGTCAAGCAAGAGCAGGGACTGTATCTAGCAAGGTGCAGGAAGGATAATGAGAAAGCATTCTGCAACTATATTTCATAATAAGAAGAAGGTGAGGAGAGTGTTGGCCTGCTATTCAGCAGACAGGGAAAGTTATTGACAGGTGATGCTGGAACGGCTGAGTGCTTAATGCTTTTTTGCTGTAATCTTTACTAAAAAGGTCAAATGAGATCAGGCAGGAAACAGCACAAGAGGCAAAGGGGTAGAAACACAAGTGAAAACAGGGAAAGAACAGATTAAATAGTACTTAGATAAATTAGATCTCTCAAATTGCCTAGGTCAGATACAATTCATCCTAGGGTATCCTATGGACTGTTTGAAGCAAGATCGGAGAGCTTGTGGAACATGGGTGAATATACAGAAAACAGGAAACTGGCACATAGTGCCTCTCCTTAAAGCAAGGGAAAAGTCTGTAATGGGGAATTAAAGTGCTGTGAGTGAAGGTCAGTTTTTGGAAAAATACGGAAACAATCAAATTATTTGTAACCACTCAGGAAATAACAAGGAGATGAGTAACAGCTAGCATGGCTTTGTCAAAAACACAGATTTGTTAAACCAATTCAATTTCCTTCAGTGGGGACGGGGGAAAACAGTAGATAAATCACAACTTTATTAAAGCTTTCCCATATCGTCCTCCTCGTGAACATGGTCATATGCAAACTAGGAAGAGTGTGGCCTTCCTCAACCTACAAAATTCTCTGTTAAACCGGATGGATGTTGTGAAGTGCAATTCTGCAGGCGTATGTCCTGGATTTGCTTCTGTGAAGTGCTTCTACTACAACCTTATTTGCTTGAACACTGAGTTGCTTTCTGCTACAGCAAAACTGAGGGCTGCACAGGCGACAGTGAGTTGTTCTGAGGATGTTTGCTCAGAATACAGTGTGATTATGACAGCTAGAACTGCATACTCAGTTTGGGGCAACATGTTTCAGCTTATAAAAAAGGAAAAGAAGAATGAAAAATGATGTGGACTGAGAAAAAAAGGACTATCAGAGAACAGCCAGAGCCCCCACAAACACAAGCTTGGGGAAGACTTGGAAGAAGGTTCTCATTCAGCAGAAAAGGCACAGGTAATGCATGTGCACATAAAGAGGAAAGGAATAAACAAGCAATCAAATAAATAAATTTCATTATTCACTGTGGATAGGGTAAGAAATACTGGGTTAAACAGCAGCACAGGAAATTTAGGTTAAACATTAGGAAACACTTGGTAGTAACACGGCTAGTTAAGCACAGAAACAGAATGCCTGGGGAAGCAGAAGAGCATACCTCTGTGCAGGCTTTCAAGAGCATGCCAAAAGTTCACCTGTCCAAAATCATGCTTTTAAAGTTTCAGATGGACATGGGTGACTCCTCCAAACCCAAGTCACTTTGCTAGGTCTTCTCCCTCCTCTGTCCCCCTCTGAAGGAAAGTTCACTGTGCTGAAACCACAGTCTGCCTGGCTGCCAGCATGACACAGAGCCCGGCAGCCCCTACCCTGCCCATGTCACAATCCCAGCAGCATGCTAAGCAGGTGCTTTACCTTGAGCCTAGCGGCAATACCTCCTGCATATATTTATGTTCCTGTGCATATGTTTCATTGCTTTTCTGAGCTCGGGCCTCGAGCTGGCAGCCTTCTCTCCTGCTAAGTTGCAGCACAGCTGCCTGCAGGTTTATCCACTGATGCTGAGGCACTGAGCAGCACACTCAACCCAGAGTGGCTTCTGCAGATGGTGAGTGGCTGTGCTCGACACAAAGCTCAGCTCCACAGGGAGACATGCTGAGAGAAGGGTAAACCCGTGCTCCACATGCTTGCTAAGCATTCGTTTCAGTGTGATGCAGAAAGTGCCCAGTTCTGTCATTAAGACCAGAAAGGCTGAAGCCCAGGTTACAGCCTCACACGGACCTCATCCTACCCACTGTGCTTCCTGGCCCTGCTTGGGATTGTCTGTGTGGTCCACAGGGAGTCTGTGCTCAAAGTAGAGTGTTCAGAACACACTGAATGACAGTTGTTTCATTTTCCCTTAAGAATTGCCTCTAGAGTCTTGATCACTACATCCACCGTCTCAAAGATACTGATGTTTCCACCATGCACTACAGCCTCAGACTATCTTCACTCTGTCTCTGTCCACTGTAGCTGCAGTGCAGCAGAGAGCCAGGGCTGCCAATAAATGAGAAGGTTAATGCATCTGAATTCATGCAGTGCAGTTGACATTGATGTGATAATAATAAAATTTGAGGAGATCAAAAGGCATAGTTTGTCTGCTGGCATGGAAAACCATGCAAGCTTTCTTGCACGCCTCTCCTGTACAAGCATAGGTACAGTTCCTAGGGTGGCTGTTGTAAAGGAGGTGGTTTTTTTGTGCACATTTTTTTTTCATTGAATAACACTTAGCTGCATGTTAATAAAATATGCATTACAAATACATCAAACTAATCTATTTAATCACAAATCCTTCCCCCATTCTGCTCTAGCCTGAACTGGATTTAAGAAGCAGAGGATGCATTAAATATTTTGTTGTTTCAAATTAATATTTTTCTAGTGTACCGGGCCAAGTTTCTCCAACTTGTTGAAGTAAAGAAAAAGCCACAGCACATGTGCATGCATACACACACACAGCAGGGAACCACCAGCTGATGCAGCCACTGGCACGATGTGTCTGCTCTTGATTTCACAGTGCCACCCAGCCCTTTGCTGTGTTTTTGTTTCTTTCTTCTCCCTCCTCCCTCCCCCTCCCCATGTTATTTTGTGTCTCAATGCCAGCACTGATTGTGGTGATTGATTGACTTAGCTGGAGCTGCAGGATTCAAAACAACAACACTGGCAGAAGCAGCTCAGGGAAATGCAGAGCGTGCTGGCTGGGTTAATCCAAGGAGAGAAGAAACAACGCTGGTGATCTGCCAGCTCTGCGAATTCTACCATAAATTAAGAGCAACTACATTTATTGTTGTAAAATGGAAGATGCACACAGAGCCTTGCAGAAGCATTTCAAATGTTTTGTGCTGTGCTTCAGCCCCGAGGCCCCAGAGCAAGGGCCTCTTCCCCTTCGTTCCTCACCCACCTCATCTCACCAGGTTCAGTTTGTAGGTTCACAAAAGCCATTCCCTGCCTCTGGGGAAAAGGGGCCCTACCTCTGCTAAGAACTAAGGACTATTCACTTGTTTTAAAGTCTTAGAAGTGTTCCTAGGGCAGAGCCTCTCTGCCCCTCCCAAAGCCACATCCTTGCCACCAGGTTCCCCACTCCCTTACCAAGGGCCAGCCTAAACCCTCCAGGGACATTCCTCCCACAGCTCCTGCCCACATGGCTGCAGCAGTACTGCATGGGCTCTTTCCCAGAGGTAATGCTACTCATTACAAAAAACACAGAATTAGGAGACCCTGGAGCTTTTTGACTTGGTCACTTTCTCCCCAGTGCTCCTCTACTGTGTGATTTTCTGTCCCTCACTTTTCAGAGAATCGTAGAATACTTAGAGTTGGAAGGCCATCTAGTCCAGTTCCCCTGCAATGCACAGAGACATGCACAGCTCCATCAGGTTGTCCAGGGCTTGATCCAGCTTTGCCTTGAAAGTCTCCAGGGATGGGGCATCACTTTGCAGTTTGTTCCAGTGCCTTACCACCCTCACTGTAAAAGACTTTTTCCTCATATCTAACCTAAATCTACCCTCGTTAAACTTGAAGCCACTTCCCCTTGTCTGATCACCACAGACCTTGCTGAAGAGTCTGTCCCCTTCTTTCCTGTAGCTCCCATTTAGATATTGAAAGGCTGCTCTCAGGTCACCTGGGAGCTTTCTCCTCTTGAGGTTGAACAGTCCCAGCTGTTTTCCTGCCCCTGCTCACTCCACTGCTGCTGCTTCTTAATTAAACACTCTCATTTTGACACCGACTCCGTTTTCATTTTATCTGACTCCCTTCCCACACTCTACAGAGAAGAGAAAAGTCCTATTCTCTCTCTCCTCCCACTCGGCTTGCAGTCACAGCTGTCCGTCCGTTCCCCTGATAGTGGCTCAGACTTCCCTTGGCTGCCTTAGGAAGATAAGCTGCTCCTTCCACTAACAGAGAAATTGCTAAGGGACGTGCCCGGTTCCTCATCCTGGGGATGGTGGCTGCTTCTGTCAGGAACATTTTCCCTAGCACAAATAGTTTTTCAGCATGCACCATAAAATAGCCTGCAGTTATGGCTGTTGGCATGCTAACAAGGTTACTGGGCAGCAATTTTTTTTTCCCACCAGACTTAACAACTTGCATATAGATGGAACCAGACACAGCTCTGCTTAGAGACAATGGGAGATTTACTGCCGTGTGTATTTGCACCCAGATCTGTTCACTCTGTATGAGCAAAACAGAAACAGAAAATAATTATTTGTTTGCCAACCCACTGAATGTAGGAGAGAAACACAAAGTTTTATTCATTTGCAAGCTCAGCAGATGTCTATGTATGAATGGCCTGATTTCAGTCTCATTTTTGGACTAATGGATATTTAATATAGCTTACAGAACTATGAGATAATTCTGGTTTTGAACAAAAAAGAGATTCCCTATCATCCTAAGACTTGTCACAATTGCACGTTAACTAAGTCTGTGAGTTTTGTTGGTGGTATTTTGTTAGAACAGCTTCTGAGGGAAGCCATAGTTCAGTCACTTCTTGAACATCTGCTATAGTGAATTCTACCACCACCGAAAGCCTAGAATAATGCCTTGTGTTATTCTTCTGCATTTTTTTCTATCAAGCTTTCAAGGGAACTGTAATTGAAGAGAAATGAAAGGGCAACCAACCAAGAGACAATACTGCAAGCATTGGTGCTGGAATGTCGTACAACATAAGTACTTTAAAAGCTAAAGCTTTAAAACTCCTGCTGTGTGTGTGCTTTTGAATAGGGTAATGCCCATTGCAACATAAATAAATAAATAAATAGATAGATAAATAAATAAATAAAGCAGCCCATTTAGTATCAGGTCCCACCTCAACCAATGACGTCAGCATTGTAGTTTTTCCCACTGTTTGCAGAGCTGAAACACAGTACAGTGCTTTCCATATTTCAATTTCAAAATCCATTGCTTACGGGTTTGACGGTACCACTCTGCACTGACTGATGCACCTGTTTCTACAAATATTAACAAGTAGAAGCTCTAATCCCAGAACTAAATCTACTGATGCCATTTTAAAGCCACTGAAGTCAGTAGGAATCTTTACATCTAGCTTTTGCCAGTACTTATGTACTCTGCAAGTACTTTCCAAGTCCGTGCTTCATAGTCACATATGCAATCCCATTGTAGAACCTGAGTTTGTCGCAATCACAAAGAAAGAATTAATTCAATATGGATCTATCTAAATCTGGCCACACTAAGCTGAAACTCAAGCTTTTCCCCATATCCATCAATTTAACAAGAGTATCCACCTCTGAAATGATCTGTGCCTTTGAAGATATTTGTCATATGCTTGTGAATGTGATCAAGACTTAAAATGATAAAGTAGAGAATTAGGCTTATTTAGAATAAGGTGGGCCACAAATGTAGGCATCACTGCTTCTTGCAGCCTGAAATAGCCACAGTGTTCTTCTGTTTGTGATCTGGTGTTTCTTCCAGTGCACACCTCAGAAAGATTAAGCAAGTTTTGGTTGCTTTCACTGCTGGAATGATGATCAAAAGCATAATTTGGAACCAGTTTTCAGTACCCTTGCCAAATTCTCAGTAAAACATCTTTTACCTCCTAAGAGAACATTTTTTCTAGCAGTTTTGTATGAATTAAGCATTTTGGTCATTTAAAGGAAAAATGTTAAGAATTTGGAGTATTCTTAAAATAGCTGATCAGTGCACTTGAAATATCTGTTCTGATTTCAGGGAATTCTCCCTGTGCGTGTAACTAGTTATGAAAACCACAGCTCCTCTCTACTAATCTCAGAGCAAGCTTATGAAAATAATATAATGAGGCAAAGCACTCAGCAATGCCAGAGCATGGGGACCACAATGCTGTAACAGATATCAAGATGATGGCAAAATAATGTCACTGCAATCACTGGAGACTACATTACTATGTCAAGATGATGGCAAAATGATTTTGATGCAAGTCTATTGAAACTGTTGAAATATCCAGATGATTGCAACATATCAGATGAATTCCCCAGAGAGAGCAACTGATAAAGTTTTTTGTTGAAGTATTTCTAACACACTGCTCTAACCTGTGTCACATAGCAAGATCATGCCTTGCTAATAAATTAGCCTGACCCCACCCACTGGTGGGGAAGCTTTGTGTTTTTGTGTGGAAAGCTCTGATGAACTCCTCGGGTATTTTGGGATGCGTGGTTGATTTGTCTTCAGCGCATGCACAGCTGTAGCTTGAGATTACAATGATAATAATGCAGCTGAGCAAAGAAGTTTGCTTGCAAGCGCAGTCTCAGCCAAGGCTGAGCAGTTATAGGGGCTTATGTTGTGGAGAGGTGAGCTGTGCCCTGCTGCTCCAGAAGTGGAAATACCAGGGAGCAACAGCTAACCGAGGCATAAGCTCTCCCATCATGGGGAATCTTAAACCTGCCCAAGTAGTATAGCATGAAGGAAGCTTTAGCATTTTCTCCTCATATGAAACAGCGAGTTAATCAGCAATGGGATGACATCGTAGATGCACTCATCATTTTTTACCCAAGGGCACTTCTCCCTCCCCCAGTAGAGAACGACTGCTTGCTCCTGAAGGTCACAGCTGAACTCATGGAGACAGGCAGAGGTGAGCTGTGGAGATACTCATGGAAGCAAAGATATTTACTGAACAGATTACAGTCACAAAGCATATCAGTAACAAGAGATAATGTCTCTTCTATCTTTTAATAAAAACAAAACAAAAACAAAACAAACAAAACCCCTTACAGACTATCAGCCAGCGCTGCACCCTGCTTTTGCCTATGCTGGTAGTCCCTTACTTATAAGAGCAGTGTGCTCAGCAGGAACTGTACGTACAAACTGCAGGGCTGAGCCCTCAGAAGATTGTTAGAGCAATTAGCACAGAAACAGCAACATTCCTGTTATCAGAACTAACAAGAAGCTGCAAAAACTGCTTCAATAGAAATAGTCGAGGCTGCTCTAATTATATGTTCTTTGCACAGGCTGGCGAGTACGATGATTTTAGAAACTGGGTTATTCAAGCTTCTGAGGTTACAAACGCTGCTGTGCCAACTCCACCCACTAAGTAAAAGGTTGCAGGCTGCTGTCAGCAAGCTGATTTGTTAAGCATACCACAGCTATAGGTAACTTAGAAGGTAAATGGAGGCTGTTCAGGGACAGTGAGTCAGATTGAGGCCTTGCTAGACTTTTGCTGTTACCACATGCATATTTCAGCAGCAGTAAAAAGTGTTTTCTGTCATCTTCCAGAAAGAAGCTTTTACCTTCTGCTTTCTAATCCTTCTGCTCTGACCCATTTGTGCTGCACCTCCAGCTGACAGTGCTGGGCTAACCATTGCGTTCAGCTGTGCCCTGGATCTTGGGCTCATCAAGTCTATTGTGAACAGATGGAGCTTGGGGGGTCCTACAAATCCCATCTGCTCTTGCAGCAGCCAACATTAGTGCTCCTTTACAAAGAGGGCTAGGTTCCTTCAGAAAGTGCAGTCATTTTTGTTGTTTTACATTGTCTCTCATGGGGGCAGATGGACAAGTAGAAGGGGTTGTGGGCTATGTCAGCTGTGTGCCTGTCAGCAGTGCTCCCAGTACCAGGCACACCAGGTCTTCCTGAAGCAATACAAACAATGCCTTCTGAGCTGGCTCAGCCAGTGGGATGCATAGCTATTTCTTCCAGAAAGCTACCTTAATGCTAGTGTAAATTCAGCTGGAGAAGTTAACATCTTATTGGTGAGAGTGCCAAAAAGGCTGATGAAAATACGTGGCCTGTGTAACAGGATTCACAGCCTTAGCTGGCTCCAGAGTAATTTCTGAATCAGATTTAAAGTTCTAATCCTAATTTACAAAACCTTTATTGGTCCAGGGCTGAGTTGCATAAGGCCTTGTTCAGGTACACCTATCAGCACAGCTACATTTGCAAGAGACACTGTATTCAAGGTGAACCCTATTCAAACTTCCTGAACCAGCACAATACCACACAGGAGATGCAGCTAAACTAGAACCTGTCTGCTTCAGCTTGGCATTTCTGCTCATGAAATATAGGCGAGACATGAAGGGAGTGAACAGGAACTGAAAGAGCCAGAGGTTCATTATGCTGACAGCTCCTTGGCATGTTAGATGCTGTCCCATCCTCATGCCATTGGTTCTGCAGGAAGATGTAGGGTACATTCCCACATCTGATCTCTGTCTATTCTCCCTTGTTAGCCTCAGGGGGAGATCCAGCAGTCCACCATCAGCTGTCCTGACTTCACAGGGAGGAACCTGGCTGCCTGGGCAAAAGGGAACAGAATCAGGTGACTGGCAGTCAAGGACCCATGGGGAACTCTTCCAATCCATTCAGTCCACATGCAGACCCCAAAGAGGCATCTTACACATCCTATATAATTTAGCTATATAATATATATTATATATTAAATATAATTTACCTATATAAACCATATCCTGCACAAAGTGGCACAAAGGAAGAAATGTTTTGCTCTAAATGACCAGAAACAAACCCAGTAAGGGGATAAAACCAAGTGGAAGTGATTTCTGCGCCTTTCCAATCTCATTAAGGATTTTAAATGGGAACAAAGGGGTATTTGGGACGCTATGCTCCAGTGATTCTCCATTTCATGAAAAATTCATTCCAGCAGTGTAAACTGAAGTGATCTCATGATCATTTAAGTCATCCAGGGTCAGTTTGTATAGACTGATCAGCATATAGGGATTACAGTTACATCTTTGACATTTTTCCCTTCTCAGCATTGGAGAATTTTATTTATGTTGTTCCCATTAAGACATGACTCTGCTTTCAGTTGCTCTAGCTGAATACAGATTCAACATATTCAGCACTGATAGATATTACAATTAACTTATCTGGCCCTCAGAGCTCAAAGATGCAAATCAGTGGTTGATATACAGGCATCTCTACAGCTGTCACCCTGACACCCAGTAGCAAGGAGCACCTGTAAAAGGAGCACTGTTCTTTTAGCATGAAACCAGCTGAAGTAGCTCAATTATTTCCTTTATTTTTCTACTGTCACTAATATGAATCGATACTTTTCCATCTGCTGCCATTTCTAGACTTGAACTGTGAATTTGAACTGTGTATTGCCTTTCTAACTATTATGCAACCTCTTGACAGAAACCCATTATAAGCTTTTCAATTTATTCTGCAGCACAGCTCTGCCAGTGATATTTACATCTATAACATACACATCTCATGCTCTTTTCTTTCCTGAAGCCTCTTTATTGCATCATGGTTGCTCACTGTACTCAATTTTAGCCTCTAGTCAAGGAAAATACTGACAAAAGTATTTCCATTTTAACTGTAAACTTCTGGATTTCCAGTGGGAGGCCCATAAAGGTCTGTCAACAGAACAAGGAGTTGATTTTAACTTTTAATGCCTTTGTGATACAGGAGATTTGTTATAGATCATGTTACTGCTGTGAATGTTGGCTTCCCTCAGTCAGAATGCATAGAGCTTCTCCAAGTGTCACCAGCTGGTTGAAGCAAGGTTCTGCCCAAAGCAGGCCAGAGACAGTACCAAGGAATTTCTCAGTACATCATACCCCACAGTATGTCCTTCAATAACAACAGATGTATATACCATCAAGGAGTGCTTGTGTATGCTACTGTCTATTTACAGGTTAACACCAGATCAATATTCCCAACGACTGGAAGTTTTTCATCTAGGTTACTTGGGAAGGGGCTTTAAATGGGGATAAAGAAATAAGTGAGGGAAAACAAAGCATACTGTGTGATGGAAAACAAAACTGGACTCTGTGTTAGCTGTAGGCTGTGAGCTGGGACTGCCAGCCACAGGCATCACCTTGCAGGAAGATGCACCCTGAATCACTCAGCTCTCTGTAGTCTGATATCCTGGTCCAGAAGAAGTGTGCCTGTAATGGTTAATTATGGAAAAGCCTGCCCTAAAGGGAAATATTTCCTTCACTCTCATCAGTCAGTGCTTATATATGATGTGAATCATAAGTATTTAAATCTCTTAAGGTTTTTATCCTAGTTAATATCACTGTAGATAAGCTCATGACCTGTTTCTGAGCATTTGATTGTCCTTTATTGAGTACTAGTAAGGTCTCAGTAATATTTTCTTTTACACATTACACACGAGCTGAAAAAAATACTTGTGAGTACAAGGTCTGAGCAACTTCCCTCAGTCTTGTGCAAGCAAGAACCTGCTCTGCAGCTGAGCCTCCTGCTCCTCTGACTGGGAACACTTTGCCAAAACAAGAAGGATCTTTCCTTATCTTGAAAGAAAAATCTCTTTCCATATCACTTTCCATATCTTGCATGGCTTTTGGTTCTGTCATGATGAAAGATGTCTGAGAATTCCCTGATGCAATTTTTGTCTTATGTTCATTATTTCAGTTATCATTATCAGCCAGATCTAATTTGCCCATTTCCTAAAGTATTCTAAAATAGTTGGTTCCTCCTCAGATGTTTTCATGCCTTCTCAATAAAAGAAGCAGCTTTGGTTTCAAACAAGTACAGCTCCACACACCACACTCACAGCTGTGTTGGCTGCAGCTCCCTCTCTAGCCAGCTCACCTACAGTAGCTAAGGCATGGCTAAGAATAGCTTCCCCTCTTGCGTGCTCCGAAGCTAGTTATTTCAATTGTGATTACCATAGAGCTCAAGAACTTGTTTTGCTTTGCCCCATTTGACTACTTAGTAGGAGGGAAGCTAGGCTCACCGATTATTATGGTTTTACTTATTTCATTGTCACTTTGATCTCCCTCAGTATTTTAGTCACTACATTTTCTTGAGTCAAAGAAGTAAATACAACTTTGTTTATTTAACAGTATTCTCACTGGCTTGGGATTTTTCTCTCTACTGCATATACAGTTCAGTCCACGTTGAAACATGATTTGTACATTCTCTTGGCTATGGTACCAGCTGTGCTGATGAGCTGCCCTGTTCTTCATATGCACTTTGTACCTTGGCACCACAGTTTGCCACCTTGCTGAATATCCATGTCCAGGAAGGAACTGGGACTGTGCTTACAGGGATACCAGAACTACCCCAGGAGTGTGGTACGTGGTAGAGTGATAGTGTTGCACTATCTAGTATCTAGTTGCACTCACATAACTAAGAAATGTAATCATGTAATTTTGGTGTGGATGTGACTGTGCTAATAATCACACCAAACTGTTAAGAATGTCCTGCATCTACTGAAAAGGTGAAATCCAAGTTCTGACGTAAAACTTCAGAGTTTCTAAATGCCTGATTAAACCCAGACAGAGCTGACTGCTTGTGGACTTAATAATGGGTAGTGTGCCTCCCCTCCTGAAAAACCTGCCTCGATTATTTATAAAACATTACATGATGTCAGAAGTTATCTTCATCCAGAGATGGAGCAACTGTTCCTCCAAGCCTGCTGGATTGATGGAGGGAGCCTGCAGAAAAATGGTGTTGGTTTAGCAACGTTCTGAAGTATTCGTCTCTGCCAGGGGCTGGAGGGGAATAACCCCACAGGGCAAGCTGTGGTGTTTCTTGGGGCAGGGAGTGCTCTGCAGTCTTGAAAGCATATAGTGCACTTGGAAGGGAGAAGACAGAAAGAATCTGACACAGTGGAGGCTGCTAAATAAAAGCCTTTCAGCAATTAGGAAGAGCAGCCATATAAACTTCCATAGAAACCTCTGAGCAGAAGAAGGTTAGCTTCAGAATCAGGTGGAGATACCAGGATGTTCCTCCCATGTATTCAAAGGAAGGATTCATAGTCACATACACATTACTTTCAGCGATTTCTGTTCTTCTGGTAGCACCTGACAGCTGAAATGCAGTGCCAGAGTGATACAATATCAGGTTTGCCATCACAGTCTGTTTTCTTTATGCCTTTCCTCTGGGAAAAATGGGATGAAGAAGCTGAAGTAAGAGCAGTTTTACCTAGCTCTGCTCTGGACAGAGCTGACAGATTTGGCTCTGCCCCTTCTCTAAGTTTTGCTCGTCTTTTTTCCCTGCTGAAACGAGCTCCACCAGCTACTGCTGACAGTAACCCCATGAAGACTGTGAGCTTGGCTGGAGCCGGGATGAACTTTCTGCCTCTCGCTGGGTGTGCCCTGTCCTGCAAGGGATGAAACAGAGCATTCAGCTTGCATTCACCACAAAGAGTAAAAAAAAAACCAACAAAAACAACCCCCAAAACAAAAAACAAACAGGAAGGAACTGAAGGCTGTAGCAGAAGAGCAGTAAGTAGCAGTGACGTCTGCTCCGTGCGTTTGACCCTAGCAGGGCTGGCCCGCTGCCCCGACTCTCTCACTGTGCACATTGTTACCGCGTCAGCCCCAGGCGCACACTGTGGCTGCAGCTCCATTGCACAACCGAGAACTCCTCGTCACCTCCGTGTGGGGACAGCGGCCAGCTGGGTGGGCTGCGGGGGGTGGGCTCCAGCCCTGCCAGGATGCAGCGGTGTTACTGCTGAGCCATTGCTTGCACTGATCCAGAACTGCGTGGGGAATGCAGGAGAGCACAAAGCATGAGTTTTTATTCTTTTTAAAAGGGGAAAAGAAAAACAGAAAAACCAGACAGGTTTGTTTCAGAGACCCAGGCTCGCATGCCAGCACCCTGCTCCCAAATTAGCACCACTCGAGCAGGGCAGTGCCCAGTATCAGCCGGGAAAGGGCAGGAGCAAGTGGGCTAACGCAGGTGGAGGGGAACACTTCTCGCAGTGGCGGCCTGAATAAGCACCTTGTGCTGCTGCCAGGAGGCCTGGCTGCTGGCACTGCCTCACCTGGGCCACTGCCAACAGGAGGGCAGGATGAGGAGGTGGTGTGCAGAGGGTTTGTGGTCAAGCTGGGGCAGCAGCAGAGCTGCCACTCACTGCCATCCCTGCCGGGGGCACAGCATGGCTGAGGGGCACTGTGGGGAGGGTCCTGGTAGCCTGCCCTGGATCTCTGCTTCACCACAGCTGGTCTGTCTGAGGTGCCACCGTGGTGGATGGAGAGCACGGAGCCAGTTGGGCGGCTGCAGGTGATTCCAATGGGTGATGGCTGCCCCAGCCTAGTGGGGTTTGTAGCCCCTCATGCTGTGGGGCCCAACAGCAGTGCACCGTGCAGGTACAGCCTACGGACCCACATTTCCTGCTTCTCCGCAGTCTGATTACTAGCCACTCAACAAGAGTTACAAGCTCCAATGTGAAAAAGGAATGGCATAAAGAAGGCACTTTCAGGTAACTCAGTGTGAGGCCATGCTAGCCTTCCCTGCATGGGAAATTGCAGTGGAGGGTGACAGAAATCATTAAAAAATGACTGAAGTGCTTTACCAGCCAAAGCGAGGCAGGAATCGATCACTAACATCTGGATTCAGGATATGATTTCCTATTACTTGATAAATTCCTGAACAAGTGTCTAAATTTGAAGCAATCAAAAACACACTAGGTTTTCTGGTTTGCATTTAGAAAAATGACAGCAAAATTGCCCAACAAACTCCAGGAATCAAGCAATAGAAGTCAAGTTCATACGTACTTCCAGTCCCTTAAAATAAAAACATGGTGCACAGTTTTCTATGACATAGATCAAATCCATGTCTTAGATAATCATTTCAAAGGCACCGAAAACCAAAAATGTGGTAAGAAAATGAGAAATGGGGTTTTCCAGTACTTCAGATAAAAACAAAACCTCTCTTCCTACCTTTGTCCTGTTGTACATTACAATTACATGATAAATTTCATACACTGGACTGTGTGTTATCATTAGTCAGGGTGTAAAACCTTGCTGGTGCTTCAGCAGAAGGTCTGCCCAGTTAATAGAACAGGGATGCCAGCCTGTGTATGTTCTGACTAATAAAAGGAGTCCAGTCATGAAAATACATAAATGAACCTTCAAGATAAAAGTAACAACTAGACTTGAAGAAGTATCAGGCTAAACCTGCTCAAAGCTGAATAACTATAATTATATTATATATATTATTATATATATTAACTGCATACCTATCATAAGCTTCGATTTTATTTTGTTGTTGTTGTTGTTATTTTCTTATAATACTGAGCTAAAGAGTGAAAGTTAACCTCCAAAGACACCAGAGGGAAAACATCCTGGTGATCAGAAATATAGGAACTGCACCTACAGGGTTAAGTTGTTATGTGCAGGAGTCAACTTGCCTGTACTCTGCCCTGTGCCAAAAGGAAAAAATAAGTCACCTTTTCACCCCTGCTGCCTTCAGCTGCTCAGAGGAGTGGGAGAAAACAGGTGAGCAGTGGGCACATCTGAAACTGGTACCTGACTGGTTAGTATTGCATGAAGGAGCAAGGGGTAGTGGGAGCCTGGCTGGGGTTCTTCAGTGTGTGCTGCCTTTCCTTCTGCACTTGTGGCACCTCCACAATCAAGAGTTTAATGCACGTAAGTTCTACTTTGCTAGTGAAACATTATTCATTAACAAATCTGATTAAACTGCTAATGCACAGAGCACTTGCACAAGTTCAGGAAGACAAATAGTCCCAATGGTGTAGTGTTTGTGAGGAACGTTACCAGTAAATGGATTTTAACTATTTAAATTGGATTCTGTTCAGAAACTATGTAAAGACACAACAGAGCTCTGTGCTTAATATATGGGAAAATACCCACAGATTAATACTTCAGAACAATGATACTCATAATTGTGCAGAGACACCTGTTTTGTAGCCCCACACTAAAAGAAAAAACACACTTCTTTTTTCCCTCAGCAGCTTTTTGCTGTTTATTAAAGATTTCTCTGTAACTACTATTTCTGACGATGTGTAAGAAATTTAAAACTCATTCCTTACAGACTAAGTCATGTTCAGATCCTGGATTTCACAAATGTACACTTTGGTTTTGCTGCAATACTGGTGAAATTGTTACTCTTTCATCCCCTTATAAGGGTCATGATGCTTTATATTGTGGAGGCAAGTTATTACAGGAGAACTTTATCTTTTACCTTTTCACTAAGACTGTGTTATTGCTATTTGGGCTGGATTGAAAAGAGAGGGGGAAAAGGCTTCCACTGGCCGTGACAGACATCAATGTCTTTCTCTTATTGTACATCCTACATTTTCCATTTTTCAGAAGCCTGGTATCAAACCCTGCACACAAGTAATCCTGAGGTTAATACATACGAATAAACCTGTCTTCTCCAAGCTAATAGCTTGTCCCTGCTTAACACAGGTCAGCCCTTTGAGAGGAAACTGCTTCCTCACAGTCAGATTGCATCCCCCAGGTGCTGCTGGGGGAAGGAAGGGCTGGAGATAGGATGCCATAGCATGTAGCATGCTCAGTGCCTCAGAAATTGCTGTGCTGACTGTTTTTTTTAACAGTAGGTACACAACACTGACCCATCAAACTGAGCTCTGCCAGTATGGCCAGAGCAATTCAGTAATTATTTCATTGTACAACTGAGAGAGTTCTGATTGCCTCTGTGTACTGTCAGCCCATTGAAATGCAAGTTCTTGTATAACCTGAAAAATGATGGGTTTAAAATCCCCCAGGTGGATTTTTTGCTCTTCCCATTAATCTTTTTATTCATTCTCTAGAATTCAAGATGAGCCCAGAACTAAAAGTACTGAGATCAATAGGAGTGTTGTCCAAGCCAGACCTATAAGATCTGCCCCATAATTTCTAGACCTGTGCAGCATGAGATAAGTTACCAGTGAAATCTCCCAGTTATAATGAACCACATGAACCAATTTCTTACAGCGACACAACAGAAACTTTCCAGTATAAATCCAGTGCCTGTGCTCTTACAGAAGCCTGTTTGATATGTTTGAGTTTTGTTTGATGGCAGTGATAGAATGAAGCAGTTCAGGATTTCTGAAACATCTCAGAAGATATAAATCAAATGGTGTGCAAGGTAGTTAATTAAAACATTTCAGAATTTTTCACCTGCAGTGTCAGGCTGGTTTGTTAAGTGAAGAATTGAGGAACTAACTGAGCAGGAGCTGATGTAAGCACAGACTGGCATAGAAAATCACTTTATAGAAGCCTATCAAAAGTGGCCCGACTGGAGGATCTAATAAGGAGGGCAGCGTATGCTCATTTCTTCCCATTAACTGATAGTGTAATCTTTAGTTAAAGCGAGCTCTCATTGAAATCAACAGGGACTTTCCCAGAATACAGCTGCAGGATTGGGACCACACTGTGCCACTATGGAAGATATCACAAAGACCAGACTGCTTATATTACGGTTTTTGGTGGCAGCATCTGATTTGAAGCCAAATGAATTTAATAGTATACTTCCCATTGATTTCATTGCAGATCAGATCAAGAAAGGAGTCAACACATAGCTGGCTTAAGATGAAAGTGTAGAAGGAAGTATCCTTGAAGTTTTATCACTGTTTGTATATATCTTTTTTTCCCCCAGAAAGAATAATTATTTATTTAAGGAACTATCAAATGTTAGCACAGGAGGGGAAACCAAACCTGCAGTAAGCAAGGATAAGGTGAATAGACTCATGTTTGATATTTCAGGATATCATTTATTTATCCTTAATGGAAAAGAATGTTAGAAAGGTCAGAAGCAAACACCTGCACACTACTGCACATCTGAGCAATACTCACAAAGCCAGCAGTACTCAATCCACATGTATAAAAAGACCAGGGACAATGGTTATGATTTTGTCCAGGAGAGAGGGGAGAAAACTGGAGAACATTATAAAGAACTTCTCAGGAAACAGTTATTTACTCCTCACTGAATCCTTCAATCTTCAAATGCCACCCCAATTTCTACTTATACTAATAAAAGCAACAACTGAACAATCTACTACGTTGAAACCTGCTGCTCCCAAGGAGCCAGCCTTCTACTGGAGGTCCATCAGTTCCATAGGATAGACATGCTTCCTACTTGCCATCGGTACAGCTTTGTGGCAGTAGTTGTTTTTAGTTTTTTTTTATGTTACCACAAAGAACCTCATTGTACATGGTGAGAAGAGAGAATTCCAAGGAAATAAACAAGCAAATGAAAACCCCTACAAATCTGCAGAAAGATGGACGTGCAGCAATGAAGCTTTTTTCTTTTTCCAGCTTATCTATGGGCTGAACCAAAAATACATCTAGAAAACTGTACACCTTGTCTCAGCTACACTGTGTCATATACTTGTGTGAACTGAACACAGATGTAGCTACAGGAGTTGTCTTGTAATACAAATGGTTTTTTTTTTCTCTTGATAATGACCTGAAAACACAATTCTACCTCAACTCACATTCATTATCTGCAAATGCATTGCTGGTTAATGTATTAGCTTCCCAGGCTCCCTTGTGTGCATTGTGGCTGTTACCATCTCTCAGATGAGCCCAACAGTCAAGACATGGCTTTGCTTCTTTATTTTTCAGATGCAGTTTGTCCTTCCAATTTCCCCATGCCTCTATTTCCCTACCTATGCCACAGTACAACATCAAGTCACTTTCCAGCCTTTTTTATTTCAATTCTGTTCAGTACATGGAAGTACTTCTACTGAAAAGTAGTAGAGGTACAAATATTATTCTGATATAACTGCCACTATAACTAAATACAGTACGAACTCTTTCTTTCCTCTCCTGAAAAGGGAACAAATAAATGTAACTATCCTTCTGGGTGGGATTTCCACAGGGAGCAAACGCATCAAATCGTCTAGACATCACTACCGCATATGAAACAACCAAATGCATTAGAAGGATGAGAAGAAATAGCAGATTCAACCTTCTGTGCAGTTGGGACAAAGAGCCACCCCAGCCAGAATTACACATGTATACACGATATTTTGTTCACCCAGTGATTACTGTAGAGAGAGCACAGCCCAACTGGATCTGCATCATCTACCATGCACGCACACAAAACAATACACTCTGCCTTAATGACGAACAGAAATGGAACAACCTTTTTTCTTAAAAAAATAAAATAAAATCACTGAAGAAGACAAAAAAAGCATATGCTAAGGTATGACTGACAGCTGCCATAATGGACTGTCATGTCAAAAGAACTGCCTTGCTAATTCTTTTATATAATGAGCTAGATGCTAGGCTCTCGTTGCAGGTTTGATTGTGCGCCCTTCCATCAATCTTACCGACATCTTGGCATCTAAAATACAGCAAAACCACTTAACAAGGGCTCTTTAAACAGGCAAGAGGAGGGATGTCTCTGTGTATTAAATGTGATGTGGAGGTTGCTATGGTAAATTTGGGCATGTGAATGCTGCAGTGCAAAATTCCACACTGGTGGCTGGAGCCTAAGCTAGCCATGCCTCCAGGTTCTTTAAATGTACTTGGACTGCATTAGCTCAAGAATGGAAAGAATACAGTTCTGGTGCCACATTCACAGGCAGGAAAGAGAGTGCCTTTGTCTTATTCTCATTTATTGTGCAGTTCCTGCGATTGTTGAAGAGGAGTACCTGAAATGGACTGTAGTTTGCTTTCTCTGCAGCTTTCAAGCACGGAGATCCATTCCCTCCCTGACTACTTCAGTAACTAAGGCTGGAAATATATATGCATTTCTCTTTCACTTTTTTTTTCCGCTTCGTCTGGTTGTCACAGTTACATAATGCTGCCAGTTGAAATTGCAGCTCAATGGCGTTGTTAGGCAACTCGGTTAGCTTTATTTATTGAATTGAAAATTGCCATATAGGTGTTGATTATCTGCCCTAGAGTCCTGATGATTATAGCTTTAACTATTGGCACTTCCTTTATTACTAGGGCTCTGACTTCCCATTTTGCTTGCTAAATTTATAATCCACAGAGCCCCTTCAGCTGTGACCTGCTCCCTCCCAGGCAATTGTAGATTAATTGCCAGCTCCACCCCAGGGCCCTGTAGTGGAGGGGGATTGAACTGCACATCAGAGAGTGAAGTTCAGTGTACGAACAGTTACTGGGATTTACCGTTCCCTGGATGATTTCATGTTTTTCTTTTAGAAGAAGTTTCATGGGAAGTCTACGGGTTCCCCAGCTCCATGGTGACTTTTCTTAGATCTCTTTTGCTCCTGTTTTGTCATTACTACCATTTATGATCAAAAAGGTATTGCTACAAGTAATGCACTATCATCTGACTGATATCTCCACTGTGGCCCAGTGCCTCAGCAGCGTGTAGAGGCCACCACCTTTATGCCTACTATTTTATCCAGCAGCTCTGCAGCTGTTTATTCTGGGATATAATTGCTTCCACTTGTTCCATTTCTCCAGTTCTCTTCCTATTTCTTCTTGCTCACAGACATTAGTTTCAAGCACGTGCTTTGTCTGTGCTATCTGCATTCACCTTTTCCTTTTGGTCAGACTACAATATTCCTCTCTACAAATAATTTTTTTGGATGTGTGATCTCATTGTTCTCACTTGGGAAAAATCAAGCTCTTTGGCAGACAAGTCCTGGTTTGTCCAAGGACAAATGCTGATCAGTTCTGACTGTTCAGAGCTGTCAGGCTTATTTACATCTTCCCCAACCTTTCTTCTTCGCAGTAAGCAGGCTGGTCATGGCTTCCAAAGCTGTCATCCCTCACTAGAACCTTCTCTGATCTCAGTAGCACCACAATTGTATGTTTAGTAGAACTCTTAACTTCCTGCAGTCTGGAAGCTTTACCATAAGGCTCCTCATAGCTCCAAAGATCAGCCCCTATCAAAGCATACCAGCTTTTCAGTAGCAAAACCATCAGATTGCTCTCACCCATTTGACCTCTGAGGGTTGTCACAGCCAAACGCCAGCCCCTCACATAAACAATGGGAAAGACAAAGCATAATTTCTCTCTTAAAACAGCTTCCAGTACCTCATATTCCTTATTCCTTACCTCATATTCTTCATCTTTTCTCTGTCAGATTCCTCCAGTTCTCTGGACGGCTTCCATCCTGAGAGACCTTTCTCACACAGTCTTTCTCCCACTGGTAGAGATATGCAGCCTCTTTCCAAAGCAGCAGCAAGCAGTCAGCCTCAAGACCTTTCCCTTTCTGCAGGACCTCTCTGTGTTCTTATTTGCTGAAGCTGTTACTAAATTAATCCACTGAATGTTCAACTAGTAGACTTGCAGGGAATTTACAAGTTTGTGGCTGTAGGTTTGTGGTGGGTAGAGATGAGTATAGCAAGCATTTTGAAAGCATTAATAGAAGCAGTAAAGTTATCTAGCCTATTTCTTCAGCATGAAGCTTCGTAAGCTATCCACTCTTTCTTGACACTAGCATTCTTCCAGTGTTTGTGGATGGATTTTTCCAAACTGTATGTTCAGTTCACTTATGAATACATTCACTTTATCAACAAATTTCCTTTTTCTCTGATAACAAACTCACCCCTGTGATCCTGAATGCTGCTCCAGATAATCTAGGACCCAACAGGAATCTTGTCCATCCTGCTTGTTCAATATGGGTTAGTTATTTTCACATGCACTGGGGGTGGAGTTTGTGGTAGGGAGAGTGTTTGAATATCTGAACTGTTTGTTTGTTTGTTTTATTTGTTTGTTTTTAATTATCATTTCTTGGAAAGATATAATAGTGGCATGGGAAGAGAAAAGAAACTGGTGAGAATCCTCTGATCAACCAGCTCTCCCCTGATCAGGTGCTCTCTGGCCATCCTAAGGTATATCACCTGTTCAAGAAAATGCCAATATTAAAGTGTTCATATGTTAAATACTGTGTGGAATGTTGAAAAGTCGGTAATAACTGTTGCTTTTAAAG
Organism: Coturnix japonica; assembly: GCF_054131305.1. Classification (NCBI taxonomy): domain Eukaryota; kingdom Metazoa; phylum Chordata; class Aves; order Galliformes; family Phasianidae; genus Coturnix; species Coturnix japonica. The sequence goes on from NC_140666.1 coordinate 25,143,852, forward strand.
TAACCTGGCTGTAGGTTTAGGCTGAAAATAGCATTCAAAAGTCAAAGCTAGTGCATCTACTTCTGTGGTTGGTATGACAAGATGGTGCACGTACAGCCACAAGCATGTTATGACATTTGATATTTTTAATCAAATCCCATTTTAAGGTGCAACGTGTTTTACTCTGTTAAAGGTCACCTTAGTTACAGTAGCAGTAAGGGTATTCAATAAAACATTTTAAATGCCAGTTATATAACTGCTTTTAAAACATTTAACAGCCACATTGGTTACATGACCTGAGACAAAGGATATTTTCTCAGTGCTTTGATATATTGTGGCTGGATTATCCTTATGGGAACACTCAGTTCTATAACGGCCTCGGGTCATCCCATAATGTGTGATGTAAGATTTTCTTTTTTTTTTTTCCTTTTTTTTTTTTTTTTTTTTTTTTTTACCAAAACAATAATTGCTAATGAAGCCAATGGTGATGGAAGTTCAATGACATGGCAAAGGATAGAGACTGTAGTCAATAATAGCAGCGCTGGCCAGTACAAGAAGTTCATCCTGCACTATTCAAGGACAAAAAGATGTAGCATCAACGAATGAGGGTGCAGTCATCCATGTATTAGCACTGCACTGTATGTTAAAGTAAAACAACCCAGGAAAGCAGAAGTACTGCTGGATACCTCCCTGCATAACCAGGAATATTACACTATTAAAATGTGATCTATAATAGGATATAGGGTATATAAAGTATAAGATAAGATGTATTGGATACAGCGTCAGATCATCCTGGTCGGGTGCAGCTAGATGCACATAGAGTTGTACCCCTCTATGCCTTTGTTAATCCTGGGGCATGAGGATGCTGTGAGGTGAATAAAGAAAGTGGCTCTTGCTTGGTAAAGTACTGCAAAAAGCAAAAGCTGTTTTCAGAAAGCAAACTTTCTGAAGCCTCTTTCTTTTGCTCTCTCTCTCTTTTTCTTAATAGAAAGAAGCTCTTTGTTCCAAAAATGTAGTAAGAATGGCATATCACGTCTTATCTCCTGCTATGAGTGGGAAGCACCAGATGACTTTCTGAGGACCTGTCCAGCCTGAATTGTTCTAAGGAAATGTGTGTATTACTTTAAAAGCAATACAAGCAAAAGAAACGATGACAGTCCTTTCTCACAGCTCATGGGAGCTGTCGTGTCTTTCTCAGTGATTTCAGGTTGTAATGAAATTAAGAAGTTGTTGTTTCAGAATAATATCTTCCACAGCCAGTTTTATCACGAGCCAATGAACTAAATGTTTCCAAAGTGAACAGCTGGCATCTCTTTTCATAAAAGATTCCCTTTCAGAACACTGTTTCCAAACAATATTACAGTGGCTCCATTCACATGGCCGAAGTTAAGACTGTGTCAGTGCTTCTCTGACAAACCTTGTTTTTCAAGAGTTTAAAACTTTACAGATGAGCCATAATCATCTGGGCTTTGAGTTGTAGTGTAAAAGTTCAGCCTGTCTGCAAGGACATTTTTTGCTAATATTAATAAAATCAGCTTTTAATTATCGAAGAGTAAAGTGTAGTATTTTATACTCATAAAAAGGATTCTTAAACATTAAACAGCTTTGACTTTTGAGGAAAAAAAGGCATTTGGGCAAATGACTAAAATATAATTTCTGTCTTTTTCATTCCTTTAAAATATCTAAATGAAAAAAAAAATTGCTTTAGAAATTTGGTCTGACAATCATATGGAAAGTTAAAGTTGATGATCTCTCCTTAATTTATGCTGTCATAAAGAACAGGCACAAGGGTCTCATTAAAAGGGACAGAATCAGCCAGAGCTCACACTTTTCTTCATTTTTACTTCAGTGTTGTTCCCATGTGCGCATAGTTTTTTTGGTACTTGATATCATTTCATTTGAGTCTTTAATGACAACACCAATTTGCATCCCGCCTGTGGTTTGATGGTTACTTCAGCCTTAGCTGTTAGTCCAGCTTTCTGTACTCCGTGTTTCCAATGCCAGTCTTCATTATAATGCAAAACAAACACCTCCTGTTTCCCATTCCAGTCATACTAAGCTGTGCTCCTCTGTGAGTCCAGCTCGCTGGCTGAGCATGAGTCAGCTCTCATGTCTGTTCCTGGAGTTCTCTTGCCTGCATCAGGATTTCATGTGAAGGAGAGCCCTGGCTGCCTTGCTGATTGCAGTGTCCACTGGATATCCCCTAAGCGCTTTCTGAATATTCTAATGAAGAACCACAAAATGAGGCCAATTAATTGATGTTTTAAGCAGAAACTAATTTGTTCATAGAAGCTTGCCCTTGATATCACGAAGTATTCATCACAAAGTATTCAGAATACATACATGTAAATGAAATGAGAAAAGGTATGCTGAAGTTGATCACTCAAAATTTCTTTTTCCAGTAGGTACAAACTGTTAAGAGAGACATAAATATGACAGAGTGGGTGGCCAGTAGCTCACCGAAGCACTGTGTGCTGCAATTGTGTCTCCACTCCTCCACCCAGCTCCTCCACATCTCCCCTCCCTGGAGCTTTCACTTTGGATTTTGGTCTCCTACTCTCTGTGACAATTTCCATGTGAGAGTACCATGACCACCCCAAGGCCTTGCTCTTCCTAGCTTTTAAGTTTCTATGTCTGCCTTTCTTAAATTCCACATCCATCATACTTGAACCTTTCCTTTACATGCAGACTGCAGGCTCCTGTGCAGTACTCAGCACTGTGCAAAGCTGTTGGATGCTCATTTCTAAACCCAGCCAAAGAAGGTCAAGGACTGCATGTGTTAGACCCATCTGGGACCAGCACAGATTCAGGGAAGTTTATACTGATGTTATTAAAACCTTTATTGTCACCAGCAAAATTATGCTCTGGTTCTCTGCAGTGCCACCAGTTCTGTTTCTGATAGCCTCTGTTCTCACTGCCACCCCATCCTTCTCGCTACCTGGACTGGTGTCCTCCTGTGGTTTTTTCTGGCCCTCAAAGACCAAGGAAGGAATAGAGAAGAAATGCTGAGATAACACTTCCAGTCCCATACAGGAGGGGTATAATCAAGTGCCTCAGAGACCCTCAGAACAGATCCTCTTCATCAGTAACACAATATCACACTCTTTTCCCTTTCTTCCCTGTGTTATCTAGGCCCTGACAGCATTTCCCTTCTTCCCTTACACCCTGAGTCTGGCAACGGAATCTTCACTAACCTTTTGCTTTTCTTAAGACTATTCCTAAGCAGAAGAGAGAGTTTTCCTAAGCTGAGGGATAACTGGGATCATTTGGATAGATGCCAGTTTTACCTTCATGCATTATCATAGATGATGCTGATCAGGTCATAAGGCACAGAATTTCACCTCAGCATTACAGCATCATAGAAACAAACATGAATCTTGTTAGAGTGTAAACATCAGGCACAGAGCTCTCCTTGTTATCCTCGTTGACGGGTCTGTACGATAATTGCAGGCTAGGATGACTGTATCCCTCTCAGGCCAGAGGTAACTGCATTATACAGTCAGAAGCCTCACTGAACTCTGTGGCTGTCAGCCTGCACAAAAACATGAGGTTAAAACTGTTTCCTCGAATTCAAATGGGATCAATACCTCTCAAGAGACAGATGGGGTTTTCTTTTCTACACTGAAAAAAGAATCAGTGTCTGGAGTTCTGGCTCAAAGTATTCATTCAGCTACAGAACAACACCAAGAAAAATCAGCAAGAGTGGGCACCTGCTCTTTTCCTTGATCAACCCTGGATCTTAGAATCTGATATTTTATATAAAGGGAGTTGGCTGTTGCTCTCCCATGCTGCCTCTGAAATGATACAGTCTGACTCGAGCAAGAAGGGCATGTTTATTCTTTCTTGGAGATTTTTAATTTTTACTTGTAGCTGAATCCTCTAGGTCAATTGTATCTGCAGGGGTGGGAGAGGAATTTAATTGCTTTTACTTCCTACCTTCATCTCAGGGTGACCAGTCCATTAATAATGAACAGGAAGCAACTAAGAAATGCATGGTAGATTAGGGATTAATTGATATTTGGAAAGATTTCAATCTGTGTTGGAAGGAAAAGGTTATAGACAGTAGTCCAATTCTAGCCACTGCTTGCAGTTGATTATTTCATTATTATTATGGCCCTGCTTCATTTGGTTTTAGACATGTATTCCCACTTTCTCCTTTGATTGGCCACTTCAGTAGCATTTCCTTGTTTATTTCTTGCCAGAGATGTTTGTCACATTTTTGAGACGCTCTATCCTGTCTATCCCACTACAAGAAATACACTGAAGCTCTGGAACGTGTCCAAAGAAGGGCAACGAATCTGCTGAGTGATCTGGAGCACAAGTCTTATGAGGAACGGCTCAGGCAGCTGGGATTGTTTAGCCTGGAGAAGAGGAGGTTCAGGGGAAACCCCATTGCACTCTACAACTTCCTGAAGGGAGGTTGTGATGAGGAGGGGTTTGGCCTCTTCTCCCAGGCAACAAACAGGACCCAAGGAAATGGCCACAAGTTGTATCAGATGAAATTTAGACTGGACATAAGAAGAAACTTTTTCTCTTAGAGAGTGGTCAGGCACTGGAATGGCTGCCCAGGGAGCTAGGAGATATGGTTTAGTGGTTTTCTGTAGGTATGGTAAAGAGAGGACAGTTGAACTAGATGATCTTGTAGGTCCTTTCCAACCTTGTGATTCTATGATTCTATGAAATACTTACATTTCTCTGTACTTTCCAGTAAATATCTTTTCATCTGCACTGACACCACCCACAGTTCTTTTGTGAGCAATTTGACTTTGCAAAATATTATTGATTTCTCTGCTTGGTAGTTACAAGATTTACAGCTTCAGAGGTAGAAGTCCTTCAATCTTTTCACAAAATAAGTGCTCCAAGCTTCCTTCGACACCTGCTGATGTGCTTCAGCACATCACTTTTAGTAAGAAACATGAGCCAGGTGGTCCTCAAATCAACAAGGCACTAAAATACAGGAAACAGATGGGTAATTCCAGTGACGTCAGGACAGGATTTAGCCTGTCTGAAAATGGCTAGCCTGGCACCTAGTTTTGCTCAGGTTTCCCCATCAAGATGAAAATGACTCCAGTAACTTTATAATCAGCTTTAAAGGATATAAAGTAGCCAATATTGACTCTAGCTGCCCTTTGCAAGAGACTAGGAGAATATGGTAGAAAAGATATATTTGATTTTTTTAAGACCTTGAAAAATTCATCACCTTTCCCTGATGCCAGTTACATTAAAAGTGTATTAAATTAGGTATAGAATACAAGTGCCCCTTTTCAAGCACTCTGATAATGTTGTGTGATCTGAACAAAGATCCTTTGAGCACTTCTGGTGCTGTGGCAGCATTTATGATGGTATTTGCCTTGAAGAGTAATGGAATCTTCTAAGCAGCTGAAGGCAGACAATTTGGAAGATTTTCAAGGCTGCTAAATGGACAACACAGAGAGACACTAATGATCTTAAAATCTGAGCAGCCACCTCAATTTAATATAAAATGGTCAAAGGAGAGGCAGACATGAATTTCACATGTTGTACCATGAGGTACTTGGAATGTTGCTCATGGAAATGTGTCTTAAGTTCCTTCCTAATAGCCCGCTGTTCAGGCAGCAGAGCTGGGCTGGTTAGGAAAGTGCGGTAAGTACATATGTGAATAACATAAAACAGTAATTGTGAGCCACGGTTGCAGTATTCAACTTGGAATTAGTGAGGTTCGTCTGTCTGCCACTCACAGGTAGTAAAGGTAGTAAAGGTCACAGAATAAGTGACTTTCATTGTCCTATCAGTGAGTGTTTTGCACCCGAAATGCAGTTCTGTTTTTGTCCCCATGCCAGATAGCCCAAGAGCAATGGACAGGCCCTGAAATGTAAGATATAGCTCTTGTGCCCTGGTGGAATCTTTTCTCACCTCACCACGTCATGGTGAAAGCAACTGCTGGAAACATCAACTTTCATCCACTGCGGGATATCTCAATCTGAGCCAGATTTTATTTGAAAATTCACTGTCTAATGATTAAGAATGAGTAGCATATACTACATTATATTATTAAACTAGAAATTGTTTACAATTATTGTTAATAGCTGCTCTCAAAACCCTTTAGTATTTTTTATCCATAGAGGTATTTGGGGGAATTTATTAATTCTGGTTTTATTAACTTTTTATTTGTTTAAGGCTATCCGAGCTTCATCTCTTAATATAGGAGACTTTGTAAGCTCTGTTTGCTGATTTATCTACTTGGTCTGATTAAATAAATGAAGAAAGAATTGTAACTCTAGTGGTGTCACAATGGGGTAGTTATGCTTTATTTTAATTAAAATCAGGGCCTAAGAAAATATTTTATTCATTGGCTATCTACCTGGGCATGCTTGGCCTACTTTCTTCAGTTACCTAGAGATTCTGCTGAAGTCTTCATTTGCTCAATGCACCAAATCCACAAACCTGCACTTTATTTGCTTGTAATGCTCAGCCTGCACACATCTTCAGCTGATTTATGAAATGATTCACTGAAACTGAATTCAGTGATCAGAAGCATTTGTGAAGGGGCTGTACGGCTTTTACAAACATCTGCTTCTTCTACTTTGCTCTGCTTTTCACAGCCTCAAGACTCTGCAGCTCACTGTGGTCACAAGCTTCCACCGAGGCATCTGAGGAAAGAAATCTCTGCAGGACACTAGAGACAGTCATGCACAAAGCTCAGCCCCACCACCTTTTCTGGCAAAGAGAAATGACCAAGGATCACAAAAATTAGTGCAATTTGCAAAATCATCACAACACACAGCCATACAGGTTCCTTCCAGTATGGAAACTGAGACTTAGATGGTACGAATTTGACTTTTGTGAAATTCCTAGCTACGTGGTTTATGGCTGTGTCTCTGCTCTTAGCTGTGCCCAACAGATCCTGGGTTCTATTTGAGGAAGTAAGGCTTCTTGTAATTACAAATCAAATGAATGAGCTTCCATCATAGCTTATTTTCCATTTTAGTTGGCGGTGATCTCATCTCTCTCTAACCCAGTTACATATCACCTTGGAGACCCACAGGTTACCTGCATGTTGCTAGGATGTACCATTTGGCTGTTTCTCCTTTTTCTCAGCCACATTGCCTGCTCCCTGAGCTGCTAAGCCACTGGACGTTGCCCAGGGTGCTTCTATTTTCCATCTGCAAAGTCTGTTTAAGACAGTGGGATGAAGATTACAAGGAATGCCAATTTCTGTTTCTGATCATCAACATAGAATTTGGAAAACATTTTAAACTTGTTATTCTATTATATATTCATCTGCTATGGATAGGGATAGCATAGAACCATATCACCTACCTTACAAGCATTCCTTCTCAAAATACATTGTTATTATCTTGAAATGCTGAACAGAGAACATATGCACATGCAGTTACTTCCCTTCAGAGGCCCATGTTCACGTTTTGTGTAAAATGTTGTAAATGGACCACAGATCTTTGGATGAAAAGCTGAAAAAAAGCATCCCTACGGGGTTATGTAGGGATACATTGAGAGGAGATGTGAAAGACAGAATGTATCTACCACCTAAACTTACACACAGTCAATGCAGCCTGTGATTGAACTATAATAACATCAGTGGTGAGCAGCTGTTGTTACAAAATCCTCACTGGTACTGAGTAGAAAAGGGAAACAGAATGAAGAAATTTGATTGAGCTGGCTTGAAAGGAAAAGAACCCAACTACCTTTTTGTCCTAATCATAATATTTTAGTACAACAGAATAAAATGATGTATATAAAAGGCAATGTGCATTTTCTTCAAGAACTTATTGGAAATCTAATACAGTATCTTTGTAATTCACCGGTAATGTGTACACAATGTAAGAGATCAAGAGTAGAGAGTACTATCACTATATTTAGAGATAATGGTGATTTTCTTTCATAGGCTTGATATAAACTTTGATTACATAGCATTTCTTTAATTTGCTGCTATTCAAGAAAACCCTTAGAGCACTGCAGCGAGCAATGCCTCTCTTTTACATTTGCATTTTTTAATTTGCATTTTTTAATTTCCCAGACTACAGCTCCACACCTACACAGGCTTCCCCAGTGGGAGGGAAGTGAATATTTTTCAGTATGAATGATACTGTTCCTCGTCTCAAATAGCTGTAGTTATTAATTCCAGAGATTTACAAAAATCACTTTGCTACTGTATCACTTAAGTGCAGAGTTTTTATCTAACTAACATCAGATGCTAATCTACTGCTCTGCTGGCACCCATTTTAAATAGGGTAGCCAAGCAGAAAGTTCACACTGCTCAGCTGAGGAGCCGCCACTCTTGGCAGCCTGCTGTTGCATTCCTTGCATACCCCAAAAGGCCACTGAGCTCAGGAAGGGTCTGGTGCTTTTAGAGGAAGAGTCATTATGTCCTTAATACAGCCAGCTCCCCATGGCATTCTAATGACAAGAATCTAGACCGGAATGAGGACAGCAGCTTGCAGAAGAGCCAGCCATTCAGCGGCCTGAATGCTGGTGAATGCTACAAGGTTGGATCCCTTTTTGTACTGCACCCTGTTCACCAAGAAGGTGCTCCCAGAAGCTTGGGATACTAAATATGAGGTGTGACATAAACAGGAAAGGCAGTGAGGTAAAATTATTATGGTAAAAAGATGTAAAAGGAACTTGGAAGACTTCGTATAACAGCACCGTCTCATGACCTGCTATAGCAATATTTTATTTGTCCATCTTTTCTCATCCCTATGTCTCTTGAAGCTTAGTTGGGTTATAGCATCAAAGGGAAGGAATAGTAATATTATAGCAGATGAAAGAGAAAAGAGAAGTGTGCTGTACATAATCTGCCCTTCATCTCACCTCACAGTTACACTAACCAAACAGGCAATGCACACATGAGAGACACACTACCATACAATATGGCAATCCAGTTAAGTAGAGCTTCTTCTCAGATATGTTATAAATCTTTCATTCTTACCTGGTAGTTGTACCTCAAAATGTTTTGTGAAGGTTAATTAACGTAGCATAGTTCATGTACATCAGTATAGTCGGGGAAAGATTAAACAAATTACAAAGCACAAAATTCAATCAACACAGGAAGTAGCAGAGCCATAAACATCATGGAACTCACAGATTCCAGAATTAAGGAATAAAGACCTGTTCTAATGCAACTATCTCCTTTCCTTTTCTTAAAGCACGAGTTTCAGATAGCAAGTTTTGCTGTGTACAGCACCAAGTACATTGTCAGCTCTTTGCAGATACTGAGCAGAACAAATAATGTTAACTGTAATCCCACTCCCTTGTCTTGAACTACTAAATCTACTGAAATATGAAACCTCTATGTTTAACTGACGTTGGTAAAGATAATTCTGAAAGTGGATGTTAAGCCGCACTATCTTGGTACTGCTAATAAATATGTAATAATAATAATAATCATGACTAATAATGCTGCTCTAATAAGGATCTAATCCTGCAGATCATTTTTATGAAAGCACTTTGATAATAATGATTATTTATTCTTACAATGCATTTTTCATGCTAGCAACTTCAAGTACCAGGATGATTAATAAAGCTGAAGAAATTGAGAGATACATAAAGTAACAAGCTTATGAGACTGTCAGTGTGCTGATCTTATTAAATAAACATTAACAAAAAATAGAGCTGTAAATGAGATGCTCCTGGGAGATGGAAAAAAAACCTCCCACCACAAAAAACAAACAAAAAAACGTTGAGGCTACGTCAGCAGGATTGAATTGACCTGTATATCAACATAATTTCTATGGCAATGATAAAATAAAATATTAATAAATAGCACTTGGTGAATCAGGTTGTCAGCTGGTATAGATTGGTGCATTGGCATTAATCTAAACCAGCTGTGCATCTGGTTCTATATATTCAAGGGAATGCAAAAACACAAGAGATATAGCTAATATGTATGTCTTGTCCATGATGATTTTAATGTGTGGTTCTACAAAGTTACACTATGGAGTTCACTCTCCCTGGCAATGTCTGATATGTATATCTGAGTTACTTAGATCCCCGTTGAGATCTACTAGGGCCTTTTGTCTGCCCTGACTGGGATTTAAGTACCACAGTGATGCCTCTTTCCTTCCTCTTTGCATCTTTGCTATGACCCAAGTTAGGATTCCATCGAAATTCACAGTGGTCCAATAGAAAGAATTCAGCTGGCTCAAAACAGATATACCAGTAGTTATCTTTTTACCCTACAAAGAATTACATAGGCAGCATTTTGCCAGAATAGCTTAGAAAGGAGATTTCCTGTGCTGCCACAAATTCTAGCAGCAAAATAAATCCTTTTCTGGATGGCTTATGTAATTAGAGAAGCACTATCATCAATACAAACAATAGCATAGTTTTTAGATGCAGAACTTCATAGAGTCCCAGAATCATAGAATGGCTTAGGTTGGAGGGGACCTCAAAGATCATCTACTTCCAGCCGTGTGCCATGAGCTGTGCCTAGATCTGGATGCCCAGGAACCCATCCAGCTCAGGCTTGAATGCCTCCAGCGATAGGACATCCACAACTCTCTAGGGAGCCTGTGCCAGAGGCTAACATCTAACTTAATTCTCCACTCCTTCAGTTTAAAACAGTTCCCCCATGTCCTATCTCTATCAGACCATGATAGTGATAGAAAAAAATCATCCTTGTCAAGAAGACTGTTGGTCTGAGCTCCACAGCAGAGCCGTGGAAGTGCAGACCAACCCTAGAAGACAAAGTAGACAGCAGTGACCTCCCACGAAAGTAGAACAGGGGAAAGGGAGAGTGGAGCATGTCTTTGGAAGACGAGCTGAAGGAAATTCTTCAAGGGAAGAAATTCTGCAAGGGAAATCTGCAGCTCTTCCTCTTTCTCCACTTCTTCCTCTTTGTAATCATATTTAATTAGGCAATTTGGGAAACAGTTGCACAGAGACAGATATAAAAGAAACTTCAGATATACAGAACAATTTGAATGAAATAGGAACCCAGCCCACGGCCAGAGAGAGTACAGGATGGTAAGAAAGAGCTGGCATGTTTTGAATACATGCTATGTAAACACTGTCTGAGGTTCATGGAAGTAGTGAATGGAAGCAACTATTTCTTTGTTAAGGGGATGAACAATATTTCATCCCACATAAATATCAAGAGTAGCCTCCAGTAACAGAAATCAAATCTGAATAGGAAGAGATCTTAGCAGATCTAATAGAAGCTTTCTACACTTCTAGTTGATTCTTCTTTAAATTAATTTGTGAACAAAGAGAACAAAGGGCTGGATGTTTCTCTGGGGACAATCATGTTTTCTAACTTGAGAGTAAGTTATGTTGAATGAGAATACAAAGTCATAAAATATAATCAGGCTATTAGCTAGGTAAGAATTGTGTGAAAGATACAGTGCTCCACAACGAATTGCTAATACAACATATGAGACAATAGAAATCAGTAGGAAGAAATTGGCATGCAGTGATTTCCTTCCCTGGGCCTCCTGCAATTTGCAGAACTCTGCAGAATTTCTTGGGCTGCTTGGTCAGCTTTCTCTTTTGCTGAAATATACTTGGATTTCAATGCTAACTACCACAGTTACAAAAGGAGGGTAGTTATAAAAGGTTGATTTGCAAAAATATTTATAAATTCAGTAGGATTCTATTTTTAGGTGTTCAATTTAAGGCTTCTTTTGGCTGCAGGCATCTGTCTTGTCTGAGATTTCTCTGTGGTGCTAACAGAAGTGAAGCTGAACTTGGATTCATCACGAAGTGGGAACTGGGGCTTTGAATCTAGAGAAAACAGAACCAAGAGGAGAATCAAAACCACACATTTTCTTTGCATATAAATGTATCAAAGAGAATTCTAAAATAAGTCTTGAAATAATCACAAGATCCAATCTGTGAGACTGCGTAAATAAACGATCATTTTGTAAGGGACTTCCAGGGGTATGAAGACAGAACCTGGCTATAGCTGGTAAGAACCCATAGGACATGCTTGCTGGATTCAGCTGTCAGCATCCTGATGGAAACCTGCGAGATTTACATTCCCTCTCTTTTTGTTTGTATTTCAACAATGCATGGCTTAGTACCTATGCTTAATATTATATGAATTAGGTTGATTGTCCCCTGCACAATCATCCCATCTTTCCTTGAAGAACTGTTCCCAAAAATGTTTTGGCAGAGGCTGGAGAGCATATCATACACAAAACACAAATCATGTGGGACTTGTCCAGGTGTCTCACCATCTCAACATTTCAACAACAGACTGAATCCAGAAAGCTGGGACAAAGACTTGCATGTGTATCAGTGGGATGATCAGCAGGCAGCTTGTGAGATGTGCATTGTGTTTGTTAGGCAGGTCTGGATAGCTCAGAGAAGGCAATGGAAGAGCAGAGTATAAAAATGGGATTGTTTAAGCTGCAAGAACAGGAGCTGCTGGGAAGTTCTGGAGTACACTGAAAATATATTGCAGAGTAGTGATCCTTCTTCTCAGAATATCACCTTGCTACAGGGAAACCAAGCACGAGAGAATTAGATTGCTAACACTGGTCTTTTTTAGTCAATTCAGAAAAAATAAAGCCAAACTACAAACACAGTTTGTAGATGTTATCCATGCCTAAAGGATCAGTGGATGAGTTTTCAGCAATAACAGGTATACCCTGAGCAAAAAGACAAGCTGAGAGCTAATGGGTAGGTTAAAACTTGGAGTCCTTAAAGGGGGAAACAAGGACTGCAAGGGCTTAATCTCTTAATGGTGTGTTTCCTGCACTGACCATAGTTCAGGGCAGCTCCAGGATTGCATGGATGGTAAAATAAAGTGCAAGAGTGAGGTGGGAAGAAACTGGGAAATCAGTTTTGCCTTGGATCTAGCCATGTGCTTAATAACATGCTTGATTGTGATCAGTTTGATCTGCCTGCTGCAGCTTCTGTTAAACAGAAAATCCATCACAGGATACAAAATATAATTTTTTTGTTCTTAAGGTTTCCATTTTTTCTTTTCTATAAGGTTCAAAAGAGTATTTTGTTCATAAAAGTCAACACAGCACACTTAAAAGCACTAAAAAGTGAACTGTTTGTTTGTCCTCAGGGCAGGTGCTCTGTAGATGATCGCAGTCAAGCTTTGTTGTTCTGCATTACAAAGTCTTCAACCTTGACCTAAGAGGACAATTCTTCCTACTTTATCTACAGCCCCCAAGTAAAAAAAGAAAAAAAAAAATTATTAAAAAAACAGAGAAGACAGAAAAATCATTCTTTATTCCAAGTTGGTACTTTGTCTTTCTTCAGCAAAACCTTTGCCATTCAGACTCATAGCCAAGTGTTCTTGCGTCCTGTTCTTGGCTTCTAACACTGAGGCCAGTCTGGGTTTGAAATGGTGGCCTCCAAATGGTCAGAAAATAGAACTGCAGACTCTTTGGGGGGATGCAGCAGTGCTAATTACATGACTTGGTAACATTCAGGGGAGACCCTTCAGGCAACATGTAGGGAATTAGGCATGTATATCTCACTTCAGTATGAAGGAGCTGGAGCACTCATCTCCCTACACAGTCTGTAGACAACTTTACCCTTATACTGAATGATAAGATATAGGTGGAATTATCTTTTTACATCAAAGATCTCTAGAAAAACATTTATAACAGCAGAAGTTTGCAGTGGGTCTCCTCCCAGAAAAATACTGTACAAATCCCAAATTCTGGACTTATTTCAAAAGAGCAAAACGCTAAAAGATACAAGATGGTTTCTATTCATTGGTGTGCAGAGAAAAGTAGTGCAGTGAATTACTGCTGCAGTCATCTGCCCCAGTATGGTCTGGGATATGGTGCAAAAATGAACACCACAGCTCAAAACAGAGGGTGCAAAGGTAACTTTTGAAATCCCCTGATCCAAAGCTATTGCTTGACAGTCTGCAAACATAAGTTAGCACAGCCTTCGGTAGCTGCATCTAAACATGCCTTCTGTTCCCATCCAAAGACCATTAGGAACCATGCCGTTATATCACAGAAAGATTGGCTGGGAAAAGAATTAATGGGTTCTAGACGCACTTGCTTCATCAGTCTGGAGAATGCCTTATGCAACTCTTTGCATAACTTCAGCACTGGTATTTTGACAACTTGTGAGAACATGAGAACCTACTGTACTGCTCAGTTCTTCTTAGGAGAAACAATACTGCAACGCTGCACAATCAGGTGGCTGGCAGCAGGGCACCTGTGTGCTCAATATTCAAATTCAGATATTAGAAGTGAAAAAGAGAAATGGCATCAAGAAAGTCTCAAATGTACCCCACAACTTAAGATCAGAGGTCCCAAGTGTGTTACTTCAGAATTCTTGCAAGGTAACAGGTCTCCAAAACAAATCAGTTCTGCCAATTGTGAAACGCCCCAGAAAATATTCTGGAAACATTTTAAAGTGGCAGATTAAAATCTCTAGTAACAAAGTTTTGTCGCTTTCCGTAAGCAGTCCTTAAGCAATTCAACTCGCAATTGCTGTGAAGAATTTGAGTATCCTGAAAATCCTCCTGCAAACCCCATCAACATACTTCAGACTCAGGCTGATCCTCCTTGTACCATAAATAAATAAATAAATAAATAGATAAATAAATAAATAAGCAACTATATTGCCTTGGGGATACTTTGGTGCTTATCCAAAATTAGGCTCCAGCCACAGACCTGGATATTTTTATGCTCCAAAATCCTACGTTTGGCGTGCAGAAGAGCTCCTCTGGAGGGAACAAGTAAGACTGGTACCAAGATACAGTAACTCAGCCACACAACAGTTTCAAGTGTTTCTTCCACTGATGTATCCACATCCACTGATGTGGTTTTGAATGTTGTCAGCATGCCAAGGCAGTAGGGACACTACATCAGGAATACAACAGTAACTGTTATGTCTCACTGAACCATTTACAGAATACAGTGCCTACCTGCCTCTGAGAAAGACTCTGCTGGGTTAGATAGTGATGCCTCCTTGACTCCTCTGTTTTGAAGTGAGTGAAAGATCCCTCCTGATCAGACAGCCTGTGATAATACCCTGGCTGTGCCCAATTGCAGATGCTGCTAGAAAGAGAAGCAGTAGTTATTTATAAATCAGAAAGCACCTAAAAACAGTCCTCAGTTGCTGCGGTGACTACAAGCTGCATGGTCACTCGGAGTCTTGCCCAGCACAGTGGTGTGAGCAGCAGACAGAGCTCCTGCCCTCAGTGCTGGCCCAGCATCCAGCTGTGAGAGTCTGAAAGAGCTGCAAAAAGAATGAATCTGGGGAAAATTAATCTTCAGTATAATTTCAGTCAAAAGAAAATATTTCTCATATTGGGCAAATGCTAAGTTCAAGAACAGGAGCTGAAGACATCATAATTAATTCCCTTTTTCTGAGTTTGGAAACATCAAACACCTGCTTTCAGATTATCCTGCTTGTAATGAACTGACTCTTAATCTTAATGACTGCATTTAAACAAAAAGTTTAGCATTTCATTACGCAATAGTGTTACCAAAAATATTTAAATAGTATGTGTTCTCATAAACTCCATCCAGTTATCACCCTCATGTGAAATAAACACCAGGCACATTCTTCATTGACCTATTGCATGATATTTTGTGTGACACATAGGCATTTTCAACCCTCAAACTACTTGGATTTGCAGTACAACACAGCAAATGGAAAACGGGGAGCATGCACGTGGAGCTAGGTGATGCACAGTTTCCTATCAGAAGAAATAACTTGGTGGCCTTCGTCTGACTACATTATTCATTTTCATATTTAATTCATAAAAAACTTCTGATTTCCACAAGGTTTTCCAGACTCTTGCAGAAAGCAGCTCCAGAATCCTGACGGTCTCCTGCAAAATTCTGGCTGAGCGTGGCACTTAGAAGTAAAAAGCCTAGAAGACAAAGCCCAAAGCCCAAAGCTCTGTCTACATAATGGCTTTAATGTTCAAGTACATTGTAAACAAGTTTAAATTTTTAAACAACACATTTGAAAAAGCAAATGGGTATCTTTTGCTTCAAACACATTCTAAGAAGGGCCAGATTCTGATCGATATGTAGCGCTAATGTAGATCAGAAGCAATTCCACGAAGTTAATAGAGATCACATTCCGAGCTCCAAAGCTTTTGCACACTGAATTTAACTATCTGTCATGCCTGCGAGGTTACAGCACAGACCTGAAAGAAGGTACGGTATAAGATCAGCATTAAGGAAAGAGTTTCATTTAAAAGACCATCTTTTCCCATCAGACATGATAGGAGATTTATTATTCCAATATTATTGTTGAAACTGGAAGAGAGAGAAAAAATAAACAGGAACATATATTTTCATTTTATGACTGTGAACAACATTTCATACTGTAAACATCTTCTGGTCTATAACATTTACCCAGTAAAAAAAATAATTTCAATACAGTCCTTATTGCTGGCTCGACAGAGCCTCCCCAGAACATTGTGTTAATGATTAATATGAAGTCAGTGGAATTCCACAGTTGCTGAGAGTCTTGTGCCCAAGAATGAACTGCATTGCTAAATCAGCAAAGACAGTTGTCAAGGTAACCTCTATGTAATCTATTTAACTGGCTCCCAAAACACCAATCAAGGTCAGATAACGCACTCAAGCACCATATGAACACACTCATACGGCATAAAGCTTTGTATCAAGACAGCAGGGAGGGAAAAACCTCATTAGGAAGTAAGGGGAAAAAAATAAATTCAGTTTTGAGAAGTGTTAATTGGGATTGCAGTTAGCTTTGTGGGGAAAGTATGCCACTCGTCTGAATATGTTTTATCAGCAATAGAAGTAATTTCACTCCAGTTCAGTCTGAGTGGAAACATCCAGTGCTGCAAAAAAACCCACAACCTCAAAAACAAAAACAAAAACAAAAAAACAACAAAAAAACCCCAAACCCCCAATAAGCAAAAACATCCACTGATAAATTATTAATTTCATTTATTGTTTTATTAATGGACAGACTGGTATCTATGCCCTGACACACAGTTCTCATTTTGTTGTGCTCTGCTGTGGGTTTTTGTTACTTTGAAACAAACAGGATGCCAGCAGCATCTCGGGGCTGCTGGTATGGCTCCCCCCATGAGCAGGTCCTGCTCCCTGCTGCCTCACCCCTCGTGTGGAAAATTCCCATCCTCCAGAGTGCCTTCTGGAAAGGAGAATGTCTGCCTGGATTTACAATCTGATGGGTAGCCTGGATTTGAAGTTGCATTGCAAGTATTATTTACTTTCTCGGCATTCAGGTCTCTACAGCCATAACAAGGGCTGGCAAGAGTCACTGGGGTCTGAACTGAATTTCATTCTGACAATAGCTGTGCATACAAATCAACATCCTTTGCTTGATATTTACTGCTTTGCTCATCTTGGAAGCAAAGAGTAAGCATTACGAGAATTAGAAAGGTTGCCTGTTTCCCTTGGAGCCTCTGTGCCTTTGTCCTCTGTTGGAGAGCTACAGTACTCTGCAACTTCTTACAGCATCTACTCCTCAATTAATAGCAACAAACATCCCTATGCTGCTTACAGGGAAAGTACATACCAAGGGAGCTATTTCCTTCCTTCAGTTATACAATGTCAGTGTCATGGAGCTGTGCTAAATCAGGACCCTGCTCCTGTTCCACATAGATGCCAAAAGGTCCTGCTGTAGAAAGGGAGAGCTAAAAATAACAGATCCAAAACTGCAAAAGGCAATCACAGTTAAGACTAGATAAATATCTGTGTGCTCAGAAAATATTTTTGACTGGTGCCATCCATATTAAAAAAATAAATAAATAAAAAATCAGAATTCTACTTTAAATGCAAAATGGCTGCATACATCATATTTTAATGAAAGAGCTGACCAGATCCTGAGAGCTGAGGTTCACTTGCAAATCTGGTCAAGTTTGTAGCATTTCTCAGGATTTCCTCCCTTTAGCACTGTGAGAGATCCATATGCTTGTCTGCTATCTGTGCAGGATCCGAGGGCTAGTTTAGGAAACAAGGAAGACAACTGTGCATTCTAGTCATCCCCAGTGTGGGAGGGTGCGATGATGCCACAGGCTGTTACTTATCGTGTTGCTGCCAAAAGCAGCTGTGTAGGCAAAATCACACAGCCTTCACAGAGTCACTCCAAGGTCTGCTCTGGACCCTTCAAGGCCTGAAATAACAAAGCTTCAAAGGTGCCTCCAACCTACTTGAGAAAAACAGATTTCAGGAGAGGACAGACTATGTTGCATGTCCTGGAGATCTAGCATGCAACCTGATCTTGCAGCTGCAGGGCAGATGTGTCCCCACACTGCACATTGGGACTATGCCTTAAGGAAGTCAGAATATGGGCCATGTTGGACCTACACTTCATCCTTATGCGAAGTTAGGATAGATGCAATGTGAAAATTCAATATGAACAGCATAAAGATCCAAATATAACTATTTATTATCCAAAAGAATAACCTTTGCTGTAATACCCTAACACATTACCAATATTCGTAGACTAATCTTCACCACAGACCTTTTAGGTACAGTAACCTTCAGGCTCCATTTTGAGATCAAAAAAGAGGAATGGGCAGAGTAAGGGTCATTAACAATGACCTCAAAGAGTTGAGGTCATTAACAATGCCAAAGGCAGAGCTAGAGAAGGGCACCAAGACCCCCCAAGCCCAACCCACCTGAAGCACTGAGGTCTCTGTCCTTAATGGGGCCACTTGATAGCCCTGAGCACCCACAGCACCTATTGATGTCAGATTTCTATGGGAGGTGAGAGCACTCAGCTCTTGTCAGGTGTGTTAGCATAAGAGGAAGGCACTTGTGTACCTTTTCAACCTCTAGAGACTGCAACTGCTTTAAACAAGAAATTAGCAGCCTGTCTCTGGGTGTTGGCATGTCAGACAGAGGGGAGGACTGACAGCTAATGAAACTCTAAGACAATTACAGTAACCCTCCCATGATGAACTGAAATCCACCCCTGCACCATTGGGTACCAATATAATGAAAGTTGGACAATCTACAGCACATCTCCTTTTGTTCCACTACAGACACTAATTTGACAGTGCAAATAAAAAGGATATAGTATGAAAACTGAAGGAATGCTGGTTTTCTAGACAGACTATGTTAGAAGATGCTGTATATAGTCAATCAATGTATGATTCTGTTTCTTGTTCTGGCAAGTACGTGGAAAGCTAAGTTTCCAACCAAACAGGACCAAAAATATGTTTATCATAGTACTTAAACTAACCTTGCATTACCAGATCTCAGGAAGTGGTTCTGGGTTCACTGTGGCTTGGGCTTTTACACATCTTTAAATGTGGACCAGGGTTACCTTTGAAATCCATTTAATATCAATTCATTAAAATGCCCTTCTACTCTACCTTTGATTTTTGTGATTAAAGTCTGGGTTTTTTGTTTGTTTGTTTGTTTGTTTTTTAATTAATTGAGACTTAAAACTACCAGTATGGTCTGTACTCAAAACAGTCCTCTTTGCACCCAGAATTGTTCCTGATTTCCTTGGAAATGTAATGCAGGTATATACAGCAGGTAACACCACATGCTCAGTGAGGTGTGTTGGCACAAGCACAGGCAATGCTAGTAGGAAGGTTATTGTAGTTCTTGGGGACAGCCCTGGATAAATATTCAGAAGGAAGATAAAGAAGTTAGGTCCTGGTATCTAGGAATAAAAGTAATTTTAAAAGCCATTTAAATAAATATATATGAGATTACCTCAACTGCAGAAGTTATTACAGTAAAATCATGTTTACAGTTGTTTTGGTTAGCACAGATGATATGGAAACCATTTCTGGAAGTTACTATCTGTAAGCATGTTTATATCTCCATGAAAGCACCATGCTTGAAGATCTTTGAGAATTTTACTATTATTTATTTCCAAAAAACAAATCATCTTGAATAACAGTTGTTTTCTTTAGTAAATGAGGTTTTTAAAGGGCTTCTGATTTTTATCGACTTTTTCAAGTGAACTTTAAAGGCTTGGTTTCCTTATTCTGGATGCCAACTAAATGCTATGGAGAGCACTGAAGTGGATCCAAGTTGCAGGTTTTTGTGTCTCTCACCCTTCCAATGTACTGTCAGAGCTGTATTCAGAAACTTCCCAATCCTGGAGGGGAAGGGATCCCTGCAGACTTGGCCCTCGGCTTGGAATCAACACCATTGCTTCTTGTGTCTCCAAAGAAGTGTGAACTAATCTATGCACTAAGAAAGGATTTACAAGATGGACTGTAACAGCTCCTAAGGTAGCTGTTACTGTCTCTGTGTTGTTAATTTGTTTGCGAGATTAGTATTAATTACCCAATAAGGGACGTATCTGTTTTGAGAGCTTGTAATATGTCCTTACTTAATAGTAGTTAAATAACATGTAAATGAAAGAACATATTGCATAAGCAACAAAGTAATTATTTGCACATAGTTGAAGGGTCTATAATAAATACATCTGTCTTTGCAGGGCCTATTATAGGTACATACTTATATACCTCTCCAAGAACTGTAATTACAGAAAAGAACCCACAGAGCAATCGTGACTCCTACAAGGGGGGGGCCCTACCTAGAAGGCTGGACCCCAGCAGCCAGGTGTCCAGCAACAAATCACGGCATATAGTGGGAGCAAGCTGCTTTTCCTACTGCTATTCACCATTTCCTGGAGGGACTGGGGCTGGGCATGCCAGCCTTGCTAGCTCCTGGAGGTTTGTTCCACTGGTTCACATCAGACCACAGCAGCCACTTGTACAAATTCATCTTCATTTTCTGAAGGAAAAAAAAAACATGACATTCTGAAGGAAAAACCACACATGACACTCAGGCAACTGTCTAGATAAAAATGCTCTTTTTATCTCTAGAAACCTCAGAGACTGAAACTTACTTTCAAGAGTAACAGATGGCTTAACTGCTCCAGGTAAAGACTGTGCACAAGTCAGTGACAAAAAAGGGTTGAGTAGGTTTTTTTTTGTAACATAAATCTCTTCCAAACCCACTCCAGTAAACGGTAATAAGAACATGCAGGGCTTTTTAATTGAACATTAAACTCAGAAGTCCCATTACATTCACAGTACAGTATCCAGTTAATACATCCTCTGGGTTTTTTTCCTTTGTCCCACCCACAGAGATGTTACAAATTGGATTTAAATTAAATTTCATTCTAAACACATATATTCAATCATAACAAAACAGTGACAAATTATTTTATTCCATTTAAACTCATTGTATTCTCAGCCTGAGTACATCCAGCTCCAGCCCAGAGCCCATTTCCCAGAGGTCAGGTATGCGCAGAGCAGACGCACAGATGTGTGTAGCTATTAGCGTGGGGATTGGTTTGATTATTACATGAGATATCAGATTGAACTGCACTGCATACATGAAAGTTTTAAAGAATATGAGGTAGAGTCGCTTTTATTGCTGCGTGGGTAAAGGGGTATATAAATAGATGGACGCAATCAGAGTGTTTGTAGTGTGTACGTGTAGTTTCTAAGTAGGTACCGCTGCTCTAGAAATGCCTACATGTATTTTCTTCTCTTTCTTACACACAATCTGATACTAAAAGAAACCTGACTGGCAATTTCCTTTTTAACAGAATCTGTTACAGGTCTGTTTAAACACTGCTCCCCATTAGGTACCTTTACAGCACAGGGATAACCTGCAATGAGATTCCTGACTTTTCTTCCCCACAGCTGGGCCTTTGCTAGTTTTAGCACTTAAAGAAATCCAGAATAGGTCAGGTGTGGAGAGAACAGAGTGAATTTGACACCACTGCTGAGAGAGCTTGGAGAGTTTCCAAATCAATCAGTCTCGGAGGGTGGGGGGCAGAAAAGCAACAGGCGTGAAAAAAAGATCTGCAGTGTTACCATGGCTAAACATCAACTGTGGTGAGATCAAACACTTGTGAGGCAGAGGATATTGAGACTGCTATTTGTAAAGGAAAAACGCCATCGTTCCAAGATTACAGTGGAATGTGTTTAGAAAATAAACATTCTCAATTTGCCCTAAAATTTGTGGCAGTAAACAAACTCGATTCTCTTTTTTTCTGGTTGCTGCAGTCTTTGTACACTGAAGGTATGTCAGAAAGAATTCAGGTCTCATTTTCATAACGGATTTCCAAACCCAGCAGGAATATGGTGTCCCTACATGGATATGTGTCTTAACTATCAACTGGCCTAGGGTAGTTAATCACAACTGCTAACAAACAGAAGAAAAAAAAGAAACAATTAAAAATCTAATTGGTTTGAAGCCTTAAATCCCATCCCAGCGTGTGTGTTCATTGCTCTCTGTACTACCCCAATCCAACCAAACCATGCCCCTTCTCTCCATGGGCCACCCAACAGCAGCTGCAGCCATGCACAAACCTGCAGCTTCCAAACCTTGTGCTCCAAGTTTAACTCTGGATTGAATTCTGCCAGATACCCAGCTGTCACAGCCTTCAGGGAAGATGCTAACAGCCTCACAAGAAGGGCTCAGCACCTCTCTCAGCTGGCAAGGAAGGAACATTTCTCTCTCTTTGCACTGAAATGCTGGAAGAAGGACCAACAAGACCACTTAGCTGTCTTTATCTTTCCTAAAACAGGTGTATCTTCTAGCTGCATTAGGATATGACTTGAATCTACTGGTGAACTCCCTCAGCAAATGACAGTATGAATCAGCAAAGAATATAAAGGAGTCAGAAGTCTGTAAGATGCAGTTGCTGCACAAACTTTGACTGAGCAGTGCTTCCACACTAGATCGTCACGTGAAAACCCTCTCAACTTTTGATTCTTCAGTCTTTGTGGGGAGTAAACTGACTGGTACCAGCTGAGTAGACTCAACAAGACATTTGGAGCTAGACTGCCCCAAAAGTGCTCTCTACCATCCGTTAGCACACAACATATCCCCAACAACAATAACCAACAAGAGGGTTTGTTCCTGTGGCAGGTATCTGGTACCCTGGTGGCCGTGCCAGCCTCAGTACCCACATGTAAGAACACTGAGTACTGGCAGTCTTTCCTACCTGAAACCACGGAAAGCCACACAAGCACGGATCACTTTCTCACCAAGTGTTCACAGCTACAGTATCTTAAAGCCTGTTCTATACAATGCCTTCCTAGTAGTGTTTGAGGCTGTATCATCTGCAGGAAAAATACTTCTGCACCAGGTTCTTGCACCTTATAAATTAAATGCAACTGTAGGAAAGCAGGTAGTCATAAATGAACAGAAGTATCAGACCCATAATGCACGTATATTAGCCTAGACACAATCATCGTGCTGCCTTTGATTGGACGCAGAAAGCACGCAGACAGCAGTTCAATTTATTTGGGTTGCCTGTGGGTGGAGAGCTGGGAAAGAGCACGTGTGATGAAGATAGCAGGGCTTGTGTCAGAGGGAAACACTTCCCCTTGGTCCTTGCTGCTGTATATCTGCTGGAGTTCCAGAAAGAAACTCAAGGAACTGTCTGGTAGTAGAGAAGTAGGATTCCTGGTGTGGCTAGCAATGCTGAGGCAGGCAAGAACTGACAGTCAGAGATGGGGAAGGGATGTGTCCTGGAGTTAAAGGAAATGCTTTGGGATGGGATCAGCAAGTGGGGAGAAAATTACCTGAGTGGAGTGAAGGGAGAAAGACTGATCCTGGTATCGATAACCTGGAATCTCCAGCAGTGTGTCCACAGTTTGAGGCCAGGTAAGCTGGGAAACCTCAGACACTGCAGGATGTGTGTCTGAGCAATGATCTCAAGCTCAGACCCCCAGCACAACCTGTGTTAACAGTATTTTCTGAGCGGCACTGGCTGAGCTGGGCAGTGCAGCAGCACTCCTGTGACAGGCCACCAGGCACAGGAAAGTTCTGTGTGGGGTCCAAGGGCCACTGAGGAGAACAATTCGGGAACATGTCCAGTGCCTGTGGCTCGAGCTGTGCTGGGTGGGAGCTGCAGGGGCCCTGCCTGTCTGGTCTTCCAAAAGACATTGAGCATTTTCTGAGGCAGCAAAACTGACAGCACTCTGTGTCCTGAGAGAAGGGCTTAATCTTGCAAAGCTTAACTGACGCAAGTGACCCTCATTCCTAGCGGCTGGAACTGCTCCGGCACATGCAGGTCACACTGGCAGGAGCCGGCCAGGTCTGGCCTCTCTCGGTGCTGAGGTCAGATCCATGCAGATTTTAATTAAATGACAGAAAAGGAAGCAGAGTGGTGTGAGTTAAAAAACACCACCAGTAAAAGCTAAGTCTTTTAAATATTCTTGGAGCCTGCGTAAGTATTCCTGCCTCAAGGAGGTAAGTGAGTTTATTCACTGAAATAAAAACAACTTACACAAGCTATGCTTTGCAAGACACTTTACCAGTTACATAGACAGATTTCTGCCTCTAAAGCCTATAAAATACTAAGGACTATTCAATTAAAATATTTATTTTCAAAACAACAACAACAACAACAATAATAATAATAATAATAAAATCCCAGAATATTCAGAACTGTAGATTGGAGGGGGAAAGGGAAAACTGCAAGAGCAATCCCCATTCTTGAATTGCTGTTGATGTAAAACCTACTTTCTTTAATAAAATCCTATATTCACTCTTCACTTTCTGGATTTAGAGCACGAGTTGAAATAAATAGACTCTTAAATTAAGCAGCAGGATTTGCTCAGATACAGAAGAAATATGTCTGATTACAAAACTGCTTACAATGTTAATGAAAGAAAACCCTCCCTTTTTTTCATGGCCACAGAAATCTCCCTGCTTTTGGATAGGATAAGGCTCTTTATGATGTTGATAAAGCACTCCTCTTGGAGAAAAGGAGGATACCATCAATCAATAACATTTGTCTTTGGCTTCTTTTGTTGACATCCCAATATTACAACAGCAAATCATAATCCTAGAAAAGTAAATAGACTCTAGGGAGAAGAGGCTATAAATTGGGCCTGCCTTGATCAAATGAACTCCATCATGAAGGTCTGTTAAGCACTGAGTGTTTTACTTTCTAGCAGAACATCCAAATTGAAAAGCCATTAGGTGGGTTGAATCAGAGCTAGGGAACACTGAGCTGAATTTAACAATTAGTAGCAGATCACTCTGATCATCTGCGATATGTCTTCTTTTTCTTTAGCCACTATTAACTTCAGTGCATCTCAATAATTTCTTCTCTCTTTTTTTTTTCTTTTTCTTTTTTTCTTTATTTCCGCTTCCGTTATTCGGAATACTTTTTAAGGGGAAAATTCAGGCTTTGTATAAGCAGATGTGACTCCATTGCTTTAATGAATGCGAAGGGCCTGTCTACATAAGAGTACTGCTCCAGATTAAGCAAAGCCTGTTACATAAAACAATTGAGCTACCTCACTGAAAGTGGCAATACTTCTGTTATGGTTTAAAGTGGTTTAACTCATTCGTCAGTTTAACGAAACTGAAAGTTTCCCTAGCAATTCAGAAGGAACACAAACAGAATCTTGTACAAAAAATGCAAGTTAAGCTGACGCAACTTGACATGCACATAAAACTTTTGTAGTCCCTCTAGCATAGAACAGTCAGCCCACTTTTTAACATCTTTTTCCTTTTACTTAATAGTGACTTGAATACCACAAGTTATCCCTGATTTCCAAAACCAGCTGAAATAGTGTTCTGTTACCACAAGAAATCATCATTACAATTACTTTTCTTCCATATGCCTGTTGGTACACACAGGCAGTATGATCAAAATCCAAATGTGAAATAACATAATAATAATAATGACTGTTATTATTATTATTTCTCAAATTCCAAATGAGACAAAAACAAAATACTCCTTTGGGCCTCTGAGATGTGTTTTTGACATGAGGAATAAGATCTAGAGGAAGATAGCTTACCTTATGATGCTGAAGTTTTCACACTGTTTACAATAGATCTTCCAACTGCACAGGTGTCAAAAATAAAGCAAACTGTATTGTGCAGAAAAAGTAACTCCGACAGGTCTAATTTACTGAGTCTGATTCATGTGACAGCATAAACAAATCATTCTTGTCAAAGTCTCTATTGAAAATGGAGTAAATTGATTGTGGAGTCAAGTGCACCGGTAATTTCAGGGAGTATTGTGATTTCATTTGTAAAACTATTGCAAAGAGGGAAAAAAAAAAAGCAACAACCCACCCTGTCTTTCAAAGCTGGCTTCAATTTTTGCACTAGTCAGAGTAGATGAATATGCTGTTTAAGAGCACACTGTTATTACCAGCACTTCCCCTGTGCAATCGTGTTGCTGTGTATTCAGGGTAGTAACATGAGAAATCCCCCGAGATCTTTTGTACAAATATACAGTGGAGATCAACAAGAAATCCTCCAAGCGAACAAAACATTCTGTATGTGTTTTCTTACTTCTGTAGCAGCAGAACTTTATCGCTGATTAAAACACCAGCATATCATTCGGCTTCTTACTGGAATTGTTTTTTATTCTTATGAGGAACTACAAAAACAACATTTATGATAATGGGGTTTTTCAATTCAAGTTCAAATTATATAATCTCTGAAGTCATTGTTTTTTTTCCTCTTCGGGGGATAGAACAAGTTTCTGGGAGTATGCTTTAACTGACAGAGGCTGAGTTTCATATCTATGAATAAAAACCAGAGAGATGCAGACTTTGTGAAGATAAGCAATAGCAAAACTCATATGTAATATATCCAGCACATCTAACGATCCTCAGAGCAGAGAAAGTGAAGCCAATAAGTTATGCTAGACAGGCACTTACAGAGGTCTTCTGGGGTCATGTTTACTAATCTCTCTCTCACTCTCTGTCAGAGTGCTATGAAGGAGCACAAAGCATGCAGACTACACTGAATTATTCAAAACAATACCTTCACATTTTATAAAAAAATAACACACGTTAAATAAAAAGTGCATTTAACCAAAGGGTGAATTTTAGTAACTCCATGCCTTCACTATGCCGTGAAGACAATAAACGAGACAAGACTTGTGAGAATGGTCCTGTCCATTTTGCAGTGAATTGATTTAATAATGTGCCCCTGTTCTCTCCAACCACTTGACTTGGTACAGCCCTTTGACTTAAATTCCAGATGCCTCTTTTTTTCTCTCCCCCATATACAGGAGGTACGTAATCTTTTGTTCGGATATCCAAGGGAGGAACAATTCCGTCCCATAGATATTCACCTTTTGTGTTTGTCTCTAAACTTCATAAGGTCAACATGAATTAGGGAAACAGAGCATTAAATATCTAAAATCAATAGCATGTACATAAATCAACATTCATTACTTTACAGAGATTTCCAGTTTCTCCTTGATTGATTAAAGCTAGGGGTTGAAAATAAGTGCTTTTCCCCTGCCTGGAGAAATTCCCAATTGTCCATGCTGTGAACCTTCCATTATGAGACATGAGACAGCGGTAGCAGTACATGGTTCATTTCACACAGCCACAAAATAGACTTGTCATTCCACAATCGAAAGTAAGGAACCTGATGGAAGAGCAATGTGTCAAAAACTTGTCAAAAGAGGCTTGTGCTTAATGACAACTGAGAACAAGGAAACCGTATCTTGAGGTTTACAATGGCTAGCATTCCCATACAGACAGTAAAGCTGGGAAAAAAAAAAAAAGCTTGCTAATTTGTAATATGTTTGAATGTGATACTGAATGGTAATTCCTATTTTTCAGCCTAATTAATTTTGATTCTGCATTAATTTATGGAAGATAAATATTTGCAATACAATTAAATTAAATGATTTATAAAAGCAGAGGAGCAAAAACACTTGAATAAGACCTGCCTAAATTAATACTATGGGAAAAAAATTATCTACACTAAAAATGCTGGGGAGCTCATGACATGTACAGTGTTCTATTATTAAAGGTACTGTATTCTAACATGATAAATATAACAAATTGATCTTTTGTAAGAATTATGTTAGACCCTAAGAAACGTTAATGTCACATTCTGTGGCACAGCAGAGCTGAACCAATTACATGAGTAGATAATTTGGCCCTTCACACTAGTAGAATGTTATTAGTAGGAGTACCCTCAAAGAAAAATACATTTGGGGGGGGAATACTTTGCAGGTAGGTGATGCTTTTCAAGTGTCTATATAGTGGAGATGGGGACATAATTTCTTAAACTTCCAGCACTGAAGGCAGTTCCATAAGCTGTGGATTATATTCATTCTGAGGTGACAATATTGCTGTTTTATTAATAGTTACAGAAGAACATGCATGTACATATGGTGAATATGTCTGGAGTATTTTTTCATGGAAGGACTGATTAATGATGGGTAAGACTTCAGAGATTCACAAGATTTCTTTAGGATTCATTAGAATTCAAAACCTTTATAGCTAAAAATCTAGGCCAGCATTACCACTAACAAGGACTTAATGTTAAATTTCCAGTCTCTTGTCTTACATAGGCTGTAACCTGGGGAAAGCCTTCTTTCTCTCAGTGTATTTTTGCTTTTACTTTGTGTGTAGAAAACTTTCCAGATGTTTACCTCAGACCTTCAAAAAGTCTTTCAGTTTGTATTCTCAGTGCCAAGTTTAGACCAAGACATTTACACACCAGATCACTTGCCTCAGTCCCAGGGGGAACCTGCACAGGTAGCAAGGCAGAGCCTTGAGAGAGCTGCAGTTTCATAAGTGACACAACACTTCCTGCAGATCTTTTATCTAGTCCCTAACTTCTGAGGGCTCACAGTGTCTGGGAGATCTCTCATTTTCATGGGGTTTATTTTGCCCATTTACTACATGATGCTCCAGCAATTGTTGCTCTAGCAACATCCAGGGGAAATGGGATGTTTCCTTGAAGAACAGCCTCTTCATCCCCATTTGTCTCCCATAGTGTGTAAGGCAGTCAAGTTTCACAGAATCATAGGGGTTAGAAGGAACCTCTGGAGATCTTCCAGTCCAAGCCCCTGCTAAGGCAGGTTCCTGCAGTAGGCTGCCCAGGAAAGCATGAGCAAACACCCTGCTATGACAAGAGCACTTGGTGTAAAAAGCAAGACTGATGTAGGGATTATCACAAATTCATATTTCATCCAAGTCAGAACAGGCAAAATAGTGTCCTTACAAGTTTCAGAAAGTATAAACAGAAGATGAATTATTGTGGAGATGGTAAACATGCAATTTTTATTTTCTGAAATATATCATCACGAAGAAAAATCACTGAATAGTGGGGGGTGATGGAGCCCAGGCTGATGCCCAAATATGCACAATGACATTAGCAATGGATGACAATGACCTCACTGACCCTCACTGCATAAATTCAAACACCAGCAGAGCCCTGTGCACTCTTATGTCTGGAGTCAGTTGAGAACAGCTGTGAGCACTAAATGAGGTCTAGGTTGGATTGCAGGCAGCAGATCTTGGTGCCCATCCCACAGCATCACCAGCATTTCCCCAGCCCTGCCTGGCTCAGGCAGCAAGGGCCTCACAGAGGTTGGAGTGGAACAGGGCTGGGGGTTTGTGCTGAGTGATCATGACCCTGCAGAGCTGGTGATCTTGGCTCCAAAGCACAACTCCCATGTGAGGTCTGGGCTGTCTTTTTCCAAGAGCATCCAGGAGACCGGAAACCCCTGTTCCAGTAGTTCTAAAAAGAGATCAGGAAGATCTTTGGCACCAACTGGTGCAATGTAAACATGACAAAGAGCCTTGCTCTGAGCTTCCTTTGCATATATGGGCTGAATGGGGCATCCCTGATGTGGAAGCTGCGGCCATGTCTCAGAAAATTCACAGCGTGCTTTGTGGGGAGGCTTATCATCCTGTATGGCCCAGAACTTCACTGGTGACAACAGGACCACCGGGATGCTCATGCTGCAGGAGGCCAGGAGCGCAATCACACAGACACCCCCAGCCCCCCCACCATTACCTGCTCCAGGGCTGAGGAGCTCCTCGGCATCCCTTGTGGGTGGCCCAGGCACTCCATCACCACCACTGTGCCCCAGGAGGAGCTGGGGAAGGAAGTGGCTGCAGACTCCTCTGCTTAAGGCAGTGATTGCTGTCTGGGGGGGCTCCAGTGACTCCCAAAGAGAAGGGCCAGCAGCAGGCCCCAGGGCTTGCTCCCATATCATGAAAGGTAGCTCTGGCAGTGGCCCTAGGCTGGCACCCAGTGCCAGACAGAGCGTGGCTGCGAGGCCAACGTCAACCTCTTAGTCTGGTTCTTAGAGAAAACAAGTAAAATGAAAGAAAAAATCTACGTATTATTAACAAGGCAGTTGGAGTTTCTGTTCTTGCTTACACTGATTTCTCACTCTTCTTGTTCTAGAGAAGGCCATAGAGCTGTAAGTTTATTTCCACAATTAGAAACGAGCCAGTCATGGCAGTGTTGGCCTTTTGCAGCCTGTGGAATTTGTGACACGTATCTGGAGCTCAGAAAGTGAGGTGCAGAAGTGAATTTTATCCCTTGTGACCCACTTAGTGGATGCCTTTGGCAGTTTCCTGCAGTTGTAGGGACAAAGAGAGTTCATGTGGAAGGAGCAGCAGGAAGGGGAGCACGTTGATTCTGGAACCTACCAGCTCTAAATGTTCTCAAGTGGAATAACAAGGTTTCCATATATGCACCTGTTATGTGCACTGTATAATGCCTACAGTGAAGAAAAACAAACAACATTGTTAAGACAGCAAGTAACCTAAAACTGGTCTCTCAAACTATTTTCTAAAAAATAAGGGTGAACTGAAACTGAATCTAAAATGCGAAGCCAAAATAGCCTCGAGATGAACTAAAACAAGCAAGCATGCTATGCTTCCTTACATTATTTCCTACCTCTCTTTCTGGGAAGAATTCGACACTAGTCTAATGCAGAAACATTTAATTAGCCTTTAATATGTCGATCCATTGCAATTGTGATGATTCCTGTTACTGCACATTGTGGGATCTGATAGGAAAACCCAAGCCAACCTTTTTGGAAAAAATAAAAAAATGAAGAGTGTGACACGGAGAAACTAGAAAACCATCTGTTTAATTCCGGAACTTTTCTGCAAACAAAAAATCACAGAAGTAACACGACTGACAAGAAAACTGGGATTTAGAAGCAAAAATTATAATTGAATTCTGACACCAGCAAATACCTTGAATGAAAGGCAGAAGGCTGTGCTGCCCCATATTCAAGACTAAAGAAACTGCGGCCGCCGTGCACTACCAGAGCATGCGCATCTGTGTGTGTGGAGGAGGGCAATGGTAATGCTCTCAGCAGCATTTTGTCTGTCCCTGCTTTGAGCCACGTCTTTTTTCTCCTCCTCGCTACAGAGACAGCACAGCGTATTTGATTAAAACAAATAAATAAATCCAGCCATATCTAAAGGAGAAGTTGCTAAATGAATAAACTGATTATTTTAAGGGCATTTACAATTTGTTCAAAAACCATTCACCATATCATGAAGAAAAAAAATTCCTATCGGTGTCGGGAATTGTCCTTAGGGAGATACCACTCTAAGCCTCTCAGCACTGCGCTGCCAATGTCTTTGTTCTTGACCTGACCTAAAAAAGCGCTCTCTTTACGAGTCACAGAGGATTTATTTTCTGCCTCAGCATAGCCCCTGCTTCTTTTAGGCAGAAAATGGCACTTTTGCTCAGTTGAGGCAAAGGACCTTTTTGCAATTGGGGGTGACTGTCCACCAGGACAGGCTCCCGTGCTGGAGCCAACAGTGTAGTTGAATTCAGGAGCACAACTGCCTAGAAATATTTGCTACAAAGTCTGCTCTTGTGGATGGCGCTGTGGTTTGGAGCTCCTTCCTGCATTCCTAGAGCAATTTAAGTGTAAAAATAAGTTTTTTAAAAAAGGTTTTCCAATATACTGATTTTGTGTGCATGTGCAATGAAGTATTTAAATGGTGATTTAGATTCTTAAATATTATAAGCTGCTTGAGACCCTAGGAAGTTTACAGGTTTGTGTTCACTTCTCTCAACTGAGAGCTTAGTTATTTGAGCATTCCCTCTTCTCCCCTGTTTTACCTGATAATTTTTCCTTTGAACTGACTCAGAACAAAACTCTGCAGTCTACATACCCAGTTCTGTAACTTACTTGAGGGGATTTCTGCATGTCTGCAGGGAGATTCTTCATGATCTGGTCATCAAAGCTTATTGCTAGACAAGTCAGTGTTGATTTAATTACAAAGTACTACTGGCACCTCTTAAAAAATTTAATACTAATCTCACAGTGTTGAAGTATACTATTTTCATGTTGTTTTCTTTAAAAATCTGATAAGATTCTAAAGCTTTTAGTGACAGATAAGAGACTAAAAATAAAACAGAAAACATCTTCAAATACTCAAAAGACAGAAGAATAGAAAATTGAATAATTTTATCTTCAGATTCTCATGATTTTTAAGCCAGCTTGCAATTTGATGAGTTGGTGCAATTAATTTTGTGCGTATAACTAGTAGAGACTGAACTCCTTATCAGGGTTTCAGAGGGCACATGTTCCAAATGCTAAGTAAACAATACAGCACCAATCCTTCTTCCCCTCTTCTCATCCTCCCATTAGATTTTGCAAGCTGACGTTTAAAAAATAAAATGCTAATGCTAAGTTTTACCTATTTATATAGGAAGGCCATTTATTCTACCATTACTATTTGAAATATTAAGTCACTTTCCAATTCATACCATGTGGGAGTTTTGTCCTGCAAATGACTTTTCCATTGATTGCCAGTGTTTCCTTCAAAACCAGTGCACTGAGGATAAGCTGAGAACCAGACAGAGGAAACTGTGGTGTAGGGAGAGGTTTGGAGCTTCAGTGATGCAAAAGTGCAGCATTACAGCTAAGCTGTCATTAGCCATATCTCCACTAAAAGGTGAAAAGGTAAGAGTCAGCACGATGCAACTTGTGCTGTGCATGTTTTCTACCCACGCTGTTGGCTAGCAGCACTTCTAGAGCCCAGATTCCCTGATGTTCAGAACACCCAAGGGCAGGATGGACAGGGCTGAAGGCTGCTCACTTGGGTCATCCTGTCCCCAGCCCCTCATGTAGCGTGGCTGAGGTCTGCTCTCTGTCATGGAACTGTGCCCTTGGGTGCACTCTGGAACTCTGCATAAATCCACACTTTTGCTTAGGCTTGTGCATGAATAATGCTGCTGATGAACACGTTTGCACTTGCAGGTAGGCTCAGATAGGTGCTTAAGCACTGGTGTAGGTTGCTGAACACAGCATGAGAATTAGGTTTAGTCTTTCTGGCAGCAAGAGGTGCACTCAAATGCACAAGAGATCTCCCAGCTCCAACAGTCCAACAGTACTCAAATCCACAGTCCCACTGAAGTCAACGGGAGCTTTGGGTTTGAACTTTTTTCTGTTCCATAATTACAAGAGTTTTTTTTCTGGTTTTTTTTCTGGTTTTTTTTTTTTTTTTTCTTTTTTTCCTATATGCAGACCAGAAAAAATGTAGAATTATGGAATGGTTTGAGTTGGAAGAGACCTTCAGCATCATTTATTTCCAGCCCCCTTCCTATTGCCAGGTGCCCCATCCAGCCTGGCCTTGAATGCTTCCAGGGAGGGGGCATCCACATCCTTTCTGGGCAACCTGTTCTAGTGTCTCATCACACTCACAGTAAATAATTCCTTCCTAATATCTAGTCTACATCTACCCTCTGCAAGTTTAAAGCCACTTCCCCTCGTCCTGTCACTACATGCCCTTATAAAAATTCCCTCTCCAGCTTTCCTGTAGGTACCCTTCATGTACTGGAAGGCCACTACAAGGTCCCATCATAGCCTTCTCTTCTCCATGCTGAAGAGCCCAAGCTCTCCCAGCAGCAAACTTTCCTTAAATTGATATGAGTAAGTTGTAACAGTACCCTCATCAAATCTTAGTGCTGTGTAGTATTACTCGATGGAACTTATTTCTAGGAGTATGACCACTCCAGCTTGAGGAGCCTCTATGCCTATAGGCAAGACAATGCTATTCTTTGAGAGCAGCATTTGCTGACCAGGGCTCTAAGCAGCTGTCCACATTCTTTTTTGTGCTCATGCACCCCTTACTGAGTACACATAACTTAAGACATCTTTGTGTATTTCTACAAAACTAGAAAATCTTTGTTGGATACCTCTTGCTTAATACGACATAGACAAATCAGTGCAAAGTCAGCTGTTTGGTAGATTTATTGCCCCTTCAAAAAGCATTCATGAATACCTGAGAGGTCACTTTCTTATTCCTAGCATATTAGGAAACTAATGTTCGATAACTTAAGCATAAAGTAAATATCCCTTAACTAATAATATCAGAAAAAAAATTCTTGTAAGAACTCCCAGGAAATATCCAATCAAGTGCACAAGGATCCATTTTTATCTCTACATTACAATACTGATAATTCTGAGCAAGAGTAGAATTGTCTACACTGATAGAAAAGCACACACTACCCTTCTTTTACTATGCATTTGCTTCATTTCTTCTTGCTCTCTGGGCAGATAAAGGGCATGATACTAAACTGCTCTGCCATCTGGTCATACTGTTGTTGGTTACTACATAAGATAGAACAGATGTTTCAAAGTGATATAAGAGTGTAGTCTAATAAGTAAGCAAAATACATATACCTTACTGAAAGCAATTTATTTGGGAGAAAATATTTCACACATTTGTGTGTTATACAGAAGATGCTTTAATTAGGTTATTGTATTTGCCTGTCACATTGTACTTGCTTTGTACTAGAAACAGTCTTATTAAAGAGAAAGACTGTCTTTTTCTACAACCAAGGTTTTTGATATTTAGGGAAAGATTAAACAAAGAGAACAAACTGCCTGAGCATTTCTTTGACATTCTGACACACGATTTCCTAAGCTGATGCTCTTGAGGTGAAAGCTAAGAAAAGCAGAGAATGAAGTGCTTTGCTTTTTCTACTCCCTAGCCAGTAATAAGCCCTTTCATAATGAGTGATAGTCAACGATATTTCACTCCATCAGAACCAAACACAAACCATCCCCTGCAGAGCCAACAAGTCTTTTCAATTTTCCACCCTTTTAGTACAGGTACTTTTTAGGAATGACTTAGAAGAAGGCTACTCAGTGCTCAGCCATCTGGCCATATCCAAACCCCCAGATGCTTCGTCTCAAAGGCTACAAAATGAATGGATTTAAGGCAAAAAGAAAAAAAACAACCACAAAATAGGTGCAGTGTTCTTGACTATGAACTGTACTGTAACAGGCTACTCTCACCAATTCACAGACATCCCTCGTGAATTCTAAAGTGAGTTGCATCTAAGTCCTTCATTTTCCAGGATGGCAGCCACCAAGGGACTGAAGCAGAAAATGCACAGCTCTTCAAGGCACCATTAGCAGCTCCAGACTCTGTTCACAGACATACACGTTCTACCACATGAACACAGGCTTTGACTGGAAAAGACATTTTTACTCATACTCAGAATGAAACCTCTTTGCAGAAAGTGGCTGTTGTTCCACTTTGGATTAACATTCCATCTCCTCTGATACTCTCATGCATTCACTTTTCATATTTATCCTTGGCTAATTCTGTTTTTCAGTTTTCTCTTTCACTCTCTCTCATTTTTACATCTTTCACTATTGATTTTCAGCCCTAATTACGAGCACAACTGTGCATTTTATTTTCTCTCACACAGCAGGTGACATTTCATCACCAGCTACAACGAAGTTACACTGATGGCAAGCACAATGGGCTACAACTGACAACAGATCATTCATCAGCTTCTATAATCAACTCATTTGAAATATATATAGATGCATGAGTGTGAAACAAACAAAATGATCATATAGTAAATTGATAGTAATTTCCAGTCTGTTTCCACAATGGCTTGGGCTTTTATTTCCTGCTATCCAAAAGAAAACTGAATTATCTCTAATGCTTCCAACCAGTCTTTTAGAATTTGAAAGAAAGTATCTTTAGGTCCCTATCTTCTAGTGCTTACATGTTATCTTTTAGCAGGGAAGTTTGGATAACTTCTTATTTCATCTGACCTTTCGATGAATTTTTCTTCTAAATGATTCATTTGATTTTTTTTTTTTTGTTTGTTTTTGTTTGCTTTTCAGTTCAACAAAGGTAACTGGGATGGCAACAAGGCTGCTTAAAGGTATAGAATGACCTTATTATACCAGGCAAATTTAGGAGTTTCCTGGCTGCAGAAGTGATGAGTGGATAAGCTGGAAGGCAACAGAACAGAGAAGCGGTTGGTGAATACTTTTTTCTTCACACCCCTGGGATAGTGTATCCTTCAGTTAAGTAGGAAGCTTAAAATAACACAAGGAAGTACTTTCTCATCCAGTATGCAATTAAGTTGCAGAGAGACACTCTCACAGACTGGTAAAGCCACAGCTGCTCTAACCACTGTGGCTCAGGTGCTGCTCTGCTCACACAGCTCTGACCTCATGCCTGCAGGTCAGCCCCTCTGTCCTTCTTCTCATATGCTTTCCCTAAGTATCTCGTACATATGCAGGAGTAAATGGACTTTTAGTTTGACCGAGGCCTCTTCCTCAGTTAGCAATAAAGCTGCATTATAGGCCTTCTGTTTTAACTCCCTCCCACTCTGCTAAACAACAAGAAAAGTTTTCCTACATTTTTCATCCATTCTGCACTGGCCTTACACGATCCACATCTACCTCCACTGCTGTACCCAGAGTCACCTGCACATGAATCCATCCTGTGAATCATGCCCAAGAAGCATATACTACTTGATATGCACTGAAGCATACACGTAGAGAGGGTTTTTGTCGTTGCTGGGTTTTGTTTGTTTCATACTGAAATTAAGTGGATGCCTCAGTGGTTTGCAGAGATCAGACACCCAGCAAATGTGTTTTCTCTCCTAATGGTTTGATATCTTGAGAACATAACCAGTTTTTGTGCTGCTTTCCCATCCACTTGCACAGCTCAATACATCTCAACCATACTGTAGGTACAGTAATGGAAATAAAAGAGTGATTAAAAAGACTTTTGAATCCAAAAATGAGAGAAGTGTTGCGTAAAGATCTAATCCCAAAGTTGATAGCTGAGATCCATTTTCCTTGGGTGTTGAAACTAAACTTCCAATTACAAAGGTGCATTAACTCCCTTTCTGGAAAACATTCACAGTGAAGGATCAGGTACACTAAGTGCAGTTTGTCATTTCATTACCTTTACTGCCAAATGGCCACATGGCACTAACCTACTTACTGAATCTCTGCAGATACAGGTGCATGCCCTTTCTTCCCAGTACCACTCAGGTTGTTTTTGAGCTGTGATCAAGTTCAGCCTCATCTCAGCAGCTGCTGCTTGAAACTACACAGTGAATAAACCTTGTTCTAGAGAGTCCAATATAGGAGTGATTAAACTTAATCATACTCAAGACACAACACTCACTTTTTGATACGTTTTGTTCCCATAAAGAAGCAGCTTTAAACCTAACACTTGTTACACTGGATTCAGTTTAAGAAGCACAGAAGAGTACATGCTATCTTTAACAAGTGCAAGGGATGCAGGGGGAAGACTCTGAAAAGCTGTAAAAGGCTCTGTGTTGTCTCAGACTGGCTTAGAAGAAATAAATCCTATTAGCCTAATACATGCACACATATGCACAGAAAAGAACTGTTTTTTAACAGAACATACATTTTTAGGTGCTGTGCAAGTGACTGCCCGTCCAATAATAGGATAGGCTATGCAGTATCCTTATTTTATGGTCTCTATTTATCCTATTGTAGACATGCACTTCAATTAGTATAAAACAAATGGCGTAATTCCAGATCCACTAAACCTTGGAGACATGTATTGTCATGCATATGCAGCATGAATTTACTACTACATTGCAAGATGGCACAGGACTGAGAGTGGGACACAGCTGTGTGGGCCCAGCAGGTGAGGGCTGCTGCAGCTCTCTCCACTGGGGCAGCTCTGTGCCATGCTTTGATGGGTTATCATGAGAATCGCTCTGAGAAAATAATGCTATTACCTTTTATCAGCCAAAGGCATGCTTGAGACTTCCCTGTACAAGCAGCAGCCCTGTTAAGGTAACTGTGCACAGGATGCTCTGTGAGCACTTAGTCCTCATAATGAAAACTGGAAGTTTTCTCCTGCACATGTAAATTGTGTTGCCTTTTAGAAAAGGGATTGTATGGAGCTCAGTGGTTGTTGTTTTGGGGCTGCATCATCCTTGAGGACTCAGAGCCCTTTGTTGCCCTGTTCTGTCCCACTAGAAGGACTGCTCAGCTGGAGCTGTTGGGGTACCTAGACCAATAGGAAAGAAACTCTGACACAGCGTGACATTTTCAAGCAACTCAAGCTCACTAAGAGACTGCCTCCTTAACTATGTGGTGTGTGTTTAAATATTAAACTTTGCTTGGTAAGATGGAGTGAAGGAAAAAAAAATGAGGAATGCTTAATGAAGTGATCTCCAGGGGCTGAGCACTGAATAAATGCTGTGTGTCTTCAGTGAAGTGGTAGTTTTACAATTAAAGCCTTTGATTTTCATAAAGCTGTTGCATCATATCAGGGTAGCAGAGGAATAGAAGTGTTGGGAGTGGGAAGTCAAGAAGGAGGCATGATATTTCCCCTGCAGAAGTCTAACATTTATTTTGCAATTGATTCACTGAGCAGAAGCATCTTTCCACAGCAGCCACCCACTTAATGATGACAAAGCAGGAACACCTCAGCCCTGATGGTGCAGTACAGTCAGGCATGACATCTCAGATCAGGTATGGCTGGCTAATGGTACTACCATGACACCCACACTGAGCTTTGCCCACTCTATCTCACTATGCAAAAACAAGTCACTTCAAACCTCAAGGCAGAGAGTATAATAAACTCATATATATTCAAAGTGAGAGTTTCTGTTCCCTTATGGATTGTTAGGAAAATGCTTCCTGACACACTGCAAAGTGGGTTATGCAAAAAGAAAACATTGAGATTTCATATCAAATAAGCAAATCACGACTTTATTATGAATATATCATTTCATTCTTTAAAAAGCAACCAAAAATTCAACACAGTGATTGACATTATTCCATGGATTTCAAGTAATCTCAAGGAAGTTGTTCAGCTTTCCTGTCGCTTGCCAAGGATGCAAGAGGTGAGGATTATTCAGGACTGAGATGGACTCATCAAGTCGTGAAATGGGATGAGCTTGAGGGAAAATGTTAATACATTAACTCTAATGTGTTTTTATGTTTCTGAATATCTCCCCCTCATCTCCTCCCTCAAGTATGTAAATTGGC
Organism: Coturnix japonica; assembly: GCF_054131305.1. Lineage (NCBI taxonomy): Eukaryota > Metazoa > Chordata > Aves > Galliformes > Phasianidae > Coturnix > Coturnix japonica. Next base: position 25,182,765 of record NC_140666.1, read on the forward strand.
AATAAATGATTGGCATTCACAAATGTGCCTCCAAGCAGGTTAGGGATAATTAGTAAAGCATGTAGGCACTCTGTCCTAAGAGCCAATTGTGACAAATCCACAAAAATAATGAATCTCTATTAATAGTTAATGATGTGTGTCAAGAAGAACCCAGCATTCGGGCTCTTCCCCTTTAAAAGCATGCTACTCTCCTCTGCCTCGCTTGGTCCAGCTGAACGCCTCCCTCCCCTGTGCTGGCCTGCTTTGACTCAGAGCCAGGATGAAGTAATTGCAAGCTACCAGCCTGAATACTTCAGAAGTCTGTCACGGAACAAGATTCAACAAGCCTCTTCTCAATTTGTAAATATGCTGGGATATAAGTGGTATAAAGGCTCCAATGTCAAACAAGTTAAAGCATTAGCTGTGCTGCTGTAAGTGCTGCAGAGGTGCTTAATACTTTATGCATTAAGCCCTATTAATACTGTAAATCTTGTTCGTCTCTTTGTTCCCCAAACTAATTTGCAAGGATTTTTAAAGACCAAATAGTATTTACATTTTTTTCTTCCCTTCTCTCCCCTCCCATCCCCCCCCCCCCCCCCAAAAAAAAAAGAAAAAAAAGAAAAAAAAGAAAAAAAGAAAAACAACCCACACAAAACAGAACAAAAACAACAACAACAACAAAAAAAACCTGTTCCATTTCTGCTGTTACGTGTGTATATATCATAGAATCATAGAACTACTGAGGTCAGAAAAGACCTACAGGATCATCCAGTCCACCCATCCACCCATCACCAGTAGTTCTCACTAAGCCATGTCCTTCAACACAGTATCCAAATGTTCCTTGAACACCTCCAGGGTTGGTGACTCCACCACCTCCCCGGGCAGCCCATTCCACTGCCTGACCACTCTTCCAGAGAAGCAGTATTTCCCAACATTCAGCCGGAACCTACCTTGAAACAGCTCGAAGCCATTCCCTCTAGTTCTATCACCAGCTACATGAGAGAAGAGGCCGACCCCCAGCTCACAACAACCTCCCTTCAGGAAGATATAGAAAACAATAAGGTCTCCCCTGAGCTTCCTCTTCTCCAGACTGAACAATCTCAGCTCCTTCAGAGGCTCCTCATATAGCCTGTGCTCCAGACCCCTCACCAGCTTTGTTGCCTTTCTCTGAACATACTCCAAGGCCTTGATGTTTCTCTTGCAGTGAAGGGGCCAAACTGGACACAGTAACTCGAGGTGCAGCCTGACCAGAGCTGAGTACAGAGATACAATTACTTTCCTTTTCATGCTGGCAACACTGTTTCTAACACAAGCCACGATGCCTTTGGTCTTCTTGGCCACCTGGGCACACTGCTCACTCATGTTCAGCTGAGCATCGATCAATACCCCCAGGTCCATTTCCACTACATGGTCTTCCAGCCACTCTGCCCTAAGCCTGTAGGGTTGCCTGGGGTTGTCATGGCCGAAGTGCAGGACCCAGCACTTGGTCTTGTTGAACCTCATCCCATTGGCTTCAGCCCAGCTATCCAGCCTGTCCAGATCCCTCTGTAGGGCTTTGCTACCCTCAGGCAGATTGACACATTCTGCCAAAATGAAGTATTACAGCCATATAAATGCCTAAGATCACAAAACGTATTTCTAAGAATTGTCTGTGTGTCCTTCATAGAATTTGATAGAAAATATAAGGTAGTTGCAGAGAGAACTTGTTTTTTGAACATATATTCTGACAAGGTAAAGTATCCCTGTTGGGAACATCCATATCCATTAATGATAATACATTTGGGGGTTGTTGGATCATATCAAAATACCCAGGTACAATGCAAACAAAGCAAACCTTTGCTGTGTGGGGAGAGAGACTGAGTACTAGTGAGAATTTAGATGTCACTACAGTTTAATGACAAGCGTTCTTCTGGCTCTTCGAAACAGAAGCTTCTTGATGTCCAGACATTACTGACAAGCCATGTACTGTTGATTGGACTGAAAAAAAACAACAACCCTGCTTCAAAGTCTGTCACTGTTATTAGCTTACCCTATTTATTGTCTTCATAATTAATCTTGCTAGCAGAAAAGTTGAAACAGTTAAAACCTCTCAATGCAATGAGATGTAATTGGAGGTGTTACAAACTTGAACTGAAATATCTTAGCTCAAACTTCTGGGAGGCACTGATCCTTATCTAACAGCAGCAGCTTATGTCCCTCCCTAATTATTTAGAAGCACAGCTGGCAGAGTGTTTGTAATACTTGAATCCTTGTGACTTACACAGGAATCCTGTTGGTTGATTGTGTTTTTTTTTAATCTGAAAATATCTAGTTTTAAAAGACAATCAAGGCAATTCACTTTAAGCAGTGTGAGAGAGATGTTGCAGAGGACTGTAATAAGGAACAACTTTAATTTATTGGATTTCAAGGCTCTATTAAGATGATAGGGGTCCTGCTTTGTAGCACTTGTGTCCAGTGTTTAAGAAGAACAGGAAGCCTGTAAAACTTCAGCACGTGTTTCTGAGTGCAGCCTCTACTTTTGTCAGTCCCCAAGCTTTACTTGGCTTTCTCTGTCATCTCTTCAGAGACTTCACTGCAAGTCACTGAGGCCTATGGAACCAGCAGTGGTAAAGACCAATGGAGGCTTTGAGAAGTGCCAGAGCATTAATTAGCTCTGGGTTCCCAAATCTCCACTGATCTAATGAAAGCTGATCAACCACAGGCCGATGTGGAAAGCCTGCTGGGGGCTCTCTGGTTAAGGCATGGAAGTGGGAGGAAAGAAGTGTAGGGTCTGTTCTTTGTGCCAGCACCTACGTGCAACCTTGAACAAACCATCAGTTTTCACTGCTCATTTTCTCTGTATGTAAAATGAAAATAATTGTGCTCACAGGACTACTCTTAAGCTAACTTCACCTCCATCTGAGAAGCACTTTTGGATCTTTGGGTTAGAGAAACTACTGAACTGCAAAATATCATTTAAAATATGTATTTTATGGATGTGCTTAAAATAAGTATTCCCTGCACCAGTGCAAAGTAGAATTTTGAGTGTGGGATATTGAGTCTAGTTGATTTTACTGCTACCTTGAAATGTATAAACACTGTACAGGAATTTTCAATTCAGCAGATGACTGTGAAGCAGCAATTCAAACAGCTTTGCTTAGAATTTCTATTGTTAATAAACAGCTTTACAGGATCATTTTGCAACATCTTGCATTAGATGCACTTAAAAAATAGTTTCAAACACGTTAAAACACTGTGTTCTTGTACATACTTTACCATTTCACATGAGCTTGCATTTCTGTTTTAATGAAACAAAAGTAATTTTAGCAATGACATTCAAAAACTGACTCACATTTATCCTCAGCAAAGGTGACACATTGCAGAAGACCAAGGCATGGTGCTGCTGTGGCTCTGGCTATGTGCTGTGAAGTCATAGCTGGCTGCTGGGACTATTTGTCCCTAGCATCACACCAGCAAATGGCAATCCTCCCTAAAGGCATCTGTGCAGTCACTCCTGGGTGAAAACTCAAAAAATCTCCACTTGTGCAATTCTTATTGGTAGGTTTCATGTAAGAATGAGTGAAATAACATTTGATGTAGTCTATTTAATATGAGTAGATCTCCGTTTTAAGATTTTTCCTTTCCAGCCCATGTGCAGATTTCTCCTCTGAACTATCTTCATGCAGTGCTGTGCACCCTCACTTTGTACTTGCCTCAGACTCTTACAGGGCCTTCTCCTTGCACAAATTGCAACCATTTAGTAAATATTTATTGAAAACTTCAAATACAATTCAGTTGTTTCATTATAAAACTCAAATTCAGCCTGCTAGAAAAAACAAAGAAGTATAGTCTTTACACAGCCACCAGGTAGATCTAATAAGCTGGGGCTGAATGCAGGTCAGAGTCAGAAATAATTTTGTAGTTCTGACCTAAAAGTAAGGCTCAGGAACAGTTGGTTCTTTCCAACCCGGCGAAACGGAATTACTTGAGTTCCAATCCCTGAATGTGTTTGTCTCATGAACTCACCTGAAGGAATGGGGAGGAAAAAAAAGCAACAGCAAGTGGTAGAAGACAAAGACCCAAATCAATGTAAAGTGAAATGTCTAAGTAAAGATAATATAGTGAGTTAAAAGGCAATACCACTTTTTTTTTTGTTTCTCTTTTTTTCCTAGTAAAAACAGAAAGATAAGACATACTTTTTTTTTCCAAAATTAAACTGAGTCCCATTGTCTGATGTCTCCCATGTGTGCACTTAGTGAAATCAAGGAAGTCTGGTGTGCTTTAGGATTTTCCTTATTTCTTTTCTCTTCAGAAAAAAAGACACCAACACACAGGCAAGAAGTGCACTACCTCATGCCGGGCAATAGGTGGTTCATGGTGAAGTGTTTTCTCTGTTTTTGCAACACAAGACTTCCAGAAATTTCTTATGCCCTATTATACAGCAAAGACTGAAGAAAGAAGCAGAACTCAGTTCTGTAGATGAGGAATTACAAAGCAACCCTGACTGGAATGATCTGTGTGCTACTCAAAAGAAGGATAATACCAGGTTAGCATCAATAACAGGAACACCTTTACCTCACACATCAGTAGCAGGCAGCGTCACACATAAGCTCGTCATGCAAGGTGTCAGCTAGGAGCATTCTGGTGTAAAAACCTCTAGAACAAGATGCTATTTTCAGTGCAAGAACAGGGCAGCTGCCAGCATCACCTATCTTCTTCAGGTTAGGTAGCAATACTCTGCTGCCTAAGAGCCCGGAAGAGCCTTTCTCTCTCTACAGCACAGGCCACCTGCCCTCCCAGGCAGCAGCCTGTTTGATCTGCAGCTGGGACCAGGACCTGGGGGACTTGCCAGCTGCTGGGCCAGTTTAAAACCTTGGCCAGTTGCTTTTCCAGGGTGTTAAGGATCACAAAACCCTGCTTTCCTGCCTATCAAGTAAAAAGCAGACATGCTTCAAGTGTTGGAAAATTACCAGCTTTTGTTGTACTTGCCCAAGCAGTAAGCTTAGAGCACACTCTTGCCGAACCACTGGTAAGTTATTTGCTTTCTACCAAAGCAAGCTGAGAAGAGGGGAATGGATACTGTCAGAAATTACCTGAATCAGGCATACAGCATTCTCTTCATGCAATGTGACTTTGTCTCAGACTGAAATAGGGCACAGCTGAATTTGTAAATAGTCCAGCATTCACCCCTTTGTCCTTGTGTAAATTAAAACACAAACCTTTTGAACAACAACTCTGGTGTCATCTGCAATCTCTTCTGGAGCCTCCATGTGGAGTTACATTGGCAGGTGACTGAAATCTTACCAACTCCTTATTTTAGGTCAACTGCTATTCTGTGATTTTACATCTTCCCTCCCGCTCATAGCTCCCTAACAAAGTGATACCTGCCTTTGGCTAGGTGGACATAAATGAACTGTCTACAGCAACTCTACAAGTTTACGTGCTACACATCTCTTCAGGAATAGCTGGATTTAATTCATCTCGTAATGCTTTATGACATTGATGATGCTATGATAATACAATATTATTGCATAGCAGTTAAAATCTACTACAGATATAATCTATAAGGTGAGGGAAAAGCTTAATTAAAAAAAAATAAAATAGAAGATGTTGGAATGCTTGGACCGTTTCAAAATGTGATAGGGCCATGTGCTCATAAGCTCAGCTAATTTGCACACAAAGCAAATCCACATGTAAACATGTTGCTGTAAGAAGAAAACACTGCTGTTGTAAAGCATTCCATAGCGTTCTTTTCTTTTTTATTCTTTTTTTTTTTTTTTTTTTTTAACCCTTAGTTTTATTTTCCATGGAAGTAGACAAGAATATATGAGGGCTGCTCCAAAAGTAGTGTCTCCTATGTGATGATGTTGACCCATGATATCAGAGGCAGATTTTGATGGTGTGACAGTAGAGGTTGAACCTTTCCACCAGTATCCCATCACATTTTGTTGCTGTGTGACAGATGGCAGAACAGAGGAGCAGTCTGACAGTGGTGTCTAATATGGAAGAGCATATGAAGCAACAGGTAGAATTGAATTCCTCCATGAGGAAGAAATGGCACCCACTGACATCCAGGTGAGCTTTGGATCTGACTGTGTCACACACAACCTTGACTGCTTTTGATGCAGATGCATAAGAGGGCAAGTAAATCTACCTAATACAAATAAAAAAATAAATAAATAATGCAGCCTTCTAAGCTTCCACCCACACCCCATGATGCACCACGTATCCGCTGACCATACTTAACATGTTCTGTTGGCACTTGTCTATGCCAGGCCACAAACACTGTAAGCAGTTCTAAACTGTATCTTGATAAATATTTTTCTAATTCATACCCTGACTTATGTATGATTTATAACATTTTTACTGGGAAAGCCTTATAGGCAAGTAAGCTTTCTTTTGTGAGATTTGCTATATTACCATTTGGAAACATCTTTTTTCTTTTACTGTGGTAATATTTTCTACATTGATTTTCAACTTCCTTGTTACTGGAAATTGCCTAGGTAATAATTTAAAGATGTTAAAGAGCTGCTGGTATTTCATGAAGAAGCCTGACAAACATTCAATTAAAAATTGTGCTGGTGATAATTCATCAGAGGGCACAGTTCTCTAGTTCCTTTTCTTTATTTCAGACTTTGCCACCTGAAGTTATGCTCTTAATTTGTAGGGGCACATCTATACCCCGTGCCTCTTGTCTGTGTTCTCTCTGGGAGAAGATGCTGAGTCAGAAAGAAATAAACTTCTATCATAAGCAGTCATTCATAGTGCTCAGCACAAGAGAAATAGGCCTGAACTACAACAGCACTTCAGGTTTCCTCTACATCAGGATTCTATCAAAAAGGCCAAGCTGAGACCTCCCACAAATGGAAAAGAAATAGAAAGTTTATTGCTACAAATGCAAGTCCGCCACATTCATCTTATGCAATACAATGCACAGCACCGAGATGGCAAAAATTAGAAGCATAATTTCCACAGCATTTAAGAACTTTTTACAGACTTTTTCCACTTGTAGTTACCCTTATCAAGAGTTTTCAGTCACCATTCACATGCTAGACATGGAGTGAGGAAGTATTCATCTCTTTACACTTATTTCCTACTTATTACTTTCATAGGTACAACAGATTAGTGGCATTTCCTTCCATTTTTTATTCATGGGCACTTTGAGTTTAAGCTGAAAGTATTCAGATTGCATGGATTAATTAGATGTTTTATTAAAAAAAACAACAACCCCAAAAACAACAGGAAAATGAGTTGCAGAGAATAATATAAAACACAGCAGGCTTTGACTTTCTGCCTGGAAGCTGCCTAAAAAAGAAGTAATAATAATTAAGAAGGAAATGAACAGTACACTGTATTCTATGCATAAATCAGTGATACTAAAGACAAATATTTGCTTTTAGATTATGATGAACTCAGATTTATAAGAAAAAAAAGTGGACTTGAGATGTTAATGTAGCTAAATATGAGCTCTAATCAGCTATTCTGCCTGCATCATCTTCCATGGCTATGCATAATAATAGTAGAGGTGTTCACACTGTAACGCAACCTCTCACTGTAAGTGAGAGCCTGAGGATGTTTTCTCCCCTTATCCTTGAATCCCCTTTGCACAGCCCTAAGCCCCATCACACATTTAGAAGAAACAGTTCAAAAACTAGATGGAGTATAATAAATTAATCTGGACTTAGTGGGTGGATAAAAGGTCCAGCAGGGGTTTGTTACGGACCCTGGGGACAAGAAGAGAGAGGAAAATGGAATATTGCACAATGACATTAGTAAGGCAAACAGAGATAATACTGTGTGTGTGCCTGTCTGTGTGTGTCTGCAGAGAGAGTTGGGGGAAGGGCGCCTTTGGCACACTTAGCCTGGTTTCATCCTCACATAACAATGACTGAATGCTGCTAGCCTACTTCCAGAGCTCCAGCAAAGAACTGTTTCTACATCTGTGCTTGAATTATCACACAAATCCAAATCACAGATAGGGAAGTTCCTCCAGCAAAAGGAGAACGGCACAAGTTTCCATTCTGGATGGCCTGTCCTACAAATCTGAAAACATCTTTCTGTTGTCAGACCACCTAAAAAGGGGGTGTCTGTGCAGTCTGGATAAAGCCATTAGCTACAACTTCTTAATGGTAAAAAACAAACAAACAATTGTTGCCCTTTTGAAAGACAGAGAAATGCAGGTGTTAAATATCAGAAACAAGGTCTGTTCTTCTACATATTCTTTAAACATACACACATACACACACACACACACATATATATATACACACACATATGCAGTGCCATTTCAGTGCTGAGAGCCAAAGTGCCAGCTCCACTGAGTTTAGCCACTATTGTAGTCTTTCTTAAGTGAGAATAATTGACAGGCATTAAAAATTCTTGTGTACTGCCCACCAGAAATGGGTTGTCCCTTTTGCACAGAACCAGCCTTGCTACATGCTATGAACCACCTCCAGGCAGGAGGATATCAAGGTAAAGATGTACAGTTTTATGACTGATACATCACAGAACACAAGGAAACAAGCAGCAAAATGGAGCACAGGGAAAAGAAATAACTGGTTTAAATGGAGTGAGACTCTCACAGCCAGGAGCCAACATACTGACGGGTTTGGGAAAGCCATTTCCAGCGATCAATTTGAATTTTGTACCTAAAATTCTAAAAGCATGCAGTGTTCTTGTCTTTGAATTTATATTCATCCAAAGCTAACGTGCAATATGTGCTTTAAAACTGAAGCAAAACACAACTTTAAAGTCATTTGAAAATGTGCCAAAATTCCAGTTGCTCCTCATCCCCTTTTCTTACATCTATCGCAAGTAAGGGTTTTCCATCACTCACACAACAGAGTTGGGCCACTGCTCATTATATAAAAGAATATAGATACCAGTGCTTCTCATTTTGCCTTTTTCAAGCAATCTACCACAAGATGCACACAAGCTGTGGGAAACGCAACCTCAGCTGCACAGGAGTCTCAAAAAACACAAGCAAAAGTCCCCTCTGTCACCACCTGCAATGGGTAGAGCTTTTCTGCTTTCAGCTCTCCTCATACTGCTGAGGAGCAATGTGAATTGAAGGGGAAAGCTGGAAACTGGAAGTAATACAGAGGAGTTTCTCTTGAACATCACCCACACTCTGCCAACATTTAGCACAACACCAGAGATGTAGCAGAGTTTTAGTTTTTGAAGAAGAATTTCCAAGTATGAGCCTAGATTTAGTTTGAAAACATCATTTTTACACATTCTCTCAAAAAGTGCCTCTGCAAAAAAAGGTTTTTGGAGTATAAGAATTACCTTTGGTTAGTGACTTAAGCATGTGCTGGATTCCCAATGGCCTACTTGCATCTCATGATACACAGAAGACACTTCTGGATGCTGCACGACATCTAACAGTTCTAATGCAAAGAAATGGCAGCAATTCTGTTCTTCACATCAGAATCCTGGGTATGATTATCACACTAGACTTACAACACCTGACTGACTAAAAATTTGTAAAAGAAGGAGCTATGGAACAGACAGCACATTACACAGGAAGGCAGATGAGCAACAGAACAAAATTAACACTTGAACTTAGGGGAGAGATCTAAAAGCTAAGATAACTGCAGTGTTATCAGGTAGCCAATATCCAAGTTATCATTCAAAATATGGAGATATGGCATTAACTGGACATATCGGAACAGTGTTCATTTTGAAGTTACAGCAACTTCCCCCAGCTGCTGGGGCTGCATCTGGCTGCTGCCAGAAAGCACTCTGTGTTGAATAGCTCTCTTCCTGCATAACTCTTATTCAAAAAAAAAAAAAAACCACAAAAAGATCATAAACAACGTTTTCCTTTCATTATTTGGGAGTATATTTTAGATAAATGTATTCTGATGGCTTAGGACTCTTTGTTCAGATTGTACAAGCTGTTTGATGTCAGAGTTATTTCAATCCTGAGAAGAGGTATTACAATAGCTAGAAATGATGTATGAATAGGACATAAATGATGATGATGGAAGGGCTGATTTAATAAATGGAAACTTTAAGCTGAAAGCATGAATGAGAAAGCATTAGATTTGCAGCTTCACCAATGGGGAAGTCAGGGAGAACTGAGGAAAAATGCTGCATGTCACCATGCCAGCCAGTATTTATCCAAGTGCTCTGAGAACTGGACATGACGTTGGGTCAGCTACTACGACTGCCAACTTGCAGATGATACATAAAGCTGACAACCTAATCGTCTGTGGCATTAAAGATCCTGTGGCACTTGTAAAAGACGAGGAATTAGCTATCATGACCTGGCCTAATTTCAGTCTGCATAATTACATTCTGCACACCTATGATACACTGGCAGTTTCTCAGGGTGGGGAAAGTATTCTTCCCTGGCTGTGACCATTTTCCTAGCATATCTCAGACACAGATGCAGTTATCTTGCACTTATGTCTGATGTAAAACTGTTAAATTTGCAACAGACTTTGAGATCATTTATTCTGAAAGACAAGATCATTACCGCAGACATCTCAAAGGACTGTATACTCTACCCTACCTGCTTTGGTAACTAGACAAAAAAAGAGAAAATTGAGGATTTGACTTCTGATTCCTCCCCTTTCTTTTCCCTGCCTGTTTCTATGCTTTTGAAACCTAAGTCATAATGCTGCCTGAACATTTTTTTGTGTGTTTGTGCTTTAATAAACATAACATGCTTGCACTTGTTTTGCATTTTAATCGTGATGCAGTGGCAGTAAGACACTTCCACAAATATAAATGCACGCAATTACATAGGTACTTAAGAGCCAACTTTTTGTCAGGCACATACATCAATTAAAATTCTCTTTCGGTTGTTACCCATGCCCAGTAAGACTGCATGGCTCCTTGTCTTCTGTGTGGGCACACACCATCACTCCAACTGCAGTTGTTAGGAAGTATTGCTCTGTGGCTGTATGGGAGCTATCTCCAACAGAGACTTACTAGTGGTGCCTAAGAACTGCCAGTGGAAGGGGTCATGATGTCAATCTGACAGCTTTTAATTTTTCCCTTTGCTTTCTTACAGACAGTTTCAATATGAAGCGTCTGATCCTTAATTGAATTATATACCTCATTTCAGAGGTATATATATATACTCTGCTTGCATTTGTTTGTATTTTCCCTCTTCTACTTTTTTAACTACTTCTCTTACGTTTCACATTCCACTATACAGACAGAAACTTAACCTGACTACATACCAGGTGTGTTAACCCATCAGAATATGCCTTTTCCAACACAGCCCAACTATTCTGCCCTAGTAGAAGGATATGACAGTAACACATTATGTGGCCATGACCACTGGCAACATCAGTTCTAAGAGCCAGAATGTACAAATGTTACAAAAACACAGCATTTGGTTCAGGATTTTAAAGCCCTGAAGTATTGCGGTGGTCTGTCTAAGGTCTGTGCTTGACCCATTTTAAACAATTTCTGTCTACCACAGAAGCAGACCCCCATTAACCTACCCTGAAGTCCTTAGAAATTAAACTAAATCTCACTAGGAAAGATTCAAGTAGTGGCAGTTGTAGTTCTATGGGATATAGTTGTGCAGTGTTAGTATTTCTGATTTTAGCCCACTACCTCTTTTTCTCTCTTGCCAGACTTGGGGTAACATTTCTATCATTTTTTGTTCAGAAGTAAATTGCACAACAAGGAACAATGTTAATTCCAGCATTTGGCTCAAAGTGCTTTGTAATAAAGAGACTCTTATTAACTTCAGTAGCTCACCTACAGGGCTCAGCAGATTTCTGAGGCTACTATGAGCCACAGTATGAATGTGAAAACTTCAGTATTTCATATCACAGGCAATATTGAATTGACCCATGTTTACATTAAATAATGTAACTTCCTTGTGTGTTTAATGTGTTAACACCCATAAATCAGCAGTATGATTTTGTATTCAGCTCTATCAGGCTGTTACACTGACAATCACTAATAAATATTTATAATAATGTATCTATGTTTTTAATAAATATTTTGTTATGACCTCAGGAGAAGTTTTCTGCTACAGCCTTTACTAGTGTAGAAAGGATGGATACAAGCAACTTAGCTTATATAAGGAACTGTCAGAGGACATGAGGTGAAACACCATCTCTGTTCAGGAATCTAACTGGGTGTACTTATTGCGTGCTAGCATTAGTCAGTTATTATGTTATTAAATCCTTTCTAATCATTAACTGAATCTTTTCATAAATATCTTTTTGCAAAATGGATCTTAGCTAAAAATTTAATTTCTCGGACATTTACAGGCTTAAGAAAAGTGATTTTATGATAGAAAATCAGAATGACTTCCTTTCTAAATAACCCCAATTGGTGCTGTAATTGAGAAGGGCAGGCTATATTTTTCTACACAATAATCTGATATGGGAGTTTTGTTTCTCAAGAGGCTTCCTTGGTCTTCTCTTTATAGACATTCAGCCTCTGTAAATATGCTTTTGGTTTCTTTATCAGTAATAGTATTAGCCCTGAATGCTTTCCTATGCAGTATAATGGAATATAAAAAGGCTTTATGTAAAGTTTTAGTCATGGTAGTATAATAGATTGAAATGAACATAGATTGAAGGATATTATTTACAAGCAAACTACCATTTACAGGGATTTTCTTTTATTACTTAGTTCTTATATTTTTTAGAGAAAATGGCATTGCCTCTTCTGTTGATGGTTGTTTTTTTTTTTTGTCATTGTTTTCCTTTTATTCCAGCTCATACTTTGCTACCAAACCATCTGACTCTCTGTGTTGCCATGGGAAGGACTGTAATGCCATCAGTTCAGAGAAGTTACAGTGTTCTTTTTCTTCATTTGATTCTTACACAATCATTAGCGCAGATTAGCTCATTTCATAAGGGTGTCCTGGCACTAAAACAGGACTGTAAAAGGTTCCATTTTGGAAAACATACAGCAAAAACATTTTGCGTGTTTCACAGAATGGCACCAACAGACACAAGCAAGATTCAGTGCTTCCAGACTTGTAGACACCTGACTGTTGGAGAACTGAGCCAAACTATGGGCGGTTATCTATCCTGCTTACAGTAGCTAATGGAAGTTCTGGAAAAGTTATAAAAAAAATCCCACCAAAACACCTATAACACAAAAAGCCTGCTGCATGCCTGAGGGGATTTGTAATATAATACAGTGATTTTCATTTTTGAACTGCTGGCTAAATCCACAGCAGGCTGGTAGTGACTGAAGTTTGCTGCCTTCTAAATCTGCAGTGTGCTCTATCTGAAAGCAGCCAGCAGTCTCAGCTCAGCTGCTGGTGCCAGCTCTTTCCACCAGACAAAGGAGAGCTTCCTCCTACAGACACATTTACAGCCTCAAAATAATTGTCTCTGGAAAATGACCTCCAGGAATCACATCCACAGAAGTTAAGAAGGTCCCACTTGAGCACAGGGTGGGCAGGATCACACTCTATAAAATGAAACCCAAACTTCCCAGCAATGCCAGGGAAGCACACTTACATATTGGAAGAGGTTTCCCTTTGCTGTTCACTGCGTCCAGTTGGCAGGGCCAGCCTCATCCCCATGTTATTGCAGCCACTGCCGAGCCCCGGGACGTGGATGGTCCCTCTGGACGCAGCTCCAGAGTGGCAAAAGAGGCAAAGCCAAACCCTTAGCTGGGAACTTGCAGTGAGCATCAGCTAGTCCTACTGTATTCATTATCCAGTGTTGACAATGTAACAACTTACTTTGACCAGTAAACAACAGAAAGACGATTCAGAAGATACAGAGAGCAGACGTGAAAAACTGAGAAAGCCAAGAGCAAGGAGTTGCAGTCCTGACTGCAACCACGTGTTAATCTAGCTTTTGGCTGGTGGCTGTGTGCTGTGCTGCTCTGCTCAGTGTTTTGCATGTTGATTGGCTTGTTATTCACTTCTCCCTCTGTTGGAAGCCAGACTAACCTGTGGGGGAAGTGTTGGAAAACAATTACAGTGTATTGAAATGGCCATACGAGTACAGCATACTGCAATACTCTACATAATTTATTAGGTGTTACTACATTTGCTGGCACCCACATGACAAAGATTTTAACAAGACCGACAAATATGACAACATCTGCATTTCTGGGAGAACATGTGTGATGAAAATTTAAAATTAAATCAAAAATACACTTCCTCTGGTGCAAACACTGCAGTTGTGGTCTGCCTGGACTCTCAGTGTATCACGTTAACTCGGGATGGTTGCCAGAGCATAATAGAAATGTTTGTTACAGCAGCAATTAATTGCTTACTATTTTTGAAAATTAAAATTGAATGTACATTTCCAAACCAATCCAGTATTACCCTGAATTTTCATGCATCATTTCTTTGTTTCTGTCCCTATTGTGCACGCAAGGTCAATTAACTGGCAAATACAATTATTTTACAAACATAGCAAGCTGCAGCTATTATAAATAACAACTTATTTGCATGTTTCCTTGTTTCTGAAGAGAATGACAGTGTTACAGGTCTGAAAATCTTTGAAAACATAATACAGGGGGACACTGTTTTTAAGGAAATATTCTGCTTAAGTATACATTCCAGTAAATAGGCTATTTCTTAGATTAGAATCAGTGAGGAGAAGCCAGTTTGCAGATTCTAGAACTCGCTTCATTTGCATCTTGAAAATGGAAGGGAACTGAAAGCTTTTAAGCTTACCGTTCAACTCTGTGATTCTGTTGCTCTTTGTAAATGAAACAGGAAAGAGATATAAGTGAATATATCACACATTTCAGCTTAAATGAGCTTTTCAATTTGTAAATGAATATAATTGTAGTCACCTTCACCATATTCCTGAAGTTCAAGCTGCGACAGAATTTTGTGAAGGATTTGGGAAAACATGACTCACATGATTCTAATGCTGGCAGACAAAGACCCCTTTCTGATTCTACTTTTGATTCCCAGGGTCTCTTTAGATAAAGAAGATATTCAGCACCGAGGGACAATAGAGAACAGCTGTAAGGATGATTTCTTTCAAAAGGAGAAATCAAAGGGCAGCACTTCTAATGTGCAGTATATATGGCAATCCCTTTGTCTGAAGATTGAATAACTGGTCGGTACTAGCATGCTGTGCTGAAACTGCATGGCTATAGAGGTTTTCCTAGACATATTTCTTGACGACAACTGCATGCTGTTGGATTTGTTTCAGTGACTGTAAGCCATGCATATTGTGTTCCATTTGCTACTTCACAAGAAAAAAATATGTAGTGAGCTTATGGCCAGCAGAACAACTCCTTTAAGCTGACTGGGGCACAAGGGGTGATTTGTAGATTCAGACGTGCTGACTTCCAGGCACTTTGAAAAAGCTACACTGGATGAATTTGAGATTTATCCCCCAGAACAATTAATGTACTGGGGTGCTCCTACTGAGACCTACCGATGGGAGCTGACAGCTGCATACAAGGCACTGGAAACACTTTAAAGCTTGCTCTAAAGAAAATAGAGCAGTCTACGCCTGGCGGGGAGGAAAATCGATGACTCGGCACTTGGCAGTGGTGACCAGCAGGATGCTTGTGATGAGTGCTGAGTCATTGATTTCCTTCCCTGATAAGCAGCAGCTGCTCCATTCACACCGCAGAAAGCCTTCTTGCCAGGACCAACTGTGTCAGCAGGCTTTATTGTCGTTAAAGCAAGAGGTATTAGCTGACAAGACATCCAATATATGTATTTTTGGTCTTGATATGTCTACTTACACTTTCAAAGTTGCTTCTCAGCTAGTGCACCTAAGAGGACACACACATCAAGCATGACATTCAATAACACAAGCAGCTTCACAGGCACAAGTGATATTTGTGTGATGGATATGTGAATACAGTCCAAGCTTTCACTTCCTTTCCTTACTGGGATGTACACATTTCATGTACTCAGAGATCAGTCAAAGAGAGGTTAGGGTACCTTATGAGAAAGTAGACTACAAGTCAGCACAGTGATTAAGGTAGGAAAACTTCAATGCTTAAAGTTGGACCTGTAATTATTTGGGTGGTCTGAGCTCTTCTTACATGTTATGCCTTCAGTGTATGCTGTGTTGTAATATGGGATAGCTGAAAAGTGAAGCATAATTTTAGTTCATCATTTTAGGAAAATAAAAAGGCAACAGATAAAACAGGTGAGACTGCACTGAATGACTGCAGTAAAAGAGCAGTTGGAGCAGGTTATTACAAATCTCAGCAGTTTTATGAGTATGTATTTATTTCTCAACATGTTCTGTTGTTTATTACATTGTTTATATTACCATAATTATTACTTAATAGGCTAATATTTTTGTATGTCTGTCTGAACTGATCTTCGAGGATGCAGTTTACAGGAGTCAAAAGAAAAGAAGAGGCTGTCAGGAGATAAAAGCTGTCTCTGCAGATTAAAATGAACTGAAGCACACTATTTATAGTCAGACACATCACTTTGGTCACAGCATTGAGTTTCTTCATTTAGGGTTCCCTTCATCACCAAATATATATGACATTTCCTCAGAGCTCCTCCCAGAATAGACCGTAGCTCAGGCTTCCTTGCTGGAACAGACACAACAACCATTTCCTCTCATTTCTGCAGCCTTTGTTGTAACTAGTAAGAGCTTTTTGTAACTAGTTAGTGTGGCCACACATGAGCTCCCCTCCTTGGGCAGGCACAAGCCCACTTCTATTCATTTGCTTTTCATTGTGGCATCATCTTCTGGCTCTAGTGAGCCATTACTAGAGTTATGCTAACTCACCGTTTTGGTTGACATAGACTGTGCTGTGTACATCAGGTACATACAACATCCACTCAGGTTTTAGTGCTTGTGAGTGCATGAACTCTGGACCTGAAGATAAAATCACTGCCAGCATCTTTTCTTTGCCTTATCTCCCTGCATTACTGACAGCCCTCCTCCATTCTCCTATGCCAAGGGGCAGCTGAGGAGGCTCCTCCTTGCACTTACAGTTGCATTAGCAGAGAAGCTTTCAAGGATAACTGCTGCTCCTCGGGGAGGACGGTAACAGGAGCAGGAAAGAGTGCCCTCATTCTTTTATTCCTTTGCACATCTGGGGTCTGAAGTATCTGAGGCTGTGCTAAAAAACTGCTAACTTAAGAAACAAGTCTTTGAAATCCAATTGTCAGCTATAGCGCAGTTAATGAGCCATGTAACATCTTAAATCACACACATATCGCTTTCTTCAAAGTTGTTGACCAAGGGTATAAAGAATACAAAAGAGAAATAGTAAGTGAACTCCAAAGTATGACATGAGACATGACCCCTGTCCTGTGCCTAAGTTCCCTTGGCATTATTCACATAACAGAAATGAATCTCATAAGCGAACAGTTGAAACTGATGCAAATAGATGTGTTCTTAAAATTCTCTATTTAATTTTCCAATTGTTTTAGTAAAATATTAACTTGGCAAAGTGCAGGCAAGATTCTGGTACTGACTTATGGTAAGGTTACATCTCAAGTGATGTGGAGTAAAAGAGAGATCAAATGAAAAATAAAATACCTATGACAGATACTACATAATAACGTTAACAACTAGAAGCTAAGGAATGTGGTAGTCATTACAGAATTCAGAAAGGAATGAGTATTTAGTGTAAAACATTTGAAGTTCCCGTTAAACTGATCAAGTAGGGGGGAATATGCTACTCATAAATAATGAGTGTTCAATTCAAATGTTGCAGTTTGGGATGCTGTCCAATTTTTGGATAAAAAAGAAGTTCCATTAAGGAGTATTCCAATGAACAAGATCCTGCTGTATTTAGATCATATCTGTCTTATAAAATTAAAGATCTAGTCATAATTAACGGAGATTCAGGCATTTACCTAATTAAAATGAACTAGGTAGAAATAATTGATTACACATTTCTGTTATGAATGAAAATAAACATAAAAACCAGTGTTCTTCCAAAGATAATGTGTAACTTTAGTGCTTTGATGATAGAAATCTCACATTATTAGAATGTAAGATCATGACTGATTGGAAAAAATGTAAATGATTACAATTAGTAAGTCAGATAACCTAAAACAGTATGTGAGTTGATAGAGCTATGACAATTTATAGTATCTGAGAATGTTCTCCTTATCTCTAACCAATGAGAAATGCAGAAATAACATTCCTGAAGAGGAATACTTCCTTCAAGCCATTATCAAACAAAATCTTTTTCAGATGAAAAAAGACAACAAATGACAACTCTGCAATGACTGTCACCACAACTGGCTCACAGAAAGCCTCTGTGTATGTAAAATAACAGTGTTTGTATGAACCTAATGATGATGTGATGTTCTGAGAGAGGTGTTAAAGCTTTTCTTAAGCTCTGAATTCAGAGGAAAAAAAAATCATTGAAAAATGCCTTTATTACAAGACTGTTAATATTTCTTTGCCTTTTTATACAGGGAGCATTGGAAAGCTTTCTCTTTTTTGGTGTCCTCTGATGATGGAAAGTACTGCTGTAATGCATCTCTTCCAGCATTCCAGCTTCAACAGAGAACTGAATGCAGGATGTTACTTGCTTAGATCACAGAACCATAGGGGCTGTAAGGTACCTCAGAAGATACCCCAGTCCAAACCCCAGCTGCAGCAAGCTTCCAATCGCAGGCTGCACAGGAAAGCATCCGAGTGGGTTTTGAATATCTCCGGAGAAGGAGATTCCACAGCCTCTCTGATGTTCATAAAGACCTGCAGTACCATGATTATGACTATATGGTTAAAACAAAAACATAAAGAATGCACGAGTCTAGCATTTTGCTAGCCTACTTTAATGCTTTGTTAGATCTGGGGGAGGAGATTTGGGTTATTTTATTCCCACTGGTGCAAGAGATAACGTTTGCATTCAGCAGTGGTCAAACAGCAAAATCAGAATGGGACAAATCTGTTCATAACATTTCTAGGATTCCAATTCTTCTGGTACGGCAAACAAGATGATCTGTTGAATACAAGACCTCTGAAAACAAAATATTATCTCTATTGCTGTACCTTTGTTACAGCATCTTCATTTATAAATAGAAGAAGCAGAATGGGAAGTAAAAAAATAAATATGAACCACAAGGAGCAAACCAGCCTGCTTCTAGGTGGTAACATTTGGAGTTGTCATAATGTATTGTATGTAACCTTTCTGTTACATCCCTGAAAATAAAAGCAGAATATTCAAGAAGAACACTAAGTAGCCTGCCTTTTGGACACAAAAGACGTTCTTAGCTTATATTCCATTAGCTTTCAAATGCTCAGAGAAACAGCTGTTCAATTTTATGTCATATCACTACACTACTCTTATTGCAAAAGACAGAGACCTTGCATAATCAGCATAATTTCCTGGTGTGTGTTCCTATTGCATCCATTCTCACACTGCTAATGGTAACTGCTGCATTAACAGCACTTCTGTTTTACCAAATATGCTGAAGATTATGTTCTAGAATAGACTTTCACAGGCAAATCTTCACGAATACAGCAGGCCAGAACTGTCAGGTACCTTCATTCCTGAGGACATAATTTTATTTGAACTAAAGACATCTGGTCAATATTTATTAAAGCCTGTAGATTGGCTTGATAATACAGAGCTAGAAATATAGCTGAAGTAAACTGGTATGGCTATAACATATTCATCAGAGAGATGCTAGATTAACATCAGCACAAAATCTCTCCCTGAAAACTACAGCATAGCAGCACACTAAGTAGGTATGTACCTTTCAAAAACTGATTTGAACTTGGAATCTTCATTTTTTTTAGATGTAACCTGGGAATTCTCTGGCCCTTAAGCAAAGCTATTTGAAGCTAATGTCCTAGTGCAGATAAGAACTGATTTTAACTCAATGTGCATTCACTTGATACGTTCCATTCTGTAAAAACACCTCTCCCCATCCAGCAAGACAGATATGTAGGGCAAACTGTGCTGAGTACTATTTCATTTTCTCTCCTTTTTTAAAGGCTTATCATTTAGGTGTGTGCATGCACATATTTCTACGCCTACCCCTCCTTGTTCATCTCATGCCTCCGTAGGGCACCAGAAGTGCTTTTCAGGTGGGAAGGCAGCAGTGTAAAATTGACTACCATTGTAATTAATTTGCTTCTGTATCCATTCCATGTGTAAAGCACTTGCACAGAAGGAAGATTTATAGGTACTATGAACAAAAAAAATCCTGTTATTATTATTATTATTATTATTATTACAGCTAAGAGGTTCCTGTGAAATCAGAAAGGTTTCATGAATTTGTGTGAGGACAAAATTTGGTATGGAATGTATAAAATAAAACATTTTTTAAAAGCCTATTAAGTTCTTGCAATCTGTTTCCTTTCGTTTTTCTTACTAGCACAGGAAAAACTCTCAGGAGAGAAATCATTCGTTCTACAGAAGAAAGTCTTAACCAACGGACCAAAGGCAGATTGTTATGCAAAAGCACTTCTCACTGCCTCCTACTGTCTGAAACCAAACTGTAGTGGTATTTTAAAATGAGAAAGCCAAGAGCAAAAAAATTACGTGTCTGCAACAAGCTAAAGTAGCCTATGTTTGATATATTTGCTATACCACCCACAGATAAGTAGCATTTGTTTTGGTCTTCTAGTGTTTATTCTTAAACTTTTTTAATGGACTTACATAATTTAGGCCTAACCCATAACTTAAATCTGTACTGTGCCTTTAAACTTAAAGGATGTCTGGGAGAAGGAAGTTGGTACTGCTTGATTCGTTGAAGACCAGTGTTGAGGACAGACATGCTTGGTTATGTTTTGATGATCCTTGCAATGTAAAATGAAGGTCATTATACCCAAAAACACATGTTTGCTGCTTGAGTGTAGGGAAATCCAGCAGCCTTCCATGCAGTCTGGATGACATCAGGCTGGTACCAGAAATAAATCTTCGTAAGATGCAGATTTATCAGTGCATACAGAGGCACACAAAGGTTGTGAGGCTATCACTTAAAACAATTCAGACAGTGGAAGATTAGGATTAATTTACAATTGGTTTCTAGTATCAGAGGGTTTACCTGGCTTTCAGATACTGTCCATGCTAATTCTCTTGTTCACATACAGGTAAGAAATAACTGTATTTCCATGTTGATTTCAATAGTCCTTTCGGTAAAACGACAGATTTCAGAACTCAGAAAGCTGTAGCCTTGGAAGAATATTTAGGTAAGATTATATTAAGAAAAAGAAATCTACCCTGTTTATATATACTGTGTGTGTATACATATATTTGTATTTGTTTTTATTAGAATGAGAGAACTAAAATGTCACCTTGGGTCTACCTCTCTGTTACCGTGCAGCTTGCTGAGACCCCAGGAAATTGCTAGCTGGGGTGCCCACTGAGGGAACTAGTCAGGAAAGCAAAATACAGCCATCTGCTAAAATACTCATGTTATACCTAGATGAGGTGTAAAGGGGGATCTGTATAGTTGTGTAATATGCCATCCAGAAGAGAAGTAACCCTGCTCCTAGATAATCCAGACACTTCAGGAAATGCGGAGTGGAGGTTCTTACATCTCAAGGAGATGGTTGGGGTCCTGGGAAACTCTGAATGCATGACTAGAGCTACTAGTCAAAGTCAGTCCCGGGATGAGAAGGGGAATGAGGCTACTGCTGAGATTCCCAAAGCCTCTCGATATCTTTAGTAACAGATCAGAGAATATTACAAAATATGACAGGAAGGAACTTCAAGATGTCTCGCCCCTACACCCCCAGACATGATGATGAGACCCTTCTAATTCTCAATAGGCATTTTTCTAACCTCAACTTAAAGGAAAAATTGAAAGGTTCAACAGAAATCTGTGGCTAACTGTCTGTATTGTTCAAAAAAAGCTCCAGCCTAAAGTCTGCTCCAACTTTTTTTGCTGCACTTTAATCACTTGTTGTCTGTCCTGCCCACAAGATTACTCCCTGAAGATTTGCATCAGAGTTTTATGTATTTGAAGACAGCTATAGTGTTTCTTTTCAGTTTTTTATAATCTAGTCTAAATAACCCCAAGCCTTGTAATCTTTTCTTATATGTCAGTATACCGCTCTGTTCTGCTCTCCCATGAAGTGTGAGACTCAAAAATGAATCTAGCTGAGGCCATTCCAGGGCTGTGAAAATGAAGAATGCCTTGTGCATTTTGGAGGCTATGCTCCTGTCTGTACATCTCAGCATGACATTTCCCCCCCCCACTTTTTACCATAGCACAGCATCATCCATTCATGTTCAAACTGTAATCAACTTCAACCTTCAGTTCCTTTTCCACATGACAGTAAATTAGTCAGGTGTTTCTCCTTATTCTCTTTGTTTAAGCACAGAAACTGGACTTGTCTTTAAGAACTTCCTATTTTGTTGGGTTTTTTTTCTTTGTTTGTTTGGGTTTTTTTTGTTTGTTTGTTTGTTTTGTCATACTCTCTAATTCGTCAAGATTCCTTGGAATTCTCATCATGTTCTCCTCCATTGCTGGAGCTCCAAAGCTTTGTGGCATCTTCAAATTCAATAAACACACTATTTGTTCTATCATCACTAATGGAAAGACTGTTAAAGTATCAGGTTTAGGACATTCCTTGCTGAACCATGTTCGGTATATCCTTCTGTATTTACAGTAAACCACTGGTAACTGCTCTTTCAGTTGGATTTTCCAAATCATTTTGCTAACACTCCATAGCAGCTTTCCCTTGATCCCGTTTTTCCAGTTTGTTTAAGACAATGTTATGTAAAGTAACAATGTTTAAAAGCACCTGTGAAGTTAGAAACCATATCACCCCATCACTGCCTCTGACTTTCTCCCAGATTAGACCATGCAAGGAATACACAGAGTCGGTACAGAAATTCATGGAGTTTGAAGTTTTACTAAGTCTTGAGATCAGTAAGTTATGGAGACATGCCACCTCTGAGTTTATTCCTTCACTTCCTGGAAAAACCTCCTTTTATTTGGAGGTCCCTCTTCCCACCTTGTAATTGCAGGGGGATTCTGCAGGCAAGTGCAACAAAAATTATTGCCTCCCAACTAGTTCATCCAATCTAGCCAGTTCCATCAGCTTTAACTCTTCCACCTCCACCAGTGCCTGAGAAAGGGAGTATCCAAACCCGTACCTTGTGTGCTAGCTTGTCCCAGCTGGGGATCAAAGGAAGGAATGTTGGCCTGAATTTCCTCAGTAAAGTGCATTACATTAGACTCTTATTGTTACTTTGATGTTAGTTTTTGTGGTTTAATTATATACTGCAAAGAATTCTTAGGTAAGCCAGAAAGAGCTAACCTTATGACTCAACCATCCTCTTTTTGGCCAGTTGACTATAGATTTAATTAACATCCTAGGCATCAGTTCTGCAGGCCTACCTACCCCAGGCAAATCTCCCATCAAAGTGAATGGGAGTTACCATCTGTGAAGGGTTGAGCACAGAGTCAATAGTACAGCACTACAAGTTTGGGTGAACAGTCAATAGATATGAGTTTTTTAGTAATGCTGTTAAAGTGTTCTGAGATTAAAATATTCTATTTTGGTTTAAAGATATTTGTACTCTCTTTATCTGGTACATTTGTACATTTGTAAGCAGGATATTGGTGAAAACATTAAGAAAGGTCAGTTTCATTCAACCTTTTTTGTTTGTATCCCTTCCTCTGTGTTGGGAGATTTGAGCATCTTAGAGGAATCTGGTAAATATACATATATGCATATAGTGTTTATGTATCACATCAACTGCACAGAAAAGGTTACTCTTTCCAACACAGATAAATGTGTATTTAGACCTCCAGTTTGAAAGATACATTCTGGTCAATGCCTAGAGGTAGCAAATGAGTGTGTTATTGTTTGACAATAGGCTGACCCACTGAAGTCAATGAAAATTCTACTGTTAACATATTAAGAAATATATGTATAAATAGGCTATGCTTTCAAAATTCTTTCATATGCTTCCAGAATACTGTCCTGAGGGGGCATTAAATGGATATCCTTGGAAAGCAATAGCAATAGGTGTTCTGCATTCAGCTTAGTGATGGGATACAATCATGTGGATCTTTTACAACACTGATTTTAAAAAGATTCCAGGATGTTCATGATATTATCAAAGAGTTTGGAAATCCCTGAGTATTTGTGGAATCCTGTGCTGACTTCTTCCTCTCCACAGACAATCTTGTGTTGCCTCTACCAAAGGTGCAGCTTCAACGGCTTCTTTAGCTCTGCTCACCTCAAAACCAGGTCAACCCCCACAGACTCACAGACCCACACCACCAGCTGTGCCTCCCTCCAAGCTGTCTGGGTGACAGGGTGGAGCGGTAACTCTCAGTACTCTGCATGTCATCCACCACTAGTGCACTTTTAGGACAAGGAATTGCTCAGGGTGTTTCTTTTAAGAAGCCAGTGGAATCAGAGCGCATTCCCTGGCATACCCAGAAACATAATTTGGATTGACAGAAATCAACGTGCTTTGCCAAAAATGCAATCAGTTTACTTACTCCAACCACAGTGGCCACAAGAAGTAGCAATAAACTGCTTCCTTGGTTCAGGGGAGAGTTTCTGCAGAAACAAGATGTTGTTTCATTTTCTGGAGCAATAGATAGAAAAGATTTTCCCAGCTTAAATCATCAAAGAAGGAATTAAATCTTTAGTCTAAATTTCTCTTCGCATTGTGTTTAATTTTTTGAGGGGGTGGGTGATGGGGGAGATCTTAAGGATCTAACTCTGTAAAGTCTAACGCTTTAAGCAGTGAACAGTGCTGGGCAGAGATCTATCTTGTACTTGTCACATCTATATTAAATTATCAACTTTTTTCATTTTACAAGGGAAGACGTGAGCAGAACATTACTCAACTGTCAGGACATGGGACTGTGCTGCTGAGCAGAGTATAAGTGAATATATTCTATGAAGCTGCAAATCTAGCACAAAGGTGCCAGCGGAGGGATTCGTGTCACCTGTTTTACCTACTGTGCTTCTTGGAAGGCAGTTCTCAGTAGGTTTTGTTTTCATTGCTTTTTGCTGTGACAATATTTAAACTTGATCAGCAAGGCTCTCTCCTGAATTTGATGTTAAAAATAAGGTCCAGGAAAATATTTTTAGCTATAACCAATAACAAACTGACCAATGTAAAGACACTACAATGACTTGTGCAGGTGATCTGTACCTTGCTATTTACAGAATGGTAAAAAGCAGTACTTGCAACTCATCTTTCAGTACATCTCCCAGGTATTGCGGCCTATCACCTCAAAATATGGTTATAAGAGAATTAAGACATCCTGAAAATGTTATAGATATCCTACACATTCCTCCCTAGATTATCAGTGAGAAATGGAGAGAAGCCCACAGAACCTCCTGATATTTTTCCGGTTTTGCCTTGCAAGCAGACCTGGTCAGCACTAGACTTTGCTTCCATCCATATTCCCACTGAAAGGAATAAAAACATAAAAAAATATTTTACATCCTTTTTAAGGATAATTCAGAAAATACTAGTGTTACCAGCCTCCTGGGCTCAAACAGACAAGAAAGCCAGTCTTGAATGGCTGTGCTGGGACAATGGTGGCTAGCAGAGGATTTGCTTGGGGATGGAAAAATGGTGGGTGAAGGAAAAATGAATGCGGAAACTAAGATAATTCCTGTGTGTATCTTTTTCTTCCAAAATATTTGCATGTCCAGAGCTTCTTACTGCATCTCCCTGTCAGGTAAGTAGCCTCTACATATAATGAGAAGTTGAATGAAAGTTTTTTTTGCATGGGAAAGCTATAGTACAGCAATGGCGGGATGTAATATTACAGCATGTTAGCAACTCTGCAATATGTGGATGTACTCTGTACACTGTAACCTCCCCTTGTGCTTACTCCTTGCTGAGAACGCCAGTATGGGATGAAGATACTATTCTGCTGCCGCTGATTACATCGCATGGTGAGTTTGTCACACAGAAGGGCACCAGGACACAAACAGAAGAGTAAAATAAGAGAAAAAGCAAAATTAATTCCACTAAATAAGCAATTGGAAAGTAAAAATGCCTACCCTGAGACATTTCACATAAAAATACAGGCAGTTCAGCTCTCAGGTATTCCCAACCCAGTGCATTGTGTGCAAAGGGCTGAATGTCAACTGCTTGCTGAAAACATGTTTAATCTAGAAGCTGCAGACTCTGTCACCAAAGGTGCAAGAGATGCACACAGTGCGTTCTCCCAGCTCATTTTCAATGGGGGAAAACACCAGACCAGCTGCCAAAACAAGAGCAATCTCATGTCATCAGAAAATGATCCACATAGGCTGTATGACTGCTCCCTTTCATTTTCCCCTCACAAAACCCTTTCAGCTTCATGTGGCATTTGGTTACACACAAGTCTGCTCAGCTCTTGTTTGATCTTATTTGTTTACTCTTGTCATGTTATAAGTGCTAAATCTATTTTCCAGCTTATGACAAGGGCTTTCATTACCTTTACTTTCCCTTCTAGAATTCTAAGCATCTTAAATGCTGGCCACAGAAATGCTACTGTTTCCTAGTTTCAGTTTTCTCATTTGACAGCAACATTATACACAGGTTTATGTGTAATTTGAGTTTTAAAATTCACTGGGTTTTTCCAGTTACTTACTGATGTTCTGAATACAGGGACAAGCACAATTTTTAGCTTATTTGAATGACTTCAGGGAAATAAAAAGTTAAAGTGACAATACTAATACGAACCCTGCAGAGCAGCATCCCTCGTGGATGCCTTTCATTGTCTGTTTGTCATCAGGCTGTATGTAAAGATGGAAGAGCAGTGTTCTGCCTTAAAATAATGACAACTCCACAAGAACCTAATAGATGTCTGTTTCATGAAAGGTACATTCTTTTGTAGAGCTGAATATCCTGCACTACTAATTATTTTGTAATGATGATATAAAACACTCTGCTCAGCAGGAAAAGGACTGACCCTTGTATTTCTTGTAAGCATAGATATATATTTTACAAAAAGAATTCCTAAGACAGACCTAATATCTCTTTGCACCACTTGTGATTACTGGAGTCACCAAATAGGATGTAATTGGTCCTTGTACCTTGGAATGTCCACAATGAACACCTATGCTCATTTACTACATGGCTGCTTAACTGCTAATAATCAGTACTCCAGTGAAAACAGAAACTTAATATATTTCAGTGTATATTTCTAAGTATTTGTGAATTTCAGATTGCTTTTCAGAGGCACATAGTTCTCTTCAGACACAGACTGATTGGTGGGGCAGCAGGATCCAGCTCTCAGACTCCCCCCACAGTTTGCTGCTCAGAAGCAGAACTTTTCCCTGACACTTATGAGTTTGGATCTTTCCAGTTCCTTATAAACAGTCCAGTAGAGCCACCAAAAAGCAAGAATGCTTTGAATGCTTCACAGTTAGCCTTCTGCCCAGGAATGGTATTCTTAGCTTCAGCAGCTCGGGCCCAGCTGCTAGAACACTAAGTGCTGGAATGTGCTTAGTCAGCATGAAGTGCTGCACTAAAGCTCTGTAGACTCCTGTGTGCTCAGGTACATGATTTAGCAGAGGGATGTTTGTTAGGTTAGTACTGTTAGGTTGTGGTTGGACTTGATGATCTTTAAGGTCTTTTTCAACCTGAGTGATTCTATGATTCTTTATATTTCATCTGCCTTTTCTACTATTACTTTCAGTTTGGTACATCAAAATAAATGCCCTGTCCCTACACAAGTGAGGTAAGCAGTAAGAACAAGCCTATACTTAGGTAAGCAGTTAGAACAAGCCATTTGCTTATACTAAGAAGAAAAGGAAAAACTAAAAATAAAGATAACACCGTTAACTAGAAGATTCGATAAAACACAGCAATCTCCCTAAAAGAACCTCACCATACACTGATTCTTTAATTCTCTTTGAGGAAAATGAACAAACAAACAAAAAAACCACATAGTTGACAAAAAATAGATAACATGATACAGCTCATCTACAAGTGATTTACCCTTTGAGTTTTGCACTCCTGGCAGTTTTACTTGTGTTTTTATAATCAAATGCTTTCCTAGGTCACTGAACTGGTTTTGGAAAAGGACTGTACTTTTACTTCTCATTTACATGTCCTACACACCTACTTATTTACCTGGTGAAGAACAGGAAGGTTTCGCATAGTTTGGGAAATATGATAGCATTCTGATTATGAACTTCACCTAAAGTTAAGAAGAGACCAAAAGAGACACTGCAAAGGCCAAGCTTCCCAAGAAGAGAAAAGTGTTTTTTTTAATCTGTAGACCTCCAGAAACTGGAAACCACAGGCTGAGAAGGCCAGAGAGGAGTGATGTGATGGGTGGAGAGGGTTGGGGAGGAGAGAAGGAGAGGGACTTGGCACACCTGTGCCTACAAGCACCTGTAAGCACTGAGCACACCCACTTCTCATGCTAAACCAAACAAGGGTTGTGCTTAAAGCCTCTCTTCAAAGTGTGTTAATTTTGTTCTTTATGTTCATGACTGTACAGCTGAAACAAGTCCATCAGCTGAAGGATAGAAAAAAGAGATAATGGACCTCTTTATGTGTCCTGCCATACTAATACCAGTCCCAGAAATGAAGGGAAAGTGTTCTGAAAGGCTCTGCTGTAATAATAGTGTCAGACAGGAAACTTGTGCCAGGAGGATGGCAGGCTGGTGACTGGAGCCTACCCAGGGATGTTGGAGGGGTTCACAGACATGCAGTCAGTGTATCTGCAGATCGAGTTACAAGCTCATAAATGTTGAACTTTAGGAATGTTACCAGAGCTGTGAAACAGACCTTACCAGTAGTGCTGCGTGGGTAAGAACACACCAAACAACTGCTCAGACATGGGCTATTAGCAGGACTTCCAAAGAGCTGCTTGGTGTCACCAAGATGAACTGATTAATTCGAGCACCTTTACACTCCTCTGGTTACAAATCTTTCATGAAGTTCAAATCCCACGGCAAAGTATGGATCAGAGCAAATCCAGGTTGTCAGGAAGTTCTAAAATGTTTGAACTGTGAAAATTAATTGGTTTTACACTATGAGTTGCACAATTACTTCATAACATGTAATCATCGGGCATCCATTTGATTTGCTTGACAAAACTGATAATTTTCCAACTAAGAAAACATCAATTTTGGAAATGAACATCAAGAAGCCACTGCAGCACTCAGTCTGCCTGCGCAGCAACCTACCTACACAGCTCCCCCACCTGCATAGTGCCTTATCTGCACAACTCCCAACCTGCACAGCGCTATGCCTGCACAGCTCTCCCAGCTTCACAGACCGCTTTACATACTCAGCTCCCTACCTGCACAGCACCACATGTTCTCTGTGCAGTTTCCACATACAGAGCTTGTAGACAGATCTACGGCTGTCTGGATACAGGCTCAGACAAATTCAGCACCAAACAACTTCATGAATAGAGTCATAGGTAATGCTTGTGCACAGCATGGCTGGTTTTGAGATGTTTGATACTGAAATTTCACATATGCCATTCATTCTGAAATAATTAGTGATTATAATTTCGTCCCAGGCTGTGCACTCTCTACTCAGACCCCACAGAACCCATGACTACACCATCTGCAAATGCATTTGAACAAGGAGGTTTTGGGCACCTGCCAGAGAGAGGAATTTCAGCAGAAAAAAAAAGACATCTACTTAAAGAGGATGAAAATTTGCCTGGTAGCAAAAATAATCCTAACCTCACCATCACACTGTGAATTGGTGTCGTAATGCATGTGGGTTGTTTGCCAGCTCTGACACCAAGTGAGCAGCCTGCTGTTTGTGTGAACAGGACAGCATCTCCACCAAAAACAAAAGGACCTTGGAAAATACTGAGTCAACTTATCCGGAAGTGCATCTCCCCATTTTGATTTTTTCAGTGGGAAGAATATATGATTTAGATAAGTAGAAAAATAGTGTTAAGAGGCTCTGTCCTGGAAGTCACTGAGAGAAAGTTAAATTTCATTTCTTTCATTGCAGTGTTTCTATGAGTGTTTTGCCCAGCTTTAATTTTCTCACATGTATCTGCAGCAGTACTGACTGGAGAATGTCTCCTACATATGCTTTATATATTTTTTCCAGAGAAGGGAGAAGGAGGCCTAAAGCTATGATTTTGTCTTCATGTCTGTGTGCAACATATCTCAAGGACAGAGCACTGGACTGTAAACAAAAGGGACAGCTGTAAGGTCATGAACATTCCTGGAAGCCTTCTATACACAAACACAATGTGGAAAGAATATGGAAATCAGACAGAGTTACAGCAATATTCATTCCGAGCTGTTTTACATGTTTTTAAGAACTCAAGCTATTTCAGATTCTTTTAGATCTTTTGTGTCGTATCATTTAATGTATTACAGAGCAGCTTTAGCTAACAGGGAAGAGGTGGGGGAGAAGCACAGATCTCATGGAACCGCATAATGCAACCTTCTTGACTCAAAATGTTTTTGTCATTATTGGAACAAAACAAAATAACCCTACCTAAAAGATGAGTTTCAGGGTTAACGATAAAGCACCTCATGGAGACTACTGAGAAGTTATGAACGGGAAAGAGAGAAGAAACATCATCTGTTTGTTTTCTAGGATTTAAGCCATACAGTCTTCTGCTCTGCTTCTAGACTGCCTTTACACTGACCCACTAATTCCCTAAATAAATAAATGTAAATCAGTCTGCACAGCCTTAGTATTAACAGAGTTCCATGGTTTTGGAAAAGGTCAGAAGCTCTGTGCTTTGCTTCTTTTTTTTTTTTCCCCAACAGGATAATATTTTCAGGACATGTCTTTCCCTGCGCATTGTGCTTACACAGACTTTCCGGTGGTGCTCCAGTAAAAAAATGTTTGCATGTGCAGTTCTAAAAAGTCTTTCAGAGATGTAAATCATTAAAGACACAGGGACTCAAAACCGTGTAGACACAGTGAAAAGCAAAATCCCTGTTGGCTGCTGTTCATGACTGAGTTGTGTTGCTTTCTCCTTACCCTCATTAAAGTCTGCACAGGAAAATCATTCTCTGTGATCCCTTTTTTGTATCAGGTGTTCAGCATCCTTTTCCATCCCTTTTGGAACTCTGCTAATATACTGAAGAACAGAGATAATGCAAATGGATCTACTTGCAAAACAGCTCCTATTTTATTTGTTTTTTGTGCTACACACCATTGCCACAGAGGACTTGGATTTGCCATGGAGAGCTGCCTTCGTGTCCTGCCCAGCACAGTGCTGCGATGGAGCAGAGGTCTTCTCTCAGACTCACTCCTAAAACCATGCTTCAGAATGGCACTAACAGCACTGCTGTGGCATGGAAAAACTGACAGTATTTATTCCAGCCATATTCCTAGCAGTAATGATGTATTTAATAAATTCATCTTAATTCTTCACTAGAATTCTTCATTTCCCATTTTTGGTTTCAAAGTGCTCCCATACACTTTGCAAGAGTTATTGTCAGTGGAAGAGTGTGATGCCAGTAGATTCCAGAGATCCCGTGCAGTAAGTATTAATCAGCATTCAGAAATATCCTTAAGATCATTAGATGAAAGCAATTAAAAAGTTATAAATATCTAAAAAGAACTGGGATGTATTGGCAAGCAACGGCTCTTAGAATTCACACATTTTCTTGTTGAGTCAATAGAAAAGGTTTTCTCCGCTGATATACACTACTGCTGAATTTGATGCAAAATCTGGAATGCATTATGCCTACATTTGCTTACATTTTTTATATCACAAAGATGGCTAAATACACAGCGTGGTTTATTTATTTGTAATTGTATGATTTTGATACTTCTGATGCTTAGGAGATCCTCATTTCTTTCCACTGAGAAGCCCCAGCACTTGTGTGCTGGTGCAGGTACCTGAGCAGCTTTGAGCTGGGGCTGCCACCTCTCATCCCACTGCTTGCATGGAATAGGGTGGTCTTCTTGGCATGTACTCCTGGTCAGAATGAATACTACAAGAACTGGCTGAAATTCTCTCATGCTACAGCTGCGGCATTTTCACTTGCTCCAGCAGAGCAACTCCAGTTTGCAACAACAGAAGAACTGGACCCATTTTAGGACTAGTGGGACGAGAGGGAATGGCCCCATGTTGTGCTATCTGAACTTCAGGTTGGATACTAAGAAAAATTTATTCTCAGAAAGAGTGGTCAGGTGCTGGAGCAGTGTGCCCAGGCAGCGATGGAGTCACTGTCCTTGGAGGTGCACAAGAAATGTACAGATGTTGTACTGAGGGACATGATTTAGTGGGAAATATTGATGGGAGGTGGACATTTGGGCTGGATGTTGTTGGAGGTATTTTTCCAACCCTGGTGACTCTATGATTGTAACATTTCTAATGAAAATTCACGTCAATACTGTGATCACGCTGTATCACCGTGTGGGCTGTTGGGGGAACAATAGGGGTTTCTCTAACATACGCTGAAAACTGAAACTATCATTAGCAGTGATGTTCTGACTGTGAGGCGTTTCTCAGTGACAACTTTCACAGAGACCAGGAGCAGTGCTAAACGTGGGGCTTCTGTAAGCACTGTGCCAAGCTCTGGAGGCTGTTCCTCGGTGCTATGCTCACACCTCAGAAGAACGCAGAGCAGAGGGATGCATTTTCCTTCTTTCCTATTGCAGCATCTACCCTGAAGAAAGGACTGAGGGAGTTAAGACCATGTATACACGTCTACGTGTTTGCATTTCTTTCACAGATGTAAATAAAAGTACATATGCATCTGGATCACCCAAAACTAAAGCAAAACCATGTCTAGAACTAAAAAAATCATTCCAAGTGTTAAATATTTCAGAGTAAAATGTCACTGGGGTTTTAGGAAAGAAGGAGTACTGCATGTAATTTAAATTGCAGCTTGAAAGGAATTATCCTCCAGGAGATCCTTGCCATGGAAGCAGTTTCTTTCTTAAAAATCATTTTGTCCTTTAATAATCTCTAAAAATTATGTACCTACAAACATGAAAAAGACCGTTTTAGTGAAGAACTCCACACACACTGCTCTGCTCCTTAATTCGTATTGCAAATGTTATTTTGAATTAGAACAGAAATAATGCAAACGTGTCAGGCCTGTTGTCAATCTAAACTACAGACGGCTGCCTTAAGATCATTGAACAGCTCTTATTAATGAGATCTTGTACACAATTCTTCCATTTGTCTTAAGTCTTTATCAGTTTGAGTACACTCCACTTCTCATATGTACAGCTATTTCCCATTGCCAAGTGGAAGAGAAAATGTTCTTAAAAATGGGTGTAAAACCAGAGAAAGACTGGAAAATTTCACAGCAGCTGCAAAACAACTTAATCTTGGACTCTTATTAAAGTAAACCACAAGCAGCTTTCGACACCCTTAGGTAAGTGCAGATTTCTCGGCTCCGAGAACCTCCAGCACCACACGTGCTCCATGAGAGCAGTGCTGTGGCACAGGCTGAGGCACTTTATCTATTTCTATGTATTTGCTACAGGAGCACAGCAGAATAACAGCTGATGAATAGAAATCTGCATTCCCTCCAGCAGTGCCTGAGCAGTTGGTGCTCTGCAGTTGGGACAAACTGCTTTCCCACTCAGGAATGGAATTCCATGCAAAAGCACATGCACAAACCACAAAGTGCAGAGCTGTCGTCTCATGCAGACAAACTGATTTTAGCTCCAGGTTGGCACACTGGTTAATTTGGAATCTCAATGCAGGTTTTTCCAGCAGATCTTCTCTATCTATCAGCAGGAATAAAATGCATGCATGCTCCTCATGTGACTTTCCACTCACATTCTCAATTTAATAAAAATAGAATTCCTAAGTGTTTGAATGTACAGTTCCCACTTTGTTTCTAAATTTGGGACTTTACTTTAAATTATTGCTGGAAGCATCTCTCACTAAAGGAGATTGGAAGGAAAAGGACAATGTCTGACTGCAAAGTCGTGATTGTGGAGGAGTTTCCTTTTACTTGGTGTTCTGCAGAAAGCTGCTTTGTGGCATTGCAGAATGCTGTGATTTGTTGCCTGCTATTGCAAGGTGAAAGAAAACCTCATCATCTGATCACCACTGTATCTTTACAAGCCCTGAAGATAAAGTATGGAAAATCTATAACCTCAATGTTATGTCTGTTGCTGCCGCACTCTTTATTAATCAATCAATGCCTCTCCACAGAGCTCTTTCAGCCTCCTCCTACGGCAGTAAGACCTGTAATCAGCTCGACAAACACAGTTCAGAGATGCATCCTTTGTGCTTCTATGTAATTTACATATACTAAAAAAACACCCAGCGTGCTATTCATAACATGTTATGGAGTACAGAACGCACCGTATTAGAGTGCTATAATCACAGCCATTATTTAAATAGGTTAAAATGCTTTTTACATTCTAGAGTAAATTTCACTGTGAAGACCGAATGGATTAGATCGTTGTTTCCCCATTTCCTTCATAAGTAAAGCACAATTGTTAAACAGCCCCCTGCCCTTCCTGCGCAGGTACGTGGAATGAGTGCACCTTAGCACAAATGAATGCTCCAATGAGTGAATACGTGTACCTGCTACACAGAAACCTTCCAGCTGACTTTTAATAACAAAAAAGAATTTGTTGTATTTTCTGAAATTGAACAACAGACATCAGCAGAGCAAAAAGCATTTCCTGATGCATCGATACAAGGTTTTGCTGCTGCCATTATCACACCATTTCAGGCACAGGCACTATCCCATGGCACATATTGATTTGCTTGCCTTTCCCTCAGCACTGTTCTCCAGTGGCCTGGCTCACCTCACGTTTAGACCATTCATTTTCACCCCCTACTGTTTTAATTCAGATTTGGAGTGTTAGAATTGCACCTATTGACTACAAATTGGATTTTGCTTTGCTCTTTTGTAGGTAAATCATCTGGAGGGAAGGGGTAAGGAGCCTTCATTTTGCCAGCTCATCTCTCCCTTGTTGAGAAGGCCAGCCCCATGCTGCAGCTCCTGCAGCTTCCAGCTTACCAGCGCTCTGGGGCAGCCGCACAAAGGCTCTCAAAGAAAGTCATCCGTTAAGTACTCAAGCAAAGATTTATTTATAAAGCATTCGATGGGAGGCCAGTGAGGTGGATACAAAGGATAAGAGCACCAGTGAGGAGGTCACATCTCAGGCACTCTACTTGTATTCAGGGCAGAGGCACGGCTCATGGTGGGCTGCGCTGCAAAGTACTCTAGAAACAGCAGCAGCAGCAGCAGCAGCAGCTAGCTTGATTGCAGGTGTGTTGTCTGATCCTTACAGAATCATCATGAACCAACAAAATGCTACTCTTAGTAACATGTTTTATATCTACATAAGATTGTCTGAAAATGTCAGCATGGTAAGAGGTTATTTCCGCCCTATAAACAACTCACTCCAACTCTGTTAGAGAATGTGATAGTACCTCGGTTACTAAAAGATTGTGTTAACATATTACAGGAAATGTCTATTTTATGCAAAGACTATAATATGAAAGTATGTTATGGTCACTACATGCATGATGATCTCTATAGATAGCCCTTGGTTAGGTGTTTTGATAATGGTAAAACCCAGGATTTCTCCAAAGAGAGGTCTTGGTATCATACAGTATCTGGTTCCTGTCAGTTTCTAGTTTCAGCTCATTAGAACACACCTTGATAAAGAAAAGAAGCAAAAAAAATCTAGAACAGCAGCAAGGTGATTGTAAGAGTAGAGAGAGCTTCTCCTGTCTTCTATCACACATACCATGATAATATCTAAGAAGATGTTAAACGAATTTGGATGGTCAGAGGATGATTCTCAATGACTGATTTTTCCTTTGAGAAATTCACAACAGAGCACATTCTTATCTCAAATATGAATTCTTAGAAACCATCATTGGCTACAAATGAAATAAAGTAATTCCATTTCCATTTCTCCATCTTGAGAATGATGCTGTTAACTAGGTTAGTTCAAATCCCTGAGAGTAAAAGGCATGAGTCACAAAGCTAGAATTTAGCCCTTCAGAAACTTCACTTGCCTGCATCACTTATTAGCAGAAACAATGCCAGAAAACAGTGTTGTTGCAGTTTTTTAACCTTCTACTTTCTTATTCCAAATACTACCTATCACTGTTACAACATTTTTTATTTTCAGGGATGAAGACTGTTTGAAGGCACACTGTAAACAGAACTCCTCCACTCAAGAAGGGTCAGAAATTCAGAAAGTGAGCAAACAGGGAGAACATTATCTCTACATCAGTGCTGAACATACATTTATTATTTTAAGTCTTAATCTCAGTCCTGACCTGAATAAAGCAGAATTTTGTTGATTTCAGCTCTCTGTTTTCCAGCTTGACTCCATATTTTCTGATGCAAACACAGTATCTGAGGTCTGATTCAAATTCATTTCAACCTCATCTATATCCCTGTTATCCTGACAATACATCTTGGGCTGTATAAGGGGAAGTATGGCAATACGACTTTCCCTGAGGGTGAGCTATATTGGATGTAACATGCTCCATATATTTGCATTCAGTAGCGTGGCATGAAACACACAACTGTATTAGCAGATCTCATTGGACAAGTCTGGAAACCACAACAGATGCTGGCAATCACAGAGAGAGTGTTGAAGCTCAGCTCACAAATTATCCTCACCCTCTGTGCTGCTATGTTGCATTCTGACAGGGAACTGACCTTTAACGTGCTTCTTTGGATAGACACAGTCAGAGGATCTTTTCTGTTTGTCTGCTATCAAATAAATGATTTCTAATGTTTGTGCAGTATTTTAGCAAAGATATCTTTAACTATATAGTCCCAATTTTATTGGAATCCTAGTTAATTTTGAACAAATACTTCGATAGCAGATTAAAATACTCAGTTCTGCAAGAGGGAAGTGCTCAGGCTGGTGGAGGTCTGTAGTATATCAACATCCCTTCTGTTTCCTGCCAGGCAGAACCAGGATTTCCTCTGCTTAGGATGAAGGTTCCCAAACACAAGATCAGTTCTCCATAGATGCAAAACTTCTCCTGCTAGGAGGAAGGGAGAGAATGAGAAATCCCTCTTGGCGCTGTGTGAAGGACAGCTAACTGCTTCCACAGCAAACACTGATGGCAGAAGGCAAACATGCATCAGAAATATGAACAGTGGATGATTTAGGAATTAAACAAACATCACCTCTCTCAGTTACACGACTAACAAAGCAGCCCTTAATGCAGAAAATAGAGCATGCTGCAGAATCCAGGAAGTTAGCTGGGAATTCTAGATTCAAAATCTATTATTATGTTCTTCTGCAAAGTATCAGTATGTTTGTGCAGCCAGTCTCAGGTCAATGTGACTACATTTTGGAACACGGCACCACAAATGTGCCTCTTTGCTGCTTCTACTTATCAGTTTCAAATTGTAGTATACGTTTGCAGGGCTATATGACATCTACAGACAGAGAGCACTGACTGGTTAGCTCGCACCTGCTGCCAGCCACCACAGTCAGCTCTCTCATTTAGTCTTGCTTATTTTTTTGTTGTTCTCTTCCTGCCTCCTTGAAATCCCCCTTTCTACTTCACTCCTTTCCCAGCCCTCACCTCTTCTTTTTCTCTCTCTATCAGGAGCAAATGCTAACAGAATTTATATTTGGCAGCTTGTCACATGGCAGACATCTATTTTTCACTTGTCAGTTTGTCCAAAATTGAAGCAAAAGCATGTTAGTATGGTGATCAGAACATGCATATACTCTGGGTCAAACCTTCTCCAAAAGATTGGTGCAACAGACGTGCACAGAAGTTATTTATTTTAAAACAAATATTCAGCTGTGGATGCATACTCATTAAGGATTAAATAAAGCCAAACAAACCAATTAGAACAAGCCACACAATGGGTAGAACTACGAGCATGTTGGAAAATCAATAGCCATACAAC
This sequence comes from Coturnix japonica, assembly GCF_054131305.1. Taxonomy (NCBI): domain Eukaryota; kingdom Metazoa; phylum Chordata; class Aves; order Galliformes; family Phasianidae; genus Coturnix; species Coturnix japonica. The sequence continues at coordinate 25,220,339 of NC_140666.1, forward strand.
AACATCTCCCCTTTTATCAAATCTGTCTGTAAAAAGAAAACTGAAAGTGGCTAATCCTTTATCCTCACTATGGAGCTAAAAATTTACACTTGCTGCCTGTTTGAATAGGACCTGCCATGTTTAATATATTCTGAGTTATATTTGTACCTACCTTGATAATGGGCAGCCATTGACCAAGGTGAAAACTTACATTAAGAGGCAGAGACAGTAAGCCAAAATAACTTTCAGTCCTCTGGTTAAGCAGTAACAGTAGTAGTAATCTTCCCTTGCTTTCAGTACATGTAGGTATATTTTAACTCCAGAGAATCACAGAATCACAGAATCAGAATCACGAAGGCTGGAAAAGACCTACAAGATCATCCAGTCCAACCATCCACCCATCGCCAATAGTTCTCAATAGACAATGTCCCCCAACACAACGTCCAAACGTTCCTTGAACACCTCCAGGGTTGGTGACTCTACCACCTCCCTGGGCAGCCCATTCCACTGCCTGACCACTCTTCCAGAGAAGCAGTACTTCCTAACATCCAGCCTGAACTTCCCCTGGCGCAGCTTGAAGACATTCCCCCTAGTCCTAAGACCAGTTACACGAGAGAAGAGGCTGACCCCCAGCTCACTAAAACCTCCCTTCAGGTAGTTATAGAGAGCTATAAGATCTCCCCTGAGCCTCCTCTTCTCCAGACTGAACAGTCCCAGCTCCCTCAGCATACATCAATATGCAATGCAATAGTGCCAAAGAAGCCAAATGACACTCCTCTCCCTTTGATACACAATACTTCCTCTTCCATTATTGATTCTTCCATGTAAGTGGTCTGTATAGAACATAACATGCTGCTTAGATTATGCTCTGCAATGCTGGAGACAGAGTGAAACCTGTAAGCATGAGGTTCCCAGCTGCATAAGCAATCACACCCCTCTTACTGCCTGATACAATATAAGAATGAAACAGCTGTATTAGCCTTGGCAGAAAATTATTTCAGACACAACTACATTTGATTTATGTAGGGGAACCATGGACATTAAGGTAGACAAGAATTTTGAGAATTCAGGATGTTCAGACTCACTTTATCTACAGCTGCTGTTATGAGCAGCCGGAGTAACGGATGGTAAGCAGCAGCAGCATGGGACTGGATGCACTCCCCATTGTCAAACAGTACAGTAACTTCATTTAAAGAAAGGCTGTTATTTTTTCCCTATTCTACAAAAGGTGCAGAGACCAATTAAGGCATTTTCTCAGTGATGAAGAAATCAGAAGATATTTTCATATTTTGAGATACACAAATCAGAAACATAATGACTTCAGCTTCAGTCTGACCGAGGTCTGGATGGGTGAGACAGTCTGGAGCCTTTGGAGGACTCCATGCTTTCCGTGTGTTGCTATATCCTTTTCTTGAAACCCCTCTGCAGCTGCTTTGCTGTTTGTCCCCACTGCTGTACAACCACCTCTGAGAGACACAGCACACTCATTGCAGAGGAACCTAATAAATCCACGAAGCCAAACTTTCTAGTGTGTCTCGCCATCTCTTTATGTTTTATGGATGCTTTCAGCTGACAATTCTCTTTAATATTACCAGTGTCTCCAGGAGCATAGAGAAACAAAAGATATAACTCGAAGAACTTCTCTTATGTAAAAAAGCATTTAGGATTGCTCATCTAATGACGAAAGTGATGGTGTTTACTCTCTTATATGACTGTAGACCAAAGCTAAAATGATACAGCACCATTTTTAGGCTGTAAGTTTGTGAACTCTGTAAAAGCTGTAAAATCAACAGAGATGATAGGAATCTTTAAAAATGTGAAACATGCTGAAAAGAGAAGTGTTCAAAGCTCAAAGATTCTATCAGTGCAGAGGCTCCACTTCCATTGCAATCCACTTTCTTCCACTGAAACTGTCATAGATCTCAAAACAAAATTGAGTTAGAATAGTTAAAATTGGGGGGGGGGGGGGGGGGGTAGGGGGAGGAAGAGAGGAAAAGTCAAAAAGGCATATTTCAAAAGGGATTTTAATTCTTCTTTTTGGGGCACTAAAATCACCAGAGATAAATCCCAGAAATTAATCAACCATAATAAACCACCACCGAGTGGGTGAAGCACTTGGAAGCCTCAGCTGCACTTAGAGCGTATATGGATCTCGACGGACAAGTAAGCCTGTCCCACAAGACAACTCCTTTGTTCCCTCACACAAAGCATGCTATGCAGAACTCAGGACTGGGTTCCAGTATTTTAAAAGTGGTAAACTGTGTGAAATGCCTGGAATGCAATGCTGGGATAGGGGTCCCTGCTGTGCCCAGCCCTACAGTCTGCAGTGTGGCTTTAACAACATTTGTCTGCAGGAACAAGGTATTTTAAGACTGAACATGTGCAGTATGTTTTGAGAGTTTTAAGTAGAAAGCATTACATAACTGCATTGGGTTTGATGATGAGGAAGATGAAGCTTGAAGGATTCTTTTCAGTTGTTTTAAACTAATGGGAAGAACAGTTTTTAAAATCCATTTTGTTGAATTTAAACATACACTGGAAGGGGGGAGGGAAGGGGGGGGGGGCAAGAGGGGTATCGGGAGAGCTTTGGGGCTGAAGTTTCTAATTCCTTTTTGCTTATTTGTTTTTATCAAGTTTACTTCACTTGAGAGAGAATGGGAGAGCAATAGAATTGTGTGCCAAGAACAGTCATGGCATATTGTAGAGGTGTGTGAACCCCACCAGTTTACAAGCTGCAAAAGCATCCATTGAGAGGGGAAGGCAACCTGCCACACGTTGCAAAAGCAATCCATTTTGATAAAATGCATGCCTTTGTGAATCGTAAGCAGACTTTCTACAAAACTGTCTCTCTTTTCTCCAGATTCCCTGCAGACGTGTGCAATTTTCACTGCCTGTCAGTTTATCAAAAAGACCAGAGCATCAAATTTCAGCTCTGGATTGTCAGGTCTGATCCCTATTTCCTTTCAAATTCCAAAATACTGACACATTGATTGGAGTTCAGAGTGTCAGACAACGGCACTTAAGAGACTTTTTTTGCTAAAATATAGCTTCTGATCTATCTTTGATGGTTTAGTGTGTTGTTTTTTTTCCTGTTTTTTTATCCCCATCCTGCAGCCTCAAGAGCATTGATCTGGGACTCATTTCTATATGATTTTCACAAAGTAGCAGGCAATTCACTCAAACAAAACAGTTCTTTTGTATAACCTTTTAAAAGGGGGCCCATCAAAGGGGACTGACCTAGCTTGTTTGGTTTACCCAGCCATCCCCCTCACCCTGCCATGAATTGCCCATCCCTTTAAGATCTCAGATGCCAGCAAGGAAGATCTAAAAGGAGATTGCAGCTACAGAGCACTGCAAAGTTATGGCATGTTAGCATCATGCAAAAGTTGGGACTCCATAGCAAAAAACATTTATGTACATACACATACCCTGATAATACCAGGCATTATCTGCTAAGTTTCTTTAGTAAATACATCATTGCAGTGGACCTACACTTCCAGCTGTTATCTCAGAATGTTATTTTGAATCACAGACTCCTCTTTAGTGACCCAAACAGTCATCCTGCCTCCTCAACAACTGTCCACTTTCACTGCAGACCGTCAGATTGCATTGTAAGCTGCACATGCCTGTATTTCAGAGGTTGCAACAGTGCTAGGGGAGGAACGCAGTAGTTGTATTAATTGCATAACAATAGATTTTGAAGCACTTCAATTCATAAGTGTGTACATTGTGATGTAATATAAACGGTTAATTTGATTCTCCCTCAAGTGTGGAAGTCAGAGAATGCTGTAATATTTCTGCAGTTGCACGCTGTGCTCACTTCTCCTTTTGGAGAAGTGTCATGTATTTATTTTTTAAACATTCTGCACTCTCTCCACCAGCACACTGAGCCATATGTGTAGCATCCAGCTGTGACTCAGAGTGCAAGACTTGCCGCTACCTTGCCCTTCAGGAAACACACTTTTGAATCCTTAAAGTGAGCATCCCTCGAGGGGAACTTCTGAACAAGCAGCATACAAGTGTGCTTTTTAAAAGTGCGTGTGTACATGTTTATATGCACATTCAACGGTGTTGGTAGAATAAGCACTTATTTATCAGATGGCCACTGAGGGAGCAGAAGTGGGAACTGTCACCAAATCCCTGCTTGCAGCTCGGCTCTTCATTACAAAGACAAAACCTCAAGGCTACTTTGGAGCAGAGAAAGGGACTAAGAAAGAAACACTACTTGTACTAATTGAATGAAAACCTAATGTACTTTCTTAACAAAACCTGAAAGAGGAATAAGAGTAAATGGGAAATTCTGCAGTGATTGGAAGTTAACCAATAAGGAATCCTAGGTGCTTCAAAAGAAGTAATAGCTAATGTAGTACAATATATATCTGCTAAACTCCTGATACTAAAGCAAAAACAGATATACCAATATATGTATGAGCTACCCATCTCCTTCAAGAAAGTAGCATAAAAGTTACATGAACTTTCTTACATTTACTCCTGGAGCTTCTCATGTCTGAGCAGTGAGAAGTCCTCACTCTTTCTTGCCTCTACATGTTCTGCACTATCCTTGTAGTTCATTCTCTATTTACATTAAGCTCAGAGAGCTTCAAAACATAAAAGTAATTTTTAAACTGATACTATGAAAAGAGTCTAGGGGGGAGAAAAAAGAAATAAAAACAAACCAACAAACAAAAACTTTCCATCTGGTAAAACTGCAAATCTCCAAAGCAGAAACACTTTTTCAGCCATCTGAATGAAGAAAAATATTCCATGTGCAAATAAAATGCACTGTGCAGTTATGGAAGCAGATAAGCCATAAAGTGAAGAGTAGGCTAAGAAATCATTGTTCCAGCAACACGTAGAGGCTGCAGGACCCAGTGTTGCACACCACATTCTGAAGCACAAACTGACCTATAGCTCTATGGAGCTGAGACTGCCGTTTGCTTGTCTTACTGATGGAGATGTCTGTCTTCAGACTTCTGTATGACACTGGCAACAGAACAGTCAAATAACAATGAAATCATGAAAAGCTGATATCTGACTATGTGCACATACTAAACCTTTCTTTTTAATAAACTCTATGTTGTATATCATGTAAATCAAAGAATGGCTTGGGTTGGAATGAACCTCAAGGTTCATGGTATATATAGCATAAACACACATACAGCTATAGTCATGTGAACTAGCTGGAAGAAAAGCTCTGTTTTTCATTTTCAGGCATGAGGGAAGTTGTGAAAGCTATCACAGATAGAAGAAGGAACAAATCTCTTGCACTTTTTTTCTATGCTCTTTGTTGTAAAGCTTCTAAAATACTGTGATTGTGTTTGAATATAGAATGGAAAAAAGATGACAATACAGGATGTGTGATCTCTGCCACTCTGTTCTCGCTTTATTTCTGAGTGCTGTTTTTACTTAAGTAAATCAACTGGTAAGCACTTTCCCTGAAAGGTAAGAATACATTGGCTAAATGAAAGATTTCTTATGTAGTCTGCAAACCATTACTTTTATTTCATTAGCAACTGAATCCCACAGCAAGATCAGCGTAGACTCCTTGCTTCCAAATCAGAGTTAATTAGTTACCTAGTACCAAAAGTAAATCAAGACACTGCAAAGTTGACTGACTTGGCAAGGGTCATTAAGTAGCTCAACAGCAGAGGCAATAAAGGAGACAGGCCTGGCCTCTGGCTCTCTCCTGTTTGCGCTGTACCTTTCCCACTGCAACACACAGGGCCCAGTCTTCGCTTTAAGTTGCTCTGTCCTGTACAAATGGAACCTGTTAACTACTGCTTAGAAGACTTCTTACTGCAATTATCTGGCATTGGTATTTCAGCTGTGAGAGGATTCTTGTCTACAGAGGCGTGTGGGTACACATACATGAGGTGGGATATGAGCCCTTTACAGAGCATAAACCAGCTGGGTATCAGATGGCTGAGGAGTTAGATCCCTTTGCTTTTAGGGAGAAGGAACACTGCAGACTGTGCAGAAAAGAAAGCATGGAGTAAAACCACATCCTGATCTTCACTGTCCTCACCACAGTGAGACTGAGCTCTTCCTTGCTTCATCAGCTGTCCTGAAGTGTTCTGTACATCCAGACCTCCTCTGTCACCCATAAGTACTTACACGGCAAAGTGCTGGACTTGGTGCCAGCTGGCAGACCCATTTGTTTTCCTGCACCTCTCCTTCAGTTCAGAGAAATCATATTTCAGACTGCTTTACAATCATATTGTTGGTAAGGGCTACCACAGTTTCAATCAGATTAAGATTTTGCTTATGCAATATTGAAAGTAGAGCAGGATCAAATAAACCCATAGCAGTCTTCTGTTTACTAGAAAAGTAAGACTTGCTAGCAGAAGAGCTGCAGTAATGCTATGTCAGCTGTCCATCTGAACCATCCGCTATTTGGCGACAGTGCCTTACAGAAAATGGCCAGTGAGCAGGGAACTGGGCACAATGCCATCCAAACAGATGGGCAGGGGTCTCAGGCAGCCAAGAGACTGTGTATGTGTGTCAAGTGAGGGTACTTAGGGCAGGACTCCCAGCTGGCAATACCCACATGGCCATCCATTCTAAGCTCGCACTTTAACAAAGAAACACTCCATTGTTAATCCAGCTCAGGGCTGGATTAACTCAGAAGGAAAAAGAGCATCTTCCAGAATCACTGAGGATGCAGGAGAGCAGGGTGTCAGGACCAGGGAAAGGGCTGTTTCTCCTACTCTGTCTTTCACTGCAATGCCATCATGGACAACTGACCCATCAGCAAGTAAATCCCACAACAACAGCAGGGTAAGACCTCACTTCTGAGGACCAGAGAGTGTAGAAAGTACAGCTATTGTCCTCAAATGATGAAAAGCTTTACTTATTCTTTTTAGCTTACATACATGAATAACACTACTCTTACCACACCCACAGTAAAGTAGTAACTCCCTGAAGCACCAATAATTGCCCACCACCACAAGCAGCTTTAAGGGCTTACTTACTTTGGATGAAAGAAGTGGCAATAGTTTCAGAATGACAAGGAAGTTTCTGGCAGCTAATATTGTGGCCAAACCATTTCATCTTAACAAAGCTTTCAGGGGCAGGATTAATTTTGTGACTGCCAGTTTTTTAGCTTACGTAATTTTTGCTATAGAAGAAACAGCAAACTTGAAAGTTTAGAAACTGCAAGACTTGATTCACAGTGGCATTTGTAGGGTTTGGAACAATGCACTTTGGGGTCAGAGAGTCTGAATGCTGTAGAGGATGGAAAGGAAGCAGAGCAGAAAAGGTGACTGCACAGCCTCTTCAGATCTTTGCAGGTTTTTGGGTATGTGAAACATACACAGCTTTACAACAAAGGCTGTTGGGAGTAGGTTTGAGCTTGAGTGCAAGTATTTCAAATGTCTTTAACTTTAATATCAATTGTTTTCATGAGATTATGCTGTATTTTGTATTATTCTGTTCCATATGGGATTACGCAAATTGTGATGTTCATGTTCTCACTAGTTCATAAATCATCACTTTCACACAAAGAATTCCTCAAGATTTCTCTGAGGTTTTGTTACATGCTTTCAGGAAGGAAGAACTTGCCTCAAAAATAAATGATATTCCACTCTTCCATCTAATCACCAAAAACATCCTAAATTTAATATGTTGGGTTTTCATTGATAGGTTTTTTGTGAACAACAGTTCCAGTCCAGTACAGGGGGAGCTAGACTTCTGTGCTTTGCTCATGTATTTCAGTAGCTATATCTATATTCCAATGATTAGTTATCATTTTCAACAGTATGCCCCAGGAATACCTTTAGCACACCTGCATTGTTTCACCAATGCCAGTCATCCTGCAGAAGCAGTCTTCAGACAAAACAGTAAGCCAGAAGGAGCAGAATGCCTTTAATGCAAGGACAATCCCATCCTCTTAAAATATGGATTGATGAGCTGAGGAATACAGAATGCTTTTGGATTTGCCTGTCTGTAAGTGGCTCTGTGTGTAGAACATAACATAAGGTTTATGAAGCTCTCAAAAATTAGAAAAGCATGTTGCTCTGTATCTCATTTCTATGTAAAATTAATGAAAATAAAGCAGTGCACTTCCCATGCATAATGAATAACCATGCCAAACTGTATCAACTTTTTCAGACTTTTCCTCTAGAGGGCTTTTAAATGAGGTCAACAGCAAACGTATCTTTACATTTGATCTAAGAGTGAGCAGCACAGAGTAACAGAGCTTGTCCATGCAAAGCACAGAAACAAGCTCTTCTTGATTTTGATGATGAAAAGTAGAATACTAGATGCCACTCTTGTATTAGTACCAGATATGGATTTTGCAGACTCTCTTTTAGACAGAAGAAAGGACTGTAAGTAGAGATACACAGTTGTCATTAACAATGCTGAAAAGATCAATGCTAGCTAAGCACGAGAATGACAACCCCATATGTCAGATGCAGTAGGACCGGCAGCACGTGCCTCCAGAGGAGACTCTTATTGCACAGAGGAGTTTCAAAGAATCAGGTAAATGCTCCCATTTTACATTAGCAGCTGATAATTAGCATGCTGCTGTAACAGAATGCAGCACTAGCACAGCCACAATGAGCGGACAGCCGCTAATCTTTTGAAGAACTGGGAAGTCAGGGTGCCCTCCCACCCCTGAAAGGAGCCCCGCATTGCACGTGGGGGGCCACTGCGCCCAGCCACTTCTGTGTAAGGTTCATTGTAGCTGATTTATTAGCAGATGTAGCCTAATTAAGAATCAATCTCCTACCCCACTGAGGCTAGAATTAAAAGATAACATCTTCACTTACAAATATTCTTACTAATGGCTTATCATATATTATTATTACTCTTTGTACTATTACTATTTAAATTGTCATTAAATAATTATTCAGTAAAACTCACAAAATCCAATTTTTACTAAACCCATAGTGCACCAGACCTTGCCAGACACATTCCAACTCCTTTGTCCTGGAGCACTTGCAATCTAGCCAGATGAAACGGGTAGCACAGGAAAGGGAGTACTGCCGTCGTTTTTACTCCCTCCCTCCCTCCCTCCCTCCCTCCCTCCCTCCCTCCCTCCCTCCCTCCCTCCCTCCCTCCCTCCCTCCCTCCCTCCCTCCCTTCTTCACTCATTCCCTCACACTCCCTCCTCTCCCTCCCTCGTCCTTCTATTCCTTCCTCCTTTCCTCCTTCCCTCCCTCCCTTTCTTCCTTCCTTCCTGCTTTCCTGCCTTCCCTCCATCCCTCCCTTCTTCCCCTTCTTTCTTTCTTTCTTTCTTTCTTTCTTTCTTTCTTTCTTTCTTTCTTTCTTTCTTTCTTTCTTTCTTTCTTTCTTTCTTTCTTTCTTTCTTTCTTTCTTTCTTTCTTTCTTTCTTTCTTTCTTTCTTTCTTTCTTTCTTTCTTTCTTTCTTTCTTTCTTTCTTTCTTTCTTTCTTTCTTTCTTTCTTTCTTTCTTTCTTTCTTTTTCTCTCTTTCTCTCTTTCTCTTTCTCTTTCTCTTTCTCTTTCTCTTTCTCTTTCTCTTTCTCTTTCTCTTTCTCTTTCTCTTTCTCTTTCTCTTTCTCTTTCTCTTTCTCTTTCTCTTTCTCTTTCTCTTTCTCTTTCTCTTCCTTTCTTCCTTTCTTTCTTCATTTCCTTCATTTCCTTATTTCCTTATTTCTTTATTTCATTCCTGTCCTTTTGTTCCTTCTTTCCTTCTTTCTTCTTCCCCTCCCCTCTCCTCTCCCTTACCCCACCCCAACCCAGCCCTCCCTTCCTTTTCCCTTTCTTTTCCCTTTCTTTCTCCCTTTCTCTTTCCCTTTCCCTTTCCTTTTCAGAACACAGTCACTGACAGAGCAGTTTTACACAATATCTTGTAGAAAATCTCAGAAACCAAATACACAACTCCAAAGTGATACTCCAACACTGCATAAACAAGGGGATGGCTTTTGTCATTTTTTATTATCATTATCAGCATCTAAAATGCTTCCCTTTTCCACATCATTCCTACTTCTACAAGGACTTTCTAGTTCTCTAGCCAGGAAGCTTTTCAATTTAAACTGGCAACTAACATGATTTTTCATCAACCAGTACATTACAGCCAAATTAAAAATAAAATGCCTACATTTCTCATCTTCCTTCTTGTCTTCTATGAAGAGACATCATTGGGGTATATCTCCACAGTATCCCATTGCAAACTAAGAAACCAGATCCTACATCCAGGCCATCAGAAGTTGCAAACACTGATACAGCTGCTTGCCCCTGAACATAAGTACCCATAAATCATAAATCACTTCACAGTTACCTCTTATCAAAGATTAATCAGAAGTTAAAATGGTAATAAAAAGCAAGAAGCAGCATTTCTCCCCCTGCAATGCTAGGCCATGGAGTGAGAGCCCCACAGACCTTGTCAGACTTCATTTTTCACATTTGCTCATATAATTTAAAACTTGTTATAGAAGAAATATTTACTGTGGTTGAAACTCAGGCACTTATTCAAATTATAAGAAAAAACTAACAAATACAAGGAGGAAATAGAACTGTTCACTCTACCTCAGGCCATGACACATTGGGCTTTTTCAGGCAGAGGACACACAGCCACAGTGGCAGATCACAACCACGGTGCTACTTAATGATAATTCCATAATTCTAATACTTGATACGTTTTTGAGACAGATGTGAGTAACTAGCGATCCTTCTGTAGAAACAGTGACACTAAACAGGCAGAAAAGGATTTGGAAGGAGAAAGGAGAATGTAAAATTCCTGGAGAAGAAGCTGCAACTGTGCAAACTGTTCACAAGCTCAATATGTCTGGATGGAATTTTGGAAAACTGGGATTAAGCTCTCAAAGTGAGCAGAACCCACTGGTAAGGTGGAATGGCCAGGCTAAGTGATCACTAATTTGGGCTCTCCAAGGTAATTTATGTTATACAATTAAAGCTGAGATTCCCTTGCTATACTATTTACGAACACTATTAACCCACGACCTTTCTCTTAAGTTTACATCCAACTGTTTTCAATTTCTTTTCCTGAGTGAAAGGAAAGCAGTTGCTGAGGAAGTTATTTCTCATAATAATTAATTGTATCTGGAGCCTGAGAGGTGGATACATACTTTAAGACTATCTTGCTGTCGTGTTGTGCTGTGTAATTATATTAGAGATGTCTTTGGGATCCTTCAGCTGAGCCATTGCTAATACCCTTGGTTTTATTTGTATTGATTTTGCTTTAAGTGCGAAGGTGCCAGATGTTCTTCATTTAGTTGAATATAAAATGATGAGCAAAATCCTGATGCAAACCTCAGTGGTGCCAGCAAAGAATATGCTTTGACCCCACATTAATATTTGGCTTTTATTAAGTCAATTTTAATGGCATTTCAATAGGCAAATGCAATAATAACTCTTATGCTATGGATAAGCACACTTTAAGGGCAAGTGGGAAAAGCGGAGCAGTGTGGCATCTGCGTCTCTGAACACACATCCTCTTGTGTCTTATTCAGCTGGTCATTAACAAGTTCATTCTGATGAATAGTTGAATGACTGGAAGAAAGGCCGTTGTTTCTTATACCTAGTCTGGAAAATTGGGTTTTAGTAACTATATTGCACACTGCTATAGCGTGTTATGATTCAGAGAGTGCTTGTTTCAGGGGACAGATACTTAATGCTGGCAGCAATTATTCATTTCCAGGATGCTCATCATGTGTAATACGATGGCTTAAGAACACGAAGTAGCATAAGTAGCACAGTGAATAGTGCAGGGAAGAAATGTTCCCAAAGAAAGGAGTTAAACTGGGAATCCTCTGCTTCAGGGAGCTGAAAGTGTGCAACGCAGATGCTAATTTCTGGAGGAAGGGGCAGGTGCTAGGCTCCATGAAGAGCACAAGTGGGGGAAACACTGCACCGAGAATTAATGAGTGTGCTGGCCACTGGGGAATAAAATAACATTGTAAACTTCAGTAAACAACAAAGCTCCAGGACTGGACTTAATTTATAATAAATTAGGCTGTCGAAATCTATTGCCCTTTTGTGGGACCAGCCCTGGAGAGGATGCATGCTTTGCAGCAGGCATCAATATAGTTTCATCATCTGTGGATGAATACAGAAATACATGCAACTTGTAAGAATAGCAGAGAGAGAAGAGCACATTGATGGAGACACTGCCTTGCTGTTGTGAGATGTATGACAGAATGTCTTCTATTTGGCTGCAGAATGATATTCGTACAGATATCTCATGGATTATTTTCAAAAATAACTTACTATGAGATTTCTACATAAAATAAAGATCTAGTACAAGAAGCCAACCATCCTTCAAGTTTATACTCCCCCCCTGAGCACCTGGATTTGCTTTTCCAAATTTACATCACTAAAAATAAACCGCACGATCATTTCTACAGTTGATACAAAGACATGACCATCTGCCACCTCAAGATACCTACACAAGATTGGCAGTTCTCTGGGACAACAATATATTCCTATCACTTTTGGTGTTACATGAGATAGACATCAGCAGCTCAGCCACCAGCATTTCTGAGACAAAAAGTAGTGTGTGACTATTGCTTTAATGCACCATATATATTTGTCTCCTCCAAACTGCAAGTAAGTTCATAGTCAGTGCATTAGGTATGTTAAAAGAAGTGTTAAACTTTGTTTAATGAAAGTTATCTACAATTTCAAATTATAATTAAAGCACTTTCATTTTTATTAGTGTGGATAGTTCATATGCCATATATGTGGTCATCTGTCTGTTGTTTGTTTTCACAGAGGATAAATTTCTTAAGAGTGAATGATGCTCAGGAGAAGATTTGTTTCCTGAAGCAAAATTGAGGCATGAAGTCAAAGTGATCTGATGTAAGATCTGAAGAGGAACACTTAGGGTATGTGCTCAGAGACCTGAGACAGTGTACTTCTGGTACACTCAGCAACAAGCTACTTCCTAGGCTAATCTTCTCTCTTGACTGAAGCTCGAGGTGTTGCCGTTATCAGAAGAACAACTACCATCTTCAGAGCATGTCTTGAAACACATATCTTCAGATTTCAAGTAATTCTTGCTGTTTCTCTCATACAAAATCATTACAGAATGTATTGAACTAAAAACTACATAACTGTTTAAGTTTTGTACTTGTGTTTTAGCTCGAGATATATTCAAGCAAAACCCAGAATGGTATAAAACATGACTTCTAGCTTTTCAGGGTTTTATTAACTCTAACAAACTAATTATGTGTTGTTATGAAATGTATGTAAAATATGCAGAAAAACAAATCCTACGTGCAAGTTATTACACTTTATAATGTTGTATAAACAATGAACTCTTGATTATAAAATAGGAATAAATATGTAAAGGCATTAGGTAAAAGCACTGATCTGTAAATTACCAACTGGTTTACTTGCCAATTTGCCAAACAGTGGCAGCAGTGATAATTATGATATTTCACTTGACAGAAAACTCTAGTTGGTATTGTTCATGTCTGGCCAGAGTAGTTCCAGAAGTTCTTTTCCAGCCACAGAAGATTGTAAGTGCCACTGGTCTCCAGCAGAGACAAATCTCAGCTCTCACGGTCCCACCTCTGACATTGTTGGCAGAGCTCAAGCTCACCTCTTCCTCTCCTTCTCTCCTTCCTTCTTGCCTAGGAGAAGTAGTAGATAGAATACACATGCAGGCAGAACATACAGTATCAATGCACAGCACAAGTACAATATATACATAGTATCTAGTGTATAGCATCAAAGTACAGCGTGTAGCACACATGCATAAACAACAAATAAAACATCCCTTTATGGCCTGCTATGACATTGTAACCATGTCAGTGGACAAGGGGAGAGCCACTGATGTAACCTAGCAGGACTTCAGTGAGGTGTTTAACACTATCAGCATCCCACAGCATCCTTCTCTCCAAACTGGAAAGATATGGATTTGACGGGCAGGCTGTTTGATGGATGAGGAACTGGTTGTGAGACTGTACTCGCAGAGTGATGGTCTGTGACTCAATGTCTGGATGGAGATCAGTGACGATGGTGTTCCTCAAGGGTCAATTGATGCTCTTTAACACCTTCAACAGTGCAATCAAGTGTGTCCTCAGCAAGTCTGTAGACAACACTAGGATGTACAGATCCATCAACATGCTCGAGTGACAAAGATGTCATCTAGAGAGACCCAGACAAGCTGAGTAGTGGGAATCCTCATGAGGTTCAACAGAGCCAAGTGCAAAGTCTGGCACCTGCGTTGTGGCAATTCTCACTACCAACACAAGCTGGGGGGTATAACAGTAGAGCACAGCCCTGCCAAAAAGGACCTGGGGTACTGGTTCTATGAAACAGCTAAACTGCTAAGGTTTTTCTTAAAAATGTTACTGTTAAAGTGTGTCTCCTTCACAGGTTATGTCACAAGTTTATTTTTATTAATAACATTGGAACCATCAAACAGACAGAGCTGCCATTTGCAAGTAGCCTTACTCTGGACATGAACAGCGCCAGTCAATCTCAACAACAGCACTGCCTGAGGGTACGGAAACATCTTACTCTGTAGATTCTTCCTTCCAAAACCATTCCAGGATTTGAATCCATTCTAAAATGTGCTTCAGAAATGCACATAAACTCCGTCAGTCCTGTTGGGCTGAAAGAAACCTATCTTTTTTCTCTGCTTGATTTCAGACTGTACATACTGCATAGTATCATTATTAGGTATCAAGAACAAGTGTTATTTTCTTCCTTGGTGTGAAAAGAACATACAATCACTTATTTTCCAAACTAGAATATAGGCTAGAGAAAGAACCTATCTGTTAGGTAGTTTCTTGTCTATAATTTCCACTCATTCCCTGCTGGCATTATTTCTGATCTCCTCTCTGTCCCCCCTGTAACATGAGTGAGCATTAAGCTAATCAAATTAAAATAAATAAAGAGAGAAAGAGAAAAGGAAGGAAGGAAGGAAGGAAGGAAGGAAGGAAGGAAGGAAGGAAGGAAGGAAGGAAGGAAGGAAGGAAGGAAGGAAGGAAGGAAGGAAGGAAGGAAGGAAGGAAGGAAGGAAGGAAGGAAGGAAGGAAGGAAGGAAGGAAGGAAGGAAGGAAGGAAGGAAGGAAGGAAGGAAGGAAGGAAGGAAGGAAGGAAGGAAGGAAGGAAGGAAGGAAGGAAGGAAGGAAGGAAGGAAGGATACATTGAGGAGCATTCTTCACTTCAAAAATGTTAACAAAAACCCAAACCAAAATCTTCCTGCCCCCAGCCTTTTATTAACCACTCACTAACATTCAGTACAAAATAACTTTTAGCACATTATGGATGAGAAGTAATTTTATTAACTACATTGTGTATCTGACCAATGTTCTACAGATTACCATCTTGTCATAACCACTACAGAGAGTGCATTAAATTCACTGTTTTCTGTTTCTTCATTTGTAGTCTTGTTAAACACAAGAAAAAGGATTATCTAAAGCCACAGCCTAAATTTATCTCTAGATTTTGCACCATTTTTTAGCAGAGCTTGAGCTCAACTTGGAATACTTGAAGGACAAATTTTATCTGAAATACCATGTACAAAAACTTTTCCCTCATCTCCCTGTTCTCCTGAGGAAATAGCTTGGATGTTCTTGCATTCCAAATGAAAACTTCCATCTGTATCGACAGAAATGACTGTTGATATCAAAACTGCTAGTAAACAAATCAGCTTTTCTGATTTCACAACTGAAAACAGACACATTAAAATTTGATCTGCTACCCAGACCCAAATCACACTGTTAACCACTTCAGTTCCAGGGTGCTTCCCCTGGATGGAGCCCACATGTACAGCTTTCCCCAGCACTTTCCAGGAACTGCGTGTGGCATCCCAACTTATCCACTTCAGAGTGATGCAGAGCAAAGGATAATGGAGCAACATAACAAGAAAATGTCTCATTTTGCATTCAAATGAAAGTCTGAGAGATGAGCCAGCACAATCTCTTTCTCTAATTTTACTTACCAGCCTGCCCTTGAAAGTGTCTCAGAATCACTTAGTGCAGAAAGATTTTGAAATCTGAAGACCAAGCGCTCCATTTAGCAATAGCTAATTAGTCTATACATTGTGCAATGCAAAAATATAATTGACTCTGTGTGTAAAACTATCTGAGGGGAGCCAGGGTATTTGCATGCTAATACAAGGCACTGTTTGTAAAGATAGACCCTGCCATTATAAATGGGATATCAAAAAGGTGCCAATTACGAAGAAGGGGTGTGCTGCATTATAAACCAATCGCCTTGTGCAACTAACTGATGGCTCTATGCTCCGTACAATCCAAAAATACAATTGACCCTGTCTGTAAAACTATTTTTGGGAACAAGAAATCATTAGCATGCAAAAACCAAGTGCTGGTTACAAAGCAGGGAGTCTGACCACTGCGACCATCTGCCTCCTGTGTGAGTCAGCTACGCTTTCTGGAGAAAAAAACAAAAATCCCTCTTTTTTTCTACTGCTGTCCAAAATAAAACCAGGGCTCATGAGGTTTTATGTATAGGGCATTTGCAGTAGTCTGTAGAAGAGAAATATCTTTCAATGGATTCCTCTGTCCAGATGGGAGCCCTGCTGGCAAGGATCTCTGCCACTGGGAGCTCTGTGTCTTTGTATGCTGCTTTGAGTTGACAGTGGTTCTTTTCTATTGGTGTTCCTTATTTCCACCTGGAGAAAGGGTTACACATAAACAGAAAGTCCTTTAGTCAGGCAACACACTAACTTTTTCCATTAACAAACAATAAACATTAGAGAGTTAAAGATGTAAGCAACCCAGTCTCTGTCCCCAAGAACAGCAACTATGTGACAGACGCTGCAGCTTACATGTTCCCAGCCCACTGTGAATTATCAGCTATACCACACAAGTACCTGAGCTTTTTGTCTTTGGCGTGCAAAAAACACCTGCACCACTGATGTCAATAGCACTTAGGTACTTCCACTACCCAAAACTACTCCTGTCTACAGTCATCTCTTCTGTAGAAAGTTCTTCTGAACTGAGACATTACTAAGAAAAATCTCACTCTTCACAACTTTGTTACCCTTGGGGTAAACTGCTGAGAAATTGCACTGGGGCTGCAGCATTTTCAACATTCCTGGCAAATGCTTCTGTTTACTTTCCTCATACCATATATTCTGGTGGTAAAACAACCCAAGTATATTTTGAAAAATGAATGCTGTGAATAGCTACTGAAAGACAATGAAAGTATAAAAGGAAGTAAACTGGCACTTTTTGCAGAGATTCACATGCATCTCAACCGATGAGTCTTTTCCCGCGCATCCTGCCATAGAGCAGATCAGTGTAAGAAAGTTTATGACGTGCATCATTTATTACCTGGCTTCAGGGATTTCCCAAAGTGTATTGCTCATGTGAAATGGATTCTGTAGTCTGCACAAGGGAACTGCGACTCTTGAGCTTTGATCTGCAGGCACCAATCTGTGTCTGAGCCAGGAAAATCCTTGGTGAAAAAAATAATGAACAAACTTCTTGTAAAAGAGTTTATATGTGTACACAGAGGTTCCTATCAGTAAATATTATTTCACCAAACCCAAACATCTGTCTGCTGTGGAGTGTAAGTAATTTTCTTCGTCACATTCTGCCTGGTCATATTTCATTGCTCTTTGTAACAAATTTTAGGTAGATGTACCCTAGCTTTAATGCATATCAACTATCCCTTCCCTTCCCTTCCTTTCCCTTCCCTTCCCTTCCCTTCCCTTCCCTTCCCTTCCCTTCCCTTCCCTTCCCTTCCCTTCCCTTCCCTTCCCTTCCCTTCCCTTCCCTTCCCTTCCCTTCCCTTCCCTTCCCTTCCCTTCCCTTCCCTTCCCTTCCCTTCCCTTCCCTTCCCTTCCCTTCCCTTCCCTTCCCTTCCTTTCCTTTCTGTCCTACTCTTCTCTACTGTACTCTATGCCATCCCATCCCATTCCATCCCATCCTGTTCCGTTCCATTCCATATAATATACAGAGAAAATGTCATCAGTGAGGATTTTCTTCATAGAATACTCATTAACTAGAAGGTGAGTTTTTGACGCTGTTTGCTAATAAAAGATTTTTTAAAATACTTTTTTAGATCTTTTAGATTTTTTAGATTTTTTGCCTTAAGTCATATTGCAATGATGTAATAATCAACGTCATTTACCAGAGCAACTGCCCAGCTTTTCCCCACCATGCAGGAGTCACAAAATAAAGCAAGATTTTACAAGTGACAAATGTGGCTGTCCCCAGAACTTCATGGTGAGTGGCTTTTGTTTTTTCCCCTTCCTTTAATTCACTTTCCTTCTATTCTACCAAGATGCACTGGAGCACGTTTTCCTGCTATATGCTTTTGGGTGGATTTCTTTTGCAGTCACACTCTGTGTTAGCACCAGTCATTTCTATACATAACTTTATCAAGTAAGTAAACAACTGCAGCGATAAAGATATCTTCACTTGCATTGCCATAGCTGACACACCAGCTGAGAGCAGTGGATATCACCTCACCCAAAAGACTAGGTGGATGGAGGGACAGTGCAACACTATCATCTCTTTTGTGGCTGTTAAGACATACTTCTGCTTTCTTTTCCCTCTGGTTTCTGCTGCTTTCTGGAACCAATAGATAGGACACAACAGCGCATCCAGGAAAGTCCAGGATCAGATGTAGTAGAATAAATGTGAGGTTTCTGATGATGTAACCAGCATTTTTCTGAAAACCAACCATGTGGGTTCTTAGCAGCCACTA
The DNA here is from genome assembly GCF_054131305.1 of Coturnix japonica. Taxonomy (NCBI): domain Eukaryota; kingdom Metazoa; phylum Chordata; class Aves; order Galliformes; family Phasianidae; genus Coturnix; species Coturnix japonica. Next base: position 25,238,937 of record NC_140666.1, read on the forward strand.
CATTTATTCTGGGAGATCATTGAAAAGAGGAAGTGGTTGGGAGTGGAATACAGGGAACTGGTCATTTTTACTTTCCTCACATACTTTCGTCTCCTGCTATTGCAACAGTGTCTGTAGCTGGTGCACCTTCACTGTCTACATCTGACGTTGGAATAAGTTTCAGCTTCAGGAGTTTCTATATATTATCACAGTTTACATTTCACATGGACATCACATTTACAAGAATTATTAGCTCTGCTACAAAACTAACTTCAGAATTCAGTCTCCTTCCTAACCTACGTTGCACTCAGCTTTAAAATTCAGTTTACTGCTTTATGAACTTCAACTACTATTTTACAGTGCCATTTAATAAGGAAGTGAATAAATAAATAAATCAGCAGGACTGCAACATCTTTAATAACAATTAACTGAAGAAAAGGAAATGCTTTTAGTGAGCAGAAGCCCATTCTGACAAGCTGGTAGGATCTCCCTGGTTGGAGTGAACCATGAGCATTACAGTCAGAGCAGCCAAGATTCTTCTTCATTTGTGCCCTGCCCATAGGATGACTTGCTAGCCTGGCAATTCTCATGTCAGCCATCAATACTGGCAATGATATTACTTGTACTCTGTGAAAGCAAAGAGTTAGGCCAGTTACCATTCCCTGCATATCCATGGTAGAAATCCCTCTTAAATGCTGATGCCCCCAGCACAACTTATTTTGGATATCTTTCAGATGACAAGCACTTAATCCATCTGAGGTGGGCTTTACCAGTATTGTAGGGAGTTAATTTTTTTTATCAGACTGTCACACAGTAGTAAGTCAAATGCTGTACAAAAGCCTAAGTAAGTGCACTGCATTTATATACACAATAAACCCCATCATTTTATCACCACAGTTTTACAATCTGGACTTCCAAAGCTGCTGAATACTCTTCTATTTTTTAACATTCCATGTCTAAGTTTTCAACCTTGAGCAGTAACTGAAAAAATGGAAATTAAATAATTTACCAGTTTCAGATTCTAACCAGTAAATTGCTGTGAATTTGTAACTGCACTATCATTTTCATTGTACTACATTGGCCATTTAGGTGAATGATAACCCAGGAGACAACACCATGCAGGGCTAGCAAACAAATAAATCATTTAGATTGCGCACTGCTTTCAACTGAAAAAGGGGCAGTAAATCTGTCCTGCCATTGCCTTCTCTTTTGTTGAATTTTCAGGATGGTGCAGTCTTCTCATTGAAACAAATAATAAAAAAAAATCTACAGATTTAATTTATTGTCTGGGCTTTGAGCATAACGGCTAAGGCTGACCAATACAAGTCAACGTGCTAGAAGAATAGGTTCGGTCATTTAAGATCATGCCAGATAAAACATACGTCTAGTTTTAAGCGTACAAAGGGAAAATTCTGGTTACAGCATGGCACCATCTAATGGCTTTGGCTTTAACTGCAAGATTCCTTAAGAGCTCCAAGCTGTGAAGGTGCAAACTGACCGAATATCAGTATTCTGCTCACCTACCTCTCCATGTGTCACAGACAGGGAAAAAAAAAGAAAGAAATAGAATCAATTTAAAATATTAATCTGCACTGACAACTTAGATGACAGAAGGAACTACAACTTCTTTTCAAACCACAGTTGAATATTTATTTCTAAGATAAATATTTTAACACAAACAAAATTTATGTATAAAAACAATTCAGCATTTGTATATAAATACAGACACATAAATATCCAAAGTCCATGTGTTCAGAGATTATCACTTTTTCTTTCCAATTAAAAATATTTGGCACATGGAAACATTACATTTATTTGAAAAGTTTGCCCAGAAAGACAAGATTCTATACAATTCATTGTCAGCTTCTGTTTTGATTTTGTTTATTTGGAGTAAGTTAGAGGTACGTAGGAGATAACCAAGACTCTTGGTTTGCATGGTAAAACTAATTTGCTTGCATGTTTTCATTGCAAGTGTGGAAACACCAACATGTAAATTCCTTGTAAGAATGCCAAAGATTTATGAATCTTTTAAATACATTCTGAACTAAAACAGGAAGACATACAATTATGTACTGAATATATATGACACAGGCAGAAATCTGTATCTCAATATGAAGTGTAGTTTAAGAATATGACCCATCTTGGATGTGTTCGAGAAACATTTGGATGTTCTGAGTGACATGATTGAGTGGGAAATACTGGTGATATTTGGGCACTTGGACTGGATAATCTTGGAGGTCTTTTCCAACCTTGGTGATTCTGTGATTCTTTTCTATGATTCTGAATGCCATTCAGATGTTAACAGAAAAACAAGTCATATGTAAGACACTTAAAAGTGAAAGGTTCCATTGACTTTACTATTTCATCAATTCAACACATTTAAAACCCAGTTTCAAATGCTCTTAGTTATACTTCTTTCCCAGGAACAGGCAGCCTAGGGCAGGGCCATCCTCCCACCCATCGCTGCCATCCTTTGGCACTGGGTTTCCCTACATATTTATTGCTGCTTTTGAAATGAAACCCAAAACCTCAGCCCAGAATTGCACTGAATTCATCTGTAAGTCTTATTCTCCAAATTTCCTGAGAATCAGCAAAGCTCCTTCTCTGGTAAATATTTCGTTGTCTGAGGCTAACCAGGGAGTGCACAACTGGAAAGACTTGCTGAATCTGGAGTGAACTCCATGGCATCAAAGACAAGCTAAACATAATGAAAATGTTTCAAGTGACTGTGGTGGAGTTTGGTCACAGTCGGTGAAATCCATATTACACATATCTGCATAAACAGCCCTGTGAAGAACAGCAAAAATTTAGAGGCAGACCCATAAAGTAATTCAACAGTTCCCACATACTGAAAATATACTTAAAAGTGCCATGAAACAAGAAAATAATTTTTGAAGAGAGTAAACAAAAGTACCAAATGAAGTGATGTATTAGACAGAGATCTGATTCACCCTTTTCTTTTGTGTCCTTTTGGAGAAAGACAATCACAAGATCTACTCCCTGCTTTTTCCTCCACACAAACTTTCACATGTTCCACTCATGCAGAGATAATCAGTTATTTTTATGATTACTGCTGGATTAGATCCTATTCATATCAGTAATGCAAAAGCATTTCCTGACTCAGCTATAATTTTGCTGTCCTCTTTTATAAGCAAAGCATGAATCTGTTCGGAAGTGCAGATGGTTCTGAATCATGTTTTAAGAAACAAGATGTTCATGACTATGCGTACTTTGGCAAAGCCTCCACACAACATGACGATGCATTTCTATTAGATCTCTGTTGAAGACAGCATTAGAAAAGTGAATCCCAAGGCCTGTGCTTCGAGGCTACAATGATGCATTTGTCCAACTAGCAAAAATCCTACATATGGACAGGGACCATCTATTCACTCCTGAGAACATCACTAATGTGCCAGACACTGTGTACTTATGATCATAGTCACTTATTTGGACAGTATAGTATGTAAATACCACAGCCTTCATAAAAAAGATAACTTGCAAGTTTATTGTACTAGAAGTGCCAATGTGAGGAGAAAAAAATAATTAAATCACACAATCATATAACTTTGCATATTATACATATGTTTTATTTAGAAGGCTGTTCTGGCAGTCAGAATGCAAAAGCCCTCTCTTACAATGTAGATCTAAATGCAGACATAGTTCTTGTCTACAAGGATAGCTGCAAAAGCAAGAAACAGAAAGAACAGCCTGAGGCACTGACAGGTTCTTTCCAGCTGGAAAGCCCATGCACATCAGCTAGATTACTTTACTAGGTAAGCAGAGTGCTGCATTTACCATGGCTGTACCAGGACACAACCAAAGGCTGCATGGGATATGCACTAGGAAAACTGAGCACTGAAGCAACATAAATTGATGGTTCAGACTAAAGAACATCACAAAGAGCAAAGGGCAGCAATTTAAACATCACTTAACAGAAGGACATAAGAGGAAGAGTAGAGCAAAGTATGATTGTCAGAGAAGTGAATTATGCTATTTTGTATGAAAATACGATCCAGTTAAAGTACTGAAAATGACCACAGTCTACTGAGGAAGTTCCCAACTGTGTAGTTTACACTTGTGGTCTGATACACCCCAAAATATACATCAAGCCATATCTTTTAAAATACACATGTCAATTTTCCCCATAGTTGCTCCTGATCACACTTGTTTGGCAAAGGTAAATCACAGTGCGAAAATTCTTACTCCCTTTCACACCTACCTCCCATAGCTCAGATTATTATTCTTTTTCCTCTGTGAAAGAAGCAGCATCGCAGTATTCTGCTTTTCGTACTTCCCTCTGCAAGAGCAATGCAGAGCTGCAGGTAGAGCACAGCTTCCTGCTGGTACGTGATGGGTAGTTCAATGCTTCTATAGCACGAAGTTGCTACAGACCACTGCCTACATAGAGAGGAAAACATTGCTTGAAAAAGCACACTGGGCTTGCCATCCAAAAGCTGGCTTTCAATCCTTCATAATTAGGAGCGTCGAAGTCCACAAGAAAAAGATAATTGAGCTCCCTTTTCCTCTGTCCCTCCTTCAAATGGTAAGCACATGGTCCTCATTTCTTCTCAAGACTGCAAGAGACTTTCCCTCTCCTCCTATCTACCTAGTGTCAGTATGGTTCATCTTTACTTGCCTTTCTGTTTCCAAATCAGAGTTATAACATGGTCAAAAGTGAAGCTATTAAACTTTGCTAGTTAAAGAAAATGAAACTGAGAAGCTGAAGGTGTTGTTACTGTGTAGCTGCATTCTAGTGATACCCTGAAACTACAAAAAGGTGTTATGGCAGAGATATGGAATAAAACCTGGGAGATTAGCAATAGATCCTTAGTTTGCATTCCTCAAAATCTGAATCTCTTCCTCTGCACCACATTCCTCAAATAGTCGATCCCTGCCAGCTTTTATTTGTGTGACCCTGTATGGCTGAGAAAGAGGGGGATGGAATGCAGATTCCAAAAATAGGGCAGAAGGCAGAAGCGGCATAAAAGCAGAAGTGGGAGATAGGCAGTAATTGCAAAAGAAATTCAGCTATCTCTGTTCATTTTGGAGGAAGATAACAGTCTCTAGCAAAAATACTCAAGTAGTAATTCTCTAATGGAAGGAAAACAATTGTCATGCAAGGGAAAAAAGACTGATAAATAAACTTGCTTACAGAACCTTGAGGACTAATGAGAGTAACCGCACTATTGGCTAAGTGTATCTTTTTGTATGAGAGGAAATAACAGTGTTGAGCAATGGCTAAATATCAGGCTAGCATTAAAATAAGGGGAAAAGATTCACTATATTGTACACATAGAAGAAAATAACTCAGATCCAGATTCAGTGGCTTTATAGATTGCTTAGTATTGAGTGGAAATATATGTTAGGATGCTTCCTTTTGCTGACTGTGAAGTGTGCTTCTAATAAAGTTCTTCCTTTCCCATGAAGCCCGATAGCAAGGAGCAGGCCTTTCAGCAAATAGCACATTTCCCTTTCTGCATAAATTAGGCTCATCTACCTGGACAATCTGCAGCTAAAGGCTGAATAACCTGGTTTTGCAAACATTATCCACTCTGCACTTTAAATCATAATCTCTGCTCTTTCCTGTTCTTTAGAAACATGTCACATCCTATTGAAGTGTTAAGGAGAGAGACAGAAATTTGCAAATTGATGTTCATGTTGAGAGGAAATCACAGTTTAGTGGGATATGTGGAGCACACACTTATGAGAACCTATGTGCTGCTCCCAGCTCCCTGTTTCTGAAATGGCTTTATGAAACCTGACACAGTTTGCCCAGTGCCTCAATCTGCCAGTCCCAGCAGCGACCCAACAGTAAGATGCTCGCATTGATACCTACACAGCTCACACTGCCACCAGCACATCTCCTGGGTGCACAGCCCTCCTGGACTTGTCAGACACTCATCCCACTACTTTTCTGCTACGTTTGTGTTGCTTGCTATTTATGATATTTTATGATATTCTGTGAAGTTATAAACTAATCATTTTGCCACATAAACATAATACATTTTTTTTCCCCTTTGGTATGGGAAGATGTCATTTGAATGCATGTATGTGCAAGTTTGATAACCCTCCTAGAACTGAACACACATCACATCTAACCAGCCAGGAGAACTACCTGCCACTTCTCTCTGCATTTTGCATGCATGTCTGAACTCAGCGGACGCTGTGCACCTTCTCCAGGTGGGCTACCTTGATACATCTCCCTATTTCCTCAGCACTTGCTCCACGCAAAGCTCTCCAGGTCACTTTCTTCCTCTGGCTCACCTGATACTGATGTTACAGAAGTAATTGCTTGGACTGAGCTAATTAAAGTGACTTTAACATGGGTTGATGCCACAATGAAGACAGTAAAGCTGAAAGAATTGCAGAAATGGTCACAACTCCATTGCCTCTGAATGACATAGCAAACAATGCACTGAGTATACTCAGTGCTTACAAACGTTAGGTTCCTAAGACTCAGTTCTGGTGGCATAATTTTCAGACAGTCAATACAACCTTTAAAATAGTTTTAGATCATTTTTACCCTACTTAGGAAGAGTATACAAAATTATGTCTTAATGAAAATCTTGGGAGAAAAGCTGACATAAGTATTTAATGAATAAGCCATTTGTGACTGTTAGCTAAAAGGGAAAAAAAAGCATTTATAAGAGGGAAAAGTGTACAAATGCTGAGAAAATTGTTTCTAGGCTTGCTGAGTAGTGTCCCATGGTTTATGAGACATTCTGAATAAAATGGAGTGTAATAAGAAAGGGTAATCTTCTATGTAATATATACACAAAGTTAGCTTCTGCATGCTACAATGTCTGCTTCAGGTAACTCTGTGCTTCCTCACCTCTAATCTCCCCACTGTCTCACACCAGCATTATCAGGAAAGGTAAAGGAGGCCAACAGTGAAGAGGAAAGGGGCATAAAGAAGGCCATATCATCAGCTTAGAATGAAGAGTCACTTGTGGCACTTTAAATAGATCTTAAAATTCATGAAAACTTAAGTTTCGTTTCTTCACAGTCTTTGAATGATAGGCCAGCTCCAGCAGTCAGGCACTAAGAGGGTTCCGCTCTACTTGTGCTGTGACAGTTGCGAGGATGTCCAACAGACTGTGTGTGGATGGCCGTAGGTGTGTAATACTGGGAAAAGGAGGGAGATGATTAATTATTTTCCATAACCTTTTTGTCATTTGCTCCCAATGGGATGATTTTGTCACAACACAATGCAGGGTTTGTACTCCCCATTATGAGAGCCTGGAAGAAGCTAATGTGCCTTTGGGTACCTAATCAGCCTCTCCCAGAGGCAAGCGGCAGACTTCAAAGGAGGAACAAAAAGGAAGAGCTCTGCTTAATTAGTGCTTGGCTCCAAAGGGAAGCAGGCCTGTGGAAGGCACAAGGATAACTGTTCCCTGTCAGAGTCCCTTGGAGAAGCAGGCCTGCCAAAAGACATTTGCTTTTATGGCTGCCAACATTCAACTTCAGCTTGCCCAAGTACAGCCTGTGTGGAAATTTTTCTGCATTCACGGAAAGGGACAAAGATCTGCTGTCAACACATCCCAGAAGCAAAGTGAAATGGAACCATCCTGCACACGTAGGTCAAAGCTTACAGCAAAGGACCGAGGTTGAATATCTTGAATTTATATTTGGATGTATGTTGAATAGCAGGCTCTGCCCTCCAGCATCCCCAGGTGCCATGAGGCCAAGTGTCACAGCAATTCCTTCAGCCTAAATGCTTTATGTGTATATACACACATATATTTAAATAAAAATGCATCCTCTTTCTGTTACAACAAATTTTAATTGTTCTCTCCATTTCTTTTTTCTCTCCCCAGCTGCATCTCTGATCAAGAATACTATAACTATGTGCACCAGTATCAACAGAATAGAGATCTCCAAGATGAACACATTCTCTTAGAAACCTTTTATTTTCTTGCTTGTGTCTTGTTGTGGTGGAAACAAAGTAGATTGATTTGTTGTAGTACCCAGGAGAATACAAGGCATGAACAGCTGAGAGGGGACAGAAGCTTTGGAGACACTGAAATAACAGAAACAAGAGCTTAAGAAGCGCATCTTTACAGACGGCTTCACATCCTGTGTTATGAAACCTACTCACATCGAGAGGACACCACTTTGTTTTCAAAGACCAAATGAAGCGCACAGTCAGATTTATTATATGCTTCAAAAAGAAGAGATACGCTCTCTGAATAAAGAAGCCATGCTCAAATGCACAGCAAAATGAACGTACAATTTTCCCATCCCACATTCCTCATCCTGAGCATGAAGTAGACACACAAGCCTTTCTATGCAGGTTAATTCATAGACAGAAAAAGTAAAACTTGTGCTAATAACAGAAACTTAGGAAAGCTCAAGCCCTTCTAGGCTTTAAAAGCAAACAGTTAAAATTTGCTGCTCACCACAGGGTAACTGAGAAGACAAAAATTAACGATGGAGAAATTGAGACAATGTCTGTTTCTTCTTTATCTTAAGACTAAGCAAGTAGGGCATGATCAAAGTACTATAAATAGAAAAAAAGGGTAAAATAGATATATAAGTCTAAATGAGTCTGAAGTAATATTTGCTATAAGCTTCTGGCAGTCAAATGGCTTATGTAGAAATAGCCAGCTTCTGGGCTTTAAAACCCAATGAATCAGTGTAATTTATAACCATCTGGTCTTTGTGTTAAAACACGGAAAGGAAGGAATAAAAGTATCATGGCATGAAGAGGGCTGGAGGAAAGACAGAGCGAGAGGAGTACCATTCAAACTGAACACATTATTCAGTTTTCATACAGTACAGATAAAAGTTCAGCATGAAGACTGTCATTAAAACATAGCCTAAAAGTAAATGGAAAAGGCAATCTCTTATTCTGTATTAGCTTCAGCTGTTTCAAAAGAATATCCTTATCATTAAAATATTCACTAGTGCCTATTATGAATTAACTTTTAGCTTTATTCATTGCTTACACAGAATAAGTAGCAGAAAAAAAATAGAGTGAGAATGTAGGAAATTAAGATGGCCATTTATCATCTTTTCCTGGAAGACTTCAGAAGAGCTACATGAAACATGAAGCTAAAATCTCTGAATTTAAGAACGCATGTTGTTACTTCAAAAAAATTAATATATTTTCCATAATTCTATGACACAAGATTTCATTAAAAACTAGTGCTTTGCTCTCCTTGTTCTGTATTAGGAGGAAACCCACTTTCTTTAACAGATGGGAATCTTTCAGAACTTGACATGGGGCAATCAAGTTAAGGGTCTCTGCTTTACTGAAGGGGTCCTTCAGGGTCACCTGGAAACCTTTCCATCAGAAGATGAGCACAGGGCTGCTCCTGGTAGTGCCTCTGGAAGTACGGGCCTAGGTGCATCTTGTTCCCTGCTCTGTAGGATTTCTTAGCATCAGTGCAAAGCAAATCATGAACAGTTTGAAAATTCAGCCCTTCTACTCAACTGCAAGCATTGTTAACAGCAAAATGTTTAATTGCCTTCCTAGGGAAGTCTTGCTGGCATTTTGCCCCCCGTGTTCTTTGAAAAAGACAAACATACACACAGTATCAATAAATATAAAAAGGAGAAAGATCAAAAATAGACTCAAGACACCAGTAACAGCAAACAGCAGTGAGAAAACATGAAACACTTATTTGGTTAAAAAATTCAGATGAATGTAAATTGGATGGGGCTCTGAGCACCTGATGGAGTTGTAGGAGTGTGTTCACTGCAGGGGAGCTGGACCAGCTGGTCTTTAAAAGTCCCTTCCAACTCAAACCACTCTATGATTCTAAAAATTTCCTTTTAATGGCCTTATAGATACCAACTGCTTCAGCTGGCATATGTTGTAAAATTGTTTAAGTATTTCTTATTCAATTAAATGCACTTAGAATACCTATTCAGACACCAGGCAGAGTGTATCTGTATTTTCCCTAAATATAATGAGTAACTGTTATAGTACAACAAGACAAAACTCAGCATTGGAAACAATATTTCTGCAGTTTATTTGATGCTGTGGCCCGCTTCCAATTAACAAAGGTTAAAAAAATGCTACAAGGACCCAACAGAAATACTGCTGTTTCACAGCCTTCAATCCCAAGTCCTGCCTTTCAAAGTCTGGGATAGCAATCATCACAGTGTGCCCTTATAAAGAACAAAACCAGTCTCCAATTACAGAGTTGGGCAATTTTCAGCCATCTCACAGCTTCAGTGACCCCTCTTGCACAAATCACCGCTGTCCTAGGTAAGCAAAACCTTACAGATATCAAGCTCAAAAGACACAACTATCTTACATTGCAAGTCTGGGAGAACACAGGGGAAAAAGGACATCACTGACCCACAGTTGCTGCATGAATATGATCTTACACAGCTAAATGCAATGACTAGCAAGCTGGCAACCTCAACCCTTTTTTTTTTTTTTTTTTTTTTTCCCAGGTGAAATTATTATTCAGGTGTGTCTCAACATATTGAATATTTCTTCAGGCTTCTTTGTCAAATCTTCAGCCAATTAGCTCTGCAAATCTCATTATAATTCAGAGAACTGTTCATCTCTGTTGGTCAGATTGGCTAACATGAAGACATAAACCTGAGTATCAACATTTTACTGAGGATATCACAACACTTCTGCCTTGGCTCGTCCTGTTACTAACTTTTGCATCCAGAAGGGGAGGAGTGATAGAGGTGGGTTTACATTACTCACACTGCAGGTGTTGAGAACCAGTTCATAACTGCTTAGGAGAGCTGTGCTGTTTCTCAGAAGCCTCATTAACAGCAAGGAATGGAGGGGTTCCTGTCCACAGCTGAATACACCTCCCATGTTTATTTCATTCCATCTCAAATCTTGATGCCAGCTTTCCAACAGAATCATCAGATTCTAGCAACCATTCTTCATCTGCTTTACAGTATTCAATGGCTTTTCATGCCCTTACTTCCTTACTACCCTACGTTTACAGGAAAATCAAGATGATGAGCTGAAATACAAATTTACAAGTGATAAAAATGAGGAAGGTAATTAGAAAACTCATTCTGAGCTATTGTAATTACAATAGAGCTGGGTGAAAGTAAATAAAATGAAAATGGGCTGTTAAGGGACATCATGTATAATACAATGCCTTTAACAGGGGTATCATATATCACATAATGCCTTAAATAATGGTCCAAACTGCAAAAGACAACAACTGCTGTCAGATTCCTACAGTAAAAAGTCTGGTTCTGTCATCTTGGCAAAGTTAATATAAGGCACACAAGGTCAGTAAGTCAGGATACATTCCTATAACACCTCCTCATTAGATCCCAAAAGCTATTTCCCCTCTCCATTCAATGTATGTAATCCATATTTTCCACAAATAATCATAATTCTTAATTGTTAAATGACGACTTAGTCAACGAACCTGTATTTCATGTTAAAAATACCTTCTTTAATAAAGCATGTATCTCCTTTGTGATCTCAAGGAAACCAAGTGTAGACTAGTATGAACATCAACAGTCAGCAAAACACCACGAGTTTTCTAATGATGAATTACCACCTGTGAAGTGGTCTACTCCAATACTGTTATTTCTGGAATTTCAAGTATGAACTCTGCAAACAGCCAGACTATGCATTTCTATTCAGTGGCAATAAATGTCCGCTACTTTGGTACCAAGTACAACAGGATATTGTTGTTTATATATAGTTTTTATCTCCTAATTAGGGGAAAATCTGCCAAGTTATGTCTCTACTAAGGGGAATTTTAGAAATGGATGGGGGAGGCACCAGTGTTAGTGTGCAGTTCTCTAATTTATTTCACTTTGAAGGAAAATGTCATCCTTGGAAAACAGACTTCAGTGCAGAATAGATTTATTAGCCTTTTTCACTTGATCTTAATTTGATGACAAAACATTAAATGGATGTTGTATTACACTGAAAGCAGTTTTGACAATGGGCTCATTCACCCATTGTAGTTGCTAAGAAAACCTCCTTGTATCCATGTGTTAAAATGGCTTACAAATTCAAAGAATCATCTCAAAAGGTGATTAATTTACACGGCAGCTTAAAGAAATCTTTTCATACTCATTTGAAGTTTTTTTCCTTAAAAATAATCAAAACACATTTGTGCACTGCAACACTACTGGGCAGCCTCTGCAAAATCACAGTGCATAAATTACAAAGCAAGCCTTTTCACAGTAAGCACAGAGCTGAGCACAAATCATAATAATATCCTCCTAATCCCCAAAGCAGAGAAGAGCTAAATGCATCTTTAAAATGTTCAAGAACTGTTACTTTTTCCTTTGCTTTGTTTTAGCTATACTGCAGCGAGCTTAAATTTCTATCATCACATTGCTCCAGGCAGTGCCTCTCTGAGTGTACATGCTTTTATCCTTTCAATTTAGGTGAGAGAAGTTCTTTATGGGGTGTGTGGTTTGGTTCTAACTGTAGTTACACTGTATCATTCCCTGCTGCAACTGCTTTCACTTGAGCTCCAACAGCAACTTTCTTGTTACAACATTCTCAGGTAATACTACAATGCTTTACACGTTTATCGAGTCTCATTACTTATTTGTTATGACTATATCAATGTTAATGAAACTTTTATGCATGGACCATTCAGCCCCATAATGAGTGTCTGAACACTAGTGCTACAGAACAGTAGGCTCTATTGTATTACAACAGAATACAGTAATCAAAGTGACTTTGGTTTATAAAGCTTGACTGAAATGATCTATCATTGCCAGTCAGTTTAACATATTCATTACATTACTTTAGTAAAAAGATTCCTAGAAATATCCAGTTGTGTCATACTTAAATCATACTTAAACTGACACCCAGTAGTACTCCCTTTGTATGCTGTACCAGCCCATGACATAGCAAACCCACAAGCTTTTTTGTTATTAATCTATTCATTTTGTATTTTTAACACTGCCTTTTTTCCCCAGCAACGTAGGAAATTATTTGATCACAAAGATTAAAGAGCAAAACCTAGGAATAAACATCCTAATATGATCAGCACATCACAGATCTGCCTCACTCTTCATTCAAGAAAACCAAACTTGTCACTAATGAAGGATCATTAATGAGTTCAGAACTTGCAATGCCAGCTCCTGAAGTAAGATAAGACTTGGTTTGCACTCTGGCCAAAGCACAAGTCAAAGGTAAGGCTGTGTCCCAAACCTGTTAGACCTGTAGCTCGCCTCTTGTGGAAAGTATTAACACCCTTTATACCCACTGTACATGATCTGTTTATGTGGTAGTCAGCTCCCAGATGGATGGAACCATTAAGATCAAACCAGTTGTTCATAACAATATGAAAATAAAAGGGAATTTTCTTATCTGCAGATACTTAAAGGCTGTACCGGGAGATGTATATTTCAATCAAAAAACATCACCCTTCCCCCCCCCCCCCCCCAAAGGCTGAAATCCTTGTATGTGATTTTTATGTGATTTTTATGGTGCTTGGGAAATGGATGAAAAATCGCAAGCATTGCCAAATGTGTAACTAGAAAAACTGCCTTGGAGTGGGTGGAGGAGCTTAGAAATAAGCAGCTGCTGTGTAATCAAAAGCTTTTACAAATATTAAGTCTCATTACTGAGACAGACTGATTCTGGTAGTTATCCTCCTGCAGACAATATAAGATGTTCAGCTTAACTTTCTAAGTGCACCTCATGACCACTGAATAGGAACCATCAACAAGAGCGCAAGACATCTGAGGTTGTGCAGAGTTCACCCTTTTGAAAGCACGATGTAGCGAGAAACTGAAGCTCCAGTTATTTTTTTTCTATTTTCTGATTTCTTTGAATCCAAGTTCTGTTAACCAAACAATGTTGTCTGGGCTAGAAGTCCAACTTCCATGAGTGTTATTGATACGCAGTGCATTTTCACTGATGTATATAATGGCAAAATATAATGGCACTGAATTGAATTTGAATGCAATCTTCATTTAACTGTTCAGCTGCATTTGAATGAAAATATTGCTGATGAGTCAGGAGAAAATAAGGTAAAAAACTCCATAGATATAAAACCAATATTAGATTACACCTTGTGAAACGTGGCAGAACACCTGATCAGCAATGCCCCAGAAGGTTCCTGTAAGGCTTCACGTGCCACTATTTGCTTCACAGATGTCACTAAGAAGAGAAAGTTGAACTTGCACCCCAAATCCTGTCTCTCAAAAAATCCTTCCTCACTTTTGGCCATCTAAACTCTAAGGAAATATTATAAGGAGCTTCTTCAGATATACCAGCACCCCAGTGGGTTGGAAAAAGCCCCAGCACTCCTAATAGCTTTAGTATATGCTTACAGCAAGACTAAGGCTTCATTGGTAGAATGGGATTTTGAACTCTTCTGTTTCAAAGCCTGGTTTAATGGAATTTCAGAATGTGGAAGGCATCTGTGTCTGGGCAGTCAGAAAGAAAACCTGGACCCACAGACTGCAAAGCACCATGCAGATTCAAGCTTCTTGATTATGCTTCAGGATTGAAGTCAAATAGCAAGTGTAAGTAACTTAAGCATAATCCAGAGTAATGCTTCTTAAAAACAGAAAATGATTCCTCTCCCAAATAATGGATTATTATTTTGCATTTATGAATTATGTACTTAATTTTCAGGTGTTTCCTGAGGTACTTATTGAGTCACACACCATCAGGCATTCACACCAAGTTTTAAACATATCTTTTTTAAAAAATATATCTAATACGAAATGCACAGTAACTCACCAGGCAAATTCCAACAATATAACTGGAACACCCACATAACTCTTTTTTTTCTCATGTAAACAGACACCTATGATTACAGACTGAGCTCCCATAGTTTTGATGCATACAAGTATGCATTACACACGCCACCTCAGCAGGCACTCATTATGCAGTCACAGCAGAGAAAAAGTAAATGCTTCACTGAACAAGGAGGAAAGGGGAGATTTTTTTCACTAGTTCTCTTGAAAGGGAGCCACGTTGTAGAGAAAGGAGAAATCATTGCACACTTCTTTTTTATCCACAATTTGTAATAAAATTATGGCTAAAACAGTACTTCAACAACAACAAAAAATGCTTCTGGAATCCATAAGCTCCAAGAATTTCTTCCCATTTGAAGAGTAGCTACATGAGTATATGAAACTAACTAGGTAATGTAAAACCTGAGTAAATTATTAATTCAGGTTAAACCAGAAATAACAATCTGCCCTTTAATGTCTGGCGATAAATGATAAATGTTCAGTGACTCCAGACACAGTTGCTGAAAGCCAGAGTTAACTCAGGAGATATGGTTTTGTTCTTTAATTTTTCTTCTACAGAAGAGGTAAATTAACCCATTGGCTTCAGCTACCATAAATAACACAGATTATGTCAATGTGTACACTTAAAAGAAAGTTACTCTTAGATGACATCATCCATTCTTTCTCCAAAGCACACAGCATGCATTACCTTTAAGAAGTTTCTCCAGTTGTGTATAAAAATACACATTACATGCACTACAAATCCTGCTGCACTCAACTTCAAAGTATCTGTACTTGCTTCATTCACCTAATTGCAGGAGAAATGCACAACAGCTACCAAGACACCTAGTTAAACACATCTCCATGCAGCTGCAAATATCCAAAAAAGCTCCAGCTTGCACTGTGCCATACCTGAGCATCAACCTGGGAAAGATGGAAAGAAGTGTGGTTGGCTTCCACTGTACTTTTATGCACTTGATTGTCCCTCTACATCAAAACCATAAAACTCTGAACTGAAGTATTCTATTGCCTGTTGTACAGGAAGGGACAGATCCGAATGAGAAACAGCTTAACACCCACATTTTACATTAACCATTTATTTATTAAAAAAATAATCCATCCATAGGAATATTGGGAACTCCCTATCTTAGCTGGAATACAGACATTAACCCCAGCACCCACCAGATCCACATCACAGGCTCCCGGAGCGAACAGCACTCCTTGCAGCCAGCTCTTCTGGAGCACTTCCTCCAGTAAATAAACAAGTACTGACAGCATTTTACTGAGACTGTTCAGAAAGCAATGCTCCCTTTTAAAATGACATGTGGCTCAACATTTCAATGTACTGAATTACTTTGAGGGTGTATTTTCAAAGAGCTGCAGCTCTCTCATCCAAACCAGAAAACCTGTTCTTAACAAAACTGCCTCTTAAAACCCTCTGTCAGTCCAGGAGTTAAGAAATCTGACTGTTTCACGCCCAGTTGCACAACTCCTGAGCACTACAACCAGAACTACCTGGAAGTTCAAGGGCTTCCATCACATAAAAGTAAGGCCATTACTACGAATATAAAAAACAGGTTTATTCCTCAGCATGGAACTGAGATGGGAGAAAACCAGCATTTGACATCTCCAAGGAAGCAGTTTAAAAATACAAGGTAGTGACTTACTACACATCATAAGAGTGTGATCGACTGTCCCTATTGATATGAATGAACATTGTTTGTATCTGAGAAAATAACTCATTTTTAAGAACACAAACACAGAACACAGATTATATATTGAAATTAATGAAGCACGTAATGTATGTCAAGGACAAATCATACAGACTTTTTCACTGGTTTTAATCTGCAGCAGTTCTTACATGTTCTTGAATTAGTCTGTGGACATTTCGAAGGTTAAAATGCAATGAACTCTGAGAACATTAACATGAAGTTCAATGTGATGAACGTCAGTCACACACTGGCAGCATGGCATTTCATTTTTGCCAGGGGCAAGGCGAAAAGCATAAAGAAAACTTGTTACATTAAAAGATAAGAAGGAATTAGTAAGCACTAAAGCTGAAACAGAAGATTATGCAATTTTCTGTAGCATTTCTCCAATTCAAGGCTTACAACCAAAGAAGCCAAAGACTGAGCAGTGACTGAAAGGCTGAGAAGCATTTAGTAATAAGAGCAGCTAAGACCTATAACTTTGGAGGACTGCTCCCAAAGTCTGCTTCTGGAAAAGCAATGCTGCCCAGTGCACCAAGAGTGGCCCCTACATTCATTACTGCACACTGATGACTTCATTAATTCTTTCACTTATATCTTGTCACTACAGGCTCATAGATGAGTCTAAGACAAATAATCCCTGAGAAAAACAAAAGCTGGTATTGCACTACTGAGTCATTGAGTCACATTTTATTATGAAAGTCCAACTAGTAAGTTTTAGACTGGTATATGGCCAAGCTTCAGCCTAGCCATCTGAAAGAGGCCCTACATTCAGCATACAGCCAGCCTGGGATCATAGGTGCCAAAAAATACATGAAGTATGTAACCATGGGCAGTGAGTCAAGCATTTAAATATCCATTTAAGGATAACATTTTTAACAGATGTGGTTGGTTACTAACTATACAGCACCTCTCACTCCCCTCCAGCCTCCTCTGCCTTGAGACTGTTGAAATTTTGCCACTCTATTGGCATCATTATTTTCATAGCAAGTTTTGAACATAAGGTCTAAGGTAAAAAAAACAAAACAAAACAAAACAAAAAAAAAACCACAATAGGCTTTTTGTGTCTGTTGTTGATGGGTTTGACTTTCCGCTGAATGGCAAACCGTTCTGCTGAATGGTTGCTACTGATTCCTCTTCCTGAATGCACTGCTTTCTGCACCTTCACCTTTCTTAGTGCTTTGGTTTGGAAAGAGCCACTGGAGGTCATTTAGTCCAAATAACCTGCAGCAAACAGGACCAGTGTTGGCTGGTTTGCTCACAGACTGGCCAGGCAAGTTTTGAGACAGTTCAACAGCTGAGAATCCACAGTCGCCCTGCACAACCTCTTCCAGGTCTGGAGCCCCCTGCTTCGAAGTGTTTTCCCCAAGTCTAATTGGAATCTTCCTCACTGCAACTTCTGACCTTTGGTCCTTGCTTTTTCTCATCCTTAGCAATCAGAACCACTTTCCACTTTCTTCGATTCTTCTGTGTGTTAGAGGTCAATGAGGAGTTCACCATTTATAGCCTTTCCTGGCTTTGGCTGGGGTAGAGCCTCTCACAGATAAATTCCATCCACTCTCCAGTAAACATATACATGAGCAGTTGTGTCTTGCGCAGAATAGTGCTATAAAACACAGATGAAAAGTCCATATGTTTAAATTGTTATAAGACAATAATGTTGATAGTTCAAATGTACTTCAGTTTAAAGCTGTAGCATGTTTCCATCAAGCAGTTGCAGAAAATTCTGTCACAGTCTGGCCAAGTATTAGAGCATGAACCTAGTCTTAAGCACTTGAGTAGTCCCATTGATCTTCAAAGGGATTATTCACATACTTAAGTTAAGCATATTATTAAATGTTTAGATGGATCACAGTCTAGGTCACTGTTTCAGTATAAACTTGGCCCAGGTCTATATAATAACATCAGAAGATATTTTTTTTCCCCTAGAATGTACAATACTTAGAGTTGAATGTTAGTGACTACATATGTACAGACAAGGCATATTCTTCAAAGAAGGGATTTATTCTACTAGTTTTTTCACACTTAGGACCTGTAAGATATGTAGTTCTATCAGATTGGAGCTGTAGTTACTTGATTATAACATGTATATAGACAGATATGCAAAATACTGTTAGCTAACATTGAACTAAACACTACAGAGCTTGCTTATTGACACTACTTGCAAGAATAACTCAAGACTTAGCTGATTATCTGTATATAATCAATACAGACTGTAGACACAGAGCAGAAATACTGAATAGTCTAAAGCAAATATATGCTAACTCTCTAATGACGTTTTAAACTTTGAAGCAACTAAACACTGTCAAGTAGGCAGAACATAATAAAATCGTTAGTGTTACAAGGTGGTTAAAATAACATGATGACTGTGGCTTTGTTTAAATGCTGGGGAAGGGCAGGAAGGAAAAACCCATATAATACAAGATCCCCAAGTCTCAATTCTAACTTCATCATTCTTTGTGCCTAGATTCAGTTCTAGTAGTAATAAAATCTGTTTTCACTACCAAAAACACGGGATCACTGTAAATCAAAGATTTCTGTATTCTCACTATGTACATCAATTTCAGTCTTGGGGGAAAAAATAATCAGGAGAAAATGTAAACAGGAATAGTAGTGTTATAAGTGTCTATTCTTTTATATGTAGTTTACTTAAATAATACCAGCAACATCAACACTATCAACTGAAAACATCCAGGAACTGAAAAATTTCTTCAATGCTCCAGATTAAAATGGTTGAAGCTTTCTTATTAAATATATTTATCAAAAATTTCAGTTTGCAAACTACAGGAGGGCTCTAAAGTCCCGAATTTATTTGAGTAAAAAGAAAGGATGGAACACAATATAAGAAAAATACAGCAATAATATGTGGAACACATAATTCAAGACAACAGATTCATTCTTTAAGTACTAAGCAAGTCTTTGTTTGAGCAAGCATGCAGTTTACCTACACTAATGTTGTCTTATTGCATAAAGCAGTTTGCATACAAGTACTCACTCTAGTAGAAGTATCTCTTCTGTCAGTTATAAGCAGTTCGCTACTTGCAATTCAGTAACTTTGGGTTATTGAAACAATACAGAGTAGATTCTGTTTCTCTTTATATTGAAACTAGAAAGAAATTCCTTCTAAAGTTGATTTTAAATGCTAACATTTACCAAATGGTGGTTTGAGAATCACAAAGAAAGAGATGCTTTGAAATTATTTTGTTGGAGTAAGTTTTACAAGACAGCCTAACTTGACTGGGAAACAGCAAATCTACAAGGTGTGCACTTTTTATTGCCTGGGTGTTTTGTTTGTTTGACTGTTTTTTGTTTCAGAAGGATGTAAAATGAGATCTTCACTCATTCTTCTGTGTCCTTCCCCCCACAATTCCTAGATAAAGAAAATACCAGCAAGATTCTGCAACAACTATTAGCAAGTAATCTCAACAGTGACATGCTTTGCACCAGTGCTGCCTTGCTGCCATAGTTACAACTTCTAGCAAGGCCACAGTTCACCAGGTCTCTCCAACAGCAATCTCAACCAGAGAGTCTGTAAAAACACAGTACCTTATTGTGGAGGATAAGGAAAGCAGCAACAGTCACTTTTTCCTCTTTTCCTTACAGATGCAAACAATGCTGGAAGCACCAGTCAGTCAGACCACATGTTGGTTCCACAACTGCCACCAATAAAAACTCGCAGCTAAATCCCCTGGTATTAACTCACTGATATGAGCAGCTCCAGATATTCAACTGGGGCCGTATGTGCAGGATGTGTTAATATCCTCCCACCAAAAAAGCCATATTATGTTGAACCAGCAAGTTTTGATTGCTATTACAGCTGGACTTTTATGTGCTAATTAGTTTTGCAAATTCAACGTTTGCACATTTTGTCAGACTCCCACACAGGGCAAACAACCAAAGTCACACTAACAAAACAACTGCTTTTGGTTTTCTTGGATTTCTATCACCCTGCTCCTCACAGAGACTTTTATTTGTTTCCAGAGCAGCTCGTTGTCTTGGAATCAATGATCCTTTAAGTCTTTTGATAAATATATATATAATATATATATATATATATATATATATATATATATATATATATATATATATATATATATATATTATTTTTTTAAAAAATAGATACATTTTAATAATGTGATAACACATTTCATGCTACAAATGCTATGCACAGCCATGTAGATAGCTGTGTGCAGGCAGTTCTGCTCTCGGAGCTGTGTGCACCCCAGGCAGCCCGCAGTGGCAGCTCACAGGTGCTCCCTTCAAAACAGCCAGAGCAGATTCCCTGTGCCTGGCTGAGGGCAGCTCAGACCCCAGACCCTGCACTGGGACTTCCAGCTGTGCACTCCTACTGCCTCTACAGATGGGCTTGGGCTCAGGAAGAAGCACTCTAGCTTCTATAGGAAAACTCTTAGATTTTCTTAGTTGGAAGCACCCTTCAGAAGCAAACCTCACTAAACAAGTGATGTGAAATAGAACCTTCCTTTCCAAAGCCCCATGCGTTCATACCTCCTTTGGGATAAAAGGCAGGTACAGGTCAACAGCACTTCTTATCAGGAGACATTTCTCATCTTCCAGTGCCTCTGCTTTCTATCTACACTAGGATAAGAGATCTCAGATAAGTACGAGTGTTGAAAATGTATTCTGTTCATTAATGCTTGTAGGATAGCTTCATAATTAGGTGTTGGAGGATAAGTAAGGACTGTGAAAGATACTGTTATCATTTTTTTGTAAGATCTAATTTATGTTATTCTCTTTCTTGTGGTTAGATACCAGGTTCCAGTCCCAGAACTGTTGTGCTGAGCTCTGCTATCTACTATTTTTTCCCTGTTTTAAATTAATCCACTTTAGTTCTGGTCTAGATTGCCATCATCAGCATTGCTACATATCCCATTAGGCAGCTACAGCAGTGATTTATTATTTAATGACAGCAGTGTGGCAGAAGTGCTGGTGTTATGTTTCTTAATATCTATAAAGAGTTCAATAAAACAATCTGCTGAAGGTCTTTTTGTTTTTCTGATGGACAAAGATATTTTCTACAGACAACACAGGAGACCACACAGTAGTAAGTATGAATCTCAGAAGGAAACCTCTGTGCTTTATTCAACTCATTCTTCACACATTTCCTAAGATATTAATTACACTCCCAAATCATCCAAATTAAATACAGTTAATACATTCCAAAAGACTCATCTTCAGCATAGATCCACAGTTTAAAGGAGCTTAAACCAGCTGATCAGGTGCAGCAGACGTCTTACTGCATCCTTAAAGCCACAGAACTATCCACAAGGCAATGCACCCCTGGCATCTAGGCATATAAACTTCATATAAACACACACAACACTGAATGCAGAGCACTTTCAAATTTTATCTTTGGTCTTGGTGCTGAGTATTTTAAAAGTGCCGTAAGGGTGTAGGTCTTACATTTCATTTTAAATATCAAGATCTGAGTTTCCAAAGCTGGCAAGCTAATTCACAAAGTCTAGCTCTAAGACACAATTCACTATAAGCAGAAAATAAAATGGTCTGCAGAAAGCTTCTCTTTAACCATTTTATAGCCTGGTTGTTTCCACTGAATTAAAAAGAAAAATGAGGGGCTGGGAAACAACTGTACCCGTTACAGTTGACAGGAGTAATAAAATCACTGCTTTCAGCAATGTGAAAGGGTGCTGAAGCACTGAAAACATCTATTAGCACAGTATGATTACAAGGCATTTGAACAGTTCCTTTACCACTGAAATTAGCTGGAAATACATGAAGGTATTGTTAATCTGTAGAAGGTAGTCTACGAATCCGGGAAGAGAGGTCTAAACGACATGAGTAATAAGAATGGAAAAAACTCTGGATTCAGATCTATACACTATTTATTCTTTTAAATTATGTAATCAGCTTTGGACTAATGACCATATTCTTGGAGTGGGCCACATTCCCGAGGAAGCTTGGAGAGATCTCTCATACACTCTAAGCAGACTTAGAGTCTACTGCACTTTCTCTAAGAAATCTACTTAAGAATCAGCCATATCTAATGATGGCTCAATTTTGTAGCCATAAAACCTGGCTGTCTATAGGCTGTTTTAAAATATTTCTCACTCGCTGACTTAATTTTCCTGGTATACACCAGTGGGACTTGTCCACACAAAATTCAACAATTTATGGTCTGGGATTTTGCTTGTTTTTCCCATACAAACCTTAGACTTTAAAGAATGTGGTTAATCCACAAATGGATGTGCAGAAGTGTTGAGCTGACTCAGATGGCTCAGGCATACTGAGCACAGTATTTTACAAACAGATTTACACAGTGATACAAACACATGCAGATATATACTAGATGTGTTTTTAGAAGGTTCCGTTGTCAGCCTTCTTCTAATAGCTATCAGGTTGCTCATTCTTTCCATATTTCATGACCGATACTTTAACCATCCAAGATCAGTAATGTTGTTCAAAATGTATTTATCCAGAGGAGAATGAAAGCAAAAATGGAAATAGAAGGTGTAACACAGAAATTGCAATCACAAGCATTCAAGCTGCTGAAAATTATGGCTTCTACCATAATTTTATTAAGACAGATATTTACAAAATGCACAGGGAATTCTTAAGATTTCATAAGATTTTTGTTGTTGCTGTCACTTGTTGGTTTAAAACAAATAAAATTTCAGGCCTTTATAAATTGATCAAAAGTTATTAAGATTCCAACAGGGTCATCATAATGCAAAGCTGATTGGCACACAGGCTGAGCACTGGGTACTGGATCGATCACTTCAATATTCAGCCTACAAATCAAGTTCTGTTCAGGCTGCCTCACATGCTTGACTCCATTAACAATAGCAAAATGCATTTAAAAACCCCAAGCTTTACATTCACATTACTTCTCTTGCTTGCTCTGTTTCCTGCTGGTGAATAATACATATAAAAAGGCCTGTGATAGGAGGGAAATAGATGGGATTTCCCAAAACTGTGTAGATAATTATCAAAATGAATATCTCTATGACAATATTTTAAAAAGGTCACCTCAACAAGGCATCAGTGGAAACACTGAGCTGAAGAACAAATCCTATTCTCGACTCCTGTTGATGACTTTGATGAATAGTGTTGTGCAGAGTAAGCACAACCTAAAGCCAAATATGTCAATAGCACTAAAGTGGTGAAAAAGTGGTACATTTCAAGAGGCAGATAAAATTACATTCAGAAAGAAATTGTATTCAGAAATGTCATATCAGAGGAAAAGAAAACTGCAAGACAAATAAACAATGCCTTAAAAGACTTGATAGTGTCCTTTAAGAAGCGTGGTAAGGTTAGCTGGTTCTTGGAATGCAATCTGTAATTTTCAGTTACAACACTCTGCAAAAAATGGCAATAAACCTTCACTGGGGTCATCTATGATATGTTCATAAGATATATAGCAGCCCTGAATTTGACTAGGAGACAGTTCATTGTACTGACTCAATTTCTAAATGTAGTATCAGAAGGAATTGTCTATAAAGGCATGCAATTTTTATCACTACAATAAGCCTTGACTGCCATTGTCTACGATCTTAACAGACTGAAAAAAAGGCAAATGTCATTACAGTTCCCACGTTAGGACAGCAGAATGAAAGGGAAACATGGTACTGCTAGATGCAGTGCATTTGAACAGGAACTTTGATAGGCCCCTGTTGCTTGCTTTTTCCTGATTGCATGAGGCATTAACAACTCCTTGAGAGCAAATCAGTGATATAAACAAGAGAGAATCAAGCTCTATAACCCTGCTATGGTTTCTCTGAATTTATAACCACATAAAGAAATCTATGCAAACTTTGGTCTTATTTTGAACGTTCTGAGCCAACAAACAAACAAACAAACTAAAAACCAAACCACTTTCTGGCTGATATTTGGTATATGCAGCCATATTTTAATATAAGATACAGTTCCAGCTGACTATTTTTAATATATGTATATATGTATATATACATAAGTAGACATAGTATACCTCCTTAAATGCAGCAAGACAATGTACACATGCTATGCCAAGGTACAACACTGGCTCTTTGCTCTGCTGACCAGAACTGGACTCAGTGCATGTAATCATGCACACTGCCAAGCACAGCAGGGTATCACAGGTAACTTAGAATTGATCCTCCTGAGTCAAGGGAACACGTTCTTATTTTTCTCCAGGCAATATACTTGTATACAACTCATTCTTTCAGGAGAACTTGAGTAGGAACACCATTAGCAGCACAGAAAACAGTGGTAACTAAGATTCAGTAAGGATGCTTGCACAGCTTGTAGAGACCACAAACATGTTATCTTCTTTTTATCTCATTTGCTGTGAAAAAAAACCAAACAGTATCCACTAAATGAACGCTCCCACAACTGGGACTCTGCATGCCAAACAAATATGCTATGATGGAGTTAGTTTACTCCTTCACTCAGTCACACGTATTGTTCCTGTGTCTCCTTCTGCATGACAGGCTGCTTACACACTGTCAGGCTACAAAAACTCTGCAATTCTAAACTGGCATTCAATAACATTTTTAATGCAATGATCTAAAAGCTCTTTATGAAGTAAGGTGACTGTAATGAACTCTTCTTACCTCCATGGTGCAGAAAAGTAAGCGTTACACTTGGTGTCAGTCGATTTCCTTGATATTGCTCTCCAGTAACAGCAGTGTCATGCCCATGGGTCAGTAAAAAAGCTGCTGCTGTCCATGGTTGGAATTCAGTTGTTTCTTACTGCTCCTTTCTAGCTGCACACTTGTAATATATATCTATTTCTGGTGTCTCGTTTGAGCAACCTGAGCTCACTACATCATTAGGAAAGTGAAAATAATTTTCAGCTTTTTATAGAATAATAATGGAGTTTAAAGTATGTGAATTATAGAAGATGTTTGTGATGCATATCCTCTTCACTGGCATCAATTAGTGCTTCTGATCATGTTAATTTTCAAGCAACGCAATTCCATTTACTCACCACAAGCACATACAAAAAGTAACAAACCTAAGCTTTAATGACACTTTGCATCCTACAACAGTGAAGAGATTTAAGAATTAAAAAATATATATAGTTTTAAAAAGTGAAAAGAAAAAGAAAAAGAAAAAGATGAAAAAGAAAAAGAAAAAGATGAAAAAGAAAAAGAAAAAGAAAAACAAAAAGAAAAAGAAAAAGAAAAAGAAAAAGAAAAAGAAAAAGAAAAAGAAAAACAAAAACAAAAAGAAAAAGAAAAAGAAAAAGAAAAAGAAAAAGAAAAAGAAAAAGAAAAAGAAAAAGAAAAAGAAAAAGAAAAAGAAAAAGAAAAAGAAAAAGAAAAAGAAAAAGAAAAAGAAAAAGAAAAGTAAGGGCTCATATTAGTAACCGCCTGGAGATTACTTAACTTTCCCTGCAAATACATTCATATTAAAACACACAGCTATGCTTTTATGTAGTACAGCTACAAAGAATACTGATGAATCAATCATCTGTTGCTATTACAACTTGGCTGACAATTGTGCTGTTGCAGAATTACTGTTTGGTGAGGAGAAACGAGTGTTAAACATTGGCACTTAGCAGCTCTTTTTTAATACTTTCCTTCCTGAAACTGCATAGGGAATTATTACCTGGCTGTGGTAACTGGCATTTACAAGAAATATATATATGTGTATGTATATAAATAAAGTAGATGTTACATTTCTAAAACGCAAGTAGGCATTTACCAAACAGAATAGCTGCACTGTGAGAGTTACTAAGGACGTTTGGTTTCCTTAAGCAGAACAGTATCACGTTGCATGGGTGACAATTGATGCTTCTGGCAGCTTGCAGTGCATGTTGCATGCACTGAAACAGCAAGAAGACATGTAAAAAGTGGTATTCAGGTAAATACTATAGTGGCTTTGAAGTCCTGGAGGCTTTCACAGCAATGTGATGCCGTACTTCAGGAGGAGGCTACAAACAATCATGGCTTTAGATTTTAAGTACCAGGTGAAGAAACACTCCTTGTGGAATCCTAAAGCTGCAAAACTTTGATACCTTGCATTTGTCCCATGCCATTTTCACAGGCATTAACAACATATTAGGTTCTGCTGTCTTCAGCTCTGCCAAAACCAATAGATCAGGTTTAAATACTTATCTCTGGATCTGCTATTTTCAGGCTCTGTGTTCAAGACTAATGATTTTTGCACAAGCTCTCAACCCAAGCACGCCAGGTGTTCAAATGGCACCAAGGGTGATGATAGCTGAGGTGGTGCTGCAGCTCCCCTCCCCAGCAGGCAGACTCCTGTCAGGAAGGCAGCACACAGCCACCCTCAGCCCGGCTGGGGCAGGACTCCATCACTGACTCACACCACAAACTCACAGCATTCTCAGCAGTGAGATCATGAATTAAAAATGTTCCCATTTTCGCAGGCAAAACATATGTAGCCGTATTTCAAAAGTTTTGCCTTCCTTATAACTAATGTTTGAGAGAGGAATCAAAATATTTAAGGGAACTGTGCTGTGAAATGCCACTTGTTATATAAGCATAAAAATATAGAATCCTTAGCAAAAAAAAAAATAAAAATACCAAGGAAACAGGGCTGAAATTTTGATTTAAGACCAGATTTTTAAGCACCATTTTCCTACTAGAAAGATGCCCTTCCAATGACACCTAACCATACATTCCCAGGGGTCAGTGCTAGAACTGATACTCTTTAATACTCTTTGACACTGATGGTGGGACGGAGTGCACCCACAGCAGTCTGCAGATGACACCAAGCTGTGGGGTGCAGTCAATAAACCCAAAGGATGGGATGCCATCCAGGGAGACCCAAACAAGCCTAGAAGGGAACTCAGGAGAAGCTTGTGAGGTTCAACAAAGCCAACTGCAAAGTCTGGCACCTGGGTCATGGCAAACCTCACTACCAATACAAGCTTGGGGGTATAATGACAGAGCACAGTTCAAAAGGAACTGGGGGGTACTGGTGGATGGCAGCTAGGCATGAATCAGCACTGTGCCCTTGCAGCACAAAGAGCCAACTAGATCCTGGGTGCATCCAAAGCAGCACAGCCAGCAAGGCAAGGGAGGGGATCTTTGCATGTCCCTGTATATTGCAAGGGAGTTGGACTAGATGACCTTTAGAAGTCCCTTCCAACTTTAAGGATTTCACAATTCTGTGATTCTAAGTACACCACCTTTAACATTAAAAACTTTTTTACTGACACCTGAATTCTCTATTGGAAACAAACACCCTGACTAGCCTGCCTGTGGTCACCTCCAGTGCCACGTGGCCCCAGCTGCTTCTTTCTTTACCAACAAGTGCACTCCTGACCTTGCGTGCTGGTACTTATGCCATTAATGTTGGAAAACCACCCAGACAGTGCAGTGGGCATCAGACTGGGAACACACACTGGGAATTACATAATACAGAATACTTGTACAAGGACTGGTCAATGCCCTGGTTTTAGGGCTTCCCTCAAATGCAAGAACAGGAACCACAACAAAAATTCAGAAAGAACTGATGGCCTGTGACAGTGCATTTCTGATCCACTGCACCAACTGACAATATTCAGCTGCAGAAGAACACAGTCTTTCCAATTTTAACAGTAATTAATATTTTATTAATACAAAAGGAAACAACTCAGTAAGACTTTGCTTTGCTAAGCAATCATACAAATGAGATCTGTTGGACAAAGCCCATTAGATGAGCAGTAATAAGTTGTCAGAAAAGGAATGAGAACTTAGAATTACTACTAAACAAGCATTCTATCCTTCTCTGACAAACAGAGCATAGGTCCAACTGACACCACACAGAACACCTCAGCGGTGAGGCTGTACTGGTGCTTTAGATGAAGTGTACCCAGACACTGAGCTTTGCTCATCAGAATAATAGAGCACACATCCAACACAAAAGCTACCTGCCTTGAAGATGCAACAGCCCCTCACTGAGCATGCACCCCAAATTCTTCTAGTCAGTACCTTTAAAAGTGAAGCAAGAGTATTGTTCACCAATCATAACAAAGGTATGATGCCAGGGGCAGACCTGAATTCTGGGAGCAGTTGGCTGGCTGAGCTTCTCCCCCCACCCATATAGACATCTCTGGGTAAGATTCAAACACTTGGTAATATTAAGCATTTCCTCAGAAAACTCAGACATCTCTATAGAATTAGTTTCATAACTTGATGCGCTTGTGGCCAGGCTTCTCCTTTCTTTGTGTGTGCTTTGCAAACAGTAAATTTATCACCAGCAATCCCAAAAATTGATGCATCTGTTGCTTTAATAAAGTACACTATTCATGAATCCAGCCATGAGAGTTCTAACTGAATGCAACCAGATTCCTAAAGTATGACCACAGGAGTTCACTGAATGCAACAAGATTGAAAGTGTATCACGTTACTAGTACATCTGTAATTGTCATAGTTCAATATATTGAACACAGCCAGGCTATTATCACTGAATTATGGCACCACTTAGAATCTGAGCCCAGCCATCCCCTCTGATATCTGAGCACAGTCTGGAACACAAGGGTTTTATTTTATGCCAAATTATGTTGCACTTTAATGAAACAGGGGTGGAAACACTGGCTCCAGAGCACTTCATAACATAACTGGTATTGTGGTAAGAAAGAGACACTAACATTAGTAACTTATTAAAGCAACTTGCTAATTATTTGATACTACCAGATATGAATAACTGTAACTAAACAAGCATCTAGGAACAGGTTTTTTTTTGTTGTTGATGTTTTTTTTGTTGGTTTTTTTTTTTTCCCTTTTGTTTCTGTTTTCTTTATCAAATCTGTGTTGCCAAAGAGGAATTGTCCCAGCAACAGAGCACAAGTATGCCACAGCCTATTGCATTGCATGGCATCCTTCCTTGCTTACTGCAAAGGAATTAAGTTATCTACAACAGATACTTCCAAGTTAATTTTGTAAGTAATTCCTACAACTAAAATCATTGGTTGATCGAGTTTAATCATTAGCATTTATGTCTTAGTAGGACAACAACGCTGCCTCTGGAGAAATGGTGTAAGTATTTAAAGGATGGGCAATCACTGAGTACTCGAAAAAGTGTTTCCTCGGTCACATCAGCAGCTCTAGGCCTTTCCGTGAGCCAACATGGGCTGTTCTGTGGGTCCTGGTGCCACCTAGAGGAGAGCTGCAAAAGACCAAGGAGCATAGCACAGGCAGGACCGAGTTGTTTAATTAACATAACTCAAAATTTGATCCAGTTGACCTGACTTTGAGACACTGAGAACACATACTAAATTATGCAATTTGTTTAGTTAAAAACGTGACTTAGCACACATGAGCTTATTATAAAGAGTAAGCTATTTGAAAATTTTCAGAATGCGAGAAAAGGAATTTGAGCTTCACAGAACAATGTGAAAATGCTTTTACTCCTGCATATGAATTCTTTTTCTCATAGTTCTTCCCAGAAGGGATGAGACAAGTCCTTTTCTCCTTCTTCTGTATGAGCCTTCTGATGAGATGGAACCAAAGGGCACTTACCTAAACACAGTAGGAACTGAAGATGAATTCCTAACCTCTGTAAGTGTCCCACAAGATAGATATTACTAAAGAAACAAAAAAAAAGCTGTCCGTATTTTAGAACAAGTATCTGAAAATGAAAGAAAAACTGAAATAATTATGAAGCTGGAGGGAAAGCATCAATCAGATGGACTAAGAATGCACTCTTTAAAGCAGGACTGGAGAAACATATTATCAAAAAGAAAAGAAAGCTTTCAGCATTTCAGAGGAGATATAACATGGGCAGGGATCCATGGATGCACAAAGGTTTATCTTTAAAAATCTTTTATGCAGTTGTGTACTGCACCCAGAGTTGCCTGTGGAATAGGGTATCATAGTCAGCATGGAAAGGCAATGAGCTCTCCTTCCCCCGCAGCTTACCTCAGCGTGAAGCCATGCATCTCAATAACAACAAAAATCAATTGCTACTGAGAGCTTCCCAAGGTGTTTCAAAATTAGCCGGCTTGGTGCTCACCCTGAAGTCATCACCCCTAATTTAACCTTCAGAAATGCAGAAGGACCAGCATGGTCTCTGAATACTGGCAACCTTCCAGATTAGGATCACTAAGTGGGTAATACTCAGCAACAGACCAGGTCTGCCCCATGCTCATGTAACTGGGTCTGCTTTCAAACAGGTGGAACATTCAGCAGCAAGACCTGGTGTAAAAGGGACAAGGTGGGCCATTCCGTATTTGGGGGAGGTGGCGCAGAGGGTGTCTATTACACTGGAGAAGAATTAGAAAAACCTTACATTTGCCTATCAGAAATCTACAGACTCTCACTTACAGAAGCTGTCCAAATTGTAACAGGGTCTGGACAACTTTTTAATTAGAAACTGCAATTCTAGTACGAAAATCCGTGGACTAAAAATCTGTGCAACTAAACTCACTGTCTACAATGGGATTTTAGAAGTTTAACTCCTGAGTTAGTAAGACGTTCATAAGGTCTCAGTCACTTCTTTGCACTACATCTAATCTATCTGTCCTCAGTACATGGAATTGCTGGCTCCTTCTTCCACTCAAAGCAATATAAACAATGTGTGCAGCTTCAGACTGCATTCTCAGAAGGAACATGTCTAAGCTCAGACATGAGAAAATTCTGCTGTAATTAACCAACCATTCATAATACACACAATACACACAAAGAAACAGAGATCAGCATGGTAAAATATAAGCGTTTAAGTTCATTCACAACTAAAGGCTCTTTATTTGGCTTTAAGAATAACATGAAGCTGGAGCTGTTTTTTCAACACATACTGGGGCTATGAAAATGGTAGTGTTTTATAGCTCGGGGCTGTTGGGTGGTTGTTGGATAGTTAGGGCTTTTTTTAATAGTTACACTAAATTTTATCCACTTTTATGAGCAGATTACTTCTATTTGGAATCCAGTATAGTTAGTACCATGTCCTTTGGCAATCATTTGAAGAAGGTTTCACCATGAGAAGTTACAGGCTCTTTAACTTAATGTAATTCATTCTACCACCCTAAATTTCCTGAAAACTTTTGGCATCTCTTACTGATTAAATCAAAATCAGCAGCAAGCTGAATACCTCAGACCAAATTTGTTTTGATTCCGGAGCTTTTAATAATGTGATTGTTATATATAATGAACATGCAAGATATAAAAGAGGTTTACAAGCCCTTGACTGCAGTAGCTTGAATAATAATGATGAAGTAATGGCAGACACTTATGTTAGCTGTATAAAACAGCAGGTCTTCTTCTGAATGCGCTGAATGGAATATGTAATTTACAGAAACAGGCCTTTCTTTCTGAAGCAGACTACATCAAGCAAATGTTAGAATAAAGAATATTTTCTGAAGCTACTGTAAAACACATGGACAAAAACTAAACCAAAATGAGTAACAGCAACAACAGATTGATCAGACCATACAATCCACTGAGCTGGGCACAGCACAAAGCCTACATGTCTCCATGACAAAAAATGTTTCTGCATTGCTATTAGATCATGCATAGTGCGTGCAATTATTCCTCCCTAGGTGCAAGAGTCTACACTTGCTTTTGTTAAACCTCATCCAGCTTCTTACCACCCAGCTCTCCAGCCTGTCCAGGTCTAGCTGAATGGCAGCACAGCCTTCAGGCGTGTCAGCCAATCCTCCCAACTTCGTGTCATCAGCAAACTTGCTGAGGGTGGCCACTATCCCCTCATCAAAGACACTGATGAAGATGTTGAACAAGACCGGACCCAGCACCGACCCCTGGGGGACGCCACTAGTTCCAGGTGTAGAAAGGTGCAGTGGAAAAATACTAAAATACAAGAAAAAGCATGCAGGGCAATCACAGACCCGCGAGGTGGAACCTTACTGGTACACAGCAGTTATTAACAACGTCACAGAACTAAAGCATCCTTTCAACCTTACCCTTCGCTGTACGAACTTCCTCTGCCATTCTCAACTAAAGGATCGGCCCATCTCGGATTCAGTGCAACTCTACCAGATCATCCTTCTCATCCTGCCTTTAAGATCCTGCAATTATAACGTGTTTT
Organism: Coturnix japonica; assembly: GCF_054131305.1. Lineage (NCBI taxonomy): Eukaryota > Metazoa > Chordata > Aves > Galliformes > Phasianidae > Coturnix > Coturnix japonica. The sequence continues at coordinate 25,271,234 of NC_140666.1, forward strand.
CGCAGAGCACTAAAAGCCACCGCAACCAGGATTTGCCATTAGCGAGCTCGGTCACTTTCTCGTGCTTAAACGTTACTATTTCCCCCCCTTCAGCTCCCCCCCGCTTTCCTCCCCTCTCAGCCATCCAGCAGGCGGCAGCGCCTCGGCTCCAGTCCCGCGACCGCGCACCCATCGCTCCGCCCCATAACGCTCCTTCCGCCGGCAGCTTTTAGCGCGATGCGGTAAGGGAAAGGAGGGGGCTGGCCGGCCGGTCTTACTGTGCTGGGGGGGGGATAAAGGCCCCTCGGTTCCGCGTTGTCTCCGTGGAGTGAGCAAAGGCACAGCGGTGCTGCTGGGGGAGGTGGATAAGGCTGTCGTGGTTGTGGGCATCCGCTGGGCGATAGCGGGGTGCTGCTGTTGGCTGTGAGTTTGTGTATCAGAAACACGGCAGGTTCCGATGAAAGCAGAGATGAAGGTCGGGTGCCTTTCTTTCCGCCAACCCTACGCTGGGCTGGTTTTAAACAAGGTCAAGACTATAGAGACTCGCTGGCGGCCGGTGCTCGCCAAGTACCAGAACCGCACCGTGGCTGTTCATATCGCCATTAAGGACTGGGAGGATGAGTCGTGGAGGGCGATTCTCTTGGATAGGTTGGGAATGACGCTGCAGGAAGTGCAAGAGCTGCTGGATAAAGGGGAGCAATACGGCAGAGGAGTTATTGCAGGTAGGCAGCCTTGGGCTGTGCGTTTCCGAGGAAAACTTTATATATATCTATATCTTTGAGCCTATGAAATCTTAAAGCGTTTTATAGTACTCGTGCTCAAGTGAGGTTATGGTTTGGCATTGCTTTTCACGTCACGTTGGATCAATTCTATTTCAGTTCAGCCTTATTACTTGGGCAGTGAATAGTTTTATATACCTGTAGTACAAAGTTAGGATGGAGTGATTCTGCTGAAGTTTTTTTGTGCTGCAGAATAATATGTGTTACAGCTCTGAATACTCACCAAGTGTATGTCAAACATTGACTCTTATCGTAGGTGTCAATTCATTTTTCACACCTTGTGTCTCACATTCTCACTTGCATGTTTTTTAGCTATTCCTGCAAGAGAAATTACCTCTATTGCATGTGCCAATAGATTGTTCTGGTTCTATGGTGCTGAAGTCACACTAGCTGTCTTCTGCATCGATTAACACTTGTTTAAGGTGTGCATGTTTTGTACCGTCTTGTTCTGGCAGCATAGATAAGCTGCTTTGTATGTCCTCTGGGAGGTTTTACTTTTGGGAAACATTTTTTCCCCTCATTTCTCAAACATCAACTAATTTATTTTGTTTTCTGATACAGGATTAATTGATATTGGAGAGACATCCCTGTGTCCAGAAGATTTACCACCTGAAGAGATTTTGGAGCTGAAAAACAAAGCAGTTCTCAGTAATCTAGAACAGAAATACTTGACTGTTGTTTCAAATCCAAGGTGGCTCCTGGAACCAATCCCTGCAAGAGGGAGCAGAGGAGTGTGGCAGGTCAACATCCCTGATGAACTGATCCCTTCAGAGTCATAGGAGTTGCCCCATGCTGTGTTTTTTTCCTGTCTAAATGCAAACTTCTTGACAAATCACCTTCTTAAATACCAGTGCATTGATTAGTATTCCTTCCAAAAGTAATTGCTTGAAGAATTGCTATTTTGTAGAGATGACCAAGATCCCATTTTTTATGACCACTACTGAAGATGAGTGTTGTTTTACTACATTTTTTTAAGGTATGTACAGGTGTAAATAAATCAGAATTTTCTAATGCATGATGGAGGTAATGTGTGCTGATTTAAAATGACCGTTCTTTAATAGGAGAGTGGTTTGGCCCTGGAACAGGCTGCCCAGGGAGGTTGTGGATGCCCCGTCCTTGGAGGTGTTCAAGACCAGGTTGGATGGGGCCCTGGGCAACCTGATCTAGTAAAGGTGTATGTTTGGTGGCCCTGCCAGGCAGGGGGGTTGGAACTACATGATCCTTGAGGTCCCTTCCAACCCAGGTCATTCTGTGATCTGTGACTGCAGCCTAACATTATGTGATGTGTGTGTGTGTATCTGCTTGTATAAACCAAAAAACAGTCTTCAGAAAAATGATGCTAGCAGTAACACTACAACCTCTCAGTCAGCTGCTGTATCTGAAGCAATCTCTTCAAGTTTGGGATTATAAAGCACCACTGGCAAACAAACAGAATTGCTTAAGGGATTGCCTTGGATTTGTGTAATGATCTTGAGCTCTCTTCTCACAGGAAACAGAAGAATTACCACTGTACTGTTCTTCATTTCTAAATAAAACTTTATTTCCTGGTAGCAAGCCCCCACATCTTCTTCAGTGAAAGCCAGTGATGCCCAGCCCTCTTGGTTCTGGCCTGTGGCTGTTCTCTTTTAGGAGATACTTGGAAGTATTTTCTGCTGAATCCCCAGAGCTGAAGGTCATGAGATGTTTCATGTTTCCAAACTCAAAACTTTCCAGCAGCCCTCTCCTTCCTTGCACTTCCTCTTCAAGGTGTTCTGCACAAATCACTGTACACTATTCATTATCGTCCTACTGTAGATTTGAAATGGAGTGCTTTCAGAAAGGTTCCAGATCTGCTTCTAAACAAAATAAAGACAGAAAGCCATCAACTTCCATAGAGTAGAATTAAACACATTCTTTTTGACCGGGGTTGATGGAGAAGCCTTTTCTTCAACTGGAGTTCTTGAGGTTGTACCAGAATCTTCTCTTTTGTCACGTACTAGGACAGAAGTTGGGCCAGCCAGGTTAACTAGCTCAGAACTAGGCAGAGTATAGGTTTCAAAGACTGATTTCTCCTGGAATCAGTCTTTCAGCTGGAGGCCAAGAAAGCCCGTGAAAGCAGATCTCTCCTCAAATGAAATAAACTGTACCAACATGGACCAGTTCATATTTTGAACAGTTCAATCATCTGTACTAAAGCTATCACACACACACACAAAAAAAAATGGTAATGAAGATTGAGTTAAGATATTTATATCAGCTAACCAACAGCTGTAAAACCTGTAACTAATCTTTCTGGCATAGACCAAGCACACAATGCGAGAGGCAACAGTTTATTAAGCCAAACTAATGAGAGTGACATATACGTCGCTCAAGAGGAGTTAGAAACTGAACGTGGAAAAGCAACTTCACTCCCAAGCCGCTGCAAAAGTGGAAATATGTAACAATGTACATAGCTAACTCAAAAGCATCATGTAAGTTGCTATACATTCGATTTCCTCCCAAAAATCTTTCCAGTCCTTCCTTAGAAGCACAACACACCTGTGCTTTCACAATTAAACTAATGATTGTGGCTAAACAGAAAAGAGGTATTGTATCAAAACATCCACAAACTACTTAGCACAGACATGGAAAATGAGTGTATATTTAGGAGCTGAAAGACACTGGGAATACAATAGACATTTCATACAGGCTTTTTAAAAAAATACTTTTAGATAATACTTATACTGTACAGGACGAGACTTTTAAACAATATATTACACTGCTAAAATGTTCATATAAATACTATACAGGCACATGTGCCAAGTGAACCATTAGGAAGGTTCACAAAAACCTCTGTGGAAAAACTGAATCCTCAAGATCTGATTTCTGTGATCCAAGCCACTGAATCGAGCAAAAGCTATTTTAAATTAGTTGGGACAAGATATGAGATGAATTGCATTTGTCTGTTGATTCCCAGTTCCAGTTTTAACAGGCTGTTGTCATCTTAATCTGGCATATCGATATTTAATTTGGGAGGTGGAATCACGTATTTCCCAGGACTCTGTGTAATCACCACTCCAGTCTTTTTGCGAAACATTGGTGCAATTTTTGGTGGTTCAGGAACTGGGGTTTCTTCTGCTTCGTCATTATCTTCGTGATGAAGATCATAGGAAATATTTCCATATTCACGTAGGAATGGGAAAATCTCAAGCAGGAACTGGCAGAAGTCTTTGCGAATTCCAAACCACCCTAAAAAATAAACACAAACAAAGCACCACCTTTGACGTGACTGCCAAACAGACTTAGAAGTTAACTGAAGAAACCAAGGCTGCTTCATCTGCCTTATGTTCTCTTGATCATTTTCATTAGCTATCTCAAATTTATGTTAGTGCTGCTTTTCAGCATCTCTGACAGCAACCACAGCATTACCAGTTAGACGGTACATACACAAGTGTGTAAGCATGTGTACATATTACAGCTATATACACTGTAGCAGCTTCCTTTCAACTCTGAAAGTCCTATTAAGTTATATTGCCTTGCTGTGAAAAAACACCTAACCGCAACATCCATAGCATCAACTGTTAAATACTTACAGTGATTTCCTCCTTTTTGCCCAAACGTTGTTGCCATTAAAGTTATCAGTGAAAGCCACAGAGGAACAAATATGGGTATAAAAGAGAAAGAATTGTGCCCATCTAGTCTGTGTACTAGTAAAATCTAAAAAGGAAAAAAAAAAAAACCAATGTCAGTTTGCAATACCTGCTTGCAAGCCTCTTTGAAACATACACTGATCTTGGACCTTTAGCTTCAGAAATTAAAGGAAAATGGCCTCCACAGAAATACAAATTAACAGGATCACCGTGAAGCAGATTTTTCACACAAACATTCAAAAACACAATTCTTGGTTTTCCTTTATATTTACAGTTAGTATTTATTCCCAAACAAAACAGGGCATCTCAATTTCAAGTTCAGAAAGAGAGAGAGTGCACTGCATTCATCACTCACTGAACTAAGAACAAAACATACAAAACTCTTTATGCTTTATCCTACCTCAAAGGTGAGCAGTGGAACTACAATGGTCATCCAGCTGACAGCCATTGTGATGTGTGTCCTCCTTTGTTCAGCAATCACATCCATTGAACGCAAGAACAGAACAGACCAAACAATGTAATAGAGCACTACTAGGCATAGGAAGGACATCAAGATCCACAATGGAACGCAAACAACCTAAAAGAAAAAAAAAGAAGTTTACTGCTTTTTGCCCTACCCAGTGATGCATTTTCATCAGCCTTTATTTTTTTACATAAAGTATTAACAGTAAGTTGCAGTAAATATCCACATGGTAAGACTAAAAAAAAGAATAAAATCAGGAGTAATCCTCTAACTGATTTCATCTCTAACAAAAGAGCCTTACAAGCCATATGGACTGTTATGAGCCATATCAACTCTCTGAATTCCTGTGTAAGCTCTGTGAACTCTATCAAGCTGAAACAACCAAAAACGAAGTCAAGATAGTTCTGCTTGAATAAAACTTCTGTGACTCTGAGTGGGCTCAAACAGTACTTGAAATTGACTTTGATGTTGTCTACATAGAAACTCCTTGAGCAAAGTGTGCAAGAGGAGATCCTTTACCATACTTTTTGGAAAATCTTAAGAACAATCGTACTCATGACAGATTATTAGCATTGTGACAGTTTACAGAAATCCAGATATAGAACTGCTGTATTCTAAAGCCACTTGAAACAGTACATCTAAGTGTGTTTTGGTAGTAACCACAGTAAATTGATTTAGATACATGTTAGCATAACAAAAGATACTTATCACAAATATTTACTGGCACATCAATCACTTTCCTGGCTGGTTTACTGAACGAAACATGAGACTTGAGACATGAGTCCTCACTTAACAGTGAGCAAAATGGAGATCACAGACTCTGACTATACACATTAACTATTCCCTGCAGTTAACACTTATATAAAATTTAGTGTTTGAACAAGTTTAAGAAGAAAACGCTTTACATACAAGCCATGGCCATCTGATGATCTCATCAAGTCTGAGGGCAATAAATATGAATTGTAGAATATTAACTGAACACAAGATCTCCAGCTAGAAAGAGAAGATATACTGGTTAACATTTAGGATTATGAGGTTATTTGCAAGACATCTTAGAATCTGACAAACAAAAAAGCCAAGTTATTCAGGCTGGAAAAACAAAAAAGAAATCAGAAAGTAAACTATTTTCTTTAGGTAATAAATATAGATAGAATTTTTTTGAAGTCATTTGTCACACAGCAACAAAGTGGAACAGAAAATTGATGGGAAGGTTCAACCTCTACTGTCACACCACCAACATCTGCCTCTAATATTATGGGCAAATATAACGAAGCACCAGACTCAGCAAGATGCTACTTCTGAACTTTATGGGCCAACCCCAGGTGGGTAGGAATTTTAAAGATCAAACAAAAACATTAACTGGAAAAAACCCAAGAATATGTGTAGTTACGATTAAAACATTTTCTGTTTTACTTAACATGCAAATACCTAAGGCACCCTTGAAATGAGGTTTTTCTCTCAGGCAGACAATGTGTACTACTTCTCAGTAACATACACTGCGTTCTCTTGAATAAATGTGTGATAATAAAGACAGGTTTAAGATGTACTGCTATCTGGTAGCTAACAAAAAATAATAAATGAAAGAAATGCTTAAAAAGAAAAAAGCATTATCCCCAAACGTAACTTTTCTTGTTAATAAGTCAAGGCAAACGAAGAAAGGCAGCCATGTATACTATGTTTTTCTGAGAAGAACTCTTAAGAAACTCATTATCTTGCATTGTCCTAGTTTTTATACATCATAACAATTACCTCCAGGGACCTGTCATGTCGGAATCCCCATACGCAGGCTGCAACTGACACAGGAGAAACAAAGAATAATGGCATGAAGACCAGGAGCCAAAAATGAGTTCCTCGTTCGATTCTGTCACACACCAGGACTTCGAACATCAGCAGTAGCAGGTGGATGCCTACTGCAATTAACATCGCTTTGAACTCCACACAAGTTTCTCCTTCTGCTCTAAAAAGAGGTAAAGAGAGTATTCAGTTTACTTGCCAAAGAGAAAGCACACTGCCCTGCAAACAGCCCAAAACACTTTGTTTATAGGATTTGGTTTTGAGATGATAACTCAAATGTTTAAGCAAATATACATCTTACTCCCAATTACCACCATTAAAATACAGCACTTTTCTTAAGTGTTCGTAATAACACCACAGACAGAGAAACTGTGGTTTTTTTTTTTCCTATACAAACAGAACTGATTCTGAACAAAGGCAAATCAGACAGTTCTAAGCCACACAACAGAATGCATCAGAACAAAACCCGTGCATAAAACTTTCCATTTTATGTCCATCACAGAAAGAAAAGCAGCATGAATTTGTAACATTTAAGGTAGTTTTCTTTCCTTGGCATGTTTAACATCCTATTGAGACTGTCAGAAAAGTCAGCATAAAAGCTATTTTAGCTTATGCTGATAATTAAAATATCACAGTCATGCACCTTTGACAAAGAACAAACAGGAGTTTATCATTTGTCCTCATAAGCATCTCACTTTGGAAACGTTACATGTCTGTGTATATCACTGTGTTAAACTATGTGAATATTTCTTATTAAAACGTAACTCAAGTCTGAAGAGAATTATCCGTCTTCACTGCGTATTCAAGCATCATCAACTACTCATTCATCTGTACTCTGAGATTACGTATCAAGGTGAAGAAAAACCCATAATTCTTCAAAACGATCTGTATATTTAAGAAGCCGGTTTTAAAAAATAATCCGATTAAATATAGCACATTCCTAGTGCTATACAGACACATTTTGTATGGAATACATTAAAGGAAAGAATTCTCAATGTTTAAATAGAAAGAGGAGTTCCCCCATGACAGTTTTTAGCTTCCCAAAGACAATACTGAAGCTTGTGAGAAGACGTTGCAACTATGATGGATATCTACAACCATATAACACTGTTTGCGTGCACTTAAAATGATTATTACGAGCTATACGTTAAAAACAAACCTTCTGTACGTTGTATCTTATGGTTTATAAAAATCTATTTAAGAGTTTATTTCGGTAGTAAAATCACAGAATCACAGAATGATCCGGGTTGGAAGGGACCTCAAGGATCATGTAGTTCCAACCCCCCTGCCTGGCAGGGCCACCAAACATACACCTTTACTAGATCAGGTTGCCCAGGGCCCCGTCCAACCTGGTCTTGAACACCTCCAAGGACGGGGCATCCACAACCTCCCTGGGCAGCCTGTTCCAGGGCCTAACCACTCTCCTAGTGAAGAACTTCCCCCTTACAACCTAAATCTTCCCTCTATCAACTTAAAACCATTTCCCCTAGTCCTGCTATTGTCAGCCCTTTCAAAGAGATTACTCCCCTCCTGGGTGTAAGTTCCCTTCAGGTATTGAAAGGCTGCAATGAGGTCACCCCACAACCTTCTCTTCTCTAGGCTGAACAAACCCAACTGTCCTCATAGGGGAGGTGCTCCAGCCCTCCAGCCCCCTGATCAAAATGTACTACGTTCCCTCTGTTCTGCAAAATAAACCCCCACAACTTACCGATACTGTGGGTTTCGGGCCCACACTCCTGTTCCCACGGAGGCACCAACGATGACCATCAGCTTCCACAGCCATATTGGAGCAAATACAGCCCAGTAACTCCATTGAATTTTGTCATCCAGACGTAGGGAGAGCAACACAGAGAAAAGCAGCAGGCAGGCGTAAATAAGAAATTTGCTAGAAAATAAGCAAACAAATTTAGGCAGGCAACTCAATTTGTCAGAGAACAAGTAAATCGGTTATAGCTAAAAACTGAACAGGACAATGCCTATCAGAAAACATCTTTGCAAAGAATCAGAACAGATCTGAAAAGTCAAAGATTCTACTGCAAATATAAAGTGTAATCTCTTTCACATATAAAGTCCCTGCTTCAAGGGAACACATCTAAAGCATTCTTGCATGACAAACGTAACGAATGGACTTCTATAAATAGCTCCCTCCCACAAAGATCCAGTCAAGAGCTGTACTATTAGAGGCTTAGAAACATGCCAGCCCTACGTGTTGTGGGGAAACGCATTCTTTCATAGAAGTCAAATAATATAAGTTAAAAATAGCGTGGGCACCAAATAACTGCACAGGACACAACCTCCTCACTCTATAGGAAGGGAAAAAAAGTCCCCCACGCTTAAGCTGCCATTCACCATCGGATCTGCTTTATGAAACACATCATCATGCTTCAACAACGCTCCAGTAATTACGTGTATTTCAAAGCATGGGTAACACAACACGGCACACTCACTGCACAGCAGTAGGAAGCTTCATCCCAACAGCGTAACTCACACTGCCTGCTTTCACTCTCATCAAGATAGAACTAGAGGGAATGGTTTTAAGCTGCGCCAGGGGAGATTCAGGCTGGACATTAGGAAGTATTATTTCTCGGAAAGGGTAGTCAGGTATTGGAATGCACTGCCCTGGGAGGTGGTGGAGTCTCCGACCATGGGAGTGTTCAAGAAACGTTTAGATGTTGTGTTGATGAATATGATTTAGCTGGGAAGTATTGGTGATGGTTGGACTAGATGATCTTCTAGGTCTTTTCCAACCTTGATAATTCTGTGATTCTGTGATCAAACAGCCATTAAGCATCCACCAAGTGAAGCTGCCTTGCTCCTATCCAGAACAAGAATCTCTGCTGAGCCTTAAAGACATCAAGCAACACTTGGCAACAACAGAACCTTATTCACTTCCCGGAATGCATTTCCCTGCTTTTCCATGACTTTCTGCGTGTTGAACATCGCTGCAACAACGCATTTCCTGCAACGTTTTGTTACTCTTCCTCTTGTGCATGGAACTGATTGAGCACCACCCTTTGTCACCTCTAAGGCCCCAGCACCCCGAACCAGCCTGTGAGCACATTTTAAGGGCTTCTTCGTTTACAGATCCTTCTGTAAACGTTAACGCCGGTGAGACCGAGCTCATCCTTTCCGCCTGCTTGGCAAGGCAGCCCCATATTCAGAGCACCAAAACAAAGGAACGCCGCCCGCGGATCCCCTTATCCAGACGGCGCTCACAGCCCCACACCCGGAGCGGCCCCACAACAGCAGGGATTCCTCTTACACCCCCTACAGCCTCTAAAGGCCGGACTGGGCCGCCTGAGCGCGATAAACCCCGGCCGCCCCTCACCTGGGGTTGAAGTCCTGGAACAGACCCCGCAGATTCATGGCAGCACAACGCCGCTACGCCCGAGCTCTACCAGCCACACATGGCGAACCACCACCGCCTCCGCTTAGATTCGCTTTGCTTGGCCTCACCCGGCCTCGCACCGCGCCGCTCCGCCCCGCCGGAACCGGGCGGGCAGCCGGCACGGCACATGCGCACCGCTCTGCCTCCACCGGGAAGAAGGCAGCGAGCAAAGCGGAAGCGCTTGGGTTGTAGGCCGAACGGGCCTGGAGCTGGAGCCTGAGCTGGGGGTTTTGGGTGAAATTGCTGCCATCTAGAGCCCTCGTACATTAAATACATCTCCAGCGTAATCACTAGAATAAGCAACCATTGTGGTTATATGGCTTTGTCTTCGGGTTGTTCGTGTGCCCCATGGAATGCAGAAGTGATGAGGAGAAGGCAGGGTTTTTGCCAGCATTCTTCTTAAGTACACTGTTATCTGTAGCACCTCAGCTGTGAGCATGATTTCAGGTGTTTTCTCTGGCTTATTGCTGTGTACACTGCCTGTACGATGCGTTTCCTCATTGCTGTAGGTGTATGACAGTGCACACAGAAGGGGAAAAGCAAATGCAACGTACTCCTCTCAAAAGCTTGGCAGCCACTTTCATTTCCATGTTGGATGTGATCACATCAGCTGTTTAAATGGCCCTGAATCAGGTTGAAATTCAGAATTGTACAGATAAGAGTTGCGAGAGTGATTAAATGCACAGGGAATGAGATGTCCTAATGAACAGAGTATTTCAACGACACTGAGATTGCTTACGTTGTGTAAGTACCTTCATGGAGAGAAAACAACACTGAAGAACTTTAACCAGAGAGAAGGCTGAGAACTTAAGCTAAATAAATTCAGATTAAAATGTTTTTTTTTCCCTTCATCTTTTCTGTAACTGCACCTTATTAGTTACTGGAGCAAAGACAAGTTGACATAAGTAATAGTAGCGGGAGGGTGTATGAGGAGACTGGCAAGCAATCAGGTTTAAAGAGATGTGTGAAAGCATAATGGAAGAAAGGAGAGGGGAAAGAAAGGATGAAAGCTAGGCAGTCTTCAGATACTGATGAGATAAAAAGGTGATGGAAAGATGCTCAGGAGGGTGAAAGCTGTGCAAAGTATAAAAGCTCAAAGTGTGCACTCACAAATAATAATGTCTTTTTTGACTTTTTGCTCCTAAGCAAAAGCTTCACAAAAATTATCCTTCATTGAGCTTTGACCTACCTGGAACCTCTTAGTGCAGCTGCTCACCCACCTTTCTTGCTGCTGATGTACTTCAGCTTTTCTGCTACAACAGTTTGTTCCTGGAGGCAGGCGAGCCCTGAGCAAGAAGAGCCCTGAGAAAGAAGAATAATTCCTTCATGTTGGATCCCTCTACTTAAGGTAACTGTGCAGAAAACACACACAAAGATTTTGGTAATATTTAACTGTTCAGATATAGGTTCTTAAATTTTTCAGTGTGTCATCATTTCTAAAGAACTCTCACTACAAGCTCATAGTCATTTACGCTCACAGTAAACCTCTAATACCGATCAATACAATGAGCTGTGTTTTACAGATTAAAATGATGCAGAGAAACTAATGGCTGTGACAGGCTCCATTGTCAGCAAGTTTAAATTAAATGTAGAGCAAAAAGTTGTGATGGCTAAGAAAACATGCACTGCAATTGCAATGGAAAAGTGATACATCCTTGCTAAGTGTTTGTAAGCATATTTTTGTCAATATACATTCACTGGGCACTGCAGTGTAACAGTAATAATGCCAGTGCTGTATCAACCATGCAGTAATTCTGCTGTTAGTTAATAAAACCTCTGAGCCATTCAAGGTGCTGTTTTGCAAAAGGAACTTAAATAGCCCCATATCCACCAACATAAAGATGTTTTGATACCCAATTTTTCTTTTGGTTAGTTTTGCTGTTGTTAATGGGAAGCAGTCAAATAGTTTGCTTTGATGTCGTCAAAAATAAAATGGGTACCATGGAGCCCAGTGCTACTGATCTGCATACAAACACCAGCTCTGCTGTTTATCTGCTTCCAGAAACCCCAGGGCAAAAGTGTTACCTAGCCATAAAAATCAGTAAAATGTAGGAAATATTAGAGCCATCCTCCACAGATGATATTACATCAGGAAAGCTCAAGCTACATTTTTGGTTAGACAATGTGGCAATTGGGATTTTGGTGTCTTTCTTAGATGTTTTGGTGGTCTCAGTTTTCTTGATTGCTATGGCTTGTGAGGGTGATATGGAGAAGGGCTAGGCAGCAAAGAACAGCCAAGGTGTCTGAACTTCAAGAACTACATTTCTCTTGAAGTTACATTTTATTTTAAGGAGTGTGTTTGTGTGTGTGTTGGGGTTGAGGGCGGCAGTAAGTAGAGGGAGGGGTAAGCAAAGCACATTATCCAATTCCTGTCTGCTGCTGATTGTGTCTTGAGCACTAGGAACTGAATCCCCTGAGATGGTTAATGCTGGGGACCAAACAGACATTTCATCTTTATTCCATGTTCCCAGTACCTCACATTAGCTCAAGAAGACATCATATAATGTCTGCTTTATAATCAGTGCCGTTACTTCTTCAAGCCATCTACTTACAGTTGTGTTCTGTATGAAAACCATAACTCAGAACGTTCCCCGTGCTTGGCTGAACAAAGTGAAGTGATGGAAAAAAAACTGAATCAGCCTTTCAATTTGTCAAGCTTGCTTTTCTGTTGGTAACAGCCTTGACTCCTGTCTAGCATACCTGATGATTCACGTGTCCTTTTTGCTTTTCAAATGTCTCCAAGTGACACTGTTAGATTACTAGAATATAGTAACATTTAAAGTGAGGGTAGTAGCTCAGTAATAATTCACTTATGTGGACGACAGCATATCCATGACCTGTTTCCAGCATCATTATTCCTGGTCTCTGGCAGAACAGTAAATTTTCCACAAAAAGACATATCTCTGGGCTTGAAAATCCCCATTTGAAATTCTGCAGATTTTACTGTATGCCTCAGTGTTAACATTTGTTCACAGAGTGGAGATTGACTGGTAATTGGCAAAGAATCTCTCTCAATCTGTTAGAAAATCTTTAGGCCAGCCTGTAATTTTACACCATTAAAAACAGCAATGATCTAATACCTACAAAGACGTGATTGGCACTGGCATTAAATGCAGTTGCTTAGTTTTGGAATTAAGGCCTTCTGAAACTGAAGTTTGAAATCATCTCTGTGTCTTATTTGGCAAATTAGTTTAAGAGCAAAGGCTTTTTTTATTTTTGTGTACCGAATGTGCTTCGAAATCACTGTTCTGCAGCCCAAAACTGTTATTGACTCGTAAAGTATTACTTAAGCAAGTTGCTGTTTATACTAATGCCAATTGGGATTGTGATTTGATGAAAATTATACACCAAAAACCTATGGATTTCAGAAACAATTCTGCCAGTATGATGCTAGAAAATGTATCATGCAGCTGTTTGCCCAAAACAGGATTTGAAGCAGTGTTTTGAAATCATCTGCAAAGGATGTATCTACTTTAATTACAGATAATTGGTAATTTTAGGGTGTTTTTTTTTTTCATGTTTATCATTACAAATATGCACTTGAATCAGAAATATTATTATATAAATAGAAAAGAGAATTAATCTGCAGAATGTTTGAACAAAGATTTGTATAAATTTACCTTTAGGATGAAATAGAATAATAGAATTGTAGACTGGTTTAGGTTGGAAGGGACCTTAAAGATCATCAAACCTCAACACCTGCTGTGGGCTGGCTGCCCCCCCCTAGTACTCCAGATGGGGTCTCACAAGGGCAGAGCAGAGGGGGACAATCCTCTCCCTCCCCGCTGCCATCTCTCTGCTGATGCAGCCCAGGATACTGTTGGCTGTGAACACACGTTTCTGGCTCATGTCTAGTTTTTTGTCCACCAGGACCACCAAATCTTTCTCCGCAGGGCTGCTCTTCAGTTCTTTTCCCACTTTGTACTCTATTTGGAATTGCCTCAACCCAAATGCAACACCCTTCACTTGGCCTTTTTGAATCTCATTAACCTCACATGTGCCCGCTTTTCAAGCTTGTCCAGGTCCCTCTGGATGACATCCCTTCCTTCTATTGTGTCAACTGCACCACTCAACTTGGTGTCATCGGGAAACTTGCTGAGGTTGCACTCGATCCTACTGGCTGTGTCACTGAAAAGTATGTTGAAGAACACCAGCCCCAAGACAGACTCCCATTACCTCCTCCCAGCAAATCTGTTTTCCAAAACTTATTGCTGCTAGAATATTTCAGAGTAAAGGTTGATCATGGCTTTTGTTGTTTTTTTCTTTTCTGTTTTGTTTTGTTTTTCATGTTTGTCAGGGGCTATGCTGCAGTGTACTTGCCCACAATCCTATTTGATCATCTATTGTAAGAGCTGTAACAAGCTCTATGCAGATGTGCTTGATACACTGTTTTTGGCTTACCCTTGGGTGCTAAGGTTCACAAAGGACTTAAAGGACATTTGATCTGGTTCTGGAATTACACCTACGACATGGTTCAGAAATAAAAATATTATTTAGAGACATCAACTTTATGTCTCAGTGGTTCAGGAAGCTCCATGTCTGCTGTTGGATTTCACTTCCTCACCATATATGCTAGACAAGACTGCTTTTATTAATTTATGCACTAGTGTTTTTAGCAGGCCTCTTTCTCATTTGCTATATACCAACTTTTACAGAAATAAAGTTGATTGGTACATAAAACAAGAAGGAAAGCAGAGCTTTTTAAAAATCACTGTAGAGATAAGAGGCTTTTGCCACTTAAGAAGCTTCTTGATTAGTCAGATGTTTTCTTTTATCTTTTATATTTTCTGATAATACAGCCATTTCTTATGGAGTTGCATTAATGGGATTTTCTGCTACTAAAATATTGCTGTGCTAATTTTGTACTGTATCTTAAATAGAGTCTGTCATAGAAACTGGCTGATTTTAAGATATTCAGCTGTTGTGATGATGGCCTCATCTTGCTGTTAATATTTGTGCAAGCTCTACTGCAGACCCCCAGACCCTCAGTATACATCTCTGCATACTGTTAGGCTGTGCCAGATCTGATACTCGGTGGTGGTGGCAGTAGGTGGAAGATCTTGGCTGATTTAGCAAGAATTTCTAGTAGAATGGGTGAGGAGGATTGTTGTCTAGCTCAGGAAACGCTTGGATTTAACCTTTCATTACTGTCCTGACTCATCACAGCCAATACAGTGGCGTTTGTTCAGGAACTGAATCACAGGCAGCTCAGATGACCTTACATCCAGGGTGGAGTGAACATCTGAGCTGTGGGAACAGATTGTCAAAGACATACTATTAGGGCTCTGATTTCAGTGCCTGCAATAATTCCAGCTCACTTTTTAGCATCAAGCTTGTATAATCTTTGAAAAGAACTCCTGTGCAATTTGTTCTCTAGTGGACTCAAGATGATTGCTAAATATGTGTATCAGGAGAATCAGGAAGACCTTATCAAGTGCCACTTAACATATTTGCATTTGAGAGAGGTAAGTTTTATGGTAATTAAATCCATGTAAAACAGCAGAAAATTTCCTTGGCTTTTTCCATTAGAAGTCTCCAAATGAAGAAGTCTCACTTAGGGATGCACTGTTCAATATTTCTAGCAGCTCATCTTTGCTAGAAGAGACGCCAAAACCTGTGAGATATGCTAACATACAAAATTAATTCCAAAATATGCATCAAATTAACTGAATGAGCTGGTTAAACGCTACGTGCTTTGCAGTAACTGAATTTGTAGTAACAGGATTCCTCATGTTCTTTAGGCATATTTAATGTCTCTAGAAAGGAATAAAAGTACATGTTACTGTAATATCAGAGAAAGTTCATGTGATTGAAAGTGTCCGTGCATACTAATACATAACATATCAGGTTTTTCAGCTACACATCCTATAGTCTCTCAAAAAATCACACCGGCAACATTTTAATTCTCATAAAAAACGAGGAGCCACCCACTCCTGAAGCACATAAAGAACACAATTATAGATTCACAGCATCACAGCGCAGCTCTCGCGGGGCGACAGCGCCATCATGCGGGATAACGGCGCGGTGACCGACCCGGGAGTCAGAGCCCCGCCGGGACCGACCGCCACTGTCCCCGCCCCACTGCAGTGCTCCGCCCGCCCCGAGGCACTGCGAGATGGCGGAGACCGAGCGAGTCTTCCACTGTCTGCTGGCGGCTTTGTGCGGAGTCTTCGCACTCTTCTCCCCGGCAGCTGCGGCCTCCAGGCTCCGCACTCACAGTACGACGGGGCCCGGAGGTGCGGCGGGGCCTGGGTGGGTCTCGTCCTTCACGGCAGCGGAATGAAAGGGCCGAGTCAGGCCGAGCTTCACGGGGCCTGGGTTAAGGCGCCGTGCCAGGTCATGGGCTCCCTCCAGGGCCTTCCGTGGACAGCCGAGCTGGGTGCCTTGCTGCAGGGCTGGGCTCCGTCCTTACCGGCTGAGGGTGCTGCTGCCAGTACTTTATGTTGTGTTGGAGCTGTAATGTAACTTGCTGCCTTCAGGGAGCGTTTAAAAACATACATGTTGTATTAGATAGCTTGTCACTCTATTTGAAGTAGGAATAAGCTTGGAAAACTATCCTCCTTTGGCCGCAGCTTGTAGGCTGTAAAGTTCAGAAGGAGTCAGCTGTAAATGAGTTTGCAGCTTTTTGGTTTATTGCTTTTTTTTCTGCTCAGAACTGGAGGTAGCTGGAGAAAATACTGTAGAGAGAAACAAGGAGGCCAAAAAAGCCAAGAGTGGCATCCTGGGTTCTGTCAGCAGTACAGCCAGCAGGAGCAGGAGGTATCATCCTTCTGTGCCCAGCACTGGTGAGGTCACAGCACAGTGCACTGTTGGGCCCTTCAATACAATACAGATATGGAAAGTGTGGAGGGATGGGCGATGGAGCTGTGAGGGCTCTGGAGCACAAGTCTGATGGGGAGCAGCTGGGGGAACTGGGATGGGTCAGTGGAGTAGAGGATGCTCAGTTTGGAGTAGAAGATGCTCATTGTTCTCCACAGCTGCCTGAGTGGAGGTTGTGTTGAGATGGGGGCTTGGCCTCTGCTCCCAGGTAATAGCAATAGGACTGGAGGTGATGGCTTTGAATTGCACCAGGGGAAGTTCAGGTTGGATGTTAGGAAAGATTTATTGTTAGAAAGAGTAAAGAGGCTGCCCAGGGAGGTGATGGAATCGCTGTCCTTCAAGATGTTAAAGATGTGGAGATGAGGAACTGAGGGACGTGGTGGGGAAGGGTTGATGACTGGACAAGATGATCTGACCAGTCTTTTCCAGCCTAACTGGTTCTATGATTCTGTGAAAAAGGGAAGTGAAAATACAGTTGTTCTGCCTAGGCCTAGTGAAAAGAGAACCTTTGAATTCATCTGCGTTGTCTGAGGGATTAAATCCCAGTATTTACATTCCCTTCTAAAGATATTAGATGTTCATGTTGACTTAACTTATTTTCTCTTAAATATTCTTCCAGGTTAAATTTTCCAGAAAATTTCTGGGATGCATTAAGTCTGTGTAAAATATCCTTTACTTGCTGGAGCTTGAGTTAGTGTATTCTTATTCTGTTTTCTCTTAGATGGCATGAATGTCCTGTTCATAGTTGTGGATGACCTGCGTCCTGTTTTGGGTTGTTATGGAGATAACCTTGTGAAATCTCCAAACATTGATCAACTTGCTTCTCAAAGTATTGTGTTCAGCAATGCATATGCACAGGTGAGATAAAAATGAGTATGTTTTCTCTCTGCAAAGTAAATACTGGCACTGTAACAGTAGATTGTATTAGAAAAGAATGTTTGTGCTGAAATGTAATATATGAACTTCAGTGTATAGGAATTGGTTATCGAAGGATAATGATAGGTAGGTAAATGTGTATCTTGATAATACTTTCTGGTTGAGAATCTGTGTCCCTGATAAGGATGCTGTTCAGCCCAGCTTGAAGTATATCACTTTCACTGCAGTTCTGAGCCCCTGGATATTTAGTCCAGCCATGCTGAAGCTGGTGGGCTGCAGATGCTAGGTGTGCTTTATATTACATTCAGAACTGATTTTCCTTGTGTCTGTCTCTCTCCTCAGCAAGCTGTGTGTGCACCAAGCAGAGTGTCATTCCTTACTGGACGCAGACCTGATACTACCCGGCTGTATGACTTCTATTCCTATTGGAGAGTGCATTCAGGAAACTATTCCACAATGCCCCAGTATTTCAAAGAGAATGGCTACATGACCATGTCTGTGGGGAAAGTTTTTCATCCTGGTGAGGTTTGAGTTGTCATCTGCATAACATGCTCTGTATATGAGGTCTGTTTTTGAGAATGTGTGTTTCACAGTAGACTGTCTGGATCAGGGGATATAGACCGTATGGCTGATGTTACTGGATAAATAGGAAATTGGTTCTTTAGTTAAAAAGTAATAATACTGGGATGAAAAATAGTGATTAGAATCACATAGGTGGTTCTTGTTCTAGTAAATCTTTACCCCATAGCTAAACTTATGTGGGTATACAGATGTTCAGTTGATGATAAATCTGAATAGGAATGTATATATTCGTTAGTTCTGTTTTTTCTGCTTCTAAAGTAAGGTTCTTTGAAAACCTCAAGTGTCTTTCCTCAATAACAGGTGTATTTCAGGGAAAATAGCCTACATTTAGAATGTGGAATTACGAATATACATATATTTTGAAAGCAATTCATGTTTGTATTGGAACTTCCTGATTTACTGATTTACTAGAACACTTTTATATCTTTAACTTTGTCAGGAGTTTCATCCAATTACAGTGATGACTATCCATACAGCTGGTCCATTCCACCCTTTCATCCTTCTACTGAAAAATACGAAAATGATAAGGTAAAGGTGATTTGTGGGATGCTAACAAAGAATGGTTGATAGATTTGATATAGAGCTGGGGGGAGGGGGGGAGCTTTTAATTGAATTAAACTTTAAATAATGTGGAACTTTGGTTTTCTAGACTGTTACTCTTAAACATAGCCTAAAAGAATCTATTTTACACTTACGCGCATACTACAGTAACATTGTGTGCTGGAGTCTGTAAATGTCAGAGCTAGGAGATCCAACCATGAGGGTACAGACAGCCTTGGTAATACTTCGTTCTTGCATTTACTGCTGAAAAATACAGGTTTTAACAACAGCATTTGTACCCATGACATGTTTCTCTTTATGTTCATTTAACAGCTTTCCCAAGCAACCTGCTGAGGCTGCCTTTCCTTGGCAACCATTTAGGCAAATTTATCTTTCTTCACTGACCATAAATGGCTGGCACTTGCTCAGAAATAAATGAATCAGTAGTAGCTTTCAGGCAGCTATGGGATCAGAAGAATAAATAAATGCATGTGTATAGTGTAACCAAGTTGTATGTTCTTGTTAATAGGTCAGAGTCTCTATTCATTATAGAAGCGGTGTATTTTTCTGTGTTACTGCTTTTCATCTTTTGGCTACCTTTAGAAAAGATTCTGCTTTTCTTTAGACATGAGAATTGTTGTGTATTTTATGTATTCATCAGCTCCTGAAACTTTCTGCCTCAGTCATCAAGCTAGTTGGTGCTTTCAGTGTTCATAGAAGTCATGAAATTCGTTTCTGTGTATGATCCGCAGAACCATTTATTGGCTAAAGGGTTGAGTAATGGGTTTATTTGATAATTACAGAACTAAAGATCATTTTGTTGCTTATACAGAATTTAAATTACATAACTTTTTTATTATTGTTGTTATTTATTTAAATAAAGACCTGCAGGGGAAAAGATGGAAGACTTTATGCCAACTTGGTGTGCCCAGTAGATGTGACAGAAATGCCCGGTGGTACTCTGCCTGATATTCAATCCACTGAAGAGGCCATACGTTTACTGAATGTTATGAAAACCAAGAAGCAAAAATTCTTCCTGGCTGTTGGTTACCATAAGCCACATATCCCTTTGAGGTACCCACAGGTGAGAAACCTGAAGCCTATGGTGAATGGAACTTAGAAAAGATGCTTTGTTACTGTTTTGTTTTTTTTTTTCTGGAAAGACAACTGAAAATCAACCTTTACACAGTGTAATTTTAGCAGCTGGCTGTGTTGAATTTCGGGATGTTTAATGAGAGAGTTGTGACC
Organism: Coturnix japonica; assembly: GCF_054131305.1. Taxonomy (NCBI): domain Eukaryota; kingdom Metazoa; phylum Chordata; class Aves; order Galliformes; family Phasianidae; genus Coturnix; species Coturnix japonica. The sequence goes on from NC_140666.1 coordinate 25,291,310, forward strand.
TGTCAGATAAAATTTGGACGCTTATCACCTTAATAGTGTGACAGTTATTGCGTGGAGATACTGTTTGTCATGATGAAGCAGGTTGTAGAAAGGCCTTCTCACTTCTCCATATGAGCCAGTAGTGGAAGTCCTACTCATATCAGAGGTAGCAATGTTGGGCCTTATATTTAAGTGTGATTTTGAGACTTGGGAGACTACTGGAAAGGTATGATACCAGTTACTAACTCACAATTTTTGGGGAATTTGTTGGGATTAAGTAGCATAGCAATATCACCTTTTTACACTTGGGGGTGGGTGAAGTCTTATAAACTAACTGTAAGAATATTAAGGAAGGGTCATGCAAGGAGAAATGGTTAATGCTTTGCAATGCAACTTTACAGTAGACCTTAGAGTTGAGGACAGTCTTTGTGTGCTTGTGTTGCAAAGGAATTCCTGAAGTTGTACCCCCTGGAAAACATCACTTTAGCCCCAGATCCCTGGGTGCCTGAGAAACTACCTCCTGTGGCATACAACCCTTGGATGGATATCAGACAGAGAGATGATGTGAAAGCATTGAATGTTACTTTCCCTTACGAACCACTTCCAGATGACTTCCAGGTAAGCTGTCAATACAGTGAAGTCAAACTTCATTAATATACTCAAATACAAGGGAACAAAAGGCTGCTTTTAGCTGTTCTGAGATATTAATCTTTTTTCTTCCTTCCTTTTCTTAACTTGCAGAGGCTGATTCGTCAGAGCTACTATGCAGCAGTTTCTTACCTGGATGTGCAGGTTGGCCTGCTCTTGAATGCTTTAGATGATGTAGGACTCTCAAATAGCACAATAGTAGTTTTTACTGCTGATCATGGTAAGTGTCTAAATCTGCCTCCAGTTCACTGCTAGTAAATTCTTAATTGCATGACTCAGTGCTGGAGTATTAATCGAGAGTGTGTTTGTACATCAGTACAGCAGAGCTGCTGTACCTTGTACATCTGGCTAGTCTGTCCTTGCTTAATGGACTGACATGGAGTTCTTTGGCCGTGGTTCTGTTCCTCTGCAGGCACCTCTGTCTTTAATCAGGTTGAGGGTTGGCTATGAGTAATAGCCCTCTTTGCAGTTTGTAAAGGGCATCTGCTACAGTGGGCAAGCTTTCTCATTAACCACTAGAATGTTGGGGGTTCTTTTTGCTTTTGGGGTTTTTTTTTGGCGTACTTTTTGTACAGAAGAAGCTCTAGATGTACGTCCTGACTTGCCAATCTGCATCTCAGTCTGTAGACTGCAGTTAACTAAACAGGTGGTGTTTCCAGTACCATGGCAGCGAAGTGAGACAAAAAATTTTGCTAATAATGAAGTTAGTGATCAGTCTGCCCAGGAAGGAAGTCACGTTGGTATCTTTTCCTAGAGGAAGAAGAAAGCTAAAGAGATTTGACCTCTGTTTCATTCAGAGTAACATCCTGATAGGGCAATCTGGCTTAGATGGCTGTCTTCGCTCCAAGGGATATTCAGTTACCGTATAACAGGAGTATTGGAGAACTTGCAGCTGCACAAAACTTACACTAGTGCTTTGTGGATTCAGTGTGGAGATTCATGCAGGTGCAATGACAAACCCCAGCTTCTCTTTTATGCTGTTTTAATACTGATTTCCTAATTCTAATCTAGGTTAATGGAAGTAGGGACAGGTGTAATTGTTCCCTTGATATGAGTATATCAAGTTGCAAGATTTACATGGCTGTTGAAATAGTTTTCCTATTGGAAAAATCTTGTTATGTTTAAACATATATAGGTTATTTGCATTTTAATATAACCTTGATAAGAGTAATGGCCTCAACAGCCAAAGTCACTTTACAGTGAAAAAGAAATGACTTCTAAATTACAAGTCTGTATCTGTTGTGAATTACACTCTCTGTCATTTAGGATGGTCCCTGGGAGAACATGGTGAATGGGCAAAGTACAGCAATTTTGATGTTGCTACCCAAGTGCCACTGATGTTTTATGTACCAGGAATGACAACTTCGTCTGCTAGGCAAGGAGGGAGAGTCTTCCCCTACCTTGATCCATTTAGCCATATTTTAGGCTTGGGACCACAAGGTAAGTTTTTGGCTCTGTTTGTTTGCACTGAATATACTTAAAAAACAGTGATAATGCAATGCTTCACATATGAGCAGCTTCTCATTGTTAGTGAGTGTGCGTTTGTACTAATAGGGAACAGAATGATGAAGGGAATGTTCCTTGTGTGGACACAGACTTTTACTATGGTAAAGTAGTAACTCAGTAGGTGCCTGCATTAATACAGCAGGTAATTTAGGCATCTATGCTACACAAGAATGAAACAATACTCAGCCTCCCTTTTGTAGCGGCAGCTGCTTTGAAACAGTAATAAGTAGGCATTCTCTATGTAGCACTGTTTTGATAAAAGCAGTCATGTTAAACAATTGACACTGTAATTTGCTTTGTCTTTCTGAAGTTTTTTTCTCAAAGCAATGAATATCATTGTCTTGAAGAATCTGCACATTTGAGAACTGTAAGTTCAAAAGTTTCTTCTCACTCAAGTATCTGTAGCGGAGCATCCTCAGAGCAAACTGCCACACCTTGATTATGTTGTTCCACAAATCTATTACAGGGCACTATCAATAAAATACCAGTTTAATTATGTAAGTTCCAGATATGTACCAATTTCTGTTAAATCATCATGTTCAGTAATGTGTATTTTGGTGTTTCTTCCAGGACAAAGCACAAAAATGGTAGAGCTCGTCTCTCTGTTTTCAACACTTGCTGAACTTGCTGGCTTGCAGGTTCCTCCTGCGTGCCCAGATGCTTCGTTTCATGTTGCACTGTGTACTGAGGGGGCAAGCATTGTCCGGTATTTTAAGTCCTCTGAACAGAAGGTACCGATGAAGGAGGATGGTTGTAATGACACTGACAAGTGTTACAGTGAAGAACCTATTGCATTCAGCCAATATCCCCGGCCTGCAGATACTCCGCAGTGGGACTCTGACAAGCCGAAACTAAAAGACATCAGAATCATGGGCTATTCCATGCGTACAATTGACTACAGATATACTGTATGGGTTCAGTTTAATCCTGAGAACTTCAGTGCTAACTTTGAGGATATCCATGCAGGAGAGTTGTACATGATGGAGACTGATCCAAACCAGGATAATAACATCTATAACAATACCTTGCATCGTCATCTTTACCAAAAAATGATTGACTTCCTGAAGCATTAAGCATCAGGAACTTTGTATGGAGCACTTCCTTTGTTTTTGGTATGGCACCTTTCTGCTGTGCAGAAAGCACGTGGACAGAATTAAAATCCCATTTGTATAAAAACACCAGCTGATGTGTTTCTTGTGTTACAACTCTTACTGCACTATAATAGGCAGTGAAATCACTTCTGCAGTTGTGTTGCTTGTTTAAAAGTCTTTTGAAAAGATCACATGCAGACCCATACTGTGAAACAACTTCATGATTTTCAGTGTAGTAGTGACTGAAAAAGCATTCATCACCTGTGCTGCAGCTGCTGTGGAAGGTGGAAAAAGACAAACTTCTGTACTTGGCAGGTTAGGCAGAGAATTTGTGCTAGTCACAGAATCACAGAATGACCTGTGTTGGAAGGGACCTCGAGGATCATGAAGCTCCAACTCCCCTGCCTGGCAGGGCCAGTAAGCAAGTCCTATCTGCTTTACCCTGAGGCCTGGAGCTAGAGTAATCAAGGCGCCATTTGGTAGCAGTGAGGAACTGAGGTGTCTGCTGTCATCAGCCTGAAATAGAACAGACTAGAACTTCAAGGGAAATCTTAAGTGTTCCGTTCAAAAATGTTAAACTTTAATTTTGAACAGAATTACTCCTCCTTTACCTTATGGGAGAGGGTCTGAATTTTCATAATGTGTGTGAATGATTTTGTTACTAAAATGCTAAGCAAGACTGAGGGGTTAATGTAACACCACAAAGCTCTCCTGTGTTTAGTGAGGATCAGTCCAGTGAGGTCCCACAGGTGGGATCAGATGGAAACCTTTAGCTATTGTAGCTTGCTGGTGTCTGTTTGTTGAACTGCTTGCCACACTTGTGAGCTGCCATGTCCTATCACTTCTTCAGTGAATGGATGCTTGGATGTTTGTTTTCTAAAATGCTAAATGGGTTTGGCAATCTTTATTTGGACAAAGGCAGCTAAAAACCATTCAGATTTAAGTTCTCTTGTTTAGCAACACAAGATGTGAAACAATAGTTGTCTAATACTGTGCTGGCAAGTATATTTCTGTGTGGCCAAATGATTTGAGGTCAGCATGATTGGGAGCTTGTAGCTGAAAAATGCTTTGGCTGCGTACTGTATCTAAATCCTGTCTGTCATTCATGATCACTGCCACGAGGAGCACTGCTCTACCACGATGGCAGTAGGATTTGTTGTTCCATCAGCCTGCTGGATTTCTGTAATTCCATCTTGCTGATTGAGGCTTTCAGCATATCAAAATCTGTGCCTTAGCAGATAAGACCTTGTTCTGAATGCTAACTCTTGCTTGCCTTCCTCAATGAACTGTTCTCCCAATTCCTACAGAAAGAAAAAGCCAGCTGTTACATGTCTTCCTCAGATAAATTAACTTTAATATCCTAGAGAAGCCACAGACATAACTTTATTTCATTAAAATCCAGAGAGTCATAGAATCACAAGGTTGGAAAGGACCTATAAGATCATCTAGCCCAACCATCCTCCCATTACTACATGACAGTCTTGCTCCTAATTAATGTAGAGATATCCTCTATGAGTCTGATTCCCTGTTAGAAGACAGAAGTTAGTGCCCTAAACTCAATTAGAAGAATGTATTTCTTATTGAACTTGTCATTTGTTTTACTCAGCTTGAGATGCTCTGTGTTCTGCAGCATTATTAATCCAGATGAAAACATATGCTTCCTTCACTTATGCATGTATACTTCGATCCTCAGTTGGTGTGAAATACTGCAGCTGCATGTAGCAGATCCAGTGTAGCTACTCCAATTTCACACTGACTGAGGATGTGTTTTATTGATAGTGGTGCCAGGCTAAGATTTGGAGCCTGCAGATAGAGCTAATTATGTCTCTTGACATTCTTACCTTCAAAAGCAAGTCAGATATTGGGGAAGGTTTGTTTTGTTTTGTTTTGGAATGTATTGGAGCATTAAGGATTAATTTAAGTCTCCAATATGCTAGGTCAGTAACAATGCACATTTAAAACTGCACCAGCAAATCGATATTGGCTTAGAATTGGTTGCCTAAGCATTGCTTTGTTCTGTAAAAATACTTCTGAGGGGACTTAATCTACACGCTGTAGTTTTAGGAACCTATTTGCATGACAGCGTTCTTGTACGTACTGCTGTCTGTAGCTTCCATCACTTCAGGCAATTTGATTTTTCAAGTGGAGATAAAAGGTGATGAGTACCTTTTTTCTTTTTTCTTTTTTCTTTTTTCTTTTTTTCCCCCCTCAGGTCTCAATATTAGAATGGAAAAGCCATCCTTGACCTTCCTTAATCAAAATCTACTAATGTTTTTAGGGGACATGAAACAGGATTGTCTTTGACAGCTAGTGAATCAAGACACATATCCACATGCTCAGAGCAAGGACATTGTTGAATAATTGCACAAGTCAATGAGCAGGACTGCAGTCCACCTAGCAAGCAATTTCCTTCTGCCTGCTGCTGTTTGAGGCTTAACATTTGAGGCATAGCGGTGAAAAATCTTTGCTCTTAGAAGCACTGTGTGAGTTACATTTGTTGTGGAATTTTGTGTGAGGAAATAGAAAAGCAGCAGAAGCAAAGGTAGGAGATGTGTTTCTTAAATCAAAATACTGCTTCCATTGGAGAGCTGCACTCAGGGTTTTGCTAGGCTGAGCGGCCTCTGCTGTAGAGCAAAAGAACTTAACAGGAGCAATAATAATAAAGTGCTTTTGTGATCAGTGCTCTCTCTAGAGGGAAGGCGGATGCAAGCCAAGCATCAGGAAACAAAGAAGATACCGGTGCTGACCCTATTTCTCTGGCTGGCATCAGAACAGCTGGAAGAACAGCATGATGCTGCATCAGCAGGAATTGTTACCTGCGGTATGTGTATGGAGAGATTCCACTGGAGACCCCAGAGTAGCTGTTGTAAGCACTTGGCACGAAGCAGAGTCAATAAACAGGCCTCTGTTAATAGGTTAATGTACAGGGAGCAATTAAGTGATGGATTTGAAAACTTACTCCTTAAGCAGCCATACCTCAGTCAGTCATAACTCTGAAGTTTCTACTATGTAGCTGCACAATGTTCTAAATTCAAAGTCACCATGTCCAAACTAATGGGAATCATTTAACAATTAAGAAGACTGTGTATTTGTGTGTATTTTGTAATATTCAAGTAGAATGTTTACGACTTGCTGTCTGCAAATGTAGGGTTTGGGTCTAATTTCCAGCATGCTGTGCATGCTGGAGTGTATGGAAATGTTGTTGCGTCATACTGCGCTGTGCAACAGATTGGGATGCTCCCTTTGGCCTGTGTTTTGCACTTGCTGGGGGAAGTAGGTTATATTTGAATTAATAGCTGTCTGTGGGAGTTGCAAATGTTTCTGTGTTCTGAGACAGGCAAAGGCAGCTGAATGTCACAGTTATTGGTCAGATGCTGACTAATTATTCACTGTTGCATGTTAATTATATATCAGTGACTTGCTGCTACCTTCTGCTGATCAAGTGGAGTCCCCTGCTGGAGTGAGTGTTCCACAGCATGGTGGAAAGGATGTAGACATGATGCCTCTAATCAGGATATTTCCTAATTCTTAGAGTTAGCGTGTATTTTCTCTGATTGGGAGCAATGTCACCATTGGCAAAATGGCTGTAGTATCATGATCAAGATCCAGCTTTTATAGGGCACTGCAGTCAGCTTATGTTTCATCTCTTTAGGTTAGAGACAGTCTCAGACTAAACTTGGGAAGTGCCTAGTGGTGGCAGCTGAGATCCTTAGATGAATATGGATATTCCTCTCCAACTGGGCATTGAGCATTTAAATGTGAAACATTACATAAAGAATCAAATGACCCTCTTGGTAAATAGGTTTTCTGCAGACCACTTTGCTCTTCACATTGAAAATTTCCAACCAAGTTGAATTGTCTGTGTCAAAACTTTTCATTCCTCTGACTGACTTCCTAGCTAATGAAGATCTGCATGGGTAGATCTTGACTCCAGTATTCTCTGCCCACATGTGCAAATCTCCTTTTTGGAGTCTGTGGCAGATCTGCTTCTGAAAGGAGATCGACTACTAGCATTGAGATCCACCATATGAAGTAGCAAAGAGTTGTTTGCCCTTTCATTAACACCCGATCCAATGCTGAGCAGCAGTGTGTGACAGTCCCAATATGAGCTATAATGGAGCTTTGAGTAAGCAAGAGAAAATGATAGAGTTTGATATTTCTGTATGTGCAGTTGGACATGGAGTGGGGATAACAGCCAAACTTAAGCAGCAGAGAGGAAGAAAAACAGTGAGATATAAGAAACAGTGACATTATATATAAAGTAATGGTCTGAAGGATTAGAATCCAGCAAGAAAAATAGAACATAATTCTAGAAAGAGCAGGATTCAGAAGGGAAATGTTGTATCTGTCTGGTTTTAGGCATAGCAGAATTAATTGGCTACTGGTAGGTACTCAGATCTTCTTGTTTCTGATATAATTTATTTTTGTATATCAATATCAAAATATTGTCACTTAGAAAGTAATGGCAAATCCCAGTGAGTGCAGCTTCTTATCTGGCACCATTAAAAAATTGACGTTAGTAGCATTGAAGATTTTATGCCTGTTCTGTTTTCAGTGCTCAAGAACAGTGATACCTGTGCCCATCTCTCAGCCGGAATAAGCAGAGAGGGGCAGTCAGAGATTATTCCTATGTTACAGAACAAGGACACCAGTCTGGAGAGCTGAAATTTTTTAACTCAAGGTCAGTTAAGCTGCAAACAGATGTGGAAGGACACTGAATTCTGTATCCAGTGCTTTTAACCCAAGGCTGTTTATGCTTTTCTAAAGCTTTCTGAAGGTGGTCTACAAATAACATGAAGTAGTCTGTAATAGAGGACACACTACAATAAAGAACAGTTGCCCAGCTGTAAAACCCAATACTAATTTTTCTCCAATAAACATGGCAGTGAGGTTTTTTTTTTTTTTTACATTTTCCATCCAATCTAGGAAGCAAAAATGTGTTGTGTTCTTACACTAAATCTCTCCCACCAATGTATTACAGACCCTCCATCTGCTTGTCTACACTTTGCATTGTGACTTTGGGCTGTCTCATGACCACAGCTGAGAGGAGGCAAAAGTCCTTTAACCTTCTGCTTCATTGTTTGGATTTTGTATTAATGCTTCAGATGTTATCTGCCTACATGGGAGAGGCCAGAGCCTGTATTTCCAGAGCTCCTCGACTAGAGGTCAGCAACGCATCGGGTAACATGTGAGAGAGAGAACAGTGAGCTGTGGGACATCAGCTACTGCTAGACATATTTTGTTTTACACTTAGAATTAAGAATTCTGTTTAATCATCGTCAGCTGTACATTGCTGGGATATGCGAGCCAGAGTACTGGAATGCTTCCATCATCTTTTTATTTTACATTATTATTTATATTATGTTATACTGAAAGTAGTGCTTCCAAGTTTTAAACAAGAAAAAATCGTTGTCCTTTTGATATGTTTTTACGTGGTAAGTTGCCCACTTCCATAAAGCATGTGCTAAAAAAAAAGCCCAGACAACAAGAGTGGTTTTGCAGAGGTGCTTTAATGCTGCCTTAGTATCTATAATGCCTGAAGTTGCATTGGTGTTTTCTTTGCACAGCGCTGAGCAATTTGCTTGTAAGACGATCGGTGTGTGAGGCACTGAGGGGGTTAAAACAACTTCAGGGTGTATAAAGTAATCAGTTATTAATATAAAAAAGATTTAGGGATGCTCATAGGTAAAATAGGTATCTATTTTTCAATTTATTTTTAAAATAATTCTTACTGTTCCTATATTTAATCATTTTTTTTCTTTTTTCTTTTCTTTTTTTTTTTTCTTTTCTTTTCTTCTTTTTGCTGATCTGTTCCTGCTCAGTGATAGAGGAGCTGGTTATCCATACAATTAGAAAACAACTTATAGAGCAACTCTTTCTTTTCCAGACTCATTCCTTTAGCGGATATCTCAAATTGCCCTGTTATTTTAGTAGCGAGTTGTTCAGATATATACTCTGAATCATCCCTCTATACAAGAGAGCACAAAAGATTCTGTTTGTATTCTCTGAGTGTATCCTATCCTGAAAATACTCAGTTCCTTTATCATGACTAATGCTATTACTGAGTGGTTTTGCTGAGACATTTAGTTCAGCTGTGTTCATGACCATGATTAGTGCATTTGTCTCCAGTTAAAATGCTGATTCTTATTTCAATGCTGCACTCCTAAGAGCTGAGCTCTAATTCTTCATGAGGGAGAAACTGCTGTTTCCCAACATTCTTGTCTCAGCTAAGCTGGTGCTTTTCTGTGTGAAGAAACCTGGGACAAGACACATCAATAGTATTACACTAGGGCTGCTTCCTTCCCTCCCACTGGTTTTGCATTTGAAAGCTACTTTGGGATTTATGCAACAAGGAGTGAGAGCGGGACCAGATTTAGGACTCCTGAAATGTGAAACACCAACAATTGTAATGAATGGTGCAATTCTAATGAGTAATATCAGATTGAGAGATGCAAGCCATTTCTTACTTCAAGCTGAAAACCTCTTTGAAGTAGGAGTAAAGGTGGTTGTAGTGTTCAGCACGAATTTTATGTGAGCCTGGATCAGAACTGAATAAAAGAGAGAATTTCAGATCAATTTTGCAGTTTGGCTATGAGTGTTTTGTGTTTTTTTCTTCTCCTTCCCAGTCCCTTTAGCTTCAGGAGAAGCATAAGAATAAAACAAAGTACATAGACTTATTTATGTTTTCCCAATGCAGGTTAGTTGCTATCTGTCTAGCGCAAGTTCCTAGGAGGCAGTCACTGATTGCTTTTATAAGGCCACTCACTGCAGGCAGCTTGTAGGTCTGGCATCTCTGTTTTTGAGCTTGCACATAAAGTAAACTGCTCATTTTGAGCCTGCCAGTTCCTGAAGGAAATGCTGACAGGCCATCACCATCCGCTATACCCTGTCATTCAGTCAGCTTTAAAATGGAAACTCAGGCCTGTGGGTTAAATGGAACTTCATTGTATTTGATCACTGAATGACAAGGGAAGAAGAAAATGTAATATTTTAACCTCTTTATTAAAGTAAATCAAGTCATGTGCTGGTGTGACTGCATGAAGGCCACTGGGATTAGCAGACTTGGATTTGCTTCACTCAAAGGGCAAAGATAGTAGTTTAAATGGTGCCATGTGGATTCCTTACTACAAGTTCACTGTTCCAAATTTCCAGTTCTCAGTTGGGTCTAGAGACCCTAACTGGCCAAGGCTTAGTAATGCAAGGCATTGTAAGGGGAAGGTTTTTTAATGGCTGATCTGACTGCCAGTAACTGGGATGCTCCCACCTTTCTGCTGCTGTTTGGCTGCCTGGCTCTGTCCTTGCCCTTCTGATGAGAGCCATTTCAACTTGCAAAACTGACAAAAGTTTGTCTTGTCTTTCTACTGATCTCATTCACCAGAGGAGTGCCAGAGTAAGAAGTGTGTGAGCTATGATGGCTTTAGTCTTGCAAACCTAGCACCTACACAAAGATGGATGAAAGTAATGCAGTTACTGGTCCCTTTCCTAGCAATGTGTCTGAACTTTTCAGGTGGTTTTGTAAGCAGAGAGAGGCAGTAGTGTGATTAGGGATTACACATTATATGTTGTTCTGGGGGGAGAAGATGGCAGTCTGGCCTGATTCCAGAAGATGGTGACTGTTAGGTGAGAACTGGATGAGGTAAGCTCAAATCACAAATGAATAATAAAGCCAAGGGAATCTGATACATTCACTTCACAGACTGGGCAAGCGGTAGTCCTATTATTGTCTTATCTTTGTAGAGTTATTTTTGTTATTGTTTGTAGCTTGTGTAAACGGGCTTGCTGCCAATGAGAAAGTAAAGAGGAAAACTCTGCCTGTGACAATTCTCATACATCTGCTGTATTTATAAATATTTTATGTTATTAATAATAAATACCAGCTTTATATATAAAGTCTACTTTTATAGGCTATGGTAGGAAAGCTATCTGGTCTGTAAGTTTATGAATTATCTTAAGGAATTTTGTGCTTATAGCATATTGACTTCAGTAGGGAGTTCTGCTTAAAACCTGGTGGCACAATAGGTAACTGTATTCCTTGGGAAAGCAGGTGAAGGCATTTATATGCCCACTGCCAGTCTTTCAGCTTCAGATAAGCTTTGGAGAAGGAAATTGATGGGCTTTCTAGGTATGTTCTCACATGAAAGGTGAAGTTGCTAAGTACAATTACTGACCCACTGTGTTGAGATGTTGGAAAGTTACCAGTCCTCACATATAGAATTTCTTTCATCTCTCCAGAATCCCTTGGGGCTTTAAAACTAGGCACAGGGTCATAACTTAAATGGACTCTAAGGAATTGCAGTGACTCATCAAAGCTTTACCAAAGAAGGCCCATCATTGTAACACTGTACAAATACAAAGGTCTTTTCCTGTTTCCTAATGTGTGCTGGAAAACATTTCTAACCCCATTGGTGGCCCTTGTATTTCAGTGGGACTTCTTTGAGAAGGAAGGGTTATTCACTTTATCTGAAGGATAACATGATCAATCTAAATGGTAGCTGCAATCCCAGAGAACAGCCAGGAGCACAGCAAGTAGTTGATTGTATTTAGCAGAGCTCTCCAGGTCTCTTGAGGAGAGCTAAGCTGCTCTCTAGCAGGTGAATGCTAGGAAGCGGTAAGTATCTGGAACAGTTATTACCTTCCCCTAACCAAACTCTGACTGGCAAGCTGAGCTTAATACTTCTAAAATTAATAGCAAAAATGCAGCAGCCTACTGATTAGCTCTTAGACACAAACCAGATACCTGAGATTCAGTGTATGAAATCTTAACCCCTGAGGCTATTGGCCCATTCTTTTTTACTCTTTCAAATAACCTTGCCTCTCATAAACCTGTTGCTCATTTAAACCAAACTTTCAGCTTGCATCAGAAATTACTTCCAGCATTAGATATGAAACATTCTGCAATACGTTATAAAACGAGGGCTAGATTCACTGCTTAAATTAAGAAAGGCAGTTTGCTTCAAACAGATTATTTATTGCTACCTTCATGCTGTATATTTATTGTGAGGATATTGTCACATTTCCTTCAGTTTTGAAAATGTAAGTTGGATTTTCTCTTTCAGGTTGCCATCTGGTGTATTGCAAACAGTCTCGGAGAGTAAGAGGCCATCTGTTAATACTTTTTCAGGAAGCTTTTTATAGAGCAGTGAAGTGGCAAATCTCAAAAACACGTTGTAATGACTTACAAGATCTTGGGTATGTGTACAAGTAAAGGCTGACATTTTATTCTTATTAACGATATAGTTATCGAGCTGGGAAGAAAAGGAAGAGAAGAAAGAGAAGAAAGAGAACTTGCACGCAAATGCACATGCATTTTAATGGCTCTATTCCATGTATTACTTTTCTTATTTTTACATAAAATATAAAGTAAGCTTCTGAAGCTTGATTTGGTTTGCACTCATGTACTTCAGTAAGACTGATTGCTCATTTGAGAAACAGTTTCCTTCTTTAACTACTAATAAAACTCAAGTGGTCCCAGGATTTTGCCTAATAACGCTGAAAATGAATGTGGCTTGTGTTACTGTAGCATGCAATTTTTACATTTCCAGTTGTTACTATTCATAAGAGACCATCCTGCAGGACATCTGAAATGTGGAAGGTCTGCTTTGAGTGCCAGCAACCTCATGCTTGATATCTGGTGTATTCCTACAGCAGAAAGTTAGTTCCTCAGTCAGCTCCACAAGTACAGAGATCTTCAACCCAAATTTGATGCGCTCATTCCACCATAAATGGTAACAGTAGAGAACACAGCTGACAAAAGTGCTGCCTCTTCAACCTCTTAAGTACTTTGAGTACTGTGGAATGAAACAAATCAGGAAGGAGCTAGATAAGGGTCACCAATTGAGTGAGTGCTTTGAAGCTGATGAGGAGCACTACAGTAGTTAGCTTTACCATGTGCCTGCCTGTGGGTTTGGCAGTAGTGCCTTGGATTTTAATGCCCACAGCTGTGTTGTGCAAGGGACAAAACAAGTACATCCTTATCAGGGGCTGTGCTACTGGTCGAGGTTCAAAAACCAAATTGTGCTGTTGACTTGAACAGTCATTCTATTTTATGGTAAATAGAAGACCCGAGGAAGAGGAGAGGTGACCTTTTGGTGGTTATCCATTAGGCCTCTGGTACCTATTGGAGTGGGTGCTGGGTTTCCCAACCAACCTGATGGCTTTCCATGATGTAGTAATGGCATTCATGGACAAAGGGATGGCAACCTATGTCATTTACCTGGATTTGTGCAAGGCCTTTGACATAGGGCCCTTGGCAGCCTGGTCTAGTATTAAATGTGGAGGTTGGTGGCCCCCCTGTGGTGGGGGGGGGTTTGAAGCTTCATGGTCTTTGAGGTCCCTTCCAACCTGGGCCATTCTGTGATTCCCAGGTGCCCCTCCAGCTTTTTACACTGAGCTGCTTTTCTTCCACTTGTGCTGACTGCCCTGTTTTGTGGTACAGCACAAGCACAGAGTGCTAGGCTTTGTGCCTCTATATGGAGGGCTGAGGTTTGTCTTAGATCTCCTCTCACCTCTGTGAGAGGATACTTGCTTCTTCCAGCATCAGGCCCTCCAAAAGCACTCAGAGAAGCGCTGTGTTATTGGTATCTCACTAAGCCTGACATGCTGAGGGAAATAGCCAAGTGCTGACTATCTACACTCCTGACTGCTGTAGGTTTGCTCCTACAGAAAGATGTGATGAGGTGCATTTTCTTGAGTGCTAATACATATTCTCGGTGAGTGCTGCTTTCCATTTTGTCAGTGTGTTATCTGAAATGGCCTAGTCAGGCATGTTTTTCTGTATTTTAATGCTGTATTAATTCTCTCTGCTTTGTCTTCTGCAGCTACAAGATGTAATTCGTGATGTTTTGGAGCCTCCCTCTTTAGAACCAGTGCTGCTTCAGTGAAGACTAATAGCAAATTGTTTTCTCTTCAGTGGTTCAGAATTTGATAGTGGGACATCAAAAATACTGGTCAGGTATCACTGATAATAGATGCCAGCACTGCTACACATCAAGGTCACGGAAACCTGTTGTAAAGGCTCCTCAGACTGGCATTGTGCTTTCAGATTAGCATCATTTAAACAAAACTATATGCCTTTAAAAGCAAAGACAGCATGAATATTATCATAAAATTAAACACATAAGCCAGCAAGAGAATCTGGAGCCTATCTGTTGGAAGTGTTTTAAAAGCAGCACAGAACAGAGTGAACATAGCTTTGTTTAGTATAATGGGATTCAGCTTTGCCTAATGGGATCTAGCAGTAGTCAAACTATCTTCTAAAAGACCTGCTTAAAAGAAAAAACAAACCCAAAAAGCAACAAAAAACATAAAGAAGAACACACACACAGACACAAAACTATTCAAAATGATATCTAAAGGCTCTATATTCTCTATTTTTAATTGAAGGAACTAGCAAAGAATTTTTATCTCATGCCTATATTTTTAATGGGAAAGGAGTTAAAAATGAATGGTAAAAATCGGAGGGGATTATTTTCTTGACCAAAAAAGTATAATGTCATCTACAGTTTTTCTTACAAGGTATAGGTTTTTCCCTCATCTAATACCCATGTGATGTTTTTATAATTAATTACTAAGGCAACAGAAAAATAGTCATAATTGTATTATCACATTATTTGATAATGCCATTAGAAAGATCAGGGATTGATGAGTCCAGTAAGGACAGGACAAATAGCAGATCTGCTTTTCTTTCCTATAAAACAAGCTTCTGTAGTCTTGGCTGGCAGCTGCTCTGGGCTCCAGCATCTTTCTTTCTTTGTTAAGCTTGTGAATCTGTTGTGAGATCATTAAGTTAAGTGTCAGTGTGAAGATGCATATTGTCTTTCATTCATTCTGTATCTTTTAAGCCAGGTCAGCACATGGGCAAAAAAAAAATCTTGAAAATGGGAATCATGAAAATGACCCTCCACAGAGGGAGGTGGGAGGCAAGTTGTTGAGGCCAGGCTCTTCTCAGTGGTGTGTAGCAATAGGACAAGGAATAGTGGTCTAAAACTTGAATGTAGGATGTTCTGTTCCAACATTCAGAAGAACTTTTTTATGATAAGAGTAACAGAGCACTGGAACGGGCTACTCGGAGAGGTGGTGAAGTCTCCTTCTCTGTAGATATTCAAGACCTGTCTGGATGCCTGCCTGTGCAACCTGTTGTAGTGAACCTGCTTTAGCACTGAAGTTGGACTTGATCTCTTGATATCCCTTCCAATCCCTGTTATTCTGGGATTCTGTGAACATCTGTCCTTGTGGTCTTTCATAGTATCGGTCCTGGGTTGTGGTTTGTCTTGTGTTTCTGTGCTTCAGGTCTGCTAGCAGGCACTGCTGACTAACCCACTGACTGTAATGTCAGCGTTGGCTTTGAGTCATCACTCAGCTCCTTGGGGATGTTCAGCTTGTACCTGAACACCGATGGCAAGAGCCAAGTGGGGCTCAGAGCTTGGGCACATAGCCCAGATGCAACACAGCTTCATGGCAGCACGGAAAGTCTTCACATACTCTCAGCTTTTCTTCCTTTAAAAAAAAAAAAAAAAAAAAAAAAAAGAAAGTATAAATCACTTATTTGTTTGTATTCCCTTAGCAAAAAAGAAGTGCCATCTATCCATCTATCTTACCTGAAGTGTGATTTCTGTTAGAGCCTTTAGCCTCTCTGGCCTTTTGAGTATTTTAATTGCAGGGGTTAAGAGTCTGTAAATGTAATGTGCTTGCAGAGAGGAGGAATAATTTAAACACTGCTCACATTCCAGCCTCCACAGTAGGGATGGGTATTTTGTTTGGAGGATTTTTTTCTTTATCTCAACTGCTGTACCATTTGGCAATTCAGAGCTTTTGCATGCTTCACAAACACCATCTGTTACAACCCAAGACACAAATACTGCAAGTGATTAGTAATATAAGCCAGTGTTGCAGCTGTATGTGGTGTGGAAACCTGATAGTACTAGAACTTCCTTTGTAAGCCTGACATGCTGAATAGCGCATTTGTGGTTTGTCTAAGCCTTTGCATTCATCAATTAAAGATTAACTTTCTACTGCTATGGAGACATGTTAGATTTAAAATTAAAAAAAAAAAAGTCTGAAGAAAACAAGTGTTTTCTTATGGAAAATGTTGTTGGAGCAAGTAAACATCTAGGGCAGATGGAGCCCCTCACAGAGAACTGTTTTCAATCCTACATCCTAATGCATTATTAGAAGAATCTTTGGTTTGAAATCCTCTATGCATTCTTACCTGTATTCTTCCTGAAGTCATCAAACACTGAAAATATACATACAACAGAGATGGTTCAGATGTTCTAGCAATGGTCAAATTAAAATAGATATTGACATATTGCTCCTGTTATTCAGTATGTGTTCACACTGACATCTCCCCAAGTTCCAGGACTGTTTTTCCTGTCTGTCCTCTTCTGGGCAGTGAACTGTCCAGGACTCCCAGGGCCAGAGGAAAGCAATGAGACTTCCCAGCCCTGTGAGCAAAGATGGTGTCCTGCTCCTGGAATCACTGAGATCTGACCAGTGCCTGCCTTCCTTATGGGCTCAATTGCAAAAGAGGCAGCTGACATTTCATCAATATAGCATTCCTTCTGGTGATTTGATAAGTCATATTTAAATAACTGCAGCACACTGCAGAGCCCTAAGCAGGCTCCTGTTCATGCCCTGCTAGTTGCCATTTACTGTGTATGATGAAGTGTAGGACCATAGGATTGTGAGTGGCTGTGATTAAAAGGACTGAATTTACTAGAGATTGAATATTTGCCCTTCATGTTTGATTTCTCATTTACAGAGACCTACTCCTGTAAACTTACAGATTTCTCTTTTAATACCTAATAATAATCAGTTCTCCACTATAATAAAACTGTGGCTGTTTAATGTATCATTTGTGATTCTGTTTTGACAAATCTCTCAGCAGTTCAGAAAACTCTTTGCTATAAGAAAATAGATATCCTGCTGGCTCAATGGCAAAGAAATGCTTTTTGTCCTTTGAAAAATGTGGCAGCCCTGTAGATTGGTCAGTGTTACTTATCTGAATAGCACTATTATAGAGCAGAAAAGGGCACTTTGTTGGACCAAAGAGCACTGAAGGGTACTGAAGTCTGTAGGGCAAGGTTATCAAGGCTTTGCTTTTGTAGTGTTTTCTTTTTCTCTTTGGAAGGTCATCTTACATATCGTACTCATCTTCCTTAAGTGCATTGCATTGTCCTTATTACTGCAATAGCTTTTTTAGTTACAATATTCTGACAAGACGTTTTGCAGTGACACAACTACATTAACCAGGTACATCAGGATCTGTGTATATGACAGCTGATTATTTTGTTTTGTCACTCACATAATGAACCTTCTACCCATATAGAATAAAATATTTATCTGGAATGCAGGCTGAAGCAAGCGCTGGAGTCTGGAGGAGGAAAAAGCAGGCTGCCTGCTGTGAATAATTGCTGTAATCTCATTGTCCTTTGCAAAGTTGTTAATTAAAACCTTTAACTAAGCAGACTGTGCTTGCAGGAGTCCTGCAGAAGTCAGGTTGCTGTGCTCTTGTGCATCTGCTGACTTGTGGTGCATTTAGCATATGTAATACAAAGTTCCCTGAGTTTCATCTTCAGAGAAATGATATATTACTGAGGATGTCTTGTAATGCTCTCCCCCTTCTCTCCCTGCACTTCAGGGAGAGAACACCTGAAGGAGGTTGGTGCCTGAGCTGGTAAACCAGTGAAGAGAGATTGAGCAATTTCTATCATCAGTACTGGCACATAAGCCACCCATGTATGTGGGGTCCTGGCTTATTTGTGGGTGCTCCCTGGAGCTTTCTCTACAAAGAGCAAGTGGTGTGAATTTTGTGTATTTTGCTTACAAGTTCTAATTGTTATTTAGTACTTATTTCTGTAGTAACCAGAAGATCCATTCAGGGTTTTTGACCATTCCTGGTAGACAGCAGTATAAGTAATGTAAGGAAGTAGTATTTTGGGTGACAGGATCTGAACAAAAAACAGCCTTTGATGTCAATTTCTTTGTAGACATTATTAGGAAGGATAATTTTGAAAAACTGAATGGATGAGGTTTTAAGTTGTTTCATGGTGTGGGGGGACAGAATGAGAGGAAGGAAATAAAGTCCTGATTTTTAAAAGTAGCAAATGAAGAAGTTTGGTGCCAAAGACTGATTGGAGACAAGAACTGACATCATGGGAGCAGATGGGAGGAAATGGGATGTGTCAGTAAATCATGAACAGCCTTGAAACTCAAAGCAAACAACCCATAAATAATGGAAGGGAAGCCCAAAGAAAAAGGGGAAAGCAGCAACATATGATCACAGGGAATGAGCTAGGAAAAAAAAAGGTGTTTGCAGCATCATTTGGGAGGGAATGGTATTGGAGAAAGATTGCATTGGAAAGGGCAGAGGGAAGAATGTTGATGTGACTGGAGGATGGAACAGAGCTTGTGCAAAAAAGCAGAACCAAATATATTATGCAGACAAAACTGGTGAAATGGAGTTGTGGAGACTGAAAAGGAATGGATGAACAGGTGAAGAAGCAAGCAGTCAGTTGGGGAACTTCTGAGCAGGGAGATGAAATACACTAATACTAGGTGCACCGAGACATAGGGAATAGGAGGAGAATGAGATTAGATCCTGGGCAATTATATTTGTTAGCAGAATCCAAGTAGTTTCTATGTCTGATAGGAGAGGAAGAAGAAAACAACACAAGGAAGGGTAAAGGATGAGAAATGTTCATAAGTCTTGTGTCCACAAGGAAAGGCTTCCCTGGCTGTCAGACTTCCCACATCTTTTATGTCCTTGAACCTTTAAATGGAGACTGGGGTAGCAATATTCCTCCCACTGTAACAGAAAGCAAGCCAGAAATCACCTCATGAGCCTTTGATGTGTACAAGTCTACAGGGCTGAATGACATGCACCTCAGAGTCTGGAAGGAACTGGCTGGTGTAGTTGCCATCCTGCTCCATCGTATTTGAAAACTGATGGCTGTCAGGCAAAGTCTCTGGTGACCAGTGTCATGGTTTAATAATTTTGTAATTTTGCTATCAGTATTCCACATCATAACATCATATAAAGCATGAATAATTTTACTGAATCATTCGGACATTGCTGCCCGAATAAGGAACATTGTTGTAAAGGTGCGCCATGTAGATGCTCATGTGCCTAAAAGTAAGGCTACTGAAGAACATAAAAATAACCATCAGGTTGATCAAGCTGCCAAAATTGAGGTGGCTCAAATAGACTTGGACTGGCAGAACAAGGGTGAATTATTCCTAGCTCGGTGGGCCCATGAGACTTCAGGTCATCAAGGAAGGGATGCAACATATAAGTGGGCCAGAGACCGAGGGGTGGACTTAACTATGGACGCTATTGCTCAGGTTATTCATGACTGTGAAACATGCGCCATAATTAAACAAGCCAAGAGGATGAAACCTTTTTTGGGGGAAGGGCGATGGCAAAAGTATAAATATGGAGAGGCATGGCAGGTTGATTATATCACCTTGCCACAATCTCGCAATGGTAAGCGTTATGTACTCACCATGGTGGAGGCAACCACTGGGTGGCTTGAAACATATGCAGTACCCCATGCTACCACCCGAAACACCATATTAGGGTTGGAAAAGCAAATCCTGTGGCGGCATGGCACTCCGGAAAGAATTGAATCAGATAATGGGACCCATTTCAAAAATTCTCTTGTAACTACTTGGGCCAAAAATCACGGCATTGAGTGGATTTACCATATTCCCTATCATGCACCAGCTTCTGGTAAGATTGAACGATTCAATGGGTTGTTGAAAACTTGTTACAAGTCACCTTCTGTTCTGTTCCTCCCCGAGTTTCCACAGCTGGGCAAACGCCAAGACAGCAACAAGAGAGTGTGTGTGGCAAAATGGCGTTTTATTAAAGCAAGCACACCCTTATATAACCTTTGGCACAGAACTTACTAGAAAGTGGGCAAGGCTAATCCTACCCTTACATCATGAATATTGACTAAGGAGGTGGGACCTCTCGTGTCACAACCTGCAGCCCCACCTTTCGCCTAATACACTACATCTCCCCCTCCTTATGCTAAAAACCTTTAACCCGTTACAATATGCAACATGTTAACAACCCCACTTAACTCTTCTTTCTTCTCTCCTCTTAAAGTCTTTCATATACCCTTTGCTGTTCCATCTTCTCATCGAAAATTCCCGTCACCATACGACGCATACATCCCTGCAGGCATTGCATAATACATGGTACGCAGATTAGCAGTGCAAGAAGAACAATAAGCCCTACTACCAATACTTTTAACAACTGCTTGAACCAAGGTCCGATGTTCCCAAATAGGCTTCCAAGCCAGTCTCCAAACGGATCGTCCACGATGCCGATCTTCCTGGTATGATCTTGTAACCATGCCAGCTTCTTATGTAACGACTCACTGTGGTCACTCAAATTGAAACAACACATTCCTTCAACATCTTGGCATCTGTGTCCTTGTGCTAAAAGCAAAAAATCTATAGCTGCTCTATTTTGAAGCACAGCATGTCTAATGCTCTCTACATCTATAAGCAAATCTGAAAGTAGCTGAGTGGTAACATTAGCCTGTTTAACAGTCCAACAGGCCAATCTCTCGATTTCTTTTAAAGCGTGTGCAGCAGCCACCCTGGGAGCAAAGAAAGAAGCAAAGACTCTAGCTGTGGGTCCCCATAACCTTACGTTGTCCCCGCAGTCAGGCTCCAGAGCATGCATATCCCTTTTGGCTCGCAAATGATTAAATGCCTTATAGATCTCAAAGATACTTGAGGATAGGATGGTCAATTTCCCCAGATAGCAAGGACCTCCTATTGGGTTCTTAGGAATCCCTTGCCAAGCACGATCCCCACAAATAAGAAATATCCCTGGTGGTAAGGCTTTTGCTGTATCATTGTTCCAAAGTTTTCCCATGAACGAAAATGATCCTTTGGGGATAGGGAAAACACAACAACCTGTGTTGAATGCCATATCTTCACAGTCAACCTTTCGGACGGACCCATCCGTCCTGCTAATATTAACAATCTCACCTACTGAGATGTTTATAGGACAATCCCCAGAACGATAAGGCACTGATCCGTTAGGGTAAAACCCACAATATCCTCCATCAATATCAAAGGTCTCATCATCACGGGGATACACAAGGGTATACGGGACGGTTTGATTAATTTTCGGGTCCCAGTAGAGGCCCTCTGGACCAAGAAGTTGCTGCCTAGTCAGAGATAACCTTTTCATTGAGCCAAAGATCATGAACCCAGGGGACAACCATTGTGAGCTATTCTTGTCCCAAGTATCATTTTGTACCATTTGTGAGCAAAGTAAATCCAACTGCTGGGGCTCCTCGGGAAGAGTGATGTTTAACCTACAAATAGTACAAGCCATTTTCCTTCTGAGATAGTATATGGAATCGTTTCCCAGCCACCTCCAAGTTCTTTCTAGTCCATTGCAGAACCGCGAACAGCCCCTCTTTTTCCCAAGGTAACCCTTAAACGCAGAGTCATCCCATTCTGGGACCCCTATAAGGCATGTTTGAAAGGGTGACATAGCTGACTGTAATGCAAGACAAAACTCTGAAGTCCTTGTATGATTAGCCTACGTAACCCAAAGATTTCCTGGTTGCTTAAGCAGATGGATACCCCCCACTGGCGACCAAAATAAACACACAATGCACACAAACATCAACATAGTGACTCTCGTAGACAGCAAGGGTTGCTTATTGGGGCTCTCATGTTCCTTCTTCTTCAGTATCCACCAAGGAGTTCTCCTGTTTTTTTTCTGTTCTGAATTCTCCGGTCTCTTCAGCCGCCCAATCAGCAAGTCCTACGGAAAAATACTCAGCTCTTGTTACTTCCTTAGCCTTCCTGTTTTGTGTAGCCAATTCTGGTTTAACTTGACGTGAGGGTACCTACTGAACATCCCCAGTCTCATTATTTTTAACCGCTGCAAAACCTCTGCCCCATACCAATATTGTCCAACCTGACTCCCAAGATCCACTATCAGTTTTAATTTTTACCGGTGGGCCCTGCTGAATAATAACCGAAGGGCGTTGTGCTCTGACTGGAGGGCATTGTGCTCGGACTGGAGAGCGTTTTGCTTGGACTGGAGGGTGTCGAGTTTGGATTGCATACTCTTATTCTTGGCCCTGACACTCTCTCTCTCAACCTCAAAATCTTCCCTCTCAGGAATGGTATTGAATAAGGCCCAATAAGCATTAGCTAGGCCCCAAGTCATTTGTGCCTCCTTAGATCTGCCTGAGCCACAACATTCCTGGCTCAAATATGCAGTCAAACTCTCAGGATTCTTTAAGTGTTCAGGAGTAAAGCTCCATGACACTAAAGATGTTTGTCTTTTAAAAGTCTCTCCAAAGTCTCTTCACACTCCCTGCCACTCAGTATTCTCTGGTTCTAGGGAAGACTTCCTCTTGATGTAACAAATGTAATAAATCCAAGAACCAATAAGTAAAAAAGTCAACAGTAAGTTCAGGGAGATTGACACGATTGACAGTGTGGTCCACTGGGCCAACTGGTCATTCAAAGGCTGCTTAAAGGATGCAAAGAAAAAAAGAGGAGCACGCTCAAAAATCACCATTTCTGTACTATTAGTTGCATTAGTTGCTCCCTCAGGAGCTGCATGCAGATACCAAGTAAGCGTTGCTAACCTTGCTTTCAATACACTATGCATTCCCATAACTTCATAGGAAAAAATGGCTAGCTTAAACATGGTCCAATATGTTTGGAGCATCATAAAAGAGGAACTAATGACATGCAGTCCCTTGTAAAACAAATTTACTAGAGAAAACTTTTTTTTTTTTTTTTTTTTTTTTTCTTCAATAGAGAGAATAAGAAGTAAAAAAGCAAAGCTCAGCAATGTTTACAAAATATCCCGGAGTATTGGCAGTCCGACTGGACTTTCAAGGTCAAGCTCGCAGGTGCAGAATCGCAAACCTAAGATAGCTCCTTAACAGAAAAAAAAAAAGCTCTGTTAAAAGCTAAAAGAGCAACAGAAGAAAACACAGAAAAACAGCAACTCAATCTGCCCACATTCTCCACCAAAATATGTCACGGTTTAAACAAAAAATCCACCTGTGTCCGTGACAGGGGCTGTGGGCCCCGCAGAGGCCCTAGGCCGAAAGGAAAAAAAGTTAATTAGGAAAAGAAAACAGCGGCAATGATCTAAGGAGGCGCACTTATTTACTAAATACTATATCGAAATACAGGATAACACAATATAATACAATATAATTGAAAATTGAGCTAACGAATCAAGCAAAATAGGAGAGATAGAATGAGCAGGTGATCCTTGACAGCCAACACGGCTTCACCAAGGGAAGATGTCATGATTTTGTAATTTTGTAATTTTGCTATCAGTATTCCACATCATAACATCATGTAAAGCATGGATACTTCTATTGAATGTGCAGTCCACAGAAGAAGACTACATATCCCAGAGAACAACACGGGTAGTGATAAGTCACGGGACCAGGACGCTATATAATCTTGTTCCCAGGCTGGAGTGCCCTCCTTCTTCTCTTGAACTTCTTGGAGAGTGGGAAGCGTTCCAGCCGAGTCGCCTAGAGTTCACAGTAGGCCTCTCGGTTTTCGGGGACTCTCTCTCTCTATTTCGTTAGATTTGTTAGCCTCAATTATATTATATTGTGTTATCTTGTATTTCAATATCATATTTAGTAAAATAAGTTTTTCCTCCTTAGATTGCCTCTGTTTTTATCGCATTCCCCTTTTCCCCCTCCTTCCCGGGCCCCGGGGTGGGGGCCCTAGGGGTGGCTTCCCCTGTCACGGGCATAGGTAAATCTAAGTAACCCATGACAGAAGATCATGCCAGACCAATCTGATGGACTTCTGTGATAGAGTGATGGTGGACAAAGGAGGGGCAAAGTGGTTCATCTAGCTGGACTTCTTCAAGACCTTTGACGTGGTACTGGAGAAAGATAGATTTGAAGGTTGAACTTTTCAGTGGATAAAGAATTAGCTGGATGGTCATATCCAGAGGGCTGTGGTCAATGGACCTATGTACAAGTGGAGGACATTCATGAGTGATGCCCCACCAGGGAACATGTCTTGGGAACAGTGCTCATCAACATCTTTCTCAGTGACACACGCACTGGGATCAAGGATACTCTCAAGAAGTTTACTGATGACACCAAGCTAAGCGGTGCAGTTGATACAATAGGAGGAAGGGATTCTGTCCAAAGAGACCTGGACAGGCTTGAAAAGTAGGCACATGTGAATTTAATGAGATTCAGCATGGACTGGGGCAGTCCCAGGTATGTATACAGACTAGGAGAAGAACTTCTTGATAGCAGCTGTGTGGAGGAAAAACACACAGGGAACTGAGCTGAGGGAACAGCCTGCCCACAGGAGGGGGGTGGGTGGGCTTTAAGGAGGAGACAGCCCTGAGCACAGGTGGCTTGACAGCATAGATGTTGTCATCATTGAAAGTTAAGGTGAAAGAGTCAACACTCAGGGAAGAAGGCTGATGAGAAGTTGAATCCATGATAGACAGTAGCAATATTGAGGAGATGAGAAAGCAGAACTCACTGTTTACTAGAATGGAATATAACTCTGCTGCTTGATTAACTTAATCAGGTCGGTTATTTTAAGTTAGAACACGCTTCTTAGTTTTTGGCAGTGCCTTAAATATAGGACTGAAAAAACTCAACAAATATGTGTAACTGAAAATGATCTCCCACTGTCCTAGGCAGATGATTTGTACTTATTTGATGAATAAATGAGTAAAGCATGAGTTGCAATGCTGAGCTGAGTGATTGTGGGGGGCAAGGGCTCTCACAGTGTTCGCCCCCAGCCAGCATCTGCCCTGGGCCCTTCTCAGCTCACACTGTGCTGTGTCCGAGGCCTGGGAAGGTGATCAGCACTGAGCAAGAGTGCAATTTAATGCTTCCCAGGCAGTTGACCTGCCCCCAAGCAAATTGCAGCTCCCTGATTTTCTGAGCCAGTCAGGTCACTTGATCCTTCTTTTCTCCCGTCTATCTGAAGCAAAATCACTGCTCGGAGGGGAATCCATGCTTCCACCAGCAGAGGTTGCTGCTGTTCTCTTCACCTCCTCTTAGTGAGTTAGCCTGTCATGTCAAGCGTTTAGCTGAAAGCAGTGGGAATTGTGAAGCTTTAACATTTCCCAGACTGTAGTCTGCCACATTAACAAATCTTTCACTTTTCAGAAGATGATAGTGTCAATCACAGTGACAGGCTGAAAGGCACCATTCATTGTTAATTAATTATTAGCTGTCAACTCAAAGACTTTGTTGAACTAAGAACATTCAAGCAGATTGTGAATTTCCTCCTTTTTAAACTTTGTTTAAAGGACACTAAATACCCTTAATTATCAAAGTCAGTTGAAATCCTTTCATACCTCCTTTATTCTGCAGGTGACTGCTTCAGGTGCAATATTAATTATGAATAGAAAGAAGATTCTGTAACTCCTTATTGCTGGTTTATGTTTTCATAATGGCTGAACTAAAAAGGAAGTTACCTTTCTTTGCTTCATTAACAGCCTGTGACTCCTTGGCAGCCTTTGAGATCTGCTGGTTTGAGAAAACAAATGGAAGAAGGCATCTCTTGTTTCTGGAGAAGAACTGAGGGCCATACAGCTGGAAACAGGGCCGTGGCTTTGCCTGCCTCCACCAGGTAAATCACTGGATTTCCTTTGTTGGAATGGTTCAGTTTCAGTCCTCATGTCTGTAAAGCTTTGACCACAGCAATGAGGGATAGCTAACCAATTGGGCTCCCTGCAGGTAGGAATGAACTCATTCCTTAGAAAAAGGTACAGTCTGATTTCCTAGCTGTTGCAAGCACACCTAGCCACCACTGTGGAGCTTGCTGTTATGAGATTCTTGCAGTCAGAAGCGAGGTGCCTGTATGGATGCTTTCTGGTCTTGGAGCAATGAGAGCCCAGCTCAGCAAGGCATCCTGTACACACTAGCACTTGCAGAACATGTCTGCAAGCTTGAAAACACTGGCCGGCACACTTCCATTTGGGCTTGCTGAATACAAAGGGGTCCAAAAATACTTACCTACCTCATAGGAGCGCTCTGATACTTAATTAATGTGTATGGGTAAAATGCTTTGAGATCCTCAGGTCATAATGATACTTAGCACTTTATATCTTCAAAGCCCCATACCCAATGTGAAGGAACTAATCCCAAACTAATTAGGCAAAAGGCACTATAAAAGTGCCAAGTGTTGTTATTTGCCTTAAAGTATTATTATTTAATCACAAATTGCCTCAAAGTGAAGTGTGACTGCATGAGATTAGAGACATAGTAATTAAGGCCTTGATTTAATATTTTAAAATTATTCAGCTCACTTCAATGCAGCCCTTGAAATCTTTTTTTTTCATTCTTTCCCAAATACCCAGCACACATTTTAATTTTTATAAACACTGCATCCTCATCGCTTAATAGGCTTTCCCTCTTCTCTCAGTTGTGTGCCCTCAGGATGTTGCAGTGCTGAGGGAAGATAGAGTTTGGTGAACGAGGATTTGGCCAAGTTGGAACACAGCAGACTGTGCGTGTGAATGTGCGAATTAAATATGACAAGAAGGAAATGTGTAAATAGTCTTGCTTGCATGTGTGGTAGATATATTTATGTATGTGCTGTGTAAGTTCTACAATGCAAAAACATCTATGAAAGCATCTGTCACCCTGCATTACTTATTCTGCCTTTGAGATACAAGCTGCTGCAGTCCTCCTTAAAGATGACATTTCTTTGCATGTCAGAGAGCAGCTGTAGTTGTATTCTTTTGGGAAGCTATGAATTCTGCTAAATAGACTGGTGGAATTCACCCCTCTCTATAGAATCCCAGTTCAAGGGCTCCTTCTCCCCTAGGTAAACCTACTTTGAAGTGGATGTGAAGACCTGAATGCAGGGCTAAATTTAGTCCACAGAGAATTGTGGTGGATCTAAGAGAAATCTATAGATGGTTATTGACTACATTTGCTCTTCTTTCTGGAACAGTAGAAGAAATTATTACCGTACCAGCTTGTGTAACCTGACTGACCTTGGTGGAGATAATCCCCAGTCTTCTAGTGCTGTGAGAAGAGATTATTACTACCAGTGAGGTTGAGTAAACATGTTTATGGTGTAGGAAAACTTCACTGGGGCAGGAAGCAATGTGGAAACACTTTAGTGGGTAGCACACACTTTGGTGGCACACAGTCAAAATGGATTATGAAGGAGAGCCCTGAAAACCAGAGTGGCTGCTGAAAGGATATCAGCTATCACCAGCTCAGCACCTGACTTGTATGTGTACGATATCAGGAAACCTGCTGAGGAGTCAGAATCGTGGCATTGCCACATCAAAAAAATACTGAGGCAAGTGACATTAATGTCTTCTCTCTGCTCACACACCTTGAGGAAAGATGAGGTGAAATGAAGTGCTGACCTAAAATACAAGAGCCCCTGAGGATGTAGGTTCTATCAAAATGTCATCTAGATAAATAAGGACCCAAACTCCGGGTATCTTAAGTAGCTATGCTATTGATTAAAGAATCATGATTAATGAGTATAGGGCTATGAATTAGATCAATACCATCAACCTTAAAAGTCAATCTCCTGCGCCAGCTTGAACAGACACACTAAAAAAGCACACTCTTGAGAGCCACAAATCCTAGGGCTGATGGTGGCTTTGAGACTTTACGTTTTTCTCTGCCATTTCCTATTCTTTCTTCCCCTTTGTTTACATTAATAAGGTTTAAAGAATTTGTAGAAGAGATGTTTATGCCAGCAAATATTTAGTAGTTCAAAAATTAAGTAAGACCACCAGTCTCCAATATCTGGGCTTTCCAGTAGCTGAGGATAGCTGTAGGAAATCACTGTGCCAAATTTAGAGCTTTTTCCGTGACAATCATTGTACTAAAAGTAAGGGGCCAAATCCTCAGCTGTGGCGGGGCAGGTATTGTCACTCTTAGAGGTTAGTTTACACCTGCAAAAAGGAAACCCTAAAACTTAATTTCCAAGGATATATGTATGTTATTTTTACCTCATTATGAGGACGAGACTTTCATCAGTGTATCTGTACTGGAACAGGACTCAATTAGCACAAACATTACCCACAATTTGTTAAAGGTCTATTTTTATGAGACAATTTTTGGACAGTTTCTTATAAATGAGCAGGTGAACAACCTATTCCTGACTGCTTGTAGCCATTGCTGTGAAAGCTTATCTTGAGATGCCATTAAGATGCTTTTCCAAGACTAGTATAAGAACATCTATGCTGATAAAATGTACATACGTTGACTTTAATAGAGTGCTTTCTGCTACCTGACATCTTGGGATGAAATTAGCCCCCTGTGCAGATATCTGGCACTTGTGCATCACTTGAGTCTTCTTTTGAGCTATTAATTGAGATTGAAATGATACCTAGCTCTTCTTCTGGCTTTCTTTACAGAAGTGAATTTCTTGCTGAGTAGTAGCTCTTAAAGCAGAAAGCTCCTCCTCCCCACCAGAATCCTCATCTTCACCTTCAGAATGCTGATGCTCCCACCTGACATGAGGAGACAGGCTCTCAAACTGCTGGAGAGCTATGGTCATAGGGATTGCTGGGAGCAAGCTGTCATTTATGACCATTTATAGAGGGCAATATACTCAGCAAGTGTCAGTGCATAGAAAAAAGAGATTTAGTGTCTACTCAAGAGAGTTTCAGTTCCTTTTGCTCATAAGAGTGACAGTGGTTCAAAAAGATTAGTGGGGCACCAGTACTTCAATTCACTTTTGATATTTACAGGATTATTTTCATGGCAGAAATTTATATCAGAAAAGGGAAAAGCTAAAGAAATATTTACAGTGTTGGAAAGATCCTAAGACAGAATTGTAGTGATCTAAATATATATATATATATTTTAAATGGACTCAATTACAAGTGCTAAATGAAGATCATAATGAGATACCCAATGTCTTGCCAAGTGAATTTAATCACTTTCTGATCCCAACAGCCACACTATTCAAGTCTTTCCTGGCATAATTAAACAAGTGACAATGAGGATGCTATTCTGAGATGTGGTAATGAGATGCTGTGGGGCCTGAATTTAGCTGAAGGGGATTTCTTATTAAATATTTATCGTATGTGCAGCTTCTTCAGTGGCTAGAAATACAGAAAAGGAAATTTAGCCAAATAGCACCTCTTTTCTGAAATGAATCTGTGAGAAACTGAAGCACTATGGTCACTTGGTTTTCGGCTGACTATAATTTTTAGCCTGCAGCTGCATTCAACAACAATAAAAATCATAGTTTATGTAGGGGGAAAATAAATTGGAGGAAGGAAGTTAGAATGCAGGAAAATAAAAATGGAAATGGGATGAAAAGGAAATAGGAATGTGACAAACCAATTAGGGAGAGTACAAATGATAAAAGTCAACAGGAATTAACTAATGATTGGCTGAAGAATACTGAAAGACTAGAAGGCTTAAGGAAGAAGGAAATAATTGGATAACAGGGATGATGGTATCAGCCAGTGAACTAAAAAATGAGTCTCAAGTGTAGTGAACAAGTAATTCTTGATCCAGAGAGAAATGAAGTATACTTTCATCGTGTTACTTCAGACTCTATGGGAGATATGGAAGGCATGGCTAAGCTATGCTAAGCCAAAACTGTAGATGAAATGTTCTGTGAAAGTCCCAGGGGTTTATAATACATACAAACTAAAGAGTCTTACTGTAGAAGTGGGTTATTTAGGCTACAAAAGTGATGTGGAACTGCCAAATTTTTGGCTTTCCTAGCAAATTCAGACTTGCAGCATTCTATGCCTTGCCTGTTACCCTGAAAAGACAGACATCTTATGGAAAATTATCTCCAAAAAAAGTTGGTAGAAATGCACAAGAAAACCTAATATTACATCAACACCACAGAAGCAAAGGAGTGTCTTCAGATACATTCCAGCCACTGAAGTTGGCAGCAGGTGACACTCACAGAATGTGGAATGCCTTGGTATGTATAGACTCAGGGCATATCATGTGGTTCCTCCCCAGGAAGCAGCCTTTCTTTTACCTGGTGACCCTAAAGCACAGATTCCTGATTTAGACTTAGCAGGCTGTTGGTTTGTTTTTTTTTTTTCCTGAGTCAGAGCTCAATAGCTGAGAAGGGGTTTGAATATCAGATCTTCTAATCTTTTGGTCATATTCTGTACTATCTTATGAGTACCCTTATGATAAAGAAAAAAGTAAAAGTAGGATGGAGTTAATTCCTCTTAGCCCAGTAGGACCAAAAATTTGGTTGGATAGTGTGCTAGGGGTTTCCTTTAAATGCATCTGGTGCAGGAGGGGATGTGTTAACAAATGTCTTCTTATTCCAGGCCGGAATGTGCAGGGGCAGCAGGTCCTAGGGCTTAACAGAGCAGCACAGGTGTAGGGGATCTTCAGGATGTCAAGGCAGACTCTGCAGAGTTGTCCAGGCTGTAATGCTGGAAAAGCAGTCTTCCATCGCTGTTCTCCTGCCCTGTTGGCCCTCAAGATTTACCTCAAGTACAAGATCTGCTGTTCCACCCATCCTTTGGCAAAGTGCACTGGATGTTCTCTCCACCCTCCATAATACTTGACGTGGTTTTGAAAAGCAGATGAGTGACTGAACAGTGATTGGGAACCTGGAAAGTACTGGCTGCCATGTACAAACTCTAACCTTCCACTCTTTCCTTCCTCACTTGTTGCTCCAGCAAGTTGGGATCAGTGATTCTCCTCCCCCAGTGTCTGAATGATGTCCCTGTGGTACTTTGGAATCCCATGGAGAAAGCACTATTTAAATAATAATTCCTGTCATACCTGCTAAATGGTGCTTGTAATTTTAAAAGTTTTTTGGCAATAAGATCATATTAACTTGATGAGAAAGCTTTTTTTTTTTTCTTTTTTTTTTTTTTAATTTTCTTGAAAAGTACTAGGAAAGCTGTGAGACAGGAGGTGCAATTAATTATCTCGCTTGGATTAAAAGCTCCTCTATTTGATCTCTTATTACTTGATTTCCCACAGAATTGCTTGTAACATGCATTCCCACTTAATAGCTCATTAGCACTCCAGTGTGGTATTTGTAAGGTGGTCAGGTTTGTGTATAATAAAGCAGTTGCTGGTGAGCAGTGAATGGCTTCAGCCATAATTAATTAATTAAATGTGCGTAAAACACGGTTCATTAGCAGGGCGTGTGACAATTTCATGGTGTCCAGTGCTGTCCCTCTAATTGTGTAATGGGAGCGATGCTCCAGCAGCATTGGTTCGTTAGTTTCCAGCTTCTGGTAGTGCTGTTTAGGTAAAAGACGTCTGATTTCCAAGGCTTGTTCTGCTGACCTGGTAGTGCTGGAAGGAATAGTTTACGGTAACCAATCGAACAACATTCCTTACTGTTTTCACTTAAAACCCACACAATTAGAAATTATTACCATAGCTTAGCAGCGGTAGCAGAACATTTACTTGAGAAGCTGGAAATCTCAGTTTAACTGTAGTTCAAGCAATAACTATATTTTATACTCAATTATGCACTGTAACCCATTAGGGAAGTCTGTGGTTTCCTGATATAGACTTTTTTTTTGCTTTCTCTTTTACAGCAAGGTTACAACTGGCTACGAGGGTATCAGAAATTGTTATGATTGTACATCTCTTCTGCTGTACTACTGAACGTACCTATCTATTTGTGAGTTACTGAGACCTCTGTGGATGTGAAAGTGACAAAACTAGTTAAAGGAGGTGGGATGGGCCCTGTGGCAGAGAGCAGGGGAGAGAAGAGCAATGATCTTTGTTTCTGACAAACCTGCCGAGGCAAGGTGCAGGTTCTGCTGCTCACAGAGCTGTTCTATGAGCATGTTCCCATGTGCCATATCATTTTGTGGTTAGCAAAGTAGGTCAGTTTGATTGTTAATGTTTTCTGCTGCTGTGTTTCTCAGACAGGTTCCTGGAGAGCTTTGGTGCTCTGTGCACTGATACAAAAAGCCTACGGTAGAGAAGATGCTGATGGCTCTGGCTGTTGTTCAGAACTATGATGTTTTTGCAGTGTTACTGTCTTATTAGGCTGGTAGTTAATTAGCTGTCTCTTTTTGATGTTTGCTGTAATCTAAGAACACTTAGACGGTTCTCTGCTGGGTGTTTCAGAACTCATTACAGAAGTTATGATGGGATTAGAGAAGAGCAATATATGCATCCCGTTTCTGAAGGAGGTTACAATAGGGCTAGAGAAGCACAGCATAAATCCTGGGTCTGGTGCCTGCTGTGCAGCAATTTTCATTGTCAAAGGAATGACTCTTTTCAGGACTATTTTCTTTTTGGAGTTAGTATGATAAGTTCCCTATGCAAATGACCCTGCCTCGTTTTCTCCTGGCCGGGGGAACTCTCCTCCTGCTGCTTGAACTGTTTTTCTCTTCAAATTATGCAATAGTTTATGTCAGTGTGACTTTGACCCAGGCTCTTGAGTTGGATTGTCTGAGCTGGCACAGTAAACATTACCCAACATGTCACTGAGGCACCACAACATCCACAGTGTGTTTCTCTTTGTACCATACACCCACCAAGTCATCAAGGAGCAAGAGAATTAAAATCAGCAACTGTGCAGGAAATGACACTGAGACCAGTGCCTCCAGTTTGAAGAGTTATCTCTTTGCTCCAGTTCTGTTCTATCACCATAAGCCTGAACATGAGCTGGTAGTTACAGGACAAACAGAAATGTGCAAACTTGGTAACATGAGAATCCCTCACATGTCAGTTATGTGCTGTCAATTTCTTCAGAGTCATTAGTCCTCATTTCAGTGTTGCAAAGTCTTATCTTCCAAAGTTCTCCTATAACGTATTTCTTTCCAGGGGTAGGCAGTGAAGCTTGTTCTTTTTCTGAGAGGCCATTTCTAAGTTTCTCTTTGAGCAGAGGGTTCTTTAAAGAAGGAGATAATATTTCCCCATCCTCAAGCCTTCTTTCCCCCCATTATTACAATTTTTCTCAAAAACGTAGATTCTCCTAATACAGCAGAGACCGTTCCACAGCTCTGCCTTTAATGGAGTGAGCAGATTGCAGGAAGAATGCGGTGCTGCTCAGTAAATTTAATGACTTTATGAAGATAAATGTTTCCCTTCCAAAGCCCCTTCTTGTCAGAATACATTTAATACTGCCATTCCTTTGAGAACTAAATTCCTGTAGCACTTTGCAGCATATTAGCATGTTTTTCTCACCACATGAAATTGCACTTCAAGCAAGAAATAATAATGTTTCTGCATCCCCTTGTACATTTTTATTACTGCCAATGAATAGGAGTAAATTAACTATTATGGCTAACATTATTCACAGGGACAAATTCCTAACTCATTTTACAGAGAATAATAAATAACTGAATAAATAAGATGCCTTTAATTTCACATGTGAATTATCAAAGATTCCTCTGAGTAGGAGGAGTAGGGGCTCTACAAACAAATGCAGCTCTATAGAAGAAGTTAGATATGTGTCCACTTGTCTTTACTTTCTTTTATTCTTCAAGCATCCTAATGAATATCCTTGTAATTATGTGTGATTCCTGTGAAAACAGGTTATCTCTTGTCTGATTATTTGTTTCTGTGCGTGTTATCCGAATACTAATCTGGGAGATGAGCCACATTTTGTTGTTCGTTTCTTGGATTCTGCTGTGATTGATGGCAATTACCGTCTGGTTTACTTCATCTGCAGACCGCAGAGTTGCTTGCTCATGACAGAGCATCATTGTACCCTTTTGCAATGAGGGAATCTGAAGCTGAGAGGGACTGATGGTTTGTAATAGGGTACTCAACATATGAGATCACCCTATACTTTGGTAGGAGGACTTACTACAAAGAGGACTCTGTTTTTGGAAAGCAAAGGGATCAGTCTGTATTTCAAGCATGCTGAATGGTGTTTAACAAGGATTATCAAGGTAGATGTATGCTTCTGTGTTTACAAACATAAACGATTTCAAGGAAAATAAACCATTCACACATTTATAAATGGAAGAATGGGAACATTTGCCCGTGACATTTTTCAGTGAGGAAAGAAGTGCCATACATTTCTTCTTGTTTGAATTATTCAATCTGAGGCAATAAAATTTGCTGTGCCCAAACAATCAGAACATTTTACCATTCCTTGTGAGTTTTTTTTAATCATGCTTTGGCGTTGCTCAACTTTTTTCACCTTCTTTCCCATCTGTGCATGCATGCACACAGACATGCACTCATTTGGAGGGACCTTATAGCAGTCTTACAGCACCCGAAGGCGTCCTTTGGGTGCCGGGGTCTTGGATGGCCCACGTCGTGTCGCTGCTCTCCCGTAGCCGCTCGGGAACCGCTCAGGCACAGGGAGCTGGGGGGCCGCTGGGTGGCGTTCCGAGCCCACTCTGTGCCGCCTAAGGGCTGCGAGCTGCGGGGCATCGACACTGCCCTCCGCCTCCGCCACTCAGCGCTTGTTGACGTTTCTTCCCCTCCTCCGGTCCTCTGAAATAACTGTTGTAAATTAAACAGTTATTTCTCTTCCTCTGGTTTCAAAGCATCAAAGATGTATGCGAGCCCATTACCTTTGATGCTGATTTCCTGTTAGAATGCATGTTTTGGTGTTGCAACATCCTGAAAAAGTTTAATCTGAAGCAGAAGAACTGTAAAACGAAGAGAGCAATTATATGCAGCCCAGAGCGCCGAGCAGCTGAAATGACAACAAAGTTTCATCTGTTTATTAGGTTAGCTCTGTTTCGGATAAAATACTATTAGCAATTTATGAAGAGGGGAGCGGGACTTTGAAATTGAATATCTGTCAATTAGATCTGAAAATTTTCATACAAAGCGCTCTTAAAAGTCAAATGACATCTATTAAAATTCTGGATTTAGTCGACAACAAGATCAGGCTGTACTCTGGGTACACACTGAGGGAGAAACAGAATGTACATGGCAGCACCTTACCTGGGAGGAGTGGGAGGGTGTCTTGGTGTATACACAGAGGAAAAATGAGGAATTAAAGCAGCCTTGCTCTTTGCAAAGAGAATTACCATGTACAGATGCCTACAGTTGTCAAGGCAACTTTGCTTTTACTGATGCTCCAAACACGGGCTCAGTAATCACCCCTCCCCCCTTCCAAACAAGCAACCAAAACCAACAGGACAACACAAATAAAACAATGGGGATTTTGTGGGTTTTTTGGGGTTTTTTTGAGGTTGTTTTTACTTTTCAATAGAAAATGACCAAGTAAAAGTAGCTGAGAACTGGCTGACACTCCTTATGAGAGGAAATAATACTCCCTCCTGTAACTTATCCTGGGTAGGCAGTGATCAAGGTCTGGCGTTTAGCAGGGCAGATCAAGCAGTCTGCTTGGAGTAAGTAAAAGAAGAAAAAATAGATATTGATCATCTTTAATGTAAGAGCAAGTTCTGAGCTCTTTAGTTTCAATAACATTTCTTTGTTGTGTGTTTGTGCACCACTTTGTGATTGTGTGGTACCAGTCCACACACTGTGATAAGCCCCTAAAGACATCTTTCTTGAAGGTAAGCGTGGAGAAGAGCTCAAATGCTTCTGCTGACTGCAGTGAAGGGGAGGACAGGGCAGCTTGGGTGAATGGGATTTGCTGTTCTCTTTGCTGCAGTGCCTGACTTACTTGTCCTGAGGGGTGGCCTTTTCTGTTATATTGCATTTTCACCAGGCAATTGAATGCTGAAAGACTGACAGCACTATGATGCTGTATTTACTGGCACGTGGATCTTGCAGCAGTATTCTCACGGGACCCTTTGCTTTCCAGAGCAGAAACCACCTTTTTGGTATGTGTAGATGCATTCGTGTTTACAACATCCAGCAGATAGGGCACAGGGCATGTGATCAGTACCCCAAAGTTCTGCAGTGGTAACATCAGCAGTTTCTGTCTCCATACTGATGGGCCATGTGTATATACTTGAAATAATTTGCATGTCATGATATAATCTTCACTGAAGCTATTCTGGCTTTTCTTATTCCCTCACAGTAATACAGTCAATTATCCTTGTTTATGCTGATAATGCAAAAGGGAGAGCAAACTTGTACTTAAAGCCCAAGGTTCAGCTTCCTGACCTGGAGTACAGAAATATGAATAATTCCTTTTTTGCTCCGTCTTGCAGTACTTAAAATGAAAGCTCTGCAGGGCAGATGTTGTATCTTAGTGTGCGTCTATGTGGTACTTAGCATGTGCTCAGATCTCAACTGGGCCATCAAAGTGATGCTTTATCACCTGTAATGTCAAAGAACAGATGTAGCTCTGTTTTTTTCTGGTCTATAAGAAAGGCTTATATTCTGCCTGTGGTGTCACAGTCGAAAAGTTATTATAGAAAAACTGTTGTTCTGAGCAACTTAGCAAGATTTGTCCCAGTTCTTATTTTAAATGACAGTTTCTGTGTTTTCATATGTTTTGGTGATAGTATTATGTGCAATATAGGCATCTCCAGAACAAATTCCTTATGTTTTAATAGCAGTCCCCAAAACTCTTTGCTATATCTCACTCATGGAATTTGAATAGCAGAGACCAACAGACCACTCTGGGTAGAGACCATTACCCATCCCTCTGAGGTGAGGACTTCCTGTTCTGTATTTTATCGGATGACTGGCATAACGGATGTGGCCTGTGAGTGGATCCAAAATACTACTGTAATATGGTTTGGTGAATGGCAGTGGTGAGAATGTGACTAAGTTGAGAGTAGATCAAATAGTTCAGTGCTGGATTGTTGTAAAGATATAGACCAAGGATATTCTAATAGTGAAGGGTTGTGCTTGACAGAATAAGAAAACTGGCAGCTGTGATGTCACAGACTATGATGCAATGTATTAAGCAGTTCCAGGATACTACTGACATAGGGAGAATGTGTTATGTGTTGACAGTGAAAAGCCACAGATTATTTTGGTTGTAGAGACATTGATAAGCATAAGACTAAGTGTAGTATCATTTGAGGTCGAAGGGACACTTAAAGGCCATCTGGTCCAACTCCTTGCACTGAACAGGGACACCCACTGTTCCAGCAGGTGCTCAAAGCCTGTCCAGCCTGACCTTGGGTGTCTGCAGGGATGGGGTACCGCTGCCTCTCTGGGGAATTTGTGCCAGTGCATCACCACCCTCATCATAAAAAAGCTTCTTTTTTTTATATCCAATTTATATTTCCCCTGTTCTAGTTTGAAACCATTTCCCCTTGTTGTATCACAACAGACCCTGCTAAAGAATCTGTGCCCTTTTTTCTTCTGTTCTCCCATTACGTACTGAAATTCCACTCACAGATCTTCCTGGAACCTTCCCTTCTTTGGTCCAAACAGCCCCAGCTCTCTCAGCCTGTTTGCAGTAAGAAAGAAAATTCTGGCTTCAGGAAAGGATATATTATTTCCCACTGATATTCTCCTAGCTCTCTCAGGTCTGATCTGAAGGAAGTGCTTCTGTGATTGAAGATATGAGACCTTTGCCTCATAGTAAGCTGGAATTTCTTTCATAACCAATGGAAAGGGTGGTGTTTATAGGCTGTGATTTTTCTGATCTACCATAGATATCTACCTGAGGATGAGTTGAACGAGATAGCTATCTTTCCTTCTCTCTAGGAGCTGTAAAGCAATGCTAGACAAGTAGAACAGATGGAGAATTCCTCACAATAAATTTAAGTTTAGTTCCTTCCCCACTTCCTGTTAAAAAGCAAAGGTAAAAACATCCATCTAGAGTGGGGGGCAGTGCGACCATTGAGGCCAGTGCAGCCTGGATTTCTCCTAATGACTGAGCATTGTATGGATAGCACCACTTTGGAAGTGGAAGTTCCTAATAACTTGGTTGTCCAGAGACTGGACAAGAACAAGTGAAAAAGCATTTCTGAAATCTCTAGTTTGTCATCAGCATTGTCAGGAGTGAACTGTCTTTTGAAAGTCCAGCCTTAATAGAAAAGCTGAGTTATGCTAGCCAAGGGTCTACAAAGTTACAAAGCTATTGCTGTTTCAAAAGCCCTTGGTGGAAACCTAATAGCCAAAGGACTAATAATTTTTCCCTCCTGTGCCAAGGAGGGAAAAAAATTCCCAAAGCTCATACCTGAGTGCTTCTCAAGATTCTCATTGCCAGGTCAGTTTTTCTCTTAATATGACCCTTTGGTGTGGTTTTATTCTATGGTGTAACACAACGACCATTGGCACTTGTGTCAGACCTTCCTGGTTTGAATATGTCTGTGATAACTAGCTTAGAAAAACATTACAGTACAAAATGAAAGTTAAACTATGCTGGCATTTGCTACTATGTAAACACCAGTTGTTAGGAAATGATAAGCGTTACTGATATCCCAAAGTTATGTATTAGCGGGAACAATGTTATGCAAAATGTTAACATCTGTCAAGGCAATATAAACAATTACAAGTAACTTTCCTTTAATGATGCAATTAGACAATAACAAAAGATGCACTGTAAATTAACATGACACCACACCAGGTTTATGTATTTTAGGGAATGAATTTCAACGCAGCTAAGAAAACAAACAAAGTTTCCAGAGAATCTGTTTGGAAAATAAATAACTCCACTAAACCTTTACGTAGTAAAGTCTGGGAACTGAGATTGTTATTAAATCTGACCTTGATCAGATTTTTATTATGTCAGAAAAAATGGTTCTTAAGAGACAGAGTTGTCATGGGATTAGAGTACATCTACAGCAAGATGTTTCCATGGCAACAAATCAAACACCATTTCCTAAGTCTGCAGTCGTCTGCTTCAAAAGCATGAACTTAGCATTGAATAATTATAGAGAAAGCAGTAATGTTGTATAAAGAGAGGAGGGGGAAATAAATCAATCCGGAGGCAGTGATTTATTTTAAAATGCCAATTAACCCCATCAGTGTGATTGTTTGGAGCTTCTGTTGGTGGTGACAGGTCCCACGTAGGTATTTGGTTTTAAAAATTGAAAGCATAATTTTTTTGTCACACATAACCTTAAAAATGTGAAAGACGAATCATAATTCCACCAGAATTAATGAAGTCTGAAAGTTATGCATAAAAGCTGTAATAGAAATTCAGAGTTGTGTCAGAGACTCCAGGCGGCAGCAGCACATGATACTCTCTACCCGAATTCTTCTCGTGTTTGAAGGATCTGAAAACACACTTGATACGGTTACGTGTTTAGTCTCCTACAACCAATAAGCTATCTAAATTCATAGGCTCCAATGTCACACAGCTGTAATCTTGGTGGAAAGTTAACCCAGTGAGCACATCACCGCATGGGGAACTTGGGGAGTGAGTTAAGGCTATTTAGCTTATCGGTCTCTTTTCTGTTCTGTCATAATTGTACTATGAATGCAGTGTTCTTCTCCAGAAGCTGTGCCTTTTGAATGTATCTGTTGAGATTACACCTGTCTCTCTCTCTTAATTTTTCCCCTACAAAGTGGAATGTGCTTTTCCCCTCAGTTACCTGGAGGTTTGTTTCCTGGGTACATTCAGGACATGTTGCACCACTAGCTCAGCATTCAAGTTGTGTTCTGATACTGCACTTGATGAATGACCTTTTGTTAAAGGACACACATCTAGTGCAGAACCACAAACTTCAAGCACTGAGTGCAAATAGCCTATGCCTGTGTTATTCCTTCTTACTCTACAGAGTGGAGGTCGCAAGCAGGAGTGGTTTGGAAACCATAACTCTGAGGCTGAGTGGTGAGACAATGTCCCCACTGTTGCAACTGCTCACATTTAGCCACATCTTCTCTTCTCCAGCACAGTCTTGCTTGCAGAAAAAACCTAGAATGGGTCACTCTATTTGTTCTAGCTACTGATCATCTGATTAGTAATTGTTGGTGTCTCACTGTTAGGATGCAGACAGCTATAAGAGGTAGAAACATGATGACGGTGGCTTGTAGACTAAGGTAAGATATCTAGTGTCACAGAGTAACACTAAACTGCCCTCTCACTGTGAGATTAATCCTGGCAAAGGGTAAGGATTTCACACTGTAAGATATGATTTGAAGAGGAACTCATGTAGCCTTCAATTTTGTTACAGCTGCTGCTATCTCCTTTGCAGCTGTTTGATGGTTCAGCGTACCCCCCATCTCTCATTCAGCTACCCTTGCTCCTGGAGTGCTGCAATGAAATTTGTTGCTTGGTGTGATTCTGAATCAAAAGTCCTAGATTAGATCATCTGATAGAAATAAGGAGTGGGTGCTGCAAAAGTCACCTGGGATCAGCATTTCTTATCGTCTAGACTACCACTGGTATATCTAGGCAGGCAGAGGTATGTATGGGATGCAAAACAGCATTTACAAAAAGGTTTCTTCAAACCTTTGCAAGAAGTTCAGTATTAGACTGAATCTGAATTTGTACAGTATTAATTTTCCCACCTTGGAAGGATAACTTGGTGCTTTAAACCAGAAGCTGCATCATATTTTAATTCAAAAGATCAGTGGGGGCATTCCTGCAATTTTATAATCAGTGAATCACAATAAGGCAAATGCTACAGCTGAAATTTTAGCATAGATTGAAGTGATAAGAATCTTTCATTCCTTATACTTGCATAATTTAGAGCCATATAAAGTATATTAATATCGGAGGAAATGGGAAAATTGTTTGTTCCCTTAAGATGTAAGGAAAATGAGACTCTTTTTGTTCACAATGGGGAATTATTAGCAAAGATGGAGAAGTGATCACACTTTGAAACAAGTTCTTTTAACATATCTTAAAGTAATAACATTGATCTGTATTTTTAACAGAAATACGATGGTAAATACTTATTTTTTCCCCCTCAAGAATGCTTTTTGAATTAATAAAGTCAATTTGTGAAGGAAATAGCCAAGAATCAAAGGAATCTCCATTGCCACAGTGTAGTTTTCAGTGAGTTTCTCTTCCCAGGTGTCCTGTGAGGAGGGAAGAAGTTTCTTTTCATTTTTACCACTGAAGTATACAGCCATAGAGAAGTTTTTGTTTCTAACGAGTACCTTGATACTTTTGCTAATCTCAAGTGTTGCTTAGCTGCACCATAAATTACATGAAAGCTCTGATTTTCAATGACCTCTCCAATGCTACACAAGCAATATTTATTGGATCACAAGCCTGAACTGCGCCTTAACAAGTGGTTACATTTCTAACTACTAGCCAGTTGTTTCTGTTGAGGCCCATGGTCTTTAATAGTGACATTTAAACATTTCTGGCCACCATGTGATCCACAGGACGCCACTTGCAGCGGTCAGGCCTTCATTAGAGAAAATACACTGTCAGTCCTTCATCACTGTGCTTCAACCTCCTCTGATGGAGCTGTTATGTGATTAAGGCTACACATCTGATCTGACAATATGGGAGACAGTGCAAATGCTCAGGTAGGTAGTAGTAAAGAACTCTGCTGCGATCCCTGGCTCTAGTAAGACTTTGTGAGATGCTATGATGCTTCACTTGCTGAGGGGGACTTTTGTTATTCACAAGCTGGATTCAAGGAATAGTCTTTGTATGAGGAGAAACTAAAAAGCCTGGGCCAGCTAATAAATTAGACAATTAATAAATGAAATATAATAGAGTGTATTGGAGTAATAAATAGCATGAAAGCAGACACTGGGTGCTCCAGTTTACCCTTCCTCAAGAAGATTTTGAAGTGAGAAGGTGCCACAATTAAAACTGACTGGAGACACTTGAGTTTTCAGAAACAAATCCTATGATTAACCTGTCACATTTAGTGCCTCAAGATTTAATTGAGGCCACAAGCTTAGACAGGTTCCAGAAAGGATTAGACATTTATGTGGGCAATGGGAACATTCATAATTATAATGCTCCTAACTGTGTCCTGTCACTGTTAGGTAGCAATTGGGGCTGTATTAATTGAACAGCCTGAGACTGGCTGGCTGACCACTTGTCACACTTGGATTGACTCTTGCCTCATAAAGTGTACAGGGACTGGGGACCTTCCAGTGAGCCCTCTGGTCAGTATTCTGGGCCATGCAATAGCAAATGTGTACAGCCCAGTTATTTCTTACCTTTAATCAATCTACCTTCCTATCTTCTGTGAGTATTGACTAACTCTAAGGGCAGCAGCAGTAAAATATTGTACAGGGGTTAGCTCCTGAGAGAACGTTAAGTTGTTATGCTGTCTTTAGACGAAGACTGAAGACAGTAATCAAAAAGGCTATTTTTAACCATGGGTTGATTTATTTGTTTGCCTTGTACAGCCAGTGCACCTGGTGCTGCTGCTGATGGCTTGATTAATTCACAGTGAATTTTTTCTCCACTTTCTTCCACATGACTCTTTCAACAGGCATGAAGTTGTGCTGCCACAGATGGAGACTCTGGGCTCTCCCCCATGGCCACAAGTAAAGGCAGCTTTGAGCTTGCTGGTACAGGCACAGGAGTTGGTCCCCCATGTAGGTATGCAAAGCTGATGGTACACATGCCAGCAGGTCAGCGGGACCTTCTTTGTTCCTCCTATAGGCATGAGTACATACAAGAGTAGCTAAACTAGCTACAGGCCACCTATCCAAAGTAGGGTGGGTGTCATAGTGAAAAATAGATAGGGACTACCACTCTTTGAAAACTCATGTGAGAAAGAGAGTAAATTGGTGATGATGATTGTCCAGCCTATTTTAGACTAAGTGCTATTACACTTGTTGCTGGATGCACCACAGCCTGTTTTAAGTTGGTGTGAGTAAATGGAGTTTCCCATTGGTGCTGTTAGGGCAGGTTTAGAGGAGGGCCATGAAGATTC
Organism: Coturnix japonica; assembly: GCF_054131305.1. Classification (NCBI taxonomy): domain Eukaryota; kingdom Metazoa; phylum Chordata; class Aves; order Galliformes; family Phasianidae; genus Coturnix; species Coturnix japonica. The sequence continues at coordinate 25,334,129 of NC_140666.1, forward strand.
TAAAAGGGGTGGAAAACCTCTCCTATAAAGGGAGATTGAGAGAGCTGGGCTTGTTCAGCCTTGAGAAGACCTGGGGATACCTTGTTGTGTACCTTCCTGTACTTAATGGGAGCTTATAAACTGGAGAGACTTTTTACATGGACTGATAGTAGCAGGACAACAGGGAATGTTTTTAAACTAAACGAGGGGAAAATTAGGTTGGATAATAGAGGGAAATTCTTCACTCAGAGGGTGGTGAGGTCCTGGCACTGCTGTGGGTGCCTATCCCTGTAGGTGCCCAAGGCTGGGCTGGGTAGACCCTGGGCAGGCTGAACTGGCAGTCAGCCCATGGCAGGAGTGGGGCTGGGTGGGCTTTGAGATTCCTTCCATCCCAAACTATTCTATGATTTAAGATTCTATGATTCCCTACCAAATGGTGGAGACTTAGTCTTCCATATTTGCCCCAAAAAGATACCTAATAATTGTAGCAACACTTAGTGATGAGGAAGTTCAAGGGTCCACAGCTATTGGAGCAGTGCAGAAACATGTAAGAAACCAAGATTTTCAAAACTTCATGCAGATACTGAAATCTCAGACTTCGAGTGTCTATCCCTAGAAAGCCTAAGGATACTCAGGAACAAACCCACAGTGCAGCAGCCACTTATGCAGAATCTTTACTCCTAGTGTGTCAGCCCCATCCCAAAGCATTCTTAAAATATTCTGCCTCCCAGGATTTTCTAAATGTTTTCCTTTCTTCTCCATAATAACTCACACCCTATTTTTTTTCTCCTCTGTGTGACTCAGTAGCAGCCACCTCCTTTTTTTCCATCTCCCCATTAAAGGTCAGCCTGAGCTGTGCGTTAGAGATGAAAGGACACAGCCAACAGCCAGCCTTGGGGCCCAGTTTGTGTTGTGCGTGTCTCCTGAGGGCACTTCTGTTTGCATGTGTACATACTGCAACTTCTGAGAAGCCAACAGAGATTGCTGTTGTTTAGGACAAGCTCTGTAATACTTAATATTCTACTAGTAATTTTTTCTTTATTTCTTTTCTTTTTTTTTTTTTCTTTTTTTTTTTTTTTTTTCTCTTCTTCAGAGAACTCAGCCACTTTCAGACTGCAACTTTGAACCTCCTCTGTGCCAAGCATCAGGAGTGACTTACTGTCCTCAAAGATGGAGAGACATTTCCCACCAGTGCAGACTAAGGTGTCTCTTGCCTCCATGGACTTAGAAGAGTAGAACATAGACAGTAAGCTAAGTTCTGTTCTCATGCTTGAAGGTAAAAAACTGCTGTTTTTTGTACATCTGAACATGTTCCTTAAAATCTTGAGAGATTTGATTTAGAGTATTCAAACAAATAGATAGACAAAGTGGAAAGGAGTTCAAGGGCAGATGCAGTAAGCCCAAGGTGTAAAAATATCTGAGGAGAATTAAAGGCTGGCCTGCCTCCTGCTGAAACTGGCCCTCAAAGTGACAGAAGATATGGAGCACTTCCTATGAAGAAAATACGTACATACAGCTCTTGTTTCTCCTGGATTGCCAAGTAGAAGTTTGCTCCTTAGAGGAGTAGCTGTTCACTGTCTCCTTGCCCTGTGATAGGTTGCTGTTGACTTTGTGCCTTTCCCCACAGTAACACACAGAGCAGAGTGTGCCTTTATTTTGTTTTCCAGACAGGCTATGCAGACACTGGCGGCAGAAATGTTACATGCTCTTTTGAGATGTGAATCTATAAGAGAATGCACTGAAGTCTACTAACCCCGTATTATCTGTAAATAATGAACTCTGTGTCCTTCTTTTATTCTTTTTTGGGGACAGTTTATCTACAAATCCAGAATGCAAAGGGTGTTCACTTCACTCGAGGTACCTAGCGGTTTTATTCTGCTGGAGCACAGATTACACCACAACTTCTGAAGAGGCCACTCATTAAAGAGAGAAAATTCAAAACAACAGGCACATTCTTATAGTAAATCATCTTTTAAGGTAACACACCCTGTCTGACATGTACTGCTTTGCACATTTTGAATTGTCTCTTGCCAAAATATTCAGACTGCAGGGGAATCCCTGTTGGGAACACAGGGCAGATGGATCTGAATCCAGTCATGAAACTCCCTGGGGCCAGTGGTGTGATGTTAATGATCACACCAAAACATACCTTTGTGCAGCACGGTGTAAACAGCAAGTATGGTATTACGATGTAAATGAGAAACCAGCATGAGATGATGTGTGAATGGAAACACAGCAAGGTGCTCTGTGAGGGAACAGAAAGCACATGGAAGGGGAAAATCTGCAAGTAGCAAGTGGAGGTGGAATTAAAATGTGGAGTCACTTGTACAAAGAGCCTTTAAATGCTGCCTGGGCTGACTGCAGAAGGGAGGGAACTAATAGAGTTGTGAGTAGTCCCAGCTGAGGTCCTAGAAGATAGTAGTCACATTCAGACTCCTACACTTGCAAGATAAGATCTAGAGGATGGGGCTGGGTACAATGGGAAGAAAATAAGCCATGAATAGGCCTTATCCTAACATACTGTGGAAGCAAGTGGTCTACACTCCTGCTTAAAGCAGGGATAACTTTGAACGCTGCCCACTTGGACCAGCTGGGTTTCAGACACCTCCAAGAATGGAAATTCCGCTCTTGTGAGGCTTGTTTAAGGGACTGACCATCTCTACTGTGAAGGATTTTGATGTAACATTAAGACCAGAATGACTCTATGGATGCTGGGCAGTTACTAATGGGGTTTGTTAAGAGAGAGGGTTATCCAAATGTTCACGAGGAATGATTGGGTCCTCAGCTTTATTTCAGAAATCCCTGATGAGGGTAGTGGCAGCTTGCCTGCAAGACAGGGTTTGCATTTGGCCCTTGAAAAACAGAAGGTGCAGCCAGAGAGTGTGGTGTCACCAGTGTAATTTGAAGATGTGCTGGGCAGCAGGATCAATGCTGTGCCTGCTGCTGATTTTATTGTAACTGTGATGTGCCTTTTTGTCCCAGAGTTCCCTGTCCTCTTTCTCTCATCTCTAGCAATGAAGTAAAGGGCTTGCTGGGAAGTTGAGCTTGAAGCTAGAGGAGGTCATACTTAACTAACCTCCTGGAGCTCTTTGAAGATATTACTGCCAGGCTAGATAAGGGAAATTCAGCAGTGCGCTTAGAGTTTCAAAGAGCGTTTCACAAAGTTCCACATCAGAGATTAATAACTAAGGCAAAAGGTAAAGGAAGAGGAGGTAATAGGGGCTATTGGATCAAAACCAGCTCAAGGGCAGGTATGAGACAATAAGCACAGATAAAAACTTTTCAAGCTGGCAGAAGGCTGTTCTTGGAACTGTTTCAGGACCTCTGTAATGCATGATCCAGACAAGACAAAGGTGCCCCAGCATGCTTATATCATTAAGGCAGCCCAGATTTGGCATCACCAGCAGCAAGGCATCCTAGTTATAGCCCCTTCTGACTGGCCAGCCAGGAGCTTTTCAGTATTTGTGTGGGGTGGGAGCAGCTCTTGGCACAAGTCTGAAGCCAGTGGTGTCCCTGGGCCATGACACCGCTGTGCTGTCACATGTTTCAGAGAAGCTGGTGCATTTATTATTTAGCCTTTGAAAAAAGTGAGCCTGCCCCTCTGCAGCATATTGTAAAGGAGAAGATATTGATGTCTGAGAAGTTACTCCAGCTAAGTTCCCACTAGAGCAGGTTCACCTTGGCTAAGATTCCAGTGGCAGTGTTGACAAATGGCAAAGAGGAGTTCAGTGCGACAAGTGTAAAACAGTTAATCTGGAAGTGGGGAATCAGAGCAGGGAATGTGCGCTAAGCAGAGCATGCATTCAGCAGAGGGATTAAGAGAGGGATTTGTGGGGGTTAGATTCTTTTGGAAAAATCATTGAAAGTGTCTGCCTAGATCACAGCTGTAGTAAAAGGACAAGCAAGAGGCAGGGCAGCTTTAGTAGAGGAACAGGGTACAAAACAAAAGAGGCCATATGTCTGTTACTGCAAAAGGCATTAGATCTCACCTGGAGTATTGTCAGCAGTGTTGGCCGCTGTGCCATGGTGTGCTGTAGTGTAAGGCAGCAAAGAACAGCCCTGCAGACTCCTGCATGTGAACAAAGGCGGGAGCACTGGGTCTGTCCTCAGCAGGTTTCTGCCCACCCCATCCATTCATCATCTGAAGAGAAACTCTGAGGAGCACAAAGATTTTCCCTTTATGCTCTAGCAGAGGTTAGGAATTTTGAAGTCAGTGGTATCTCTCTCCAGAGTATTTCTCTGCCTTTCTCCTGCTTTCTTCCCTCCACCTTTCCTTTCTCTTTTCTTTTTCCCCTTTCACGCTCTCTTTCCTAGTACCAAGCTGGGTTGCTTTGTCTTTCCTTAATACAGTGCTCCTCCTCCACCCCTACCCAAGAAACAAGATGATTGCTCGTCACTCAGCATTCAGGGTTCTGAATGTTGAATGTACTAACTCCAGTACTTGAAGTAGTGCAAGTTTTATGGACTATGCAGGAGGGTGAACAACACTTTTTTGCACATATATGTAGATGAAAATAAACAGATGTAGTTGCGGTAAAAAAGGAGAAACTCAACAATCATACTGAAGGCAGGGTGTGGAAAATACACAAAAACTGTCCATCAAAACTCTTACATGTGGCTTTCCTTCATGCTCAGAAGAGTTCACAATTGCACAGCTGTTTCTAATCATAAAATTCTGTACCAAAAATCTTTCTTTGTTTTCACTGATGTAAACTCAGAGTAAGTTCAGCAAGTTGCTCAGAATTTACCCAGCTATAGAGGACAGCTGATTTCATTTGAGCAGTACAAGAACCAATCTTACTTTTGCTTTCCTTAGGATTACGGTGAGCTTGTCAGTCAGTGCCTAGAGGCAGTCAACACAATGCAGTTGTGCCAGGTAAGAAATGCACTTGACAAACTGTCATAATATCCATTTCTTCTGCTCCTCTCTTTTAACCAGCCCTGACCACTGGAGGAATACTGAGCCTTTAATGTTTGTATGGACCTTAAGCTGTTGGTCATAAGTCACAATGAGCACAGCAGCTTAAAAGATGGCAATAAAAATTTCACTGAAACTGTGTTTTTTTCCCTCTTTATTAACTGATAAAAAAATCAACAGGCTGATGCACAAAATGACAAAATATCTGTCTAATAAGGAAAACTAGTTCTTATTCTTGTCATTGAAGTCCACTGGGGAAGAATTGGCTGCTGCTGTAAAATCTGTGGAATTATCCTTGCTGTTTCCACTTGCCAAGCCTGTCTTTTATCTCTTTAAATTCAGATACTTAGAGTGACTTGCCAAGATACTCACTTGGCATCAATGAGGTTACTATCTATGTTGTGCTGCTCCTTCATCTTCCCAGCTCACGGAACCACTCATCCTAGGTGTGGGAACTTGTGCTTTTAACTCTTTGCTGCTTTTGAAAACATTGCCTTGCTATCATGTGGGAAATGGTCATGTCAGAAAGTACCATGTTTGTTGTGGAGTGTGTAAAGAAAAGTTTACATAGAAATTATAGCTCGAAATGAAGGCATGTACATGAAAACCAAGTGCTAAGATACAACTTCACAAATTTCAGATCAAGGAGAATCATTTGACCCTTTTGTCAGATGTAGCTGGGCAAGAGAAAGAAATACTGAGTCTCATATGATCTTAATTACATGCTGTGTGTGCCAGCAATATTCAGGCTATGTTTGGATTCTTGACTGAGGCTCAATGTGTAAACTTTGTCAGTAGAGGAGTAGGTCGCACACAGAATTGGACATGAGCCATCATTCACAATTCAGACAAACCCCAAGCTCTTCAGAGATTAAAAAGAAATATTCAATTGACCATAAAAACTGGCATGATTCACTGTACCCTAGTGCTTTTTGGGAACAGAAATACTTAAAGCTGCAAAGTAAGGCCCTTCTTGTGAGGCTCTCTGACTAGACTGGAACCACCAACTATTCAATCCATTGTACAAAATCTCTTTCACAATTCTCATCAGCTTTTTTTCTAGACCTGGAGCACTGTGATTTTGGGCTTTAGTCATAATCTACATTCTCCCTTCAAAACATCCCTGTGATTTTTGGAGCATCTTGGCAGAAGGTGAACTTGTACGTGACAGCATCTGGATGTCCATGCATTTTTTTGAGCCCTGTTGTGTAGACTACAGTGGAGTGAATAGGTAAGTGCCAGAGATGGGTGCTCTGCTTGATTCCAGCTGCAGCAAAGTGCCTGTTCCCCAGGAGGACCCAGGTGAAACTGATGGTGTTAGAAGATTTTCATTTGTCTGCACATATGGTTGTGTCTTGACTGAAGGCCTGCAAGACTTTACCTGTCTCAATGTAATCCACCAGGTGGATCAGGCAGCAGCACTAGAGCCATGCCCATTCTGCTTTTGTGATCATCAATAAAGGTTTTGCTGCTGTTTAGAAATATACTGAAGTTTCAGATCAGAAATGAGAATCAGTTCTGTATGTGGTTGCTCACCTTGTGTCTTTTCTGTTCATGAGGGCTCTTCATACCATGTCCAAGCAGAGAATGTCTGTCTTGGAAATCCATCATATCCTAGCAGTTAAGTCAAGTAAAAGTAAACCAGTTTACTTACCTAGAAGAACAAATGTGAACATATGGAGATAGCCTCTTTTTTCTTAACCTGCAGAAGTACCAACAAAGATTTTCATGTTTGTAAATTGTCATTTTCTTTGAGTAAACCTTATGGAAAAGACAAGAGATCTATTTATTTATTTACTTATTAAGTGAAAAATGTAGAGGAAACTGCTACAGCTTTAGATCTCATTGTCACTTGAAAAGCAGAAGTTGCAGTAGAGGAGGAAAGCAAGCACCAAAGATCAGGTGTAAGTCAGAGTGAAAACAGCAGGGATTTGTCAGAGACATCTTTAGCTTCCTGAGTTACTCACCTTTCCTTCCAGGTGAGAGAAGACTTCTCTTCCTTGACTCCTGTGTACATCTTTCCTCTGGCAGCAGAACCAATTGCTCTTGGCAGTGACCAACGTGAGAATGATATCTTTGCTTTTGAGAAACAAATGGAAAGATGTGGACTTGATAACATAAATTAGCTTGCTTTCTTTTTAATGCTGTTTGACCTAGGAGGAGAATGGGACAGAAGAAAGAATAGATTAAAGTAGTCCAAAATTTTGTTGTTACCACAGACTGAGTTCTCAGCTGAGTTTGGCTTTGTGGGAGGCACAGAAGTGCTTATTTATGCCAAATAGGGACCTGAGCTTGGTGTGCCAGAGTGATGGGTTTGATGTCCGTGCAAGCAAGTTTCTCACTTTGCAAGTGCAGTTGGAGGAAAAAATACTGCCTAGAGGGAGGCATAAAAGATCCTCTCTTTCCAGGCCAGCACCTTGTGGTTTGGGCTGTCAGGCTTGGGCTGTGCAGCCACAACTGTGTGCTAGGTCTGATTTCCAGCAAGTGGTAAAGACCTCCCCTTTAAAAACAATGTCTTTGATAGAAACTTAAGCTGAATGCAGAAATTAAGGAATTCCCTCCTTGTTTGTGACGAGCGAGGCTGGAACTGGTGTAATGTGACTGTAAGAAAAACTAGATGTGCTTTCCTTTGTGTGTGAGAGCTGTGCCTTCAGCTGCGTGGTGCTCTGCGGTGTCGGCAGCGCTCTGCAGAGCAAATAACACGTTTTTATTTTTATACAAATGTGCATAACTCCAACCATTTCTTGTGGCTGCTCTGACAGGAAAAGGAAATTTATGACGCACATCACCCATTTCTTTGGCACAGGCAGTGTTTATTGCTGAGGGAGGCATTCTCATGGAATTGATTGCACAATTTCCTCTTGGTGTACTTTTTTCAAGCAATATCCCAAGATTTCCGTGTGCTCAGATATAGGGATGCTTCTTTAAGGCCAGCAGAATCCCAAAGCAGAGAAAAAAAAAACTCACAGAGGAAAAAAAATATAACTAAAAAAGTGAATTTAATTTCATTGTAAATCTGGAACTTTCTCCACTCTGCTGGGAGTCACTGGAAATGCCTGTTGCATTCCCATTGGGTTAAATTTCTAGATTTCTCTGCATAACTAAGAAGAGCTTTGGGTTTATTGTTGCTCCACTTTCATAGGTGTGGAAGACTGTATTGGTATGGTGTTGGCTCTTGTTCATGACTTAGTTGTGCTGGGATTAGGGGCATGAAGAAAGGGAAAAACTGCATTTTGGAAAAAGAGGAAGATGCATTCTTCTTACAAAGGCTTGGTGGAAAGTTGGGGTTGTTGCCTGTCCCTGCAGTTTAAGATGAGATGGGGTGAAGATATCAATGTCATGGAAGAAAAGAAAGGACACACAGAGGACCGTGTGACTTTGTATCTGTGGGTGGAAGTATATATAGAGAGAAACCTTCCCTCTGGAGAACCGTAATGTTTTCATTGTTCTTTTTGTTTGAATTTACCCATGCATAAAGATTTCTACCAAGGCTGAGGAGTCATAGCCATCTCATTTGCACATGGAAAGCTGAGGAGATGGGTGCTTGCACACAAACAAGTGATAGCTACCTGCTGGCCACCTCCTGATGCTCCTCCTCAGGCTGAGGCAGGGGCAGCTTGTTGCTAGTGCCCGTTCTGCTGCTCTTGGCTGGGGAACATTCTGCATGTCAGCACGGGACGGCCAGCTCACTGGGAACAGCCTTTGTATGTGCTGACCTCTGAACCCAAAACAAGGCTCAGACCTCAGAGGAGGCTGGTGATTAATCAAATCAGGTCTCGTCTATGACTCAACCTTTAGATCACCAGCTTAAGCTGTGTCCACGTATGATTAAAAGAGGAAAATGCATGTTGCTACTGACAGCTGTATCTCCCTCTGACTGAGGACAAGGCACCATGTATAAATGTATTTATGTTTGTTAGAAGTGCAAATTGTGGTTCTTTTGAAAACCTCACAGTTTATCATAAAGCCTCAGAAAGCACATGGCTGCTTACTGACACTAGAGGACTTCCTGAGACTGTGCCATGGAAGTTACTGCCTAGAGCTTTGGACTGTGGCTAGTGTGTACATACAGGGAACAAGGCTGGGCATAGACATCTGTGAATGAAATAACAAAGGTGGCTTTAAGCAGTGCTCTGTAGGAGACAATTTTCTCTCTGCAGTGAGGTTACTCTTCCTAGATGTTGTACTTTCAAAGCCTACCATCCAGCTCTACAGCTGGTCAATGATGAACAGAACACAGAAAGTTCCTATCACTAATCTATTTCACAGTGCTGTAAGATATTAGAAAGTGCCAAATAGCTGTCAGGACCTGAAGTTATTCTGGAACATCCTTTGATGCTGCAAAGTAATGCATTTTCCATGTTATTCCTTTAAACACATTATATATGCAAAGTCTAGCACTTCTTATGGGAGAGGTGGAATTATCAGACAATAAGATTTTTTTCCTCCAGTTCTTTCATGGCTCTTAACGTATAAAATTTCTTCTTAAAATCCAGTCTAGGAACTCAAACTTAATTTATACAGTATTGAAAACATTACAGGGCATAAATCAGTTCAATTTTTAAAGCTCCTGTATGATATTTTCAGAACAGCCAAATTCCTTCACTCTCCTGGACTCCTTCCAAAGTTCTGCCAGTGCTCATGGAAATCCAAATAACTTTGGAGAAAAAGCAGGTTTTCTGTGGAGGCTCAGATTACCCTCTCACCCTTCCTCCACTGCAGACAAGTCTCTGATAAACATGGGGAACAGGAATGGGGAAATTACTTCATTACCTCACGTCCTTTCCAATTACAGACATGAGGAGCCTGATCCTCCCGCCAGCTCGTGTCCCAGACCCTGCAAATCTGTGCCTTTCAGAAGCCCATGGTTGCCTTTCTTTTGCCAGCAGGGATAAGTAACAGCAAGTGGACCGGGGAGCTCTCTTGGATGTGATTTGTTGGGGGTAGCTGAAAACTTTCAAATCTCAGTTCCATTTATTTAAAGAACAAATCCAGCCAAAATGTGTATCTGTGAGCCAGAGAAGTGATAAAAAAATGTCTGTACCTTTCTTATTTATTTATTTATTTATTATATTTATTTTCTTGAGAATTAATTACTTGGATGCGTTGTTATTACTGTAATGTTTCTGTGATGCTTAACCTGGAAGGTGCAGCTGTCTTGGTAATATTCTCCTGCTGGCATCATCAGATCTGGTATTTGTACTGTTTATCTGTTTTCAAAGCACATTAGGTTTATGTATTGTTTTTCTACTGCTTTAGCCTTGTACTTTGATTTACACCTAAACCAAAACCAAACAAAAAACCCCATCAGCCCCACAACAACACTATCCCCTACAAATTGTTTTAAAACACTGTGGTTTGGGGAGAACTGTGGCAGGAATTATTCTGATTTTTTTACTTTGGGCATAAATCTTACAGGCTCAGCTTCAGCCTAGCTCTTGAATCTGTGTTATAAGTCACTGAAACAGAAGCCAATATTTGGGTTAACCATAGGCATCTGTATCCAGCTCTGGGAAGGGTTTGCTGAAAGACAGTTGCAGAGATCACTGTGTTCCTCTTTCCCTACATGATGGCTCTGCACTGTGGGCACAGGGAATGCTGCCTGGGACTGAGCTGGGGCTGGGTTGTGGCCCGGTCACGTCCATCATGTTCAGGGGCAGTGAGTGCCTCCTCAAGCTGCACGGCAGCAGAAGGCAGAAGAAAGTCTGTCAGTTCACACTGCATCTGAAGCAGTGGCCAAATCAGAGCAGGGAGGGAAGGGAGAAGAGAACAGGGAAAAAGGTTCTTCAGTGTTTTGCAACTCAGATTTTGCTTTGGTAGATATCTAAAATTTGGACATCCTTGCAAAATGAGTCTGCAGTGGGTGTGGGCAGAGCAGAGAGTGGAAGATGTGAATACTAAGAGGCCATCCAGAAGTTCTCAAAACAGCCTTTTCCAAGCTTTACTTCTTACTTAAGCATTTTTGGAACAGTTCTCTTTAAGATGATGGGAATTTTTCTAAGTGAGATTGCAGTGTGTGCTGGGGGAGCTGGTAGTTATGTGGTGTGCAGCATTATCATGCCATCGCAGAATCATAGAATCACCAAGGTTGGTAAAGATCTCCAAGATCATCCAGTTCCACTGTCCACCTACCACCAATATCTCCCACTAAACCATGTCCCTCAGTACACCATCTAAATGACTCTCAAACACTTCCAGGGATGATGACTCCACTGCACCCCTGTCAGCCCATTCCAGTGCCTGACCACTCTCAGGGAGAAGAAATTTTTCCTTACATTCAACCAGAATCTCCTCTGGATCAACTTGGGGACATTCCCTCTTGTCCTATCACCAGTTACTTGGGAGCAGAGGCTGACTCCCGCCATTAGTTAATGGAAGTTTTGTATTCAGTGTGAGCAGTTTTTTCCCTTCAAGAAAGAAAACTGCCTATGAACCCTCATTCTGTTTGTTGACGTGCAGTAATGAAAGTTGTATCACCCCAAGAATGACTACTGCAGCGACAAAGCACAACAATGGAGAAACACTTAGCGCTTTCTAAATCCAGCAGATCCAGTACATTCCATCTCCATCGAGTGAAATACTGCGCAGAGTAGAATATGATTGAAACATTTTTGGGAATATAACTCCACTGGCTGGTTTACCACCTGGACTTAGTTTTCATGTTGTAAGAGATGAATTAAATTTTTATTATTTTTAAATTATAGCCCCCTCCCCCCATATCGGTTCTCTTGTCTTCCCACCGAAGCAAGCACCGTTAAGCTGCTATAACTTTAAGAGCATGAAAGCAAATGTTGTAAAGAGGTCACTGTAAAGGTCACGCAGCAGGTTTGATGTGTCAGTGGATAAATGATGGGATCACATCTGGAACAGTTTGGTGAATAAATAAAATGTGAAAGCTCATATATCACTGCCCACCTTCCAATCTGTAAGGGAAAGAGAAAATAAATTCTCTAATAACCTTGTAAAGCACATAAAAGATATTGAATAAACTCTTGAAATTTTGTGACTAGAACTGTCCATATTAAATAACGATTTTAAGAGTGGCAAAAAGCTTGAGATACTGTACGAGTCTACCTTGTAAAATGTTGGTTTATTTTATGGTTTATTTATTAGACTATACTTGGATGGCTTTGAAAAATATAATTTTAACTATGTGTTATTGAAACACTCTTCCTTTAGATATGTCCCCCAGAGGTATTTTATATTTACACTTAGGGAATAGAATTTTCAATTTTTATTACACAGTGCAGTATTATTGCTTATACTGCCGCTATATTCTGCCTTCCACAAATAACGTTAATATATGCATATTTTACTGCCATTACCTTCAAAAGGCCTTAGAAAACCCATAGGTCTAAAATGATCTCTCTAAGTTGGTCATTACTGACTATTGAATTAAGATACAACAGGCTGTATATTGTTTTACTGGGCCATTAATAATAAGCTCCCATGAATTGTGAGACAGCGAGCTAGAAAGTGAGTAATTTCAGTCACCCAAGAAACATGCAGCATTCATAAAAGGCTTGTGGAAACTCATTCTGATGGGGAATACCTCTGGTTTCTGAGGTGGGACCAAAGGCAGTGAGTCTGTTTGGATCTTCAGCTACCTGCAAGCAGCTCCTCGCAGAAGGAAGTGTCTCATTGGATTCAGCCATAGGGCAGATGGGGGGCATGGATGTAGGAAGCTGTGGGGCAGGTGGAGGGACAAACAAAGGCTACTGTGTGTTTGCTGTGTGTGGGCTGTGGGTTGTGGAACAGATTGTGGAGAAATCTGAAATGTCATCACGGAAGGCTTGTTTGACTGCTGCCTCTGTGTAGTGCACATTGTTGACACCTAAGATAGATGATGGAGTGACAACTAAAGGAACCCAATCTCACTAAGTCTGAACAGACTGTATTCTGAGAGAGCATGTTACCTGTAAACTTGCATCACTTTTAGAAAGTTGTAATGTTGCTAGACAGCAGTGAGACTTGCCAGGAGGAAAGTCACTGACTTACAAGAACACTGTATTTCCCAAATAAGATCTTGCAGATAAACCAGTCCTGCAATTTCCCTAATTCCTTTATTAAACTCTACATTAAAGTGGTTTTGGTTTCATGGCCCTGCTGGACAGCTGTTCTAAATACCTGATTCCTTTGATGTACTGAAGTGTCTAGCTCTTACTTCATAGCTAACTTAGCTCTATTAAGCTTTTGGCAAATGTATGGTCATGTGGCCTTTGAAGATAACTGTATTTACTCTCTGCAGCTCTCTTGCCTCAAAGAAAATGTAATTTAAATTGCAGAAAGTCCTTTGCTTTAGGGCTGATTTCTGATTCCCTGGGCAGAGCAGGGAGCATGTCTGTTCCCGGCACAGGAACATGGTGCTGTCAGAGCCTTGTCTTTCATTTTCACGTGAAGGTTTCTAGGTGTTCTGTGAGCACAGTGGAGCATGTGAAATACTCTGCAGAGAAAAACAACGCTGAGGCACAGCTGACTACAGGGCCGAATGTGACACCTGTTCTTAGCAATAAAACTTGTAAAGGCAACAATTCCATTGGCAGAGGCACACAGTGAGGTGCCATGTTAGGATATTCTTGGCCAGAAGCAGTGGTCTGTGAGCTTCATTGTAAAAACAAAACTTAGTTTTTACTCATCTTTATTCAAGTTACTTTTTCTTTTCTTTGCAGGCTGAATTCTATTTAATCTGGACCTGGATCTAGCTGGGGGCTTTCAGAATTTGAAGGTTTTCCCTTCCTCTTTTCCTTAAATTTCTTCTTTACATTCACTTTTGTATTGTACTGCTTTTTCTGAGCCCACCATCACTATGACCATCAATAAACCTTCATAAATTAACCTGCTGGGAGGACAAATGGGAGAATCTTACACTGCAGCCAGAAGATTAAATGCTGCTGTTGAACCCTAGACAATTTTCTGCCACTAATCTTTTGGTGTGACTAATATAGCTAGATATATTACTTAAATCTTTCAGTGATGGAAATCATATCTGGATCTGGTAAACAGAGAGGTAAGAAGACTGAGTAATAAATACTTTAGAAAGAATTATTTTGACATCGCATTTGGCAACATTTTGGGAATATGTGTGATATATTGGTGTCACCTTCACACTGAATTGTTGTTAGGCGCACAATCTTGTGGGAAGTCAATGTTGAAACTGGTGAGAAAGCCCCAGAACCCTGGTTTCATGGTTCTGTTTCCAAACATGTATTTCAAGCCCTGTTTGGATCATCATCTCTCAGATTTCATCAGTGGTTAAACACATGAATATCACTGCTGATCTGGACTTAATTCTGCAGTACTTTGTCGCACTGATACCCTCACTGACCACAACCCTTTTACTTTTGGATTCAGTTACTAGTTTCCTGTGGGATGTCTTCAGCTTCCCCATATTTTTCTGAGAAGTTTTATTCTTCAGGGAGTTTAGAGACATGCACAGCAAATGAACTTTTCTGCTGGAATATGGTTTTAATCAGAGTGAAACAATACTTCAGTTAATTATGTGGTTTACTGTATGATAGATGAGATCCTATGGTGTTTCCTTCTTCAGACTATGCAACATCTTGTATTTTTTCTTCCCTGCCAGAAGCCTTCAAATCTTTTTTGAAATTTGGCTCAGTAAACCACCCTTTCCAACAAAGAAGATGTTAACAAATCATACTGTAGACCAGAGAAAAAGGAGGAAAATCGTATGATTGAGGGAGGGAATACTAACCCTTCAAACTATAAAGATCATGGCAAATAAACTCATAAAATAAGAGCTGATGTCATGTTATTAGAAGACCCAGTCATTTTCATTTTGAAAAAATTTCATCATGTTTACAAACTGTGGTCAGCTAAACATATGCTAAATGAATACCTGAAGCACATCTTCGGTTTTTCCAAGTTGGTTTGTGCATCTGGCTTTTCTACAGTTGGGAGTTGGTCTTTGGAAATTTACCGTATAGGGAATAACATTTATGAGGTGAGACATGATGCCTGGCTAAGGGGAGGATCAAATCAATAATCTATTGTGGTGCTGCATTATGGTTCTATAATCCACCGTCCATCTCTGTCAGGCGGGTATACTCTAAATGGGAAATGGTAGCCATCGAAACAGGTAAAATTAATAGGTGATGTGTGTGTTAATCATGGGATCATAGGTGTTGGGTTTTGAATGATCTTTATAGAGTCCTGAGTCTAATCGCCAGGATCTCTTGTGGTTTATCCCAGGTATTTTCCCTCTGAGAGTGCTAGCTGGTGTTGGCTGGAATGTGTCTGTTGATAACATGTGTATGGCTTCTTTCTTCAGAGCACTACACTGCTGAATTACTGTTCCTGTTGGAAAGTTTTTCCTTGTTATCTCAACATGGCTTTCTTTGACTTAATGCTATTACCCCTCGTAGTACATTGCAGTTGGCCAAAATCAAAGGAGTCTGTCTTTACATTATTTCCTCTCAAGTATTAATTACCTCCAACACTTCTCTTTATTTCTCTGAGCTGTTTAGGTTAACTTCCCTTAACCTTTCTTCGAACCCTGCTCTCAAAGGTTAGCATTAGCTGACATATTGTCTTGAAAATGTTAACGGTTGCTAAAAGCACTTCTTATAGAGCACAGGTCCTACGGAGTGTGCAGTCAGACAAATACACAGTGACTTTTTTCTTGTTGTTTAGGAGGTCTCATGGACATAACATGGTGATGTAGTTGCTTCTTAACTACTGACTTTCCCAGCAATATACTTGATGTTCTCTGCTTTTATTTGTAGATAAAAATCAGGGTTAATTTGAGAGTAGAGGAACTGACTTGAACAAGAGAAGGAATGTATTCCCAGTGGGAAATTCTCAGTTTTGAAATTCTGGAGACCAAAATATCTCCATTAAAGCCTCACAGATAAGTGAGGAAAATAGGGCACAGTACAGAGGTTTTAGTGTTGTTTTCACTTTCAGGGAGGCCTAGAAGAATAGGAATTGTAGTCATGGCACTTGGAGCTAGTCTGAAACCCTCTCTGCAGTCACTGCGCCTCAAAGCTGGTTCACTGAAAACTCAATCACTTAACTGTGTTTGTGACTGAAGTGAATTTTTGTGAACCCCCAGACATACCTGCTTATAGTGTCGCTGCACTGGAAGGGAGACTGATGAAAAATCCATTTACCTCTATCTTATTCTTGGATGGGAAAGGAAATTTCTTCTTCCAGAAGCCTACAGAGGAAGGTATCCATGCTTCCATGGGCATGTGAACTACTTTTGAAGCTTCTAATACAGGATGCCTATGGAGAAAGCATCATGAGGATATTTCTGCTCATTTTCCTTCATACTTGTCAGAATCTGGTCCTGAGTCAAGAACTATTCATTCGGAAGGAGAAAGATTTGAAGTACTAGTCTGAGCAAGTCACATAAAGAGATGAGAAATTGTGTTATCCTTTTAACAATCTAACCATTAAATTCAACATGGGAACATCTGTTTCCTCCATATTCTTTGCACAGGATTGGAATTCTGCTTTCAAAGACAAAGAGCTTTGCTATCACACTGTATATTTTATTCTGTTCCCCTCTCTCACTTCTTCCAGAAGAGCTAGGGGATGTTATTTAATACCTGTCAGAAAAGACCCCATCTCTCACTACAGAAGGCTCTTGTGTTGCCTTTGAGACCCTCTAGTGTTGCTTGGGTCAACAGGGAATTTAAATTTTCAAGCTGATGCAGACAGGATGAGAAATGTCTGAGGTTCTGGCAGAATGGTTTATGTTCACTGTTGTTCCCAAGCCAACAAAATTTGGGAACTGCTGTGTTTAGGAGAGAGTAGAATCTGTTAAGAGGCTACAAACATCTCGTACACATATCCACTTTGCTGGTTGACAAAAGCCACATATCCAGAATGGTCATTTTCTCCTGAGCCTAAGAACAAGCTCCTCAGGATTTGGTTTTAGAAGCACATGAGCGTTAGTAAAACTGAGGTTTGCTGAATTCTTGCCCACAGCTTTACTGACTCATCTGGTATGTTCACATGTAACTCATGTTCTCAGTAAATCTTTTCTCCAGACCTCAAAGAGGATACAGGGATGAATGAAGAGTTGCTGTTCTTTTTTATTTCAAGTTTTCTGTGTAAATATTCTTTCCTACTTCTGTGGGCTTGATTGCATTCTCGAGCCTGGTGCTGATCTTTGTGCTGTTTCACAACTAGTACCTGAATCAAAGTTAAAGGGAAAAAGGAAATCTCTTCAGTAGTCCTGGGACTGAAATGATCAGGTGATGGGTGGTAATTTGGTGTAAAAAGAAAAAGGAAAGTGTATTTATGAATATTCTATTCTCTTGGGTAGGTGACAAAAAACACTTTTTCTTTATGCTGTTCTTATGTGCCATAAAAAAACTAAAAACACAATACAATGGAAATTATGATCTTCAGGTCACTGTGCATTAACAGCTTTGACCTTGTAGTAGCTTCTTGTTCTGGTAGAAGCAAACTGGCTGGTCACAGATGAAGCACGGAGAAGCCGTGTTGTTGCCCAGGGTGGCTTAGTGATGCTGTTTCAGCTAACAGCTGTGTTTCCTTCCTCCAAGGATTGCTATGTCTCTGCAGTCATGAACCAGCAGTTGCTACAGGGGTCGTGTAGTTTCTGGGAGAAATTCCATAAGGAGAAGCTTCAATAAAAATATTGAATCCTAAAGATGAAAACATTGTGTACTGATGCTTCTTGGCCTTTTTGTTATAGAGAAGCAGCATAACAGTGCAAGGACACAGTAGTTAGTATGCCTTTGAGGAATCCCAGAAAATCCATTATTTCTCCAAACTGGACAGAACTGGACAGATGAGGGAGTGAACTCTCTATGCCTAAAGAATTAAGATTGCTCTGCCTTCCCATGGAGGAAGTGCAAAAACTTTCTGCAGAATAAGTCTACCAAGAAAGCATTAAAAATAAAGTGTTGAAAGTAGCTGGCCACAGTGGGTGTGATGCGTGCAACTGCCTGTTCCACAGCAGTTTGGGTACCAAAGAGCACGTATACAGAACAGCTATATATTCTATTCACTGTCTTCCTTTCTGTTGTAAGGGAATCAGCATAGATGTGGTAATCATACTGTTATCCCTTGCATTGGATGCCCACACAGCAGAAGCATTTTTTTGGTACAGGAACCTCCTGTTAACACTCCCGGAACTCCAGGTCTGGCAAACCTATTGGTGACTGTCAGCACGCAGACATTTTTTGGTCACACAGGAGCTACAAATCACAGAATCATGCAGAGACCTCTCCAGAGGATCATCTTAAAATGAGGAATGATTACTCAGGCAAAACATGAGAATGGGAAAAACAAATGTGGCACCCTCTTGAATGGGTTGATTTATGAAAGAAGAATTGGGAAATACGAAGTTGCCTTCCGAGACCATGTTTTACCTACTTGTAAATAAGTGTGTTTCAGATAAATGCACCAATCTAGATGAGTGCACTTTTCATTATTGGGAGGATTAAGCTAGTTTAAAAGATTTAGGAGATGACTATGCCAAGTTTGTGTTTTTTAAGAGCAAGGACTGCCAAGCCCAGTGGGTGTAAGAACTACTTTGGAAGCACTTTCATGAACTATTCCTGATGCATATCTTCAAAATATTTAAAGCAACACCTGTCATAAACTGTTCTCTCTATATCTGCTCTTTGTGCCAAGCAATGGAACCACATGGTTTCTACAACAGAAATAACTCTTGGAATATGACATCCTGCAGCTCAATGGGCAGTATATATTGGCAGGATGTCTTTTTTCCTTTTTTTTTTTTTTTTTTTTTCTGGATTACTACACATTGGGTACAGGTGCTGATAAACTGCTTGGGAGCCACTCTGTATTTGGTGTTGTAAGGAGATTAAAATTATTCCATTATCAGCCTTGTGATTATAAAATAGTATGGAATTATAAATATTTACTTTACTGTGAGCCACAGCCCTGAAGGTATGAGGGGGTTGCCTTCAGACCTCCCACAGAGGAGTCTTGGGCGTGAAGAGGGATTTATCCTGCTTCACCAGTTCCTGTTGCCCTCCATAATGAGCAAAGAATAGGCAGCAGTGTTGTCTAAGTTGGGTGTTTGTAGGACTGAATTTTTTTTCCACTGTTTTTAGAGGGGAGAGTGGTCTGAACAGCTTGTTAATCCCTTCTTGCTATTCTGAATGCAGCTGGCAAAGTAACTTCTCACTTGACATCTCAGAGGACAAGATTGTACTGAGGTCAGGCTGTGGAGAGTCTCAGCTAGGAGACTGGACCTATGGGTGCAGTCTTTAGGTTTAATTACCTGTTTCTTATCCAAAGGGTGTCTAATGAAAAGGGGACAGTTACTGGGACAGTTGTTCATACAAACAACTGTCATGTTCTTTTCAAGCAATTCTATCCATTTAGGCAACAAATTATTTCTGTCATGCTCTATATCTGACGGCTGCAGGCTTGGGGCAGCTGGCATAGCACAGAGTCTCTTTGGTGTGCAAAACCTGCTCCACCACAGAGCACAGTGCAAGCAGGCCTTGCTAGTGGAAATATGTAAATCATCATTAGCAGATGTTTATTGTTTCTTTTCAGAAAATCAGATTTGACTAATCAGCCTAAGTGAAACATATGCTGAAATTAATTAAAGTTTGTTTTAAAATAATTTGCATGCTTATTGCTTTTAACTGATTGTAATTGAGGCTTTTGAATACTTTTTAACAAACAGAGTCACCTCAGTTGTGCTTTTCAAAGCACTGATTGGCATGCTGCCGTATATCTTCCACTAATACTTCATTGGCTAAACGACCTTTATTGCACCAATTTCCCCAATCTCACAATATGATAGGAAAAGGAATTGTTTCCTATTATGCCACGGTGGTTTTGTAATGAGCACAATTGCTGAGATATATGTGCCCTGATGAAAGATCTGATGATTATAGATTAACTGAAGACAGCAGAGATTTTATGAATAATATGCAGAGTTGACAGTATGATTAAGCATCATGTGTAGGGGGCGGTCTCATTATTCTGGCAGGACTGCTCACCTGTGAATGTAACTTTGGGCCAGCTCTAGCATCCCCTGGCTAGAGAGGGTATGCCAAGGCTGTCACAGTAGCTCCTGGCCTGGTGCTGCTCCCTGTAAGCTGCCTGCCTGGGTATGCTGTGTATGTGCTGTCTGACACTCTGATTGGAGCCTGCAGGGAGCCAGCTGGCTCCACAGGCAGGGACATTTAGGGTGCGAAGGGACTGGCATCATCTCAAGTTCTGCCCTGACCGACAGCATGGCTCACCTGGCTCAACCCACTTGTCTCTGGGAATCCTGCACAACAGCCAAAGGCAGCAGACACCTTGCCAAAGCATGCTGGTTGTCTCACTCACACTCCCAGCCAGGATGCCCAGGTTCTGTGTCTAGCGCTGTTGCTGACTTGCTGCTTCACACTGGGCAATTTGCTTCTGTCCTGCTCCCCACATTGGCTGAAGTCATTTTTTGGGTGTGAGGCCTGTCTATTTCATAATGACAGACAGCACAAACAGGCTCTGAACAAGGCGTGACTTTGTCTCAGGGCATCTTTCTGGGACCCAATGGGCTGTGTGGTCCAGGGCTTAGGTGGGCCTTTTTATGGTCTCCAGGTGGGGCTGAAGGTGTTGGCTAACTGAAGGCAATGTATAACTTCCTAAATATCCTGGGTCCAGCCTAGCCACAGCATTGCCTTTCTCATCATGGTAGGTGGAAATGAGCTTCATTATGGAAAAAACAAGGTGACGAGCAACCTGCATCCAGGCTTCAGAAACTACTCCCTTCCCCCTAACTCTATTTACTTGGCCTGAAGTGATGTGAGTTTTCTGAAAAGGCTGGCTCCAGAAAAGATCTTTTAGAGAATCTTGAGTACCTAGGGGACAAAAAGCTGCCAACTCAGCCAGAAGTTCTTGGGTGAAAGTGGTTCTACTAAAGTGGAAGTTAATTTTAATGACAGTTTAATTTAATTGTATTTAGTCTCATACATCCAACAACTGTGATCTGGAAACTCTAAGTAGTCCCAAGGACTTGGGCTCCCTGTATGCTGAGTGGGCTTTCCATAGAGCTGAATGTCAGCATCCTGGCACTGATAAATGCAGCTCACACCAGCAGAGGATTTGTCTGACTAGCACTGCTTATTCTAAGGGGGAATTTGTAAGGTTAGTGAAGGACTCCGTTTGTTCTGTTCATTCATTAGCTCACTCAGATCTTCCTCAGACCACACTGAAGACAAGAAGCACTTATTAAGAGCAGCAGTTTGTTTCAAGTGCCTTCTCATAAGTTTTCAAATGTTCCTGCTATAATGTCACAGCATCATGGGCTTCTGTGATGGAGAATAACAGTGGTTCATTAGGCTCATAAATCCAAAAGGAAGAATGACTCTCCTGGAGACATGAACAGCTTTACAACAAACAGAGCAGCAAGAGGGTCTGCAAATTATCAGCCCAATGCTCTATATGCATTTTATCATCAGCTGGGGGAGATTACAATAAAGAGCAATGAGTAAGTGTAACATAAACAATGACATAAACATGCTTCATATTCTTCTCTGTCCTCAGTTCATACAAAAGTGCATTAGGAACACCAGGGTGAGAATCTAGGTCAGCTTCAGAAGCTCTTCCTCCCCCACAGACTTGCCCTGTCTGGACATGACCCGGGGTTATACGCTATATGGATAAACTCCACCAGAAGAGAGAGAATACACACAGTATTTAACAAGCTCTGTTTATTATTCCAATGCAAGTCCTGAATGACAATGAGCTTGATGAGATGTTTACACCCTGTCCAACAATTTTGCCACCACCACATTTTTAAGTGTACAGCTTTGATTTATGACTGGTGATACCAAGATCCCAGCCTGTAAATTTTTACAGCAAGCAGACTTGAATTATGTGTTGAGTCTGCTGCACTGGATCAAAAACACTCAAAATGCTCTCTGGGAAGATTTAAATGTATATGGTCTCTAAGCCATGGAAATATTGCCCTACTGTGCCTCTGTGATTTTTAACAGATTGTGAGTTCAAATCCATTTATCAGCTGATGCCTAATGAGTTTGGCAGGCCCTTACTACATTAAATATAAGAAAAACTATGAGCATAATGATGTAGACTGAGGAGAATTTAATGAACAAATAAGTGACCTTCACATTTATGTGAGATAAAGATTTCATGTCAAATTTTGCATAATATATACTGGAAATAATGGGATATTTATTAGATTTTTCCTCTTCTTTTTCTTCTTTAAACAACACTTTCTTTGCATATCAGACTTGTGTCATTTCTGAGTGTGTGATTGGGAAGAATGACCTGCAGTGGTGAAGCCTTCTAATTCTGCTGGGATGTCTGATCGAACAAAGGGAAGGAGAAAGTTATCCAGGCCTGCTTCATGGTGGCAGCTCCACTAGGGCTGTGCTCACAGTTGTCACATGTACACATATGATGTGTCCCACTACCATTCCTGATTCACACTTCTGGAAAATCACGTCACCCATTTTGATGCTTGCACATGTATTTAGAACCTTAATCACAGGCATTTTGTCTTTGTAAAATGTGTCCCAGCATTATTACCTGAATCCCACTGGTTTCATTGCATTCTCTCAGCTTCCACCTTTCCACAAAGCGCTTCTGCCTGCCTACATAAAGTCTGGTAAATAGGCTCCTTGCAAAAATCTTACTTGCAATAGAGAAGTGGACTGGCAGTGAAAATAATAAGCTATTTCTTGCGGCTGTGACATTGGGTTTTCATTAAAACGTAACCAATGCTGAGGACATTTGCACCAGAGGCAATGGGAGTTTTCAATGAGGCAATCCAACCTGGTGGGTAGAAGAGAATTGTAATTTGGTCATTAAAAAGGAAAAAGAGAAGGGGACAGTCTTCTGATGGAGCCACATGGTCGGAAGAACAACATCTCGTTGTCCTCTTGCCCCATCCTTTTTTCCTGTTTATGTGGGAATGCCTGACTCCATTTGTTTTATTTCAGCTGATCTGTGGCTTTGCCGCTTGTCCTGCTTCTCAGCAGATATTGCAAACTGTATTTCTGACTAATGAACTAAGAGTGAATAATTTATATAATGTGTCAGACGTGGCAGAAGGTGCTGCAGCTCATGAAGCTAATTGCTGCACTAAGAAAACAGATCTGCACAAGCCTTCATTTCCAAATTATTTCCAAACATTAAATCAGAAGTTATTTCAATAGAGGACTTCTATAGGAAGCATCACTTTTTTGTAGCACCTGGCATATCTCTGTTGATTCTCAAGCACTGTTCTGCTGGATGAAGTGTGGTTCAAACAAAACCTTATCTATACAACAGGCCATGAAAAGTCTGTGGTTAATTAGCAATTAATTAGTCAGAATGCATTCTGCACAGAGATTTTTGAAGCCCTTGTTAGCCAGGGAGTGCTCATGGTGAGGTTGTTGTCACTTAATGGAGCTGAATGTTGGATGATCCATCAGCCTTCACAAGACCAGCTTTGAGGATTATGTAAGCAATGGTTTAGACACCCAACTAGACATACTAGGTGTTTTTCACTGCAGTTGCAAAATTTGAATGTGTGCTAAACTCGCTCGAGACACATCCCAAGATGCATGCAGACAGCACAGTGCTACACTGACCAAGGAATGGTTGGTTTGCCTGTGTGTGATTTGCACCTGCCCTGAGTCTTTGCAGATCCCTGTTTTAAGGGACTGAAGTAGTAACCTTGCTTTGCACTAGGCTTTTACTGATGAGGAGTTCTTTGTCAGTAAGAGTGACTCCTGCTATCTCTTGCCTGATGTAAACAGGATAAGAAGTAACAGGGGATTTCTGATCCTCCTGTAAATGGAAATGCATAGTACTATCCCACACGAAGCAACGTGGTCTGGATGAGGAGTGAAACATATTGCAGGCAGAATTCTTCTCTCCTTCTGCCCTGTTTTCTTGAGGTCTTACATAGATCTTGGCTATTTGAAGTTATGCTAGTCTTATCTTTGAGAGATTTTTGGGGTATTTCCCAAATCATTCCCAAGAGATAGCAGGCAACTGGGAAATGATGGGATGGCAACCTGCTTCTGTTTGCCTTGGCTGCTCTTGGGAAGCAGCAGGGAAAGGTGAGGTTTGCTTCGTCATGTCCAAGAGATGTCATTGCCTTGGTGTGGGCGAGTGCAATGCCATCAATTACTGCTGATCATAGAGAAGTTGAAACTGTTCCATGGTATTTTATTGCATTCCTTTATTTGATTTTATTTCTGTTTCCTGTACAATAAAGCTGACCATCTGAACCATGCAGTGTGTAACAATTTACAGTAAACCCTCCTTCTTCAGCTCAGTAATGGATGGAAACAATTCTGAACTTAATGGTATTAGTGAGGAAATACAGTCATTCTTAACCAGTCATGTTATGCCCTTTTGGAAAAAGGATACCTTAGGCTACTTTTATCATTTGATTTACAAGTCACAAATCTGGGTAAGAAACTTGACTTTAAGTCAGTTGCATACCTTATAAACTAAGCAGGGCCGGTTCAAAAATGGTTTTACAGCACAAAGCACTTCCCTGGAGGAGCCATCTCCTTCCTGCTGGCCAGACACACTGCCTTGAAATGGCTGCCAACTTTTTAAGAGTTCCTTTTTGGCTATATTCTTCTTTTCATAGCAGCATTCATGGCCTCAGCCCAGGTTCATAACGAACAAAGTGTAAAATTAATCAATGGATTGATACACTGCTTAGAATAAAAACAGCACGGTTTTGGCTACATTTTCTGCCTCAGCAGCCAAAGGACTGCATGTGTGTACATGAAATGTAATTTAGTTTTTCCTTTGCTGCCTGTTGATTTTCCTCTAATTCATTTTCCTTTTGCCTCTTATTAAGTCTCCTGTGTCTGGGTGAATTTAACCCCGCAGAGCCCAGTCTGTGCAGCACACAGCAAGCAGAGGGACCTCTAGGTGGGTTCTAGGGTGCCTGAAGGCTACATTAGCTGCTGTAAGGGATGATATACAGGAAAAGGTCTGTGTGAGTGTGGCAGCCCATAAGTAAAGCCCTTGATAGGTAAAAACTACCTGGAGTTTTAATGACTTGTAAAACCCTGAGAAAACCTCTCACTTGATATTTATTGCTTTGGATGTCTTCCAAATGAACTTTATCTCACCTGGAAAAGGTTAACATGGATTTGGAGTTGAGTAAATCTATCTCAGCCTTCTTGTGTGCTAGTGTGCCTTTGATTAACCTACCAGGAGCCATGGAGGCTGATCCTCACCTTCATGGACTGAACCTCAGCCATCGCAGGGAGATGCAACTTGAGTCTCTGTGTTACAGAACTTGAGTACCTACACATGCACATTCACACTTTAAAATAACACTAGCAACTATTAGTCAAACATCTTGAAGAAGAAAGCAAGGCTTGCAGTTTTTGAAGAAAGACATGGATTTGGGTAGGGCATTGGATAATAGCATATATGTCACTGACACCAGTAAGCCCTCTTCAGAGAGGTGAAAGTTTACAAAAGCTATGCTGATAACTTTAAACTCACAAGGATCTAGTCTGGGAAGAAGTTAATCATATTGTAGGCACTGTCTAGTGCCACTCAATCTCATTTCTGTCACTTTCAAAGTCATATGTTTTTAAAAATACCAAAAGTAATTTAAAAATGCATCTAACAGTAATCATTTCATTGGAAACAACACACTGCAATAACATAAAACAGCAGCCACTTTCCTTCAAAGATTTATGAGACAGACTAGTTTTCTCACGACTTGTGTTATTCCTGCCTTATTGTTTTGCCAGCATTGGGTATGGAAAGCGGATGATACGTGAACTTTCTCTGACGCTAGGAAGCTTTAGAGTTTTGATTAGGTAACAAAGTTGAAAAAACAAGTTTGCATGCCCTGTTCAATGTCTGTGATGTACATTTGGATACACCAAGTGTGCTGAAGGAACACTGCCCTCTCCCACAGCCACTCTGCACCACAGCTTGCACATGGGACTGCGGACCCCAGGGATCCCATCCTCAGCCTCATGCTGGATTTCCTCTGGAAATTGTAAATATCAGAGTTGGACACTGATCCTGCAGAGTAAAAAGACAGAGAAGAAACAGAGAAATGAAAACATTCAAGGACATGTGAAACTGTGATGGAATTGCTTTTGTGATCAGATCAGCGAGGAATGTTTGCTCTGTGCCCAAGGGGATGGCAGCTCATGTTTGTGGTGGCCAGCTGCCCTTGTCCCTTAGATATCAGTAGTGTGAGGTAATGATGGTGAGCAGAAATGAGGAGCTTTCTTGGGAAAAAATCCTTGTTCCCTAGGAGTGTCTACATCCTTTGAAAGCCTGGAGAATTCAGTGGCCACTGTTGGCAGAAGCGTGAGGTGTACATCTGAGGGGTGGTCTGGGGGGATGTGTGCTGCCAGCTCTGACATGGATGTTTCAAAGTGAGAAAAAGACAGCTATTTCCAGTGGCTCAAATGAACGTTGATATAAAACCTCAGTTAGATAGTTGATCCTCCTATTACAAGCATGCCTTGTGACTTGCGCATTCTAATACAAAGTGTCTGTTACATCATCAATGGTAACACAAAGTGTGTGCTTTTAAGAATGCTTTTAAATTTAGGCTAGTCCTGAAAGTGGAATCTCATTAACACATATTTTTTGATATATATGTGGAGGAAAAAAAAGAAAGTAGAAATACATGGACAAACAAATAAATTACCACCATGGAATGTACTACAAAGTGCTTTCATTGTAATCGTGCTCAAAATAAACTCATAAAAATGCTCTTGTTTCATATATTTTTGTTACTGGTGCTTTTTGTCCTCTTCCTCCGATGACATTCCCAACAACATGTTTTTACATAATTCCAAAAAATTAATTGCAATATTTTCAAAACAAAAATATTTTTAAAAGTTTATCACTGAAATGTCAAAATGTGTTTCATGTGAAATGAAACGTCATGAAATGTCAAAATGTGTGTCAAATGTGTTTCCTCTTTTGTCACTGGTAACTGCAAGTCCCCTGTTTCTTTGCTGACATCTACCAGGCAGTTACTGATGCAAGACTATTGTGTAGGCTTAGGCCATATATTCATAATAATTTGTAACAATTCATTAAAAATGAGTTGCCTTTATTCGTAATAGAACAGCAGTTTATGTATTTTGAAATAGTGATTACTTTGCTGTAGTTCATTAGGAAGTATTAATTTAATTTCTATTTAATTACAATCCAGTTACTACCGTTTATTACCAATAGTTCTAATGAGGTAAAATGAGAGATGTATTGAAAACTAATTACAGTGTTACAAAGGTTCATTTGGAATTCACACAAAAACTTCCACTTAATTTCAAAGGAATTCTTCTGCTTTATGTACAGGAGTTGGAATGTGGCTGGGATTCTTGCTGAAGGGTTGGCCTCAGCCAACCACATACGATGTGCCTTGGGGGTCCTACAGGGAGATTGGTGCTCAAACAGGAGCTGTAATGGCAGAGGATAAAAACTATGGAAGGAGCAATTCTGTGCAACTTAAAGCGGGGGTCGGGGGGGTGGGGGAGGGGACGGATAATTTCTGAGTTAGTAAGAAGTAGGGGTGGCTGTATGCAACAGAACAGGGACTGAAATGTCTGTGAGAGGCCATGGCAATGTAAAAAAGGATGTAAAGCTAAAAACAAGAATAATTGTAGAGTTGTCTTTGGTTTTATCCTGAGTCTGAAAAAAGTACTCTACCTGTTTGTGAGCAATGCAGCTTTTTTCTCCTAAGAGCTCTGCTGTGCCTTGTTGATGGACAGCAGATCATGAAATGTTTGAGGGACACCATTCTCTGACCAAGTGTTTTCAGGTAAGACTGGGATTTATTAAGAAACAAACACCACCCATGGAACTTGACAATTGTACAGGCAAGCTTCACACTCTGGGTCAAAGTGTCTGCCTGGTGCTTGTCCAGGGACACAGTGCAGTCTCTCAAGTGAAACCAGGACTGTTTTCGGAATTTCTTCCTCCCAGTTTCATGAAATCTTGGCTCTGATCTAATTTTGGACATCTTTTGAAACAAAACTATGGAGTCTCCCCTAATTCTCTGTAGCAAGGCTACCTGTTAAAGAGGTTTATGAAGATAGTTATTTTTGCTTTGAGCTGTTCAGCCTGAGACATCTGTGAAAAGTTACTCTGAGCTTACCTTACTAGCATTAAGGGTTGTTGCCTAAATTTCCCCTTAAAAGCAATGTTACAATTCCATCTCTTGTGTAAGATGTTCTCTATAGTCAAAAGCAGTCCACCAGGGACTGATGGCACAATCCTAAGAAAAATATTCCTCTTTTTACAATCAGCACAAGACTCAGAGTATCACAGAATCACAGAATCACAAAAGTTGGAAAAGACCTGCAAGATCATCCAGTCCAACCATTCACCCATCACCAATAGCTCTCACTAGACCACATCCCTCAACACAACATCCAAACATTCCTTGAACACCTCCAGGGTCGGTGACTCCACCACTTCCCTGGGCAGTCCATTCCACTGCCTGACCATTCTTTCAGAGAAGTAGTATTTCCTAACGTCCAGCCAAAATCTCCCCTGGCACAGCTTGAAGCCATTCCCTCTAGTCCTATCACCAGTTACACGAGAGAAGAGGCCGACCCCCAGCTCACAACAATAGTAGTAGTAGTTGTAGCTTCCACTTACACAGGCTTTCGTATTTCCCCTCATTCTAATTTCTCCCTTCACTTTATTTCTCTGTGTGTATATCACCATTTTTTCATGTCTCTCTGGATGCATTTTCCAGCATCAGATAATTGAATGTCAGTGAGTTTCAGGTTATTTTGCTAAAGGATGCCTATTATTTTGATGAAGCAGGTGCATGGAATTAAAAAAAAAAACAACAACCCTTCCATAATTGCTACTTTACTACCAGGCTTCTGCTGCTTAATCCTCTTTGATTTTGGTAGAACAAGCTTTCTATCTCCTCTAGGATTATTACAGGGAACACTGCTCTGTTTCTCCTACAGAATCCATTCCTGAAGGATATTAAACCTGGGTTATCAATTAAAGTTTCTTTCTGTGCCGAGTGATTAGAGTCAGGATTGTGTGCGACTTCTAGCATAAAGCAAGTCTGAAATGATTTCTGTAATTAATATTAATTAATCACTGATATGTCAAATGTTCACAAATGAATGCACGAAATGAGAGTGCACAATTTACCATAGTAACCTGGGACTGAAATAATGTTTGAACTGCTCTTGTTTTAAACATTTGGCAACAATTTCCATAAAGTCTTCTTGATGTAATTAGCTATAAAAAGACAAGAAGCTGAGTGAATAACTAGAGTATTAAAAGTATTTCTGCACTACTGCCTCTTACTCAAATGGCTGACACATCCCCTCTTGTACTCTGCTCCCACCTCTGGATCTGACAAGCATCAAAGCTGTGGTGTAGAATTTTGCCTGTTATTGGCTTTTCTGTGTGAAAATAATACCCAAATCCAAGCACACCGGGAGTCTTAAAATATGTATATGTGTAAAGAGAGCGTACAGGTTTGTATGGACTCAGATTTAGGTAGCTCAGAATCAGAAAGCTAAACAAAAAAATTCACATTTAGCACAAACCAGCTCATGATCCCAGGCTCCTTTTCACTACTGTGTAGGGCTGAGTTACCCCTGATCTTATGCTGGCATACCTGAAAAGATGATCTGCTGCCCATTACTGGTTGACTTTCACTCTGAGCACAGAAATAAATCCTCTGCTTTCTCCATGGTGGAGATGGAAAGCCTGACACTGGGACAAATGCCAGCCCTGAGGAGAGGAATCTACCAGAATTTGGAAGGTGGGAAAAGGGACACATTGACAGGTTTGTTTAGAAGAATGTGATGAGGCCCCAAGGAGGTGGAGAGAGAGCTTGGTATTGGGCGGCTAAACACTGATAAGAAGTAATACAGCATGATGCATGCCCATAGCCTGGGCAAGAATTGTGACTAGTTCAGCATGCACAGAGAATGAATAATAAGCAGCTTGTGCCAGGCATCACATTTTGAGAACATCTAAATCCTCTACTGCATGGTTGTCCTCTGTCTTGCCAACCTTCATGATTGCTTAACTTGCTTAACTTCAGAGTGCCTGACATCATGGACACTTATTTAGAATAGGTACATAGAATATGTGTATACATCTACAGCAACCTCAGAAATGGGCATATGGTAATAACTGGAGACCCCTGGTGTGTATGACTGAATAATTTGTTTTCATTTAGTGAGAGTGTAGTGATTGCCTTAACATACAGAGTGATACAGGCGTGTTTACAAGTACTTAAGTGGCACTTACATCTGTAGTATCTGATTGCCATTTTAAAGTGCAGTGAAATTGGGAAGGAATCGCTATTCCTGTTTTGGAGGCTGAAAGGACAAGGACAAAAATTCAAATGGCTTGAAGGTTACACAAATAACCAGTAGCAGGCTTAAAAATAAAGAATTTCCTTAGTGTCAATCCTGTTCTTTAGGTAAAACTGGAGCCAAAAACTCATAGGGTCACATTACTGACAAAAGGGCAAAAAAGATACAGTAACAACCATTGCTTCTTTGCCTATTTAAACCAAAGGAATAGCTGGCAAGTGGGATGCAGTTATCCCACAATACTAATCACACAATCCATTCTCACTGACATCACCTTTACTGTTGTAAGCAGGAATATGAAAAGTTTTCCTAGGCTTTCAGGCACTATTTTTTCCCCCCTGCAACTACATGATTTTCTTTACACATGCAACATCCTTTGTACATGTGGCACAAAACATGTTACTGCTTTTTCAGCTGTGTGGTCATACCTGGAACATCTTCTAGATGTTGACCTAGTCCTCAAGTGTGTGCTGTTCAGGTGACTCCAGACTTAGTGCTAGAGCAGGGTGCTGGAGCTGCGTGTTTTCACCATCAGTGAGTGTAGCCAGGAGTATGTGGTAACTTGTGCCATTGACAAACAAGTTCAAATTTCTCTCAAGAAGCACATTTCTTATTGGAAGCTTCCTTGTTAGCATAGACCCATCTTAAATTTAAGTCTTGTTCAGCAAGTGCCTGGTTTATCTGTTACTCACTTTGTCATAAATCTTAGACAAAAGCAGTTATGAGAAAAGCATATTTCATTCTCTTATGGAATTTCATAAAGCTGATGAGAGCAGTGAGATGGCTATTTTCATCAATGAATCTTTGAAAGAGCATTAGGAAACAAAGATGATGTCGTTTAATAGACCATTATCACCTGCCTTGGGTGCAAGGAGCTCTCATGCATTCTGAAAGTAAATTAATGGCAGAATAAAACACAGCTTAGAAATAATATCCCCAGAAAGGGCCTTATTTTCCCTCTAAAAATGATTTTGAATTGATTTTGCTTGTAATAACTGATGAACTCACACACATCTGCATGGGAGGCAGATGCGATGAAGCTCCACTGCCATGGGGTCATGCAGCACCTGTGTGGCAGTGTGCACACACCTACCCCTGTGCTTATTCATTTCATATGACTGCCAAGTGCAAAGCAAAGAAAGACACAGGTTTCCTTATCATTGGACCATGCAGTGTCACAACAAACCTGTGTCCTTCCTGTCCTTTTTGAAGCAGAGGACATTTTGCATAGTATTTTGTCTCCCTCCCCATCTTTTTTCACGCTCCATCATGCAAAGAGATGCCGGGAAATGGAGTTGTTTCCAAGAAGGTAAGGATTAGCAAAAGATGTTTGCTAAGCTAGGAGTGCCACAACAAGCAGGTTTCCTTCTGCCACCTATTTCTGTCCATACTGAGCTCACTTAACCGTCCCCTGTGTGAGCACAGTCTAGGCTATGTGACAGAGAGTGGTGGAGATGCCCACACTATGAAAGTCTGGATCAGAATCTCCTTGGTGGAGGACACACGGATGAGAAGAGTCCTCAAAATGTTTCACAGGACCAGATTCTCAGGAAACAACCTCAGAGCAGTGAAACTGGGAGAGAAGTTCAAGAGAGGGAATAGAGAAATGAAGCATAAGAGGGAAAATGGACGTGGATTTTTACATTTAAGCAATGCTTCTGCTTGTGGGAGAGAGTGGTTCCAGAGGAAGCCAAGATAAAATCTTTGAGGAAACCCAAGAAAAAGTTGTGACTGCAGCAATGAGCAGAAAGGGGATTCTGTGCTTATTTCGAAGAGGCTTCAAGGACAGAAGCTGATAGAAAAGTGTTTCTCTGTTTCAGGATAGATAAAGTATACATGTCTCATAGCCTAATGGAGGGAATGTTGAGGAACGCCTGTGAATTTGCTTGCCTTAGCTTTGGAGAATGGTATTCACAAACAGCCACAACACTGCAACTATGGCATGCAGTCTCCACCAGCAGCAGGGCAGGAGCCACCAGAAGCAGGATGCCTCAGCGCTGCCAGCTGTATCGTGGACTGAGCAGCTGGGGCCTGTGCTACACTCAAGACCAAGTAACAGCATATTTTGGGAGACGACCACATGACTGACAACAAGAACACATTAACTGGTACTTTATTAAAAATTATGAATTTTATAGATTTATTTATTTATTTTTTCCTGCAAAGCACATGTTCTGTCTCCTTTCTACTCAGGTAGCTTTTCCTTTACTGATCTTTGCAGGTCATCTTTGAGGAAGAAGCAAGCAAGCAATTAATAGAAGTGTGAACAGGTGGTTGCTTAGTTTCTATAAAAGACTGACAGCGCAATAATTTCCTAATTATTATTATACATTTAAAAGGTTTTTAAATACACGATAATATATTTCCACATTGCTTCTTCTGGCACCACTCTTGCTCCTGGCATTATTTCTCATTCAGAATAATAATTAATGAGAGCTGAGTTGTCTAATATATATTTTATTCCTTCTGTTTCAGTCCCTTAAGTAACCATCTTGTCACATTTGTTAAGCAAATTTTCACACATTGCGTGTAATTTCAGGAATATGTGAGAATGCCTCTCAAAAATGCCTTGAGTATTTGTTTTATATATTTTGGTAACATTTTTATTTTAATTTTTTTTTTCCTTGAAAGCAGGATTTCTTCATAGCCTCTTAGAGAAATGGATGAAGATACATAATCGCTGCTGTTTTATTGAGATAAAAGAAAACGAAGAAACTTTTCTAATTATATGGTGGCAACAGTAATAGCAACAGCAATTTTATTTCTTAATTTTGAAAAGAGCACTCTGGTCTAGCTTATGGGCTGGAAACAGCATAATTAGGAACAAAGTAAGTACTACCACCCCAGGAACTATCCGCTTAGGTAAGAGTTATGCATGTGTTTAACTAAACAAAGTGCTTTAATGTAGATGGTGGACCATTCAGACTACCCAAGGAACAGTGCTCTAATGAGAGCTCAGCGCATCCATTGTGTATTTGTCAGTTTGATCTGAGTGCCCATAAAATGCTTATTTCCTAACAGAAATCATCCTCACTATAGGCTAAATAAAGTCTTATTTGGACCCCAAGCCCCAGAGGCACTCATGGAGTGATGGAGCGGCTCCTGGAGCACACAGTGGCCTGGGAACTTTGTTTGCATGCAAGAAGACTTAGACATAATTCTCTAATAATACACAAATGATTACTTGAATGAAAGCCACCTGGGTGCTTATACTTTGTATGCAATGGACTTACAGGAATACTATGAGTTTTTCTGTGCTGTACAACTCTGCAAGCAGGACTTTTCTCTATGGAGTATTCCATTTATTGGTTTCCAAAAAGAGTGAGTCAGTGGGCCTGCAGATCTTACAAAACATTTTTACTGCAGTTTTTCACTGGAAAGTGCAACTCTCCCATCTGCTTCTTCCATTTATCTTTAATCACACTTCTACTGCATTGGGTTGCGGTAACCATTTGCCTGCAGAGTCCCTCTAAGGCCTTGGAAATCTCTTTCTGGTGACCTTTTCCATGCCTTGTTGGAGATGTGGTCAACACCGGCCTCATAAGGGAGATTAACCTACAGAGAGGAGTGATTAATTAAGCAAATTCGAGGGAAAGGCAGATCCATTTGTAAAACCATTCCACCATGCTGCAGGCTGGAAATTCTTCGTAGAAAAAGGGCCGTCCGTTTCTACCCAGAAATATTCAGGCATATATGGGATGGAAATGGTGAGACGCAATATTGCTGGCATCACAATGAGTGAATTCTGAGAGCTGAGGTTTGAGTTTCAGCTCTCTGTGCCCCCCTCCATAGTTCAAAATTATATTTTATTGCACAATTAAATATCACAATGTTTTGGAATTTGAAATGTTTTTAATTCTGTAAATGTCTCAGGTTTTTCTTCTGACTGTATGTACAAATATTTGTTCTTGCATCTTACAGCAGCAAACACTCTCCATAAAAGTGGCCTGTGCTGTTCTCAGTGCTACAGGGTGTGACTTGGTGGCAGTGCAGTGTTCAGCAGCAGAAACACCAGCAGAGATGCTGCTGGCTCCACTTGCTGTGTGCTTATTGCATTTCTCATCAACAGGAATTTAAATGAGACCATGTGCCTATCCATTCCCAGCAAAGGTATCTTGTGGTTAATTTGGGATGAGGGGGTGAGATTTCCTTTGCAAGACAAACTCTAGGGAACAGGGTAACCCTCTGCAAATAGGACCAAAGTTGTGAGGGACCCATTTCAGGTGAATGTACCTTTTCCAAAGCAGAATTAATGCCTGTCTGTTGTGCATGCATGATTTCTGTTTATCAGTATAGCATGATTTTAAAAGGAAGTGGGCTGGAGTTGGGCTCTCCCATGCCCTGGGTTGCCCCCCAGACCATCCCTGGGAATTGTTTATGGCCACCATCATCAGGGGCAGAGCCTGAGGCTCTGAAGCTGATGCTGAAACTGGATGTGCAAGGGATGGACATTGGCCTGGTTTCAGCTGCCTATTCCAGGACAACATTTGTGCCCCTCAGTACTTGCAGTGAGTCAAAGATGTTTCAGCTCCATGTGCTGCTCTGCCGGCAGAGAGCTGGGAGGCACAAAGAGCTGGGAGGGAACAGAACCAGGACAGCAGACTCAGACTGGCCAAAAGGACATCCCATGCCATATGTTGTCATGCTCTGCAATAAAACTGGAGAAACTGGTCAGAGGGGTTGCTGTCGGGCACCATTTGCAGTGTCATTTATTTGTTTCTTTGTTTGTTTATTGTTATTTACTTCTTTCCTTTCTCTCGTTAAAATCTCCTTAACTCAACTCACGAGCTCTCACAGTTTTACCTTTCTGATTCTGTTTCCCATCTCTCTGAGTGGTGCTGAGCAAGTGGCTGTGTGGTGCTGAGCTGCCTGCACAACAACCCATAACTCCTATACTTTCAAAAACATGACTGGGAGGGAGCTAAAAGCAGCCTTGTATGCAATAATAGAGGGCAATTTTGCCCTCCCCACTATGAGAAGCTGTGCAATAAATATGTTAATATCAGCCTTAAAGGCTTTCTTACTAAACCCTGTAATTTCCTTAAAATTCTTTTTATATTAAAATTCCAAACCACTTTGAGATGAGCTTTTTTGGACTGTAATTGGGCTATTCATTCCCTATGCATACAGTGATCCTAATCTAATATGTAACAAGAACTTAAAAGCTAATCAATAATGGAACATGATTCTCTATCAGTAGAGCTGCCTGTTGACTCCTGTGAGAGGGATCTTCACAAGACAGCTCGGCTCTGATGACAGCCTTATATTTATTTTAGACATGAAGTTGTAACATCATCTTTCTCTGTATTGTCACTTCCAATTATTTTTGGAACAAACACCAGGGGGAAACGAGATCCTCATCCTGAAGTGTGCATTCATATTTGATAAATAGATACAAATTCTGGAGAATGTTTACTGAAATGTGGGCTTGAAATGCTTTCATGTGCATTTTTACTAAACCCATAGATTATCTACTGCAAAACATGCCCAGGCTTTACCAAGTTAGACTTTTCTATGCCACAAAAGTGAAGAAAGGGGCTTATTGCCCCAGTGTTGGAGGTGTGTGTTTTCCTTGGGTAAAACAAAGGTAAAATTAGCATTAAGAAGGAATCAATGTGAACCCCCCCTAACTGTCCTTCAGTGGAAGTCAAGAAGCCTGGAAGTCCCCACTTTTCATGTCTACACAGTGGCTTGATGGAGAGGGTGGAGGGAACAGGGTTTGAGTGAGTACACAGATGTGCCTGAAACTGTATCAATTATAGGCATGAGAAAATGCTGCCTGTTTAATAGGCAGACTGAACCAACATGCACAGCTGGATTTTGAATTGTGTAGGCTCTCTCAATAAAACAAAAGTAGAAGACATCTTACATCATTCCCACAGCTTTGGCCATTTGTGCTCTGTGCCACTTTCCCTCTGAGCCACACTGGGGATTTAGGAACTGAAGCCCTACAGTTGTAGCCATGTACGGCCCCCGTGCTGCTGTCTGGAGCTAATTAACATGCATTTTGGAAATACTCAGTGGGTCTCTGATGTCACGTATGCTTTCACAGCGTCGTGGATTTAATCTGGAATTACTCAGTGTATAAGGGATCAGGAGCTGGCTGGGAAAGCTCCTCCCAAGAGAGTCCTAAATGCCAGTGATTTCAAGTGATTATTTATTGAGCTTCATAATAGTGCACATATCCTCATACACACTTTTCTAGTACAAATTACCCTATAACTTTCCAGTCCTTCATTATGGTGTAGAGGTTATGGCTTTCCTAAGTAATCAAAACATCCAGGAAGAGAAGCTTGCTAAATGCTGAGCTAAGCTTGAACACTGACCCTATCTTTTAACTGTATCAGAAACTTTATGTACATCATAAAAAGGAATAATTGCTGTGGTAACTGCTCATTCATATTAACTGAAGGAGTAAACACAGTTGTGTAGACTTGAGTGTTGATATTGAGAGTGCAAGGGAGGTCTTCTCACTGAAAAGTTTAATTGATACAAGTACCCTATAGGAAAACTTGCTTTCCCCCCCCCTAATAGGTATATTTAACATCTTCAAGGCACTTCTCTTTCATTTTACTCTTTTGCTTTGCACAGCCTTTGGGCATAGAAGGCAATTAGACAGTTGCAAGGAGATGGTAGATCAAGCTTTGTTTACCTTCTTTCACTCCTGCTTTTAGCAGTGCAATAATTTGACCCTGACCTTCTCTCAGGCGATGTTCATTATCTCAGGTATGCTGCAGAGAGGGAAGTGTGTGCTCCTCCTCTTTACATGATCAGTGGAGGAGTATTCCCAAGACTGAGCTCTGTGGTGATATTGATCCCCCACCTTTCCTTTTGCACATCATTTCACTGCTACTTTGATCACTTCCACAGTAAAATTAATAACTCACAGAGTGTTGCCAGATGCTTTGAGAGGTCTGCAGAAAACAATACCAATGGGATAACTGGGAATTTTATATAGGTCAGTCTTGGGCTGACTTAGCCTGCAACCTCCAGAACACTGGTACCATTAGAAAACATATATGTGTATATGCATAAAAGTATAAATCTACACTACTTGTCTCTCTGGTTTGTTCATTTGTTGTAGTTGCACTTTAAACTGAAGGTTGACTGTTCTGATTTTCTCCAGATGTGAGCATAAGGCTCATGCCTTTCATAAAGCTCTGATGATGGAAAAAGATTGGTGCTGGTTTCAGTTGCAAATCCCAATCCTGGGCAGGATGTGCATGCTGTTGACGATCATTCTTGACTATCAGGTTTCTTCACTAGGCCTTGGGAGGCCATTGCAAGTGTAGGCTGTCCTTTTCCTGGTCATCTCAGGGAAGCTGAGGGCTAGCTGGGACATGTGCTGTGATGCTGAATGAGTAAGCTGTAGTGCTCTTGGTTTGTGTCGGGGCTTTGAAATGTACATTCAGGGGTGATCTTCCTAGTTATAAAGAGCACACTCTTCAGTGTGGGATCTTTCATATGGTGAGTCACCATGATAAAGGTAAATTGCAGCTCATCTATGCTTGACTTTTGGTAAGAAAACACATTTTCTTAGTGGCAGCTATTTTTTTTATTGCATGTTTACAGTGACAGTTGTTAGTTACAGGGCTACCAGCACTGAACTGATAACTTCTGGGTTCTGAAGCCTCAGCACATGCATGCAGTTAATTACCCCTGGACTCCTCAAGGAGGCACTAGGAATCAAATTAATTCCCTGTGCCAGTGAAGCCACTCCCAATGCATGTAGCCCAAGAAGCAGAATGAACATACGAACATACCTGGATTGCTATACTTCCCATCTATGCCTAAACACACTCTCCATAAGCCTTAGTTAAGCATTTTTCCCTTTGCCAAGCTGAAGCTCAATCTGCTCTTTGAATAATAAATGTAAGTTTTTGACTGACATTCAGTCGTAAGTATTAAGCTATCTCAATGTCTTGCCAAGTCATCCTTTGATAAAAGCATTTTAGGTGCCACAAAATGTAATCACTTCACTAAGCATTCTACATTGCGGATTCAAGTTTCTCAGCACATTTTTCAGTTAAGGATCCTTGGCACCCCCGATAGATACATTCTGTGGATGATTTTGGATGGATCTATTAATATTGTCTCTAAGAGTAATAAGTCTCACTCTTTTACAAAGTGAATCATCTATCTCTCCTTTGGACAAGTGAAATTTTCTCCCACTGGACCTGCAGTCCACAAGTTGGCAGCGTTTTCTGTTTTGTTAGTAGCCTCCATATAGCAGTGAAGTGTTGTCAAAAAACGTTCAGCCCAGTTTTAGGGCCAAGTAGTACATTTTTTTGGTTACTTGTTCTTGTAGACAGGCTGTGTCACCATTAGTCATACTTCAGAATGATGGTTTACTTTCATTATTCACTGATGGCGCTGCTTCCAATTCAGTGCTTTCCAACTCAGCAAGATTTTCCTGTACTAATCCATCTGAATCAATTCTAGAAGAGTTTTTATCAAAGGACACATTCTCAATGTTAATAAAATGAAGGGGTTTTGAAACAGCTTGTAGTTCTGACTCTTTACAAATGAGCATTTTAAAGGTATTCACTCTATGTATGTGAACACAGTATGTACACTAACACTGTGGCTATAGCAGAACCAGTTCAGGATGTGGCTCTTGGACACCACCACTCAGCTCTTTCTTTAAGAGAGAGCAGACATGGGCCTCAGCAATCCATCAGTGCCATCCAGCCTTAACAGGGCTTGGCATTTCCCTTAGCACTTGTAAATATTCCTGTTCCCTCCCTCCTTCCCTTCCAACATACCCTTCTCCTTCCTTTCCTCCATTCTTTCCTTCCTTCCTTCTTTCCCTCCATCCTTCCCCACCTCAGGTAACATTTCTGATTTTTTTTTTTCAGATCCCCATTGGGTATGGCTGACATTCTTGAGCCCAGGTATTACCAGGCATTCTTGTTGCTCAGATACCATCAAGCTCTCCAAACCAGTACAAAGCTCTGGGCTTTCAGCCAATTTACTCACAGGTTTATCATATGCTGACATTGTTTCTCTATAAATAGGTCTATCTTTACTGACACTATTGATTCAACTGCCTCTCTTCTCACTAATACTCTTTTTAAAGTATCCAACCTGCCTCAGTATTTCACCTAATGAAAGGCTGAAGTCAGAGGGGTAGAGGTCAAAGAGGTTAACTAGCAAGCATAAAGGTCCTCGGCTTTAAAGTCAGTGTTTGCAATGTAAGACTCACAATCTGTCAGCAGAGTATGTCTGCAAGTTTGAGCTCTCCCCACCAGAAAAACATAAATCATTCAGCCAGTTTTACATTTTATTAGTAATAATTTGACTACTTTATATTGTTTTTCAAAACTCTTCTGATTCATTAATGGTTTAACAAGCATAACATGCACTCTAATCTACCCATCTGAGACTACGTGGCTCTGAAAACAGGGAGTACACTTGCCCTCACACATCTACACATCTCACATGCTGCTTCTCTTGAAGTGAACCCAAAATAACAAATAAATGTTGTATCTGTCTCACTCATAAATTGAACACAGCTTTAATAGGTAGTGTATTATTTTCCTTTATATGAGAACTATTTATTCTTTTATAACTGGCTGTCTGGGCAGCTCTGTACACAGCCCAGCTCTAGCACAGCAGGATGCGACATAGCAGAGCCTCGCGACATAGTGGGCTGGGGTCTGCTCCAGGCAGTGCTCCCACCCTGAGTCGTGCCTAAGGTGAGGACTGCAGAGTCCTTGCACCCTTGCAGAAAAGGAATCCTTTGCAAATGAGTGGTCAGAGCCATGGAACTGTGGCTGAGAACAGAGGCGTGGTGCAGAACAGAGGCGAGTGCATAGGGAGATGCCAGGGGCCAGGCACTGAGGCCATACTTTCTAGTGGTAAGAAAAAGAGAGATCTGCAGAATGAGATCAGCACAGGGGAAAGCCTGCTAGGATACATAACTAAGTCTTCCAAAGTGATACAGCAGGACAAACCTGAAGGCAGCCATGCCAGCTGTTCCAGAAGCTGCCAGAGGTGTCGGGAAAGCTCTGCTCTACCAGAGGTGTGCAGGTCTGATAGGAGAACAGGTCCCAAGTGACAGCATCACTCCAAGGATGTGCCTGTGAGCTGACCATTCACTGTTCTACACCACAGCCTCTCCTGCCTTCACTGTATCTTCAGCCTCGCTGTGTCCCAGCACAGCCACCAGCCCAGGCATTGCCACCACAGTGGGGCAAGACTTAATTAGTCCAGGTCCCTACTAGCATTAAAATGCACTGAGGGCTGTGATTATATATGTCTGAAGCTAAACACCTCTTAATCTTCTCCAGTGACCCATCTGCCCTCAGCAAGATGGGGGGGGGAGGGAGAGTGAAGAGCTTGGGTCTAGGTATGGCAGGCAAAGCTGCAGGGCTGCCAGAGCAACAGGCATTACATGCCATGCTCTGATCAGGCAGCATCCTCACTCCAAAGAAAATCATCGGATATAAAAAAAAAAACCAAACATACTTGAATGCTAGAAGTCTATGTTATCTCTGACTTTTGAAATGTTGTCTTTAACCTGGGAACTAGAGCTTTTCATTTACTCTTTGTTCTGAACTGTAACGAGCCCTTTAATGGTGTAAATAAAAGGATCTAAAGATTTGATAAACGTTGATGTCACGAATGGCGGTCATCTGCCATGTGATGCCTCTGTGTTATAGGCATCAAACAGCTGGAGACAAATGCTCCTGCATAACACTCTAAATAGCCTCTCAGCCCACTGCTAATTAAACTGAAGCTCTGCCTCTCCTGGACATGGAATATATGAACCAATTAAGAAAATATCACTTCTTTTCTGAGAAATTTGCACCACGCTTCTTAAAATAACACAAAACAACAAAAAAAGGGGGTATGACACCAGAAAGACAGAAGAGTTCCACAAAAGAGACCACACTGATGCACTGGGGATACAGTAACGAGTCATTTTTGCTTTAAGCAAATTTTGCACCTGTAACCTGCAGAAATATAGCCATAGCACTTGAAAAATTGCTTCAGTGCTGCACAGTGCCATGAAAATTTATCTTTAAGATGATTTTATTGCATGGTTACCCTAGGCAATTAAATCAATAAATCTTAACTGTCAGAAAGGTTGGCCCGCTGCCAGGAATAAATGAAATGCACGGAAACAGTAAATAAAAGGTTTCTGACAACTCATTCTAGGAATTATTTAGCAGTTGGGCTTTTTGTTGTTGGTGGCATTGGTGTACTTTTGTCTCCAGCATTTATTGACATTCTCCATGAGAAATGATTATGCTAACATAAATAGTGTAGCACTGAGATACAGATAGATGGGTGAGAAGATAGTCTTTTCAGGGTAATGAATTACCCTCCTGGAATCAGAGGCTAACAGTGACTTCAGGGGCTGGTAGCGCTGCTGGTGGTGACCCCAGCGACTGGGACCTGAGCCACAGACTGGCAGCATGCAGAAGTCTCAGCACCAGGCAGTAGGATAATATGAAAGATGGTAAATATTCAAAAGGTAAAGGAAAAACTCACCAATATCAATGCTTTGGCTGGAAAAGCTGGGACAGTCTCCACCAGGGAGCAATCTCCAAGAGATGCTGCCTTAGTGGTGGTCAGCCCTTAAATGAGGTCTTAGAGGAGGTGGAGTCAAGCTCCACCCCTTCCGGGAGCAAGCTAGACTACTCTCACCTGTGCTCCCACAGTTGACCAACACTTGCCTCAGCTGATTAATCAGAGGTTCAGGCTGTGATTAGCAATTTCCCATACATTCAGTGATTGATTCAGAGATGATTGAGATTGAAATGTCTCTGTATGATGCAGAGGTGACATTTCCATGGGCCTAGAGAGAGCAATGTTCACTGCAAGTGATGCTGGGCTTGACAGCAAAATCATAGCTACTCTGCAGTGTTTTCCAGGCTGGTGCAGCAAATGTGAAGGCCTGAAGCTCATTTCACTTACCTTGGTGTTTCACCCTGTAAGACAGTGGGTGTCAGTGTCTCTCCAGAAGACACTGAAGTGGACGCAGATGATCTGATGAACAAATGGATGGATTTCTTGAGGTCACTGTGGCTCAATCTTCAACAGCCAATGGCAAAGTTTCCAGGGCACATTGCTC
Source organism: Coturnix japonica (assembly GCF_054131305.1). Lineage (NCBI taxonomy): Eukaryota > Metazoa > Chordata > Aves > Galliformes > Phasianidae > Coturnix > Coturnix japonica. The sequence goes on from NC_140666.1 coordinate 25,376,397, forward strand.
CTCTGACTCCACCAGTCCCACAGGCATTTCTGCAAGTTATTTTTCTCTTGCATTAAAAGCAGGCCTGTTTAATCAGTGCAGCACACACGCTGGATACAGAGGGTGTATTTCCACCTAGCCTGCATGCCAGAGGACAAGAAAAGCACACACTTAAAGAGGACACTTGGCTGGCTCTAGCTGGTCATCTCATCAGCCACAACTCCATTCAGCAATCCATTGCTTCTTTGTTAATTTGTGGTTTGCTATCTTAGCCAACTGTCTTGCATTTGAGAGATAGGATAGCTACCGATGTTATTTGGAAAAAGAGGAGACTCACTGTCTGCACTAATTGTCTAGGTAAGTCTGTAGAAAAGCATCTGTTATCGGCAGTGAGAACCTGGGTTAGCAGTGTCAAACTTGCAGCTGCCAATTCAACACCCTATGAAAGCACATAATTTTTAACCTAACTTACTTTCCTTAATTCATATCCCCACTGCACAGGACAGCACATGCTCTGAACTCTGCAGTTCTGGGCCTCTGGGGTTGCCCTGGGCAGGAGGCTGCTCCTGACTCCTCTGCTTCCAGACCACAGAGGGCACTGGGAATCTGACTATCATGCTTAACTGAGGGAGCTGCATCCTCTTCCAGGTGCAGCCAATGCCAACAGGCTTTTGCAACTCTGATTAGCAAGAAGCTTCTCATTGCAGATAATTCGCTGCCAGCACATCCCGAACACATAGGTGATTGCTCTCAAATTGATGGCTTGAAGCACAGTAACAGCCTTTTTATTTACTTCCTGCTTGATAGGCAGTGAATGTAGAGTTGCCAGAAAAAAAATAAGAGAGGAAAAACATGCTGCAGGATTTGCTGTCTGATACAGCCCTATGAGACTGGAGAGTGGAGCAAGGCCTTGGTGATCCTCATGCCCAACACCACCTTCTACGTGTCTCTCACATAAACCACCAGTCATCAGGCCCTGTCTGAGCCCCATTCACCAGAGGCTGGCTGAAAAGCAAGGGGCAAATGGTGATGCTGGGAGAGTTCATTGCTTTACTTTTCCACTCAACCGTTCCTTTCAAAATGCCAACTCTGTGGCAAGACTTCATATGTTCCCACAAGTACCAGTAGCCACACCTTCAAGACAGCTGCAAGCCAACAGTGGTAAAACACAGAGTCCAACATACGTACTCCATGTCCAGAGGCTGTGCCCACACCTGTGTGTGAGAATTCACAAAAACAATTGGAAATACAATCAGAAAGCAGCAGAGTTAGTTTTCCAGTTGAATAACTGATGTTCTAAAGGAAATATGACCCTAAATGTTATTACCCAGATTTGGCAGACATACTTAGTCTAGGAAGAAGTGTGGTGCTGCCAGGCAGCGTCTTTCTTTCTGCAGCCCAGCTTCTAAGGCAATGACCAACAAGTTCACCCTTTACTTTGGCTTTCTTCATGGTCTCATAGGTATGCAAGGTCCCAGAAGAGAGGAGGACATTTTCAGTTCCAGAAGGACAATCTACAATCTTTGCTAAAAAATACCAACAGGGATTTTCCCACAAAGTCCTTCAACCACAAACTTCTGTTTAATGTTATCTTCACATGTGATTCTTGTGCCAGCTACATTTACATCAGTTATAACAAAGACCTTCCAGACACAGTATGGGGGGAAACGCTGAAAATCCCTATGCACATGTGCTCTTTGTAATCAAAAGGATAAAAGGATATCTGAACTTGCTTTGAACTGTAGCTGGTAGTGACATTCCTCTGCACCATGTGGAACTGACACAGCATCGCTTCCCTTCTGGACCAGGTAGGAGGGGATTTAGTCCATGTTCCCTGCTCCTGAGCTCTCTGCACTGTGAAAAGCTCCAGCTGGACTTCTTGGGTATAAATAAGTCTTCATAAATTCTACGTTGCTCTTTCTGGCAAGAAAATATCCCTTGGTCTCGAACAGTTTATTGTCATGGGCAAGATTAATAACATGGCAGTTAAATCACCTGCTGGCTGAGAAGTGATGCTGCGGTTTGTCTAAAGATGGTGTTGCTCTCCCCAGCACCTTGCCCAGCTACCACCATGGTGGGTGGGAGGATGAGGATGGGATCTCTGGGCACCTTGCCTGAGAATGCATGCTGTTAGGGATGTATGTGAGCACCCAAATATCCACCTCCACTATCCTGCCACTGTCATGGTCTGAGGGAACATTCTGCTACCCTCCAGCCAGGAGCCTGGTAGATTTTGCTGCTGTGGAACATCCAGGGAGTGTAATGAATCATTTTCTTTTCTCCTCCCACCCCCATCCCACTTGCCCCTGAGTTAAGCAGTAGCACTAACGAAGCTGCACAGATATCTGAGATACCATATATATATATATATATATACTATTCATCATTCATCATTGGGATCACAGACCACTTGGTGCCTGACTACAAGGCTCCATACACTGGGAAGGCCATTTGCTGCCTGGTTGATGTCACACTTTCAACTGGTTTCTGGGCAGACCCAGAGGATGCTGAGGGCATGTGCAACATCTGACCTTCCTCACCTCCTTCTTCCCCAGAAGATGCCTGTCCCTGAGGCATTGAGGGGAAACATCCCCTTTGTCTCCTTGAAAGTTGTTGGCAGAGGTTCTACTGCACTGGCTTTAAATACCCCATTCAGATTTTCTTCTGAAGTGACCTGTTGCTTAGAAAAGGGCTGCCACACTGGGCAGTGCCTTGCAGGTAACCATTCAAACAGATGCTGTGTGGAGTAGTCAGCCTGGACAGCTCTGAGCTGCTTTATGCAATGGGCAGCTGGAGATCCCAGAGATCTCCTTGTGTTAAGCAGAGCCTCATAGTAAATAGCCTCAAATCCCAACACCTACTGATGTGTTCAGTCACAAGGCATCCTTCTGCAATGCTGTCTGTGCTCTGGGTCCATATCCACAGCCGACAGTGCCAAAGAGGGAGGTGGCATCCCAGCACATGGTTAGCATCTCTCTAGAGCTTTTTACATCCCTTGAGCTGGTATTCTTGGCACAGGCTCTTAGAGCTATTTCTGAAATGATGCTACAAAGCCTGGTGTTTCTCGTTTTTTTCATCCTGGGAAGACCTTGGGGAGAACTGCATCCCTGTGCAGGGGGTCAATGTGCTGAATCACACCACTTTAGTCACGCTGAAGCCATGATCTGGTTGTCAGCAAGAAACCTAAAAATCCTGCCTTTGGAGCTCATCTCCCTTGCACTCCAAGTTCAGTTTGGGAAAGACAGAACTGAGGCTTCTGTCTTGCAGTTGATGCCTTGTAGTGTGGGGTAGCACGCTACTGGTGCTGTTCCTCCCAGCTGCTATCAGGAACACATCATTACTTTCTAACATCAAGTCATCTCAGGTCTCTGTAATGATAGAAACTCATCGATTAAAAATTAAAACCTATGGCAACTCTCCCACAAACAGGACTTACTGTACCATACTTTATCCTGAGAGGAGATGGAGAAAACAGCAGAAGACAGAATAATTTATAGTGATAAGATGGGTTACATTTTCATAAAAATTTTATTTTACTTTTTTTTGTTTTGTTTTTAAATAATTCAATGCACTGGCAGTATAATTAATCCCTCTATGAGAGACACAAATGTACCAGTTCAACCAATATTATTTATACAGGGACATTGTGTTTAAAAACAACAAAAGTACATTTAAAATGTTTGTACATAAAGTATTACTGTTATTTCTTCTTCTTCTTCTTTTTTCTTTTTTCTTTTTCTGAAAACAAATGTAAACAAAATGCATAATTGTGCAACACGTTGGAAATACAAAGCAAAACAGGCAAGATACAATTTTATACATATAAAGCAAAAGAAATCAAACTTTTGTAACTATACAACATTTCAGTAATTGCTTGACATTTTAACTGTTACCTTGGTCTGTACAAAACATCTTAACTTATACTTAAAACTTTACAAGAATAACATGCTTGTTCAGAACAAAGACACCTTGTGGAACTGCAGTGATTATTGGTATGATATTCGCACACACAAGGAAAAAAGAAAGCTACTTCAATACTAAAAAAAAAGCAAGAATGGAAGGTAGGGGGCCATTCAATAAACTGTAATCTAATTCCAACAGAAAATTAAGTTGAACTGCAACGTAGAAATTAAATCTGACTTTTGTTGGAAGACCACAAGGCCGTTACGTTGCTCTGTTTCCAGGAACCAGATGCAAGTCTATATAAATTTTCCTGATATTTTGGTTAGTTCTACATGTGCATATACAAACACACACAAAAGAAAGGAAAAAAAAAAGTGAAAAATAGTTCTTGCCAGAACATCTAATAATGACAGGCAAGTGGACGTGCTTATCACACTGCTCAAAAGATGGCCAGGTGAAGAACAGCACTAGCAAAGGCAAACATCCACTGAATCCGCCAGCATTACTTTTCCTGAATTTTACTTGTAGTTTGCTTATTTTCTTTTTCTTGGTTGTGGTCAGAAAACAATTTGTATTGGGACATTTAAAAAATGCTGGGAGTGCTACAGTCAAAGATCAAACACAAACCAGAATGCTCAAAGTCAAAGCAAAAGAACCAGATCTTTCGGCTTGTTTTCATACTTTGCTATGATATGCCCTAGGCCTTCTGAATGTGGATTTTACAGAAACAGAATTTAAGATTCAGTCGAAGCTACGCAACCCAGAGCCGTCAAAAATACAGACAGGAATAAATAATGCAGTATTTTATGGAGTTACAAGGACTGTCAGCTTGGATAAAAAGTACATAATTTTAAGTGTCCCCAAATGATGCATGTGGCTAAAATTAAACTCCTGATTGCATCCATCTGATATATTCAGTGTCTGATTCTGCAGTTTGCGGACTGAGCATTAATTCACACAGTTACTCCTGTGGATTTCAGTGCAGCAACCTGTTGATTAAGATGCTCAGGAGAAGAATGGCAGAATTGAGCCTAGATAAACATTTGCCATGACTTTTGCGTGTACAAAATCAATTTGGCTTAGAAAAAGCACTTGATCCTCCTGCACTGCCTTTGAATGAAAGTAACAGATTCTATCTCTAGTCCAAGAGCATTTATAACACATTTGAATTTAGTTACCATTTTTTTCAATGCAAGTTAATGCTGAGACTAGTAGATATTTAAATTCAGGGGTAATTAAATTGCAACATACTTTTAGTTAAAGAAAAATAAAAGCATATGGAAGTCTAGATGGCATGCAGAAATTACCCTTCAATTCTCTTAGCAGGGATTATCTGGTATTCAGTCAGAACAATTCAACATATGCTCAGCTTCAGTATGTATTTATAAGGATGCATTAGGGCACATAGCACAGTACAAAAAGGGAAAGGACTAGTTTTTCAGCTGGTGTAAATCAGCACTGACATCTATGGATCTACTCACAAGCACATCAGCTGAAGCTTTGGCCCAGTCATCAGAAATATCCAGCTATGGTTCACTCACTCTGTATGTTAAAAACCTTGGTGGTGGAAGTGCAGAGAGAAAGCGTAATCAACATCAGATAAAGAGCTACCCTGCTTTCTGATATTTATTTCTGATAAGCTTTTCCAGACTGTGTGGTCTAAAGCAGTTTTATGATGTGCTCCGTACTGCATAGCTTTGCAAAGTACATTATTTCCTTCCAGGCAACGATTATGGTACATTAATCATTTCATTGGCATGATCAGTAAAAAGGCATGATGATAAAAGCTATGGGAGTTTATCTGCATAGAGACATATTGGCAAAAATTAGACTGGGGTTAAAGGGTTTGCTCATCACTGTGTGCATATTGGATTAACTCCACTGAAATCAGTATTCTTATATCAATTTGCACCAGTTGAGGAGCTTGTACTCTACCACTTTCATAAGTAAAGCATGTTTGTTGTTATTCCCTATGCACTTCACTCATAATTTCAAGGGTAAATGCCTTCTGCCAGTAGGTCAAAGCTTCTTCAAGTTCGTGACTCCACATTAACTGTCACAGAAGTCATAGGTGCTTTCCCTGAGCAAGGGCTGTGTCAACATAAAGTCTGGATGAAGAGGGAGTCTGCTTGCAGCTATTCTAGCACCAGTCCAGAGAATTTCATTGGGTGAGAGCTCAGCCAGAACACAAATGGGTGTAATTCCATTGAACTAATTGGTTTAATGCAATTTACATTCTGGTACAATAACCTTAACTCTGGTAATGCTACACTATTTTTATTGCCAGCTTCTTCTTCAATAAACAGTGCTCAAAGCTCAATGAGACTTGTATGATTGCCATACAACAGCAGAATTTGGTCCAATGAATTCCACAAATGAAGCCAAGTTCCTTCACGTTTACTTAGCTCAAAGTTTGGTCCCTTTTAGTTACCGTTATCCATTAAAACAATGAAATTCCATTTGGAATTTGAATTTCCTTCTAACCCAGAGAAGGAAACAACCGAGTAGAAATTAGGAATATCTCTACTTGATGAATTTCAATGGAATTACAACAGGGTGATGCTCACACAGATGTGCAAATTCTTATCTATCACAGAGGGGTTACAGAGCTTGCATAGAGGGGAACTCAGTGGAAATTAAAGAAGAAAACAAGTCTCAAACAGCTGTATCATCTGGTCACATGGCTAATACCACAGCATCAGTGGGGCTCAGATAGGGCCCTCTAAGCACAAGCACTCCTTTGGAGACTACAATATAAATTGCAATCTGGCTCACAGTAAATATTGCCATAATTATATGATGTTAGTGCACGCACCACTTCTGTTAACTTGTTTGCTGTTTCTACACACAGAGCAGGTAAAAGGAAGCTCACAGATCCAAATCTCTTCAACAGCTACTGAGGACCAAGACCAAAAGGTCCAAAAGCAAGGCAGAGCCACAGCTTGTCCAGTGCCCAGGCACTGTGACTGGGGTCCCACTGTCCTGTTGGGCATGGCACTGGTGTCACCATGTCTCCTGCACACTGACACCATGGGCAGTGCTTGTGGGACCATGCAGCTCACAGCCATAGTCTGATGACCCCAAGCAAACAACCTGAGTGCCCAAGGCAGCATGCTGTGCTGCAGCCTGCAGCAGGTTACACCTTTCCTGCTGCCTCTGTAGAGCACTGAACATGTACAGCTCTACTTAAGCAGACTGTGGGCTTCCCACCCTTGGTCCTCGAGGAAGTGGCAAAGGAAAATGGTTTAATTCAAGGCAGTGACAAGCACTGTCTCTCTGTGACATGTGGTGGCACCCTGATACAGATTAAGGAGCTGGATTGGATAGCATCATATTCAGACTTTGTATGATACCATGGCATAACTTATCTTGCAGGACATATCAACAGTAATGAATCCCCTTTCCACAGAAGCATGCATGTGTTAAATTGGTAGTGTCAGCCCACACAAACTTGTCCCAGTTCCTTTAAACCACTTTTCATGTCTTTACTATTACCTGCTAAAATTACAGCATCAATGAATTGCCTGAGATGTTGATGTATACCCTGTGATTCTGAGCACAGCTTATCTTTCCAGAGTTTCTGTTGCAGTAACTCCAGACATGGCCAAGTTTGATTCTCATTTGACATCAGTGTTATACAATAACTCATCTGCATCTGAATTTGCTTTCAGTTCTATCCGCAGAGCCGTGGGATCCTGCTGGCTGTACGAGATTTGAACTCAGCATCTTCTGACTTCAACAGCTACCACTATGGGTTAAGCTGACATGAGATGATCAGAATCACTGATCATGGAAGACAAAATCAGACAATGTATATATATTTTTAACAGAATAGCAAAAGTAAAGCTACCAAAAGCACTGGAGGAAGGCTGGAACATAGTATTGTAGAGATGACAACTGCTCTGTAATTCAGGCAGAAACATTTCCCGTTCACTAGCAGGAAGGTTTCATAGTGAAGGAGAGTCTAACTGGCTTTTAGTCTTTACCTGTAGGCTATGAAATACCAAGTGATAAATCATATCTAGTGAAATATATATTACTCTATAAATCATTAGACAGTACAGAATGTCTGCATGCATTGCTGTGACCAACGGTCTGATTCTAACACAGAAGCACAGAAGTATTCAAGAAATTAAGCCCTCTCAACATTAACATGACTTGTTTGTTTTATATTTACGAAACAGTATGTAAAGCTGGAAGATGTCATGAGGACAGTTTCTCATCTATGTCACCTCTGTATCACTCCCAATGCACGCTGCCAAGGTCACAGAGATGCTGTGCAAGGCAAAGGCACTTTGCATTGATGCCTTGCTTGCAGGTCTACCACGTACTGACACTTCTACACTTGGTTCAGAATGGCAAATTAATCCTCTTTGGTGAACTCTGAAATATTTTTCCTTTCTTAAAAGTTGAAGACACTGGCCTGTTGCAGAGGAATTAAGTTGACAACGCCTTTAGAACTGACAATGAACCAAGACAGAACTGCTACTTTCTGTCATACCTCCATTGCTTGCAAGGAGACAACAGATGCTAATAGGGCTATACAACAACAACAGAAGAAAACATTAACAATCCTACCACCACACTACACCCATAAAGGTGTTTCCTTTTTAAGGCTTTCACATCATTTTTCTGAGTTATGAAGTAATGACTACAGAACTTTGTTACAAATCCACATCCAAATCCACAGATATGTGCACACACACACACGTACACATTTCAGTACTGTGTGTAGCAGTTTCTTCTGAGCTCAACACAAAGAAGCCTAATAATACCTAAATCAGAATCCTTTACAGGCCCCATTTTTTTAACCAAATATTTTAAACTGCATTCACAAAACTAATCATTGGATTCAGAAATCACTGAATTCTAATGAAAATGTAATGCAAACATCTGTTCCAAAGTACCTAAAAACTTAACACCAGATCTAAACGATTACAAGAACATCATTCCATTATGATGGAATAACATCATAAAATCAGAGCATAGAAATTAAGGCCCAGATTCCAATTTCTCAGATTTTGCTTCTTTAGGAGGAATATTGATCTTGAACCTTATTCTTTACAAAATGCACACCATGGAAATCAACAGATCTCTCCTTTTTCAAAGGAGACCATCTACAAGTGAGACAGTATATTAATGGAGAGGCTATTTAAATAATTCAAAGTCCAAAGATCATACAAAAAGACACAAAATGAAGCTAAACGAAGCAAGCCAGGAAGGCTGCCATCAACACTGTCAACACAAAGGCACTAAGCTAAATCAGAGAGACAATAAAATAAAATAAAATAAAATAAAATAAAATAAAATAAAATAGCCAATTACCAGGCCAAAGCCATCTATCAAGCATGAACTATTTATGCTGTTTATTTTATATAGTGAAAAGTGTGATTTGTCCTTCCAAAGAAGCCAACGGAGCAAGGCTGAAATCAGTGACCGTGGAGATGGTCGAGGTAGATGACCCATACAGGATATATCTCAGGTTTTCCCTTCAAGCCCTGCTCTCCTGGACCATTGTTTCTCAGCACAGATCATCATATAGCTAGAGATAGTCACTGCAATCCAAGCAGGACATTGTGCCTGCACACTGTCAAATTATTCATTTAAGACCTGCTACAGCTCTTGACATAGAGGTTAAGTGCTATGTAAATGTCTCACTTGAGCATTTAGGACTTTGCTACCATCAGACTGTGTACTGATGGAGTACTGAAATGCTTGCAGTTAGCCCTTCACTTGCATTCTCCTTTCACAGCTGAGCTACGGATATTGTGCAAAACTCCTGAAGCACGGCACACAAATGACAGTCTTGTCAGCTCCGGCCATTTTTTATGAAGCTTGGTTTCCTTCTTGCAGTCCAGCTGCAGAAATCAAGAGATTATATCATTGCCTCAGTTTATCGCTATTAAAAACGAATAGGTCATTTCTGGCCCTCAGCATGATTGAAAAATGCCTGAAAAAGGGTATTGAAATCAGCATCAAAGCTTGTTATCCATAAGACAATGTATGAACAGCAACAATTTATTATTATTTTTTTTAAAGCCATGATTTGAAGTCAATCTCGTGATTTTTGGTGCTTGGTTCATGACTTTGAATGTCTGAAGTGGGCAATGTTAAGAACAGACATAGAAAATGCCCAACACACACAGCTTCCCTGTGGATTGCAACAAACAAACAAGTTTGTTTGATTAACTCCACTGGAAATAATATTTCAAGGGGTAAAACGATTCCACAAAGATGACATGTTGGCATTTGAAATGAGATGAACACAGTGCATGTAAAAGTGCAATAATCCTTAATAACTAACTCAAAAGAAGCATCATCCCCAAGGATAAGAAGGTAATTCACTCTCCATATTTAATTTGTTTCTAAGCTGCTTTTGAAACAAGACTGCTAAATAGTAAGTTGGCTTGTGATCCTAGGCTTGACTGCTGGACTTAATATAATCATGCCATTGATTCAGCATACATTTCAAACGTAGTCACAGGAAGCAAAATCAGGTGGGATAATTCCTTAAGCTGTTTAAGCAAAAGATTGTACATGAGGTACATTTAGAGATAGGAGTCTGTTTACTGCGAGCAACAGGAGAAAGATAACACGCTGTCTTCACTGAGTGACTGCAGCCAACACTTTGAACAGTCTTGTGCTTAAAGATTGTATTTCAAGTTGTGTTTCAAGACACAGCCTTCATAAATTCATGTCAGTCTAGGGTTTCAGTCTACATTAAAGGAATGGGGGATGACAATGCACTCAATTAGGCTGGATCTCATCAGCAAGATCTTGCAAAGTGAATGGAAAACTCTGGCTTTTGATAAAACCACCTCAACACTGCTTCATCTGTTAAAAAAATAATAATACTGGAATTGTTTTTAAAAACCCAATGCTTTTATTCTACATTTCTGAATTGTTTCCACCACTGTGGTTTTATTCTTTAGCTGCTGTGGCTAGAATCAGCGTGACAAATGCTGTCGGATTCATGTTTCAGCCGTGTTACCGAAACCTTCCAAGAACAGATAAGAGAGTATTGACCGCTTCAGGAACAGGAATGTGTAGATAAGACAGGATGTGCATGTTCTGCCAATGTCCTTTGCAGCCAACCAACTCTAAACTGGATGATTTCTCTAATGACGCACCTTGACTATGTTTACAACACAGCCTTATGGAAAAAAAAAAATAAAAAAATAGCAATTACTGACTTTTAAGAAAAGGTAGCATTACAGGCAACTAATACACAACAGCTACAGTACCGTCTGTCTTAAATGTGCGCTGGGCAGAGTCCTTAAACTGCTCTTATTGCAAATATCCAAGGCCTGCTCTAAAAACCATAACAGTCTGAACCTTTTAAATGCAAATTTGTCCTATTTATCTGGTCGCAACCCAGTGAGTAGAATCCAATAACTCACCATACAGGATTATATAGCAGAAGGTAATTGCAACTAACTAATACCTGGATGGCATTTAAACACATATTGTATTATTTCAATGAGATGAGACAGAATAATATTTACATTGCTATGAGCATCTTCTGTTTACAGAAATGGAATTTACAGTTCAGTAAGGTATGCAGGCGTTACATCAAGAATGAGATGAGACCATTTAAAGTCTTGTGAATTATTGATATAAATTCATTTTGTTTTGTTTCATGCACCGGCGCTTCTTGCAGTGGCACCAGAAGAGCAGTGCAGTTTATAACAGGAGGAAAAAAAAAAAAAAAGAAGAGGAAAGAGCAAATGTGAAATGGTGTAATTTATTCACAATTGCTTTGGAATTCTATCTGAATTGTCTCATTATTATTCACGCATTAGAAAAAATGGTCTGAAACATGACAGCATGGGTAAATAGATGCAGAGCTTGGAAATAAGTAATTTGACTGAAGTATTCATGGCCATTATTAAACAAATGTTATATTGCTTTTGGATAAATCCGTTGATTTTATTTAATTTATCACTGTTTTCATGATAGCAAGGTAAGTAATACCATTCGTTCCTAATGCTCTGAAATGAACAAAACAGGTGTAGATTGATGCCACATGGAATTACATTGGTTCAACAGCAGTTGGTTACTTAAACTTCCAAAGAGTTTCATGAGGAATCTGCATACACTTACTAATGGAATTTTACATACAATATCAATGCTTAGAATGTAGCGTTCCCATTAAAATCTGCTTTCACTGTGTCTCACTATGCAAGAAGAGATTGTTCTGTGAAGAAAAATCTTGGATGAGTATTTGTTTGAGACTAACAGTAAAACTGAAAGAAAATTCACAGATTTAGTATAGGAATGGCAGAGGAGACTATGAAAGCTAATATTTTGAAATTGCCTAAAAACTGCAATAAATTGTGCTGCGTTCTGAAATTATTAAGCCAACAACAAATAGGTAGAATGGAATATCAAAACCTCATTGCATAGTGTGTCATCTTTCTTTAATGAGGCATTCCTTCAACCTTTTACCTCTTAACACCTTTGGTGATCTTACATTATGTACCTGTAAGATATTCAAGATTTTCTTCTGGAGATTAAGCCTATTGGAAGTATGAAACTTTAGTAATGTACTGTGTAAGGTAATAAAGCCAGAAATAAGTGGCAAAAAGCTTGGTACAGGCTCAGAAGATGATTTTGAGTGAATAGCTATAAGTTCTACTAATTTATTTCAGAAGGGACTTCTCATATATACCCTCAAATATTTAAGACGCTTTGTACTATTTCTCAGGAATCCATATCTTTTCAAAGTGCTTTTTTGTTTTCACTTCAAGGCAGCATGGACTTAAAACAATACTGCAGGGAATGTACCGTTCCATAAAGCACATAAGGATGGCAGGATCCAGGAGACACAAGGCATAGAAAATTGTCGAAAATGATTAGATGGTACAACACATACTGCTCTTGAGTCATAAGTTCCATTTACGATGACTTCTACTTCCAATAGATAGGATATTAAAAAATGCAATAAAAATGAAGTTACATGAATAAATTTCCAGAAATGAGTGGAGTTCCACCAGTGATCGTCTGTGCGCTGGTAGAGGTAGAAGAATGGGGATGTTATGAGCAGGGCAGCAGTCACTACAACAAATGAGCCTCAATGTGGAGCCAGTGGAGTCCTTGGCGAACATAACGAACCAGATTGGTCATACTGCTGTGTTGTGTTAAGGGTCCCATCACTGAGTCCAGGTCTACAAAGAATTCTGCAACACACAGGAAACAGAAGTTATTGTTTTGGGCAATAATACAGAAATGTGTGGATTATCATAATTTCACATGCAGGAGCAGCAGTGTACTTTGTGTGTTCCTATGATCTTGTGCACATTAGTACATGAGCAGGAAATAACTAAACAAAGGCAAGAAACATATAAATTAGGTCCAGTTGAACTCTCTATGCTGGAAGCAAACCCCAGCGTGGTATGACTGCTTACTATAGTGAGCTCAGAATCATAGAATCACCAAGGTTGGAAAAATGCTCTGAGATCACCCAGTCCAACCAGCCACTTATCAACAATATTTCCCACTAAACTATGTCACACAGAACAACATCTTCAGTTTCAGTTTTTTAAGTCTAGCCTAGGCTTGCTGAGTGTGTGATTTAAATAGTGGACAATAAACTTCAGTACTTCTTTTTCCCACTGCACCTTCTTCTGGGCATGAAGATCTAGTCTGAACCTTATAAAACCTTTTTACTCTTTCTCCTAGCCTTCTACTTCTGCTTCTTCCATTGCACTGGTTTCGGCCATTTGCTTATTCTGTCACATTGCCAGATTCCAGAGGATGTGTTTGGAGTGGAAAGGGAAGAGGAAGAGGAGATAAGAAACAGGGAAGAAAAAAAGCAAGTAGGAGATGGGTGCCTCCAAGGGGAAAGACAAGATGGACTGAGACCCTGGGATTTGATGTCGGGAAGGGTTATCAGGAAATCACCCAACAGAGAGCCCCAGGTAGAAAGAACACATAGGTTGTGAGAACAAAGTATGCCGTGTGCTGGATGATTTCTAGGTGAAAAGCTAATCCTTTTATGGTCAACAGACACTTCCAAACTGCTTTCAATGGAGAATTGAATTGTGCCTTCTATCGTTTCACAGAATTTTGCTCACTGGGGCACAGGCAATTCCACACATGGAATGTTTACACTATATTTAGGAGAGTGGGAGCCTAGTCTCAGTTAAAGGCCTTACAGAGTCAGATAACAACCAACAATCACAACAATGGCTCAGAACTTGCATTCTCACCCTATCTAAAATCCAGTGTGAGGCACGCAGCCAACTAACACTTTATTGGCTGCTGGTCTGGAGTGTAGATGCCAGTTACAAAACCATTATCAATATTTTCTTCAGCAAGTAAGTGCTGCTTTGAGGTTTTCTATCCAAGTATTGATAGCCTGACCCTGGTTAGTGTGAAAACTACGGTACTATCACAGCACAAAGTGATTTGGCTGGAGGCAAGCATATAATGAAAGCTTAGAGCTATCACCAGTTGAGTAAAGATGCTGCAGCTTGCAGTTACTGTTCATCTTCTCTCTTCTGTCTTTTATTCCCCTCCTCCAGTGTGAAATCAATAAAATCAGGAGTGAAAAAACCTACTGTCTTGCATTCTAGTTACCTCATTCTAGGCTCAAATAAATAATAATAATTTTAAACACTGAGGATTCACCTTAAAGCTTTATTTTGATTTGACAATTTCAAAATATTTCTCAAAAAAAGCTATAAGCACTGAAGCCACTTATTAAACTCATATGTGAAAGAGCAGGCCTTCATCACTTTAGAGCTGACTGTTTTCTACTGTAGACATGATGTGCTCCTATCTTTGGAAGCTTCAAAAAAATATCTCATTTGGTAAAGTCAGATGAGAATTTGATGGTGTGAATGGTGAAAAACTCTCTCAGTGAGCCACCATAAACAAGAACATGGGTTGGCTTGGGGAAGTCTGTCATTTTGCCTGCAGACACAGGTTTCATAACAAATGCCATCTATTTTCCCACACATTCTAAGCTCCATGAACATGGGGAAATTCAACCAGAGGTACGCAGCAGATTGTTTCCGCTTTTCTTTTCAAACCAGATTGGCTTGGCAGGTCACAGCTCTGCTGCTCTTCCTCTTGCTATGCTTTTTTATTTTAATGGTACATCTTTTGTCAAGCTGACAAAAGGCTTCTACCTCCTGCTCTGAGCCAGCTGGACATGAGTCAAGTCCAGACTGGGAGTGTGGCATATTTAGAAGAACACAAAACCTAAGATGACAGCCATGCACATGGGGAAGCTTCAAAGCTCCTATAACGTGGCAGAGATCTCTTGTGTCTGCATGGACATAACAGAAACATCTATGACAGCAGTAAGACCCAGAAGTAAAGGCTATTATATGTTACAATGATGGGGCCACATTTTTATTTGAACTATGTTAGCTCATCAGGGACATGTCCTTGGGCAAGACAGCCCCTGCGATTCAGAAGACAACAGAAACAATGAGAGCTGACCACAAAGAAAAAAAAAAGTGACTAGATCTGTTTTTTGACAGAAGATTCATTTTCCATTTAAATCCCCCCCCCCCCCCCCCCCCCTTTTTTTTTCCCCTCTCCTCTTCCATTCCCTCCCGCCCTTCCTCCTTCCCCCCTCTTTTTTTTGGAGGGCACTGAGGGGGAAGGACAGCTCTTGCTTCCAGGAAATAAGAGATCACTTTTTCTTTTCTTTTTTTCCTTTTTCTTAAGATGAACTGACTGACCAAATACCCCTAAATCAGACATCAAGAGGCTCGTTCTTTACTTGGGCCTCAAGGTAGAGTCTGAGGTTTGCACCTGTCCTATTTGCTTTCATGAGACATGTTCAGCACTCAGTCCCCAGGCCAGTGAACCAGAGCTTGTGCATGACAACATCTGGTCCACCTGGAAAAGGTGGATTACTTATAGCAATGTGATAACAGGTGAGTCCTATCTCAGCCAGCAAGATATTGGGGTTTTGAATGACGTGAGAGATGCAGGTGACAAGTACTAAATATTATTACAGGTAGAGTTCACCAAGTTCTATAATAATTCTAGTTTAATAATGTCTTAGACATAACCCTCTCCAAATGAAACTTGTCATGTGATAAATAAGCCTATCATAGCAGTTCTCATATATTTTTATTGTGTTTAAACATGCAACTTTAAATCTAGTATTTAATTAGAAATGAGATATCTTTTCAGATAAAATGTAAAGACAGACATGATAGCACATGAAACTCAGATCTATCTACAATGTATTATAACATTTAAATGAAATTTGAAGTAACATGAACTTTCCATTCACTGTAGCAAGGCTGCAGTTTGTGAAACAAGATATGAAGGAACAGGGCACAACCCTAGATATCTTGTCCATGTGAGAAACTCTTATTTATGCATCCAGTCCCACTGAAGTCAAGGGACTGCTCATCTGAATAAAGATTACTTCTATACAGCTTTGCAGAATTGGGCCTGTCTGACTGTAAATCAAAAGGAGAACAAAGAAGAGTGTGGAGGGAGAAAAGCAGAAAGAGTCAGCAGGTTTTTTCTCATCCAGCTCTAGGACTGGTAACAGAAGTGGCTGGGTACATTTTCTGTCTGTTGGCTGAATGCCTGATCTATTTTGACTGAATACCAAGCAGAACATTTAACAACTCCACAATGCACAGGGCTAATTACAAGACTATCACCATCCTTCTCCTATCAGAGCATCCTTCTGCATTCCCACTATAATAATATGCAGTACATTTGACAGGGAATCACTTTCATACTTTGTGAAAATGGCTGTAAATATGGAAAAAATCCAAAACGCTACTAAATTAACCAGTGCAAACAAAGGCAAGAAGCAGTAGGAAGGACTGGACAGAACTTCTATCCTCACCCAGGGATAGATCATTATGACCCACCATTCAGACATAAAAACCTATAAATCTCAAGCTTGGTTTCTCTAACTCAGTGGAAATTTGCCACTGACATTAATGGGACTAGGATCAAAGTGCATACAGCAAGCTCGTTTGTCAGGGGAAGCCAGCCATCTGAAATCCCGGTATTATTTAAGAGAACAAGCCAATTCATGATGAGAATATTTCCTAGTTAGGCTCTGCACCTCCAGTGTGAAAGAAAGCTTTGTCAGTGATCTGTGTAAGCCCATGGCTGGAATCTGAATAATTATGTTATCATGGGCCAGCTCACAGATGGCCAATAATAGGACAAATCCATCCTTTAGTTACACCTCTGCAACTCTTCTATACTCAATATAACCTAATTTCAAACTGCTTGGTAAAACTCTTTTGAAATAACAGTAACAAAGACTTACATTTTGATGTCAGGAATAAGCAAGTGGATTTGCAATCCAAAATAGGAGAACCAAGGTTGTGTTTTTTAGTAGGCATGTCCTAACCACACTCCCTGCATAAATATAACATCTTATGTTTGCTTACTATCCCAACCAGCATTTTAATAGTCTTAAACCAGTTGACAGAGCAGTCTGAAAATAACCTCAGTGCTCTAGGAGAAGCTGAAACTGTGAACGAATTTGCAGACTCAAAGGCTCTCATCACTTGGGGCTTATGTTTGTTAAATTATTTGCCAGCTGCTCTGATAACCCCACATTCAGCCTGTTACACATCTCTCCTCTGTGCTTGACAAGAGAAGATACGCCTTGGCTACAGTGACCAGCAAGCAGATTTGGTCTATTTATTTGCTCAAGCTGTCACAGTTGTGTTCTTAGATGTGGTGGCTCTGGGTCCAACTCCAAATAAGACCTATGAGAACAGAAAGCATGCTAAAGCAGATAAGCCAGAGAGGACAAGGAAGAAGTGTGTGAGGCACCTTTATTCTCCTTAGTCAGCTTGTCAGCCATGTCCCAGTGCTCGTAGCTTCGCAGAACATTGTTGGTGATGTTGACGTGGCTGGCAGCCATGTGGTGGATACGCTGAGGGATGGTGATGGTCCCTGCTGAGCAGGAGCCAGTGGTGCCTGTGCTGCCTCCAGCAGAGCCGACAGGGGATGGACTCAGGGACATGGGCGACGGTGTTTCTGTGCTCCTGTAAGAGAGAAAGGGAGAGTGAGTCCCCTTTGTGCATATTACCATCCTAAATGCACTTGAAAAACCACCTCTGCACCCCAGCGAGGCAAGAACATGTGACAGTATCTCCTGGTTTTATGAGAGAGGGGAGCTCATAAACTGGGACTGTTTGAAACTAAAAAGGAATTTAAATATTCCTACAAATGAATGTGTTATTAAAAAAAAAACAACAAAACACAGCAAAACACACACATGCCTATCCTAAAAATAGAGCAGTCTTTCAGAGAAAGAAATATCTCATAACTGCAGTGATTTTTCTACCTGCTGCCAAAAGCTGCTATGGCAGTTAGAAAACACTCAATGTGCAGTATCAGCCAATTATTAAAGCATTTTGTGGAAACCACAATGACAGTTTGCTCCAAACGCAGTTACCACAATAAGTAAAATGTGAGTCTTAAAAGCACCCTGCAAAGCAGCATTAGGAGCTGGGGTTACTGCAGGATTATGAATATCTCTATAGGATTCTTTAAGACTATGGAAATTTGGTTCTAATTGCCTACTGTTCACCCGCACAGGTTGATAAAGAGCTGTGTTTTAAGTTACCTACTTAGAGCAGTATTAATGTTCTATATAGATTTTCCTTTAATTCCGACACCAGTGATTAGGAATCGCCTACTGGCTGCAGGCAGCATGGAGGTCGGCACAGCAAGCTCAAGAGCTGTACAGGTCTGAATGCTCACATTCAGTTATTCTCTTTGAAAATTGGTTTCAGCAAAGAAGATCAAGGGTTCCAAAAATCTCTCCTCTTGCATCCACTTGGAAGCACTTACCTAAACAAATGCATTTGATTTACTGTGGAGCATATGAAATGCAGGGTCAAGATGCTCCTGCTGCTCTGTTCATGAAGCAAAGACCCCCAAACACTATGAGAGGGGATGCTATAGTCCCTCTCTAGAGCTGCAGCCACTGATGTACAACAGCACACAGCTCACTCAGACTTGCTACGGGCCTGATCCGAACCCCAGGGTGGAAAGGTTCCTCAGCTTTATGACCCACCAACAACGACCCTACCCATGAAACTCAGGCACAGACCTGCTGTGCTGACACCCTGCAGGCGCAGCACTGGGCTAATAAGCGTTAATGGTGACAGTTCCTGCTGCAGATTTTCTGGCAGTGCCCTGCCATTCCCAGTGCTGAACAACAGACTCCTCAAGATATGATACATCCTTTTTCCAGAGCTAGAGAACAAGCTAATTCAGCAGCCAGTAGCTTTTTACACAGCTTATGTGTTATGGATTGAGCATGTCCTACGGCACAAATGCTTTAAGTCTCAAAGCATCCTGGTTACTTGACATGCCACAGTATCTTTAATACATAGAAGAACTGAACGATAGTCACTTAGGCCTGGGAGCAGTTAAAAATCACAAGAATCTGAGGAGACTGGGAATATTTTGTTAGAGCAACTTACAACAAGCTGACGCACTTCTGCCAAATAAAGCACATTGTTCATTGGATTTACCCTGTTGTGCACAGCCGTTATTACTGTGGTGAGTCTATTAAAGCTCTCTATTTTGTGTTTTGTGTTGCTAGAGGTGGGAAACATTTCTGTAATGAAACAAGGGAAAACTTGTTTCATTGCCAGCCTGGAACTCAGGCCAACTTCATAGAGGTTCAAAATCCTTTCAAAGAAAAGTGGCCAGAAATTCCAGTAAACAGGCTGAGATTTTTGCTAGTTTGAAATCCTGAGCCAGACAATGTTTCATGGCAATACGTAAATTTTGCTTCGTTAAAAAACAGATTTAAGAATATCCTGATGTCTCCTCCTCTTGAACCTGACCACTGATCTGCCTTCAGTGGTGCCACATCCTGATGGTGTTTGGTCACTCCTATGTGGTATGTGGCTTCTTTTCCCATGTGATAGAAAAGTGCAGAAGAATAAGAAGAAACTGTAGAGCCAGAAGCTCTGTGGAAAGCAGAAGGCATGCTCCCAGTGTCAGCATCAGGCCCAGAGCCACACCCTACAATATTCCAATATATCTAAGCCAGTATTTTCCTTAAAGCCAAATGATGGAATTTCTGGATTTGCACTGATTCAGAATAAAATCTGTATGAAAATTTCAATTCTTTTTGAGCCCCTCTACAGCTGTATTATTTTGCTTACTTATGTGGTTGCTCAGGAATGACTAACAGCCATTTTTCCTCATGAATCACTAGGAAGAGCCCATTAGCAAAAATGATTTTCACCTAGAATTCAGCCTACTCAAACAAAGAAGGAATTAAAGGTCAAGTCCTCCTCCTTTGTTCTATCTATATGTGTGGCCAGAATAAAGGAGCAATAGAAAGCATGTGCCAGATGGCAATAGTTGTCACAAGCTATAGGCAAGGTTGTAGTGGCAACAAACCTTCACTGAACAGCAGACCATAACTGCATTACTCTGGTTTCATGTTTCAGGTGAGAGTACTAATACAGAGCCTCTGATAATTGGCTGACTAAGTGCCCTCGCAGTTTTACCACTATTATGCCTCCAGTTTTATTAAAATGCACTTATCATATATCAGTGAAAAATTCATTGGTCTTTCATTACTGAACAAATCACTGAAAAATCTTTGCAATGAAGGTTAACTTTACTTTGGCTTCCTGAAATGACATGGTACTTGCTAGCTAATTAACAGATATTTTTATGGCCTTAATCTGGCTGGAGAAGCAAACTGTTAAAGAATTCATCACAGACCCACCATAGCTGCTTTTAGACTTATGAGGAACAAAGAGGAAGGTGTGCATCAGCTCATCCTTCCCACCCACCTTGGATTACACACATGGGTAACTTTTTTAGTACAGTGGGAACTTCTCATCCACACAAGTCAAAGGCAGATATATTGACCATTAACCTTTAAGATCAATTCTGTAGCCTGCTGGATATTTGAAATACATCTGCAGCTCCCAAACCATCATGGTCTTGCCTTTGTCTTTAAAGGCACCCAAGCATTCCCCATCCATCTTGGAAACACTTGCTCCCGGACAGAAGTACTTAGCAGAAAATACTCACTTTCCATTGCCGCCCCAAGGTGAGGGGGCCTGTGAGGCTTTTGAAGAGTTCTGTAAGTACAAAACCAAAATGTAAATAAAAGAGATGCAAGTAGGATGAAGTACAACAATTTCAAAGACTAAAGGTTCGGTGTGGCCTGGTTTAGCTGCAAGAGCTGCAGTGCATGCAGCAGAACAGCAACCCTTCACATTGGTCTCATAATGAAGTGGCCGGTGGATGACCAGTAGCTTCCATCCAGTAGCTTAGTCTGTAAAATAAGTTCTTCAGAATGAAAATGACTTCTTGTCTTCAGGGAGACCTGCAATCTTTTAGTTGGAAACAAAAAGAATTCTAGTTGATGACTTACCAAAATGCAGTTCCCTCAGGTAAAAAGGGAAGTTATCTTGGGATTCAGATTGTAGGAGAAATAAAACTTCTACATAAGGAACTGCTTGAATGCTCTTGTTTTTATCTATTTTATTTGCATGAATGGATGGACTTTCCTAACCTGCTTACTCAGTTTGTCTCTCACACCTGTGTAGCATCTTTTGCAACTCTCTACAAAGACTCAGACTGGATAGTACCTTTCTTAATTCCCATAAAAACACTGGTATCATTGCAGAAGCCATCTATGTGTGGTCTATGAAAACAGTTGATCTGAGGTCCCTTACGAAGGGGTCAGCAAAGAGTGAAAATTCAAACAAATTTCACAAATTCTCTGCAAAGTATTACCATTGTTATTACAAGATTAATCTGATTCCTACAGTCACTATGTTT
Source organism: Coturnix japonica (assembly GCF_054131305.1). NCBI lineage: Eukaryota > Metazoa > Chordata > Aves > Galliformes > Phasianidae > Coturnix > Coturnix japonica. The sequence goes on from NC_140666.1 coordinate 25,398,060, forward strand.
GTTCCATGCGAGGCACAGAGATTCAGCAGAGCTCAGGAACACTCAACTGACTCTAAAGTTAAACTCCTATCCCTGACTTTTAAATTATAGATGAACTTGCCAAACAGTATTGACCAAAGCAGAAAATACTGCCCAAACATAACTGTGTTTCATTAAAGATGTGAGCAGGAATGGGAACATTTGCTGCAGAGATCATGTAATGTACATTTTCACCACCAGCATGTATACAAGAAAGAGGTAGATCCTGAACTGCTCTGGAAAGTCTTCAGGGATGAAGAATGAGCTTTGAGATTCTGCCATTTGGGGATCCTTTCTGACAGTATCAAGAGTAACAATCTCAAGACTAGACCTAGATGAGGGATACTTATTTGACAATTAGGACATTTATATTGGAAATATTTTTAATACTATTGACAACATAATGTCAAAAGAGTTAAACATGCTCCTGAAATTCATAGGTGAAATAAATGAAATGATGCCACTTCCACCAATTTTACAAAATTTGATTTCAATTTTAAGCATTTATATTTTGACTATATTTTAAGTTGTTTCTGAATTTCAAAACTTTTTTTTTGTGATTGAGAAGTTATTTTGAAACATCTAAGTGGAAATTAATCAGAAGCAGCTATGTCTACAAATGTTTTCAATTTGAACCAAGTGGCAGTTGTGAGGAAAAACAGGAGAAACAATTCTATTGAAATATTAATCTCCGGTTCAGCTGTAAGCGCTGGGCTACTTTTCACTATTAAAATTGTGCAAAACTTTGAATAACAATTCTATTAAAACAGTCCATTTTATTTGAATTAAATGTTCTTGCTAATGAACAAAGAGAACACTGTACAGCAATACTAAACTAATATGTATTTAATAGCTTCATTCTTGTCTTTTCTCCTTGCATGCATTCACTATAAAAAAGGTCCTGAATATATATTACCTGTATAGACTCAAAAGCTATTGCTAGCAAACAAGTTGCAGTGGCCCATAACAGACATCCAGTAACAACAGCTGAAATACTCAGCTACAATTAGAAAGCCTGAAAACAGCTTTTTGAGTATTTTTTTAAATTACTTTTTAATTTTCTTCGTTCTTCATTGTATACATGCTCTTTGCTTTGCACAGCTAGTGAATGTAAAGTGATTTTAAGGGAAAGGAGAATCACATCCCCCTTCTCTTGTTCCCCCTTCCTTTGTTTTTAATAAATCATTGTTTGCTGATAAAGTCTAATAATCATTAAGAGACAACCTACATCTATCCCGGATAAAATCTGAAGTTAAAGGAACACGTTTCATGAAAATGCTGAGGCTATCAACACATCCAGTTCAAATGTAATTTGCTGCCCAAACTCCTGCTTGAAAACTCACTGAATGGAACACAAGAATCTGGGATGACTTCAAGACATAGGCACAAGGTCAAATGTCCTGTTACTGAATTACCAAGATACACAGACACAATCAAATGTCTATGTATCACATATAGAACAACAGTCAAGTCCAGGCTGAGTAGTAGTTCACAGTTTTAAAGCAGAACAACTGTTTCATGACTGTCTACATTGAAAATGTTAAAGCTGAGCATTGGGAGATTTAGAGTTTGCAGTACTACTATGTCAAAGCCTGGGACAAAGAGGCTGAAAAAAAACCCAATAAAGATGGATGGGCTGCCATAGCACCACAAATAGACAATAAAATAATAGTATGTAGTAGTAAAGTACAAGAATAAATGCATGCTTCAAACTGTGTCAGCTAGTTGAAATATATATATCAGAACATTGGTTAAACTGAAAAAATACTGTTTCATAACTTAGAGAAAGTGAGAACTTGTTATTATGCTAGATAAATAGCAATTGATAAAGTAAAGGAAAACATCGCTAAGTCAGAGCGGTCACTTGCTCTCCACTCTTTCATGGCAAAAGAAAACAAGACATAGATATGGCTATCCAAAGTTCCTCAGAAACAGAGTGTTAAAGCCAGTTCCTACTGAGGCTGAGTTGTAAAGCACCAAGCAGATTTATGCTGGGGATAGCTGAACCCAACCAAAGAAGAGCCAAAAAAAAAATAAAATCTGAGAGTCTGCAATAAGCTTCTGCATACCTATCTGAATTTGAAAACTAAATATAATGAAGTAAAGCCTAAAGAACTGCTTTATTATGCATAATCACTTACATATTGAAGTCTTGAAAGAATCTGTTTCCTTTACAAAATCTTGCATAAACATTACATGGAGTTAAGAATAACCTTATTTTAGTATCATTACTGAGTATGGTCCTTTGAATCAAGTGACTAATCCAATCATCCCTCAAATCACTTCTGTGCCCACTCCTCTGCAGAAATCCTCCCTGCATTTTTCAGGGGAGAGGTTAAATAGGGGACTTTTAAGTCATGCAGTTATACTGTGAGAACTCTCAGTGCCAGTATGAATTTCATTTCATATCAATAAATTAAACATAATAAAGATTACCTTAAAATATTCCATCAAAGATCTGGAGTACTTCATAGCATGGTCCTTCTTTAGTTTAAACATTCTCAAGTACAGAAGCGATAAGCATCGGTAGCTGTGGTAATTAGGAAAGGATTGCGTTAATTCCATTGCTTAGTGAAACTTATAAACTGAAGGTTAAAAAAAAAAAAAAAAAGAAGTAAAAAGGCTGGCCTGTATTTTGTGGTCTCTGTTCTAAGGTTACGTTTTGAAACATAAGCAAATGGAAGGGAAAAAAAAAGGTCAAAAGTATTATAATCCAATCTTGATAAGAATATAAATTAGAAGAATAAATGTTTAGTCAGCTGCTGAAGAAATCCATTAGTTATCCTTTAATAGTTTAATGGAAAACAAGAATAATGATCTTCGGTAAGCTGCTTAAGTAATTCAGTACTTTTTAAGTTCTCCTTAAGATTTCAGCCGCTTCTCATTGTCACAGTGGGACTTACCATAAAACTGCTAGTTTCTTGTCCCCTTCTGTGGCAGAAGAGCCTGTGAAATTCTTGAGTCTCATTGCATACCTTGTGAGAAAGGTAAGAAGAGAAAGAAACACGTGTTCACACGTTTTGAGAAATAATAGTGACATACTGCTAAGTAACAGATGCACAAAGGTATGCTTCTCAGCCTCAACAGCTAATGATTACATTGTTCCATAATGGTAAGATGACGCAAAATTCAACAGAAAGCACCAGTTAAAACTGGGAAGGCTGAAGTAAATCATCAATCAACTTTAAGGGACAACATGAACTGTTCTTGGGGATATTACTGATGCAGAATCCAGCAAACACCTGTGATGAGCCTCAGACAAATGCATAAGACCTTGTCCCTCTGTCTACTGAAGAGTAAAGTAATATGGAAAAACATTTTACATAAAACATTTTTGGCTTAAATGATGATTTCAAAATACTTTTTGTAAGTGCTATTTCTAAGTTTTTAATATATACTGTTTCCTATGTATTTATTTTATATGGAAAATGATGTTAAGCACAGGAAAGGTCACGCTCATAATTTTCTAAGTTCTTCAGTCCATTAATTTACAAGTCTTGTATACTTTGTTTCCCTCCTCTATTTAATTGCTGTTGTCCAGAATTTTGATGATGAAAGACTGAGAAGATATGCCTCCTCTCCCTCTCTTATTTTTTTCTTTAACTGAGCTCACTCCATGTCATGCATTTAGTCTCTTGAAAATCAATTCATCACATAAACTCATTGTTCTGAGCCCTAATGCAATTTCACAGGTACTTGTGTTGGAATAAGTAATAGGGTTCAGTGTTGCATAAGAAAGTTTTAAGGTATCCAGGCAATCTTGATGAGTTCTCATTTACAAGGAGGTAATGGAGTGCAGGCAGGCTCTGCTGCTCTCACCCTGCCTTCCTCTCACCACCCCCATTATCAGCTCCCAGGCTGCAGCTGTAGCACAACACCTGGTGTGCTTCCTCCCTGTCCTATCTCACCTGCTTTTTGGTATTGTTTTTCTAGTCATACTGAAAGAGTCCAGTCAGATGCAGAGTAGTATGCCTCTTTGGGATTTTCAATATTACATTGGGGATTTTAGCATTACCATTAACCAAAAGACCTTTGAATGTCACACCTCTGATATTCCCAATCTCTTTGATGCTCCACTTGCTTTGACAAATAGATGTCTGATGCAGATACTCAGGTCAGACAGAGATAATGCAAAAAGGAAAAAAATGGGCCTCCAAGAGAGGGAGGAGTGAAAGAGAGAAAAATCTTCTTTTGTTTCATAACCCACAGTAAAAATCTATGTTCATCTTATGAGCCAAATTACAAAAGTGCAAGCGCACTGCTGCACGTTTCCTTTGTGCATTCAGCACCCACTGTAACCCACAAGGGTCTTGTATTTGTCCCTAGAGATTACTGAACTAGAACCAGCCTGCTGCTCAGATAGGCAACCATCTTTTTTCATCTATCCACTGGTGCCAATTAAATGGTCAAATCAGTTTAACCTCTGCCTACAAGATGCTGCATATATGAATTTTTGAACAAGGCTCCACCTTTGATGGTAGGTGGTGGAGTTCACCTCATCTGACTGGAGCTATTTAAAAATTGGAAGTCACCTCTAGGGAACTCCTAGAGATTCCTCTACAGTCAGAAGTGGTTCAAAAAGCAGTTCAGAAGCAGTGCAGGTGCTGCTTCCGTGCCAGGGTCAATCTATCATGCAGCCCACAGTGGGCCAGGAGCTGCCAGGAAGCCCAGCTGTGGAGTGGAGGAAGGCAGAGGGGCCACAGGCGCTGCTTAAAGTTGGGTGCATCATGGTGCAACCATGGACTCAGCTGACTCCATCCCACAATGGAGCTGTATGTAAAAGGGAGCCGCTCCTGGAGCTGCCATACACGTGTTGCGGCTCTTGAATCTAGATCCAATTCTGAACAGAAAGATTGCGGGGTTGAGGAACAAGATTTTCAACAGTGCTATGTGGTTTCCTTAAAAAATGAAAATAAATGTGGTGTCCTGTGAAGAACTACTCACTTTAAAGTGAGTTTGCCCTGCTGTACAGCTGTAGTTATGTAGTTCAGCATACAAGGTACTACTGTTAGAGAGCAGGAGGAGTTCCAGCACAAGAAAGCAGATTTTAGAATCATAGAATCAAGATTTTCTTAATTCCTCTGCTCCTGAGGGTTTAACTTGGATTCTAAACATTGAGCGAACATCGTTTTTTGTTGAGTAATCTCTTTGACTTTCTTCCTCTCTTTAAGAAGCATAGGATGTAACAACATTTTAAAATATTGAACAGGCATATTAATTACCTGAGAGCAAGAGCTTCTTAAAATGTGATACATTTAATAATGTAAATACCTACTTATTCAAAATGTAAAACATGCATTGTTTTTGACTGCCTTTAATAGCTAATCTGGCATATTGAAATCCTGCTTGCCAAAAAAACACCTTTGTTCTGTTAAAAAGCAAACATTTAGAGGTCTGATTAGCTGCCTTCTCTACCTCTTGTGTATACTGCCTGTAATTACACTGACATTAATGATGAAATTCCCAGCATACTCAGGGGAAAGCAAAGGTGCGTCACAGTGAAGAAGAAAAATCCTGTTGTTCTACTTACAGGTAAATTTAATCCTACTTGATTTCACTTTGATAATTTGCATAGGTAAAGCAAAGAAAACCTTAATTACTTGGGAGACCATCATTTCTATAAAGTACACATTATGAAACAGATACAGGTAACAGTAGCAGATTTTCAAACACTGATTTTACTGGTAAGTAAAAGCTCTCATCAGTATTCTAGCCTATAAGTCTACAAAACCATATTAAAATGAATTCACCTGGATTGCATTCATCATTAAAAAGTATACTTCTAAAACACAATACATGCAAAAAGCTTCACCTTCCACTATGATGTCAAGTGCCAGGTTTCAGCTCTTTTCTTTTTTTTTAAGCTACCAAGTTATAAACCTCTAAGAACAAGGTTTGTAATAGAAATCCTGATAGACTCACTTTAGTGTTCTGAATTATAAAACTGCACCTTCTAAAAGACAAGTGTCATTGCCAAACAGTGAAATTACTATACTTTACTTCCACCCACTACATCTCAATTTTAATTTTATGAATATTGCAAATTATAACACTCACATTAGAGCCTCTAAAGGGGATAATTTATAAAAGCAGTGTCCATCAATTATAAATTTTCCATGACATTAATAAAATGGCAAGAACTAATTATGATGACTTCTGAGATGAAGATGCTTTGGACAAATCATTAATACGCTGAAATTATATTTTTTAAAACATAGCAGGTTCTAATTACGACTGAAATGAGCTTATGAAAATGATCACAGAAAGGACATTAACCTGATGAGTTCCACAGTCTCTGAGTACATGGTGTATGGAGATTTAGCTTCTAATGGATCTCGCTCCATAGCATTCCCACACTCAATGAAGGACAGGGCAGCATCAGCATAATTCACTGCTTTGCCGAACTTCTCCAGCTGAAATGAGAATGATATCATTAAGAAAATCCTTCAGCTTTAATTTTGAGGCAGGCGGATCATAATGCAAAGCAACACCAGCATTAGGATGAAAGCAAAGCATTGCCACAAGTTAGAGGTGAACGAATACAGAAATTGAAGCCAGGTGTATGTTTATACCCAACATTTTCAGGTGACATACGGCCAGGCATTGCACAGAGGAAGGCTAAATGACATCCATGGATTTACATAGGCAATGAGCAAATCATACTGTTCTTCAATATATGAACTAAGTTTGTGTGCCACTATGCAAGGGTTAAGCGACAGATCTGAGCCATTTGTCAGTTGTCACAATCTGTGGTGACTGTTGACGAGAAAAAAAACCCTCATCATTTGTGTTGTGATTGAAAGAGGGGAAGAAAGAAAAAGGAGAAAATATAGCACTACTAAATATTTTATTTTACTAGGATTTTATTGCGAAAGGTTTTAGCTCTCATAATGGTTGTGATTAAACTGACTTAGACATACTGATTTCTTTTTTATGTGTAATGAATATTATATATGACATTTTTATAGTAAGTATTTTATAATAGTATTTAACATTTTCAATTTTTGATAGCTGGATGTAAGAGATCCAATATACTTTAAGTCAATTCAGAATTTCTTTGGATGCATTTATATTTTGATGCATCTGCTTATGTTTCTCATTCACTAAACAGAAGCTTATTCCACCAATATATTAAGCAGAACATCTAATATTGGTTCAACGTAACAGCATCCCTGGCTTTGTGGCTACTCCTCTTAAGTACTACCCTCTGCATTCATGGCAGGTTTCAATTTCAAGTCCTGCACTTGCACAATGATTACATTCAAAGCCTTTGTAAAGTGGATAGGGATTACTTGAACGATTGAAAAAGGGGAAACATTTTTGGATGTTTTCCCTGTACTTTGCTATATTCCTCAGCATACGCTACTACTTCTTTGCTTCAGGTCCTCTAAAGAAAACATGTATTACAAAAGGAGGAAGTTGGCTGTGAGCAGATTGAGTATTTACACACAGTTTGAGACAGAAATGGGATTTTCCCCTGTACTTTGCTCCACAATGACTTCAGTGGATTAAATGGAATTGCTCCAACTCATCATAGCACAGCCGGGCACAGAGCAAGCTCTTCAACATCTCTTCCATGTGATACAGTTAGTGGATACTGCAACACGTGCAAATCAGCTGATTCCTCACTGTTGCACTGGACAAGGGGAGGTTTTAAGGGGTTTGCTCACGTGGTACAAAATGCTGTGTCCTTTGCCAGAGATCTCCAAGCCATACAAGCACTGCCATACATCTTAATTACATTTACTGACATATTCTGAGGTCACGTGCATTATCTTTCCAACCACTGAAACACATCCTTCATTTCTATGTGTTCCTTGTCATGTCAGCACCAAGTAACCAGAAACAATTATTTCCATAGGACAACTAGCACTACAGGTTTTCACGGCAAACGTGTTACATGGAGATAATTTGAGTGCAGCTGTATTGAGTGGGTGGGTGGAGGGGGAAAGGTTGAGACCTAAACTGTGGAAAGCAAAAAGCAGATTGTTGGTGGGTGTTTATGTCTGCCAACAAGTTGCATCATAGTGGCTGGCCCCACATTCCTGTAGGGGCACACAGGATGTCAAAACTGCATGTGACAGGGGAGCCCTGCCTGTGGGTAGCAGCATGACATGCTCTGTCTGCTCCTCTTAGTTCTGCTTGAGAAACACCACTAATTCCACAAGGCATAGTCAAAGGTAAGAGGATGGAAGACAGGTCAACAATAAATAGACAAACCAAGATCCACTTAGCCTGCATAAATAAGCTGCTGTTCTGCACTCTGCATGCGTAGAGGAGCAAAGACCTTATTACAAACGAATGACTACTAAAGGCACTTCAGTGTTAGCAATACATTGGACTGAACAAACTATGGCTGCAATGTATCAGAATTGTAATTTATCAGATTTGGTAGTTCTATTAAAATCAAACCTCTGCAAAATTAGGCCAGTTTAGCTGCTATTTAATCTGGGACAAAAAGAGAGAAAAAGCTTTCCCAGCATTGAACTACCTCATTGCAAGATTTGTAAAAAAAAAATAATGTGTTCAGTCTTTATTTACCAGCCTAATAGCATGCAGTAAAACCAACGCACTATTTCAAAATCAGTTCCTGTAAATTTTAAACAGGATTTGAAATATCAAGTAGTTTTGCCAAATGATAATGAAATCTGCCTTTTTTAGCTTTCAGTATTTTTTGTTTGGGGCTCAAAGCAAGTATAAAGGCAAATTTCAAAAACGCATCAACTTTTTTGATATTATCTTACATCTTTCCCACAGTATGATTGTTGCTTCTCCCCAGAAGAGAAACCAGCTATTGTAAGAAGTTTATTTCAGGGCGAATGATGTGTTAAAGCCTAGGAATGATGTTCAAGCTTTGGCTTGTTGTGGGCAGTGTGTTTATAGAGCACAGTTTGAAGCATATTTTAGTTCATAGAATGGTTCCTTTGGTTTCTGAGGCTTTAGGCAAGATTAAGAATTCAAATTTTTGTAATACCCAGCTCCACAGTGGAGAAAGACAAAAAAGCCTTAAAAACTTACCAATGCATCTGCTTTATGCTTTAGCTTCTTAGCTTCTTGCATATAATAATCTGCATTGTGAAGCCTAAAGAGACAAAATCAATTATTTCAAGTCTTTGTTTTCATACAGTTGGACAAACATTGTTTGAGAAATGTGCTGACTGATTCCAAGAACAATTTAGATATATATACCCACTTATCTCTTTCAGTCTTATCCTGGTATTAATCTGAAACTGCCATATGAAAAGATTTGATGAGCTACCAGAATGCAAAATAACTAGCTGTAGAAACTGGCCACCCAAAGTAGCCATTAATGTCTGCTGAAGAGAGGAAAAGGAAAAATATTTTAAACTAATTAAAAAAAAAAAAAGAAGAAGAATTACTGTGAGCCAACATTCATGATCTGAAAACATTTATCAGCAGAGACTTCATTAATCAGTGATAACAGTTCATTAGTAAAGTTTAAAAATGTATGTGACATTGTGCAGCGCCATCCACACGTGCCCTGTGCTAGCATTATAATTAAAGATACTTTGCTTTCACTGGGAGCTCTGCTTTACAAAAAAATCCAAGTACCTAACATGCAACTAGCACCAAGAGCTCTAATAGTACTCACACATCATCAAATGTGATTTTAGGTCTTCTGGGCTCAGAATTCCCATTGGAAAGAGTTGGCATTGCAGACCAGATGTCTGTTTCTAGATGGTTTGTATCAAGAAGATTGTTGGCTGTTGGTGCATTGTGGGTTTCTTCCTCCTAGAAAAACAGACTGCTATCATTTCTTCATAATTCAAAAGATACAGATACACACAAAAAAGCTAAGATACATGCACATATCTCCAGCTACGGCCAGGAAACCTCACGAAATCATCTTCCATCCTTTATCATGTGACCCCATTAGATTAATTAGGCATTATGACTCCAGCTCTGACCTCTCACCTGAACACACTTCCCTATGCTCCAAGGTGAAAGTCAGCCTGTACAACAAAGTGCTACTGACAACACACTCATTAAAGCCAATTTGGGCTGCAGGGATGGAAAGAAACTCAGTATGATGTGGATCACACTAATGTAACTGTTTTTCTAGAGAATTAGTAGATGACTGCAAGGTGGATGAGAAGTCTGCTCAGGTTTCAGCAAGGAACAGTTCCCTCATCCTTATAATACAGAACAGAGAGAAGAAGGAAAAGCAGAAGCTGGGAGTTGTGACTTTGCACTGACTGAAAACAGAAGCATAACAGAAGCATTAAAATCAGGCAATTGCAACTTTCAACCAGATAAACTAAATTATAGATGAACCAAAGAACTAGTAAAGAATTCTAACATATTTTAGAATATAAAAATATTTTAGAAGTCAAATATTTTGGGGATCAAGATAATAGATAAAGCAAGGAAAAATCAGACAGGAGGTAATGGGAGTGAGAGGAAGTGGACTTGCTGTTTACATCTCATAGCTTATTTGCTAACATATGCAGTTCATTTTGGCATTGATTTCTCTTGAAGGCTTGAAGTCCTGCAGCTTGAAGTGACACAATGATATCAGAAAGCAACAGGGTTGAATGAATAATGTGAAGCGACTTGTCACCTATGTTCCAGTGCAACTTCTGAGTTTTGCTATTACAGCATACGGCAACAACCTCTCACAAGGTGGCAAACTGTGAAAAATGGGGCTACACATCCTGTTCTGGGGAAGAATTATCTTCCTGTCTTTTAATTCTGACAGTCATACTAAGATACAGTTTGATACAAAGAGTTTGAAGTTCTAGTGGGAGAATTTTTCTCTAAAATTGGCCTGAAAACTGAGCTTTCCCTCTTTTCCATAAAAGTAGATGACCAACTGATGTGAAATTCTTTATTTTTATTTTTATTTTTAAAGTCAATTTAGCTTTGTTACTTTTTTCATGTACACCTAGAAAAAAATCATCTAAATCTGGTGAAAGACAAGAAAGAATTGTTCATGTAAAAATATTTAGTGATGAGCTGGTCCTAAAAGAATGATGTTTTTATTGGAAAAATAATGACTATTTGCATGATCTGTAGAAGCTCAGCACAAAATGTACGTAGATGAGGTGCAAATACACCTTACTTCTAGAAACTGGGAGTCCGCAAACTTGTGAGAAGACAGTTTTTAGTGTGCTATGGACAGGTTAGATTTTTACTGTATATTTAGTTTAATCCATAATATTTGGCATAACTTAAGTTTGCTCCAGAATTTGTAGTAATTATTAATGTAAAAGACACCAGTATTCTTGATGCTTTATTTGAAGATGGTGTGTTGTTCTATCTACAGTGTTGCGAGTGGGGCAAAGTCTGTCCACTGAAGCTTAGGGTGTTGCAGGGAGTGATTCACTATGTGAACTAGATGCCTAATGCTGACCTAAAAATGAAACTTGCAAGAGTCATTTATGCACAACTCTGCATGGATCCAGCTTTGCTGCTCTAGAGCGGGGGCACATAAGGATTTAAAAATAGATGCTAGAAAAAATAAATAAATAAATAAATAAACAAACCCCAGAATAAAGTTAATTTTAACTTCCTCTTTTCCAGTAACTGAGGTCTGCTACTTACATAGATTCCTTTGGGGTTAGAAGAGGATTTATTTTCATTCTTTCTGTGTTTAGAAACCGAGGAGGAAGAGCTGCTGGTCTGAGAGGTGTTTGTGATGTTGGTTTCTTGGCTGAAGGAGCTGTTGTCACTGCTGTGCCGACGGTGCACAGGCTCGTCCAACAGGGGAGATAATGGAGGAGGGAAGAGCTTCTCTTCTCTTTTCTTTGCCATCTTCTTCACCGAGTTACTGCTGCTCCTGGGACACAAATAAGAATCAGTTGCATGCCAAGAACCATGGTTTCTTCTCTATAGCACAAAGCCCCAAATTTCATGTAATGAAAAGCCTTAAATATGTGTTGTGATCCCCCATATCCTACGAGCAAAGTCAAAAGGAGACAGGCAATGAAAACAGAAGATCTATCCCTGCCATTTCAATGGCCACAGAAACCTCCTGCTTTGGAGGACAACTTGCAGTGCATTAGTACAAATTGCATCCACTTTAAATGCTAATTTGAGTCGGTCTTAATTTGAGAGGTCATAGATGTTCTGACTCAGCAAAGTGCTGGAAAGTTTTATGCACAGGGTTAGTATACTTGACATCAAGTATAGCTATTTATGTATTTAACATTAAGCATCTTTTAGAGAGGTAGATTAGGGCTCACATAAGCAACCTCTGCAAAAACATATAATAACACATGCCATGTGAACAAAAAATAATAATTTATAACAACTACAAAATGATAACCATAACAATAATAAGATAATAATTATTTGACCTCTAGAATAAAACCAATGTTCAGCACTACATTAAAATGACACATCGTTGCTGGCAAAAGCCCCCGAGCAAATATTGTTTGATGAATTGGAGGTGATTCAGAAAATGAATGTGGTTTTGACATGAAAGCTCAAGTAATATGATAATCTATTGTCTGTTTTATGTACAGAAATTGCTAGCTGGCTACAAATGGCAGCTGTGATACACAGTAAAAAACAACAGCAACAAAAACCATGCTAGACCTTTCTTCCCTCAAATCCATCAAGAAAAAAACAAACCACACAGCACCATAGAGACTGTTTAACATATTAATCTACTCATAGATTTTTGTATTAGGTACTGCTCTAATTCAGTCAATGAAGATAACCTGAATTTTAATCTTTTGTTGGACATCTAATAGCCCAGTACACAATCATTCACTTTTCATGATTATTGACTAACATTTCAATAACAAATTAAGTCAACAAGAATTTATGTTTCATTCCTAGTTGCATTCAGTCAATGTCAGGAATTATAGATTTACTTTGCTTTAAAGTAACCAGCAAAAGAGAAGAATCAACACGTGTTTCCCTACTCCTTATTTGACATGCAGTCTAGACTCTTGTATTTTTATCAGAAGTGTCAGTATCTACACCTGCTTTGGTCATTCCCCTAGTTTGGGCCTCTGGCAGCACAAAAATATTTCTGTTTTCATAACAGAGTGAATCAAATGAAACCCCTATTTTTCAGGTTCTATAGCTCTTCTACTCAAAACTCTTTTAGTCCAACTGAAGCAGAGTTTAAAATAACTTATTTGAAATCCTGTAATATTAAAGATCTTCAGACTGAAGAAATAAAATCAGCACAGAATTTATATTGCTTTGCAGCAGGGCAGGTATGGATGCTCTCCTGCTTGGAAAACACATGGGCCTGAAGATCAAAGGAAAGCAATCAGACCAGAGGAGATGGGTAATTCTTTGAGAAGACATTTTATGCACATGTGGTCCTGCCATTGTACTTCAAAAGGTTCTCACTCAAAGCCCCATCTGCTAGCTTTCCTACCACCAAAGGGTATTTTGGAACTCAGACAAGTCACCATTGCTATAGTAAAATAATACTCTGAACTTTTTCCAGAGGAAAATTTTCCAAAAGAAAGCAAACACTTCCCCAAGAAAGCATACATGTATTATTGGATTGTTCAGAGGTAAAGCAGACACAACTAATGAAAAATCCAAAAGTAGAACTGAAGTCCTCCGCCTCCCAAGCCAGTGGGCTACCCTGAGCATGGTGTTCAGTGGGTCTGTCTAACAAACGTATGTGGATGGGAGCACAGAGATATGTGGTTCTAATTGCACTCCACAAAGAGGAGTGTGGAGCTCTTCTTTCACTCTGGTACAGCTTTGGAAAGGGAACAGCAACTGAGCCTGAAAGATCTAAATGAAAAGTTCCTGCAGGAAAATGGAAGGTGAGCCACTGGCTAAATCCACTGTAGAAACCACTAGAGAGGATTCTCAGTACATCTTTTCCTGTTTCCAGGCCTAAAGCAAGACTGGCAATAGCATGGGGTGCTGCATGGCACATAGATAGCAAGTGAAATAACATTTCTCAGTTGCTACATGGAGATGGAGGGATTAAGAGAGTAGTATGAGAAAAAAAATGAAGGTTGCAAGTTCCACAATAGAACCACTTCCTCTAAAAGAGGCTCTAAGCACCCTTGTTATGGTGTAGATATCCCTGTTCATTGCAGGGAACCTTTATATGACCTTTATGGGTCCCTTCCAACTCAAATGATTCTTTGATTCCATGCATATATTCCAGAAGAGATATATTCAGACCTCCGTTTTGCACACTACACAAAACTTTGTTAACTTCAGCTTTGCACTCAAGCACAAGATGGAACAAACCAAGACACAGAAGTCGTTCTGTGGTGATAAGACATAACTACAACTGAAAGGGCACTTGAGGACATATTTTTTTTGCATGGCAAATACCCAAAACCCAACGACAACACTTAATAGTTTTTTTTTTCCCAGTTGCCCACTTAATCCTGCACATTTACAGGATCCACTGGAGTTACACTGATTATTCAGCAATGTTACCTCCCTTAGATTTAAACCAAAGCATTTATGTTAATAAAAACTGCAACTCGATGGTTGTTACCAGCAGTTAACCAAATCGTCACTTTGTTTTGGGCTCTTAATAAGCCAAGAAACTAGTCTTTGATTGCAGTAATTGCTAATCCTGAATGAATTTATTGCAATAATTACTAAGACTCAATGGTTTAATTTGCTGACATGATTATTAGTTAAGCTATATTTAAAATCTAGGGAGAAGCACAACAAAAGCGCAAAGAAAAAATACCAGCAGAACTGATGGTCTCCTAGCTGCAGAGTTCAATCTTTGTATTGGAGAAGGCCAATTATCAAGGAATACGAGGACTCCCGTCTGCTCTTATTTTTTATTTTTTTTTTCAGCCTTATTTCTTTTAGGGCAGAAAGCAAGCAAGCAGGCAATAAGAGGTCAGCTTGTGAAGGAGAGAGAATTTCCATCTACTCTAACAATTCATTCTGCTTTTCTTTACCCTTTCTTTAACTACTCCTTGTGGTATCTGGTTGTAGCTCTGGCCTATTAGTGAGACAAAAGCCATTGTCTCTGTCAATCACTTGGCTTTCTTTTGCTTCTACTCTCCTTATCCACAAAGAAATGCAACACACTGATGGTGTATCTGATTTTCTGCAAGGGGTTAGCAGGGAAAGGTCACTCTAGCATTAGCTTGGACCATATGGCAGCAATTGAATGAAGATGAAGTCATTGTCATAGATGTAGAAGGCTGCCTCTGCCATGAATGAACTGCAACAAATGCCGCTGTGACCACCCAAGGGATCCGCTAATATATGTTGCGCAGTACAGGTGCATCTTTAACTAAAGGTCAAACAAAAGTGAACAGGAAATCTTGAAAATCAGACTTGCTAGATGGTAGGCAAGCTTCCCCAATATGATTCTAGTCTGATTTCAGACTCACAGTTTGCATCAGCACATAACTCTCTGTGTTATTACTAATTGCCAAATGTTGTCAAATAGTGTTCTGTCTGGATTGGATCTACCGATCAGGTTTTCAGATACAAATGGTATTCAGCAGCACACAGAATTAATGCTTAAATTAAAATTGCTCTGGCAATCAAGTAAATACACAAGCAATCCTCTGCTGCAAAGCGGGCAACTGATACAACAAAAAAGCAGCCTCACAGCAGTGTTTCAAGTAATTACTATGAATTAGTTGGGCACAAAATAGTATCCTTTATTCCTTCATATGCTTTGAAATATTAGGAATGAGGAAAACACCATGGTGATTGTAATTAAAAAAAAAACATAAACAATTATATTTTGAGTGTCACATCAGATTTATGAAAAAGCATGAGCCTCTGACCGTGTGATGGAAGGAACAAGAAATAGCTGGTTGCTTGTACAATGACTACATAAAACAAAATTGTTATCTAGTTATCAAATGGCTTTTAAGTTCATGACTGACCATCTGAAATTTTTACACTAAAATTGTACATGTAGTCATAGGAACTGATAGAAAATAGGCATATAATTGTACATATCAGACAGGTAAGACTCTACTTAATTGTGCATCCTTGCAGCTTTACTGAGCCCACATATTTAGGAACAGATTATGAGTGAAAGATATTTAAATACCTAAAGCACATATAGTCAGCTAGTGAGAGCTACAAAAGCATAGGCGTGCCTATCTTCACCCAATTACTTCCTGAATGCCTCCATATTTCACTCCAGAGTTCATGGTCTTTCAGCCAAAACATTTCTGCATCTATAAAGAAGCCCATTGAGAGTCTCTGAAGTCTGCCTTGGTGTACTCAGTTTGTTGGCACAGAGAGCATGTTCTAACTGGAGAGACCAACAGTTCTTCCCAAGAGAGAGAATCCACCATGAGACATTGCACCTTCATGGATGAAAATCATTGTCTACTCTAGCCAAATCATCCTTATTTCTAGAAATCCTTACGTAGAGAGATCTGAGTGAAAACGCAGGACTTTTGGGAGCAAGGAAGGTTTAAACAGCAAAGCCTTTCTTTCAACTTTTCACCACTGAAGTGTTATTTTCCCCCTTGCCTTTGAACAACACATAGTTTTAGCCTCTCCTTTCTTCTGCTTCCCCTTAAAATTCTGCTTAACCCTGTGGAAAACACTACCCCTCCTGATTGCTTAAAAACAACCTGGGGCTCTCCAGAAATTTCAGTCAGCTCCCTGATCTTCTGGGAAATACATTGATCTGTATTCAGAAGCACGTCAGAGGGATTTGGAGACTTGAATTATCAAATAATACTGCATTTGTTTTAAATGAACTCAAAAGACACTAACAATAAATGTTGTGTGATCCAGGTCTCTGCAGCTGAAGTCAAAACATTTTGTTTCAAAACTTGAGGCAGATGAGAAGAAAAGGTAGCATATAGAAATAACTACTAATGAACACTTGCAAATACAAATAACCACCGATGGAAACAATGATATTTTTACACAGAATACCAAAGGCTAGAAAGCTCTGAGGAATCAAATTAATGATCTGGAAAACAAGCTCAAATTAAGAAACATCAGGTTGGGGGTGGATCCTTTGGGCTTGCTGAAGACAAGAATAGAAATATTTTTTTAATGGATTGTGGAGGTGTTGGGGATGGATAATCCTTATTCTCTGCAATATATCTCTTGTCGTACTTCTTGCAATGACAGTCAGGCAACACCCATCATGATGTTTATCAATTGAGCAACATATTACAGATCACACTGTTACTTTCAAATCACCTGCCTTTTCCAGACTCCAACTCTGATGTTTTCAGTGGTACAGTGAGGGGTAAGTTCAAGGACTGAAGTTCATCTATAATTATATCAGTATAAACAAAATAATGCTCAACCTGTTTTATGGGATTTAAAATCTGTGCATTGTCTCATAAATGATTTTTGAACTTTATCTATATTTAGACATGAAAACAGTCAAATTGTTTTCAGAAGCACATTGAGCATTTGATTCTTTGCTTGTCCTACTGAGAAGCTGAAAGCGATGCCTCATCTCAAAAGAAAAAAAGCACAAAATTGATGACAGAAGGGAATTGGGTTCTTTGGTTATTTATAGAATGTTAATCTTCTGATTATTATAATCAGAATCATTATTTTTGTGGTGTCTGTTTGATGAAACATTTCAGCCATCCTCTCAAAGACACTGAAAGGCATAAACGACTTGATTATGTCTGCTGAAACACAATGCATGCATCTGAATCATTTAGGGTCTCACCTATGGCATTTTTGTATACACAATTAAAGAATAAGAGCTACTGAAATGAATGGCAAAGTCATTACTTCATTCAAGAAAACTAAGAATAATCTCTTAAGAAAACAATTCAAAAAAATATTTTCTAGTCAATCAAATAGAGTCCATTCTGGCTGTACTGTGGTGAAGGATGATGGAGGCAAGAAAGGACACCTTTAAAGAATGTGGTTCTGTGGTTCTGTGGAATGCAATGTGGTAAAAGAAGAGCAACTCAGGACTGTGGTGGGATCCTAATTTTCCGTAGTCCATGAGAAGGCTGACTGAATCTCATCCAAAATCACATGGACCTTATTTCTATGAGATGGAAATAGTGACACCACTTATGCTTGCTACAGCAAAGAGATTTGTTGAATAATACTGTGAAATCCCTTTTGAATGTTATGAGAGAAAAAGAACTTACTCTTTAGTGCTGGTTAATCTGTGATTCGGTATGGGAGAGATACAAGGTGGGAGCAAGCATGAAGCTGAAGGGTCCTCCAGGCGCTGCTTCTTGCTTTCAACAAGGGTTTCCAGGTTTTCTGACTGTTTTAACAAAAAATGTACAACTTAGAAAACAAGCATCTATGAACATTACGAGCTTCTAAGGAATCTCAGTGTATTTTCTTTACTGTAGCAGCAGTTGAAACACAACCCTAAGAGAAGTCACCTGAAATCAGGGCTAAACATGCTCCAAACACATGACAAGTTATACAACCAGTGACATAGCCAGTTAATTAGCAAGCAAAATACCTCATATACCATAGTTATCTTCTTCAGTGCACTGGAATTTAATTAATAATTCAGATGGACTGGCTTTATAGCACCAAATCTTACTCAAGTATGTAGCTTTTATTCATTTACTTAATGGAAGTCCAAGGGTAAACTTCCTTGAGTAAGTATTTCTCTCAGGACTTAAAGACTACAGGACTGAGCTCTAAGGAGGCAGTCATTAACAGCAGTAGCTGGTGTGAAATGTGCTTTGAAAGATTCCATAGCACATGAGTTCTGTGCCTGAACTGGGAAACAAGCAAAGCTGATTATTGCTCTATCACTGGAACCTTCATAGCATCCTTCAAGCCTGATAGTAGATGGCTAAAATAAATCTTTTAATAGCATGAATCAGAATCCAAATCTGGTTCTTCCTACTCTGTTTTAACTGTTAATACCATTGTAATTTGTTTGTTTCCTCTTGGGTAGAGATGAACAGTCATTAAGCTGAACAGGCTGTTTCAGAGTGGAGCTTATGTTTGTGCAATCCCAGAGTGAGATGCCTCCCCAATGTTCCTTTGTGATTCACAATTCCAGCTAATGAAATTCTGCAGTTCCATTTTATTTGTTTTCCCTGGGAGCACTAAGTTTAGTTGCCAGTGCCATACTTTTGTTTTAGACAACACACTGACACTCCACTGTGACCTAGCAAGAACTCTTTTTTTTCCCCCCCCATTTAATTAATATACACGCTATTGGACATACATATAAACACTGACATTTATATATCCCTTTTCTCTTTATTCTTTTCTTCTTCCTTCTTACCTCTCTGCCTTTTGTGTACAGCTAGAATATACACAGAATAAAAACCTGCTGAGTTTGCTTGTGATTTCATTTCCACTTAATTCAACAGGGAAGGAGCCAGTGCAGTGACTCATGTAGGCAGGGTGTAGACCCTGTGTCTGCCTGGCATTGTCTGTGTTTTTCACATATTAACTCTCTCTTGTATGGCTGGATGGCTCAAATTCAGTATTTCAGTGCCGTTCAGAAGTCTGCTAGAACAGACAGCTGAGGTCACATTCATAATGATTCAGAAAGTCTGGGGTATAAAACATGTGCAGTGATAACTTCTCACAAGGAGACCAGAGCACAGACATCTCAGTTGGAAACAAACAAACAAGCAAACAAAAAACCACTACAAAAATTCACTTATGACATAAAACTCCCGTTTCTTTTCTGAGAACACATTTAGTTTGAAGAACACTGTCATATCCTGCAAGACAGGATACCCTTGGGCATAAATAACATAAACACATGATAAAACATAATGCCTAAAGTCAAAACATATTTGCTTTTTCAGGTAGCTGCATACACACAGCAGCTAGTTAAGCAAATGACATGTCTGTGAATCACATTCATTTGTTAAACCAAAAGATATAAAGACTAAATTCACCACGAGCACAAGCAAGCACCATTTCATAGACTTTAATGAAGTTATGCTTGTTTAAGCAAGTGGTGAAAATGCATTAATTCTGCCAACAATAAAAGCCTGCCTTCCAAACAGAAGTCGTATTTTCTGAATATGGATGAGCCCTTAGCACTTGTCATAGGGAATCCTTCTGCAGATTGCAGAACACTGCAAATTAGCATGCAAAGAGCAAACACAGTGAAGAAGCTGGTATGATAATTCTAAAAAAAACCACCAGCCAACATTGTTCATTGATTTTGAAAGGTGGTGTCGATTTTCTTTTTTACTGATTTCTTATGTTAATTTGTAATGTGCAGGTAAATGTTTGTC
This sequence comes from Coturnix japonica, assembly GCF_054131305.1. NCBI lineage: Eukaryota > Metazoa > Chordata > Aves > Galliformes > Phasianidae > Coturnix > Coturnix japonica. The sequence continues at coordinate 25,418,201 of NC_140666.1, forward strand.
TTCTGCAAAAATAATAAAGCCTTAGTGGTATCATGCCTCCCTACAGCCCTGCTGCAGGTCAGTGAGGAGTCAGTGATGGCTGTCCTGACCTCAAGGATGCACAGAAATAGTGTTTTCTTCTGAATGATGAAAATTACTTACCTTGTGTTTCCTCTTTGATTTTGTGGATGTTTTTTCAGCTGCTGGGGTGGGGGACTCTCGAGATGGTCGTCTGTGTTTCACATTTGACTCTCTTGGTTCAGTTTTCACAGATGTGGTCTCAAAAGGCTCTTGTCCAGGTATCCTAGAGAGTAAACTAAGGTCTATTTTCACCCAAAGAGATTTGAGTTCTTCATATTCTCTCAGTGGGGACAGAAGTTCATTTTGTACAATTGGGATAGGAGAAAAGAGCTGCTCCTCCAAGTCATTGCTGGTCTGGTCGATGGATGTGTTGCTGCCATTGCTAGTCAAGCTACTTACGCTGAGGATGTTACTGCCAGAGTCCTTCACTTTGATGCCATTGGCCGGTCCACTACAAGCTGGCAATATCTTAGCCTGCAGGCTCTCCTCCTGATCTGTATTTGAGTCAGAAGTAGATGAATCAGTTTCAATAAATTCCCGGGACTTGGGGACAATTTTGCTGGGGCCTCTGTACTTTTTCTTCTCTGAAGTGAGACCTGTGCTTGTTCGAGGTTCCTTCCTTGGGGCGGTCTTGCCAACTGCTGCTTTAGTTCGAACCTTTGGCTGCTCGGGGGGTTCCTGCGTGTCTTTTTCTTTGGGAGTGTTGCTGGTATTATTTGGTTTGGGCCAGTTATACTCTTCTACACTGGAAGTCCTTTCTACCTTTTTGGGTTGCTTTTTCCCAGTAGTCCTTTGTGCAGTTGGCTCATTATGAGCTGGTGACTTCTGCTTGGAGCTTTTTGCCTCTGGGGTTTTCTGGGCAACCCGTGGTTTGGCTTTCTCTCGGATGGGACTGAGGATTGCCCGGTCTTTGGAATCAGTTGGGGGCAGGCTGTTGCTGAGCTTCCCTTTGTTTTGCCCTTCAGCCTGCTGACTGCTCTGCGGCTGGGAGCTGGTTTCACTGTGAGGCTCATTTTGATTGCTGATGATGGTCTTGTTGTGGGGGTTCACTTTATTTAGCCACTTATCCAGCTGCCATTTGTTTGTTGAGGGGGGTTCTGGCTGCAATGTGAAGAACAAGGAGAAAGTCTCAGACAGAAGCAAAGCTTTTCCCTTTAAGTGAGGATGTTTTTAATGCACTTTTTTTTATTTCAGCCAACTAGTGGTGACTGCTAGTTTTATGGGAGCATTTATGGAGTATTTATGGTTAATTAGGCTTCCTTATCTGGTTTACAATGTGGCCCTGGAGAAATTTAATACAACTAAAAAGTTTAGCTGGTCCCTGAAGATACAGTTTCGTCACGTTGCCTTTCCTTAGCCCCAGCTGAATACTGTGTCAATAAAATCTTCTCTAGCTACTGGCAGAAATCTAAATATTTCTTTAAAGCAATTCAAATGTAGGCCAGAAGGATTCTTCCAAAAGCTAGAATGAGTATGTGGGTCATACAAGTAAAACTGTAAAGGGAGGAAAAAAGTAAATAGCATCAAACTGCATAGAGCTCTGACATTTTCCACCCTCTAAGCTCCTGCCAGGAAAATGCTGCAAGCATGGCCATACCTCTGGCGTGGCACTGCGTGACTCCTCGTTGCAGTCACTGTCACTGGAGCTGCTCTCGCTGTCGGAGTCAGACTCAGAGCTGCTCTCAGACTCACTGGAGCTCCCGGAGCCACCGCTGGAATGGGCTAAGCCAGCTGCATGTGCCACCGACACCGGCAAACCGCTGTGGAGAGAAGATCCCTTCTGGTTAGTGTTCTGCTTGTCGACCAGATTTTAAAATCTTGGGTTGAGGGAGGCACCCAAAGAACCCTGCTCACAACAACTGTCCTCAGTATCAGCTCCTGCTCTCTCAGAGCAAACCCAATAGACTCTCCAGCAGGGTCCCATGTAGGGACCAAGGAGATGGCTAGCTTTATGCTCCATGTGGAACACTGATAGTGGTGTTAATAACATCACTATCATCATCACCACCCTCAAGTGAGAAACGCTTTAGTATCACAAACTTCAGTCTATTAGGCCAATAATTGCAAAAACTAATAATCACACTTAAATAATTTATTAATGAAATCATGCTTTCCACATTTTTTGCCGGTTCATTTATAATTTATGATCAAGGAAAGGACAGCAGGCAACTAATATTGGACAGAACATTTTAAAAATTAATTTTAATGAATATTTTTGCACTGTAGTGTATAAAAACTCCCTACTTTAACAACTCTCCAGGGGACACCCAAGAATTTTTTATTTATAGCTGGTTTGTTGGTTTTTTTTTCTCTCAGAAGAAAGATTGCTTTATGATAATTCCATGAGAAAATGGTGTTCATACCAAAAGTAAGTCTCTCTGAAATATATTTATTTTTTTTTCTGTGTGTTCAACTGTCCTCCAAGATTTATTTATTAGCAGTGCACTGTGTCTCATTGCTTTTCCTCAGCATTTATTTTTATACTTAGAGACTGGATGACCCCAGTTTTTAGAGCTAAAGAAATCTTCCAGTCTGAGTCTTTATACACTCACCTTTAATTTTTTTATTTTATTTTATTTTATTTTATTTTATTTTATTTTATTTTATTTTATTTTATTTTATTTTATTTTATTTTATTTTACTTTATTTTATTTTATTTTATTTTATTTTATTTTATTTTATTTTATCAGAGTGATAACCGTAAGGTCTTATGTCTCTTCAGCTGATCTATACAGAGACTTTTTGATGATTGATTTTAAATTTGTGAAGCTGGCAAAGCAAAGTGTTTGAAAATTGACACCAATAGCTAGTATTCTTATGGATATTCAATACCTCACTTTAATATATCATCTGCTGTGTGTTTCCCATATTGAGTGATCCATGAAAGCCCTGAAGTTATAACAGTTTTTCCCTTCATTTCTATCTGCTTTAATACACTGAGCAAAATTCACATAATCCAGGCACACGCGCTCCTTCACCTTTCAAGCTGAGATACTATGTGCATCAAGATGCCCTCTTAAATAACACTGTAAGGAAGAAAATGGTAGCTGGAAAAGCCATAAAGAACTGATGTTTGATCCTGCTTCACTGCAGTCTTCTGAAGTATTGCCACTGGCTTCCATGACAATAATATATGGTCTTTAATCTTCTTCTTAAGCTAAGCTACTTTCTCTCCTTGTTGGTAAAGCGATCCCTTGCACTGCGGTTGGTAACGTAACTGTCTCTTTGAGCATTGCAAGGGCCCTGCAGTGCCCATTGACAAGAACAGCTTGGTGCTTCAGGGTGCATTAATGAAACAAAATTACTCACTTGGGTAATTGCAACAGATCACTAACTTAGTTGCTCATTAAGTGCATATACTTTCCTTTTTTTAGAGGCTCTTCATTCAACTGAGTCTGAAGATTTAGTTGCCAGATTTCAATGAGAAGTAACAGCTAACTGAGGAACACAGGCATGTCCAAGAATATTTTGTATAATTAAACATTAATGAATTTTTTAAAAGTCTTAAAATTTATATTTTATTTCAAGTTTTAGAAACCATTTCAGCATTTTTTCCTTATTTTTAAATTTTTATTAGTATTCTTTTTTTAACCCTCCCATTCAGTGAAGCACAAGAAAATGTAGGGAAGGTATTTATCTATCTGTCTGTCTATCTATCATCTATTTACAATAAACAGAACATTGTGGTAAAATTGACTATGTTTGGGGTGGAGTTTTGCTTTCAATATCTATCTTGTCATTTTGGCCTTAGATTTTCTATTTTGAAAACAATGAAAGTAGATGAAAACTGAGTTTTCCTGTTTTATTACAATTGTCTGCAAGAAGGAGTAAAAATAATAGAAAAAAAAAACAACAACCTCAAGGATTTCCAAACTGATAGGAATACGCTTCACTTCTCTTCTAAAATACCAGAATGGAACACCAACCTTAAAACAATGCCATTCACTGTTATCAGAACAAAGAATTTTGTTTCAGCCACCTGCAGAGATCTAATGCATCTTTGTAGCAGGACGCATAAACCTGCACCAGCCTTTCGTGGTGACAAATCACCTTTCCTGGGAGTACTTTTGCAGTGCAGCCCCCCCCCTTCCCCTCATACACAGGCATGTATATGGGTCTGCTCATGCCTAGTTGTGCAGACATGCCTCCCCAAAATCTGCTGTCAGTGCTTGCAAATTTTCTCTAATTAATATCACCGATTTAAAGAACATCACCTCTTAGAATGGATCTAAAAAGCAAAGGGCAGTACCTCAGCAGCTAAGGCCCAGACCTTTCCAGCCTTAAATTACAACCTACATCTTTTAGCACTCTGGAAAAGAATTGACATTGTAGCTGGGATGTGCTTACAGAAAACACCAGGAGTTGTATTGCAGCAGATTGTGATGTCTGACAAAGAGCTGAAAGGGCAAGACTAAAATCATGGGAATAGATGGAAGTTCCAGCCTTATTTTCTCTTTTTCTGCACACTAGTGTCAGAAAAAGTTATCATATGCCAAGATTACTGAGTATCATAGCTCTGCAAGGAGCCAGACAGACTCAGAATAATGTTTTTCATACAAAGCACAATGAGGTCATATTTGTCTTTCATCTGGGATAACAAAATTATACCATGGCTACATCAGGCAGCTTCATGCTGAAGACGTTATTGTTGATCAACACTTTTAAGCAGAAGCATTCACTTTTTGTCATAAAATTTGAATTGGGAATAACACAGTTTGTACACGTTGCAAAGCAACCAGATGATACCACAAGTGCCTTTCCTAGTATCTCACAGCACTAAATACAGAAAGCTCTTGCATACAGTTTCTTGCACAATCAGCTTCTAATAATGCTATTCAGCAGAACAGAAGAAAATATACAAAACTTTGACATAAAAGTGCATGGAAAAAAATTGCATCCTTTCTTCCAAGAAGAAAATGAATTTAGTGGAGAGAATTCTGTTTTGTTGTTGTTTGTTTGTTTAATCTTTTGGCTCAGAACAACTGCTTCCTTTGCACTCTTCCCAATCACTACCTCAGCTTTAAAGTTACTACATCATATGCTTTAAAAGATGCTCTGATAGATTCTGCAAATGTGCATTCAAGCAGCTCTTATACAAATAAACTGGGCTTCTTCACAGATACTTTTGTGAAGTATCAACTACATGAACTCAAGGTTGTCTCTGTAAAAGACTTTCAAAGCAAGCTTTGTTGTGTTGCTAAGATCCAGACAAGGAATGCCAGCCTGGACAAGGTTTAAAATGGATTTAAAGCATTTTATCATCAGACACAAGTCTTCAGAGTGACTAAAGGGGGCAGGAAACACTGGTATTTGAAACTCTTGAATTTTTATTTCCCAGCAGGAGATGAACATTCATATTGTTCCTCAGTGTTTGAGTGGACAATGTTTTTATTTCATCTGAACTGAAAAAAATAAAAATAAATACAATGCTGCACAATGGAACACAGTATTGTTTGAGTAAATAACACTCACAAGAAAGCTATTTCATTATTATCACTTGATATTGGAGACCTCTACTGAGGCCAGCGACCTGCTGTGCTTGGAGCTATGTAAATACATGATGAGAACCAGTCCTTGGGCCAAAGAGTTTGCAATCTGAACACACAAAGTAAACATCAGAGGTATCATGATCCTCCTCATACTCAGTTCAGGCCTCACAAACTCCATGCATGGCCCCTCTGCAATAATGGCAGCATCAGTTTTGTTCCCCTTTGCATTTTGTGCTCCACAATTTCCAGGCCCTGTACTTGGTGTTTCAGATGAATCCTGCAGGGCAGGATGTTCTGCCCTGGTCAAGAACTGTGACCATAACAGTCTTCCTTGGGAGAAAAAATACACATGTAACCCCCCCATTTCTCAGACCAGCTGGATCAGCATCAGCTTACCCCTCTCCAAAGTCACTTTTCCTGTACCATGAAGATGGGAGATGCTGGAATGAAACCCACTGCAGGTGGAAGGACAACCAAAACTCCCTTGCAAAGGTCATTGTGATAAGATCTCTAGCTGCCTGCTGGTAAGCATTTTAGGTTGCCTCCCTGTTATCAGGTAATGAAGCAGACAGAACAGACTTACACATCTGAAATTAATTTGGAAGGAAGCTCATCTGCAGCGCTTCCACCTATTTCCCTTCTTCTGCTCTTGCAGCACATGGCAATTTTCCTGGCAGTGCAGTGTGGGCACAAAGCATGAGATGAGAAATGTCTTGAAGTAGGGGACAGACACCAGCATCACCAGTACCTGGCAGCATTTTTCAGCACATTTGAGATAAAACTTGAACTACGCATAGAGCAGCTGAGACTTGCAGGTGTGTGGCAGCTGTCAAGAGCAGGCAGTGGAGCCAGATACTGATGGTTCATAGTGGGGAATTGCATCAAGCTCTCAGGCTCACCAGTAGTATTTCACTCACTGCGGTGGACTGCTACAGTTTGATTTGCTTAAATTCAAATGTTTCCCTTCAGCTTTTCTGGTTGTATTTATTTACTCTTTGGTTCTTTGATTGATTTTAACTCAAGAGATCTTCCAGAGCCAGTGAAAGCAGATCTGGCATTAGCATGTGTCTGGATTACTATGTTACCTAGAGAAATGTAGACCCTACATACACCTTAACACTTCGTTACAGTTCTCATCAGTACTATTATTACTTTATTTTTTACACATCATTTACTGTAATGATGTAATAAATGGCTTATGAGATTAGATGTGGTAGTTAGAATAAAAATAATTCAAAATACTAAAGCTCATTAACCTCCAATAGGAAAAATAATAAATGATTTTCCCTGTAAATATGTATGTCGAAAAAGAAACAACAAAAAACTGTGAGAAGGATTCAGACTACTGCAATAAAACTCATCAAGGAAGAAAATTCCTAATGAATCCTTAGGTATTTTCTCAAACTTTTCACCAATTAGTTGCAGCCATGCTAATTGCTGTGAAGAGGATTTGGCAAATTGATGGTGCCATCCAGCAAGAGCTTTATTCATTCCAACCAATAATGATGAATTGGCCTCTTGTTCCTTTGCTCTACCCAAAAATCAAAATGTAAACTTTGAGAAAGCAGAGCATTGCTGGGTAGTGGGAAAATGTAGATGGAAACTGACCAGTAAGTTAACAGTGCTAGCAATGTATTTGTACCAAAAATCAGTTCTCTACAAGTTTCTTTACTGCACTCATCTATTTTTAGGGAAAATGCAACAAATGATATCTGTAAAAGGGAAGGTCTATACTGAAATATGACTACAGACTGAATAGGCTTGTTGATCTTCCTGTTAAGGCACTGGATTGGAATTTGCATGAATTTTACTGCATCCAAGAAGTATTTCTGAGAACCAGTTCCTGCTGAGAAGGTGAATGTTGCCTGTCTTCAACCTGACTTGTCTATTTTAAATGCCTATACTCTTCAGAACAAAGACTGACAGCACTGGGAAGCGGGCACCCAGTTCTGTGCACTCTCCATGATCCAGCAGAGCAGACTTGGCATTCGCTCATGGGGAGATATGCTGCCCTCCCACTCGCTACACTGTATTCTGAGAGAAGACAGGGAGGAACAGAGTAGCTGCATCTTTTCAGAAGCTGGCCCAATCTCTCCTGCAGAGCCCATTCCTAAAAAAAACAGAATGAACCTGAGGAGCACTGCTAGGAATTACTGGGCCAGCTGAATTCCCTGTAAACATGCAAAAAAAGTCTGCTTCATTATTCTAACAGATAATAATAGAGCAGAACCTAGTAGATTAATATTTAGTGGCAGAATAATACCATAACGTTTCAATAACAAAGTTTTATTTCTTACACTGTTTTCCGGAAGTAATATTCTCTTCTAATTTGAAAGGGAGCTGCCATTTCTTTATAACAAATTGTTCATATCTATATCTTTAAACACATTAGATAGACTGTTATTAGATTGCTTTTTAAAGAAAAGGATCACTCTGAGTGAGCTGTTCACTGCCTCTCTATTGGGTAGTGTTAAATTATTTATCATCAGGCTGGTAGGATTCAAATCTAAACTTTCAAAGACTGGGCTGACACAGGAACTGAAAACCTGTATCAAGTCCTTATGAAATATTAATTGCCATCCAGGTCAATTAAATGAAATAAGGTGTGGAAATTGTTACTTCAGCTAACATTAGCACGCATAGTAAGACATCATTTAAGATGGCTCTCTCATGTCAAAGCACACAGAGAGCAAAAACCCCTATGGTACGTGATTTGGGATGTGGCAGCTGATCTGGTGGTATCAGTCCTGAGCACTGTAATGCAAATAGTAGACCAGATTTATTTTGAGGGGGAGGGTAATTTACAAGAAGTTGTATGTAGAAAACCACATTCTTATTTTTTGTTCAATAAAATGCTCATACGTTCAAAAGTAACTGTTTTAATCAAAGGCTGTTTATAACAAGGTTGATAGAGTTACCAAAACAGACTTTTTTTCTGTACACATATAACCTTTCTGTACTTTCAGCTTTAGGGACCATAAAAAAGGATAGTAAAGATGAAAGAAATAAAAAGAATGACAGAACTAACTCCTCTGAGCCACAATCTATGTCAAAGCAGAACTAAAGTGATTGACAGCTTGCATTAGTAATGAATAGAGTGGGGAAAAGCTGCCAAGAATCTGTAACAAGGTCAAAGCCTTCCAATAAAGAATTACATTAGCCACAAATCCTAGGTGGAACTGTGTATATACTTCAGCAGTGTGACTTTAACCATGGTACTGCTTCTACTGTCCTATTGGGACCTTTTCCCTGGTTTACTTCCTGGGTTACAGTAAATTCTTACTTCTCACCACACCTGTGAAGAAGAACAGGTGCAACATATCAAACTGTCTGTGAAATAACAAAAAACAATCAGCAGATGAGGAGGAATTTTAATGGCACATTCCTGATGGTACACATAAAAAACTTTCAGAACTATTGGTATGGTAATCGCTCTCCTTTCAATTTCCCAGCATTCTTATACACACTTGACATGGACGGGAAGGGGATTTTGCATATTAAAAACAATATTGTATCCATGATTTGTGCATGCATCATCCTACTCACCTCTGAGATTGGAAACAGTCTTGTCAGCATGATATTATTCAGAGGATGTGGAGTATGCAGACTTTCTGACGTACAGTATTTTAGTGAATGGATTAATGTGTCAGAGTATTACTGAAACGTGCCATTATGTGCTACTATTTGTTCGGCATGTGGAACAACAAGAATACTCTGTCACCAAAGGGTCTCATTTGATGTAAATGGGACCATTTTATTATATCAATACTGCCTCACTGAATCCAACTAGATCAACATTGATATGAGGGCTGCTCCAAAGGTAATGCCTCCTATGTTATGATGCTGGCCCACAGGGTCAGAGGTGGATATTGGGGGGATGGCAGTAGAGGCTGAACATTCTCACCAATATCCCATTACACTGTGTAGCCATGTGACAGATGGCAGCAGAGGGGCAGTCTGACAGAATGGTGTCTGACATGGAAGTGTGCACGGAGCAAAGGTGTGTCACTAAAGTCCTCCATGTAGTAAAGACGGCACCCATTGACATTTATGGATGCCTGCTGAACACTGATGGGGACCAAAGAGTGGATGTGAGCACAGCAAGGCTGAGTGGTGCATTTCAGGCTGTGGTGACAGTGACAGTGGTCACCTTTGCTGGTGCAGATGTTTACAAGCACCAGAACACCTGCAGATGTTTACTCCTGTTCATCACCAATGAAAATGCAAAGCTAATGCAGAGCTAACAGTGGTGACTATGTTGAAAAATAGTGTTTTGTAGCTGAGTTTTCTCTATCAAAAAGTGTTATCGTTCTCTTTGTATATGCTATAGTTTCCATGGAAATAAATAGGAGGCATTACTTTCTGAATTAATGATGTATGTAGAAACTTACTTATTTTCCATAAAGAAAATGCAGAAAACTACATCTCTCAGTACACTTGTATGTCTTCTCTGATAGTTAATGGACACTCATTTATAATTTGATGTTAACATACATTTTACTTAAGTGTATCACTATTTAGCACTTTTGCTTTACTTATTATAGCAGAAAGTCCAAGTGTCGTCACAATAAAAAAAAAATGGTTCTTAAAGCACTGTCTTTTTTTTTTTTTTTTCTTTTTTTTTTCTCAATTATGCACAACAGAAACTTGGTAAAATGACACCGCAAATTAACCACATGACTCAGTTCTAGTTCAGTTCTATCTGAAAATGGAATTCAGCCTACAGGGCCCAGTGGGAGCAGTAACTGGGAGCTATGCCTCCAAAATGTACTGGTGTAGCTAGATCCACACGAAGCCTCCAAATCCCCAGTGTCTCTAGTTGCATCTGCTATTTGAGAGGAAAGCTCATTTTACTATACCGAGCAACCAAGCAGTCAGAAAACATGAGAAAGAAGGGTTTTTTTTTTCCTTTCCACATGTAAGACAACACCTCTGAGCTTGAAATGGTGCCAAAATGCATATCTTGATTTTCCACAGCTTTACAGCGCACAGTCATTCACACCTGTGTGCTGTGTATGAGTGGCATGAGGTCAGCTCAGGGAACTGCCTGGGAATTTGCTCTCCGGGTGAATCTCCTGGGAGTGGTGCAGCAGCATAACCAACCCTAGACCAGAGCAAAAAGGATGAAGTGGGGACATAAGTTCCTACAAGCCAACAAAGGGGAACAGCCTGGTGCTGTCAAAAACACCTGTGTTCAGAAAGGACTCAACATGGCTATTCTTGGGAACGTGAGGGAAACAAGAAATGTAAATAAAAATAATTAAAAAAAGAAAGAAAAAAGAAAATAAAAAAGGCAGAGACAAAAGCTGATCCCAAACAAAACAGTATGGGTAATATTTAATTAAATGAGCTTCAGCTGCCCAAAAACTGGTAGCAATCTGCATGCCATATATGCTGTACAGAGCATGAATCACCAGAACTGGTGCTGTGGCTTGTTGGCTTGTACTCAAATGAGTAAGACATGAACAATCCATCGCTGCTGAGATGGCTACTGCGCTGTTGTAAGGATAGCACTGTGGTTAACGCACTGCTTTGAGACTCCAACAGACTCATTAAATTCTGCATCTCGCTAGGATTTCATGGGCAAAACAAATTCTTGAAGCTTCTTTCCAGGTGTTATTAATAGAGATAGCATTGTGAGCATATTCAAGCATATTTCATCAGAGCTGAGTTGTAGGATAACAGGCAATAAGAAAACCCACAAGCAGACAGCTTCACCGCTACTCCCATAAAAAGGAATCATTGTTATTAATATAGGGCAATTACTCCAAAATACTTTTGGAGTAAGTGTTCCTAAATATACATGATGAATTTATGGTACACCACCAAAGCACATAATGGTTACAAAAAAGCATACTACTTGTTTTTTGAACAAGCAGAACATTTTCCAGGAGAATGTTAATAGAAATGAGTGTTGAAACATAGGTGTCCTCCTTACACTTTATTTTAAAATGGGGTGAAAACCTCCCTTCAGAGTGGAAATACGAACTTTCTGGTTTTCACCCCAGTATGAGCTCCTTTTGACAGTTACATTAAGCTCTGCTTTATTTATTCTAAAACAAAACAAAACATAAAAAATTGAATCTATTTAGGGTTAAACCTCACCTTGAAGGATCGTGTGTTAGAACAGAGCTAAATCTTTAATCAGCATCCACAACTAATTATGACATACATAAGTATTAAGAAAAAAAGGTGCTTCCTTGAGTGATAAATGAACCTGCAGATTCTTTACAGCATTCACTATAAATCACAAAAGACCATTAATAAACAGTCAAAAAGAAATGACAGTTACTACAAGTATCTGCTCTCATACTTTGCCTAATACCATCAGTGTCATGTTTAAACCTGACATCTTAAATCTTCTACATGAAAACCCTTTAAGACAAAAGGCTCAGCTATTTCAAACAATATTTTCTATGCTTTTTATTTTGAGTGACAGCCAAAGAGAACATAGAATTTTTAATTCTTTAATCTTATCTGTCTAAAAATCTTGCCTTTTAGCCTTTCTCATCAATACCAAGGTTCTTTTGCTGGGATTTTGTGGGGAAGCAGTTGACATTTCTTCCCGTAGGAGCTGCAGGTGCTCAGCACCTTCAGAATGGTGCTGTATGAGAGTAAGATCAAAACACTGCAAAGAACAGGACTGCACTATCTGTGTGCCTCCTGAGGAAAGTTTGAAGTCAGTTTTGATTTAAACAGGAAAGACTAATTGGGACCACCAAAATAAGCTGCATTGCTGGATGCCTTCCAGAAGTGCTACCTTAGTACTTCACCCCTTTGAAACACTACCTGCTTTGTTAATCCAGGCCAAGAGGAACAGCAATGTGGGCAGAGCCAGTTACAATATGACCTGGAATGGTTTGTAGACAACCATTGCACCTTGTGTATTTTTTCAATATGGACAAAATGACCTAGACCTTTAGGACTGGTTAAATTATTTCTCATTGAAAACCTTCCAAGCAAGATGCTTTCATTCTGGATACACGTCCTTGAATTACAGGAAATTGATTTTTTGGCATCATCATCTATTTTCCTCAGACTGTCGACAGGTTATTGTATTAGTAACCTGCTGTAGGTTCCTGACAAGCAAAGGTCAGGAAAACCCAAGGCCCTCATGGGTACAGAGGTAAATAAGCAAAGGTGGATTTCTCTTGAACTTCTTATTGTTTTCAGCTTGAAAATCATTCCTTCAGTAAGGTGCAAACGTGTTCTTTACACATCTGCACAGGCAAAGTCAATCTCCTAATGTTTGATGTAGCACAGTGGCTAACTGTCTGTTATACGAGACTTGAAGCTCTCTTGCTCAGTAACAACAAAATGAGGAGTGAGGTGTCACTCTACCAGAAGGGAAGTACTGGCTTATTTCTTTTCTGCATTAGAATTAAACAATAGCAACAACTACAACAGAAAAATGCACCCCTCTCTAGTTTTGACTTCAGTATTTGGGATACCATAGGCGATACAGTTTGATTAACAAAGGATAGTGCCCAAATGGCAACCTTCACAGAATAAAGGAAAGCAAATGTTAAAACAGGCTGAGCAGGACTGATTGCTTCTGCAGCAGGTTTCCAAGATGAGCTCCACTAGTGTTTGCACCCTCTGCAAATGCTCAGAGATACAATCATGGCCCAGGCCTGAAAGGATCACACTGAACTTTAGTGCTGAACCTGAAACTACTTGGTAATAACACTGCTTGGCTGATCTCTGTCTTTGCAGAGCAAAATCTATGTAGCTAGGAGAGCCAAAATGTAAGTCCGCACAACGCCTTCAAAGCTCTGGAACAATTTACTATCTTAATAATGCTTTGTTTCCTACTTTGCTTTCTAAACAGAAAAAAAGAAATCCTCAAAAATGTTCTTATGCAGAGGATGCTGTGAGAAAACATGGTGCGGCAGCATGTTCCTCCCACCATGCTCAAGTTGGGTTGAATTCCTGCACCAATGGGAGTTTGACACGGGCAGAGTTTTTGAGCTGAAACCTATACTTGATGGTTTTGAAGTGAAGAGGCTGTTATTTTTGAGTCCGAATTCATGAAACATCACTTATTGTCCAGGTTACAGATGGACTCAGGATCTCACATTTGGCTTTAGAGTTTGGATAACTCACACTGCATATCTGGGGTTTGGGTTCAAGCCCATCTTGAATATAAATTTAGAATGAAAGAAATACATACAAATACTAGGCACATTATAGTAAACTGCCAGCTGATTTTTTCTACTTACAAGACTGTTCCTGAGAAAGTAATGTGTTTGTTTTTGTTTTTTTTTTCTAGTGTGTGAGTGTGTGGTGGAATACGTGAGTGATGACAAGCTGGTATCCCTGAGTTCAGTGTGAACCTGACCTCATTCTCAAGTTTAGGTTGCCTCTTGTTCATGACACATGCCTTCCTAGACCTCTCAGGCTACATTCTTTATTAGATTTGTTGAGAAATGGAACAGTGTGCTCACAGTTGTTTTGTTTTTTCTTTTTGGTTTTTCCCTTGAAAAAAATCTGTGTTCTATCCATGCTTCAGTGACAGCCTGCTGCTCATTTTCCAAGGAAATTCATGCCAAAAGTCCTGATAGCAGTTGACTCACGGGCTGGCATGCACAGAGCTGGCCTTGTGGGTCATGTTCCCAACTGAGCAATGGACTCACTGTATTATCTCTGGCAAGTCTTGAAGGTTGGAATTTTCAAGCAAAAGCAAACAAAATCAACTTTTGTTTTGTGATCTGATTATTTTTTAATGCTACAGTTTGCTCATTTTTGTTTATTAATTTGTTGGTCCGATGGTTTCTATTTGCTGCAATCCCAAATAGGTCTCTGTCTAGTATCATGTTTTATATAGATATGGGAAATGAAATGTAAGTCTGATACAATTACAGTTGTATGCCATGCAAGACAATACTGTAAACACAATGACAGCCTGAAAAGCTGCTTAGCAAAATGATCTTAATATACAAGGCAGTGTGAAAATGTAAAAGGAATCCATAATGACAACAAAGATTAGCCAATTGCTCTCTAACCTTATTTACAGAAGCAATCAGAGGTATTCAGGTCGAGTTAATGACCCTGTCTTCAATTAATTCAATTGTCTACAAGCAGCACTGATGCAGTGGTTGTCTCAGAGTCTGCCACATAGTCTCTGAGGGAATACATAAGATTCCATTAAAAGTGACAATAATAACACATTTATTACCGAAACACTATTGTATTATAAATAAATTCCTGATTTTAAATTATGCTCCATGCTTTAACAGAAATTCAATTACTGAAATAATAAAAAAAGACGGTGTACTTGCCAAGTGCTCGGACCATAATTTGGCTGCTTAGTTACCAGCAGTTGGCTCTTTTGTAATTTCTTGTTCATAGAGTATTTCTTTTGAATAAATGCCAGAATTTTTCATACAAATTTCATGAACAAGTTGCAAAATGAAATTTTGAGCTTTTGAATCCAATTAGGAAAGATATAACTAAATCTATTATTGAAAAAAATATTCTTGAAAGCCGTTCTTTCTGTTGTTCAGCTCTGTGTAGTAATTGAGGTAAGCACAGGTGCTGTTCATTATGAGCCATTGTGCGCCATCTGAATTCTGGGAACTGCAGAATTCAAATAGTTTCAACTCTGAGTGAATAACAAACAGGCATGATTTGGAGGTTGTTTGTACGAGCTTGCACATTGCTCTTCAGGGACTCCTAAGGCACCTGTTTGCCCTTTTTGAAGCCAAAACAATATCATTTATGTTCTGGCTATTCTTTCTACAATTATTTTGCAGGAGCAACATATTTCCCCACTCTTCTTCCCCCAGGCAGCTATTAATGGTTGAAATATGAACAAAAGAAAAAGGACATACATAGCAATTATCTAATATACTGGGGACAAGAAGCTGTAGAGAGGTTTTTTAAGCTTGATGAGATTCAGGCAGGGAATACCTGTTGAGAAAAGCAGGACTGCTCACATTTAGTTTTGTTCCCTTCTTAAACCAGTTTCTCATGGTAGACAGGACTAAAATACAATTTTATTTATTTCCCAAGAACCAGTATGTATTCTCTCTTTGGAGGCATGGCTATGGACTAATGACTCACCCACTGTCTTCAGATGTTTTCTATGTAGAACATGAAGAGGTGCATGTACCTTGCATCCTGCTATGTGAGTGCAAATGGAAAACTGCAGACAAGTCTTCCTACTGTATCCCACAGGTGTCTGCAGCCATACAGCAATGCACACATGGGTCCTAGCTCTTCAAGAGCTCTCCCCTCTGTGCATTTCAAAATATGCTGTCTTGATGATATATTTCTGCTGATGGTGATTATTTACCTTATACTTGTTTTTGTTGATGCATTGCTGGTAGTTATCAGCAGAGGTGCTATCAAAACATCTGGGAATGGAGTGTGCATGTGCAAGAGCAGCAACCAAGCAGCCCGAAGGAAGTAAACATAAAGTTGAGGTTCCTTCAATCTCAGTTTTAAGTTGAAAGACAATTCAGCTTTTTTATTTTTTTTGCTGACAATGACAAAGAGCTGCCACAGTTCAAGCACTTAGAAAATACCAAACTGGTGGGAGACGCTATCAGACAGAACTTTGTGGAGTTCAGCAAGCACAAGAACTCCTTCAGCAGGTAAAAGATTTGGATATGATTCAATACCTGCACTATGATTCCGCAAAACTTGCAGCAACGAAAGTTAGATGACTTATTATTTGAATTTACATTTGTCAAATGTTGTCTGCAGTTACAGTTGCAGACTTTGGTGCCATCTGGAAGCCAAATTAGGATTCAGGAAGGGGAAATAACTCCATACAGTAAACCAACAATTAAAGAAGGTAGCCACTTTTCTAAGTTTTAGGAAAACAAAACTTGCAAGAAGGCTTGGGATCTCAGTGGGCTGCTTGGTTCTCGTATTAGCAACTGGCTGGTGACATTGGAAAGGACTGTATTTATATAAGACTTTTAAGGAGAGTTGAACTGGCAGTGAGACTTAAAGAAAACCCCTATTCAGTGTCTGACTTCAGCTCTTGATGGCAGAATTTTCTTTCAGTTAGGAAACCAGAAAGAATCTGAAAAAAGTGGATATTTCCTTCCAGTTGTGGGACCACACATAGAAAGGAGGAAGAGAAGGAGTTGGAGAATGAGAAAGAGGATGAGAAGAAGGAAGATCACAACACTCACAGTCCAAAAACCCTTTAGGAACTTAAGTGGAAGACATATTATCATGCCAAACTAAATGTTGAATGAAGTTCAACAGCAAAAACAACATAGAAAAGGATGAAAAATAAGGAAATTTGTTGGGTAAAGTAGAGACCAAAACTGCATCCATACCTTCAAGTTCCAAGCCTAACGCAGTGGAATTCCAAGAACAATCACAAAGCTGCATTTGTATAGAGGAACTGTTTTTAAGTGGGAGTATGATGCGTTTTAATACATGGGTGTCAATTATTTGGGGTTTAGGATTTTTCACTGGTGATCATAAAGGAAGATTACTTATTTTCTGCAACCTGTGCCCTAACAGTAAACCAAATTCCTTTTGTCATTTAATTTACTAAATGCCTCCACTATGCAACTGGAGAAAGCAAAGCCTCGCTCTACTGATCTTTATTTCAGCATAGCTCTGTATATTTCTTCAGTTCAGCCAGGGCTGTTGCACAACTGTGTGATAAGTTATTCAAATGAAGGAAGTGAAATATGGCCTGAGATGTTCAGACATAATGTGAGGAGGTTGACACAAGCAGCAGTACTGGCAGACATTTAGGCAGATTATAATTATTCAAGTAGCAATTTAGCTCAGTTACCAGAATTAATATTCTTAACTCAAATTCTTACGAGAAAGCAATGAAATAATTAATGACTGTGAATGCAAATGAACAAGACATTTGTTTCATACCAAATCTGAAGTAGCACCTCTTATAGCGCAATGGCCTCCATCACAACATAAGGTCATTGTTTCAAAGCTGGTGTGGGGAGAAGGGCTACCTAATTATCCCCCAACCACATCCTGTAACACCCAAGTGACCTGAAATGTGTATCTATTCAAGCTCTGATACAGGTCAGCCTTGCACAGTTTCTGAAGAAGGCTGGAGGAGAATAGTACAAGTGTCATGGCTGAGGGCCAACAGAGCATTTAGCTGTCATTACTCCTACAACAGATTCACATGTACTGAAAAGTAGGTTTAATGAGGGAGAGTTAATTTACATCCATCCATAAGAGCATTACAGGGCTCTAACACTGACCAACCGTGCTTCTAACAGGTTTTAATACTTTGATGCTCTGTGTGGACCTGAGAAAGTTACAGACATGATAACATCCAATAAGGCCAATAAAAATGGACATCAGCCAAAGTGAGTTCCTGTATGTCAGATATTAAATATGACCAATGTTGTTTGACAGCATTCCACAGAAGGTGCACTGGAGTCTCAGTACTTCCTTATCATTACCACAGAAAGAGAAAGGTAAAGCACCGCAGGAATATAAATAATTTGAAAAGCCTCATAGACAATATTCTACTGTGCACCTCATTTGCACTTAAAAAAACCTGCCCTACAGACCTTATGTACTTTTAAGATTCATCTGAAAGATACATGAAGAAGTCTTCCAGTCAAAAATGTACATATTTAATGGAATTAGATCTCTAGGCAAGAAAATGTCAGAAGAAAAGGAGAAATATTAAAGTGAATGCAGGGTGCTCCTTTCTAGTGCTTTCCTGCTTTGATAAATATCTTCTGGGATGTCATTTACTAGAAAGTCATGATTTAACAAAAAGAAAAACTTCAGTATAAAATATACTCTCTTTATTGCTGAAGTAAGTTGCTATTTTCATATTTTCCCTCTGTATTCTGCTTTTGTCAGCCAGAGGCCTTGATATTTGCTTTTATATCATCCCTATTGAAAATGCAGAGCTTATTGTGAAATATTCAATTGCAGAGCTCTTCTGATTACATGGCAAGGAGAGATCACAGGAATCTGTACTGCCACAGTCCTTTCTCTGCCTTCCAGTCTCATGCGAGGGCAAACAAAATAATAATAAAAAAAAAAGAGTAAAGAACCCTGATTGTGGTGTTCAGTAATCACCCTGGACCCAATGGGCTTGAACAGAATCCTCTTTATTCAGTCCCAGTGGCTCCAGCTGCCTTTGCTGAATAGCAGCTGAGTATCTGCAGTGGCCTTCACCCCTCTGCTGCCGGCAAAACAAAAGCTCCTAAAGGTATCGATTCACATGCAGTCCTGCAGAGGCCCACAGCCCGGACCTGGCCAGCAGTTTGGGTGGAGGTACTGCAATCTACTTTAACTTATGTGAAGGATCTTGTGCTCCAGTGGTGATGCAAAAGTTGCAGCACAAATCTTCCCCAGAGTGGGACTTGAGAAGTGCAACCCTAATTAGCTCTTCCACAGAATGGGTAGCAGAGCTGCCTCCCCACCCCCATGGATGATCTGATGAAAAAACAACAACTCATTAAAATTAACATTGCTACCAGTAAGAAAATTTCAAAATAAAACATTTTGAGTTACTATCATCCACAGTGAAATAGTTCGCTTTATTAAATTGAACTGAGGTGTTTCACTTTACTAGTTGAGCTCAGAGTGCAGTCTCCACTGAGAGCTTTAAGTTGTGTCCATCCTGCCTATGAGGAATGAATCTTGTACAGCGTGGTGCAAAGCCAATGGAACCTTTCAATCGATTTAGTAAAAGTACGTTGCTTTCAAGACTGTCAAAATATTTTACTTGATTGGAGATAATTATGAAAAACCGCTTTATATAGCTGAATTCATATGTTTCAATTTTCTTTCTGTATAAAAAAATGGCCAGTGTTTCAGACTACACATGAAGTTTCCTAATTTCTCTGAGTGACCAATGACTGTGTCATTGTCACATACTTTCACAAAAAGACAAAAGAGAATCTGATATGAGTTCTCAGCCCCTTCTCTATATCTAGATGTAGTTTGTGCTGATGTAATTATAAAAGTGATTTCTTATCCACATACTTGCATACCATCTAGGATGCATACTTTACATGGATACCTGAACATATAGTATGATTATTCTACGTAGGAGGTCTTCAATAAAGAAACTTACACTGTGTGCATTCCCCACAACAATTAACTGAATCCAAAGCAAAAGCTTTAGTGCTTCTTCTTCCTACTAGGGCTTTTAAGATGCTAAATCTTGGCATCTGAGCCAGAAAGTTCTGAATTGTCTGAACAACACCCCAGAGATTTTGGCAAAGAAAAGGCAATCAGAGAAAATTAGGATTCTTACTTAAATGCCTTGTTTTTAGATCACTGTACTAGATTTTACCAGAGCAGTTTCTTCAACTTACTGGAAGCAGAGTGTTATTGCAGTGGAATACAACCAGGGACTTCCATTTATATCTTGTTCAATGCCTGCACATCTCCCCTACACATATTCCATACCACTCCACATTTTCACACATCCGCTTCCCACTGCATAGGCGGAATCCACCCTATAAATGCCAACACTTGGCATTTATTACATTACCTTGAGGATGTTCCTTTCACTCCAAACACTCTGTCTTTTTGTGTACCAGATGCTGAACCAGCCACATCATCATCTTTATCAGCCCCCACTGCACCAAACTGCTTGCACCTCAGAAAAGAGCAGTTTCAGGCTGTTCACAGCCCAGGCAGGCATTTCTGTATCAGTTATATTCACTTCATATTTTAAAGACTTTTTTACATGCTGTTTTTGCATTATTCAAAACAAGATGTGTGAAGGCCCTTCAGTTGCTGTCCGGGGCATGTGATGCATGTAGGTATGTGTTCAATCACAGTTACTTGTTTCTACAGAGAATTTCACTGCAACTGCTTGTCTTGGAGGAACTGAGAGCTGGAACTGGTTCTATGCCACACTCGCAAAGTGCTACTGCTCTGAATCACAAAAGAGAAAACCAAACTTCCACAACTTTGTAAGGAAACATTATACTCGTTTTTCTTCTTTCTGTTCAGTTTTCCTGAAAGTATTCTTGGCTTTAAGACAAAATCTCCCAAACATTTCTGGTGACCCAGAACAGAACCTGTCTGCACTTGGAGAGTTGAAGGCTACAACAAGCTCAGCTATGTAAGACAAGCTTTTACTTACTTTCTATTTAATAAGTAGGATTAAAAAAGAATCTTGAGAATTAGCTTGCTTATCCAAAGCAACAAGCTGACTGTCTTCTCTGTATGCCTCATATACCTCACGGCTTCAGCAATGAGCCCTTATCATCTTGCCAGTTTTCTCTTTTCCTGCAGTGCTTTGGAGCCAAATTCTATGCTAGGTACCTCCAAAGAAATCAATTGAGATATGCCAGAAGAGGTTTGGGTTCATGGGACAAAGCCTTCACTGTTATAGAATGATGCTGATCTAACAGTGTAAATGGAGAAAGGCTGTTTCACACTACCTAAGGACTGTGCATTGTATCTGTAATGACGGCATGGCTATCAATGGCATCTCTGTCTCTTTGCTTTTAGCCTGCAGATGATTTTAAGTTGTCAGGTGCATTTTCTTTTGTTATTAAATGCAGTGATTTTCTCCTACATGCTGGGTAGTCCAGTCAGCCCATTGACTGAAGCAGTGCCCTTGTTCCTAATGTGGCTAAGGAAAATCAATGTCTCAGTGATTCTGAGTGTTATGGCTACTCGCAGAGAAGGCCAAAAGATTTTCTGGTGGCATTCAGTAATTAAGATTTCCTCTTCTGCAATCTACAACGAGGGACACCACAGTAAGTGGTGGAGATGGTGCACTCCAGCCTCCTGCTCATTAATGTTCACACCTGGAAAAAGATAATTTGCTTTTGTCTTTCTGAGCCATGTTGAGAAATTTATTTCAGTAGCGTCAGTCGTATAAGATAATAAAAATGGTGCAAATCATGCAAGGAAAGGGAAGCTGGCTTATCATGATTTGAGTTTATACAATGAATAAGGTTACTAATTAGTTGGTGGAGTGCTATCTGTAAATGTCCCTCTCTAATAAATGGATTAGAACATATGTTTTAATGCACATCTTTTCTCATTGTTTCAGACACAAGGATAAGTACAAAACAGAAAAAAACCAACAACCAGTGATCCAGAAAGCAGACAGTGGGAGATAAATGGAGGGTTATGCAAGATTTAAACAAATACCACAGTCACTTCCCGGAAAAGAAATCGCCCAAAGAGCACAATAACTTTCCCAGTATGTTCAGTAAATGATGACATGAATGAGATTTATTGTTCATCACGGTACATAAATAATGCCTAATGCCAAGCATTCATTTAGCACTCTGCAGCACAGGACTTCAGCTGCTGAGGAGTGAACAGTGTTATCTTAGGAAATCAAGAGCACATCTTGATATGAGCTTGGTTCTGGGGTGCTGGCAGAGCCCACTTCAGAGCCCTGCTTTATGCTTGGCACCTGAGGAGACCCAGGACAATGGCAGCTGCACAGAGGCAGACAGCAGAAACCTGCCATGCTGCCATGACTGGACATGCCAGGCTTCCCTGCAAAAGGGCCAGCATCAGGCATCAACAAGATAGCAGGGAAAACAAAACCTATATGTTTTCACCCCACTGTACAGTTGAAAAATCTTTAGGGCTACCACAATATAAAGACGCTGTAATTAGGACCTGACCCTGCAAGTTAGTAATCCTGCCTCACCTCCTGGCTGTAGAGAGGTGCTTCGTGGAACCCTCATGCAGAGTCAGGGGCTGTGCCCCACCTCACAAACAGCACTATGAGAACACTTCCCTGGGCATGAGTCTCTTCTGCATGTTTTGCCCTCCCCCAGCCCTGGCAGTGCTCGGTGCCCTAAGTCTTGCACTGCGACATGTTTGCCTTCCACCTCCTGTGGCCATAATTCACCGCTGAGGCATTTCCAAGCAACATAGCACATGGGTGTCATCAGGCTTCTAATCGTTGGTGCACTGTGGTCTAAAAGGAACTCTGCAATATCAATTCTTCTAATGGTATTAAAGGAGGCAGTATTACTTTTCATTTGTCCAAAGTAATCTAATTCAGTGTAACATAGTCGAAATTTCATTTCCTATATCTTTATTAAAGCAGTGCCACTCTTCAAAGAGTAATGTTAGCAGGAGAAAAAGCAGAAATTGTTTTTATTGTTTAGATTTTTTTTTTTTTTCTGAAGGAAGCAAGAAAGGTTGAAGGTAGACTGGCTCCATATTAGCTTGTTATCAGCCATGAATCATACAGATTTAAAGAAGAAAATTTAAAAAAAATAATAAAAATTACAGGATTTGCAACTGCAATGTAATCCAGTTTCCAGTGATTGGAGGGATTCATTTAAGTCTCCCTCAAGGAGTTCTATCTAGCCAGGGTATCTGTCAGCTCTTACAAAGAGCAAATATTAATTCCGGGGGTCTGTACCAGGCATTTGTAGAATTGAATGGACTTGACAAAGTTTGGGGGAATTTTGCTTTGTATAGCTTTTATGGCTTCATCCAGAATGTTTTGCTCCCATTTTCCTGCACTGGGACAGGGAAGTCTTTTAAGAAACATGGAGTTCTGTGATTCAAAATGTTTGAAGTAAGGTGGAATGTTCAGGTGGTATTTGCTTATAAAAACATATATTTTAATGCTTTCATCAGTGTCTTTACTGCAAGCAAAGCATCAAAACTTCACTTACAAATATTACGAGAATATAGTAAGGCAAATCTCCAAAGATGCTCAGATTACCATCAAATTACACTGTCCGATAGTACCTTGCTCAACACTAAATGAACTGCAGAAACACTAATCACTTTGAAGTTAATAAAGCCTATACTGGCTTTCAATAATTGGCATTTGTTTATCTGCCTTGATTGTAGCTATCTATTTCTATGTGAACAATGTAAGATAGCAGAAGTTTCACCTTTCACAAGTTTTAAATCCCCATAGAATTGACAGAAAAAGCCGTAACCACAAATTGGTTTGCAATTTTCCTTTCTTCCCAGAGAGCTCTATATGGTTATATTATGAACCTTGCTTCAAACAAACTGCTTCTGACTTTTATGATCCTTTTGTGATCTAAATGGCTATCTCATAAGATATTCCACTGCAGCTCCTTTTTCAATTGCTTTTACTGTGAAATGGCATTCTAGAGATTTCTGGGGACCATTTCACACTCTTGTGGTATTGATTTGCTAAACCTGATGATAGGTTTATACTTAAGATGCAGTCTGGTATATGAATAAAGTGTAAAGCTTATGAAGAACAGATTCAGGACTTTCAATAGCGCCATCTTTTTGATGGCGTTTGCCTCTTTAAAGTAGGTTAGTGTCCCAAAACTACATTTTTGAGTGCAGGGTGCTATATGGGCTCCATTTCTAATTGTAGTGGAATGTAATGTTTCCATTACACTGAATTGCAGTCGCAGAAGAGCATAGAGAAGGTTAATGCTAGTATCTTGTAACTTTGCAACGTAAGGTCAGAGCAAATAGACAGCAGCACTTGGGATCTGAAATGGGAAAATACACGTGAAATTGTTTCTTGAGTTCTCACTTATGAGGTTGACAGAGGATAGATTTTCTCTTGGGTACCCTAGAGAAGTGACAACAAAACTAATGTGTTTGGGCTTTGTTGTTGCAGATAATCATTTTTCTTTAAAAGGCTGATCATTGTACAATGTCTATAGGGCTAAGGAAAAAATCATCTTTGATGGAATTACAGCATTAAAATGAGTTAGCAATATTTTTATGAAGAAAATGGCACTTAATATTTACAGGGCCAAATCACAAACCCATGACTCTGTCTTTAGTTTGGCAAGTGCAATGAAATTAAGAGATGCACCCAGGTAACTCAGCTGAAGCAGAATAAAACAATCAGGCAATTACAACTGCAGTGAGGAATGCACAAAGAGCAAAGAAACACCCTGCCAGAGCTTGGGAACTGATGTCCAGCACATTTTGTTCAGGAGAGAAAAGGGAGAAAAAATAAATGCTCTATATTTGAGCAACATTTTACATATAACCATGTGAACATGACTTTGCTAGTGCTCCTCTAATGCTAATGAACTCATGCAGAAAAGTGGAAAAGCAAGACAGTGAGGTCCTGGGAGTTTCTACAATGTAGGCTGTATTTAGGCCTCTGTATGCCTATGTCTGGGCAAATCAGAAAGAAGAACTGAGAAATTCAGTGCAGCCAATGGCACAGAACAAAAGGAACAGGGAATCCTTTGCTCTTTTACCAAGATTGCAAGAGCAGTGATTAAAATATCACTTGACTATAACACATTTATATGTTAAAAATGGAATAAAAATGGCTACTTTCAAAAGAGAAACAGAAATAAATATGCTAGAGTATGTGTCCTGAACAATGTCCTGCATATATTAGACTTATGGCTTTATCTGTGAGATGTGTGGATGAATTCTGGACTATGAGTGTAAGTGATAATATGATTATGTTTGTTTTATGAATTAAGTCCAGATGAATTGCTTATTGATATCAAACAAAGGAAGAATTTCCTCTTGCAATATCTGGAATAAAGGAAGATAACACTAGTTATTGCTGACTAGGGTGAGCTTTTGCTTACAAAACAAGTTTTGCGTGATCATTTCTAGCTTGATGTCTGGCTTCTTTCTTTCTACTTTCAGCCACTTCCATCTTTTTGTTTTGTTTTTGAACCTGTGGTGTATGATATGCATTACTTGTTTAAATGTCAGATAGACTAGAATGAAATTTGGAATTTTCCTCAGTATAATCTTCATGCCAAAAAAGAAGGATATAAAACAAAAGAACTGGCACTGCTGCAAGAACACTGACAGCAGGCAGTACTTGAAGAAATTCATATGCAGTGGATTAGCAAATAGACAATCAGAGCTGCTGAGCTTTGAGTTGATGGTCAGGGATTTTGAAATGGGTTGCTGTGAGTTTTTGTTAGTTTGTTTATGCATGTGCAGTTCTTGTCTTGCTAAACTGAAGCTTCACATATGTGCAAAAATGTTTGTACCCTCCAGGATCTTCAGACTTACATAAGGAGTCCTGCAACATGTGTAGCCATTTCAAGGTTTTAAATGGTTTTTATGTTCTGATAAACTATCCATTACAGATCACATAAATTGCCCAAATCATCTTCATTACAGCATTACATCTTTATTATAGATCTGGCAAGAAACAGACATCAAGTCTAAAGCCTAACTACTGTCACAGTAGTTATATGATAAACCTGGATATTTTATATTACATATTAACAGTCTGAGTGAGAGAACAGGAAGTGTTCTTACTAAATTAGCAAATAATCCCCATGGCATACTTGTATCCACATGCTCCTATTTATTTGTCTGTCTGTTTGACTGACCGTCTGCCTCTCCATCCATATATCTTCAGACAGATCTACAGAAATGAGACCTACTCAGCTGGATGCAGTACAGGTGGTGCAATGTGCAATGGCACACTCTGGTTCTGCCACGCACCTAAAACTTTCACCTAATTTTTGTCTCTCAGATTTTTTTTCTTTCACCAAATTAAAATTTCCTGTGTGCTGAGATAAATAACTTTGTGTCTGTATTTGTTGTTTGTTTGTTTGTTTTCTTTCCTCCACAGTGTTTACAGATTATTAATACAAAGCACCCTGGGCTGTTTGTAGCTGAACATGCCTTTGCCCTGTACATATGTGGGTTGTATACACAACTACCACTCTTCAGAAGGTGCATTTCGCAACACTGTCATTAACATCCATTCTCTGGATAAGGGGGGAGTAAACTCAAAGGAAAATTTAACGAGAATTATTCTGTTGATTATGTGATTATCTTGTGAAGTATTTTGACAACATCTTTAAAGACTTAACCAAACATTCCCAAAGCAAATGAAGAAGATGACATTATTCTTCCCCTTTAACTTTATGCCCTGAGCTCCTCTGAGTGGAGACACTGCCAAGGTCAGATTCCCAGTCTCAGTGAAGCTATGGGGACTAACAGTGAGTAAAAACTTGCCTGTGCTAGCAAAATATGTTTTAAACAGCCCTCTACACCACATCAATGAGGGATTCAGCATCCTAGTTTTCAGAACTAGGAGCGATTCAATTAATAACTCTTGGAAACCCACTGTGACTACCAACCTCCAACCTTCAAACTTTGTTCAACAGCTCCCATGTAAGAGCTTCTGCATTCTTAATGCCTTTGTCAGGTAAATTAAGTCTTCCATATTTTAGGAAATCACACCAATTAGGCTTTTTAAAAATAAACAAAGAATATAAGAAGTTCACCTTTAAGAATAAAGAACGTTATGCAAATATGCAAGGACGAGATTGAACAATCCAAAATATTCAGTGATATTTTTCTATGGATATTCTAGATAAATATCAGCAATACATGAGCTCAATTTCAAAAGACTGGAAAATCTTAAAACACTGAAAGACCATCTGTGCATGCTAACAACTGCCAAATCTGCAACTGTGGTTTCTTCCCTGCTAATTCCATATTTTCATGATAGATTAATGGGCACCATTTATCCAGAATAAATAAATGTGGAAGTCCCACCTTCCCCCTTCACTGTGCCTCATCATTTTACTGATTTGCACCAGACCACTGAGCACATTAATGCAAGTGAGCCACTGTCTGGATTCAAAAATAATCACATTTGGTAGAGAGGGAACACTTGGCACTGATGATTTCTTTACACACTGAAAGTCCTTGAAGTTGAAATAAAATATATTCAAAGAACTCCAGACTACAGACAGCACAGATAAACTGCAGAAGCTGAAGGATTTCTCTTTCTTTTCACCAATTTCAATTTGACCTATGTATAGGAAGAAAAGTACACGGATGTTTTACCTGCACTGCTCCTGTTTCACCAAGTGCGTTCATCTTGTTTCTTTCAAGAGGCATTACAGACACATACATCCAGACTTTTAGCCTGCTAATTTATGCCAGCTAGTGTAAAATTATAGGGTTGAGAAGAAGCAGAATCAAACATTTAGATGTGCTTTAAAGGAAAAAATTGTCCTATATATGGTGAGACTTACCCAATTCATAATTTGCTAATCTTTCCACTTAGTAATTTGCATGCCTGCATGCACACATATGCATTCAACAACATACATACTTCACAGTTTTAATAAGAGAATCACATCTCAGTGAGCTCTCATGCTATTCAGATTACAATGATTTCTATAAGATTTATTACTGTAGCAGTTACCACATACTTAATAGTCTGTTTAATCTATGAAGGTTTAACTATAGGCGTCTAACACATTATCTGCCACTTGGATGATTTCTTTGTGTGTTCATGGGGTGCTAATTGCAAATTTGGAATTCAAATAGTTCATAATCTTGTTAAACACATTTCTTTTAAGAGGAAGAGATCTGCCTTTGCTATATGTCTGCTGTCCCTATTCAGCATAGCTCCAGGTTTTGCTAAGAGGAATGAGATGATAAAGCCTGTTGGGGAATTTTCTGACAGATCTTATCCTGGCTGACTTTATCATGGCCTATTATGTCTAAAAAAAAATTGCTAAGGGCTGGGCATTCCATTGGCAAGACGTGAGCATGCCACATGCCACGAGAAGCCCACATGCTGCGGATTTGTAGAAACAACAAAGAGGACTGCTGCTGTGCAAGGTCTGACAGAGTTGTCTGTTGCAATTCTTTGCTGCTTTCTCAATAGTCTCTGTCTCCTCTCCTTGCTTGTAAGTACACATTAGGTTAAAAACAAAGCCTAGAATCTACTCCAAGTGAAGCACAAGTCAGGAGCTGTTCAGACTGTCCAATCCTAAGCGACAGAGAAAGAAGGTAGGGTAGCGTGGGTTCACAATGAGCCTGAACAACTAGCAGATAAAACATTTTGCTTATGTTTTCTACTAAGTCTCCCACCTTTTAGTACACTACTCTTTTTAGTGAGCTAATTCAGCAATAAAAAGGTTAAGTTAACCTAAAAGAAGTGACTACAGAAATCAAGAGAAAAATGTAATCTATCTTCTCTTCAAAATGCTTTTCTGGATCTTATTTATTTTGCTTAAGATGGACAACAAGAGCTTGTCCAATTGTTTATCTGTTCCAAACAGCTTTTGAAAGCCTGGACTATACCGAAAAACTCTGCTGGATTTATTTCCTATCTGCTTTATTTTTGCACATATGAAATGATTAGTTTTGATGCAATTTCTTTATATTTACATCAGCGTATAAAGCACACTCAGTCATATGCATTCATAAAGTCAACAGCATGTTAAATAGAAACTCTGATTATTACTTAAGTAACAGACTCTGAAATTACGTAAGAGAAAGCTTAATGGGGCTCAGTGGGACTCAAGCAGATGATGAAGTATATTCTGAATCAGAGTTATTTCCTGGTGACCATCTATGGCTGAAGTGACAAGAATGAAGAACCAAGAAAAAATGCTGATAAAGTTGAAGAAATAATTTATTCAGTGTTAGAATGACACTGACTGCATCTGCTTGTTCAGGCAGAGTGTGGCAATGTCATCATTTTGAAGGGAACCAGTTATTCAGTCTCTAGACCAAAATAAATATATCAAGGCCTAGAAAGAAGAAGGAAAAAGAAAACATAACAAAACACCAACCCAGAAGGCAGTTAAAAACATTAGAATCTGTCAAAATCCATGGAATTCCTCAATTATAGCTTATCCAAGATGTTATGGGGGAAAAAGCTTGACTCCTTTGAGCCAATACTGTTTACAGTTGCTGCAATGAAAATTCTAATTTTGTGCTCTAATGAACACAAAATGATCCATAGTCAACCTTGGCAAAACTTATAATGACAGTGTAATTGAAGTGACTTTGTCACGTTGAGAAAAAATTGTTTCATAAAACCGTAGGTAACTGCCAAGAAATAAAACTATGGGAAGGGCAGTCCTGGATATGTGATACAGAGAGTATATTGCCTTTGTAGATTGTAAATGTTGGGCTTGTAAAGCTGTGACACATTCATATGCAGTCACTCTCTATATAGCACGTTAAGGCTAATTGTGAATTACAGCAAGTGCTTCATCATTAATGTGTGACACTGAATTTGCTCTCTAAAAACAGTGCTTGTGCAGTCATGCTGTGTGTCGCAGTCATTATGGAGGGAGATAACATACAAGAAGCTGGCAGGTGAACGTCAGTGAGATGTGCTGTTGTGACACAAGCTGAAGTATCTCTCCACTTGGAAACTTTATGGAGAAAGTCCAGCAAAGAGAGAAACGAGATCGCAGACTTTTGGGAAGAATAGAGTTTCAAGCAGAGGCATGTTTGGAAGGTTCTCCAAGGCACCAGATTTCTCCAGATTCCCTAACACAGTTAGCTGACTTCTGAGTGTGGTGCAGGTTTATGCTCATCATGGTATATGTTCTGGACTGTCAGCATTTATTCTCTGAGTTTCCCCATCCTCTCTCTACACCTCAAACTCCCAATACGGCCCATACCTGTGTCCTCCAACAGGCACAACACTTGGCCTCCCAGACTTCCTGAACAGATGGGGACAGCAGAAGGAGAGAAGGTAAGCACCATGAAAGGAGCAGCTCTGTGCTCACAAAGAATGATAGTATTTAACAGATGCTGTGTTGAAATACAGAGGGATCAATTAGAATCTGAAGTTCAAATTTTCCTCTGATGTAATTCCACTTGCACAGAACTTGGCTTTAAGTACCACAGTTTTGATTTCAAACATGAGTGAACAAATATTTTCTATTTAGCACAGCAACGGCTTCAGCAAGGAGCCAGTGTAAGTCCTGTAAAGAATGCTGATCACAAAAGCTTTTTTTTTTTCTGAGTAACCCTTAATGATCTAGGGACTGGACACCTTTAGGGGAAATCAATAGATAATTCCCCTCCATTTTCACTGTGGCAAGAATTTTCCAGAGATTGGTGTTTCAAAAGACTTTTCATGGTGCTCTTTCACTTTAAAAACAAATCTGATTCGACATGAAGTTCCATTATGAAGAAAATGTTAAATGCGATGACACTGGTTATGGAAAATTGAAACAAAGTGAGAGGAAGCAAACATCAACCCATAGGAAATTCTGCTGTCTCTGAATGACATGAGGAACTCAATATATCTAATCATCAAAGTAAAACCCACTGGGAACCAAACTACAGCTGAACTGCAGAGGGTTGCTACTTGATTGCTAGACCCAAAAGTGCTAAGCCATATGCTGCTTATTTCTTTGTCTTGATAGCTTGCTATGATTGATATCAAGGACGACTCTCCTCTTCACAATGAAGACAACACGAATTAGGAAACAAGAGTACAGAGATTGCATTTTACAATCCTCATTTTTAACACCATCAGTTCCTTGAACTCAGCGCAGTAAATTCCTGTGTGTGTAAATGTTTTTCCAGCTTTCTTTAGAAATATATATATATTTTTTTCACCATCCTTGTGCCATTCTCCTTGATTTTTCTTCCTTGCTCACCCGTCTCTCTGAATCAGCCTTTTCCCAGCACTCCTCCAGCCTCCGCACAAAGGCACCACAAGGTCAGTGGAGGGCCCTTGTATGGGGGTGCCCTGCCCATCCCTTCTCCTGGCTGGAGGTGGAATGTGCTCTGTTTACAATACGCTCGGTTTCCTCTTGACAAGGCCTGGAAGCCACTGTGTATATCTGAACCTACATCCCATAGGTAGAGAGAGCACATTGCTGTCGAGATGAAGCCCTTTTCTACAATTAAAGAGCCAGCAAGCTGACAAGGCCTGATGGATGAGCCGATACTGAACACACGTTACATCTGTAATGTGAGAGTTACACGACTCAGAGCAACTCGCTGCAAGACACAAAACAAAAATCAGCTCAGACATTACAAGCACCCCCATTCTAACTATGCTAATCTATTCTTTCATCCATGATCTTTGCAAGTGACATAGTGTTATGGTAAAATGTTCAGCACTTAAAAGAATATCTGGAGCCTCTCTGCCACTAGTAATAAAAATATTTAATGCTCTTGTTAGGAGGCGCAATTTGATTACTGAACTGTTATACAACAAATTCTGAAAACAATTCAAAGTGAATTTCCCTAATATGTCTATTTTTTCTATCCTGCCAGAAGGGTTGCTAATGAATTTGCTGCTTGAATGAACAGACAGATTGGGAACTATAACTGTGCTGGCCTGGGCAACATGGCACTGGCACCAAAAACCTATTTGTACCCATGAAAAGTTCTCTCCAGAGTATGTATCTCATCCAGAGGTGATTTTCCAATAAAATCAGCCTCGATTATTGCAAGTGCAGGAGCAATCCCTAAGGGAGTATATCAGGCAATTCAATACTAGGAAATGTTGTACTAGGCAAAATTAACCTTGTAGCAGTGTTATTTCCTTTCTTTTGTATTCATTGATCCTAAATGATGGGATGTTTTTTTTTGTTTCTCTCAAACAGCCGCAGATTTTTTTTTTTTTGTACATATACTAAAAAAATGAATAAATTTGAAAGATACCTGTTTTTCTTTTTATCACATATTTTACTGCCAAATAAAGGGTTGTTTGCTATGTGGCAGGCTCTTTTTGTGGATATATCAGCAAGGATAACAAGGAGAATGCTTCAATAGCAAAGAGCACCACCTTTATTCTGTCCTATCTTAATAACCTCACAAGGCAGAGGAAACCTGCTATGAGTGCTGCTCCAAAAGTAACGCCTCCTACATTTTGATGTTGGCCTATGACATCAGGGGTGAATGTTGATGAGATGGAAGTAGATCCAATGTTCTCCTACCAGTATTCTGCTTTTGTTGTTGTGTGACAGATGGCAGCAGAGGGGCAATCTGACAAAATGCCATCTGACATGGAAGTGCAAATAGAACGAAGGTGTGCCACTGAATTCCTCCAAGTGGACATAATAGCATCCACTGTAATTCAGTGACACTTGCTGAATGCCTATGGAGACCAAACAGCAGATATGAGCACAGTGAGGGGTGGGTGGTGTGTTTCAGCAGTGGCAGCAGCAATAGTGGTCATCACTGCTGCTGCAGATGTTTACAAGTGTGGCATCTTGTTCATCACTACTGAAAACGCATCACTGATGGTGGTGATTATATTGAAAAATACTGTTTTCTAGCTGAGAATTTGCTCAGCTACATTAACTTGTACTCTTTGCATCTGTTGTAATTTTTACAGAAATAAATAGGAGGAATTACTTTAGGAACAACCTACATTTATTACCAAGAGGCCACAAACCAGAAGGACCAAAGAGACTTCATTCTCCCCTCTCATTCCATCGTAAAATTAGAAGTTCCAAAGAAGCAAGAGAGCAGAAAGAGGGATTCTAGTATCTAAAAGGCTTATGATAGACTCAGTCAAATCCCACTGCCAGGTGGCTTTACATTGCCTCAAGAAGGCTCTCACAGGCAGGAATCTTCATCCGGAGAGTATCTGTACTGTGCTAGACCCTAAGTAAATTAGATACTCATGTAAGCACACTAAAACTACTTGCTCTCATTATTTTTCTTCCAGGGGGACACAAGTGTGATAGCAGTGAAATTCAAGAGTACATCTGGTTGGTTCCTGTGTGGGATTCAGTGATCTATACTGAAAACAGCAGGCAAAATATTCCCATCCATGCTGGGATCAGGCGTTTTCTTCAATTTTGCTTATATCTGTTACTTGGTTACAATATCTTTACTAAGAAATGCATTTTTATAGTGTTACTTTTGAAAAGATCACAGGTAGTTAGAAAACAGCTGTTGCTTACTATGATGCCCAAGGCAAGCACTTAGAATAATTGTTTGAATAAATGCTAAGTGACTTTAAGTTAATAATGAGGAAGACAAATACAAAGCCTAAAATGACCAACAACGCAGTACAAGAAAGGGAAGAATCCACATCTTCCTTTGATCCACAACAAATACATGGTATGACTAGAAAAAATATTGACCTTGGCTATTTTCAAAGGAAGAAATAAGAAAAAAAAAGAGTTTTTGTTTGGTTCAAACTTTCACTTCATTTTTTTCCTACAACCTCTGAAATCTGACCTAAATTTAATCTTGACAAACTGTGTCACAACAAAGGTGAGAAAATGTAGTTTTGAAAAGTAACCAAAGTGGCCCAGTTAGAATGAAAATACATATTTTTGCCCAGCTGCAATGGCTGTGGTAATTTCTGCACAAATGGTCAAGTGGAATACACACTTCTCAGTGAATAAAAAATATGTTGAAGAAAAGTTTTCTCTAGCAATCCAAAGTTGTATGGTGGCTCCTGAGCAACAAGTTTGGCTCAGGAGCTGCTGCTGGTGCATGTGGCTGGATTCATCAGTGCTTAGTACTGATGATGTGTGCTCATATTAGTAAGAGATTAGATGAATGAGCTCTCAGAGTGTCCAGCTCACTATCTTGTGAGCAAACGTTTTGCTCTACACAGTTTAACCATCTGCTATAAATTACACAGTCAAATCAGAAACATTTCACTACAAAAATGCACTG
The DNA here is from genome assembly GCF_054131305.1 of Coturnix japonica. NCBI lineage: Eukaryota > Metazoa > Chordata > Aves > Galliformes > Phasianidae > Coturnix > Coturnix japonica. The sequence continues at coordinate 25,452,034 of NC_140666.1, forward strand.
CGCTCTTTCTAGGTACCTGTCATAGAGGGTAGCCAAAATCCTTAAAAACACAAAAATTCTATATTTCAGACTTAACCAACGTGACTCATTTGCACAATTCAAAGTTCAAACAAACTGCTAGTCAAATGAATTATAACTTATTATCACATGCTACAGACTTTTAATACATTCTGTGGTTGGGACGGGACTGATTTACTGTTTTGGGCCCTGCCAGTAGGTATCATGCATCATTTCCTTAGAAATAAAAATAGCCCTACTGTGGTTATCCTTTGGACTGATTAAAATATATCTAACAAGATGTGTCAGAGGGACAAAATTCAGAAAATAAAGGTAAAATATTAAACAGAGTTATTATTTTATGTCTAAAGCACTGTATCTTCCAACTGCTGCGATGACTCTGGAATAAAGCAAAAGGTACTGCAGAAAAGAAAAAAGATCTAAAGGAGCAATTGAGCTCTGATAAAACCACATGGGTATAGCTGAATTGTCAGAGCTTTGCAAGAGTCAAAATTTACATAAAAATCAGTATTTAGGGATTAGTGTGATATCATCAAAAAGGATTTAATATGTGAATTTCTTTGCAAACAGTTTAAAAGCGACAGTTTTATAATCCATTTCCAACACTAACCTTTAACTTGTAAGAATAAAATAATCCCTTGCAACATTTCTAGAGTTCACATTCTGCTGAGAAAACGTAGCTCCCTAAATAAAACTCCATGGAAACTGATGCATTTGGTTTTCATAGTGATACTTCAAGTGCCAACCCTGCTGGAAGTACTCGTGCCTGTACAGATGCAACCACATGGGCCAGCTTCCAGAACCAGCGGTATTTTGAGTTTGGCCAATTCTCTGAGGGACTTGATTGCTGGTGCAATAAACTGATCCCATAGACCGAACTCAGCAACTGTGTAGATGCCTAAGTGGACAGACTAGGAGGATCAGGGACTAAAGAACATTGTGTATAATTGCCTGTAAGCAGGCTTTTTCCTGGATTTCTGCTGGGGATTTGAGTGCTTTCACATGCTAGACTTAAAGTATTAAAACATAAATATGAATGGATTTCTTTGAGAAATGAACATGGGCAGGCAGTTTAGGCCCTGTGTTGTAATGGATTTTTAGAACTAATTGAATTGGTGCTGGCTGATTTAGTAGTTAGACAGAAATGGACTAAGGAACGTTTATAGGCAGAGACTAACGGGTGATGGTTGTAAATTGCCTGGGAGTTTCACTGAAAATGAGATTTGTAGCAAGTTTTGGCTTTTTGTTTATTTGAATGAGGTTTGATTTTAAGTTCTTTGGCAAATGTCCTTTAGATTCATCTACTCATATACATCTACTCATATATACCTATGCCTGCGTAAATAAGCCTATGTACATACACATGCACAAATATAAGCATGCATATGTGTATATACGGACATCTTCCCATACATAAATGGGAGTTTTTTTCAAGTCACACAACAACTTTTTTTTTTTTCTTTTTTTTTTTTTTTTTTCCCTGCAGCAGAAATTCCTGAGCATGAGAACCAGTGGCACACTTCTGTTGGTTACAAGTGCCTGATCTGACCAGCAAAAACAGACCTTCAGACCTAGCCTACTGGCCTAAACATTTGACAACAGGAGCAAAAGGTCTGTTTATGGTTACCGCTACTACAGCATATATTAACTGACCCTCAGAATCTGACCTGTTTGCCCTCCTGCATATTGAGTCAATAAGAGAATCCTCTGGCTCTGCATGACTTGCTTAGACCTTAGACCTTCCATGCAGGTCTACCCAGGAAGGGAAAAGCAAGGTACCATTCCAGCTGGTAAAACAAAGGTTGTTGGTTTTTGTTTTTTTTTAAATGCAAACAGTAGAAATAGTCATTCCTATTCCATTTATAATGAAGGATGAAAAGGCCATGAAAAATACCACTGTGCTTTGCAAATGAGAGGTCAATTGAAATGTCAAGATATCAGTAGTTAATGGGTTGCAATTTCAACAATGGCTGGGACAGAAAATTGTACCAAGTCAAGTCTGATGGCCTTCTGAGAAGAAGATGAGTTTTATGGCAGGAAAAGACAATAACCACCACAAGTCTTTTTGGTTAACATACATGTGGCTTGTCTTGTCAGTGACAGAAAACAAATATATTTTGAAAATGTAAAAAGCAATAAGATTTTAACATAAGCTATAATCCTCAAACATGAATCTGGTAGTCATTAAGTCTAAAGCAAATTTAAACATGTGCAGGTGTTTGGGGGACAAATGGTAATGCTTTCTATTGAAGATTTTAAAGATCTGTAATAGAAGAGAGATAAAGGATACTCAAGGAAGCCGGTGTTTTCTTTCCCAGAGCAAGAAGTCAATTTGAATATTCTACGGTTCCACAAAAGTTCATGAAGTGCAAGAGCTGCTCTTAAAAATAGGCATTTTTCATGAAAAATAATAATAAAAAATCATTTAATTCTGCTGTGCTGGATAAAATCAGGGCTTTAACTAAATCATGCTTTCGACTGACTGCATTTTCCCAAGGAGTCCCTCTGGTCATTTTCATAAAGGACTGCAATCAGAGGCTTTTGAGCCAGGCTATGTCCAGTTCTCAGTCAGAAGAGCAGCACCATACAAAGAACTCATCTCTCCCATGAGGAAAAGAATAAAAAGAAGCCAGTTATCTCCCTAACCACTGCCTCTGTCTGACTGGCTGAATCAAAGGCTTTCTTTCCCAAGTGCAGAGCGATCTGCCTTTGGTTGCTATTCGCTCACTGATGGACTCATTCTCTCAGAGGGAAAACAGCATTATTAATAGTGGCTTTTGAGTAGGAAAACTCCTTGGTCTACACAGCAGAGATACATCGTATTATGAATGAGAATCTGCAAGTTATCTTTTGTTCTCTTGCATAACATAGCTACTTGCATGGATTCCTCTGAGAATACAAGGAAATGCACTTAAAATAAATAAAATACAGTATTTTTTTCAAGCACTATAGTGTTCAATGCCACGGGATGTTGTGGGGACAAAAAGTATAAATAGATTTCAAATGAGATTTTGCATGGAAGATAAGTGCACTGGTAACTCCTAAATATAGGATGTGCATTCATGGAAGTGTGAACTGTTCTGCACAGGAAAATGGGAGATCCACTTCTCTACTTTCTACTTCTCTAATTTCTGTCCTTTCCCTACATTCTGTCACTGGCAGAGATGAAGCACTGGGCTATCAGACCTTCAGACTACATTAATGTACAGGCTGCCAAGCAAAGTCTATTTGTACTTGAAAGCAAGGCTTAACCGTGACTGTATTCAGATCTGATGGGATCCTGCAGCTTGACCCACTGAGCCAAGACAAGTGATTTGGTCCAACTCAACACGAATACGATGCCTTTAGACTCCTAGTCTGATGTGGGCTTTCACTGCCTACCCAAGTCTGGAAAAAAGCCTGGGAACTGTGATCATCAGCTGGTTTCAGAACAATGCTGCTATTGAATTTTAATGAGAATCCAAATCACAGAGTATATAATAGATTATTTCCTCTGGATATGTTATAACTGAAAACAATTTCTCATGTAACAGCTCTTTAGAAATCAGAAAGTGTCCACAGGGTAAACTTGGTTAAGTCATGTTACCTCTTTCAGACTCAGGGATGGGAACAGCATGATAAGCACTAGCAAGTAAGAAAGTGTCTAGGACTTTGCATTCAAGAAATCCTTTCCCTGCTACTGTCAATATAAATTTGGATAAAATCTGTGATAGACAGCAAATAATCCTTTTATGACAGGGTAAGAGGAGTATAAAATAAAGTGAATAGAATCTGCAGTTATAGGGTGACTTTGATGACACATATGAACAGAAGAGGGTCTTATGCTGATTTCCCTCCTATTAGGTACTGGAAGGCTACAGGGAGGTCTGGAGCCTTCTGTTCTCCAGGATGAACAAACCCATCTCCCTCAGACTGAGTGCTCCAGCCCTCTGAGCATCTCTGTGATCTCTGCTCTCATGTGACAGCAAAAGGACCCAACGGAAGTGTACAGAGCTGTGTCAGATGAAGTTCAGGCTGAGTATTAGAATAAAGTTCTTCACCAGGGTGTGCTTGGGCATGGAACAGGCTCTACAGGGTCACAGCCCCAAGCTGCTGGAATTCAAGAAGCATTTGGATGCGGCTCTCAGAGATAACGTTTGGATTTTGGATGGTCCTGACAGGAACTTGATCTCAATGAATCCTTTTGGATCCTTCCAACTCGAGATATTCTGTGGTTCTGTGATTCTAACAACCAAACAAACTAAAGTAATAGACTATTTCTATTAAAATCTTTGTTGTATTCCTCAACTAGCATGCTAAACAGTGGGACTTTTAAGACTGAACTAGAGATATTATAAACACAACAGTCTTTAAAAGGAAATGATTTCTGATTCCAGGTTTGGGAAATAAGAACTGTGTCAGAGCCGCATAAAAACAAGGAAGTTTTTTAATGCTAATAACAACAGAAAAAAAATATATTTTAATGTATTTATATATATATATTGTAACAGATGTCAAATGCAGCTTGATTCAACTCAACTTATTAGTGCATGGCTTTTAGCCAAAAGCAATTCACATTTGCAGAAGTGTACTATCACATATGTCTTAATAACAGAAATGTGCTTTGAAAAATGTATGTGATAAGTCACATATGGCAGAAGAAATTTGTACAGCTTTCAATCCTCATGACAATGGAAGCTACCATCTTTATTTTGCATAGCTGAAGAACATTAAAATTCAAGCAAAATTCTCTTTGATATTTCAGAGCTACAAAAGCAACAGCACTAAAAGCTAGACATACTTGAGGTGTACTTAGTGAGGCTGTGCTGTTTGTATACCAGGGCTGCTCCAAAAGTACTATTTTCTATGTTATGATGTTAGCTCATGACATCAGAGACAGCTATTGGTGGGATGGCAGTAGAGGATGAACCCTACCCAGAAATACTCCTTTACATTTTATTTCTGTGTGACAGATGGCAACAAAGGGGCAGTCTGACAAAATGTTGTCTGACACGGAACAGCACTGGGAGCAAAGGTGTCACTGAATTCCTCCATGAGGAAAAAATGGCACCCACTGGCATTCATCAATGCTTTGCTGAATGTTGATGGAGACAAAACAGTGAATGTGAGCACAGTGAGGGGTTAGTGGTGTGTTTCAGCAGAAGCAAGAATGATCAAGTGATCACCTCCACTTGTGCAGATGTTTACAAGTGTGGCCTGCAGGCTCTTGCTCATTGCTGGCAAAAATGCAAAGCTATTGGTGGTGACTGTGCTGAAAAACAGTGTTCTGTAATTGGGAATTTTCTCTATCAAATAGTGTTATTGTACTCTTTGCATCTGTTGTAGTTTCCATGAAAACTAGGGAGAGGAAAGTGATTGTCCCTCTCTGCTCTGCCCTCATGAGGCCCTATCTGGAGCACTGGGTACAGAGGTCTGAGGCCCTCAGCTCAGGAAAGAACAGGTCCAGAGGAACCATATCAATGCTCAGAGGGCTGGAGCACCACTCCTACAAAGAAAGGCCAAGGAGATGGGCTGGTTTCACCTGATGAAGTAAAGGCTCAGGGGAGTTCTCATTGCAACCTTAAAGAGAGCTTATAACCAGGAGGGAAATCAACTTTTACGCTGCTAGGTAGTAATGGGACAAGGGTAAACCCAAGCTGTGCTATGATCCTGTGATTCTATGACTTTCAAAGCAACCTATGTAAATGTAATCTATGTCTATGACAGCTATTTTAGAGATATTATTTTTGCTTTTGCCCTAAGAAGCAATATTTTAGCATAAAATTGTAATTGCATACAGGTAACTTAAATAGTTACATTTCACTGAAAAATGAGGCAGATTTATCAGCTGTTCATTATACAGACTGTAATTAATATGTATAATGGATTCCCTAGGGTACTAATTGAAGCTGCAACCATGAATATAGTCAGAGAGAAGTTAAACAACCAGTTGGAGGAAAAAGACAGGGTGAAATATGCACATGTAGGTGGAAAGAGTGAGACTGTCCATCTGGCTTTCTTCCATTGCAAAATATTACTCTTATTCAAAAGTCCCATAAAACAATTATTTAACCTAAATCCCCCACTTCTGTACACCCAAATCTTTTTTACAGAGTAATTGGGCATCAGTATCACACATATGCTATTTAATGGCTGCAAAGCTCAATATCTCTGTCTCACATGGTGAAACTCAATTTAGTTGAGCCATTCCTGAGAATGTGATCCAAAATATTAAAAAAGTGAATTAATGAAAAATGACTGTTTTGGAGTTGTTCCCCAGGACTCTCACCACCTTACAGCTCCTGGATTCTCTAGAAGATGAACTGAAATCACAGCTCATTTCATACTTTCTATTAAACAAACCACCAGGTAACAATTACTTTAATTCAGCTTGCACTGAGTTTGAACTAGCCCTACAGGCAAGAAAGGTCCCTTGTCATATTAAAAGTTTCGTGTGCTACCAAGTCCCCACTGGATCCTATATCTACTTTTTATCAGATTAAATGAAACATAAAGGGAGAGTGATTTATGACTATCTTGCATATTGTCTAATCACTCCAAGGAGCGTTCATACACATTTTACATTCACTTTATAAGGTATAAATGACTATACATGATAGAAACCCAGTGAGAGGTAGAACTGTATTCTTTTGCTGCATGTGCTAAAATACAGTGATTTGCAAGTTCATGTTCTTACAAAAACTAAACCAGTCTAGTACTAATCCTGCATGAGAAGCAAACTACTATGAAAACAAGAACATTTACTGTGTCTGTAATATACAGTTACTGGGATTTAGTTAAACTGCAATGATCACCTACTGAAGCTAAAATTATGTGTTTTACTGGTGCAGGAAACCCATTAAGTCTGGATCATTCGTTATTTAAAGAGAATCACTGATGTTGGTAGCTTTAACTGAAAATGCCTTTCCTCAAAGAGCTAGGACATCTATAAGGCAACTTTCTTAATTCAATGATAAATGGTCGAGTGTTGCTGCTAGTGCCCTAAGATTTAAGAACTTCTCATGAAATGCCCTGGAAATTGCTCCCTGGTAGCTTGCTCATACTTCATATAGCTGTAAAGAGTAGAAACATACATCTGCGTGTGGTATGAGAAAGACACACATACTGAGTGAGAGAGCTCTTAATCAGCAAGATGGCAGAACCTTGATATACAGGTGCAAAATATTCCCATGTGTCTAGAAATCATTTGGCATATTCCTAGTTACTTCCCTCCTGTCAGACCTTCTCAAGGATTGCAATTAAAAATCATAATCTTTTTAGCATGTACAAACACCCCCAAGGCTAGGAGCACTATGTATTGAGTATGATTGTGATATTATTTGGCAGCTATTCATACACAACATATTAATTTATGGAAACTGGATGAATCTTGGGTAGTGCAATCATTAGAGACACATGAAAAATCAGAAGCTTTCCTCAACAATACCGACCTTCTAATAGCTATTATTAGGGACAGCTTGAATTCCATTTTCTCTTTTACTGCCCTCCTAACTGTGTGGCTTTTTAGTGATTGTATACAAGCAGTTCATTCAAGATACATTTTCCAATAGATAAAAGAATAACTTACTTCACAGGAGTGTTTCTCAATTTTGTCTTTTCAGCAGCCTGCAAACAGAAGAAGGGTGGGGGAGACAAACAATTACACAACACACCTAAGCACAATCAACCTGTACCCAAGTGCTGACTACTGGGTGCTTTTCAGAAGAGTACACTCTGGCACCTAACCATGGCCAGAGCAGAGGGAACGTATCTGCAGTAGCTGGCCCTTTTCAGGGTGCTACTGCTACAGGTCTCTCTGCCCAAGTTTGTGATATGAGTATGGCCTGCTTATTTTTGATGGCTATCATTGTTGAGGAACCATTCATTACTTTACTTCCCACTCTAAGTCTGGCCTCCTTTGTCACAACCTATCTGCTCATACCCAGAACAGGAACAACAATAGGAAAAATTAAAGGGAAGAACAGACTCCACTTCCAAAACAGTTTTTATTTGCCAACAACAGAAAGGGCAAGGGATGACCAAATGTTCGGATCAATTTCCTTTTGTGAAACCTTTGAGAAAACACACTCAAATCATCTAAATGAGTAAATCTTTGGCCCTCTCAGCCTGCACCACCTCAGACATAGAGCCTGGTTCCAGTTTATTGCTGAACCCATTGATCTGTGTACAGTTCATTTATCATTCATGAAAAGAGCCAGTGATCTTCACAGTATATTAGAAGAAACAACTCAGATCATCTGTCAACGGCCCTCTTATTTCTGTTTCCCTCTCCATGGGGATTTCATCTTCTTCGATTTTTCTTGAATTAAAATGTTGCTAAGCAACACAGCTGGGAGCACCGATGGCAGAGCCATGCCAGTCTATCACACTGGTTAAGTGGCTCAAGATTTTAGCTGAAGATTTTAGTGTTGTTTCTTTCAAGAAATGTTTCTGTAGCATAATTATGTAATCTGAACCAACCTTGCATCTCCTCTCAATATTTCAGAATAGGTAAATAACATTTTGCAGGGCACCGTTCCCTGACATTTGTCAGCAGTATAGCGCAAAGTTTAGTTAACACACTTCACTGACCACAAATCAGGTAGTTAACTATAAATTTTTTTAATGTCCTTAAGCAATTACAATCTCCATTGACAAGCACTCAACAGATAACAATTCCAAACATACACGAACAAGCAAACACTCTTGGCAAAGCATACAACAATTAACATGCAAAAAAGGGGGAGGGGGGAGAGTGGGATGTGTACTTTCAGTTTTCCACGAATTATCAAGTAATGAAGTCTGTCGATTCCCCTAAGGCATGGTATTAGACAGAGTTCCTTGAGAGAGGGCCGTAACTAATATTCCCAGGCAAGAAGGGAGATTTGTAGATATTATTAGGGAGCATAATATGACCTGATGTTCGCTGGTCTCAGTCCAGTTGAGAAGGGATCCCACTCAGTTGTGGTCCCTATGCTGTTTTATACCCTGCTAGCGTCTGGTCTCTGCTGATACTGTTACTTAATCGCTACAGTGCACACCGCTTCTGCTAAATGGGGTTAGTTCGATAAGCTGTGCTAGGTTTGCCTCATGAATGAGGAAGGAAAGCCTCCCCTGGGTCCTACAGGAGGTAGTTGCACTTCTTTATTTAAGCCTAGAGGCGTGGAACCGTATCTGTGAGTGTCATTTTGTGGTCCTGTCTCAGCATAGCACTGTTTTGTTTTGTGTAATCAAGCCACACGTTTGCCAGTAAACCACCAAGTTGGTGCTGGGTCAGGCTCCTGACATTAGCTATGCTGTGACTGGGAGGGCAGAATCAAGTTCCTCAGGGATACAACTGCCACAGGCCATGCACCAAGAGGGGGAACTGGAAGACTAGGCAGAAAAACACTATCAGACCTTTGCCTGGTCCTGTTTTTCCTCCTTTCCTACAGTTATGCTTTTCCCTTTCTTCAGCATGCCTTTTCAGGAGAATCTCACACATTTTAGTGCAGGAGGGTTTGAGACATCACCTTCAGATAAACCAACGTTTTGTACCATTTCAGGAAATTCCTTCTAGCATTCACAAAACGAGACTACAATAGATTTAGATGTGGGAAGCAGTCAGATTAGTGAGATTATAAGCATGGGTCATGGTGAAAGGCAGAAGAAAACTGATCCATAAACTTATTACACAAAGGAAAATTTCACTGCTTAATTACCTTTGGAGATATTTTTGTAAACCCTACCAAAAGCTGGACAGAAAGATTTTGGTGAGGAACTTTGATCTCTTGTATGCATAGAAATAAAATGGTTCTCACATGGGAACTGCTAACATTAGTGTTCCTGAAAAATGATCCCATAAGCCCTTGAGAAATTAAATCTTTTATGAAAACTGACTAACTTGAAACCCCTGGAACCTGCACAATTGGGTTCCAAATTTTGCCAGAATTAGTTCTCCTCTGGGCTCTACAATAGGACTAGTCTTTCAGAATACACGCTATTTTGGCTCTTTTGTCTCCAGACACTACAAAGATAAAATCTCTGTTTAAATCTGTGGAAATCCTTAATAATAACTTTAGATTTGGGAGAAAGAGTTAAGGCTTATGACAGCTGACAAGAAAAAACAATAATACTCTGGGTTAGCTCCCAGAATGTGAAGAAAGATGCATTTGTTTCATTTGGATTACATTTTTCACCTAAAGGATACATTGTTGAAGGCATGATGGGAAACAACTATTTTAGTTGTCCAATACAGATGCTAAATAAAACACTTAAAACTCAGGAAGAGCTGAAGTTCAGATTCCACAAAAACATATTATGCACCCAAACCAATTATGATTTCTCAAAAAAAAAAACCCACCAAAAACAAAAAAACAAACAAACAAACTATAAATGAAATGGAATCCATGTTTCATTAGTGAAATAGCGTGAGTTCTGCATCCTTCCAATGAAACTCTTCCAAATCTCCATTTTTTAAGCTGTCAATATGCAGTCACAAAGTCAAAAAGCATGCTATTAAGAAATATTTCTAAGGAAGAAACTACATGTAACAAGATGCAAATGCTTCATTTAAAGTGAATTAATATATCACTAAAAAGTACATTTCAGTTCTTCAGTCCTCCATTAAATGTCAAGTTTCAGCCCCACACTGTGAGGAATTAGAATTATTTTTGAAGTTTACAAAGAGTCTTTCATTATGGTGGAAAATTTTTTACTGTGTAGTGACACTTTCACTTGGTCCAGATACCAAATATCCAGACTATAAAAATTCTGAGTTCAGGTATGTGAAACATGCATCTAAATCTCAGACAGGCTTTTTTTCACTCTAAATTATTCAGAAGTCACTACAGAAAATGGATATCAAAATACAGACAAGGAAAATAAAACAGAGCTAAGAAGAAGAGCCAAGATTGTCTAGGATCAGAAGTAAATACTAATGCAGTCAATTCGAATATAAAGTGAAGCAGAAAATATTCAGGAGCGCATGTGTGTGATGATATAAGCTAAACTGTTTGCATGAAAGATTAAAGAAGATGAAGATATTTTAGAGAGTGACAACTGGCAATGTCCAAGTCATGGAATATTAAAGAGCATTTGAAGCATTTGATTTTTGACTACTTAGTGATGTTGATGTTTACTCTAAAACATAGTGGCTTCAGGAACAAGAAATTACGGAGGTACATATCTCAGACTTTTACATGGAAAATTTTTCATTTTTTCCACCTGTGCTAATGGGAGAAGGCAGTTTCCTAGCTCTTAAGAAAAGGCACATTGTGGGAATACTGTTCTCCACACTTATACGGAGTTTTAGAAAAATAATCTAGTCTAGTACCAAATGTGGAGGTTGGTGGCCCTGCCTGCAGCAGTGGGGTTGGAGCTTGGTGATTCTTGAGGTCCCTTCCAACCCAAGCCATTCTATGATATTGCAAGTTCTCAGATTAATCTACATACTAGCCTACTCCAGTGTTGGATAATGGAGCAACTGGTCATTTCCTATTTCAGATGCATTTGCCTCTGAGAGGGAACATGATAATTTTAAACACAGCACACAGTATAGCAGGAGTTCTATCTGAAGAAGAAATGCAGAATGCCTTTTGCTTCTATTTACCTTGTAGGTGCTGCTCATTCATTTTTCAAAGCATATTTGTTGAGATATCATGAGCATGCCCAGTGGCAGAATATAAAGAAAGGCAAAATCAAAGTGACATTGAGTAACTCTACACATCAAGCTTTGATGCAGAAACATATTGTTTGAAAATATTTTGTGTGCAGCAGGTCTGTCAATTAGAGCTAATTATATTTCTCTGATCAGGAAGAATGCAATCTTGTTTTAGGCAGGTTTCTTTGAATTGTATGACTTTTATATAACTTCATTATAGGAAAATACTTCTTCCAAATTACTTTTTTGCTGGGCTGCTCAGCTATTGACTCAAATTGTCTGCGTTGAGTAGTTCTTTCTGCTTTGATAATTAACTTTTGATCATTACTGAATTTAGCAGTTCTTGTCAGATGTGTTCATTGCCATCCTTCTCAACTATTTCAGTGTTCATCGCCTTTAATCTTTGAACAAAATGATCTCGTTGAACCCCCATCAGCTTTGCTACTCAGTTAATAATTCCTGTTTCTCATCTTCACGACTGAGCTTGATTTGTTTTAGACTTGATGCAAGCTTTTGATTATTAATTTAAGATATTTCAAAGACAAATATGTTATAAAAGTTATTTTCTATCTTAGATTCCTAGGCCTTTATAAGAAACTGGTTCTAACTTTACATTATTTCCTAAACTTACTGTATTAAAAGTACTATCTAGAAATAGAGTAGGTAGGATGTTCCTAAATCATGATAAATGCACACTGAAAAGGAGAAGATGCTGCAAAAGACTGGCATGAAATTGGATTGGTATAATGTAACACTCAATAGGTGTTAAGAGAATTACATCATGGGACTTTTGTTAATTTTGAGCTGGAAAATGTGCATTAAAATAATTTAGGATGATTAGAAAATGGAAGCCAAAATGAACTAGACAATCATTCCACTGTAATTCGTAATTTCCTTCCTTCTTTCTTTTTTTTTTTCTTTTTTCTTTTTTTTTTTTTTTTCCAAAATTATGACCTTTCCATTATTGTACCTCTGCTCTTTAGGACCTTATTTCAACAGTTGACTGCAGTAGTGAATAATAAAAAAAGATGATGAAGAACACATAAAAAGCAGTAAGATACAGAGGATTTTTCATCGGAGAGACTTTGCCTGGAGATGTTCTTCTATAATTGTGAAAGACTTCACAGACTTTCTACTTTATATGTTGCAGTACTCTTGATTTTAGCATGTCTTCATGACCATCAGTCACCAGACTGACTTTTGAAAAGAAAGAACCAGAAAAAGTACTCCAATCAGTACACATTTCCTACACCACAAAGGCCTGAGGAGAATAAAGTCACAAGAGACCAGCGCAAAAATATCAGTGTAAAATAATTGGAACTGTTGAAGGTTAATTAGATCTTCAGAAAAGTTTTAAAGGGGAAATGTCTGCTCTCCAAAGAAAACATTTTCCATTGCAGAGCTGAAAATCCAGTATTTGAAGTATTTGATTTTAAGGAAGTGAAGTTTGCCAATGTCAGTATTTTTTAAGAATGCCTCCTCACACGATTCAGAAGCACTGATAGACACCTAAGAAAGCAATTGCTGAGCCTTGAAGAGTCTCTTGGCTTGAGACAGATGGCACTTCAAGCCATTGAATCATGATGGCAGAAGGAGACAGGCCTCCATGCTTTAATGTTTTTTCCAGAGCTGCTGCAAAACTAATTTGCGTTCACCTCCTACATTCTAACCTGTTCTGCATTCCCAGATGAACAGCTAAGCAACTCAACACAAATTTATATTCCACAATGCTTTTCTTCTTTCTTGTGGGTAAAGAAGAGACACCTCACAGACTCAGCTCAACAATCCAATAAAAACAAAGACACTTTCCTGATTTTTATAATCCGTAGCAGACTGTAGATTATCACCTTTCTTGGAAGTTATACTATGCACTCTTATTTATACAGAATACTTCATCTATGATCCTGACTGCTCTGTACTGTGCTCTGATTCTGTAATGACGTGTTTAATTCCATCTATGACTTCCTCTGCTTGCAGCAAACTAAACATCTAGATTTGTGCTGGGAAACAGAAAGCCTGAATGTGAGGACTGAGGATTAATATGTATTGATGTATGCATAAATGTGTGGCTTGTTCCTCTTTTTCTTTATTATTTTTTTCTTTTTTCTTTACTTCATTGGTTACACTCTCCTCTATTTGTCCCCTAATGTCAACAGAGGAGACTGTATTTCCTTCTCACTAATTGCATCTGACATGAAGTTAGCAACCTCGTATTTGAAATTCTGTGTGTGATATTCTAGGTCAACCCCACCTTGAGGACAAAAAGCCCAATAATATCATATCTAGGACCAAAAGCAATGGAGAAGATACTTTTCTCATTATATTTTTAGAAAATGAGTACACTTCCTTCAGAAACCAAACACATAGGATGGTTCATTTGAGATTCATTTTTTTAAATAACAAGTCACCATGCATATTATCTCTACAAATCAGTACTGTTCATTGGACTCTTGTTGTGTCTGAACTATGCAGAACTTCCCATGACTGTTTTCAGAAATGCAGTAATCTTTCTGGTTTTACCAAGAGACACTCAAGAATACTTAGGGTAAAACTTTACCATCAGGAAATTTAATTTCAGCTGGCACAGCATCGGCTGGGTAAAATGAAAAAGAGTTTAAGTGAGCAAGTCTAAAATAGTCTGTCTCTGGGTTAGGAGTTAACTGCATCCATGATGTAAGTGAACTGCTTTTAATTGAGCATCACCATAGAAATATGGCAACCCCTCCTACCTCATTTCCTTTACAGTTCATGCCCTTAGATTCTTTACAGTGGCAAAGTTCTTTAAAACTCATTCCTCTAGGATTCCAATCTATCCTTAGTTTTGTCCGTACTCTTAATAAACGAAGGATTTCCTAGATTTGAGAAGCAAAATGGCTGAGTGAAAGAGTACTGGCACTGGTGGTGCTGGAAGGGTGTGTATTGATGCTGCTATTGTTCATTTGTTCATGCTGCTTGCTTTTTTCCCCATACAGGACTAAAGATTTTAAGGATTTTAATTTATCCTGAATATTAAAATTTTTGATAATATTTGATATTAAATCAAATAAATAGAACTAAACACATAAAAATAACTCTTTGCTACCCTTGGTCTGGTTTACCATATTGCTCAGATGACTTTGCCAAGTAGCACAGCTCTAAAAACTACAGATAATATATTTCCATGAAAAGTGGTAGCTTTGTAAAGCACACATGTTCTGTGGGAGAGAAGCTGGCCCAAGCTTGCAATGTCACAATGTGCTTCGAGCCTGCCCCTACATGTGAGTAGGAGGTCTGTTCTTGGAAGATTCATCCTGATGGTACAAAATGAAGTACCTCCAACCCCAACAAACCTTTCAGTGGCAGATGCATTCACCATAAGAAAAATTAGGGTGTTTAGATCTCATTACCATTTTCCTCCTGGAACTCCTCCAGAACAGATCAACTTTCAGTTCCTCTTCCCTTATTCTGGCTGACAAGTTAATTACTGGATTTATCATGCCCTTTTCATCACCTACTTCTATGCTTGTTCTGGCCACCTATGAGTCCCTCTGTCGATATATATGCAGCCCACCAGCCTTAAGTGAACACTAGCACTACATTTTACCAGTGTGAAATACTCCTAAGAATCCAGATTTTGAGGTTCACATACATAGTCGTCTGGGCTTTTATATTAAAGCAATGTTGCAGATGGCCAGTACAGAAAAGCCAGACAATTTCTTAACCAAAATGCTTTGCAAAACATGCGTAATAAAAATCACACTCCCCTTTTGAGGAGAAAAGGAAGATAAATGTTTCCTGTGTGGTTGGATTAGTGAGTGTTGAGCACCTAGACAACCCACAGATACCACAGACCTCAGATTTATTTTTATAGGACACTATGGTCAAGTCTGGCTTTTCTTTTAACAACAACAATATTGGTGTCAATCAATTATCTCTGCTGCTGCTGCCTTTGCTTGCTGCCAAAACAATACAAGTCTTTTGCATAAGTGGCATATGTATGCCAGAGGACTTGGGGAAATGTATCTTTCTCCATGCTAATAATAAAGCCTTCTTTATAAAAACATATGTGCACAGGAATGCATGCACACACATAGTACGTGATCCATCCTTAGGATGGAAATCTGTATCTCCCTCTTCCTTCCCATTCCCAAAAAGCCATCAGTTCTCCAACGCATGGGCCTTATGGCTCTGCTCAGGAACAAATGGCCTTCCCACCTCTATTTAATTAGTGACAGTGGCACAAGGCCTATGTCTAAGCTTCTCCTTGAGGTGACTGATTTCCAGTGGCATGGCTGACATTTTGGCTGCTTTGGGCTGGTGACAAGAAAAACTAAACCTATGAAATGCAAATGCTTAAAAGAGCTCCGAGGGGCTTGCTTATTTGTGGAAATGTGAGGAGAGAAATTGTTGCAGCTGTATCTATCCATCTTTTCAGCAAAGGCATTTCAGTCTTTGCTAGGGCTGCTCACCTTCCAGTATTTTCCTTTCTTTCATTATTTCTCTACTGTGGTTTCTGAGCCATTGAGATGCCAGTGCATGCCAGGCAACCCATGGGAAAGGCAATTCAATGGGAGGGATGGGGTTTCTCCAGTTCCTCCAGTGCTGATGCATGCAGCTGTCACCTCAGAGTCAAGGTAAGACCATGGCTGCAGTCTGCAGGGGCAAACTTCTTGTTATCTATAGAACTGTACAGTCTACAGCAACCACTCCTCCTGAGGGCTGTACTCATCCCCATTCCCAGTGACAGATGACTTCTGCAATAACAACATGTGCAAAAACAGTTACACAAGATTCTTTGAGTCTGAAGAAGTGAAAAGCCTTTGATAACACCATACAGTTTAGTGGTGTGCCATGTTCTTTCCTCACAACTACACCAAGTTCACCTCAGATCTCAGAGCAGCTACAGAAAGCTTTTGCTGATAATGAGCAAACATGATAGGAACCTATGTCACCGCTATGTGAATTAGTACCTTAGACATCAGCCATCAAATCCCTTATTTCCAAAGACTGGTCTAACAGAAGCTGGAGAATTAATTTTACATCGTTGATGATACACGGCTGTTTCTACTAGTGTTGTGCAGAATAAAATAATTTGAGTATCAATTAAAAGGGACTGAGGTAGCAAGGAGAGGCATATCATGAAAGGATTTTTCATAGTTACAGACTGAGAAGAATGACTGCATTACCCTAATAGCTTCTGTTTTCATTAATGGCTCAGTGAAAACATTTCCTTACAATTACAAAACATAACTGTAGATCTTAAACACTGGAAAGTGGGTTCTTTATCAAAACACACTGCTGTGGCTACAACAGATGCTGTATCACTCTGGGATTTAGACGAAACCTGGTGACAGCTAAACTGTTTACATTAAAGACTCTATCAAAGTTATTTTGCACCTAGTTTCATCCTAATCCATCTGATTTTTCTACAGCTTTGACAAGATGACCTCTCTCACTGTGTGTGCAGTATTGATGTCATTACTGAAGAGCTGTTCTTCAGCCTTTCTGCTGATAACAAAGTAAATGGAAATGCAGTGAAACCTTGGGGAGTAAACAGCTTGTTCAGGATCCAGCTAAAAAAACGGGATAAATGACCACAGGAAAGGATATCTATTGTTACTATGAAAGCGGTAGCCATATCATTTTAAAACATGTTTGAAGATGAAAGCATAGTGCATCTTTGCATGTCATAGATTTAAAAAAAAACTGAATATGTGCTTTGAAAGTTCAGTATGCATTATAACAATTCAAAGCTCAGCTGATCACCTTTTTAGATTGAGCTACAAAGTCAAACACTTTGTAGGTAATTACCTAGTAAATAATAAAAATGTTTGAGTAAAATACAGAAGACAGATCAAGGCCATGGATTATGTGTATGTCTTGTGTTTGTATTATCACAATAATGTCTCTGTAGTTGGTTATCAGAGGAGTTCAAATAGGGTGGCAATCATTAAATGAAGGGAGAAAAAAACAACACAGTAGAAAAGAAAAACACCTCATTTGTTTGCCAAAAATACCATTTACATGAAAACAATGCAGTTAGTATCAAAGTTTCTTTAGTTTCTTTTTGCACACAGATAACTAGCAATGTGCTTTCAATTAAGAATGCATTTCAGGAGTAAAGAGGACTATTCCTTCGGCAGAAGAACAAAGAGGAGCTGGTTAAAGAAGACTGAGAACACTACACCTACTTATAATATTGTATCCAGACAAAACTCATTTGGATGCCTTTGAGCTGGAAGCAAATTTGTGGTATACTGAGGTGCTTTAAAGAGCAAGAACACAAATCCATGTTTTACCCAAGCTCTTCTAGCTAAACCAAGCTACTAATTGAAAACAATCACTACTCTTTCTAATTTGAGTTAGTTTTTTAGCAGATTAACAAAGTCATTTAAAAATCACTATTCTTAGAGAAGAGCATCTGAAATACTCTGTGAACTAATGTTTCTACTGTGAACCTGTGTGTCACCTGCCTTGACATTATCTGTTGTGGGAAACGTAAAAGTATTGTGCAAGAGGACCTTTGAATGCAGTACAAGTGCAGTGTTCCTCTCAGCAGAGTTTAAGACGCAGCCAATGCTTAAAAGTAACAGTACTTCTCAAATAATATATTAATATTTATAATACCTGGTATTATAAATACATGACATAAAAATCCATTGGGTTGGTCAGTATGCATATTAAAAACCATTCAGCAGGTCAAATTGTTGATATCTTAAAACTTTAAAGACAGCAATTTTAATAAAGCTGTCAGTACAATTTTTTTTGTAAAACATTTGCGACTGATTATGCTGCTTATATTGAAAAAGAAACACAAGGTCTATATCTTTAGATCTTTTATTGAACTGTGAGCACAGCATCAATAACTGCTTCTCAGCTGTAAATGAAAATTGATTCCAGATCTAACCTGTCATTTTCTGTGGGTCTTTAATCCCAAATCACCCACAGAGAAAGACATAAGAATCAGCATTTTGTCTAAGAGACAAAGCATGTATCATGTGGCCAGACCTAAAGTGCCTACACTGAAGATAGTGTGGGATGTGTTTACATGTGTTAGATATAGGTGAAAACTGCAGTCTCTCCAAGCAGGGCATAAAAAATGATGATTGGAGGTTGGGTAACTTGTACTTTCCTTCATGATCTATAACTGTGATCAATACAGTCCAAAGATTTACAGATCTGAAGTCAGAAGGGACCCTCAAGGATCATCTCATTGGACCTCCTGCATGTCACAGTCCAAGAACTTCTAATCCAAGCCCACAGCTGCCAGAGCATGCAATAATGGAGTCTAAAAAGAGAGGAAAAGCACAAAGTTTCCTCACAATGTGCAGTAGTTTGACACTAGGTAGTTTGGATTTTGGTCACCACTTGCTTGATGAAGCCTCTTAAGCCTTTTGGGGTGACATTGCAGAGAATAGCCTCTTTTTTTTCCTAGCAGAACCAAGAAGACTTAATACTTCCAAATCAAGAAGGGTTCTCCAGCACATAGCCCTCAGGAACCACTTCCAACCTGTTTGAAAATTGATGTTGAAAAGTGAACAGTGTGTTCAGTAACAAACCCACTAATGCAATCTAAGTAGTCTAAATAACTTTCACTAGCTTCAAACATTTAGTTCTCATTTTATCCAAAAAAATCAGGCTCAGCCTCAGTTATGTGACTGATCAGAGTGATCATGATCTAGGTTACACCTCAGAACTGGGGAGAAGAGAAAGGAGCAGTTTAACAACTGAAAAAGAAATTAATTTCATGGGCTCCTAAATAAGTGTATTGCAGATTAGAAATATGTATGCTTGTTCACAGAAGAGAAAGAACAGGACATGAGAGTTTTGTTTATTGCAGACAAGCTTCTAACAGTCTTGCAACAAGACAGATGGACTACTGGTAGTCTCAGAAGACAGGCTGATAGATCACTCTCCACATACCATAGACACTGATTGAAAGCTGATATTGAGGTACCTTTATGGAACACTGCCACTACTGCCCCAACATGTAAGTATCAAAGGGTCCCAAGCAGTTCTCAAGGGACAGATACAAGCCTAGACCCTAGGACTTCCTACTGCTGTTCTCAAAGAATTTCATCTTCCTTGAAATACTAGTCAAGGGGTTATGTATTTATACGCTGTATTTTTATAAATAAAAAGAACTGAATGCTAGCTTGTGCTTCACATTAGCTACAAGCCTAAAGCAGAGAG
Source organism: Coturnix japonica (assembly GCF_054131305.1). Lineage (NCBI taxonomy): Eukaryota > Metazoa > Chordata > Aves > Galliformes > Phasianidae > Coturnix > Coturnix japonica. The sequence goes on from NC_140666.1 coordinate 25,471,844, forward strand.
AAAACAGAAAGACTGCAATAATTCTTTAAAACAATGTTACAAAGATTTTGAGTTTCAGTCTTTCTATCCCTGTCAGAATGTACATGTGTGTACAGGTGAGCTACAATAGTCCCTTGCATGCAAAATCTCTATGTTAATAAAAGCATATTTTTGTTAAATCCACAACTGAAAATTCAACACCTTAATACTTATATATTGTAATCACCTTGATCTGTCCCCCATGAATGGATGTTCTACATATTTTTTGTAAACAATATTTTGCAGACAAAAAACACAGCTGTTACTTTGTTGATGTTCACACGTTCAACCAATGTGATAGATCAACCTTCTTTCCACACTGGATAATCAATTAATACACCAATGTTATAATTAGAAAACATAGAGTTAGGCTAACAAGTTGTTATGTTAGAGAAGAATTGATGGAGCATACCCTTATCCTGGGCTCACTGAAAATCACCACAAGAAGCAACCTCCAAAAGAGATCCTTCCCCAGTGGTAGTCAGCTCTTAAATGGGGTCTAAGAGGAGTGCAGCTGAGCTCCACCCCTTCTGGCAGCACAGGAGAACTGCCTTCACCTGTGCTCCTAGGGATGACATTGCTCGCCTCAGGTGGTCAATCAGAGGTTCAGGCTGTAATTTGGCAGTTCCCACACAGACACCCAGTCTCCTTTCTTTCCTTCAGAGAGTGATGGTAGAAGTTGCTGAAGTGTGAAGGAACTGCTAGTGTAATGCTTGAGTGATGCAGCAGAGCCATGCTGCTCAGCTTTGCATGGCCTTACTCTGGGATGCAGTGTGACAAGAATCTAAAGGACAGACACCTACAGTCACATTTCCAGGAAATCTAAAAACCCGTGGAATTCTTTCCCATAATGTATATCACGTTGCTTATATTTTCTATTTGTAATGCACATAAAAATGATGCATCCATGCATTTGTGGGCTACATAGGAAAGGTGAATTATTCTTGTTAAGTGCAGGAAATTGAAGAAACATGACCAGTATGCTTACTGTCCAGACAGTTCATTTATTTTTTACATGATTGGATCCATTCGTGTTTTGAATCTCTAAATATAGATACTATACTCTGCATCTTTGGAAGATACTTGGGAGATATAAGGAGATATTAATCAACGCTTATCACCCAGTGTGAAATGAAACTCATACTGCCTAAAGGAGAAAAAAAACCAAAAAACAAAAAAAACCCACAACGTTTTCCATGTACTATAAAATTTTGAGAGCTCTCCTTACTACAGCTCTCTTGTTCTCAGCATACACTGTCAAACATATTCCTGTAAAGTCTTGTAAAGTTTTGGTGCAGTTTGAAGCTTCTTACAGCTTGGGCACACCTTCACACCTAAGCTGTGGCCTCTGACCTGTCAGCAAGGTAAACACTGCTCACCCAGCAAGACCGTGCCTTTGAGTAAAGAACATGCACTGACAGTACAACAGCAGTGCTTTTAGAGCTGCCAATTCCACGTTATGTGGTGGAGACAATACATGACCTGAGAGTTTTTGAGAAACTAATGAATATGTTAAATTATTAACTTATGAAACAACACATGTCCAATATTAATAATTAAATAAGAAAATCTACTTGTTTGCTTAATAGTAAAAAGCGTGTCTTCACAAGCACAAACATTTGTTGATAGGTTGAAATATCATTGTTAACAACCAAGTTTGACTTTCTAAGTGGTACAAGTGCATATCTTGTGTAACACATGCAGATTTTCATTTGTTTGAGTGTGTATGGCAGGCATGAGAGGCAGAGCTGGCACTGCTCTGTGCCCTCTTTTTTACCATGTTTTGTTGTCTCCTACACAGTCCACATCCAACCTATGCATGATCAACTAAACAAAAAATGTTGCTAAAAATCACATAGTAATGCTAAAAGTGTGTGACCTTCCTTGTGGGGCCACATTACTGGCTATCCAGGGCTGCATACAGCCTGTGGGCCATGGGTTGGACACATATGCCCTAAAGGATGGATTAGGTGGGTTGAAGTAGAGCATACGGGTAGGTTAAAAGTAAATCAGAAGGAAAGAAAGATCCACTTACATTTAACATTTCCCTGCTGAGCAGATCATATTAGGCATTACTACAGATATTTACACATTTCAGTCTATAGTAGGGCTGCTCCAAAAGTAATGCCTCCTATTTTATTATGTTGGCCCACAGTGTCAGATAGATGTTGGCAGGATGGCAGTAGAGACTGAATCTCAGTGCCAATACTTTGTTATATTTTGTCACTGTGTGACAGATGGCAGCAGAGGGGTAGTCTGACAGAATAGTGTCTAACATGGAAATGCAAATGAAGTAAAGGTGTGACATTGATGACAGTAAGAGCGGGACAACTCCACTGGTGCAGGTGTTTGTGAACATGGCCTGTAGGCTCTTGTTCATCTCTAGCAAAAATGCTTAGCTAATGGTGGTGACTATGTTGAAAAATAGTTTTTTTGTGGCTGAGAACTTGTTCTATCAAACACTGTTATTGTGCTCTTTGTATCTATTGTACTTTCCATGGAAATATATAGGAGGTATTATTTTGAAAGCAACCTCTGGTTGAATTTAACCCAAAGACTCAATGTTTTTAATAGGAATGTTGAGAATATAAATTTCACCAGCCTTTTTTTTCTTTTTTTTTGCCAGTATTACTCATAAATATTTGTAGAGTGGGAAGAACAGAGAATTACATCAGACAGTTTTCTGAAAATTTTTCTTCATTAATGTTCAAAGACTTTCAGTTTTGATTTAAATCTACACACTGAAGATTTTACCTCTCACAAATGGGAATTGCTGAATTACTTTCTATGGGACTCCAGCCCTTTTCTCACTTACTGGAACAAAACTTAAAGACTCAAACTTCATATGTGCAATCCTACAAATGAGTTGTGAAGTGCAGAATAACTCTACAGTCATGATAGTGGCCTGATATGGTCACTTGACACCCACTTCCAAACAGGTCATCAGTTTCAGAAATTGAGTGTGAATCAAGTGGAAATTGTTCCACAGTTAATTTGGTACAATGGATAGGAACCCAGACAACGTTAGCTATTCCCAGATGATGACCTGTGTTCTCTTACCACACAATTAGCATTCATTGTTTTGGTTTAATCTATTTCATAGTTAATTAAGCAAAACAGCCAAAATGTATTCATATTTAAGAAGGTGTTTCCTCCCACCTGAGCAGACTTAGAAATGACTGTAAAAGATTCAGAAATGGCTTTATGTGCAGGTAAAATCTAAGATAATGGATTCTGCAGCACCTCAAAATGCTTTTGATGCAAATACAATAAATATCATACAGACACATTCAAGTGACAAATAAATAAATAAATAAATAAACCTTTGTCAGATTACATGATCAATGCACCAAGATGTATTTTACCTGTTCATTGTCATCTTCATCACTGCTGAGTTTCAGATCATCCTCAAGCATCCTGAAAAAAACAACACCCAAGAGACAGAATTACATTCAATGAATTAAAGTTGTATAAAAAGGGCTGAACCACTCTTTCAGTTCAATAACAGCAGATTCAGACCCGTGCTAAGGAAATTGATGAATACTCTGTGTATGTATGTTATTAGTTCTGTGAGATGGTAGGTAAGAACAAATGACTTTCAGACTTGTCCATTATGAGGTTTGGCAGTCAGCTCCTTCTTCACGTTCTCTTTTATTTGCAGATTATCTCATAGTGATTAGTCCATACAAACTAATGTGTATTTCTATGGCAGAAAGGAAAAGTGGAATTCAATTCTGAGACTGTTAAAAGGAGACAACATGGTGCACCACTGTGTTTCATGCTGCTTTACTCACTGCAGGAGAATGACAAATTGCAATTTCCACTTCCCTCCTGCTTTGATGGAGACTGAAGCCTATGATTTATTTTTTTTTATCATTAGCCTTTAAATAACTGTAGCAACAAATGTTTGGTCCTGTTATTGTTTTGCTGTTTGAGGACTACCTGTGGAAGCTTCGTGGCATATGGAATTTTAAAGATGTGACAGTAATCCCAATGGGAAACTATAAGTTTGACGCCCTGCCTGTGCTGTTAAAAAAAGAAAGTGCGAGGAGATCCTTACTGGTTTGTAAGTCATCTGTCTTTAAGTGACCTCTCTTGTCGGGCAGCTCGGTGGTTACAAAGTATCTGGACACATAACTACTAGTCATTAACCTCCTGATAAATGGCAGATGCCTCCCTGTAATATGTGAACCCATAAAAGTAAGACTGTAGTGTGGATAAGGAATCTTTTAAAAGTAAGAATTCTTCAGGAAATATTAATCTTTAGAGGCCTGGATTTTGGTGATGAACAGGAACTTTTAATGTTGTTTATCTAGCAGACACATTCATTTGTTTCCCCAGTGCCATCACTTGCAGAGCCACGCTCAGCATACCTCTGTGCCTCACTTGATCCACAGCCCCAGATTGTTATCTGCAAGTCTCATTACACACCAGAAGGACAATACCCCCAGGAAACTGAGACCATCTTAATATAGGGCTATATCACTCTGACTCTTAACTCTAATTTGGCCCTACACTCTTTTAAATCTACATCTTACTTTCATGTGTAAATTATCTACTGCTTTAAAGCAGCACTGCTATAGATAACGTACTCTATTATTATTTTTAATGCAGATCTAACAGGACATAATGCAAAGGATCTTTTCATGAATGAAGCCCAAAAGGTTTGTTTTGTTTTTATTTTAATCTTTCCAGCCATCTTATTTTTTTTATCTGTTAGTCATTAAATTCATTTTTGTACATATTCTAGTAGAAGTAAACCAAAAAGGACAAAGGAAATTCCACATTAGATAAATGGAAAGAACAAGGGAAAACAAAACAAAACAACATAAAAAAGATAAATGAATACACTTACTAAACCAGCCAACAGTCATCTGAGATGGGTGATTAATAACTGTCTTTATATAGCCTACTCTGCAGACCCTTTCTGAGAAGCACAGCAAGCACAAGACATGTTTATTGAATATTGAAAAATATAAAATGGATATAAAACATGATTAGTAGGAAAGACAACTTTTAGAGTTGGTTTCAGATAAACTAAATTTGTAGGACTTATGAGTTCCCTTCAAGAGACTAATGGATGTTTAGGCGACTACAGAGAGGAAAAAAATTGGTTTTCGGTATTTCTTTAGCAGTTCGAAGCTTATCATTTAGAGCATATAATTCTTCTTAGCCAGTTCTGCTAAACAAAGAATATGTCATCTCATTCAGTTACAAAACTCAAAGGTTAAACAACTAAGCCACACAGCTTCTAAAATGCATCACATTCTTCAGGCAGATGGAATAATTAAGGAGAAACTGAGTAGAGTATCAACAAAAAATATATTATGGTAGGGAGAGAAGTGAAGGGATAAATTAAAAATACACAGTATGTTGAAATGGAAGTAGGATGTGGAAAAGTTCAAATAACCTGCTCCCAGAGGTGGCTGACTACAAGATGCAATATTTTACTGAAAGCAGAGGACTTCCTCTATTTTAAACCATGTTTAATATTCTGAAGGCCTCAGCTTGTACCATTTAGTGTTTCTATTAACTCTCATTTATAAGCAAATAGCATCTGATGACACTCAAAACCCAATAAGGTCTTTTTAAGTTTGCCAGCAACCATAACCCCAAGGTGACTATTTCACCATCATTCACAGAGGTAACCCAGTTCAGCTTCAAACACTGAGACAGAAGAGCTCTGTATGTTCTCTCAAACATTATCTGTCAGTTTTGAACATGAAATTAGGCATTCATCAGTGAGAGATTCTCATAAATACACCCATTATCTATTCTGCTCTATGTACCTGTTGACCTCAAAAGACACCCAGAATGGAGATTACAGTGTACATGTTATTAAGATTAGGCCAGCTATTAATAAAGGCCAATTTGCTGGATATATTAAAATTACAATGAATAGCCTCAATGAGGGCAAATCAAAGAGAAAACAATCTATATCAAAAAGCTATTTCCAGAGGTGTTATAAACTCATTTTATTTCCTATTCTTCTCTGACCCAGTTGACATTAATATTGAATATACATGTACTTGTTTGTCTTTTCATCCACAGCTAATGCAAAACACCACTTTAGGGGAAGAGTGGGATTAAGTAGGATTTTTGATTTCATTATTAGAACAATGCCATTTACTCTAACAGACAAAGTTGTGTCAGCATATTTATTATAATCTACAATTTTCAGAGGTTAATAGTTTGGAATGTTAAATTCCTGCAAAGCAGAAACATTGTGACAAAGCAACACACTTAGCTGTGGTGTAAGTAGGGGCAATCTCAAAGACTAACTATAATACCCACTTTCCCCAGGGATGAGTAGACTCGCAAAGCAGATTTCTTCTTACAGATTTAACTAGACAAATGTCTGAATGAGGGCTTTATTAGGATGATGTCTATAAGAGTCTTAGTAGAGACTGTAATGACAAAATATTATTATTAGGAGCTTGCGCTGGACATCAGAACATGATGAAATATTTCAATATCAAAATAAACTCTTTAAGATCACTTTATTATGATTTTGGTCCAGCAAGTTAAATTATCTTCTCTCTTTGTCTGCACATGTATTTTTCAAAAATATCATTTTTTATTAATCAGACACCCCTCTGTGTCTATTAGCAGGCAATATTAGAAGATAATGCACACATCATCAAAGCTTCTGTTTCTCAGCAGGAAAGTGTGTTTTACACCTTTTTTTTTTTTTCTTTTTCTTTTCTCTGTGTTCAACATGAGTGGTCACACAGTCCCTCCAACCACTCCAAATGGTTTACAGCAGCTAAAATCCAAGTCTAGGCACCTGTCTGAACTGCTCTAAGAAGCTGTGAGCAGAAGGAGGACGAAGCTGAAGAGCAAGATGACATAGGACGTGATGGGACACCTGAATCAATGATAAGGGCTTTCCAAGCCATCACTACAGGAAGGAACTACAGCTGCAGAACTGTAAAATTAGCCTGGGGTCTGGCTATGTAGCTTCCTGGGGTGCCACTAAGGATGGCTGCATACACACAGAAACAGTGTGCATCTTTAGTGCACACCAGACCTGCTGTTTTGGGATCCTTTCATTACTAAGACAGGATTTGACAATGAGATGTGAGATAATCACCTACCTGAAAAATAACTGTACACCACATCACAGTATGCCATAATTTCAGGTACTTTTACAGAGCATTAGAACTTTTGAGGGAGTATTTTCTCAATTGTTATTTTATTAAACGTGTATCTTATTTAAAAGCTTTTAACAAGTGAATAAAGTCTGGATTGCTAGCAACCATCCAATAACATTACTCAATTCTTCCTGCTTGGGATGTGTAGGTCTGTGTTGGAAGTACAGTGCATATAATAAGATGTTGTAGGTTTCATGTGACAATATCAAGAAGGAGGTGCTTAAAATATTTTCTAAATGGAATCCAGGTTCTGCACTTCTAATTGGCTCTCTGATCAGTTCACCACTGTGCTGGAGCTCCACTGACATGTAAAAAAGCCTTGTGAGAATGGAAAGGAAGGGCAAAGGGTATTGCAAGCCGACAGCAAAGGGAATACTATGAATACTGTTCAGTTCCCTAATCCTGAGCTGCCTAGAAAATTAACTTGATCATGTCAAACCACATTTGCACAAAATGGATCTCACATTTGGGTTGTATTACAACAAACGCAAACATCGCTTCTACAAGGAAGACTGTCAATGGTGACACATAGAAGCACATGCCTTTTCTGCCGGATTTGTCTCTGGTAAAATCATACAGTCATAGAATGGCTGGGTTGAAAAGGACCACAACGATCACATATTTTCAACTCCCCTGCTATGTGCAGGGTCGCCAGCCATCAGATCAGGCTGCCCATAGCCACATCCAGCCTGGCCATGAATGCCTGCAGCAATGAGGCATCCACAACCTCATTGGGCACCCTGTTCCAGTGTGTCACCATCCTCTGAGTGGAAAATGTCCTCCTACTATCTAAGCTAAACCTCTTCTGTCTCAGTTTAAAACCATTCTCCCTTGCAATTATAAAGGTTTTGTTTTCCAAAATAATTTTTTAATTTTTTTTTTTCTAGTTCTTGCAACCTCACTGAGTAAACCATGGGTAGTTGGCTGTACTGCTTCAATTTGGCTTTAGAGAAAAGGTAAGGATGAAATTAAGCCTAGTGACACAAAAGGCACAGCAAAGTACTGATCAGGAGAAGCAGTGGTAAGTACAGAAAGCATACAGATGACACTGGGGCTTTCCAGGGAAAGAAGTTCCTTCTTGCTTTAGCCTCCTTTTGATACAAATGGACACTTTAAAATGAAGGTTTGTGTGACTCAGATTACAGATGTGCCACAACTGGTAATTTTGTTCATTAAATAGAAAAAGCAGCCTGTTATAGAAAATTTCACTTATGTTACTTAATAAGCCTTAAATCCAGAACAGACAGGAATCAAACACATTTTTTTGTGGTGAGAAAAGAAGTGCTTTACCAGCTTGAGCAATGAATGGGGAGAGAACACCTGTCCATGGAAACAGTGACCAGGAACTGTGAGATGCAACTTCTTCTCACCTTGATCTTTCATGGAAATAAGGCCATTTATTCAACACAATCTATACCGCTTTATCCTGTGGACATATACTGAACTTGTTTTTCCATTTTCCTAGTGCATTTCTCTGTAGCACGTAAGACTTCTCTTGAGAGTGGTAACTCAAAAGGTATCATGCAAATGACAAACTACATAATGGAATTCACATGTATTTCAAGAATGTGTTGCACACACTGGAGCACAATTTCATCGTTTATCAAGGGAGAGGAAGGGGGCCTATGTGTGTGAAAATATCTAACAACAGATTTCCCCTGAGAAGTTTATAATATAGTGGACAAAGAACCTGGGGAAAAGAAAATTAATGGTAGAGTAATACCAAAGGAAAAAAGAAGAGCTTTTGTTTTCAAACATCCCATCTATAAATCTTGAAACCTGATATTCGTTCTTTTGCTGAAATGTGCAAGTCATCTTTAGAATATTTCCTCTGAGACAGTGTAAGAGTTACAGTAAAAGAAAATCTCAGAAGAGTAAATGGAATTTATGAGCACCATTTACTCTAATATTCAGGGCCACTTGTCCAGCAATTTTATACATACTTAAATATAATTTCATAATTTTTCCTTCTCCTCATCCAGTGCTTTCCTTCATTACATTTTGGTCAATGACACGCTTATTCTGGTAAGCTCTTTCTCAAAGGAGTGACTTCTACTCATTTTTGTTGCTTCAGAGGCCCAATTAGAATTAATTTGCTTGAAGAACCAATCAGGTCTTCAGCCTCTGACGTGAAGTTGCCTCCCTTTAGAAAGAACTGTACTCATATTGTATGCTTTCACTACAAAAAGGCCTATAAGTGATAGAGGTTCCTGGTCTCTTCCCTCCCACAGAAGAACATGTTAGTGTGTCAGCCTCCCTCTGGTCCAGCTGATCGAGAAAGATGTCTTGCTAAGAAACACTCCATTTTGTGTTGACACACTCAGTCTACCTTACTTTTTCTGGCACCATGTCAGTAACTAATATAATTACAGCTGGTGAGAGAAATGTAACCCCTGTGATTATCTATTAGGTGCCTCACAATCAGAAAGTGCACTTCATTACTCATCTCTCTGTATCATCTCTTAATTTCAAAAGGATTAAGCAAAATGTATTCTTCCAGTGGAAGAATTTTTTTATCTAGCCATCCATTAATCTCTATGTACAAAAACCTCTTCATGGAAACTAAAATATTAAGTTAGTACTAAGTGCACTATGACGACTGCTCAATTGACAGGCATTTTGTTTTTCATTAAAGCTGAGACAAGAATTATGTGAGAAGGGAGAAACCTGCTACCAAATTTTATCTGTTTGTTACAAGCATAGATGGAACTCTGTATGTTTAGTTTGAATAATACTGTATCATATCAAATAATTTTCTGGCTTACATACTTAATGAAGTCCAATCCTGCCCCCAAGGAGAATGCCCAATAGAATGGGAGTAGGATTGGCATATGTACACACAGAGCCTTTGGGAAGTTAGTACACAGTTACACAATGACTGATAATTATACAGCAACTTGCAAAGGTAACTTTAAAAAATCATGCCAGAAAATATATTAAAAAGAATTATTCAGTGGGGAACAAGTAACATGAGACTGGTTCATCTATCTAATGCTCTACAGCGCATATGGAAGGACATCAATTTCATTCATCAATTACATAGTTTTACATTTTATTTTATTCTATTTTCAATATGATAGGAAAGTAATTCCTTTAAGGAGCTGCTTGATGAGCTGTCGTTACCAACATGACAATCACAAATCTTCCTCTGCGCTGTTTTCCTATTACAGTGACTAATCTCACAACTGAAGAGAAAAACCTTTTTGTTTATGCAGATTGGAAATAAGTTCTGCCTAGAAATCTTAAGCTTCAATAACCTGGTCTGGAGTGGAAGAAGCTTTTCTGCTCACTAAAGTCTTCCTACCGATAAATTTTTTGCAGCCCTGACCTCTACTTAAATACATAAAATCATTTCTGCCATTTGAAGCATTTGCTTCTAATTCTAAATTGCTGTCTGTAAAGTTCAGTGTCATGGAGAGAGACTGTACTTCAGTGTTAGAGATAAGAATGACACGGAGTCCCCAAGGCACTTTACAGGGGCAGGGCAGTACAGAATGATATTAACTCTCTCTCTCTGCAGTGTGGGTCCTAGGACTGGAAGAAGCTGCACAGATGGATGATGAGGAAGAGAAATTCATTCAGTGACTGCTGCATGGCAAGGCTGCAAAGCTGCTCACTAGCAGCTCTAGTTTGTTCCAGGCTCTGAGCACCAGTAACAACCACAACCCTTACACTCAAGCTGGTGCTGAGGCTAGCAACTGCCTGTCCCACAGCTCATCTGCAGTAGCCACTGAGGTCCTACACCTCCAATATGCAGCACAACATGCACAAGGAGACTTCTGCCTCTCTCTCACTGCCTGGGCACAGTCCTGCAGCAGGATCTTTGGAGGATGGGGGCAGCTTTGCAGTCTTTCTTTCTCCACAAGATTAGTCCATTTCATCCACCCCTCAGATACAAGAGTGGATCTGAAATCCAAAAGAGACGCAGAGAAAACTCTGAGTCAGCAAGCCAAAGCACCTGCCTGGACCATGGATGCTGAGTACAGGGTGCCAAGTAAATAAAGAGTTCATCAGAGGATAATATATCACCAGTTCAGAATCACTTTCCCTACTTAACATTCATTTAGCTATAACGAGGCCCAACAACCTCTTGACTAGAATTAACACAAGAGCCATTTCATTCCATAGTCGCCTTTTCTTGACAAGCTCTTTGAACAGGGTTGGTAGCCAATACATGCCTATGCCCTGAAACCAAACACGGGTCTGTGAAAGGGCACTGATTTGTTACTGTTACTCAGAGCAGTCACAGCATTTGATGTGGTTCACAGTACTCTAATACAAAATGGGAAATTTTTGCTCAGTTTTTATAGCTTCAGCACATGTAGAACAGAAAAACTATTTTTTCTGTCAAGTATTGGGCCCATCAGAGTATTCCAGCCTGAACATGGATGTCATTAGGTTTGTGCCTTGGTTAAACAGGTAGGGACAAAAAGAAGTAAGCGTAGACAGAGAAAGAAAATCCATTTAATAGCAGTGTCAGTAAAGTGGAAAAGAGAGAAGTCAGAAATGAAAGATTTGGAAGAAGAAAATGCCAAAGATAAACTTAAAAAAAATTATTCACTGTGCTTTTGTAGGATAGACAGTTATGCCAGTCCTGCTTTGGAGGAATAACTGAAGAGATAGGAAAGGAGAAAATGTATTCTCTTCTCCCTAACATGAAGCACATTTTCCCCTTTCAGAAGCACTGTTTTTAAAATGACCATTGAAAAACACTCACTCAAATTACAGTGCTTGCTAAAATGAGGAAGTTGGCAAACCCAAGAAATCCTCAAAAGCTCAGGCAATGCCCATCTACAAACCATCAAAGAAAGGACAGAGAATTTGGCAAAGAACAAGCTGAAGGCAAAGTCTGTCAGCTTCTTTCACAACAATGGACACTCTAAAATAGCTGTAATGTGAACAATGGGCTTGTATTTTAAATAGTTCGGTGTGAGTAGACCCTAATTAGATAAGTGGAAGAATGGCAACAAAGACTCTGACACTGACCTCAGGTTGAGAGGTTTTTGAATTCCTGGGGTCAGTTTGTTCTCATGAATGAATTACTGGACTGGAGAGTACTGTAACACAATGAAGGGGCTTGGCTACTTCATTTCACTGCAAACGAACAACTTCATAAAACTGTAAAGTATTTATTTGGTTGTTGAAATGGAAGGCTCAAGGTGTTTAATAAAGCCTTGTAATGGGAGCTTTTCCAGAGGCAGTAACTGAAAAGGCAAAGCCGTGCAGACACATGATGGTTTTCAGTGATGTGTTAAAACTACAGAGAATGAGACACTTAGCTTTGGAAATAGCATTTGTTCATATGGAGCAAAGTGAAATTTGTCGCACAGAAGACTTTTCAGGAATGCCTTAAACTTAGCACTTGACTTAAAGAGAGATTTTCATGGGGGTGCGTTACCAAAGCAGGATTCCAAGAAGGACCGGTACTGGCGTACTGGTGGTGCACGACAAATAAAGTGCAGGGGTCGGGCAAGGGGAAGATGAGCAAGTGCCAGGGCGCTATTATGACTGCCTAACAGAAATGGCTGAGGTTTTCAGTGCTGCAAAGGCATTACACCTTTATAAACATACTGCAGTACCCTGATGGGTACACAGGGTTGTTCAGTGCTGATCAATCAGCTAAGAAATCCCCATAGAAAGCAACGATAAGTTGATCTCAGGGAAGATGAGTTTAATTTTCATTGCATTAAATTTCTGATCAGTTTTGAAAGCCATTTCTATTGAAGCTGCAATATTCCACATCCAGAATCCACAACACCCGTCCCATTATATCCAAAAAATCTTTCTAAAGACAGTTCAATTCTATCCTTAAATGAAAATCCTGTGGATCGAGCTAAAAATGCAAAAATGGATTAAATCCAGCATGTACTAAAATTAATATAAATAGAGGGGAGAACTAGGAAAAAAAAAAAAAGGTAATTATTTCTGAATCTGGATGATTTATAAGGCACTGAGTATGCACAATAGAAATCTACTCAGTGAAAACACTGACTCATGCAACTAATCCTTGCTCCTGCAAGCACTATTTTCAGGCTCAGATCCAAACACAATGCCTGACACTGTTTGCTCTGATAATCACTCTAAGATAAACAGATATGAATAACTGCAAATACTTTCAAGCATTTCCTTTCACTTACAGAGCAAAAAGAAAAATTAGAGGATAAAATGAAAATGCATGTTTCCACTTCCAGGTTTCATACATCATTAATTCTGTAAAAATATATCAGTCTTGCCGATATTTTCTCTTTGCTTGGCAAGCTTGGAAAATGCAATATGCTTGATAATCTGATTGAAAATTTGATCCCATTGTTTAACAAAATGAGGATTGTTTCATAAGGGGCTCCACCATGTCTGTACACATTTTCCTCTAAGTAACAGTGTACAACTTGTATTTCCCCAGACAGTTGAACATTTATGTTGACGTACTTGGATTCAAACCCAATCTTGCACTGGCTGTAATACAGGAGAATTTTCCCCAGTATCTAAATTATGGCACTGAAATAATTTTACAGAGCCTTCCATGCACGCTAAACAAGTTTCTGATATATGTAGGTGGCTCCAAAAGTAATGCCTCCTATTTGTTTCCACAGAAACTAGAATAGATACAAAAAGCACATTGACAGTATTTGATAGAGGAAATTCTGGCTACAAAATGCTATTTTTCAACATAAGAAACACCATTAGAGATGCATTTTCACCATGAACAAGAGTCTGCAAGCTGCACTTGTAAAAATCACCATGGATGTCTAGAATGTAGCTTGTCTTTAACATCTCTGTCAACACTACTGAAATGTACTACCCTCTGCTCACTGTGCTCATGTTCACTATTTGGTCTCCATAAGCATTCAGCAATTGTTGATGAATGTCAGTGGGTGCTGTTTTTTCCCTCGTGGAAGAATTCGATCCCTTTGCTTCATTTTCATTTTCATGTCAGACACCACTCTGTCAGACTGTGCCTCTGCTGCCATTTGTCACGTGGCCACAAAATGTAATGGAATACTGGTGGGAAGGTACAGACTACTGCCATATCACTAACGTCCATCCCTGACATCATGGGCCAACATCAACCTGGTAGGCATTACTTTCAGAGCAGCCCTCATATACAAGCAGCACAGCATCACTAAGCATACCTCAAGCATGTCTGGCTTTTAGTGCCATAGCTTTTGCAGCTCTGAAATGTCAGAGACAATTTTGCTTGAATTTTAATGTTCTTCAGCTATGCAAAATAAAGTCGGTAGCTTCCATTGTCATAAGGGTTAAAAGCTGTACAGATTCCTTCACCATATGTGATTTATCACATACATTTTTAAAAACACATTTCTGCTTTCAAGATATACTTACTGAAAGTTCAGTGCTAGGTCTTACTGAATGTTTGTTTTCCCTATAAAATACACCACGTGGTTAAACTGTGCTTTGGTCTGAAATCTACAGGGGCCTTTGTTTTCTTTCAGTACTGCTGCAAAGAGGACTACTCTGAAAAACATAGCACTTCCCCACATTCACACACACCAGACATACAAATATTTCTGGTTTTTACATTTCTTAGGAAACCTACATTACTTTTGAACTACCCACTCCAATTATGTTTGAAGAGACTTCCCCTATGTTATAATAAGGAAGCTGAAAGGAACCAAGAACAGAATATTCAGTTATTGGTCTAAAAGGATATAGTAAGGATATCCACTGCCACTGCTTATATCTAATTAATAGCATTGATTCTTGTGACAACGTGGCATGTCATTTCCAAAACCAGGAGAAAGATGACCTTCTTACAAGGAGCTTGAACCTCTTCCTCCCAGAGCCAGGACTTTATTGCAAAGCCTTTAAAATGTACATTCTGGTTGATCCTCTGCAAGGTAGGTCAATATTGCTTTTGTACTTACAAATTAATTTAGTTTTCAGGTAAAATGCACAATACCACAATAAAAACCCTTGAAAATCATAATATGGTTCTCAGTGACAAAAACAATATAGGAAGAAAAATTCCATAATACTGTTTTTTTTCTTTGCCTTTTTTTGTACATTTATACCTGGCACCTGGTTACTCTGTTCATGATGCCCCTCTCCCTGGAAGCATTCAAGCCAGGCTGGACAGAGCTGTGAACAACCTGATTTAGTGGGAGATGCCTCTGCAGGGGAGTAGGAACTGGATGATCTTGGTGGTACCTTCCTACCCAAACCATTCTATGATTCTATGGTTCTATGATCTTCACGTTATTCTAAGACAGTTAAGCAAGAATATTACTACATTAAATGGGTAAATAGATACTAAGCCTTTTATTCTAGGGCAAAACTTAGAGGCAGTGCAGTCCAAACTTAATTTCATTGATGAAGTGTAATGCCATCATGACATTACAGGGACAAATTATGTCAAAGTTGTCGGACTAGATCCAGCCTGTAGGACTCCTAGGTCTACTTCTTGTTTACAGGAGATGGTTCAGTGCAACAATCTGTAATTGCCTAATTATTTTTCCTAATATAACTGGAAAGAGACATTGGTTCTCTATGCCTGAAGAGCACATGTCACCCAAATTCTTTATTACAGTCTCTTTTCAGAATCATTTTGTACCCTGATTCTGCTGTTGGCAGCAACCTGAGTCCTAATGCTGTGCTGTGTAAGAACGTATTTGTTTTCCTTGTTTTTTTTGATTTTCTTGGAATTCTTCCTTTCACTTATATTGTAAGAAAAGCAATGCGAACTTCATAGGATCTAAGTGGATGTAGGTGCTTGCCTCCTATTGAATTTCACTAGGATTTCAAAACTTAATCCCCCATCAGTATACTGTATCTATCTCTTTTTTTCTACACTACTAATGTTTTACTTTCTCATCTTACTTCAGATATTTGGTGCTGAAACTCTAAATCTTAGTGACAGTTTCTGAGGAACTAGAGTGTAAGTTAAGCTCATGCCTGACATGCAAGCTGTGAGGCCTTCCAACTTCTGATCATAGGTCAGTGTAAGTAGGACGAGTCCCACAAAGAGAAAAGTTTGTGATACATCCTTCATTTGATGGAAGAGCTGTTAATTGACAAACATAGTTGATACAAATGGTTAGGTAGTTGGGTAACCATCAGGATGCAATACTACCTTTAATTTCCTAAAGAAATTCAAAAGCTATATTTCAAGTCCAGTTCTGATTGGCACTCTCTTGAGCTCCGAGATAATTTCTCTCTGCTGGCTGTCTGTAGGGTAGCTTTCAAAATCTCAGATATTACACTGTCAAAAAGAGATCAAGTCACAGTGCCTTTAGCACAAGACCTGAGCTATTTTTCCTGGTGGCTCTATGTTCCAGCTGTTATCACATTCAAGAATTCTTCAATTGCCTCGAATTCTGCATTTATTTTACTTTTCCAGACTTCTGCCAATGAAAATACTTCAGCGCTGCTTGAAGAGAAAATAATCTTGTCGGTTTTATTGAGCCATACCTGAGATTATGAAGGTCATGCTAACTACAAGTCTGCTCCAATTGCTACAGGGTTGACTGAGGTGGGCTTTTTATTTTATTTTTGGTTTTCCCCTTGCTACCACCACAAAGTAATAGGGATTTTCCCCTTTCATTAATCTTGCCTTTTGTTGTTTTTAATCGACCACCCATCAGTGCCGAATTGCCTTGTAACTGTCTGCTGAGCTTTCATTTGACAGAGATAGCTGCTATTGTTAACAGGAGCCTTCACTTCAGCCCATTTAACTTTCCTCAGTTTGACAGCTTCACAATAGCCACCTTCCATCTAAAGAAAACTGTGATTTAGTAGAAAGGGAATGTGGGACAACAGCCTGATCTGTCACTCAGTCTCCAGTGAGTTCTCCTGGCATCAAGTTCCCCCACAAAGCCAGAGGATGAAACACTACATGAAAATAAGGCAGGCATGTGATGCACTCCATTATACATACTGATAAAATCTAAACAGCAATCATGCTTAAAAAGACAGCCTTTCCCAGTCAGTAATACCTTGTGCTGAACAGCTAAATAAATATTTTAATTGATTTTAGATGTCCATTTTTACTTATATTCTGGTGTGATGTTTGACATTTTTCTCTGTTTAATATACCTAGTAATTGTTCTCAAATTGCCTTACAACAATTCATAGTGGAAATAATATGTCACAAGTAAATGAAAGCTTCAATTGGACAGATCTCCGGTCCTATTCCGTACAAGTCTACATGAAAAGATGGAGATGATTTAAGAGCCTGGATGTGTTCTCTTGCTGACAGTTAAAACCATCAAATTACAGCTGCCTAAGTTTAGAACAGTTCTCAGCTCATCCCCACACTCAGTTCTCAAAACACAGGCGGTTTGAAATATAGCTGTATCTGACTCTTCTCTGCTGTGCATTTATGCCTAGTGTCCTTGTGCATTTATGCTAACATTTGGTTTTATAATTTGGCACGAATGACAAGATGTAGACATCCCACTATTAGATTTGTAGGCACCATTTTTTTTTTCCTAGCCATATTTAAATAACTGTATTATTTTCTTGTCCAGAATCCTGGATCCCAGTTTGATGAACGCTTTCTTGTTAAAAAATGTGTCTGGAAAATGGAATTTGATTACCACAAAGCATAATTTATTTCAGTCTATCTATATTCCTCTCCTTAGAGCTCTCATTAACTTCAAAAGAAGAGGAATGAGGAAACGAGTGCAGCTGCACACTGCCAAAGGAACCCAGCTAAACTGACTGCCACGTTCATCTGAGTTTGAAAACCATTTTCTAATATTTAAAACAAAGAAACTACCCTGCTAATGGTGGCAGATCGCCAAAAAACATGCACATTTTTGTTTTGCAGCTGCCATTCGAAACTTAGGTTAGGGGATTACAACCACAGCAAAGGAAGGTGTGTTCAGAACTGGAGACAGAAAATTGGACAACAGATAAATTCCAGGAAGAAGCTAGACAACATTTACTAGAGAAGCATCTGCCCAGTTTAGATGTGAGAGGGCACCCATGAGGCTATAACTAGGAAGAACACCAGGCCTCTCCACTGTTTCTAATTAGGGAGGACATTCTTCATTTTATAGCTCCTGTGGTCTAATTTGTAGAGAGCCATATCCCCTAAAGCTTTCAGTAAACCAAATTAAAACTCATTCCACCAAGGAGTTTTAGCAATATATGGTCTCTGAAGACAATGCATACTCATGGTCACGGAGCTGCTTCAGGCGATCGGATAGGGACATATTCTTTCTTTCTTTCTGGGGGCCTGTGTGGGTGAGGGAAGGCTATTCTTTCTCTTTTCTGTTAGGAAACAGTACATTTCTTCTAGGAAAATATATTTGTAAGAGCAGTAGATCTGGTTCTGCTTAAACAGTCATTCATTCATATGAAGGCACAGTACATACAGTCCCTTAACTAGTTTTTCTGGTATCCTGTGACTTCTAATTGGAACATATTTTTCCCTGCTTTTTATGTAAGACACCTCAAAGTTTCAGGCAGCTGAGTGAACATCGCTAGCAATTTTTTTTCTCTGAGTGAACAAAAGTTCCAGTTTTCTGGGAGACTTTAGACTTCACAAATGCTTTTGAAATTTCCAGTCCTTTCTTAATTAAAAAAATATTCCTATCGTTCAGCGTTTACACAAACATCCTGCACTCTACTCTGCTGGTTTTTAACCCTGGCCTGAATAAGGAGAGTAAATTCAATCTGTTATCCTGTTCAACCCTCAGCCTCCATGTTGTGTTCAACAGGAGCATCAATTAAAATTACAGTTTCTGGATTTGGAAATATGTCCATCAGACTAGAACTGAGACCTTCACTGAATTTCACACGAGGCACTGAATGGCTCTGAGAATGTAATGGTCTCTGCTTGCTACAAATCTGCTTTGAATTTCAACAAGTAACCCAAGGGTGAGAGGGTCCGGCTTAATGTCAGTGCAGCCTGCACCAGCTGAGCAAAGTTACAAGAATTTAGCTTCATCTCTCAACTGGTTGCACACACACACATATCATTTCTTGAAAAAGTTTCCCTCTTCCATTTCTGTGGGATCTGATGTAAACCCACAAATTCTGCATCTGCTTGAATCAACCCATGCTTCAAACACTCAGTTAGGTGCTTATTTCCTTTCCCATGCAAAGGTGCTGAGATGCACTTCGTCAAGAGGTAAGGAAGTTTATCACAGTTGGTATAATTACAGAATTACAAGTGAAAAACAAGGGCTGAGGGATCTAATGAATAAGTGGTAGACTGCAGGCTAATATCAGACAAAATAACTACAGTCAAAATATTCTCCCAGCAAGAGGTGATACATTCCCTGCCTGGAGAAATCATGCCATGCACTCTGAATACAGGTAGCTGATAGTTTTGCATACATGGTGTGAGGTTATTTCACTAAACATTCCAGACTCATTTTGACAATGGGAGGCTAAAGTGTTTCATATTGCTTCACCACAACTGTTCGATGTTAGAATTGTCCAGTGTGGAAAACTGATGTGCGGCCTGCAAGGTACATTAGCACGGGGAAGCTGACAGAATGGGGATGCCCCCTGGCACCCACCCTCAGGGCCTGGGAGGTGCTGGGACCTTTACATTGCCTCCCAGATCTCTGCTCTGTATTCATCTTTTCTCTTTCGTTATGCCTTTATCAACTTGTTTCAAAACCTCTCAAATACACTTTTGTCTAAAGGCCTATCCACGCCTCCTGTGAGTTATTTTCATTGTTAGTGCACTAATACAGTTATCTCAAAGGAAACTGGTGTGAGCGAGAACTATTGTGTAATTCTGCATCATGCATCTTCTCAAACTAGTTAAATCTCGGCAAGAAGTTAAAAGAAAATAAGATCTATTTAAAACCAGATTAAGCTTTAGCTGCTAAAGAATAATAAATTGCTCTACTTTAACTGACTGAACTGTGCACACTTAGAATACAAGGGCATATTTCATTTGGGTTTATGCAATTGTTCAGTTTACTTTTCTACCATTTCACCAGTCATCAGATGAGAGAACTTGTCAGGCAAAATTACAGTTAATGATATTTAATGGTGGCTAAGCCCAATAGGCTTGTTTATTTCTTTTCTTTTTTGTTGCTTTACTCTTGCTCAAATAATGAAAATATTACATGAATAACTTCTATATTATTTGCAGGAAAAGCTTCTATTACCAATGCTAGGTAACATAAAGCTTTATCTGATTTATACAGCAATCTATATAAATCTGCTTTTATGTTTTATTTGATTTCAGCCATTAAGCTGCGCTAGGAAGTAACTCTAAAATATATATCATAGCGGCAATTCACTGTTCTATACCAAATTAATCTACATAAATCTATACCTGTATGCAGGGAACCAGCATGGCAACACCACCTGTACAAAATAGGAACGGCTTCCAGTAATTTTACTTGTAGGCTTTCTAGGAAATTCAAGCTTTTTCTAAGCCACTGAACAGAATACAAATGTCCTCCAATGAAAATTTCCTCTGTCTAAATGAACTGTATCATCATTACCATAGCTCTTAGATTTTAAACTTCAGAATATACAACTGAATATTAGGAGAGGTATTTCCTTTTTATGACAGATCTGAAGTCAGAGGGCTGGAGCATGAACGGGCTGTTTGGAACAGAATATCCTATACAAACCCGTGCTCCTTATGGATTTAGAGTTCCTAGCGCAGCTGAAGGCAGTGTGCTTTGTACAGCTGAATGAGGCCAGCTGGCAAAGTAGGAGCGTATCAGTATTCTGACTGCTTTTCTTTTGTTTGAATATTACCTCAGTGGCCATACACTAAACGATGTGAATTTGATGGGTTTGACTATGACCTCAGCTAAACTGAACAATATGAAGCCGGCACATCTGTAATCTCAGGCTTGCTATTTTTCAATTTGTTTTTCACCTGATTTGTATTAAGATGTGGTTCAAATTTTAAAATAAAAATGAAAAGGGCCCTTCTGAATTCCAAATCAATCAGCAAATGCTGGCATGCCAGAAGGCAGGCTTCATCTGGCTCTTCACACCACATTTGGTGGATCCCTGACTTATGAGAGCTTGATTTCTAAATGTTTATGCAGAAAGAAATGCTTTGCACATCCGCTCCTTCTCAGATAGCCTACAGGGATTTCTGGCAATACTTACATTTTTTCCCCTGCCTTCCAGGTTTTCTCCCTGTGGACGCATAAAGACATAGTGACAGCAGGAGTAGGCTTGACTTGCAGTGAGCAGCATCAGTACATATTATTATTGATATTCACTCCATGAGATAAGCTCCACATCTGTCTTTACTTTTACCAAGTTCCATAAGGATAAACATGAACATGAATGCAGGCTGACCACGGACTGGTGCTCTTTTATAGCCCCATCCCATTGCAGGGCTTCTGTCACTTTTGTCTGAGCATCGGGTCATGAGAGTTCAGAGCACAGTCAATTAATCAAATGGTTTCTGTGAACTTAAATGCAGTTCAGTAACTGTGTTCTATTCAACATAACCAAGGAAATAAAGGAGAAGGTTAATGTGGAGATAGCTAGTTTACGCATGGAGCTGTAAGCAGCAGCCCTTGATTAGCCATCAGCAGGCTGGTGCAGTAATTTTAAGTGAGACAAAGGAACAAGTGGAGGACATTTATGGCCTGATCCCGCTCTCAATAAAGTCAGGTTGAATTCTACCATTGACTTATGCCTACCAGCTCAAGATCTACAATCTAGACAATTGAATTAACACAGTGGCAAAGAAAAAATAATCAGAAGAAAGCTATATAAAAATTCTCTCTTATGACATACTGTGTTTATATTACGAAGGATATTAAATACGAGTCTATGAGGTGAAATAATTGCTTTCAAGAGAAGGAGCTCTGAATCTGGGACACGGCAGCCAGTACACTGAAGTGATAGTGAGAAAAATTTTACACCAATGTAACTGACTTTATATCTGCTCTATCAGTGGCAGAAGTTGGCACTGTAATGCTGCTGCTTTCAGCTGCTGAAAGTGGAAGGGGCTCAAACTGCTCCATCTCTGGTGCCCAAAATCATCCTATCCAATGGAGAGGGAAGCAGTGAGCTCTCTCTGACAGACACTCTGTTAGAAGGACCATTCTCTGTTTTGCCTTTCATATAGTAGGATTCAGATTCACACTGCCCATGTCTGGTAATAGTGGGCTGAAATAAGCCCTCTGACCAGGATGAGAATGCTCCTTTTTGATGGGATTAAAAACAATATAAATGTGTTTCTAACCACTGAAGACAGCAAGCTTCAGAGGGCTTAAATGGGAAAGGCTAGTTTATATTGAGCCAATTCTGAGTATTGCTGCACATGTCAAATAACACTCTACTTGACAAATGGTCCCATAGAAATCTATGGGGCTCTTTGGGGAGTAAGGTGGTATTGGTATGAGTAAGGAGATTAGAATCTGCTGCTTTTTTTATTTTCAGAGAGATTTAAAAAATGTGCTGTAATTTTCCCTTCCTTCTAGTATCGCGGGTGTTCACTTGGCCTGGCTTTAGAGGGAGAATGATGTGAAAACTGCACCAGTCAAAGAAATAAAATAATAATAATAAAAAAAAATCATAAACCTTCTAATATATGACTAACATATTTTTTCCCTCCTGTAAAATATGTGGCGTAAACAAATTCCATAATGATGCTATGTGTCATAAAAGTTTTATTGGCACTTGTTTGGGATTACCCGCATAACTCACTTGTGAGTTCACTACTCATGGGTAATGCACTCATCTAAAATGCATGCTAATAAACAGCTTATGTGAAAAGCCCTATTAGAGTCTGCCAGGGATTAAACTAACAGGTTTTTTATAGAAGCCTCTTATGTTAGGGAGTTTCACAGAAATTACAAACGATCTTAGTCTGTAATAGGTCATGTTTTCATCAGGCTTATCCCAAGCATCCTTTATTAAATTCTCCAAGTTCCGAAGCAATGACATGGATATCCATCCTGTGGCTTCACGTTTCTTCCCTACCTCTAACCACACCTTTGTGTCATCTAACACACATGCCATTGCACCCAGAGAGAACAAGGTTCTTTGTCTCTTGTGTTTAGTGACCACAAAGATATAGCACAAAAGAGTTCTTGCTGTTGCAACTGTATCATCTAAATTACAAAGAAACCACAGTTAGTATTTACAGACTGAGAACCCTGGCATAGTTTCCAAAAGGTCACACAGGAAGTTGGAATTCAAATTCTCCCAAGCACTGCGTCAGTGTCTTAACAATAGATTTCTCTCTCTCTCTCACCCTATTCTGTTCTGATTCATCTACTGCACATCATGCTCATCTCCGTACATTTAAACGTCTCTCTATAGTACCACAAGCATCATGATCAGGACCTATCATTATTTAAAGCATTGGACACACAAGCTGCACACCTGGTCAAATATATCTGTGAGAAGTGTGAGTAAGGTTGTCAGGTCAGGCACTCAGTGGGTGAGTAAGTGAGAGCTATGTTTTGCACAAATTGCTGTTACCAACCAACCTTGTAATTCAAATCTCAGTCTCCATTCCTTAGCCCCACACAGAGGCTTGCAATAGAAACAGGAACAGAGCTGATGCTGAAAGGCAGAGTGAAGCTGTTATTATTCAGTTTTCTTCTCTAACTTCCTCTACTTTATTTTCTCTATATATTCTGACTCACAATTATGCATCTGAGAATGTATCACACAGGCAACAGTCACACATTCTGCATTCCTGTGTTCAAGCTGGCATAAGGCTACCATGCAAGGAAACTTCCCTGGACACATCCATGTCTCTTGCTTGGAACTAATTAGGAAAAAGATGTGTCATTAACCAGTGATTTCTTGAGGCTTACGACATTTAAAGTCAATGATGCAACTGTGGGATTGTAACATAAAGCAATGGGAAGATGTGGTTTTCCCTGTTTTCTTTCTAGGAAAACAGTTTGAGTGAAGTAGTCACCCAAAAGATAATTCCAGGCTAATACCTTGTATGGAAAATTTCCAGTTTAAGTTAAATTTTGTGAACATAAATGGACATCATTACAAGGCCTTTTACCAGGATATAAATATGATGTAGACAAATAGACATACGTATGCAAGATGTCCATGAATGGAAAGAAAAAAAGTCAGTGTTCTGAAATACATTTCTACACTTTTCATTGGCATCTGTCTAGGGAGAAAAGTTTTTGCTTTAATGAAGTTTCTTTCCAACCATAGCAAACATGCCCAATTATTTACTTTATCTTTTATTTTCCCACCTTTAGTCTTTCTATTGTGAGGGGAAAAAATGAAAAAGAGGCAGGAAGACTCCCAGAGTGCCCAACCTTTCTTCTCAAAGCAAATATTTCCCTTCAGTTCGCAATCTTGGAAAATTTATGAAAGGTTCTCTAAAATCCAAAGAATTTATCTGCTCTTAACAACTTCAGTGGTGTCTGATAATAAAAACACTTAAGCTCAAACTGTACTTAATTTATACAATAAGGAAATATAAACAGTCAACACCAGAATTCTGTGAAGGAATTAAATATTATGTTTTTCTTTACGAATTTAAGTATGGTTTTTACCCCTCTATTGTGCAAGCTCAGCAAGTGGGGGGAAATGGGATCAGCTCAGTCATCCATCAAGAAACTCAAAGTTATGGCAGATGTTGGGAAAAGAGATGCAAATCTGCACAGGGAAAGTCAGATAGGTAGAAAGTTAACTGATTTTCAGAACATTCTCAGTCATCAGTAGAGGAATAAACAAGCCATCTGTTTTCATTGAACTCATTGGCAAAGCTATCGCATTGCTGAAAAGAAGTTTTGTTTTTTTTTTTTATTTGCATGAGCAAGTACATTGCTGAGATGGGTTAGAGCAGAAGGAAAGTGCCTGAATCAACAGAACAGATCAGATGCCCTGGATAAACGCTAGCTGGAAAGATATAGGAAGGACAAACACACATATTCTGCTTAGAATATATTAAAAAAGAAATGTCAGAGGACCAGCCAGCCTGGGTAGGGGAATGGAAAGAAGGAAAGTAATAAAGCAATAATCTCAAATGCAGCTCTGGAATTACCCAAAGTCTGCAGTGCTCTGTAAGGATTTTAAAAAATTTGTTAGGAATTAGGTGAGCAGGGTCAATAAACTTAAACTCTGTCAATAATCACTCCATAATACGTACAACAATCTTCCACCATAGTGCCTGAGGGCTACCTCTGAACTTAGAATGGAACTTTTTAAATTTAAAAAGGCCCATTTATTGCAGCAAATCATTTGAGAAAATCTTATGGAAGAAAGCCTAAAAATAGAGCTGTTTTTTAACACTCAGGTCTGACCCCCTCCTGAAGAGCACCTACAAACCAAACTTTGCTGAGAGGAATATTTATTGACAAGTTTTGAAGTCATGATCCTGGCCATAACAGTACCTCACATGATTGCACAGGGATTTGGAAGGCTGGAAAAGGCCACACAAGCAGCGACCAGGTTATCAAAACACAGAGCCCAACTCTGCACTCGTGTGCAGATCAAGGCTTGGTCTCCACACCTCTGAAGAATTAAGGCCATGTCTCACAGAGTCAGAATTAAGAATTAAGGCCACTGTATCACAGACCGTGTAAAGTGATCTGCAGCTCATGATGACCTGCCAGTGCAGGAGCTGGCACAGCTCTGGACTCTTTGGCAATGAAGAGCATTATGCCTTTGTGGCAATTCCCACAGGGCTCACATCTGATGCTGTCATGGTCTGTGTGGAAGCAGAAGCTCTTTCAGCACTGGCCCTGGGATCTCTAATGCTGGGTGACAGTACAGTTGTCCTCACAACTCCCGTCCTTGCAGGGACTTGTGAATGTCACCCTGGCTGCAACAGATCATGGTGCAGGCATTAGGAATATCTTAATGTGTGGCCTTTGGGAGAATGGCTACAAAAACACCTTTAAGGTCCTTTCCAACCCAAGCCATTCTATGGTTCTATGAAAACCCCACCAGGTCCTCTACACATGAATGCATGTGAGTGTTGATATACATTCATGCCATCTGGATTGAAAAGAATGCCCTTGGGAACTGCTTGAGTGCCCTGAAGGCTGTCCTGAGAAGTCACAACAAATCCCAGCACATACAGAAAATGAAAAAATGGAGCATATGTTTCTGTATGGGGAAATGTGACAGATTTGTGACAAACCCACCTGAACGTTGCTCACAACTCTGTGAGACTTAGGTGTTCACTAGTGCTGAACAATTAGCAAACAGAAAATCTGACGTGTTTGACTCTGCATCCTTTCTTCATGCTGTTAAGTTACTCTTTCCAAAACACAATGAAAACAACTGCAGTTTGAGGGATAGTAAGACTAGCCACACTTCTTTTCTGAGTATAAGCTTTGGCACTGTAAAAGATTAACATTAACAAGGGGAAAAATCTGTCATGGATAAACAGTAAAAACAAACACTAACAACCACTTAAATTTGTTAATCTGAGAAATTCTTTCCTCTGATTCTCTTTCACAAACAAAATATTTTTTACATCAGGCTCTATTCATTATGTTCATCCTTGGTGTAGTTACAAGGCAAAAAAAATGTGGATTATTGATGAAATAGATCATAATGGTTCTTTCCAAGCCATTATCATCTATCATTTAAATGTGTATTCGATGAGCTTTAATCTGCAAATTTGTCACGATTGGGAGCCATTACGATTTAATAGATTCATTATGTTTGCTTTATTCTTTCTTTAATATGATGCATAGTGCATGTTCTGCAGACAACACGTGAAGAAACGGTACTTATCATGGTGTTTTTAAAAAGTTACTACATGTGAACAGCTGCTTATTAAAGCATTTAGTCTCTAAAAAACAAGAGTGCTGGAGTGCCCTGTTATTGCACTAATAAAAAACTCCTGGAAAATCTTCACAACCAAGTGTGCTCATTCTTCTGTACAGTCTCAATCTCCAATTACTTCTAACAGCACCAAGACCAGTCACAGCTGAGGCTTCATCCACATATATTACCACCAGTGCCCTTGATAGCTACTTTATCTACAGGTTGAGGAAAAGCAAACAAAATCAATGATTGGTTTCTTACTGATATTAATCCATCTGAATTGTGTACCAGGTAGTCCAAGATCTAACCTACATCAATCCTTGTGTAATTTGTTTTTAATCCACATGTGCTCATTAATAACAATAATATGCAACACCAGCTAAAGAGATTAGCATTGACAATTCTGTGTTTTGCAGAAGAAATATAATATTGGATGCCTAGCTCAGTATTTGCATGTCTGCACAGCTTAAAAAAAAACAACACCAAAAATGAAGGCAATTGGCAATATATCTTTTACTGATTTTTAGCTATGGCAGACTAATTCCATATTCAGTTTGTACAGAATTCACTTAGCATCTTACTCAAATTTTTTAATTTCCTGAATAAAATCCTTTTGAAAGGGAGCTGCATAGTATCTGAGCAAACTACTCTTGTAGTCACCAGCAACACTGCTGTTCTCACTGAAAAAGACATGTTAAGTAATGTGAAAAAGCACATCAGCCCAGAATCACGCACAGAATCACAGAATCACAGAATTGTAGGGGTTGGAAGGGACCTCTAGAGATCATTGAGTCCAACCTCCCTGCCAAAGCAGGCTCCCTACACCATGTCACACTCTGCCTGAGATCTCCTTTTTCTTCTGAACATTGATTGTGGTATGATGGGAAGGATTCTCAGCCAGGCATTAGGTAAGATGTCAACATGAGATCTGAACAATCCATGGGATGGGTCATCTCACAAACTCCCCATCTACAGCAGGCTGCTCTGACATGATTTGAGGTGGGGACATAAAGGCAAGTGATGTGCACAGTTGATAGACAGCTCTGCCAGGATTATTTGGAATCTGCCTTTCCAAATGGCCATAAAAGCTAAGTACTTGTGCAGCTAGGTAAGCAGCCTGCAGTCCTGTTGTTGTGGGGCTGCCCTGCAGTGGATGAAAGCTCACAAAGTCTCCATGGGGGCTTGGGAGTCAGGATGAGCACACCCTGGGAGGTGGGCTCCAATTGCCCCTCAGACCATGCTCCAAGGCTGCGGAAAGCAAAGACAACTGAAGGCTTTTCTCATTACTCGTGGCAATATTATAATTCCACAAAAAGATAGCAGATAGCTGTGGCAGGACTGCATGACACCACAGCCACCCTGCCCATGTGAGGTGCATGTGGGCACTCTTCATGCCACCCTTAAACAGTGTTCATGTACTAATGAATTACTCATGGCTTTTGCAAGAAGGACTGACTCTTTCCTTGAATATAAATATTTCCAAGTGTAAAAAGATATGCATATAAAATAAAAAGGAAATATCCATTGGGCTTCAAATAAAATAATCTCACAAAAGGAGGTAAGTATTTTTTAACTGCATGTATCTACTTTATGGCACTGGTGTCTTAACTTAGTGCTTATGAGTTAAGGAAACAGCTCCTTTGTGGATTACTTTTCATAGTTTGCTCAGTAATGTGTTTACAAAGCCACTGTTACAACTAGATGCTTATATATTTTGATATACAGCATGTACTACAACAGTACATCTTCAGAGATTTCATACTTATTTTAAAAACCTATTTAAATGTCTTTTTACCTTTCCTCCTGGCAAAACACAAGTTTATTGCCAGATACTCCAGGGCTCCATATTGCAGTCTGACAGTAATTAAAGGCAGTATTAGCGGTGCTTTTATAGGAAATGGTAACCGTGGAAGTTGTATGCTGGGATGGGCAGAATACATCTCTGACTGTAACTCTTCTGATATAACTAACTTGCTCCAGGAACTAATTTGACACTTGAAATTTCAAATGAGTAGCCTCTATTTTTAACTGTCTGACATTACTGAAGCACATAACTCTGAGAAATGTTAAGTGGATTTTATTTCCCTTTGTTAGAAAATGGCTCATCTACTCATCTGCTTTCGTCTGTGTATTATGTCAACAGTCCATTCCAGAAATCAGTTGTGCTTTTTTTTTAAGACAAGTTTATAATGCATTATTTCAACGCAACCTGCACTTAACTAATAGTTACCTGCTCTCAAGAATGGACAGTATTAGTAATAACCATTATCTCTAAACCACCAGCAGCGAATGATACAAAATACATTATCCAAAACTTTGTGAATGTAATCACCTATAATCATACAATTCCTCAACAGGTAACCAAATACATTAGCAGTATGGTTCAAAGAAAACTAAAGGAAGCATTTTTCTAAGCACATCCTCAATTTGGAATCAGACTCCAAACATGGTCTTAGGATTTTGCAGTGACTGTGAACATCAAGCTCTGACAAAACTAATTCTTCAAAAAATTTAATGCCATTTACCTACATCTATTAAATTTTCATCTAGTTATACACAATACCTACAAACCAATTTGATCCTGCTGCCATATAACTATGGCTATCCAGCAATACAGAGCATGTAATCCAGTTCAGTGCTATCTGTTTATCCATTATGAAGTCTCCTTTAGCCACAATGTTAAACCTATCCATCTTAATGATTTTAAATTATTATCATTACTATATATATATATATATATATATATACACATAAATAAACAAGGTAGCAATCCCCACAGGGACTTTAGGAAAAGAAGCTGGCAGGAGTCCCCTTAGTAATGAGGTGTTCATTGTGGTCCATCCTCACTAAGAGAAGGGGCCCTCAGAGAATCCTCAGGACCCTCACGCATTTTCAGAAAGCCACAGTTAACACAGAAAGGTGCTACAATTTGATCTTTATGGCTACTGGATTTTGGGATAAGAGGGTGTCCTGGATCAAATGGAAAGGAGCAGGAAATCCATCACATGACCCCCAGCACCTGCTTCCTTCTTGTTTTGCTCTTTATGGGAAGAAAAATTACCTCCTTCAGCAGTGAAGGACTCACCTTATCATCTCTATCTGACTGCTGCATTGATTAGATTGGAAAATGAGTAATTTTTATTACACTTGATCCGAAATATCACTATCTAGCTTATGTTTATTCCTATCCACTTACAGGGTAGACAATTGCATGGATCAGGGGCGTCAGATGCAACCCTATGACATTTATTTTGCTCCCTTATGTCTGGTTAAAGGAAACAAGCAGAAAGTTAACCTGTGATTTAACAGTGGCCACTCTCTAGCTCCTGCTAGTGGCCTGGTCTGGGTGGTTTAGACCTCTATGAGCATGTGCTTAAGTCCATTCTTGCAAAGCAGGCAGCCACCTCTAATATCAGATCCCAGCTGTGCTGGATGCTTCAGGATGTGTTTTACTTCACACTGCAGCAGATTTTTGCCTAAAACAATCAAGTTATTATTTTCCATTCTCTCTACCTTGTATTATTATTCTTTTTAAGTACAGGGAAAGGCAGATTATTTCAATTAAAAGCCTGTCACTGACAGCTGTAAGCAACCTCTCTTCAGTTCAGTGCTGCAGATGCAGTTTTAAGTTTCTCCCTGCTTCTGTCAGGATCTAATTTTCAAGGCCTGTTGCCATGGCAGCAAGTTGGAATTTTAATCCAGTACTAAAGGTCAAGACAGGTCACCAGTTTCAGTTCCTCTTCAATCTCCCCATAAAGTACCACAAAAAGAAGCTGAGATAAAGGTCTGACCTAACCAAAAATTCCAGTCTAGCACACAGCCAGACTTGAAACTATATGATTTGTATAGGCTTTCCAATTTGTCTGCAACTATTAGAATTCATGCTAAATCAAAAATGGGCAGCTCTGATTTACATTCCTCTCTCTCTGTAGAAAAGAAATACAGGTCCTCAAAATGCAGTAGAATGGATGCGGTAACAAAAAAGCAAATACTCAAAAGGAGTATATAGCAGGTAAGCAGTTGTGAAAGCAATCCCCTCATTACTGGAGATATTTACTACTTTTGCAGACTGAGCTGAGCCTGACAGCTATACTGAAGTCTTCCCTGTTGATACAAGGTAGATGAATGAGTCAACATCTTTCTTTCAAAACCTGGGAAGATCTTTTTTGAAGTATTTTGACTGAACAAGACTTTTCAATAAGAGACGATTTCCTGAAAGCTAAACTACCCGCAGATAGATAAAAAATCCCTCATGAGAATTAGGAAATGACTTTCTATTTGCCTAATTTCTGCACTCCCCTCGACCCTGTGCTTTTTGTAACGTGGATTTTAATTAAACAATTGGTTTGCATACATTGGGGTAGTGCTACAGGTACCTCCCCCCTCCTTTAGGGCTACATCCAATATTAAGAAAGCTATGGTTTCAGCATTAGCAAATTCTCAATGTGCACTTTCGCAAGACGCACAGGCACAAGTAAGGCAAGCTGCTCTTCCTCCTGGAACTCAGAACAGTAGCACAGCAGTAGAGAAAACTTACTTTCCTGTATTTTCTGCCATTTGGGAGGACCCATATGTAAAGTAAAGACATTCTGAATCTGTAATTCCAAGGGCCATCCAAGATAGAGAATAATGCAGTGAGCATGGTCTAGCCACGTGGGGTGCTGTGAGAACTTCACTTCATAAAAAATAAGCCCTCTGGCCAGAAAACTGATAGGGTTTGGAGCCCTGCTGAGCCCTTAGCCCAAAGGATAATGGTGGCAATATAAGTTCATCTGGATGGAGAGTATAAAGCTGAGAAAAATGTAGAGGATTATTGGGGTTGTCAGAGGGATTCAGAGGAAAGATGCAAAGGATTAAGTTGTGATACTACAAGTGCCTGTTATCCTTACCTAGGATACTTAGGACACAGACCACGAGTTTCAAGCCCATTCTGGTTTTATGAATGCCAAGCTTCCTTGCAAAATCCATTCTTCTTTCAAGCTTTCCAATTACAACTATTTTGCTGTATGGTACAGACAAATCTTGGAAACAATATTCTCAGCTTACCTCAGGCTACCCATGACTAAATAACTAGTAAGATATGAAAGTAAGGATGAAAGTGACTAGAGGAGGGAGCATCAGCAGGAAACAGCATGTGAACTAAAGGACTGGGTTCTGAAGCTGAAGTTTACTAACAGGTCAGAGTTAAGAGGGAGTAGGGTGAGGACCAAATTATGGTTAAAACAGAGAAAGGAAGAAGTTAGTTTATATGGATTTCATCAGTAAGTGTGAAGGTGCTGGCTGTAGTGGCCTTTTCTGTTCTATTCTTATTTACACTTTCAGATTTACCAAGTACATTTGCTTTTGAAAATTAATGTTTGAAGTTGCACTGAAGTTTGGAAGTGATTTCTTTTCACAAAAATGTAAATTGAGAGATTGGTTTCAGACTTAAGCCATGATAGCACAACATATGCTGTTGCTTGTGGAAAAGCTCTTTAAATACAGGGAAACCTGTGGCAGATTTACTCTCAGTGTTTTCCAAAATGGTAACCAATACATAGCAGACAGGGAAATACATCCTGAACCCAAACATGATAACATGTATAATTTACCTGTCTATTAATACTGACATTTTGGTGGTCACACTTCAGTGATAGCATATATTTAACTGTGCTGCATTGTACTTGAGAACAAAGTACTTCAGTGTTCAGGGTAAAAAAATGTTCATTTTGTGAGAGTTTATGTAGTATCAGATGAAATCCAAATGCTTTAATGCTTATTTGAGTTGCGGTCATCAAAGCTGGTAAGACTGCAGTTGCTTAGGTTGTTTCAGGCACTCTTGGAAAGACAATAATTATTCCTGTGATAGTTAACAAAAATATATTCAACACTGATCAGCAAAATATGAGAGAATTAACTTAGTTCTGTTCATGCAGTCTTTTAAACTGATTTATAAACATGTCAGGAGAAAGAGATCATGGAAAAGAATGCACTAGGAAATAACTTTATTTTGACAGGAAGGTTAAACTGTGTGCAAGCCAGCTGAATAATGAAAACAAATTAGAAGCCTAATTTAGAAATTATTTTGAATAATAGGCTTATTTTAATGGATACAGGGCTTTTAATTGGCTCTGAATTTTAAAATACTTAACAGCTAAAATGTTTTGTGAAATTTGCTTCTATAAGCAACTGGCCATAGTAAATGTCTGCACGTTTCAGTCTCAATTACTCAGTACTGTGCTCAATAGGAGAAGCCTGCGGCAATGAGGAATAAAAAGATATAATCATGACTGATTATCATTGTTTCAAATCCCAGGTGGTAACTCCTCAGAACTTATCAGAGCAAGAGGATGCAGAGGAAACCTCTAACTAATAAAATAAAACAAAATATGAAAGATGAATGATATCTTACCAGACAGACCTACTTTCATTGTCTATTTGTCCCTTTAATATGGTGCAATGCAGCTCTCTAAAGACTAATGGAGTTCCAATTAAATGCCAGTGTTGTTTCACTTATCATAATTTGTACATGGCAGTGTAAGTCCCTCGTATTCATAACTTTCCCGGTTTACCCAGAGGGAATATCCTTGGAACTTCCACTTCTAACAAACAGGCTGTTCTTAGTCTAGTGATTAAAGCTTGCCACACTTGCTAAGTGAAAATGAATGTACACTATAAAAGAAAGCAGGCTATCACCACTGGTGGGATCAATTGATGCTCTTGTGTTTTAATATCATTGATTAAAACCTATATAATTAGAAATACCAACATTTCATCTTCATGAGAGTATTACATCTGGATTGGTTTGTGACTGGAACACAGATATAAAATTAGATATATGTACGTATTCTTCCTAATTCAGATGGAGATGAATATTGCTTGGTTAACATGATTGCACTGGAAATCATGCATCAACACTGAATGCATCTCAGGTTTTTAAAATTGAATCCTTTCAAGATTAAGAATTCATCAGTGCTTCTTGATTTGAACATTTCAAATAACAACATTACTTGTTGTAGCATTATCCAATATACAGTCCTTGGTGTAAAATCCTCTTGATGTCTGATTACTCTTCATAAGGACTTCATGCTGATTCATTTCAAACTGTGAATTACCTTTAATTCATAGCATGAACATGCTGCCAAATCTTGGTTTGCACGCTCCCATGTGGCTGCCCCTGACAGAGTGGAGAACTTCCAAAAAGCTATTAGATACTTAGGAAAAGTAGTTAGATGTCAGGAAGCACATCTCCATTTTCAAACCCTTTTCCATGAAGTACTGCGATAATCTATAGGATTATAAAAGCACTGGTATTTACTGAAATGTTTTTAGAGCTGTGAAGTGAAACCTTGGCACAGTTGAATCCGGTGGTGCGCACCTTTTGAGAAGTTCTTGAAATCTCACACAAAAGGTTTTAGCTCCTTGTTTTGTTTTTTTGAACCCTCTGCATTTAGCTGCCCTCTAGCCCCCCCAAAGGTTATGTATCATGAAGTACAATGGAGCACAAAAACACTATAAAGATGTTTTTGTTTCATCCTTAAGAATTGCTGCTCTACGTTTTTAATGGCTTCCGGCAGTTCACCCAGCCCTTCAGAAGAACCTTTTAATACTATATTAACACAGTAAGTATAGGAAGTCATTTTACGAAAAGGGAAGAATACCATTATGATCATACTATTCTTTTCAGCTGGGCTTTTGTGGAAACTAACCAAGACTACTCTGCAGTATGATTTCGAAACACAGGATGTGCTTGATTAAATAGGTTCTGGGTACTTTCCAACTGGACATAAGCCAAGTTCTAACAACCAAACAGAACAAAAGAACTGGATGTTTGAGGACGACATACTTCCAGTGGTAATTATATAACAGAAACTTAAGTCGCAAGCTGAGTATATACCCTTGAACGCATGGAAGCTGACAGAAAATCCCTCTCGGTGCAATTGGTTGCACCTTTTCTGTTCCTACTTGCTATGCATTGTAACAAAGTAATCAGAGTAGACTGGCTGAAAACTGACTGCACAGAACCCCATGGAGCATTACAGTGAATCTGAAATAGAACAACAACAGAAGAGAGTAAAAATAAAATAAATAAATAAATAAAAAAGAAGGAAGCCAAGTGGCATAGTTTTAAACAGACTAGTTTCACCTCTAAAAAGCCACCACGATATACACACACTCATGCACACACTTGTTGAGAATTTCATTTTCAAGATTTTGAGTAGAAATTAAGATTATTTAAAATATCCTTCATCATTCATGTACAAAGTAGGTGCAGAACTTTGACATAATCCCAACATCATCCCTTTGGTCTGATCTTCTGTAATGCCAGTGTTTCTACAAACAAATTCTGTAATGAAATACAGGCAGCTTGGCTGCTGGAGCAGAATACTGGATCATGCAGGCAAAGCATCTTCATTCTGCATGTATGACTCTGCATGTATGTTGTGGTATAACAAAGTGATACAGCGAAGGCAATTCCTACAGACTTCTAATGAAACCAGTGGAATCTCTTCTAAGACTGTCACCATAAATGGAAAATATGACTTAAGTTTAAATCAAGTTGTATGTAAGCTTAAATTAAAAATAAATAAGTAAATAAATAAATGAATAAAAAACAACAGAGAATATCAGTGAGATGAACCCAGTCAGGTTCGGTCAAGCTGAAACCATAGAATCACAGAATGCTTTGGGCTGGAAGGGATCTCTAAAGATCACTTAGTTCCAAATTCCCTGCCATTGGCAGGGACATCTTTGAGTAGATCAAGGTTGCCCAAGGTCCCATCCAACCTGATTTTGAGCACTTTCAGATCCCTTGGCATCCTGTTCCACTTCTGGTTGCATCTTCATATTAAAGAACTTCTTCCTTACATCTAATCTAAATGTACTCCCTTCTACTTTAAAACTTTTACTCTTTGTCCTATCGCTACATACTCCGATAAAGAGTCTCTCTACTTCTTTACTGTAAGCCCACTTACTTGTATTTGAAGGCTGAAAAACAGTCTCCCAGATCTTTCTCTTCTTGAAGCCAAACAACTCAACCTTCTCAGCCTCCCACTGGCATAATACATGAAGATTTGGTGGGGGATACAGTTTTGAAATCAGTAAGATCATGCGGTGTGGTTGACAGTGCAGCAAAAAATGTTACCGGGGATATGTTGGACTGAAATTTTACTCATACACTCCAGTATCCCTGACACTATCCAGCACCAGAAAGATTAAGTCCTTTCTAATACAATTGTATTCTGATAAATACTAAATTATTAAAATACACAATTAGCACAGGAGCTGTCAGTGTACCAGAGTTTATTAAGATCACACTCTCCAGCTCTAACTACTTGATTCCATTATGCCTTTCTGTCCCACTTTCTGCTTTAATTTCATTATGCCCAACTATGTCCCAACATACAATAATTCCTGTCGAAAATGGTAGTGGCAGCACACACAGATCTAAAGAAACAAATTGGCCTTGTAATACCAAGTCTCACAGTGGACTGCCTTCTAACCTCACAAAGCCCTGTGGAAATTCTTGGAAGCTGCCTTAACAATTTTTCTGCAGTAAAAGAGAGAAAGTGATAATAATGGGTTAGCTGATCTTCATTTGGAAGCTAAAAATAAAAGTAGCTTTATTGCAGCTCTGATCTCTCATGTGTAAAATCTATCACCTACCATAAGAAGGCAGTTCATTGCAGCAGAAATCTGATTGATAGTACTGGAACTTTAGATCAAGCAGCAGAAAAGAGAGCAACTGGTTCATAAAATGTACTCAGTGTCTTTGAGTTTTATATCAGGCTTCCTATAGAGAGCTTTGGTCCCATTAAATGCACTATATACCACTGAGCTCTGAAGTACTGTTCTTTTGAAATTCAGCTTATAACTATAAACCATGATTGACAAGTCTATTACTGTTAGTTACAAACTATTGAAATACTGTATTTTATAGTATGCTCACTAAAATATTTTTCACAGTGGAGTCCAAATACACTTTCTTTAGCAGAAAAATCATTTTAAGATGTGATAATAAATATTTTTTATTTTTTATGTTTTTTATTTTTATTTTTTATCAGTGTTTGGTGTTAGGTTTGGGACACTTAGATGTTCTGAAACATGAACATATCTATTCTGCTATGAAGAATAGAGTCTTGTTGGATAGATTCTCTTAAAAAGTCAGAAATCAATCAAGGAAATCTAAACAGAAGAGGTGAAGTACTAATTTGATACTAAGTTTCATAAACAAATGCTATTTGTTCAAAATAATGCATTTATCATTAGCATTCCTCCCCAATTCCTTTGCAAAGATTCATTCAAAGGACTAACTTCATTTGAGTACTTCCACAACTTTAAGAGTAAAGAACTGAATTTGTAGAAACTACTAAGGGTATCATTGAACTGGATACCAGTTGTTTAGTCCCAAATCTTGTATGCAGTTGCAAACAGATGCCTAAATTCCAGCAAGTTATTTCCTGTACAAAGAATTGCATTAAAATCAATATACTTAAATTATTATTAGTAGTAGTAATAATAATAATAAAATGTTATCTCTCCATTGAGTTTTTTTTCCCCTATATGAATTTAGTCAAAATTGTGTCCTAAGTAGGTTAAATGGAACCCTATCGAATAACTTTGAAGTCATTTTAAATCAACACATCATGTTTACAAAAACTTCAGCTAAGCTGGTACAATCTGCATTCTGTAATTTAAAACACTTGAACACAGAAACAAAATAGCAGCCCTGAACTGAAACCAGGCTCACATATTTAAGAAGTGGCAAAACAACCAACTTCTTATCAAAGTAAGTATTTAATTCCTATTTACAAATTATGTTGAGATCTTAAACAGTTCAGTCACAACACAGTGCCATGTTATTGCAGTCTTTAACCAAGAAAGCATAAAAGAAAAACTGTTCATCACAGTGAACAACTAGCTCTTCCACAGTTTTCCACTGTCATATTTATAGATCATCTGATTTTCAGCAGCTTCAATGTGTGTGAAGCCCAAGACCCACCTTTCAACACCAGCTAGTAGTATCATTCTGTATTATGCATTTAACTCTTCCTCACAGTATAAACGTTAAAATTCATGCATCATCTGTTCATTGGGTTGCATTTTCTATTCTAAGAGGCTTAGAGTCTGATGAAAGAAGCATAAAACTGATTTAATTCCAGCAAGCTGTACAACTAAAATCAGCATTATTTCTGCTTAATAAACTCATCTTTCATACATCGCTCTGTTAGCTAATGCTTAAAAAGAAGAAACAGTAATAAGCAATGAAAACATAAAACTGGTTTATGTCTAATTTTTAAGGACTACTGAGAACACCTGAACACCAGGACAACATTATGAGTGGAGCTAGATTTTAGTTACCTTTGCAGAAATAAGCTCATTCTCTGTGATAAATTTAAAAGAAGATGTTAAGCTGGAAATAATAATACTTACGACTTTTGTGGCACTGACTTAGTTGCAACTTTCCCTCCTGGATCACTCCACTCTGCAAACAAAGGAAACACATTTTCAAATGTCAAAAGATTACTGTAGAATTAAAATGCACCCAAAGCTGTCAGCCCATCTAATTATACTCAGTTTCACAACATGCCGCAATGCATAACATGTAATAAAAAATGGAACTGATCTGCTTTAGCACCACAGAAAGTATTTTCTCAGCCTTTGATTTAATGATGTTAAACAGGACAAAAAAACAACAACCTAACCCTGAATCTTAGGACCAGGATGATAAAGACCTACTTTGTACATTGTATCCTGAGGTCAGATGTTGGGAGTCCTATAAAGAAGAACACATGAAATGTCAGCATTAGTTACATGAGATGAAGAAGGTAAGATATATCTTAGCTTGCCAGATTAAGGACACCAGCATTGTGCAAATAAGGAAGGAGATGGTACAGAGAACGGATCACGCGGTAACACCAGTGACATTAGTTCAAAAAACCATTAAACATGGAGACAGAGCACTACTTAGGGACAGTTTTGTAGCTCAGACAACAGCTTGTCCCCAGATGCAGTAAATCTCCATCGCCCCACCTTTTTCAGGCTTAGCCATGGACATATACAAATGTGATGCATCTGTGACATAAAATTTAAATACAATAAATTCAACACCACTGTCTTTCATCTCTGATCCCATTGCTTGAAAATACAGTAATCTTTTAGTGATAGACACAGTGGTTTTCCTTGGGCTGTGAAACACAAGGTTTAATAGAGATGTAATAAGCATTTCTTTGCCTGATGGACATTGTTTTGTTTCCAATGAAATCAATGGAAATGCAACACTACACTGGAAAATAATCTGGCTTGTAACCCTGAGCATGCTAATGCAGGGATTTTTGTTGGCTCACAGTATCTAAGCTACCTTCATGTCACAGTGGTTTCTTGCTCAGTTTTTCTCTAGGCTCTACAGTCCACAGTGATTGTAATCAGCTTTCCTTCCAAGCAGAGTCTGATCATTTCAAATTGAGGTGTTATTTACAACATTGCCTTACAGCCAAGCACTACTTTGCTGGAAGTGTTAGTTCTGTAGGATGTAAAAGTCATTAAAGTCCTCACTGCACTTCCTCTTAGGGCATTATTAGTTCCTAATATTGCACTGTGCTGTCAGTCAGTCCCTTGTGAAGTAAATTGTGCCCTAAGAGGAAACATGGCACTTCACATTTGAATTTCAACAAAATAAATTGTTCTGATAAGTTACATTTTTGTAATCACGTCTTTTGTATATGTTTATCATGAGGATAATTATTCTTTTAGTTAAATTGAGAACTTCTAACAGTGTCTGTCTCTGCGTTAAGCGGCCACAGAACCTAGCCATGGTATTTCTAATATCAGTAATTTGGCCAGCCATAAATGATTTAGTGTGATGTTCAGAAAAGAAATTCATGTGTTATCTTGTGGGTTTTTTTTGTGTGTGTGTTTGTTTTTTTTTTTAATGGTATAACTAACTAACCCAGAAATATTTATGTGCTCACTTAGTTCCTAAGCTGCTAGCTCAAATAACTGAAATTATATTTTATATTCATATTCATGTGATATGGTCAAGAATTTTACGATCAACATTTACCTTGTCCAGAAATTATTAACATCGATGTGGATATTAAAAGTTCAAAGCAAACGGTAGGAACAGAAAAGCAAAAATGATATTTCAGCTTCTCTGAACTTCTGCTTATCCTGCTCTCAATGGAGACAGCAGCAATCTGCAGGACTCATGTCTGAACAACCCATCAAACACAGAACACTAAATTAAAACAGAGTATAAATTAAAAAATACATCTTCCTGTAGGCAAAACAAACTCTCCATTCTCACTTATATCCATATTCACACAGGTAGGAATCTACTTTCACCTAAATAGGTTCAATTGAACCTAACCAGATTTACAGTGAGGATTCTATTCTTGTATGATTATGATTTATGGTGTTTATTGCTGCAGCAGTTAACTTCAGTGACATTGGCAGTGCTGTAGGAGTAACGATCACATTCCATCAAAATAAGACATTCTGGGCACTGGCTGTGTTATTTTTAAGGAGCCACAGATACTGCTAATTTCATATGATTTCCAGTTAAGTATGGTGGCTACATTTCAGACAGAGGAGTATCTGCCAAACAGATAAAATCAGTAAGAGGAAAATCACATTCCAGCTTCTAACAGAGGACATGACTGCAAGCATTACCAGTACAGCTTTAAAAGCTATTTTCCAAAGTCTTTCCTTTAGAATATATGTAGCTCCATGTCAGTTTGGTGTACATTCCCTGCCAGGGGAAATTCCCTTTATCCCCAAACATCATCAGCTCACAGGTGTTTAAGTCCCAGCAAATGTTATCCCTGTCTGAGACTGCTCTGGTTGCAAGCTCGATCTCTCTGTGATTCTATTGGAATCACAGCTAGAAGGCAACAACAAAATTTGGGCTGAAGTCATGTTCAAATCTTTCAGTATATATAATTGTTATTCACAGCATGTGAGGTGAACTGCAAGGTAGTATCTAGGCCCATGCTTTGGATGTGGCAAATGTTGAGTGCATGCTTTTAACAAGACCAATACTAGGCAATGTGTTTTGCAACCATGTGCCCTTAGAGCATACATGTTGACAGATGCCACAGCACTGTGCACAAGCAGAAATGTAATTTCACCATAATTTGACCACATAGCCTAATCTTCATGATGCAATCAATCACAAGGAGTGATTGAGGGAACTGGTGCTGTTTAGTTTGGGGAAAAGGAGGCTGAAGGGAGACCTTACTGCTCTCTTCCAGTACCTGAAAAGTGCTTACAGGGAGAGCAGGGTTGGACTCTTCTTACTGGTGACAGGTGACAGGATGAGGGGAAATGGCCTCAAGTTTCACCAGCGTAAGTTCAGGTTGGTTATCAGGAAAAACTTCTTTACCAAAAGGGTTGTTATGCACTGGAATAGGCTGCCCAGGGAGGTGGTTGAGTCACTGCCCCTGAATGTGTTTAAAAACCATTTGGATGTGGTGCTCAGGAACATGATTTAGTGGAGTGTTGTTAGAATTAAAGTAGTATGGTTAGGTTGTGATTGGACTCAATGATCTTTAAGGTCTTTTCCAACCTGAGCAATTCTATGATTCTATGATCAGCCACTGTGACTTAACAAAGAAAAACAAACAAAAGGCATTATATTGGATGTAGAAAGGCTATTGTAATGAGAGAAAACTCACTTTGCTAACTTCTGCAGCTTTAAATATACAGTCCTACTCATAACAACAGTCTAATCGGGAATGTCCAACTAAAAATAGCCTTAGAAATTCAAAAATTGCAAAAATAACAAATTACAAAAATAAGCTTTCCAACAGCAGAACATAATGTTAATTGGGTCACTGATTATAGCTTACTTGTACCTTGCTTGGGATAGAAAACTTGGTCTGTTCAGCCTTTCCAGGAGTGTGAATAGCAGTAAGAGGAGGAGGCCAGGAATGGGTCATCTCCTAGGGAAGAAAAAAAAAAAAAGCTTTGGAAAACAAATTCATGAAAGTGAAGAAGAGAGGGGAAAATGATCATTTATTCTCCTCAGAGGCTGAGGAATGCAGTTGCTTTGGAAGCATCACCACCCCCCTTACATGGTACATGAACACTGTAGCTGCTCACCAGGCATTTCTTCCTGGAGGAAAGGGTGAGGATGGATTTCACTCATTAAAATTTTGACCATGTGTATACTCCAGGTGGCATCTGGTCCCACATTCCTGGTCAGCCTGTTAAACTCATCATAAGCATAGAAAAGGTTTTTGCCTGCAATGCCCAAACAGGAAGGAGGTCTCTTCTGGACTGCTTTAGGTGCAACCTCATAGAGGACTGCATGGTGGCAAAATGCAAGGCTGTGCATTAGGTAGTGGCAAAATTAACCAGAGGCAAGACTAGAAAAATCTCAGGTGGGTTTGCAGCATGAATGTCTGGCATAGAAGGGAATGGGGACGATGCTTTAAGTACTGAAGCATCTTCTCATAGCTCTGGCAACAGCTACTTACAGTGATATGCAGTGTCACTGCACCAGAGCACTACCAATTTCATTTTAAAATGAGGGACTGAGAGATTATGTGACTTGTATGGAGTTACACTGGAAGCCTGTCCTTTACTAGGAAGCTCAAATCTCTGATGAAGACCTGCAAAAGACACCATCTAAGCAACATACTTGCTTTTTGTATCAATGTTTTATCACTTGTACATATGTGTTCTGTCTTCAAAGAAATCACCTAGGTGCCTGTGGCTATGAGATACTAAGAGAACTGAAAGTGAATACCAGGTTTCCTCACATCGAGGCCCAGAACCATCACCCCACTCAGCTCAGTGGGACTAGAATGAGGCTTATGTTCAATAGAGGGGAAAAAGTGGTTTAATACAGAAACTGCAAAAAGTTTGGTTTTAGTTCAAGCTTATAAATGCCCTTGTCACGGGTATGATAGACACCGCTGCATCCTCTCTTATCCTTGTTTTTAGTTTGATGAATATTGAGACAGGCAGTAATACTTGTCTCTGGCGATGTTCTGTTCATCTTGATTATTTTTGTTGCCAACAATCTTATAAGTGAGTTTGATTCGGGAACCTATGTGTGCAATGGCCATAATCCTGACTGCAGTAAACTGAACTTCCCAACTGCTACTTCACACTAGTCAAGCCCAGAATATTCACAATAAAACTTCTGAGAACACAGGTTTCTGCAGGCACAATGACCAGCAGTGCAAATACTCTGAAAGTGTACAAATAATATAATACATAACACAAATAATTCTTTTAGAAATAGCTATTGTCAGAAGGTTAGCATAGTGGTTGCATGTGGGCTGCAGGGGTGGCCTGATGTACAGC
Source organism: Coturnix japonica (assembly GCF_054131305.1). NCBI lineage: Eukaryota > Metazoa > Chordata > Aves > Galliformes > Phasianidae > Coturnix > Coturnix japonica. Next base: position 25,514,983 of record NC_140666.1, read on the forward strand.
TGGCTGTCATTATATATTTAACTGAAGACACAGCCAGCAAGTTTTGTGTCTCAGTTTGTCCCTCAAAAATCCCATGTCATAGGTAAGGAAAAAGAAAGGAAAAACTACATGCCACAGACCCCAGTCAAGCAAATGAGTAAGTAACCTTCTCCCACACCTCTGCAAGCCACTGCTTTTTATATTGAAGCCCATCAAATTTCCATTCTTAGTGTTGCTGCTTCTGCAGCAAAGCTTTAATGTCTGCTTTAGCAGATGACTCAAGGACAGAGGAGGGTGCTGATGTCTAGGGCCTGTTTTCATTGCCCAGAGCCCAAACTGTAACAAGAAAAAGGAACAGGACAGCTCATGAACGGTTCATCCCTTCTGGGAAGTGAGTCTGCAGCAGCTCAGTGTGACAGTGAGAAGCACGTTATTTTACTGCACTGATTGTCTAACTTCTACACAGAAGTAAGTGGAGAAAACTTTAAGCATTCATCATTAAACTATTAAATGAGATGGTATAACCCAAATCCTGTATGCCTCTGCCAAAGTCTATGCCACAGAGTCTGCTTTGTGGCAAAGTTCTTCAAAACAAAATGGTGAAACAGAGACTATATCACATAATTAAAAGAGGGACAGGCAGGCAAACTGGTTGAAGGCAGAAATGAGGCTTATTCTAGAGCTGCAATTATTGGCTTGACCTTATTCAGCCAAGGCCCAAGAATAAAAGGAAGGACAGAGAGCCTAGGATTCATGTGAAGGTGACACCAGCAAAAATTTTGGAATACTTGTTGAAATACATCTCAATGATCTGAGCTGTAAGCAAATCTACTCATCTCCCTGTTAGGGGACAACCAAATGTAAAACCATGGGAAAAACTAAAAATGATTCTGCTATTATTTGAAGAAATTCAATTACAAAGTAGGAGATCCTGACTCCATTGAGGTCTCAGGCAAATGACGGATTTGTTGATGTTACACCTATCTAATCAATTTGTTCAATAAGTGACCTTGCAAGCACCAAAGTGCATTGCAAAGGTACAAGCAAGCTATGAAAGAAGCATTTCATTTCAGTTATTCAATAGAAAATTTCAGATAGGATCATATACAGAAAACAATACAAGGGTTTAAAGCCCAGCAAATGAAGAAACATTACATGGAAGCAACAAGATAGCATACAGGTATTTACAGAAATATGCCTACAGATACATGCTATTGTGTCGTTAACTACACAGCTCACTGGCTACATTGTTATGCCCCCCACCGCACACAACTGCACATCATGCTCATGCAGAGCACCGCTGAGCTACAGAATGACATACAGAAATGACACTGCACTGGCTTCAGGGAAAGGTTAAAACCTCCACCTCACACTGCAGTGATGTGACTGGCTGCTTAACTCTCCTACTTTGCTCCTTAAGAACATGCACATTACTTTGGAGAATCAGGGCCCAAGAGGAAAGCATGTCATTTGTTTAACCAACTACATGGCTTCAAAATTCTTTGCAATGCCCTGATTGCTTTTGGAGGGCCCTCATCTCTAAGTACTTGCAAAGCTCTACTTTGTTTGATTTGTGAACTCTGATATAGCTATCTTTTAGTACATTGCAACAGTAAGGAGCCACTTAATTGAAGTGTGTGTGTCGTAGATCACAGAATCATAGAATGGTTTGAGTTGGAAGAGGCCTTTAAGACCATCTAGTTCCTGCCCCCCTGCTATAGGCAGGGACACCTCCCACTAGACCAGGTTGCTCACAGCCCCATCCAGCCTGGCCTCGAGTGCCTCTAGGTTGGGGGCACCCACAGCCTCTCTGGACAACCTTAGAGGGGTTGAGTTAGGATGTACATATAAGCACCTTCATTTGTAAACACCTCACAAAAGAGAAAGAGAATCACATTCCCAATTTTTTGTTTGTCCTCGAGGAAAGTTAGAAGAACAAAAAAGTTTGATCGATCCAAATTTGGAAGTATTTAGAAATTCCTGGAAGTAACAATAACACAAATGATAATACAAAATGCTTTAAAGAAGAATTTAATGGAAACCGAGTAATCCCACAAAATCAAGTTAGGATTTATGTTCACATGGTTTGGACTTAAAATAATTCCAAAATCATGTTAACTATTGGAGTGGGCAGATGACTGCTATGGAAGCCTGCATTTTTTTAGAGATCTGGAGATTAAATGTGAAAGTAAACCTGCACGGCTTGAAAGTCACTGTGCTCCTCTGATGTAGCAACATCAAGCATTCTCCTTCCTGAAAACTATTTAAGCATGTTTTAATTGAATCCATGTGTTTTATTTATACATGGGCTAGGAACACTCGTCTCTTCAGTTTGGTCTGCTTTTTTCAGCTAGAAAAGCCCTCAGGTAGGTAACTAAGAAGTACACAAACAGAAGAGCTCTAATGCATCACTGAAAATACAACTACAGGTTGTACAACAGAGGCACAGGTCCAAACCGGGCTTTAAAAGAAAGGAGTAGGGAAGGACCGAAACCTGCCTGTTTCTAGGGAAATGAGCACAGGGGTTATGTAGCAGATGGTAAATAGCTTTACAAAATCAGACACTAAAATTAATAGCCGCCTTTCAGATTTATTTCCTTTCTCTGTGTTTCATTTTTCCATCATTTCCTTCTTTCTCAAAATGAAAATGCTGTGTTTTAAATACAGGTAAAAGCAAGGAGCCTAGCTCTCAGAGGCCATTAGGAAAAAAGCAGCTGGATCATGTATGCTGCATCCATCCTGAAGCAGCTTCTTTCCTACAGTGCACTTTAAACTGCTTAGCCTGATCTAATTTGAGGTCTCCCAAGACATAAGACTCATGCGACTTCCCTTGGGAGAATCAAGAGGAGACATGAGAACTGTCTGCAATTGCAGAAAGGGCTGTTGCAAAAGGAGAGAATAATCTTATCTTAAGTTTTACAGTGGATATGAACTTAAACTGCAGCGAGAAGGACATACACACATAAAAAGCTTCCTAACAGTAAGTAAGGACAGTGCGACACTGAAATGAAATGTTCATGCCGCAACAGTCTCCATCTTCGTAAGAGCACATTTAAGAACAGATTTGCACCCATCAGTCAGGAACAGCTTGAGTAGAAATGCTTCCAGCACTTGCTCAGGGATGTGTAGTAGATGACAGGATTCCTAAGATCCCACCCAGTTGAATAGTGCCATTTCTTAGCTTGACAGATCTCTCTTGGCTACCCCTACTCCCTCTTGTGGATAATGGATCCACAAAAATGGAGAAGAACAATCCTGATGGCTTTCTCTTAGCACTGGGGTTTACAAAGGCTCTTTCAACACTGAATCTGTGTCCCACTGCAGGACAGACAGAGGAACAGGGAGAAGGAGGAAGAACAACCTCGTACACATCGTTGCTGCTAAATAGAGCTTATTTTGGGTATTTTCTCTGTCAGCTGCCCTACTCAGTCCTTTTAGATCTTAGCTACATCTGTTGCTTTAAGCTTTCTCCAGTTTTTGGTTATGCAGCGTTAAAGTTGAGTTCAGAAAAAAATTAATATATGATGAATAGATGTTCCAAGGTTAATACAAACTTAATGTTACAGCTGGTGCTAAGCAACCTATTGCCTTGATGGAATAAAGATAACCAAGTGATTTACCATTTATTAAGGCCTCTATTAATGATTTATTAATGTTTAATTAACTATTTATCAATGCAATCTTAATAAAAAGTGCATCTTGTTTCACAGTATCTTCCTAGTTTCAGTATTTATACAAATATGATCAAACTTTCCCTGCTAGGAAGCCAGTAGTGCATGAGGGGCAGCCATACTTTATGTGTGTGACACATACTGAGCAAAAAATTATGTCAACTCTTTACCTCTGGGGAACAGGCTAAGGGAAGAATTTTATATATATATAATTATATATATAAGTATACATATAAAAATTTAAAAAAATTACACTAAAGCCGAATGGAAAACAAAGACAATAAAACTAAGGGATATTTTTCATATATATTCCTTCTAAAGGAATGCAAAATAGACATAAACACTTGGGAATAGCCTGACTGATAATTGGTCTGGTTTATACTGTGCCAAAGGCTTCATTAGGAAGGGATTTAGGACATTAAGACAGTACTGGTAGGGACCTGACAGCTTAGTTCATAGGTATAGATTTGATTATCATGTTTCGGCATTTAAAATACTTCTCAGCATCAAAGGGATTCCAAATATTTTTCCCTGAAGGGAAAATAAATAAATAAAGATTTCAGTGATGGACCAATGGCCTCCAAGAGCAAGAGAACTCTCCTGGTATGAATATTACTGCAGGAAACTTTTTATTCATGTAAATGTTTTAGCAAATTTATCACCAGCAGCAAGTGCCCAGCAGATATTTTCTTCCACAACGATGTCTTTGTCGTACTAAAATCTATCTTGCTACTGCACCAAAAATTACTAGAAAGCCTTTTTCGAAATACAGTGCATGCAAACATGAGCTTCTTATTACAGAGATAGAGTTTATTCTACAAAGAGCAGCCATTTCCCTGACCATAATCTAAAAACACAGTCTTCACCTTGTGAGTTTTCTCCATGACAACAAATAATTCCCTTTGCTCGGCTGGTGAGCAAGATGCATTCCATTGCCTCCCATGGTAAACACCTACTCCTCTCCATATTAATAAGGAGGGGAAGGACAGACAGAAATGATATGTAGTGAAAATGAACATAGAAATTGCTTTCAAAACTAATAAAGGTTGACTAAAAACATTACAGCAAATACTTCCCTTTCCTCCTTTGCAAACATTTGGGAACTGTTTACAAAAAGAAACTGATAGCAAACATTATAGACATTTTCTGTTGAGCTACCTAGTATTCTCTGCTTCCTGTATGCTTCACATTTTTCAATATATTTTCCCCATACTGTAGCTTTTATAACTAACAACAGTCATTATCTTTTCTTAGAGCATTTAAAAGACAATAAAAAATAGCAAACCGTGATTGATATGCTTACTGCTCTAACAAATCTTGCCTGTGTGAACTAAAACAGTGCTGCATTACAGTGAGAAGGTATCTGAGCTCAACAGGCAGTTTTAAGGGAGAGTAACGGAGCTACACCACATGAACCCATAACTAGATTTCCAGTTTAGCGAGTCTGATGCAACCCTAAAAGTAACCACAGCTTATATGATAGTGTTTTAACATTACCAAATGGCTTAGCTCTCTGCTGGGTAGCAGGTCCCTGCTGCTATGCAGATGACAGAACATGCCTAGGATCCTTTCTGAAACTTGTTGGATGAATCTTTCCAAGGCTGATCAAGGTAGTTTTCTTCAGGATACATCCCAGGAAGACAGTATGGTCAAAAATTACCCTGAATTTGGCTCCCACTGCCCAGGGCAGTCCTTCAATTCAATTCCAAGCAGGTTTTGTATTCTTGAGCACTTTATTACATACTCCTGGTGTTTTCAGAAACGTGCAGCACAACTCCCTAAGGGTCCTACTATAGAAACACCACTAGGATGGACTGCAATGAAACAAGATGTGTAGAAACTGTACCACAGCTCTTGTCAGGCTTAGGTGATTTGCATGAGTAAAGGGCAGAAGGTACAATGAGGGTTCACAGAATGTAATTGGCAAAGTAGAAGCAAGAGTAAATAATGAAGCAGAACCTTACAGGAAGCCCATAGGAGAGCTCCCATGAGAAGTTTTATATGGTGAGACAGAGTGGAATTCTGTGGAATTCACACAGTGGAACATGTTAGATCCCAGGCCACGTAGGGTATCCTGAACCAGATATTGAGTTAACACCAAGTACAAAGCCCAACAGAGAAAGTGGTGAAGTGCTGGAACAGGTTGCCCAGAGAGGCTGTGGATGCTCTATCCCTAGAGGTGTTCAAGACATGGGGAGTCCTCAGAAGCTTGGTCTAATATCAGATCTGGAGGATGGTGGCCCTGCCTGTGGCATGGGGGGATTAGAAATTTATGGTCCTTGGAGTCCCTTCCAACCCAAGCCATTCTATGATTCTATGAAAAGTTAATCACACTCCCCATAAATATTCAGGTACTTGAGGTCAAGTATACTAAGCCCACTTACAGAAAGCCAGGTGTCTTCTGTCACTCTTTGTAACTAAACTAATCATGCTGTTGCCCAATACACAGTATCAGGGTCTTGATGCAGACAGCATGGCTAACACAACAACTCCTGTTCTTGGAAGCTTCTCATCCACACTGAGATGCACAGCCATATCTCATTGATTCTATTTATTCAAAATGATACTTGTAACCACAACCAGGAATGGCACATCTAATTTTCATGAGGGTCCCAAGAGATAAGAAGAGTGCACTGAACTGTTAAATACAACATAACATCCTGGCAGTATAGCAATATAATATAAACAAAGGCACAATAAGTAATAAAGAAGTTAAATCTTTAAAAAGTTCCTAATACCAACATACAATTTCATCTTTGCAATTTAGAAAACACTGGCAACACTCCTCCAAGTAAATAAGCAACTGTGTTTTGAAACTATTCACTGCTGGCACTTGTTTAAGGGAATCTGGTAATTTGTTCCATCCATCCCAAGCTTCACAAGCAAAATGGCATGTCTCAAATTGCCTGTTTTCTTTTCTGAACCTTAGGGTTCACACCAAGAGGAGAGCAAAATTATAATTTACAGTTAGAAAACAAGACTGCACCTACCTTGAGGCACACAACTGCGCACATTTATATGACACATTACACCATCTCCTTTATGTTGCCAGATATAACGAATTCCTGTTTTGTTGTTTGTTTGGTTGTTTTTTCATACAAATAATAGTGGCAAATTATATACTCACATGACAAGACTTTATCCATGTAATTTATCTAAAAAACATTTAAATTCTGGATCCGCTTACACAAACCCAGTGAAAAAAATAACATCTCCAAATTCAGTATCAGGCAAAATTAAACGGGTAAACTGTAAAACACCTTGCTCTCTAGATTTAGCACAAAAACCTCTTACGTTGATTCCCACATGTAGTAAGTTTATAAACCACATCCTGACAATAAGATGAAACTCAATCAAAAAAATCTCCCAGAATTCAAGAGCATCAGTTTGTGCCAGAAGATACCAGCTTTAGCCTTCAAACAGGGACATCAATTAGCTGAAATAGTGTATAGAGGGAAATTAAGAAACCAGGATACCAAACTTGTTTGAGTTTAAAGTAGAATTCTTTTGCTTAAAGCTTGATTTGCCTTCATTAAATTTGGACTGCAAGTTGTTACTCATCAAATACAAATAAATGAATCTACCACACACTGCTGTACAATACGCATTGAAATCTTTCACAAAAGCTACTTTTTTTTTTTTTTTTTTTTTTTCCTTCAAAATCAAGACACTGCCAGATCTCTTTTATTCTGCCACACAAGCAGTACTGTATCATGAGATTTCCTTGGGGGGTATGACAGAGTAACATTTATTTTTAATGTGTTTTCCTCTAACATGATTCATCCACACCTCAACTGGAATTCCACTAAAACAGTGGTCTGAGTTTGATGTGGAAACACAGCACATGCCTAGAAAAGCTAAAGGTGCCCATACAGAATCTGTCATTTTTCACCGTTTCTTTTTCTTCATCTCTGTGATGCTCTCTTTGCCATCACACCATGTGTCTCAGCTGAAGACTTATTTGTCCCCTACTAATTGAAGAATGCACTGTTCCCTACAGAGTATAATTACCTTACTGGTGCTTACATCAGATACTGAATGCTTTGGGGGCGAAGACTGCCTCATGTTTTGTCTCATTGCAACACCCAGGATGGTGCTGGAACTTCACAGTGACTACATGCTGGACAGTCCTGGGTGGACAACATAATCAGATCGATTGACATTCAGCAAGCCCTGGATGGTCAGAAAAGCTCAATCTAAAGCCTGATCATCGTACTCTCTAATTTGGCACTTGGATTTTTTTGTAAGGTCAAAAGCTCAGCGTGCTTGTCAAGAGTAAACTATGGGTTCTGGCCTGCTAGAGAGTCCCTGCTGCCTATTGCACTCAACACTTTAAATCCTTTCTCCTACAGAAAGCCCTAAGCAGCCACCTGCAAGCTTACCTAGCATTTATTACAGTAATTTTAGTATTTGGAAAAGAACATGCATTTCAGTCTTGACTTCCTTTTCCTCACTTGTGCCTTGATGCAGTTCTACTCCTTCATCTGCATGTTCTATAAATCATGCCAACACTGCCCTTTGATCCACTCCTGCTAGGCCACCAGGTGAAGAAAAAATAAATGTGTGTTTTAGAAGATGTTTTGATACAACATAAACTTTGTTGGCATGTCAGCCTTACTGAAGCAAAAAAAACCTGACTGTTTTTTTTTTAATCTCCTTTAAGGTATGGCAGCTCCAGTGTATTTCCATTAGACAAGCTCCCACCATTGCATGCTTACATTTGAGTCCCTGTCTCCCAGCTCATTTTTTCTTACAAAGCTTACAAGCCTGTGGTAGGAAGTATTAACCACTCAGAACCGCTTCTAAAACATCTGACAACCGAGGACACCTGGTCCTGCACAGAATGGTCCAAACATTCAAAATCAGCATAGTCACGCTGAACACCAGATGAACATTTTTTCACTGAGGATTGCTTTCCATGCCTACATTGTTTCCAGACCACACAATAGAAAACTACACTGAAAAGAAATTCTATTAAAAGGGATGAAAAACAGCAAAGTCCATAACCTCCCTGTTTTCAAACTATGTTTGGTGCTTCAGCACATAAAAATTATATATTTGCATTTCTAGATGATGACATGCTTTGTCTTTGTTGTTGCTAGCTGGTCAAAAAGAAACAGCAAGTTATTCACTAGTAATAATTTATCAGGGGTCATATGAGCAATCTGGAACAAACTTGGAACAACCCCTAGAAAAGACCACCCAGTAGGCCAATAGTTGCTAGTCATCTCTAAGCAGTGTTGTTATTGGCAACTCCAGCTGATGTCAAACAGTGACAACTAGCAGTTATCATACAAAGTCAAACTGGAATAAATCTGCCAAATAATAGGTGTTTGGTTTTTTTTTTCTCTTTCAGTACAACACGCCATTTATTATCACATTCAAGCAGTTACCAAAAAATCAGTTGATCTGACTTTGCTGAAGAGATTCAAAGGCTAAATGCAGTAACATGGCTTTCTTTTTTTGGTGAAGGGTAACTTCTGTCTTAGGTGAAAGACACTATAAAATGACAGCACTGCTAAAAAGGAGACAGAATGATACATTTAGTGAAAATCCCAGTCTAAGCCTTTTCAAAGAGCACAATCAGTTAGTATAACATTCCTATCCTAAGGGTTCCTTTCAAACACGATAGCTTTCTTGTAGTTTACACTTATCATATTAAGCAAAACTGTAATGAGATCATGACAACTTCTTTTAAAAGCAACAACAGCTCAATTGCCAAGAAAAAAGAAGAGTGATAAATATTTTCATGGAAAGAAACCTCTAGTGAACGGCTTAGTGTTAAAGCTGTGTTCTCTTTTGTTTTCTGAACTCAGGAATAACAAGGGGTTGCTCTTCAAATAAATAAATAAATAAATAGATAAATAAATAAATAAAATCTCAGCACCAGTTTTTCTTTCATTGCTAAAACATTCCTTATCCAGACAAATTGGCAGCTCAGGCCTCTTATTGAATAGATTAAGAGCTCATGAGATTCAAAATGATAAAATGCTGGAATAAGTGGGAAGGGATTAATTGGCTAAATTAACAACAACAACAAACCAATAAAAAACCAACCCACACCACTGGGAATGTTTTGCTACAGAGCAAATGCAACGTTTGTTGTTTGTTTGTTTGTTTTTCTGAGGCTCAGTAGAATACTTTTAAAGGTTGCTGTACCTTGGGGTGTGGGATGCAAATAACGTATACTTCTTCAACAGGATATACTTAAGACAAAGTAATTCAAGGACTACAATTCCTAAAGGAGACTTTAACATTCAGTGCTCGCATAATAAATTCCTTCAGAAGATCTCAAAGAATTCTTCACAAGAGACAATACTCAGTGTTTTCCAGTTTAGCCTCAGAGACGAAATTTAGTCCATGCCTTAAATTATCCACCGAGACAATAGCAAATGCAAGAAACAGTAACTAGGCCTGTTTTTCCCATTAGCATCAGATACATTTCCTAAGTGCATATATGCCCCTGTTGTTCCTGTTTCACCCTGCAAAGCACTAGATGGCCTTATTTACAGCACTCCCTCAACAGCAAAAAAATATAAATTTGCTTAGACATTGCACAGAAACTGTGGAAAAGAGAACATCTTTGAAGAAGAGCTTTCAGTTGCTGAAAGTAGGGTTTCTAGTGAGCTCGTCCTGGGAGCCTAAGAATAACAGCAACACAGCAAGTAGAATGAAGAAACATAAACCTGGACACTTAGCTTGGTGCTTCATGTTCATGTCTGTAGTCTGCTTGTGTCTCTTGCCTCTGAACAGTGGTCAAAAAACACCTAAATGCCAGGAATTATTCAAATAATCTTCCTTTCTAATATTACATGCTGACATTTTCTTCTGCTGACTTTTGCAAGACTGGGTGCCTGAAAGACTGCTTTTAAATCAAAAAGAAATGTGAGGGAAAAAAAAAAGCATTCTGGTCAGATTTGCTAGCTATCCAAAGAAACGGTTACCAAGCTGACATAAATCATCGTGGCAGGATCTACAGGCTAATTAAACAAATGTGACAATTTTAATGTGACAATTTGAAAATGCTCAGAAGTGTCTTCCATCCATAATGCGCATTCTTTTCAAATGCTTATTAAGAACCCCATACTGGATTAAGAAACTGAAAGTGACTTAAATATTCAATAAAAAACAGTTATTAGTACAATTGGAAATATATGCCTCAAGTAGATAGGAAGTTCATTAGGTTTCTCAGAACATTAAATTCAATGACACACTTTGTTTAAAGAAATGTTAGAAATTATCTATAGAAATGGATAAGCCACAGTAAGCAGTATAATTTTAAATATCTGATTGAGCCTGGCTTTTGCACAGTTACGACACCAATAATTCCAACTGAAGACCCCAGCACATTTTGCTAGGAGCTAATTTAACTTTGAAGTGCAGCAGCAGCATAGGTGAGATTCTCCTTCTCTGTTTCATTGAAGGAGAAACTACGGAGTGAAGACATTTCAATGTTATGCAGAAAGATTAAAGGTATGATGTTTTATCTGTGTGTAGATAGTCTAACATTTACTGAGAGGGTGTTCCAAGAGATAGGAAGATCGACCATCTCTGTCACTGAGTGGCAGGAGTGAAATGGCATAGTCTAAATTTTGCCAGCTTAAACAGTCTCTGCAGGTATTAAGGAAAGCGTGATCAGAAAGCACACTGATGACTATGGTGTATGAAAGTCTGAATATCAAAGAAATAAGTTACTCCCACCCCCCAGAAAAATGACTTTTGTAATTATTATTCCTACAAAATATGGAACAACTTGAACTTAAAACTGATGATGCTCACAGGACAGCCTTCCCATGTCAGACAGCTTTAGCAAACCCATGGAGACTGTCCACCTGCTTGTACAGGGGATCTCTCCAAAGGCAATACTTTTTGACCAGAATCTCAGGTAATGTCTGTAATCTTGACTTAAAAGGATTGGGAGTGTCCTGGGTTCAATTTAGACTGTAGTCCGCTAAGAAGACCAGCAGAAAGAGAGAAATTATTGTCTCCTTCTGCTCTGCCCTTTTGAGGCCCCACTTGGAGGTCTACAGCCAGGCTTGGGGCCCCAGAATAAGCAGTATGTGGAGAGAAGTGCCAAGGAGATGCTCAGAGGGCTGAAGTACCTCTCCTGTGGAGAAAGGCTGAGGGAGCTGGGCTTTAGATTGGAGAAGAAAAGGCTCTGGGGATACTTCACTGCAACCTTTCAGTACTTGAAGGGTGTGTATAAGCAGGAAGGGGTGAACAACTTTTTACATCATCTGGTAGTGGTAGGACAAGGGGGGAGGATTTTAAACAAAAAGATGGCAAATTTAGGTTATATGTTAGGCAGAAATTCTTTACTCTGAGGGTGGTGAGGTACTGGCACATGCTACACAAGGAAGTTCTGCATGTCCCATCTCTGGAAGTGTTCAAGGCCATGTTGGATGGGGCCCTGGGTAGCCTTATTTAGTGGTTGGCAGCCCTGTCCACTGCAAGACACAGGTGGTCTATGATCTTTGAGGTCCCTTCCAACCTAAGCCGTTCAATGATTGCTTATGATTCTGTGATCATAAATGAGATTCAAAGATTTAAGGTCAATTCTACTCCAAGTACCTTCATCCTTTTCCTGTTTTCTTCACATTCCTTCTTAAACCACAAGAGCATGTGAAACATAAAAGGTTGCAACATGACAGGTATAGTTAAAACAGTAAAACTTAGTGTTCTCAAGTATATGAACCCTCTTTGGTCCATTTTTTTTCCCCCTCTACTTATATGTATAAGGATATATATAAATATATATATATATATATATATACCATATATTTTTTCAGTGTTTCAGCTGTCATGGCCAGATGCAACTTCAGAGAATTTCAAACAGAAACTGATACATGAAGATTCATTTAGTCACATCTTCCAACCCCATCTTCCCTAAGATGCTGTAAGTCTGTCTAGTTTATTGTAGCTCTGTCCAATTTAGCCTCCATGGGCCCCATCAGCCTCTTCAGTAGTGCTGACTTATGGGAAGCTTCCCACCCAAGATTTTAAATCTGCAATACTCACCCTCAGGCAAATGAGATAAAGGGCTCACAGAAGAAAACTAGAGGCTTTGTCATTTCAAACCAAAATGGTTTGTAAAGCATGCACTCATTTCAGAAAGTCTAACTTGATTTTAATATATTTTCAATGTCTTCATTTTGTGCCTAAAGCAATTTGTTATGTAGAGTACATATTATTAATCTACTTAAATGAAAGGTAACATTGCTAGCACTTTCAACACTCAGTGCCCATATTTAACCACGTTTCATTTTGACAGGATAAGATGAAATAACAGAAATGATTAATCTGAGACCCGAGGAATATTCTACTACCTATATTTCAAAAGAGGACTTGATTTTTGTGCTTGATACTTTCGCAATAAGATATGTAAGAGGAGCATACTAGCTTTGGATTGTTTTTCTGCTTGACCTTACTGTATGTTGTGCCAGCATTTGTTGTTATCAGCCATTTTGGAACTGGGACCTCAAAGATCATCAAGTACAACCACAGCCTAACCATAGTACCCTAACTCTAACAACCCTCTGCTAAATCATATCTCTGAGCACTGCATTCAAACATCTCTTAAAACACATCCAGGGACAGTGACTCGACCAGCTCCCGGGGCAGCCTATTCCAGTGTTTATATATTCCAGTAGATGAGAACCCTTTCATTCTTTCCAGGAGCAGCAATACATGACCAAATATTCATGATGTCAGTTCATTTTAGAGTAATTTTAGTGGCAATGGCAAATCAGGCAGTGATAGTAGTACTATATGATAATACTGAAATCAGCAATGTTTCAACTTGTGACTACAAAAATACATTAAAATATTATGTTTAAGGAGATGAGAATGGAATTGAATACTGAGTTTGAAATAGGTGCACTGTGCTCACCTCCTCCTTTCCTGAATACTTCTTGAAATCTTTTTTGCTATCATTATTATTAAAACGTAAACAAGTTGTAATGGACCTTTATAATGATCAGATTTTACATTTCAAAGTTCTTTACAAAATAATTTCTTAATACTCTCATGAAAATAAAACCTTTTTTTTTTTTTGAAGGCTGGAATCAGACCTTGCTTCCTTGCTTGTCTGTCCTGACTCTGCCTCCATTCGGAAAATGCATTTAAAATTCTGAAAATGCAATGACTTAGATATTGCTAAGAAAAGTATAGCTTTTATCCATCCAAATCTTCATGTGCATAAGCAAGGTCTAAAGGAAAAAGATCACACTGTATGGCCTTTTTCAAAGCAGGCTATTGCCCAGTTCCTTACACACTTCCAAGGGCTGCACGCCAGACAAGAGACAAAGGCCACAGACACACATTTACACGTGGGTTAACTTTCCAATTCATTTTTTCATTTCAACAGAAAGAATAAATCACCTTATCCTAGAGAAAGAAGCAGCTTGACAGAAAACATACGGTGCTGGGCTATTTTTATAGCACACCTAAGACATATAAGGATTCATTTATTTACTCAGCTATTTAAAAGTGGCTACTCTTACTCATTCTCTGGACAGCTAAATGCCAGGTTGCTAAGTTACTGTTACTTGACATCATCTCCTCCCCAATGTGTTCCCACATTTGACAGGTTCACATGATTTACTAGGCCAGTCAGCTCGTTATTCACTTGTCCAATGACGTCTGGATAATCATTTTAAATTCACATCATGTCCTCCCCAGCAAGCCCCCAGGTTCCACTTGAAAATATTTAAACTGCTTGTCAGCTACTAAGTGCGTTTGTAACCACACCAGACCGCATATGTGTATTTTTCAAATTACAATTAATGTAATTATGTTTAGCCACATCTTCAGCATTGGTTTGTATTTTAGAAGAGGAAAACAATTATTGAGGGGGCAAATAATGGGCTGTATTTGTTATGGTCTAATTTTGCTCTGTGAACAGCTCACCTCAGCTATGGATGATACATATTAAATCCATTAGTGCTTTCAATTGGCATGAGGAAGGTAACACTACACATAATTTACCCAATCAAGGGCATTTTCACCTGCTGATCAATTTACATATTCTCCAATGTCATTAGATGTGAGCTTGTAAGCAGAAGAATAGAAGATCATACAAATTACAGACTTTGCTCATTTAACTCCAGTCATTTTTATACTAATTACAATCTAAATTACATTTAGGATTAGTTTTGCTTCCAGGCCAGAAAGCTTTTAAATAATATCACATATATCCATATAGCATCAGAAGTCTGCTGAATTCCTTGGTGCCACACAACAGTGAACATGGATCTACAAAAATATTTTTGTTTCTCCGAGGAGGACAGAGAGAAGTGCCTGCCCAGATGGTGAGCAGCACCCACCCGACAGCTTTGCATGTACAGACCTGAGACTCGCCTTTGCAGGATTACATCTAAGCAACCACCTAAACACCTCACCCAAAATTTCAATTCGAGTCAACAATTTCAATACAATTCCCCAAGAAATTTTATTTAAAGTTTCCTAATCTTGTGCAACACTGTATGCTTCTCTTTATCCAGTGGCAAACCCATGTTAAAGGTTGTCATTTCTATGTTCCCTGTAGAAAGAAAAGGAGCAACACACACTACACACAGCCCTAGATTTGGATAGCCATATTGCCTTCTAATGATATACAATGACAGCAGGGCACACTGGCATAAAGCACTGATATATGTGGCAGAAGTAACAGCTTTGGAGTATTGGTTTAAAATGTCAGTTCTCTTTCCCCATCTGCACTCTGTATCACAACATTTCAATGAATTCATTTTTCAATGGCTGCATATAGCAAGTGACAACTTAATTTAAATCCATATTAATAAATTGTGAATTACACGCACATACTGTTGATTGCCTATTTTCCACATTATCCACATGCTCAAAGCCAACATGTTGGTTGAAAAAAAAATAGTTGTGTTTTGAAACAGAAAAAAGTATACCAACGACCATTTGCTTTTATGTTTCAATTTGGTGTTAACAGCCTGAGCTTAATGCAGATCTCCTGCACTACATTTATAGCTTGGCCTTAGGTGTACAGCGAGGATTTTATTTTATTATTTAATTTTAATTTTTAACAACTTTCAGACATTCTGGTTAGAAAAACAAAAGGAATGAGAGACTGGGCTGCCATTAACCTTTGGTTGTAGTATTATGAACAGTTCTTGGAGCGTTTACACAAGACTACCCAAGTGGCCTCAGGACATCTGAAGGACTGTGAAATTTTGTGAGTGGGCTCAAGACCTTTCTCCTTGGTCAGCTGGAAAGTTTGGTCCTTAAACTCAATCCAGTGCTTTTTGTTTGTTTGTTTGTTTTGATTTTTAATTTAAAAAAGGAAAAAAGACAGAGGTAAGAAATTGCAGACCTCTACAATTACAAAAAATAAACAACGTCAATTAAGGTCAGCTTGAAAAAAGAGCTTGGTAAAATCTGAGGTCACAATTCTTAGCTTAAGTCCTTCCCGGCAAAGCCCAGCAAAAACCAACAACAACAACAACAAAAAACCCTGAAAGAGCTCCTATGCCTTTCTGAAGGGTAGCAATGAATTAAGGCACGTATTTTTGTGACTATAAAGAAGAAAAAACCTCAAACTTCAAGCAAGAGTTGCCCTCAAAACAACTGGCAGGGCAGTGTGGGGCAGGCAGGCGAGGGGGGCACTTTGGGGTGTGCAGCTCTGCAGTAGACATGGCCAGGAGCAAAAATTGCCAGTCCTTGTCAAGCATTTGCTGAGCAGCTGTAGGAGTGACACAGAGTACAGTGTTGTCACTTTGGATTAAAAGCTGCATACGTGAGTGCGTAATACAGCCAGATATTTTGAGCTGAACTCTGTTTCTGTTTCCATTGGCTAGAATGCACACTGTTACACTCCCACCCACCTACCTTTGAGACATCAGCACTGTGTAACCCTTGTGTTATTTCTGCAGTATCCCTAACAGAGATGGAAAGGTTAATATCCTTTTTTTTTTTTTCTTTCTTTTTTTTTTTTTTCCAGCTGGAGAAGCTGTCACCAGAAAGCTAAGACCCACGTTCCCAAAGGCTCTTCAGAGCCTGAGTCAATGGCCCCAGTAAGCCAGAAAATATCTGTTGGAGCTGGGAACTTATTTAATCCAAGTTCTCAAAGCACAAATTGCTGTTGCAACCAAGGGTTGTTCTTTCTGTCTGAATCTCTTGACACAGGACTCCCACAGGGAGCCCAAAAACTAGATTTTGACAACTGCTGGGCATCACCTTCTCTTACTTCTATTTTCACTGTTTCCTATCAAGTAAAATATGACACTCTGCATGCAGCCAAAACACCTTTCCCACCAGCTTATTCTGCATTACAAATTTGACAAGAACAAAGTCATTGACAAAACTCAGATACTTCTGTTTCACATGTGATTCAGCACCATACAAATTTGAAAGCCTAAAACCACTGCCATTGAAGGCAATCAGTTGGGATGGGGGGCTTGCTATGCCTTTGATGGGCAGCCTCAGGAGCTGATCTGTGATCTCTGGCTTTCACACACTTAGAGACTCTGCAGTTGATCCAAACCCACTGAAGGAGACAGGAAAACTTGCACTCATCCCAGTGGTTTTCAGAATGGAGCCTGTGAAATTCTGGCACTGTTTGTCGACTCAAATTACAGTCATTGGGGTAGGAAACAGGATCATCTCCTCTTGATTAGGAAAAAAAAGGCAAACATTTCTGCTTCCTATGATTTATATGCACTGTTCTCACACAAAAGCTGTCAACTGGATGATTGACTCCTGGCTTTTGCTATATCACATTTCTTTTTGGTGCTGTTGATTGAAAACAAATGCTTTCCCCACCTAACATGTCAATTATTCCAACAACAGTAAAGCATCTAATTGAATAATATAAACAGGAGAAGAAATGGTTTAAATGTACCAAGTAATCGGAAAACTGCACTTCAACATTTTCTTTGGTTTTGCTTTCTTATGTTGTCTAAGTAATAAACTGCTGCTCGCTTTGAACACTGAAAATAAATTTTATTTATTTCCTTGCATCCATTGCTGCTAGGTGCACATACTGACACATACCCCTCTGTGACTACCAGTCTGCAAATGCATGTTTGCTTGCTGGTTCAACTTGAGCAGAAACACTGACAACGCATAAGGACATCAGCATTATCCCAATATAACGTGTATTTGAAAAACAGTAGATGTTTTTGTTTTCTATATTTAAGCACTAACCAGAACTTTCAACAAAACTATGAGTGCTGGGAAACTATACTGTGGGGAAAGAAGTAAGGCTGTAGGCCACCGTGGGAGAATTAAGGGAACTCTGCCCTAGGGTGGGAGAGAAATGGATTCTGGAGAGACTTGCAGAGCCTAAGAACTTAACTTAAATACAAATTAACTGGAAAGGATGTAATTCCTTACCAAGACAAGTAGTAGATGTATTGGGAGAAGGAATATTGGAACTGAACTTAAGCAGTTAAGAGCATCCTGAGCCCACGAGGCTATTTCTCTTTGACACAAACTCACTAATAACTTACTATTTAACAGTGATGTTAAAGACAGCCCTTCTCCGTGAAAGATGAATTAAGAGCACTACAATTAAAAGAAAAAAAAAAATACAGTAAAAGCAAAGTGTATTACTCACACGCAGTATTTCTTCCACACAGCTGGAGTCATTAGGAAGGGTAACCTAGGTTTGAAGAAAAAAAGAAATGTTTAGTTAGGCACTAGATACAAAGTTCAGTGACTAACTATACAGTTGAACAGCTAACAAGCAATTGGCTCTGTCTGAAGACTGCTGCATCCATGCTTGCTGCATACCAAGTTTTCCAGTTCAGATCAACAAAAGTCATCAGTAGGACACATTTTGCCACAATTTGTTGCATTTTTTGTTTCTTCTGCACTACTTTGTGCTAGCAATGACACTGTTGGAGCAGGAAAGTACTCTGATTTCCTCATAGTTGAGAACTGGCAGTTCTGGACTTGCTGGACTGTAAGAGTTGAGGCTAATTTTCTTGTCTCTCACATCACTAGCCGGTTCCATGTAAAGTATCAGGTCAAGACTGAACAGCACATGCTAACCCATTTCAAGAGGCTTGGCAGATATCCTTCCTCCCGTGGGGAAGATACATTATACCAATGCATAAAACCATACCCATGCACATACACAATGGTGCCCTGAATTCCTTCCAGATGAATATCCTTGTTTAAATGGTTGTTGTAATATTTCCCTCAGTCCAGTGTCATTAAATATCACAGAAGCTCTAAACACTGTGAACAACAACATAAACAGCAGGCAGACAAGACCTAAATGTAAAACCATTTTACAGTACTTGCAGGCACTTCCAATGGATTCTTATCATGGCAGTAAAACAGCAGAGAGAGAGCCAATAGTCAGGGAGGTATCAAAAACAGGTGAAGTACTTCATGCCATTACAACTCAGTGAGACTTTTCTACCTCTTGATGACTAGTTTGATAAGGGACACTTATGATTCAGATTCATTTGTGCCATTCAAATTTGCTACAGAGCTTGACTGAAAGCATGACTATGACTTTCCTCATAGACTTCAGCAAGCACAAAGCTTGAAGACTAAATACATACAAATGACAAAAGTCAAAGACCAGGAAGACCAAACAAGTCACCATGTTCATTTCCTGTTAGTGTTGCAAACATAATATTCCAGTAATGTGGATTGTTTAGCTCAAAAAAGGAAGGGTTTTGTGTTCTTTTTTTTTTTTTTTAGCACAGAAGTGGGTCTCCAATTCCTAACTTTAAAACTATTTATTCATTTTCTGTGATAATTAGTAAAAATTCTGCTTTTGGAGTTACTTCAGCCTGTCTATTGAGCTCTTCCCACTATCTACTTCTCACTTACACCAGGCAAAGAGTACAAATGTCTAATGCACTTCTGATTCTTTTTCACTGAAGAAATAGTATGTTGGAATATGAGAAAACAAAGTGTTACCCTAATAAGCTTGCAGTCTACACACCAACCAAAAAGTCTCTCAGACCAGATACAAGAGCAGCTCAAAATGTGCCTGAGTTGGGAAAAGTAACAGAAGCCACCTCTTTATTTAATGCTCCTCCCTGACATTACACTTGGCATTTTCAATGGTTAGCTTGGACACTGTGTGTATTTCTCTGTTTAGAAATGTCATAATTGTGCCATGGGCTATTAACACAAGGCAGACCATGCACTTACTTGCTATACAGTGCTCTCTTAACTCACAGCCCTGTTTATGTTACTTCAGAACAAATGATAGTAATAATAATAAACATACTACTCTACTGCAGTAAAGCCCTCTACATATTATACAATCACAATGAGCTTCCGTTGGCAGCACTGACTAATAACTGTAAATGTTCATGCATCTATTTAATTGTGTTAATGGCAGAGAAGATTTTAATGACTTGACAGAACTTTTGTTCCCTTTGGCATTGCTTTGTTTTGAATCACTGGTATTAAAGGGATGCAAGATGTCAAAGTACTGTGATTGTCATGTAGAGAGATCCAAGAAGGAGCTAGCACAAAAAGAAAAACATTTAGATTGATGCAAACATTAAAAGAATAATTATTACAACATGACTATCAGAGAGAAGATCAATGTAAGAGTGCATTACTATTAATGGATTTCTCAAGAAATGAGACCATTTTTCTAAATTCATGCTACAGTTGCATGTATTCTAGTTCCAGGGAACTTGAAAGGCACAGATCTATTGGAGACTTAGAATACCCTGGGAAGAAAAAAAAAAAAAAAAAGAAGAAGAAGAAGAAAAAAACAACCTCCCATCCTTGCAAAGTATAAATAAAAAAATGCAGGTTAATTCTCCACAAATATCTGCATCCAGCGTAAAAGTGCGAGCAGGTCCTCATCACCAAAACTGTGCAATCCAAGCACAGTTAGATCAGGGTAGAACAATACACAGATAGCAGCATCACTTTGTTGAGTATTAGTTCTATAATTTTTTTCTATTACATTTGCCATTAATAAAATGCCATATTCCTCCAGGAGTTTAATCAATGATGGACATCCCATACCATTACTTTTCCAAAAATCAAGTAGTTTGGGAAGCATTATGTGATTCTCCACTCCTTGGCTTTTTGAGCTTTCACCAATAACCAGATTTTAAACTGGAGGGCCACAGCTTTCACTTGTGCATGCTTTTGGTGCTTCTCTTCCTTTGCAAGCAGCACGATCTAAACCAGCCAAAAAAACAGATTCCAGGAATTTTGCCTCTGAATGACTGAGCAGTTACATCTCACATCACGAGCTGCTCTCAGCCAGCATGCACTCTGGACTGAATAACAGTTAATATTACATAAGCTGAAGATCTAAGTCCCGAGGTAATATAACTTCAGTCAAAACAAAAAGATTTCATAACAGCTACGTGTTACACTGAACTTATATTTCAATTTCATTTTAATCTGGCAAACCTCTTTTGCATTAGAATGTTTCATGTTTACTTTTAGATATTTCTTCCAGGCTTAAGGAAAAAAAAAAAAAAAAATTTAAAAAAGGAAGAAAAAAACTCTAAAGGTTAGATGGTCAAGATCTCCCAGCTTGTACAATAGGGCTCTTCACATTTCAGCCTTGTATGAGAAAGAACAGAACTTAAATGATGTGGAACCAAAGTTTTAATGTATGGCTTGGATGGCTCAGTGATAAAATTTAAAGAGAAGGAAGGAGGGCAGAAATATTAGAGTGAGAGAATAGTAGCCCGATGTCATGCAGATCAAATGGCATGGGGTTAGTGGTTACACTATCTGATGAGTCATGTTGATCTAACCTTCCATTTATTCATTCAACAGTTCCTTGACCACTCTTAGCTCCTGGGCAATTTATAACCTGCATTAGATAAGATTTTGTTTTCATGGCCACAGAAAAATCACATTAAGTCTCTTTTCCCTGTATTTTACACCAGACAGCAGGCATGTCTTACAAAGGTTAACAACAAAATCTTCCAAAAAACTTAACAAAAAAACTCCTGAAAATTCAAATGCAGTGTTGGGAAGCGGAAATACACATAGAATAATGGCTTTAGCAAAATTAAATGCCTATATTTTCATCTGAATAAACTGTAAAAAATACCTCTGGCTCTACTGGTGCACAGTTGGCACTCAGTAATCAGTTATTCCTACCTTTGTTTAATTGGAAAGATAAAGGTAGAGTGTTAAACAATTGTAGGAACCCATTCTCATCCTTTTCATAGGAGCACCTATGTGTTTATACATCAAGAGGTCTTTCATTGTCATCTCCTTTATCAAGAGAGCCATTTTGACTCTGGGGAGATGAAGCTCACACGATGGTTTACTCCTTCAAACACAAACTGATTTTACACTTGCTAGCAAGAAAGGATACTGTGCATGAGCCTTGATTGATCATTTCCACTGCGCACTACACAGAGATAAGAGGGAAACACTTAGAAAACCAGAAGCAGTAAAACCAAGTCTGTCAGCAGAAAACTCATCCTACAAATGCCTTCAGCTCCTGGCAGGCTTCTTAAGAACAGAGAGTGTTCCCTTTTTTTTTTCTTTTTTTTTTTCTTTTTCTTTTCTTTTTTTTTTTTTTTTTTTTTTTTGATTAATGCATGTGGGAAATCAATCAGGCAGTGCTCAGAACAGCAGGGTTTCCACATAGGAAGGAAAAATCTTCTCAGAACTAGGTCTGACACCCATCAGAATATTATGACTGGTCATGCTAGATCTCACCAGAGACCCACCCAGTCCATGGACCGTAAGAACAGAGTATTACAGTCTCCTAAGTCACTCTGATATTTAAATCCTTCCAGATTCAAGCAAGCTGCAGTACACAGAACAGCCTTAGTTAGTCCCAGCTGTGCATGGGTCAGCATGCTGAACAGCCTGTAAGAGAATTACTGCCCATGAGCCTCTCTCCTGTCTTTCTGGTTCCATTTAGCTCCCAGTATCCAGCTGCAGTGAGTTCCACAAGACAAGTTCAGCACAGGGTGGCCGGAACTCTCCTTGCCTGCCAGTCGGATGGACTAAAATACATGACTGTTCACTGTAGTCAGGCTTGGTTAACATGAAAAAGATCAGCTGGGATTAAACCACGTAGGAAACACAATGTTGAGGCTGCATTTTCCTGTTATAGCACCATTTGTGGATTCCAAATTGAATTTGAATTTGCATTTGGATTTTGTTCAAGAATTTCACGAAGTTCAAACACCAGTAAATTCCTGCACTTGGGACAGAATAACCCACCACAGCAGCACAGTCTGAGGGACAATGACCTAGAAAGATAGTTTGCAAGAAAGAACCTGGGGGGTCTTGGTGGCCAAGTGTTTGAGCAGGACTCAGCAGTGTGCCTGGCCCAAAGACAACCAATAACATGCTGGGATCTAACAGTAAGAATGTAGCTAGCATGGACTTTCTATTCAGTACTCCAACTGGAGTACTGTGCTTGACTTTTGGTTTCCCAGGATGCAAAACACTTTGATATACTGGAGCAAGGTCCAGCTGAAGGCCTCCTACATGGCTAGGGCTGGAGCCTGTGGCTCATGAAGAAAGGCAAAGGCAGATGGAAGAAGACAAGGCAAAGGGGCGCATCTGCCTCATGAAAAGAAGGAGTCTGACTGTTTGCAGAGCTTCAGGGGCTGAATGAGAGGCAGTAGAGACGTGAGAACATGGGAAATTACAGCTCATTAGTGGTAAAACAATTTCCCCCATGAGGGTGGTCAGATACTGGAGCAGGCATCAAAGATGTCGGAGAACTTCCATCCTTAGAGATGCTCACAATTCAACTGGACAAGTCCTGGAACAATCTCCAATAAACAGACCTTCTCTGAGCAGGAAGTTGGACTAAATGGCCTTCAAAGGTCCTTCCAGCTTGAATGAAACTATTATCCTGTTCTTGCAATTTTCTCCAGAAGTCTACAAAGATGCAATACTTTGTCTGCACTTGAAAGGAGTACACAGCCACTCCTCTTCAACATCAGCTTTCTTTCCATCACTATCTCCTTATATGTTCAGGATTTGTTTCCCCTTTTCAGTTATTCCCTACATCTCTTCTGAACTCATGCCTTTACAATAGCTGCCCATCCCTCAGCTGCAATCTGTCCATATATTACTATTTCTGAGGAAGATCTTTTCACATTTACTTGAATTTAACTTCATACCACTGCACAGAGACCATCGTTCTAATTTATTTGGGCTGCTTTACATTTCACATTTTTGTCCATTACCTGTTTTGCTAATATTTTTCCCAAAAGGGTTATTCATGTTAAAAGGTATCTGAAATAGACATTAAGCTAATTTCACTAGCTGGAAGGATCTTCTTTACTAACTTCAGTGCAAACAGGTGAAGAGTGGGACCAGCAAAAGAGCAAGGAATAAATATCACACTCTAAGTGGTATTTTTTCAGATGTATTTGATATTCATGAGGTTACCACCAATGTATGTATTAGTTCTGTACGTTTGGCCATGGATAGGTTGTAGATTTGGTGGGTCTCTGCTGCGATCTAGCACTGCCAGTTGCAATATCCTGATGGGTCTAAGACCTATCAGACTCAGGAAGCTGAATGAAGTCAAATATTAAGAAAAATAATTGCTTCCTTATATTCAAATTCATATGTGTGTTTTTCACAGGGCTATTCATTCTCAAGGGAGCCATTTGTGGGTCCCAAATAATGTATATTCACTGCTTTCTTTTTGTACCATCTTGGAACCAAAATACCAAGATAATAATCTTTCATTATTTGAACCCTCAAAATATCTCTTAGGGCTTACTAGAATGTCTCTGAAAACATACCCTTTGTATATATAAGAAAAAAATAAGAGAGAAAGAATAACTATTGCCTAAAACAAAATACAGAGGGCTTCTCCTCTGTTCACCCTCAATGCAAACACTACACTATGAAGGGGTTGTATCAAAAATGCATTTAAGCATGGATAATATTGGAGAATCTGGTAACAAGAAAAAATTTTAAGGAGAAGACCAGACTAATTCATTTATTAAGCTAAGACAGCCTGGTCTGCTGTCAGTGCTGCTTTTCAAGTGTTGGATGAAGAAGTATATGCCTGTTCTCTCGAGTAAATCACATTTGCTAGGAAAAACAACTTACTGTTGTGGTCCACAGTGTGCCTGAGTCAGACTCCTACTGGCTTCAGTGAACTTCCCTAAAAGTCTCAAGTTGAGAAGCACAAACTAATTGCAACAGGTAGCTTTAGTTCTATATATAAAAACTAATGGATCCAACATACTCCTCTCCAGTCACTCCTGCCAAAAATGGTGCTGTTACATCGAAGTGGTGCACTTAGGTGTTAACTCACAATCTGGAAAGCATTATATTTTGGTTTCCTTACAATGAACTCAGCTTACAACAACCTCTCAGACAGAGCAACTGCAAGGACACTGTTTCTTCTCTGTCATTTAGTTCTGCTGTGGTAACCTTTAGACTGGGCTGATCTGGATGTGACAATTTTATTTGTCTTGTTCTTTTCATTATGTGTGATATTCAGTCCATCTTATTCTTTTTCTCCTTTTTTTTTTTTTTTCATTTATTTGATGTTTTCTGTTATAAATACCATTTCAACGTTGATCAGCATAAAATAGTTTCCATGAAAGCACAGCATGCTGATGTTCAATTTAAACTCAATGGTTCTCCATTATTTTCATGTAGTAAGTTGTCAAACACTATTAGAGAGAGAAGCCTGATAAAGCAGTCTCTCACTTCAGAGTGTCTGGGAGTTTTCTTAATGTTGGTAAGACGGTAAATTTTACTAATGGAATATTCTGAATGTAGTGTTGTAGAAACTCTCCATGCAGATAATACCAGACTAACTACTCGTGTCATTTTTCAATCAGGTCCCAACAAAAGTATTATTTGCTGCTTATTTGTGACCAAACACTGACGTTGCTTGCATAGAGGCTGTTACATCCCATTTAATATTGATAGAGAACAATCAAGTTTGGAACTTAATATTTTCTTTTTTCTTCCTTTTCTATTTCTCTTCCCCTCATCCTCTCCTACCATCCAACAACTGCAAATACTCATTTACCTATGTAACATAGGTACATTCTCTCATGTTCCTTATACTGGGAGCAGATACCCTGTATGTCTCCCTTACACTGATGATAAAAAGCACACTGACCTAAAATGCCACTGTGCTCTTGTCCACTTTAAACATCAAAGCCTGACCAAGCAGACTGTGCAACCCTCTGGTGCTGTGAGATATGTGGTATGGCAGAAATAAAGATTAAGTGCCTGCTTCTTGTCTTACTTGTACCAGTGTGAATGAAATCCAACTCCTCTGAAGACAGTGAGGCAGCACAAGTACAAAAGGAGTGTGAAGTGAGTTTGGCTTCTGAATCTATTTGCTCTCAGTTATAGTAATGTAAATGAGAAGCTGCATTCATTGTCAGTGTAACCCTTGGAGTAACCTCTTGGAAGTCATTCAAAATCCCTCTACTCCACAGACACAACTATTTAAATTTAATACAACTTGGAACTGGATCTCCTTTAAATCTATTTTACATTAGTGTCATTTAATGTCTATTCCCAATATATGCCAGGAAGAGAGCATGTAGAATCAGGCAGCAGGTTGTGGCATTTGTGACAATGAAAGTCCACTGATGTCAGTGCAGTTGCATCAGTGTAGCCTGAAGCTTTATTTGACCTCATGAATCCAAACTATAGCATCTCTTTTGCACTTTATAAGAGGAACTTTTTTAAGCATCTGTTTACATTTGACAGTATCTTTACTGTGGCTGTAAGAATGCAGCGAGAAACTGTGTCGCTTAGCTGCTTCACTTCATTTTTTTAAGCAGGCATGGACATCCTCAAGGAAAAATGTACTCCTGGATTTAATTTGTACAGCAGTTTGCAAGGCTGCAAGGCCAAAGATGGGACCCAAATTAATTGCTCAAAGCTTGTTTGCAAATCTCTGTTTTTCATATGTCCCTCCACCACTGGCACAGCTTGCAAGTGGCATCCTCAGTCCAGCTTTCCTGAGCAAAGGCCAGAACTGAAAGGGCAAGGACACAGTTTTGCCCAAGGAGAAACAAAACAAATGCATTTTGAAATATCTTCAAGTTGAAATAACAGCATGCCTTTTAGCTTTTCTATTCCACACAAATATGTTTCCTACATAAACTTCAATCAAACAAACTAAGTTCCTAAATGAAGTAAAAGCCACTTCCTTATTGATAATACCAACAAAATAGCACAATTGGTGAGTAAGACTTTATTGGGACCTGATCCAAACTCAGACTACATAAGAGCCAGATCTTACATTCATTATCATCCCAATTGCCACTGAACATCCTGGTTGTCACAAAAAATGGGAGGTAAAACAATGCTTTCGGGACAATACAGAGCTTAGAACAAAGAAAATCTGATTTTGAATGGGATCTTTGTGACCTCCCTTTTAGTTACACTTCTAATTAAAATCCTTTGATCTATTAATGCCAAGGGATGCTGGTAAATGTATACAATACAGAAGTATTGTATACACTTTTCCTGAGCTCCCCAAATCACTTAGATCTGTGTGCACTTATGTTATGTGCAGCTAAACTGCTCGCTGAAATGAAAAGATATCTAAGAATAACTCACTTCCATTAGATATATAAATCACTTTAATTAATTCTACATCTCCAGTGGTGTAGAGAACAAATCCTAATGCAAGATCTAATTAAAGAAAAGGGGGAAAAAATTGGAATTGAAACACAGAAGTAACTGCTTAGCCTCAAATTAATGAGGCGCTATGCTAAGCAAGAATGTCCATAAATCCCTAATGAGGATTTTAAACACATTAAAACTTCCTAATACAAAGTGTTTGCCTTCCTTTTATCCAATAACAAATAAGCCAATAATTTTCTGCCTCTAAATGACACTATTAACTGTCATGGCATGTTTTATTTGACAAACCCTCCATTCAAATACAGTAAAGCCAATTAATTTGCCTGCTGTGAAGTGTGTTTCATGATAGCTTTTATGTGATTTTTCTACTCAAGTAAATGTAAATAGGAGGTCAATGTAGGTGCCTGATTTTGCTTAAAAATATGCTGCAGTAACTATAGATATTCTCATCAGTTTGCATTTCAAATGAATTGAAAGATAAACTCCATTTTCAGGTCAGCAATCACATAATGGCCTCCTGATAAGTAAACAGTTAGAGAGCAAGAGTTTTATTACTAGGGAAATGGTCTCACATTTGAGCTGCGATAGTAGCAAAATTACCACTTTGTTCTGTTATAAATAACAGCTCACACTCACAGCTCTTGGCTTTCCTGCCTTCCTTACCAGCCTGGCACCCCCCAGCTGTCAGTGGAACAAAATACAGCATAACCAAGCACCTAGTTCCAAGTTCCATTTTTTTTTTGCACCACAGCGAAGATCCAGTTCTCTCTTAAGAGAGAGAACTTACACTTATGTAAGCACAGTTACCTATTTTTTTTTTTTTTTAGTCAGAAAAAGTCTACAGAACAAATGAAAGATAAATCTGTGGTTTCAGGGTTCCCCTGGGCCCCATTTCATAGTTCTTCGCTAGCAGTGAAAAGAAAGACCATGCTACCACTGCCCACAGTTATGAATCTCTGTCACTCCTCTAAGGTTTTGTTACTTGGATGAGCACATTACTAAAAAGTACGCATCCTGTACTTCAGAAATGCACTATTTTTGGTCTTTGTCTGTTGTGTGAACTGAACCACATTGTAAACTGAAGGTAAAATAGAGGATAATGCTTGGTGCGCCATGCTTCATGGGGCCTAACTGAATGCCAATCAATCTTTACAACACACGTACAGTTGCATAAGCTCTCACATTGCATCATGATCCCATGGAAAATGGGGTTTATTTGCCTTAAGATGGAAACACAGTTTGTAAAAACCTACACAACACACCACATAAGGATATGTGCAGAAGGAAGAGTGAATTAATTAAAACAGAGATGCATAACAGCACTGAACAGGACAGAAGTGCTCACATATTTAATTGTCCACAATAGATTACCAGCTAATATTTATGTAGCATACCAGGACAGTTGATTTCCAATTTGCAATCTTATATGTGTGTTTCCTATCAAAATAAGCAAATAAAATCCGCAGTCTAATCCCAACAAGTGGAGCCAAAACCTCCTGACACGTGAGGAGAGCTTATGAGAGGTGGAACAGGGACAAACCAAAGCCAGAGAAGGCTCTCTGCATTTCTGCTAGCTATCGTTCCCTCCTCTGAGGCACACTGCCACAAATCCTTTCTTTCTCTTTTTCCCTACAGAAATTTCTGTTCCCTTTGCTAGAAATATTTGCCATCGTGACCTTTCCTAAGGGATGTCTGGGAAAATAATTTATGTTTACATATTATCATATAAAATTATATACATGTGTATCAAAATAAGAAGCAAAATGCATTATGCAAATATATGTTGTTGTGTTGTTTTTTTGTTTGTTCTTGTTGTGTTTTTAAACTACAATCCCATCTAATAAATGTAGGAACTAAACCACAGCAATTTCAAAAACTAAATGTACAAGACCCCTTTCCTGACCTGAACGATGACAAAACCACAATCTTCCCATATACTCTCAGCTAGTAAAAGTTCAAAAATTAAACTTTAAAGAATATTTCAGCGAGGACTATGCTTGATGCAGTCAAATATCAGAGAATCAATTTCACGATGCATCCAAGCTTTAGAACTTAAGATACAATATATAGCAAATGCTATTTTCTTCTCTTTGAAATACAGAGTTCCTGAAGTCTGACCTAACCTCCACATCTCAAGAATGCAGTGGTCTGCATCTAATTTTGTTGATAAAATATAAAGAAAAATGATTTATATTTTAGTAAAAGATCCAATATGATATCCAGCATCAACAGCTTTTACATTCACTTCTTAATCGAGACATTGAATTGGGCTAAGACCACCTGACATTATTTCACTTCTGACCTTTTCAACTGTCAAAGCAGACAGATTTTTATCCTACAAGATTTGAGCCAAAGCCTCAAAGGTGCAGTGCCAGAGCATTAATCCATTTCACTAGACAGTCATTGAAATTATAATTCAAAGTTCAACTTACTTTAGCATTTTATGCTGAAATACTTTTGGCAGCCCAGGGCAGAAAGTCGAAATCTGGTTTCCAATGGAGACCATTTCCAATAGTTTCTAAATGTTGGCAGAAAAATTCCTTATTGTCAAAGAGATCAGCAGATGCCAGCTTCCATTAATTTATTTTCTGTGACTGCTGCTCACTTCAGGAAGCCATTCTTTACCTAAGGATGTTGACCTGCTGCTGGATCCAACCAGAAACAGACTAGAAAAGACACTAATCTATTAGGAGAGTGGGGACACCTCAGGGAAACCCCCTCCAGCAGCCAGGGCAATTCCCACTCCTCCATTTATTCTGACTGGTGCCAAAAGCAGAAAAACAAATCTGCACAGAAGACACGACGTGGATCTGTAAAAGCTCCCAACCCAAGCTAAACTGACCTACACATATAAAACTATCAGGAGTAACTCCAGAATCTGAAAGCACCAGCAGACAGCTTTTCCTCTTCACAAACAGGCTGTCATAAAAGAAAAAAGAGTTTTGAATGTGAAAATAACATCACCATTTTAAGTAGTCAGTGGGCTATAAATCCTCTGTTCTGGTATTCTGGAGCTGCTTAGAGGTCTTTGGCCAGGAAGTTCCCCATAAATAACAGTTTATTATTCTTAGACTTATCTCAAAAGCTATCTAAACACGCATTTAAGTTAACTTAGAGGACATGTTTCATTAAAACCTAAATGTTTTTCTTCTTCATTTTTACAGTTGGGGCTGACTAGCAATTCTGGATGTCTTTTCCAGATGCTAAAATGTTTCCTTTCTGGGAACAGAATGGGAGAAGAGGAAGCAAGAGATCCAATATCTTTTAAGCAAGGTTTATTACTATATTTGTTTTTTTTTTAATCAACATTTGCAGGACCGCTATTGTACTTGGTCTAAAATTATACTCTGTTTATATTTACACAAGGCTTTTTAAATCCCTGACACTAGGATATTAACATCTTAATTCAGAGCACTGAGAAATAATGCTGCAGCAGTGTATGAACAATGGGAAGAAATCAACAATATGAAACAAAGATGCAGCCTGACATGGGGGAACACAGATAGACAATTCTCCTCAATGCCAATTGAACCTGAGCTGTTTTGCAGCCATGCCTTGCCACAGGTTTTGCCCAGAAGACCACATTAGCTGGCTGCCTGAGGGGTCTCCTTGAGGTGCTGCGATCTCAAGGCTCAGCTCTCTAAGTCAGTCTGTTCAGGCAAGGAGAGCATAGACTTACTCTGAGGCAATGCAAATCTCACAGAAGGGCATCTGAGACAAGTACCAGAATTGCACTATGCCTAAGGGACATCGACAGTGACATTTGACAGCCTTCTGTACATTTGGAGAGGCTGTTAGTACTTCAGCACCTTCAATCAAATTGTTGTTGCCAACTCTGAGGTATGGTACCTCTGCCTATGTGCATTCTATGTGTGCGTATGTGCACACATGGTTATGCTCACATAACTGAGTGCGCACATACTTCTCTATCTCTTTATTTCTGCATACATCTGAATGCCAAAGAAGATCTCCAGATGTGGACAGGCACTAGCACCACTGCACACACAGCATGATGCCTTCTGAGGTAGATCTGTTTGCATCCAACTCTGGATACAGAATGGGCAAAGAATGGCTCTTTAGATTCCTGTCTGGGCTATTACCTTCGATCTACAGCTTGCTGCACTCCTCAATCCACTTATGCTGTTGTTGATCCAATGCACAACTCCCATTGCCTACACTGGGATCAAGGACACAAGACCTTTAACATTCGGCTTTCACTGGAACCAAGAGTCAAGCAATTTTATTACAAATTTTATGATAAACATAGTGACTAAATTGAATAAGGTACAAAGTAACAGAATTTTGCAACCACAAAGACAGAGGAATTTGGGAATCTATAATCTCACTTTGCTGTAGAAGTGTACTGCAGCTTTCGGCAAGTTAATCAACTTCTGGGTTTCTTCATTTGCTCATCTGTATAAACAGTAGAAGCAATTCCTAACTAGCCATCTATCCTACTAGTTATAGCTGGAAAACAGTGGTCTGGAGATCCTCAGCAGGATGGTGTGCTATAGGAGTGACATATACAGAGAAAACTGTAAACAACCGGAGATTCCTGACTGCTGTAAATGTCAGTCCTCGATAAATGGTTTGACCTTTTTTTCTATTATTTCTATTTCATAACCGAAGTCAGGTCTGACACAATAAGCATTTCAGGGGAATGAATGCAGCTTGGGGATGGCTTTGCAGTCTCATGTCTCACATCACACCCTTGAAAAGCAGTGATGTCCCCAGAAATACAAGGCTGTCTTTTACTTAAACCCCAAGGACCTCCCAGCATCAGTTGCTGGCTGATCTAACAAGGCAATGAGCCTATTATCAGCATGTCTCTATACGCCAACGAGACTTCTTTTAGAGGAACTGCTTAAAGCATATAGCAGCTTGATCTTACAGAAGTTATTCTTTAGGTATTTAATTGAGATCTTCCACTCTCAGAGTCACCTTCTGGATGAACCCATTTCTGTACCAACTACACAAAGAGGCCAGGGTCACAACTCCACTTAATCGGGGTGTCTCACTTAAGGACTGAAAGTTAGGACAAATAAATACAGATCAGAAAATCCACAATTGTGCACTGCTGCTCATGAGCCAGAATGAACTCGCAGTGCAGAAATGGAAACAGATGGGCAATAAATTTGCCATGAGACAGTGGCTTGGGGGATCGGCATGCAGGACTGAGAACCAACCACTCTCGTCAAGCTAGACAATAAGTAATTTGCTGTCTAATGACAGTTTTGAATTTGAGGGAGGGGGGGGAATTGCTTTGATTTGGACTTAAAACAACAGTTAAAAAGAATTCGGAAAGCTGAAAGATTGAAATTGTTCATTTTGCATAGATTTTAAAAACTTCCCTGTGACAAAATGGATCTCTCTCCTACAGATTCCAATCTGGAAGACCCTTTCATTGAGAAGACAAAATAAAATAATGGTGAGAGGTTTAGAAGGGAGTAACGTAGAAATTGTTTAAAAAATAAATAAATAGGAAAATTCTTAAATGGTCACTTGAATTTTCATCATTTCCCAGAATTTTACACTGCAAAACTGTTGTGCCTGAAGTAGCTTAGCTGTATGGCTGAATTATAGATGCAAACAGCTTTTGCAACAGATCATCGGAAAACCAGTTTCCCTTCCACATACCTCCTGGTTCATTAAAATCGCAGCACTGTTGCAGAGTTAACGGGTTGTTTTTTTCTGACACAAATGTCTGTTTGCGTGCAACCGGTAAGTTCAACAGAATGAAATGAAAAGAGTCTTAGAAATGAACAAACTGCCCAGTTTTCCCATTGGCTTGTCTGGGGAACAGCTACACTTTAACTGGCTGAAAGGAAAAAGCTGTCATATCGGGAACAGTCAGGAGAGAGAAAATGCTGACAGAATGATGTCTTCCTAGGTGAGGGTAGCCCAAGACTTAATTCCATGTGTCAGGGCAAGATAACACACAGCCATACACATATGATGTCATCAGCCCTACAGGAGATAGGATTTTACTCGATGTTTTGTAATATCATTTTAGAGACATTCTTAATATGTTTGCAGAACACATAATAAGGAAAAAATGTCGTGTAAATCTCCATCTGGGTACCACTTACAGGGATTTGCAATCATTATAATCTGAGTAATCACAGCATTATTAATTACAATAGGAAAAAAACCACAGATACACCACCAGTGGGCATTCCACGTGCTAACAAGCATTTACTTTCCAGCACCAGCATTTCCAGCTCTCCCTTTCTGATGCCTGTGCACTTTCACACACTTACTTTTACATAAATGTGTGTTCACCCCCGGGCCAGCACGCACCCAGCACCTTTCAGCTTGAGGTGTTCTCAGTGCACTGAGGTGAAGCTGTGCCTGCTGCTACCCTGCTGCTACCCTGCTCTACCCGCAGGGATTCTGACATGCTTGGCTGCAGGAGATAGATGGCTTGCACTGGTTTGGAAAGTTTCCATCCAAACAACAAAGGTGAAAAACTTAGGGCTTGATTCTCCACTGTAACTCAACAGCTGGACCAGAGACTTAAAACCAATCCAAGTGGTGCTGGGTGCAACGCCAGGCCAGAGAAAAACAGTAACCCGAGCTTTCTTTAAGCTGTCACAGCTTAAAGTCTATAAAGCTTGACAGCAAGCTGCACTCTGAGCGAAGCCATTGGCATTTTCAAGTCTTAGGTAGATAGATGGCTATCTGTGTATTTTTGTGTATAATGTCACATGTATTTGTAAATACACAGATGATTTCTATACACTCCCATCAGCCACAAAATGTAATAATAAATTATTCTAATAAATGGCATAACTCTAAGTAAGTAACAAGGATAAATGTAATTGAA
Organism: Coturnix japonica; assembly: GCF_054131305.1. NCBI lineage: Eukaryota > Metazoa > Chordata > Aves > Galliformes > Phasianidae > Coturnix > Coturnix japonica. The sequence goes on from NC_140666.1 coordinate 25,549,000, forward strand.
CAAGATCTAAATAGGATGTAAATCAGCATTAGAATTTAACCAAAAAAAAACAAGGCAAGATAATGTGAAGAAGCTGTTTACTCCCTGCCTTGGAAAGTAGCAGAGAGAAGCTCAGCAGATGAAACAAAGAGGACCTAATTACCATGCGAAGCACAAAACCCTTCAGATGTGATGAGAAACGTGACTGCTTGAAGAACTGGTCCAGGGGAAATTTCAAAATATGACCACCCAAGCACAAAGAAGAGGGTGGTGAAAACCAGAGAAACTGAAGCATGAGGGCACAGTATTAATGCACAAAGAATATTAGTTTAAACACACGCACATACAGAGAATGAGTACATATACAAATCTGTAAGCAGGCAAATACAAGGAACTATGTGATTTTAGGTGAAAGCTCGAAACATTAAAAAGCTTTCAAGCCATATGCTATATTTTAATAAAAATCACATAAATTCTCTGCATGTTTATCCATGGAGAGTCTTGAGAGAAAAAAAAACACCAACCAAACGCAGGAAAAACAGCCAATGGGCCCGACAGTCCAGCTCTATCTTTCCGCTTTTATCATACACAGACATTTAATATTCATTTTTGCCTACAGTTCCACAGTTTAAATGTAAATAATTATTTAATACTGGCAATCAATTATTATTATTATTTTTAAGATGACGAATGCAGATGATAAGCACTGACATTTTCTTGGAGAAAGGTACAGGTAAAGAAGTCACATTTGCAAACGAGTTGTAGAAGATCCTTAAAGCAACAATGGAGATGCTCTGGCTGCACCACAGCTGGGGGAGTGAGACCCGCATCACCGGTGTAATATGAGATTGTGCCCAGGAATAGCCACTACCACCTCCAAGAAGGAAATACAATGTACCATTTGAGCTACCACATAGCATGCTTTCTTCTACAAGAAACTGCTAAAAAAGTATCCTCTCCCAAAGACCCTTTGCCTAGAGAACACGAGCAAGGCAAATATTAACATATGGATTTATCATCCATGCCCTGGGGAGAGGTGAAGCTGCTGGTGGGTCTTGAAAGGCTGCACAAAGTGTGGAAAAATGGAGAAAGTGAATTTGTAAGTTCTTTGACATAATCAATACTGCTCTTCAGCTCTAGATTCCCTTTATCGATGACAGCCTCTCTTCTGGTAGCGATTAGAGATTCTACATCTTTTAACCACAAAAAACATGACAACTACACCCTATCTATAGTTCCGTGATTTACAGCAATTAATGCACTATCGATATTGCATTAGTGCAACGACAGCTTTCAGGTGTTACCCAAGCAGTTGAATTTAAATGCGTGGTTGTGTTGTGATATAAACTGGAAGGAAAAATCTGATACTTGAATCCAGCACTGACTTAAACCCATGCAGCTTCCCTTGTCTCCTTCCTGTTAGTCACATGATAAACCATTCCTTTCCTGCTGCATCAATTCTAACAAAAGGAAAAATAAGAGCTGATTCATGGACTAATAAAAGAGAAGCCAGAAACCACATTGTGGGTCTGTGTGTGTTTATGTTGACAGACAGAACATGGAATTTGGAAACAACATCCCACTCTTCTAATGAAGTATCAACTCCTGCTGCTGTGACTGAGTGGACTGTAGCTTAGCCAGTATAACTCTTGAATTTTTTAGATGCTTCTCCAGTTTATCTGATGAAGTCATTTAAACACTGATGCTTCTTTTTAATTTCAGGGGATTTATTTGTCTCATTTTTAGCCCAGTTCCTGACAGAAATGAAATACTAACAGCAGTCGTAGGAGTCTAAAATAATGTGTTTGCGTTCTCATACAAAATGGTGTTCAACTCACACCTGCTGTCCAGCATCAAGGTCAAAAGATAAGGAAACTCTTCAGAGTTTGAAAAGAAGGCAGTGGGGGGCAGGAGTGGGGTCCCACTGCTGTCCCATTACAGGGAAAGTTAATAGAGCTCACCCTTTGTTGGATATCAGAGGATCTGCATGAGAAAGAGACATTACAAGGCAGGATTCATTAGCTCCTCTGCACACAGAGTGACTTCTTTTTACAACAGAACAGAAGATTTCAGTGTCCTGAGCTGAAAGAAAGCACAGGCTGGTGTGGAAGAATGAGACTAGATGAAAAGCAGGTTCTTCTCATCTCTTTCTAAATATTACCATACAAAGTGCTGGCTCACATCCCCCAGCAGTGCCCCACCTAGCAGCCCTCCAGACAACGAGCAAGAGGCACCATTGGTGCTGTCTACCTGCAAGCAATTACAACCAATTTAGGACAGCTTGCTTCTTTGTCCTGAACCTGTTCTAATGCTGAAATGGTCGTGGCATTTGTCATGGGCTTCTTGGAAGACCAAGAGGATTACCATACTCTGGGCAAAGATCCTTGCTTCCTCCTCTCAGCTGCGTCCAAGGAAGTTACACAGCGGGATGCTGCAAGTTGCCTGCAGTCTACCCAATCAACCTGGTTGCAAACTTGGCTTTCCTGCTGGAGTTGATTATCTTCTCCTGATGACAGAATGCAAGAGTGGACAGAACCATGTGTTTAATTTGGGAACATACAAATAGCTGGAAGGATGCTCAGCACAAGTGTGTGTAGAGTGTTTATTGTTCTAATTTGCAAGCCAATATATAAACTCATCTTCTAAAAAATCCACTCTTCTCCTTGAGGCTCTGAATACCCATGCAGGACCATGGCAATCCCTGAGCAGACAAATTTCTAGTGCAGCTGTACTGCACTTCTATTCTGCTACTCAGGCTGTCCCCATGTACTGCTGAGCTACAGCTTCCTTAAGACCCAGGTATCTACCCTCGGGCACTGGCTCACACCTGTGCTGTGACCCAGTTGGCCCAGCATGTTTACCCAGCCTGTCATGTCCAGGTCCCACTGAGGAGCATCAATGGAGCTGCTAAGCACAGATTAAGAAATTTGTCTTGGACAGCTGCTGTGCCCTCTCCAGTCTGGACATTCTGCTTCTGGGTACAGCTCCCAAGGAGAAACAACTGTTGTGCTCACAGTGAAATAAATACTTTATTACAGATGAATAATATTGTTTCTAATTACAGGATCACGGATGCATTTTCCTATTAGAGGAATATTCCCATTTATTCTTTTTTTTTTTTTTTTAATTTGTTTACCAAAAACATCTTACACAGTGTGATGTTTGCTATCAAGCGGCTGCTGCCCTCTTTTCTGCCAGTTTCACAGCTGGTTGTTAGGCAAAGTTTATCTCATATTCCTCTGAAAGTCAAACAGGTATCATCTTAGTCCAGAGAACTGCTTCCCAAAAGGGGCTTGTCCTGAGCCTTCTTACATTAACTCCACTACAGTTCCACTAGCAGTTCCTGGGAGCCTTTTCCAAGGAACTAAAAAGTTTTCTGGATCAGACCTAGCATATATTTAGCGTTGTTCTCAGTGCTCAGTTGGCTGTGTTAGGAACTTAATTCAGTATTTGGTAAAACCAGCTTTCTTTTTTACTTAAAAGTTTCTGCATGGATTAGCACTTAGGCAGAAGAGAAAATCTGCAAAATTCCAGTAACATGCAACTGAGCTGCATATTGCTAATGGTGAAAAGCCACCTGATGACTCTGTTCTTCCTCCTCAAAGGTTTTCTGTGTCTGAGCTTCTACTGACTGCTCCTTCTTACCTGGCTCCCACTGCCTTTGGTTGTGCAAATGTTCTGTGAGGATGTAGCTAATCAGAGATTATCACCATATTTAAGGGTTTCAGGTTATCTCCTGAGTGACATGTATATGTGAAAACAGCACAAGCATGACTGTATATTCAAGAAGTTCATACTCAGGGATGCATCATCTGTAGTAAAACTAAGCGTCACAATAACAAGATGATGACAGTACAACTGAAAAGCTCAGTCTAAGAACAACTCCTTCAGCAATGATGATGACACCGTAACATAACTTCAGCAAACAACCACAGAAGCAGGTCAGCAAACCATTACACTGCAAGGGCCATCTCTGGAAACATGCTCAAAACCTGGCAAAGCCAGGAGAGGTTATTGGTTATTTATTGATTTGCCGTGGCTTTGAAAGCAGGCCATCTACACACTTAGGTAGGTCTGACACTCATATTCATTAAGAGAAATCCTCCGTATCTTTTTTTCCCTACCCAGTTCTACAGACAGCATGGAAAAGTGAAGGAGGTGTCCTGATGCACAGAGACCATACATTAAAACATCTTCAAATACCAGTGATGTTTGCTGAGCACTCATCTGGATTTGCAGCAAGCAAGTCAGGTCAGAGAGAGCTCCCAGCAGCAGGTGAGCACTGAACTCAGTGGTACTCAATGCAGAGGTGGCAATGCACTCAGGGGCCACAGAGGACCATGAGTTTTCCCAGCAAATTTGGAGCCATACCCCAGGTCTGACACCTCCACTGGCAAAACAGCCAGAGACTTCAGACTGCTGATGAAGAGCTACGGTAATTTACACCAGATGCTGAACTGTGCCTGGGAGCCCTGCCTCGTAGCACTCTGCTCTTACTGTTATAGATCGATGGTTCTTACAGGTCAGATTTTTTTGTTTTGTTTTGCCAGGTTCAGATTGCTTCTTTGTACACTGCTGAGATCAAATCAATTACTTTCCACCCCAACCATCTGACCGAAGTAATTCTAATGGAGCAGAAAGCACGAACTCAGATAAAAGAAGGGACAACATATTTTTCACTGTTATCTTTGTGCTGAAAACGATAAAGAAGGAATGAAGGCTGAAATAAAGATCATTCTTAATAATTCCCCCTCATGTAAGAGTAATGATCTTAATTCACATCTTTTGTCTTTGTTGTTGCGACTGGGGATGTGAGTTTAGATGGAGATGAACTCTGTAAGTCTTCAAAGGAAGAGCATTTATAACAGAAACACCATTTTCTTGATAATCATATCCAGGAAAACTATTATTTTGGAACTTGATTGCATTTTTCATCTACCTTTATGCCATTTTTACTGTTCAGCTGCATGAATAATTACCTAACCTGTTGGAATGGATTTCTTGACCCACACATAAAAGGGTGTAATTTAATGCAATCTAACTAAATTAGCACCAATTAGACAGGCTAAATTAAAGGGCATGTCACTAATAAATTTTATGCTAAACATATTACTGATAATAAGCTCACTAAAAATTGCATAATGAAATAAAAAATTATTTTTAGCACTGTTCAGTCTAAATATGAATGTATAAAAGTCACAAAATAATGAAATAATTAATTCCCAATTGCCTTTCAAGATAACATCACAGCCATATAACGATGCACTGACTGAGGCGGTGTTTGAAAACAACAGGTCAGATCCTACTGGGAAACAGAAAACCAGGTCAAATTCCACGCAACTGCTATGATCCCAATCCTGCAAATGCTTATAGATATGCCCAGCTCCTTTGAACTCAGTGGGTCTGTTCTTGTACCCAAAGTTGTTGGTCCTCTGCTGTGCCTGTTCAGGGAGCTGCATTTTAATACAAAGCAATGGATGTGGAAGGACTGCAGGAAGTGCTTGGATTTGCATTCAGACACTTCTTCTAGAGACTACTTTCCAAGTTTTACTTTTCAAATACCAAGTGTTTTTGTTATAAGAATGGTTTAAGAAGGAGCTGTTTAGCAGATTGAACACACTCATGCCCACATTTTTAGCTGCACTCCAGTCAGTGCTGGAAGGGGTGTAAAATGGAGTTTGTGACTCACATCATTTTCACTATCAGGGAACCTCAAAGTTCTTGGGCTATTAAGATACTACATACTGCCAGAAAACCTGCTTGCAACCCCACTTTATGTAGGTCTTTATGTAGGGTAGGTCTAGAAGTTGTATGTACCTTCCATCTTCTTTCTGACATAGAATGATCCGAAGACTAGACAAGCTCTAACACTGTGTACAATTCACTTATCAGATATTCTTTAATTGATAATAAAGGAAATCAGGGATAGTAAAGTGGAAGTCACATCTTTATAAAAACAGAGAAACATGTTCTGCATAGTAACAAGAATGGGCATCTGGAGTATATTCTGTGCACTCACACATCAACCAATTAGGGCCCTCATCAGGCTCCTTACTCACGAGTTCACACAGGTAGTCTAAAGTTAATAGGCCTATTCATGTGAGAAAAAGTTGCAAAATCATGTTCCTAGCCTCAATTTCCCTCTCTTTAGCACTTGGGTGAAAAATCAGAACTCAAAATATACTCAGGCAGAAACCTCTAGAGGTACTCTGTTAATAAGCACAAATAATTCTGCAGAAAAGCCACATGGACTGAATTTGCACAAGTCATGGCCTAAGGCTGACACTGGACTGAGCCTTAAGCCAGAGAGGAAGAGCAGTAATATACCAATCATACTCCACAGGGAGATTTTGCAGGTTAAAATTTAGCATACACAGACATCCCCCAGACTTTAGGACCTTAGCCCATTTTCAGAAAATAGGAAGGTAAGATTTCAAATGAAAACATGGTTTTCATCTCTCTCTACAAATACATTGTTCCCCCCCTCATAAAAAACAAACAGGATTTCCTTGATTCTTTTAAGAGCATAGCAAAAATATTAATACCAATCACATTGTGCAGTGTCCATTACAATTCTGAAAAGAGCTAAAGGCACCTGCAGACTTGGCTTTTCCTACTCTAATGCTTTCACTGTTCAAACAGACTTTTAAAATAGCTAGAATCAATGCCGGGTGACCACTATTAATCAAAGAATCCTTTCTAGTTGTATGAAAACAAACCAAATAAAAAATGGTGAGCTGCTATCTAAGAAAGTACTCTTTGCTATACAGGGTACTGAAAAATGACTCAGATCACATCAGTGTGTATCCTGGGGGAAAATACTGGCTTTGGAATAAAAGGGACATGCTATTTTCTTCATAAGTATTGTGATTTTGTTTTAAAATAAAACAAATACCAAACTTTCAGCATTTTTTCCCAGCCACTCTATAGGCCAGACCCCTTTTGGATACAGAGTGCCATGGTTTTATTTACTACAGATCAGCTCCCAGCAGACTGGCCACTATAGGATCTGGCCCATAGGAGACATGAGTGCTGGTCAGGCTGTCTGTGTACATTGCGCTGCATAAAGCCCCAAACAGAGGCTGCCTCGCTGCAAAACAATCTCTCTGAAGCACAAACAGCCTGCGGGGCATATATCCTCACTATCATTTCAAAAACAATACACAAGTGATTTATTGTCTTTAAAAAAATTATCAGTTTGGTTCATTAACTTATCACCATAAAAAAAGCAGGAGACAATTATGTTGCTACATCAGATGTGTGTAAAGATAATTGCCCTGAAAAGAAGATGTAAAGGTGTCCATAAAGGCAGTGAAATGTGACCTATTAAATCAAGCTGTAACCTATTATGGGTCAAAAATCACATCTGTAGGGCCAATAGGCTCATGGCAATGGCCAATCTAGCATGAATTCTGCAGGTGTCTTTTTCCAATAAACAGGAAATCTATCCTTTTTGTATCTGCAACATTACTGTCTTCTTATGTTCCATGCACATGCCACACACACAAAGGCCAAATTAATGCCAAACATACAAGGTATGAGTGGTGAAACAGCAAAAAATATAAGAAAATATGCAACAGAAAAAAAAAAAAAAATCTGCAAAGAGCATATATCTGCTGTTTTACTGGCTGTTAAACAGTGCCTTTCTGTCATCATATCTAATGTACCCTACCTTAAGTAGGGTAAATCTGCAATGGATTTATTGATTCAACTCAAGATCCGGCTCAGCTGTTGATGAAAAATAACAAACATCTTGCATATGTCCTAAATCCTTGTTTGCTGGCTAGTCACACATATATATACACACAATATATATATTGGACTCAATGATCTCTAAGGTCCCTTCCAACCCGCACAAGACTATTACTATTACTATATAGGTGCTATCAAGACGTCCCAGAATGCAGTATTCCCTCTGGGTTACAATGGGCTTGATTCTGCTGTCATTTACATCAGAAGTCTATTCAGGAGTAATTAAATGGAAGTCAACAGAGTTCCTCCCTGGCAATCCCAGTAGAAACATGTCTGTAATAAAACTTGCAAACTTTTAAGCAGAAATACTGTATTACCACAGGTGTACAGAACAGAGACGAAAACACTGTAAACAACTTCACGACAGTTCTGTTACAGTTTTGTTCTTATCTTACCTACTCCATACTCCTTTCTATCCTTCATGCTGCATAGATGGCTTTTACTTGTTCTAAAAATAACAGTCATTAAAGGAGGTACAGAGATGTTCCAGTCTCTTTGTTGAATCTGAATTCACACCAGTTCTGTCAAGGAAGGCTGGCCACGAACCTGCAGCAGGTTTGAGGCACAGCTCCATTTTTTGGAGAATCAGTCCCATCTGTCAGATACATTTGTTTTGGGTTAAGCGGTATGTTGGTCACAGCAAAAGAAATTGAGAGGCCTCCCACCTACTGCACGAGAAATTTAAGTATTGGTCAGTAAAGGAAAATGATTCTGTAGAATTTCTGTGGAGATAAATTGCCCACTTACCTCCCTTAATTTGTAAGACCCATCGGGTGTCATAAAAAGACATTATTCCAGAGGGAGTAAGTCACCTCACCACAGAGGAGAAAATGTCTGCCAAACATTAACTAAATCAAAAGGAAAAATCATTTCCTTTAAGGGACACAGTCTGTGTAGCACAGAAACCCAATAAGTGAAAGCTTTGCAAATACAAAATCTATTGTTTGGCTTCTTACATGTAACTATATCTGCATACATGGTTTTTAAGAAAAGCACACTTAATATGGTTATTATGATAGCAATACTATTCTCTGTGCTCCTTCTTTTTCTTAACCAGGGAAGAAATTAGGTATTGATTCTCTTCCTACCTATGTCATCTTTTCTCTTTAGAAGATTCACTGCTTACAGGCCTCTGTTCCACAAACCAGTAGGCAGTATCTAAACAAGATTCACTTTGCTGAAAGGAACCATGATTGCCATTAACTCTTCTGGCTTTCTTTCTCTGTCAAGGTAGTTTTGTAGTGTCTTTCTAGAGATGCTAATAATTAAATATTTTCAAAGGACAAAACCAAGACAGTTTCTCCTTCACACTCACACCAGAATAGTCAGTGGTGCTAGAACAGTCTCCTATATGTCAGGCAACTGATTTGAAATTTCGAGTTCCTGCTGATATTTAATTATCTTGCTCTGAGAAGAGCAGTTCCAACACACTGAGCGAAGTCAGACCTACAGCAGAACAACCAAGGCCACCATGGTGCTTACAATACTGACTAGCTAAGACTAGTTAAGTTAACTAAGAACCTGGGGTTTAAGCCACTGAGCTGAGCTCAGCAGAGCGGGAGCATGAAGCTTTGCCATTCACACCACAGTTAAGTTCTCTGAGTGCTGGATGGAGTGTGGTTCCTTGCCATCCTCCACCAGAATGCTGGCCCTCTCCTGTCCAAACTTGTTGGATATGTCTTAAAGTGAAAATCCCTTGTTTTTTCTGAGAGCACACTAGTCATCTGTTGGATGAATTCCTTTGGAATAGTCTCTTTGCTGGTGCAGAACACCAATTTAGTGTCAGATACTGGTGTCTCCAACTTGAGACTGAGCAGTGACAACCAGTTGGAGCAGTGGGAGAAAGGCTGCCTAGGGAGGTGGTGGAGTCACTGTCCCTGGAGGTGTTCAAGAACCATTCAAATGCTGTACTGAGGGACATGGTTTAGTGGGTAATACTGATGGTAGGTGGATGGTTGGACTGCATGATCTTAGAGGTTGCTTCCAACCTTAGTGATTCTATGATTCTATAACAAAACACCTCTGGTTTACCATAATTCCACTTGTAAATTATAGATTTTAATCCCAAGAAATTAGCTTGTGCTACTCGAAATCCCTGTCCTGTAAAATTCTACTGAATTTTGTACTGTTGAGGCAGTACTCCAGTAAATGGGAGTATCTGCACTGGCTTCAATGGAGTTGGGCTTGTTTATGTCAGCTAAAGATCTCCCCTCAGTTCCACTGAAAAAAGACAGAAGAGGCACTTCCAATCAAGAGGTGGAATTTTATAATTCATTTAATGAGGAAGAGCTGAAGTCCACAGAGACATGGTGAAAATCAGATGTGTCAATCAAAATCTATTGATGTTGAGTTGCTAATTTGATTTGTGAAATACTGTAACAGAGATTCACATAATTTTTCCTTAAGGGATATTCATTGGATATTAAATTAAGCTAGCTGGTATTTGTATCGTTTTCTGACTAATAAGAATCATGTTCACAATAACTTACTGTGAAGTGCAATGCCGATGAGCATAGGAATAAAGAGAAAGGGACTTTATTTTAACATTTGTATTTACTGTAGCAATGTTTCATTTAAATTTGCCTCATCCTCATTCCCTTACAGAACACCTTACAATATGGGTTTCCTGGCAAGGTTAATTTAAAGAGCCTACAAACTTAAGAGTTTTTCTTTAATGACAAGTAGGTACTTAATAGAGACCATTCTGATCAATGAACTCTTTTGCTACCATGATAATATATATATTTCAGATATCTTTATAAAGGGCTTGTATTCACAAGACGACTTTTATCAGGACCATATCACTGTAGGTACTGTTCTGTTCTACACTTCATGCTTCAAAATTGCTCTAAGCCTTATTATTAAACTCCTGTCATTTTTGTAACAATAGAAATAGGACAAGGGGCAACAGGCATAAACTGGAACACAGGAAGTTCAGTACCAATGTGTGAAAGAACTACTTTACTGCAAGGGTGATGGACCACTGGAACAGGCTGCCCAGGGAGGTGGTGGAAAATCCCTCTCTGAAGATATTCAGTACCCATCTGGATGCTTTCCTGTACAATCTGCTGTAGGGAAGCTGCTGTAGCAGAGGGGCTGAACATGATTGTCTCCAGAAGTCTCCTCCAAATCCCTGTGATTCTATGACATTATGATTCTATATCTTGTCTTTTCCAGGCTTTGGCCAAATAAGTTTCCATGTGGGAGCAAACCTTATTTTATGCAGAAGGCCCACACCAGCGCTATCCTTCACTGTGGCCTGATAGAAGCCAGACTTCATGTGAGCAAAAGGCACTGTGTATAATTCGGGTTGATCTCATTGAACAACCATCCTATGGCATCAACTGAGAAAAATTCCTTGTTGCTAGGTTTTCCCTTAGCTAAGTTTTTGTCAAAATTACAGCAGCTCCTATTATCACATGGAGACTACACTGTACAAACTCTGAACCAAGTTCCTTTGCACTCCCAGATTTAAGTGGGACACTTCTCAGGAGACAAAGCACTAATTTACAGCAGTTTTGGCAGCACAGGACCTATAGAACTGCTATGGTTTGCGTTTACCCTGGTTATTTTTGTTACAGCTAACAAAAAATCTCACTTCTCATTCATATTTGCCAGAACTTTGTTTTTATGTAAAATAATAGTAATCATCATGGTAATAATAATAATACTTCCAGATGTTCACGTAAAGGCAGCTCATTAAATCACAGTTGCTTATTCTTCTATGTTGTAATTTTCACAGATAAGTTTCTTTTTCTTTGAAAAGGTAATAAATACATAAAGCTTTTCTATCTCTATATCTTTTAATCAACTGCAGTCATTTAACCTAGACCCTCCAACCAGATTAATAATAGAAAGCGTGTCATAACAATTCCTTACCACAGGGTGAATTATCATTATTGTTTTGGCATTGAAAATCCTTTCTGCTACCTCAAATTACCCTTCTTTTCAACAGTGCACAATACATGAATCACTTCCCTAATCCTACATGTTACTAAAAATCACATCCCAGTACAATAGAGCCATCTGACAAGCTACTTTCTGACAGCATGCTGAACTATCATGTTGCTGAATTCCCAGAGACTCTCCGGATCCATTTCATTAATAAATACTGTAAGTGAAAGCCAGAGGAGTTACTCAAGGTCCATGAGAATTCACCCTAAGACTGAACGTCATATCCCAGCTCTTCCCATCATTCTCAACATTATGGAAACAGCCTCCCTTATACCAAAGAAGCATTAAGCAGGCAAACACCATTAGAGCTCCAGCTATACCATTTCTGAAATCTACATATGTAAACATCTGGATTTTGCACAGCTGGAGGCAATTATACTGCTGTTTCCAAACACCATAAATGCATGTGTATCCATAGCATTGTATATGCACAGGCTCTGATCCTCAGCTGCATGGTAAACCCGTACAGTTTGATGATGTCAAGTGAGTCACAATGGATTTGCAGTAACTGAGAATTTAGTTTCCCAGTTTTCCAACCACACATAAAAGGATGAATGTTCTACAGAATGAGGACATAGCTGAGAACCAAGCAATTTAAATTTTCCATGTTGTTATTTGTCCTGATATCAATACCCTCCATAGTTTCAAGCCAGTTCGTCCTTGTAGTAATCCAATAAAACATATTTACTTTTCTAGGACTCAGCAAACTAAATGAGCAGCTTCTTCCTTGTGAAAGGGGTCAAGTTTGTCCATGTTAAATGCTGTCAAGATACAAGTTGTCTGCGTGGGCATTAGAAGGACACAGTCCTCTCAAGTGCTGGGCACCTTGAATTTGCTGCTCCAAACTGACAAAAATGAAGCTTTCTCTTCTCAAGACTGGTGTGGCAAATACTTTGCTCAGTGACTGATGAGTCATTCTTAAAGAACAGTTATAGTCTTCAAGTGACAGTAAATAAATGTGTAGAGTTAGGGTTTGCAGCAAAAGTCAATGCATACCAAGGTCTGGAATGTACTACACAAAAAAGGTTACTAAGTCCATTTCTATTACTATTGTTTTAGAGAAGATATTCCATCATCTGCTCTCTTGATGATCTTCTAATCAAAACCAACTAGTGCTTCTACCAGAGAAATATTTAGGCAACTTTTTATTGCAGCAAACTAGCGTTCATCAAAAGTGGCGCATTTTTAACACTAATTCTAATTCTAACAAGCAGTGCATTTTGTGTGCTTTCCAATTATGCATGAGAAAAGTCAGCGTAAGTGTCCTCTCTTATCATAATTATCTGTTTCTAATTTCAATTTTGGCTATGACTTTGCACTCAGTGATGTAAATGTAAATGTTCCTGTCAAATAAAGATTAATTTGATTTAAGCCCTCTTTGTTCTAATTATATATTCTATTTCTGCTAACCATGCAAGTTTCGTTCTAAGCCACATCTGTATTTTATCACAATAATGAAGAAATTCTGTGATATTTAAAAAAGCAACTACAGGATTTCAGCTAGTTCTGTCAGGCACTCTTATGACACTGTACTCTAGGACTGTGCCAAATAAATTAATATTTTAGCCGACTAATTTACAGATTACTGTAATTATTGGATATTAAAGCATGTGAACTTTTATCAAATGGAATATAACTTGTTGTCCTAATTGCTCCCTTTGCTCCTAAGGAAACATGACCTTTATGGGCTTTGAACCTGAGCACACTGAAAATACTGAATGATACCCCCTAGGCAGAATCAGAGATTAAACATAGAGAGAAAGACAATTTTACCTCTGACTAACACAGAACATATCTCCCTGATATTTTCCTGTCTAGAAGCCAAGGATTTGAGGATAATCTGTAAGGACTTCTTTCACTGAGCATGTCAACACTCTGCAGCATTCTGGGAAGAGGGTAAGGTACAAGTAGTGGGCAGGTAGCTCTGCAGTATTTATCTAGGTTTTAAGTGGAGTTTCATGCTTATAGGCATCTAAAACTACTTAGATTCCAGGATTTGCAGGGCCAGCACCACAATGAAAACTTCAAGCCCATAGGCTGCTCCCTGCTTTAACTAAAATGGGACACAGCACACTGGCCATGTCTTCTGACACAGGTTTGCTGGAGGTAGCAAGTGAACGCACTAAGTATAGTTCAGATATTGCAAGGATCACTCTGTCCTACCTTGCTTGCAGTCTTTTCCTCAGAATGATGTATTTTTCCAACAAAACCATGAGCAGCGAAGGCTAGCTAGCTGGTGAGTCAGGTCTCCAAGCAAAAGTTCTCATAGGATTCTTGTAAGTGGAGTTAATGCTCCAGTCCTACTGTCAGCAGAACTGGTAAGCAAGCTCACTTTATCCCACTGCTTTCATACAACTTACAGCAAAGTGAACAGTATTCAACAGCTTCTGTGACATTTGGTTGAATCTGCCCAAGAACATCAAAAACGTTCATACATGTGGACAGAACCACAAACATGGGACTTTCCTTTTTTAAAGATATTTGACTAATAACTGTCAAAGTTTTACTGAAGCAGGCAGATGTCATGGCAATTCCTCTCCTGCAGTTGGTTCTCCATCCACCTGCTTCTAGATTATCCTCTCAGTTTCTGCCTCCTCCCAGGCTTTACCTCCCTCCCCCCTCTCTACAGGTACAGCTAAGCATATCTAGTCTATCTACTGAAAGACTCACTGACAAATGGCTGTACACTAGTTTTAAAATATAAACTTTCTAGAATTATTTACAAAGCTAAAACATCATTTTTATTTGAATACTAAAAACATTAAGAAATGTTTCATGCAGCTTTACAACGACAATCAAGACTCAACAAGGCTAACTATTATACAGGAACTCAGCGGTGCAAGATCTCTTTGAACAGCTTTCTCCTGACATTTCCGACCACCTCAGGGGGCAAATGCTCAAATAAACGGCCCAACGACTTGAGAGATCAAGATTTAGACACTCACCACTCATGACATTTAGACTCCCAACTTGATCTGTGCCAACTGCTATCTTAGACACTGACTTCTGAACACATTAAGGCTGCAAGCTGGCAGACTAGAACTTCTGACTGGGTGCTGTCTTCAGAATATATTTATTGTATCTTCTGATGGTTCAGTGGCTAAGTCTAAATGTGTTTCTATCATCTAACATCCTATCATTTTATTCTGTTATTTATAAGAGACAGATAGGATGTGCACCAAAGCATTGTGTTTGGGTTGGTGTTGTTATGAACAGCTTTTTGGTATTATATATATATATTTTCATTTAGAATAACTCCACTGTTTGACTTGCCCAAACAAAAATGCAGTGCTGGAACATTTCTGTGATCTCAGCACAGTGCTTCTGGACAGGGATTGACCTTTTTTTACCTTTTATTGGGAGGAATTTGGCCCATAAGGGCAGAAATCAAACAACACATGATTCAGAGTTGCTGCAGAACCTGTCACCTCACATCAGCTTGTGATTTAGTGTAACCTGAACAGGGACAGCCCTGATGTTTTGTATAGCAACCAACAAGACATTATCCAGAGCCAGGAGGTCACTGGTTTAAATCTCTGCTAATCTGATGTGTCAGACCAAAGGCTCAGATTAGGCTGTTTGAGAAAATGAAACATTCCTCCACAATTTAATATCATAATTAGCTATGGACAAAGGATACAACTACTTCAAAAGGAAGAAAGCTTTAACAACAGAAGATAATGGGTCAAATTCACTGTTGGTATAAACTGCCAGAACTGTGCTGATCTAACAGATCTCTGCCAGCTTTCACTAGTGGCAAATTAGGCTACAGTTAGTGAATTTCAGTGATGAAACTCCAGTTAATTGTTCATTGCTGAAATAATACAGCTGGCTGTGCGTCTGCAGACAAACATATTAGAAAAACAATGCAGCAGTACTTCAGTTATCAAACAACAACAGATTATTTTTTTACTATAAACTTTGCATAAAAGGAACTGCAGAGAGATTCCAGTAATAATAGGTTAATTCTCCTGCTAATTTTGCTTTAGCTAATCTTTTAAAAACAGTCAGATGTTTACAGCTAACAGAAAAATATTCTGTGTATTGGAGTGACCAAAAAAAAAAGATGTGCATTGAAAGCTTTTCACTTATATTTCTTAGCAATGCTATGACTATGAATTCCAAATATTTCTATTAAGTGAGGCTTTTATGGAAATACACTGGACTTCATCCATTTGCAGATGAATATTGGCTGCATGTGCTTTCCTGGAGAGCATGCAATAAAGTGACTGAACTGGTGATTAAAAGAAACACATTAGTAAAAACATCCACCACAAATTTATACCGTACATTTTTAATCTAAAATATCTCTGAAGCATTATAAACAGTATTAAGAAATGATCAGTGGGAGCAACTTTAGAACACTTACTACCTTCTTCCACAGACCTGATTGCCTGAGTTCTTACCTAATCAGAATGGCCATTACCATTTGCTGGGGTTTATCTGTTACACATTCTTCAGAAACAGAGTTTTGATTCATGAAAATATTTAAACAAGTGCTCAAGTGGTTTCTGTGTTAGGACTCTGATTTCCCAGTACTTGCAGACTTTTATCAAAATATAATTTGCTTGAGTTCATTTCAACAGATTAAGTACTCCAAGATAAGCATTACTGTAAAGTGTTTGACTGGAGAGGAATCTAATGTATTTCTTCATTTTAAAAATGCTTTATTTGAAAACAGATAGAAGCTTAACAGCAAGTATATTAGTATATTAGTCATTTGATATGACCAGACAAAGTCCAGTTTTCTAAAGAGCCCCCTGTAATGCTTTAATTCAACAGCAGGCACTTCTGGTCAAGATATGAATGTAATGGGAATCATTTTGACACGTTGCCCCTACTTCCTAAATATAATTTGAAGGAAAAAAGAACACACAAAACCACCTATTTGGAACTGACAAAAGTTCTTTGCTCCTGAATGACCTTAAATGACTCTTCCTGATTCTGTAGAATTGTTTTCTGTTCTGGAGCTACCGAGTTGCCTTTAAAATTCATTCTTATTATTTGCTGCAGCAGAAGCCTTCCCTAACATTTTACAACCAGACTTAAAATTTACCCCATAGTGTGCAATTCTCTGAACAAAAAACGTGACCTACAAAGCTGCCATAGAGCTAAGACAACTACTGATAGAGCTACTACTCATAGTTTCTCCTGGAGAATTTAAAATAGCATCAGCCCTGGGCAGCTCTTTCTGCAAAACAAGTGTCACGGTTTTATCATTTTGTTAATGGTATTCTACATCATAACATCATGTAGTGCAATGAAAGTTAAAGAGTTAGTTAATACTCCAGTTCCATGTATTGACAACTTTCTGGATACCTGGTTCTCAGAAGAGAAGAACTATACATTCCAAGGGACTTCACATACATAGAGTAAGATAAGCCACAGGAGGAAGTCATAGGATCTCACTCTCTGGCTCGCTCGCTGCCTGGCAGCATGTGGGTGTGCTCCCCAGCCATGAGCCTTCAGATCAAAGTAGGCCTTTTGGTTCCAGACACTCTCTCATTTTATTTGATTTATTCGCCCCAATTTCAATTATATTGTATTATATTATCTTGCATTCTGATACCATATTTTGTAAAAATTGTCCTACTTAGATCATTGCCTCTGTTCTGTTTTTGGGGCCAGCTCCCATCTCCCTACCCTTCTCCTTTTCCCTTCCCATTCTGGGGCCAGGGGGCCCCTTGTCTAGGGCACAGATTGATCTAGATAACTCCATGACAGTTTTTGGTGGAGAATGCAGGCAGTCTGAAGCTTTTAACATTAGCAAAAAGAAAAAAAAAAAAAAAGGATTTCTTTAAGTTGGAGCTGTGTAAAGTATAGGTAGCTACTTTGACCTTCATAGATTAGATTTTAGACTGGGCAGTCTGCCAAACTCTGGACACGGTACTGAGTAGGGGTTTTTTTGTTGTTGTTGTCTTGTTTGTTTGTTTGTTTGTTTCCCCTTTTTCGCAACTGCCAGCTATGAATCTGCTCTTTATTTTAGAAACACTATATAAGAGATTAAAGGCCATTATGTTTTCTGGCACTTATTACCTCAGAAGGGGGTATTTCAAGGATCCTAAGGGGTACCTGTCTGTAGCTACCAGGATCATCTTTCTGGTCATTTTTGAAGATAGGAATCACATTTGCCAGTCTCCAGTCCAGTCCAGGACATCCTCATTTAGCCAGGACTGCTGAAGGATGACAGAGAGTGGCTTGGCAACCACATCCACCAACTCCCTCAGCACTCTAGAGTGCAATTCATTCGGATCCATTGACCTGTGAGCATTTCAGAGCAGGTACAAAACCATCTCATTGTGGATCAAGCAGAGCCTATTCAGTTTCCCATCCCTATCTACCAGCGCAGGGGGCTCTGTGCCCAGGGAGTAACGAGTCTTACTGTTAAAGATTGAGGCAAAGAAGGCATTAAGTACCTCAGCCTTATCAAGTCATACTCTGACCTACTCCATTTCTATTGTTTACGGATTAATAATAAGGAAAAGGAAAAGGAAAAGGAAAAGGAAAAGGAAAAGGAAAAGGAAAAGGAAGGGAAGGGAAGGGAAGGGAAGGGAAGGGAAGGGAAGGGAAGGGAAGGGAAGGGAAGGGAAGGGAAGGGAAGGGAAGGGAAGGGAAGGGAAGGGAAGGGAAGGGAAGGGAAGGGAAGGGAAGGGAAGGGAAGGGAAGGGAAGGGAAGGGAAGGGAAGGGAAGGGAAGGGAAGGGAAGGGAAGGGAAGGGAAGGGAAGGGAAGGGAAGGGAAGGGAAGGGAAGGGAAGGGAAGGGAAGGGAAGGGAAGGGAAGGGAAGGGAAGGGAAGGGAAGGGAAGGGAAGGGAAGGGAAGGGAAGGGAAGGGAAGGGAAGGGAAGGGAAGGGAAGGGAAGGGAAGGGAAGGGAAGGGAAGGGAAGGGAAGGGAAGGGAAGGGAAGGGAAGGGAAGGGAAGGGAAGGGAAGGGAAGGGAAGGGAAGGGAAGGGAAGGGAAGGGAAGAGAAGAGAAGAGAAGAGAAGAGAAGAGAAGAGAAGAGAAGAGAAGAGAAGAGAAGAGAAGAGAAGAGAAGAGAAGAGAAGAGAAGAGAAGAGAAGAGAAGAGAAGAGAAGAGAAGAGAAGAGAAGAGAAGAGAAGAGAAGAGAAGAGAAGAGAAGAGAAGAGAAGAGAAGAGAAGAGAAGAGAAGAGAAGAGAAGAGAAGAGAAGAATAAACAATCATTCTTCAGATGAATGATATTAGCTGCAGCACAAGGCAAAAAAAAGAAAAAAAAAAAGTGGATTTTAACATTGAAAATTATTGCCTTAAGAAATGTAGTGGATGACTAAAAGTCCTCCACTGAATGAAGAAATCATTGAGAAGTTCTTGGCAGGATGTCAAAAACTGTATTTAAGAAGACAATTAAGACAGTTGATGCAAACGCTATAATTAGAACCATATCCGGTTGAGCAACAAACTATTTTTCTTCCAGGCTGTTAGAAGAAAAATCCCCCATGAACTGTTGCCAGTGTTTATGGATGTATTTACCACGTAACTCAGATTCAGCAAAAAGATGCATTTTGCTATCATGAAGGTTAAGTGAAAAATTGCATACACCTTTGTGGCCTGAAGGATTCTTCTCTGATACTTCCCACCAATAACTAGACTTGCATACCCATAAATTTACCGTATTTGACAGGGGCAATGACCAACTCCCCCTTCTGATTACCCAAACTTAGGCTTCCCCCTGCCGAAGTGTCAGACTTCTATGCAGGATAAAGTGGCACAGCTTCATTTGCACCAGTTGAGAAACATCCCAGAATTTAAAGTAGCATGTGCACATCAGCCAGAAGTGTTACGAGGAGCCCAAATTTCATCTACACAAAATGAAATAGGGCATCTATATATCATGCAATAAGTTGCTGAAACCACTGGAGTAGTAAAACTAGAAGAATTTGGTTCAAAAATAAAGTTTACACTTCCTAATCAGTGAACACAGGCATTAAAGGGGGGATTTGCATGAAATAAGAAGTGTAAGAAAAGTATTTAAAATCTAATGCAAGTTACTGTCCAACAAGCCTGTTTCTTTTGGAATCAGCAAAGTCCCCCTTCAACATGGCACTGGTGAGAGAGCATGGAACTAAATGGGGGACCTCCAAATGCAGAAGTGATCAGTGCCGGCACTGGCAGGTGACCTCACTACCTGCTCCTCCAGTACTTTCCTCTGGGCTGGTTGAAGCCAAGTGTTGCACAGTCATTTCGGATGGAAAGGAATTAGATAACTCACAGGTGACTCTGGCAGAAGGACACCAGAGTGCCCACAAGATAGTAGCACTATATTATTGCCAACACACCACTATGTGCTGCCATGTATCAGACACCTACAGAAGCTCACAAGCCACTGAATCTCCACGTGCTCTGGGCATGAGTAACTAGGACTTCAAAGCTTTCAAAAAACTGAACTTCTGGATGATTATCTGAACCAAATTTCAGAATCTTTTGAAGCTGGTTTGTCTCTGCTCAGGGGGTTTGTTTTACAAGGCAGTGGGAGAAGCTGCAATTGCTTAACCTCATTTTAGCATGCAATAATATTACAGTGAGCTTTCCTTTCTTTCTTAGTGCTCTTGTCCTATCTACAGAAGTTAGGGATCCCAATGTGCTGGGTATCTGAAATAGGAGAACATGAGAAACCACAAGGAAACCACATGGAGAGCCTAGTTTCCTACCCTGGGCCTGGGAATCCCACAATTCACATACACTACCTTGTGTTTGATACTGCCTCTTTGTGGAAAAACATTGTCATACCTTGTATGGTTTAATTGTTCAGAAAAGCTTCTGTTTGTGAAGGAGAGCTTCCAAATTTCTCTGAATTTAAAATCAAATCTCATGAACATCTCCTAATATGGAGTTTTATTTCCTATGGGAACACTTCTGTGCAGAAACAGGCAGGGGAATACAAAAGAACTAGATGCAAATTCCAGTGGTACAAATAATCATAATGTTCAACACAGTGATTATACTGTGAACAATGCAAACTCCAGCAGAGAAAAACCCACACATATGCATTTCTCCTACTGAAGAGAAAGGAAGTATAGCACTAAAGCGTAAACCTTGCTGGTTTTCCTCTTTCTCCCACACTCCTCACTGCATACATTCTACAGCATATTTTACTTTTATTTTCAGGCCCTGATTAGTCTAGGAGGGTTTTGTTTTGGTTTTTTTTTTTCCCATGCCCGAGAAATCAGATGCTATTCTCAGCAGTAAAACATTACAAAATTAATGGATGGTCCATTAAAGATACATTCCCATCATAAATAGTGCTATCCTACAACTCAGCCTACAATGAAAGAAAGCAACAAATTTCACAGATACCATAGCCATCAACTAAATAATAAGTCTATTATCTCTAGCAATGTCTTGCCTTATACCCATGACATAATAGGTATTAGCAAGATACTCTGTACATGACAGATTATTTCAGCATTATTGAAACTCTGGAAAATCATACCATTAAAAAGAAAATAATAATAAAAAGGACAAAAGAAAAAAAATATAGCCCAAATTTGTAAAGGTCATTGAGTAATTGTTAACCTTGGAGGGAGAAGAAATCAGTTGTTTTACTGACAGCACTCAGACTCTTGTAAATCATATTCATATACTTAAGCATTAATTTACATACTTAATTTCTGACAGGTTGACAACTGCAGTCCTTCTATCCTCTTGGTGTAAAGTAAGAAGTCAATTGTTATTCAGTGTATCAGTTACAGTGGTAGTGCCACTAACTGTATTTTATATAATGTGCTATCTGCAGAAAAGCAGATAAGAATTTGATTTAACATCCAATTAAAAGCCGTCATTGAAAAATTACTTCAAATAAGCCTTTTATTTTCTTTAATCAGTCCTCAATTCAAGCCTTCCTTGGACCTACTGAACCAAGCATCAGGACTCATGAATTTTGATTAAAAAATTTGAGCCCATTTCTAACTTAAGCAGATTTTTTTTGTTGCACTGTTTGATAGAAATTTAATAAATCTATGAATCCTTGCCAGCATCATTTATCATCTTTTTTTCTGCAAGACTGGCCTATTATGCCTCGGCAGTAAATTATGAGGAAGCCAGCAAACCAAAACTTTTCAGTCCGATACTGAAGAAGAGATATAATCACTTGCATTGAACCATATAATTATAGTAGAATATGAATCTCTGAAACATTAGGTCCTGTTTTGAATATGTAATGTCTGTGCTTTGAGAGCCTAGGAAGATTTCTAGCTGATCTAATATAGCTAAGTTTAGCATCATATTGAACAATTTGCTGTAAATGAAAATGACAGCAAAAGCCATAAACAACAAGCTGGGAGACTTGGTAAAAATTATTAGGGAAATTTCCCTGTGTTTGGATGAACAAATCAGAAAGTCACCTTTTAGGATCTAAGTGAAGCATATTCCCCCTGAACAAGCACAGGGAGCTTAACCTGATACCAAAGTTGTGCTGATTTACAGTTTGAGACACAACCAAGAACATTGACTTCTAAAAAGTCCTGATGACACAGCATAGTTATCTACAAATAGGCACTGCTTATCATTTTCCCTCTAAAGGGCAACTTCACCCACTCCATGAGGATGCAGCTCTATTAAAAGTATAAGGAGCCATGTGCTTGGCTGTAGAGTTACACGGGGCTAATAGTACTGTGTGGGAGTATTGGTTCAAAGGATTCCTTAAGACCACAAGTTGGCACCCTTCCAGAACGGGTCTTCTCCACTAGCTTTGTGTCATAGAAAGAGAGAGGGCCCTCCAGAGAGCTACCTTGACCAAAATTAAATTAGAAGCTCTAATTCACACTGCACAGACACCCATATCTGTTGCTATTGATCTGTAGAAGCCAAGGGAACTTTCTTCCTAACTTCTCCACTAAATTAGGGGGTTACAGCTTGACAGTATCAATGCTTCCCTGGTTGCCCACTTACTTAGGCTGGGATTTCTCAATTTACAGTCAAGGACAGATTGCCCTGGGAACACAGGGTAGCAACTCATAATATGTGGGAACAGAGAGAGAAAGTAAAAGGTATTTTGGACACACACTCAGCCTAGCTTCTCCATTATTTCAGAGGGAAGATCCTTTCTCTGTTCCAAATGACTTTGGAGCTTAAAATGTTGTTCCACAGCCTTTGGAAATACTGAGGACTGGGTTTCTATTCCCTGACCTTGCACAGCACAGAAACCCAATTACCCCCTCAACACATCCTGGTGTGGTAGAGAACATACAATGCCCCAGGGCTATGTATGCGCTGGTCAGCTGGTTGATCCAAATGCACACTACCAAAGACAACAGAAACCTTCTGCATTCTGTCAAGTTTTTCAGGGGGTCTTGTCTCTGGCTTCAGAAAATGAAAGCAAAAATGTCTTTATTTATTTGCCCATCAAAAATAAAATAAAATAAAATAAAATAAAATAAAATAAAATAAAATAAAATAAAATAAAATAAAATAAAATAAAATAAAATAAAATAAAATAAAATAAAATAAATGATGGATCAGATCTGTTTGTGATTTTACCTAAACTGGCTCTTCTACCATCACCTGGAAGATCTCAAAGACTATCTGAAGATGGACTTTGTAAAATAATCACATATATCCAGTTTGCTTTGCTTTTCCTTAGCATGAAAATGACTGCTACCCCACACTCTGGCTGATGCAACGAAACATACTGGGGCAGAAAAACTGTTCTTGACTGTACAGAAACATGTTTCTTATTTTACTTTCAAACCACATTGGCACTTTTGTGTGAGAGTTTGATGATATAAAGTATTCATTCGTAACAGAAAAAAAAGGCTTGAAAAGAAAGGTTAGGCTGTGCTGTAAGAAAACTAAGTACCAATGCATAAACAAGGATAGACAGTCAAAGGGGGAAAACAGAATTTTAAATGAAAAAGCCTGTCAACTATTCAGGGATTAATTAAGAATAGATCTAAAGTAGATGAATATTCTACTTGAGTGGCTGTACTATCATCAAACTTTTGCTAATAAAGCAGTCATTTCTTTTGACGCTGTCTCTTATGGATTGATATTTCTTACATTACAGCTGCTCAATTTTTTCTTAATTGAGAGAGTATCTGCAATCATGCAGCTTGGGGTGCGCGAATGTGTCTTTATTTCAGTACTGTCCTGTAACATAAAAGACTTCACTAAATTTTATGCACTCCACAGCAGCTTGAAGAGTCTTCAGAAAACTGAGTTACAGGAGACCAAAAGGTCCTTATACAACAAACTGTTTCACAAATTTATATTATGACTTTCTTATGCATACATATGTCAAGCTCCTGGAGAAAAGGCAGTAGATACGAATTTGGTGTGCAAAGATATTGCTAATTACATGCAACCAAGTTTATCTCTACAAATTCAGCTGGTGTATGAACACCGAGGGTAACCAGACCCAACCATTCTTATGAGAGTCCTGATATAAATCACTCCAGCTACCAGTCAGTTTATTTTATAGAGCTTTCTGATCCCTCTCCATCAGACAGAGCTAGACACAACCACAGAACCTCGGAGCACGTCTTAAAAAAAACATCTAATGGCTCCAAATTTCACAAATAACTGTTCAGGAAAGCATGCAAGTATCTGGCTGGCAGAGAGCTGAAAATCAGCTCTGAAATCTTAAACATTTTAAGAGCTTCTTAAAGTAAAAATAAGGCAAATTGCATTTCCTCTGATGCATGGCAAGGAACAAAACTTTTTCTTTTTTGCTTTTAATAGGCTTAGTAAACGAAGTGTAACCATACCTGCTAAATTACCTAACCGATGATCTCCTGGCACAGAGAAGAATTTCTGTCTAATAAAAACAAAACTGCCCAATGTGGGACATTTTGCATTACTCAGAGGAGTGCAGGGAGTAGAGTTTCCTGCCCCGATTTTGATGCTCTCTACAGGAATTGCCCTCTGGCCTCTTGGCAGGAACTCCATGACCCAGCTGAGCTTTCTACTGAATAGCTCAGCAGGGTGCAGGAGCCAGTTGCATGGCTTCACATGGTGCAGAAAGCTGCAGAGCTTTTCTCCTGAGCAGCACCTCGGCCATTTTGCAACATCTGCAATAGCTACAATTCGTGGTGTGGAGGAAGGGGGAAGGAATTCTCCAGCTGTTACGTCTCTGCTGAATCTTTTTTATTCCCGTCTACGGCCCTCATGATGATTTTGAAGGACACCAAATGGTTTCCATTATTCAGAATGGAATAACATCTGCTCAACAAATATTGTTACTCTTAGGGAAGCACCTCATTCAAGCAGCAGCTCTCTTTACAACATTACTACACAATACAATTTATTTTATATAGCATTCAGAAGACACAGTCTCACAGATACATTAGAGAAAGGGGAAGAAAGAGAAGTAGTTGCAAACAAAAAGAAAATGAAGATGGTGTTTAAAGGAAAAATCATGTTCTGTATTTGAAGGGGGTGAGTAGACTACGCTTCACACATGCAGGGTAGCTCAAGAGGAAAGAAGACCTCTCTTCATTGCAATTGCTACCATACCAAGGAAGAAAAGTATCACAGAGAGGTGGCCATGTTGCGAAAGGGTACGCAAGCACATGGATGCGAGGTTGGTAGCACAGACTAAGACCAAAGTGATTGGTTTTTATTTACCTTTCTTTATTTAGCTAAGAAAAAGAAATGGAAGTTACTGAGCCCCATTTCTCGGGGCAGAAGACAAATCAACTCAGATAACTGAATGTAAAAGATTGGATTTCATGTTCCTTAAAGGTGTGTGTAGGGTAGTAGCTAGCAGCACTAAACTCTTACTGGAATCCAAATGTTCTTTTCTGCTGCTTGTTCTTCCACAAAATATATCTGCTAGAGCAGACTACCTCAGGAGTGGCAATGGTAGTTTGGGTGCCAACAAACCACAGTTCAAACCCTTGCTGGACTTTGCTTCCTAACTTAGCTGAACAGACTCCTGCACGACTTCCACAGGTTTAACTAAAATATTAAAAGTCATTCAAGGATGGAACATGGCTGTCTGCCTAGTACACAGACACCTCTATCTGTTTACATTCATTGTGATCCTATCAGCATCGTTTGGACGAGGAATTAGAGAAATGTAATCCTACGAAGGCATATCCCAGAATTTAAATAATCTACAAGCATACTTACCAGCTTTACAATTTCTTTTTATTAGGAGGAAAAGTGAATTTAGTAACATTGCCAACATTTCAATTTACTGAAGCTTCACTAAATCCCACAGTTCTTCAGCACCTGTCAGAAGGGCTATGAAGAATTCCCAGGACTATGTCTATGGAGATGCAGTCATCAAATTATAAGAGAAAGCACAGACATCTGCACAGATGACCTCGGAATAGATCTTTGTAACAGATAAATGAAGGAGTTATGTATGGTACTGCTGCTGAATAACTACTTAACCAGATTTAGGGTCATTTTTGCACCATGGATAACACCTACCTAATGCTTATACATATAATTTCTGTGATTTCACTAAAGTATTTGTAGGTATTTGTGTAGCCATTATAAAGCCCATACATTCAGTGTTATCTTCACCTTTGCATAATGTGCCCGATGATGTAAGCTGCAGTTTTACAGACATCATGCCATTTAAAGGGCTATTTCCACAGCTATTAAAAACTGATCAGAGGTAAATAAAGTAGAAAAATATTTAGATTGCTAAAAAAAAAAAAAAAAAAGTATTTCAAAGTTTACATTTTTAAAGTATTGATTCTGTAACACCATGCCACTTCTGACAGATTTTGATCAATAAAAAAGGACTAATAAGCCTTTTACTCAGTAATGCATGATATGCTTTCAGTCTTATAAGAAAAGCAGAAGGGAAACTCAGCTGTTGAAAAATACAGCCTTTTAAAAGATGATCAGAAAGTTGTATCTTCAATAGTCATCTTTAGCTTCTGTCTTTTGAAAGTCTAACTTGTATTCTTAGGGAAGTAAAACGCCTCAGATGCCATGTCAGGTTTTCAAAGTAATGCTTAAAGAAAGTTGATTTTTGCTGGAATTGCACAGTCATATTTTATATTAGGTCAGGAAATACAGATCCATGCTGCATTATTTCATCTTTACCATTGTGTTTAGAAAAACAGCTAGGGGTGCTTAAAGGTATTTAAAAATAATTTCTTTAGGGATAACTTGCTGCAAAGGAATATAAGAGCATGGCTGCTGGAAACCCTGCATTCAGTGCCTGAACAAGCTCTATGGCTGGGCGGATCAGAAAGGTATGTGCCTTTACCAAAATTCAGCCTTTCCTCTGTGCAGTGAACACAACAGCAGTGGAACCTCATTAACAGCAAAATCTGGGGACACTGCCATCATTCAGACCAGCGAAGTTCATCCCCCGGGCACCTGCTTGTGCTGGTACACATCCTTTAAGTTGCATACTAAAGGTTTTTCACAGTGAATGAGTATTTCAGAACCAAACAAAACAGGAGAAACAATAAGTAAAGTGAGGGCACGAAGCACAAAAAAACACACGCAGCAGCAGGAACAGCAGGCACAGCAGAGGTAGTAACAGATTGACGTTCAGCTCTCTGAGTTATTTAGATTAATGAGCTCCAGAAATGTGGGGTCCCACTGTATCAATATCCATTATATAATGTGCTCCCTCCCCTAGTAAATAGAGGATTCAGGATGCCTGGGGTACAGACAGTCTCTTGCAGAAGATAATGGGCCCAAACTGATTTTAGACACAGGTCCCTTTCCCTGGAGACAGTTCTTAATGATCTCCAATGCTACAAAGGCGTGACAAAAATAAAAAGCAGTCACATTAGCACAGATAAATCTTTTACTATTACCTTGACTTCTGAAAGTAGTCTGCTATATCTTATTCATAGAATTTGTATTTTTCCCTGTTTGCACTTACACAACCTTCTTACTATAGCGTATCGTATCATGAATGGAATACACATTTCTTTTCTATGGGTACACCACACCATTTGAAATAAAAGAAGCCAATGCTTCTCACAGTTTTCTTTCCTAATATGTAACTGTACCATGAGTATTTATATCAAATTATACTACTAGAAGTTGCTACTGTAACTAAAGTATAGTTCCAATGGATGCGGATGTTTTCTAAACATGGGCTCCAATCTGAGGAGCCCTGCAGGACACTCTGAAATGGCTTTGCTTCTTATTTTTGCTTGTTTCCACTGAAGTAGAGTGAGGGTCTTTTCCCCCTCAAAATCAGAATTTTGTGAGTCATTCTGTCAAATTAAAACATTTATTTATGCTTGTGAGACTGAAAGCCTCATTTTCAAACATTCATGATACTCACCGGTGGTAAGGAGCACATACATACACAATGATACATTCAGAGGATGGCAGATTTCCAAAAACAAAACCTCACAGCCAAAAATATTAAACCTTAGTAATTTATAAAGAATCATCAGATTTTAAGAAAATATGAACTTTTTGCTCAATTGCATTTTTAAAATATATCATGAAGACAAACAAGTGAGCTTTCTGGCAAAACTCAAAGGGGAAGATAGAAACACTCAGGAATGGTTTTGCTAGCTCTCACAGATGACATGAGCATCTGAGAAGAAATACAACAATACCTCCATGTTGCACTCCAAAGGACTCTTCTCCCTTTTCTCTAAAACTGGGGAAGGAGAGTAAAATGGAGGATTAGAGGCACAGACACAGACTGTGTAAGGCACCTAGCTGGGCTACATGGTGGTAGGTGTTGAGAAGTCTGCTTGCACAACCTGTGCCCCTCCAAGCAGGGCCCTGGTCTCCTCACATCCCTGTCATGTCTGTGGCAGCCCCCCCGCCTGCTACTGCAGCACTGCTGGGTGAGGAGTTGTCTTGCAGGCAAAACCCAGTGGCAGTCATCCGGTGCAGTCTGTGCTGGGTTCTGCAAGGAATTTATCATTACAGCAATTAGTCTCGTGCCTGAACAACAACCTGATTGTGGAACAGCTCTATATTCCCTGCTCAAGCCTGGATGAGTCAAAGGCATTAATAGCAGCACAAAAACATTTGGCTGCATGTTTGTATGTTTTGTTCTAATAATGCTCCAGGACAAACGCAGAGGAACGACATCTGCAATATTTACAGTGACAAAGTGCTAGCATAATGTGCCTCTCTCTGTGCAGAACAATTTGTAAATGTCTCATTAAAATGTACTTTTTGTTTCTTCCCTCTTCACCTTATACTGCTTTTTCTCCTTGCTTTTCACCATTTCCTAGGAGAAAATGTCAGACTGCATGGTATAATATGTGCTCTAGTTCGGGCTTTTCAATTTTTTTAGACATACTTTAATGCATCGTTCTGACACATTCAATGGTCAAAGAAATCATTTGGAGATTCACATGTTCAGAATGATTTGTCATTTTCATTTTATACTATTTATTTCCAGGACAGCTACTTATAACAGCTACAGTTGTCTCTAATGAAACAAATTGGATACAACTTAATATGAGCCAATATTATACTACACAGTTCTCAGCATTAGCATGCATTCCACTGCTACAATCTTAAGGTTAAGATGTGGTAATATAGGCAGAATGGATCTGCAGTCTGTTTCAAAACAAAGAGAAGAAAGATGATGTCAGATGTAACTTAACAGACTCAAAGAGACTAATTAATAGAGGTTTGGAGAAGAAAAGTACATTTCTGGTATCACATATCCAGCAATACTTTTAAATGATTTTATTACTTTCCATATGTTTTCCTATTTTCCCATAGTGTTTATATATGTACATAAAAAATCTACTTACGTATATGCAACACATTAGTGTTTATGGGAAATAATCAAACAAAATGGGCAGAAGGTTTTATAAGAAAGGTATGACCAAAAACAGAGGGTAAAAATGGTAGGGATGCGAGCCTGCTCTTGTCCATTGAATAATCCTTTTTATGTGTTCAATAAATTGACCAAGGAAGGGCGCATGCCTCCAGCCAGGCAAAGTTTTACTATTCTCCCATGGAACATCCACCCACTCTGCTCCTATTTCTTTTTTTTTTTTTTTTTCCTTCTTCTTTTTCAGCTTTTCATTGCAGAAGAATATAAAAACTGTAACTAGGTAAGACTGAAATGAAGCAGGGAAAGAGTAAAGCCATAAAACTGAGATGCAAACTTTCCCAAAGTTTGAAGGTATTTGAACCCAAGATTTTGGCTCAAACCCATCCTTAATTTGAAGCAGCATCTGGCAGGCCAAATGCTGTGCAAACACTGGCACTATGAAAGATGAAGTCCCATGCGACACAGCAAGCTGGAAGAAATGCTTCCCAAATGGCTGTGCAGGAAGGGGGAATGAAGTAGACCTGGAAGCCACAGATGCACAGAGGGAGCCTGTTCCTGACTTAACCCCTGTGGGTCTGGCTTCACAGGAAGGCAACAAAGGGGACGAGACCACCTGCTTTGGTTCATGTAGTGCTTGTCCTATTTCTGTTTCCTGAGACCTAAACCCCATCCAACTCATGCACAACTGACAAGGAAACAGGTTTCTGGCACTTGAGTATGTGCTGCTGTGAATGGTCACATGTCCCAGACTAGCCGTGTCCCAGGAGGCTTTTCAGACTTGGCTACTAAAATCATTTTGGTGCCCAAGGACTCATGGCAGCATGTAAATGGATTTTCCTTAGGAACAGAAGAAATTTCAAAGGCACCTCTGGTCCCATATTTCTTGTGACTGGGAAGGTCCTGAGCATTTCTTAAAGCCTCATTAAGTCTTACACATAAGTTTGGTCTTCTAGCCTTAAATTCACATTTTCCACCCAGAACAGACAGATGCCTTACACTGGTATTTGTGCATTTAATGTTACATTATAATTATATCCAAAAACTCTATCTCCATATTTTAATGGGTTTACAAGTGGTCACAGAAAAAAAGTGCCTTATTAACTGCTGTGAGGCACATTTCACAAAAGGCTCTGCATTTCTCTAGAACTCTGTAATTAAAGTATGTGCTAACGTGACCACAACATTTTTAAACAGCTGGCACACGGAGCTGAAAAAATAATTAGTTTTCAATAAAAAAAAAGTTGCTTTTTATTACCCAGGCAAAGTTCTCCAGTGACTTTTAAGGATCTGCCAAGTGAAATTCAAAAATGAAAATAGAGTCTCTGTGCTGGCTGTTAGCCAAGCAGAATGAAACACGAATACACTGGTTTGTGCCAAGTATTAGACATGCTGAACTGAGGCAAAGTGGTTAAGTATCTCCCCAGGTTTAATGTTACACAAAACAGTACATCTGCCCTCAAAAACGCTGTATTCGGGGGCCCACCACTGTGGCTTTCATTTTTTTTATCCTCCGTCTCCCAGCAGTCAGGAAATGAAAAAGTGGTTCAGAGGACAACCAAAATATTTCTCTAGGAGAAGCTGAAACCTTTGGCTGTGAAGCCTGGATGTTTGCATTAAACAGTTAAATAATTAGGAGGAGGGAAAAGAGAACCCAGTAAGAAATAGGAGACCTCAACCCAAAGTACCCACAGACAGGCTCCGCAAGTTGCACTGGGCTCACCACTGGCCCACTCCCAGCCAAAAGAGTCAAAAGAGCATGGCTCTTTTTTGTACATGGAAGAGAGGCAGGATCAAGTGCCTCTATTTGGCCACCTTTGCTTTGCTGATGAAAATGGTGCTTAGGAGACGTAAGAATGAGTATATGCAATTGGATAATGGCTTTTTCCATGGCTCCTCCTCCTACTGGTCCAGCAAGCTCTCTCTGCATGTGTATTAATGATAATGTCTTTAGATATAGACTAACTACACAGAACAAAGGAAACAGCAAAAGCAGATGATTTCACTGACGTGTACTACAAGACCAGGCTCTATGAGAAGTTGAGACCGTAGCAGCAAAGCCTATCTACTTGACTTTTACTAGCACTGGACTTGAGATGGGAGAGAAAAATAACAGTAACTTATAAGATATTGCAACATAACGGCACTCTCAGAAAAAAAAAAGACACATGAAAGCCATGGCATTTTATGAATACATTGAAATTCTTCCTAAACTTCCTGGATGCTTTAGCTTTCCCCTTCACTTGACAAAAGTAGCGAGATAACAATTAAGCCATGGTTTCCTCCTCTTCCATTTTAGCTGTCACTTCATTCCAGCATATTAAAGAATTACATCCTTGAATGCTTATATCTGATGGCTACTGGGAAGCCACATGGCCAGTTCTCCCAGGTTGTATGGAAGAACTACAATTGGCAACTGAACGCTTATCTGAAAATGCCAAACACACTGTGTGTGATTCAAGCCAGGACCAAAAGGTACTTTGGCCCACTCCGCTCTGCAGCTGCTTTAAGAGCTATTTTTATAGTATAATTTGTCTACTGATTTATTACTATTGTTAAATGGATTCTAAAACTTACTTAAATATTTGTTCTTGAAGTTGAGGAAAAAATAGCTTCATTAGCAAAGGTTGAGTCTAATAAAATGTAAACAAGTCATTTGTCCCATAAGCCTGCACCTACCAGCTCCTAAGAACTAGGCAAATGGTGGTAAATGAGTTCTGAGGACAGGGGAAAAGAAGGCAGATTTGTATTTCATGCTCCAATAAGGATAATTACCACATTATTGTTAATTCGTCATATAAATAAAAGCAGGATGGAAATGTATTTCAAAGTCTGAGTATTCTGTTGGGTTCCCTTTCATAGCACAGAGCTGAAGCAAGCCAAACCTGGAACCAGTTACTTCAATACATATTTTCATTAAAACACATGGTCTATTTTCAGGTGGATAAAATCACAAAGGATTCAACTGCAAGGGGCTGGCTGAAGCTGCATTTGCACACTGAGTAACCTGGTGTTAATCATTACAGCAAAGGTGTTCTGTCCAGAAGGCTTTCAAGTATCGCAAGTAGAATAAGTCTGGGTTGCTTAAGTTCTTACAGCTGATTCCCTTTCATGGAAAAAGCCAATTACAGATCACAGATGTCTAGACTAATCCTTTTAAATATCACAGAGGCAGGAAATAACATGGAAGTGCAATAAATGACAATTTGTATAGCTTGGGTAGTGATGGAATAAGACGGCACATGAAAAACAAACACGAAAAGGCTCAAAGCTACAAAGGAAAAATAAAGGGTTATATTAACATTCAAACTTGGTATGGTGAGACTGGAGACTGTGGGCTAGATTCTGTTCTGATTTACAGCCTGTAAATTCCTTTCAACTGCATGGAGAAAAATTAAGCACAGAATGGCTGCCTGTGCTATTGAATTACTTGTTCCTCCTCTGTTCACCTGCCTCCTCTTTATTTCAACACAACATTTTATTTCAACTTTTGTATAATTTCTGAAGTTTATTTTAATCAAGGGAAAGGAAAATTCAATTTTCTAATAGCGGCTGCATCTTTCCAAGGCATATGTCTGGTAATTAGCATGGCAGAATCATTAGCATAAATATACAAAGAAATTTGATTTTAGAACATGAATAGCATTTTTGCTCCAGAGCAATATAGGACAGGTGACAGGCCCAGCTGGGAAACCTCTTTTTCATTTTTCTGTGACCACAAATCAGACATCTTGGGCTCACAGCAGGACAGGCTCTACTGGCAGTAATTGGCACCATCTGTAGCTGTCAGAGCAGTGCCTGGCATTCCAGCATTTCATCTTTCCAGTCAAGGCATTCATCACTAGTCCAAAACTCAGCCAGCTGACACTGAAAGATTAACTTGCATTGATTTGCTTGGATAAGCTCGCCTGTGCCTCAGTTGGTACTGAATGTTCCTGTTTAATAGCCATCACCATCACAAGATGTTTACAAGGTGATTGTCTACCTCGCTTTTTTCATTCCTCCTTTTGGTCCTAATGTGTTTTCAATTTTTTATAATTTAGGAGATAGTGAAGTAAGAGAAAGGAAAAAGAACACAGCCAACAATCATGGAGAGAAAGACTTACTTAATGAAAGAATTAGAAATTCACTCTAGAGGCTGTTTGCTGGTCTTAAAATAAGCAGCTTCTACCAGCCCTCTGTGTGTGAAGAGACACAACTTGTTGATGTGGGGGTTCGGCAACAGACCGAATCTCCTCCAGCTGTCAGCCTGTGTGATAAAACTAAATTAAACTGCTATTATTTTCCAATGTAATTTTCCAGTACTCGGGTAATTTGGTTTACATTTTCCAGGAAAACCTTATGGTAGCTACACCAGATCTTTCTCTTCATCACCTAACACTATACCTACTTACCAGTGTTTTTAAACCTCTGAAGCACTGAAAGCATAGAGCTTAATCTTCCACAGTCATACAAGGGTCGTTACTATTTCAATTTAGAAATGTAATATAGGATGTTTTTGGGTGAACAAATTGCCATTGTAGTTAAAAATTCATGCCAATTTTAGAAAATCAAAGCTAAGCTTAAGGCAGGCAAACTTAAGACATTGGAAATTTGCATGTCTCACTTGAATGGCCATCCTTTCTCTTAGTAATGAAAGACACTTCTGTGAGTAAAAAAGAGGATTGTGTTGTTGTTTGCAGTCCCCTATTATAACTTTACAAAATCCCATCCAGATAACCCTATTACTTCTTTGTCCTCAGCAGTTAATGAGAAGATGCCTATTTTCCACACAGCAGAAGAAATGTGCCACTGCCTACTGACCCTCCCTGTGTAAAGCTGATTGATACTTTGAGATATTTGAGGACTTCTCTGTTTATCTATTTCAGAGAAAAGCTCTACCAGCTCAGGCTTCTTTCAGTACTCATTTTGGGGAACAAAATGGGGTGATGACCTGGAATTAACACTGAAAGGCACAGGAGAGAGAGATACCTGCCTGGGCATAGCCATATCCTTGCAGCCCCATACTCCTAGTATCCTCATTGCCTCCACAGGTGGAGGTGGCATGCTGCTCCACACACAGCCAGTTCAGCAGGGAACCAAAGCTGTCCCTTGTGGGAATGTCCAACTCACCTGGAGCCACTCACGGACAGAGAAGTTAAAAAGCAGAGTGCTCACAGACGATAAGCTATGAGGGTGCAGGTGAACTAAGATATAGTGGGAGGAAAACAGGTGGGAAGGAGTTGCAGAGCCTGACTGAGAGATTCTGTGGGAGTAATGGGACTTAGATTGGTCAATCAAGGCCCAAGGCACAGCTTCAATGATGGCAGCTTCACCTGTGCAGACAAGCTCTGCAGAGCAAGGAAACACCAGAAATAAAGTTTTAGTGCAAGGTAAAAACAAACAAACACATGTGAGACAGTGATCTGCATCAGTCAGCACTCAAGGAGGCTCAGGCAGGAGCAGGCAGCTCTCAGCAGAACTGAGTTTGTGCCCCTGAAAGTGATTCCTTTTTTCCACTGAAAAATGGGGGTAATTCAGGTAGCAGGGAATGCTGTGGCCATTAATAGTGGACATTGCCCCAGGAATAGGCTGCCCTGAGTACATGGGCCAGTATCTCCCAGATCCCAGCCTCAGAGAGACCCACACATTAAAGTAAGTTTATAACATCGTGAGGCTTGTCCATTTTTTTATACAAAAATAGCAACTTTATCTTCTCCTACAAAGAGGACAGGATGTTCAATATTCCTCTAAACAGAAAAGGGCAGTGCTATTTAAAGTAGGTTACAGAAATTACATATATTTTAAACTACCCTTGTTAAAAGTATTTCATTCTCCACAAAACACTCATAAGTGTTTGCAATACATCTGCAGGACTAAATAAAGAAAGAGTTAAGCATGAAAGAGTATTAAGTCATCTGGTTTGGAGGGATTTTTGTATTAGATCTTGTTCATTTATTAAGTGTAATGTGATAGTGGCCAGATGATTAATACAGTGTGGTGGGAGTTAAGTAACAGGAAAGATAAAAATGGATATCGTAAGCAGAGAAAAAGGCAGAGATGCGGGGGGGTGTTCTAAGGAGGTCAGTGTTTACAGTGTCCGAGTGTGACAAGCCTCCTTTGGAATGGATTTCAGGAAGGATCTGCTCTTTCAGTGGCTGATTATATCCTACAGGATGTCCCAAGCAACGGAAGAGAGCACAGATTTAAGATGTTCTGAGAAAGGCATTACCTCCACACCACTACATAAAGCCTATTTATCACATCCACAAGCAGTGAGACTCTGGTTAGCACTGTGGTGCAGCACAGCACCTTGCCCCCTGTATACCTGCTGCCAGCCAGCCTGGGGTTTAGGAAGAAGGGTGTTCTGCAGATGGGCAGCAGCACTGGAAAGGGAGTGACTGAAGGACTGGAAAATTCCCATTATTGGAGTAATGCAGAGTTGACCAAGATCTAAGAAATGTAGAATTTATCCAGAAAATCTCACTGATCACCCTAGATCATTTATTTTGGATATAAACCTGAGCAAAGCATGAAGAATACCATAAGTAGACCCAACTTTTCAAGTGCAGTTTTTATGGTATAAGCATATATTGATTCAAGTAGTGGTAGGTGATGTTAACACAGAACACAAGCACGGAAGAAAGGAAAAAGCTCAAGGTCAGCCAAGGCAGTGCAGTATGCTCATGTGCTGAAAACTAGCAGTGTTACCTCCAAGAAGCAGAGCTGGCAGGTCTCATCCAGCACAGCCAGGAACATAGCACAGTACTACTTAGGAGAAGACTTCCTCTACCGAGAGTGGGAACTGCTCAGGGGAGTCAGAATTCTGTATTGACTTCTACAAATACAGAAGGTGACTAGAAAAATCAGGCCAGTCTGGATTGCTCCAAAGGGTAATAAGCCCTATGGTGTGATGGAAATGTGGATAATCCTAAGCCCATCTTTTTCTAAGCATATTCATAAGTATGTTCACATACTATCAAAATAAACTGCACTTCTGATTCTAAAAAGAGGCTGTCACATAATGGGCTTTGCAGCTGAGCACAGCCTCCTGGAAGGAGTGTTATCTCCCCGAGATGCCCAGCCAGCACCGCTGCACACTGAGCCCTCCCTGCTCAGCCAGTGCTTCAGGACTAGGCGTTGAGAAGCAGAGACTGCAGGATGGCCCAAGCAGCAGAGCCCACACCAGGTAATGAGTCCACCAAGCAGAGCAGTACAGAGAAACCTGTAGAACAGTTCTACACCTATAGAGGAAAATCAGACCGACCTTTTCTCTCTTTGACTTCCCAGATTCCCTCAAGCCTCATAGCTCAAGGCTTGTAATAATTTACCAGTTCGATTACCAGCAGTAATAGGACAACAAAACCTACACAGAGAAAGAACCCTTGAATTCAGTATATGTTGGTTGGTGCTGTCAGGAGTTTCATATCTTGCTGACCTTATTGGTAGGTATCTGCTGCACATCCCCTCTTGCATTACCAGCACAGAGGACTCTGCTGTTTCAACTTCCCTCTCCTGAGCCTTCTAAATTCAATGAAGCAAAGTCAGTGCTGCAGCATTAAAGCCTGTGAGCAAGACTCAAGAGGAAAACTTTTGACAGAAGTCAGAGTTCTGTGGACTTCAGATTTAATGTTTAAATCTAAAGGGTTTAAGAGGACACAATTCAGCGAGACTGTGAAGTAGGAACTATGAGCTCTGGTTTTGTGAGGCTAAGGATTTATAGGACGGGGAAACTTTATATCTGAAATGTTTGTTTTCAGTGAATGGCAGCTTTTTTTCCAGCCCATCCCCTCCAAAGTCTGCACGTATGTGCCAATGCCTTTCGGAACAGCCAGAATACACAACCTTTTGGTTAACACACTAATCCAGCACTGCATCCACTAAGGTTAAAGTAATCACAGTAAAAGGAGCGCATTCTAAGACCATTTTTGAAACAACAGCATCTTACTTACGGAAGTAAGCAGAATCTATTTGCTATCAGATATACTACAGAGACAAGGATCCTTGCATTTTTCAGTTAGCAGTGACCTTTTATTTTTTTAATTATTATTATTTTATTTTTTTATTTTAAGGGATGCATCTTTGCCTATCAAGCATTAGAATAAATCCAATAACTGAAGAATCAGTGCAAGCTCACCAGATTTACGTAGAGTCCTGAGACATTTGGTGCTCCTCTTAAAGACTAAGCTCCCACACCATTTATTCACATGAAAAACTTAGCTTTCATTTATTTAAAAGCTTTTTAGCTTGCAGAGCTACTGAGAACAGCTTCAGAATGCTACATTTATTGGCTTAGAAACCAGAAAGCAAATAAGCGCACCTAAGACCTTACTACTTTTTTAAATGTCACAATAACTGGGCCAGTCCCATTTCTGTGAATGTACTTTCTTTTTTTCTCTCTCTTTTTTCTTTCTTTCGTTCTTTTTTTTTTTTTCTTTTTTTTTTTTTTTTCCTTTTTTAAGTGGTTTATCTGGTTTGATAAATCATAGGTGAATGCAGGCTAAGACTGCTGGCACTACAAATGATAGTTTCCTAAATGATTATTTAGTCTGTGTATCTCTGAGGAAATCCAAAGTGCACTTCAGAATTGTTGAATGTTTTCTGTGAAACTCAGGCTTTATTATTATTGTTATTGTTGTTGTTGTTGTTGTTGTTGTTATTATTATTATTATTATTATTATTATCTTGATCCACTTCCTCACAAAATAAACACCTGAAACTGCATGAGACAAAACAACATTCCCCAGAGTTTGCATATATCCTCTAATGGCACAGAATAACATGTTTCTTTTCCAGCAGTAAACTATCTGTAAAAACACTACGAAAGATAAATTAAGAAAATCACAGCCCTGGTTTAAAAGAGATAAGACCTCTGCATCTATTAAGCATGCTAATAATGATAAGAAATTATCTGAAAACAGAGGTCTGATGTGACATTTTAAGTGCTTCACACTGTGCAACTTTTATCATGGAGTCTTGTCTGTTTTTCACTACATGCATGTTCTTCTCATTAATGTCAAAAGGATTTATGTGTGCATATGGAGGGAGAAACTTATGTGTCTGCAGCCTCACCTGCCATGTTTCCTTGGGATTATCTAGTAACTTCCCTTCCAAAGGACAACATTTATAGCTCACTGATAATGTGAGATAGATAGATAAATTTTAGGTCCTCAAACAGCATTCTTCTGAAGTTCGTCTGACTCAGTTGTATCAAGCCAGCTGAAACAGATATTGTGTTCACAACAGATGCAACTCTCATTTCAGACTTTCCATGAGGAAAAATTCCTCTGTCAAAAGAAAATCAAAACATGAGGTTGAAATACGGTGGATCTCAGGAGTTTCCTTAGCAATGATGAAGATCTCTACCAAAATGAACCATTAAAAAGCAATCTTTATTTTTCAAACCTATCGACTATAGCACTTCATCAAAAGTTTACATAATTCTTAAAACCAGACACAAAACACCAACGGACTGCAGCTGAATGAATCATAGATAAGGAATACTCTTGCAGAAGGTTTCATTAAGTCTAACATGATTTACAGGACTTAAGACACATTGCTTCAAGATTTTTATATCACTGAAGTAAGTACTCCAGGGATGTTTCAATCCACTCAAAATTGTTTTAGCTGCGCTATTACCTGGGTCAAAACTGATGGCAGCATATATCAATTAGATTGTAGCAGTTTAATACCTGCTCCTATGCATCTGGTCATTCAGAGATTCACATCCTAAAATCCCCATGCCCTGAAAAGAATATTAAAACAGAAATCCGGAATGGTCTAAGGTTACCTAATTTATTTAAGAAGCAGTCTTAAAGAAATGACACCGAGAGACCGTTTGGATTAATGGATGTCCACTCCATTCACCACAAAGGCTGGCTATTTTCTCTGACTTCTGACAAGTGCTGGTCCTGACTATACTGAAGAATCTGGTGTAGTAGTGCCTTACTAATTAGGAACAGTATACTATAGACTTCTAGGTATACTGAACTGGTATCACTGTTAACCCCAGTTTAACATCTGAATCCTCATTTGTTACTGTTATGATCACAATTAAACATGCTGCATTCAAAGACAGTGCCACTTCAGTTCGTTCTTAGAGTCAGAAGTATGTGAGTGTTACTCACATGTAGAGAGTTAACTACATCTAGTGCTTACATCAGTTGTGACCACTGTGCATGTTTCATACAGCACGGGCACTAGGACATATCTGCTTTGCTGTAAGTTGTCAAGAACTGGCTTGATTGGCAATAAGTTTGTCCCTGAATGTTACCCAGCTTGAGGTTAGGTGCTCCTGTGTTAAAATTTGGTTACTCAAGACCAGTTTTATCCACATATTTTTCACCAACACAGTACAGCAAGGTTAGAGCTGCCCTTTCAGTAACACCTAAGAGTCTTAATCTCTTCAGGAACATCTGCTGCTCACTTCTCTGCTGTAGAATGTGAGCTTTTGATTGACAGAAATCCTCATTTTGTCATGTGATGTATACAGCAAGAGAAAGTTTATAGCCAAATGACTTTCCACTGACTAAGACAGGAGGAAAACTAAGGCCACTGATAAACTGTGTACAGCTATGCTCTTCTGATCCACGTGCTGCTCAGTATGTGTTACTTCATCTAGATGTCATTTTTAGCAAAAACCAGGACATCTGCAAAAGACAGAATTAGTCTCTACTGTGCCCTTCTGTGTCTCTTCTTCAACCACAATACATGTCTATAATTGAGTGCCTTATTCTAGCAAAAAGAAAATGAGCTTTCAACATCTCTTGCTCTGTGTCCGTGATTGCCAAGGTATCAAATAAGAACAAAAACAATTCAATGTAAACACTAAAAATATGGTTTAGTTACAATCAACAAAAATATTGGCCTTAATATTATCTTATAGGAAAGAATTGCACATATAAAACAACTCAAAATTTAACTTGCATATTAGGTAGTAGTAGCATTTTTGCAATAAAGCTGTTAAATCTCTGCAAAAGCTTAATAAAAGAGGAAAGCAGGGCTATAATGGCTGTAAGCTACAGGATTTGCCCTCCAAACTTTCCAGTGGGGGAAATCTATCTCTTTTAATGCAACTGTGTGCAGCTTTACAGTGGCCCTGCTCCTGCATGAATTTCAGAATACATTTACTAGAAAATTCATTATATGAAACATTTATCCCATGAATAAATTAGAGACTCTGAAATACAGTGCAATAAAACTTTTGCTGCTAGAAAGATTTTTATGGGTGAAATAATGTGAAAATTAGTAACATTAAATATGATTCCCCTTAACCCAGAATAGTTACCACACAATTATTTTGACATGTTCTGGCATACATCATCATAGATCTAGTCAAATAGTGTTACAGAAAAGATTTCAAACCCTTTTATAAAGAATCAAGGAATACACTAAAAAGGGCAGTGGTGAGTAGTTTTCTATCCTGAAATGTTGAAGAGAGAAGTTTCTGCCATTATATTTAATAAAAGTAAGATGACGATATTCAGAATAATTTTCCTTATTCCCTGAGCTCACAAGAAAATATTTTTTACTTCTGTCCCTGTTGTGCATTAGGTATGACAGTCATGCATAGAGTAAATGAATTTAAGGCAAGCCTCCCTATGTACTAAATGTAATCATTGTGAAAGAAATCTGGATGGTATGTTCAGACATTGGACCATCTTTCCACTAAAAATTCAAAACTTAATATATATACAAACCACACACAAATTTTATTGACAGAGTGTTAGTTCTAGTCAGATTCTCCCAACCCTCTTCATGCAGAACAGGTAACTGCATGTGTTGGAAGAAGACTCCTCTTCCCATGAGTTCCCCTGAAACTTTATTCTCTTCTTGGGAGGTTAAGTGCTAGGTCAAGTGAAGCACAGTTTCAAGCTAGACTGGCAAGGCAGGTGAGATCTTTCACCTACTCCTCTCAATTGGTTTCATGGAATGACCTAACTTGGCCTTACAGTTTCTGCAACTAAAATCTGGTGGGATGGATAGCACTAAATGCAACTCCACATAACTGGACTTCCTCATGCTGCACCTTCCCAAGTCTCATGGAATTGCCATGTGTCGCAGATCTGCCCAGCTGCACTTGCTACTTCAAAACACTATTGCCAGGCTCATAGAGAAGTTGTTTCTCCTTCTGAGTTCAAACACAAACATATTATTTTTTCTTTACTATGGAAAGAATGTTAGGTGAAAGGAGACTGAATCCATGACTTTT
The DNA here is from genome assembly GCF_054131305.1 of Coturnix japonica. Lineage (NCBI taxonomy): Eukaryota > Metazoa > Chordata > Aves > Galliformes > Phasianidae > Coturnix > Coturnix japonica. Next base: position 25,590,572 of record NC_140666.1, read on the forward strand.
CTTTTGGTCCTTCCCCATTCATAGACTTGTGTCTACTTTGGTGGATCTTGCTTTTTGGCAGACTAACAGCAGACTTTGTTTATTGCCTATTCTGAAAAACAGCTCTCTACATGTTCCCCTTTTCCAGGCTCAAATGTTTATGAATGTTAAAGTATTTCTTTCTTAATAGAAAGGAACAGTGCTGCAACTGAAAGTGCCAGGTTGTGAAGTAGCCCATGCACAGCAACTATCCCAGCCCACAGTGCATTAGCACAGCTGTATTTGGAGGAGTTAAATCATCCACCCTTGAATGCTTTATCTCTCTCTCTCCCTGTTTGGTTTCCCACAGTGTAACTTTACACATTACCTCATAGCATCTTTATAGTGGTGAAGAAAAAGATTAGACACCAGTCCTTGAAAAATCACAAAGACAGACTCATTTGTAGCATTTTGCTGTTCTAATTAGCACGTCACTGAGGGGCACCAAATAAAAGTCTGCAAAAACTAGTACCACAAGCAATGTTAGAGTAAAAATCAGAACTGTGAGTAATAGTACACAGAGGATCTGGATAATTGCTGGATATTCCCAGTACAAGATCTGTCACCTTATCCTAAGGGATGCTATGGCTTCAACAAGTCTCAAAGGCCCGGTATTTCACCCCAATAAATGAAGCACATAAAGTTAATTCAAAGTCAATGACAGCATCATGACTGTATCATTCCTGATTTTTTAAAAGGAGGTTCTTAAACTGCATGGAATTAAACAACCTTCTGTATGTTAATCATTGGACTCCTACATCTGTGATATTATAGTCTCCATGTGTGTGAAAGCACAGAAATTACATCACCCTCATAACCAAATGCGCAAGAACACATGGATTCCTAAAGACCCACAAGCAGCTGCAATATTTGTGTTAGACAAAGGCTTTTTATCATTTCAGTGGTCTCCGACTAATCAAAAGTGACTTCTAGGGCATAATCAGAGGAATGGGAAAAGCTTGTAGTAGCCAACCATGGGCAACTTTCAGAAGAGACTGAGCTGCTCGCTTCCTGCTTTGTGAAAGTGACACCAGCCTCGCATGTCTCAGTGCCCTCCCTCAACTAAGCAAAGTTGAGTTCTGACCCATTCTCAACATGATGTAAAGGGGCTCCAGCCTGCAGTTTATAATATCTTTTTTAAAAGGACGCTTAGGATCAACAACTTTTATTGCAACTTGCAGTTGCACCACGCACTTATAAAACAAGATTAAGCTGGGGTCTAAACACTGTGGCCTTTCCTCTTACCTACTCACATTCTCTCTGTCTTCCATCCTATTTTCTCCAGGTGACTTCACTATAACGATTAAAAATAAACAAAAGTAGAAGAAAAGAAACTAGAGCCAATTTCTGTATATAAGCACTGGCAGCTTTCAGGGTTGCATTTCAACCTGAACCTAAAGGGCAAAAAGCATCAGTGCATTTGCAAGCTTTTGCCAGTGAGCCTAGATGGGCCTGTTTACCAGAGATCAAATTTCTGGCAAACAGCTTATTGCAGCTCTTCAAACAAGCAGAAATTATGACCTTATGTTATGTTTCTCAACAACCCAAACCTTTGATGTAAACTAATGTTGACCTTTCCAGAATATACTTGACATGAAGCCACTTTTGTTTAAAACACCCTATGAAAATTCAGCTCCAATCTTATTGGATAAAGCCTATTTATGGGATAATAACTAATAAACAACTGGGGCCAATTTATTCATTGAAGTATTTCCTTTTGCTATCATAATGGATATTTTTCACTTTGTCTTTTGTAGAGCCATCTCACACCACACTGTGAACCCATCCAACCTAAGTCACGGCCTAGTGAAACTCATGGAAAAGCTCAAATACTTCAGTTCTTCAGTCTTTGAGTGAAACCTAGACTATAACTGAGTCAAATATCTTAACTGCCTTGAAGCACTGCAGATTTCATGCACTGGGAGATATTTCTACCATCTGCCTTAGTTTTCCAGCTTGAGTGTCCAAGGCAAGTAGGTGTCTTCAGAAGCAACTTACATCATTTGGTCAGTTATTCAAGAAATAAATTACTTATGTCAATTATAGCAAGCATGTGGAAGTGAGCTCCTTACATAAGCACCTTTTCTCTGCCGAACTGGTGGTTCTGTTCACCCTTGTTACTGTTGACTGATGGAGATCCATCCATCTTCCATGCTAGCCAAAAGTTATTGATGACTATCACATGCAAGTAACCTGAACATTCCCTTCCAACACTGAATTTCATTTTTTATGACTGATCTCCAGCCTCTTTTTGTTTTGCTTATCAATTTGTAAAGTAGCAAAAGGAAATCAACAGACAAAAAGGAAGATAATTCTGTTTTCAATGTGCTGCTATTAATACACAGTGCTTTCCTCTCCAGCTTAGCAGCTTTCAATACCAGAAATTTATTTGGAGATTAAAAGAAAAAAAAGAGCAACCTTTATATGGAGTCCATTAACTAATTCTAAGTTAAAGTGGCATTGAAATGGGATTACAGAGGGATGTGTATAAAAAAAGAACATGTGACAAGCACATGGATACCACATGAATCCATTATGATAAGTATCCTTCCAGTAAGAGCAAATGAATTCATTCTGACCACTCACTTCAAATAAAGCCAAACTGAAATTTTTTAACAGTTATCAAAATGTCAGTTCATTGTTGAAGTAAACACACTATCTGTTGCTGAGCCAAAGGGTACATAAGACACTGCTTCAGTGTTAAGAGTACAATTTGTCCAAATATCACTCATTCTTATAAGAGCTTCACTTTCACCCACAGATTTTGTCCTTCAAATTGGGGCTGCAACCCTTAACTGAGCCTGTTACAGTAATCTGCTTTACTGCATGGCACATGCTTAAAGTGCCTAAATTCTCTTCTTCTGAAAGCTTTTCTATAGCTTATCCACCTATACCAACCTGAGTGAATATGAGAAGGCTGCAATGGAGAAGTGATGAACTCAAGAATGTAAGGCAAGCTCCACTAACAGCACCATATCACCTAACAGAATATCTGCTTTCGGAAAGGAACATACTTGAGATAACTGTCACTTAATATTAGAAATATCAATCCTTGACTTAAAATCCAATTTGGGGGCTAAACTGAGAGGCCATCTATTTTTTGGAGCGCAGAGTTTCATGCAAATAAAGCATGCACTTGTGAACTCTTCTTGCTAATCAAAAAGCAAGCCCCATGCAAATCATAAAAACAGCAATGACAAATTTCATGGGTTGGTCATGGCAAAAATGGAAGATTTCACAGCATGACACTGATTAAAAGACAGGGGCAGAAAAATCACAAATAAAGTCATGTAAGCTGCCAAGAAAATTAGGGTATTATGTATGGAATGTTTTCATTATTACTATAGTTCTTCCGGATAGATATTCTCCAAAGCAGAAAACTGACACTACTGCAAGTCTGTGATAAATAATGCTTGCAGTTATAGGAATATTTTCTGAAGGAAAGTAGTCTCCCTAATTCTTAATTTAGATAATAGCTGAATAATGAAGGAAACAGCAATCCCAGGTGACTAAATAAACTTCACTGAAATGCATAGGCTTCCTTGAACTGTCAGATGAAGCCTTTATGACAGCATTAGTATGAAGGTATGTTACACCTTTCTGCACAAGAAGAAAACCCAAGGGAAGTACAGTAAGGTACTAGTTTTCATTGACAGACTGAGACATCCCATTTGTTTTCAGAGGCACTTACCAATCATTCATGCTGTATTTTCAACTGCTTGTTCAAAATTTATGCAAAATCCAAAGCTGCACAAAACACTCTAGGGTTTGCATAAAGAAAAGTTAAGTAGATTAGTTCAATGCAAAACCACTTCATTTTGGTATGAGGATGGACCTTTCATCTAACCTTGAAGCTGAATTCAGGAATGAGCTGTTCGAACTCCAGAAGCCTCTTTTAAAGCCCAGAGACTCTAGAGGGAGCCTAGAATTCAACAACCTCCTTCAGCATGATAAACTTTTCCCACCTTTACTCTTCGTGATCATTTGAAGGAGCCTGATAAGGGAAATGAAGATTCTGAAGAAGGAAAGTAACTCAAACTGCTTACTAAAAACACTATTCTGCTTTAAAAAGAAAATAAAATTGTCTGTAAGTCAGTGAAAAATACAGCTAAGGTCAAAACAAAAATTCCTAATGAGAAGAACATATCTTGAAGATGTTTATTAATTTAAAGATAAATGCACAAATACGATGACATTATGTTCACAAAATAAATAAATAATAAGTCAGGAACTAGAAATATTCCTTTTTGAGAATGTCATTTCTACTTGGAAAACAACAATATATTCTAATTAATTTATTTACTAAACCACATACATACCAGTTCTTTCATTTAGTGTATCACCCCCTGGTTTTGACCTCTCAGTCCCTTCAATGGGTGTGTTTCAACAACCAAAGGGGAATACAATGGCACCTGTCCTACAAGAGAACTGTACCCTAGAAGAAGTGGAAGGCATATTTCTCTGCAGTACTGTCCCAGGATATTTAGACTGTATTTAGATAAATACAGTCCTCTCCTGCAAATTTCTTTCAGGACTGGAAAGGTTCATGGCAGGATGATGCCAAGAGAATTTTATACGGAAACCTCAAGGATCTCATCATTTCCAAGACTGTTAAATTAAACCTCTTACGAGATACCTCCAGGAAAGGGAAACACCAATATGCTCCCCTCCCGGGAGTGTGGCACAATCCCCTCATGAAAGGATGGTTAATGCAACCTAATTGGTACAGAAAATTAAACTGAGGATTTTGCACATAATTGAGGCCCAGCAGAGAGCAACATGTACAGTACACTGGTTACTTTTTTTTCATATACAAACTCCTCATAATAAGAAGTGGCATGAGCCAAATAAAACTGTATAAAAAGAAATTAGTTTAGCACTTGTTGAAGAAATGTAGACAATCCCTCATGCAGGAACAAAAAATGACCCCAGCACTCATTTCTTTGAGGTAGGCAGCAATTTCACAAGGCAGTAACTATACAACAGACAAAAAATAAGATCTTTTTCATTATCATCTACCTCCCAGTTCTGCTCATCTTTAACTGACCAGAGAAACAAGGTGTTGATATTTACTGTGAAGTTTAAACCCTTCTTGAGATTCAAGACATTAAATCAGCAGGCTGTTGACCAACAGCAGAAAAGTGCACTCAAGGGCCAGACTAAAGAAGAAAAGATAATAAAAGAAAATAGAAGAAAATGAAAAGCATACTCTTCTGGGTTTCTTGTTTCTTACACAAGTCTAATGATCTGTCTTCTCCTAGGATGGACCTTGGCCTCTTGAAATGTGATGCATAATTTCTTCCAAATACCAGTGGCACACATATGGCATGATGAACACTTTTTCAAACATTCACCCCTCCATTTTTCTTGATTGCTCAACACATAGGTCTATTACTGTAGTAACTTACTTCAAGCCAAGAGATACAAACGTCTCTCTGTGCTGACTGGCAGGGTGCTGTAAAACAACACAGCCTGCCAATCAAACATATTCTTTTCCACATTGGGGGCACGGCATATATTTTCAGCATGGTATAGCTGGGTATGATTGCCATTAATCATGAGCTGGATTCCCAGTCCATCTCTGCAAAAAAGTATGCTGAGCGAAAGGCCAATCTAATTCACCAGTAACGTTTAGTAAACTCCTGAAACTTTATTAGATTAACTTTTTGGAAGAAAGAATAGAAATAATCAGTTCATCGATTCAGAAAAAGATTTCAAAAGTCAAAACGCTTCCAAAATTAGAGCTCTGCTACTTTTAAAGGTAAGCAGATGGAAAACATTTGACTCCTATTTATTAGCAGTTAAATTTATGTCCTTTATTTCACCATAAACTACAAGACTTCACAAAAGTGTATCTTATTTCACTGACGTTTAATAACCTGAAAACTGGTAACAGAAACCTATAATGAAGCACCCCATATACTGTAAATTAAAAATAAATAAGAGACCTCAAAGAGGTTTTCTTCAAAAGCTGCTTCAGTTTAGTGTTTTGTTTCATATATGCACTAAGAGAGAGACATCTGTAAACATTTCTGAAGTTTAAAGTATAATGCAAAGGACCTAGCTATGTTATTATTTGCTCTAAGCACATGGTTCACCATTTGTTTATGCAAACCATATAATTGGAAACTCTGTCCATTTTCTGCTTGTGCTGAATATTCTGTGTATAAATACTTCTCATAGTAGATAAATAGGGTTTTTATTTAGGTCTTATCACCTTCATATTACATATTCATTGATTTCTAAACTGCCTTAAACAGCTCTGTAGATGTGAAACATTATGAATTCAGTTTTGGCACCTTGGTATTAAATTTGCATATCAGGTCATGCACCGCTTGACATACATGCAAAATTGCACTGCGGCTATTTTATTACAACCCACAAAAGATATTCAGAAACTGCATGCAGCATCAAAATAAATTAAAGTGGATAAAAGACCCAATAGTGAGCCACCTTTTTTTACTGTTTAGTAGTGCCTGAAGCCATTTATATGCTCCACTCAATAAACAAAACTTAGACTAAAATAATTTTTTGTCTTTTTTGTTATTATGTTTTAATTGTGGGGGTAAATACATTTCTTAGTTCATCTACAATTGTATCCTACTTAGAAAAGGAATTCCTTGAAACTGTACTCCCTTCATGTTTCTCTGCGTATGTCAGAATGTATGCAGATCCTGTGTATCAAGTGATGTATTTATCCAGTTGATTTCACATTTAAAATGTTCATGTATCTCACAGTGTATGCCAAGACTACTTTTGAATGGAAACTCTGCTTTCACCCAAAGTTCAAAGTGCATCCATCAACACTGTTAAGATATATATTAGAGAGCTTTCAAAATATACCAGCTAAGTACATTGGGTAGATCATCTGCAAATTAACCTTTGTATTCAGCAAACTGTAGTAAAGATATTAGAAAATTAACCAGTGACACATTTTTCAATTGCCCTTCACTAGGACACCATTTTTATGTCTACAACATTTCAGGATAAATAATATGGCATTTCCATTCACTTGTTTCCAAGCCATGCTCACTTGGCTGCTCAGGCACCTCACCAAGCTGGCAGATTGGGAGCCCAGGTGTCATATGGGCTCTTGGGGGCAGCATAGTCCCCACAAGGGATGGTGCCAGCCCTCAGCAGGTGCCAGAGGGCAGGTAGCATTGCAGCTTGGCTGCCTCTCCCAACTCCATTGCATGCAGACGGATGGGCAGCGCAACGAGCTCCATGTGGCTGGAGGGAAGGTCCTGAAAAGCCAGACAGAGCTAACACTGAGGCCTTCTGGTGCATGCCCAGCATCATGGCTGCTTTTAATCACCCTCTGAAAATCTTTTCTATGTAGAAGTAGGCAGTACAGGCATAATTTCCTTCTATTCTGGTAACAGTTACCTGTGAGCACAGAAATGAGTCTATTTCACAACCAGCTTAAACCTCAGTCTTGCTTAAGAGGGCTCACTGCATCCCCGCAAACTCTGTGTGGTGTCAGGAAGAAGCACTATTGCAAGGTCCACTCTGCACAGTCACCACCCCTACTACTGCATGTGCCAGAGGTGATTCCTATGTGAGCTCTACTCTACTTTTAACCACTGTAGCCTTGGGAGTTCCACTAGAAAAAAAATAAAAATGGCAGGGGATGTTAAGAGATAGAGTAGTGCCTTCTAAATTGCGTATTCCATCAAATGAGGACAACAACCCAAACAACAGAAATGCTGTGATCAACATGCAGCAAATTTATGAGCACATTCTACAGTGTTGCTCTAACTTGATCTAACATGAAAACCAAAACCAATACAAAGTCAGTGATCAGTCTTCTCCCACGCAAATGAAACAGATGATGTTTGCACTGGTCAGAGTCTGCTGCTGGGCTCTCAACCAAAACTTCTGGCTTTTAAGTTCAAAGAATCATAAAATCATTTGATGTAGAAGGGATCATTAAAGACCACCTAGTCCATCTCCCCTGCAATGAACAGGGACACCCACAGCTTGATCAGGTGCTGCAAGCCCATGCAGCCTGACCTTAGATGTCCTTGGGGATGAAGCATCCACTACCTCAATGGGCAACCTGTGCCAGTGCCTCGCCAGCATTAATTTAAGAAACTCTTTCCTTATATCCAACCTAAATCTCCCCTCTCTTCATTTGAAACCATTTCCCCTTATCCTATCACAACAGTCCCTGCTCAAGAGTCTGTCCCTTCTTTGCTGTAATCTGCCCTCTAGCTACTGACAGGCTGCTCTCAGGTCTCCCCAGAACCTTTCCTCCTACATGCTACACCCCAGCTCTCAGCCTGTCTTTGCAGGGAGGTGTTCCATCCCTCGGATCATTTTTGCAACCCTCCTCTGGATGCACTCCAACAGCTCCATGTCTCTCCTGTGCTAAGCACTCTCCATGTGGATGCAGTGCTCCAGGTGAGGTCTCACAGTGCAGAGCAGAAGGGCAGATCCCCTCCCTTGCCTGAATGGCCACAGTGTTTTGGATGCACCCAGGACCTGATTGGCTTTCTGGGCTGCAAGGGCACAGCGCTGACTCATGTCCAGCTGCCATCCACCAGTACCCCAGGTCCTTTTTGGCAGGGCTGTGTTCTATCCTTATATCCTCCAGCTTGCATTGATAGTGGGGGTTGCCATGACCTCGGTGCCAGACCTCTGTTTTTCTCAATGCAACACCGAAGGAATCTGAACCTCTATATTCCTCAAGAAAAATACTCACTGAACTTGGGGTGAGTTGAAAGAGAAGGAACAGAGCTACCTCTATCATAGCTCAGTAGTAGAAGAGTCTCATCTGTAGAAGCTGGCAGAGGTAGAGATTCCTCTTAAGCAACCTGAAAGACTGCAGCAAAAATCCAATCTAATCAGGACCCCTATCTTTAAAGCGGAAACCTTAAAAAATTGACATAATGTAACAAATTGTTTCAAAGCATTACTACAGACCTCCATGCTAAATTCCCACATTCTTAGCAGTTTGTAAAAATGTTTAATTTATGTTTATGTATTCTTATTCAAAATGTTAGTTAACAGCCTGTAGGGACCTGGTAATAGGATCCTTTTTTCTTTTTTATGTTTATTAGCTACATTAATGACTGTTTCTGCAATTCTGCTACAAAGGCTTGTGTTAATGAACGTCAATTAATTCTGAAATGATTTTAAACAAAGGGTGATGAGAATAACCAATCAACCATGACAATGTAAAGAGCAAGCAAGCTGCTGTGACCTAATTTTTCTTTGTTGAGTCTTTACTGTCAGAGTGCACTGTAATTCTTCAAGAACACCTATGGATTTTACATATACCCACTACAATATAGTATATACTACATCATTATATACTTTCAGAAATGCTCTGTTCCTTTCCAGCATGAGAAATCACTATGTTTAAACTACAGATTTCATAATACTGAGTTACAAATGTCAAAAACCTCAGAGGTCAGGCATATCTCCACATTAGAAAGATCTTAACAATTTCAGCCTCTTAACTTTTAAGACATGAGAGCTGGCTCAAGCAGCTGGAACATGTGGCCTTCCAGACAGAAATACAATGAAGAACCATCCCTCTGGTTCACACTGTTTATTTAGAGATATAATAGCCACCAACCTACCTATTTATTCATTTATTTATTTAATTTCCATAGCAAATACATCTTTTAGGCACTTAGTTCACTTCATAGGAACCCGAGTCTAAAAATTCCTTGAAAGCGGGAACAAGTTGAGCAATTACACTCCTGAAATAACACACGTATGTGTCAAATCTGACCTAAAAAGTAAATAGACCATGGAGGCAGATATGACTTTTATGTGTTTATTGAATGAACAAGCATTCAAAAAGTCATCCAACACTATTCTATTCACTAAATTTAAACAAACTGAACTGAAATTGAGAAAAGCTATTTGTGTTTTTGCCAAGGATTCACATATTGAGTATGTGCTTCTAGGACAACGGTATTTTTCATAACAAAAGCTGTATACTTTAAATCCCTATATATCACAGGTTGTCTAAAAAGACCAAATTCCACCATTTCTTTCATTAATGGGCATATATCAGGAAATGGGTCTCGCTTATCCATTGTCATTTAGCTGGGACAGCACATTAAGTGGTATTTTAGCCCAACACACTAAGTGGCATTAACTTTGTCACCCAAGAAAATATCATGTTTTCAAGGAGGCATCTGTTCTTTCCATCACCTTACTCTGGAAGAAGAGGAGGGAAACATATAGGAACTATACATGAGGTTCTACTATCATAACAGGAAGGATTCCCCAGGTGTCCACTAACCTGATTCAAATCCAACCCTGAGGTCAGCATTTTGCCTCCTGTTTTCAAGAGGAGATGCTCTTGGTTCACTGCAGGGATGCCTTTCATCCCTCAGAGAAGCACAGCTGAAGAAACTTATTTGTAAAGAGAGTGCAAGAAAAGAATGAGACAAGAAGCTCAAGCACAAAAATCCTTTTGTTCAGTTCTCTACATGCAATATAGACACTTAAACAGTATGAAAAACATTTCTGAAAAACCAAGAGCAAAGGGTTGTATCAATTTTACCAAAAGAAACTTGTATTTATCACAACAGGTTTCAATTGAGTAAAGGCAGAGAGCAGGGTCCACAGTGCCACAGAGTCAAATGCAATGTTCTCTAGTGCCTGCATGAATTACCTACTGAGGCCACGTTTAGAAGAGAGAGACCCATTTCAACCTCCTTTCTTCAAACACTGTGCATGCAGTCTGCTGATCCTTTCCTATGGTGCCAACTGAGCCATGAGTAGCACTCCTACCTCAAACAACCAATTGGAACTACTGGACTTCCACCACTTTGACAGAAACATTTATAAGAAGAGTTTGGTCACTTGATGTGGGGAGATTGATAGTCACAGTACCAGTGTTCAGCAAGCAGGATTTCTAGCATCCATTTACTGAAGCCACTTCATATTGTTGATGACTGATTCATATTCATAATGATCAAAGATTTGCATTAACATCTAGCCCTCTACAAAGGGTTTATTACTGAAATGCCAATTCAACTATAGCTGTAATGATCCTACTTTATAATGCACACATTTCAAGCACTTATGCAAATGGTATAAAAAACCAAGCAGTTATATTTCGCTTCTAACATAAAATGAATGTGTCATCACACCCTATCAAGCAATCACATCAAATGGTGATGTGATAAGGAATTTTGCTGTTATGATACAAAAGAAGGAACTTGGGGAGAAAAGGTGCAGTACTAAAGCAGCGATAGGCTACACCACCTAACATTCACCAATCTGGAGCCTCGTTCAGTTTTGAGAAAGTCAAACAGAAACATGAAAGATAAAGTGACATATTATTTCTCTTTTTCTTTCCTTTCTTAATATTAAATGGAGGGTCTCAAATTTACCATGTATTTCAACCAGAAAAGCTGCTGTGTGAAATAACAGATATTTCAATCATAAAGCACTTTTATTTTCAAACCCCTGGACTCCAGGCTTTTCATCATCATATTGCTGTATACACTGTACCACTAACAACATAATATACAAAAAGGACAAAATGTCAGCCCTTGATGGAAATGAACTCACCACCCTTTGATGGAGTTCAGCATTCAACAATCAGACCTTACTTAATTTAAACGTGTTAGATCGCCAGTCTATTATTCCTCCAGCTTTTCATAATGATTTCTAACATTGGCCAGACTTCATACACCTGGCTGAAAATGTTTCTTTTTAAGAAATGCAAAAGCCAACCAATATGTAAACCTAATAATTAAATTACATTTAGCTGCTGGCCACTGTTATTCTGCAATACTTTTCCACTGAGGGAGCTACAGTGATCTGATTTAAACAGTAATTTAGCAGAACACTTTTCATTGCCTGTGACTGTTGTGCAGAGTAAATAGGTTCACACCAGATTTGACTCTAATTTGGGTTTTAGAACAGTTAATTTGAACTTGAGCACCTATGGAAGAGCTGTTAACAAGAAGTGTCTGCACAGTGGAATCCTTTTCGTAGCTGTGCTATTTAAATCCAGCACCCAGAGCTCCTTATATATATACAGAATATACTTTCCTGCAAGCCATTTGAAATGTTGTGGGTGGCAGAACACAACTTACCAGATATTAAACAATGTCAAAGGAAAATAAAATGGATGTATGTGTTGGGATTCTTGCTACATGTGTGCCAAGCAGAAATAAAGACACAGATATCTTGAGACTTAATTGCCCTAAGATCAAATGTACCTCTGTCCTTTACCATGATAATTGGGTGCTTAAGCAAAAGTTCCCGAGTTACCAAAAATACCATGCAAATATCTAAAGTCTGAATTTCATCACCATTAGCTATTACACTAATAGCACAAATGTCTTAAATCTTAATATTCTGGCTCATTACCTTAGATAAAAGGCCATTAATAAAAAAGGCGTGTTTTAGCTACCAACAGAATTTTTGAAGGTCTTTGTTTTGCTTTAAAACAGTGTCTCTCTTATGGTATTAGTGGTTAGCACAGGAACTAAATCATAATAATATTATGATTAATAAAGATAATACTGCATAACAATGTAAATTCTGCTAGGACTTTGGCTCAGACAGCATTTAGCTTAATTTTACTCTATCATAAATCAAGCCTGTTAAGCTCTATTTGTATCCGGCTGGTAAGCAAATATTTCTTTCTACCAAAATTATAATGAGTATAGATGCAGCTGTAGGAAATCTGCTTTGGATTTGTTGGCTTTCTAACATGCATCAAAAACAAATTATTCTAAGACAGATCAGAAGTTGGTCTGGTAAGTGACAATATTGCCTTAAGAAAAAAAAAGTAAACAGAATAACACTCAACAACCAAGACAATCCAGTGGTCCTGGGTACACTCCTGATATCTCAGCATCTCACTAGGAGTCTCCTACCATATCCAGTGCCCAAAGTGAACAGGAACAGTGGTATGGCAGAGATTGTTCAGCAGAAATCATGCAAACAAACTATCAGAAAGAGGAGACCACTGGGACAATGCTATACAGATGTCAGTTTAAGATTAGTTTCTTGATACACAGTGAGATCAGAGTCAGGACCTGCAGTTCAAACACAAAAGTCAAGTGCATATGGTTTCGAAAAGAAAACAACCTTGATTCCAATGGAGTTAGGGTAAATTCAGTCATCGTTAGAGCACCAGTAACAGACTGTCACCACTCCAAACTCTGTGCAGTTAATTTTTTGTTGTTGTTTTTCTTTGTTTGTTCCTTTTGTGTGTGAGGGGAGAGGGAGTATTTTGTTGGTGCTTTTAAAGAACAAAGGAAGAAGCAGTCAACGTTTGCCCAGAGTTGTTCTTGAGCAACTGGTAATAAAAATGCATTTAAGACATACATCCTAAACGCATCATTAACTCAATTTTGTTTGAATATTGCCTCTTTGTATCTTCTGTTGAATTATGAACTGTTTTTAGGTTCAGATGTATTTAAAATAATTAGTGATAGCAACTCTAATATTTTACTTTCAATCAAAATGTGTTCCTTACTGTTCTTCCTGCATAGTTGTTCATTTCCCTCAGACATAAGCAAGGTGTAGACAGATACATTGTTTATTTACAACCCCGGTGACAGTTAATGTGGCAGATGCTCCTACAACGTTTGACAGATAAAATGAGTTATTTACAGAATCTGGGTTTATTTATTTATGAACACTGAAACAGAGGTAGTATTTGCAAAGTTCCCCATTTACTTTCCCAGGAGCTTGTTTCAGTGCTAGTTGTGGTGTTTTGAAGTGCTGCATAAGAGGACATCACAAACACTGAGTCCAGCCTGTCATTAATGCATTCATCATCATTTTGACATAATGACTTATATTGTTGTCACTTAAAGCTACATATGCAAAACTACGTGACGTGTGGTGGAGCACTCTCTGTTTATTTATCCTTTTTCCCAACAGCCTCCTTTGCTGCATTTCCCATCTTTGGAATCATTCAGAACTACCCCTCAGAACGCTGCAGACAATGTCAGTAGCAGTGACTGCAGCTCAACGCCTTGCCTCTAACCCTGCTAGTGCTGAAGCACAGCACTTGTGCAAACATGTTATGCAAGATGCCCAGTGTCAAAGGTAATCCCCAAGGAGACTTGCATAACTGCCATGCACAGAAATGCCAGTATTGTCTTTTTTAAAAAAAAAAAAAAAAAACAACAAAAAACAGAGATGAACAAAAAAGCTGAATGAAACCCTATGCAATGTGTCAACTATGTTTTTTCCAAAGGCAATCACAATTGAGCTGTGTGCACATTCTGCCTGCTTTTCAAATGGCTTGACTACACACCCTTTATGGTGCCTGTTTTTATGCACACGTACAATCCCTTACCATAGCTATCCGGGCCTCAGAACATTTGGAACCCTTTCAAAGACTATTTGTGCTGTCTATTGTGGGCAGACCTGAGTTTTCTCAGCTTGTGCTTCAGGCTTGAAAAAAAGAGTGTAAACCCAGTCTGGAGCTCTCAGCAGATTATTAGGTCAGGCACAGAGCTGTGGCAAATGCAGTCCTGTGGCTTATTTTCTTCCCCCTCAGTGCAGACAGAAAGCAATCACTCATGAAGGAAAGTTCTGTTCCAAAATATCTGCCATGTTCTTTGACCACAGGACACTATATCCAAGGTAAGGCTTTGCTGCAAGAATGTGGGATTACAACAATCCCTATGCAAAGTCCAGCCATGACCACCATGAAAACACATGAAAAATGGTGGGAGAACACATCTGAATACCTCTGTCACATGCACACAGAAGTATATAAGCTTCAGTAATACATGTGTGTTATAATCATTTTAAGGTTTAAGAGCAGCTTGCTAACTCAAAGCTTCCTAACAGAAGATGACTGATTGTTTCTCAGGTACCAAGCAGCTGCTGGAATGTTCAGGCACTGCTGTGACAGGAGTACAGGCTGTGCTGCTATCACAGCCACAGCTATTTGCAGTGTGCATCTGATGGCACACAAGGGGCAACAGGAGTCATGCAAGAGTCTTCAAGTGGATATATCATTGTATCTAAGAACCTATTACTGCTGTCACTGCTTCTCCCTGTGAATGGTGTGAACTAGTCACAAAAAGAGGCTGAAGCAGTTGGGAATTTGGCCAGATGAACATCTCCCTGGTTTCCCCTGTAACCAAGTGGGCACTCCTGCAGCTGCCTCCGTCAGGGCAGCCAAAGTTCAGCATCCTAAGCCTGTGTGAATACCTGCCCTGCTCTTTTCTTGCACTTTTCCTTTTCTCACCCTTATTTTTCCATCATGTCCACTAAAGCATGCACTGACATGTTCACTATTCTGTTCTACTATCTGGTGGCTGCAGTACATCCCTGTTTCTCCTCCAGTCTCAGTAACACAGCTTGGCTCCATGGGTAACAACCCAATCTTTTTAATTCCTTCTCTGCCTGCCTGGCCTCCCTCCACTGCCTTTGGGATATGGCATCTTTCTGAAAAGCTCTGTCCTGCCTCTAATGTTGGTACAGGTGAACGTTCTCTGGCTCTCAAACCCTTCCCTCTCCTCATAGCACTTCGCATGACTGGTGGAAGAAGAAGTGCTTGGAACCCTGTGATACCAGCAATGTGGGCACAGCCAGTTTTATTTGTATTTGAGAGGAACCAAGTGTGAGTAGCTGTGAGAACAAAGAGACATTTAAGAAGTAATTATATGAGCCCATTCAGCAAGAGGCAACAAAGCAATGCCAGTACTGAGCAGAACAGAGAGCATTCAGCTGAAAACCAACTCCCTTGGGTCTCACTTCTGGAGGGAGAACTAGAAACAACAGTTGTTAGGGCTTGTGATACTTGTCAGTATTCAGGGCCAAAATCAGAAACCAGATGTGGTGAAGCCCTTCATGTGGCTTTATGTCACAGGAAAGGAGGCAAAAAAAAACAAGTAATTCCTTTCCACTTTCATCACTTGCGATCTATTGTGAAACGACAGTGCTGTGCCAAGAAAAGTCTCTTTGGCCTCTGTTACTGCAAGTGAGTATATAGATCTAAGGGGCCATATCACTGCCTGTGTTCTACACATACATTATTTTACACATCTATTTATAAAGATGCACAGAGAAAACAAATGTATATCACTGACAGAAAAATCTGTATAGCCTGCAAAAGCTCAAGTTCACAAGCACAGTGCAATAGCCTGCTTTACTTCCAGTACTTTGAAAAGTTCAAACCCACAGAAAGAGACGAGATCTTCAAGAACTCCACCATAAAAAGGCTTCATTCTGGAGAAGTCCTGACATAGACTTTAACCTCCAGGGAGAGGTTGATAGCACACCCTCAGACTGCATAGTTTAGTCATTCCCTGAGTCCTCTGCCACAGCCTCACACTTTTTACTGACTGAATTGTCTTCAGCTCAGACTCTGAGTGCTGGTAGAAGCAGTCCAGTTTCCCTTCCTGCACCAGCTGCCCCATGCCAGCTGCATGCTTGGGACACCCACAAAAGCACACCCACCACACTACAGTGCCGCAGAACCTCTCTTCCTCTCCCCTCCCTACCATTTCAGCAAAATACCACAAATAATCCTGGAGAGTGCTAAGCAAATAGTCCCTCCATTGCACACAGGCTTGCTACTATAAGGGAGTTGTGCTGAAGTAAACTTTTTATTAAGGGCATGCCACAGAGATAGCATCTTTTCTTTCTGCCTTTGGCTATTGACTTCAAGCCTGGAAATTCCACCCAGTAAGGATTTCTGACAGCACCAAACTCCAAGGGTAGCTTACAGTAAAGTACTGTACTGTATTTCAATAGTTTAAAATCCCACGCACTGCAATCACAGCATTACTCATCATACAGGGCTCCATGTTAGATCATACAAAGTCAGGATCCCAAGTAAACTTGTCCTCGTTAAAGTACAATCCTTACAAGAGATTGTCTGGGAACAGTATTTCCTATATATGTGACACAAATAGCCTTTTCTTCAGCATCAGAGCTGTACCTCTTCTTATTCTAGCTATTTGTTCTTGAACAAGCATATTTACTGTATCTAATGAAAGGGGAAATCCCTCAGTCCCTCTCCCTATTCTTGTCTTTGTTCCCTTCTGTCCTGTAGTGACCTGACATGTGCTTCACCCTAGAAACTGAAATGCAGCCAGGAGTTGTAGATAATTGTTCTGGGCACCCACTACTGAAAGAACATGTGGATTTTTTATGGAAAATCTCCCATACGAGACTGTGAGAATCAGCTCCCTTTTAACTTATGAAGTTACCTCCATCCCTTACAGGCATGTACCCTTCTCCAAAAGCCTGATTTCAGCTGTCCCTGTGGAGATGCAGCCAGTAGTGAGGAGGAAGCAGTTTTTTTTCTGTTCTCGCCATCTGCTCACATAGGTGTTTTCACTTCCTGCATGGAAGCTACAGAGGTTCACCATGCTTGTTCACCCTTTCTATAATACTGTTAATGTTTGGGCAATTTGCGCTGGGTCACCAGTCTCTGTGCCAGAGCATTGAGCTGTATCCTCACCTGTAAGAGGCATGGCACAACGGCTGATCTGCAGAGATCTGTAGGGGAGAAGAGGTGAGGGAAGCAGCAGCATGGTTAGCCCAGCTTCTGATCATGTGCTAGACATCCCTGCAGAGCCTCTCTCCTTTCAGTCAGAAATAAAGAGAAGAGACTGCTCCACAGAGCGAAGCAAAGAATACCAGCTGGACAGTTGTTGATGTGTTTCCAAAGGTTGATCCTAAGCTAGAAATGTATCTCTTTTTTAGACTTGCTCGCTCCCAGCTCTTGTAATAGCAGTCAATAGTGAGATGACATTCCTGGTTATTTGAAATCTGGTTGCTTATCTGAAGTCTCCTTTTATAGCTAAAATGTTGGTTCTGAAAAGATGGGAGAAGAAGCATGAGTAAACAGGCCATCTCTCAAGAGCTCTGATATTTGGGATTAGAGAGAGACTTATGAAATGTAAAAAACTGATAAAAACGGGGGAAAAAAAACACCACAGTATTATCAAAGTAAATCAAATATATTCAGTACATCAACATGTATTTAAAAACTGTAGCAAACAAGTTTCCTGATGAAATGCAGGTGCAGTTACATCTTAACATAATGTGCTTACAAAAACTGCATTTGCAAATTGCAATTTTTCTTCCCCTCTGAAGAGCAATAATTCTCTAAATCCCTGTTACGCCCCACCTTGCTACTCTCCCTAAGTCTTATTCAGACCCATAATTTATGGTCCCATTTTGCTTTTTCTATTCACAATCAGAAAACCCTAGTTCTCATGCAGAGTCTCTCACACAGCAATGACAACATAAAAGGACAAGACAGGTGTAATCTGGCTGTATTTTAGCATCACCTTTGTGTCCCTTAGAGAAAGGTCTACTCCTCAGCTTGCTTTACTTTGTATACTATAGTACAGCAGATCAGGTACTTCACGTTTCAAGGAACTGGCAAGAGCTGACTTATCACTGCACTGAAGGGGAGGAGCATTAGTAGTTATAAGTACAGATTTTCTAGGATTTAAACATATTTCCTCATATGCACAGGCACAAATTCTTTGAATGCAGGCCTACCTCCCTTGCAGACTGCACAGTTACTAACTTTCTACCTGGTAGAAGAGGAAATAACTTATGACAGTGAAGAAACATCAGCCATTGGCACAGACAGTGCACACTCCCTCACTGGCTCCTTGTTACTCCACAGAATTTCATAGGAAACTTCAATAGTTTGCTTTCAAAACAAAGTCCTGCAATCTTGATTCCCATATTAGGATTTGCAAAACATTTGTGGTTCGTGACAACGCAGTGTGTGGACCATTCCATGATACCGCATTAACTGCTGAACTTTGTGGTCATGGCATTGTGAAGTAAATGATGTATTTGCTAGGATCACTGCTTTGAATTAAAATCACTTTCTAATATTTCCATAGCTAACTTTGTGCCATATTTCATCTCAATACGTAAACACATGTGTTGGTAAGAAGATGTGATGGATCCCTTTTACTTCCCAGTGCAAAATAATCTGTGCCATTTTACTTTACAAGGAAGCTCTATACAGAAGCTACTCCTGAATACAAGGTGAATAATATCATCATAGAATGGCCTGGGTTGAAAAGGACCACAGTGATCATGTGGTTTCAACTCCCCAGCTACATGCAGGATCATCAGCAACTAGACCAGGCTGCCCAGAGCCACATCCAGCCTGGCCTTGAATGCCTCCAGGGATGGGGCATCCACAGCCTCCTTGAGCAACCTGTTCCAGTGCATCAACACCTTCTGAGTGAAAAACGTCCTCTTAATATCTAACCTAAACCTCCCCTGTCTTAGTTTAAAACCATTCCCCCTTGTCCTATCACTATCCACCCTCGTAAACAGTCATTCCCCCTCCTGTTTATATGCTCCCTTTAAGTATTGGAAGGCCATAATGGGGTCTCCCCAGAGCCTTCTCCAAGCAAAACAAGCCCAGTTCTCTCAACCTTTCTTCATAGAAGAGGTGCTCCAGCCCTCTGATCATCTTAGAGGCCCTCCTCTGTACCCATTCCAAGAGCTCCATGTCTTTCTTGTCCTAGGGGCCTCAGGCCTGGATATAGGACTCATGATGGGGCCTCCCCCCTGAGTAGAGGGGAACAATCGCCTCCCTTTCCCTGCTGTCTGCTCCTCTTTTAATGCAGCCCAGAACTCAGTTGGCCTTCCAGGCTGGAAGCGCATGTTAAACATATTCAAGCAACAATAGCATATGGTAGTAGAAATCATATATATTTTTTCAGATATTTTTAGCATCTGATTGCATAGAAGTTATGGTTGTTTTTGTTTTTTTTTTTTGTATCAAAAAGGATAAAACCCCACAGATGCAGGCTGCTGCCCAGGATATACAGCCTTCAGTCAGCACTAGCTCTAATAAATAAAATCCAAACCCTAACTCCTGGAAGTACCCTGAAGTAGTTTATGGTTGCTTACACTTACAAAGGGTACATGTTAGTGCTTTACAAATTATTTTAATTATTTAAGAAATCATTGTTTCAACAGCTATGTTTAATATACAGGCAAAAGTAAATAGGTGCCTGGATGTTTACAATAGCAGAACTAATTGCCAGCTTCACTTGTGCATTTAAGAGTCACAGCTTGCAGCTTGGTGAAATACAACACAGTGAGTTTACACATCTGGGGATATAACAATGGGAAACGATTCCAAGGAAACGTGCAAGGGAAAGCAGAATGTATTAAATGAAATATGTTTAGACTGGCAGCATTAATCGGCAATATCAATGGGGATTGAGTCTCACCTATGGAGACTGACTCTCAGATATCTTTGCAAATCCAAACAAAAACAAATCCACCAGACTGTAAAACCACTGAATCTGTGTTGCCTTGCTTCTTCCTCCCTCTGCTCTCAAAACCCTTTATTTGCACTCCCTGTTATTTTATAAATGGACACCTGAACAGCAATCACAGACAAACTTAAAATCAGTATCTGCCTGCTTCTCTAGCTCCCTGAACTGCATTTGCACAAAATCATTTCAGCCACCGTGACTGAAGGAGATGAAACTTCAGGAAACCTCTTGGAGGCTGTTCCTGCTTATTGCGTTTTAATAGAACAGAGAGGTTGCTGCCTCTGCTTCCTGCTGCCACAAGAGCAGAGGGAATGTTCCTGCCCCTGGGCCAGAACCACCAGATTGTCCTAGGGGCCCACTGGGAGATGGGCAGATAGGAGATCAACAATGTTGCCACAGATAACTTTGCTTGCCTCATGTGTGCTAACCTACTTATAAGGGTGAACACATCCATTTGTCCGGCCACATTTGCATACTTAACTAAATTTACGCCATTTTTGCTGCTCTCAAGACACAGTGTGGGAACAGGAAAAAAACACATTGCTTTGACCCAGCAGCAGTAAAGGTAAAAATGAATTTTGCCTACTTGCAATAGGAGACCTATTGCTGGTACTTGCTACATCCTTGGGATTTTCAAAGAGGAAATTTTAAAACTTCCTTTGGCATGAGATGAAGCTCAGCATTTTTATACTGTTTTCTCTTAAGTGAGGGAATGACTTCATGTTTCTTTTAAAATGGGAAATGACATTTCTCTGCCACTATGGAAGTCTGTTTTAGATTGTTTTACTTCACAAGTTTTAAATGCACGTTGCCACGGTATTTCATAGGAGTGTATTTACATCTACCTTCCTAAAACACAGTGTATTATGTTGCAATTAAAGGCCCACAAACTCAATCTGATATCTCTTCACTAATTTATTCCCAAGCCAATATGCATTTTAGTGTTCTAAACCATCGCTAATTAACACATGGAAATATTTTAACATGGATTTTGATTAATTCCATTTAACAGTCTAACCAGTGCTAAAACATATGTGGTATGTCATTTCTTTCTTTTGAGGAAGGCATTGGCATTAAATCTTTCAATCTTCCTGGGCACCAAATGCTAATTTCAGGAAGATTAAATAACAGACTGCAGCTACAATTTCCTTGCGTTACTTCCCAGAAAGTCAAATGAACATATTTATGTGGGAGGAATTTCTTTGCTGTACAAGCCAAAAAAAAAAAGCCTTCCTCCCCCCCCCCCCCCCCCCCCCCCCAGGTTACTAATACACTAACAATCACTTGCTAATTAAATAACTTTAACCCCTATCTACAGTTCATGGAAAGATGCCAACTTATACATTCAACTTTCACTTTTTTTTTTTTTTTTAATTCCCCTTAATTAAAGTATGCCCACATGATGTTTTCACCTGCAGCTCCAAGTTTTCCATACTTGAATCAGAGACAAGTAGCTTGCAGTGTGGTGACTATGGTCATAAAGCCAGAAATGCTCATATATGGCCCTCTTCTGATTTTCACACTTTAAAGGTATGCTATAAACATGGTTCACATGGTACTGTTCTAGTGGTTTCAAGCCTAGTATAATTCCGCATGTCAATGGACTTAGGATACAAAATACCCAGAGGTATGCATACGGATATCTTATGCATGTAGAATTAGAAAATACAGTAGGAGGCTGCTGCCTTCCGGATCATGAGCTAATTGCTTGCATACTGCATACAGCTTTTCATAAGATGTACTTCAATGAGCTTACTTAAGAGAAGTTAAGCACTTCTGCTCTAAGGATTCCCACCAGAAATCCAACCACACCTCAGAACTGTAGTTCCTCTTCCCCCTATGGTGAGTCCAGTTTCCATGTTCTCACTTGACCGTTCATCTCTGCTTACTACTGAAGCTGAAGCAAAAGCTCACTGTACATTAAGATCATGCCCATAGTTTTTTCAAGCCTACCACATCTCTGTTGTATAGCAAGATGTTTTTCTTCAACTTTCTCTAGTCTTCTTTTTTTTTTTACCTTTTGCAACAGACTTTGTAAATTGTTACTCAGCCCAACAATATATGGTGCTATTCCTAATGCATTATCTTTCAGTAGCTATGTCAGTCTCAGTACCACATCATCTGAAACACTGGTTTCTGTTTGGTTTTTCTATTACCTCTATAAAATCCAATCACATTTTTTGCACCATTTGGGTGCCTAGATTCCTGACATTTGCACAAGAGCATTCCAGTTGTTTCTTACCAGTCAAGGCTTACCAGAGGAAGCAAAGTCCCATTTTCAATTTTACTACCATTTTCATCAGTATTAGAGATTCGTCTCAGTCTGTATTTGTGCCCACTGACTTTCCTGTATTTCCTTTATATCTCTTTTTATATTTATATATATATATATATTTAGTGAGTGATCCTGGGAGAAACTGTAGATATTAGCAAGAAATTCCTTGCTCAAGGAACTGAGGGTGTCCAGAGACACCCTATGTTCAGTCCCAGTGAAGATTCATGACAGCAGCAGACTGCCTTGTCAGAACTTTAAAATAAACAACAACCAAAAAGTGACTTCAGTGTTCTCAAACTGCTTAAAACATTGACTCCTGCGCTCTCCACAAAGAAAGGAACGGAAAAAATTATGAAAAAAAATACAACAAAAACTCTAAAAGTTATGATTGGAAAGAGCAATGGCTCTTCCCCTAGCTGTGTGTTACTTTAAAGGTTTGAGTCAGATAAAATAATATTTAACTTAGCTCGTGGTAAAGTTTACAAATGGCTATTCATTCTAGCATAGAAAGCCAAATGCCAGTACATAAAAATCTGCCAATCTTGTTTCCCATGAAAACATGTGCTGTTCCACTGAGGGCTGATCACAGCCTGAGTGAAAGCATATATCTGAAAACTCAAGTTCCTTCTGTTACATGAAGGCTTTTTGTTTTACAGTTTGCGCAGACATTAGTTACAAAAGCATGTCACGTTGCACAAAAGTATTAATAAATATGTGCAAAGGCTCCAACTTTGTTGCACCTGCTGGACTGGTCCTAGAAGAACGCTTAGTTGGTTGACAACAACATGGAGTATCATATATTTGCAATGCAGATGGATGAAAACAAGAGGCTGAAAAATAAGCTCTATCAATTTCAGGTCATCATTCAGAAAGTGCACGGACAGTCCACATTAAGAAAATATCACAACACTTGATGATGCACCTGTATGGTTTGGTATGTTTTCTGTAAATTAATGGGAGGAAGAAAAGAGATGCAGTTTGGAAATGTATACTTGCTCCACGCTTTTTAAAGCCAAAATCTGAAAAACACTCTTCTAAAAGTGGGAAGTAAATATCAGAAACATCCTGATATTCAGTCAGATACACCAAAATACTGAGGACCACACAGAGGGGGAAGAGCATTGATTGTTTAAAGATTTCTGACTTCTATAAATTAAGAAATTCATTGAATTAAACTGGCTATGAGTTTGAGAAATACCAACAAAGTGACATGCCAAATCTATTAGAGGAGCCATGAAAACACCCTGCAAGACACCCCAAGTCAGTAAATTATGCCTCTTCATCTTTGCTCAAGCAAAACCAATTCTACTGCTGCTCTCACCAAAGTCTTTAAGGTCATTTCACTTTGTAAGATTTCATATCAAACCATTTGAATACTAGCTTTTCTTTTAATTAAATCAGGCCAATAACAGGACACTTAGAAGCAGTTGCATTGGCATTGAGGAACATAATAAAGGTTAAAAAAAAAGCAAAACAATTTGATAATCTTCCCTTCTCTGAACTAAATTTACACAGTCAGTTCTCTTAACCATACCTAACTTTAAGAGCCCTGTTCTGCAGGTTCTGAGATAAAGTGCAAAGTTCCCATTGGTCATGAAGGTTAAAAATGAGGCCCTAAATATGATTATTTTTATTTTAATATTAGATTTAAAATTTGCAGGCTGTCCTCCCACTATTTCTGCAGAATAGATTTCCCAGCAATTGTCCAAACAACTGGACAGTAGCCTTCGAGAGGCCATAATAAGAGGTCTTCAGTCGAGTGGTGTCATATGGTCTTCATTTAGAAGTATCACAAGAACATTACTTCTCACAGTACTTACAAATGAAAAACATATGTCCTTAACCTGTAATACTGCAAGAAATACTGCTCTTTGGGTTAGTTTTTGGCCTCAGACTTTTGAAATATGAACCAAGTAAAGGGATTTCAGCTTAATGTTTGATTCAGTCCATTCTTCAGAGCTAAAAGATTGGTGAATGGATAAAGCTCATATTTGTAAGAAGCAATTTGCCCACAACCATGGTAATGCACTGTAGTTGGAAACATGAAGCACGTATATCAGAAGCGTGTGGGGATAGTTAATTAAAGACATCTACTTTCCATTTAATTAAAAAAAAGGGGGGAGGGGGATATTAAACTGGCTCTGATTCCTATAAAGAGTTTTATAACGAATATATGGGTCCCTTGCATTTAGTATTTAGGCTCAATCAATATGGTTATCTATCTGTCAATTTTTCCTCCTCTTTAATGCAGAAAGAGAGGTCTTTTTTACAGCCAGCTCAGAAAGTACTAAGCTAATCAATACACACAGAGATAACAGAATGATTTGAAACAAGTAACTGAAGCTTATCACTTTGCAGTATACTGAGCCCACCAAAACATTTTTCTGGAAGTAAAGTGAAAACAAAGCTTCTTCACTTTTTATTACGTAAGTGGGTGGTGACACAGATGTAGGCCTTTTGTATTTGTTCCTAGTTTTGTATTTTTGGGAACATTTGGTATATCTGCATTTGTTAATGTGTGGGAATGTGAATCCAATTTCTCAGTGAGATTTAAAAACTCTGCCTAGAGAATCAAACATTCTCTTAGTTGCCCTTGATTTCCTGTCCCTAAACATTTATTGGAAATCTATGCATTGTTCTGGAGAGCCATGCACAAGATTTTTCAGGAAGAAACCTTCTGCTGTTCCCACAGGCCTTAAAACTCATTATTCCATACTCTCAGAAATTTGTGTTTCAACCCCAAGTTGAAAAGTACAGGTTTTCCTTTCAGCTGTCTCCTACTGAGTTAGTTGAATTGAAACAGTTTGTAAGCACTGGGTTCCTAGAGGTTGAAATATACATATAAGTATCAAGATTCTGGATTCTAACACAGCAGAGAGATTTTCAAAAGTTAGCATGGTCCCTCGCCTCTGCCTTTTTGAAGAACCGCATATAGGATTTAGCTATGAAATTCTCCTTGACTGGTAAGTTACAGTTGTCCACCATACAGTGGGTAGAATTCTACATAATTCAAAAAACTTTTTGTGGATAACCCTGGTTTGCTTCAATTTAACAAACATTCAATGCAATCTCAGAAGTAATATTTGCATGTGTACAGGGTATAGAATAATAAGAAAGGAACATGAAATAAGGTATATGGCTGGGTGTGCAAGTGCTGCTGCCACTACCAGTCCAGTAAGTTAGCAAGAACTTACCAGGAATATTTACAAGGTCAGAAATCACTAAACCACAGACCACTGCATTGTGGAAACATGCCAGCAATGAGGCATTAACAACTGAGTCCATTCCAGAGGAGCTGAAAGATGGATGGGTAAATCTGAGGGCAGAATTGGGCCCAGTGAATGAGAAAAGATTGTTAGAGCGACACCTTGAGTGACACAAATTACGTTACAAAATTGATCACTTCCTTATATATGGCAGGAGGCTTCCAGGGCACTCAACATCCTATTCCATTAAGCTGTGATAAATGAGACCATATTTCCACATCACACTGAACTCATTTTTTAAATGTGCTTCTTCAAATATTTGGTTACTTAACCCCCTCCTTAAGATATCAAAAACAGTCTTTCTTTCCTATCCGTTGCAGATATTAAGAGGTGTCCTCACCATAGGGCCTACACCTAGGAGTTTGTTTTCTCCACAGAACTCCTCAATTTTTGATAACACAAAATTTTGAGAAAATCACTGAAAAAGGTTTGGTTTGCATTCTCAATGTGCACACTTGGCATCTCAAAGAACACTCACAGATACACGAGAGCTTCAAAATGATTGAGAAATATCCCCCCAAAAGCAACTCTACTATGAAGATCACCACCACTATCTGGAACACTGTTAGGATGGAAACCCATGGAACAAAAGCAGAATTGTTTCAAACAGATCGCTACAGCTGGAGGTGGCTGGGGAAGGTTCATAAATTGATAAGCACCACCAAAGGATCATAAGCCTCCATATCAATTGTATAAATATTACAACAGAGCCACTCACTGCAGTCATTCTGAAAAGGTTATGGGTTTCACAGGTGTCCGCTGTCAGTTCTGATTAAGCTTAAACTAAACCACTTATCTATAATGTTGGATTGGAAGGGGTTTTATTGCTGAACACAGGGTAAATCAAATTCAGGATACACATCTGTGGAAAAACACAGAGGGCTGAAGTTCACAGTCCTGACACGGGTTAAAAAAAAAAACCACCAAAAGCCAACACTCCAGACTCAGGAGGAGATCTGCCTATTCATCAGTCTGCCTATCATCGTATGTTCTGTATCTCAAAGGAGGGTTGTACTTCCCCTGAAAACAGCTTCAAGTTTTCTTTCGCTTTGCAAATCATGGTTCACTTTTTGAAAACAGACACTATTTTAAGATTATCATCAGCATTCTTTCCTAAAGTGCCAATATTTTACCAATTATTTGCTAATAAATTTAAATTAATTATACACCTGTACTTTTCACTACAGAGGATATACACACTAAAGCATCTGTAGTGATAAACTCACAACTTTTTTCATCTCAGTAGGAAAAAGCTTTACAAAAACAACAACTTACACCACAGATTCCTAGAGCTTCACAATAAGACGGTGAATCCTAAGCCCAAAAAGCACCGGTAGCAACTCATCTGATTTCAACAATAACAGGATTTCAGTAGAATATTAAAGAAAAGTACTTCTAATAGCTGACACAAGTTACAAAAGTCACATTCTCTTCCCCAAAATACTCCATATTAATGTTGCACTTGAAAGTACATTTGTTGACTCATACTGCTAATAGATGGCAGAAGTGAATAAATATATTTGCTTTTACAACATCATTATTTCCCTTGCATACAATTATTTCCTTGCCAAACAATGCTAGTGACAAATCGCAACAGACTATGAAGCCATCTACATCAGCAGATTTTTAACCTAAGGTAAAAATAAACAGAAACATCTGTAAAGTAATCTTGTACAAAGCTACGTTTATTAACAAATATATTTTCTAATAAAACACCATCTGCAAGCAACCCTCAGCTTCCATTTGTTATAAATAGGCCTTTTACTGTTTTCAGATGCAGTTCCCAGAAAATTATTCCAAGCTCTACTGCAAAACACATCAGTCTTTGTTGCTGCCTGGAATGTTAATAAATAACATCGAGTTTTTAAATAGTCAAACAATTTATTGGCTTGAAACAATTATTTCAATAGAAAAAGCTGACCTTTTGCAATAAAGTGCCTTAAGAATGCATCACTCCTCATTCCTACTATAAAAATGCTTCCAAGCAGGGAAGCATATGCAGAAAACAAAAAACTATGAAAGAGCCGCACTGCAATTCTGTTCCTACATGCACCATAAACCTACCTTGCAATACATACAGCTTTAGAGAAACTCAGAATAAGAGAAAAAATATATAAAACAGTATACGGACTGTACACAGTTGAATTTGTATCCTTATTATACATCTGTACTTGGAGTGGGCATGAATAAGAACCAATTAAAGTGTTCTTCACAGGAATATTGTACTGACCAGCAATACACAATTCAGCAACTTAAACTGTTGGTAGCAGAGATGCAGATTGAATCCCAATATTAAGAGCTCTTCAACATGCATTAAAACTTTAATGTGACACATTTTCATAAGCATTACTGAGAACTTCAGCCACATTCATTCCATTAAAAGCAATGGGAACTCAGCAAACTCTGCAAATAAACTCCTAACTGGTGGAACTGTTTAGTAATACTGAAATTTGGACGCTGCTATTTTTCATTAAAGATCTTTAAACACTTTATACCAAACTAGCTCCTACCTGAATAAGCAAACTAGTGAAAAACGTGCATGAACTAAGATTCTGGTTGGTACAAAAGTATGAGACTCAATGGAGAACTAGTTTTTCAATATTAACTAGAAACAAGTAATGTTAACATTCAAATCTGTGATTTTAAAACTTCAGCTAACTGGGACTACCACAACAAACCTTGCCAGAAGTAAAGTTAGTCATGCATATTCAAAAAAAAAAAAAAAAAAATAAAAGAAAATAAAAGAAAATAAAAGAAAATAAAAGAAAAGAAAAGAAAAGAAAAGAAAAGAAAAGAAAAGAAAAGAAAAGAAAAGAAAAGAAAAGAAAAGAAAAGAAAAGAAAAGAAAAGAAAAGAAAAGAAAAGAAAAGAAAAGAAAAGAAAAGAAAAGAAAAGAAAAGAAAAGAAAAGAAAAGAAAAGAAAAGAAAAGAAAAGAAAAGAAGGAATGTCTTAGAACATAATTCCAGGAAATGCATATTTCCAAAGAAGAATATTCAGTGCATAAAACACTCAAACAGTACTAGAGAAAAGAAATTTTAAATTACTTACTTCACCAACAGGAGGAATATTAAGCTTTGGTACTTTATTCTTTGAACTTGGTGTGTTCACTTTTCCTTCCAGCAGTGTTCCAAAGGACTGATTTCCATATCCACTCTCAATTTCTATGGGAGGTTTCAGTTCTGGTGAGTCATTGGGTACCTGGTCCTGACCATCCATCGGCCTAACATATGCCGTAGGCTTTTGCTGGACCATGCTGCTTTTACAGTGAAGTCCTGGTGGGAAATTCTGGTTTGAAAGACTACTGTTTGCAGACAACAAAGATGTGGAAGGAAGTGGAGATCCAGAACCATGACCTACAAACTCAAGCTCCGTGGGTGACTTTGAATGACTGTTGTCTTTGTAAGTATGTTCTCCAGCTGCTGACTTTGAATGAGTATGCCGCCTTGAATGCGAAGATGCTGCCATAGAATTTGCTTCCTCAGTTCCTCCACTTTTATGCTGCTCACTCTGACAATTATAGAGGTCTTCATACCTGCCCTGTGGCTGGTCATGAGAAGAGCTATGCTTTGTCCGACTTTGCTGACTACTGGATTGGCTTGACTGGGCCCCACTAGAGTTGTGACCACTGCGTGACCAGTCTGTCCTCGACTTTCTGCTGCTCTGGTGACTGTGCAGCAAGGCAGAATTAGATGACAGTGACAAAGGTGGAGGCATTGATGTCGATGAGTGGCCACTGATCTGATGAGATGGGATCATCCTGTTTCTTTGTTCTGAGAAAAAGTTCTGTTCATTTTTGTCAATGGGCGTCTGTGGGACAGAATTCTTTGGGATTCCTACAAGATGGCTCTGATTGGAATGGTTAGTTAGCAGGTCCTTCATCTCATCATAGTTTCCCAATGTGTTCTGGACACGGTTTGCAAGAGCATCACCTTTATTTGTCTAGAATATAAACATAAATAAAGAATGGAAAAGAGTGAGTAATTTTTTAACTAGGAAGTTACTGCACAGAATAGTTGTCTTAGAAGATGGCAAATGTTAGCTGTTTAATGGTGTCATGCTGACATTTAATCTAATTTCAATTACATTTTACATACGTTATGTAAGAAGAATCTATCAATAACTGTTCAAAGAATCTCTTGAAACAGGCTTGAATGAGTAACACTTGTATACTGCTTCCCATTTTCTTAAATTTGTTCTCAGTGAAATGTTTAAATTACATCAGTTTATAGATGTTCAGAGGAAAACAGGCTGGTTTTATGTCATAGAAGTTGGTCTTGTACATTTCATATCTTGCAAAATATGCAAATGTGAATTACTGACTACTCAGCATTTGAATTGCAATCACACACTTTATTTAAACATGATATTGCAGTATCACCCCCTTGACCCATACTTCTGCCATAAAAAGAAGCCAGGTAGACTCTAACAGGCACACAGGGGTAAACTTTTTTTATGTAAAGCCAATTACTTTTCCATAGAGGGTTCAGTTTGACCCAAGAGATCTGATATCTGAGTCCAGAAAAGAAAAAGCTTCTAATAACTGAAATGTTATAACAGCTTCAAATAAAACATCATTCATAACAATTTTCTTTACAGAAGAATATAAAAAGAGATGACTGTCACGTTCTTAAGCATAAAGATTCTTCCCATTTATGGACTGTGTTTGGTTTTCTTTTTTAATTCCAGCAATTGCTAAATAAATACTGACTCATCTGTGTCACACCACTATGATACTTCCCTTTCTAAAGCATAAAATACTCTTTGTTGTTTTTATTTTATTTTACTTTTCATTTACACTCGTAAAAAGCAGGAGAAATATGCTGGGTGCAATAATTAATACACAGCTAATTTCCTCTGTCCACAGAGAGCCAATGTACCAGTCTTCTTACTGAACTTTATGTTCTATTGAAATGACCAGTAGAGAACTAAAACATCATATTAAAAAGACTCAAAGGATAAAAGCAGAGCAAAGGTACAGCTCAAGCAGACAGTTAACTTCTACAGTTTGGAATTAAATTATGTCAGTGCAATATATGTAATTAGTGTAAAGCGAAACTTCAGGGTATAGCTAACTACACTTTTATTTACATTTGGTTTTCTATTCAATATAGCAAACAACATCTCAGTCCAAAGAGGCCTTAATGTTAGGCCATAAAGAGTCTGTGGTTGGTTAGAGTGTCCCACTTAATTCCTCAAGCAGGGATCCTACCATACTGCTGATCCAATCTTCCTCAAGAATTAAGCTGAAGTCTGAGTGATGAAAAATTTCCACGCACGGATTCCTCCTGAAATGTCTGCTTATATTACCCACCATTGAACTAGTCAGGAGATGAAGAGAGTACTGCAGGAAGATTTTTCTTTTAGTACATAGTGCACACGCCATAAAAAAATGTTGGAAAAGAAGGTAATAAATGCAAATTTTCTTTTGCTCATTCTCGGGGATTGTAATGTATATTACCACTGTACTGAGGCAGTGATTTAAAAATTAACTGTTCAATGTTGTTCTCATCTATATACATTTTGCCAGCACTCCTCACTGACACAGTTAATAACCCCAGTTGTGAAGAACCACGAATCCCTTTTATTCACTAAGTCCCTAGGTTGGTGATTTTAGTGGCAAAAATTATATTCTTGCTATGCCAAGAATAAGCTCTTTGTACACGAGCAGTCTCCTTCAACTGATTTGCACAACGAGCCATTTGGGCAGCAGCCAAAACCAGACTCTCTCTGTTCAACCACCAAATTTAAAACAAGGAGATTCCATTGTGCTTAAGGGCTCAGCAGGAATTATGATGCGAAGTCTAAACACATATACTTGCTGTTTCCTCCTTCCCCACCAAGCTCTTTAACTCCTTGTGGGACAGCACAAGGGAAACAGTCAAGTAAGGAGAAAATCTTGCCACCTAGATTTCACCTCTGATTAGGCCAGACTTCCAGGGTGCATTTAGCTTATTATACAGAAAGTAAAAGAGAAAAGGAAAGGGGTGGAGGAGGGAGGGGGAAGAAGAAAGTGTACTGAAAACATATCATCACTGTAACTTCAATATTGCAGCACATTAAATGGCTCTTGTCTCAGCCTTCACAGAGGGAATCAATATTTTTATTTGAAGACAGAGCTTTGCAATCATTTCTGAGTTGGAGGTAACTGATTATCTCAACCTATTTTCCTTTAAAAGTTTCGATTATAAATATAATTTTGCTTAATTTTAACAATAGTCTATGTAAAATGTCCAAATACTGGGTATAAAAGACTCTGATACAAATGTATTATTATTTGTACTCATTTTCGGAGAGCATTAATAAGAATATTTATTTCTTGAAAACTGTGAAGATAATGAATGTAAACATCCTTAGCATACTTTATGTGCACTAAAGCTCATACCCAATAACTAAAGCAGTCAGCAGAAAGACTATTACATCTTCAGCGTTTCTTGGACCAGACTGCAAAGTAAGAGGACATAGCGAATGTAAGCAGCAATCTGGCTTACAGTGAAATAAAACTAGAACACACATAACTAACACCATTCACGTGCATTACATAACCTGACTGAGCTCACTGTTGTGTAGTGCAACACACTACCTGCATTTAAGGAATACAGAGTAACATTCATGTTTGGGGTTGTCGTGTTTTTTTTCATCAACAAATTCAGGGCTCTCATGAGAAACAGAGAATTCTTGACAAGCCTGGATACCAGCAAGATAAACATAAAATCTGGTCATAATTTCTGGTTGTTTTTTGTTACTTCCAGACTGGGGCCAATTTCTGCCTTCATATTCTGTGTAATTGGCTGATTTCTCAAAGGAGACCTCTGAACAGCTTATTTTCTGAACAGCATGTTGAATCACAATTTTGCTGCTATCAAGGAAATGCATTTTCTGAGTATTCCAAGGCATAAATTACACGGCTTGTGACTTGTGGCTAGCAGCCTTCCTCCTTGTTCTGTGCTCTTACTAATTTAGGAAATGTACACCTTCATACACTTGCTTCTCCTGCTTTCAAAAAGGATTGGTAATAGAATCCCATTGGAAGACTAATTTTCTAGCTAGCTATTGCATTATAGTTTTACAAAGAAAAGAACTAATGGGCTCAAGCTTATAGGCCAGGTTAGCAAGGGTTTTGTGACAATTTCTATGAAACTTGAGGTTTTATAATTCTTTTGCTTTCTCATCTCTCAGTAAATCTAACCTCTGTAGATCAGAAGTTTAGATGTTTAAGAGATTTGCTAACCCTGAATAGCGTGGAGAGTTTAATACCCCCAAAAAGATAAGTGATTTAACATTCACCTTACACTACTCAATGGAAATGCTGCTCATTAGGTTCTGTTTCTCAAGTTGGACACTTCTGAGGCTATTCCTTTGAAAAAAATAAAAAGCAAAAAGCAACAAAAACAGAGCAGTATCCACTCGTACCATTTTCTCTAAAATATACATCTCTGAGGCACTTTACTGATTCAAAACATTAGTAGAAATCAGTGAGTCACTAGTAAAAATTCAGCTTCTCTCTCAAATTAAGCATTAATCAGTTGGATCAGCTATTAAAGGCAAAATCCACAACCCACATGCTCTAAAACACATTAGTGGGCACACAGTCCTCACGCAGGGTCCTGCAAAGTACTGGGACAAGAGTGATGGGGAAACTCTCCTTCTCTGGCAATATTCAAAGCAGCCTGGACACTTTTCTGTGCAATCTCTTGGAAACCTGTTCTGTCAGGACATTGGAATTGATGACCCTTGGAAGTCCCTTAGAAACACCTTCAATTCTGTGAGTGAATCTTCTTGAATGTGCAAGGCCTTTAATCTGATCCACACAGAAACATCCGTTCATTTCAAAATGGAAAAGGACTTTAAACTGAACATGAAGTACATTCATCTTCATCCCATGACAACTTAATTTTATTCCAGAATAAACATGAATAAAACCCTGAATTCAGCTTAGCAATTGCTTAAGGATACAAATTACTTATTCACTTATGAGTCAGATCCAGTTCTTGATTCGTTCCTAGGAAATTATAGTATGGCAGGTTGATAGAAATGTAGGACATGGAAAAGAAACATCAGACTTCCTACTTTGTCCTTTTTTCATACTGTGAAATAAAGGAAAGACCTAGTGCTCCCTTAGTTTTCCTTATTTTGCAGATATTATATACTTATTTGTGCATGCAATTTCCTCTTAGTTTATACATTTCTCAACTTATCACGATGATACTTTTGTACCATACAGTCTGCTCTGTTCAGTTTCACAGATCCTAATATCTCCACTGTAAACATGTGAAAAGCAATGAAGTGCCTGTGTGCTCTGGGTTTGTCTTTTACTTATTTTTTTGATATATATATCTATAAAGAAAATTCTCTCTAGAAAATACCAGGTCATTTTTTTAAATGTAAAATTAGATATTATAACTCCTATTCCAAAATAGATAAACGTTGGGGTGAGCATTTCCAACCCAAAACTGAGCACTGATTTGCATATTTGTCTATACATTGAAATTCCAATGAGCACTAAAGTGATCATTGGATTTGATGAGGAAAAAAAATCCAATGTGGGATTTGATTGCATTGGATTTGCAGGAAGTATCAACAAAACTGTTGGAGAATAATACACTATTTCTGCTAAATAAAGGTGCTAAAATGTGGTCCAATTAAGAAATAATGCAATGATTAAATTTTTATAAAGACAACAAAACACAAACTCTCCCACTGCTTAATCCTTATCTGGCTGAATAAGTCTACCAGGCTATAATTATTAGACACCATTTGATATTAATGCCAGTCTTTTCTCTTCCTTTTCTGGTGATTTTCAAAGAGCCCTCATCCTCCATACAGCTGTTAACAATGTGAAATGGAAAGATGAAGTGGTGGCCTTTCAATGGATGCCACTGATTGGGAGGAGAAAGAGATATGGAAATTTACATTCTGATGAAATCTTCAGGGAACGTCTCACTGAAAATCAAAGCAGCAGAAATCATAAATGGGGACATCCCTTGGTGATGAAAATCTCAGGCAGCATAGCTCCTTAGAGAGAATAAGACGTCAAAAGTCACCATCATATCCTTGTTATGGTTTGCAAGGATTCAGGCACTCTCCCAAAAGACTTATTTGGATAGTTATGATTGCAAAAGAATGCTTATGGACTCACCATTAATAGAGAAGTCCATCAGTTCTAACAATTCAGGTATATTTCTTCTTAAACTAAATGGGCTAAGTGTTATTTCTGCAGGCATGACCCCACTGGTACAGATACCAGCTACACATACATCTATTGTTGGGCTTTGGTGAATGTTTAAAGAAAAACATCTTTAATTGGACTTCAAGCAAATTCCTGATTCTGCTAACATTAGCATACAATGCTGGGTGGAGCAGGCAGTTTGCTCTTCCACCAAATGCTGATTTGGAACATGAGTGTTCTCAAGAGTGCAAGTACCAGCATAGATGTTACACTTCCTTCCCTTAGTTTGGTGTGAAGTTTTATTTATATTTGCAAAATGCATTCAGGTAAAAGGCATTCTAAAAATGTAAAACATGACAATGCAGTTTACCTTGTAGGGTTCCCCAAAGAGATTAAAACCTGAAGCAAAGAGGTCTTCATCTTGCTGGACTTCTTGGTTTCTTCTCTCCCACTCCTTCCGCTTAAGTGCATTCCGGTCCTGCTCATAGTGACTGAAAGACAAAATAGACAGTACATTATTTTTCCTATAATGTAGTTATATCTTCAATACAATCAGTAAGAACAGCAAAACATCAGAAACTATGTAACTCCTGAAGATAATTCTGAAAGAAAAAAAAAAAAAAAACAACAACAAAAAAAAAAACTCAAAAAAACTCTTCATCATTTTCCTTAATGTAAATTTGGAGTCAAAATACTATGTGAAACTGCCTAACACGAACTAGTCAGTACACTTTCAAAATGAAAAAGATGGTATGGCCTTTTCAAATTAATAGAACATAATGCACAAGAGCAGCCCTGTGGAGAAGGACTTGGGGGTCCTGGTAGATGAAAAGCTGGACTGTGCACCTGTAATTTGGAAGGGCAACTATATCCTTGGCTGCATTAAAAGAGGAGTGGCCAGCAGGAGGTGATTGTTCCCCTCAGCTCCTGTGAAGCCCCATCTTGAATACTGAGTCAAGGTGCCCAGTACAGGAAAGACACAGATCTCTTGGAACAAGTTGCCCAAGGAGGTTTTGGATGCCCCATCCCTGGAGGCTTTCAAGGCTAGGCTGGATGTGGCTCTGGCCAGCCTGGTCTGGTGGTTGGCAAACCTGCCTATGGCAGAGGGGTTAAAACTATATAACCATTATCATCTTTTTCAACCCAGGCCATTCTATGATTCCATGATTCTATGTATAAAATAAATTTTGACACAATGCATACACATGCATCTTCAAAGAACAAATCTCTGCAAAGAAAGATGACATGAAGCCAGGAACGCACAAAAACACCTTAAATCCATTTAACTGTGTAAGACTTGTCTATATCCACCCCAGGGCTCCAGCAAGCCTCGTGTGACTTAGACCACCTAATTTTGCCCCAGGTAATTGTCAGCGTTTTTGTTTGGCTTCATTGTGGGTGTCAAGGGTTTTTTAAAATGTGTTTCTGGAGCAGAGTCCCAGAAGAGAACTTAGGATATTTGATTCTAATAGCAGATAACTTTTAAACACACACACAAACAAACAAACAGACAGAAAAGCATCTATTGGTTTGGTGCTACAATAGCTAGTGGCACTTATCTGCACATCAGCTTATTTTGTGCACCTGCCAGACCCAGACCATGAGCTGAAAGATCATATCCACTTCTTCCCTGAAAAGCACTAAAGTACTTTGGTCTCCTGGTTCTGCAAGATACTTCCCACTCCTCAGAGGAAAAATACATACTTAAAAAACTGAAGAGGGGGAGGGAAGCAAAGAGGAAAGGAGGAGATAGATGCATGCTTCAACTTACTCTGACAACCCCTCATGCGACAAGCATTAAGGAACACTTCTGTGCTTTCAACTCATATTTGATTTGTTACGAGGCTTTTGGCTCTACTTTGTGCCAGTTAATTAGCTACCAAATTCCAGACGACAATTTGAATAACAGATTTGGTATATGCACTGATGTCATCTGCTCTAAGTAATGTTTCCCTGATAGATTCTGGACATGCACATGCACACACATACATATCCATGCCCACGCTCTATGCACAAATGCCTACACACAAATGGACATATCACATATGTAACAGAGAACAGTTAATTCTCCTATCTCTGGTGAGAATGAATTAAATCTCTATAGAGCTACACTGCACTTGGAAGATAACCAAATATCTACAACTTTTGCCTTTTTAGCTCAGCATGATGTTGTATTGAAAGCTTCACACGGAGAGATATAATGAGGAATGAACTGCACAGTGATGAGGCTTTAACAGTGTATAAAGTCACTGATTTCTGAGTGAAACCACAATTACTAATTTGAAGCACCAGGTAATTAAAACCACAGCTATGTATTTAGCCCCTTGTTATACCTACTGCAGTTTATAATTACGAGGACCTCTTTATCTACTCAATTAAAGTTCTTATGATTCAGGCAGGTTGTGTTTGAACCTGTGAGCCCCACAGAGAGCACAGGAAAGCATGTGTCTGTTTCTTGATGACTCCCTCTATCCCTTATGCTGTTTTTGTACAGGAAGGAAAATAAAAATGACAGACAAACGCAATCTTTACCTCAAAATATGAATTAATAATTGCTACAAGCAACTCAGGATCAATCAGGTTTGGGTTGCTTGAGCATGGCTCACAAACAGAAGACAAAGCCACCTACACAGGCTGAATTAAATGATTTCTATCCATGTTTTTCCTCTGAATTTTGGAAAATGCCAGATTTTATTTATTTATAATATCTCTTGATGTAGTGACATTACTAGCCCACATTCATTCACCAACAGCAAGATTCAGAACATTGTTATAATCATTATTGGTATTTTTTGCAACAGATAATAGCACAAGTTCCTAGTTACCTGAGGGAGAGATAGGGAAACTGTTGCAACCAACAGTCACTTTCCTATTCTATACATGATCATATGCTGCTAGTACAATGTTGCAAATTACAAGCTACAAGGTAAAGAGAGAGCACGAGTCGAGTCTTTGTTGCGTCTAGTCCCAACTTCAGAACAGTCATTCAAATTAGTGAATTTAAAGCAAGTAGGATCCTGCGTGATTAACTTTTTTCTTATAGGAACAGTCACAATCCAAGCACTGCCACTCCAGAAAGAATCGTTCATGAAAACTATGGATGCATTTACATTCTCACAATGGCAACCTTGGCCCAGACTTTCAGGGTGAAATCCTGCATCCAAACAATTGAATGGAATCTGGCTATAGAACACCAATCACAGATTTCAGCACAGAAGAAATCTCACCTTTCATGTGAAAGTTTCAGCATTTTAGATGAACGTTTGCTCGAGTTTCAAGCATGTGAAACATTTAGCAAGCCAACTGGAAGCATTTTGCTGCATCTTAATGGTGAAAAAGCAGCAAAGGCTTTAAGACAATTTACATAAGTTTGTTTGCTTTGTTTTTTTAAAGCGCTTTTTTTTTTTTTTTTTTTTTTTTTCCCAAAGAAACATACTTAGGTAGTTCTCTTCCCATGCACATCAAAGATGTATTATCCATGCACCCAGTACACAAGCACAAAGGTCCAGTTCATGCCCTGGTCTCCAAAGATGCCTGAAGACTACCAATCCATGAGTAGCACATAAGCAAAGCTCTAAGTAAATTTGCAGTCTCCAAATCAATCCTAATTTTTCTCATATATTGTCCTGTGAGAATAATAAATTAATAAAAATAAAAATAAATAAATGAAAAGTTCTTTTTGAACTCTTTAATCACACAGCTGTAAGTGTGCTCAAAAGGAAGTGGTTGCTTATCCTGTCAGAGCAATTTCTTGGCTTATTCCTCTGCAAATGCACTTTCACCATGTGAAAGCCTGACATGGCGCTGACTGTGGATATAGAAAGTTAACTAAGATAAGGTCAGATTAGAATAACAACTTCTCTGAGTTCTTTAGGATCCAAAGAGTAATACTGATTAGGCCTTAAGGTCCCAGTACACTGAGAAAGTAGCAGGATGTTCCACAGAAACTTTTAATGCAGTCACAACACAATCTCTGAGGCTTATGTTTAATATTAAGCCTAACTAATGTTCTGTGAAATACAGATACGTGAATAGTGAAGGTGTCAATGAAAACTACAGTCACTATGAGGAACAACAGAGTTCATTCTGTCTCTTTAGTATGAGAAATACTTCATGACACTTCTAATGCCAGGAGAGCAGGAAATCACAGAGTTTCATACACATTTTAAAAGGAAAAAAAAAAAAAAACAGCTAGAGGACACAATACCCATTATATCTGAGGAGACCAGCTCCCTAGATACAGCTATTAGGTAACAAGGCCATTTAAATACATGAGCTTTATTGTTTCGTTACCACTTATTAGATTAATAATTGAATTAGAACAGGGAAGTCTGTACATAAATCTAAGAAAAGCAGGAATGGTGAGCAGAAAGAATGCTACAGAGTACAAGAGACCATTGGTCTAAAAATTACCAGGGTGCTGATAATTAAATATAATGGAAAGAAAAAAAATAGTAACCATAACTGCATTGATGTTTTGGTCTGGTTTAACATCAAGACAAGCTGCAAATGCATTTCAAATAACAGTGATTTATACTTAATCCTTTACTATCAGGCCAGCAAACATTCATTATTTTTTCTCAGCTACAAATGTCCTCGGGAATAGTGGTGAGGTGATGCACTGTGACAGAGCAGGTGCTCGGCCTGGCTGAATATGCAGTGCCAGCAGGGCAGGCTGCGTGGCACCAAGCATAGCTGGGAAACAGATAATGGACAGACCAGCAGCTGCAGGCAGGACGAAAGATGGCAAGCATGCACCTGGATGTTGGGCTGGAAGCTGAAAAACATGGACCTGATTTGAAGAGAAGGAAGTCAGACATGAACAGTCTAAAAAATGAGAAGTAGAAGTAGTAGAAAAATGCAGGCATTGGAAAGGACGGTGCATTCATCTGTAGAGAAAGTAATAGGATATGGTGCAAAAGACAATTTTTTTAGGACTGCAAAAGAGTGAGAGGTTAGAAGGAAGAAGTAAAGAGA
This sequence comes from Coturnix japonica, assembly GCF_054131305.1. Taxonomy (NCBI): domain Eukaryota; kingdom Metazoa; phylum Chordata; class Aves; order Galliformes; family Phasianidae; genus Coturnix; species Coturnix japonica. The sequence goes on from NC_140666.1 coordinate 25,630,506, forward strand.
AGGATGAAGAAGTGAAATGAAGGGCTGAAGGCTGAGACCTAGCATTTCAGGTTTATCTTCAAAGATGTCGTAACTAAAGAAGTAGTCTCCCAAAGCACGGAAGACTATGAAAGGCAAATGAGCCTGATGGTGGAGACAGGGTGGAAGAAATAAGTCATACCAAACAAATTTGAAGGAGTACTCACAGTGACAAGAAGAAAAAGCAGAAGAGAGTGATCAAATGCCTAATGTTGCAGAAAAAAAAATCATGAATGAGAACAGAACATCGCTCTGTTGATTCAGCCAGAACAACAGAAGTGCAGTGGGGAAAGGATCAATAAAAAAGCAGAAACAGAGAAGCTTTATAGTAGTGGCAGACTACATGCCAAAGGATAAATGCGCAACATTGAAGAAAAAAAGCATTTATCCACAAGTTAGGGGGAAAGTAGTTGCTGTTTTCAGTGTCTAAAGAAATTCATGCTGATCAAATCAAGCTTTCCCCTTTCAGACTTGCTCTCCACTCAGCCTCAAAATACCAGTCTAGCCTAAACAATAAAAGAAGCTCTCAAACCAAAATGTTGTTCATTTGCGGAAAGAAGAAATACAAATGTTTCTAAACTAAGATGCAGTGGATGTAAACTGGTACCAATTTTAGAACTAAAAATCCATTCCCAAGGTTATATCTTCACAGTTACGACTCTGGGACAGATCTGTTGTTCTGCCACAAGCGCTCTGGAAGTTGGTGAATTAACACCAGAAACAGGACTTTCTTGAACATTCCTACATCTGAGCAACGTACTGAATATCCCAACCAAAAACCGCTTGTGACTATAACTGGCATATGTGAAAAATTCAGCTCAAGTCAATCAGAATATTCCTATGTTGAAAGTAAACCGTTGACTGCTCTTCCACATGAGGGCAATCATATTTCAGTATGAGGGAAAATACAAGGCTAGGAGCAGTTCCAACAAAAAAACAAACAAGGTGAAATCTCATTTCTAGCAAATACATTACAGTAGCAATTTACCTCTACATTACTTTAGACTTATCTCAGCATTACTCCATTGATTTCATGCAAAACCAGACTACAACAATACTGTATGGGGGAAGAAGAGGCTTCCTTGGTATATTCTCCCAGTACATACTCTGGTATCTCATTACCTTTACTCCAAATTAAAAAAAAGTCAGCCCAAGGTCTTAAATTTCATTACAGTTCTTAAAATGTATTTAGTAAATGAGGAGAACTTGAAAACCTGATCTTTAACAAAAATATGGTTAATTTAACATATCTTCCTGATCCATCTGAAGTTTTTGTTTCCCTTAATGATAAAAATCATGAGCAGTACCACATTTAAAATAGCAAAATTCTTCTTCATCTGTTCAGCACTATTGCTTCTCTGTCTTTGTCCTGGTAATTTTACTACTTAACAGGGGCCAATCAGACCATGATAGAATAAGTCTGTACTTCTCTCTCTCCTGTATTTAACATTTACTTTAATGCTGTGTTCTTCATCATAGTATGAATAGTTACTGAAAGTAACACTGAACATATCAATCACTGTACATTGAGATATAAGATTTATTTTAAAATATAGAATATCCCGTCTTTGATTTTCAATAGTTCTGTAGAGAAACACTTGAGCTGGTCACTGGTTATCTATCCACGTGAGCTAAAACTCTTAACAATTTGCATCAAAAACAGCGCCATTCCCATAGACTGGTTGATAGAGAATACATAAGATTAAAGCCTCTGAACAAAATAACACCCGAGAGACCCCAAGGCAATTTATGGAAATTTAAGCTAGAAGACTGAGGGTTAGTCTTATATTTGTCACATTCTTCATTCCCTTTAGATATTTTCCCCCAAGTATCTAGAAAATGCTATTTTCACTCAATTTATCTTCCTTTCAGAATTATGTAGTCTCAAACCTTTCCTAAACATGAATTCTGAAGGAATAATTTGGGGGAATGGATGGTAAAGATAACTTCCTGAATAGTAAGTGTATAAAGAATAGATGAGGTTTCAATGGGGAGCATTTATTGTTTCCTGTATCATGGCACATTGTCTTTCGATATGATTAGTTATCAGTCTGTTATCAAAAACCGGGATGAAATAAAGCTCTTAGGCAGTTATGCTTCATTGATGTCAGTTAGGGGAGCATGAAAATCTCCATGAAGTTGGGTAATTGATGTGTAAATCAGAGTTCAATCACTCTGTAATAGAAATGGTCCCACTGAAAGTAGGGTTGCTGAACAGTATTGCAGAGGGGTGGGAAAGAAAAAGAGAAACAGAGTCAATATAAGGCTTATTTATTTAAAATGATAGTAAGCGGCAATTTACACAATTTTCTTTTGGGAGGGAAGTGCTGTCAGATACACTGTAAGCCGCAGACCACTTTATGTAGACATTCTTATTCAGCAATAATTAACTGTTTCTGTTTTATTAAAATGCTCAGGGACACTGTCATGGATATTTAAAAAGCAAATTAAATGAATACGTTCATGCTTTGAAAGGCAACATGTGTAAACGACATCACTGATTGTAATTTGGTTAATAATGTACATTCAAGGTATGTCTTGGAGTCCTGTTACAGTTCACTGTCAGTTTAGTCTTATTGTAAAAGAAACAAAAGCAAAACTGAAGGAAAAGGGAAAAAGGAAACAGAAGAGAAAAGCAGATCTAAAATAAACACAACTCTGAAGGACATTAAAAGACAATCATTAGTACACCAACCACATTAAATGGATTTACAACACATTTTTCTGAGAGTGAGAGCTCTATTATATGTAAATAAAATATTAAAATAATGGTGTATTTTTTTGTTGCTTTTGTCGTGATCTTTATTTGTTTTAATAAATGAATGCACATCAATGCACTGATACCAATTTTCTAGTAACACCTGGAATTCAGTAATTTAGTTATGATTTACACTGAACTGCTAATAAACTGTAGCAAACTCACATAAAGGTGAAATTTATGAGCATTTTTGTCATCAGATGAATTACATTCAAGACACTGGACCTGGATTAGGAAGCTCTATTAGATGGGTAATGTCCTGTGAATGTACAGAGACTCAGATAACAACTAGGGGGATGGACAGGGAGGTTCCACCCAAATTCTGAATTTCACTGCCTTTTGAATTTAACAGAATATTGCTTCAATTTTCACACAGTCTTTTTAAAGATTCTGTTTATCTTTTTGGGTATTAGAAATTTCTTCAAAATTCACTGATGGCAATGAAGCCATTAGGTCTTTGTCAAAGTACACAGTATAATCCAAAAACATTCCAGAGCACAGTTTCCTAGCTGCCGTCATACTTCTCCCACTCACCAGCACTTTACATATTAATCTGTTACTAATAAATACAGATTGTGTTTAGTTGCATGCTGTGCATTATTCTTTATACACATCAAGAGCAAATTCTGCATGGTACTATAATCAAGATTATATATGTACAAGTCTTACTCCCAAGGAACAACAATAATTTGAAGCAATTAAAGATGTTCTAATAGTGCTCATAAGAGTCTGTTCTTTCTTTGGTTGGATATCACCCTGTTTACGAGAGTGAATAGTGATAGGACAAGGGGGAATGGTTTTAAACTAAGACAGGGGAGGTTTAGGTTAGAGATTAAGAGAAAGTTTTTCACAGAGGGTGGTGACGCACTGGAACAGGTTGCCCAGGGAGGTTGTGGATGCCCCATCCCTGGAGGCATTCAAGACCAGGCTGGATGTGGCTCTGGGCAGCCTGGTCTAGTGGTTGGTGGCCCTGCATATGGTGGGGGGTGTTGAACTAGATGGTCATTATGGTCCTTTTCAACCCAGGCCAATCTATGATTAAAAATTAGTAAACAAAATGTGCTTCAAAATATTCCTCTAAGTTTTTGGGTTTTTTTTATACATGCACCACATTCAGAAAGAATAAAATATATTTTAATAAATGGAAATGGAAGTGATTTAATATGTTACTATCTAATGCATACAGGCTTCATTCTTACATCTCAGCTGAAAAACACTTTGGAACCCTGGTTTTGTTTTCACCTTCTTCATTTTTATAATTTTAATATTGCTACTTACAACTTTTATAGACACCTGTAGGATGCATCCTTAAAACTTGAGTCTCCACATTTTCCAAACACTTCCTTGAAATACTGGAAACAATGTGCAATAGGCAGCTAACATAACTCTATCTTTTTCAAAAATGTTACAAAACAATCATTGATTAACACATCCTTCTGGAGACAGATGAATCAGCAGACTCAACTGCTTGAGTATTTTATCACAGAAGTACTTCCGAGCTACTCCTACAACTCTAATCAATGCACTCATTTACTAACAGGCCCCTCCACTCCCCTGAGCATTTTCACATGCTGTGCAGCTCTTTAACCACATGTTTTAAAACTTAACTTGTGCAGAATAATAACACCACAGGAAAATTAAAAATTCAGTAGGATGGTTTTCATTCATCAATTCTAGATTGAAAGAGAAGTACACATAGGTTTTTGTGTATAGTGTACACACGCGCAGACTGATTCAGAGACCCCAATACACGGCCAAGTAGTGCTGTAAGTCTAACATAATTTAATTTATTGTTATTTAGGATTATGTCTAAAGAAATTATCTCCTAATAAATCATTATTCTCTCAGTTGAAACACTATATAATTGCTTCCGGTTGTTGCAGTAATATCTACTGGAAAGGAAGAGACGATCAAATAAATGCAGGGCACTCTCATTTCAAATTCAAGTAAACATGCATCTTCTTTTTCACTGCCATCATAAAATATATCTCAAGTAAATGAGCGAAATGCAGGAGGTAAAACAAACTTGTGGCATCCTGAGACTTAATAATATCAGATTGGAAAGAACCTAGAACATCACAAACTCTAAATCTTGGGTCTTCTTCAATTAGACATTAGAAAGCCTCACGCTAATAAGGTACCTGTTACACACAGATTAGGATAGAACAATATTTTCTAGTTATTCTTTCTAAGTAGAAAGAGAGTCAACAGGTGAATGGATTATCATCACTTTAGCTTATAAAGGGATAATCTTTAACAGATACTCTCTTGCCTCCAGCACAAAAGCAATGTTTATTCCTCATTTATAAACCAAGTATAAGCTATGAAAAAATAGTTTAATCAAAGCAGTGCAAAGTTCATCATCAGTGAAGAGGGTTACATCCTCTCTAAGGGCATAGTTCAACTTCAACTGCTGTTGCCGGTAATTTTCCTGGTGATTTTGATGTGTGTTGGATGGGAACTAGATTTGTGATAATGACAAATAGGCCAGATATCATAACACTTTAAGTTTCATGTGGTAAGCAGTTTCACAGCTCACTAGAAAATTATCACTTTTATCTTAAACTAACTTCGCCATTCACACAGACCTGAAAACCTGATTTAACAAAGTTGTTTGCATTTTATCAGATACACAAGAAGAGAATTTACATGTGTGTTTTCAGGTACCTACATTTACTAAAGGCAGAGGGACAGGAAGCTCTGGATCTCTTTGGTCTCCAGAGAATCTGAAACATGGATCCCATGATACTAACTATACTATGACCTCTGAAGACTAGATACATGGATTACTGCATCCAGTTATTTACACTACAAACCCTTTATAAGTATTTCTGTTCCTTCTATTAACCAGCAAATAAGTATTGTTATTTATTTTCATTACATAAAGATAACTAGAAGTGCATCTTCTCAAAATTCTTTATCATCAATCATTTGTCTAATAGAAATATACTATGTAACTTGCAAATATTCAAATGTGATGTTAGTAAGTTGAATACTATTCACTGGAGGCTGGCCAACTACGGCATATTTCAATATTTAATAATAAAACAGTCTAGTGTAAAAATATGTAAACTAGCTTCCATCCTGCTTTAATTCTCACTCAACATGCAAAGAAAGTGAATGCAATTTTGTTTAAATATTAAACATTACATTTCTTCTTTTGATTATTAAAGTATTATTAAAGCTAAATGAAAATGTGCTTGCAACCTCCTTCTTCTGAAGTCTTATAGGTCATCACTGCCACTAATGCTTTGTCACTCTAGCTAGCTTTTTCAGAGGATCTCAAAGCTCTTCACAAATCAGTACAAATCATGTCCGACTATGCCTGTGGGAAGGAGTAACTATTGATTTCAGGCAAAACAACAGAGGGAATGAAAGTTCAAGTAAGTTGACTGAGGTCATTCAAGAAGCCAGAGACAGCTATGGGAATTAAACTGAGGAGTACTGTCTCCCAGGCATTGCACTTCACCATAAGATCAGCTGTAATTTGCAACCATTTGTCCACTAGTAACTTCTGAGATGACAACCATCCAGTTAAATTCTGAGAATATCTAACAGCACTGTACAGCAAGAAAGAATTATCTTTATTTGAGTTTCCAGAACACTGGGTCACACACAGTGAGACAAGTTTTCTTCCAATGAATGTCACTGGGAGAGGTCAGCAAGGATGTTCTTATTACATTTGCTGAAGGATGGAGTGTATCAAATGATTTAATTTCATGTACTGACTCACTTACTTTGAAAAACTGATACTGCACAGGGCATAGTGTCATTAGGTGATTAAAGTACAACAGCACTCAGCTTGCCAGCTCTTTTCATACCAAGGTCCCACAGGTGCTGCCATGACAGGACTGAGCCTGGAAAAGCCATGCCAGTGAAGGCAATTCAGGCCCGAGGACATGGACATCAAATCCTCCTCTTCCCAAAGCACCAGAAAAAAGCTCACCAGCCTCCTAGAAAGAGCCGGCCTTCCCTTGGCCTCTCAAAACATTTTCACAGCACTGGCAACAGCCCAAAACCTTATGTGACCTTCAAGCGTTGTGTCCACGATCTCCTGACCCCAAAAGCAAAATGAGTTCAGCTGTATTAACAGTAAAGTGGCATGATATGATCAAAAAAGTCTGATGTACTTCCACTTTTCAGTTGGTATTGCCTTTGAAAATAGCAAGCATCTAGCTCTCCTCATTATGCCAAATGTATTAAGGCCTCAGTATCCACGGAAGGAAATGTGTGTTTTGTCATACACACTCTTTAATGTGACAGAAATGCAAATTTATGTTTTCTTTCATACAAATACCTAATGGGGTTTGAATAAAATAAAATCTGCACACTGCCATGTGGAAATTAATTTTAAAGAACTGTTTATCAATTTAATTCCACTGATAGTAACAGACAGATTTATGAGGCAATTAACTAAATATTTGTTTTTTCATGTTTCAATTCATTATAGTAAATTAACAATTTTCCACTTGAAATTCTTGCTTTGCTACAGTGAAAGCCTAAAAAATGTGTATATTACTGTCAGTGTAGGAAGGATTCTCCAATTTTTAGACTATAGTTATTCTTCTTACCCTAACTTAATGTATGTAACTCAAACAAACACCTAATGAAAAAACAAAAAACCCCAGAACAGAGCAGCACCCCCAACCAAAGAAAACCCCACATATTCCAGTATTATTTAATCACATTCTTTAAATGTCAGTTTCAAACAACCTTACCTAACCAAAGAATAACTACAGCTTTAGAATCAATATTACATCTGTTCAAGCAAACACCCTATCAAGTTTACTTCAGGGCTCCCTCTCATCATATCCTCCTATGGGGCCAAGGAGACCTGCCCACCTCCTCAGGCCTGGTAGGGACAGACGTGCCCACTGACAGCACACCCTGTCAGAACTCTAGGATGAGGCAAAACAAAACATAAAAGTATAACACCAAGAAAAGAGAGATCATTGGCAGGGTCAGCCTGCACCTGAAGGCAGCTCATCACTGTGGGCAGTGCCTGCAGTAATGTCACAGCAAGTAGGCTCCTCTGTGCCCAGGGCAGCCCCTATGCCCAGAGGCCTGGGAACAGCTTTTGCAGCAGTAACTCTGAGCTTGGTCACAGCACATGCAAAACAGCATTTACCTTTACTTATTTTGATGATTTAAATACTTTAATACGTGACTTCAGCTCCAAGGAGGTCAATAGGTCATATCCGTGCAGATCTATCTCTTCACAATTGTGAGCCAGCTATGAAAGGTATTAAGCAGCAGCCAAAAGGCAGAACTACAGCTTTATATACTTCTAGTTGGTACTGAACCAAATTAACACCAGGAGAAATGTGTCCTGCAAATATTCTCTTCTTATGACTGGCGAGGTTCTGCTACCTGGACCAAAATAGCCCTGTTGGCTCTGTACCTCATCCTGCCCTTCTGGAAAGCAGGTCTATCTATGCTTACTGATCTCATAGGCTTCTGCCAGGTCAGCTCACTAACAGTGAACACACCTGAGTGAACAGCACCAACTAGACTCCCTGGTTCTGCACAGATTTTATGTATTTTCTTGCATAAAATGTAGTTTGCTTGCTTTTTAAAAATCTTCCTGTTAATTCACTTGATTACAGTACATCAGAACATCAGCGTAAATATGGTTTTGCAGCCAGATCTGGTCAAACGGTAGTTAAGTAAATAACTGCCATTATCAAAGTGCATTATAAACTGAGAAACTGAGGCATGGGGAGATGACAAGACTTACTCCTGGCCACAGGAGGGATTGGAGGCAGCAGTGGAGCTGATTCCCATAGTCCTAGCTTGGTCCATTTACCTCCCACAATGCCACTAACCTCCCTTTGTCACAGTATGGAGCTACTACTATCACAACAAGCTCTTTGCACTATCAGCAAAGACATCTACCACATACCATGTCATAAGGCTAAAGCTGATATAGAACGTTACCATTAGTATTGTTTATAGTGTTTGCTCTTTCCGAGATTTAATGACACTACCACCAGCAAGGACTTCAATTTTAGCACTCAGGAAGCCAATAATTATCAAATGAATAAAATACTAACTAATGTTTAAGTGCTCTGACTGACTATTGGAGAAGCATTAATTCTTGATAAATGTTCCATAAGTTAATATTTATCAAGCTGTTAAGCACTGTGCATTATGTCATCCTATCAATCCATTGAGTTAAAATAGATTAAATATAAGCATAGTATCTGAGTACCATTAGAAAGGCAGACAGTAAATGTTACCATATCTTATCCTTTTTAACTTAAAAAAAAAATAAAATAAAATCAGTAAATCAGTGACCTTTGTACAGGGCATTTTCTGGAGATAAATGGTGGGCTGGGAGAGATGGCCCTCGCTTGTACTATGGGTTATCAACTCCGCCCATACAATCATTAATTCCCAGGAAATGCCTTTTGCTTCAATAGCTTTTGCTTAGATAGATCACTGGCGAGGGAAAATAAAAAAATCATCTCACTAAAAATGAATTCCTGTAGAACATGAGTTGCAGATGTCATAATCTGCACATAAAGACTTTACAGGTGAATGCAAAGGCCTTTTTTATGAGGGCTGCTCTAAAAGTAATGCCTCCTGTTTTATTATCTTGGCTCATGTCAGAGAGAGATGTTGGTGGGATAACAATATAAACAGAACCTTCCTAATACTCTCCTGTTACATTTTATTCCATGACAGAGAGCAGCAGAAGAAAAGCCTGACAGAATGGCATCTGACATGGGAGTGTGCATGAAGCTAAGGGGGGAACTGAATTCCTCTATACGGAAACAATGGCACCCACCGACATACATGTATACTTGCTGACCACTGATGGATACCAAAAAGTGGGTGTGAGCACAGAGACAGCTGGGTGGTGCTTTTCAGCAGTGGCAATAAAGCTGTGAAAGAAAAGCCATGTTCCTGATGGCCACAAAGATACCTACGAATGTGGCTCACAGGCTCTCATTCAACACTGCTAAAAATACATCACTAATAGTGGTGACAATGTTGAAAAACCTTGTTTTGTAGCCAAGAATCTGCTCCATCAGTTTTACTGTAATCTTTGCACCTCTTGAGGTTTTCATGAAAATAAAGAGAGCCATTACTTCTGGAGCAGCCTACTGATCTGCCTGACTCCACTTTCTTTACCCATTTAATACAGCAATAAAGGCAGGCAATGGGAAAAACTTTTGATACTCCCTATAAGATTACAGAAAATGTTTGGGAAGGTCTTCAAGATGCTTCCTATGAGCTCTCAGACATTAAGAGGTGCAGGATACTGTGCTTTAATTAAGAACTTCTTTCGCACAGTGTGTATTTCTGGTATGTGAAACAGCACTAGAGCCCTGTTATGTCTTGAGGGGAGGGGAGCAGCAGGACATAAGCAGAAAACAAGCTTTCAACCCTTGCTTAAATAGAGGAAAGATACTAAGAATATATGACCAACTCCTTATTTTGTTTGCAAGACGTGTAATATCAGGATGCTGTGGAGAGGCTCTCTCTCACTCAAGTTTCATTATCGTTACGAAATACAGTAAAATGCCTTCACTCAGAATTTTATTATCATAAATAATTAAAACAAAACTATCCTTATGGTATGAAATAAAGAACAAAGCACATTACAGGGTGCATTTGTTCTGGGTTTTATTGCTGTTTCCTGCCTCCCTGCATCAGAAAATTCTAGAACTTGCAACCACTTTCCTGATCATTAGCCTGAATTGGAAAAATTTTACTGCAGGTGGCTCAGATGATTTGTTCTGTCCAAAAAAAAAAAAACAACAACAACAACAAAAAAACACAACAAAAACAAAAAAAAAAAAGACCATAAATGTCCTTTACTAGTTATATGTGCAGTATATATTTCTGTTATAAATCAGACTACGCTACATGCAAAACGATAAAAGAAATCAAAATGCAGTATTGATTTCTAAGAAAGGGACAGAGGAGAGAAGAAATCTAGTTGGAAAATTAAAGGCTGTCTGATTTCTAATTACAAGAACATGCTAAGGTATGGATGAAATGATTAAATGTCTGCTGTACTGAAGCTAACAATATATTGTTCTCATAAGCTTGAGAGTGTCAGGCACATTCACGTTCTTTGAAGTTTTTCTTTGTTCCTTTGACTTATTTTATGCCGGTCAAAGATCACCATCACTGCACATATCTGTCACTTCAGGATAATAACGCTACAACTCAGTTTGGAAGCAGGCTAGGCTGGCGTGTGAGACTAGCAACAGATACATCAATCTTACTATTCTTGAAGACCGTGCAGTTCAGTGCCTGGAGGTTTGAACTCAGAACTAATGATAGTTACTAGTTTCTTCATCTTGATGCACCAGGTTAGGCCTCTTTCTTGTTTTTTATTTTTTTGTGCAGCCTACCCCTATGGACAAGCAAAACATGACAGGAAAGCAAAACATGCTGCTAATCCAGCAAACACTGACAGAATCCCATTGGAGAGCAGCAGGATGGTAGGGAAGCATGCAGAGACCTATGACAGCAAAAGGAACTTTCCAGGAAAAAGACATGGAAAACAGAACAGTCATCATAAGCTCAGTAATAATCCTAATTTGTGAGAAATAGAAATATTACTATTATATGTGCAGTATCATAAAACATTGTAGCATACCTATTGTCAGCCAAGTAACTGATAAGCACCTAACAACAGACAGGTCAGGATGTAATCCCTCACTCATAATCTAGAAGGATATTTTCCTGTGCTTTGCTTGCCCTGGATAGGCTGAAGTCAAATAGTCTTTGTTTCTACTCCAGAAAACTGTGTCTGCCATGAATACTGAATGAAATTACTTGCAAGTTTTTTTGCATACAGAAACTCAATTAAACAAGCCCGAGGAGGAACAGTACCTGCTGAAATTCCAGTCTCTGTCTTACACTTGCATATAAATGAGATCACAATGTCTTTAACAAAAAGCAGCCATATTCCTGCCCAAACTGGAGGTTGTGTACTATACCAAACAGAATAATTGTATCCATTAAGATGATGATGTAATTTTTAGTAACAAAAAGAAGGGGAAAAGTGGTGATGTTTACAGTGTTCCTAACCTCCTGTCAGCAGGAGGCTCTGCTGCTGAGCATGAAAGAGGACATCTTTGCTGTTCTGTTTTGTTCTTGTTAATCTGAGCCAGATTTCAGAGCAGGTATATACGTGTACATGTGTCTGCACTGCACCAGTTTCTTAAATGCCCCCAGCTTACACTTTTCACCACGTGAGCTACCAGTGAGGGAAATTTAAAAGAAACATATCATGTAAAAATCGTACAAGTAAGTGCTTGAGAAACCCAGGAGGCAAATAGGCACTTCTTGTGTTGAAACTGTAGCAGCATTTTAAAGCAAGGAGAGGAAAAGTGGCTCAGGGATGTAGGAATGTGTTTAACAGACTATAATTTTATCACAGAACATGGAAATTGAAATTGCAAGAACAGCGAGAATATATTTATTTCTAGTTCCACTGGGTCATCATCTCTCTCAGGTATCTAAAGGGAAGTACCTCACTCCAGTGCAGATTCTTTTCTTCCTAATCTGAGCACAGCTCAACATTCTTGCGGAGCAACCTTCACCCACCCCACACCAGAACCAAACCCTTTTAAATGAACTGGAAGCCTCCCGCTGACCTCAGAGCACTAAATCTGTCCTCAGTGTTTACAAATGATGCCCTCGCTTTGCAAAAAGGCAGAAAAAAATTATCAAAAACACATGAAAATTTGTAAGCACGCAAATATTTTTGACCGTACAACACAAACATACATATATTTATGTGTATATAGATGGACAAAAATGGTCTCTTCTTTATACAAATATTTCCACTAAGTCATTCTTAAGAGATGGAAAAAATGAAGTTCACCCTCAAAGCACCCATGCACTGCTGCTGTTCCCTTGGGAAAATCTGCTCTGAGAAGTATTCTAGGGAGTAATGAAACCATACATTGTTTCATTTTTGCAATAAAAAACTAAGATTGTGCTTAAAATGCAGAATTGGTTAGAGAATAATGTTATTAATGCACGTAGGATTTTAGGTATTTTTAGTGGGAAACTGAACAGAGCCATCATCAGCTACTCTGCAGTCACAGCATGTAACATCTCCAAGTTTTACTGGAGATGCATGAACTGAAATAAAAACATTTGGGGGGAAAAAAAAAAAAGAGAGAGAGAGAGAGAGGGAGAGAGAACTAACACTGAAATTACTACAGCCAGTTTGATGCTCGGTAATATAGTTGACCTCAGACAAGCTAGTAGTCTGTTAGGGAACAAGATGGAGCACACTACAGGAGTTTAAATCCCAGTCCTTGCATGGGAGTCTCTCTTAATATCAAAGCTGCTTATTCAGAAAGCAAATGAAGTACATTACCTCTGGAAACGGTAACTATTTACTCCTTGAAAAGCCTTGAGAGAGCTCTCACAAAGGGTAGCCTATGTTTTATTAAATCCTATTGTATAGTTTTATTTTCAGGTCATATAACCTGAAGGAAAAAAATTCTCTTAAACTTTTTAAAGCAGTCTGATTTTACAGGGGATTAGTTGTTCCGATGCTTCAGTAATTCAGGCTTCATCCCAACGATGTATTTACACCTAGATGTGTGCAGTATTAAACCAGAATTGACACACTGGATATTTCTATTGTATCCCAAACACTCAGCAAACGACTAGCAATACAATCGATATGAATATCTCACTGAGAACTTGAATTCTTCACATTTGTTGTTAATACTAAATGGCATCTCAGTACAATAAAACACTTAATTGTACGGCATAAGTATACAGTCATATCTGCCAACAGGTAGCTATGTTGTTATTAAGGAAATAAGAAACAGAAAGAGTGAAACAAACATTCCCTCCTCACTAACTGTTCTATGGTTACATCAGATGATAAACTACAACTGCCTTGTGCCATGATGTTAGCTAGAAAAGCCAGATTAATAGTCCTGCTAAGCTGTGCATAGAGATGTTTTGCATTGCAGTGAATAGAAAGCAGAAGATTAGTGAATCAGGACCATTATGTATATTAAAGTAAAACATGCTAATACATTTCATTTTAAAACATTTCTTACAACAGTTAAAATCATGCAGTCACCAAGGTGCTTCTATTGGGAGCCACTTCTACTAATTGCAATGTTAATTTTGCATTTTAAAAAGGACACAGAGGAATTTTACCCTGGACACTGGGGATGACCAGAGACATGATACACACAGGCAAACACTACGACATGTTGGGAACTGTAAATGACAGAGGGATAAGGCAGAGAAGAAATTATACATTTAATCTGAATTTTTACTAATGACTGAACAGAAAGGTCTTTGTAGAAGAAAAATGCCTGTCAAAAGCATGAATCCCTTTCCATTTGCTAGGTGTAACACACTGTTTTGTGCTAGGTGTAACACACTGTTTTGTTTCTCCACCACGATGTTCTTCTCAGCCTTCTCAATAGCAGTGAGTGCTTCCTGCTACCAAACTGCTCTATCAAAGAGAAGTGGGCCTCCTCTGCTTAGCTGCTTTATTCCCTACCTTCACTAACACTTGGAAAGGATTCAGACAAGAGTTACAAAAGTGATTAGAGAGACTGGAGAAACTTACTTTACAAGACTACTATATAGGAGATGAGCAAGAGGCAACCTGATGCACACCAGGAGTACTTACACAGGGATTAAATTTCTGAGTGCATATGAGCATTTAATCCAGCAGAAAAAGGTATAGCAAGACCCAGTGCTTGGAAGCTGAAACCAAATTCAAACCAGTTTATGCAGTATAAGTTTTCAACAACAAAATTATACCTGCTTTAACAACCTGACTGGAAAACCAGTGCATGCACTGGTTTGCAACCCTTAATGAGGTCCTGGACCATAGTGGGACAGGAGGTTTGACATAGGTCCTGATAAACCTGATGCAGCAAAGCCTTCCTCAGCTGAGCACTGCTGTGCTTCTCACAGAGGATCACTTGTGGGAAACCACCCTTCTGACCCCACCACCCTCACCTAAGGAGCAGGACTACACTGCACAACCAGTTCCCAACACAGACTCTGAAATTCATACACTTGTGAACAAAGAGACCCTGGAGTTTAAAGCTGCAATGTAGAGATTTAGAAAGGATCTTAGGTGACAAACAAAACCCCAGATTAACAGCAACAAAAGATGCACCTATAACAAGCACTCTTAATGCCAGGCAACATCAGTGTTAATCACCTACCTCCTGACCCATCAAAAACCATTGGACTGTTTTGCTGAATCCTTCCTGGCAGCCCCTTCCACAAAAGCAGGAGCTTCCTCCCTGCAACAGCCACAATGCCAATAGAAGGGGCCTGGGGAAAAGCTTTGCACTCTTTCAAATCTTCCCTGGAAAGGGACAGACTGACTTGGTTCAGGCAGCAGCGCAATAGATAAACACTGCTGAGCTGCTGGGAAAAATACCGTCAAACCAGTTTATATCTTACTGTATTTCCTTTCCATTCAAACCACATTATCTTGCATACCATTTCATCACTACACAATGCCACAAACTCAGTTTTAATGCAAAACAAAGCTTTTCAGTGTTAGGCCCCATATCGTAATTCAGAATAATTTTTCTTATCTATTTCAACAGCAAATCTTTAGTGGCAACCACATGTTATTGTGTTTTAGGGATTGAGACTTTATACGAACATGCTGATTTTCTCCTTGAGACATATAAAATCGGCATTTTGTGCCAAGAAACACTTAAGCCAACAGAGACTTTTACCACTCAAATATTCTTGGAATTGAAATTGTACATTTTGGCTTATTTCCTTAAGCCTGCAATAGCAAGAATTCCTTGGGATCTTTTTATTATTATTATTATTTAACTCCATTCTCTTCTCAAACTCTCACAGATGAAGGAAAACATCAAAACATATGTTCGAAAAGAAAGAAACTGTACCAATAAAATAATTCATACTGATTCACCTCCGATACCTAACACAGATGTCTCATAGAAAATGCCACAGAACTCGGTCACTTCAACCTCTCTCCATGTGCAAAGAGCTGCACCTATGCATACTTGACTGCAAAGCAAGCGCTAGTGACAATGAAAAGCAGCATGCAGGTGACTCTGTGAATCTCATACATCAGAAAAACCACACAACTATCTAATGGCGTATTTCAACAGTTCAGAATAGAAGTTCGCTGTTCAGAAGAGCTGCAGGAGTAACATACTCAGTATTCATGGAGCATCCTGTCACATTTGCTGCAACAGATATTTTTAACTCCCTTTTGCTCCATATGTAGAATATTCAAATACACAAAAGAATGTCTTAATTGGTCCTGCTTTATATAAATGAATAATTGGCTAAATGGGTTGAACTGAATACCGAATTTATCTCTCCACTGAGGAAAGACATGATGATTCAAAAACAGTGAAGCCAAGAGGATTCAGAGCTTTACTCACAAGCGGAATATATATCACCAGTCAATACATACATTCCATCTACTACAGCCCCCTAAAGGCACAAATAGAAAAAGTGGCAGAATCCAAATGCCTCATTTCTGCCCAACATACATTCACGGATGTGAGGTTTTGTGGTTTCTTTTTTGTTGTTGTTGTTGATTTTTTATTTTTTTTTTGACCTATGAATCAAATCTCTAAAGCTGTTCATTTTACTAAATTTCTGTAATTACCAAACTCTCCAGTGTTTGTTTCACCATTTGGTACCACCACTCCAAAGGACACTTGATATTTGTAAGAAGCAGAGGCAAAAGCAGCTCAGAGAAGGCCTGAGCTTGCCCTTACCCACTCCAGCCAACAGTTCTACTGTGCCACTTCAGCATCTTCCAATTAAGCAAGGATACACCTTACTGGGCATTGCACAGCATGTGAACAAAAAAAGATACTTCACTTGTCCTTTTCTTTCCATATACAACTACTAATTAAAAATATATATGTAATCAGAATATGAAAATCCTTTTTAATCCTTCTCTACAAAATATAAGCTTAACTACAGAGCTCAAAAAATAAATAAATAAATGAAATTAAAAAATACAGGATGTGCAAGAGATCACGCTGATGTTTTCATCCTGCTGATTCTGGAAGCTCATTTTTTCAACTGCTGCCAGTCTGGTTAGATTTTATAATTATACCAACAGAAAGCAAGTCTCCTCTGCGCTCACCCCACAAGGCAGGGAATCGCTTTCAGGACTGGTGGAAAAGTGGAAGATCTCATTTCTATTAATCTGGCTCACAGCTTCAGATTTGTAAATGGCATTAGCAGAGCACTGCTTTCAGCCAGAGTGGAAGTTCAGCCTCTGTTTAACTCTGCATTAACTTGAGCATGACAGTAAAAATTCAGGGAGAAAAGCAAAAAAAACCCCATAATCATCCAGTAATATTTTTTCAGCAGACGGAAATGCTTTTCAAAATGTATAGGTTCAATTATTCCCAAAGCAGTGTTTTGTTAGTAGCACAGTTGTGCATACAGTGCCACAGCTCGAGGATCTGCCTTGCCCATGGCAAGGAAGGTAAAGCCTCAGGCACAAGTAATTTAAAATTCATTTCTACTCTAACAGACAACTTCAGGCCAGCACCTATTTTTATTTCATAAATACGTCTCTCTCAATTTGCATTCCTGTGGTCCCTGGGAGTTAACACCAAAACCATTTCATGCTCTAGGCATGTTTTAGAAAATAATACCCTGCCTTTAAAGCCCATTGGCTGGGATTGCAAAGGATCTTTCTGAGCTCTCCCACCAGCCCAAACCTGCAATCATTTGCCACTGGACACTAACGCAGTGTTTCCCATTACAGTGTCATTACTGGCAGAAGGCATTTGCCAGCTTGTGGCCAACCCAGTAAGGCACGGTCCTCATACCATATCATTTAAACACAATCCCTTAATTAAAGAGAAGATTCCCCAAACATTAATAATTCTTGACTCCACAGACAGTTACTAAATGTAAGATCATGCATAGCATTTGAGGTGCCACATAAAAATGATGGACTAATCTTTCACTGTCTCCATTTCCCTCCTCCTCTATTTCATTATCTTAATATATAAAATACCGAATATTTTAAAACAGATGTTTGGGGTCAGTAGTGACTGTTTTACCAAATTTAAACTATTGTTCTCTACTAGGAGTGAAATTTGTGAAATAGAATAGTCACCACTAGTGATGAACAAGGTTGCACTCATAAAAATCTGCATGACCCAGTGTCGCCATCACTAGTGCTGAAACACACCACACACCCCTCACCATTCTCACATCCACTGCTTGCTCTCCAGCAGTGTTCAACATGCATCGATGAATGTCGGTGGGTGCCACTGTTTCCACCTGGAGGAATTCAATTCCACCCTTTTTCTTCATTCACACTTCCATGTCAGATGCCATTCTGTCAGACTGCCCTTCTGCTGCCATCTGTCACACAGCCATTAAATGTAATGGAATATTAGTGGGAAGGCTCAGCCTCTACTGCCATCCCACCAACATCTACCTCTGATGTTGTTAGCTGACAATAAAATAGGAGACATTACCTTTGGAGCAGCCCTCATAACTGTTCTGCTCAAAGTAGTTGCAAAAACATCAACATTTGCAAGACAAATATGGAGTTTAGATATGGCACAGCTTTGAATATGTATTTCATACAAGATAAATGCCATCTGGCTTCCAAGAATCTATATAAGCTTTTCAAATGGTTTTGATAAGAAAGAAATCTCAACATTAGATAACTACTTATTCAATTTAGTTTAATATCAATACTGAACATTTCATTGACATTTTAATTAAAAGCCCCTTGCTTTTAAAAATATAAACCTTGTACTGCATATAAAAATACAGAGTACAATCACCTACTTGTCTCTATAATAACAGGTTAGTAAGTAAATGGAATTAGTAATGTAGAAACATGCCATTTTCCAAACACTATTTAGAAATGAGTCTCAGTTTTTAAATGTAAAAAAAATAATGTTTGACAGAGCAGAGTAACACGCATTACTTCAACAGATCACCCCAATTGGGTCCTTCAAGATAAACAGTTGGACAGAAGGAACAAAGATCAATGAGTGAAATTTCTGCTGGATGACTCCATAGATAACTGCTTCAGAATGCATAAAACCCAAACTATACCTACAGGCATTTGAGACAGTGTCACCATCTTAGTAACGATAGAAGACAATAGAAGGTCATTCAGGTGGAGACAGTCAGAGAGTTCCTCATCCCTCTGGACTGTCACAAGTCCATGGGACCAGATGGGCTCCATCCCAGGGTGCTGAGGGAGCTGGTGGGGGTGATTGCCAAGCCACTCTCTGCTATCTATCAGCATTCCTAGTTACCTGAAGAGGTCCCATACGATTGGAGACTTGCAAATGTGACTCCCATTTACAGGAAGGGCCATAAGAAAGATCCAGGGAACTATAAGCCTGTCAGCCTGACCAAGGTACAAGGGAAAGTTATGGAACAAATCATCTTGGATGAGATCACACAGCACGTGTGTGGTGTCCAGGGGATCAGACCCAGCCAGCATAGGTTCATGAAAGGCAGGTTGTGCTTGACAAACCTCGTCTCCTATGGCTGGGTGACCAGACTGCTATATGAGGGAAAGGCTGTTATGTAGTCTACATAAACTTCAGCAAAGCCTCTTTTTTTTTTCTTTTTTTTTTTTTTTTCCTTCCCTAAAGCTTTGTTTTTACTGAAGGCTTTAATTCTACTGCAGTTTCCCTGCCTCTGTGAAAGATGAAGGAGGTATCCAGACAAACTGAGGGTATGAGACTTAACTACTTTACTTCTGAGTAACAAGGGTGGAGAGATCAGATTGAAAATAGGAAACCAAAAGAGGAAACAGAAGATTAGGACAAAGATGGTGTACAGCAAAACTTATTCAAATTTCCAGAATAATATTTGGTTATTAGCTTTATTCACAGTATAAGAAAAGATATTACATATGATGATGTGGCTTAAGATCCCTTCTAATCCCTTGGAACAGCAACACTATTCTCAGCTGTGCTTGGCAAGAAAAGAAGATAAAAGCAAAAGGATAAACCTGGCTTGTGCTTCTAGTACATTGTGCAATGTTTGCTTTCACTGTTCCACAATCAGTTGATAGAGGGATTCAACTTTAATAGCTCTACTGACCCAAGAAATTAGATGACTACTGTCTATACTGAACGCACAGGCTTCCCCTGAACTGAACAGCAAAGGAGGACTCCAAAAGCGATTCATTTTTATCCTGGACTCTGGCTAATTGCCTGTCATTTTCCATTGGGGGAGAGCACATGATCAGATCTTCAAATAACAGAAAGAGGAGCTGTGTCCTAAGCCTAAAGGAACAATGTACTGAAGGAGATAAAAGAAAATACTCATCTCAGTACATCTTCCTGTACGTAGCCATGTCAACCCTGTGCCCAGGTACATTCCTGGGTACCTGAGTAGTGTGACAAGTCACGAGAGCAATCACCTAATTCAGCAGTGGATGGAATCAAAGGTTTTAAAATTTTCAAAAACATTAATGAATAATGATGCACCTTGGGTTGGAGGCTTCAGTGGGTGAAATTCAAACACCTGTCTCATTCTTTGCTCAGCCATCCTCAGGTCATGTTTTCATCACACACCAAGCACATTCATACCGAAGATTTTTCCTAAGCAGCACTGGCTCTCCATTAAAGAACTCCTATCTAAGAAGTGGTGAGTGGGTCAGCATCACACAGAGTGATGTTTTCAGTGGGATCCAGCTGTCACGATCTATATCATACAGATGGACTAATAAACTCTGTCCAAAGTATTATCTGAGTTGCAGAGCCAGAAAGCAGATCGAGCACTTGCCACATTGGGAAAAAAGGTAAACTGTCAACAAACATTTCCTACGTCTGATATCTTTTATATGGAGAACTACCCTTTTAATAAAGAAGCAGCTGCCACTGCTGAACGATTAATCAATACTGGTAAGCTGACATCTTAAGAACTTGCTGAACTAAAGCTTTTCTTTTCCTCCTGCATTTACAAATAAAGTGCTCACTATTTGACTAAAGCCTGTCTACTTGACTGGAAAATATCAGAGTTCTATTTAAATGACATTTGCAGAGAAAGAGATTTTATCCTGGTCGCCGCTCCTTATCGCTAATAATAACATCAGATTAGTGGATTTAGGCCAGCCGAGTAGCAATGCCTTTTCTGATCCCTACTTAAAGCAGCTCTTTCCATCCATCTAGCCAAGCTTTCCTCTGCTTGTATGGCCAACGATTAGGTCTTAAATGGAGCTTCAATTGATACCATTTGGGATATTTATACAGAGTCTCATTGTGTTGCTAAATTCCGGCCAAGACACTCATCAACTGTGACTGCTGCTTACTTCTAAAGATCAAAACACCTGGATATTTACAGGTGCAAACATTCTTGCACCTTCTTCAACAGTTACAAGAATTAGGCAATCCAATTTTAAAATCACACAGTTTGTTTCAAGGCTTACTTTATCAAATAAGATAGGATCAGACACTAAGCTGATGTCAAATGACAAGCTAAGTGCTGAGGAGGATTCTGCACACAAAACTTTCTGCACATTCAGGACATGACTTGCAGTCTATCAATTAACGGTGACTCATATTTGAATGCATGGCAGCTTGTTAGCTGCAGTGGCATTCACAGTGCATTAGATGTACTGACTGACCGATGGGGAGTAAACAGAAAACACTCTGCATGTACAAACGCCATATACACTCACAGTACAGTAGAATATTTCTGCTTTTTTTATAGAACAATTATCAGTTTTGTCATCATTGTTTTTATTAGTAGCTGAACAAAACAGCATAAGATATCCAAATGCTCTCACTAAAAAGACTAAAGCCAATTACAAAGTGAATCTACATTTCATTTCCCCTCCCCCCCCCCCTTTTTTTTTTCTTTTTTTTTTTTTTTTCCCAGTTTTAGCTTAAAGGTCATTTTGTATTCCCAGCTAGGCCACTTACATTACATTAATAACAGACACTTCCTCTTCTTAACATGTGATGCAGGCCTGACAACTGCTGTATGTTGAAAATAAGATGTGAAATCAGTATTTCTTATAAGAAAGTCATGTTTCTAGATGATGCAAATCTCTTATGTCCCGTGCTTGTTTAGTTTTTAACAAGGTCTTGCTCATTCCTAACCTTGACCAAAAAAGTGTTTCCACATGGTAGTCAGATTCATGCCCAATACAACTGCATGCAGAAAGTTGCCTGGCTTAACCAAGCAGTGGTGTAGAAATGAGATAAATATTTAGCAACGTCAAAATCAGACTGTAGCTTCAGAAGAGGCAATAGCTGACAGTTGAATAACAGCACACAAATCTGGGACCCTATTTCAATACATACATATTTTTACTATTTGTCATCCTGTTAACAAACCTGCATTAAAACACAATATTGGAAACCTAAGAACATTTTTATGGAAGGGATACAACCTGCTATATATTTATGCATGTCATAAAGCCCATAATGTATCATGCATGAGATCATTTATCATCATTTCAAAGGGTCACAACAAGTACACACTACTTTTCCTTCAGGAAGCCTGTGGCACGTTGAGTCAAGCATCAATAATAAGAAGGAAAAGGACCGACTTATTTCACTGAAAAACAGTGCATGAAGTAAAATGGAAAACTCTTTTTTTTTTTTAATTTTTTTTTTTAATTAACAGGATTGTGAACATCACTTATCTTTGAAAACAGCAAATTGGAATTAACCACATTCAAGACCAAGTTAATATTCTCTCTCTTCTACAAAATGACTGTGATTGATGATCTAAATCTAGTTATTTCGTTCAAAACTGGGTTAAATTCCATGGATCTTTACGGCCACACAGAAAGCATTATCATGACAGACTACATTATTGCATTTCTGTTGCTTGGTAAGCCACAGTAAGTCCAACCACAAGCCACCAAATCAGGAAAAAATCTCCAAGAGATCTTAAGTACAAAACATTTGTCCGGTACAGTTTTCAAAGGAAAAAATGATTGAATTTCCCATCACTCAGAACCAGCAGCATTGCCATCCAACACAGCTGCTTTGTCCTTGCTATGCACTCCCAGCAAGGGCACAGCATGCCAAGGGCAGCATGGCCCCAAGGAACACGACCTGTTACTCCTGCCGTGTGCTCCCCCAGCTCTGATCCCAGGGAACGTAGGAGAAGCCTGCTGTGTCTCTGGCAGGTACAGAGGAGCCTACAGATACCAAGCATGTTTCACAAGGAGAGAAGCTCACCATCAGGAAGCCAGAGCATCATGGTCTCTGAGACTGGGCAGCTGACAGTTGCACATAACTAAGCACCAGAAACTATGTCACCCCTCTTTAAAATACATGTATGTGCAGCATCTATGAATTACCATGTAAATATCTGTATCATGTACAGAAACACGTTGCTATCTCAGACCAGCTATAAACCATTCTGATTCTGTGACCATGAAAAACACTGTTAATGTCCCAGTAATTTGGGGTAATGAGAAGTAATAACAGTACAATAAATTATGACAAACAACATTGCAAGCATTTGGCAGGATTCATATATTATTTGGTGCATGTATAAAGATGGAAGCTTTATAGCTGAAGGACCACCATTTACCATCAAGTCCATGTCAGCAACCTGAGCTTGTGGTTTAGCATCTGTGTAAAGCTACGGGGAAGGAAGGCCACATCTGTTTTCTCATCAAAAGAGAGCTGCGTGCAGTCAAAAGCACATCTATACATCATTCACAGAACCAGCAAGAGAAGCTGGTGGCTGCATAGTTAAGACTTAAATGGAAGCTGTCAATCAGATTGTGGTAAGAGGTTTTCTCCCTAAATTCAGTTTTGTATAAAATCTTAAAGAAATTCCTGCTGGTAAAGGGCAACAGAAAGGTGTGGTTATAGGAAGAGTCCTGGGGGAGCAGAGGCCGTCACGTGTAATTTTTCTTTAAGAACAAAACCAAAATCCCACTCCCCTCCCCTCCCAGAGGTGATTTTCTCATAATAGAACACCCCCTTATCAAGCAGTACTGCTTCATTAGCTGCTGGATGAAACGTAGTTCTGTTTGCATCAACTTTATGCCTACCGTAATTGCCCTGAGTTGCAATCCCAAAAAAAAAAAAGAAAACATTCAAATATCTGCATATATTTTGTTTGATTAATCATGAAAAAATCATTAAGGGATTAAAGTGAAACCACTTTACTCCTGTTGATCATGTTCAGCAACTTGAAATTATTTTATGATCCTGATCAATGTAATTAATGAGAACGGCTGTTAATTAGT
Source organism: Coturnix japonica (assembly GCF_054131305.1). NCBI lineage: Eukaryota > Metazoa > Chordata > Aves > Galliformes > Phasianidae > Coturnix > Coturnix japonica. Next base: position 25,654,478 of record NC_140666.1, read on the forward strand.
TACACTAGCAGGTGGGCCATGAAAAATGCATTCACTTAATATCATAGAATATCACGCTCTTAGAACTTGTGTTGATTCTATAGTGTTCACAGAATAAGGACTTTGTTCTGTGAACTTTTGGTGTGTGCACCACACATGCATACGCACACAGCCACCACCACATAAAGATCCACTCATAGAGGCAATGCAGCCCACTGTTTGGAAGTCTGGGAACATCAGTGTTCTTTTGGGGATTGTCTTCTTTGTGACAAGTCCTACACCAGATCTCCCTGCTAGTTAGCTGTTGTGCAGCTAATTACCAGCACTAAGAGTGTAATGGTGGGTCAGCAAGGAATCCCCACCCCAAGGAACAGCATGTTTTGTGAGAGTCCCCCTTTCTCCAGCACATAGGTGGTTCTTCCTTTCCCTCTCTCTACTGCTATACATGAAATAGATATGTGATTCTATGCTCTATAAGATGGACTTACGTATATTTTCTCCTCACACACAATCACGTGACTGTGCTAAAACAAAACTACTTCTGATAAACACTGAACTTATAATATTCCTTGAATAAAAAGAAACAATCAATCAGAAACCAACATTCACAACTCATCCTTCAATATCAGAATGGCAAGTGCAACAGAAATAGTAAGTTTGAACTTACTGTTTGGAGATGAAGAAATCAAGATTAGATATCTCAGAAGGGAGAGTGAAGAGAAATGTTCCTTGCTCCACAGCTGAGTGCTCAGCCCAGCTGCTGTGTTTGCTGTGGACAGGGAAGCTCTTGCTGAGCCTGAGCTCCTGATCAATCCCTGACAGGTTGGGTCAGCTGCTGGTTCTGAACCACACTGGTTGCAGAAGAATTTCTTGCTATCAGTGTGAGGAAAGCAGGAGCTGTCTCCCTTTAAGAGAGACTGACATATGGATGAGTGAAGAGACAACGAAGCAGAAGTGATATTATAAATGTCAGGAGTGAGCAATCACACATGGGTCTCTTTATCAGGACTTGAGCTTAATGAGTTCATCAATGGCTGTGATTTCTGATCACCAGGGACACCTGAGTATAAGAGTAAGGAGTGCTTTAGAGAAAGTACACCCTGTTTTAAAACAGGAGAGATAAAACAAAAGCATCACTGCTGTTCCTGTAACATCTGAATGGTAATTCCAATGGACTGGATCCAGATCGTAAGGAATCAGCTTCAGTCTTACCTGCTGGCTCCTGCACTAAATATTCCATGTACATAACTGTCGGCTTGAGCCAGTGTATATTGGCCTCTTCAGATGAAAGAAAATTGGTGTCGGCAGCCTCCTGAGCACATTTTAATAATCAGTCTGATCATGGGTGCATGGCAGCTGCTCGATTGATGGTGTTAGACAGCGAATAAAGAAAGATGCCAGCAGTGCCCTCAGATCTGACATAACGAGGGAAACATCAGTCATTCGGCTAAAAGGCTCATAAAGGCTCCATCAGCTGTGACACAGGAGTCTGTCTTATGCAAAGCTAATGAGGAAATGTGGCAGTGTTAGCATTCTCTTTAGACAGTAACAAGTTGCAAGTGAGTTGCATTTTAGATGAAAAATCCAGTTGGAAACAGAGCAGTTTTCACGATCTTTGCTGAAATAATATGCTGATGTCTCGAAAAGCCTGCTAGAAATCAAAAGATCTTAAATAAGGCTTATCTCATCTGATTGGATTTTGACCATCCTCACCATGCCCCTCAGACTTGCACTTTCCTTCTTTCAATGCTGGGAACTACTGGGTGCCCAGAGTTTTAACTGAGAGATGCAGACCTGAACAGAATGTAACAAAGACGGCTGCATAAGCCAGTCTCGCTCTGGTCCACTGCTTTACTCACCTCCAAGTTTTGGAAGCAGCAGTTTGGAGCCTTTTGGGAAGAGCACCCATCTCTACCATATGAATATTTTAAAGCAGTTGCTTGTATTGGGTTGCAGAGTCTGAATGTGAGAATAGTACAGCTAGGAACTGTCAGAAGGGCTGCTCTGGAGAGTAAGGTATAAGAAGGGAAATAGGGAAGAAGATACTTACAGATGAACTTTCCCTTTTAGTCAAATTTCCATTTCTAACAACTTCTTCAATTTCAGGTTCCTAGCTTGTTGATGTATTACACTAATTATAAAAATGACCTTCTCTCCTTCTACGTTTTTTCCTTCCTGCTTCAGTCAATAGATTTACAGCCTCATGTTTTTTCTATGTGTGCCGCCAAAGCTATTCCAACAGGAACAGGGCATTATGAAAAAAAAAAAAAAAAAAAAAAAAAAAAAGGTAATTAGAAATCTTGCTGAAATGTTATGTTTGTTACATGAAGATTACAATGAATGATTCAACGAGCTCAAAGTTCATCCTTAACATTGATAAGTGGCTTTCTGCCAACAAATGCACAGCTGGTGACAGCAGGGATTCAGGACTCGGGAGGGACACACACATCTAAGGTGAAATTGGAGACAGGGATTAGAATTAAAAAGAAAAGAAAAGAAAAAGGAGGTCTTTATTCCTGAAAATGTTAAAGTCATTTTTCAGTGACAAAGGAAATGCCATTTTTATAGCACATACCTAATCTCTCCCCTAGTTTTGATAGCAGATGTTTAGCTGCATAGGTGGAAAGTGGGATTCCAACATTAGAACAAAGAAAATGGCAGTAGAGTTGTCTTGTTTTGATCCTGAGCCACAAAGGTACTACATCACACTGGCTTTAGACCGCAGTGGTCTCATGATCCTCTGTCTACCTTTACTTCTAATTCCACATTAACAAAGAACCAGGAAAAACAAAAGGCTATCAGTAGGCAGAATCAACTCGAAATAGAAAGAGTTGCCAAAACACAGAACCCAGCACGCCAACCAGTGATTGCAGATGCACAAATGATTCCCCACAAGTCCAAACTGCTCCCTCACAAAGTTATGCTGCAAGGCAATAGCAATTCACCGTGTAACCTGACTGAAAAAGCAATCTGCTTAAGTAACGCCTTCTCCTAAGAGGTTGTCCTCAAGTACTCTCAACTGCTATAAATAATCTGTTTCATTTTCCATAGAGGTCCACCTCAATTGATTTTTATCAGACCTCTGAATGACCATTTACAACACGTTTTAAAATAATATTGATGGGCCATAGCTGCTATTAAGGTTAATTAATTAATGTTTGTGAAGCCTGCTGAGATTCTTGAATGAAAGGTTACACACAGTAGATGGGTGCTTTAGAGGACAAAAAAGACATGTTTTCTTATGAAAATTAATTCTTTGGCTTCCTTTCAGACCTCTGTGTTGTGAGTTCACTTTGTTGAACTGTTTCCTTTGTAGGCTGTTGGTTATTTGTAGCAGTAACGACTTACAGATCATAATACTTTTTCTAGTGGTTGTTTTTCTTTCTTTCTTTCTTTCTTTCTTTCTTTCTTTCTTTCTTTCTTTCTTCCTTTCTTCCTTTCTTCCTTTCTTCCTTTCTTCCTTTCTTCCTTTCTTCCTTCCTTCCTTCCTTCCTTCCTTCCTTCCTTCCTTCCTTCCTTCCTTCCTTCCTTCCTTCCTTCCTTCCTTCCTTCCTTCCTTCCTTCCTTCCTTCCTTCCTTCCTTCCTTCCTTCCTTCCTTCCTTCCTTCCTTCCTTCCTTCCTTCCTTCCTTCCTTCCTTCCTTCCTTCCTTCCTTCCTTCCTTCCTTCCTTCCTTCCTTCCTTCCTTCCTTCCTTCCTTCCTTCCTTCCTTCCTTCCTTCCTTCCTTCCTTCCTTCCTTCCTTCCTTCCTTCCTTCCTTCCTTCCTTCCTTCCTTCCTTCCTTCCTTCCTTCCTTCCTTCCTTCCTTCCTTCCTTTCCTTCCTTTCCTTCCTTTCCTTCCTTTCCTTCCTTTCCTTCCTTTCCTTCCTTTCCTTCCTTTCCTTCCTTCCTTCCTTCCTTCCTTCCTTCCTTCCTTCCTTCCTTCCTTCCTTCCTTCCTTCCTTCCTTCCTTCCTTCCTTCCTTCCTTCCTTCCTTCCTTCCTTCCTTCCTTCCTTCCTTCCTTCCTTCCTTCCTTCCTTCCTTCCTTCCTTCCTTCCTTCCTTCCTTCCTTCCTTCCTTCCTTCCTTTCTTTCTTTCTTTCTTTCTTTCTTTCTTTCTTTCTCACTTACACTTGCTTGGTAATGTGGTTTCACCAAGTCCTTCTACTAGAAATTATAGATTATTGTTTTGGGATGCATTCTTCACTCTTTTTTTAGCTTATCTTTTTAGAGCTGTGCGATTTGTATGTGGTATTTCTCTCCATTTACTTTCTGCAATGTATCCAGTGTAACCAGATTGCCATTTTGTAAAACATATTAGGTTAAGGGTATTACAGCTCCTAGTTTGTGAGAAGCCAGTAAAATATCCTGAGAAATAAATGCATACCCTAAAGCTGTTTTTGCAAAAGTACAAAATGGTAAACAATTACAATGCTTATGCTACATTCAATGTTAACAGCTGTATGCATTACAGACTGATGTTCAGAACACTGATACAGCAATATCTGTACATAACATATTTAAAACCATATTTCAAAGCTCGTAACATGCCAACATGTAAATTAATAAATTCTTGCTTCCAAATGTCACTGGCATGGTGATTTCCTGCCAGCCTGAGCATCATTCTCCTGAAGCAGTAAAAGTAACACAGTCAATCTCCTCTGAATCCTATCTTCCCTGCTTCCTGCAGGGTCCCTGGGAGTTTATGATTCATATTCAGAAAGCTGCACGCAGTAGCCCTTTGGGGATGTATATTAATGAAGAAATTTTCTCACGCCAGAGCTGCCTCTTTATTGGAGTACGAAGGGTGCAGTCTGTTCTGAGCAGCTTTTTAATTTCTCATAATTAACCCTGCCAGAATTAACATAGGTGGCATCACTGACAACAAATTAAAGAAGTCAAATCAGCAGAGTTAAGCTTTTTTGTGTTTTTTCTTCTCCCTCCCACACTTTTGAAGCTCCCTCCTCTCATTCAGTATGTGTTTAAAAAAGAAAGTTCTCAGTCTGTCAAGACAGTCATCTTGTCATTGCAGCAAGAGCCCTGCTGGGATAGGTACAATGAGAGCATTTTCAGGCTTCCCTACTGCTAATACCAACCTGTTCCAGTTCTTAACTGGCCATGTGCCATGTAGATACACAGCAAAGATCCATGGTTACAGTTTCTTTTGCTCTAAGAGGCACGTTGGTTCAACTGATCTCCAGTGTGAGTGGATGGAAACAAGATCTAAAGCCCTTTGGGGCATTCAGACATCCTTGCTACTCACAACATATTCATCAGATCTGCTTTGAGACATTAATCCAGCTTTGTATCAGCTCATTTTAAACAACCCTGTGCAGATGATGAAAAGAGTCTGTAAACACCAATATATCCAAACAGACATTGTTTTCTTCCACTAAATCAGAAATAAATGTGTTAAGTTTTGATATTCCTGCAGCCACATACATCTAGAATTTCATAGGAGACAAGAGATGGACTACAGATTTCCCCACTGAACGCCTGAGAGGAGAACAGATCCAGAAGAAAGCCCGACAGGATGAGTGCCATCATAAGAACTTTTACTCTGAACTTGCATCTGTTTGAATCGCATTCTTCCCTAGCATTATAACCTACCTAATGTTTCCAAGTGCCACAGCAACTGCGTGGACTTCAGAATGTTCCTGTAAAGAAGGATGCATATTTTGACAGAGTACAGTGTGAGAACAATCTTCCACCAATCCTCTGGAATGATGTCACTGTAAGACATCAGTCTGATAAGCCCAAACCCACAAAGTCGATAATGTTTTCAGAGTGATTTGGTGGCTGAAGAACCAGAATAGGGATTTCCATCAATAGGTGGTAGAAGTCAGGAAGAACACAATGTTTATGAGCAAGCATGTGACAGCTAACGGAGTACCTCAGCAAACCACAGATTGCATTGTAAAACACTGCAGTTGGTGTAGCTTTGGAAATATTCCAGAGCAACCAAAACGATGGTATGCTTCTTGAACTGTCAGCTGACTTGACAGGCACTGTTCGAACACAATCTCTGAGTAATTTTCGTTTGCCACAGAGACCACCGGAGGGTAAGAATGTGATTTACATTCAGTGGCCTGAAAGGTCACAGCAATGATGGTACTGCAGATTACTTGCAGATATGACAGAACCATCAATTGCTTGAAACTATAAAATTGCATGTGTCTGTGTGTATATGTATATAAATGTATTTCTGTGAGAAGAAACCTAAGCAACTTCTAAATAACTTTCTGTGCCAAAACCAACAGACAACTGGACTTTTGCAAAAGTCATTAAGATTAGTTTTGATGGCTTTATTTCATCAAAGCACTAGAAAGCAGAAGGCTAGTTCTATGCAAACAAAGGAGACCAACACAACAGATGCTAACAGCCTGTAGTATTCTGCAAGTGTGCTACATCTGTGAGTATCCCTAGAGTCAGGCCTGACTCTTACCTTCTACAAACACCAGTAACCACGTAACAAGTTGTTATGATTCAAAATAAGGAATGATTCATTCATAATAAAAGGCTCTGATTAAGTTATAATCTTATCGGTGATAAAGTGACACTGTGATAAAGTAATCATAAAAACTCCTATTGCATTGAATGATAGGTGAAACTGACACCTCTATTTGCATATAAAAACTAAAAAGAAAGTAACGTTTGGGAGTTAAGAAACAAGTTACTGCATAGGGAACGGAGTAAGAGTTCTGACTTCAAGGAAATCAACATCCTGAGTGGTAACGAGTTTAAGACAGCACTGGTACCAAGCCTGTATAGGTTCACAATGGAAGGAGGAAGGCTTTTTGCATTAATATATTGATGTCCTACCTGAAAGGCTGGAGAAAATGAGGAAAGCCAAACATGCTATTAAGATGAGCTCTTAGATTGGTTATAATTCCTATGTGACCCCAGCTGTTTTTGTGGGAATGACAGTTTGACTCATCAGTGAATTACCCAGCATGCAGTTACAGTCCTGGACCAATTTCTCATCCCCCTTTAACTTCTCTAATCACTCCAAAAGTGTGAGGGACATGAAGCATTTTAATTAGCTCCCTGCAGACTCTTCCCAGAAAACAGTACAGCTGAGAAGATTAGCAACTGCATGGGTTTTCTGGGGTTCTGAAAGTTCTCAGGTAATTATAAGACACTTCCAATAGGCAGTAGATATTTACACGTCTCTCTGAATTGTTTCTCTGAGTGTTATGGCTGTTTCCAACACTGACATACAAAGTCCACAGATGGATGACTTAACTGGGAACACTGGAATGCAATAAGTCAGGAAGGATGAAATTCACCTGAAAAAGAATGGCCTAACAATGTACAGAATTACTGGAAGGTATTTAGAGCTTAGTGCAAAAAAAAAATAATAATAATCTCTGAAACCATTCATTCTGAGCATGGCATGGCTGCAGTAAAGGAAAAAGCAACAAGGACACAGAGATGCATCAACAAAGGGCTGGAATACAAATCATAGGAAGCAAGATTATTTCTGTGATAACTGCTTCACTTCTGGAATTCTGTCCAGTTATAAGTACCACACAGGTAAGTCAGTTTGACTGCAGAGAAGTGCATTGTTAAGTGGTTCAAGGTCCTTAAGAAGATTTGCTGTCCAGTCAGGCCAATGTGACTGAATTTATACAGGCTAGGAAAGAGATCAGTTTGAAGTGACTGAATAGAATGTTTCATATCAGAAGCATTTTAAATACAGCACAGACGTGAACCTGTTCACCAGCAATAAAAAATAATAAATAAACAAACAAACCCATAAGCAAAACAGAACTATAGGCATCATTTCACAACTGGAAAGAACAAGCGAGTACCCGCTATCAGTGAAAGCTATAAAACTCTCATCAACTTCAGCAAAAGCCACAAGTGTCCACCTAATTGAGGAATCTGGATCACACAATGTACAGAAAAATCATTTCACTTAGAGAGTAATGAATATGCCATATAATGATGTGAAGTTATATTACTGCCACAGTCCCCATGAATTTGTGAAACAGATTGATATTTTATATTTTTATTAGTAGACAGTAGATTGAAAGAGAGCGACAAAACAAAGTAAGTATTAAAAAAGGTAAAAGAAAGCAGAATTAATGGGCAAAACGGCTTTTTCATGCCCATAAATTGCTAAGTGTATTTCTAATTAATTTCTCCATTCAAACAGCCAGAAATATAGAACAGAGGCTTTTGAGTGTGCTGTGAACTCAGGAGAGACTCTGTAGACTTGGACAAATAATAGTATAAAATGGTTTATGAAACCAGAGGGTTTATGGTCTATAAATAACTTCTGTGTATTTTTATTCCTTCCACGTACAATATTACTGAGTACTGGATGATAGCTTTTCACTGCTGCCTGGTTGACTTCTTCCACACACACACCCAAGGTAATGATGATATTGATCCTGAAGAGACATTTTTTGAGGCAGATAAAAAAAGCCACACAACTGAACTAATAGAAAGAGCCTCGCAACTTCGTGGTAAAGCTGTGGTCTTTTAAGTGAATAGGAATTGGCTATACAGTTTAAAACCTACATCCTAGGAACTTCAGGGGTCTGGGATGCGGGAAAGAAATGAGAAGAATAAGACATCTAAGAGATGACTCAGGGCAGCTAGTGCCTTTAATGACCCTTCGGATAGCTATCATGCACATTTTTAGGCACCCAAATATTATCTGTATTCAAAAGTACGTGATATGTGTGCAAATGAGATTTGCTGAGAAAATGCTTCTGATCTTTAGGACTTACAACGTGCTCTTTTTTGGTTAAATGTGCAATTCAAAACGTGCCTAATTCCTAAAACCCATATATGTGACACTGCCTGGGTTTCCATGACTACTGTTCTGAAAACCATATTAATTATTCAAAAGGTCCATGCCATTCTCCCTTCGTTCCATAAGGAATGCTGGGAAGCACTGTCTGCCTTTATAGAGCAACACAGATATTTATAAGAGCTGCATCACTGTCCCTAAATACCACAGATATTTTTTTTACAGCACTATGACATCTGCGTGACCGGTCTCAGAAATATTATTTAAACACTCAAACACATCAGTGAATAATAGTCATCACAATTTTTAAAGACGCAAAAAAAACAAAAAAAGCCTCTCCTCTGTTTTTTTTCTTCTATATTTCCACAGTATTCAAAAAGACATTTCAATTCTTGTCTCTGTTTATCATCCTGATATGATTGTATTTTAAACAAAGCCAACAAGCTTGCAACAGCATCAGCTGTGACAAAGTTAGGAATGGCATTGTTCACAAGCAATACATCCCCCAGCCAATGTCCTGCCACAGCCAAAATATCAGCACCACGCAGGTGCATTACAGGTCCCATTACTCAAACGCAGAGAGGAAAGGAAAGTGGGACAGATTCTGACCTCAGTGGGAGCAAGACAACAGAGTTACCCCAGATATATACCTGTGTGACTGAGAGCATAATCTGGCCCAGCATCAATCTTTGAGACATAGAGTCACTCGGGATCTTTGATTGGCATACATGTAATACTCAGGCATCCCTTATGAAAAAAAATTTATAGCACATAAGAGAAAATGATAGCTTTCCCACTGAATTTTCTAAGTCAAACTACTACACAAAACTCCACTGCTGAGATATATTATGGATCTCAATTAAATGCTCTATAAGCCTTCCATGTCTGGAAAATAACATTCTCTATTAATTCCTACAGTTTTAGGGAATATTTTTCAGTATTTAAAAAAAAAAAGAAAGAAAAAAATATTTTTTTTCCAGAATTGCAAAGTTTTAGCCCTGTTATCTCCAGTAATATCTATACAATATCTGAATATGCTGTTTATCACTTATGTAAAGTGGGGGATTTAAATGCGGATGGTGTAAGGTAAATTAGAAGTCCTGCACTGCACAGAGACCGCCTCTCATCACCTAACAATGCCAAAATGAACAACGAGGAAAACAGAGCTCCAGAGTCAAAGCCCATTGAAGTCAAAACACGATGAGCAGATCCCAGACAGATGCTCCCTTATGTATCATCAGATACACAACAGTAAATAAACCAAGCAGCATATTAATATTTTTAGGTCTCAGAATTAGTGGGACATGCTCTGAACCCATGCTTTCCTCCCCAGTGCATTATCTCTTTGTGATGTCACTGCACTCTTCTGCACGTTACTAGCTTCTCTGCATCCTGACATGGATAAGAGCGTACCCACAGAGCACAGAACATGATCGAGGACTGAGATAGCTTTGTTTGAGAACCTGCCACATTGTGCATCACCTACTTGCCATCTCTCAACACCTGCCTCTTCTTCTAACTTGTGCTGGGTGGAAAAGCTCTCCCCATTTGGTTATGTACAGTGCCTAGAATAAGCCTCCTCATCTTCCCTCTGTTCAGCTGGAATGTCAAGACACTGCTATAAAACTACTAATATGGTGTAGAATAATATTTTCCAGTTGCCTACTCAAAGGATTTTTTTTTCCCTCTTCCTCTCAAGCATTTCCCTAACAGGGCACTATCATTACTATTATTATTTACTATTCAGATTGTAGCTCTAGTGCCCACAATGTGCATTCTTTATTACTCCCAAGGTCTCACTTGCCATACAAAGTGATCCATCCAAATACAGATAAAAAGTAATTTCCTCAAGAGCAAGGTGTGAACTGAGCATACCTAATTGTGCACTGTTATATCAACTGCATAATGTTGCAATAAAATTCCAAAACAATGTGATTAAAAATTATACCAAACGAGGATACCAAGGTGCCATAACCAGCCAAAGCGCATTTATCTAATCTAAATTATATGTTAAGCAAATGAAATAAACATGCAATTTACTAATTAAAGTGCACTCTCATTTATCCTGTAACCACCATAAATTATACTGCAACATTTAATTTTTTGATTGTTTAGCAAGGTTTATGGCTGCTCTACAAAATTAAACACAGAAAGAAGGGGGGGTGGGGGAGAGATTAGTAGGAATACACTACTTTTCTCCTCCCATTTCATTTTAGATTAAATCCTTTCAGTAGGTGGGGGCTTTTTTAAGGGTTTTGGGCATGTGTGTGCAAGTTCTCTTTTCTTTTTCAAATAATCATCCCTTTCTACAGCAGCATCTTATTTTCATTGTGAATCTCTTCTACTTCCAAAGCATTTCTTCCACCCTGACTTTTGGCTTTATTTGACAGCTTTGTGTGTGTGTGTATGTGTGTCTGTGTGTGTGTGTGTGTGTGTGTGTGTGTATTTTTTGCAGTGGTGTAGTCTGATCATTTTGTTTACCCTATTTCAGTTCCTCTAATAAAGATTCCATGCTTCAAGCCTTCACACATACTCAATGTCAATGGCTTTCCTAATGATACGAAGATTTTCTGCCCTTTAATCCAAAAGTGACTGCCCCAGTTACAAATACCAGCTGACTGGCTTCTAGTTGAAGCTGTGAGTCTTCCCTCATCTAGAGTCAAATGCTGATGGCATCCCTGGATTCCACTCGTAGGGAACTGTGAACAGTTGGGGTTTGTTTTCTTTTAAAATACAAGAGAAGACTCAGGATCTCATTGTGCCTATCTACCAGGTCAGCTGTGTTTCTGACTTCCCAAAACCATTTTATCCAAAATCACTGTTATGGGAAGAGAAATGGGCAAGGGCTGGGAAATCTGAAAATTATCTCTGAAGTCCTCACTCTACTTGACTGCTTTGAAGATTCTCTGAAAATTTGCTCAATATTCACATTCAGTATCTGAAGATTAACACGTCTTGAAGCCATCCATCTCTACGTGACCTGACAAGCTACCTGTAACTAATGTGCTCTTACAAGTTCCCATGAGAGCAAGAGGCCACGGGGCAACTTTTGTAGGTTGGCCAGTATTATCTCTACCAATAAAAGAGAAATTAATGCCTTGAAGTATTAAGGTTAGAGCTCCTGCATCCAAGAGCTACCCATAAACTCTCCAAACCACCACACACTACCAATATACTATAAACCCTCTATGAAGCCAAAGTGAGTCATGGATTTGCAGGTAGCAGCACTTCTGAGTTGGAAGTCTGCAGTTTATGCTGCATTCTGCATTCCAAACAAAGGGGCAACTGCCGAGAGAATGCAAAAGTTTTCACGGCCTTAATCATCTTTACAGGTGCTTAAAGGCTTTCAGCTGAAGCCTACAATCACTCTAGAAACCCCGTAGTGACTGTTTCCAAACAGGAAAGAGTTGCTTTCCCAGCTTCTTAAGCAGAACAAAGGCCTTTGTTGGAAATGCAGTTTTATGTTTTAATGTCAGTAAATTTGTTCAAAATTGAGAATTTTTGTAGGACTCTTTTGTCTAGAATATTCTAGAACTGAATGCTAGAAATGAATGCATATGCTAGCAGAAATTCAATGGTAAGCACTTTGCAGAGTGGGGTTTCTTACAGCAAAACAACTGAAGAGCACTTCCACCCAACCTCCTACTTCCAGATCAGAAAACAATATTGTTTCATGCACATCTTCTCTGTGGAAGTTGAGATCAGTAATTTTGCCCTTGGTTGCTTATGGATGCCTCTTTAATTGGCATTACTTAGCTAGGAGGATCAGTAAGTCAGCTGCTTTATTCACAGGGCTGCTCAACTTGCTGTTTTGCTGCAAAACTATTTTCTTTAGAAATACTCCTAAATTCCTGTTTTCAGGGAAAACTGTTTTTCACTAAAACAAGGAAATAGTTTTGCTGTCTAATCTGTCTCCCGAAGCCTTGCCTAAAGACAGCTCCTGCTTCACTGGTAATTTATTTTTTGGAAAATGGGGGAGAAGTACATTTCTTCCTTAGGTCCTTTTTCTTATTTTTTCCCACTGACTGGCATTTAATAATATTGCTTCTACACTGCACAGAAAGAGTCTGCTGAAAACAAAATGCTGCCATTTGAGAAATAAATAAATAAAGCAATTTCTTCTTACACATGTACAGTGATCTGTTATGTAGAAAATACCCATTATGCCTAGTCTGCGGTGGGGATGGGGACATCATCTCTCAAACTTCTGCTTATGTCATATGATGAAAAACAATTTTAGGTACTGAGACAGAAACAGCCCCTGAAGCCCCGTAGGATTTAGGATGTATCATGTTTTCTGCTCACTAAATGACGTCTCCATCTGCTTTGATTTTTAGGACTGGAATGAGATCTTGGACTTAAGAGTCAGTGCTGACAGCTTGCGGAGCCAATGCCCACCAAAAAAGGTGGTGGCTTTAAACTGAATAGTCTGCGCTAAAAAGTATTAAGCTAAACACTTTAATGCAGGGACAAGGTGTGCTAATTATGAGGAAACAGTAGCTGCCTAATTCAGGGGTTACAAAATGGACTGACTTACCGTCAGACTCAGTAGTTTTTGGTGCAGCTGTTTAACCAAACTTAGCACATTTTCATATGACCTTTTTGCAATCCCTCCTCCTCTCCTGACCACCTCAGAAAAAATAAAATAAAATCAATAGTGCTTTGTTGTAGGGTTATGAGAAATTCCAGAAGTGCAAGATAAGCTACTCTCTCAGCCATAATAGCCGATGGAGCTCAAGGGAACACAGAACAACCAAGGCTGTGGCTCAGTATTTCTGGTTTGTTACGACTTGAGGATATTTCGATACAGGAAAAGAGAAAAACTATTTTACCATATAGTAATATAGTTTAATAGCATTTCCATTTTTTTTTTCTCCTACATGATATTTGCATATCGTTTCCTGGAAAACCTTCTTACAAGGCCTGAACTGTCAGACAAATGGAAACAGCAAGTCCTCCACATTCTTCTCCTCCCACTATTTAACAGTATAGTTACTTTTAAAGTAAAACAACTGCAGAAAGTATTTGTTTCATTTATTCCAAAATTATTTAGAGGAGCTCGCTTTAAAATGTAAAAAATGTCACAGTACGATTCATGAATCTCATTTGTGCAATGGGATTCATTTCTGTTTGGCCATTGTAAACCCAAAGTAACACCACTGGGCTGAATTGTATTACGCCAGATTTCCAGAAAATAAAGGAGACTGCAGCTCAACCTATTGACCCCTGCAGGATATTTTTGCCTAAGCGATTACTGCAAGATAAAGCCTTTTGACACAAGGTGGAGTGAAACTGAATTTTAGAAGAAAAATGGGCAAAAGGAAATATGAGGCAATTATCTGATTACTAATAGGAAGAGGTACAGAGCCACAGTGTATTATGTTTAAGGGATTATCCAGCTTTGAACAATGCTTTCTTAACAGCTGCTACCAAACTGTGGTTTGTGTACTTGGCAGAGTGTTTCATTAATGATAATCTACAGTGTTTACAGCCCATAGGCCTCTAAATATGTTAAGAACCTTTTTTATTTTTATTTTATAATCCTTTCCCTTATGTTTTATGTTTTTCTTGATGTTTCTGAGATCTGAGGAGGTTTATGTTTCAAAATGATTCATTCTGCTCTGACAACTGCAGAGCAAGATTGCAGTAAATGTTCCCTTGTTATCAAGACTATGTATTTATAAACAGAAAGGAATACCATCTAAATTCATACCAGGGTTTGGATTGCCACCAGCTAATACATTCAGATGCCAATATACAGTGCTCTATTGTTTACATGCAAAAGTAAATGTCAAACAGAGGTGTCTTTGCCAGATATTCCTCAGTCACTTCTTGGGTCTGTCAGGTTGCAGCAAATTGAAGCCGCATTATTTTTGGCATCGCATTTGACCTGCACTTCATTTAGTGGTATCCAGCAATTATTTCAAAGGTGTAGTATTGATTAAAACTCAGATTTATTTTGGAATTTGGCTTGCAAATGCTTTCCTGACCCACTTTTTATGGCGACACTTAGGTGATATTAGGAAAACAGAACATAATTGAGATTCTAATTCCATTGTGGAGGGGATTACATATCATGCAGAAGACTAGGAAGAAGACCATGATCCAAAAGCCGAGTCACCGAATCCTGACTCTGCATGTTTTGACATGCAGGATCACAGTGGCCATGATTCTGTCATGACAACACCAAAGCATTTTATTGCTTCAAAGCAATTAAAGTAGTTAATTTTGACAAAAACAGAACACTTCTCTGTCAGTATTTTCCAATTCTTTCACCTTCTCTGAGTTCCCATGACCCAGCCGAAGCCAGGCTACACAGCGGTGTGATGGACTGCAGCAGTAAGAGGAATCTTTTGCTGCAGCAGCGCGGCGGCCCAGCAGCTCTCAGCGATGTGTCGCTTCATTCCAGCTGCTACCAGAGTGGCACGAGCACTTCTCGAGCCGCTAGAGGGTTGTTTTTTTACACAGGCCCTCCACTGCACTGAGCTGCTGAGCTAGCCTCACTAAAATGTGCACTTGAAAGAAATCCTCTCCCTTCCTGATCACTATTGGTTACTATAGAAACAAGAAAGAATCCCTGTTCTTCTCTATATTTTTCCTCTAATGCTTTTTGCAACGCTGTATGAAACCAATTCATTATTTTATTTTTAAGGCTCCACGGTTCTCCATTCATAGTCTCACTTATTCAATTAAAAGAATAGACTATATATATATGTATATATATTTATTTTTTTTAAATATTTTATTTTATTTTTTTTAATGGGCATGAGGTTTAAATTAAAGTAACACAATCCTGTGCATTAACTATCTGTGGTCAGCCCATCTCTCCTGGGCCATTTTATGGCTCAAGCTTTTCAAAGTAAATAGTTTAAAACAACGGTATATCACAAGAGTTAAAAGGGGTCAAGAGGATATTTACTTAACCACCAGTTGACTTTTTAACTTGGAAATATTTCTTCAGTTACTGTATTTAAATGAAATCCATCTCCCCAGTGTCCTTATAAATTACTAAAACTCCAGGGTTCCCATCCACGTTGTGCGTCACCACCCAGTGCACGCAGCTCTTTATGCTTTAGGAAACTGTGATGTTCACTTGCTTTGTTATTGTGCCCTTCTCTGGAGACTGCATTTGCACAGGAATTGCCGAGGCCTGTAAATATTGCATCTGCCTTGTTGTAAATGCTAGGCAGACATGCTTGCACTCAGTCATATTAAAAAAATACAAAAAAAAAACACTCAAGAGCTGTTGAGCCAGGCAAAAATTCTCTAACAGAGGTCTGACACAACAAAGTAAATATATTTGAGGAGAAAATCTTTACACCAAAAAGACTAACAAAGGCTACGCTAGCCAGAAACCAAAACAGTAATGCAAACAAATGTTATTTGGGAGTCTACTGCACCCTCCTATCAGAGAAAAAAAGAAGAAATAATCATTTTTTCACACCATAATGATGCAACATAACACTTCTTTTATCAAAACAATAATGGGCACTCCTTTTCAGTGCACATAAATAACTTTCTTTTACAGTCATGTCATATTTATTCCCATGTGTTGACTTCAAATGTTTAATATTCATGCACACAAGAAATCATTTACTGTAGATAGTGAGGGAAACTCCATAGAATAGAGGCTATAGTTGGCTATATTAGGCAATTGCAGATGGGACTAAATTCAATCCTGATGTCATTAATGCAGTGAAGTGGCAGCCAGGCCAGCTTCTGTCCTGCAAATCTCAAGGAAGCATTCAGTACAAACATCCATTTGCTGCTGCTAATTATTGCACATGCACCATCAGTCAGCAAAGATAACAATAAGCCAATCATGGAGCTGCAACCTTTAAAGTGTTCTTTGTTTTCTTTTTTGTTGCTGTTGTTTTCTTTTGTGAATATTTGCTTTATAGGAATTAAACTCCTACTGCAGGTGCTAGTAATATTATGACAGTTGTACATGAATCAAGCACTGCATCAAACTCATACCCAGTTAAACTGGGAGCCAGCATACAACTCTTATATCACTATATGTAATAGGATTGTTACATCATCTGTTAGGATGAAGCATAACAACATGCCTGAATTAAGCCACATGAAAGCTTGTGGCGGTTCTAGTTACGACTTAGTCAAAAAATATTTTTTCCCAATAAAAGAATGAAAAAGGAAACACACTTACTTTATTTTTTCCTCTAAATGTGAAGAGTATTTTGCCTCATATTTTGTGATCTTATTTTGTCTTGTTAAATTTGAGGTGACAGCTCCAAATGAAAGCTCTTCAGTTCCAAGAAGAAATGAGAACTGAATCAAGAAACAACCCGATGTTATATTTTTTTTCCAAAGCAGTTAGCCTGCTCAGAGCAACAGCTGCTTAATATTAATTGCTTTACGTTGCTAGAGATAACTTCTTCCATAACTAATCTAAGTTTCTTACAAAAATAATTACCAAGCATTTGCTCCACAAGCAACAATCACACTTGGAGTCATTAATTTGCAGAAATTTTGTTCTATTTCACTATGGAAAAATACTCTGTGTCTGCAAAGAACCACCTTCAGTATCAAATTTCATTTCACTCTGGAGCATTTAAGCGTTACTACAAAACAAAACAAAAGCAAACCGCACCTCCCAGCTTAGAACAGCACTGCTCAAAGACTAACATGGAGAAAGATGTTTGTGACTGGATTGTTTCAATGCACAGCAGACTATCAGTGATGCACCAAAGTTAACAAGTATCAAAATGCCTGGTGATCTGCCAAAAAATTGTAAACAATTTCAAACAATTAGTAAATAGTCCTTGCTACTGAAAACAGAACAGGCCTTCATTCTTGTGCTTATTCCCAGTTCACCCCATGCATAACTCAAAGTCTTCCTTGTGTGTGACCATCTCCAGCTCTCCTGAGCACAGCTAAGTGGAACCGCTGCATACCTGCTGTGGCCGCTATTAGCAGATTATGTAGCTAAACAAGAATATCCAGTTGTTGGTCATTGATTTATCGATAAAACAGTAACTGTAAAAATGATAGAAGAGGCTTTGTACTAGATAGTCTTGTGAAACAGTTTATTACTTAAGCATTAATGACCCGTTTAGAGGTCTTTACTGGTCAGGTAATGACCAGCTAAAGGAGTTAAAGGCCCGAGGCAAAGCACCCTAATAAAACCATGCATACAGCATGTGTTTGGTTCCTTCCAAATTCTATTAGAAGAGAGAACTGTAATGAGTAATGAAAGACATGTCCAGGAGGCACTCATATCAGCCCTCTCATTTTATACTTGCAATAATGCACGTGGCCCTATTCCAGCTGCACAAATCTCTCCTTGGTTATGCTACCACCTATCACTGGCAAGTGCAGTAACTGCAGCACAGAATGGCCAGTCATGACATAAAGGACCCTGTTCCTCTGGGCAAATAATTCTTCCTCTGGCTGAACGAACCACCCAGGATGTGGAGAGGACGTGTTCCACAGAAACAGAAGGGAGCTAAGATGTTGACAGGCATTTCAGCCAACCCCATGGGCTCTAAATCCTGCACTAGTAGTATTCAAGGTGGAGGGCTTAAGTGTCTTCTGTATTTCTCAGCAACTATACACAATAATATTGACTTAAATATAAACGTTTTCATTTTGTTTTCTTTCTCTTTTTTTTCCTTTCTTTTTTTTTTTTTTTCCTTGCATTTTGAGAATGATATTAAAACAGGAGTTTAATATGGATATCTCCACTCCAAGACAGAGACAAAACAGCTGTGTACATGTACTTGCCAGTAAATGAGAAGCCAAGTGCTGGAACAGCAGCCAGCACCCTCACTCTTGGCTTCAGAGGCAGGTAAAATGCTTGGGCCCACATAACCACATCTCACTCTTACAGCCCCACAGCATCATTGATTTTGGTCCTGATTTATAGCATCATTTGTTCTTGATAAGAGCCACTTGCCAACACTACTCAGAAGAAAGAAAATACAACATGAGAGTAGAAACAAGAAAGAAGAGAGTATAAGAAAAAAGAACTGCTAGGAAAAGCTGCACAGATTCCTGTATTTGCAGGATGAGGCTCTAGGTACAAGCAAGTTTATTTGCTCAGCATTTAAGACCATATAATCAGTGGAAAAAATGAAAATAAATGGCATTCTGGTGACTTAGTCAAAAAGTTACTTAATTTCACTGTCACTTCAATGACTACAGTATATTTAAAATGTTTACATTAAAAACTGCTCTGCAATGTTTCCACGACTAATTATAATAGCTTCCTGAGAGTATTTCCAATTCCCTCTGTAAAGAGCCTTTAAGACATGTTCAAGGCTTATTTCAAGCCTTAACAATCCTTCAGATCCATTGCAGCTAATCATATAAATACATATTAAGCAAAATTTGATTTTAACTCATGTATAGAGTAGAAAGGATAGAGGCAGCTACATATTCACACCCCTCCAGTTTGAAAGGTCAAATAACTCGGAGCCTGATTTTGGACCATCTGAAATGATTACAAATACAACTTAGGCATCTATCCAAACTGAATTTTCTACCAAAAGCATGAGCAGAGCAGAAAGCATACACAAAATTAAATAGATATGATAATTTCACAGCCATACAGATGGAACAGCTGAAAATACAGAAGTAAAACACAGGCCCTAACTAAAAGCTGATGGGATGCAGGCATCAACCTGAACTTAAATCAGAAGGTTTATTCATTTTTACAGCCAAATTACAAACTTTTGCAACACAGGGTTAACAGCAGAAGTGCTGACACTACACTAAGTATATAGCAGTGCCTGTAAGCAGCTCTATAATTAATCTAAGTGCACTGTCATTACACTGAACACTGCTTCTCCAGGATCATTCCAAATCACGAGACACTCTCTCTCTCTTTTTCTCAGATAACATGCAGTTTACTTCCAATCATGCACATTTCCAGTCAGAAGAAGATTTGCTAAAGGAACACTAGGTCTCAAAGCAATATCTTAATCAAATCAGAGTTTTCTTCTGTAAAAAAATTTTTTTTGGCTTTTGGAGAATTAGTAACATCTAATGCCTCAGGATAGAGATGTGAAACTGTGAGCTGAAATATGCACTGCTGGAGTCCGTACCCAGCCTCCTTGCTTCTAGCCATTTACAAGTACATCTATCTAACCTCCTACCCACACACCTACACTTTATATGGTCATAAACCACCAATGCAATATCTAAATTATACCCCGAAAACTCCAGGTTTGAAATGGGTTGTATGAAAATTCACCTCATGTGGTTTACTCATTTCTGCAAGCATAGAAGGCTCTGATTCCTTTTGGATGGAACTCATTTAAACAAAGCCCAGCAGCAAACAGCCATAAATTAAAGCATTATTGGTATTTATGCAAAGAGATACGCGTAAACTGTGTGAATTCCATGCAAAAAGCTTTAATAAGGAAAGCAATAGAATCTTTCACACACTGCACTACCTGCATTTACAAAGTTATTACGTTCTTTGTGGATTAATACTTTGAAATACATACTGCAAGGGAAGAAAGAATCGTATCCTGTCTGGAAACCTAAAAGGCATGTGAATAAGCAGATTTTCCTACTGCCTCTCATATCCTCTGAAGCAGTACCGCCTTAATAAACTTTAAAAAAAAAAAACAACCCAAACACAGGAACAAAATAATATTTCTATTATTTCACTGTATCTCTATGAAGCTGGCAATTTATAATGGATAAACATCTACACAGAATTTTTTACTTCTCTTCAACATAAGCCATATTTGAAGCAAAAGTCTACCTCATGAACTTTATGACCAAATTACTATGACTATGTTTATTGCATTTACACACACACACACACACACACACGCTCCAAATTACTCATCCTTTACTTCTGATATGCAGGTGTGTGATGGATTTGAATATTACAATAAAATTTCAATCATAGAAATACTAACATGTAATTGGTACACTGCACTAATGTAAAGTGATTTTAAAAAATGCACAATAAAATTTGATGGCGTGTTCAGAATCAGGACCAGTGGGCCAGTGCAGACCATTCACCATCTCTGCCCTTTGAAAACAGAGTTGCAGCACTCTGAGAATTGGATAAAACATCTTCAGAAGAACATGTGTTTAAAAGACAACAAGCAGATGTAGCATAATCATTCATGTCAAGTCTGCTGTGGTGCAAAGTTGAGTTATGTTTTTCCACTAATAACAGTATTTTATCTAGCAAGCAAAGAATGCCGCAACACACACACACACACATAGATATATATTCAGAGAAGCCAAAAAACATGCCTGATGACTACATTTGAAGAGTGAATAATGATTACAGTCATATGGCTGTAGCTTGTCAAAACCTAGAGCAAAGAAGTATTAAAAAAGTAATGATACTTATTCTTTCATCTAAGTATGGTGGTTCACAAACACTCTAAAGAAGCAGAAATTTTGTTCCCCTCCTTGTGCTGGTAGTGGCATTCATGCAACTGAACAAGCAATAGACCAGGAAATTAATTTAGCTGCAAAGTAATTTCCCCCCACCTTGCACCTTCTACTCCCCTCAAAAAAGAGCTGACTTTCAGCAGGAACATTTTCTTGATCTGATTCGCAAAAGGACATCCTAAAAGCTACTATCAGCACAAGGCAGACAGGACAAATGCATAGCTAGTGTAAGACTGGAGGGCACAAGATCATTTGTCCTGGCAGCCTGCATGTCAGTTAAAAATTAATGCACATACAGTCATAGTGTCCAGGCTGTAGATACTTTATGGACGTTTAAAGAATATCCAAGGCTCGTAATCCCCTTTGCTTTTTTGCAAAATCTCCAACTCTCACCTTTGGAAATTCAAACTCCTCTTGGCTCAGATGACCATGTACAAAAAGTGCCAATAAGTGCTACCATTGTTGAGTTCCCTGCTGGGCAGAAGTTGCACATCAGGCTATGGCTAAACCAACTGGAACAACCAAACTATACCAACTGTGTTACAGCCTGCAGTCATATCTGTCACAGGCTAATCAATAATATCCACAGAACGCACTTGTGAAGCCCACCTTTTCATTTGGTGAGATGAACCTCTGGACTAGAGACCTCCAGAAAACTGTTGAAAAAGAATGTCCACAGCCAACATCCTAAATTGTTCAGAAAAGAGGTTGCCAAGGGTGTACTGTCCTCTATGACTGAGGTAAAACTTCAGCGTTAAGAGACAAAGCAGTCCTGTTATGTGGCAGGCCTTATTCCACTGCAAATGGTAGCCACATAATCCCCAAAGATCCCATGTCACGAGCATGCCTGACAACACAGATGAGTACAGCAGGTTTCGGGAGTCAAAGACAGGTGTTTAGCTACTGCCTCCACATCTACTTAATCCGCCATCACATTTTTAATGTCTTTTCCTCAGCACAGTGAAAGATCTGCTGAAAACAAAGGCAGCAAATGGCACTGGGAAATAACTAATGCTTCAGATGAAAAGCAATCCACTGGGACATGGAAGCCACAGTTACACAGGTTCTGCTGAGCCTCACAGGCAACGTGCACACTCCTGTGTTGCATCAGCAGCTCACATCTATCAGCCAAAAACAGGAGATCCCAGTTAATTTACCCAGTACCTATGTGCTAGAAAACAAACACCTTCAGACCAAAGACCCAAACGCCCTCTAGGTGAATCCCAGGTCCCAAGGCTATAAGATCAGACTTACTTCTGGTGCTGCATTTTCAGTCGTACTGTAGCTCATCTTCAAGCAGGTGATGGAGGCCAGTTTCTCCAGGATACCCTCTCCCAGGCCAGGGTGCAGGTTCTGCCCCCTCAGGGCACTGGTGGCTCTAAAGCCACGATCTCTCTGTCACCGGGCTATTGCAGAAAAGCCACGAAGGTCAATTTAGGCAGAAACCTTTTGCTGAGGGCTACAGTACCACTAAGAAAACATGATGGGCTCAGACATCTCTCATCAGAAGATGGCTGTAGGCTCTAGCTCATTACTGGTCAGATACAACCCTGAGTCAGAGCCTTATGCCAGCCCTAAAAGGCAGGAGCTCAGACATCACTGTGCATCTTACATTTGCTAGTGGCTAAATCTAGTGATTAGTCAGCACTGAGAGCTGCTGAATCACTCTTCAAAGGCACCTATCTCTCTGCTTACATCAGTGAGGCAGCTGCTGCATTTCACTTCCATAGCCTGAGCCGTCTGTCTGTGCCTAAGATCTTTGAACTAAGATTGCATGATGCCTACGCTGCAACAAACGCATTAGCCCTGCCCTGCCACAATGCACATGCTAATGAAGTAACAATATTGATATGCATAATAAAATATGCACAATTTTTCATATTCAGTTCTTCATAAATTTTTCCAGATTAAATAATTTTGAATGTATGCAGCATTATCTTTTGCCCTGACAACTGTGAATGTTTTTAAGTATTTTCTAATGTTTCTGTTAATCCAGACTCTATCTCTCATTACAAATTGTTTGGGTATTAATTACTTTTGATTAAATGCATGTAGGCATTGATATTCATGGAAGACAAATGACATACTAAGCAGATGAGACAATTAGCATGAATTACTTCAATAAACCTAAACTCCCCCAAATCTCTGCATTATTAAACCCTTCTTTGATTAACAACAACAAAAAATTAATATCATATTTTATTACTGTAATTCTTCAACATTTTTACTGATCATGACAGACTTCACCTGACTAAATCTGAATTCTGCTGACTTTCATTGTAACAAAGCCCAGCCTTTGAGATAAGGTGCTCACCACGGGCGCTAAACAAAAGCCAATCAATATTCTGTTGCAAAGGGACCATCCTTGAGTCAAGAGTGTGAGGAAAATCTTTAGCCAATTCGTAGAGGAAACTAGCTACTTAGAAAGACATAATAAGCAATTAAACTTATTGCTTCAGAATTTAATAGGAGTTTTAAGAACAGTGGCAATTATTTTCTCATAGCAGTGGATGAAATTTCTCACGGTTATGTGCAAGCAGCTGTTAAACTAAAAACAATGTAACAGAAAACATTTGAAAAATAAAACAGAAAAAGTAATTAAGTTCTGCTCCTCAGTGATACAACTGAACAAAAGGCATATTGGTTTGCAGTGGCTTTGTCCACATGAGAATTTTGGTACCATCCTAATATCCACTCTGACAGAAAACAGCTGTTATATCCTATGTAAACAGTATCTGATTTTTTTTTTTCTTTTTTTCTTATTTTTTTCCCCCTCTTTTCTTCTTATATCTGAAATCAATTAAACAATAATTAAAAATTGATTTTGAAATGCTTAATCCTGCACATTTGTGCAATTTTTTTTTTTTTCAGTTGCTTCTGGGGAGACTTAAATATCACTGAACAAAATCCTAAAGACTTCCGTTACCAAACAGTGGGATTTATAAGAGACTGAGAAGCAAATCCTACTCTCCTTATTTAGAGGAGCGCTGCTATCAGTCAACAGCATTGCAGCATCTTTAAAAGCAACGCAGCTTACACTGTATCACCCATTGGAGTCAACAGGAGTTCCAGAAGGATGATAAACAGCTATGTTGCAGCAGTACATTAACACCTAACAAGAGACAAATTAGAGACACTTACGGGAGGTGTGCACAAGTAAGGTTCATACAGTACTGTGAAATGTTGCAGTTCAGTTCAAATCCTCTATCTGTCCATTCACAGGGTCACAAGGAGTCAATATATCCATCTCAGGAACTATCAGTAACTTCCCCCACTAAATCCTGTCCATATTACATATATGGGAATCTCCCAAAAGACACAGGTTGCTTCAAACAAACAGAAATACCTAGTAAATCTGTATTTGAAAATTGAGAGAAGGACCTCCTCTGACCAGAGGGAGAATTGAATCATACTCATTGTTTATTCACATATATTTGTTTCTCAAACCAAGCTTGCGTGGAAAACATTTTGTAAGTAAGTTCATCACAGTCAAGCGACTCACCTCAGCAGAGAGATACCTGCCTGCATACATAGTGGGGGTGAGCAAAAGCAACTCCTCAAATGTCTTTTTCATTGAGGGCTGAAGAAGATTCAGTAATGGTGAGGTCATATGCTACTTGTGGCAAGCTAGGGTTGAATTTTTATGAGGATTTCAGTAATAACTCCTGAAAGCTGCACTGGGATTGTACAGATTCATCCATGCTTTGTCTTTTTCACCAAAAAATACGATTACTGGTGCACACTCTCATGGCTGCCTGTTTCTGCCCCACCTCACATGTGCCACTGGTGCCATTAAGTACACATGAGCTGTGGGCTAGCACCAAGTTAAGGCCTTCAGACACCAGATTTAGTTCCTCATCCTCCTGCTAGTTCAGATCTCACCTACTAGGATGTCACCTCATACAAAATACAGCAAAAAATATGACTGGAGCCCTTTACAAAAAATGTAGAAGATCCTGACAACAGCATGGTTTCCATGAAGAACATGGGATACTGAAACCTGATCTTTTCCTTAAGTCTGTAGATGCAGTTTGCTGATAACCTTACAGACACAGAGCAAAGTGCATCTACTTTTTAGGCTGCTAGGGAAGTTGCAGACCAAGGGATGTATGAGACTGTCATGAAAGGTTTATGTTTATTACATCTACTGCTGCTGATAGCAATAACTAAGAGGAATCCCCACTGTACAAGCCTTAGCAGATGTGCAATAAGATCTTATGTTCTGGTTGTGCTTCAGTGCTTGGAGAAGTGCAGAGTAATAGAGGTTAATAAATAAATTACAACGTTTTGGGTTTGTTTTGTTTTTGTTTTTTTTCACCCAGCTTCAAAACACAATCCTATTCCTCATTTTTCAGAATCATTACTCATGTTCACTCTTGAGGACTGGCTTTATTTACAGAAGAACTCAGACTCTATGTCATATGGTTAGGTCTCTATAGCCTCCTAATGTTATTTGTGACTGGAATAATCACAGACCATTTATAAGAAATTTGAGGCAATATTGAGTACAGAACACGTCTTGGTTGTTGGCCAGCATGTCTGGACATTATATGGTGCTCCGTCAAATATATCATCAAATCCATTTGGCTGCCGGTCACGAGCAGTGTCTCCCAGGGCTTGGTACTGGGGCCACTTCTATTTAACATCTTTATTAATGATCTTAACGAGGGGATTGAGTGCATCCTCAGTAAGTCTGCAAGTTGGGAGGGAGTGTTGATCTGCCAGAGGGGAAAGGGGCACTACAGAAGGAACTGAATAGACTGGATCAATGGACCAAGGTAAACTGAGTTTCAATAGGGCCAAGTATCAGGTCCTGCATTTTGGTCACAACAACCCCAGGCAACCCCATAGGTTTGGGGACGAGTGTCTGGAAAGTTGCCTGATGGAAAGAGACCTTGGTGTGCTGATGGACAGTCAGCTGAATATGAGCTGAATATCAGACATCCATTTTCTGAATGTTTGAAAATACTAGCTGCAACCACAACATCCTTCCGTGGGATGCTATGGAGAAGCATCTTAAGAACACAAGGACACTGTACCCACATGACAGTACACAAGATATTTTGTGCATATGGGTCTAATGTACAGTGCATAATATTATATGCAATACATAGTTCTCCTGTATTACATACCAGGACTGCTGCAAAAGTAATGTCTTCTATTTTATTATATTGGCCCACAACCTCAGGCAGACGTTGGTGGGATGGCAGTAGAGACTGAACCATCCTACAAATATCCTGTTACATTTTGTTGCTTTGTAACAGATTGCAGCAGAGGGGCAGTCTGACAGAGCAGCATTTGACATGGAAGCCTGTATGGAGCAAAGGGGTGGAACTGAATTCCTTCATGCAGAACAAGTAGCACCCGCTGACATTCATCAGCACTTGCTGAACGTTTGTGGAGAACAAACAGTCAGAATAGTGTTATTGTGCTCTTTGTATCTGTTGTCATTTCCATGGAAATAAATAGGAGGCGTTACTTTCAGAGCAACCCATGTACATATAAATAATATGCACCTTCAAAGGTGAGTATATACACAGCTACATATCAGTTTTTCATTGGCAGAGAACTCCTCCAGGCACACACTATAGACTTGTTCATGGATAGCATCCTAGACATGCATGCAACTGCACTGGATCTGCAGCGTCCCCAGAACTACCAGGGCTGGTGCTCATCTCTCTCCCTGCAGCAGGTCATGCAAGGCAAGGCTGGAAGGCACAGCCACTGTTCCACATCTCTGATCAAAGGAGTTGTTCACTGGTAAAAGGGGAAAGGTCTTCCCCTTAGAGACACAGCAAAACAGGTTCATTTATTTGAGGTGTTTTTGGGTTTTTTTTCAAAGCTAAAATCTATGAAGAAATGTTAGTGAATTCCACAAATCCTGCAGAAGCACTCAGTGGATCAGTTAAGCCAGCCAGTGATACTAGAAAATACTGATGCCAGCACTTCTGATAAGCAGGTTAACCTGTAATGCTTCAACTACTATCCTCGGTGTCACTAACTGCTTCATCCTGAGAGTAATTGACTCCAGGGGAAAACAAAAGAGGGGATTTTGGTTTGTTTTGACAAATCCACCGCAAGGCACCACACTAAGGTGCCAAAGGCTACTTTGTATTTACAATGCTGATGATACACACAACTCAGAAGTTTCCTGACCTCAAGTACAAACACAACATGAAAGGTGATATATCAAACTGACACTATCACAGCTAGGAAAAAAAAAAAAAAAAAGAAGAGAAAAATAGCTTAGATTTATACCAGGCTAGCCTGCCTAGCATAAATACTAATATCAAGCTATGCAGTCTTTGTTATACGGCTGCTTAAGAGTTTTGTGATGTACACAAGCACAGAACATTCTCAAATGAAATGGAAAGCACTTCCAAAGAAAATATTGTAGGAAGTAGAGAAAGAAGTTTTATGAATTTGGAGAGTAATTTTAAGTTTATAGAAGCAGCAGCACATCCAGGCTTTGTTTACCCTCTCATCACCATGCCTTATCTTACACCTCCAGGCTGCAGGCCAGTAATTTTCCCTTTATTTATTGGGTCCATACCTTTTTTTTTTCCACCATACTTTCGTGCGTGGGTGAGCCTCCACCCTTGAAACATTACAAAAAGATATCAAGCAAAACATACACCTTCCAGAGAGCATCTGAACCAAAGGCTTCTTTTAATTGAGGCATTAGTAAGACCGATCTTATAGAGGAAGAAAAAAAACCTATACCCCCTGTCCTCCCCCTAATAAACATTACTGTTGGTTACCTGGTGTAATGTCATGCCCAGAAGGAAAGAAATCAAGGACAGTGCTCCAACACACAGGGTTGAGATCATCCCTCTACACACAGGGGGTATTTAATTGTTCAGGAAGAGCATTTACCCACTTTGTCACATCTGTATCTCCATCACTTCTAAGTATTCAGGGCAAAAGCTACTTGCTGTACTCCAGGACAAAATATAACAGAGGTGAAAAAAAATATTTATATAAGAAAGAACATAGAGATAGATAAAAATAGCAGTGAGTGCTATCTAAACAAAAGCAAAAACAGAGAATTCTGCAGCTTTAATTGTTCATAATATTTGTGTGACCCATTAGAAGAGAAACATTAAATGAAGTCAGTTACTTTACAAAAGATAACATAAGGCACTGATCATGAGTACAAAGTAAAAGTGGAAATTTCTGAAAAGTTTTGTAGGGCTTTCTATATCCTCTCATGCACTACAGACTCATCGGACATAGTGTGAAAATATTAATGTTAATAACACAGATGCAGTGCTGCATTTTCTCCAAAGAACATAAATTTGAATAATATAATTTATAATACAAGCTCTGTATCATAATTTAATTTAACCATGAAACCAATTTCTGCCTTCAACATTTTATGTTTTACGGCATGAAACAGAACATTATTTGCTGTAATGTAGTTTATTTAACCTTAACCTGATGTGGTGCAACAGTGAATACAGATACACTCAAAATGTTAATAATATGACACATCAAGCTGATTAAAATTTCAGTTGTGTTTCCTTCATCTCCTTTGGAAAGTTAATGAATTAATGAATCTTTAAAGGATAGTCAGGGAGGCCTTAAAAAGAAGATGCCTTTTTGAGTAAGGAGAGAAAGTGGCAGATTACAACTTAATGGCTTCAGAATAATGGTAATTTCCCTATTTTCTTCACTTGCCTTAGCTCAGCTAATGGCTTCATTAGTGTCCACACTCTCAAACAAATAATAGAGGACCATGTCACATCCATCTTAGTCACATCACAATAAAACCGTTAAATACAATTCAGCTACCTGCCTTCTGCCTATGGTATGAGGCAGAATTAGCAGCACAATCGATACAGAATCCTGGTATTAAAATCCTTTTTTTTTTTTTTTCCCTAAAAAAGAAGCGTGTCTTCAGGTATAATCATGCACTGCTACTTAACTGTATGGCAAATTTTATGGTGATTAGATTAGAGCTACTTAGAAAGGACATAAAATAAAGGGGGAAAATATCCTTACTTCACAACTATTGATTAAAAAAAAAATAATAGCTATAGGAGAGAGAAATCGGAACAACAACAGAAACCAACACAAACCAGCACCAAAAGTACTCAGCTCTTTATTTGATAAAATTGATGGATTACCTCAAAGTCAGCACAGACATGTCAAGTTCTTCCTGACATCTGACATCCCATATACCGAATCGTTTCACAGACCAGGCTAATTAAGCAGCTAAAAACCTCCTTGGCTTTAGCTACATTTGTCCTGGGAGAAGAGATTCCATTGAACCAATTAAAGTTTTTGGAACAGATTCAGTGCATCTGAATACAGCCCTATTGAAAGGTATGAAGACTGATGCAACAACAACTTCACAAACTCATCCTGAAACAGTAAAAAAAAACTGAAATGATGACTTTTCAAACACTCCAAGGGGTTCCAATTTTCAAAGGGATTGGATTTCAATTATTTTTTATCATTAGTTTAAACTGAATGCGAGCAGCATTGTTCTTTTTACTCATTATATAGTTTGACTTCTGTATGCAAAATGAAGTATGTTTAAGCATATTTTTCTCATGATATGCATCTTCTGTACAACAAACAACATGCAGGCTCTGACAACAGTGGTTGAAACATGCACACTTGGCAAAATCTAATGTACAAGTACTATTATCCTCAACTTTTTATCTGTGGAAACTAAAGGAGCAAGCTCCAACTTCTACCTAGCTAAACCGCAGCTGGCAGCAGTACACAAGTAATGCAGGTGGGGAAGATGACCCATTTCATACACCAGGAAAATCTCCAGTGCTTCAGGCAAAATTCTGTTCACAGATCCATACCACAGATCCCAGCTCCAGTGTTCTCCACCTTTACAACCCAAGTATCTGATGCTACCAAAAACTGCTACAGACATGTACAGGCAGAGGTTTTACTGGATGATACCAGTCTAAGGTAGGATTTAGCAGAAATGATTTCCGGAGCTGACTCTCTGGTTCTCTACATTACCCTACCATAACTGAGGTCCAGGAAAAAGAAAAAAGAAAAAAAAAAACCCACAAAAAATACTGCTTTTGTAAATCTTAGAATACATGAATAAATTCTTCTGACAACATAAATCTGATCCCACTGAGAAACCTGTTTAAAAATACATTATTGACTAAAAATATTTATATGCAGTACTTTTTCTGTTAGCAAAGGAATATATTAACTACTTTGCCATTACTGTAAGTAACCTCAGGCCTAAGATGAAGTCTTTCTCTATGCGTGTTATGTATCCCTTTTGAATTAAAATATGATAATGATATTATACTAAATCACAGCTGAAGTCCCAGCCTTAAACAGAACATGAGTGACACCTGCATTGTAAGTTTCTATGAGCAGTTTGGCAACAATGAGACCTTAATGAGAAGTACTGCTTTCAAAATATCTCACTATGGGTAAACACGAAATATCCTTTTTTCATATTATGGCTGTTAATCACTTTGGTTCTTATATGATATTTTACAATGAATTAAGGGGATTTCAACAGAAAGATGGAAGAAGCACATAAGATCCCCTGCTTCTTGTCAACCTTTGGATACAAAAACCTTATGAATAACAATAAACTTATAGAAAGAACAAAAATGGAAACCTGTCAGATTTGGGCTATCATTGTATTTCTCCAACTACTTGTTTACTACTCACTGTGGAAAGTGCTGTTCTCCATGTGCAGGTATGCAGCCTTAGCCTAAGCAAATTCCCATCAAAATGAATGCAGAAGGCTCCACAAATACATTTATCTATTAGATGTACTTGAAGACATCACAGCATACATTATGTTTCTATTTGATGTGAACTCACTAGAGCACTGATAGATTTTGTTTTGGGGGCACTGGGAGCTTTGTCTAGGAACAGGGCAAAATCACTGGGCCACAGCTCAAGATGTAGTTACACCAGCATTACAGCATCACAGGCAAATCCAAATGGAATGTTTTAAGCATCAAGCAGACAAAATTTCACCCATGCTTTTCCCTTTCTCCCCCTCCCCCCACCTAAATCTGTAGATTTGAATATATTGTTGAAACAATACCTTTTAAAATGCAACAGTAATTTTAACACTTGCTTTTACAGGTATCCTTATAAGTTCAAATTTAATTCTTTTTTTTCTGCTTAACACCTGTCTAAGACTTCAGCATTGCCCCTTTACTCACTTAGTTGCCTGTAGAAAGAATATGTTACTGCAAGGCAGAAGAGGCAAGAAGAAGATGACTATTTGTAGGTAAGGTAGGCAACAAAGATGTATTTACTACATTCCTGTTTTAACCATCACACCAAGCAGTTTTACAGAGTACAGGTCCCCTCAGATTAAGCTTGCTTAGCATTCAAGTACATTATCTGCCTAAACTCTGCTTTTCTGATTAAAGTTTTGTATTTAATTAAAATTGTCTTTAATTAAAATGCAAATATTCTAGGACTTCAACAATAAATTGTTTACACTAGACTGAGAAACAGCCCTCAAAGGCTTTGGGAAAAAATAGTCTCAACTGCAAGCTATATATTCAAACTTCATTGCTCAGTGAAAATGGGCAAAGATCCTTTTTTCTCCTATTGGCTTAATCTTTCTTAAACAAATGGAAAGATATCCCAATTTGTGTGTAGAATTCAAATAGAAAGCAGTCCCCAAAGTTACTGGCTGTTGAGCAAGCAATTACGCCAGTTCAAAACATCTTTTGTGTTCGAAACAATTCTTTCAGCCAATTTTGCTAGGAAATATTACTAACACCACAAAAGAATTGACAGTTAAATGAACGATACACATAGTTCCTTCCCTGAGCGATAAACGTGTATGTGAGCCTGTGTGCAAGCAAGGATTCATCTACATTATCCCTTCACCAGAAACATCCTGCTAGAGGTTCAAAAATAGCTGTTCTGTTTACAAAAGAGCACAGTTTAGATACAGCAGATATACAACCCTGCTCATTTCTTTCTTTAAACACACACAGAAAGACTCTAGACCCCGGGTTTTGATTTACTGCAAGCTTGACTATACACTCTGTAGCATCAACAACACTTTTCTGTGTGAAGTGCTACAACTCAAAGGTGAATTATGCTTATGACCAATTCATAGCCATCCTCTATTGGGAATAAAATTGAGTCCTTGCAGTTAACCTGACTCAAGCTCAAAAGCAGCTGTTCTTTTAGGAACTACGTTTCTAATGACAATTAAAATCGGGCTTTGTGTAATTTTTGTTATTACACTAGAGTACTATTACATAAACCTTACTCGGAAAAAGAAAGAAGTAAACAGTACTTGGAAGGTTTTATGATTTATTAGGAAAATCCTGCATTATACTTGTAGCCGCTTTGCTGTTCAAATTCTGAAGAGCAGTGATGCAAGCTAAATGAGAAAATGGAAGTAACATTTAACAAGTTTGCAAAATCCATTTACAGAAACCAGTGGAACAAATCGTATGTGGGAACTTTTTAACTGGAAGTTCTCACTAGAGTAATGGCATCAATCTGACCCCAATGGAAGTCCCATAAAGTATCCTCAATCTCTCAGAGAAATTCTTACAGAGATCCATTTGCTATAAATTTGAATTTCCTAAATTCATTGCAGATCTGAGAAACCAAAATGAAATAAATTACCACAGTCTGGCACCATCTCCTTCATCATACTAATTCCAGATTTCTGTATAAAAGCCATTACTTAACTTGCACGCCATAATTTACACACTCTTTTACACAATAATTTTTGATCCAAGAGAAGATTCATTTTCCTTTTATAATTATCTTGTGTCAGAGTCTTTAACCTTTTCATCTGAAAAGCTGGAGCTGGATTCCTTCTTGTAACATACGTCAAGAGCTGCACTTTGCTCAGCATGCTGCAGGAAGATGCTGGCTGGAGTGAGGAGCCATTGGTGGCACAGGGTTGCAAAACAAGATAACACTGAGCACCAAGCAACAACAGCAACTGTGTGGTCCTGATTCTGTACAACTCAGCACTAATTTCACAGTTCCCTAAACCTCACAAAAGACAATATTTCTAATAGGATATATAATAGCTTAAATGTCTCCACAAGCATCTCCCAACAGCAAAGCAGCTGGTTCAAGCCACATACAGTGAGAATCAAGCTCACTGACCTTACAACCTGGATTTCTCCAACAAAGAATATATTGTTAAATAAATCTTAACAGAGTGCACCAGTGTCACCAACAACCAAGCACTGCCATCAATTGTTTTCCAAGCACTCCACAACAGTACAATTGATTTCAATGAATAAAATCTTTGTCATTCCAACATGTAGTTTTAAGTACAGCCCCACCAGACCCACCCAGTAGCAGCTGCTAATTCACACAACTTATACAAATGGGTGAAGATTCATTAATTAGTTCTCCCAGAGCCCAGAAAAGGCAGGTTGGAGCCCAAGCACCAGCAGATAGGCTCTCACAGAGAAAAAATGGCAGTGCCTTGCCCCATTACATCAGGACCTCACTCTGGCATTACTCCAGCAGTACCAACAAAACATAAGATCAACATTCTACCTTCTTAATATTTACAGTAACTTAGCCCACTCAGCGCACACCTAAGGCATCTTTTCAAAATGGCACCTTTTAGTTACACAAGAGGCCATGCTCATTCTAGCAGCCGCAGTATCACTTGGGAGTGGGGAGCAGGCAACACCCCAAAAAAAAAAGGATCCTATGCAAAAAGACAGATCAGTCTCCATATTTGCTCCTAGCCTATCTGACCGCTGTTGTGCAGGGGTAGTAGTCACAAGCTGGGCATTGGCCCCAAACTGAGACTTGGCATGGCAGCCATGACCCACGGACTGCTCTGCTCTGCCATCCTTCATCTGAACAGAAGGGGTGCTGCTGCAGCAAAGGTGTGAGATGACTTCACACCACTGCACATCCATGGGAACTTCCAGCTTAATTTCTCCATTCAAACAAACAAACAAGAAACAAATACATTCCTGACTCCTAAAAAAGTGACACTGCATTAAAGGGTCAGAAATTAGCTCTTATTTCAGGCACCTTTCCTGGGTGAGCAGACTACCCACCTTCATCCTGTTTCCAGTTTACTCACTAGCAGAGGTGCATGAATAGTCTCTTAACGAATTTTCAAACCCATGTCAGTATAAATTTCCCTCTTTGAGAAGTTTCAATCTTGTATTTTTATCAGAGACCAGTGGCTATGAAAGCCTCTAAGGATTTTTTTTCTCATTTTCAGGCTTATTCTAGAACTGCATCTATTTTGAGGTTTTGTTTAGATCTGTTGCAGCTTTCATACCGTTGATCATGTTTTTCTAACCCGCCCTGAACATCTGTTGGCTCATTCCGAGGCTGCATAATCCTGGGTTGTTGATTTTTTTTCCCTCTCATGTATTCCACTGCTATTAGCTGGCTGTTTTTCTTGTTGCTATTTTTTCAACTCAGATTTTATTCATCTTAAATTACAAAGAAAAATAAAATGAAAAGCATGGTCTTTCTGGCCTCATCCTGCAAAACAAACTCATATCTGCCACAGCTTTAGTTTCATTCTGCTGTTTAGTTGGATTTCTTGGTGGGGGTTTGTTTGTTTGCTTTTTGGTGGTGGTTGTTTTTTTTTTAACTGTATCAATATTAAAAAATCAAAATCAAAATCTGTTTGCTCTGGATCTAGAGGTGGAATAAGAAGACGATGAAGGATCTTGTTTTCTTTAAGATAAAAGTCATACTTATAAAAGATGCTAGACTGGCAGCCCCGCGGAGAAGAGAGCACACACCGTTTAACCACAGCCCAGACACACACTCTCAGCAGGACCACTGCAAGCACTGAAAAGGGAAATAACAGTCAAACCTTGGCCTCCTCTCTGGGGCTGCTAGCGAGGGCAAAAATTAGCACCAAGTGTGCAGATGGGTCGTGTGATATTAACACTGAGAACTGTTTGTAGAGCGCAATTATTTTGCATAACCTAACAAACAGTTATCAGACAGTAACGGCTTTTGGTCGCTACCAGGCTGGACCACATTCAAACCTGAAAGAGAAAGCCACGTATCTCCTCAGCCAGCAAGTCTCCTTACCCTGTGATTATAAAACAAATAAGATCTGGAGGTTGACAAGAGTCCCTTTTAGAAGCATTTGGATTATAAAATTGCTCTGACTCACTGCAGCGTATTGCTCCCTCTTAATTAACAGGGCTGAACTTTGTGCATGTCTAGACTTCCTCCTGCAGAATGGCAAATTTTGGCCCTTGCGAATATCATTTGAGGTTATATTATTTACAGAGCTTTTATTCATTTGAGTCATTTGTTTCAAACATATTTTCCACCAAAGGAAAACAAGCACCAACTGCTGGGCCATTTAATCCAAACTTAACAGTTTAGATGTTTTATTCAGCATTTTAAAAAGGATTGTCTTAAGGAATTTTACGTACTGCATTTCTAATGTTAACTTTACAGACTGTAAAGTGCCTTGGGATGCACTGGCATGCAAGGCATTAAGGTATTGCAGGATTTAACAAAATGTGCATTGCACTAAAAAAAGCTTTTATGAAAGATTAATAAAAAAACACAGTAATCTTAGTGTTTATTAAAAGGTGCTCAGATTTATATATTAAAACAAAGCAATAGTTCCCTTCCAATGCTAAAAATGAGCTCTTCTCTAAGTGTAAAATCTTCCAACAGTGCTGACATAGAATTGCTGAAATTCTACATTTTAGTTAAATATATTTTCCCACATAAAAATTCAGCCTTTTAAAAGAAAATTGTGATTCATATGAAATCAAAACCCATCTTTTTGTTGT
This sequence comes from Coturnix japonica, assembly GCF_054131305.1. NCBI lineage: Eukaryota > Metazoa > Chordata > Aves > Galliformes > Phasianidae > Coturnix > Coturnix japonica. The sequence goes on from NC_140666.1 coordinate 25,690,333, forward strand.
TATTTATTTGTTTTAAGTAGATAGGCTTCAGGATTTCTATTTGCGGGTGGCTTTTTCCTATTAGCTAATGGTCTGAACAAATTAACTATATTAATTAGCTTGGTTACAAGATTTTACAGGTGCAAAAAGAAGATCAATCACACATTTTGATCCATGGTTTCTACTACTATCAGAAAGTTGCATTTCAAATACAAGAAAAAGCTTGTACAGCTAAATCCCTTGACATGCCTTGAAATCATAGAATAGGCTTGTAGGATTTAATGTCAGTGGGTGAAGTTCACCACAGTGAGGAAGAACAGCATTTACACAAGCAGAGCAGCCTTATCAAGGAGAGGTGGGGTACTATATCAGGCTTTATCTCCCATTAAATGGGAGGGTGGATTTGATCCTTCACCACCCCCTCCCCACATTTTGCCTTTGTAACACCTAAGTACTCAAAAGCTCTTTGGTCTCAATCCAGAGACCATTACTGCCTGTTAAAAATACACGATGATTTTAAAAGGCTACGGGTAAAGCCCAAAGATGGTGTCGTGGATTGCAACCAGAATATGTCATGAAAAAAAAAAATCAAATAAGCCTTAAACACCTAACACTACTGGAATGCTAATCTCAGTGATATCAGAAGACAAGTAACAAACAGCCACTTTTAATAGTAGATCCATCTTTTCATTATAATTACACTAAAAACAAAATATGGTGAAGAGCAGTATATGACTCCCACTAAGAAGGGAAGGAGTAGTCATGTACATTCTGAGTATGAAAGTTAATATGGCACTCACTATACATATTCATAGCTGCAGATCTTTATGGAATTATAGGAATATTCTCACAATGAGGGATACTTTTTAACAGAAAGCAAACAGATCTGTTTCTGCAGGGTGTCTGCAGGCTAAATAGAAAAGTTAGCATTCACGGAGCTTTTAAGCAAACACCTTCAGATGATGCACCTAAAATCCAATAATATTTTCCTGTTTGAAGACATAGTAGTGGAGCTATGTCTTCTTATTACAGTAATTCACTAAATGGAGTTAAAAAAAAGATACTTTATGATAGCCAATCATACCTTATAACTACCACTCTTAAGTTTTTCATTTCAGTTACTTATCTGTTACATTTTGTTTTCACTCTTTTTTTCAACCCAAGTTCAAAGTAAAATCAACCCATAAATTCAGCTTACATTTTCACTGCAGACATTGCCTACAAATTGAAATACAAATATAGTCCCTTTCTTAAATCCAGTGTTTGGTGAACTGTGCTACTGTGTAACAACAAAACAGCAAATCTCAGCACTCCCAGATGTGATTTGAACACCATATTGAATACTATTAACTGAAACTGGAGCCACATATGGCATCTTTTGCCTCAACCTTTCTCTGTTTATTTTGCACTGATAACTGAAACGTCATAGCATACAGCACTGTGTTATCTCTGTATCTATCTCAATATTTATAATTACTTTCTCTTTTGTAAAAACTAGGACAGGGAGTTGTAGCCCACAAAGATTACAGATACCCATCTCCCTGAGCCAAACACACAATTGAAGATGGTAAACAATAGTAATTGTACATTAAATATCTTTTTAAAAAGCCAAATGTGCACTTAAAGTTTAACTCCCAATTGCTGCTGCTCTAGAAGAAACTGTAAATTAGCAAGTGCAAAACTAAAAACTATGAAAAGCCCTGCAGAATGCTCCTCAGGCAGCAAGTGATTGAGAATTTCACTTTAAGAATAAAATAAAATCAAAGCCTCTGTAGATATAATGCAGGACAGCTTCAGTAAAGCACCACGTGAAGTAAATGCACGAGATGATCTTGCAATCCAAAATAAAGTGTGACGTGTGGTAATTACCACGCATGGACAACCCTCACCCTACACATGAGCCCATTCTAATTTCTCAACTGACAATCTACTAGCTCACGTGTTTTAAAATGGAATTATTTGCACCTGTGCATCTGAGTATAATTCAGCTAGTTTCATGTCCATTAGAAGGAACTGAGGCTTCCTCTTCTCACTGGAGCAGGTGGCATGCATGGGGCAGAAAGCACAGGACTATTTTTATACCACGTAAAGTAAAACAGCTTTGAGGTACCATTCCAATCTCATTCACAGTGAGGTTACAAATCTGAAACTCTGCACAAGCCATGCAATGGATTTGTCTTTTGCTGGATCGGGGGAGTGTTTCTGGAGGGAGAATATTACGTAGTCGGAATGGAAACAAAGGTGAACACAATGATTCAGATTACAGTGAAGTCCAGAACAGACCTCCTTGCTTTCTGGAAGCAGCCAAATCAGAACGTGGAGGAAGATCTCAGACAGCCAAGGCATCCCGATGCACAAAGAACACGGGTTTTTCAGCCTTACACAATGAACATTTTGTTTTTTGGGGGGTGAGAGAGGGAAATGAATCCAAACATTTAAAGAACTAATAAACTGTAGCTGACAAATGACAAAAGCTGATTGTTCTTGCAGTGTTCTATAGCATGTGCTGCTGCTTGACAGCTCTTCTGACAATTAAAATGGAGAGGTCACGTGCACTAACAGCAATGTCTAATTATGAAAAGCATAATACATTCTATAAATATTCCAACATTCCCAAAGAAAGTGACATTTACTACCAGAGGTATCATATTTAGTTTTTTCCATATTACAACATTGCACATTTTAGCATCTTTTGTAAATCAGGAAAAGCAACACGCAGGCAAAAGAACACCAATATTAATGTGCTCTTCTTTTGCATGGACTCATGAAAGACATTTGAAAGATCTCAGAGTACCATCAAAAATCTTAGGCAGGTGCTAAAACACCTCTAAGATTAAATGCATCCCACAGTATCCATTTTGCAACTGAGCTAAGTGATAGAGAGAGATGATCTACCCAGAAGCCCAGAGTACCCTTCAACTGGAACTGCAGATCTAGACCGTAGCCGTCAGATTGCTTGTTGTTGTTATTTATTACCCAACATTTACTACTTTAACAGCATCTAGAGACTGAACAAGTTAGGCCACACTACTCTGTGCCATGCAAATACGTGATGAATGACTACATCGGGATTTTATTGTAGTACAAAAGCTATAAGAACCAATTAGCCTTGCATAAAGTATCACAGGACAGGGGAGAAGGGTAGAAGATATGGTGTGAACCTTAAGCTTTTATATTTTAAGAGTCAAATGTGAACATATTAAGTCCTCCCAAAAATCTTAGGATTAAAACACGGATAATTATTTTGTTTTAAAGCATGCCTTCACATTGAAGAGAGCAGCTAAGCAAACCAGCACCTGTCAAGCCCATTAAACTACTCTCTATTTAACCAGAATTTACATTTAGTTCAGTCAATTAATGTAAGTCCTATCAGGTTCATGATAATTAGCACATATTAACAGCATCAACAGCAGCAGAAACAGCATCAAAAGAAGCGCTTTGTTGTAGTTCTGTTGTTACCACCAGAGACTCCTATCTGATTTTACCTGGTGATCTACTTGTACTGCTAAGAAGACCCACTTATTTGCCCTTAAGCCAGACAAATTACCGTGACAAGAAGCAGACTTAGGGTTGCTTCCATTCACAGATCACCTTAAGTAGGTTACGGGTCACGTGCTGATAAACTACTCACTTTACCAATTTTGTTTGCCTTATCTATGGCTAAACTGTTTTAGTTAGGGGAAAAAGATTTATTTTATTGTATTTGTTTATTTGTTTGGTAGGGTTTGATTTTTTTTCCCTCTTTTTCTTTCCTTCCTTGTTTTATGTTAACCACACATGCCTTGTAAGGTTCGTGCCATTATAATTAAGAGCTATTGGACCAAAAAATAATTTGAGGTCAATAAGAAAAAAGAAATCCTATTTTCTTTACCCTGCATAGTTACCGTGACTAGCACATTAGCACATGCCAGCTTCTTAAATGAAGTGCCACTTTGAGTAATCAATCAATAAAGCCACTGGGTTTTGGGGGGGTTTTTTGTTGCTGATGCTGTTGTCTGTTGGTTTGTTTAAGTGGTTATTTTAACGGAGTTAAATGGCAGGTACAATTCTGATCCTTCACACAGATGATGCTCTCTAGTCCAGACATTAACCATTTCAACCAGAATGGTCACACTTCAGATAACTGCTTACACACACACTTTCTTCATGATTCTCTTAAGCTGCAGAATCATTAGGATATAATTTACAATGCAGAACTCTAGTTTTTTTTGTTTGTTTGTTTTTTAAATAACATGTGCTGATTTCTTCCCCAGTTTGAACATTTTTCCTTATCTCAAACTTGAAATCATGAAGCCAAATGATTAGTCTAAATTATTTTGATAACAAGTTAACATTCTTTGATAAAATTAGCCAATGTTTTGACAAGGGAGGACATTCTGCATCCTTTGCTTATCACTGTTATCAGTTCAGCATGAGGTAAGAGCTTGGAAAAAAATTCTACTGCATAGAATATTACACAGACAGATAACTTCAACAGCTTAGAAGCCAAGAATCAAATAAGAATTTTAAATGCCTAGGCACTTCAGTGTTTAAGACAGACTCTAACATTAGTTTAAGACAACTGTTTTTGTAGTAGAAACTACAGAAGCAGGGAAAAATTGCTACATACCAGGTTGAATTGTAGTGAAAGTGTTCTCAGGCTACGTTTTTAAGAACATACTTGAAAGATTAGGAGAACAATCCAGAGCTCTGATTCCTTCATGAATTCTAAGCAATGATATACTTAAGATTTTATTCGCGAAAAGAAAAGAGAGAGAGAGAGAGAGAGAGAGAGAGAGAAGAAAAAACAGAAGAGAAGGGAAAAAAGAAGTCATATGTGTTTTTTCCATTTCAAGTGAGAATTTTAGCACTTTACTCCTGACACACAATGAAAAAAGCACTTGTATATAACCCAGCCATGCCAGCAGAGAGATGAAGGGCTGTGCAATGATCTAAGAAAATCCAAATGGGCACACAGGAACAGCTCATTTTGCAAGACCTCCAAAACCAACCTACTGATAAACACCGGAGGGTGCCTGACTGCCTGCACGCTCACATGCCTATTTGTTGCTGTTATTCTTATTCATTACTGAGTCATTATTATTATTTAAGTGCCGGCAATGCACTCATGAACCAGAACAGATGCAAAATATCCTGTGCTAATGAGAAAATCAAAGCCTTTCTTATATTAGCAATTTCATATTATAGAATATCTTTATTTTTGCCAATAAAGCACAACAGTAATTAATACAGCAATATTTTCTTATTGTTCACAATGAGTAAAGCAAGTGAAACAGCTCAGATTTTCCTCTGGTACTCCCCCCTACCAGCACAAAATACAATAAATGTTATTGAAGAATTCCTATTAAGACAAACAGCTGCCAAGTAAAATACAGCAAACATCTCCCATGAAAGTCTGGTGTCTGGTTATTCAGATATAGTCAGTACTGCTCACAGAAAACAAACTGGGGCAATGCTTTTTCATTCTTACATCTTATGCTGTATCTTACCACCAGCACCACCTCAAAGCGTTGTTAACTGCCCCCTGGTCAGTTGCACTTGCCCACAGTGCATTACAAAACAGTGGTTCCAGCACCCACTCAGGTTTCTGAGCAGCAACTGGAACTGTATGTAACCAACACCCCTGAGCACGTGCTACTGCATGTATGAGGAGGTAAACAAATGCTTCCATTTCCAACTGGATGTGCACAGAGAGGATGCCCACAGTGGCAGCAGCAGCTCCCACCATGTACAGCCCCAGGCTGACCTCTGGCACCAGCCAGGCCACAGAGAGCCCCAGGATGGCCAAGCTGCCGGCCTCCAGCACCAGTGCTGCCATGTGGCACAGCTGTGTAAGCTGACTTACAACCACCCATTTGTAAAGCAGGCCAGAGGTGTCAGAGCGGTTTGATGGGAGCAGGTAAGCCTGCTGCCAAGTACACTTAAATTTAGCTGAGAAAGAGGGCACTGTTCATTCAGCAATACCAAAGGTAAGCTACTCACCCTCAGCAAGCAAACCCATTCATATTCCTTACATTTGGCCCCCAAATAAAGAAGCAGGGTGCATCTCTGCCTCAGCAAACATTTCTGTCCTTTCTAGGAACGTTCTGTGTCACAGGAATGTACTCACAACCAAAACCACATTCATGACAAATAAAGGGTTTTTTCACGGTTTCATTAATGAACAAAGTTTAACCAAAAAAGCTGTGCCTGGCTGCCTGTGGCAAGCGGTACCTCAGTGAGCAGGCAGCTGGGAGCAGAGGGCTACCCACTGGAAGTTCCTCCTGAAATAAAGCAGGCTGATGAACCCCATGGGATTTTTATAGTCTTATTCATAAAGCATCCTCAGGACCAGACACAAGCCCAATCCTACACCAGGAGCCAAGTGCATGTAATCTTGTATCAATGCTGTAACAACTCCAGGAGAAGTCCAGCACAACTCCCTGCCAACCAGGGCTGCAGCTGCTGCTGCTGCCTCTGTGCCCAGAGCCTCTAAGTTGGACTTACAGAGGAGAGGCTGACCACGCACACATCTGAGAGCAAAGCACTGCCATCAGTTGGAAGTATGTGAGAAAAGGAGCCAAGCCTGAAAAACCAGAGCCATTACAACTGCAACATGCATCAACAACTAAAAACATGAATGAAGACATTTCACACTCCAGAAGTTCTCAGAAGGGAGAAGTGAGACCTTCAGAATCTGCATTTCAGATTAAAAAAAGCATCTAAAATCACTGGATACTACCTCTCTGCTCAGCATCAGAAAGCCAGAGAACCAACCTCAAGTTCAGAAGATCCAAGCCTAGCCCTAACCACCTCACAGAATTAAGTGAAAATGGCAGGAACATCAAACACAAGAAGAGATAATCTTCCCACACTTTAAAGGCCTACATGAAGCCAACCCTCAGTTGTAACAGCAGCATTCTGTCAATTATGCATACTTAAATGAAAGGATAAAATGTACCAGCAGTAAACTGGCATTCTGAAAATATTTTTTAAAAAGCCTAAATTTACAATTTTGTAATAAAAAAATTAATAAAACAAAGAATCAATGCATATAAGCAAGATTTGTTTAAAAAACTCTAGCACCGTGACAGTTGAATGACATAGAAATCTCCAACCCTTACATCTTCTTAATTCAGCCCTAAGTCAACATGCTCTTTCCATCAAAGACACGCTTGTGTCCACTGATGTGGGGACGCTTACAGTAATGCAGTGCATGAACTTAAATTCTTTGGTGAATCTGGGAGTGTGCACATATTTGCTCCTGATCGTGCACATTTTGTCACAATGTTTATAAGCCCTTGCAATGTTCCCCTAAGTTGAAAGCTGATGCAGTCTTAGGCAGAACTTTGAAAACATACTGATATTAAAATATACAAACATGTACAAAAGAAATACACACTCAGACACACTAGGGGATAAAACAGTGGAAGGAAATGAGAAACTTTATGTTACTGTCTTTTCTAATGAGATAGAAAGTGGCAGATGTAAAGATTTCATTCAGCTGACAATCTGTTTTATGATATGAACAAACTACTAAAACAGATTTAATCCTTTATAAAAATCAGATTAGAAGGAGCAGACAAAAATCACAACTTCATTCAACACACCATTTTATCCAGTGTGACTAATGCATTATTTGTATGAAGTTAAACTTAAGTGTTAGAAAGCTATGAGATAAATCAAATGCGCTACTTTATGTAATCTTAACAGACAGATCCCATTAGGATTCTACTATGCATAGCTGTTGGTTAAAATCATTTGCTCCTAATCTATGTTTAGAATTCACTGCAACTTTTCAAACCCTTTGGAACAGGTTTATTAATTCTCTTGTCCTTGCTTCAGACATCCATTTCAATGATAATTGTTTACAAAAGACCTGGTACAATGAAACTGTATCATTTATGTTCTATAATGTCTGTGGAAAGAAAAAGCATATATTGACACTGGCTTATAATTAGTTAGAAAGACATTAAATCTTAACCAAACATTCCAGCCTGCCTCCATTTTTTGATGAGATATTTTATCACAGAAGTTGAATGTGCAGGCAGGGTGTATGAGTTTACACAAGTGAAAATCATTACAAAGTCTAAAATAACTCTGATCTGGCTGAAACGCAGATAACAGGACATTTTTAGTTATAGGTATATAGGAGACAAAAAGTGGTTTAGATATTACATAATTTGTGGAGTTCTAATGTGTTTTTAAACATACAACTTCTGTGTTATGTCCGTATATTTTGTGTAGTTTCTAGTCATAGTTGTTAAACGTCTGCTTGTCATGTACAGCAAGATTCACGAGCAGTCTACAGTCAGGCAGAACTCTCACACAACCGCTTGTCTTAGGTAACGGGGAAAGAGCTAGGCAGAATGAAGTGGCAGAAAAGTGTAATATTTATCATCCTGACAAGGAAAACACCTGTAGTCATGGCCTACAACCCAAACTCAAGCTCAGTGTCCTACAGGCAGGACTGGATGATTCTGAAAGAGTAAACAGGTATTTTCCAACACAAATACTGAAAACCTTTATAATTATTGTGCTCCCTAAGCTATGACTCCTTCATGTGCACATTAAAGAACAGTCTGTTTAAGAGGGAAGACAGTAACAATAGTATTACCACAGGTTGCACAATGTTTTTGGAGCTCTACCACAGAGTAGAGTATCTTCTCATTTTCTCCAGAAATGAGAGTGTCAAAGCAAAGGAAGCTCTGGCCAAGTATGTTTTAGAGGTTAGTAAATAAATGAAAAACTTCAGCCAGTAGCCTTCAGCTCAGCCCTCGAGTGCAATTTTGCTGGCTCACAGGCAACTGTCAAAGACATGAAGACAATATTTCTAAGCACAAATGCTACTATTAATCTCCCTAAGTTGCCTTAAAAGTATATACACAATTTCATCAACATTCTTGAAAAGCCCATAATTCAGAATCAAATTCCATGAACACATCCTATTAAAATCCATACATGCAAATAACTTGATTTCTGGAATAATGACTGTCAGTTGTTTTTTCAGTCTATTTTCCTTTGAATCTTGAAAGAAAGAACATTTGAAAAACCTGTGGTGAATACAACTTTGCCTCTCTCGTTTATTTATTTTTAAACATCACAAAGACGTAGTTCTTGCTAAAAACAACGCTGTAATTTGTATCCCTAAGTGGTACAAATAGAAAATATGTTCAGTCTAATGACATATGCAAAGAAAACTCATGCCCAGGGTTAACAAACAGTGCCAGTCTACTAGAAACAAATGCAGTTGGCTCAAAGAGCATCAATGTTTTTTGAAAAAGTGTAGATCTCCTACTCAGTCAAGTGTCCAAGTCTTGATGTTTATTTAAGCTACAGCTGCATATACAGTGCTTTGCTAGAAGACTCAGAGAAAGATAAGTACTCCGGAGCAAAGAGGCCATTCTGACTCCAGAATGCCCACAGCCCTCACTGTCTGGCTCAGAGCAGGGTAAATTAAATCAAAAATGCACACTGTACATATACAGCACGTTCTTTGCTCTTCAAAACAGTTAATCTGCTTTGGTTCTCTTTTCTTGCAGATATGCTCTGCCCAAATCTTCCTGTCTCTCTTTATGGCCTTGTCTCTCCCCTACTAATACATCTGCCTAGGTTCCTGTCTTGCTCTATCACCATAAACATTCATAAACATTAAGGGACTTAACCTTATCATACCCCTGTGGAATAGGAAAATATACCCATCAGAGTGGGCAAGCAGCGAACTGGAACTCAACTGACAGCACCTTGACCAATGCAGAATGCTTTAGCAAGCCACTCTGCCTCTCATGGCTCCCATTTCCCTATGTATAAAAAGGGTGTATAAAAAGGGGTAATAACACTGACTTCTTTGTAAAATGCCTCAGTCTATCAGAAAAACTCTGGGATGTTATTCTTTTATTCTTTTCTTCCCTTACAAAAGGAAGTACAGAGACATAAATCAACATCTCATGAAGGGTCTGTGGCCAGAAATCTCAGCCTATTTTTCTAAGTGTGTCTGATATCATCAGCACAAAAGTTACATCCAGAACAGGATCTTAAAACGTAAGCTATGCCACAGACAACCTGCACTGACATTCGCTCTTCTTGCAGGTACAAGGCAAAATAATGCAAGCTTATGAAGGACAATGTAGCTAGAGCGAGGTTAAAAGCAGAGAAAAATGCAAAAACAGTTCCAAGAATATGAAAAAAGTTGACAGAAACACTGGATGAAAGTAAATACATCTGGCCTCCCTCTCCAGCTTTCCATCAGAACAATAACAACAAACCACTACAATCAATCAAAGATGAAAATATCGTTACCCCATTTTGACAGACTTCCACAAGACAGCAAAGCAGTTAGCAGCAGAGCTGATAAGAGAATCCATGTTCCAGCCCCAAGTATACATTCACCTCCATTTAGCAGTCTTACAAAGGATGACAATAACTCCACCAAGTGTTACCAAAAGAACTGCAGTGCAACTTATCACCTTCTCCAAGCAACTTCTACCCTCAGCCAATGGTCAATGCTTCAGTCCACCTATCCCTCTTCAAAGGCTTGGTGAAGACAAATGAGCCTTCCAATGTGCAACGAAGCATAAAGCCATGAAAATCAAAGGGCTGCTTTTTGAGTAAATATAAGTTCCAGTCATTTTCTTTCCCACAGAGGAGATCTATAAAAATGCTTACCATAGCATATGCACAGTATTCTTTACAACTATTCCTCCCTGCTGACCGCCAGCCCCAGGGCCCGGTCTGCTTCCCCTTAAAATCAGCTTTACCACACCCTCTGATTTGTATTGGAATTCTTTCAGGAACTCTAACTAACGAGTTTTTAAATACTTGTAAACAGAGAAGATAATCCCTCTTCCTTATTCTCCACAGGAAACACCAGAAAGAATGTCATTCCACTGTTCTACAGGGGAAAAAATGATGAAAAATTAACGCCCCCCCCACCCCCCCCAAATTACCCAACAAAGAGCCCAGCATTTTTCATACATAAACTGGCCACCCAAGACATGGCATCTCACCTGAGAATTTGGGACAGTGTCTCAAAAAGCATTCAACCCACTGAAATTAAACACCTTGAAATAACATCTCACACTGGCCTCTACGGAAACAGAGGCCCATAACCAACAGGCATATATTTATCAAAATCTATGATACTACATTCTCAAACATAAGCATGGCTACTGGCAGTAGCACAGAAACAGACTCATCTAAACACTGTTACTACTGCTGAGTCTCAATTTCTCTCATTACATAAGACTAAAATAAGTGGGAACTGGCAACCTTAATGACAATGTATTTCCTTATACTTAAAGCTGTACAAAACTTTGCACGTGATTTCTCAAAAGACAGTGGTGCAAACTAGTTGTTCGTATCATATCCCTACCAAAACTTATGAGTGGGTTGTTCACATCTTACTATAACTGGTAGCACCATGCAACACTGAGTAAGGAATCCATCTGAACTGCTGAATAAACAAGACTTAAACACTGCACATAGTAAATGGCATTCCCCCATTTTCTGTGTCACCTGTAGTGAAAATCGGCTTCTACTTATGGCATTGTCTCCACCTTTCCTTATAATACAGCACCTCAGGTCACCTGGAATAAGGATTCACCCATAATCACCAGAAAATAATCCAGTAAATTAACTGCTGAAGTAACATACAAAAAGGAAATTCAACAAGTATTCCATAAAAAACAAAAACAAAAAACAAAAGTCAATCAAGTTAGCGCCTTGAGTTGAGCTGAACACATACATAAAAAGTCATTAAAGCATGGTACACAGTTTTCCAGAAGAGACTACTGACCAGACCTTTGTTTAACAGTAGTAATAATTTATGTTGTGGATCTGCTATGTAGGAGTTGAAAAACAGCCTCTTCATGATAAAACAGCTTCTAATGTGTGGGAAGTTAACTGCAGGAGGTTTTCGTTTACTCCTTTACTTCAGCTCTCTAGTTCCGCACTATTTTTTCAGTACTACAAACCCACCTCTGCCAATCCATTGTACTGAGTGCTGAAATCAACAAGGAACTTGCAATTGTTCCCAGGTTTTTGCAAGACTGGACTCTGGTACAGAGTTTTTGAAAACAAATACCTAAGCCTCCTTCCCCAGTATCTTCATTGAACATCACAGATTCTTCTGTCAAATAACCGTATCATTAGAAGGCAATCAAGATGGAGCTTAAAATTCTACTAGCATGTATGTTGCCACCCTTCCTCTCTCTCTCTCTCTCTCTCCCTATTTATTTTTTTTTTTAATCTCCACAGTTTTCCATTGTCAGGAGTAACGTACCTTCCAGTGTCTCTGACTAAAGCTACTGAACAATTAAATGTTTTGATTACAAAGCACCAATATACAATGTTCATTAACAACAAAAAGAGTAAAATACCTGTCTTCTCCAGTCACTGTTGTGACTTTCTGACTACTATATGATAAGCAGTCTAGAAGATTATAATAACTTGATGTATCACTGGGTTTACTGTCTTCTTTTTCAAGTCTTTAAAAAGTATTCATGGCATTGCAAACCTAGAGCTGGGGCAGATTCAGATCTCAATGCTGATAGATGTTTGATGGTTTTATAGTAATCTCTTACTGTTAACATCATCCAAGTTCAGGTATCTTCTCAACTATTCAAAAGGAAAGTAGTAAATATAAATCAGAATGGTTCAAAACTGGATGCAGATTTGTTCATGCACATGATATCATGTATGTGCAAATTGCCCTGTTGATCTTGGTCAGTAAACAGCTGCAGTACATTTCTAAATGTCTCCCATTTTACCATGATAGGGTCAAACCCATCAGAAGTCAATTAGGAGCATCTCCATTGACACTGGCTACAGCTCAAATCCATACTGGAGAAACACATGGATACTTTATGGTATTTATTGATTATATACATTTAATGAGTATCCAATAGCCCAATCCTTCAGGTCCTCCACACAAAGAAATTTCATTAAAGGCACTAGAGAAATAAGACAGTGGGCTCTGTATTGAGTTTAGTTTAGATGATGTTTCCAAATTCTTACAGGATTTAACATGTAAATTATTTCCTACAGCTAGATGAATCTAGATATAGATAGATATTTATTTTTCAATGAGCTTTAATATTTGCGTTCTTTCTGGCCTCTCAATCATTTGAGCAATGGTGTAAAACTGCTGCTAGAGTGCAGATAAATGGGTGCATACCATACATTTGCACAACCAAGTACATGAAGAACTAGGGTTCAATCATTAGTGAAACACTAAGCATTTGGGGAGTGATCAAGAACCCAATTCAGTAAAATTTAACGTCAAATCAGTATAGTTTTGGTATGATGGCTTATGTGTTTAAAATTTTAAGGATGCCTACAGGCTCTGCTATAGAAAGACCTAGTCTTGTTGTCATATTTGTCCAGTTGCACACGATAGGAGTTTTATTCTTGACTCAGATGAAAAGAGAATTGGGGCCTCATAACAGACAGCACCAGAACACTCCTCCCAAGAAGATGAAGCGTACTGCTGCAGTTCTTAAGAGATACAAAAAGACTAGAAGTATTCACCCAGGTTTTTCAGAGATCTTTCAGTATATTTAACACATTACAGAATGTCATATTTTACCTTTAAATTATTTAGTTAAATTGTAGACTGCAGTGACAGTCTTATCAGATGCACAAAAGGAATAATTTTGCTTCACTGAAGAACCTGCATCACAACATCATCTTTGCTCAAAAACAAAATCCTAAGCAACGTAATTGGCATTCATATAAAAAGTGTTCAAATCCTCGGAAGTCCTTGCCTGGTTTTGGAATAGCTGAACAGTATCTGAAGTATCTCCCTTCCATCCCAATTTGTATATTTAAAAAGTCACTAAATTCTTGAATGAATCATTAGAAAAACAATTCAAATGCTGTTAAACTGATTGTAATTTTGCCTCACAGGATAGATGAAAGCTTAATGTTAGCAAATGGCCAAATGCTTTCAAGATTTACATTCCATGGAGTTCAATATCAGTCAGGGAAGAATTACTAAATCAGGATGTACTTAAAGTACAGGTTTTTAGCCCAAGAATATTTTTGGTCTTTCTCAGCTGCTCGCTTTGACAGCATCCAATCCCCTTCACCTACTCACCAGTAGCCACACAATCCATCCATTTAAATTCTGAAAGCAAATTGAAAATGAAACATTTTCAAATAATTACTTGAGAACCTCTTTAATACAAATCTAAGAAGCAATGATAATTAAACTGCAATATTTCTTTTAAGGAGAAGAAAGGGGAGGGAGAAAAATTCTTACTAAAATCCATTCAAAATGCAACTTCCTCTTGAACTAACGTTCTCACTACCCCCAAAAAGAAAATAAGGGGAAATACAAATCAATCTAATTCCCAAAGAGCCTATCTACTGTATTTCACACATTTCCTTCAGATGCACAATGCTGTTGCCACACTCAGAAAGCCTTCCATTTAGTAATCTAGCACAGACCCTAGTGAAAAAGCAGTAACTGAGAAGGCCCTCTGCAGAGGCACATCGCAAAAACAGAAGGCAGACACAGAGGATACCCAAGGCTAGATCTGAAACAGTTCACTTTTGTCTGGAGAGTAGGATCACCTCTTCAGGTTTCAGGATGCTTTGGAAGTGCACACTGCTGGGGCACGTGGAATGTTCCTGCAATCATACAGGAGGGGAACCTGGCTCACAGATGTCCTACTCTCAGCTTTGTCAGCCACAAACAGACCTTTGAACTTTCTATTTATATAACAGTTTAGTGAGTTTAAGCCTCTTCCTGTATAACTGGCAGTTTGCTGGTTTTGCTGTAATGAGGCTACTTGCAATACAGAATATGAAAAGACAAGAGGCTTGTTTCACTGTGAAGTCTTCACTATCCCAAATGCACAGCTACGACTATACCACCTGCTGGTTTTATTTCCTTTTGCCAGCTTTTATTTTACATACCTCAACATGTACTTTGCTACTCAGTATTTTCTCTGCTCCTACTTTTCAAAGGATGTAGGACTTAAAAAGTATTAATACCAACAATGATAAATGAAACACACCACACATCTCTCCACCTTTGCGTTACCAAAGAGCTTTATATCCTGGGTTGGCTGGGTTTTTGTTGGGGTTTGTTGCTTCCCAGCTGCTGATTAATAGCACCTCCTTACTCTGTAAGCAGATTCAGACCTAGCCACACAGTCCCAGGACACTTCAAGATTTCATTTACTTGGTTACCACAGACAAGCATGGAAAATGATTTAAAAGATGAAATTTGATTTTTAACAGCAAGTGGTCCCCTCGGTGCACAAAGGCATTCAAGCTTTTCATTATATCCATCTCCCTTCTCTTCCCCATCATGGAATGGTTCATATTAAATGCAAGTCCAGGTGAACATTTTCTATTCACCCAGGGATCTCAACAGACTTTAACTTTGGACCTTTCACCTGGCCCAGAGTTTAGATTAACTGAAATTGTTTTGGGTTATGGTTTTTTGGTTGTGTTTTTTTATTTTCTGCTTCTGTCTGACAAAACATCCATGAGGTTGACTGGAATACTTGTGGACTTATTTTATACATTTTACTCAATTTCTACCATATAAAATTTAAAACATTCATGATGGTCAACAAAACCCCTAATTCTTGCACTGTTGCAATCTCACCTACTGACTGAGAACTATGGGGCTGACTGCAGTTCCTGCCAAGACAAAGCTCCCACTACCCCACTACCCCAAACTGCAGTGCATGCTGCAACTTGGATAGTTCTTGACAAAATACCCATCAAGAACAGACAGATAATCACAGAATCATATAGATAAGTACCTTTCCTCCCATCACTCCAAAACTTTTTGAGAGTCACCTCCTCATGTACACCGGGAGCGTTATCTTTAAACCTTTTCATTGGATAAAAAAAGCTGCAGTCAAGCTATAAATGTTTTTCACACAAGTTTCTCAGGCTCGCTAGGTTTGCGTTGTATGTGGATAACACATATGGACTCCCCCACATGCTGTAGGCCTGAGCTTGCCTGCCTGGTGATTGCAGCACAGATTACCACAAATTTTGTGTTGGCAAGCAGTGCAGAAGAAGGGTTCTAATTGCCTTATGAACGTTTATAAAACACCCTTTACAAAGGCCAGTCTGCAGACAAAAGCACCAAAGACTGTTGCAAAATACGAAGCACAAATTCACACAAAATGCTAAATGCACTTACTTGTAAACATTATACAGTGACCAAACCACACTGAATACAGACAAAAATAAATCAGTTTTGATGGCAAGCATGCCTATTGCTGGGTGTGAAGAAATGATGCATGTACACATATATTACATATATTAACACACATTTGCGGATAAATGAGCTAAGTTCCTCTCTCCTTAAGAATGAAATGACTTGTCTGAGACATAAATCTTTATACGTACAATAAAATACATGTAATGTTTTCATATACATGTAGATTAAGTACCGATACTCTATATACATGTGCACATGTATATACCAATTGGATTATTAAAGGCTAAATCCAACTTGATCTCTACAATAGTAATCCGACAGTATGTGAATGCCCATGCCTTACAGAGTTTGTGTAGATATCAAAACAATTTGCAACAGCCAAAAAGTAAAACATGTTTTTTGCCTCACAAACCCTAAAAATATATATACGTACCCACAAATTTCATTGTAAGAAACCAAGATAATTTTATTTATAGAATGAGTGATGATATATTAATATCTTACACAAAAACAGAGGCATGGGAGTTCCCTTCTTTCTGTGCACATCTCTAAATCCACATAAAACCACTGTCAAATGAAAGCAAGTTATTAAGCAAACATTAAATCTCAATACCTATAATGTGCTCAGTATTTGAACTACACCCACATATTGGGTTGTAACAGCTTCTATTAAATTAATGATGTTACCCACACTATAAATTAGGGAAATTGTATGCAAATATTATTTGAGTAGTTATACAGTGGTTATCGGTTGTCTGCAAAATAAATCAGTGGAGCAGAGCGAAGATCATGGTAGAGGCATAATATTTAATTGAGCATTAATTTTATCGTGATTATTACTTCCAAATAACAACAGCATGTTAAAACAGATGCAGTAAGATAGTTTATGCAGAGCTGATAAAACATGCTTCAGATCCAAAACGCCTGCTTCCAGATTAATAATGATACGGTGTAATTTACGGTTCTCAGGATTTACTCCAAACTGCTATAAAACAGAACATGACAGATATTTGGTTCTGATTATGCTGGATTTGCAACCATAGCAGCGACACTGTGCTTGGCTAAATGATAGTTATTTACTAAATATGTGATCTCTTTCCTAGACATACTTCCATATTGCCAGCAAAGTAAAGTAAATCCTCTGCAAAACACGAGGTCCAAATGCACACGCATACACCAGTGCAAGTCCAGGATCACAAAATGCAGTATTTTGTTTGCTTTCTTGGCATAACACACGCTGCCCAAAAGCACTTAACAAAGCAGAAACCAACCACTGAATTTAACTGTGCATAGTTCAAAAATGATCACTACGTTTGCTATATTGAAAAGAAAGGACCGATAAAGTATATTCATAAACTCATTAACCAGCTGGTAAGGCTGGTTTAAATAATAATAATAATAATATAAAATATATATTTTTAAAAATAGCTGCCTAAATACCGACCCAAAATAGCAACTTTCCCACTCGTCCCCCGTCGGAAATTCCCCAACATCTTGTTACTTCAGTAACAAGTTTACACCGCGCTGTACCAGATGCAGCGACCCTTCTAAGGTGCACGCTCACTGACAGAGCAACTCAGCACCGACGTCCTGCCCCAAGAAGAGAAACGAGAAGAGGGGAAAAAAATACAGGAAGAGAGAAGAAGAAAGAAAGAAAAGAAAGAAAGAAAACAAAGAAAAAAAAAAAAGAAAAAAAGGCAAGGGGAAAAAAAAAAAAGGCAAAGAAAGAAAAACAAAAGACTCAGAGAAAGAAAAAGACTCAGATCTTCCCACTTCCAAAACTAACTTCAATAACGCTTTCTCCTGAAAGGGAACCAGCAAAACCAACGAGAGAAACCCCCGCGCTGAGCTGGGCTGCCAGTTCAACTGCGCGGCACAGCAAAACTACAGTAACGTTTTCCCCCAGCGAAAGCAACATTGTCACTGACAGCAGTAAACACAACGTGAACGGAGCCGCGATCTCGGCGAAAAACCATCGCCTCTCCGCACCGCGACCCTTCTCCGAGCGGGGGTTCGCTGCCGCCGCCGCTCGCAGCCGGCACGCCGGCACATGTCAGCGCCCCCCGCCTCTCCCCCCTCCGGCCAACTTTGCCTCCCGCAGCCGCGCAGCTCGGGCCGATCCCGCCGGCCGCAGCCGGCAGCGCGGAGCCGGGTGCTCCGCGGCGGACACCGGCCCCTTCGCCCCTCAACAAAGGCTAAGGCACCGGAGGAGCGAGCAGGGAAAAGAGGAAGGAGGCAGCTGTTAGGAGGAGAGGGGTGGAGAGGTAAGGGCGGGTTGGGGGGAGGATGAGGGTTCGACGGAGAACCACAAAACCAAAAAATAAAATAATAATTTAAAAAAAAAAAAAAAAAAGCCACCTACCACTGCTGCTCTAAGTCCCAGTCCCTGAAAAAGTCGAATAGGTCCATAACGATCTGGTGCGGAGACTCGAAGAAGTGGTACCCTCTCCCGGCGCCGAGCCGAGGCGGCGCTCCACGGGCAGCCCGGCCGGCACGGGCTGCGGCGGCCCCGGCGGCCGCCGCGGAGCAGCGCGGAGCCGCCCGGGGCTCGCGGTGCGCCGCCGCCGCCGCCCGCCGCCAGCAGCGCGGCGCGGCTGCTGCCTGGCTGGGAGAGGCGGGCACAGCGGCGGCGGCGGCCCTGGCGCGCGCACACACATACACATACACATACACGCACACACTCACACCGCGAGGGGAGGAGCCGGGGAGGTCCGAAGCCGCGGCATGGAACCGCCGAGGCAGCAGAGCCGGGATCTGGCGGAGCCTGGCATCCCCCGGCCGGGATTGCGCAGGGAAGTTTGGCGGAAAAGGGCGAGCAGAGCCGGTTCACGCCTCGGGCTAATTCACGAGTGGTCCTGGCGAGGCTTGGAGGAGGGAGAAGGAAGGAAAAATATGAAATGGGCAACTCTGGTTTCGCTGGCAAAGCCAACTCCTGAGAGAAACCGAAGTGGTCTGATGAGACGCGGCCCCAACTGGGTTGCGAGGGGACAGTCCCGGTTGCCGAGCAGTCAATGCCCGGACGAGGCCGGGAAGGGCAGATGCCGGTCCGCACAACAGAGGTAGCACGGCACCAGGTGCACCCCCCGCGGTCTCTGTCTGCCCCCCACGTGAGGAACTGGGAAAGCAGCTGGCCAGGCCCGTTCATTCTCCACATCAGTTTATATCTTTCTGGACCCTTGCATTCTGCTTATGTGCTTTTGCATCTCTCGCCCTTCTAAGCAGTAACCAATATTTTACCATTTTCCATATGGACTTTTCTCCATTTCCTAAGATTCCAAATACATATCTGCCCAGAGCAAACTACTGTACTGTTAATGGTATTGTGAAGATGAGACAAAACTCTGCTAATTCTGACCCATCCTGGCCATCTCATGCACCATCAAGTCTCAGACTCAGTGCTGGGCAGAGCCACAGCTACCCCATGTTTGATGGGGTCCAACCTCCACAGCCAGGGCTCCTGCAGTGAGGCAAAGCCACCTCAGAGAACAGGCTCCAACAAGACCTGCAACTAGGGTGTCTTTATGAGCTTCAAGAGAGCTAGGAAACAAACCCAAGGAAGTCAGTCATGTCAGGGGCAGATCATCCAGTGCAGCTGAAGATTTTTGCTTTCCTAAGGCATTGCC
Source organism: Coturnix japonica (assembly GCF_054131305.1). Classification (NCBI taxonomy): domain Eukaryota; kingdom Metazoa; phylum Chordata; class Aves; order Galliformes; family Phasianidae; genus Coturnix; species Coturnix japonica. The sequence goes on from NC_140666.1 coordinate 25,710,103, forward strand.
CAATGCTGTACTGCATTAAACAAGATTTCTGAGGAAAAACTCTGAAACCATTGTCAGTGGAAATCAAACACGATGAAGACTTCCTAACCTGAACTCAGACTTCAAGATCCCCATTTGCACTGTGCATCCCACAGGCCCCAGGAGAAGAAACTCTGGCAAAGCCAAACCACCAGCAGCCTGCAAAAGCAATGCTCCAGCTTCACTCCTGTCCCCGGTGCAGGCAGGTAGGTGCTACAGCATTTCCTTTCTGACACCTATCTGTTTTCTCCACAAACAGGCTCACGTTTTGTCATCCTTCTTGGTTTGTAAAGCCCTGATCAAATATCAGGGTTTGTGGCCAGTGATGCCACATCTCCAAAATTGTCTCCAGAAACAGGCACAGAGAATTTTTTTTAAAAACATTATTATTAATAAAGATGTAATCACAGAATCGTTTGAGTTGGAAGGAAATTTGGAAGGCCAGCAGAGCTAAACGACTGGCTGCACATATCACCCAAGGTATCCTGAATGCTGCTGCAGACACTGGGTGAGCCAGGACCAGGGCCATGCTGGGGCTGGACACTCTGTCTGCTGCCACAGGGCAAATGGGGGAGACCCTGGTCCCAGTTCCCTGGAAGGCAGCACATTGAGCCACCCAAGGCCGTGCTTGGTCTCATGCAACCTTGGCATGCACCACCAAGCTCAGCATTTGCTAGGGCTCACATCCTTACCTAAGGTTTTGTAGCACATGCTATGTACATGTGCCTGCAGAGTGCTGTGCTCCAAAGACAGTGTTTTGCCTGGGCTGCAACCACTACACAATGTTGTCCTCACTCCTGCAGATGCAGTAGCAGAACTGTGGCCTCAGTGCATGAAGGGAACACTGGCCAACTGTCAGTGGTCAAAAGCAAGAGGTAGCTGAACCGAACCCTTGTGATACAGCACGTAAATCCTTTCTGCTCAAAACACTCCAGTTGATCCAACAAAAACCTATTTTTCACACAGCAACAAAAATGAAATCACAGTTTTCTATCCAGAAAATGTTAATGGAAAATTCGTGCCCAGCTATGCTGTTGAATACAGATTGGGGATATTTGGATTTCTGAGGAAAGGAAGGTCAAGTCATTTTCACAGTGTGAAAAATGAAGCTAACAGAGTTCATATTTCTCTGTGAAGCAATGATTGATTTTTCTTTCTGTGTCTCATTCATACTGCACTAAACATGTATATGGAACAAACTTATAACATTTCAGATAAAGTGCACAGATTACATTAATACATTGAAAATTAAGTTATCATTAGCATCTACTTGACGGCAGCACAAGAACTCTTAGCCCTACTCAATGAGAACAGGCTCTTGGCATGGATGCATAAATTTGTCGTATCCTAAAGCTGCTGTGGTAGAAGAACAGTCACCATTGAGATGTGCATGTATAAAGTAAGACCCCATAATACACAGCTGCTATGACTAAATTTCCCATTTGGAAGCACACAACAGTTGTAGATGCTGAAAGTATGTTGTTACTCAGTTTCAAGAGCACATATGTAGGTATTATTTATTTCCCTGCCACTTTAATTGGAATTATCATTTCTGTGCTGCCTGAGTGATTTATTTAACCATGCAGAGCTATTCTCTTATTATCATTGCTACTTTTATTTAATGAAACGAGAATAATTTAATACAATAATCACATCTGAAAATACATTGATAATGTTTGCTCACTGTGAGAAGGAGGAGCATTTTCATGACCTGCTGAATAAACCCTTCAGTACTGCAGTGCTTGGATGCTGGCACTGGGTGACCCCACCTTATGGAGGCACAGCTTCACCATGATAACTTGGCACTCTCAGAAAAGAGTAAAGGGGGTAGAAAGTCTATAATGATGAGATTCCTGTTTATTACTATCATTCTACACATGAGACAGACAACTCTTAAAGCACTTAGAACAGTCTAAACTTTCACAACTAGCCAAGGCAGGGTGTATTGGAAAGGTATGAGAAAGTCACTATTCAGAAATAAGTAACCAAAAGGTTCTGTTGAAAAATAGATGCAAATCAATTGTGAAAAGTAAGAGAGATGGTGGCAGAACTGAGATTATGGACAATACCAGATGTTGGAAGTGCAAAGGCTTTATTGGGGAGAAAGCCCAAACCAACCAATCAAAACAATGGGCCTCTCAAATAGACATTTGAAAAAGATCATCACAACTGAATCCTTTCTTCCCTTCTCTTTTATTTTTCTTAATGTAGTTTTTTGGTTTGGTTTTGGTGTGGTTTTTTTTTTGTTTTGTTTTGTTTTTTTTGTTGTTTTTTTTTTTTTTTTTTTTTTTACCTATACACTGTTGTGCAGGTTTTAAAGCAGCTTCTCCCAAAATTTAAGGAATATCATTTAATTTTGTGCCTACCAGCAGAATGGAAACAATAGACTGAAGCAAGCAACTAAGCAGGATGCTGTCTGTATGCTGTCCCTTCCTTTAACCAAACCCACTGCTTATAACCTTGTCACGGCCCTTGCCATCTCCTAGCCTGGCACTCAGAAGCAATTATTGTAATAGTCTTTTAACCAATTTCATGACAATATGTTCCCCACGAGTGGAACCAAAACTAAAACAAAGCATAAAACTAAACTACCAAACCGACACTTTGGAATGCAAACACAGACAGGGGATTGAAATGCAAAGACACGGTAAAAAGACTTTTCAAATCAAGTTCCCTTCTTTCTGCCATGTTGCTTCCAAAAGACAGAAGCACTTTACAGCAATGATGTCTATATATATGTCTATATATAAGCTGCTGAAATATTGTTTTGTCTTCAGTGGTTTTTATGATGATATTCACTAAAGCACTTCACAGAAATATAAGACTGTGCAAAGCTTTCCTTTTTATGAGGGAAACTAGAAGAATAATATATATTGCAGAGAGCATTACCATGGAGGTGGAATAGGACACAGGAAAAGTTGTTCTCCAGTTCCCCTTCCTTTCCACCCTTTTCTTCTGTTATTCTGATAAGATGGCTCCATTGTATTCATACACTACAACCTCAATTATCTGGTCACTACTTTAGAAAAGTAGGCTTTTCTGTCTTCTGCCAACATTGGAACATGATATCTCCATCAAATACATTGTTTGAGAGCAAAATCTGTAGCTGTTCAGGGTTGACTATAAGGAAGCAACATAACACAGCAGCAATTTGAGAATTCATTTAGGTGTCCGGTACCAAATAAACAAAGCAATTTGATGTTGAATGCGATGCGTTAGAAAAGGTAGATAATGTCTATATCCATGACATATTCCATGAACACAGTGAAGAGGCCAGACAAAACTGAAATTTGCCTAAGGAGAGACTTTCTCCCTAAAAGGAAGCCAATGAATACTGACAGTGTTTCTAGTACAAAGCATTAATGAAATTATGCCAACTAAACTGCACAATCAATGTGTTTTTGCAAATGCACACCCATCTGGAAGCATTTGGAGTCATTGTTCACAAGTTTTATCAGTTTCATAGGATTTTAGCACTGTTTTTTCTGGAACCTGAGGGAGTTAGCCTGAAATGACTCTCAAGACTTCTTCCTGGCTGCCCTTCAAGAAGCTTTTGCTTTCCATGGGCAGACATGGCTAGTCCTTCAGGCTCACAGGTCATTAATGGATAGCTTCTATAAAGTTCTTACATTCTAGTTTGCTGTGATGTAAAACATAGAATATCCCTTTACAATGCCAGTCCACACTTCCATTTGAAAAAAAAACCAAAAAACAGAGCAGTGCATTCAAGGCTGTGGATTTGGGTGTCCTGTCCCACATCCACAAGAAACAGGAAACCAATTTTCTGCAGGAAACAGAAGCTGATTTTAACTTGAGAAACAGATAGTTGTGGCCAGCTACAAGATGACAAGAAAGAAACCTCAGTGTCCATATGAGCCCTGGAAGACCAGTAAAAACAGATGCTTCGCTGGCATCTGCCATGGTTTATCAAAGACCTTTGGGAGGCCTTGGAAGGATTCTGCTGAATACAGTGCAAGACCATTGCAGCAATTTCTTTTCATTCAAGAGATGAATGTCAGGCATATTTATTTCATAAAGTGAGAACCAGTATCCCAAACAAATAGCCAGAATGAGCATTATCCTGCCTTTTTCCTGGCAACCAACTTAAATGACCGTGTCTTGCTTTTCTGGGAAACCTGCCAGGTGAGCTTTGAAAGGACTGTAGTGCTAATAGCAAAGTCTAGAGGGTTCACTCAGCTTGCTAACTGGAGATCTGCTAAAAGAATCAGGAGACAGAGGCCTTCATCCTACACAAGAGGATAGGGCAGGAGCGAAACACTATCAACAGGGAGAAACAGAGAGGGCTATTAAACTCACTGAGGCATGGACTGTCTTTTATTATGTGTTTGTACAGTTCTAGCATGGAGTCACCACAGAGTAAAGTCTTGGAAAGTGATTAAATGTCTTACACTCCTAAAAATCTATTTCCAGGAGAGAGTAGTATAACTTCTGTTTGCTTCTACCCTTGTGCCTGGGCTGCTATTCCAGTGCCTCTTTTTTCTTTTTCTTTTTTTTTTCCTTATTGCTTATCTGGTTCATTTATGGGATTCTGCACCCCATGAAGTCATCTCCACATCTAGAAAAGTCAGATGGCAACAAATAATGCTATAGCACTGTCTGATGTCATCACATCTACTGAAAGTAAAGTTTTTCAGGGAAAAAAAAAAGTGAATAACTGAACTGGATTCTTAAATCAGAATAAATCCAAGCTACATAATGAAGAGCTGCCAAGTGAAAAATTTGCTACTGTGACTTACATATTGAACTAATTTAAATTATTTAAATTATATTAAAACATATTTTAGAATGCCACTCTATCATTGTAGAAAAATAGTCCTAAAAGAGTCAGCAATCATCCTTGTGAGGATATTAATATAAATGTCTCTATTATATAGTATAGGTTTTTAGCAGTTTTGTCTGTAAGGAAAACACTGATATTGACAGGGAAGAGAATTTCACTTTCTGAATGAAAAAGCAGCACTTGGCAAGGAGTTTACCACCAGAATAGCATTTATGTAAATCTATTGAGAAGATTATAGCTGGTGTTCTTGACATTATTCTTCCATAAAATGGCAGAAATATTAGAAACCTAACTGGACTATACTTAAATAACGAAACATCAAATGGCAACTATACAATGAGCTACACTGAGGGGACACCTGAAGCTCCCCTCGCCCATGTTAGAAATAGAAACTTCTTTGATGTGCTTGTTACAGATTTCAGTTTAAAACCCCATAAGAGTTGACCTAACAGCTTGTGGACTCTTAATTTTAAAGGCTCAGAAATTACAATTGAGGCCAATGACACATCATTTTCATGAACAGAAATATGGAATACTCATAAAATGCCACATTTTTATTTTCATAGAGGTAGAATTGCAAGATTGCATCATTGAACCCAGCTACAAGTGGAAGTCACCATGTCAGTAGTCAAGTTCATACATTTATAGTTCATGAAGATTTAGCTATCTGATAGACATAATGAAGAAGGAAATCAGTCAAAAGCAGAACAGTCTAAGGATACTGAAACATAGAATGAGATCTATCACCCCAGCTGCAACTTTAAAACTGGATGACAGATCAGATGTAAGCAGAAAAGAGTCAACCACAGATCAGTGTAATCGGGTGACTGATTATTTGCCTGAGAAAATTAGTAACCTATGCATAGAGAGATTTCTTTTTGGATTACAGTGACAAATGCTTGTTGATCTCTCCAAGACTTGCGTGCATTTGCTGATGATTCATTCAACAGGCCTTTGAAGAGAAAGATTTTCTGAAGTAGGCGCTTGATATTATATTGTCATTTTAGGAGAAAAAATGAAAACAGCTCCCTTAGTCTTGGCTTGTGCATTTAAAAATGTAATTTTAAGTATAGACATTTTAAAATCTGGGCAAAAGCCCAAAAGAAATGTGATACAGTAAGCAGACGCAAGTAAATAAAATAAATAAAACAAAGCATGCCTAGCTTGGGACAACTGCTGTTGTTTTCTGCATGTTATTTAAAAATAACTTTACATAGTCTTTCTGATGAAAGTACTTACACCTCTCCTGTTTTACAGAATAGCAAGGCTGTGAAGTAGCAACATCATTTTAGTGGTCTGCTCAGTCCTTCAATTTCTGAATTCCAGTTTTATCATGTGCAGTTTGTGACCACTGACTTCACTTTTCTTGGTCAGAATACATGTATGCTTTATTAGAGTACTTTGAGCGCAGTCATAGTATTAAATGATAGATACCTATTTGAAGAAAGAACAAGTTTGAGTCATTTAATCCACGTCATACACTGTGTTTGTAAAAATTTAAACATTGTTTTGAGAGGTAAAATATGTACCAGTCCAGTGATGTCTATCATTACTCATTTTTCATACTCTGAATGTGATTATTCATTACTCAAAAATGACATAGTTAAATGCTATGTCTTGCTAAAATATTGATCATAATATGTAGGGGTATATAATTTATCTGAATCAAGTGAAGTATGTTTTCCTCAGTGAGATGATGAAAGCTTGACTCATTACAGTATTATTTCTACTGAAGTTTCCACCATTAGTTAATTTAATGACTCTGTGAACATTTTAATTGGGAAGATCCCTGGGTAAAAGGCTCATTCAAGACAAATGAATGGGTTTACATTTGGGAAAGGGAGAAATGCGCAGTCATCTGTGCTCAGACTTGGAGCTCAGGCAGAAGACAGAGAAACAGATGACAATGAAAAAACACAGATCAGGAAGTCCATAACAAAGTCTGTATCTCCTTTTATGGAAATATTCAAGACCCAACTGGACACCTATCTGTGCAACCTGGTGTAGGGAACCTGCTTTGGCAGGGGAGTTGGACTCAATGATAGAAGGATGTCTCTTCCAATCCCTACAACTCTGTGATTTTGTGAATAATAGAAGAGGGGAGGTGATTCATTACAAACTAGGAATCACGAAAGCATATAACTTGCTGGGGAGGTTACCTGGGCTGACAGCCTGGTATCCAAATATCTGAACTTAAATTGTTCTCACTCTCACCCAAATTTTCACTGAGAATACTGGAAAACTACACCGACCTCTGAGAATCAAGCTTCATAAGCAAAGATATATGTTGATATTATGAGCCTCTGTTCCATAAAAGAGCACGAGTTAACAGGCCTATACCACCACCTACCACCCACAAGTGATGACTCATACACATTTAAATTAAAAACAAACAAACAACAAAAACCTTTAAAACACTTTTCAGTATCAGCCATATGTGGATGGCCAACAGATTGCCACTTATTCAAGCTGTGCAATGCTGCAACCTTGAGGATGTGAGCTGGGTCTTAATCAGCTCTTCCCTGAAGTTTTGTATCAGTGACAGCAGCAATAACCCTAACCAAAATATTTTGTGGCTGACATTGTCCTTAGTCGTAAAATCATAGAATTAGAAGGTTGAAAAGGACCTACAAGATCATCTAGTCCAACTGTCTTCCCATTACCATTGATGCCACAGGCACTAAACCATATCTCATTGCTCCTCATCCAGACCCCTCTTGAGCACTGCCAGGGACAGTGATTTCACCACCTCCCAAGGAAGGCCATTCCAGTGCTTGACCACTCTCTAAGAGAAAAAAAAAGTTTTTCATTATGTCTAATCTAATTGTTGATAAAGAAAGCTTTGCTCCAGCAGCCTGTATCCCTCAGTATCAGTGGCCTAGTGGTTATCCCCCCACATTTTTGAGAACAATCTAGGCATAAAATAGACTCCAGGAACATTTTTATTTAATCAGAATAGACTGGGGGTAGAGAGAGAGACTGTTATTTCTGCTTCCCAGCCACTAAAACAAAAGTCAAAAGACTATTGGGTAATTTGTCCCAAGCCACATAGGTCTACGCATTTTGGTCTGGATGTTAGAACGCGCAACTAAACCATTAGATTAGTCTCCTTTCAGTTGTTGCTGATATTAAGGAAACACAAAGTATTTATGTTTTGAGCACCCTTCAGAGCATGTGAGAAGTGAAAGTTAGGGATCTTTGAGTGTAGTCTACCCTCTTCAGCCACTCAGCTTAACTGCAAGATCTTTGACTAAAGACCACAACTTTTTCAGCTATCTAATATCCAGCATGAGAGGCCTAGATCCTGACTGTATTCTCTTATAGGTCTTATTATTGAATATGGGAACTAGTGCTTTGCAGCAACAAACCTAAGCAAGATGTTCAGCACAGACAGCTGATTAAAAGCAAATGGGTTACTGAGGCATAACCAGTTATTATCATGCACACACACAGACCAAAAGTGGGTGCTTTGAAACACCATATGATGATCAAAAGCTCAAACATTTCACACATGTAACTTCAGTGGTATACACGCCGCAGACAGCATTCTCTTTCCAAGGGCTATTATACAACAGCTTCAAATATTATGTGTTTAAGTTACTGCTCTGGGGCCTCCATCAAACCTTTGGCCAAAGAACTACAGTATTGTTAATGGAAGAGACTGGCAAGACTGGGATCCATGAAAGAATTTTTACCACTGCACATTTCACATTTATGGATAAAAATAGCAGAGAAATGCATAGACATTTAATATCACTTCTATTAGGAAAAAATGAAAAGGGATGAGCCTCTGAACATTTCTCACAATACCATTTTATTAGATACATTCACAAGTGAAAAGCTTAAGCCTACAAAAGAAAAAATTAAATTGTGGTGGAACTCATTCTAAAGAATCTTATATTTTGCATAAAGAAAATTGGATGACATAAACACTGCATGAGCAAGATGATTTACATTAGTTTTACTTAGTTCCTGATTTTTGGAAATAAAATTATAGAACCTGGCACTCTATTGTGACTTGTTCTGTAGCACCGTTGCCCAGAATTTCTGTGAAGTCACACACATGCAAGATCAAAACAGGGAGATGGGAAGCTGAATGCACATCATTATGGGAAGTACAGCTCATCTCCTCCTCCACAACACAATTTATTAGTATCTAATAGAATTGTAATGTTTCTCATTCTACATTTTTACAGCTGCATCAAAATATTAAAGTGTGAATTGCGATTAAACTCACACGGTGTTCTTAGTGTAATTTCTCTGGCATTAATACTTAGCAAACCAAGTTATTGGTGTAATATTACTCTTGATACTGGTTGTCATAAAGGTATAAAGCCTCCAAATAGCAATAAAGTGTATTTTACTGAAGAGAGAACAGCAGTACAAAAAAACATTATGCTACTTGTGTTGTTAATTCTTGTGTAGGGGGGTAGGAAGAAAAAGGATTTTGACTCTTTAAATTACAGTTTGTAGGTTAGTGCACCAACTCAGTCTCTCTAAACAGGTAATTTACTTGCTTTCTGAAAGCACCCATGTGCTAGGAAATGCTAGTGCACTCCAGGGATGATTCTAAGATTGATTGTTTGGCTCTAGTCACCAATAACTGTACATATTCTGCTAAACTCTACTTTACATGAGTCTAAAATCTTCAAAGATGTGCTCTATTTTACATGCATTAAAAACCTTCAAAGATTTTAGGGGAAAATACAGAGGGGCAATGTTCATTTTTAGATAACTTCAGTTTATGAGTGTGCAGTCTGACTGACTGAAGGCTTTTAAAGCAGAAGGAATCTTCAATAAGCAGAAGGGCAAAAATGCTGTTTTCAAACGGCAATAGAAACATTTACTAGGGCTGAAGCAATTGCAGGTGTGATACACTTACGTTAGCCATGCGCAAGGTGCATTTTTGTATTTTTCAGTTGGTCCTTAGATTTACAGTTGGCTGCAGCATTTTGCTACTGTTCAGAACAGAGCTCTGCAGAATACACTCATGGAAGAAACTGAGAGATTTAGTGTTCACTCATGGACTGAAAAATACAAAAAGGCTGAATTAAATGCCATAGAGCAGAAACGATTTTGGTAGGATTGCCCAACCTGGACAGTTCTATAAAATTGTATGGAAGTGGAACATAGTGTCAAAGACTAAATGGTTTCTGCTACATTTAAGAATTAATTGGATAAAGCAAACCATTTCATATTGTGTTAACTCATATTGTAATAAGAAATGGAGCAGTATGGTGAAAATGTTTGATCTAGACTTAAACTGCTTTCTAGAATGCTGGAAGCTGAGAAGGCTTGAATGTTCAAGGCCACAAAGGATGCAAAAAAAACCTGATGACTTTGTGCAGTCTACCATGCCATGAAAACAAAGGCCATTTTATTAAGTTAACAATGATATCTCAGTCTCAGGATGATGCTGAAGAAGGTTTTGAAAGAGATTATCTTGATTTATTTCAGATAGGCTTGTGTTTCTGCTAGCATTCAGCGTGTACTACTGATAAAGGAACCCACTCAGCTGTTGCCCTCTGATTTGAAGTCATTTCTGCCAGAGCGGTCTGTCTCACTTCCACATGAGAAGTCCCTTTGCACCCAGATTAAAGATTGATGGGTAAAGGAAGTGATAAAACCTATGAATGGACCCCTAAACTTAAGTCCATAGAGTGCTGTGCAACATTATGTAGCAAAATAAAAATAAAGTAAACCTCCCAATGCTGCTGCAGGCTCCATTCTCACCTCCATTGATGCTTGATTGTTTTTAGCAGAGTAGGCTTCTCCCTGTGACAGTTACTGGTGATAGATCTTCTGATGTGGACAGGCTGAACATGCGAGTCAGTATCACTGCCTGCAGAATTAACACTGTAGTGTCTGGGATTTGCTGTACTATTCATGAGCTGCCAAGATAATTACATCATTGTTATGTGTCACACTTCTCACATTTTTCATCTGCTTTCCTTACCTCTCTGCCATATTTTATCTCACACAAGTTTAATCCCTCCTGCCTACATGACAAGCTACACAGAGCAAAATATCTGAAGGAGATGAAAATGCTGTTAATTGCCAGCAGCTTGGCCTCTCATCACAGGCCACATCCTTCCTCACACAGTGTGGGGAGGTTCATCTCCTAACGCTATGCTGCTGTACCCAGTGCAGTAATTGCTCCTGAGCAACAGTAAAAAACAGTTTGTAAGGCTATGAGAACATGAAGAGCTGAAGTCTACAAAGGCAGTTTGACAACAGTCTGCATAAAAAGAGGTTAAGTATTTGAGGGTCAAACCCAAAGCCTATTTAAATTCTGGAAAATCTTCAAATGTGACGTCTAATATTCCATGCACATCTCTGAAATATCTTGAGCAAATTTACCCCAGACTGTGGCAAAATTTATTCATCCAAGTCTGAGTAAAATGCTCCATTCCTTCCTGTATTCCTCATGGTACATTTCCTAACGGTATAATTTCCAGGAAAATGATCAAAATATCATTAAGAAATGTCAGTACTCTCAGTCAAGCTCCCTTCAGAAATACAAGCAGTGTGCAGCAGACATAATAAAGTCATGATTAGGAGTGTCCTTTAAATCACAGGAAAGGAAGGCAGATTGGATGTGCCCTATTGCATCTCTGAATAGGTTCTTTGCGTGACTGTGAGCAAGCACATAACCAGGAAACGTCTAGGCATAACTCAATTTTTAATGAGTCTGAAGATATTTGTACTTCTGCACTAGACAACAATAGCAGTAACATTATTTTCTCTCCACACATGGGAAGCCATTAACACACCAACACAGAGAAACTTGTGGCAGAAATTTCATCCCTGCTCAATCTAGTTTCAGAATCAAGTGGAGGCAAAGCATCAGCTCAGCCACAGAGTGCAAGGACAGATGCTGGCATGACCCTAGACGTTAGCAGTGGCTTCATTTACCCCAGAGCTAGTTAGATTGGGTTTTACCCTGGAAAACAGAACAGAGGGCATTTTCAGTTCAGTAGTGAGTAATCAAGTACATCTCTGTAGACAGCATTAGGTTTTTATTTTAACTGTTTCATGTTTTGAAGGAAATCTATCCCAGAAGACAGGAGAAAAGGGTGAGCCGCCACAGAACATTATTCCAGGGAGTTATTCCTGGTTCATTTTCAGAAAGGACACTCCCAGAATGAATATTTCTATTCCAGAACAAAAACATCTCACTTTTTCCTTTCTTTAGCTTTTTAGAAACAATAACTAACCTGTTAATTTGGCAGATTCTGACAAGTAACTCCTCTGGACAGACATTCCCTTCATTGCAGGGGGCCTATTCTTAGATTTAGGTAAAGTGTTAAACTTCTGTGACCAATCTAGACATTAATTAAGGACAAATGTGTGTGGAAAGTACTGAATACATGCAGCATCCATTAGAGATGCTGGGGAACTGGAAACACTAACTGCAGCTTCGACCTATCATCAGTGGATGGAGAGACAGAGGAAGTTTAGTTTAGCTCAGGGTAATACCATCCCACACATCATTAGCAAATCTGTCATAAAACAGGTACTGGAGGACTTCATGGTTCAGGAAACTCCTGATCCTCAGGCATGGTGAAGATAAGAGGTTAATCTTATCAATAGAACCAAGCTTACAGAGAACCTTTCTCAAAACCCTGCAAATCTAAAATCATCCTACATCTAGGTTGCCAGATATGAAGCAGATATCAGATTGTTTTAATTCCACAGTGTGGACATAGCAAACAAACAAATAAAAAAGAATTCCTCAAAGCAACAGGGTAATACACCCAGGAGCCGGGAGCTTCTCTTGAGGCTGAAGTGATTCCTTCATGGAGCAAGATATTGCTGTTAGCCCGCTTTTGCTGTATATATAATCAGTACAGAGGGCACAGTGCCTTTCCTAGTCCCAGTTATCCTTCTCTGTCACAAAATTGTAAAAGAAACCAGTACCTAGATACCAGCTAAACAAGCAGCAAAGACAAACATATAGACATGATCATCTTGTCCTACCTGGTGGAAAGAGCTCATATAGGCACCAAAAAGAATTTGACAGATAGACAAGGTGGCAGCATTTCTGAAATAAAAGATTGGAATACTTTCATAGTGACTTTGTTAGAGTCATAAAAAAGACAAAATGCCCATTTACAGAAGATGCGTGCTGGTGTTGTTATTGCCATCTTGCAAGGCAATAGCTACACTTGCATATTACTTACAGTGCAGGTTTATTTCTCAGTGTTCTGGAGACATTTGTCATATATTGCTGAACAGCTAGCATCCACTTCGAGCAAAAGAACAGCTTTACATGTCTTTGCTTATCCAGTGTTTCTCTCACTGCTCCTCTGTTGTGAGAGACAGAACACTTGTTCTAGTGGACTGTTTATTCCTAGCAAACAGGGAACAAATTCTTCTCAGTCTTGGAAAAGAGCAGCTTTTAGTTACTAAAAACAGACAGCGAAGCAAAAATGAGAACTGGGTCACTGATGTGGCAGAAGAAAGAAATTGTTGAAACCAAAATAAAATATGAAATCAAAGTTGTCCCAGGCTGTTACAGAACAGATGAACAACAAGGATCTCCAAAAGAAAGTACAGTTTACATTACTGTGCTACACCATGATTTCTCCAAGCAGCCAAAGGGCTGGCAAATCCAATAGCTCCTGTCCAGAAATAAAGAGAAACTATAGCTGGGCAGCAGAAAAATGATACCTCCAAAAGTACAAACTCTTATGCTGATGCTTCCCAGCAAAGCACAGATCTGAGCTGGTGAGTTTCAAACGTGAAGTCATCCTGTCTGTTTAATTCTGCTTTTATTTAATGCCTGTCTTTTATCCAGCACTAACTTTAATGTAATTTTGAAGGCTCTGTTTTTTAATAGCATCATAAGTGTAAATGTAATACTTACATAATAATGATAATAAATCAAGAACGTACCAGAGTCCTGCAATAACTAATAATAATGTTAAGACAGAGTATGATTCTTCTAAAGTTCAGTACCTTAGAGAGTTAATTAAGTCCTAAGTTAATTGGCAGCGATCTTATTCCTAGACAGGAAATGTAGCTGATTATCTTGTTTATGCTTAAACGAGTAACTGAAATCATAATAAGGCTTTTTGGTGTATTATTGATTGATTTACAATTCCCTAATTAATTTTGATTGACTTTTCAAGTATCTTGCATTTTGGCTTAATTCTATACTTCTGGGAGATGCAACTATCGACAGGACTGTTGGTAGCATAGAGACACAGTCTCTGTTTTCCCCATATGAAGCGCATGGTTTTCACAACTCTGCTGTACTTTCAGGATGCTATACAGATTCAGATGAAGGTTCTGTGGCAAAAAGCAAACCGGCTTACACACAAGTAATACTTTCAACCAGAACAGGGTTGAAGCGGGTAGCAGTGCCACTACTGCAGCCAGAGCTGCCACAGGAGCCTTGTGATTCTAGTGTCAACGCAGAGTAGATCAGATAGAATGATAGGTCCAAATGGCATACAGGAAATTCATGCTTGATGGTGTAATAGAATCAGAAGCAGCAAACCAGTTCCAGGAGAACAAAGTCTGAGCTGAGAAAAAGTGAGGCTTTTTAAAAACAGAAGCACGAATTGAAATGATAGAACAAAGAAGTGCAGATGTGGATGTATTTCAAACCTCCACCTCTATGGCAGCAAATAACTGAGGCTATTTTTTCTGGCTGTGGGTACAGAGCAGTCCCAGGATGGAAGATGCTTTTCTCTTTGTGCCCTTTCAAATTAAATTGTCATTAAACTGCCACACACAGAGAGAGTTTGAAATAAATATGACAAACTCAGGTTTTTCTTCCTTCCTCGGTGTTAACAGAGCTGTTCTTACTTAAACAAAATATTGTGACCATTTTGAAGTTCTTCTTTACATTGTTGCAAAAGTCTCCTCGTGATTAGGCTTCATTGTATCTCTGGTTTCCTACTTCTGTCATGTCCCACTTCAGTATCCCTTAAGTACCACTGTCTTAGACTATTCCCATTTTGGGCCACATGATTCATAGCAAAACATTTGTTCTCAGTTTTACCACAGATCATAGAATGGTTTGAGTTGGAATGGACCTTTACGTGAATTACTTTGCCCTGTCCACCTTTGCAGCCAGCTCAGTATGCTTCGCATATGTATTTTGCTATATGTGTTTTCCTGCTATCTTAAGTGGAACGCAAGTTCACCTGTTTGGGGAACTACACCAAATCATGATGGCTCTAAAAATATCGTGAAGGGGTTCAGGAGTAAATAGAGCAAGGAAAAAAGGAAAAACTTGGGTATTTTTTCCTTGCCATTTTCTATTTAAAAACAAACAAACAAACAAAAGTATCATACTGGTGCCCTTGAAGTCTGAAAAATCTACCATGAACACTCATGCTTTCTTTCTACAATTGGGATTCAATTTTTAAAGTACTGGTGGTGAATGTTTCTTTCACTAGCTTCTTTAGTATACCTTCAGATGCACACTATACCAGCATCTGTCCTTAGCAATTTGTTCTCTCCCCCCAATCCTTAAATCCTAATATCAAGCCTACACCTCTCCTCCTCACTCTCAAAACTTGCCAGCATTTTTAAAACTATTATTTTTTCATTAAGTCCAAGCAGATAAAGAGTCAACATTTTAGCGTGGCCATTTTCAAGTCTTTATTTTGTACTATCAGAGAAAACTCAAGCTCTTTCTTCCCAGCTGGAAGATTTGATCTTATAAAACTCTTAAGACTGCAAACAAAAAGCCTCAACTAGCTATTGTTTTTGCATAGTTGAAATAATACAAGTTTACAGTTGTAATTACAGAGTAAATACCAGAGGGTATCTAAGAAAAGACTCACCAGTGCTGAGGCTTTCAGATTAGATGGATGCTCACCAGCATTGAGACTCACCACAAAAAATCCACAAAAGTACAACCTCCAAAAAGAAATACTACTTTAGTGGTGGTCAGCCCTTAAATGAGATCTAGGAGAGGTGGAGTCAAGCTCCACTCCTTCCAGGAGCACAGCTGAATTACCTTCACCTGTGCTCCTGCATCTGACTCATCGTTTGCCTCAGATGGTTAATTAGAGGTTCAGGCTGTGATCAACAGTTTCCCTTACAGTTTTAAAGTAAGCTTTATTCTTCTAGCAAGTAATGTCTTCTTTCCTGCCAGATAACACTTAGAACGTGTTGATAATAAGTAGTTAACAAGATTTACTTTCATACTTACTGATGTCAGTATTCAGTATGTAAGATATTTAAGCAGATCGAAGTAATTCCCTAAGTAGAATGATTAGAGAAGTCTTGATTTATCTGCAGGTGCAAAGCACATGTGCACCACCTGACTATGTGAAGCAGAGGAGACAGGGTTGACCAAGGCAGGCAGAGCTAGCTGTGTGCTGCTGCTCCCCAGGTGCATGGTAACTCAGAGGTGTTCCTTGGGGTTTGTTAGCTGTGATGAAGCATTCTGACAGCACAGCCATGTGACACTGACATTTTCTCTGGTGGAACTGAGAGCAGGGTTTGGCTTAGGTTTGGCTTGATCAAGCTTCATTTAAGTTACTATAAGAAGCTCTCATTAGGACAGCACTTTTGAAGTGACTATGCTTCAAACCATGCCACATTTCAGTTTAAATTCAACAAATAGGAAACCCATTTGCCTATACTGGAGAAGCCTGGTAGTGCGAGTCAGGATGTGCAGCCTGGCCAGGCTGGAGCTGGTCTGAAACAAGTGCTTGAAGCCTGGGCAAGGCTGGCACTGGGTGCCAGCAACAGCTGGTTTGCTCAGCCTTCACTGCATAAGTTACAAAACTTACTGTATGTTGTGTGTGGGCAGGAAATATCTGTCCTGTAGGGCAGAGGCATTCAGGAAGACTGAATTCAGCCATGATTTAGCTCATGTACCCACCTCTTTCTCAGTCATGCTTCGATGTCTTTGTTAATTTCAGCAGCTTCTCTGATTTCTTCATGTTGTTGAGGTCCCTCCTCAACAACAGTCCCTGGTCTTATTATTCAACCTCTCTTCCCTCTTGTTCAATATTCAGTTGTTACTGTCATATACATCTGCTCTCTGCAAATTAACATCAGCACTTTTCTTCAACACTTTGTATTTCCAGCTGCTTTAAACTTTTTTATTTTATATCACTGTTCTTCATGTTATATATTGAATAAATGAGTAACCACTTCTTATTGCTCTTGTGTATATGAATAATCAGAGAATTTTGGGGGGCAGCAAATGAGGAATTAGCTGTTCTATAAAAGGTTCCTAGAATGTATTTTCAGTTGCCACCAGTTAAAATCAAAGAGACAAAATTACTTTTTTTCTGCTTAAATATTTAATTGATTTTTCCTAGAACACAATCTTCTTTTCTCCTTTAATCTAAGGCATTCTTGATTATTCCTAGCTACACCATGAGGCATAATTTATAGATCTAGAGTTGTTCAGAGTATTTATAAAGAGCAGTCCACAGCAAAGTTAAATGTATTTGAGTGTATATATGCAACCTACATAGATTAGTGCTCAGAAAATTTGTAGCAAAATAACTGAATCTGACTCTGTGTCCAACTTGCCTGTCAGCAAGTTTGCAGTGCTAAATGACACCCATATTCTAGCTGCCCATGGCTTCAGGCAGCCCACACACATTAATTGTTCCATTTAGACACAAAATTGAGAGAGGCATGTGGGACTGTGGATGGAGAGGGAGGCATGCTTATTGAAATTCATGCAGTGCTCTGCTTGATTCCCAAGCCACACACAGGAACCTTCAGCCATAAGCAGCTACATTACTACCTCCAGAAGAGGGAGGAAGCCAGGCAGAACTGTTTCAGTATGTGATTCCCTGCTCTTCAAATGTGGGAGCCATAAACTCAGGAACCTTGCCTGTTAGGTTTCAGTACCTGAAAACCTAGACTAAAAAGCATCTAGAGCTCCTGTGGTAAATGTGTCACAACTTGTGTGTTTAATCAGACCCCAGAAATGTTTCAGAGAGGAAAATACTCCAAAACCTTGAAGTTTTTCATCAAAAATGAAATATGCTCATGTGTTCTTCCAAGCTGAGATCAAACTTCTCCTTCCAGATGTTCCTAGAAAACTGCTCAGCATTTTAGTGACAAGTCTCTTTAGTCTCACCAAAACTGAAACAGCAAAACATTAAGTGCCTTCAAATAAATTAAAAAAATATCCTACCACACAAAAAGGCCTCATAAATTACAGCACTGTCCATGCACACTGCTGTATGTGTGCTTTGGCTCTCTACAAAACCATGCACAGTCCTTTGCTGGTGTTGCTTCCTTAGAAGCACTGGTTATTTCAGCAGGAAGCTCTCTACAGGGGCCATCCCAACATCAAAGCAGGCTTGAAAATAAAGGTACTTCAATTTCAAAAGCCTATTTATTAATTAATTAATTCTTATCAACTGGTGCAAGTCATGAGCTCCATACCCATTTCTCCAGTGTAAAACCACTTTAGAGAGCAGATACAAGTCTAGTCTTGCAGTTCACTGAAGCATCCCAGACTCTAGGTTTTTTGCACCATTTGGGACTGAAGCAAGGAGAGTGTTGCATTTCATAGAGTTCCACTGCTGATCACTCTCAACATGACTTGTCTGCACTGCATCTGACCAAATATGGCCCACAGGGAGAGATACAAGTACAATACTTTACTTTCTGGCTAGATTAAGTTTTTGCAAATGCAGATAACTTTTTAATATTTTAAAATACATTTTGAATTACAATTATAATTAGGTAAGAAAATTTTTCCCCATAATCACATGAAATGGCCCAAGCAATTTACCGTTCCAATTTTCTTATTCATAGAGCAAATATTAGGCTGTCCAGTTACATTATTGAACAATAGATAACACTCCTAGGTCATGCTGTATGTTCTTTTTAAGTAGATATTTAATATAAAAGACAAAGAATTACTATTCTAAAATTACAAAGGTTTCTTTATATATATACATACATATATATTTGGCTTAGATTTGTAACTATAACTGGAAAAAATATCCAAATTATTTCTAAGTATCTTTGACCCCCTGCTTGTGGGACACTGCTATTCTGAACTGAGACAACTGCACATCTTCAAAGTAATCACTTAAAAATATGAGCCCATTTATGTCAGACCCTTGTGAACCCATTAGTCCAAACCTAGAAGCATGGCACAAAACAATGTATTAAGAGCATTATCTGTTAATTGAAAAAAAAATTGAGCTAATTAAATATATATTCGCTCAGCACAAATTAGGAAAGATGTCATTCTGCCAGTCCCACCTTCCAGAACCCATTTTGAAAGCAGATATTACAGACTCATTGTCTTTGATAAATCATATCTTTAAAGATCCTAGAAATCCGCATTTCCATACGTAAATGTTTCTTTGAGCTCTGGTATCAGTTCTTGGTTTGTACCCAACTGGATCCTGTCACGCTGCATTCTTCAAACATGCAGCTGCTATTCTTTCTTTGGTGTTTAAAACAAAATTAAAATGAGACTTAACACTTTTAATTAGATGTTTAATTCATGCATTTGTGAGCTATTTCCCTCCAATCTGAATTTTGTTGCACAGCTATAACAGACCTTTTGCGGTCAACTTTTTTTCTAACTGCTAGCTCAATGTCTCATAAAGGATGTGCAGTGTACAGTTAGTAAAGAATTGGAAAGTGAAAGCATCATTTGTTAGCGAGAGAGGAATGCCTCATAACTGTCACAATCTGTAGTTGAGAAAATATGCAATGTTCAGAAGGAAAAAAACCTCCAAAACCAATGCAACATTTTAATGGACATCTTTACAGAGGGCGCAGTAAATATTCCTCTGAAGAGTCAGCTCTTTGAAGAAGACAGAAAGGAGGAACCCATTTCTCAGGAGGATCTGTTTCTATTCTTCCTAGCACTAGGTGCACTTACAAGTACTGCTTTTCAAAATCTTTGATTCTCAGTAGCTGGGTATCATTCAGACAAAAGAAGGTCCCATCAAGAAAGCAGCACATACTAGGGAAAGATCTGGCTCATTCCTAAGACTACATTGCTCACACTGTACCTTGGAGTGTGTTGCTCAAGCAGCGTGCTCTCATTTCTCTTTCCAAAGCAACCTGCTATCCAGAACAATGACAGTATTATCAACTAGTTGGCACTTTGTTATTTTATTTATTGCCCTACTGCACAGTGTGGCAACCTTCTTTTTCGCCACTTGTTGCCATAGGAATAAACTAGAGGCTATATCAACTCGTGTTTCTAGGTGAATTTGTAAATTATTTTCTAAAGTTCCTGTATTCCAGCACTATCAGTATAATGGATTGTCAACAAAAATAATGAGC
This sequence comes from Coturnix japonica, assembly GCF_054131305.1. Classification (NCBI taxonomy): domain Eukaryota; kingdom Metazoa; phylum Chordata; class Aves; order Galliformes; family Phasianidae; genus Coturnix; species Coturnix japonica. The sequence continues at coordinate 25,730,177 of NC_140666.1, forward strand.
TGCTCTGTAGGCCAAGAATTCTGGTTCTATTGCTCATTACCTACAATAAGCATCCCTGTTGAATTTCCTTGCTCACACTCTTACAGGCATGTAGTTAACCTGGCAGTCCTGCCCAGTTTCATGTACAGTCTCACACAGCACATATAATCCACTCTTGCAACTGCATCCTCCAACTGGACCCAAAGGCAACCCTGGCAATTGCTGAGAATGAAGCCCTGAGTTCCAGACAGCTTCTAGTTAGTGATGGAGACAGTTTTGAGGATGTCCCTGAGATAGCTGAGGTTTTTGGAAGCTACTGGTTCTGTACTGAGTACTACTACTCACCTGCACTGCAGCCAGAAAATTGTGGGTCTGCATTTTTTGAGGTAAGATTACAAACACCTACTGTTTTGGTGACAGAACTAACAACAGGCAACTATTGCAGCAAGAAGCAATCTGCTTCGTAACCAAACATCCTGTAATTCCTGCTGAGTACTACGTGGCCTGGCTGCTGATAAGTACTTTAGAAGTAACTACCAGTTGCTATTTGTCATCTTGGATGTTCATAGCCTAAAGATGGTGTCAGCCTGGAGGAAGGAGAAGCACAGCAATGCACTGTGAGCATCCTGCTGAGTCTGTGCCTGGTCTGACTCCTTTCTCTCCTAGCCATGCCCTCTTTGTGAAACACTCCCAAAAACATTCCCAAAAACGGGGTGAAAGCACCTTCAAGTAGCATTTAGGGTTATGATTTCAAGGCCAGGCTGAATGGGTCTTTGAGCAACCTGGTCTAGAGCAGGGGGTTGGAACTAGATGTTCATAAAGGTCCCTTCCAGCCCAAACCATTATCTGATACTATGATTTGATTATTTGAAAATAGCTCCAGAAAAAAAAACTATCTAGGAATCTATCTATCTCAAAAATAACTAGAATCCAGATTTTACCCCAGGGAACTGTTCAAAAATCTACTCTAAGGAAAATTTATTCACTCACATCTGTACTTCAACCATGTTTTCACTGAAGCAAGGTGAAATCCTCAGCAGTTGGGGAGGGGAAACCCATAGGTCTCCTGAGTACTCAGCAGCAGCTCATGTGCACACAGGCTGTGACCAGCTCACCATGCAGGCCTTGTGGCTGCAGGTGGCTTCCTTCACACAAGTCACTATCTTCAGATGCAGCTTTCCCACCTGTGTGGATGAATTCAGAAACTACTTCAGATTCCCGTCAAAGTCTATTTTCAGCTGGGAGCCTAGTTAAATCACTTATGGGGAAATCCAAATCAAAGATGGTTTTTTGCCTTCATCTGAAATGAATTCTTGAGTATTTCAAAAAACACAGCCCTTGAAGTGGGCTCAGGGCTCTGTGGAGAAGAGCAAAGGCTGGAAGCAATCTGCATGGAGGAGAGTAGTTGTGTGGAATGGAAGGCATTTTTCTTTTTTAACAGAGTTACTAAGGAGATAGCAAGAATGGCTCACCAAAACAAAACAAAGCAAAGCAAAACAATGACAATGGCAAAAAACTAAAACTAAATAAAATAACAACATCAAAAACTATACATATATTATTCTGCCCTGAATTATGCAGTTTAATAGGAGATAAAGTAGTAATCAGCTCACTATCAAGACCAAACCCCCAAGCAGCTTGTATGATCATGATCAGAGAGGTGTTGAGTCATCTCTTTTGCATACATCCTGGTATGCAGCATTCTTAGCATACCGACAGCTGCACCTGCAGACCAATTGCAAACAACCCAGACCCAGCAGAGCAAGCAGATGTGTCCTGTGCACCAGCACAGTCTTACTCTGCAGACACGTTTTTTATGATCTACTGCTCCTCATACTGTCAGCTGTCTGACCATCTCTCCTTCCTTTATGTCCTTAAAAGGCATTTCCCACCCACCCCCACCTCTGAAGGACCGAAGCATTCAATCAATAGACTGGGATGGTCAGTAGCCAGCTATACTTTAATTTGTTGGTATAAGGAGCTGTCCCTAGCACTAGAGCACTCTCTGGTTTAGAAATTTAAGGAGCTGCCACAGCATTTCTAGGCTGCCTGATAACTTCCTTGTCACCTCCCTGGGTGGCTCTAGTAAAAGAGTGGCAATTTCCTTTGGAAGGGTAGGAACCTGCAATATAACTAGATATGTCAAATCAATTCTGATCCAGTGTGTGGAGACTCTGGAGTAATTTTCTTCCCTTTATAAACCTGAATTTAGTTTACTTAATCTCTTCCTAGATAAACATGAATGCTGTCTTTCATCTCATGACCTGTTACTATTTTTTAGGCAATTAATCCTTCCAGGCACAAATCACAATTGCCAGAGACCAGAAGGAAAGAGCACAAATTCAAATTAATATATGTATACATATGTGTGTACACACATGCCTGTTAAACCATGGCCTGTCAAAGTCAGTTTAATGAACCTGGAAGGAAGCTTTTAACTAAAGTCATGGAGATCATTCAGTGATGAGAATAAACCTAGTTAAACACAGAGAAAACTGTTCTTCCTTTCGTTTGGCTTCTGATTTATGTCAAGATGAAAAAAAAATGATAACACAAGTTTATTAGAGTTCTCTATGTTATAAATACGAAGTGTTTGCATTTAGAAACCTGAGGATGATAAAACACAGACAGAAGCACACCATCCATTAGTTTCAAACAATCTCATTTGAAACACATGCAATACAGACCAAAAAGAGCTTGCTTGAGAAATAAAGACTAAAGTCTCTGAACTTGTTCTGAAGCACAGTCTTCTCTAAGGGGGATATTAGCACAGAATTGTTTGAAGGCAGAGGCTGGCTGGTGTACAGAATGCCAATATCATGTTTAATTTTCATCAAACCTTAAGAAAAACCTCCTGTGCATATGTTATTTTTACAGTTGTAAAAGGGCATAAACCCAGCAGGGTGCAGAATCATGCTGCAAAGGAGTGAGAGCTGTCTCTGGAGCCCATTCCCCACCTTGCTCTGGCACTGGGCTGTGTGGCAGAGGAGAGCTCTGTTGCCCTGTAATCACTTCTGAGGAAATATTGCCTGTGTGAAACAACTGTGTACATCCTGCATGTGTTTCTTTGCTACCCACATCCTGTGTACATACACAAGGACCACTAGGGTTGCCCTATGGGCAGGATGTGTGTGCACCCCTGGTAGTTTCCTAATGCCTGATTGTTTTCCTCACTTTCTGGGACAGGTGATCAGTAAAAACTTCTCTGAACCTCCGTGCAGGACACAAACTTCCAGGAAAGTGGAAATACTGGTAGTGGAACTGTCTTTTCTCAGCTTCTTTTACTGTGAGGCATTCTGATAGTGATTATATTTGACTATAAATATTAATAAAATTTATGAATAGGATATGAATATTTTTTTACATATTTTTTCAACAAACTCTAGTATGATTCTAAGCTCTGCATTTGAGAAATTATTTATGAGAGTGATTGTATGTTAAAATATCAAACCCAATGAAGTTATGTTGGTGCTATTTCAAGAACAAGTAGGAAGTGTAATTTAAAGTGATAAGACCAGCACAGAACAGAGGCTGTGAACATTTCCTGTACATGTGACTAAAGATGTAATAACTGCTAGTAAAAGCAAACCATCAGCATCAGAAAGAGTGCTTAGTTCAGAGGCTGCAGGTATAAACACTCTAGTTAGTCCTTTCCATATTCAGAAAATATTAGCTTATTATTATTATTATTATTTTTACTTTAAAATTATGTATAAATTATGTATAAATGGAATGGTTCAGTTGTGTCTAGTTTAATATTCTAATATAATCCTGTGTGATTACAAGAAAAGTCTTGTGTTATTTGACAAGTGGCATTTTGGATTTAATGCAAAAGCGTTATTGGAGGAGTAGAACCTGAGGGGAGCTGGTTAAACTTTCCTGGACAACTTCTTGGCAGTCTCCTCCTGCCACCTTACCTGCAGAGATAACCAAACTGCTGTTCACTGGGAGGTGAAGTTTACTAGGAAACTGAAGCTAAGATCAGGCCCATAACCTTCAGGTGAGAAGGGAAAAAAAGAAAATATGAGTGCAGTTATTTTTATTGTTAAGGTTCCCAAAACACTGCCCCATGGAAATAGACAGCCCTCCTTGTCTGTGGTAAACCCAAAGAATTTGTGGCAATACCTGAGTAAATATGTGAGCAAATAAATAAACTCTAAAAGACCAGAGAATTGAAACCAGCTCGTACTGTATCACTTGAACTAGGTTTCCTCCCTTTTATACAAAATGGATTTCTGCAGCATGAAAGGCAAAATTATGCCTCCATTTACTCTCATCACATGAGAATCCAGGGTAATGCAGGGCAGGTATCAGTTGGTAAGGATGGGTGAGAAAGGGTGACCCAGACTGGGTTGTCAGAGTTCAGGTAGAGGCTTATTACAGATGCCAATTAGAAATGCTAGATTTTAATTGCAAATGAAGAAGATTTGTTCAGCGACTGACATGGAACCATGTGATTACTCTGTTACAGCATCATTTTCAGGAGCAAAACTTGCACTCGAAGATGGATTTATTGGGATTTTTATAACTGTACTTCTGGCCAAAAGATATTGATTTTACTGCTAGATATAAATGAGGTAAAATAAAGGAGAAAAAAATACTAAGCTTTATCTCACTGACCAGAGCTGTATCTGCTGTTGAAGACTTTTGCTTGTGTAGGCGTGTTAATAATTCTCAGTTCTGGCACAGCAGTCTTTGTGTAGCCAGGCCATACAAGGAAGTTTAGTATCACTCTAGCAAAGCCACTTGCAAAGGTAAAACAAGGTTCCTAGGAGAAGTGCAATTTTAGCATAATAATTCTGTTTATATAGCAGCTTTCGCTGGTGCAATTATGATGACTAGATATTACACTTTCATTTCTCTGCACCTGAGAGGATTCATTCCTGTGCCAAGAAAACCTACCGACCAGGCCAGAAGCAAAAGTTGAGTTAATTAGAATACAGATAAGCTCTTTATGACATACCTCTGTTTTGCCACTGTTATTACACAAGCAAAATGAGAGTCACATCATTAAGCTGGAAACTGTACTAACACTCAGCTTCTTGCTATTGATTTCTAACTGGAAACCAGCTACTGCAATGGATGCAGCGAAGAGCAGGCAGGTACAGACAAGGAATAATCAAGGGAACAGCCAGTCATCACAGGAAATATGATTATCTTTGAGTCTCTTGCTATATCCAAATCATTAAGACACTGCAACCAGCAACAGTAATGTCACATGGAAGCACTCGTGATGCCTCAGTGTACACTGTGATCCCTTGTGTATTCCCCTTCAGACAACAGGATTTTTTTGTGTTATTTTGTTATTGCTTGTTTGTTTTTCCTCCTTCGTCACAGACCAGCTCTGTTGGTCCCACTACCTGGCTGTATTAGCTCTTACCAAGCATTAAAGCAGAGCATGTGATACACTTTTTCAGAGCACTTGAGCATGAGCTATTGTTCACTCTGGATTCCCTCTGCCCAGTTCTGCTTCATAACTTTTCCCTGTGCAGTGATCAACCCGTCCTCCAATCAGCTTTACAGCTTCACCAACAATACTGCTCCATAGATCAGCCTAGGCTGCTGCAGGATCATGATGACTTTATGCCCCCAGCCTGCCACTTTGCACTGCCCCAAATGACCTGACGAATGGAAGTCCCAAGGCTGTTTGTAAACCAGCATGTCTTGTGCAGCCAGCAGGCTGGGCTGGACAATAAACTTGATGTATTTCATACTTAAATAGAAGTGTCAACTGTTAAATCCTTTCCTGGCTAAAAATAAAAGCTACGTAATAAGGCTGATACTGTAGATCACTTTAAACCAGATACTGTAGTCTCCACCTGAGACAGATACATGACCTATTAAATTAAACATAGATTCCCTCAAATTACATGCAGAACCTTTCTCAGACCAGACTGATTCCATTACTTTACCCAGTAAATAGAAATAATGAACTCCTATATATATACAGGCGTGATGTATATAGTTACTCATCAGCTTTTGTATATGCATGCTGTATTGGCAGAGGTGTACCTTGAAACAAATTGTGTTGACAGCATTTTCCAGTCCAAATGCCTGACACCATCTTCCTAAACACAGAGCTAATTTTGTTAATTGAACACACCTTTGTTTTCTGAAGAGGTGACATGTGCGTCAAGTTAGTATATTCAGAACTCAAAGAAAAGTCATGCATATTATGGTGCTGATTAATTAATTTGGGAATCCACATTTGGGAAAAAAAAAAAAAAAAGAAAAAGATTAAAAAAAAAAAAGAAAAAAGACCATATCAACTGAAAAAAGCAGAGCTTGCAGCCCTGGAAGTATCCTCATATTTGTATAATTCTGTTGAGGTGTTCTAGATTTTTCTGGGGAAACACGTATTACTGCAGAATTCACAGCTTGATAAACTCCATTGTATTTTACAACTTTCAAGCCATCTTCATTCTGTCGCTGAAAGGTTGCTTTGGCGATTTATGCAAAGGAAGCAATGAGAAAAGCTCTGGAGTGAGAACAGGAAAGAATACGGCCCTGTGATGTGGTCTGGCGAGAGTTGTGTGGTCATGCCAGGATCTGACTCACCTTTTCACGGTTCCTGATATGGAAGAATCACTGCTGTCTTTATATAAATTTCTGCAGAAAGAAATAAACATGTTATATGTATTTTGTGCCTATGTGTCACATAGCTAATGTGTTTTACCACCTACTGAACATGGACTGGACACTACATTATATGACTGTATACAGGGTTAAAGCAGATTACTGCTGAGCATCCACACCCAGTGTTTCACAGCTGCTGTCTTATTTTGGCAAACAGTCAGGGCTGTCGTCCAACATAGCTCAGCAAAACTATTACCTCCATGTCTTGCAGCAACCCTCCTTTATTTATTCAGATTTATCACCACACCTATCAAGCTCCTCTCTTTAACACAGGTTGGATTTATTTATTTAGTTAGTTAGTTAGTTATTTGAATTCCCAAACTTTCTCATCTCCTCAGCTATTTTTTTTCTGAGGACACACTTCAAAACTGGGTCTTTTTCCACTCTTGGGGTGCTAGAGCAGCTTTGGAATTCCTGCATCAGACTCAAAATGGGGAGTACCAAATGGGATCAAATGCATCTGAAAAACAAGTCAACTGACCAACAGACAAAGAAGCAAAAACTAAGCAGGTTATGCAAGGCCACCATCCAGGTGGATGCAACAAACAATGCTTGTACTTACAGAATGAGGACAAATGAAGATGAAGCAGTCTACAGCAACATTACAAGAGCAGTGTTTTCCCACAGAAAGCATAGTTCTCTTCAGCAGTTCCTGCAGTGAATGAGTCACTGTCTGCCTTGGATAGTTTATTCAGTGTTATTTCTGTCAGGCAAGAATGGAGGAGAGATCTCATTTTCCAGTGTATGTGAACTCTTATATTTCCCGGTACCATGCTGATGTAGTACAACATTTTACTCACCGTTACTCCCAAGATTTAGTGAAGTGTGAATAGGTCTGTAGTTTTCCAAACAGTGTATCTATTTGGAAGCAATGACACTGAGTGTACTTCATACTATTATAAGGAAGATACACTACTGAAATGTGTGTTTATGCGTCACACACCAAGGCTGCAAAGGTAGCAGAAATATGTCCCTGAACTGGCTATACCAGCTGATGATGGTTGGAAGTGCAAAGCCTTTCTTGGAGGTCACAGCATTGGAGAGCAGTTGTGACTGGGAAGAACAGAAGCCACTCCTCTATGAGAAAGTGTGAAGCCAGCCTATATATTGGTGAAACCACTTCAGGGATATGCTTCGGCAATAAGACATGACAAGCTGTGAATTACTGTGCATTAATTCAAGCCTAGCATATTGTCAAGTATGGGGCCAAAGGGCTAAAAGCCATCCCTGCAACTAGGTGTGAATTAATTCACACTAGTTCACACACTTAAGTGTCTTATTGTGATAATAGATTTAATACTCATAAAATGTTATTTTAAAATATCTATATATTATTAAGATAAGAGTCTCATGCCTCCTGAACACTGAATTATATCTCAATGAAATCATTGTTCAAAATTCTTATTAACCTAGAAGGTCACTCAATTTCTCCTGCCTATTTGGTAATAATAAATAGTATGAAGTGTTCAGACCATTCAATCTCTTTGTTGCAGGAACTATCATCACTGAAAGGGAAATTTCTCTTCCTGTATGTAAAATGAATGCTCAAGTATGCGGCTGGATAAATGTTTTCTGAGAGTAGATATTCACCCATATGTTTCTGGATTTCTCTTTGATAAGTAGCTGCTGGCTCCTGCTGCAAGAACTGTACTAAGAGGAAAGGTGCCTACGCACAAGCTCTAATCAATGAACTTTCCTACTTGTCAATTCATATCTCTAAGAGCATGCATTGAAATGAAAGTCATAGTGGATGTGCCAGGTAGTAAGAAAAATACACTGGACTTTTGTCTCTTGCCAGTGGAGGTCAAGGTACTCTAATTTTAAGAGTCTCCTTCAGAGAAGACTTAAAAAACAGGTTGCGTGAAGCTGAGCCCTGAGGACTGCTTATTGAAGATGATGGGAATCTGCTTCAGAGAGATCTGCTTCAGAAGCAAATCGAAGTAAATGACCAACTGCCACTTAAATGACTCTCTATAGAAAGACAGCTCTACCAAGGGGTGATAATGGAAGACCTTGGCATGGGTGAAGACAAGCTTCCGCAGTTCTGAAGGAAGCAGAAACAGCCAGATTTGGTGTATAGTACAAAGGCAGACATAATACTCATCTTCTGTGCACTGGCTAATCAGATTTGTCTCCTCTGAAGAAAGAATTCTTCCAAGTAAACATATTTACATTTTATTAATCTCTGTCTTTTATCTTCCTTTGCAGTAAACCTTTCTGTCAGCACAAACATTCTATTAGACAGTTACAGTGCTGTGGCTTCTGTATGTTCTTCACCAAGTGCACCTTTTTTTGTGCCATACAATTTTTGACTTACAAAGCAGTTAATTATATTGTTATGAGCTTTCATTGTATCACATCCCAACTGCTCTCACTGAGCAGCAAGAGTTATGAAGATATTAGCAGGCAGAGCCACTCTGACCTCATTTACTGGGCAAGCCATGGAGCCTGAACCACAGGAGCATAACCTCAGATGTACGTTAGCATTTCAAGCTGTACTACATGGGTAAGCAGGGAAAAGAGACAGTATCTAAGCATCTGGGAGAAAAGTCTATGACAGCTTTATTTGATATTTTTTACTGGAGACCATAGAATTACTGGAATACCTGGATTTATTTGTATTGAAGTATTATGGAAATATTCTCTCTTGTGGTTTCCTATATGGAGAGGAAATTTCATTTTTCAGCCAAAACTTTGTCAGAGGGTCACAACCTTGTTCTCAGTGCTGACAAACAGTTGGAGCTCACTCTCTAATAAAATGGAAGTCTTCCAAAGAGGTCAACCTCTAATAGGCCCACAACACAGGGAGCATGCTGGGTGCTGCCTGGGGCCAGCATGGTGAGCAGATGTGCTTTGTCACCAAACCATGTGAGGGGTGGCATCCTCACCACAACCTGGATGCTTGTAGGAACAGACACAGGATGGAAGTACAAACACAGAGTGTATGCTAACAGTGTTTCTGAAGGCAGCAAACTCCTGGAGAGTGAATATGGCCCCAACTCCTGAACTTGTAGGCCCTTGTGGTTTAAGAAAAAGAGCACTGATGGTAAACCTGTGCATGATCTTGACTGGTGCAAAATGCAGCTCGGCTTTGTTTTCTCACGGAGTTACTTCTGTTTGCTGTCTTATTAGTGAAACCGTTTAAACATGCAAAGCTTGTGGCTAAAACGGGACTTCAGAAGTACTGGTCTGAACACTTTGAAATGAAAGTTTCATTTTGGAAATCCCAATGGTGTGGTATGGTTTTGCTCTACCCCATTTACCTTCTGTTGAAGCAGCTGCTGCAACCATTTCTGTGCTGGCATGCATAACAAGAATCAAAAGATACAGCAATCCTGTCCTCTTTCATTCCCAGCATATGATTTACCAGACTAAATCAGAGCTAGAGGCCATCTAGTCCAGTTTCTTGTCTCTGATGACAGCCAGAACAAGATGTCTTGGATAAATGCAGAAGAAATCTTGGTTTTGGCAATAAAGAAAAAGGAAGAAGAAGTTAAAAAAAAAAAAAAAAAAAGAGAGAGAGAGAAAAGAAAAGAAAGGAAAAGAAAGGAAAAGAAAGGAAAAGAAAAGAAAAGAAAAGAAAAGAAAAGAAAAGAAAAGAAAAGAAAAGAAAAGAAAAGAAAAGAAAAGAAAAGAAAAGAGAAGAAAAGAAAAGAAAAGAAAAGAAAAGAAAAGAAAAGAAAAGAAAAGAAAAGAAAAGAAAAGAAAAGAAAAGAAAAGAAAAGAAAAGAAAAGAAAAGAAAAGAAAAGAAAAGAAAAGAAAAGAAAAGAAAAGAAAAGAAAAGAAAAGAAAAGAAAAGAAAAGAAAAGAAAAGAAAAGAAAAGAAAAGAAAAGAAAAGAAAAGGAATAATCTACTCCCCTTGATGGGATGAACTTCATCTCTGAGAGTGGGAAAATGTTTGAAACCCTGAAGTATGAGCTCTTACATCCTTTCTACAACTCTCTTAGCATTAATTATTGTAACTCTGGCACCTCTAAAAGCTTGCTGTAGTATTTGGCGCTGTGTCAAAAGTAAAGCGTGTTGAAAGAAGAGAGCAGGACTTCTAAAAAAGCTGAGGCACTGCTGGGATTATTGACTCAAAGACCTCAGTGAGGGAACATAACACAGATTCATGTTTCCCAGTAATAACATGGGTGGTTGACTTACCAGCATAAGGAAAAGCTGGAAAAATTGGAACTCATGTTGTTTTGGATAAAACCCAAGAAGTTACTGGAGATTTACAATTAGATCATGCAGAAACTTTGGGCTGATTTAGTTTCATTTTTTCAAACAGATGTTGGAGGGGTCCCACAAGACACGGTGTGAAGGGCGGCTATATTAGTAACTGAACTAAGAGTAGCTAATTTCAATTTAATACCTTACTTTGTGTGCTGGAATCACTTTCCTAAGTGTAAATACCAAGTATATGAATTATTCCAGAAAATTATTAATTAATTTTCTAGCCTTATAATTAGGCCATTTTTCCTTCAAAAGAACCTTTAGAGTTCTGGCTCAGATTTTCAACAGTAATTTCTCCTTTTGGCAGCAATATAATCTGTACTATTGTCAGTGACAAGCTCTTCTGACTAAGAGGGAAAGCAAAAGTAACTTCTATATCTAGTCCTCTGGAAGGGTGAACTGAACATTGGGTTACAATATGAAATGGAGAGCAGTTCTGTGGGGCCAGGATTCATTCCATCTGTAATATCTGTCATTCCTGGGTGCCAAATATAAGCTGTCACCCACCACAGGCAGTTGCAGAAGACATTCAGATTACTAAAAGCTGATCATGGTGATATAGGCGTTTCTGGGGCTCCTGGTCAGCGTGGGTTTGTAACCTTGTATTTCTTCTGCTGGGGCACTGGAGACAGTGATGTTCTGATGGATGGTATGTGGAGTAGTATCTGATAGGTTTTCTCAAAGACTTATTCTTATTTGATATATCAGTGGATCATTTCTGCTTTCCTGTACTTGGGTACCAATGTTACTAGTCATACTTTACCCAGGTGTCCTCAAAGAGAATTGTTTAGTATTGTTAGATCTTTAATTACATCCTACAGTACCCAGGAAACAAGCAGACTATTTCCCTGTTGTCCACTATTAACAAAAGCCTAGTATTACTACCAACATTAAGTACTATAGTCAGAAATCACATTGCTAAGGAAACAATCTCATTTTCTTTTCCTTAAAAAAAAAGTATGAAAATCAAAGTGTGGTTTTTATGTTCATGATTCTCTGGTGCATATTATCTAAATTCTGGAGGACACAGAGTGCCTTAATAGGGGAAAAGCTTAACTGGGCAATCAGCCCCTCACAGAACCCCCTCTGGATTCCTTAAAAGTCCTGCATGTAGATCACAGAGCAAGGAAGTCCCACTTTGACTGACCCTCTATTCTTGTACAGACACCTACCAAAAATAATTTCTCCTCATGCTTTTGACAAAGCACAGATACGTTTAAAATTTCAAGTGGTATCCATGTCCTCTAAAAATAGAGCTTCAGTCCTTACTGAGTACAACATTAGGAAACAAGCAACACATAGTAGATCACATACTGCTGATCTGGTGATTCTCCCAGTTCTCATGTGGAATATTAGCCAGCCCTTTAATTCCTCCAGTAGTCACCTGTCATATTTGGAAGAAAGTAGTGAGTAAATAAGCAATCATGTGACCCTTGTAACAGTTCAGTGTATTGTAAAACACACGTCTGACGTTCTTCCTGTCCAGCTTCAATACAGACAATTCTGCGACATAGCACCCACTGCCTGAAGGTGATTAAGGCTTGATTTTTAATCAGCCATGGTTCATTTTATAAAGGTTTAGAAGGATCATACTGTTCTCAGAGCTTTGTGGGTTGGAAATGGGTGAGCTAGCCTTTAGACATCTCTGATGTGTATTTAGTACAGTGAAATGAAAACTACAGAATAATCAGCCCTTCTACCCTATGACAGGTCAATTGCCTATTTTAGAACTATCTTGCCTAGTAGATTATTTAATTTCATTGAAAGCAAGTGAATGTATTCTGGGTGACATGCATCTAAACAGTTCATTCCAATATTCCACATTAGTCAAACCATACTCACAGTTGTATATTTTGACCCTTTGCTCTCTCTATGTCACAAAAATAATTATAAAAATGATTAAATGATTTTAAAGTATTGAATTCTAATTCAAGTCAGTCTGCTAATGATTGACTTGACATTTCAATTCATTATTCAATTCAGCTTTCAACCTGAACTGAAATATATTCCACAGTCCTTTTCTTATGTTCCTACTTTATCGTTTACATGATTGTCACTAAATGAAGAAATCACTAACCAATGTTTAAATGAATGTCATGCTTTGTATGCAGTGCACTACAATAGGACTCCACGTGTATTCAGTATAAACCATTCAAAACATGAGACATTTGATTTTTCTTCTCAGTCCTGTGAATTTCAATTCAATTTGGGATTTTCATAAATCCTTTTGTAAAAACCCATGTTCATGTGCATTTAAATATCATTGATAGAATCATAAAAGGAAGCTGTAATTATACTGTCAAATTTATTTTACTTCTTCTGCGCATTTCTGGCAATATTTAGAGTCGCTTTATGTTTCTGCTACCAGATCAACCCAACTTGATTGCAAACCATGTAAATTAAATAATTGCTTACTTTCTACATGCTGTGCCCTTTCACAGCTTCAGAGCTCACTCACATCATAGAAAAGAATACCTGTTACCTGGTCTGTAACACTCACAGATGTCTTTTGGTGAACTATACGTGTTAAACAGACATTTCAGGCCCCTATATCTAAGCCTTGCATGCTTTTTCCTCCTCATAGTGACTGCAGTTGAGGAGGAACGTAACAGCCACTCAGACTTCACCAGGGAAGCATCCCACTGCCAGCAGTGCCTCAACCTCAGAACTTAATATATTTGTGTTTCTCTCTTCCTTTCTGGAGTGCACACAGCAGACATTGGTCTGTCTCTATTTCCCTTACAGGAAATGTCCCAAGCCATGCCATACAATGCTATTCTATATCATAGCGATATTCTTGGGGAAGACCTGAAGGAAATCAAGTGGCTCACGTTTTCTGCCATTTGGATGGAGTAATGGATGAAGAACTATCAAAGTTATCTCTAGGTCTAAAAGAAAAAAAAAAAAAAAAAAAGCACCCATGAACAAAAGGAGAGAGTGACTCCGAGAGCGCATTGTTAGATTGATCATTGGTGGAGCAGAGACATGGGCTCTGTTCTTCACTGTTATGTGGAGTTATTTTGTTGCTTGCTTTTTTTTTTTCTTTTCTTCTTCTTCTCAACCACTGGCCCAGCATTTGTAGCAGGGTTATGAAACCATTTAATTACACACAAACCAGAACTTTTCAGTTATTAGTGTTACAGTCAAGCATTTTCCTTACTGGTGGATTGAAGCAGATGTATTCTTTAGCCCATGGCTGCACCTACATAAATGTTCCTACAGCACAAAGGCTGAGTTATTAAAAAAGAGGAAGATGGCTATGGAAGGGATCCAAGCTAATCAAATGGAAGCAATTTCAATTATATAATCAAACAGTTATATTTTAGTTTTAATTGTTGCCACAGGGTAGCCCAGGATTACTTTCTGCAAAACTCTACTTAAATGTTTATTTCTGAAGAAAAATGTTGTAAGGTATCTATGGCAATTTCGTTATCATTAGGAAACTAAAATGAATTTATAGTTAGCTAAGGGACCAGTGCAATTACCTACAACATCTTTCATAATAATAAGCTACAATGAGGAACTAGAGTCTCAGAAATGAATAAGATGGCACTGAAAGAGACTCACTGACAGGGAGCTCAAAGCTGACTGAGCTGTTATTTATTACAGGTTAGATTTTTTAAGCTATGTTCGTGAAAACAGAGCAACAAAAATATTGCATTGCAATTAACTGTACAGATTCACGTTTCAAACAATAATAGATGAGCAAGATATGTTCTGAAAACAAAGTTCACAAGACTGAGAGATTAATTCATCTCTCTAACTCTTCGCAGAAACCATTATTTCTCTGACAGAGAGTTGAGTACAGCTCAAACTCACTTTCTCTTTACTTCCAACATCCTGTCCTCTTCCATCCACCCCTCTGGGTGGCTGGGGAAGTTCTTCTAGAACCCTCTGCTCCTACTGTCTAAGTGTGCTTTGATGGATATCTAAGCTTTTCTGGCCCAGAAGAAAAGTATTCAGGATTTTAAAATATAGTTGAGTCAAAAGAAGGATTCAGTGAGAATCAATTGACTTTCCACTGCAGACCAAGTGAACAATAATTTGAACATAATTTCATTTGATTTTGGAGTTTTAACAGAGATTTTTTTGTCACTGAATTGCAGAGCTCGGGCTGCTTCCTGTCCTGAAACCCATTTCTCCTTCTTTACAGCTGACATAGGTTATTGCCAGATGCCTTATGGGATGGGGACCATGGCTGTAGGCTTTGCAGTATACTCTGAAAACCTACCCACATTCTGTATCCTATCACATCAGAGTACAGAGAAAGCAGGCCATCATAAATTCTCCATGTCAAGAGAGAGGAAACTGCAAGATTGCACTCCGTGGCTTGCAGGACTGTTTTCGTCTCTTTGAAGAAGGACTGAGCTCCACAGATGATAAGGAACAAAGTAGCTACAGCCAACACCTGAAAAAATTATACAGTTTCTGAATGAGGACTGTATTAACTGCGAAACTGAAACTGCACACCTGTACAAACAGGAAAAAACAAACAAACAAACAAACAAACAAAAAACATATTGAGAAAGCTTTTATTTTATTTTTAGTATTTCTTTTTGAAAATATGATTGGATTGAAGAGAAGTATGTTTATTGCCTAACTAAAATTGTCACCACTCCCTACACAATTTTGCACCAGCAACACAGTTTGACTCTCCTTTGTTGGTCAGCTTTTTCTCAACACTAGTGACTCTTCTTTATAAGTGACCTGTTATTAAAAGGCTTCTGGCCTCAGGGAAAACATTTAATCCCAGTCAGATTGCAACAGATCTTTCCAAACACTGTTTCAGACCCCACCAAGAACTACTCAAAATCTTCTGAACCAGCACTTTCCCCACAGAGATTCTCTCAAAGACAAATAAAAGGATTCAACAAGGATGCAATGTATTTTAGACTGACAGAAGAACCATAGACACAAATGTTAAACAACAAGAAAAAAAAAGGAAGAAGAAATGTACTACCTACATAGTTAGAAGGGACACAAAAGAAAACTTAATATGGATTTTTAAAGTAAATTTTACTTTCTTCAATATGCAAGCAAAAATTATGAACTGTCCAGAATGCTGTAATGGCAGCTCGAGGCCAGACTTTGAGCTCTTATTGCCTTGAGAAAATTTACATTCTGTGTTCAGAAATAATTGCTATCCTGACTCTTAACATGTCTTGGTCTGCAGTTTAAGCTATGCAGGTGTTTCTGCTAAAAAAGGAAGAATCATTCCAGGGTGCTGGAAAAATTATGGAGAGAGAAAGAACTTTCTGATGGTTCTTCATATATTTTTATGACTCTTTTACCACTTTATCTGACATATCAGCGTCCAAAGAGTTTACTCACATTGAACTCTTAGCTATACATGCTTTTTGCCTCTTACACAACTGCTATAAGCTTTACAACTCTCGCTTTCCCTTGAATACAGCTGCTCCAAGAAGTTTGATGCTTATAATATCATTCTTTTTTAAAAAGTATTTCTTGCCTGAACTACAGCCAAATGGCTGATAATTTCACTTTATAGTTTCATTTTGCATTGGCTTTATATTACAGAAAATGAACAGGGAAAAGTGCACGGAAGTTTTAAGGCTAGATTTAGTTCATTTTCTTCACATACCAGCTGATGTTAATCCAAGACAAATCCACTTTGGAAATCTACCATATGCAGCAGCACCATTTAATTACCAGATAATCACTACATTCAACTAGAGACTTTTCTAAGCAAGATCTGTTCAGCCTGAAGGCCTGGTGGAACAGCAGGAACTAGTTACAGTTTCTCCATTTTATCCACCTGTTTGTGCCAGTCCCAGGTCTGACCCTGGAAAACTTAAAGCAACACTCAATGCTTACTCACTTCTGCCATCCTACCTGAGAAGCCCTTGAAACTCTCCTTTCTCTCTCACTATCTGCTCCATTCATTTCACCCAAATAATCTTCCTAACTCTTCATCATGCTCAGAGCCATGTATAGGAACCTGGTTGGAAAAGAATTTGAAAGGGGTTCTGTCCATAGAGTACATGGCTCCTCTGTCCTGGTAATACCATGTTGTTTCCAATGTCTGCTTTGCTGCCACTGTCCTAATGTTAATGCTACAGTTGACACCACTCTACTGGATTGTACATAGGCACATAGCTCTTAAACATACCATTATTTACAAACTTTCTGTAAGACACGACCTTTTCTCAGGAAGTAAAGCTGCCTTGAACCGATCGTACTACACCCAGGCAAAACAGGCATAGCAAGTTAATTTACATAACCTCGTCACAAGCTCTCTTTCAAACACTTGCATATCTACACCTTCTTTCTTTTTATGTTATAATGAGAGACCAAATGCTGTACAAAAATAACAAACCTTTCATGCCATGTCTAGATATGATATGGAGTTATCATGGCCAGTCTGAACGTGTCATGTGCTTGTTAGTCATGTCCTGGAAATTTTGCTAGTGGCAGTAACCAGATCCAGGAATCATTTACCTCTCTTCAGTGTTTCTAACAATGATAAGGGCACATCTTGTTCCAACATTATAGTGATGGCAATTTCTTCAATGGACAAATACTTAACACTTTCTGAAAACTGCCTCCCTTTTGCATTTCTGGTTCAAAGTGTTAAACCATTAGCTGATAGATAAACAGCAAGTCATTTTTTTAATGTATATATTTTGAAATTCCTATATCATATTTTAAATTTTGGTTTAAACCACATAAGCCTCATCAGAAGATATAGAGAAAACGACCAAATCACCACCTCTCTTTTTATATCCATTGCTTTCACCGATGAAGGCTAGAGAATGTCTTTGGTATCCCAGAACTACTGTTTTATCACTTGTATTTCCCTTCACCTGTATAAGCTGACTCAACTTTGATGTTCTGGTCTTAATTGTTATAGCACGTTATATCCCACATGACAGAACATGGCACCACTGGTACACAAAACAACACAATGCTCGAAGGATGGGATGATATAATAAAACAAAAAGCAGGCAAGCAAGTCACATCTGCTCCTAGAAACTGGACTCTTTGGTTAGCGATTAGAATACACACAATATGTTCTCAATAGAGTTTAAATAAACAGATAAACAAAGTCCATCAAATGACGGCATGAGTATTGTTTACTTCACCAGTGGGAACAGGACTGCAACACATCAAAAGGCATTTGATCTTTCCAGTGCTTTCTTTCCAGTGTTTAGTATGTCTTAAGCTTTAAACAAATCTCTGAAATAAGATGAAAAATTAAATTTTCACAATTGAAACTAACTGAAAACAGAAAACCTTGAAGCTGGTCTGAGCTAATTTAATTCTTTTTTCAGTCCCTTCTTTTCCTTTACTGCGTTTAACACACTAAGATTAAGTTAGTCCCCCAGATCTCCCAATGACCACTAGTTATAAGGGGAAAAGAACATAGATTGACAGAAATATTCTGAGACCAGAAATGTCATGAAACTGCATTTATTTCCAACGCGTTTTGTATTGGATAAATCAGCATCTCTAAAGGCTGTGAAATGAAACAAAGCTCTTTATGGAAAATATCTATACCATACAGTCAGCTGTAACACAAATAGCAGCATCTACGGGACCACAATTCTCCTCCTCCTCATCACTGCAGAGGAGTGCACCTTGCAGACACCTCTCCATACCTGTCCAATGCATCATGAGAGAAGGACAGAGATTTTAGAACAGAAAGAAGATAAATGGCAACATATAAAGGGATAAGTTACCTCCTGTGGGAAGTTAAAAAGAGAGTTTCCTGTTCTGTTCCCATAAAGTGGGATCTAACATCTTTGTTTTGACAAACAGAGAAACATCTACTTGCATCTTTACCTTTAAAAGCAATGTTCCTTGAGCCAGGGCAGTGCAGACCCAAGTGTATCCTGCTGCATTTGCCAGCCTGTCCCACAACTGTCCCAGTGGTCCTGCATGCCCAGGTTTCTGATCAACCCACAGTCACATGACACATTCCTCACAGATACTTCACCAATGGCTTCAAAAAGTCATAAAAGGAGACATCTGCAATAGTTTAGCCTCCCTGCCATGATATGATCAGTAATGGCCACTGCCTCCTAACTTGTCAGAGCATGCTCCATTTCCATGTAATTGAGAAGCAGACTAAGTTTGCCTAGATTATATGGCTGGTTTAATGAAGTTTTAGTAAAATGAGCTCATTAATGCAGTTTTTGAAGAAGTTCCATTTTCTACATTGCAAGGCATGATTTTACAATCTTTCAGAACTAACATTAAAATCTCTCCACTTCTGCCATGCTGCCAAATCGCAGAGTGCATGTGGAAACTCTAGTTCTTCTAATTGCTTGTAAAATGCAATTGCCATCATCTACTAATGTGAGCTGGGGATGCAACTGGCATTTCCCTAGCTGTGAATGGGATCTGCAGCTCCTGCTCCCATTTACTTGTTTCAGGAATGTCGTGTGGAATGCCGAACAACTTCAAAAAGTGGTTCAGATATTTCACAACGATACTGTATATACTTTTATGACGTTTTAAACACCCACAGCTGAGTATTTCTAATTTCTATCACACATTTGCTTTATCACATCATTTGAAATCTCCCAAGGTGGTTTTGAAAAGAGATTTTATCTTAGACTGGCACACACACATCAGAAAAGCAAGCAGGTGCTGCAGCACAGGGGAGTATGTCAACCCTTATTGGAGTAAAATGTCTAACATGAAGATTTCTTGTATCTCTGTAAGATACCTATAAGTCAGTGTTTGTACCAAGTTGTACAAAAGACAATCCATGTTCTTGAGCAGAATGGAAGTTAGTTGGGTTCTGTTTGTTTGTTCCACTCTTGATTGCATGATGGCACTTGATGGCTCAGATATCTGCCATATTTTATTCAAAGCTTGAAACCTATTAAGGTGGCTAAATTTCTCCAGTTGGCTGTTTTAGTTCACAGCCCTGCCTAGCTGCATAATTTGTAAATCAAGGCAAGGCAGGGAGTTCAACAGCTTTGTAGATCACCGTAGGATTTCCTGACACTATGGAAAACACATAGGAAAATAAAAAGGGAAAAGGAAGTACTTGTATTTGAGATGAGTTTATCTATTTACTGACAGCAAGCGAACAGATGTGCACAGAAGGATGGTAGAGGATGTGCTCCAAATCTTTTTATCATTCTTTTTTTCCCCACAGAATTTAGTCTTTAACTCTACTAATGAAAAAAAAAAAAAAAAAAAAAAAAAAAAAAAAAAATCAACCTGTGAAGAAAAGAGTGACATTGCTCTGACTTTAAAATGTTTTGAAAATTTCCTGTGAAGAAGCATATGCAATCTCTGATTCCTTGCAGACACCCAGACAGTTGTTAGAACTGACAAGTAACAACTGGGACGTTTCTTCACTTCTCCTACTTCCCTCCCCTCTAGAAAAGGGGGGCAGGCTGTAGGGCAGATCTCCTTTCATTAGCAAAGAAATCTTGAAACATTTTTTCCTCCTGTTGTGTTCAACAATAGCCAGGAAACCCACCTGGCAGGAGGAAGAACTTATGATGAGCAAAACTTAGAAAACACAAAAGCAAAAAGAGCAAGTTTTCTTTTTTGTTCAAAAAGGACTGTACTCATTCTTTGGCTAATATACTGAGGTCAAGTGGATGGCCAGTTCACACCATAGGAAAAAGTAGTAATTTTCTTTAGCTCTCAAAATAAACATCTGTCACTGATTAATTAAGTTCTCAGTGTAAATGGGCAGCACTAGATTTCTCTACAGAGAAAAATCTCATGTTGTGTATAGTTATTTCCATTTACTACAAAAATGTGCTTTTGTCTTAGGGTGACAAGTAACATCACTATGGGAAAAGAGTTAACAGCTCACAGAGAAAAATTTGCATGATTTAGTATAGTTTTACTTCCTGCTCATAGAGAATATGTAAACAGGTTGTGATTTTCTCCCATTATTCAATCAAATTAACTGGACTGCATATATATATATAAATTTGTTTACACTACTTTATCATAAGATCAGTTGCAAAACACAGTATATGAGATTAGAAGTATCTGACTCCAGGGACTCACTGACCCTGAAGTGTTCAGTAAATGTTTAAATGTTGTACTGAGGGACGTGGTTTAGTGGGAAATATTAGTGGTAGGTGGACGGTTGGACTCTATGACCTCTGAGGTCTCTTCCAACCTTGGTGATTCTATGATTCAAACTCTGCTGGCTCAATGTTCAGTTAAATCACAGGTAAGTATTTCTATTCCCTTCTTGGATGGTCTCATACTGAATATGAGGAATTACCTCTTTCCTGCTTTTTCAGCACCCAGAGCAATTTAATTCCACACCTTTCTAGAACATGTGCATGTTGCCAGAACTCTGTGGTATGGGTCTGAGACTGCAGTAGAAGTATAACAGAGCAAAAACCCTGATTACTGCACATAAAAATACTCAAGACAGTGAAAGGAGCCAGTGCCTCCAATAATCAAACTTTTCTTTATTGATAAAATGAAATAACATGTGGCATTTTTATCAATATAGAAAATACTTTCTCATAAAGGGTCATTCTATCAGTCACTGAAATACACACGACAGCCAAGAATTACAAAAGAAAATAGATTTTAAATGATACTCCAGTGACTAAGACAGCTGGCAATTTATTTCTTTATTTATTTTCCCTCAAACATCTTTGACACTCTTGCTTGATTTTTAGAAGCTAGCTATGAAATTATTTCTTTCATATTTCTCTGATCTCCAAAGTTTCTTGAGACTCATAGAGCATCAGTCATTGTAGAAAAGAGTTGCCCAATTATCCTACGTTCCTTCAGGGAGAAGCCAAAGGAAGAAAACTGATGAGAATGGAAAGAATAGTGCTAAAGAGGATTCCCACTTATGTGCTAACACAATCTCCCTGTTTTAAACAAAACTAAACTAAACTAAACTAAACGAGCTATTCTGCATAGCCTCCTATGCTTGTTGTGCTCTCATTGCTCCTAAGATCTTCGAATAAGTGGTGGAAGAGAAATCAAGAGAGAAAACAGATTCTATAGTGCTGATGGCATTAAGCCATCAGAGATTAGTTAGTTTGTATCAGCACAGATGGTGATCTCCCAGAGGAGACTTGGACTTTGGTGCATCTAAGTGTTATGCAAATACAGAATAAAGACAGTGGCAGTCCCAAAAGGTTTATAGTCTGAGTAAACACTTTCTAAACAATTACCCTCATTCAAGTTCATTTGTAGCTTAAAGCCCTGTTCAGTGTGAGCTAGAATATCAGTGTAGAGACAGGAAGTTCTCAGTTTGGTAAACACGTTATTACTATTATTGCTACTATAATTATTAATAGTTCACTAGATTAAGAAGGTTACGGAGGGTAGGGATTAACAGGAAAGTCATTTCTGACCTTGAAGCAGGTTATCACACAGTTGCAGCAATTGTCAAAGAACAGTATGGGATGGGTAGAAATACATGCTGGTTGGCAGTTTCCACTTCAGATGGAAACTTAAAAGTGGGATTTTTCCAGTTGGACTGTACCTGTCTTATTTGAAATGATGGTGAACACTGTCTGTGAACTTTCTGTGACTGTGGCCCAATGTTTTCATTGAAACAGGAGCTTCTCTTCCATGTGAAGTATGTAACTATTCTGGGAAGTTGTTCCAAGTATTCACCTCATTAGCCATTTTGGTGGAAAGCAGCTGTATAAAGAAATATATATGAAATTCAGGTGTGACAGATTTGAATGTTATACAGCATTTTCTAACTAAGCATTTATCAAGTGTAAAAACTATAATTTCAAGATTTCCACCAAGTCAAACAGAACACCTTTGAGTGAATGTATTTTAATAGCCCACACTTGTTGAAAAATTTTGGCAGTGCTTTTGAGAGAGTGGGCAATTCTTTAAAGTCCAAGGTTTCTCTCCTCCCTGTTTCTTCTCCTATTGCTCTTTTCTTTTTCAGCACCAATTTGCTGATTTGCAGTCCCTGAAGACATGTGTATTCTTCTCTTATTTAACTTCAGTTTTGGCTGGGGCTCAAACCAAAGACTGTGTTGCATGCTTATCGATTTATGATTAAGCACAGCCTGGTGGTTCTTGAATTGGGCCTTTTATTTTCCCAGGCCTAAATCCCCAGGGGGTCTAATAAGCCTAAACTGGAACAGAGGAATTTAGGCATTTATGTACAAGACCATAATTCCTAAAGTGTCCTATGTAAAGCCTACATTAAGTCTCTAGATATCTGAATTTGCATTTTTAAACCTGTAGGTTTTTAACTTGCCCATCAGGAAGTGATGTCCCCCTGGACATCACGGCAAGTTAGTGACTTGCATGCTCTGGAGTTCTTGTTAAACTAAGGTCTGAGTTAGGCACCCCATCCAAGCACAGAATGCACAGAAGCAAATGAGTTACACAAAGAGCCACAGCAATTAAGGCAACTTCCACCTAGGAGGATGCTGGTGTCCATCTCATCTACACCATCTCTGCTCAGTCTATAAAACAAATTATAACCATATATTCCTGTGACTGGAAAACAGAACCACACTGTGTGCATCCCAGAAGATATGGACAGACACATCCAGGATGTTTATTAATGCTCCCCTGAGTACATGACATAGAGTAGGAAATTAGTAAATTGCCCTCTGACACAGCATTAAGTCATAAGTATTCAATCTATGCATTTAAAGAGCTTGTTGACAACCTGGAAATGATCCAGAAACACTTTTGCAAAGATACTGAGAGTCCAGAACTCACCCTTATGCCGGAGACTCCAAGAACTTGGGGGCCAGAGAAGGCCAAAGGGTGACTGACTCGTGGTCCATAAGTAAGGAAGAATAGTCTGCATTAGGAAAGAAACATTAGTGAAAACACAGAAATTAGATTGAGTTTAGGGAAATTAGCCTTTATAATTTTGGTAATAAGTAGTGACAGTAATGGAGCAGTGGGACTATATACACAGAGTTGAAATGAATTATCCGGCCCTTCCAAAGAAGGGCAAATATAAACTGTCTGCGCTCTGGACTGTGCTCTCAGACAGTAAGAGAGCAAAGACTGGACACATAAATGAATTGGGTAAAGTCTACTGTTCTGAGGTGCAGGGATTCTTAAGGTCACTAGAACTATACAAGACATTTTTAAGAACTTATGCATCTTAGGGGAGAAGTCCTCAACTATTCAGCTCTAGGCAATATACTTTCTGTCATGTTTTGCTTTGAATCTTTCAGTGAAACATATGACTTTCCATTTCATTCTCCAAGACTGTCTTTTTGGCATGGGTTGTCATCATTTGTTGGGTTGTTGTTTTTTTTTTTCTCATAAGGATGTCAGAGGGTTCTGCATTTTGTCAGACTTTGTGGTAAATAACTCAAACATTTACTTCTCTATTTCTCCAGCTGCTGCATAGATAGAGTGCAGGACCTTTTCCCCAAGCCACTATATCATGTCTTGGATCTGTAAGGTAATTCTAGTAACAATCTGAATGGTTTCTATGACACTGAACTAGATATAATATTGATGAGTAACTGTGGTAAAGTCATTAGTGGCTGCACATAGGCATACTGGTGAGAGAGCTGTTCCATGATCAGGACTCCCATGCTGCTGCTGTCCCTAGTGTAGGCAGCATGTCATAATTCTGTACTATGCTCTGATAGTAATTTCCTCTGTCTACTTTTATCATCATTCTGGCAGTGTGATACCTGCCATTTCTGTTTCGCTAATTACCCAAGCATAGTTAAGTTATACGAACCATATATACAAACAAAATGCAACCATAGCAATTAAGGGAAACTTTAACTCAACAATTGTGACTTGAAAGAGGATAAAAATCTGTGATATATATACTGTTTGCCCATAGAATTTCTGTTCTGGAGACAAAAGTGCCAGTATCAATGGGTCAGGTCCTGAGAAAGAACCATTGCAATTTCAAAGGACTCTGCAAGGCAGTAATGAAAAGAAACTTATCGAAATTAAGGATGTGTGTGAGTTATTACTTATAAAGTTTGCTAGGAACTGCAGGATTTACTGGTATTTCAAAGCCACAATTTAGGTGCTTTTTCTTGAACTCCAGATGAGCCACAGTAGCAGAGGGTTATGAAAAGCTATCTGACTGATGTGTTGAGCTCCTGGATTTCTACCATGCTAAGACTGAGTCATCTTACAGCTTAGTAATGACAGGAATGATTACCTCTCAGGATGAATGTAATGCTACATTTCAGGGCTTAGGTGCATAACTGCTTTCCTCTTATTATATTTCCCTTTTGTACTAGATGTATTCTAGTCAATGGCACTGTAATTTCCCAAGTAACTCCTGCTTTTGTAAAGAGCCTTCCTAATGACTTTGCCTTGCCTCATTTTTTCCTCAACAAAATGAATATCTCCTCTGACCTAAGCAAAGCCTGTTTTTATTTCCACTCACTCATTTTTGTGCTTGCAGTGATGGACCTTAAAGTTCTGTCCATTTTCAAAAGTTGATGAATTCTGTGCTCAGGATAAGCTTCATGCTGTCAGCCTGAGATGCTGCAATACTACAGCTGTCCACTATGCCTGGCCCTGTGCTCTGCTGCCTGCACCACACACAGCACTAAAAGTGAGTTCACTGTTCCAGCTGGACCTTACTGCGAAGTCAGACAGTAGAAATCAAGCACTTTTTCTTTGCTCCATCTTCATGAATCTCCTCTTCTATATTTTATAGCACTTAATTATTCTCCATTTTTCTCTACAGTACAAATGTAAAGAACATGGTAGCTGATATTTTTCTTTCCTTCATCCTCTCCATTAATCACTTTCTTTCCAGGAAGTATGATTTTCAAAATTCTAGTATTTGCTTCATAATTGTAGGCTTTTCTTTTTTTATTGTGTGCTCAAATAAAGTATCTAACAGTATAAATGACACTTGCATCCTCATTTTTGCATTCCTTTCATGCGGAACATATTCATACTCACGGCACACTTACCAGTGCACAATATCCTTTAAATCACTTGGAACATAATATCTTTAAAAGACTGATTAAGTAGTTGCCCCTATCAGTGTAACTACTGCCTGCTAAGGTGCTGTTAAATCAGCAGCTCATCAAGTGGCTTGATGTTAGGATTTAACAAGTTTCTGATGGAGATGTGCTCCTTCAAAGAACAAGCATTTTTTTCATCACCCTCTTAGTCACCTAATTTGACTGAGATCTAAGATCCTAATGCATCAGTCTTGTTAATTCCCTTGCCAGTACATAAGAAATTGAAGCAATAAACCACAACCTGTTTGTAGTGGTGCTAACATTATTATGTAGTATGCCAGCTGACAGGAGCAGTGCTTTTCCATTAAACTTCAGCCAATACAGCAAGCTCTTGGGAGTGTCTGTCTTGTCTTTTTTTCTTCTCCTTTCTACACCACTGATGACACTCTCCTATAGCACCAATCCTACATCCACTCTACTCAGTGTTGGGTTTTGTGTGGTACAACACTGGCATACATCTCTCTATTGCACTTCATCTTTGTTTAATGCTGTCATTTCTGTATTGCAAATGTTAAGACTACAACTCAAGCCTGCAGGTGATGGTCTAAAATACTGTTAAACATGCACAATGACGTTAAAAAGTATTTTTCCTTAAGTACAAGAAAAGAACTATCTGAGGCAAATAGTATCAATTTCAAAATGTCAGCTGTGACACTGAAGTTTGGCAAAGTTGTAAATACAACTATAAATATGACACAGAATATGATAATACACAGTGTTGAGGAACTCTAAGCATCACTGATAACAGCTCACCCTCGACAAGCTGGCTTTATCAAAAAGAAAGAAGTTCGATTTCAAAAATGGACACAAAAGCAAAGTGCCCCACAAAGACCTCAATGAAAAGTATATGGAATGATAGCCATAAGACAGGATTTTAATGGCAGTTTTGTCTGAATAAGGGCTATAACATTCCTGCCCTTGGGAGTCATAGTGGTGTTGTTATGTGGAAAAGCAAGAGAGGGAGCTCTTCTGGAGTTCCCCCAGTTGGGGCAAACTATGTTTTTCGTCCCTTCTGCAGCCTGGTTTTCCCATCCTTAATTATAGTGCTTTGTTTCCTCCTAGAAAGAAACAAAACAAAAAACAAATCAAAACAAAAAACCCCTCACCCTTCTGCATTTGCCAGAACATGCGTATTCCCCACTGGTGATCGTTAGATATACCCAACTAGTATATAACTTTCCATGCGAGGGCTGCCATGGTAACACAATTTACTGTATACCGGGGTTAATATGTGCATAGACACAGAATAATGTGCAGACACACAAATTACTGCTTCCCTATGGACTCCTTCTTCTGGCACTGATTTTGTTGCTGTTGTTGGACACATGCTTTATAAATCAAAGACAGAAAAGGCCGCTCTGCATTTGATCTTGTATTCTGAATACTGGGGTGCATAACAGAAATATGCTTCTTACACTTGGAAGGGGAAGAATCATGAATGCATTTATGCTCATGAAAAATGCTACATTTAAGCAAAATAAAAGGTGAACTGATCTCCAGGAATTTTTGCAAACTAACAGCCCAATTGTACGTAACAGGTCTGGCCCACACGCAATGCTAAGAACTTTTTTATTCTAAAAAGGAAAATAGGATTTTGAAAAATAAATGAATGAAGCAAAATAAAAGCTTTGCAAGATAGCAATGGAATTTCCTACTTTGCAGCTGTGTGCTGTTACCAGTTACAGTATACCACTCGAATGCTGCTTTTAAAGGAGTAACTGTCAGCCTACAGGGATTAAGATTGAGAATTTGCAATTCATCATCTTTATTTGGAAGTCTGGTTGCTTGCCTGCCCAAATTAAATATTTTCTCTATCACAAGTATACTTTTCAATTAGTTAGAAACATGGACTGCATTTGATTTCAATAAATAAACAAATTATGAACTCTTGAATCTTTATTAATTTAAATTAACAGTTTAAAATGCAGCCTTGCAAAGCACATGGCACTCTGAGATATCTTACTATAATTATGCCAACCTACTTTTCCGATTTTCAGAGTCGCAAACATTAACTCAATTGCTTCATATACAGCATATTTTACACAGGCTGTCACTATCAAGCTCCTTCAGGCATTTGCCACAGAAATTTTGCAAAGTGTGACATTTAAAACAGAATCAGGCCCATGTTCTTACCTTCCCTTCCGCTCTCCCAGGTCTCTGGCCTTTCTGGTTCAGCTGTTCCTGATGTAAGCCTGGCTTAAGCATTTGGTGCACAGCAATACAGCTCCGTTATTCAAAGGCAGGGAGGTGCGTTTATGCATCCATATATGTTTTGAGGATGATAAGTCCTGGACTCCACAGACTGGCCCAGAGGAAGAAAGGTTGAGCTCCTGGTCGGGATACTAGCCCTTCTCCCTATAGCTCGCACCCTCCCGGTCCGTGGCGGAGAAGCACGTGGTTCCCCTGCAGTCTACAGAGTAACGCGTCAATTTGGGACATTGTCTCATTTTGTTTGATTTGTTGGTCTCACTTTCAATTGTATTGTGTTGTATCGTATCATTTTCATTCCGAGATCATAGTTAGTAAATTAACATTCCTCCTCACATCGCTGCCGCTGCTCTGTTGATTTTAGACCCATCTACTATCATCTCCCTACCCTCCCCCCCACCCATCCTCACGAGGCTCGGGCCCGCAAGTGCCCTGCCTCATTAATCATGGAGCCGGGCCGGACCGGACCGGCTGTAAACAGTTAACACCTCCTCTCCCCAACTCCCCCCCACTCCTTTATTTATTTTATTTTTAGAACTAATAGTTCTTTTTAGGGTTTTTTCTATTTTATTGGGGTTCCCTGATACTTTTCATTGCTTATCCTCTAGGTAAACCTTCCCCATCAATGCATACTTAGTATATAAGTAAAGTAATATATACATATATATATCCTTAGAGATTAGGTATGTGGAGTAAGTTATAAGCATGAAGACCGAAGCTCTTGTCTGTCCAGCCATCTGAAAAACTTCTGGGCCTTCAGTTAAAGCGAAGCTAGATGAAATAAATACCTTTACAGATCAGAACCCCCTTGATGTTGAAAAACAGCTAGGTTTTGGTGCTGGATAGACAGGACCTGAGTAATAGGTAATTAAAGGAGAAGGTAAATAATTAGCAACATACATATATGAACTAGTAACAACTTACATATAGCCAGCATGAAAATATATATGTCATACACATTGCAAGAATATCCTGCACGAATTAAAAGGGCAATTCCTGACATGCCTTAGGGAGTGCCTGAAGAAGGCGCTGAGGCAGCCCCTTCCCCCCACTCCCCGGGTACTCTTTGTTCAACAAAGATTGAAGAGAATCACCATATCAATACGAACAAGAAGAGCACTGGGACATCTTGGAGACAACGGGACGGCTACTGACTGACACCAGATAACACACGAATTAACAAGTAATTAACAAATGTAAACCTTTTGATAAGATTGTGAACCTAGAGTACCCAGCCAGTAGGGAAACGGGAGGAGGGGGACAGACAAGAGGGGAAAACAAGGTACAAAACCTGTCCATAAGTGCGCTCTCCTGCTTGTGGGATTCCCACCATTGCAATCGCGAATAAAACCCGCTTTTATCAGAGATACCGTCCTGACAAAATTATTTGGATATTTCCAACATGCCCTTGTCGTGGACACAGATCTAGAGATACCTCCGTGACAAAGGGCCTGAGGGTATACAGAAAGCGGCAGGGTTCTTGATTTAATTCACCACCACATTTCTAAGATGGCTTTTGACATTAATGTGTGAGTGGAGTAGTTAACAACAAAAAATAATACAGTGCAAACCTCTTCTCAACTGACTGCCCATTTTTTGAATCGAGAGATGAAGGATACAGTAGTTCTACAAATCTTAAAGTTTTCTCTTGCAGAGTTTCCAGTGACTTAACAAGGGCACAGTGAAATTACCAAGGGTGCAAGAACACGTACCATGTGTCATTACCATGACTTGCATTCAAACCACTTATGGATGCTCATGAGCTATCCAAGAGCGAATGTTGAATGTCAGCTCAAGGCATGCAAATTCAGGTTCAGAGTCACACTGACAACTGCTACATGGTTTTCACATGGCAGATAGAGTCTCAAGAGCATAAATAACTTAACTTCCAATAGGATTCAGCATTTCTGGAAACATGACCTGTACTTTCTACTTCTTGGGCATATAAGCCTCCTTCAAACTCTAGGCAACAGTGCCTACAAATTTCTGCATGAAGCTCTTTGCTAGCTCTGATCACTGCCAGCCCCAAGTTACCTGGGAAATCATGGGCTCCTATGTTTTCAGTACTGGATTCTCCATTAAAGCCATGAACAGTAATGGGTTGAACTCATTGAATTCCCCACTGGTCTTGTTTAGCAGAGGCTGAGATCATCTTTTGTCTGTTTTTTGCCACCTTCTCTCCAAGCCTTCCCAAGAAACAGTGGAGGCCATATATGGACTCTGGTGCCAGTCCTTCTAGTAGCCTCAATAGATGCTGGCAGAAATTTATCAATTTACATGTTTTTAACCCAAATTGTGCTTTTTAATTAATTTTTAATGAAATTTATGAAATCCTGGACTAAGAATGAAAAGATGCTTCTCAGGATACTGTTGTATGGTTCTTTACAGAACTGAAATAATGCACTGAATACATTTCAAACTACTTATGATTATTCATTTCTCCCTTTCTCCAAGTTCATAAAGTTCTTCCTAAAATGACGCTCCATTATCTTATCCCTATAAAAAAGAGCTTTTCCTCTGCAAAGCCATGATCCACGAAACTATTAAACTTCAGAATAGCTTTGGTGCCATTCAGTTCAAGGTTAGGAAGTGATATGTATAGTGCCTGAGTTTTCATAGTGATGTATGTCACCTCAGAGAGATAACTGAAAGCAACAATTTCTGCAGTTATGAAGCCTAATAATAGAGAAATGCTTTCACAAAACAGGCAAGAAACTTAAAAAAAAAAAAAAAATCAAATTCAAAACTGAAGAAACTCATTAAAACCAGGACCTGGAGGGAAAAATGAAAAAAGTACACTCTCTCTACCGTGTGAGTATTGTACGTGTTCATCCAATTTTTGAGTACTATAAAAAATGGTTTAAATATAACGTGCAGGTTACATTTCCAAGCCGTGTTTCAGGAAAGGCCTTTTCAACATCTCCTCATGGGAAAATCATGACACAGTTTAAGTGTTGACATTTCAGAAAGTAGAAGCGTTGCACAGTATAAAATTATCTGACTACGGAAGAGATGAATATACTATTTACTATGATAAGTACTAGTTATGTCCACGCATTCAGAATTTACTCTTTAATGTGTGCAAGCTACCTAGGCTGCAATAAAAAGCAGCTTAGGCTATTGAAGTGATGAAGAAATAGTAGGAGAAGCATAGAAGAAATCTTCCAAGTGAGCTATGAGAGGGGCAAAAAGGAAGATCTTAATTGCAGAAGCATACTAATGCTGTTTTTAACATGCTTAAGTTACATAATTCATAAAACTTTCCTGCTCTATTCCATCTCACTGATTACTGGATTAGCGATCGAAGTATAATAATTGCAATTATTATAAGTGAGCTTAGAGCAGAAGTGAGAGCAGCATGCATTAAATGGGCATGTGAAAATTCATGCACAAATATCGGATTCCTGATTCAGTGTGCCTGGACTGATATGATGTTAAAATACTTCATTTTGACATAAAGAAATGGCACTGAACTGAAAGAAACTTACTTCCTAGCTATATTTGTCAGTACTAGCTGGAAACTATGCATCTCAACTCCAAAATCCCCTGAGAATAAAAACTGAAAATGTGGCCTCTGTATAAAACAAAAGATGTAGCCAGATAACAGGTAAAAACAAAGAACTGAAATGAAGAAATTAAAAGAAAGGTGATTAAAACACCAGCAGAATGTAAAGCTTTTCCTTGGTAATTACTACTTTATTTAAACTGTAATCATCCAAGAATTGTATGGTCACTAATGATGAAAGATTCCATTTCCAAGCCATGTATAACGCTGAAAATCTGGCTAATGATTTTGTGTCTTCATGCTATAGTTGCATATTTTCTTTTAAATTTTAATATAATTAATTAACATATGAATATCATATTTTAGGGATGGAAGCAAGGCTACATTTTGCATCTTCTGGTTTGGAGGAGAGATACTTCTGTATGAAACATGATCATGATCTCCATTGAACGTTCATGGAAAAATGCTGTATATATCACACCCAGTTCAAGGAGAAAGTGATGTTCTAAGCAGATGACACTCAGGTAAGAACTAGCTTTGAAAATTGTATAACTTTGGCCAAAATACTGAATGTAGTTATAAATTTGTAAATTTACCACATTCATACAGCTTCTCTAGACAATATTTTTTAACAAATTAAACGTGTTTAGAATAGATTAAAATTGTAACAATCGTTAGTTAACAGAGATTCCCAGAATCCCAGAACTTCATGAAGTTCTGTCATGAGGCACAGCATCATAGTATAAAGAAAACAGAGATGAGTGTTTCATTACCAACTAAAACGCTGTTGACACATAACTGATAAAGTGTTAAGGTTTCATGTTAGAAATAGTCCTCTCATTTATTTATTTCATATAGCTATATCTAATGGTTACAGTAAAATAAATAAATAAATAAAATTGAGTGGCATTTCAAAGAGTAAGAAGAATCATTAGAAATAATATGTTGTATTTGATACTAGTGAAAGCATTCAAGCTTAATTTGTAAAAGCATTTAAGAGATTGGCATCAGATGAAGTATTGAATTTTCCTGCAAAATATTACATTTCTACAATGACTAAGAAGCCTTGAAACCAAAAATAGCATAGTAAGAATAATGTTCTGCCTGATAGTTGTGCCTATCATATAAAATTTCACAGGTAGCACTTTTTTTCATTGATTAATATCCTAAAAGGCCTTTGTTTCAAATATTATTTTTAATTACTTATGTTTTGTAAATGTGAGCACAAATAATATTGAGAGAAGAGCAGACAGCTGTTCAATGAATTACAGAATCACAGAATCATAGGGGTTGGAAGGGACCTCGATAAATCATCAAGTCCAACCCCCCTGCCAAAGCAGGTTACCTACACCAGGGTATTAGGGTCCTACCATCTGAGCACTAGAGCAACAGACACATAATTTACAGCATGGAGCACATAGGTTGCTCTGAAAGTAATACCTCTGATTTATATCCATGAAAGTTACAGCAGATACAAAGGGAACAATAACACTATTTGATAGAGATAATTCTCATAAAAAATTCTAGTTTTTAACACAGTCACCACCATTAGTCAATTTGCTGAGATGGGTTGGTCAAGATGCTCTTCATTTCATGATGTGACAGCTGTGCATGGCAGTCTGAAACGTGGCTTGTCTTTCATGTCGCTGTCACCACTGCTGAAATGCACCATCCACCCCTCACTGTGCTCACATCCTTCAGCAAGTGTCAATGAATGTCAGTGGGTGCCATTTTTTCTGCATGGAGGAATTCAATTCCACTCTGGTTCTTCATAAACACTTCTGTGTCAGATGCAGTTTTGTCAGGCTGCTCCTCTGCTGCCATCTGTCACATGGCAACAAATGTAATGGAATCTTGGTGGGAGGGTTCAGCATCTACTGCCATAAAATCAACATCAGATTCTGATATCATGGGCCAGCATGATAAAATAGAAGCATTACTTTTAGAGCAGTCCTCATATGATTTGGTTCTGAAGCAGAACCAAAGCCTTTGTTCTTCTTGTTCTCCAACAAATTTTATACCTATTTATCTGCATCTGTTTTTTAACTACCTGTGCTTTTTTTTTTCTTTTTGCTTTTTGCTTTTTTTTTCCCCACAGAACAAGATCAGGCTCCAAAATGCATACAGAGGTTAAACAATACATGGCAGAAAGGAATGTTCAGACAGCCAACATCTCTAAAACAATCTTTGAATACTAAACAACGCACAGCAAAAACTAGAATATTCTGTGCTGTCTTTAATCACTCACTACCACTTTTTAAAATTTAAATTCATGCCTTTCAGTCAGACTTTGTTGCCAAAAGCAACAGGTCTTAACAGATACGTTTGAAACCTATTGTTTAGAACTGGCACTAGCTGTTCTTCCTCCCCCTGTAGCAGTAGGGAGATTTTCCAGGTATGTGGGAGGCAAGTTCCTCAGAGCCATTATATTGCTTGTTCTCTGCATGCTCTCCTTCATTAAATAATCTTTTAATGCAACATTAATAGTAATTGCAAGATTACAGTTCAAAATATTTGATAACATCACACTATGCTGTTGAAAAGCAACCGATCTCTTCTCTAAAGCTGGCTGTGGGGGGCAAGCCTACTGTGAAACACTACCAATCCCTTGAACTGAAAGTACTGCAGCTCTTTTTGTTATATCCATTCCTGGTCTGGATATATTATAGGTGGTTCAAGCTGGCAATGGAGAACAGAAGAAAGGAAAATAATGTTTTTTTATTATGAAGTTTTCAATGGACATAAACATGGAATTTTTTTGTGATTTACAAAGTAGAGAACTGTTGATCACTTATTAGAAGTGATATTTATGTACCAGTACTTGCATGCAAAATGTTTGTTGTCTCTTGTATATCTATGAGTAATGAAGAAAAGTAAGGTTATTCAATTTTTAATTTTTTGAGCAATCTGCTTCTTCTACCATATTCTTCACATTTTATATGATGTTGATTCTAAATTTGAATCTTGGTAGTAATACTGGTAACAATAACAATTACTTACCTGTAGAACTGATCTGGATCGCAGCTGAAATTCTTCTGGTTCATTAGTTACTATTTTTGCTGTGTAATAATTCCTCAACATTAGACTCCTGACTGTTCTTCAGTTGAAATAATCAAAGGCTACATCAAGGAGCATGTCAAGACAGAAGGATCCAGGAAAGGCACACAAATAATTCATGTTTTCCACTTGCACAAAGGTGTTCATAAGATGTCTTGTAAGAACCTCAGAACAGCTCAGGGTAAATAAATACTGAAAAAGCGCCTAAAGGGAAAGACCGTACATGACTGATAACATTAGTACAGATGAACTGCTCAAGAATCAGCAGAAAACCAGGTTAAAGACTACTGTTTATCTTCCCAATAAATTCAGTAGTAATCAGAAACTCCACAAGAACATTTCCCAAATGGGCTTTCATTTATTATAACTAATTTTGAATAAATAATTCTTAATTGAATAGTTACCATAACTTGAAAAACCTTTCAGGAGCAGCTTTATTTTGGATTAAGGTAACAAAGATCCTAAATTCAGCAGGCAAGTAATGACAAGATCTCTCCAAAGACCATGGAACATGGTCCTTCCTGGATGTCACTGCCTTCCTGGACACTGCTGTATTCCTGAAAATCATTGCTGCCTATGATTTTAGCAAGGAGTTCAGTCTCAAAATCTGGAAGAAAGGAGAAAAAAAGACTTCAGAGAAGCCTTGTCACAACCAGGACTTTCTGATCACTTTCAGCAGGATGAAGCTGCTGTTCTGTGGCTAACAAAACCAACTGCTTCAGTGTAGTAGGTTTTTGCAAAGACAGCTGAACTCTATTTTTGATGTCTGCTTCCCTATCTTATAGAAAATACATTTACAAAGCAGATACATTCCCTCTTTCAAGAAAGGTGAGATTTGGCTGCACAGTCAAACCATCCTTGTATATACTAGCATTCATGGTTAGCATAAATAAAATGCCATCTGTAACATGTGTGAATATACAGATGGATACGATAGGGCTGTGCGTGGCAATTTCAGCTAAACATTTTTTTAGAATTAGAAAGGAATGTGCAGAAGCCAAGAGCATGGATAGAAGTCCAGCATGGAGTCACTAATCAAAGCTGAATAAGTACAAACAGATCTATGAATTTAGAAGAAGCCCTGTTAGCATCAGGAATTTGTCAGTATGGAACAGATTTTTTTAACCATAGGACAGAGGCTGAAAAGGAGCCCAATAGAAGGGCAGCAAACACAAGATGCAGGGGTATAAATTCCATTCTCATACCCATGTTGGAGACTAACTCTGGTCAGCATCATCACAGATGTGCTTCATCACTCAGCCTGTGGAGTGAGAGACCTATCACACTCCCTTAGCGGTTGTTGACAGTTGACCATAAATCTTCCTATGCCTAATTCACATTGGCTCTGTGAGGCCCGAAGTGTAGAAATAGTATGCATGGGATGCATGGACAAGTAATTAAACACTGTATGGCAGGTGAAGACATTCCAACAGCTGACTTACTGAGTTGAAGGCAAAGACAAGAAAGAAGAATTCTCTCTATCGCTGATAACAAAATTCCCATTTTGAATGTGACATAAATTTTATACTCATATATATATATGTATGTATGTATACATACATATATATATATATAATGAAAAGTAAGATTAATATCAAAGAAAATAAAACCAAATCAGAAGAAGACAACCACTCATATCCCAGGGGACTTGTAATAATAGTGTTTTCTGCAGGTCTTATTAGTTAGAAATTCAGAAAAAAAGTAAAATGTTTTATAATTTATATGGTATATACATACCGCTGAGTATGAAGAAATCTTTCTGCATGAAAAGCCAGCAAGTGGCACCTCATTAAACAGGACCTAGACTTAATCTAACTTGGAACAGATAAAAAAGAAAGGACTCATATGAAGCTATCTTGCCTGGGGGTTTAATCTCAAAGCTTTTGAGTATAATGAATGAATTAAGTAGGGCAAGTGATTAACAGCAAAGAAGCGATCACATAATAAAAACAGAAATAGTACTGAATTTAGAGCAGTGTTTCCATTGTTTATGGACAAGACCCTGCTGTGCTATTTTTATTGTTTTAACTCTTAAAGAATAAATAAGCGAGCCATATCACAGTGCATGTTCTCCAGGTTCAGATGGAAAGATGTGGGAAAAGGCTGTGAGCAGAATGCTTAATGGTGCATAAATAATAGACTATTTGGATATCAATGTATGTACCACTATGAGAATAAAATTCAATCTATAGAACTCACCAACATTTTAAAACATATTTCTCTTAATGATGCAGATGTGGAATAAACACCATTAAAATTACAATGCCTGAACAACAGCTGGTTTGCCTATCAGCAAGTACCATGAGATATAGTTAGAAAACCATAACAGCACTTGGTGCTCAGTGTCTGGGCCTCCAACTGTCCCCTCCTGCTGCTGTTGGGGGCTGCCTAGGTAGGAGGCAGTGGCACCTTTCTTGGCTGAGCTAGGAAGCACGCTGACTGAATGTGGGACTTCGTCTGGACTTGTGCTTTTACTGTTGGCATAACTAACGTTAAGCTGATGGCCAGTTAAAGCAAGCCTATTCCTATCAGGGCAAATATGAGGCATAGACAGGTACAAAGCAGCATCTCCTTCAACATAACTACTCCTGGAGGAAAATCATGAAACATTATCTAGGCTGCTCTCCTCAAGGCAGTTTCTTGCATTACATTTTTCACCTTCACTGTAAGATTAGTTAAGCTATTTATGCAGGACTGCATAATGTTAAATCACAACCTTTAGGGAGAGTCTGAGGGAAACCCAATAAGAAGTGGTCAAGCAACTCAGGGCAAACAACAAGAGTAGGGAAACGTTTTTCTGGCATAGCAAGCTCCCAGATTAGCCTATGTGGCATGAAGGACAAATATCCCTTTCTGGGTCATTGGTTCTTCTCATAGTGTCAGTTGAGCAGTATAATCTGTTTTCATTTCATACACAGCAATAGAACATGTAAAACAGGTAGCATGGTGGCCAGCAGACTGAGCTTTGTGATCTCTTGATTTCCTAAGTGAAACAAGTGGATAGATAAAGTAGTAACAAAGTAGTGTATTTTCTCCTGCTAAATGAAGGTACTGGTGCAAAAAGTGCATCGTGGTCTAAGATTCATGGCCTTAAATTACAGTTCCAGTGTATACTGAAGTATGTCTAACGGAGGGATATAAACACAAGCAGTTAGGAAGTTGAGATTTTAAACAGAGATCACTAGGGAAAAGCCCAGATTTTCTCAAGGCCTTTGATTGGCTCATAAATTTTACTTCCTATTCACTAAAGCTTCCAGGAAAAAGAAAGAGAGGATAAAGGCTGTAATTGATGGTACAGTGCTCACAAACCTCAACAGATGTGATCCCTCTTAATGAAGCACGTGGGCCTAATTTGGCATTACTTACTACAAGGAGGATCTTCTGCAGGGTATATTTCTAAATCTACGTTCAGTTGGCACCTGTGCCTTGCTGAAACTGGCATAGCACCTTCTGAGTGGGCATAATGCCATTCTAGCAGATGGGCATGAGAGCACATAGGACGCCACAGATCTATAATTGCATTTGCAACAAACTTAAAGTAGCAAGGGCTGGTGTCTGATTGCAGGAGAGCTGAGAAGGGAAGACACATCCAGAAACTGGCCACTCTAATCCACTGCTCAGAGCAACATGAGCTGGAGAAGACTGCCCAGGGCCACATCCAGACAGGTTTTTATTATCTTCAAGGATGGAGACTCCACAAACTCTCTGAGCTATCTGTTCTGCATTTGGCCACCCTCACAATATTAAAAACAGAAAACAAAACAAAAACAACAACAAAATCTTGATTCTGATTTTTGAATGAAAAGTTCTGTATTTTATGTTGTACACATTGTCCCTTGGTTTGTTACTGATCATCCCTGAAAAGATTCTGGCTCCATCTGTCAGGTATTTATGCACACTAACATGATCTCCCTGACCCTCCTGTTCTCCAAGCTGAGAGTCCCAGCTCTCTCAGCCTCCCCTCCTATGGCAGATGCTACAAACCCTTAATCATCTTAATGTCCCTTTCCTATACTCTCTCTAGTATGTCCATTTCTTTCTTATGCGGGGGAGCTCAGTCCAGGACACACAAATGTAGCTTCACCACAGGTGACTAAATGGGAAAATTACCTCCATTTGAGATGCTAGCAATGCTTTCTTGTGCAGCCCAGGAGGTTGGTAGCCCTTGCCACAATGGTGCATTTCTTGAATATCTCAAACTAATGAATATGAAGGGCACATTCACATATTTCTTAGGCCCAGATTATCTCTGAAAATCTTAAGAATATCCTCTGTGTTTGGGATGCCATGGCTCTATCAAGTCAGGACAGGAGATGAGGGAGATTGACAAAGACAGTTTACCTATCACAAGCCCCAGAAGGAAGTACCAATAAGTGGATGGAGATACCAGAATTTAACCTGATTCCCACTTAATATAATACCCATGAGCTACATCAGGAAACGGAAAAAACTATCATCAGAAGTTTCCTAAATGATAGAACTGAAACCTAGGGATCACACACTCTTCAACAAAAATAACTTGGCTGATGTCAATTCACAATAGCTGAGAGTTAGGTCCAGTACTTTGGAGTAGCCTAACTCATCAGCTGTCACATCCATTTTTTCCTAGTTCTTGGTGCAAAGGGTACTTCTCTGACTGAAATGCATTAGCTGAAAGGAAATAATTCATCCCGGATGATAAAATGCTTTACAAATTGTATCCTAATAAAACACTGCTCCAAACTGACAAATTGCAGAGACCCTGTATACACAGTAATTTGCTGATATTGTGTTAAGGTTGAAAACAATATTAACATCTTTACTCTAAGCCTAACAGATTTATTCTAAGTTGCACTAATAAAGTGTATTATTAGCAAACAAGGGTCAGTGGAAACCACAGCACACAGAATCTGCAGAAAAATAACAGTTTGAGAAAAAAAAAGATCTAATCTACTTCAAGCTGACAGCACAAGTGTCTCATCAGAACATCATTCTAACAAATGAAATCTGTTATATAACCAAAAGCACAGTCATCTATTATACTCACTATTAAAGTGAAACAGTACTTAAGGAAAGCGATGCAGAACAAAATTATATTAGTTTCTAGGATCACCTCTAATAATATGAAATTTAAAGTATGATGTTTCCACTCTCATCTTCTTGTCTTGCAAATTTTAAATGTGTATTTTGAATGCAAAAATTCTAGCAAATTAAAATGCAATTGCTACCATTTATTTACAGCATGATAATCTAATTCTGATGCCTTTGCATCTTTATTTTGTTGTTTTTACAACTGACCTGAAATGTTAATAATTCAAGGAGCACTGAGACTCCAAGGCATTTTGTTATGACACAGCCTTGGTCTTTGCTATTGGATCCAAGACTTCCAGAATTTGTAAGAGGTTTTTAAGCCTCTCACTGTGCCATAAGGAAAATATGATCCACTCACCAATTAAAACACACACACTCAAAGTCACAGAAATAGACAAGGAGTCAAAGACAACATATGATTCCATGAATATTAAGTTAAATATTCTGGATGAAGTCCTTGAACCCCTTAAAAATCAAACCCAAGACTGTTGCACCTCAACTCACAGCATAATTTCTTCCTACTCACTTCTGTATTGCAAAGTTGAATTCTATAAGTTGCTGTAATTTCTAGCCAAACACATACAGTTGAAACTGCTCCCTATGAGGAATCATAAACCATCTCTAAAACTATCATCCAAAGCAGCACATTTATCAAATGAAGTTTTTTTGTGCAGATTATGTGGATGTACAAAGTTCTTGTAGATAGAGTATGGAATAAATGAATTTTCAGGAAAAAATAAAGGACATTCAGTGAGCCCATTTTTCCTCTACCTATGAAAAGCTAAGTAAAAAGCTAGATGGCCGTTCTTCTCTCTGTCTGTCTCAAATGTATTTGTTCCACTCTTGCACTTACATAAACAACCGGTGTATGAATGTTTACTTTTAAACACAGTCCTTAAGAAGGCTTGATTTAAATACCCAACATAAGCTTGCATTTCACACTCATGGAGAAAAGAATACAGTGAAAACAGAATATGTAAGGAAGGCAATGCATGAACAGCCTACAAAACACACTGTAAAATCAGAGACACAGTGGCATTTTGAAAATAGCAGATCTCCATTAGGGTAATCAATTTAAACTCAATGATAATCATATAAAATATGTGTGAAAGACAAAACTGTTTTTCTTTTTTGTCTCAAAGCTTGCTTTGTGAGACTCTTCTGGTGATAAGACTAACTGACAACTGTGAATTATCCAGAGGGGCGAGTGGTGGGTGTCACCATGCCACAGTAGCTCTGCTTATGATTGTAAAGATAGATAAGCAGAAGCAGGACAAGCATCTTTTTTGGGGGTGTGTCTTGAAGGAGCTGAGCACTGAAAAAGACAATAATGCTTGTGCATGGCAAACAAGGCAACACTCCCTGCTGGCTTGTCTGTTGGGCCAGGTACGTCCCACTAACAGAAAAGAATTAAAAACAACTGAGAAATGGGGGATAAAAGGCCCTCACTAAAGACTTTGGAGAAGAACTCCCACAGAAAAGAAACCTCTGATGCGGGAATTCCCTGAGGGGGAAAAACCTCTTTGGAATAGCCCCCCAGAGCCTGCTTGGTGTGAAGCTTTCTGGCTTTTTCCCATCCCCGGTGGTGACAAGTTCCTGAGATCAACAGACATACTAAGAAACTCACTGGACCCACGGTGGTGACTATCTCTCTTGCTCTCTACAAAGACTCTCTGATTTTATTTCCTATCTCTTTTCTATTGCCCATCTTCCCTTCCCCATATCCCTAAGCAACTAGGATTTGTAATAAACTGGTCAGGCTAACATTTGACCCGTTGTGTCTTAATCTCACCATCAGGCATACATATACTAAAAGAACCTCCTCTCCCTCCTATAAGTTGGAGTGAGACAATATGTTAAGGTTAGTCTCCAACCATGTGTTTTATGCACCCTTTTGAATGTTATGAGATAGATAGAAAATCAGTGAATTAAATCCACTATGTGAAAAATGTCTGCTTTTATGATACTTGGCAAAAAATCAGGTGCTGGATGATAACATTAGACTTCAGTTCAGTATGAATAAGGCAGAGGTAATGGTGGTTGGCAAATTAAAGTTTTTGAAGAACTGGCAAGGTTGAAAAATACTCCCTTGCCTGAAAGCATCTGCTAACCCATGGTGAAATCATTTTATAATAAAGTTTCAGGTTATCACTCTTCTTTGCTCCTGGGTTTTACGTAGCAAAAAGAATCTGTGTTGCTTTTATCAACAGCTTCTCTTTTTTCCTCCTCTGATTCAACTTCTGTCCACTTTACCTGATGCCATTTTTGGCTGACAGGCTCTGGTAAGAACAGAGCAGCGCTGCATCCTTGGAGCAACACAGTCTGCTGAACACTGTTCTACACCTGAATTCTCTCCTCCCCACTCATGCACCCAGCAATGTAACTTTTGCAGCACTGTTCACAACCAACAAAAGAAAAACAGCAGGAATGTAGTAAAAGTAAGCAGCTGTTTAGACTCAGATTCCTTCTGCAAACACTGTTTGAAGCTCATACACAGCCACACACAGGTTTGCTGAGGGAGCCTTCAGTGTTCAGGGAAGCCCTCTTCTTTTCTTTACACTCTCCAAAGTGCTGTCGTATACTCTCCAGCCTCTCTCCCACTATTCCATGGATCTGCTACTTAGATATGTATGTTTAGATTTGGTCAGGTCAACATGTTCAAAAAGTAAGTGCTCCCCTTCATCCCCTCCCACTGAGCCCTTCATACTTTCAACACATAATGCGAACTGTGCAGGAACCACCATATCTTAACAAGTATTTAATAATATATATATATATTTAATAAGTATATATAAAGAGAGCGAGAAGAATGCATGCCTCAAATAATTTTGACCTAGATAGAAGATGCTTTTATTAAATTGCCACATCAATTACCAAGGAGAAAAAGTCAAGTAGGCTATAGTACTCCACGGGTTTCTTTCTCAAGCTTTTCTCTTAAAGGGAAACTTTTGAAACATTGTTCTCTCTCATCAAAGAAGATGAGAAAGAATAGGATTAGTGTGAAGAGAAGGATTTCTTTGAATAGGGAAGGTATAATTACACATTTTCTACGAAACATGTTGGAAAATGTAATATTGGATAGTGAGAATAACCTAAAAGTTTTCATTATATTTTAATAGAGAGTTCTCTTAAGTTTTTTTTTATTATTATTATATACAGTATATAGTTATACCTATAGGCACTTCTATCACACAAAAAAAATGGAAAAGAAATTGAAAAGAATAAACTCTTCTACCCTAATCAATAAGGAAACCTGATAAAGAAGGACAATATCTGGTTAGCTACAAATTTTCTATCTCATTGTTTCCTGAAAAATAAAATTTTATAGTTTTAAGTTTAAGGAGGGAAGATTTAGGTTGGACATCAGGGGGAAGTTCTTTACTATGAGAGTGGTGAGGTGCTGGCACAGGCTGCCCAGAAAGGCTGTGGATGCCCTGACCCTTGAGGTGTTCAAGGCCAGGTTGGATGGGGCCCTTGGCAACCTGGTCTAGTATTAAATAGGG
Source organism: Coturnix japonica (assembly GCF_054131305.1). Taxonomy (NCBI): domain Eukaryota; kingdom Metazoa; phylum Chordata; class Aves; order Galliformes; family Phasianidae; genus Coturnix; species Coturnix japonica. The sequence goes on from NC_140666.1 coordinate 25,773,279, forward strand.
AGGTTGGTACCCCTGCTTGTGGTGGGGAGGAATGGAGTTTCATGATCATTGATGTTCCTTCCAATTCAGGCCATTCTTTGATTTTGTGATTCTGTGTGATTATAATGAATATACTCCATACAAGCTGTGCAGAGCAAGCATCTCTTCCAAAAATGCACAGAGCAGTAGTAAAAATCAAGCATGGACTCAACGACATCTGTTGTGGCATTGTTATCAAATGCCATATTTTTTATACAAATCTCTAACAGTCACTACTTTTTTGTGTGGAAATATTAGCTCATCTGCGGCTTCTAAACGCTGGCATACAAGGACTGACAGATGCTTTGGTTTTACCTCATCTTCAACTTACTTGGCTTCTCTTTACACTATCTACAGCCCAGCAAATTATTTGTCTGCCAACAGAATACCATCTGTCTCTGCATGGTTATCAAAACTAATATTGTAGTTTGAAAAAAAACTATGATCTGAAATTGTACCTGGCAACTATGTGGTGAGGTCAAGTATTCTGTAAGGTACTGATCTACATACATTTCAGTTGGTGGACACCTACCTACCCTATCATGCTCTCAGCCTAAGGAACAGTCACTCTCTGAACTTTCTGGTGTATAACTATTTCTCATGCCATTTATATTGATTGACACCAACTATGGCTCAGAATGCAAATTGCAGTAGTTTCTCGCCACCTGATATTCCAAGGTCACTATTATTAGAGTATGAGTAGCTTTTGTGTTTTATTATAAAATGAGAGGCTGAATGCATGGAGGAAGCAGGTGGAAAGGTCAAAGACAGAGAGAGAACAAGATTACATCAGAATGGTTCAGCATGCAATCAGTTTGGTCCAACAGCTGCAAGATTTGTCACTGAGACTTCAGAGAAAACAAAACATGAGTGAGGTCTTATTAGATACAACAGAAAAGGAAAAAATGGTATGAAAACCCGATGGTTCTACTTTTTATCTTATAGAGAAGAAGTAAGTATCTTCAGAGTATCTCTCTGTTTCTAAGTACCATAGAAAATTCCTCATCAGCTAGTGAAGTACAGCCTGAAGTAAAAGTAAATAGCTCATACAGGTAACTAAGCTTATTTTCTATAATGAAGACATTTCTAAATACCCAACTCCAGAGCTAAAACACATCTTAGAGCTAAAACAGAGATAATCCTATGGATCAGCAACAGAGAGCTGGTCAAAATCAAATCAACACTTACTTTTATTTCACATTAAAATTGCTACAGAATGGGTATCAGTTTCCCTCTACAGTCTGAGACACATTCAGCTGGAGCTCAACTCTTTCCAAAACCGCATAAACATAGTAATATTTAATATGAGAAAGGATATCTCCAGAATCTTCTACCTTTCATGGATTTTCATGTTCAAATTATTCCTGTTTTGCACTGATGTATGATAGTAATAAGGATCCTTGTTGATACAAATGTGAGTTTATTTAAAGCAATTAAAAGTAGGAGGTCATAAAGATGAGGAAAAAAAAAATTAGATAAATGGCTTTTATTTTCCCCATAGAAATGCATTCTTAAGTTTAACTTAAGGAAATCCACACCTACTCCTTTTCCTTTAAGTCCATTTGTCAATATTATTTTTTAATTTTAATTATTTGTGCAAAATATCACTTTCCAAGCTGTTCTAGAAATGGTTACCAAATATTCCTTACAGACCTTCACCATCTGTGCTCTAGTGAGCAGTCCTGTGGCATTTGCCTTGAAAGCAATATTACTTCAAGTTGTGTTCTGCTAACCCTTTGAACTGTCACCATAATGCAGCACTAAGAAATCATTATATCCAGCTACAGTCCCCTTTCTGCAGAAGAAGCAATATGCATTGCCTATCAGTTACATTCACATCTAATCTAAGTGAGTAGAAAAGAACAGAAAGACAGGGAAGGCTCAGAGCTTCCTCTTTTCCTTCAAGGCTTCCTTTTTTTCTTCCATACATTCTCCCTTGTGTTCTTGGGTACACTGTATTATCATGAATTCCTTTGGAAAAGACCTCTTCCACCTATCTACAAAGAAATCATTAAAAAGCAGTAATGTCTTGGCTTCACTGTGTAGTTGGTTTCTCCTTGTATGTTCTTGCTCCCAGCAGTGTTAAGTCCATGTGTAGCTCTTATTCACAGGAAATCCTTTTAGTCTTACAATGAGGTTTTTGTAGAGAGTCTCTGGTGTTATTCTTCTGTATTTGCAAGGACTCTTGAATACCAGGCTGTCTGGGACACAGTATCTGGGGAAATAACTAACATAGGCTAAATGTAAACTAATTTTTGGGAACAAAAGAATCCTTCAAGTTATATGCAAAGTTAAAACAGGCTGTTTTTTCAATGAGAGCAAGTGATACTTATGATTCTTATGCACTTAATGAACTAGAGTAGCAGAGACTAAAGAAACCCTCTAAATTATTTTGATATTAAATAAAAATCCAATTGAAAGTAAAAGCTGTGGTTCAGCTATAGAATCAGGGTGCATGAGTGTAAGGTGGAATGATACAAAGATGGTAACAGATATTCAAAAGGTTATTTACGAGGAAAAACTCACCAATATGGATGCCTTCACTGGGAAATGCTGAGGCAATCTCCACCAGGGAGCAAACGCCAAGAGATGCTGCCTTAGTGGTGGTCAGCCCTTAAATGAGGTATAGAGGAGGTGAAATCAAGATCCACCCCTTCTGGGAGCACAGCTAAATTACTCTCACCTGTGCTCCCACAGTTTACCCAACACTTGCCTCAGCTGATTAACCAGAGGTTCAGGCTGTGATTACCAATTTCCCGTACAATGAGCAACAAAAATAAGTAGTCTTTTAGACTACTTGGATGAATCCACAAAACCTTTTAGGTGATTACTGAATACAAATTTTTAGAGCAGAATGCTGTGTTCAGACAAAAGGTAGGTAGGTCTTTGGTTCTGGTGACTGTAAAATTCTCACTAGGCTACCAAGATTCTCTCTTCCTTTTATCTTCTTTGATCCTATAAATACTGAAGAAAAGACATGATGAATCAATGAGTGATTCAGATTTTGCCTTCAGTGTTTATCATCAGATATTTATCTATTTTTGTTGTCTGGAGTTTTCTATCTTACAGTAAATTTATCGCACTGCTTTTGAGTTTGTTTGTTTCTGTTTGTTTGTTTGTTTTCTTTCACTATATTCCCCAGTACTCTATTGATTTCCCCATTTTTGCAAATAAGCATAGCAGTAAATAAAATTACAAAAGCTCAGGACAGAATCATAGCTAAATAAATACACTCATCAGGAATAAAAATAATTGGCTAGACTGGGGAAGTTACAGCTCCCTCGTGAACATTCTTTATTACTAAGTGAAAATACAATTGTAAAGCACAAGAATGTTAGAGACCAGCCTCTATTTCCTGTCTTGCTTCAGATGCTCTGTGGTCACAGATGGCGTACTTAAACAAACTAGACAAAATTACCTAAGAATAGTGTAAAACAGAGGTGTTTAAATCCTCAAGCATCACTACTTGAAAAGAAGAAGGTCATTGCATAACCCTTCCATCACTTTCACACCTTCATGCATAAGTGTATTGCTACTAATCTCTCAGGTTGGCAGAGAAACATAAAAGCTAAATGTTGGTAAATTTATTTTTTTTTATTTCTTGGATTGAAGGACTCAGTTATGCATTACATGCAGAAATTATATTCTCCTTAATGTTCATTGTAGCTAAGGATGCTAAGTTCTTATTCCAAAGTATTATGGAGTTGTTTTGTGACTATAAGTGCTTGCCAGATCAGAACACTCTGATCAGAAGTGGTGCTAGAACTATTTCACAGTGCAAGAGAAGATCCAGCTTGGTACTTCCTACTGCTAAGTTTCTGATTACTCCAGATGGTCTTTTGATACTTGAAAATAAATAGCATACACAATATATAATAAATGGTTTCTGACAACAACAATTCAGATCTGTTTCACAGTCAGTTCACATGCTGTTGTTTTCTTCAAATATCTAGAAATGCTGAAAAGATTTTAAAGACGTATATTTTTTTCTAAAACCATAAGAAGGGAATTTCACCAGGTCTGAAAAACTTCCTGCAAGAAACATTTTCAAGTAAAACATTTACTAATGCATTCTCTGCTCTTCTTATGCATAAAAACTCCCTTAAAAAAGTGAACAAAGTGTAACAGAAAGTGACAATACCTTAATATTTCTAATACCATAGAGGTATCTTCTGTATGACACAAAATGACGTAGCTGGAGAGTGGGGCTCGCTTCCCCGGGCTCAAAGGGGAGAGGCACCGCCGCGGGCCCTGCTTCAGTACCTCGGCCAGCGCCTGCGGGGCCCTGCGGGCTGGAGCCCGGCTCTTGGTTGCACCAGTGCGTGGCAACGATATCTCCAGGATACTGCCAGGACCTAACCAAAGCTCACGCCTTGATGATGACTACCTTATTTTGCGTTGTCATTATACCCCCATTATACCCCCATTTGGCCCCTAGTATTCTTTCAAGTACTCTGGAGCAAGAGCAGCAAGCATAGAGGGAGAGGCTCTGGTGCTATCTGGTGATAGCACTGCCTTGCTTCTGTACATTCAGTGGCTTGGGCAGCATCTGGACAGCTGCCTTCAGCTTTGCCCTTGCTCAGATAACACATTTTTCGTTCCTGTTGTGAGACGCAGTTGAAAAACTAAAATACTGAACAACACAGGTAATAAATGAACAGCAAAGAAAAGGACACATCAGGGAGACAGAACTGAAGGGAAACATAAAATCAAATTTGGTGGTTTTTTGTGTTTTTTTTTGTTTTTTTTTTTCCCCCTTTCTCCTCACTATGGCACAAGGACCATGATACTATTTTCTTCTGCCTTTTTCAGGGGGAATAACCACAGGGCATGGGGACAAACTATAGGATAGCTGAAGAGAAAGTACTTCATGGCAAAATGAATTCATTGGAAAGAAAAAAAATAATTAATACTCTCAGCTGAAAACAGAGTAGAGAGTGTGGTTGAGAAACTGACCACACTGGACATTAGAGCCAGTAAATGAAAGCTTCATCAGGATCAGTCTAACACTGAAATAAGCTGCAAAAAATGTCTGGCGAGTTGACTAAGCTAATCAAAACTCCCAACAAAAAATCTGAGAAAAACAAAATAACAAAATAGTAGAAGACTTAGAAAACTATGTGAATATGGATACTGAGGGATGTGTTGGTAGTTTGCATCCCTGAGGCAACATACAACACAGGAACAGTATGAAGGGAGGAAAAAAACTGTACTGCATGAAAGTATCTAGACTGCAAAGGCTAATAGAGTTCCAGAGGAGAATAATATTGCAAAAGTTGTTCATGCAAAGTTGTGTGGGACGATGATATGAACAGCATCATAAGTGACCTCATCTAACACCAGAAAGGCTGCCTCTGGCATAGGAAGTGAAGGAACTATTTCCAAGCACAGTCCTCATTTGTTTTTGATAAATCTTAATTAGATAGAGAAAGCAGAGGAACTAAATGATATTCACGAATGAGAATAGCTACATTCATATCCTCATGACCAGAAAATATTTACTAATATATAAAGTAGGCTTAAGTTTGTTGCATCACACTAGAGATATTGCCACTGCTGAAAAAATCACTCACTGAGTCTAAAAGCAACCCCACCCAAATGTGATTGAAGTTTTCAGAAAGGCTTATTTAATATATTTTTGCCTCAAAGGTGGCATAAGGAATCCTTCACTTAAATACAGAATAAACTGAAATAAATTTAATTAATTGGATGTATTTGAAAAGGTCACCATGAAGTAAACTGTTTCACTTTCCTTAATGGAATTCAGCCCTCAAAAAGGAAAAAAAAAACCAACAAAACATACTAATAAAGAGGGTCATAAGATGTACTGACATGTCGGAACAGATTGCAACCAGAGATAAGTTTCAACCACACATTATTTTTCTGTATAGGGTACTAAATTATATTTAACATGTTGATAGTCGAGAACTGATAAAACATAAGGTCCCTTTCCAGGAAAGAACATTTTTAAATCAGTGAGAATAAAGTATGCTCAGTGATGTATGAATAATACCTGGTTTGTTTCTCCATATTACTACAGGAATCTTTTCCAATTTACTTGATCATCTGCCTGGAACAAACATTATGCACTGGGATGGAGAGAAATGTCTGAATTTTGAGTAGCTCAGGGGCATGCAGAATTTGGTCTTATCCTTAACAGCTACAAAAATTGTCATAGTGGAGGTATTCTACTTAATGGTGACATTTGGTCTGATGTATACGATAGCAAACAAGGAACTAATAAATAATTAGCCTCAATATAAGTAGCTCTCTGCACTTCTGTGTCCTTGACATTTTGTCTGTTATGAGTCAACTGGCAAGATGAGCTCAAAGCAAAAGAAACCCCTGCCTATACCTTCTCATCCTGAACATCCATAAATTTAGATATATTTCCTTGCATTCTGCATTTGTTATTACTTGAAATTATCTGTTTCTCAGGGAATACACAGCTTCTTGTTTTCATCAGTAAGAAGCCAACCAGGCTATATTCAATGATAAATTAAAAAACAAAAAACAAACGAACAAACAAAAAACCAACAACCTACTAGTAGCAACAGAAACAGTTTTTCCTGGAAAGATGACTCCTGATATAAGGACTGGGAGAAAAGAAAGCTCATCAACTCTGTGCCACTACTTCTCTTGTAATCTTCACCACATTCATCTCCCTGGATTCCCAGTTTCCTTTTCTGCAGAAAGCTTTCCTGCCTCCGGGGGACATTGAGAAGACAAATTCATTAATCCCTGAAAAATGCTGAGAGGTCTGATCACCACCAGTTTCAGGCAAGTATTGTCATGACACTAGATCAGTTAGAATGTAAAGAGCAAGAATTATTTTGTTTGGATCACACATAAGGGATTAGAATTAGCATGACTGACAGAAGTGTATTGGACTGAAGGACAAACGTTTCTGGCAGTACTGGGAAACCTGTGGGAAGAAAATACTTGCTGAACAAATCCAGAAAGGACTAAGAGAGTATTACAGAAAAAAATCTCTATACTTTTGAACTTAAGGTGCAGTGACAATGCAAAAACCCATCTGGATATAAAGCTTCAAGAAATACAGTGCATCAGTAAGCAAGGCGTTCATGTTTTTTTTACGAGTCAGTAGCAGCCAGCATTTCTCATGGCACCTTTGAAGAACAATTATGCATTATCCGAGTGTTCTGTTTAGAGCACAGAGAAAGAAAGATCTTTAAAGAAATGCAAGCTTCTGGTGGGAAGAGAGTGTCTCCTGACTGATGTGAACATACCTTCTATTTCAAAAGGAAACAATTTAAATAATTCTAATAAAATCTTCAGATTGTTAACAGGTATGGGAACAGCTTTAACTTCAGGAAAATAATCAGTTTTTATCCTACACGTGCTTAAATAGAGCATGCTTGTCTGAGCCTTGCAAATAAAAGATGAGGCTTGGCTACTGAGAACCCCCTCTAACATCAGCTTAACAAGCGTCAGCCATAGTTCTATCATAAAAGAGCTAGAACTACCAAATGGATGAATGAAGAATCAGACTAAATTGAAAAAAATAAAAAATAAAAACAAAAGCATGGGCAGGCTGCCTGTCAGCTCAAGAACAGCAGAAGAAAGAATGAGAAATTAAAAGTACTTCATTTTTCCTACAGTTTTTTTTAGGGCAGTTGACTTCATACCTTTGAAGTTTTGCTATCAAAAAGGACTGTTCCTTCACTCCTTGCTTGCTTCTACAATGCAGCTGTTTGTGCAAAATCTAAGGGAATCAAAACATTTTCTTGTAGAACTGTGAATGGGAACTGTTGAGTCACAACCTGAACCATCGATTGATCACCAGAGGCAAGGACAAAGTCAACCATAGGAGTACAGGTGAAAGCAATTCAGCCTGGCTGCGCCTCTCCTAGAACCCATCTAAGGGCTGGCTGCCACTGAGCTTTTGTGGAGCTTTTCATCATAAGCCTAAATCTTCAGATACACAATATGTGTATACACAATTTATGTTCTATATTAAAATTAATATAAATTGGCATATTTTATTTTGTTTTATAAGTGAGGCTATATCATTCAGTCTTAATTGAAATCTTGATTAAGAAGCACGTTTGCAGAGGTAAAACTAAATTACTACAGATTATTATTTCTTGTAGCAGAGTATTTTTTGTTTTACACTGGTTTCCCAAAGTCTAGAGCTTTATGTTTTCTTGACTGCGGGCACAGGAGAGACAAGGGAAGTGTCATAATTTTTATTTTATACTGTTTGCCAACTACAGATTGCAATAGAACCTTTATATATTATCTTTCAAAACACATTTTGAGTACTGTAGCTGTTGAAATATTAGGTTTCAATACCTATTCTCCTACAGTCAATTACCATGACACTATTGCTCTAGGTATCCTACTAGCACAGGACAAAAGACAATCTCTATCTCAGAGAATTTATAATCTACGCATTAAATTCAGGCAACAGGTATTCTTATTTTATTGCTAGCAAATTTAGATACAAATCTTTTCTCATCAAGTGAGGTTTTTATAGGTGTCTGGAGAACAGCAATGCCATTAAAAGGAAACTGTGGTAAAAGAATACACTGATATTTTAAAAAATGTGAATGCTCACGCAGAGTCATACCAAATACAGACTATTTTTGTCACAGAGAGAAATACAAGTGATTAATAATGTGGACATTCTTGAACTTTCATTTCCACTCAAGTACTGTGACGTTAGCTTTTTGATTCTGAAGTATTCCTACATTACACTACAGCGACAAGCCTCTCATCTGTAATTATCAGTTCCCTCACAAGACCAGAGATGTGAAACGTATCTGAGCCAAGATATGGAGTTAAACAATGCCCCTTAGCTGCCCTATTGCACTGCAGTTTGGGGAGTCCATGGAGAGATTGCAACACAAGTGAGCTAAAAAAAGACAACCCTGGAACCTGAGATAAGGAAGCTCTGAGAAAAACAACAGCCACAAGTTCTCATGGGATGAGACTTGGCTGATGCTAGAGCAAGAAATACATGAAAGAAGCAAGTGAACCACACCCATGAAGTGACAGCTTCTGTTCAGTGATAAAGACCCAGATAGCTTCTTGCAAGTTGGGTCTTTGTCTTGGTTATTAATATCATTCAAATAGGAAAGCCTACTAATGAATAAACAAGAAGTCTGGAATCCAAAGCAATTGGCAATTGTTTATTTAGTCCTCTGTATGGGTTTTTGTTTTGTTTTTTAAATTCTGCCAAGCATGTACTGTAAGGAAATTTTAAACTGTGATAAAAAGCACTTTCTAATTAAAGGTTAATAAGCACATTAGTGCAGGGCTACTGACACAATTGAAATGTGTAAAATTTTTTGTCTTAATATCTCTGTCTCACCAGTACTCTTGGCAGCAAGGCAAAAAGTTGTTTCTATCTTAAGCTCGTATTTGCATATATATCAACTTAACATAGAGAATAAACAAATAAAAATTGCTGTGCAAGAACAAAATACAAAATTGTCGTAGAGCAGAACTACAAATTTTGTTCTGGAGTATAATTTATCAGCTTGGAAGTAAAGCCTCTTTATTTCCCCTAACATTAATGATTTGTTTCATTAGAACAGAGCTTCCTTAATACTTCTCTTCAGTGTCCCCTTAAAATTAAGCAATTTGCACATTGTTTTCCCTAAGAGGATCCATAAAAATTAAAAAAAAAAACAAACCATTTAAAATGGCTCTTGTCTATGTTTTTTTTTTTTAACCGGTGCATTGGTGCTCTACACACAACCACAGCAAAAATCGATTTCTCATTTTGACAGAATTACATTTAGCATTTCAAAAAGTATGCAAATTAAACACCTAGATCTCCCTTTACCCCACCGGAGTGCTGCAAAGGCATCCATGCTTAAGTGTTTGGCACACCAGGCACACATTCCACAACTACATGATTCTATTTTAATGATGTTGCTGTTATCAGAAAGAAAGATTCCTGTAGACCTGCATCAGTGTGTTGATGACTAGTGAAGCTGAAATAAAGTTAGTCTATGTTGGATAGGTCTTAAAAGACTCTTCAGTGATGAAAGGAGTTAATTTGGATTAGACATTCAGAGGTATGGGTCATGCACTTATTTGTTCATACACTAATGAATATGTACAGTACACACCTACAGTCTTTCATCTTTCCCTTGAGATGCCTACACTGTTGATTCAGCTCTGTTCCTACATGTTTTCTTTTGCCTAAACTGCCTGATCATCTATATATAAAACTTTCAGCTACGCACATACTGATGTTTCAAACCTGCATTAGGTATATGAAAGTTAATCTTGACTATGCTTTAGCTTCATTTAATCTTTCTTCTCCATACAGTGAAGAGGCAGTTTTCCTGTGGATCTTTATCTACAGCTTCATCTCAGAGTGAAATAGTGTTCTTACCTAACTGGATGACAGAGTGCCCTGGCACAGGGAACTCTATGGATGTCCAACCATGCAACTATTAAGAGAGATGCCCAGAAAGTGAGGTTCAGCCAGAAGAGCCTAAGAAAAGTAAGACTGGTCTAGGTGGAGCACCACACACTGAGGCTTACTGCACTGCATAAAATTCTATGTTCTTTTATATGGATAGGTAATCCGCTCTTACCTCCAGAAGAACTAAAGTCTGAAGTTAAAGGTGTTGGAGATTTATCCTTAACTGTCTCATCCATTTGCTGGGTCATGTTGTAAAATTAGAGCCCTCCAGCACAAGAAGGATTGGGTAGAATTTAAAAACCACCATTACATTATAGGGTAAAGTAAAATACCAAAACAGCTTTGAAAAGCAAGCCCTGTCAAGTACAAAAAGATTAGTGTAATTAGAACACATGGTAAGGAAAATTAAAAAACTGCAAGATGGACAGAATTGCAATGTTGTTGTGATTTAGTACATAGATAAATGCATTCTAAACAGAGCAGGATTGAAAGTCAGTACTTAAGTTTATTGATTATGGCAATGCTTTATATTTCTTATGTCTTTCAATAGTATGAATGAAACGCTATGTGAAGTTACTGATGAAAAACAGGCTTTAGGCTGTTATCTGAAAATTAATAAAAATAATGCCAGTAAACTGAAATGAAAACAACAATGTAGTACTGCTCATCACTATTCACTGTTCATCAACAATTTTTCAAGTTTAGAAACAAAGCAAAAGCCACACACTGTAAATACTATTTTCAGTACATCCATTAATAAACAAAACAAGGGAAAGATGGTAATGTAATGTCAGGTAGTCATACTTCTAAATGTTAAACTAGCGAACACTACCATGCTTTTTTTTATGCTGTACTCAGAAAATTCAAATCTTTGGTATTTAGAGAATCAAATGGCAAAAAATAATCTACATTTTCAAGTACATACATTGTCTGCTTAAAAATTAATCTGTTTAATTCTGCACTGTGCATTGCATTTATGGCTAAACCATAATTTCTTCATGGAATGCCCAACATTAATTCTAATTTCAGAGTGCTCTCTGCTGGTAATAAATTATGCTCAAACTCATTAAATATAAGCAATACCAGAGACATGTGAAGAACACTGTTTGGCACATATCCTTTCTTGGAATCTGCACAGGAAAGAATGCCATAAGAAGACAACACAAATTTGAAGAGAACAGTAAATGAAAATGCCTAGGTTAAAAGAGTATTCCCTTGATATTAATTCATCATGGCCCTATCCCTGCTCCCATTGAATTTAATACCAAAACATGCAGGTATCCCAGATTATTTGGAAGAGGCCTGGTCTTTTGAACAAAAAATTCCTACATGCAAGAGCTGAATGTGTTGTCTGCAAGTGGACAACCAGGACAGTTCGGTTCTGGTGCTACTTCCCTTTTTCTTGATGACCTGAGATACCTTTGTGAATTACCTCAAGCTTGTTATTCTTAAACTTGATTATTTATTTATTTATTTATTTTAAACTACAGATTCTGTGTGCAAAATAAGTCTCAGCCTGTAATGTTCCACATATTGGAGCACTAGGATTATTCTTATTCATGTAGCATATATGCACAGTCCACTTGTAAAACCCACTGTTCACAGTCTACTTCTGCCACCATTAAAAGCAATAGTGAAACTGCTCTTAAGGCCACTGGGAAGCATGTATGCTCTGAACCTCTGGGAAAAATGATTTTATTTTCCTCCCATGATAGAGCAGTCAGACAGGGCCTTGCTAAGGTCCTAGCTTTGAACCTCCTTAGTATCTGAGACAGGAGCTCTTGACATAGAACAGGTACTAATGCCAGCCATTCTGGTTTCCATTTATCTGAGAGCAGCCTCCAAGAAAAAATAAACTACTACTTTTCTGAGCCAAATGCTTTGGCCTCCCCTTACTTCTTACTTCAGTACTTGACCATATTTTCCCATTGCTCCTTGAAACATCTCTTTCAACCCTGAAACATATTTGCAAGAGGGGGCAAAGAAGTAAATGGTAGGAATTATTCACTCCGTCCAATATGGTATGGGATAATGCTGGCCTGCATACCTCTGTTGGTCTATTTAATATCTTATGCCATCTGTGGCTCATTTTGTTTTCCACATGTTCTTCAATAACTGCCCAGATACAGAAATTATGTTCTGTTTTGTTCCCAATTTCCACTCAGTCTTTGCTGAGATGTTTAATTAACCATTTCTAAAGACTGGTCAATATACTGTATGCTGTTTCATTCATCCTCAAGCCTGTATTTCTGTCATCAAAACAAACAAAAATCTAGGACTTAAAAGAAAAAGCAAAGAAAGCAGGTTGGAATAAAATCACACAAAATTAGGATTATGAAATACTGACAGATTTGTTGCCCTCCTCTGTGTCAAATTAGTCCACAGTGACGATTGTTTACAAACACATGTTTCACATGAAAACAACAGAAAACTTTTGTAGGTCTGGAGAGTTCAAAAGCATCTCTCATCATGAGATCTTTCTTCCATTGAAGTGAACTGGATTCAATTCATTTCACAGCCTAGTACAAATTTTAATGAACTAAATCTGAGTTTTTCCATGACTCCAGAATAATTTAAACACCATTTGGGACATCCTTAACTTATGAGAACTTATCCGCAAATACCACAGTATTGCACAACACAACCTCTCCAAGTGCTGTCATTAGAAGGATGATCCCAAAGCTGGCCCTAATGCTGACACACTCAAAGTCTGTGCCTCGTTGGGTGGACACTTTCACTGTACTGGTACTTTTAGTGACATTTAGAGAACCAAAATCCAGGCAAGATCTTAATGCATTTGAATTGCACTTCTTAAAAGAGAAATGGCCTTCATTTTTTTCTAGCCATTACATACTCAGCTCTTCAGGAAACATGACAATGTAGGCATTAAGTAACACAGCAAACCATCACAATACCAACAAAAAGGATAAACTGATGGAAAAGTTAAAAATTAAAAATAAACACACACACACACACAAAAAATCCCAAACAACAAAACCAGGCATTATTCCAACCATCAGAGTAACATCTGAAGTCGGAGAATTTACCTCTCAATTACTATGTGACCAGCTATTGGATAGAGCTGACAAATATTTCCTCTTCTTTCTTCTGCCTTGGAGTTGGCACTGTTCCGCTTTTGGAAGAACAGGAGCTTTTTCCAGACTGCTTGGCACTGCTGTAATTGACAATTTTAGGGCAGTAAATTAGCAGGGCTTTTCATGTTTTTTACTTCTAATTTTAATCAGACACTTGGCAAACCAAAGCATACAGTCTCCCATGCAAGTTCACAGTGCCTCCATAAAAATGCCCTCATTGAAATGTAACTTAACTTTAAAAGAGTCACACAAAAGCAATGCACTGACTAAATGTGCTAGTATGGTGCATTGAGAGACTGTGAATTCCAATTTCAGCCATGCCAGTCATTTGGCATTAAAATATGCACCAGCTGTGAGTGTTTGGATCTCGATAAGTCAGAGTATGCTGGAAAGCTGACAAGATACTGCTGTGAAAATGTTTCCAGCCCCTAATCTCTTCTCTGTCTCCTCTTTTCCATATTTTGCTACCCATGTTGGTGTATAATGCAGGGAGAAATAAATGCAAAATCCAAGGAAGATGTGCATGGGATGACACTGATATTTATAGAACTCATAAGATAGTGCTGTCACTCTCAGAGGTCTGGACTCTGCTTTGGTGGATTGTTTCTGGTCAACCTTTCTAAATTGCTAATTACCTCACAACGGGAAGAACTCCTTATTGGAAAAACTGGGAGATGTAACATTGCTAGGAAATGGAGGGATAATGGGAATGAAATCCACAGACTGCCCTTCAAACTGGGACACCAGTTACTGTCAAAGGAGTTGAAAAATGAGTGTCAAAGTATTTTTGGACTGATTTATCAGTAGGGCACATTGTTCTGTAAGCCCTAATTTTGAGCAAATATGTCTTCCCCTTCTCTCTATTATTTATTCATATCCACATTAAATCTCCTATACAAACCGCCAGATTATAACCTGCTGAGGAGGGCAGAATGGTATGCTTCCCATCTGTTCTGCCTAGCCAACGAGATGCTCTGGATCTTATCCTGTATTTTCAGAAGGAAAACCTTCCTCCTCGATAGCAACATTACTAGTTCCACAACATGGGTAAAGCATCAGTGGAGAAGGCTGCACCTTCACAGCTTAAACAAAGCAAAAAGGACTGCTTATAAGTAACAAGCCATTGTCAGGGTTGTGGCAGTTTCAGCTGCTTAGAGGTTGATCCTGGTGTTCTATGAAGGGTAACTATACTGTTCAATTATCCTCCTTTTTTTTCTTTTTTTTTTTTTTTTTTTCCCAATTTCAAGGGATATAAGAAAGGACAATATGCAGAATGATGGGAAACCACGACCAGAGGACAGCCCTGCACTGGCTGGGAGATAACAATGTGCAGAAGGGCAGGGGGAGCCATGGGATGGCTCCATGCCAATGCAAGACATCAGAATTCTTTGCTATCTAGATGAAATTCTTGAAAGATGGCAGGATTTTTGACTTAGCTGTATTAATGAAAAAAATACCAAAAACTCATAAACCCTCTGGCATAAAGAGAATTTCATACATCAAGGCAAGGCAGACAATTATCAGAATCATGCAATTATACAAAGGTGAAACTACATTTCCCATCTGGAGCAGTGTTATTCCACTAATGCAGCTTCAGGTACGGAAAAAGCCCCCCCCTCGCACTCCACCCAACCCTATGCACACATTCACACTATTTACTCACAGTTTTAATGAGATACTAAGTAGGAGGTAGATACTAAATTACAGAACCTGGCTATAAAAAATGGGGAAAAAAAGAAAAAAAAAATTAAGAAAAAAAATCCTGCTATAGTAGATCCCTTTTTTTTTTCCCCAACGAGATCTGCAAGATAAAAATGCAATTTAAGGTATATGCATAAAATTCAGAGCTGGCCAATGCAACGTTTTATAATGAAAATACTGTTCAACAAATTCAAAGGTCACCTTATATAAAATAGAAAAAAAAAAATGAGGTCATTTGATAAATCAGATGCAGGAGCAACATTCTTCTTTTTGCTTTCTCATAGAAACAGACACACACAGATGCCTTAGAGCAAGTGTCTGGAAGTTTAAAAAAACAAAGGCAATCAGGTACAGCAGTTGAATCCAGGAGAGTTTCCCATTTTGAGTCAATCTCACTGTAGGGAAAACACAACAAATTAATCATGATATAAATCCACAATGAATGCTGCTGAAATAGCACACAATGTAAGCAATCATTTTGAATTTCCCAGTTTGAATCAGCACTGATCTATTTTATACACTCCAGAAGTATAACTTAGAGACTGTATTTTGTACTAACAACTTCTACTTTTTATTCAAAGAATAAATTCAAGCATTTTCAAAAGCAAGCCAGACTCATTAATTACTTCCATTAAAGTGTAAAAGACGACTACATACATTTGCCTCAGTTTGGATTTACAGCTCTCTACCTTAAAAATGTTATTATGTATTATCACAAACACGGCTGACAATAACATCTATTATTAAAATTCCTTGATGTTTCTCATTAGAAAATCCTGCTTTCAATTGTTCAGAATTTATCTGAATTATAACTTTCAAAGTGGGCATTTTAGAGATTTTCTGTCAAAATATTTCTGCCATTTCTAAGAATGTGATAAGTGAATGTAGGTATATTATCTGCGTCAATAACTTCTAGCAATTGTTTCTTGAACATAGAAAACTAAATTCATCTATTAAAAAAACAAACAAACAAAAAAAACAAAAAACAACCCATCTTGGAAAAAAAAGCTTGAAATCTATGAGAAGGCTAATTCATACTGACCCTATGGAAATCTATCAGCATTTAATAATTTATTATCCATCCCATTCTTCACAGACCAATTTCTTCATCAAAGCTGGGCTATGTCCTTATGCTTTATTCCACAATAGGGATACCACCAACTACCCACCTGGCTACAGTGACTTCCATCATAGGCTCCCTCTTCTACCAGGTTAGGAGCTCCCTTTCCTCATGAGAATGCTCACATTCCCCCACATAGAAGATGAAAGCACGCTGCCTGGTTTGCTTCTATAAGTTGAAGAGACTTCAGGCAGTTCTCTCTACTGACACCTCCAGTAGGTATTAGGTCAGTGTTCCAAAACAGAATGGTAACATATTCCACTCGCTATTCAAAAGATGTACCATCACCTTAATAAAATATCCTTACACAATTTTTCTGAAATATCTTTCAGTGGTCACACATCACTCAAAAGTGAGAAAATGCTAAATTTCAGCTTGCTTCTGTGACCATAACTCATTCCTCCTTTTGTAAGAATTATTGTAGTCTTTCTATTTTCCCCACGGGACCAATTTCATCCAGTGCACAGCAGGAATCACGTTCACTAAATGAGCAACGATTCAATAATTTTTCCTTCTGTCACTGTTCATTACCAGTGTAGAGCCTTATTTTTTTGCATATTATTTAGACCAACTTCTAAAACTGCATTATTTCTTTGTGTTTGTCAGCGCAGTATCAGACCATTTGCAATACATTATTTGACTTATTTTCACAGTTTCCCTGCAAGATAAAGGAGCTCATTATTCTCACTTAGAAATTGCAGACTAAGGCATAGTGTCCTATTGTGTGTGTTGTGGCATAAGCTAAAGGATTTCTATAATATGAGCTGAGTAGTGGAAGGGGGAAAAAAAAAGGAAGAGTAGCCCTGTATGCGTAACTGCTGATCTCACAAATCAGAATTGAATCTGTGTCCAATTATGCATTCCTATATAGAATTAATCAAACCTACAAAGTTCAGCCTGGAGAAGGGAAGACTGACGGGACCATATAATGCATATAGATATTGAGTGAGTGAAGTGGATGAGACCAGGCTCTTTTCAGTGGTGACAGAACAAAGAGCAGTGGGCACAACGTGAAACACTGGAAGTTCCACATGAACATGAGGAAAAACTTCTTTATTTTGAGGGTAACAGACGTGGACACCATGATCTGCAAAGGCAAGGCACCAGTGACACTTGTGCAGCCAGGCCAGAAGTCTGGTTTGAAAAGATCTCCCAGCTTGTGAGGACGTATGCTCATCTGTAACAAGGAAATGCACTGATATTACTAGGGGTAGAAAACAAAAGTTGCACAACACCCACTACCACCTGAAAGATTGTGGTCCATCAGCAAATACATGCTGAACAATTTGTCAAATGAGTTCTCAGCTAAGTTCACCACCAAACAGGAGCCACGCATGGTTTGGTCAAAATGCTTTTCTTTTATACCCATATTTTAATGAAGGTCTATTCTGGCAGCCACCTTGGCTGCTCAGGATGAACCTTGCTGCAGCTCCACAATCCCTTCCAGCCCAGGCACACATGTATGCTGCAGGCAGGGCTGGAGCAGCTGTGCTTTCCGTGAGAAAGGCAATTCCATTAAACTAGCAGCTGTGAGTGGAGTGAGAATTTACTCTGACTTTATTTTCTGTGATTTTATCTACTTATCTTTACTGAATAAAGCAATTTGAGTCTGATTTTATTGTGGCACTGGTCAGACTAACAGGTGTCCAAATTGTAGGAGTCTCCTCTGAAACTGAAAGAATTCAGATTTTTTTTTGCTTCAGGTTGTGTTTTTTTCTTTCTTATTGTTCTGTATCAAAGAGATTCTTCAGAGAATTAATCAGCAAAGCAGTGTTTGTTTCTTGTGGTACTTGCATTAGACATTAATTGGTAAGTGTAGCAAACCCATTCCATTATTATCATTATAAATGCAGAATGAATCTATAAAGGGGATTTCTTGGAGCAAGCGTATCTCCTTGTGATACTAAGCCCTAATCTGTGTGGGCTGACAGTTCCACCACATTTACTGCCTGCTGACAGCTGAGTTAAGAAGTGTAACACTATGATCCAGAGGTGTCAATATTGCTGAAATTTATACTGGGATGTGTGGTGTTTAGCTCGTTGACTCAGCTGATATAGGTGTGTTAGAGGAGCAGCAGAGGCACTGTAATTTAGCATTAAGCTATTTCTTTTGGGAAACACTTTTGGTGCTTTCTTAGAAAATATATATTTTATACTAAGTGCAGGAAAGTGATATCTTCAACTAAAAGAAAAGCACACGTCTGTTATCACAGATAGAGAAAACATAGTAGAGAGAATGGGCAAGAGAATGATTTAAGATTCTAAATTATGATGCTGTCTTTCCATTCCTTCATTCTAACTAAGCCCAGGAACACAAAGGGTTTCAACTCTTGCAGTGAACAGCATGCTTTCAGAGCTCAGTTGTTACTGAACTGAGCAACAAGATGACCAGGCATCAGAACAGTAAGACAGGGAAAGATCTAAGAACATGCCTTATCAAAAGTATAGTTTACTATCCAATCAGAGGAGAGTCTGCTCAGCACAAACAATCGAGGATATAGTTTCAAACCGAGCTGTTCTGACACTCTCCAGTAGATATAACAGTAGCTCTCTACCATCCATTTTATCAAATCCCTTGCAATGACCGTAAGGTTCTCTGTTAAGATTAATGATTAAAAGGACCTTGGTACCTGAGGAACTATTAGCAGAATGTTTCATTTTTTCCCCTTTGAGGAATTAACTTAGTCCAAGGTGGGAGATTACTAACGGTACCTTGACATCTGCTGCTTTGAATCACTCCAGAAACACAAATTTGTCTTCCATTGAAATATTTTCCAGTATAGATGACTCAAAATTTGGAGAGGAGATGAGGAAACTCTGTCTTACCCAAAGAACTATGAAACATTTTGAGTTTGCTTTGCCTTGGGGGCCTCTTGATATCAGACTTAAACTCAGAAAAACTACAGACAACCTTGGAAATTCATGACAATGAGCTTACTGAGCTACTGATGCACATACCCAGGCTTCCTAGTGCTGTTTTCTTTGTTTCCACGAACACTAAATTCTCAGCGACTAAACTTTGGAGTAGGCTACATTTTAATAATATTTGCATGAATGCTGACCCCACTGCAATGAACTCCTGTGTTTCCTCGTCAAACTGAGAACTGATCTGTGCAGATGCTGGATTTCCTCAGAACACCCATGGTTCAGAATATCCTACAGGGAACTGAATCACCTCAGGCTGAGCAAGAAGTTAAATGTAGTAATGTAGGTATGTACTTGGACCACTGACTTCTGTAAACCCCACTGTCCCAATGCTATTCTTCAAAGAGGAAAAAAGGAGAAAAGCTGTTATCAGGCTTCTTCACTACCCTATGGTTTTCAGACAACTCACCCTAAAATATACCTAGAGTCAATGGTAGTCTCCCTTAGTCCCAGCAGCATCTGTGTAACCATGTTAAGACTGTTGTTACTGAACGAATAGATGTTGTAAGCTCTGCAAGTCATAACCGCTTTAAGTGTGAACCTTGCAACTTGATCTTGTATGTGCTGGAGCAATTGAGATTACTCCCATTAGCCACTTAAGAACAAACTAATCTGTTGTGGAGGTTCTGTCTTCTGGGTCTTCATGGAAGAGAATC
The DNA here is from genome assembly GCF_054131305.1 of Coturnix japonica. Classification (NCBI taxonomy): domain Eukaryota; kingdom Metazoa; phylum Chordata; class Aves; order Galliformes; family Phasianidae; genus Coturnix; species Coturnix japonica. The sequence continues at coordinate 25,793,199 of NC_140666.1, forward strand.
ATAGAATCACTCTGGTTGGAAAAGACCTTAAAAATCATCGAGTCCAACTACGAGCCAACTATACTACCCTAACAAACAACCCTCCACTAAATCATGCCCCTGAGCACATCCACACAGTTTTTAAACACATCCAGGGACGGTGACTCAACCACCTCTATGAGGAGCCTATTCCAGTGCTTAACAACCCTTTAGGTAAATAAGTTTTTCCTGATACCCAACCTAAACTTACCCTGGCACAACCTGAGACCATTTCCCCTTGTCCTGTTGCCTGTCACCAGTGAGAAGAGGCCAGCCCCACTCTTTCTGTAAGCACCTTTCAGATATTGGAAGAGAGCAATAAGGTCTCCCCTCAGCCTCCTTTTCCCCAGACTAAACAGCTCCAGATCCCTCAGCCTCAGTCAAGAATGTAACAATTTACAAGCCTGATTAGACATATAAGAAATGATAACATAAACATGTTAGAGAAAAAACACATTAGTACAGGACAATTTTTTTTAAGTTAACATGACATGAAGAACTCAAGCAATTAATTTCTTCTTTCTCCCCTATACAGGGAAAAACATTATAAATTTTTAGCAACCTATACCTGTATCTACATATTCCTAACTATATTTAGATTCAACTTACATTTTTATTTCTGGGCTTGTAATATTCCACTATCAGTTTCAGACAAAAGGAAATTACTGAAAATTCTCAAGTATCCTATCCAGCCACATGTGTTAGCTCATCATAGCATATGTACAGAGAATCACTTATTTTCAAGGCTCTTTAATGATCACATTCTTGTTTTAAGAGCATGTTGCCTACAGACAAAGAAATCTGAGGTTGTCAGTCATTACATTCATGTTACCTGAACATCTTGTTTTTTACTAGAGTTTCCATGCACAAGCAATATCAACATCTGTTTCAAGGATCTCTGCTGGAATTGGAGCTTCACACAGCCAAATTGCCTATGTTTCCACTGAGGAAACAGCTATTTACTTTATGCAGCCATCTGGGCTCTAAACAGTATGTTTTATTATTCGTGATCTTGTTTTCCAAGGTTTCTTGTACAAAATTTAATTCCTTCATAACTTATTTCTTCTATAAATGACATCTAAAAAAAAAATTGAACTTGTGAATGAGTACTTTGCAAGAGGCTTATGCCATCAGTGTAAATTCTTACATATTTTGGATATAGAGCCAAACCTCAATTGAAACAGCTCTGACGATCTATATATTCCCCACCTCCCTCATGGAATTATACATGAAAACAGCATTTACAAAGCTCTCTCCCAGCTAGATGAATTGCACATATTGTTGTAGTTTAATAATTCAGGATGACACTGGTGAAGTCATTCACATGGTTTAAATATGTACCCTTGGAGACACAGAGCTCTCACTCCTTCTATTTAAACAAAGGGACAAATTGCAAAGGCTAACAGCACAAACATATATGCAAACCTTTACATATAGGTCACAAGAGAATGGACATGACTATACTACTTTTGCTCAGATAACGATAGAAATGCAAAAGCCTTTTTTTTCACTCTTTTCCCCAACATATCTCAGATTTTCCCTCAGCCATTTTTAGGCTCCAAGCTACACACCACAGTTCAGAAAGAATCAGGTACCTTGGAAGATCATTTGTAGAGATGGTAAGAAATCCTAAGTCACAGACAACAACAAATGATTTTCCTAATCCCTTATTATCACTCTCACAAACCAGTTTGTTATGCTATGGAGCTCACAACCTCATACAAGGAAACCAGGGCCCAAGCATCATCAGATTTGCTTAGTTCTCCAGATATTAAATCAATGTGTCCTTTTTATCATAGATACAATACTCCACCTTTACACACAGGTGAACCGAGAAATTTTTTTCTTAGGAAACTATTCTACACAAGAGTCAGCGCACTAATCCATCCTGGCTATTTCCTGGTACAGCTCTGTTCAGGTCACAGGTTGTGCCAAGAGAGGCTGCCTACCACTTCCCATCAAGGGTTAGTTTTTTCCTATTACTTGTTCAGTCAAGGAGGCCAACCACACAAATTAAGTAACACTAACCAAGCTGCTCTTCCCTTTATGCAAAGCCATGAAGGGATAAAGCAAGTAATAAACTGCACAACAAACCACACAATGCTAGGGAAACTGGGAAGTGTTTGGCTAAACCAGCCAACATAGGCTGTATCACTCAGTCTAATAAAAGGAGATACCAAATTTTAGGAGATACAGAAGAAGATATTGGTGCGAACTCCCTAGATCAATTTATTTTGTTAAACTTACCCTGACCATCATCTTACCTTATTTGCTGTCCTCGTTAACTCTGAATATCCCAGGCTGTTTCTGCTCTCATGTCTTGTTCTCTAACTTCCTTTCACTCAGGTTCAGTGGCCTAATAATCAGGTTCATCTGCTTCACCTGGATCTGCCACATTTTTACATTCCAAAGAATGTAAGATATATGTATCAAAAGAATGTAAGAAGTATGCAATGAGCATTTTAGAAATTAAAATATATCCAGAAATTCCATAATGTTTCATAAAGCTTTAATTCAATTCTGGTATTTTAGTGGAGCTGGCATGTAGCGTCCTGTCCTCCAAAGAACCACTGTACCCTTAAAGAAAAAAAGGTGCGTTGAAGTAAAAGAGAAATAAAGTTGTTGCTGTAGATCACAACATTTCCTTTGGTCATATCTCTGCATACTTAATAGTACATATTATTTGATAGATAATAACAGCTCATTTTAAACTACTAAGTCTAATGCATGAATGTGTGGTCTTGAGCCTGTTAATGTGCACCACTTGCTACTACAGACCATGATGGTTGCTTTGGAGGAGTCAGCCTAGTTTGTCCAAATCCATCTCAATCTGATCAAATCTTGATTAGTTCTTAGCTGTCAGTGGACAATGTAAGCTGATTGCATGGTGTCATAGCTAAGCATTGTCTGAGCATAAAAGAGTACTATTAAAGCAACAATGAATAGACATTGCTGATGGATTGTAGGGGAATCAAATTCAAAATTAACAATGGAGACACCATGTGTTTACAGAGGACAAACAATGAGAAAACAAAGGGATGGGGAACAGATTATTATTCTGTTTAACTCTGTACTCAGCTACTTTTAAAAACTATAAGGAGCCACTAAGGCTATGTTTATAGTTAAAAGGCTGCAGTAGCTGCTTGCTACTCCCTCTTCTTTGCTCAACTGACTGCTGGTAGTAAAATCATAAAATCATAAAATGGTTTGGGTTGGAAAAGATCTTTAAGATCTCCTTACTCCAACCCCCCTGCTATAGGCAGGGGCGCCTCTGTCTAGACCAGGTTGCTCAAAGCCCCATCCAGCCTGGCCTTGAACGCCTCTGAGAAAGCTCTCCTCCATTGTGGCAACATGTTTGGATGCAACAAACACACAGTTTACTTCTTAGTAACTCAATGGGAAGAACACAGACACCATTTCCTTTTCCTGTGTTGTGGCCCTTTGGCACTTTTTTTTCAGCTGTGCTATATGTACAGACAAGTGATTTTACCAAGTCACTTACAGGGGTATATCTCATATATAAGAAATGCATGGGGTTCAGAAAGTAAATTTCAGCTATTCTTAAGTGCAGGTAAAAGCTAGTATAAATGCCCAGAAAATGCAGCTCTGTGTCTCTACCACTTTTTCCTCAAAACATGATTCTCTGTAATCATGTCATTCAAAGAGACTTTTGCTAAGTACTGAGGGAAAAGTGGCTTCCTCTGGTGAAGGGAGGAAAATGCCTGTTGCTGCAAGCTAGCCACCATCTTCAAGTCTAAGATGTATTAAAGCCCCTAAAATTTTTATTCCCAGCAGAGCCAGATAGGAGCAGTGTTTTCCTGACAGGTACTTCTATGTAAAAACCTACTTCCCAGCACAGTTTTGCAGTTGTACCTTCCTGCCAGAGCAGACAAAGAATAAATGTCCATTACGGTTTTATTTGAGAAAGATATTCTTATTGTCTCTCCAGTTCCTCCCACCCACTCCCATCTCTTTTTGAGGGGGTCGGAAGGCACAGCCTGGGGAAGACAACCTTTCCCCCAGCCAGAAAATAGCCATTTTGAGGCAAGACCTTAAAACTGATGATTTTGAAACTTTTTTCAACTGCCACGCTGTTCTGCTCCTGCATTCCTGTGGTGCCAACAGATGAAGCTGTAAGCCAGCTCGCCTCCCTGCATCTAATCCTGATACTACTCAGCAGCAGGGAAGGTGGGCAAATGTTCACTAGCAGTTGTTGGCAAAGAAACGCAGCAGGAATTAAACTGGATGTTGCCACCGCATGTGTAAAACAACCATTTGAGCAAATGCCGCTGTTGCAGCATCTTTAACCAGTAAAACAGAATGTGCTGTTAACCTTTTTTTTTCCTAGCTAGTAGCGTTGAAGAATTATGATTAATTGCAGCTACGCTGTTTTTGCTTTTAGTGAAACTATTGATGAAAAAAGATGATTGATGTTTGCAGCACTTGAAGTGATGGACTTTTATATATGACCACAGTAACAAAAATAAGATTTTAAAAGGAAAACAGGAATGCGATCCTGGTACACTACAGTAGAATGTTCTGTATCATTCTTAACAGTTATTTCCCTATGATCTTTCTTCTCTTCCTTTATAGAGGCACTGCAGATCTTTAGTTGACATGTCCCCAGCTCAGATGTTTCACAGTCCAGCCACAGTGATTTTATAGCATTCGAGGACAGTTGTGAATGAGGGAGCCAAAACAGTCATTTTCCATGCTTATCCACTGTTTATGAGCTAAATCTGTCACCAACTGTGTCATCAAGATAACTGGTCAGCACCAGCCCAATAACAGCATCTCCCCAGGCTCCCAGGTTTCCTTGCTTTTGACAGTTGTTCATACAGACCAGGTTTGATAAGAGATCCCTCTCTTGAAGTTGAGCTCATGTCATTCTCTAAAGCTATCAGTTTGGCATCTGTGCAATACAACTTGAAAACCCAAAATATCAGCTGGAAACGCATGGAGCACTCAATCTTAGGAACGGGAATTAAATTTTTCCTGTCACTGCTTGAGAAAGATGCAAAAGGATGCACCACATGATTGCAATTCCTTAGTATGCTTAATATGCTTCAGCAAGAGGGCAGTACTAAATGAGAGACCAGAAAACTTGTCTAAAGGAGAATCATTTTAACAGTTTCACTTCAGCCCAACTAATAATGTGCATACTAGGGATGAGGGCTGCTCCAAAAGTAATGCCTCTACTTTATTATGTTGGCCCACAACATCAAAGGCAGATGTTTGTGGAATGGCAGTAGAAGCTGAGCCTTCCTGCCACTGTTCTGTTACATTTTGGTGCTGTGTGACAGATAGCAGCAGAGGGGCAGTCTGACAGAAAGGTGTCTGCTGTGGAAGTGCATATGAAGCAAAAGAGTAGAACTGAATTCCTCCATGAGGAAGAAATGGCACCTGTTGACACTCGTTTCTTGCTGAATGTGGAGAGCAAACAGTGAACGTGAACACAGTGAGGGGTGAGTGGTGCATTTCAGCAATGGTGACAAAAGCAGGGCACTTACCCGGTGAAGATTTTAATAAGCAAGGCATGCAGTTCATTGCTGGTGAAATACGTTGTTTTGCAGCTGAGAATTTTCTCTATGAAACAGCATTTTGTGTGCTGTGTCTGTTGTAGTTCTTATGGAAGTAAACAGAAGACACTACTTTTGGAGCAACCCACTGATCTGTTCTATCTTTATAGAGCCAAATATCAGATATTCGAAAAATCAATGAGAGAGGATGCAGTAGGACTACTATATAATACATTTATAGCCATGTTCTCTTTTGGAAGGCAGCTCTCTGTAGAATTGCCATCACCTTCCCCACGTTGTTTATATTGCAGCTGACATTGTCATGCTTGCAAAGCTGCCAGAATAGTGATGGTGGTTGATGCAGCAGAGAAACGGCTTTTGCAGAGCAAAGCTCTATTACATTAACCTGTTACACAGAATAGAACACATGGGCTCAAAAATTTAATGGCTTGGGTGGAAGATACACGTAGGATAGCAGCTTCTGCAAGGAAACACTGCAGTAGAAACCATGCCTTTTAAGAAAGGACTTGAAAGAACATGAAGCAATTTGCCCAACCACAAAGATTTTGCTTAAATACAGTACTGTATTTGGCTTTCGATTCTTGAGCTTTGCAGTTCAAATCTGTTCTTTCACAACAACTTTCACTCCATAGTATTTAAAGTTCAATTCTCATGACTTTGAAACATTTTTGAAGATTAGATGGTGAGAAGTACCAGAATCATGCCACAGTTTTGTCAATAGACCTGGTGCGGGCTCTGGGTGGTGCACTAAAAGAGCTGAGGACTTCTCATAGCTCCTATCCCTATGCTGTCAGTATCCACTCTTGGACACAGCTACTGTACAGAGTCAGATTGTTAAGCTTTGTATTTATTTAATCTTTGGGAAGATAAGGATGGATGTTCCACTGAGAGGTCTTTTGTTTCATTCTGTACCAGTTCAATAGGAATGAGAGCAGATCTAAAGCCACAGGCAATTGTTTATATATCTTGTAAGTCTTCTAAAGCCTTGTCATCATATGCCGTATTATGTTGTCTTTTTTACAGAATGACTATTGCTCTATTGCATGTTACCTGCCTTCTTGTGACTTGATGAACCACACCGTAAAAATGCAGAAATCTAATAAAGTTCTGCAGAAACCAAAACCACTGAGGGAAAAATGTTTTCCTGCAGCACCATCTAGTGGCCCTGGATTTTAGTACAGAAGGTGCCTCCCTGGGCTAGAGGGCAGCATTCCGGCAGATTTGGAAACAGCGCCTAGCACCGAGTTGCTTCCTTCACCAACTACAGAGGCAATGGGAGCCTTTTAAGAGCACTTGTGCCGCTTTCTTGCTGACATGGGCCCTAATCCAGTTATTTGGAGAAACAGAAAGGAAAGCCAAGCTTGGCTCAGCAATGTGCAGCTTGATGATCTTTAAGATCTTCTCCAACCTGAGCAATTCTAAAATTCTACAATTCTATATTGTTATTCTATATGATTCTATAGAATTGCATTCTGAGATTCTGTAAGTCTACAACATGTTATATATAACATATATTACATACATACACATATATGTATTTCTATATAACATTGTAGGCAGAAATAGCAGTTAATTCTGCAATGCCCATGCTGAACTGCTGCCAATTCAATCAGTTCTCAGACTGGTACAGAAATTACAACTGATGTAGAAATTCCAATCTAAAAATCAAAGTTTTTGCCTTCTCCAACCAAAAGCCTTCTCAGCTTTTAAGAACATCCTTACAATGGAACTGCTACATACAAAAGGGACACAACTCAACTCCACAAGCAGTGCTCTTAAGTACCACTCTAACAGCGAATATAAGCATTGCTGGATCTTCTCCATCTCATATCCCTCTCTAATAGTGCACACATTTTGTTTATGTTCACCTTATTCTGCAGGCTACATTTACTGCAGGTGCACTGAAAGCTTTCAGTTAAATACAGTTGTTTTATAAGTGTTTGTTCATTTATCAGAATGTTCTGTGACATTGAAAGCGGTTGTGATCAAAATGTACCAACTCAAACTTACTCAGGAGAACAACCCTCTCTCATAATTACCTTCAGAAGAGATGTATGTGTTTGTTGCACGCACATTTCAGTTGTAAGAGTGCCCCTAAATTCAAGAAGCAGGAAATTGTTTTTATCTTTGTCAAAATATTTGCAGACATATCTCAGGATTCATAAAAGTAACATCAAGAAGCAGCAAACAGATCAGATTTGGAAGGCAAACTGAACATGATTCAATCTCCATCATTCTGCTGCTCAACATCAAAAACACTGTAATTCTTTTCCTTACAAAATTATATCCCAACCATCTCTAATACAGTGTTCCTGACAAGGGTTGCCATATCAAGCTGTAAAACTTCTGCATATGCTAATGCTGCATTATAACTGCATGCTCTGTCAGTTTCATGAGACTGCCCATATGCATACTTCAACTCTATTACACTTGGGCTTTAACTGATGTCTCTTTTAGAACTAGCAAAACAAAGAAAAATGTATGAACATTGTGAGTACAGTTTCAAAGTATCATTACTTTGCTATTCAAAACAATTACACGTTCATTTCTTGTTTTGTGTTACACTTCAGGGAGACTGAAAGAAATTGCATTTTGGCATCACTTGCCTTGAGAGACATATCCTAAAGATCTAAGGAAGTTCTGTGGTGCAGTGATATACCATGAACAGAAACAATGGCAGAGGAAATGCTACCAGTTTCCTGAAGTTCTTTGCCTAAGTATGTCTTTGAGAATGTCACTCTAAGGCTGACCTCCGAATTGTGAAGGTGCTTTACTAGCACATCAGGTGGCTTTAGCATCCAGGAGACAGAATGACCAGTTTTTCCCTTTTAGCATTACCATCTTTTTTTCATAAAGGAGATATGGAGTGAGTACAAAGAAACAGAAATGAACAACTTCTAATGCAAAAATCAATAGCATCATCAAGGGTTGGCAACACTATATTACTGTGATGCTAAAAGAAATCATTTCCTAGAGCATACTCATAGTTAGTGCATAATCCTGGTGTCTTTCTCCTCCATCCTCATTAATATGACATGGATGGTCCTCTACACCAAAAGAGAGGAAAAATAAGGAAAAAAAAAAACAAACCTTACACACCAGTATAACTGGATTAAGGAACATCTTTGCAAATCTGGCAAATAATACTCCCACTGAAGTTCTTCCTTGTTGTTTAACAACCTCACTGACATATTATGCCATTGTCACCTTTAGCATGCTACAGAGTTTGGCACAGTAAATAGCATTTAATTCCCAGATTACATGCATTTCAGCATTTAGTAAGAATGGTAGGATTTGAAGCTGTGTGAAAATACCGGCATTAAACACCCCTTTCCATAGAAAAGATTTCTTAGTAACTAGAAATGGCTCCTTGTTTCCTACAAGCAGCAAAAACCTTACTTTTCTTCTCTACTCCCCATTCACACATGGGATAAGGGACATATAACTGGCAGAGGATTTAAGCCTAGGACTGTAATATCCAATGAATCACTGAATGATTTAGGTTGGAAAGGACCTCACAGCCCCGCCAGCCCCACCGTGTGCTGGCTGCCCAGGGCCCAACCAGCCTGGCCTTGGGCACCTGCAGAGATGGAGACCCACAGCTCTGGGCAGCTCTACCAGAGCCTCGCCAGAGCTTGCTCTGCTCTCATTTAGCATGAGAGAACAGGAATCAAATTCTGGCAGATTCATTATTTGTCCCACAGCAGAAACTTAGGGTGGCTTGTGATAAAAAGTGCTTTTGTGACAAAATCTACTGGACTGGGAAGCCAACAGGAATTTAGTATTGCATATGTCTAGTACACTATATAAAATCAAAGGTAAGACAATGCTAAACAGAAAGAACAAAAGAATGTTCTAAATTTAGTTTACCTTTCTTTTGTGTTTATGCTCCTCGAAGCCTTTAGGTCAATTTGATAACAAGCTACGCATTTCTTCACTATTTGCTCTCTTGTTCTTCACAATTTGTTCTATTGTTATGTTTGCACTTCGTAAAGGATTGATACATGGACTGCAACATATTAAAACGACAGAAGGAATTGAGACCAAATCACTTAGGTTTTAGCTGCAAAAGCCTAACTGCAGAGAAGAATAAGTGAAAGATACTGCTACTCATTACAGGGGCCATAAGATTTCATCAGTAGAACACAGTGAGCTACCCAAGTTTAAAGTCTCTCTTTCTCTCCCTCTCTCTCTCTCAAAAAAATAAATAAATGCAGGCTCCTATGGGAAACCTTAGAATTTGCTCGACAAGAACCATAATGGAATTAATCAATTATCCCAAATTTCATCAGAGCTCTCTTATTTTTTGGTCAATCTAGAGAACCATGTTTTACTTCTGTGCATGTCCTTCACAGCACAATTTTTGTACTGTCTGTGGGAGCCTCTCAACAGTGACTATACAGCACTGTTAATGAAAACAAGGATTTCCAACTAAATAGGTTTCAGGCTTTTTAAAGGAATATGTTTTGAAGCCATATCCACTAGCAACAGTTCCTAAAACTAGAAAAATCTGATCCAAGTTAATACGTTATAGGATTGTTTTTTTTCCTAGAACTGAAATATGTGGTGTTGGAAATTAAAGCCATTTAGCATCTGGTTAATCACTACATGAAAAAAAAGAAAACAACCAACAATAAATAAGTCACAGCAGAACAGCAGTTCTGGCTTAATTGGCTATGGAAAAAAAACACAACAACACAAAAATGATCATTTAAACATTAATGTGAATTATCTCAAAACGAATGCATATTAATTCATTTTCCAGAAAATATATGATAATTTCATGATAATTCTTTGCATCCTGTTTTCCAAGTCATTGATGACTCAGTGTAGTTATCTGTATGCTCAGCATCAGCTGTTGAGCATAGAAGATGGAATGTGGAGATTTTCACAGCAGGTTTTGTCTAAATGTGGCACGCCATAGCAAATAGCAATCTGTTAAACAGCCACATTTCTGAAGTCTACATGTGTGTGTACATACACGTATAGAATCTCACACAGTCTACTATTATCTTAGTAAAGGCAAAATTTAACACTTCAGAAAAAAAATCTACTCAGAGAAAGACAATTACGTTACATTAACTAAGCTGTAGTATTAACCATACTATATGAACCACCACCTTAAAAAAATAAAGCACAATTATGTTAATATGCCCCATTCTTGTTTAACCATTTAAATACTGTAGAGCTTACATTTTCCCCATTATCATAAGAATGCATACTCATGCCAAAACTCTTTGCAATATCAAGCACTAAATTGCTTGCAAAACATACACGGGCTGTAATGCACTCTAAAAATTAAATGGGAAAAACTCACTAAAAAGGAGCACCATTAAAAAAAAAAAAGCCCCAAAACAACAACAATAACAAAACTATTATACATTAGCAGCATTCAAATAATTTACTTCCTTCTCTCTGAAGTCTACTCCTCCTCCTCTTATTTTGGATAGAACAGAATGGTCTGTATGTAGCATTATGCCCTAAAGATTTGTTTGCTCTCAAGAGTCTCCTTCACTACCCTTTTTCCACTCCCAACTAACAGTTGCTGATTTTCCCTTCCCTTCCTGCTTAAGAGGAGATGAACCAAGTTGTTTTAACATATATGGATATCATACGAAGGCAGGTCTGGCCTCTGGTAGGAAGCAGGTGTGGAAAGGAGGTGGTGTTGGTAACAGGAAGAAAATGGGAGTATTGAGGGAACAAAAGTCTGGTCTTCCATATGCCAACAAACCTGCCCAGGACAGGATCTCACTTCCCACAGAGCTGAACTCAAATTCAGTCACTACTGCTCAAGTTCCATTCAGGTCTTTATGTGGAGACTTCTCTACTAATGTGCAGCCGGTCTGCCCATAAGTTCTACATGCAGTAGGACTAAGACCAGTTCTTTATAACTAAGTTTTTAGAATGGCTACTGGAGCATTAACAAGCTATTTTTTTTTTTCCTCTGAAGTCAAACTGATTATGTGGCTCCAAAATCCAAGGATTTATTTTCCATGGTGTTGTATGACTTCTTCAGCTTCTTTTCCCCCAGTCATTTCTCTGCTCACTGGCTCTAAATATGTCAGCTGTACATATCTTTGACATTTAGTAGCAGTATATTGTAAAACTAGTTGTTTTGGTACTAATGCTTACCTCTTCTGAAGCCAGGCACAGCAAAATAATGGTACACAACCCAAAATTATACATCCAAGTGCCCCAACCAGAAACAGTCGAAGTGCCAGCTGCAGATCTGTAGAACCAGTGGAAGTTTGTATTAGTTACAAACACATCCAAGATATATATTGAGGTGCAGAAGACGGAGATTAGCCTTGAAGACAGACATGCCTGTATTTCAGTCACACAATAGGGAAAAAAGCAAATGCTAAAAAAGCACCCAGATCAGAAAGATCAAGTCAAATTTGACCACTGGATTTCAAACACTTCCAAATGTTTAGTTTCAGAAATAAAACTTTATTCCTTATCAAACTAGACTTACATAGATGTATATGCAGTCCTATAGAGCTTCCTAAACATGGAGACAAAATCATGAAAATTAATGCTATTTATATCTTTCAGTTCAAAACTTTTGCAGCATTTTCTATTAGCTTTATTTTATTTCTCCTAAAGTTAAAGACAAAACTCCCAGATAAGAACCATTCAAGTGTGCAGCCTATGACCATAAACCAGAAGTGCGAGTGCCATGAGTCTAATGTGCTTCTTCTGTCAACAATTGCTATAAGGCAAAAAGCATATGCTCCCAGGCAGTAAATGCTGATATTTCCTTTGGACATATGTTGTATATCCTGGAGCATTCAAGTACTTGCTACAAATGACTTGATAAAATAGCCCATCTTTAAAATTTACTTCTATATCATAAAAGGAATCAAAGCAGTCACGGTTTAATAAGTATATCTAATTTTAATATGTTCTTAAGTATATGTCCTAAATATGAGCAAAATATCTACAGTTTTTACAGGGAAAAATATGATAAAAATTAAGATTTGTTTCAAACCTTTTAGAGAAGCTGAGTTTACCATACGGTTCTATGCAATGATTTGATATAGAACAAGATCACTGAAATCTCTCATAAGAGGAAAAAAATATCATCCACTCCAAGTCTATGTTTAAAGAAAATAATAAAGGTAAAGCTTATGTTTGTTATGTTAAAGGTAGAATTTGAGAAGATGATCGGAAAGAATTTCTGCATATCTCAAAGCCCACCAGTCTTCTGCATGAAGCAATATTACTATCACCATTAGGTGAAGTAACCTGCATCTTTGTGGGTCATAAAACTCTCAGTAAGGGTGATGCCATCTCTTTTCTCATGACTTGTTGTCACGGTTTTATGATTTTTGTTATCAGTATTCCACATCATAACATCATGTAAAGCATGATGATTAAAGAGTTAATTCTCCACTCCCATGGACTGCTGGTTTTTGAATACCTGGCTCTTAAAATTGAAGAACTACATACCCCAGAGGACTTTGTGTTCAGAAAGAAGATCCTGGCAAGACACAAGACTCTTTCTCACTGCCTGTCAGTGTGTGGGTGTGCTTCCCAGCTGTTTTGCATTCAGTTCAGAGTAAGGCCTTCAGTTTTGGATGCTCTCTCTCACTTTATTTCATTTATTAGCCTCAATTCCAATAATATATTATATTAGATTGTGCTATCTTGCATTCCTATATCATACATAGTAAATTAACTCTCCTCCTCAGATCATTGCTGTTCTGTTTTTAGTTTCAGCTCCTATCTCCCTACCCTTTTCCTTTTCCCGGGGCATGGGTTTGTGGGTCCCTTGCACCATTAGTCACAGAACTGGGCTGAACCAGCCTGTAAATTGTTGATACCCCCTCCCCCCCCTTTTCAGGCCAGTGAGTTTGCTGTTCCCCTGTCAGGAACACAGACAGATCTGGGGATAACTCCGTGATACTTGTTCAAGAGGTTCACCACTGTTCTAATGAAGTTTAGTTTCCTAATATGCAAGCTGAATTTCTCAAGCATCAATGAGCTGCAATTTCCTGTTGTCATATCATCGTCTTACTAGAAAGAGTATTCGGCTATAAAGCAAAAATTTACAGAAGAATACTTACTGTCTTTAAATGGGACATAACATTCCAGTTGATGTCTGCCTTTGGAAGGACAACATCTATTTTCCAAGCACTTTGTTGCATTAATGCTCCCTCCTGCACGACAAGGGACTAAGGTGTGCCTTTCTTTGTATCGGCAAGCTTAAAAAAATAAAATAGTAAAATATAAGAGTTCTGTTCTAGAAGGAATACCTAAAGAGAAGCTATTAGTTTCATGCTTCCAGCATGTTTTGAAGAAGCCTGTTTAAAAGCAGTGTCATTGAAAACTACTGTTGAGCAAAATACGCTTACACAAGCAGACTAGAAAACTAACTCAAAACAAATTCAAGAAAGTTGGGGAAGGTGAATTCTACATCAAATTGTCCAGCATTTCTAGGTCACTTCACTGATGATGAATAGTTTTATAAGACAGAAGTAACACAATTGAAGCAAATCCATGATGGCTCAAACAGCACATTTAACAATACCTCTTGGATGAGGACTAGTGATTTTTACAGTATCAGACTGAAGGTTTCAAATGCACTGAGTGCCAACAGTTAAAGAGTAAAAAGCTGTTCTGGAAGTAAAATGGAAAAAGAGGAAAGAAACAGTGCTGCAGTGATGAAGTGGCACTTACTCACTGGCCTGAAGAGGTTTAAAAACGCGTTAGATGCACCTTTCACTTTCGTGACAAAGTTGCTGCCTGCCACTTCATTTTTTTCTGAAGCAGGAGATGGTGATGTAAAACCTGAAAGCTCATAATGATTAGCTCATTACCATCAAAATATCCATAATTAATTAAATTGAATGACATTTGCATTCTGATTATCTTTCATTATGAAGGCATTTATAGTCATTATGAATTATGACGCTGATGGCTAGTAAGGTTAAGCACAGATGCCTTCCCATTGCATTCCATTATGTTACATCAAACTACTTCATGTACCACAATGAGCAAAGATGTGAAATTCAAATAAAGGAGTCAATTCACATGGGAATTGAAAAGAGAAAAAGCACTACCTTTCACATAAAATATGCAGGTTATATGGAAATTCTATATTACAGCTGTATTTGTCACGTATGCAAGCAGAACTTCTGGTCTTTAGACCTAAATATGACCTCAAAAACAAACACATACACCCATAGAAAAGAAGTGTGTCATTGATGGTGGCTTCACTGGATAAAACCAAACTAGCATCTCTTGTGGGTTCTTTTTTGTTGATGTTGTTGTGTTGTTTTTTTTTTGTTTTTGTTTTTTTTTGTTTGTTTCCAGACAGTGGCAGACATACCCAGGAAAGGAGCAAATAACTCATGAACACAGATATTCGAGTACCTTCGAAAAATAGTAATTTGCTGGGACTTATCATAGAATTGTTTGAGTTGGAAGGGACATTTAAAGGCTATCTGGCACAAACCCCTGCAATGAACAGGGACACCTACAGCACCCTTAGGTGCTCAGAACCCCATCCAGCCTGTGTTTCCAGGGGCAGAGCATCTACCATCTGTCTGGGCAACCTGTGCCAGTGCCTTGCCACCCTTACTATAACCTACTTCTTCCTTATATCCAATCTAAATGTCCTCTTTTAATTTAAATTTTTCCCCCTTGTCCTTTCATCACAGACCATGCTGAAGAGTCCATCCCCTTCTTTCATGTAGCTCCCTTCTAGATAATGAGAGGCCACTCTCAGCTCTCCCCACAGCCTTCCCTTCTCCATGCTGCACACCCCAGGTCTTAGACCATCCTCAGAGGAAGGTGTTCCATCCCTCGAATCATTTTTGTGGCCCTCTTCTGGATACACTCCAACAGCTCCACGTCTCTCCTGTGCTGAGCACTCCCCATCTGGATGCAGCACTCCAGGTGAGGCCTTACAGAGCAGAGCTGAGGGGAAGATCCCCTCCCTCACCTTGCTGGCTGCACTTCTTTGGAATCATCCATATCCGGTTGGCTTTTTGGGCTATCCTCTATCCTTACATCCCCCAGCTTGTACTGGTAATGGTGTTGCCATAAGCCTGTTGCCAGACTTTGTACTTGGCTTCACTGGCCCTCATGAGGTTCTCCTGGTCACTGCTTAGCCTAAATCCCTCTGGATGGCAACCCATCACTCAAGCATGTTGACAGCCCCACACAGGTTGGTGCCATTCACAAACTTGCTAAAGGGGCACTTGATCTCACCATCAGTGTCATTGACAAAGATGTTAAAGAGCACTGGTCCCAGTACTGACTCCTTAGGGATACCACTTGTCACTGATCTTCATCTGGACACTAGGGACGTCCCCATGTGCCTTAGCATAGCTTCCAGGAGGATCTGTTCTGAGATCTTCCCCAGCACTGAGATGATGCTGACAGGTTGGTAGTTCTCAGCTTATCCTTTCTACTTCTTAAAAATAGATGCGACATTGCCTTTTTTCCAGTAGCCAAGGACTTCACATACTGTTATTACTTCTCAAATATCATTGTGAATGTCTTTGCAATTACATCAGCCAGTTCTCTCAGGACTGTGGGACGCATCTCACCAGGATCCATAGACCTCTATACTCTTTCCAGGGCACCTGCCCCTGTTTCCACTACCTGAGAAAAATTTATCACTCCAGTTTGATCAGCAGGTCCCAGTTTAGATGATTGAAGAAAGTATTATCATTAAGTCTTGTTGTCTCACTCTACCTCTTTTTCATCAAAGCAGAAATACCAATTACAGTGGGACTCTACTGGAAATCAGTGATTTCACAGTATGGAAGAACTCAAAATTCCTATTTGCTTGCATTCCCCCCCACCCCCAGGGGAAACTTAAGTCATTGGAACTTTAAGAGCTTTCAGTGATAAGAGTTTATTGAAAGGCACTTCATGATTTTATAGTGTCTTATAATAAGGTCACAGCCTAACCAAAACCTAATGTATTCAAATAACTTCAGGTTTTTGTTTTGTTTTTTAGTCACTCCCAAGCAAGGAGCACCATTAGTTCCAAGTACATAAATGCACTATTTGTCTTGGTGCATGATTTACATTTCCAGACCATACGACATTCTTGGGAAAAGAAGCACTATAGGCATAATTGAATTCACATCAAAATAGGGACTGATATGAATGTGTAACAGAAAACTAACCAACAAAGTCACATTAGCAGATATATCACTGTTTCTCCATCTGCCTTGGTGATACAGATAGAAATTTTAAAGAACTCAGGTTTCAAACAGAAAATTTGAAAGATTTTGTAATAATTTCTTAAGAATTTCACGCAGTAAGGTATCTGGCAATCAGTTTGATAAGTAACACCTGAAAAGATGACCATGATTGTCTTTCTTACTACTCCCTCGTCTTATTAAATTATATCAAACTAGGTTTAAGGAGGCAAACCATATAATGGACACTGCCAACCACATCTGTATCTATATTAGAATTCATAAACACACCTATTAAGAATGTTTTTGCTTGTTTGTGAACAGAATGTTTTACTCACATAGGTATTACAAAAGCATTTTACAATGAGTTCTGCAGCAAATCCATAGCTTTTCAATGAGAAAAAGCTTCAGATGTGGATTCTCACAGCATGAAGGATTAATAGCGAGCTTAATGTGTGGGCAGATACTTTAAGCACATTTGAGATGACATTTAACTTCATTTGAATGCAAGTTAACAGCTTACCAAAAATCATCAACTATTTTGAGCCACCTGCTGCAATAAGCAAATAACAGATCTCAACAGGTTATAGGAACAACTGTATCTTGGAAAATGTAGTTTAAATGGGGGGAAAAAAAGATCAATAAACAAATTAAAGCAAGACAGGTGCATTACCAAGGATGAAACAAGCAGCACATTTCTCACAGGTATAAACAGAAATGGGAACTACAGTTGTTGAGAAAACATTTGCCTGTATTTAAGTGACCGGACTCTGACCAATCCCACCTACAGTAACTAACTTTCATCATATTCTTCAGTAGTTTCCAATAATTGCCAAGACAACAAGATTATATAACCTTACAGGCAAATTATTTGCTTCTATGAAATCACTTTTCACCTTGAAAACTCACTTGAATTGACGCTATGAAGCAGTATCAATATGACATAGCTCCACAATAGATGAAAGCCAATTCCTTCTTGTAGCATTACTGTAATAAAGCGAACAGCAATAAGGCATGTGGTCACACACACAAACTTTTCTGATCTATCTTTTATCTTCATACTCATGTATTACAACAAGCAATGACAGATTGCTGCACAGAGCAGGTCTGCTGTCCTCCCAAATAGGGAGGCTAAACTCAACAAAAGATCTTTTGGTGATAAGAAGTGATTTTGAATAAGTTACTCATTTTAGAGCTTACGGAGAGACAGCTTGTTAAACCGGGACTGGGGAAGTGGAAGGGGGAATATACCTCTTCAAAGAATCTTAGAGCTAGATAATAAAACCTTGAAAGATCACTTGTGGTCTAGTATTCTTATTTGTATTTACTGAACAGAATGAGGAGTGAAGAACTGAAAACTGACGGAAGCTTACAATAGAATTCCAGTTTAGCTTACAGAGTTCTTCAGTCTTCCCAACATCAGAGAATATGAAATGTTTTGAATAAAAACATTTAGAAAAGGTAGACAAAAAAGATATAATGGATAAAAACACTTCTAAAATCCTCAAGTCATTTAACAATAACTCTAAGTTGGGTTTTTAAACCTCCAACCACCCCCGGAAGATTGCTGTGCCAGATGCTATGTTTCACTGCCTGCTGTTCCTGTTCTGATACTCTAAAAGGTCTATTTCAATCACTGTCACAAGGCAAAACAGGGATTTGATTAACACTGGTAAGGGAACACAACCTTACAGAGAACGGAATGACTGTGTATTACACAGGTATTCTCCTATGAAGGGTCTGTTGTTTGTGCTCCCGCTGCTAAATCATGAACACTTTATTGCAGTTTGAACATACCTATAGTGTAGAGTAACACACAAAACACATTTGCCGTCCCAAGGAGAAAGTTTACATCTGACAGATTTTTGTACTGTTTTTCTTAAGAGAACAGGAATCTAATTTTCAAGACACCTACTATAGTTTCTCCCCAACATACTTGCCTTGTATTTTCTTCTGCAATTGGATCAGTAAGATCACTGCTACCCTGTGCAACTCCAGGCAGAGTCAAACCTCCTTGTCACAATGGGCTACTTGTTACCTATGACGTAGCTCAGAACAAACAGTACAGATGTGGAACTGAAGCTAACGTTCGATAGACCAGAAAAAGCAGCTGCATGTGGCATGAAAAAGTCAGCTTCCCAAGGAGCAGACGGCTAGAAGACACAGTCTTTTAACTCAGTAAGTTAAGTTTGTGCCATTACTAACATACAATATACAGGAACACCACCTAATAGGCACATATGCAGACCAGGTAATGGATACCTCAGGCTATGAAAATACACTCCTCAAAACAGACAATTGATTTTATTAAATTTAACACGAGCCTCAAGTATAGACTAAATCTATCAGCCAAAAAAAAAAAAAAAAAAAGGCATTTAATACCCCATTTGATCTTAAACAAATCTTCATTATACGATTTCTAAAATAGTTGAGTTCCTCATCATTTAAAGATAACATCTACAGGATGCTCGTTTGGTTTAAATTACCTGCTTTTATTGGAAACTGGAAATTTTTATTGGAAAAAAATATTGGAATTCAGAGCAAAAATGCGAGAAAGAATCTTTGTCTTATTGAATCCTCAGTAGAAACTTAAAGCATTCACCTTGTTGTTGCTCTTTTTTTAATGATCCAGTTTTATAGCACACTCAGAAATTACTTTAAGGATTTCTTTAAAATAGGTTTCAAACAACACCACCACAGTAGCAACCAGTTCACAGTCAATTTAGCACCATCAGGAATTTCTCAAGATCAATGATCCACGTATCATGCGAGCAGAAGTGGCAAACATGAAGTACACCTGAAAAAGATTGTTAGAAAGATTCAATACTTCTTGTGGGCATAAAATCCACAGGCTGCCGTGAAAAATTCACACTTTCAGAGAGTTGAGAGCTACTGCAGCGAAGATAGCCCTTCCTACGGTAAATAAGCATGAAAACATCAGGTGAGAGCTGAATTCTTATACCAAGACCAAACTGGACTCTGTTCAGAACACTTCACTCTGAAGAACTAGCATCATTTTTCATAACATACATAATGATGTCTTATACATATATTCAGTTACTGCATTTCTAGCCACTGTGGTATAACGGATGTGAACACAACTCTATGACTAAGGCTCTATGACTAGCATCTTTTAAGGTGAAAATGTAAGTAACTGTTATGTTCAAGTTGATGGTAACAGTATCAGCATCAAAACATGCACTGGAGGGCATGCACACAGTTTTACTATGACAGCTGCTACCCTGCTACTGTTTCAAGGAAGTCTTTAGCAATACACAGAATTAAAAAAGCCCTGAGACTCACCCTTACTTCAGTAGTTTAATACAGAACACCACTTATCAGAACCATACATCAGGGCTCCTGAAACAACTGAGGAATACACCGTGAGTTCGCTGATAACTACTTAATCTATTCTCCTTTAATATTCAATGTAAGAGTTCTGAAGAGAAAATACGCTGCAGCTCAGAAAAATAAGTTACCTTTCACAGTAAGTGTTCCTACAAAGAACAGAGTCTACTCACTCAATTTACTTGCAGCACTTTACTTGTTTTTGGCCTGTTGAAATGGACAAGCAAAAACCATCTTATTTTAGTGACACAAAATGGTAGAAAAAGCCAATTTACAAATAGGTCATCTAAAAAGTTTCCATACTCGAGTTAATTGATTTGCTTCTTGAAATCACAAATACTCATCAAGGGCATAAAGATAGGCATCAAGATAGATCTTTTCCTGAGAAGATTTTGATTCCTGACAATATTTTAAGCAAATGCTGAGAATCTTAACTACCCAACAAAATTAGCAAAAATGCAATCGATACAGAAAGTAAGCAGAGACTTCCATAAACATTTGTTGATTTATAAGGCTTTGAGATTAACCCTACTGAATTTAAACTTTGGCATCATTCACGAATACCTCTCACTCTTTTTAAAGAACTTTATTTTTAAAATAACTTTAATTCATAGGACCATACTTTATAAGTTACCGATACGACAGACCTGAACTCAAGGATCAGACATTTGTTGCACTTTCAAGTTGCTGTTGCTTTTCTTTTTATACTATCACATGATTTTTCAAAATAAAACTAAACATTTAGATTCACAGTTTAATTTGTTGAAATTTAATAACACTTAAAAACACTAGAATTTGAATTGAAAGGGATACATGTTAAGTACACAAATACTGAAAGGTCATAATTCCAAAATGCACTTGAAAACGGAATGTGACTAATTAGTCAGAACTGTAGTTTAACTTCACATTTAACCTAGTTAACACCTTAGTAAACTCACCACTAAATGTAAGAGATATAGTGCATATAGTGTGACAACTCAACAGATTTTGTACCATTTCATAATGAGAACATTTGCTTGAGCATTATGTGCCATATTTTTGAAAACTGGTAATATTCCAGAATGTTTCTAGAACGTGGAAGTAACAAAAGCTACAGTTAAGGTCTAAACAGAAATATTTTCTCTACTTGCCTTGAGATTTTTTTAAAGCAATCATTTATAAGGATTGCATCAACATCAGTTAGCAGAGGAAGATCAAACTTTATTGAAACTGCTTGCATACAAAATATATTGCACTATAACCAAACAAATGTCAACATAAAATCCAATCTGTTGTAGCTAATATGTACAGAGAATATTGCCCAAGAGCAGTTACATTACAAGGTCAGTCTACCTCGGTTAATTATCTACAGTATTTTAAACCAAACAGCTTACAGATGATGTGTGCAAGGTACCAATTTCTGTTTTCAAATACTATACATTCCCAAAATAAATAACTAGAAATCAACATTAATGTTTGGCAATACTTTTTAAGACATTTTTATATTTGTTAAATCATGTGCAGTTTGTTGCCATGTTTAGTATTCTCACCTGTATGCAAGGAAAACAGTGAATGTAGGAAGCAAAGAAACAAAACTCACAAAATACATCAGAGGCAAGGTCAAGTTTGTACAATTCTGTACATAATGAGTGGCTCTCACTCTGGAGTAATTTGAATAAAAAAAAAATGGATTAAAATGGAGGTCCTTATATAGCTGTGCCTATTAAGCTTAATGTGCGATGAAAAATAAAAGAAAGCACAGCTCCTCCCCCTACTTCCCACCCTTCCCTAGTGTATGACTGTACTTTGGATCAAATGCTCATTCCAATGGGCTGGTATTACAGACCTTATACCTCAAAATATGACGGATTTGTTCCAACCACAGTATCTCCAGTTACTACACCAGGACTTTCCAAGATGGTGATTTTCTTTCTACCTCTCCTGAGATAGTCCCCAAATTAAAATAACAATTCGGAACTTTTCGGGAGGATGAAAAACATTAGCGCTTTAAACTGGTCATCTGGCCAAACAGCAGGCACACATTACTAGTTGTGAACAAATTACTTCTGTTCCCTTAGTAACAATGAGTTGTATTTTTTAGTTGTTGTTGTTGCTTCTTTTTCTCATTTATTTATTTATTTTTCCTTTAAGTTCTCCACAATGGAAAGTTTTTGTGGTTTTTTTTTTTTTTAGGTTTTTATTTTTTAAAAATCTATACTGCCTACAAAGAAAAAGTTACAACCCCTTTTTCAGTAACACTACTCGCCAAATCTTCAGTGCAAAATAAATTTCCTATTCTTATAACTGCCTAACCCAATGTTTATGTAAGGAAAAAATTATGGAAAGCATGCACTTGTCTATAAAGTACTAACATCTGACAAGGATTGCTACATATATTTTACATTTAGTGTTACCAACTCATCTTCCCTGAATTCTGCATCCAAATATATTATTCCTACCTGCCAAGATATAAAAAAGGCACAGATCATACAACTTTTTTTGCTAATGAAAATGACAACTGTTACATCACACGTATTTCAGGGTCCACTAAAATACTGAAAAAGGTGGACCAGAACGTGAACTGACACAGGACATAAAACGACATAGCATTTCATGAAGAACTTGTAAGTTAAATTGAAAACAGAAGCCAATTTGATTACTGCAAACACTATTTATTCTGAGAATTGAAATTGAGCAGTGATTTTGACCCAGTGCGTTAAAATGGTACAACTGAACAGAAAGTTTACCAATGCACAGCTCAGTATTTTTAAAACAAACAAAAAAGATTCTTTAATTGTTTGAAGTGCAATATGTACTTGAAAGCGATTTTCGGAAATTCAGATATTTTTTATGCAAATATTTTTAATAACTTTTTATTCTGAAAACAACTGCATACTGTTGATGTTAAAAAAAGGCTAACAGAGAACATATGTTCATTTCATGCCCTGCGCCATCTTGCCTACTATTTGTCTTTGGCCTAACAAGTTTCTCTAACGTGGAATAGGAATTACTGAAACAGTATAGGAAATATGACTTCAGACTTATGCAGTTTAGGGTACTCCATTCACCAGCGGCTGTTGACCATCTGCGTTGTCCGCCTTCTCTTTCTTCTGATTGCGTTCTTTACCTGTGCGCAGCCGGCTGCCTTCACTGGAGGTATTCTGTAATGTTTTAGTATGAACACTCCTTTTATTATTGCAGTCAATTCTGATCTGGAACAAGTCAAAGTTATATACAGCATTCTCCTCCCTTTATCTACCCCTTAAATATTTGCTACCTTTGCAGCCAGGAAGGAGTCAGGAGTTTATTAAAGTCAGAAGAAAAGTAGTGCCAGATCCTTAAGGCAACTAGCTGAAACAGACACCATATGACTGTTTCTGTTTGAAAAAGCCACTTTCCTTGAAACGCACACAGAAAACAAAAAGCCACCCACAAATGTGGAAGTCCTCACACCCTAGACTACCTGGCCTTTGAAAGGTGTTCCCTGCACTCACACCTCCTTGAGACTGGAAGAAGTTTATGTGCAAGAAGTTGGAAGAACTCACAGTGTAACTCTGAAGTATCATCTCACTTCTAATAATTCAAGATTCTAGCTGTATAGAAGCATTTTGGAAAAACAGTCCTAAAAAACTCATAAAATGGTATCAACAAAAAAATGTCATCCACCCATGCACCTTTTGAACCTGAAAAAAAGTCACTTAATCTACCAAAAAGACCTATGTGACTGTTGCAATTAGCCACATTTTATAAACATTCAAATAAGCATTTCAAGTTTCTTACTTGTAGGAGGTAATTCCATAGTACTACTTCTAGCTTATTGCTTAAAATACTACAAGGTTTCATGATTTGATTTGTCAGTTTTTAAGTGTACTTCAATACTAACTTAATACCGAATACTACATCTAAATCTCAGAGCAACAGAGAAGAATGACTAAGATGATTTTTTTTTCTTTTTTCAGTATCCACATTTGCCTTCATTTACTTCATCCTCCTTTACCTACATAAAGTAGGTAGCAGCATATTGACTATAAAGTTATTTGCTAATTAACGAAAAAGAATCATCTCAGTCTCATCAGAACTCCCAGTAACACCATGCAAAAGGTGGCAGCTACTCATTTTTTTTTCCCTCCCAGTATAACTTGTCCTATGGAGTAAGAGATGGTTGAATGTCAGGCAAGTCTCACATTTTATCTTTATAAAAATCTACTACGTATTTTCAATATCGACTTGAACTACTTCTTCATTTGCATTCTTAACTTCTCTGGAGATTATGGCTGCAATAGATGTACCTGTTTACTTAAAGCATTAAGTAATCTTTTTCCTCAGTTACACTGCTTGTGTTGAAAAGAAAAACAAGAGCAGACAATGCCTCAACAAAGAAAAATGAAGAATTATAGGCTAATAATTATAATTAATACAATAAAGCTACCTAATAAAACCTCATGGCTCAGTAGCACAGTTCTAATCCAAGGGAAAACTAAGCTCTAAACTCTAAGTCAATTTGTGGTAAATCTGAGCTAAAAATCAAACAGTGCCACTTAGCACTTTCAGAAACTGATAACAAATAAAAAGACACATAGCTTCCACATTAGGTAGCTGCACCTTGATGTATCAAGGAGCACATATGCTAAAAAATAAACACTGCTATTCTTGTAAAAGCAATTAGAAAATAAGGAACCACAAGGCTACTCTGTCAGCTGCTGTTCTGAAGAATCTACTGTTAGTATATAATGCTTATGAAATTTTAAACAGTGCATAGTTCTAATAAGATAAAAATTACCAGTAGAGATCCATCTGCTGTTCTCCCTTTTGCATCCCTTGAATTACGCTGACGGTTATCTGTTCGCGACTGCTCATCATTTCCTGCAAAAAGAATTAACTATATTTTTCAGTAAGGATGTAGAATTTTACTTTAAAAATTCACGAGTATAACAGGTGATTACTTCAAAGTTTCCATCTTTAAGGACACTAAAAAAATACCCTTGATAAAACAGCAATAGCTCTCTAAGGATGACTGAAGAATCAACACGGAAAACTTTCTCAGGTGGTAAATCATAGGCAAAATCTCAGCACTAAACAGTACAGTTTAAGAAAGACCATCTCCTGAAAGAAAATGAAGATGTCTTACAAAATGATCAGCCACAGTGCAGAAAGACACAATCAACTTTTGTATAATTTAACATATTTATAGTTTCTGTAATGGCTTTCTAAATACTGCATTACTTCTTTTAATAAAAAAAAAATCATGTTAAATTAAGCAGTATCCATAACTTGAAAAAGCATTTCAAAAGATATGCAAAGATGTAGAATAATTACTTAAGTATATTCAAAGAAAAAAATCACATTAGTAAAGAAAATACAACTCCAGTGAGTTCACCCACATTACTTTTGTATGGTCTTTTCCATTCAACACGTAGATTCCAAACTTATATAACCCCACTGCATGGAAACCAAATACAAGATGGGAGTTTGGATTATAGGAAAGTGTAAGATTCTAAGACGTAACTCCACATACATTGCAAAAACAGAATTTGGTTCCTTGACCTCTAAGCAATGACATAACCCACAAGCTTGAGTCAAATGCATGTTAGGAGAGCAAACTATAATGAAATGTAATCACAACTAACTCACATAGGGAAGGAACTTGTTATAGAATGCATGAAAGGACCTCAGAATGCCTTCTCAGCAAGTCTTTAAACGACATCAAACTCTGGGCAGCGGCTTATGTACTTGGGGGTTAGGGCTGGCAATTATAAGGACCTCAGTGAGCTGACTGGAAACCCATTAGCATTAGAGATGAACTTGAAGTCACACAGTATTAACAGACTAACTCCATCCAACACTATCTGTTGTAGACAGACTGCCCATACAGCAGCTCCACAGAAAGGGCTATGGTGGTCTGCTGGACAACAACATGAATAGACATAAGCATGTTGTCACAGCAGTGAAAGCTAACTGCACAATGAGTCATGCTACTATGTGTAGTCAGCAGGTCAAAAGAAGGGATTTCCCCTCTGCTCAACATTCAGTACACATACTAAGTGTTCGGTTTAAGGAGACTGACAAAGTGGAGAGAATTCAGAAGAGGGCTTCTGGGAAGGCTAGGACGCTGAAGTACATTACATGAAACAAGAGGCTGAGAGAACTTTGCTTAAGACTAACCTCCAAAATTCAGTCTAGATTTACCTTTGAATCCTCCACGACCCCTCCCTCCTTGCCCTCTTGCACCACCTCCACGTCTTCGCCCATCTCCTCTGCGAAGGTAGTTGTCTCGTTCCTCTTCTGCTTGGGCTAATGACCAATCACTAAGTTCATCTCTGTGATCAGATTCCGTTTCAGAAGCGTTTGATGCTTCAGAATTAGTTCCTATCAAAAGGATAAAAGAAAAATCCAAAGTGTACCAGTGTAGCTCAGTATGACAACAAAACAAAGTATCCACACGTGCACTTCAAAATTATAAGAATTCCAGAATTGTTGAAAACTGTTTTCCAATCTCTAACACAGGTATACTTCTCCAAAAAGTCAATACACGTACTTTCAATAAGTTAGAAGTACACATCAGTTTAAATTGTGCATCACACTTTTATAGTTACTTGGTTTTAATAGCCTTACCAATTACTGGGTCTGCTTGTGCAGATGCAGTAAGTCTAGTCAAATTTAAAAGAAACTAAATTCCTGAATTTAACTTGTCCTGTCAGAGCTCACACCCGATACTCCTTTATTAAAAGAGAGAAGACAAAAAAAAGTCTAGAAATGTATCAGATAGAAAATAATGTCCATTCCATAATTTTTGTAGCTAATAGATCACCTCTGCTGATAGTTTCATTATTTATTCCAATTTTCCTTTCATATAACAGTTCTTAGCCAAGTGAGTTCTTTTAAAACAAAACTCATAATTTTTCTATTTGAACAGAAAAACATTGGTCTCTGACTACACTGAATGTATGCCAGAACTGTCAGGACAAACATCAGCTGGCCTTTATTCTGTATACCGAAATTCTAACTAGCCCTAAGAAGTAGGATCTCAAAACTATTCATTAATAACTTAAGAGTTCAAAAGAACAATCTTATTTTCTTGACTATGCTTTTCTGGTAAAAAACAAATTCAAATTAATATGAGCTAAGCACTTTCGTAAATTGATCTACAGGCAACATATTTTCTAATTTTATTTGTATTTATACAAAGCTAGCTCTTTACAGAGTAAAAGGAAAAACAAGACCTTACTAAGAAAGGTTTAAAATACAGATAAAATAACAAACTTCACCCTAAACAGTTTATACAGACATGTGCTCTTAGAGACAGAAGCTCTGTGAAAATATGAGCAGTAAATTTTAATTCAGAATATTTTCTTCAGCAAAAAGCTCTAAATAGTCTTCAAATCTTATTACTTAATATGAATTGTATTTCTCATTGAGCACTTGCATTTCTAAAGTGTTAACTACTGATAGAACAGGATTCAAGAAAGCAATATCTAATTGGTTACTATTAAAACTATAAGCACACTTCTAGTTACCTACCCGAAGCGTAGCCTGGACCACGTCTGCTATGCCCTCTGTTTCTGTAAGGTCGACTACCTCTTCCGAGTCCCGGACCATCATCAGTTATATATCCTTTTTCTTTATCCGTACGATTTGGTGGTGGCCTAGAGGTAGCTCCAATCTGTCGAAGCTGCTCATCAATTTGCAGTCTTTCCAAACGTAGCTGGTCCACCTCCTGTGGAAACACGAGCATTAACGAAGTCAGATGTAACCACATATGATGATCCACTTGCATTTATCAGGAATAAAAACCAAAAGCGTTTCTCTGATAATCTATTTAATATTTTGAGAAATCTGTTGTATAGTTATAGTTCCTTTATGAAAATGTTAAATAAACAGTGAAATTTACATTATTTTATTTTTGAATACAGTAATATCCAATCATAGTGTCCCAACAACACCATGGTGTAAACTTCATAAGATGAGATTTCAACACAAGCTTCCTATTCTTGCATATAATAAATATGAAAATTAAACAATTATAATGTATTAGCATGCTTTCATGTAAATGCCTAAACATTACATTGTTGTTAAATTCTACCTAACTATAATGAATAATAGCAGGAAAGTAAGGAAGCATCAAAGCTCAGAGCACAAAGTGCTGTAACTCAGACACAGAAAGTCTGTACATGCAATTTCTGAACAGACATAACACAAACAGGAGCTATTGACAGCAATACATTTAGAAAGCAATTCTGCTATAGATTAAGAAGTTGCCTACTTAATACCAATAGCTGGTAGCAACCTTTATTCTCTCTCATTGTTTTTTTTCTTTGGTTTTGCTCTGTGTTTTTTGATTTTGTTGTTTGTTTTACGTGAGAAATCTATTTATGAAAGCCAAAAAAGTTTCACCTCCACCAGAGACCAGCTGAGGTTGGAAGGCATCGTTGAGGGTCACCTGTGCCAATTAGGACACAGGCAAGCCCCTTCAAATACTTACAGAAATGGCATTTCTCTCTTCCTTATATGTAAAATATCCCTTTTTTTTTTGAGATTGATTTTTCTGTTGCTTCTTATTTCATTGTATTGTGCATTCTAAAAAAAACCCTGTTTTTTCATTCCCCACTTCTGACAGTTGATTCTTTGAAAAGAGAAGCCAAAAACCAAACCAAGACTGAAAAAACACTGTGGCATTTACAATAAGCCTTTTAAAATTGACCGGATATAATATCAATTTTTTAAAAGCCTTTGGGGCCTGAACAGATTTTACCTGTTACCTTAAGTATCGTTAGGTGAACTACAGTAACAGAGAAGCAGCTTTATCCTCACCTTTAAATAATTAAGATGATAATCCAGAAGAACAGTTGCATTAGTGATGCTATCCTTGGTTCCCACAAATACAAATGGTACCATTCCCTAAAACACAGTAGCACAGTAACGTTAATCCTATGTTTACTGATTAACCATGAAGTATCCAAGAGAATCTAACATTTTTATAAACCAAAAATCAATGTTTGCAATATGGATAAGCATAAATTCAAAAATAAGACAACAATGTATTTAAATTTTATACTGACTAGATCATCTAGACTAAATTCTTAGTGCTAAAACCTAATCTTGCTGAAAAAAAAAACAAACTTACACAATATCTACATTTCTTTTCCCATATCAAATGTAATATTAGAACATACCATATTTCTCCCCTTCTTTCCTAACTAATAATCACCTTTGTTGATCATATTTGCTCTCACGCGGCTACTTTTATGATGAAGGTCATTAAAGAAGACTTCCAACTTCTAAAAAATTAACACTGTCATAAAACCAAACAATTTTCTTAACGATCTCTCAATTGGTAAAAGGCAAACAAGTCAATACATCAAGCAAAGATTACTAACTTATATGCCTATTAGCTCTGAAGTATTTTAAGTGATTCGCTAGGTACCTGCAAAATATACAGCTAGAGTTGAAGTTGAAATCTGCCTAAACAGGGCCCCAAGCACTGAAAACAGCTAAACTTTAGCAGATACAGGGAAAATTTCCATACCAGAACATCATACCCTGAAATAGGTCCATGTAGCAATTCAAAAGCTCTAACTACTGCCCACACAAACATGAGCTAGATTTAAACTACTTGAAGCTATGAGATGCAGCCTCAGAGTAGTACAAGCTTCACTGTGAACTGCAAAAGTCAAACTAAGTCTTGTAAAGACTCAAGACACTGAACTCAAGACACTGCACTAAGCCAGTGCAGACAGAACTTGACTACTCTAATAACTTATCTATAACTGAATAAATAAATAATCACTAGGTTATCTCATCACAACCTTTAAGCATGCACTTAACTTCCACCATGCACACAGTTGTTAAACAACTGCATTTGACAAGAAAATTTGTTTTTGTCCCCCATACTCCTTCAACTGAGAGCAACTGAAGACACACTTGAAAAGCAAACAATAAATACATTCACAACTTGCTGAATCATTTTTAAATGAGCAAATGACCCATTAGGTTTTATACATCTGCACTAAATACACTGCAAGGAAAAATAACACAATTCTTTTATTCTAGGAAGCCTCAACACTAACACTAGAGTTGTTTTTTTTCCTTTACCCACTAGAACATTAAATTGAAATATATTATCTGAGGTATATGTATTTAACAATTGATGAAGTTTGTTTGTTTGTTTTTTTAATATTAAAAAAAAAACAACAACTGAATGGGCATTTACCACGTTACAGTATTAGATTAAATAAAAGACAATTGACTCAAAAACAGCTTAAGGAAAAAGCAGATGCCCATTATCACTTTTAAGCAAGGAACCTATGTGTATGAATGACAACTCATAATAAAGTGAGTCAGTAGTAACGTCAAGCAATTTCAGCCCTCCAGAAAATTCAGTGCTTATTCGCTGAAGCAGTGTTAAGAAAAAAGAACCCAATATTGTATTCAGATTTAGAAACCAAACTACTGTTCTTCACAAAAATCAAGTCTGCAGTATATGTGTCTATATCTTGGAAGACTAGAATACATTCTTTCCAAATATGACATAAAAATAAGTTTACAAGGACCAACTCTTTCCTGTCATGCTTTGACCTCAGGAGTAAAATAAACAACACCCACATTATAATCAGAACTTCACCTTACCATTATGAAGATAAAAGGAAGAATCTATTTTATCACTGGGCAGAGTACAACCATCAGATAGCACAAAGAAATCACATTAAATGAAAAGATACCTCTTCTTGTGGAA
Organism: Coturnix japonica; assembly: GCF_054131305.1. Classification (NCBI taxonomy): domain Eukaryota; kingdom Metazoa; phylum Chordata; class Aves; order Galliformes; family Phasianidae; genus Coturnix; species Coturnix japonica. The sequence continues at coordinate 25,823,975 of NC_140666.1, forward strand.
TATTTTTATCATTTTCAGCCTCAATTCTCACTCTTACAACACCAGATTTGTCCACTATCTCCTGAATCAGTTTTCCATTTTTTCCAATTACTTTCCCTACAAAAAGGACACATAAAACATTCAATTTTCAGGGTTTCTCCCCCAAAGATTGAGTATTATTATACTGTTATTAAACAAAACCATTTAGTTAGCAGTGAAAGAACTTGTCAACATATTTAACAGGAACACAGATTCTTATGACTGCTGAAAAACCAAAAATTAAGGATTTTTTAAATTTTATTTTTTAAAGAGGACAGTACTGAAATAAAGGCAGTAAATATTGAGTGCATAACAGCTGATACAATTAACCCCAGGAGAGCAAATTAAACTTTTCTTTTAATCACAAACAACATTGCACCTATTATTCAAAGCTAAATGGATTTTTCCACTTCTGTGTTTGTTTGGTTTTTTTTTAATTTTAAACCCTAAATATTTGTAGAAAACATGACAAAAAAGAAAGCTACAAAGGTCTTCCTTGAACACAAGGCTTGTTCAAACAATCAAAGGCTTCTTTTGAGTAACTTATTCCATTACACGTCTTTGGTGTAACAGTTTCCTAATAAACAACAAAAAAAAAATCCTTGGTGGTAAATTAAAAAAAAATAAAAATAATAAAAATAAATAAATAAATAAAAATCAGGTGAACCAAATACAAAAATGAACATTAAATTACAGAAAAACTTATTTCTTAAAAACAAATGTTAAGAAGAATTCAGCAACATACATGAAACATTAAAAATTATTATGTATAGATACAGTCCATTTTGTAACCTACATTTTAGGTTACTGTTTCTATGAAACCTTTAGAAAGGCAACAAAAATTTTTTTTAGTTCTGTTTGAAATTTTTTAAAGGATAATTATGTAGAGAAAACAGATGCCGAGCTTTTATTTTAATCAAAGGAAAACGTAAAGATTCCAGTGACATAGTAACAGGGTTTTGACTTAATAATCCATACTCATTTGTTTTCTGGCAAATTACTAGAAATTAGTAAGTGAACAAGCACTATTTTGGATATGAGATAAGGTTGGTCCAATTATGTGTTTTAAGGAATCTAGGCCAAGAAGCAGACTACAAGTAAAATCCTGCCAAAACCAGAAGTAAACGCAGGGTTCTAAGCAGAAAATAGACAAAATAAATTTCTAATTAAAGTAACTACAGCAGCCTACCATTTCACTTACCCCTTAGAGATAACAAGAGGGAGTGGGATGAAGAACCTACCCTAAAGCTACTGCTCTAAAACAACTCCAGAGCTGAGCAATTATAAGCACTTGTCCCTCTGCAGAATTTTCCACTGCTTTAACACAGGCTTTCGTAAACTGCTCCATATGAGGTACATTAGAGTTCACAGTATTCTTCCTCTTTGTAGCAACAAAACTCAATAAAAGAACTTCCACATTTCCCCCACATAATGAGGGCCACATGCACTCCAGTGAACTCTTACAAGGTATTTGATAATCTAAGTCACTATTATCTTTGGAGAGTTTTCTTGACCTTCAAGTGCCTTAACCAGGCCTCCAGTTTATCCTACAGTGCTGCTTCTAAACAAACTTAAACACAGGAGAAAAATACAAGACAGTGCAAGAATTACTTATCTGTTGTACAGCTGAAAAAATACCTCAGCATCTTTGAAGGAAATAATTCTTAGGCTCAATCAAGAAACTACTCTACTTTGTATTAAGGCATCTCTGAACTGCAAACCAGCAGGTAATTCCTTACAAAGGACTGTCCCTATGAAGGACAGAACTGGGGTATAGAGGAGGGTTGTGACAAAAAGAAAGCCATTAAAAAAAAAAACACAGCCTTCAAACTAGAAGGCTGTCTATCACCTAAGAACTGCTCACAGATAACTTTTTCCTACCCTGCCTCAGTTCTAAAAAATAAAAACCTCAGAAGGCATTTTTCTTTAATACCAGTCTCCAGGACTAACATACCTACTAAATTTCTTGGGACTTGTATGACATCTTCAGCAAACTCAAGGTAACTTCTTGCCTTTTTCACTGCATCTTGATCCTAAAACACAAAGGGTATGTAAGAGAAATGAGATGGGTTTTCCCAAAGCGTTTGTGTTTGTTGTTTTTTTTTTAACTCATATCATCTGAAGGATTAACGAAGGGATCTTACCTCTCCGTAAATATGGAATGTGCAGGTATCTTCATCAAGATCAATGGCAGTCACTCCAGGAACTTTTCTGGCTTGCTGAATATTAGCACCATGAGTGCCAATAGCCAAACCCATTAAGTCTTCACGAACAACAAATTGTTCATGAAATCGTGATGCAAGTTGTCTAGAACTCTGAAAGGAATCCAGATATTTATAGCTGTAGCAATTAGACAGATCAATACAATGAGAATAGGAAAAGAAAGAGAAGCTAGTGTAGTCATCATAGCAGCTTTACCTTTCCTACTCTGAGCTACAATAGAAAAATACAGTAGCAGACATTCAAAGGTCTGTGGCACAGAAAGGAGTTTATTTGATCAAAACAATGAACCATTAATAATATTGCAATAAAGCCAACTCCATTCACTAAATATTTGTTCAGTACATGGATATGTACAGTATATTTATACGTCAATTAGCTTTTCAACAGAAATTACGCATACAGTTTTTAGTACCTGAAATCTTTGAGTTTGGCTGGAATTGTCTTTATAGTTATTAAAAGAAACATGACAAATATCAGCCAACTTCTATCATATTAATTATAATCATAGATATTTATCTCACAATAACCTTCACTAAAGTACGGTGCAGGTAGAAAAAAGCAGAGTTGAACTCTAAGCAGAGTTGAACAAAATTCTTCAGCTTTTCACAGCAGAAAAAAGGTTCATGCTTAGAACAGAAGCAAGAATCCCAGATTAGTTAGGAATGGGAATTAATGACAGCAGTTGCTGGTGCACACCTCTGTGGGGACACAGAGAATGAGCTCTGAAAAGGCTGCTGTTCTTCCCACCTCTGAAATAATACTCTGCATTTCATGAGGTAAATTGCCCACATGATTGCCAGTTCTGGAAGAAGACAAAAATGAATTACTGAGAACTACAGTGGGAGTACTCAAGAAGGAAAAAAATCAATGAGAAGAAACTGTTTCCTTCTTGGTCTTGAGAATATTAACATCTAAACTATGTTGGCTTACAGCTCTCAAATACAGAAATCAAGAGACTAACAAAAGTAACAGAAACACTTCCTGTAAGCAGTTGTGAGTAACACCTTCTGGATACAAGAGGTTTGAACTACCACAGCACATCCCACTTAGGGCTAAATCCACAGCAGATCTAATCCTTTCTGGGGAGCAGGGTGGGGAATAATGAAATCTGGCTTAAAAACAACAGAGTTGGTATGCATCCATATAAAACCTACTGCTCAAAGTTTTATCACTCTTCTAGTTCTTGCTGATGAATCTAAAAAGAAGTTTTAGGAAATGCTGCTATATTTTTCTGATTATATATTTTATATATATATATATATATATATATATATATATATTTTTTTTTCTGATTTGTAGATGGGAGAAAAATATACAGAGACAGGTTAATTCTCTAATTTCCTATTCTACTCCTTCCTTCCCCCCCACCATGGATGAGTCAAACTTCTTGCCAGTCATCACCCACTCTCCAGTTGCAGAAATATCAGAAGTTTTATCTGCTCTAAGATAATTTTATCTAGAGACAAATCAATCCATTTGTACATACTGGCAACAGTCTCACCCCCTCCTATAGATCCACCTCTCATTTTCATATAATCTTTCGAGTTAGAAGGGACCTTTAAAGGCCATCTAGTCCAACTCCCCTGCACCTAACAAGGGTATCAACAGCTACATCAGGTGCCCAAACCCTGATGAGGCTTCCACCACTTCTCTGGGGGCAACCTCTTCCAGTGCCTCACCAGCATTATTTTAAAAATTTTCTTCCTTATATCCAATCTAAATCTCCTCTCTTTTAGCTGGAAACCATTTCCTCTTGTTCTATGACAACAGGCCCTGCCCCTCCTTTCTTACAGCCTCTCTTTAGATGCTGACAGGCTGCTCTCAGGTTTCCCTCCAGGCTGAAAAGCCCCAGATCCTTCATCATGTCATTTCAGGGAGGATGTGATCCATCCTTTGGATATTTCTGCTGATTCAACAGGTCCACATCTCTCCTGTACTGAGCACTCCTCATATGGACAGGTGAGGTCCTGGAGCACAGAACGGAGGTACAAACCCTCTCCCTTGCCCTCCTGGCCACGCTGTTCTGGATGCACCCAGGATCTGATTGGATTTTTGCACTGTGAGGGCACAGTGCTGGTTTACATCCAGCTGCCATCCACTGGTACCTGTCCCTGATTCCACCGCCACTACATTTCTTTCGCAAGATCCTGTTCTAGACTATCTTAGTATCAAGCCACACTCACTCCAGTTATTTTTAAAAACAGTAAATCAAAGCTATCAAACATGGCACTATCTGTGCAGTAATGAATGATCATTTTATGGCTCATACTATGAAGTATGTGCATATACACACGTATACACACTTCATAGTCTGAAAATATATATCTATTTTTATTTAGTAACACAAAATCTTGCTTGATGGAAAGGACTGGGTATGAGACTGTATAAAAATGAGTCCTCGTAAGAACAGACCTCCTAACTATAAACTTATTACCTATTGTATCAGTAAATAATAATTATTTTCCTCTCCCATTCAAGTCCTATCAGCTATCAAGTGTTTGGGAATTATTTTTAAATACAAAATTACTTCAGAGGAAAAAAAATTCCATACCTCCAGTTGTTTGCTAGCTTCTTCATTTCTCAAAATCAGGGATAGCTTGGTACGAAGACTTCGAAAGTGCATGTCAATCAGCATATTCGCCCGCTTCGTTGTTACATCATTGATTGACTAAATTATTAATAAGGAAAACAATGTTTTATATAAGAAATTTTCAAAGAAAGTATTGTATTTGGCATGGTTAGATGTTCATACTTACTAAAATAATAAGCTGATGGTTTTCGGAATCATATATTACAGAAAAAGCTCCAACTGCCTTTTTGAAGTCCTTATGTGCAGACTCTTTGGCACACCTAAAAATAAAATGCTACTAAGTTAAAATAATAAACTGCTGCATTAATAGCCTAAAATATTCCTTTCTTAATACAAAGAATCTTAAACCCATTTATCTATTTACATTCAAGTCTTCCCTTCCAAAGAAGGTACTATTTCATTTGGACACAATCTACTTCGCTTGTTTTGGTTTTGTTAAAAAAGCTAAAATCATTACATCCAGCCAGTATAAAATCTCAAACACACTATGCACCAGTGTGGCATGTGACTTCACTGTAACTACTGCAGCATTAGAACAACTTCATGCCCATCTCACACAATACTTTGCTTCTTTAGACTTCTACTATCTACGCACTACTTAATGAGCTTGTTTACTGTAACACTAACTTCCACAATTTTAAGTCTAATCTGAATTTATAACTTCTTTCATTCATAATGGGGCAATAACATATGCCTCAAAAAATAACTAATTCTGAATCTAAAGAGGGGAATCACTATTAATCTGGATTTTACACATATATTCAGAAAAAAAAAAAAAGATGTCATTGCTCTGGGAGAAAAACATTTGTTTCTGTAGTGCACTATGGGAAGTTTTAATCATTGCACAACTACTTGCAAAACCATCATCAGAAAATCGTATGCCCAACAGTATGTCTTTCATTGTCATTAAACACCAACTTTGACATCGTCAAAACACATCAATGAAGTACCAAACGTTTACAAATTATCAGTGAATATGACAGGGAATGGATTCACATTAATTTAAGTGTAACTGAACAGCTGTAAGAAAACAAATGGCAATAAAAATCTTATTGCTGTTCTGCACACAAGCCTTAAATTCAGCAGAACTATATTACATTTTAGAGATCACCTTTTATATTTTTGAGCTATGATCACATTCACATTTGTACCTGCTGTATTTTTAAATAAATATTTAAAAAATTACTTTAAAGCAGTAAGAAGCATTTCTATTCCTTTTTTCCTCAAGCTCAAGAAGTCACCCATGTTTTAAAACAGTCTGTAAAGAAATACTTGCACTTACATTTGCCTTAAATCCTCGGGTACTTCCAGTTTGATTTTATGGAAAGTATCTTTTGTTGCAGGTTTGTTAGGGTTCACAGATCTCAAGCGCTCAATTGTGACAATTTCGTTGTACGTAGCATCACAGGCTGCATATTCTATTACATAAAACTGATATAAAAATAATAAAATCATCCAAGACATGTTTTATTACAAGATTAAGAATTACACTATCAATTTAGAGGCACTTTCGTTAACTCAAAAACTATAACTTCAATCAAGAAGAGTTCAGTTTATGTTAATTGCAACTATCCTAGTCAAGTTATTTTTTGAAGTTGAAGGGAGAAATATTAAAGTCACTTTACATCGATACAAATGAAAGCAACACAAGAAAAACTTTAAGTAAGTATATATTATGTGCATATTCCTACCTCACCCTTTATCATTCTCACTTTAGCCAACCACCAGCAGCAGGGTTCTTTTTCATTTGCCCTGGAATAAACCTGAACAAAATACATACATTATACAGTTGTAGCCCAAAAAGCTGATACAGATTAGTATTACCATCAGCCCTGCAAAAGATGTGAAGACCAGCACAACATATTAGTACTTAACAGTCTCCACTCTAAGAACTAAACAGCACGCACATTAACAGCCAAAATAACTATTGCAGATGTAAGGAGAATGTAAAACTACTTATATAAGATCATAGAGATCTACCAGCAATTGTTGCTTCAGTCTTGAGTACAGTCAAAATAGAGATAATCCAGCCTTCTGTATGTTATACAATGCTTCTTACCTGTATGCAGATCCAAAGTGTGAGGGGGATGACAGGAAGACGGATTTTTACTATTTCAGTACATACATGATACTGGCTGTAACTACATTATTAATTCATTTTTACATTTTCTTATTTTGCAAATCAAAAGTTTTGCTCACATGCTATTAAGCACTCAAAGTTCTCACTTTTTATAAATAGTAGAAAATTTATTATTACTTTATAAAATGTTGAAGTCTCAAGAACACGTTAAACTAAATCCCGGCTCGTGCTAGCTTTACAGAGGTGTTTACACATGTATCTTTATGTTTACTTGTATTTTGCAGGAATAGTATGAAGGCTGCTCAGAAAGTAATGCCTGCTACTTTGACATCAGAGATGGAAGCTGGTGATAGACAGTAGAGGTTGAGCCTTCCTGTCCATATTCTGTTGGATTTTGTCACCATGCAGCAGATGGCAGCTGAGAGGCAGCCTGACAGAATGCAGTGTATGAAGCAAAGGTATGGAAATGAACTCCTCCATGCAGAAAAAACATAACCCACTGACATTTATCAGGTGACATTTGCCTGTGTGGATTTTTTCAAGCTCAGCCTTTGTTCATTGCTGGCAAAAACGCTAATGGTGGCTGACTATGGTGAAAAATTGTGTTTTGCAGCTGAGAATTTGCTCTGTTAAGTAGTGTCCAGTAGAGGGTCATAAAGATGACAAAGGACCTGGAGCACCTCAGGAAATGCTGAATGACCCAGGCCTGTCCAGCCTTGAGAAAAGATGACCCAGAGGGGATCTGATCAATAAATATCTAAGGTTTGGGAGGCAAAGGGAAGAGGCCAGAGTTTTCTAAGTAGTGCATAGTGACAGGACAATTGGAAATGTCCACAAACTGAAGTATACGAAGTTCTGCACAAATGTGCACAAGAACTTCTTCACAGTAAGGGTGATGGAGCACTGGAACAGGTTGCTCAGAGAGGCTGTGGAGTCTCCTTCTGTGGAGATGTTCAAGAGCCACCTGAACGCCTACCTGTGCAACCTGGTCTAGAGAGCCTGCTTTGGCAGGGGGGTTGGACATGATCTCTAGAGATATTCTAGCCCCTACAGTTCTGTGATTCTGCTATTGTGCTCTTTGTAACTGTTGTAGTTTTCATGGAAATAAATAGAAGGCATTACCTTTGGAGCAACCTATATACAGAATGCACATTTTTTCATTCAGTTCAAAGTTCCGCTAACAAATAGACATTATATTAACTTATCTACACACACATTTAATAAAGTCTAAATGTAGTTAAAGAACTATAGTCCAAGTTAACATTGCATATATTTACAAATCACTGAGTTCTGACAAAAGATCCATGCTCAAAGAAAATCTCATCTCTTTTGTAAATCAGTGTACACATAATGATATTGTCATACTGTCAAAAATACATTTTGAGGGTAAGTTTGACATCATTTTCTACATTGTATTTCGAATCAAAAGAGTTGCAACATAATATGGGGACAAGCCTTCCACTGGCTTGGCTGAGATTTTCTCTCACTTCTCAAAAACATGCTTTGTTAATGGAATATACATACCTCCACTTCATCACTTTCATTTATGTCTTTATTGTAGCCTGCAGGTGGTGGAAACCTCACATCATGGAATGGTATTTGTCTCTCTGGTTGCCAGCTACGAATGAAAATACAGTGAATGACCTAAACACTTTCACTTTCTTTTTAAGAAATAAATTCATTCATTTCACCTTTTTTTTTTTGGTTTTGCAGAGCATTTGTGTTCGTATATCAAAATCTTGCTCCTACCTGTACTGTTTTGTAACCTTCCAGTTGTTTTTAGAATTTATAGCTACAGGTTTTATCCCCAACATCAAAAATTCAGGTTAAAAAAATTCTTAACACTTTTAAACTTTTACTTCAAAATCAGTCTCTTTCATCTTTAGCTTAAAAGGAAATAACCCAGATTATGTCTGAATTCACTTTGAATTTAAAGATTCTTTAAAATTTAATAAAATTAACAAGTTTTTGGGTTTTTTTTTCCCAAAAGTAACCATAAAATGACTCCTAAAAAATACACTACTCCATAACAAAGATACACTAGATAGGATTATATATGTACATACACATATACATACACACACACACACACCACCTTGGTTTTCCTTCCTGAAGGAAACAAAATCTAAGCTAAACAATGTAACAGAAGACTAACTTGCTGTGCCATTAAATCATGGTTCAAAATTTAAGCATGGGAAACTGGCATTCATCACCATCTATAAAACAAGTTTTGTAATAAAGCAATTGGGAAAATCTGAAATAAAATATTCAAATAAGATAGAAGCAGTCATGGTATCACTGCTTACTTAAAACACTGGTTGCTATTATGCAAGTCCGATAATACAATTTTCAGATCATTCACCTTCCCCTGCTTTTGTAATTTAAAATATTTAAACAATTGAAAGCACAGACAAAACGTACATAGTAGTTAACCCCCTAATTCTAAAACATAGCAGCAGAATCATACACTATCTTAAGGATGCCACTCTCCATCAACAAAAGTGCTATTTAGGTTCATCAAATTCAAGATAGAAACTCTCCTAACTCTGTATTTGCAGATACAACAGCAATATACTTACTTGTTTTCAAATGCGACTGTTATTGAATCTTCATGTACATCCTTTACAAATGCCTGTGAAGAAAAAAGAGGTTCACTTACAGCATGTCTGCAGATACTTTTAAAAAACAAGCCTCAAACAACGCTTTTCTTCCACAGATATTAGTATTATTCAGAATGTAAATATGTTTTTGAGTCAGCCTTTTACATATTGTAGTAGACCAATATAAAACACGCACTGAAAGCTGGTAAACTCCTGAATTCATGCCTGTTAACAGGCAGGCAGACAGAACGTCCAAGTAATACACACAGCCTTTCTACTTCTTAGAAATAACGGAAGAGGTCACTAACAAATGACAAAATCATTTTGAAGTATGAGATATGAAATCCAATGTCTTAAACTTGAGTTATAGTTATTACTTTGTACTTTCTGACAAGAAAACTACAGTTTAGAAATTAAACATAACTACCCTTAAGAAAAAAAAAAAATCCCACCTGTTTCACCACAAGATAAGCCTGAATATTGATCCACCAAAAATCACACATATCCATTCTAGCACAATTTTCATTCACACAGTCAGCATCCTTAGCATACAAACTTAAGCAAAATGCCCTGCAGCCTTCCTTGTTTTCTTCTGGGCAATGAATAGCAGCTGTGCTAAGTCTCCCACACAACCATGAAGCAGCGCACACAGTTAAGTCTATAAGCCTAGAGGGTGCTTTTTTCCACTTACGCTACTGAACTCAATGACCCTTGATCATTTCTCAGCTCTATGCTCAAACTCCCCCATCCACCACACACCAAGATTATATTCTAGTTAAAAAAAACTTAGGGATTCACTGGGAAAGATATTTTTCATAGCCTCAAACAGAGGGTGCATAGCAATGAGGGTTGAAAATAATGCATTGTTTGTTTCTTTTCAAAAATACCTTTAAAAATTACTGAAGTAGATGGGCACTAGCAACGTGCTGAGTATTTCATCACTAGCATTTATCCAAGCTTCTCACACCCTTGCAAAGTAGAGGTGAATGAAAGTCCAAGAACAGGAGAGATTACAGAAGTTAATTCTACCAAAGGAGGTGCACCCCAGTAGATGAACAAATTCTCAGTAAGTTGAAAATAATTTAACAGCAACCTTCTTGTAAGTTGTAATTAATGAACTGTAGTACATTTCTTTCTCTCCACTTTTCAAGTTCCCAACAAAAGAATAACAGGTCTTGAAAGAGTGTTAAGATTCTGTTAGGTATGGCACCTAAGAGGTTAAGAAAATAAATAAATCCACCAGCTTCTTTCACAAGTATTCTCAAGCATCCGCTAAATTACAGCAGTATCTCACAAAATCAAACAAAAGCAGTAGCTAATGACCAATATGGAGCTCCAATAACTGATTATAATTAAAGTAAGCAGTAGATATTCACAACTGTCATTAGAGACATTAACTACAACAAAGAAGTAGAATGCTAGTTATTAATCTGAAAACAATGCCATCTCGAACAGAAGCCAAAGCAAAGTGACAACAAGAGCAAAAGTTGTTTTATATCTTGCCATGCGCAGCTCTGAATCACCTATTCTTACGGATAGAACAGAAACTGATGCTTTTAATACCTGAAATAACGCTGCCCAGTGTTTGCTATGAATCCTTAACACCACAGAAAAGAAAAGATGGGACTTAGTATTATTAGAAACATTTGAGTATACAAAAGTTATTTTATAAAGGGAATCCAACAGAAACGCTACCAAGAACAGCTGTGAAGAAAACAGTTAAGAGTAACATAATAAATACTGTGTCCTGAGAAATAACTTGTTGATACGTGATTATCACATTCACAAAACAGAAAAAATTGCTTCCGCTAAAGAAAGATGAATGATCCTTTCGGAGAAGTCATCCCCTGTCTAGTCATTAACAACCCAGAAGATGCTCCAAAACTCATTCTGTTGAAAAGTATGGGGTTATGACAGAAAAAAGTGCAGTAGTTTAAAAAAATTCCCATATTCAGGCCTGACAGCTCCTAACATCCAAATCATCTTGAGTAGAAGCTCCTGACTACAGCAACATAAGCAACTAGATTTGGCAATCTACCATCAATAAACACACTAGATAGCAACACAAACTTAAGTTATCAAACTGAAGACTGATCTAGCACCTTTAAACAGTCTAGCACTTATAAAAATCTGGAAAATGTAAAGCAAATACCTCACTGAAAGAATATTTAACTATGGGCAATCTTTGTTTTCAATTTAACATCATGTCCTGGTTTAAAGACTGAAGAGCTAGTTACTGGCTGTCACACAATAAAAGAAGGGTGAGCTTCATTAGGATGAAGATGATCTCAATAATGCACAAAGGTTTACAAGTTAATTATTATAGAGCTTTCCCACTTTCCAGATCCTATGAAGGCACTTCAACACTGCTTTGGCCTCAACCCAGAAATCTGAACATGCCTTAATCAAGAATTTTTGACCGTGAACAAGTAGCATCAGTAAAGATGTTTCACTGACTTCAGAGGAGCCAACCACAGAAACAGACAGAATATCTGCTTTTTCCTCCAGCCTGGCCAAAAACACTGATGTTACTTATTCACTCTTTGATTTCTAGCCTTGCTGATCTTACAAACATAAAATTCTTAGCAAATACATCAATTCAAATAGATGACATACACAATACCTCAGTCTACTTCTATGAGCTTTATGCTTAGATAACAATCAGACAAAATATATCAAGAGCCTAAACATACAGTTTCTTAATTCTACTTTAATTCTAGAGAAAGCTGCTTTTCCTTGTTCTGCAGTTCCAATCTTGTGACATCAAAAACAAAATCTGATACTTTGATCAGATCACTTTTTACAGCCTATATTACAGCATTATGTCTATTTTCCACAGGTATAACAAGTTAAATAGAACCGTATTAAGTAAAATTTAAGCTCTAAGTTTGTACACTTAAGGACCTGTGCATTTCTAAGTACAAACCGTAATGTTTTGAAACATCAAGTTTTCTAAGTAGCTGTAAAAAATAAAAATCAACTTAATCATTAAAGCACTTGGAAAGCTGAAAGTAATGCTTAACACCACTGTATTTTTTATTACACGTACCACAGAAAACTACACGTAATGCTGAAAGGAAGCAACAGATCATCATCACAAGTCAAATTCACTACAACAGGATAAGCCAGTCCAGATGTCACTGAAGGCAGAGGATAGGTACTGATTGCACACAAACTGCTATTAGAAGCACAGTAAGCAATCCTCAGTCTTTTCAGAAATAAGAAGTCCAAATTGGGCATGGAAACTCAAACCTAAATGTGCATATATGTGGACTTGAAATGCACACCCAAGAGATAGAACACTGGCTACGACAAATATGGACACACACAAGAAGCTCTGAAAACACAGTGAAACTAGATGGAACTAAAATAAGGAAATAGGACGCTGTGACTACAGCAGCTACGATATCACTGACTGCAGTGACATCAAGTTAGAGACCATACAAAGAAATTCACATCACTGCAAGTTGTGCTTTTACTTCTGTAAATAGAAGCAAGTTTTACAGAGGCTGGGTCTGCTTGTTCTTCTCTGATAAGAAAAGTCAAATTGTGGCACGTTTCCTATACCAGATTTCACTTTCTGTCACATTAATCATTAGCATTTTTCTCCATGCTTCATGAACTACTAAATAGACAGTAAGAATTACTGGAGACACGTATAAACTTATTTATGCACTAAATGGCATGACGGACGCTTCAAAGGAATGAACAGAGGCTGTAGCTTCCATTAAGAGTTTGTGCTGTTGTCCCTCCTAAACCTTACATCAGAAAGAAACAGTCAACCATTTTAATAATGGAAAATAATAAATCTAAGAAGTGAAAATAAGCAAAAATACGCTCTCAAAGGCAAAAGACTTACATTTATACAGACCGATATCTACACCTGCCTAACAGTTCTGTAACATTTCATACCTGTTGCAAGGAAAGAGTCATAAGGAAGGGCAAATCACATTAGAGAAAAGGCAAACCGAACAAAAAGGCAGACCAGGAAAAGAAGAAAAGTCACAGAATTGAAAACTGAATCAGAAAAAAATAGCACAGACTATCATCCTCAGAAGGACCGTGAAGGAACAGAGAACAAAGATGCTTGTTAACGGTATGCTGCCTCCAACAGGATGCTCCCTATTGCCAGCAGAGATTACAACAAATAATTACTCCCAAACTGGAGAAAGGAAAAATAAATAAATAAATCCCATGCTAAAAAGACATCCACTACATTCTCTTTTCAAAGGAAATAATATCTAGAGCTAACACTGGAATGACTGGACAATAGACTGTCTGACAATAAGAATATGAAAGCCTTCTATTACTATATGAACCAACACGATGTAAAACAACAGACCCTAACAGCACCTCTACAATTTAGCTATTTAACTGAGGGCTGCTAAAGGGCAGTTCTGTCTCCTTAAGATACACAGCCCTGGCTGTTGGAATAGCCTTAAAAGTAAATAAGGTTATTTAAGCTTTTATTCCCAGGGATTCTGGGCCAAGCAGTGTATGAAGTCATGACAAAGCATTTTCAGGCACTAAATTACTGATTATTCCTAAATTATGCTTATCTACTGCACTATACTTTCCATGAAACAAGTCATATGGGAAGAAAAAGTTCATGGAACGGCAAAGCATTCTTAACATAATTAAATCATTACTCCTTGAAAGAATTAGTATCCAGCTATCAAAATGATGCATTCAAGAACTCTTGTGGAAGAATGAACCTGACCAGTATTAAAATCTTCCACATTCTCAATCCATACTCCACCTACCAAAGTACCAAAATCAACTCCTATGTTGCACATGGAACATTACCCCTTTAGATGTATCTCAGCATGTATTCTGGATCAAGTCCCACAGCCTAGTTTATGTCTCTCAGTAGAGTGCAGGTGACAATTAAACAGCGGTTTTTTACTTTCAAGATCAAGATGTTGCTGGGAACACTCAAAATCAGAACACGCTTATAGACTTGAATTCATATGGTCTTTAGAGAGCCTATGAAAGCCTCAAGAGGAAATGAGGCACTGATTTGTACCACTCCACCTGTTCATGACTCCAGCAGCCTCACATTCCTTCTCTCTACATCCTCACAGAAGCAAGGTTCCTTTTTGCCAAAATATTTACATATAATAATGAAGTTCATAAGAATGATTCCAAACCGAAGAAACTATCAGTAAATATCAGTAAACCATGAGATGGTATTAAAATAATTTGCTTCAGATATGCTTTGTGTTATTGTTGTAAAACGAGACTGCTTAAAGAAACTTCTTATACAGAAAAAAAAATGAATCCTGCAATTACGTCCACACTTAACAACTCCGCACTTCTTGTGATGGGGGATCAATCAATTTTCGTTTTATAATCAAATCCCAGATCTGCAAGACAAGCACAAAACTCAAAAAGAAAGAAAATGTTCAGATAAATTACTTCATATTAGTTTGACACCCAAACATTACGATATGTGAAAGATCAGTAAATAAAATACCAGCAATTTAGGCTACAGGAAAATTGCTGGTCTACATTGAGCATTACTGCATGAGATGGCTTTTTTCCCCCCTAAATAAATAAAACTAAAACAAATTAATCTGTTGCTCTATTTATCTTAAGTGTAATGCTCCATCCAGACAGACAATACAGGTGAACCGTAATAAACCTACATGTCCCATTTAAGTTCCCTTAGATAATGTGACCAATCCCTCCCAACCAATCCTTACAGACTAAGGAGGGGAGGGGAGAAAGAAAGTCAAATTCCTCTATCTGAATTTCTATATCTATATTCTATATATTTCTATAATCTACAATTTGGAAGCAACGCCCATGTCATAACTCAGATACACTGAACTAAATGTATGCAATAAACCGCTCTGAGTATATGCCTATCTGTAATTATTAGCTTAACTACAATCAGAAGTGTGCACACACTTAGGAGGAGAGGGGAAAATGAATGTAACAACATTAGAACTACATGCGACTACAAAAAAGTTTACAGAAGTTTTATAATCTCCCTGGTCGCTTTAACAGCATTGGTTATTAAAGAACATACAGTATCATTTTTTGTATCACTTATTGTGCACTACTGTGTAAATGCTGTCATATGATTTGAGGAAAGCCTCATTAGAGCTTCTCTCTTAAGTAACATATTTATGCCTGTGTTTATTCCTATGCAAATACTGTACCTTAAAAAAAAAACACCTTAAAGCTGATTTTTCAAAGCACTAAACAACTTAACTACAGGAAGTGATATGTAGATCCAGGACTTTGAGTTCAACATTGCAAACCCACAGCATACATCTGTGTACCAAACATTCAGACTTCTTCCATACTTTCCTTCTTAATTTAATTTAAACTTCTCTGGAATGAGGACAAACAAATCTATTTTAGAAGCTTTTAAATTGTCTCCATGGAAAAAAACTCAAGTCAAAAGAGTGTTGGACCTGTATCATTTGGTACCAGTCTGCCCTACCACATTAACATCAGAGTGTGAAATTCTACCTCTTCTTTCCTTACTAACATAAATATTTGATGCTGCACAATAACAACGTCCACATTTTAAAATAATACAACATTTAAAGAACAGAAAACTCGCAGGAAAAGATTGAGGATTGCTTCTGGTATGTTTGTAAACAGGTGTATGTGACAATGATAGTAGGCCCACCACATTCACCATGCTCAAACTCGAGTTTTCAGTGAACAGGGTAGAACCATACCTTGCACCCAATGATACACTAATTAATATATCTTAACACAAGCAAAGCCACGCCAGTTTCCAGTATTAACGGAAAAATTAAGAGCTCAATATGTGCACTGAAGAACCAGTGATGGCTTTATTCAGCACACAGACTTGGAAACAATTATGGAACGCTGCTCAGTAAAAGGTACAATTGATAATAAGATGCATATAGCAGCTCAGCAAACATTTCTTGTCAAGCAACACCCTTCTCAATGTTAATATGCAACGTCCCCAGCCGTGGGATTAAAAAAAATAACTGACAACAGCTCTGATCGTGAACGTCTATGGAACAAGCACCCCTCTCCTCCCCCGCCTTAAACGCCGTGCACCAGCAGTGCAGCTCTCCCGGGAACCTGGACAGCGAGAAAGACTTTCCTTAAGTAGCGTCAAAAGCCAAGGATTTAACAATTAACGCCCCATCCCCGGCCCTGATCCTCGCTCCAGCTCCCGGAGACGAAGGCCCAGGCCCTCCTCCCCCGCCCCAGCAGCGCC
Organism: Coturnix japonica; assembly: GCF_054131305.1. Classification (NCBI taxonomy): domain Eukaryota; kingdom Metazoa; phylum Chordata; class Aves; order Galliformes; family Phasianidae; genus Coturnix; species Coturnix japonica. The sequence goes on from NC_140666.1 coordinate 25,840,699, forward strand.
GGGGCCTCCCCTTCCCACAATGGGCGAAGGCCCGAGGCCTCCTCCGCGGCCGGGGCCTTCCCTCCCTTTGCTGCCCACGGAGCTCTCGGCCCCAGGGCCGCATCTCCCCGGCGTCGCGCCTCCCGCCTCCCGGGCGCAGCGATGGCCCCGCCGCGGCCCCCACTCCTCCCTCCTGCCCCAGGGCCCCACTCTCCCTCCACGCGGGGAGGAGCCGCTGCCGCCTCCGTCGCCTCCTCCTCTTCCTCCCGTCCCGAGCCCCGCTCCCTCCCCTGAGGCCCGGCCCAGCCCGAGCGCCCGGTACCTTGTAAAAGGCCCCGTTGGAGCCGCGCACCTCCACCACCAGCTCCTCCATGTTGTGCGCGGCGGCGCGGTGCGGGAGGCCCAGGCTCAGCAACCTCTTCCTTTAGCTTTTCTCTTTCTCTCTCTCCCAGACCCGGAGGAGGAGAAGGAGGAGGAGGAGGAAGAGGAGGCAAAGGTGTGGTGTGCGTGTGCCGGGCGGGGGAGGGGAAGGGGAATCTCAGTTCACCGTGAGCCCGCGGGGGTGGGGCCGCGCGGGGCGGGGCAGGGGGTGGGGGGTGATGGGGGTGGCACTGCAGGCCGCTCCGCGCCGCCGCCGCTCGGCCTCGGCCTCCGGGAAATGAAAGCGAAACGGCCACCGCCGGGCGGCGCGCGAGGAGTAGGGGCGGCCAGAAGGCGCTCGCTTCGGCTGTAACCACTGAATCCCGTCACGTGAACGGCTGCGGCGGGGCGGGGAACCGGCCCCAGGCAGCATGCGCCGACTGCCGGGCTGCCCGGCTGCCTAACGGCCCGGCCGCGCACCGCCCCACACCCCCCCGATCTCGCGAGCGCGTACTCGCGCACTCGTACACAGCCGCAACGGCGTCAAACTGCGATCCAGCCCGGCCCACGCGAGCCGGCCGTCCTGACTCTGAGTGACTGCGCCGCTGGCAAATCACGTTGCGTTCTGCCACCGGTGTTTGGACGAATCAGATTGGGGCAGAGCCGTGGAGGCGGGGTTTAGGGGCCGAGGGGCGCGGGAAGGGGGATGGTGATGTGAGCGCTCATGGCGCAGGAGTGATTGCATCCTAGAGGGGAGATGGGTCTTAATGAGCTTTGCACTGCCTGATAGCCTGACGGCTGTGGCCTAAACAGCTCATGAGAGGCATAACGGGCCCAGGGAGGTTGTGGATGCCCCGTCCTTGGAGGTGTTCAAGACCAGGTTGGACGGGGCCCTGGGCAACCTGATCTAGTAAAGGTGTATGTCTGGTGGCCCTGCCAGGCAGGGGGTTGGAACTACATGATCCTTGAGGTCCCTTCCAACCCGGGTCATTCTGTGATTCTGTGATCAGCGATGCAGAAGGTCTGGGTGGCAGGTGTGCTGGTCCTCTGTGCCTTCATGTGAGAGCGGGGCATCGTTCAAGCAGCTCTGTGTATGGAAACAAAAATAAAGTTTGCCATGCTGTGTCTGCTGTTTTCAGCTGTATCTGAAAGCGTAGTGTATGGTCACTTAGTGTGTGAATTCCAACCCTACGAGTGTTTTAAGTGTTCTTACAACAGACTGGAGCAGCGTGCATGCAGTTCACTATAGCACTTGGTGGTGGTGTCTGGGAAGAAATGTGTCTGTGGCAAAGCATTGTGTGTCATGGAACTAATGCTGCTCGTACAGCCTGTCATCAGAGCTACGCAAGAACCAGCACGATCTTCCAATGTGCTTTTCTACTAACTGCGAGGAATAAGATGAAATGGTTCAATTCTTACCTTCAAAAATCACAATTACAGTATATGACCATGGCTGTGATTGCTCTGAATGCATGGTGTTCTCATTGTGTAAGCCATGGAATGACATACTGCACATCATGAGTTTTCAAACCTCTTGCTATTTGTGTCTACAATTTAATCTCTCTTGTTTTTTAAGTTACTGCCACAAACCTTGTAAATTATCTTTGTGTGTGAGAGAGAGAGTAAGGATTGTCTATAGTATGCTGTGTTTGCCTGTTTGTGATGTTATCCTTTGGGTACTGTACCCCATAACCTGGAAATCTCAGGTGGGGAGCAGAATAAACCATTCAAGATTCAGGTGAAAACAGTTAGATATCTACTAACCCCAACCTGAACTGCCACAACTGCATAGTGCCAGATGGAATCCACCCAAGGGTGCTGAGAAAGCTGGCAGAGGTGATAGCCAAGCACCTCTCCACCATCTATCAGAGGTCCTGGTTGACTGGAGAGATCTCAGAGGATTCAAGGCTTGCCATTGTGACTCCCATCTACAAGGTTTCTAAGGAGGATCTGGGACGCTACTGTCCTGTCAGCCTGACCTCCATAACAGGTAATGTTTTGGAGTGGATCGTCGGGGGGAGATCACATGGCATGTGTGGGACAATGAGGGGATCAGGTCCAACCAGCATGGGTTCACAAAAGACAAGTCCAGTTTGACCAACCTTATCTGGTATGATTGAGTGACCCACCTGGAAAATGAGGGAGATGCTGTTGACATAGTCTACCCAAACTTCAGCAAAGCTTTTGACAGTCTCCCACAATATTCTCCTAGACAAGCTGGCAGCTCATGGCCTGGACAAGTACACTCTTTGTTGATAAAAAATTGGCTGGAGGGTCCTAAGAGTGGTGGTGAATGGAGTTAAATCCAGATCCTGAGGTGGAGTTCCCCAGGGATTGGTACTGGGGCCTGTCCTGTTCAATATCTTTATTGATGGCCTTGACGAGGGCATTGAGTGCACCCTCAGTAAGTTTGTAGATGACACCAAGTTGGCAGGAAGTGTTGATTTGCCCTATGGATGGGAAGGCCCTACAAAGGGATCTGTACAGGTTGGATAGCTGAGCTGAGACCAGTGGGATGAAGTTCAATAAAACTGAGTTCTGGATCCTTCACCTTGGCTATAACAACCTCAGGCAATGCTACAGGCTTGGGACAGAGTGGCTGGAGTACTGTGTAGAGAATGGGCTTGGGGGTGTTGGTTGACAATTGGCTGAACATGAGCCAGCAGCATGCCCAGATGGCCAAGAAGGCCAATGGCATCCTGGCTTGTATCAGAAGTGGTGCTGACAGCAGAAGCACAGAAGTGATTGTCCTCATATACTCAGCACTGGTGAGGCTGCACCTTGAGTACTGTGTTCAGTTTTGGGCCTCTGAGTGCAAGAAAGACATTGAGGCCCTGGAGCATGCCCAGAGAAGGGCAATGAAGTTGGCAAGGGGTCTGGAGCACAAATCTTACCAGGAGAGGCTGAGGGTACTGAGATTGCTTAGTATGGAGAAGAGAAGGCTCAGGGGAGACCTTATATTTCTCTACAACTACCAGAAGGGAAGTTGTAGTGAGGTGGGAGTCAGCCTTTTCTCCCACGTAACTAGTGATAAGGCTAGAGGGAATGGTCTCAAGTTGCACCAGGGGCAATTCAAGTTGCACTTCAGGAAACATTTATTCTCTGAAAGAGAGGTCACTTGCTGGAACAAGCTGCCCAGGGATGTGGTTGAGTCACCAACCGTGGAGTTGTTCAAGAAATGTTCCTATGCTAAGGGACATGGTTTAGTGGGGAAATACTGGTGGTAGGTGAACAGTTAGACTGGACAGTCTTGGAGTTCTTTTCTGACCTTAGTGATTCTCTGATTCTATAGTTCTATTTTTCTAATTTTAGCAAATTCTTGAGTACAATGTAGTGTCGATTCAGTGTAATGACTTACTGTAAAACTTGCATTGCTCATTGAGCAGGCTATTTCACTACTGGCTTGTTTGGTGTTGGTAGAGTACCTAAGAGAACTAGAGGAGAAGCTGAAAGAGGAGTAGCAACATTTGTATATGAAACAAAACACTGGGGAGATAAGGTAACATAGTATCAGTACCATGAAAAACATTAGGAAAAATAGACCTCTTGTCACTATTTCTCATGTTAGGAATGCCTTTTTATTTAAACTCCGAGTAATTCTGCTGGAGAGATCATGTAGTGTCCTAAACCAAAGTTAGGTAAGTTTTTTTGGCATTTGTTATTTATTCTAGTTATTCTCTTTTTAACAAAATAGGTTGCTGCCATGCAGGTATATTATCTTTAAGCAGTTAGCATCTCAGGATGTCTAATTTAGCTGTCTTCGAGTGATCATTTCACTACTTCCTCTATGCTAAACACTGCTGTACTGTACAATCTTCCCCAATTCTTTATTTATTTATTTTTGCCATTTCTTAAATTCAGCATTTTCTGTTTTGTCTTGTCTAGCAAACATTCTTATCCTTGTCTGCTTAGACCAATTTATGTATCTTGAGAGCATACTGTCAGTTTTCTGCTCATTGACTCCTAATGTTTCTTTGTATTTTTTCAATTTGCTTACTGTTTCTGCTATTTTATTTTGAACTATCTTCAGACTGAATTGTCAATCCCTTCTTAAATTTGATGCTCACTAATTAACTAGTTTTTATATAGCCTTAATGTAAACCACATCCTTTTAAATGTCTATCAGAAACGTGGTGACTCTGCAAAAATAGATCTCAGTAAAGATCTAAATACTAAAATACTTTGGTCTTTTAAAATATAAAAGTAAAATGTTTAATTCAAATGTTTGACTTGGTTTCTCATATGTAACTCTGGTGTTCAATACCATTACACAGACTGCAGGATTATGATTGGACCAAAATACTTTCTCCCGTCCATCCTCATAGTATTTCGTGGTCCCCAAACATCTCAGTTCATCTGCTCTAAGTCTTGTGTTTGGTCCTTCAGTTGCTCAGTTCTTTTTCAGATCTATGCTGCTTTGTGACTTCAGACTGCAGTCTGCAGACTTATCAGCTAATCCGGAAAGTATTTCAGACACACTGCATATTGGAATATGTTTTCTTCAATAAAATAATAATAATAGTAATAAACATTTATTCATTATGCATGTACCTAGGTGCTTTGTTAAACATTTGTAGAGAATATAAGAAAAATGTTTCCTCATACCTTGTCCTTAGGAATGTTGAAGTGCAGGAAGCAAAGGTAAACGGCATGTTTCAGGGCATATCGAAGTCCTTTACCTTTCATCTTCAGTACTAGTTTAGCTAATATCATTTCCCTTGGACTTTTCTCTTAGGTGTACCTGTTCACTGTCTATCTTCCTCAGAAATGGTAGCAAGTTGAGCATTTAAAAGGCAGGCATCAATGTCTGCCTTTCAGAAGGACAGCAGCAAGCAGAGACTTTCCATCATAAAGAAATGGTTCTAGGTTTCTGAAAAGCCATTCATATAGGCACTGAGAAATGAACAGTGGGAAGTAGCATTATTTTTAAAAGGTGGTTATCTCATAACTGTTAAAGTCTCTCAATGGAATTTTATCCAGCTCTTACTTAGGCAAACATTCTGATGCTCAGTGAGGAAAAAAAAAATTAAATAAATAAAAATTAAAAAAATTTGCATTTTTTACCTCTAGTTGGGGACTGGGATAGTAACATCTCACCCACCCTCCCCCCACCAAGTTGTCATTTAGACCAAATGGTTCAGACTCCTCTCATCATTTTATAGTTGTAGCCAAATGTTTCAGTGAACAGGAGACTGTTGCATTATTTTAAAGACTAACTCAATGGCTTCTGCCACATATGATACAATTTCATGTATATATGCTGTTTACACTGTCTCCACTTGCAGACATAGTAATTTTATCTTGTATGTTTAATTAAATGCTATATCCATTGTAAATTTCTTGCATCAAAAATTCTGTTAGAATCTCTAATGTTCATTTTTAGCCCCACGATATTCAAAATTTTGCATGTTTAACAAGTTCCTCATGAGAGGCTGAATGTGTACAAGTCTATGGGACCAGATGATATTTGGTTCTGAAGGAACTGGCTGATGCAGTTGCTATGGTGCTCTCCATCATATTTGAAGGGAAACATCACTCCCATTTTTAAGAAAAGGAGAAAGGGAGACCTGGGGAACTACAGATCGGTGAGCCTCACCTCTGTGCCTGACAAGATAATGGAGTAAATCCTCCTGAAAGAGATGTTAAGGCACATGGGAGATGGGGAGATGATCCAAGACAGCCAGCATAGTTTCACAGATTGCAGATCGTGCAGCAGCCTTTCCTTTGGGTCTGTAGATCCCCAGATCCTCATTACAACCCTTCTTCTAGATAGTGCTCTCACTAGCAAGCCTCCAATTCTCTGTGACCTCTCTGTGTGACCAGGAACACTGATAGATGGTGGAAAGCAGTTTGGCTATTACCTCCACCATATCCCTTAGCATTGTTGGGGTGGATCCCATCTGGCCCCATGGGCTTGCGTCAGTCCAGGTGGGAGGTAGTAGGTCTGTTTCCATCTGAATCATCAGGGATTTATTCTGCTCCCCACACAAGACTTCCATGCCAGGGGGCAGAGAACCCCAAGACTCTGAAAGACTTTTTTAGCTTCATTAGCTTGAATAGTCTTTGACATATCATATGTATGCTTATATTCTGGATATATTTGCTATATGGATTTTTAATGTGATTTTCATAAATATTGTAATACAAACTTGCTTTTTTATAACTTCACAAGCTCCAGAAAATATGTTTGAAGACATAACTCAAATATTTTCTAAACACAAAAAAGAATTAAAGTGCAGTAATTAAGTCATTACCACAAGAGGTCCCCCAAAGACAATTTGTCTTGAAGTGAGAACATGAGGTGATGAAAATTTGTTTTCAGAATACTGATGTCCCATATGTTTAATTAAGTTTTAAGACTAATTGAACACTTCACTGAAGTTTTGAAAGAAAACATGATCTTAGTTTCTTTAATACTGACTACAGACTAGCTTAGGACCAGTAACTTTATTTGGACCTGTTATGGTTTTGTAATTTGGTTCGTGTTGCTAATCCACGTCAGAACATCATGTGGTTTAATGGGAGCTAAGGAGACAAGTTTTTTCTTTTTTCTTCTTTTCTATGGCCTGTCTTTAATGGGCATGGGGGGAGGGGGCGGCACCGGAGGGAAGGTCGGGAAGGGACGGGGTTTCGCCCGGTTCCCTACGAGGAGACAGCGTGGTTGGATCTTCTCGCCTCCTACAGCCAGTCGGTGAGATTTGGACTTGTTTTTTTTCTCCTCTCTCGTTGTTGTTTAGAGTCATTGGGTTTATTAAACTGCCGTTCGTTCTCAGATCGTTCTCTTTTTTTCATTTCTTCCCTCCTAGACCGTTTGCAATCTCTCTTCCCTTCCCCTCTCTCGCAGCGCACGTGGCCGGGCTGCTCTGAGCCGCACTATGCTGTTAGAGAGGGGAGGTACTTTTGTTCCTTCTCTCCCCGGGTTTGTTCCTGCTGTCACGGCATGAGCTCTAGAGAGAACTCCGTGACAGGACCTAATTAGACATTATAAATATCTAATGCCATTTGTTGTAGTTTATATTAATAGTGAACTTAAACAGCGTATGGGAACTGCTAAATCATGGTCTGAACCTCTGACTGACCACCTGAGGTGATCAATAAATCAGCCATGGGAGCACAGGTGAAGGCAATTCTCCTGTGCTACAAGAAGTGGTGAAGCCTGCCTTTACCTTTGCTAGATCCCATTTAAGAGCTGACTACCACTGGGGAAGGATCTCTTTTGGAGATTGCTCCTTGTGGAGACTGCTCCTTGTGGAGACATCTAATGAGCCTAGGAAAAGACTAAGCTTCATCTATTCTATAATATAACAACCAGTTTAGTCTAACTGTTCTGTATATTTCCTAGTTGTAGCACTGGTATATCCACTGATTACACAAACAATTATTAAGGAAGATTATTACTGCAAATGTAATTTAATTTTAACAACCATCCTGTAAGCTGTTTTCTACACTGTTCTTCTATTGATTTCAACTACTTAGGAGAAGGCTATGAAACATGTAATATATACATTGAATCCTGAAGTTCCCTTCTGAACTTTTGAACTAGATTATATCTGTTCTTTTCTAATGGTCCTGTCCCTTTCAGTTCAGAATTCTTATTCATTTTCACAGGCTTTCAAAGTAAAAAAAAAGAAATCTTACGTACTGGAAGTTGAGAGTGAGGTTGTGCTCTGTTAGATTAGATAATAATGAAAAGTCAACTAGATGTTTTCATCTTATGGAAAAGACTGCAGTCTTCAAAAAACTCCAGTAATGCATTTCTGAACCAAATAAAATAGGATTTTCAGCAAAACCATGATGTTATTAAATGGAAGGCTGCTAGAAAAGCATCCCTTCGAATTTAACAACAGCAGCAGCAGTGAATAAGTGATGCCTGAAGTGTGGCAGAAGCCTGGCAGGCTAATGTTGTTTTGGTAAAGTCAGAAGTGCAGGAAAGAGAAGGAACCAAACATTAGCCTTAACCCAACCTCCTCTAATTAACAATGCCATAAGACTCACTGTGATGTTTGTCAACACAAGACATGTGACTCAGTCCCCCCAAATCAAGAGTATAAATCTGCCTTTCTGCCATTCAGTATGCTGTTTGGAGATGCTCCATTGGCTTGGACCAGAGGGAATGGTTTGAAGCTATGGCAAAGGAGATTCAAGCTGGACATTAGGAAGTGTTACTTCTCAGAAAGGGTGGTCAGGCACTGGAATGGACTGCCCAGGGTGGTGGTGGAGTCACCAACCCTGGGGATATTCAATGAACGACTGGATGTTGTGTTGAGGGACATGGTTTAGTGGGAGCTATTGGTAATAGGTGAACAGCTGGACTGGATGATCTTTTAGGTCTTTTTCCAACCTTGGTGATTCTATGATTCTATGATTCTTGGGTGTGTTGATGGGTCTCGCTCATCCTCCATTCTTAGCAGGGACTCCTTTTTCAGTAAGAAATTGTTCCTCAGTTATTTTGTGGATGGTAATTATTATTTTGTAGGCAAATTGTTAATTAATTACTGTCTAGCCTTAAGATATTTAGTGCTGTGTAGCTGATGCATTTATCAGTCACAATTCCACATCCATTATCTGTCACCTCAATAAACCACTTAATTTAAACTTTTTGAAACTGCTTCAGTGTAAGTCCTTGAGAGGGCTCTGAGAGGGTAATGCTGATTCTCATAAGTGTCTGTACAGGTAGTCCTTTAGGTGTATATTTTAAGCAAGTCAATTTAACTAAGTTTGAGTTTAGCTGCAACCAGGTTTCTCAGAGAAGTTTAGAAAGCAATGGGGTCCTTTCTGAACATTGTGAGTTGACAGGAGGGCTTCCCCTTCTAGCCACATATCAGGATTCCTACACTTAATGCGACAGAGGTTTAAAGCCATGGCTGCAACATAGTGTTTGAGTGTTTTTTTGTTCCCAGAGTGAGAATTCTGGGAGTCACTTGTCATACTGCTAGCAAGGACAGTGGGATCAAGTGCACCTTCAGCAACTTTGCATATGACTCCAAGCTGAGTGATGCAGTTGACACACACTAGAAGGAAGGGATGTCATCCAGAGGGACCTAGACAGGCTTGAGAGGTGGTCCTAAGCCAATCTTATGAAGTTCAACAAGGCCAAGTGCAAGGTCCTGCACCTGAGTTGGGGCATTTCCAAACACAGATGCAGGTTGGACAGAGAATGTCTTGAGAGCAGGCTTGAGTAGAAGGGTTTAGTGGTATCAGTTGATTGAAAGTTTAACATGAGCTGGCAATGTGCACTCGCAACCCAGAAGGCCAACCATATCCTGGGCTGAATCAAGAGAAGCATGACCAGCAGGTCAAGGGAGGTGATTCTACTGTACCTAGAGTACTGTGTCCACTTCTGGGGCTCCCAACACAAGAAGGGCATGGAACTATTGGAGTGGGTCCAGAGAAGTGCCATGAAGTTGATCAGAGGGTTGGAGCACTACCCCTACAAGGACATGATGAGAAATCTGGGGCTTGGAGAAGAGAAGGCTCCCACGGGACCTTATACTGGCCATTATACTGGCCTTCCAGTACCTGAAAAGTGTCTACAGGAAAGCTGGGGAGAGACTTTAAAAAGACCATGTAGCAACAGAACAAGGGGAAATGGTTTTAAACTGGAAGAGGGTAGATTTAGACTAGATATTGGGAATAAGTTCTTTACTGTGAGGGTGGTGAGTAACTGGAACAGGTTGCCCAGAAAGGCTGTGAATGCTCCACCCCAGAAAGCATTCAAGGCTGGGCTGGATGGGGCTGTGAGTAAGCTGGTCTAGAAGGTGTTACCCCTGCCTACAGCAGGGAGGTTGGAACTAGATGATCTTAAGGGTCCCTTCCAACCCAAACCATTCTATCATTCTGTGACAACTTTGTACTTATTTAAAGATATTTTCTCTCTAAAACTGTCAAACATCCCCAAGTATAGAACAGAACTGCTATCTAGAAATAGAAATGTCGTTAGTTTAAATATAATTTAAAAATAAATTATTCCCCCTTCAGCTCTCCAACAAAAACAAAAATCAGTAGACTTAAGTAGATGGTCTTATTGTCTTTTAGCTTGAGATTAGCATGTTTTAGCAAAATTTATTTTTCTCCTTCTTTACATATCTTCTGTTTTTAATATGAAATGATCATTCTATGATTCTATGATACCACTGTAAAAACATCTACTTGTATATTGTTAGCTCTTCTGCCTGATCTTCTTTAAAGGCATGAACTTATAGTTGATGGCAGACATGATTACTGATTTGCATTTTAAAGAGGTGTCAGTGCATCATTCTTCCTTTTGTACTTAGAACAATTAAGAGGTGGGGAAAATGAAGTGTAAATTTATTTTAAGTGCTCTCTAAATCTTTTGGAACAATGACACAGCTCAATCTGGGAGTTAGAGAAGAAATGTTTAAATATGGAAAGGATTTAAATGAGTAACAGACCTGGATATTCTTGTAGAGATGTTGTGCCTCTGCAGATTACTGTTTTTCTATTAGTTGCCTGAAAGTGTTTGGTACTTAGCACTGCCTAGATTGCCTGCAAAGTGCCAGCTTCGGTATGTGATGTGCAAAAAATCATCACCAGGAATCACAAGCCCGTTTTCTCACTTTATCACAAGCCAAACTACCCCACAAATACTGAGGTCTTATGATAAGATTTATTTTGGTAAAGTGTTTTGCTGAAGGAGTTTTGCTGTTGGTTTCACTGAGGTCAGGATTCCATCTGCCACTAGAGTCTCTAGGATCTCAGTTGCTCAGCTACAAATGGAGTTGCACCACATGACCTCCAGATATGCCTTCCCATCGAAGGTAGTCTATGACTTTGAAAGGTTGGAGTAATTCTGTATTTGAAGTACGTTTGTTCTTTTTGATGCAACATGTATCACCACTTGTAACAAGTTTCCATTAAGTATTAAAATGCCACATCCATGGTTAAGATAAGTTTGAGAGAATTCAGTGCCTTGTGAAAGTTCATATGCCATGGAGTGTGTTTCAGCAGATTTCTGAGTTGGAAACTATACTGCAGAAAATCTATAGTGTGGACACAAGTTCTATTGAATTGTGGAATCAAATTCAATTACCATGAAGTAGTTATAAAGCAGGTATGTTTATTCAGTATCGCCTGCACACTGGTTGCAGGGGGGATAGCCCCTTCCTAACCTGCATGCTGAAAACAGGTAAACATCCTTATTTACAGAAGGAATACATGCATATTCATAGTACTTCTAAGATAAGGAGTGGTTACTACAGTTACATCTAAAAATTCATTACAACATTCCACACCCATTCTCTGCTCCAAACTCCACTTTGTCGATGTGGTACATTTACAGAGTAGTAGGTCTGTTGTTGCTTCAGATCATTAGCAATATGGGTTGGCAAAATCATTTTAGAGAAAGAGTATGAAGCATAACACATGTAAACTATCTGTTTTTGTACTTTATCAAATTTATGCCATAATTTGAAAAGTACTTCTGAGTCTGTGTAAGACCATTAAATTGAGCAGATGGGGGGATGGGGTGGAGAGGAAGAAAGGATATGCCAAAGGGAGTCGATGATAGAAAATAAATTTATCACCTCTTGCAGTTCTGGAATATAAAATACTTCACAGAGCAAGGCATGCAATAAGCTTTGGGGTGGAGTCTGGAATCTGTGGAAATAATCAAGAGGCTGGTTATTTAATCAGAAAATAAACTACAATCTGACTTACTGATTTCCACACTGATGTCATCATTTTCTAATACAGTATTCGGTGTTTCCAGAATTGAAGGACATGGGTAGAGGGACATGTAGAGGTTAATGCCTTTGTCTTAAAGATTGTAACCAGTACTGAAGTCAAGTTTGAGGCCTGTGGAGGTGAAGTTTTAAGGTGCTCTCAACACCTCAAGCTCCTTCTTCATATGATTTTTATTGGCTTCCCAAAGATTACACTGCAGGCGTGTTAATTTGAGTAGTCCTAAGATGTAGTCTCATTTGAGAGGAATAGAGAATTTCTTTCAGGAAACCTGTAAAACTGCTGGAAAATGAGGACTAGAATTCATCTGCATTTTACCATGTATCTATGAAAGCGTTTCCCCTGCATTAGAGATGTAGAACTTCATGTTTGTGTGGAATTAAATTAGAGCTATATGAGAAGTTAGAGCTCCTCAGCTCATATATAGTAGGTAGCAAAATGCATGTGCATTAAGCATATTAATTCATTCTTCCAAAATAAACTTTTTTTTAAAAAAATGCTGTAATTGAAGATGCATCTAGTTTAAAAAGAAAATAATCATTAAAAATGCAGATTTAACATAGAACAGACATCAAGTACTGCAGATTGCAGCTATCAGAGTACCAGCATAGCAGGTAGCAAGGCTTCCAGTAAAACTGGATTCATACAACGTGTACTTTGTCTCCCCGCCCCCAATTTTAAATCTGTCAGTTCAAAATTGAACCTCACGGGGGCGCTATTCCACTTGAAATAAATTGTATTACACTACACTGAAACGCCTTGATTGATCAGAATAACACAAAGACGTATTTGAAATTTCTTTTCCTTCCTCTCATCCTTACAGCATAACCTGATCCTTTGTTTCACACAGGATCCTAAGAGTTACTCTACAACTGAGTTTCTCACCTGCCAAAGAAATCTTCAAACACAAAAGTTGTGTTTAGGTGAAATACTTCCTTGGGTGAAGGACAGAAAAATACATGCTGCAAGAAGCAGCCTTTCTAAATCATATGAGTATAAATAGTTTCAAAGAGATTTCTATGAGATTACTAAAATTACAACATTTACTTATTTATTACTTCTATCATATCACTTGTGCTTCCTTTATGTTCTCCCTCAATAAGAGGGGCTGCTGGTTTCAAGCCTCTACTGTGACAGCTATTAAATAACTCAAACCCACAGAGTAAAAAACTGAAGAAATTCCTCAAGTTCACTGAGAAAAAGGAAAAATACAAATAGGGAATATGGAAAGCCTACAGCTCTGAGGATGTACTCAGATTTGCATTGGCAACGGAAAATAAAATATGTACAGTCAAAAATAATAAGTAGATGTATTGAAGTTGAATTTTAAGTAAAAACCAGTGGAATGTGGAAAACTTTGAATGCAGAGCAGATACCCTAAAATCACATCTGCCTGAATCAGTTAGTCCAGGCAATGCATCATACTGTCAGGTTTGGTATGACATCACAGAGCAGAAAAGCCATATGTGAACTGAGAGTATACCTATAAGGTTTCTGTACTTCTTTATTTCTCTCAGCACCTGCTTCAGAGGTCTGTACATGTTAAACCATTATCAATGTATTTCAAAACACACTCAAGAAACTATTTCAGATGAAACATTTATACTTTTGAAAATACTGTCTGTCATAAATATCATTCCCTAGTAGAGGTAAAACTGCAATTACTAAACTGCTAAAGTTCTTATTGTAGTACTAGTTCAGCACCAAGAGCCCTGTTCCCTAGAGAGCATTGTTTATGGCTTCCCATGGAAGCAAGATTGAAGGACGAGGACTGGGATGTGGAAGGAGCTGATGCCATTGAGTTTTGAATACAAATTAATAAAATAGATATGCTAAATAGAGTATCTATAGACTGATCTTATCATCTGTAGTTATTAGCATATACTGATAAGTCTTATTAGTTTCCTAACCATCAATATACTGCTGGGAGATGCATACATATACTTTCACTTAGCCTGCTTTCTTGGCCTGGCTGCACACCCTGTGGTCACCACAGAATTGTCTGTTTATTGCTGGCTATGGCTCACCCAGGTCATCATTACCAGGGTTTATATGTACTTGCTTGGAGGCTGTAGAATCCTGCCTGACCTGCCCAGCTGCCTTTCCCATATGCCTTCCCAGCTACTGCTCGCTGGCCAGTCCACCAACCTCTGTGATCAGCAAACCAAGTCATGGCAGTGGTACCCATTCATTTATTTGTACAACCGATTTTTCCAAAACGAGATTTGAGTGTTGAGACAGGTGATGAAATAAAGTGTGGAAAGGGAGTAAATATGCAGATGAATTTATCTAAATCTATAGAAGCAGGAGGTTAGATAACTGTTTTCTCTATTTCTTTATGGGAACAAAGTGAGTGTTTTGGAGGGAAATCAAAACGTCCAGACAGATGTTCAACAGAATCTTCTTTAAAGCTTTGTCCATTTGTTAATTGCAGACGTAACTGACAGCTGAGTGGAAAAACATCTATAGTAGGTAGCAAGAGTTGCCAGTAGAAGGCATTGCCAGTGAATTGTGGCAATGGAGAGAGATCAAACAGCATCAAAGAAGATGCAGTGGAAGATGCTAAGAGGGTGGATGCAGCATGGAGGAATAATGCAATATGCTTAGAAATATCTACCAAAAGTAATTGGTGTGAGATAACATTTATATTTGTGCATGCATGATAAACTCCAGAAATACCAATGCCTGTTAAAACCCATGTCCTGATGAAGTCTGAAGTAATGACATGATTATGAACATGTACACTGATATGCAATAGTACTGACCAATGTCCGGAGACCTTTAGCAAGGTGTTACGAGATTGCTAGCTCAAACTAAAAACTGAGCTTACACAGAGTTTTCATATGCCAGTGATCCCTTGATCACCAAAGTTAGCTGCTTTGGCTGCCCTGGCCAGAACCGCAGTGAATGATTACAAGGTATAGGGAGGTTCAGTCGGTTCCTTCATGCAAGGAACACTGAGATAACAGAGCAGCCCAGCTGCTCTCGCAGCTGATGTGGCATGGATGTTGCCAAGGCAACAGCTCTGCATCCATGCCCCCCTGCCTAGAAAAAGCCTCCAGGACGGAGGAGGAGGAGTCAGGGTGTGTGAATCATGTGGGCTGTTTAAACATGGAGAAACCATAAGCCACACATTCACAGGACTACACAGTGAGGAGGGTTTGGGCACCTCAGAACAGAAAGGACATGGAGGTGCTGGAGCAGGTCCAAAGAAGGGCAACAAGGCATGTAAAGGGCTTGGAGAATATACCCCATGAGGAGAGGCTGAAGGAACTGGGGCTGTTTAGTCTGGGGAAAAGAAGGCTGAGGGGAGACATTATTGCTCTCTTGCAATATCTGAAAAGTGCTTACAGCTGGTCTCTTCTCACTGATGACAGGTGCCAGGGCAAGGAGAAATGGCCTCATGTTGCACCAGGGTAAGTTTAGGTTGGATATTAGGAAACACTTCTTTACAGAAGTGGTTGTTAAGCACTGGAATAGGCCCCCATGGAAGTGGTTGAGTCACCATCTGTGGATGTGTTTAAAAAACATTTGGATGTGGTACTCAGGGACATGATTTAGCGGAGGATTGTTAGGGTGGTATGGTTAGATTGTGGTTGGACTTGATGGTCTTTAAGATCTTTTCCAACCTGAGCAATTCTATGATTCTGTGATTCTATGATTCTGAGGATCTTGGGATCCAGCTTTCAAGGTGAACAAGCAAAGGCATGAATGGTTTCTGAATGCATGACATTTTAAGACAATTTATAACATAATTTTGTATTGTTTTGTCTTGCACTTTTTTGCATTGCATCAGTCTTAATAACTACAGTGAGATACAAGGAAGTCCAAGGAAGCAGCTGCCTTAGCATTATTCAGCATGCATTTTAGTGCCAGGGAAGTGATGGGTCAGACATACCATAGCAGTGAAATAGAATATAGAAATGAAATGATTTTGCATGAATCTTACTCAGCTGTATTTCTCAGGTTGCTTCACAAGTGCTATTTAATTAAGTCTTCCAACATGTCAGCGAGGTGCTCCTACGGTCTATGAATAATTCATTTTGGCTTGGTGACTTAACAGAAAAATTAGAAGTAGCTTTCAGAACAGTGTGACCCAAAAGGAAGTGTATGCAGGCTTTCTCATCAGAACTTTTCTTTATCCACAAGAAAAAAATTGATGTTGTGTACTTCTAATAAAAAGAAACAGGGAGACTGAGGTCATAAAAAGGAGGAAGAGATAAAGGTTCCATTTTCTTCTAACCAGATGCAGTGATTACAGAACTCCAACAGGACACTGACATATTACTGCTTAACATGATAACTTGTAACCCACAGTGAGATAGCTCACCTGCATGTCTCAAACCAGAAAGCATCTCCAGTTCTATAGGGATTTTGTCAGTAGTTGAGAACAGGTGAAAGGACACATTACAGTTAAATCTATGGTTTCACTAGAAAGCTTACATTTTAAGAGCCTTTTATATGAAACTAGCACTCGAAGTTTCATTTATTCCCTTTTTATAGTGGTTCCAGTGACAGTAATGTTTAATTCACACAGGAAGCCTCGTGCAACTGGATTCTGAGTGCTAGTAGGTTTGTGCAGGCAGATGAGGAAGAGGATGGCAAATTCCTCCCTCTTGGAAATGCCAGGACTAGACAGTGCAAGACTGCTCGGCAGGATGGAGCCAGCTGGGAGATTTGAAGATTCTGCTGGCTGTGCTGGTTGTGCTGATGCCACTCAATGCCTGCTTGATCCAAGCAGTGTCTTAAGTCTTCTATCTGTGACTGAATCCTTTCTCCTGGATGGTAGATCTGGCCCAGAATACAAACTTTAAACAGCAGAGATTATACTCCTTCAGTGTTAGCATTAAAGAGCTTGTTTACCCCACTTAAAGTTAGAGGATGTGTCAAAAAGTTGCAACAGAACATTGATATATGTTGATAGCCAAACTTCCCAACACTGACATAAAATGTTCTGACACAGCAATTAGACCTACTTAGCTGCTGCAAGGTAGATTGGTAAAACTGACTCATCTTGGACAGTGTGAACTGTATGAAAGCACTGTTTTCTGAAGAGGTGACATGAGATATTAGGTTCAGCTTCAGTAAAGTAGCAACTAGATGTAGTCTTTATGAAAAGCATTATAATATTCAAGCTCAATAATTCATGGTGTCTCCATTAAATTTGCAGGGATGCTTTAACAGCATCAAGTAATCATTCCTAAAATACGATAAAGAATTGCATGTTAAAAAATCATGCAATAATTAGAATCCAAAGTTCTTCAATTAGATTTTAGTACTTTCAGTCCTGTTGTGACTACTGCAAGGCTTGTTTGAAAATATAATGTTAAGCACAACATGAAAAGATGCTGGGGAAGTGGGGGAACAAAGTTTTAGTTGGTGCTGGTCTGAATACTTTTTAGTTTTTGAGTTTTCATAACTTCTTTAGTAGTAATAAGCTTTTGGTATTGGTTGAAGTATTCTCTGTGTGGGTATATTTGTATGCACAGCCATAAATTCCCCATGTATGATGCAGAATTTCTTCATCGGGAGGCACTAAAGCAAAATGCTTCAGCAGATGCACAGGAGCTTCATTCTAAACCAGTCTGAACACAAGATATTACATTGCAATTTTATCCTAATATTTTAGTTCAAATTTGAAATCAACCTTCACATTCCTTTACTTTTGTTCACCTCAGCCAAGAAATAAGTCTAGAACAGAATATGGGAGACCTCTGTGTTCACTAACATATGCAATCAGGTTAAAGGGACGCAAAAAGAAGCTGAAAGAGGAAATATCAGGATAACATGGATTGTTTGCATTGATTTGTAGGATTGTGTCCTCACATTCCAATTAAGCAGAGAATGTCTTAAGTTTTTTCTCTCAGTAGATAATTTTTGCACAGTGGCACTGTTCTGATGAGCCCTGCAGACATGCCTATGGCAGAGGTCCTGAGAGGGATTGAGATGCGCTGCCCGAGTTGCATTCAGATCTTTGCATTCATACAATTTCTTATGTACCCAAATACGTGGAGAAATCCCATGGAATTCAGACCAAACAGTGTGTGGGTGAAATGGCTGAGAAGGAAAGTAAGCAAAGATGGTGGGAAAAGCTAATTTGGTCATCAAATTCAGTTTATCATGATTGTGGGCAATCCTGTCACATAATTCAAGTTATAAACTAATCTTCCATTATAGAAGTGTGTCCTTGGCTACAGTATTTTTCCATGCTGGAAGCAGCTCTTACCTCTTAGTACCAACCCTATGCTTTGGACTTCACATGTGAATTAAAACCAGAATAATATTGACACAATAACTTAACTTGTGGACTTTTGTCAACCTTCACCCTTGTTACTGTGAAGAGCTGCTCAATTGTTCTTCAAGGAGATAGTGATTCATTATATCAGTGTGTGCAGTCATCAGAAAGGTCAGTGAGGGCTTTGTAATTGTTTGACTGTGAAGATAATTGAATACAGGATTTGACTTGAATATCTGCAAAAATTTGAGCCAGAAGACCTAGATCTGGATTTGTGAATAGTGCTCACAGGTGATCACATATGGTGAAAATCATCTATGCTCAAGGAGATGTGGAGGCTTCCCTTTTCCACTGTTTGATTTGCTAAATTAAAGTACTTGTTAAATACCAGCTTCCTCTTGTTTGTGCAAATTCTTACCTACATTTTCAACAGTCCACCTGAGGTGAGTGCTTCTGGGGCTGTCGTAAAGCTGGGAATGGGTAACCACTGTGAACACCTGCAGTGTCAACATATTCCTTCTCTAGGATAAAGCACCAGGAGCTGGGCAAGATGTCCATAAGTCATATAAAGAGATTTCTTAATTTTAGATGTGAGATGTTTTACTGTTTATTCCTCTACAACATTGACTTGTAGCATTTAAACTAAGGAGCATTTTCAGGTAATTGGGACACTAGGGAGAAGTGGTATTAATGTAATCTACTTTTTATTTTATTTATTTATTTCCCTTCTTTTTATAAACCCTTTTGGCTGTTATTAGTGAGAGTTAAAAAATCTCTAGTGTAAACAATTGACCATGTTTCTAGAATAAAGTGGCTGTGGCTGTATTTGTTTCTGCCCTTAGGGAGCACTGTAGACTCTTGGTAACAGTATCACAGCCATTTTGGCAAGTAAGAATAAAAGGGAGGCAAAAATTATAAAGAAGGCTTCTATGCAAAGGTGAGCTTGAAACTATTTAACTACTATTGTAACATAACAAGAGCATGACTTTTTGAATCATACTTGGAGTCATGGTTTAAGAATATTCCATAGAGCTGGCTTAATACCTAGCAGGAATTAAGTGAAACAGTTCGCCTTCTTACATGTAGCAATTCGTGACACACTTTGGTTACATATTTCATCTTTTGTTTATTTTTTGCAGTATAAACAAACAATTGCTGCTAAGAGAGCTGAAAGAGCACTGTTGAATCAATTCAGCAAGATAAATGGACTAAGGACTAATGCAGTGAAAGCAATACATTCCCCACTTTCTATCAGCACACCAACATTTAGACATTTCCAGGAAAGTCGTGCTTCATCACATGTAATAGTTACTTGGGTAAACAAGCACCATATCTGTGAGCATCCTCCCCTTCACCTTTCTTTTCCCTGGATTTTATGGCAGAGTTCAGTGCCATGTGGTATGGAGTATCTCTGTTCATTTGGGTTCATCAGTCCTGGCTGTGACTGCTCCCAGTTTCTTGTGCACCCCCACGCTACTGGCTGGTGGGACAGTGTGAGAAGCAGAGGTCTTGATGCTATTCAGCTTTAGCTAATATGCCAGTGTATTATCAACACAGGTCCAAAACGTAGCACCACATTAGCTGCTATGAAGATAACTTCATCCCATCTGAAACCACTACAGTGCTGAGAAATTTTTGTTTGCATTTCCTTGCTAACTCAGAAAGATAAAATCATTTATCAACTAGTAGATTTATTTCTGTGCATGGGTAATTTCTAATCTGTTGCTTAAAGATGTTTTAATAACTATATGTCAGCTGTTCAAAGCTAATGAAAACAAGGGAGGAAAATAATTACGCATTACCTCAACTATTTTGTAGTTTAGTGTGTTCTACAAATGATGATAGATGTAAATAACTACTCTATTCACTGCAAGAAGCAATGACTCAGGCAGAGGGACATAGGCTGATGGCCCTTTGTGCTATTTCCTATTGGTAAATGGCTCCTATTCTGTACATCTTACTGTATTTACTCTTCATTTTCTAGACTCTTTTTAAAAGCTACAGTTGAATTTCAAGGGGCCTACATTCCAAACATATTTCACAGACTACTTTCCTAATTGGGAAAGTGCTTTCAAACACTGATTCCACTTGAAAAATTTTAGAGGAATACATTATCATGCTTCGAGCACTTAGACCCATTTCCACAGTGAGCTGGTTGTCATTAGCTTGGTATATCACCAGTTCTAAAACTTGTGTTCAAAAAGAAGACTGAAGTCATTGGGCCATCTGTGTATCTATGTGTTTTCTCTACCTCCTAGTAATATATTTAAAGCATCAGCAAATTTCAGATGAACTTGGCAAAGCGATACGTATCACCCAGATAATTATATTGCTTCAGGTTCTGTGAAAGTAGAAAGCTAAATAGAGAAAATGATACTCTCAGAATTGCCCCCCAAAAGAGTAAGTATGTGCTGATTATTATAAGACACCAAAGAATCAACAGGCAGCTGTTAATGCTCCCATTGCACAAAAATGTTCTGAAAGAAGTATTAATGCCAGTGTCTAAGAAGCTGAAATCAAGTATATGATAAAGCATATGTTCACAAAGCATCACTTCCCATTATTTCAAATATTTCTATATTATGTGTATAAATAGCAGATATATCAAGGGACAGTCATACAATTTAGTCATCTCTGTCTACATGATTATGGTGCCTTTATTTCACAATGATATAGAGGCAGAAACATGACGATTTGCAGGTCCTAATTTTGCCACTGGCACCGAGCAAGTTAAAAGTGGAAAACTGTCTAACAGGTTTGATTTCCAATTAATTGGTTATTTAAATGTTCAGGATTAGATTTGGTGTCAGATTGCAGTGTTGATATATTCATTTCTCCATGAATCAGAAAACCTTCAAAAAACTTCTCAAACATTTACTCCTGCTGCTTCGGAAATGATACAGAGTTACTGGGATCTTGGTCCTTCTGACTGAAAATTATGTTCTTTCTAGTTTCACTGGTATTTCTTTTGCAAGTGGCTGCAAAATTCTCTGATTCAGGAATCATCAGTAGAAGAAATCCTCACAGCCAGCAGCAGGATTGGCCCATACACCTGGGTTGTCTGTCCTGGAACTGTGTATCTCCTTTAAGATGGAGTTTATACACTAGGGATGTGTAACAGAAAATAAATAAATAAATAAATAAAAACATGGCTAGAGCAACTGTGGAGCTTGGGGAACGCTTGGCCAGGGAAATAGTGCAGTAACTGCAGCCAGGTGTAGACTATAGAAGAGAAGAACATGGAATCTCAGGAAACTTAGTTCAGCCTCTGAAAATGCTGGTAGAACAATGGGTTTTTTTCAGCATCACTTCTCTTGTTTACCGCAGCCATTATCTTTCCCATTCTAATACCTGAGCTGGAACCCTAATTCTCAGCAACTGCAACGAGATTTGCAGAATTGAATACCAGAAGGAAAACCTTGATTAATTCAACAACTACAACAACAACTTATAATTTTTCGTATCCATTGGCTATCTGCCTGCGTGCATAGTGCCACTCTTGCCATTAATATTTCTTGTTAGCACTGTAAATCTGCTTTACTCTCTACTGCATGTGTTTTATCTAATAGTTCAAAGCATCAGTAAAAACATTAATTATTGAGTACAAAATATTAGATGTACTTTTATATCCATAAGTGAGCAATAAGGGGGTGGGTGTTTTGCAACTTTCTTTTGTGCATATACTTTACCAACTCATGTCATTCTGGCTGGCTGGATGATGGGAGAATGGTGGATGTTGTGTACCTTGACTTCTATAAAGCCTTTGACATTGTATCCCACAACATCCTAGCAATGAAGCTTAGAAAGTGTGGGATAGATGAGTGGACTGTGAGGTAGACTGAGAGCTGATTGACTGGCAGAGCTTAGAGGGTTGTGATTAGTGGCACGGTCAGGTTGGAGGCCTGTAACTAGCAGTGCTCCGCAGATGCTAGTACTGAGTCTGGTCTTGTTCAGTGAGTTTACAACATTTTCTACAGTTTAAAAAGTATCTGTTTTTTAACACTTTGAAATGCTCACAAGTTAATTTCTTTCAAATCAACTAACAGTGTGGTAGATGTGGTCTGAATGGGGCAGCATACAGCGCTTTTACATTCTTGTGCGCTGAGTTTTCTATCTCACTTACTGGTTGTCAAACCATTTTTCAGTGCTGTATGTATTATCATTGGACCTTACAGAGTCAGAACTGAAAGGATGGTGTCATCTATATACATGCTTTTGGTTACACAGACATTCTTATTCACATCATTATGACTATGCCCATGGCATTTAGACTGCTTGCCCATGGCATTTAGACCACTTGTTTACCTGCAGAAATTGCAGTATGACAATTATGAAATAGTTACAGTTATCTGTGAACTTAGTGACCTTTTCATTATCATAAAATGTCAATTTCTTCTCTGACTTGGAGTTGTGAGTTTGGAAAAGGAAGCCAGGGCAATGGAATCAGATACATGAGCAAGAGCTGCTGTTCAGAAGCACCTGATTAAGATATCTTCTGAATCTTTTCTGTCACGCCCATACACCTGCAGTTTGGCATCTCTCCTCACTTCTCACAAAGTTTCTCCTTATCTCATACATTCCTGTCAATGCAAAACTGTTTTCAGTCCTATCAGTTAGAAATAGTGCTGTCGAAAGCAGACAAATGATTTGTAAAAAGGATCAAAAGCTGTCCATTGGCAATTACTCCACTGGAATATGGTTGTTGATGCTTGCAGACAGTATTTATAAAAAATATAGTTCACAGTTTAATTAAAAAAATAATTCTAATTTCTTGATGGGGGATTTTATTAATATGCTTAAGTGTAGGAATCCTGTTTTCATGCTGCACAGTCACTGTTTTCATTTTACTTGGTGGGTATATATGTGTAAGTCGACTTTCATCACCCCCAAAATCACATGTACATCCTGTCAAACAGCATTTGATGATTCAAGTGAAAAGTTGGGCCAGAAGTGACATGATACTCATTGAAGTGAAGGACATGTCACACATAATTTCCTCTTCCCATCAGGTTGAGTCACTTTGCCTGCTGTCTGGAGTGTGAGATGTGTCAATGGCCGTGGTTCTTATTTCATACACAACATCTGTTTGTAGCTTACTGGTTAGATAAGCAAGTCCCAATAACAGCCCTGCCAGCTGTCTCGTGTGCTGTTTCAAACTGCTGTGAAACTTGAGGATAACTATAATATGGGACATGTCAGGGGCTATGATCATTGGGCCTTGCTCATCTGAACCTTTGACACTGTGTTATGTATCCTCATCATGCCTTGCTCTGGTTCTGCTGCAGATTAAGCTCTGTCTCAAATAGGGTATTTTCTGGCTAAGGGAAAGATATGTTAACAGTGTTCCTGTATTAACATGAACAGATGTGAAAATTGGCATGGTGCTGCAATAGGGCATATGAAAAACAGACATAGAAATTTGCATCAAATTTTGGCTCAGTTATAGTTCTGGGAGTGTAATTTTAATCTAGTCTAATTAGCCTAATGTGTATGACTGCTGATTTTTCAACACATCCCTAAAGAATCACAGTTAGGAAAAGAGTAGCAGAACTTGCTAGAGAAGTTGTTGTACCAGTCCATCTAAAAGAGGAAGTTGTTAAATTTGGGTTTTGATACAATATTTTGAGGGAAAAAAAACCTAACGAGATAAACAGCAAATATACAGGCATAAGCTCTTGCATTTTTCTTGTCCTTTATGAGATGGAGCCAAAGGATATTAGATATAAGCAGGTCTCTGGCTGACACTCAGTGCTTTTTCAGCATAACTGTGGATGTGGATCAATTTCCCATGCTTTTCTTAGGCTATTAGGCCCAAGATAATATATACAGTTTCAGCTAGAATATGGAGTTCCCTATCCTCCTGTTCTCTGCTGCTACATAGAACATTTGGGGAAAATAATTCAAGAGTTATTAGATTTCTGAGTCCTGAGAGAGAACTCCTTAAAGAGCTCTTATGGAATTTGCATTCCCTGATCCCAGACAGCATCTGAATGTCATGACTGCAAAGGAATGTGGAACAGACTGGGGAGGAAGATTTGGTAGTGAGTTACATCGGTTTAGCTTAAGGACCTTCTGATGTCAGTTTTGTAGACTCACCCACACAGGGTGATGGGCATATTTAATAAATCCTCACATACATAAATAAATAAAAGCGATCATCTGAACTGCCTTAAATATTAAAGAACACTGATAAATAAATTACAGTGATTCCAACTTGGGTCCCTTTATGAAACATGTTATTAAAATGGCTCAAGAACTGGTTGGAGGGTTTAATCTATAATTTACTTTGAAATACACAGCTGCAATGAAAAAAAGATTGATCTGCATCACATGACATTGTGTGAATGCCTCCAACTGATCCAATTCTTTAATGTCACATACACTAATGTAAGATTGGTAAATTCCTTAACTTCTTCTATATTGCTCCTGTTTTGTACAATTACAAGTGACACAATATTAGACCTTCTGTTTTTATTTCCTGCCCTTGCTAAGGAAACCTGCACATTTTATTTGAGGTTTAGATGAGCAAGGATTGAAAAGAATCCCCCAGGAATAAATAAATGTCACCTGGGGATTAAAGTGAGAAGACAAGATGAAAGGCTATTTGGGAATTATTATTCAAAACAGAAAAAATGCAGAAGGCAAAACAATATTAAAATGTTAAAATGCTTGAATATTATTGCCTTTTTATATTTTAAAGGCACATTATAAAAATAAATACGACAAAAGGATGGATACATCCAGCACAATTAGCATGAAAATTACACCTCATTTATTTCCTGGGTATTGCTATGTCTGTACTATAAGTGGCATGTAGATGCAATATAAAGTGAAATATTTCAGAATATTAAATTCTTATGAGATGGTGCTGTGGGGGCCTTCACGTCTTCTTTTATTTCTGACTCTAATTTATTCTTCTCATGTTGTCAACGATAACCCTTCCACAAAAATACATTCTCTTTCCTTGATCTGAGCTGTGCCAATTTCTAGTGCTCTGTCTACAGTGATAGCTAGCTCAGGCTGACAGTTTTATACTGAGTGGAAAAAAGAACATGTTCTCTCACCATAGAGTTCCCAGTCTGGAGCAGAGAGTTCCCATTCTCTTACTTTATGAAACATCCAGTAGGAATTCCTGGTAATACACTCTGAATGTAGAAACTTAATATTTTTTTAATGAGATGTGTTGGGGTATGTGGTGACCTGAGTTTCAGTACAAAGAAGCTTGGAGTTCTGTGTCATGATTGGATATTATTCAGTGACCCAAATCTGAGTCAGTGGGCATTAGCTAAGAAGACTATGTTTCCTTGTCCAAGGTAGTATATGCAGAAATATTTTTGCAAACATTCACTTAACATCAGAAATAGCCACCCAGTAGCAATTGTCTGATATGGATCAAAATATGAACCACAAAATCCAAGGGTCTATTTTAAAAAATTCTTTAATTTTTGTCTTATGCTCTGTCCAAACTATTCTCATATTGGAACCTTCACATGGCACTTTTCTTGCAGACTTTGGGTCTCATATACATTGTTCCAGATGAGGAATTAAATCTCTTTCACTATAATGGCATTGTTATCACCTTCTTGACAGCCACAAATTCTCCCATCATTCATCGTGAAATAAGTTGTTATTGCTCCATTTTGAGATATTAGAATTTTTCTTTCAGTCTGAAACTGGTGGAGAAAAATCGTTCTGAAGACTTGTCAAGTGCACAGATCTGTTGTTTTACTGTCTGAGATGCCCATGGGCTTTTAGTCAACTAGCTTAGATGTTTTGTTTGATTCCCTAAACTGTAGCGACATTGAGGTGACAATTTCCATCCCCTAAATGCTTGCAACATTGTGTGCATATCTTTCAAGAAAAAAAAGAGGAATAATGCATACATTACTCCAAATTATTATTAGAATTGCTATTGAAATATGCAAACACAGTACAAGAGAGAATCTACTTTGCAAAAAGAAAAACAAACAAACAAACAAACAACAATCCCAAATCATTCAGAAGTAATCTGAAAATCTGACTGACAGGACAGGACTTCTTCAAATGCCAGCTGGTGCTATTACTTTCCTATCAAAAGAAGGAAGTCAAAAGGTAAATGTGTAAGGAAATAATTTTTTTTTTTTTCCATCTAGATACAATGAGAAAGAGAAAGATATAAGATACATTCTTGAAAAGAGAATAATATTTATAAATACTATCCTGGCAAATTTTATGAAAATGTTTTAATGAGCGGAAATACCAAATAGCTCTGGAACCAAAATGCACTGGAAACTTCTGAAATTAGAAGTATGGTAGTTTTTAAAAAATAACTAAGTCTGTTGGTAAGTACAGTGTCTGAGTAGGAAGGACTCAGTCATATGTCCTGAAAGCTCTTTTGCTCCTTGTTTGAGAGCTTTGTATTTAATCACAGTACTTCTTGAAACAGTCTTTATTTAAGAACTTTTATAACTGATTATGACCGAAAATCTTAGCCTAAAACCCAAAATAAACTAAAATTGTCAGGCAGTTAAGAGAAAAAGAAAATGTACATACAGGAGCTCTTTATTTCCAGTGTAATTTAACAGCTGAAAGGTTAAATGCATTCCTCTTAAAACCTCATTTAGTGGGGATGAAATCTCAGCTTAAAATATGCGGTTGGAGACTACCTGGAAATTCTCAAGAACGCAAAAATATATTCCTTCAGGACCAGAAAATTCTCAAAGCACTTGCCGCTCTGTTCAAAATCATGTGTGGTTTTTAGTCGGATGGATTTTGTATAATGGAGTTCTCTTCATTCCTTTCATCATATTTCACATTATTATTTGTGCTTTCACTACAGTAGAGGCAAAATTTCTGCATGAGTTTTCTGATTCTAGTTGCTGCGTGGATCTGATAAATCCTTTTCTCTCAGAAAACACAGAAAACTTCTGTGATAGGCAGCTCAGAGGCATGGATGCTTTCCATATTTAATACTCTGAAGACTTACTGTTATCATAAGATCAGACAAAATAACTCTGGAAGGGACCCTGAGAAGTCATCTAGTTTATCTCTCTCCCCCCAGGCAGAATCAGATATACCTAAAGAATTTTCAAGAATAATTTGTCATTCTTTGTTGCTTTTAAAAACCTGAAATGATGGCAAGGCCACAAGCTTAGAGTCTCCTAACATTCTTACCACTGAACATGTTCAACTTAAATCTTTTTTAACAGTTTAAGGTTTGTTTGTTTGTTTGTTTGTTTGTTCTATCCAGAGTAGGTAAGAAGGAAAGACTTATATTTCATATATCTCTGTCCGTGGGTTGTCTAGCTCACATCTGTTTTCATTAAACTATAAAGCAATTTTATTCAACATATGTGCATTTCACAGTCTTAGACATAACACAATATGTAGACACTCTACACAATTAACACATTTACTTGTTAAGAGGAATCAATCAGTTAATATCATTGGTTGTCATCTACTGTGTGAAGCAGGGACCAAATAGCAAAACTGAAGAGGCTTTTGAAATTCCAGAAGTATTCACAGTGTAGCTTTAGCTTAATAGCATTCCTTATTCTGTTTTTCTGTTTGTTTTTCCTTGTTGTTTACTTCTATTAAATCTAGCAAACATATTGACTTGATATGAGGATACTCAGTGCAAAGATACATTAGGATGCATAATGAAATGGCAATGGCAATGTTACTATCTTCCAAAACCATAATTTTAAAATTGAACATGAAATCTGCTCCAATTAAAACTGTTGCATAAATCCAAAATACCATGATAATGGAAAAATTTAGACATGCACATAAGCTTTTAAAAATGTTCCTAGGCACAAGAACAAATCTCTTATTCTTTCAAAGAGTAAGTTAGATGAAGTGCTTTTTATACATTAAGATTACTAGCTGCACATTGTTCTAAAAAGGACGGACTCGTCACAGAAGGCTGAGCACAATAAATAGAAAGGGAAAATATAGAAACATTTTTGACAAGTAATGCATATTGTTTGTGAGGCCAAAATGCTAAATGAGTTCACAATGGACTTTCGTACTAATATTAAACTGATAAAAAAGAATGAGGTGAGAAAAACCTGTATTACCAGCATTGTGTTTATATTACCCTCTGCTCTCTGATGTCTTAACTGCTGTGGCAGAGCAAAGAGCTACATCATCCCTAAATTACAAATGTTAGGAAGGACAGTATTTTCCACCAAAACTTGCACTCATCAATAAGCATAAATATTCTAGTAGAAAGCTAGTTCCAGCCTTATTAAGAATTGCTGTCCAACCTTTTGTATTGCCTGGGCCACGCTGAGTAAAGAGGGTTAGGGTTAGGGTTGGGGTTAGGCAGGGTTGCCATACAACAACATGACTATCCATAATGTAATTCCCAAATCAACAGCCATGAATCTGTCTGTACAACAGCTGGGTGTCTGGAGACTTCAAAAGAAACAGGAGCAACATAGTTCATCCCTGCAGCTGCGGTGGCTAACCATGCAGATAGTTACAGAGGTACTGCAATCTCCACCATGAAAACAGTGTTCTAGTTCTAATAGTGATAGGCAACTAGGTGGAAAAGAATGCCTAGTTTTCCCCTTTTTATAACAAATTCTTCCTTTATATCCTATACATTTAAAAGCCACTCTGCAGGGTGACATCAGGTTTCTGACACTGCGGAAATGAGAACATCAGTGACCTGCAAGTGAGGGCGAAGGTGCAGATAAGAAAAATAAAATGAACAAAAATGCCTTAATGCCTTTGGTGGATCTGAGGACAGAATCAGACAAGCTCTGCTCCTCATCTCCCTCTGACCAGGATGTAGTAGGATCAGATCCTCAGAATGCTTCTGCCAAGAGTGATCAATGCAGCTTGTAGGAAAGTGGTTGTCAGCACAGAAATCTGAGCTTCATTTGACAGTTTTTCTCCAGCTTTGTAACAGCAGATTACTCTCTCAACTCCTTCATGCCTTAAAAGTAAGCACTTCTGTAGCACATTTTGCTACAGAAGTCATTAGTTGTTTTTGTTTTTTGTTTTTTAATATCATTCATTACGTGCAGACCCAGCTGCTGAAGGGGGCAGTGATTGTAACCCAGACTAATAGCTCACAACTGCAGATTGTTTTGGAAAATTCAAAGAGATAGTGGTGAAGACACCCTAGTGCACTTCAGCAAAGGCACTTGCATTTGTATTCAAGAGAGTAAATTCCTCCTAAGTTTCCAAATGGGTGGTAAAACTTGAATCCCTCATAGGTCTTGGGCTGATCTTCCTCATTCCACTCTCAGAACATGCATGCCATTCCCCTCATTCCCTTCTCATGCATGCCATGCTATGCATCTGAGTGCCATAGCTCTGAGTACAAGTTCAGATACCTTCTTTGCATTACCACCATCATAACAGTTGAAACACGACTTGGCAAATTTTCAAAGGATTTTTATTTTAAAATAAATCTTTTCTCCTGACTTCTGAGTATTGTTTGAGAACTTAATTTCTGCTTGCTTTCTTGCAGTTATGATTACTTGTCCATCTTAGAGAAAGAAAAGAATGCCATAAAGTTGTTTTTAGCTGTGTTTCAAGTAGCAGAGTTTTGTGGAGCTGGTTGTGTACAAAAACAGAAGGTAGAACAAAGTGTTTTGACTTCAATCACTCTGACAGGAGCCAGATTCAAAATCTAACTTCAGATATTATAGTCCAGAGTAAATAATAAGATTCATCAAGAATCTGACATCTGCTTTCAGGCACTCTGTTCAAAGGAGCAATTACCCAGGTATGTGAAAGTTGACTTATTTTGAGTAAATTGGCAATAGAAACTGTTGGCTTTGACAATTGTTGTGGAGGTGTGCAGTGTGTTAAGTATCCTTAATAATTTGCTGTTTGTTTCAAAACATCTCAGATCTATAAAGTAAAGTTTCATTAGAAGGAAGCAGGGATATGTTCCTGACGGGATCTTCAGTGAAAATACCTTGCCAGAAATCTTTGGCACTGTGCAGAATTCTAGAGCTCATTCCTAGATGTTTGGGAGAGTAACGCTGTTGATGACAATTAGGAGATATGGTTGAAAGGTATAGTAGTCTCCTAACAGTAAAAAAAACTCAGAAAAAGAACATATTACTTTTTGTCTTGGAGAAAATGATGGTTGATGGAATGCTCAGTTAGAGGGAGGTATTGTTGCTGATTCACTGTTCAATATTTGTTTCTTTAAATTTCTGGTCACATGCTTGCTTTTATTCACATTTCATAAGCAAAGCTGCTGTGCCTTGCATGGACATCATGTGGGAGTTTGGCTGCCCGTGACCAGAAGAGCAGCACCAAGCTGATTGATTCAGCTTGCACAAAATATGCTCTCAAAGAGAAGCTCTTATTCAGGAAAATATATGACAGCCTGAGTGAAACCCAGCTGTTCCCTAAATCTGCACTTCCCAGAAAGTTAATTATTCCTATGAGGTACTGGGGTACCAGTTGCACTGTCATTACTTCTGAAGCAAGAGCTACTGAAGAGGATAAGGAAAGAACACATAAATATAGTGAGAAAATATTTACTGCTGTTGTCAATCCTAAAGCAAACTAAAAACTCTCAGGAGATGAGGGGCTATTATGAATTTGTTGGCTGTCATCCTCTGCACCTGGGGTGCTGACTGCAGCACAGCCCCAGAGATTTCCCCTGGGTGCTGCCAACAGCCAGCTTGAGAACAGTGGTTCCAGCTTTGCAGCCCTGCTGGGGATTCTCTCTGATATGTCACTCATTGAAAATTCATGTGCAGGACCAAGTGGCACAAACTCTTCTGGCCATAGCTCTGCCAGTGGGATAGAGAAATGCTGGAGGTCCACAAAAACAGAGGGGAGCAGCCTGCTCTTCTTTAGAGCAGAGGTCGTTTCTTCTCTTCCCTTTATGTTTTCCTTTCAGGAAGACAGAAATTCTCATTCCCAAGCAACCCTACAGGCTTGGGGACCAGTAGTTGGAAAGCTGCCTGATGGAAAAGGACCTTGGTATAATGATGGACAATTGGTAGAATATGAGCCGGCAGTGTGTCCAGATGGCCAAGAAAGCAAATGGTGTCCTGGCTTGTATCAGGAATGGTGTGGTGAGCAGGACTTGGAAAGTCATCCTGCCCCTGTACTCGGCACTGGTGAGGACTCACCTCGAGTACTGTACTCAGTTTTGGGTACATCAGTACAGAGAGGACACAGAGGTACTGGAGCAGGTCCAGAAGAGGGCAGTGAGGCTTGTGAAGGGCTTGGAGAATTTGTCCAATGAGGAGAGACTGAAGGAACTGGGGCTGTTTAGTCTGGGGAAAAGGAGGCTGAGGGGAGACATTATTGCTCTCTTGCAATATCAGAAAAGTGCTTACAGCAAGAGTGGGGCTGGTCTCTTCTCACTGGTGCCACATGCCAGGATGAGGGAACATGGCCTCATGTTGCACCAGGGTAAGCTTAGGTTGGATATTAGGAAACACTTCTTTACAGAAGTGGTTGTTAAGCACTGGAATAGGCCCCCAGGGAGGTGGTTGAGTCACCATCCCTGGATGTGTTTAAAAAGCGTTTGGATGTGGTACTCAGGGACATCATTTAGTGGAGGGTTATTAGTTAGGGTAGTATGGTTAGGTTGTGGTTGGACTTGATGATCTCTAAGGTCTTTTCCAAGCTGAGTGATTCTATGATTCTACGATTCTGTGTTTTCCCTAGACTTTTATGAAATATCTCACATCACCACCATCTTTTGCACTTGTCTCTTCTTTTGTGACTCTGCTCAGGGATCACTCTCTCTTTGTGGACATCGTAGCATATCAGCAGTGCCTCAGCCCTATGGAAAACAGCAGGGAAGGCATCCGTGCAAGAGACAGACAAAAACACAAGCAATGTTAAACACAAATAATTTTTAAAATATTAACTTTTCCTCCAAAAGTAATCGAGAG
Source organism: Coturnix japonica (assembly GCF_054131305.1). Classification (NCBI taxonomy): domain Eukaryota; kingdom Metazoa; phylum Chordata; class Aves; order Galliformes; family Phasianidae; genus Coturnix; species Coturnix japonica. The sequence continues at coordinate 25,872,841 of NC_140666.1, forward strand.
AAAAACCCAAGTGAAAAAAATGCATAAAACAGTGGAAGCAACTCATGCTTCCCTGAAATAATCTTATATTGCATGAGAGCAACTGCATGTCTTTATATTTCTGCAGGTGGCCCTTTTGTTTTCTTTTAAATGATGAAGCAGTATCTGCTGTATGGAGCTGTCACACAATAGTTTTGGAAGTCTGGAGAATAAATGAATGTTCCAACAGTAATAGTGAAAGAAAAACAACTGAATTGTTGTGTTTTTTTTAAGCTTAGCTTCCCTCCTTTTCTGTTTGCTGTTGCAAGCTGTAGGAAAGAAATTCTCTGAGGTGTGCTGCTATTGGTCTATCAAGGAGTACTTACATAAATGTACTTACGAAAAGGAGAACAGGTGAAGATTACACGGTTACAGTACATTTTGCATTGTGCTTTCTTTTATTTACCAACCCTTTGGTTGCTTTTGTTTTTAATAGTAATCAGAAAATCACTCACTCATGCTGAATCGTATTTTCTTTAAAAGGGAGGTGGACACATTTAGGGAACAACACTGCAGTTATAGACATAAGAGTATTTCCTTCCTATGGAGATGATTTATGGACTATTATTTCTTCTCTTCTTCGAGTGACAGAATGAAATTTCACTCTCTTCTAGGAGCGGTAGAAAGAAAACATTTAAAAATGACTGAAATGATCAGAGTGCCTTCAGATGTTACTTTACATCAGCAAACTTTGCTGGAAATTACTGATGTTGCCTTGGGGTGAATTTCTGATCATTGCACAACGAAAACTGCAGCTGGGTCATAGAGCCCTTAATTGCCTGTTTCCTCAGGCTGATTCTGGAGAAGTTTTGCATTGCCAGTTCATGGGTCTCTCAGGAGTGGCACTAATTACAGACCCTTGTTGTGTTCTGTGCATAGATTTTTCTTAATTTCTCTATCTGAAAAAGGTGCAGATGGGAAGCAACGGCTTTACAAAACTAGACTGGATATCAGTGAGAAATTTCCGTTTCAGCACAGAAATTGTTTCCACATAGCTACACTGTTGCACTATGTAGTAAAAGTAATAATTCTCTTCAGTAGCTCTCTAGACACCTGAGAGTTCACTTCAGAAAAGTGAGAATTCTATGGCACAGGGGCATGAACATAGCTGTGGAAGAGCTGGTCTGGCAGAGATGACGCATGTATGTACCTGCACACCTGCCTGCAGACTTGTCCAGTGTTACCCTGTGAATTTGAGTGGGAAGAGCTCATATTCCTCCTACCCTTACTCTTGTCAAAATATTTGGAAAAGATTCTATGCAAAATGCGTAGGAAGTAACATCTACCTCATACAGAAAGAACAGGAGCATTTTATTTTGTACACCTCAGTCAGGTTGACTATACTCATCCTGATCATGATTATGGATCTCAGAAGTAGTATAAAATGGACGTACTGAGGAAGTGGATAGATTGCAAATATCTGTGTCTGAGGAACAGCCATGATCAGGTTGAGAGCTTGTGGGTTAAAATCAAGGATCAGTCCAGTAAAGGATATCTAGTGGTTGGGGTCTGCTACTGGTTACCTGATCAGGGGGAGCCTGCTGATGATGCTTTCTGGCTTCAGCTGCAGGAGGTGTTGTGCTTGCAGGCTCTTGTCCTGATGGCGGATTTCAACCACCTGGATGTCTGCTGGGATAACAGCACAGACAATCCAGGAGATTCCTGAAGTCTGCTGAGGATAACTTCTTGGTCCAGGTATTAGATGGACCAACCTGAGGTGAAGCCTTACTGACCAACTTTGTCCAACTTCTCTGTGCTTAGCTCACCTTGATGAGAAATGTGGGAATGTGCTGTTATCTCTCTTGAGCTTTGAAAAGAGGGAGATTAAGACTTCCAAAATGGGGGAGGAAATGGAAAAATACAATGTGGATTCCGTTGTGCAGCTCTTCTTCCCTGGGAAAGGATAACCACATTTTCTGAGAAAAAATCAACATGAATTTAACACAGCTCATTGCATTTTCTCAAGAGGTAAAAGGCTGAAAAAACACAGAGCCTGTAATACATGCTTTCCTCTCTGCAGTAGTTCACAATGTGGCAGAAAAACCTTCATTATGTGTGCTCATAGTGCATTGCTTCCCTGGCCCCCAGTTGCCTAAACCAAGCTTTAAATTAACAAATGTTTCATCAGCAAAAGGAGAAACAAGGCAAGGGAAAAAAAAGTCAGAAATGTTACAACATGCTTAATTTAATTGGAATTTCTTTTCTGAATTGGTAGAATGAAAGAAACATGAAACAGAACAGAATGTTAAGGCAGAATGAGCAGTGCCATCTGTCACAGTATTTCTCTAGCTATTTTTAATCTCTTGTCTGGTTAAAATTGTGTATTCTTAGTGAGAGGCATTACTGAAGAATATTTATCTATCATGCAGTAAATTGTCCCTGGGATCCATTGGTAAGAATGAATGACCAGAGGAGAGCTAGCTGTACAGATTTCATGTTCTGTACCATGAAATATCAGATAGAAACAGCAGAATTGTCATATTAGATGATACTTGAAGTTCTAGTAACTTTGCAGTCCTCTCTATAGAGATTGCCACTGTCAGAGAAACCTCAGGAAAAAATATCTTACAGAACAAACTGTTTGGAGGAAAAGATCCTTAAACCCCAAGTGACCACTAGCAACCTGAACTCACATACAATATGATTTTACCCCTCTTTTGTGACTCTGTAAAAGTCTAATCCAGCTAAAATCACACTGAATTGCCAACTCCAGCACTGAGCGATGCTGTACTGTTGAAGGGGTTAAAAAAAGGGCTTGAGCAGATGCGCAGAGGACACAGCACAGAGCACTGACTGTGGCAGGAGTCATTCACCAGGCAATGCAGGCATCTGTGGTCAGAGGGTGAAAAGCTGGCTGCTCACATGAGTGGTCTGCGGACCTCTCAGAGCAGGCACGTGGCTGGGCTGCACCAGCACAGCTCCCCTGTCTCAGCAGACTGTATTGGCCAAGCAGCTGCTCTATTGCCACATGAACACACGGTTTCAAGCCTTATATTTCTCTTTTGTGAAAATTATACAAGGAAAAAGAGAGAGGGACAAAACAAAAGGCATTTTTGGAATAAGCACTCATAAGATTTATAAACATTCATAAGAACAAGAACAGTTTCTGTTACTAAAACTTGATTAATTTTAGTCTCATCTCTTCAATTTCTCTGAATTCTTCATCAGGTTTTTCATTTCTGCAGATTCTATTTTTGATTTTAAATAATCTGATAAATTTATTTATTTATTTATTTATTTATTTATTGCACAAACTCACAAGCTGGGATGCCAATTGCTAGTAGCAATTGTATCTGAGCTGCAATTTAGTAAGCACATTCCTATAAGCAGCCATTCTAGTAATCTGGGGCTGGTAATCCCTCTGAAATGCTAGATATGCTGAATGTAGAGCAGCTGGCCTTGTGGCTCAGCGACCAATATTGTCTTCATTTGACATATGCTGACTAGTCCCTCCAGTGGTGGTTCTGGCACAGCCTCTGTCCAAGCCAGTTAATTTAGCCTCTTTCCTCAGTGTTACCATGCACAGCTAATGTGATCTGTGCAGGCACGCTACCATGGCTGGGAAGAGTCCCTTTGATTTCTGTGGGATACTGCTGGGATTTAAGTATTTAGGGCTCAGGGGCGGAATATTTAACAATGCCAGATGCCTGATAAAAAAATGTTTCCATTTAATGGGCTGCCACAGTTTTAGGGCTGCTGGTCTTACATTTTTGTCATGAAGCTCATAGTATTTGATGCAAGCCTCAGTATTTGGAACAACGGGGTTGTGTTTGAGCTGTTAAAATTTATGCACTTATTTTTAAAGGTTGTTTTGTTGCTCCATAGCTGCTTAGAAGAACTCATGCTTGTAACCCTAAACATTCTGTTACAATCTCATTTGTAGTTACTTGATATAGGCTCAATGCATTTCCTGCATGGCTACACTGCTGATGATGTTAAGGATAAAACACTTCCTACTCATAGTGACTGACTGCTTCTAACCCTAAAGAGAGACAAGGTAGCCAAGGATGTCAGCTGCTTAGTGCTGTGCTGAATCATGCACCAGGTCTCACAGAAAATGTTTGGAATACCCCAATCCTTTATACAGATGCTCTGCAAAGTTGACTCTAAACTCCTGCTGTTATGAATGGACAATGCTAGAGAGATGTAAGTAAAAGTAGTGTGAATGTGGCCAAATGTGTCTAGGAACAGAATATTGTTTGCTCTTAAATCATGAAGTAGTGTCAAAATGCTCAAGCTGGCATGGAAGCAAGGCAAATATCTTTTCTGTGCCTCTTACTCAGATTCTATGTTTAACTCTGTGGGAAGTTAAGGGCACAACCCAAGCTTCCTCCTGGACCAGTCTGCCTCAGAAGATCACCTTGCCCAAAGGAACCACTCTCTGGCAATCCTCAGCCCTCTTGGGAAAGGTTTCATAAGATCAGATCTTTTGGTCTTTTGTGGTCTGAGCTGCAGCTGCTTCTTTGCTGTAAACCTGTGGTAAAAAAGCACTACAACCATTAAAAACAAATAAACAAACAAAAACTAACTTATGTCTTTTCAAACAGCTGCTGCTCAATTAGTTTTGTTGCAAATCGAAATATATTGTAGCTATGCATGCCATAGCATTCCCAGAGCTGGGAAACAGCTGAAAAAATGTGAAAAGCTTTAATACATAAAACAGACAATTATTTTTGTCCCATAAATTCAAACATCAAGCTTATTTTAAGTACTTTAGTACATATTTGTGTGAAAAGACACCTTGGGTAAAATATTCATACTCTCATAGGAAGAAGAACGAAGGAAAGACTCTGGAAGAAATATTGTATCTGCTAAAAGAAGCAGAAATTGATTCAAAAAAGCTGCTTTAGGGGAGTTCTTTCTCTGGACGTTACTGAATTTAGAGGACCAATCAAAAAAGCTGAGGCGGAAAAATGTCCCAAAGGAAAACCTATATGCCTTGGTGTACATAACCAGCAGAAACCATCTTCTGATGAGACGATGTAATTTTGAATTGTGGGCTCAGCTCCTTTTTCACAAACAAGATTTTTTACTTTTTTTTAACTGACTTTAATTCTCTCCTAAGAATATGGATTACAAATATAACCACTGTGGCAAATGTAGGATGTTTATCCCATTAATGACTGTAAAACAAATAATCCAGAGACCAGGCTGGAAATCCCAGCCATGCTGGAGCCACCAATATATTTTCAGGTGCTCAGTGAGGTCAGGAGTTTTTCTGGAAGCAATTCATATGAAAAAAAAAATTAAAAAAATCTGAGGTCTGGAATGGATGGGCTAATGCTCAGAGTAAGGAAAATCATAACATTTTATTGGCTAATAAGCAGATTTAAAACACAGAATAACTTTCCTTCCTGTAAGCATCCATTTACAGTTAGCCTTAAAATACATCCCTTATACTTCTATATTCATAACCTATTCAAGCATTTAGTTGTGAAACATACAAGGTGGGAAGAAATGTCAGTGAAAATAACCGATATTGAAAGCTGCAAGAGGCTTAAATGGAGATTATATTTGCAGTGTGTATAAGCAATACATGTATATTCTGTCTTCAAATTCTATTAGCTGATAGTGATTAGTGCCCATCAGCTTATGGACACTGCATCTTGTCCTGGGGGCTCAAGCTACAGAGTCCAGAGGGAAACAGTCTGGAAATAAGGAAGCTTTTGTTCATCCTAAGCTATTAGCACTTGCAGACAAAACACATCATTTAAAAATATTTAAAGAAGTAGAAAAACAGATCATTTCCCTGCCTGCCCAGACCAGCACATAGCATAAAAGGGTGGTGACATCACAGCTCAGCAGCTCATACTGAAGAATGGCCAGATAGAAGAGCAGCTCATCTGCTCTGAATTTTAACAGCCTTGGAAAGAAGTAAGACCAAGAGTAAGAAAGAGGCAATTGGTGATCTACGTGTCTGTCACGGTGTTATCTCTAGATGTGTGTCCATGACAGAGCACAGAAGGCCAATACAATTGGTATTGAGACCAGCAAATCAAACAAAATGGGAGAATGTCCAAAACCGAGGCCTTACTGTGTAGTTGGCAGGAGAAAGCAGCTGGAGAGCATGTGCTTCTCCACTGAAGACCAACAGAAAACCATCAAGAGTTAGAGAGAGGCTGCTGTCCTGCCAGGAGCTCCACCTTCCCTCCTCTGGGCCAAAGTCCTCTGCAGAATGGTGCTCCTACCCTCCGAGAACCAAAATGCCCCAAAAAAGCAGTCTGCAGAACTAGAACATTAACTCTTTAACTCCCACTGCTTTACACGATGTTATGCTGTGGAATACTGATGACAAAAATCACAAAACCATGACACTGTCTAAATTTGGAATGAGGAAAATGAGAGAAGTGAAGGACTGCTATAAATGGGCAGCTGATGCTTTACAGCTCACTTCGGTGGCACAGTTTTTCCTCTTCAATGTCTTGCTTATGTGTCAAAGATATCAGTTTGAAAAACAGGCCAAAGGATGGCTTGCATTTATTTGATACGATTCGCCTACCTCAGTGAATATCATTCTTTACCCTCAGACAGAAAACTGTGAAATCACATCTGCTCTCCATTATCATGTTTTGGCTCTCATTTCGCAGCTTAATCTGATGTCAGTGTTTCAGCAGGATGTAGTGTCACAACAGATGCAGGATGGGCAGTACACTGAAGTCAGCAAGGGAATCTGTTAAGGCTGAGGAACATCCATACATGAATCATTTGGGGATAGAGCTAGTTCAAGAAACTTTTATTGCCTAGCATCTCCTCAACCAGCCTGACTCACTTGGCTTGTGACTATATGCAGGGAATGACCTGTGGAATGTTTTTTTAGCCAGTTTCCTTAAGTACCTTGTTTGGTTTTGATTGGACCATTTCCTTTTCTTGCATGGCACGTTGGGGAAGAGGCAAGGAGCATGCTGACTTGGCCTGGGCACTCCAGCATCATGAAGTTGAATTCTAATGAGTGCATTCCTTTAGAAGATGGGAAAGGTATATGTTGAAGCATTCATATATATACATACATAAAGACAATGCTTTCCATTCTGCTGCTCCTGTGTAGCCAAAACCGACAATGTCCATAGGGAAACTTTAAAATGTGTTATAATGGCTGTTAATTGTACTGAAATAATATCCAAACTCTTCTGGTAGATGTTAGTTAATGAGAATGTAGATTTTTGAGATTGGTTTATTATTGACTGGTATAAATTGGAGACAGCTGCTGAAATAACAAACACATCTGATTAATGTATCTTTTTATTTTAACCTCTTTTTTCTTCTGTCTTCTCAGCTTCTTATTCAGCTCTGGCTGATTTGTGTCTCTCTTCATTTTGTAGTACTAAAATTATATTTTATTCTTGGATCCCATCAACACAATAGACAGTTGTTCACTAGCAGCAAAAATATCCTGTGACAGAAGCTAATGGAAATTTTAGGTTATGTGCTGAGTATCTGTAGGAAAAGCACTCAAAGCAATGAAGGTGGTAAAGCACAGTTATGTCTCTATCCTGGGGTCCCACCGAGCCTGGTCAGGCTAATGACATAATGAACACAAAGAATCAGATTAGCTTGCTGCAAGCTCTGGAAAAGAAGTAGCAAAACAGAATATTGCAATGGAGGAGAAGTAGTTTCTGGACAAGAACAGAGAAAGCAAGATATTTAAACTGTAGAATTTCAGTTACAGACAGCTAATGAATAAATTTATTAATTTATTATTAGATATTAATTTAAACAGTTTTAGAAGTTGTGTATAGTTTTTCAAGGATAAACCAAAAAAATCCAGTGTTTACTGAAAGACAGATCAGAGTACTTTTTGTGAGCAAATATCTAGTAGTTAGGTACACACAAGTGTAAGCAGTAATCAGAGATGTAAAAGCAAAATAGAAATGTGTAAGAGCATTGAATAATGTTGAGGAGTATGAAGTGGAGGAAGACAGAGTTATTGGGTCGGGTGTGATAGTGAATGAGCTGATGTCTTCAGTATGTCCTAAAATGAGGATGCTCTGCATGATTTGTGGCCAGCTGCTTTCAGAGAAGCATGTGAAGCAGCTGATAGATTACTTTGAAGCAGGACAGTCATGGTTGCCTTTTACAAAATGATATTTAGGGAGTCCTTGTAACAAGTACCTTTTCATTTTCTGAGTGAGAGATCTCTTCATGAAATTTAAGACCCCCTCCTTACTCACTGTCTGCATAACATGTACTATTTTTTTTTTCCTGTAGCAGAAAGAACTATGGTTTTCTGGTATAGCACAGGATATATTTGTGATGCATGCACAGTTCTCCTAACTCATACTGTCCTGTCATTCAGTTTTCGCTGTCAAAGCAGAATTTTATGATTTTCCTTTGGCTTATGTTTAATGAAAGTTCTCAATTCTATGCTGATGCAGTGCCTTTCTCACCTGAACCTTTTTTCAGGCTATGCTAAATTCATGAGGCAGAATGACAGTGCTTAGGTTGATCTGACAACTGCTGAAGTCCATGAAAAAATATCCATTAACCTGAGTGGCTGCTGGCCTAAGCCTTTAATGAAAATAGAAACTCACATTAAGAATAGAGAAGGCGCTCCTTTTGGTCTGCTTGCAAGCTCTCTGTATATTTAGTGCTGTGCATGTGACTGCTCTGTACAAATCTGCTGCTACATTTAACCAGTAACTAATTGTGGACCTCATTGCCCTTAGTACAATTCTTATTTCAATGAGATCTCATAGCACTAAGTGAGATGATGGTAAACTGAATTTTCTCAGACTAAGGCTAAGATCCTTCCTTCAGAAATGTGCTCTGCTACAGTAAAGAATGTGTCAGCTGGCATTTGCCTCTCTCCCCAAGTTACCTCTCCCACTCTAGCAACTCTTCAGCCACTCACAGCTATCATGCAGCAGTAAAATAGTCCAGTGTAGCAAGTGGGTGGACATTAGTTCCATGTGAGACGACAAAGGGAACATAATTACTCTAGGCAGAACATAATTACTCTGGGTGGAATCTGGCTTGAGCTTTATGGGCTAAAACTTTTGAAGAGCATAGCAAGTCTGCACTTTTGTTTCAGTTTTGGGATGAGTGGAGGCTGGTTCATGAGCTTTGAGTGCTGTGATGGGGCATTTGTTCACTTATTCTTATTCTTATTATTGTTATTATTATTGTTATTATGTATATTATTATACTTATTATTATTATTGTTCACCTGCAAAAAAAAATATAAATCTCCAGAGGAACTTTAAAACACTATTCTGGGGTCTCCTGTCAATTTTAAAATGTGAAAAAGATTTTGTATTTGCTTACTGAACTGATAGACAAGTTTTATGCATTATTTATGTTGTGTATGGGTGATTCAGTAAGATATATTCATCTCAAAATGACAGTGAGAAACATCTTTCCTTTAAATATGTTAAATGGTTTTGTGGCTCCAGTTCTGCAGTTTGGAACACTGGATTTGTAGCACATCTGCTTTCTTCTTCAGAAAATTCTGCGTAGAGCTATTGAAGTTATGTTAAAGTTTTATGCATAGTACTGAAGCCTTTAATTATTCATAGAATGGCTTAGGTTGGAAGGGATCTTGAAGATCATCTAATTACAGCCCCCTACTGTTCTTAAGGATATGAATGAAGGACAGCATTAACCTTTCTCAGACTGCGCTCTGTTTTCAGAGCAGAAACAAGTTGTGGTGTGGCAGGTTCCTCCAGCAAGGATGGATCTGGTCTCAGAGAGCACCTTGCAGCAGTGAAACCTACTTTTGCAGGTAGTCAGCACAAAGCCCAGCTGTACTCTCCATAGCATCAATGTGCAAGGAGGGTTTTATCCAATGGGCTTCAGTTTTTTTAATGAAAGCACCAGCTGGTATAACAGAAGTGTAGGGAAATGACCTCTGGAAATTTTTGAGTGCTACCTCCTGCTAAAGCAGATTCCCTACAGTAGATCACACAAGTAGGCATCCAGGTGGGTCTTTTTCTCCAGAAATGGGGTCTTTACCACCTCTCTGGCCATCCTGTTCCAGTGCTTCAGCACTCTGACAGTAAAACAATTCTTTATGTTAGTATGGGACTTCCTGTATTCCAGTTTCTTGCCTTTGCCCCTTTTTCTACTGCTACTCACCACCAAAAAGAGTCCACTCCCACTGATTTGTCTGCTGGACTTTAGATAATTATAAACAGTGATGATACCCCCTCTCAGCCTTCTCTTCTCCAAGCTGAACAGCCCCAAGACTCTCAGCTTTTCCTTGTATGGGAAATGCTCCAGGTCTGTTATCATCTTTGCCACCATGTGCTGGACTCTTTCTAGGAGCTCTGTATCGTTATTGAATAGGGGAGCCACGAACTGGACACAGCACTCCAAGTGGGGTCTCACAAGTGCAGTGTAGATGGGGAGAATCAACTCCCTTGACATACTGCTCATGCTCTTCTTAATGCACCCCACACTGCTTTTGTCATTGAGAATCAGTAACCTTAGAACTGGAAACCAGTGTGGGGTAGAAGGAAAAAAGAAAGAGAGTTAAACTGCTGCTGATATGGCAGTGTTCTTTCACATCATCATTATTTCACTCCTGTGACATTCAATCTGTGAAAAAAATATTGTGTGGGTTTCTACACCTGAAGGCATGAACAGAAATGTTGCTTTTTGTTTCATTTTGGTTTGGTGATTTTTTTTATTATTTTGTTTTTAATGTATGTCAGAGCAAGAGAAAGGAGCCAGAACGACAGCATCTGGAAAGAAAAATGCTTTTCTTAACCACATGATATAAATAACAGAGTAAGCAGCAGTAGAAAAATCCCTGAAAAAGGCTGAATAGCACAACACAGGGGACTTTGTCATAGAATAGAAAAATTCACTCCTATGCCTTCCTTGTTCCTTATCTATTTAGATCACTACCAAGGGTGCTGAATGACTAAGAACTGCACATTTTTACCCATCTGTCTGCTAAAATACATTAACTCATGTAGCATAATTCACCACACACTCAACAGATGGTAGCAGCCCCCAATCACTTCTAATTTAACTCAGCTTTGGACTGATAATCAAGAGCTCCCAGGAAACTCAACGGAAATCTTTCATTTGTTGAGCCAATAAAAATACAAAACCCTTTGTGTTACCAGTCTTGTGAAGTATTATGTCAGAGACTCTTTCTTCCAAACATCTCTTTTGTTTTTTGAGAAAAGAAATGCACAGAACCAAATTCACTTGTAAATGAAATTTTATGATGGACTCTGTTTGGTACCTGGAGCAGTATTCCCATGTCCCTGGACATAAGATACATGCTCTGGGCTAATTTCTACTTCCATCAGCAATGCCTCCTATTCACACCTATAGCCATATACCAGAGGGTTAGCATGTCCTGATCAGGTCTCTGTGTAAATTGTGAGCCAGCCTTCTCAACACAGCTGAGGAGGTTGCACTGATTTCAGACTTACTCTGATTGTGTTCAATGATAATTTTGTTCAATGTAAAGGAAGTCACTATTTCTGTTGCAGTCATTTTGATAATGCAGAGCATGGTAGCTCAGGATTCTGTATCATTATAGGAAGCAACACTATATTTTCTATTTGTTGAACAACTAATGGTAACATTAATTTTAGTAATTTTCTCATTATCTTTATATTTAAAATAAAAAACAGTTTAATGTACATATTATTTGAATCAGAATTAATGAAAAATGGTAACTGATTAAAATGAAATAAGAATTAACTTCAAGTTTTGTCTTATACATGTGAATATTTTGTTATGATAGTGATCCTTTTTGCTCTCTCACTATCACTTCAAGTTATTTACAGTGGGGATAAGAGAAGAAAACTGCCGAGTGCATCAATTTGTTAACATTTACCTGTCTGCAATGAGAGAAAGCAGAGAAACTTATTGCTGGAAAAATTTTAGTATGAGTTCTTAATATCATTTAAGCAATGTAGTTGAAGTAAGTGATTGTATTAATATGTTTTGAATCTGTTTTTTTCACTTTTTTTTCCCCATAAAATCTCAGCAGTAATCCTTGTCTTATTAAGCTTTGCTCAGCTTTTTGTTGCTGTTGTTCAAATAAACTGCAGTGAATCAGTCTAAAAAAAAGGAAAAATTCAAAGAATGAGTCATATTTTTCAGAATGTTTTCCATTTGATAAAATGTGAAATTAGTACACATGTTCAAGGTCTAATATGCTTCTATTTTCTGTCTTGTAATGTCGCATCATGGCCATTATGGCTGGTTTTCAGTTCCACTCTGATCTGCTGGGGTCAGTCACTGGAAAAACGTTACTTCAGGTAAATTCTGTTGATGTGGAAATGAGTAATAGACATGTTTTTGAAGTTAGGCTGTGTGACCACCGTGGCTTCAAATTACAAGATTCTTTAAAAGGAAGTAAACTGTTCATTTTTCTGATCTGTATTGCAGCTGAAGCTGTATTTGGAACATGTCTTACTGTAAGAGATAATTCTATGAAATCATTATTGTCTTTCATCTCTGATTATAAGCAATGTTATACAAAATATATTAAATTCAGCCCTGCTGAGAGTCCTAACCTAAGCCTTTTGTGTTAGACAATGAATAGATATGCAGCAAAAGAAGTCCTGACCTCATTTTCTAGCAGAGAAGGAATGCTTGGCAGATCACACTACTCTCTTCTTCATCTCCATCCATTTCTACTCCTATGCCCTAAAGACAGTTATATATCTTATAGTGCTTCACTACATTACACTTTTCTTCTTTCCTGCCCTAGGTCATGGACACTTCATTAAAGTATAATTTAAAGCCAGTTTTGTGGTTGAACAACCAGGGGTAATTGCCAGAACCTTAGATTACAAGAAATGTGCCTTTGTAGGCTAAGTTAAGTAGTTAATTAAACAATCTCACGTGAATATGAGAGCAGGGGCCATTCAGATCTTGACTGGATTTAATGTGAACCTTCTATTAATTACTGACCAAAACATATGCTTATTTTCTTCCCACCCCATAGCTTCTCTATATTTGATATTTTCATTAACTATCTTGATCACAGGAAGAAAGCCTTCTAACCCTGACTATTTTTGCAATCTCTGCCCAGCTAGTTGTCTCTCTTTGTAGGTAAGATTTTACCTCACTGCCCTGGAGAATAAGATATGTGTGATAGGTAACTGTGCTTGCAAATCATTATGAAACTTTGGAAATTCAGTTTAGTACAAGTTGTGTCTTACTTTGAATTCCACCCCTTAAAGAAGAAAACATGTTTCCTTATGGACAATTTCTAAAAAGAACAGGAAAAAACAGAATTTAAACCCCCTTTTTATAGTTGTTACAAATGAGTCTGCCAAGTCATGAGTAGTTTCTTTTGGCCTCTCACTGCTTGGTAGTCAATGGCAGAATAGCTTTCAACTAAGAACAGATGGTAATTTAAATTTGTTCACATCTCTTGTACTTCCCAAACCTCCATTTTAAATGGTCTTTCTAAGGGGTGTACCTCTTTATTCCATTGGTTGTATAAAGTGGGTCTTCCTATACTATTTGTGTAAGTAATTTAAAGATAAATAGTTTGTCTATTGACTGTAGTTACAGCTCCACTATCACATGGACTAATTCATCAAACCTCCCTGGTGACTGTATGAACTATATCATTCTTCATGGCTAATACTGACACACTCAAAGTGATGGTGTTTCACATTTTCTTTCCTGGCATAGTTAAACACAATGCCTGTGTGCAGTGTCTGTTCTTTCGCTTAACAAAAGAAAAACCACCAGAACTCTAAGAACTTATCTGAGCCTGAGCTGCAATGGTTTGTATCTATTATGGATCTTCATAAAGGGATGTTTCCTTATACTTGTGTCAACAGTTCGCAGGCTGGTTTGGCCCAGTTCCATGACTAATGGGGTAGGAGGACCCCATGGGCCCATGCCCTGTAAAAGGGAAAGGGAGAAAAGGGGAAAGAGTGGGGAGATTGGCCTGAAAAGAAAGCATCAGCAACAACCTGAGGAGGAAAACTAATTTACTAAATAAAATATAGGAATGCAAGATAACTTGATATAATACAAAAGCCTTCAGCTTTTGGACACTCTTTCATTATATTTGATTTATTAGCTTCAATTCTAATTATATTGTATTATAGTGGGTTATATTGCATTCGGATACCATATTTAGTAAATTTGTTTCTCCTCAGATCATTGCCACTGTTTTTAATTATTCAGGGCCTCCTGTTTCCCCTTTCCGGAGGTGCCTATCCATGGATCCCTCCACTCCCCTAGTCATGGAACTGGGCCAAACTAGCCTGTAAAATGTTGACATCTGTGAACAGTTTATATCTTTCCCTCCAAACGGAAAGGCACAGTCCTCTGAGGTATGTAGTTCTTTTTCTCTTCTGAGACAGATATACCTGGAACAATCAACGATCCACAAAACCAGAGCATTAACTCTTTAACTCCCAGTGCATTACAAGATGTTGTGATGTGGAATACTGATAACAAAACTTGTAAAACCATGACAGCTTGCCAGTTCACTTCTTGTATGTACCACATCAACTTACATAATCTTGAAGGACTTGAAAAGAGCAACTGTTATCATTCAAAGACATCATTGTGTGTTTCTGGGAAGACTGCTATTGCACAGGGTGCTCATTATCTAAATTAATTCCTTTTAAAGGTTCCTTGCCTTCTATTTTCCCTTGTATTCTGAATCATAGAAAAGTCCCCAAGTTCCTGAGGCCTTAATTTATCTTACACATAAATGTCAGTGTGTTGTAAGAAGCCAGAGCTATTGTGTACTGATCATGAAATGCACACCAGCAGTCCAATACTGCTTTTATTAGACATACTATACACTAGCTCCCTTTCAGGGAAGAAGCACCCCAACCGGGTTGCAAGATACCAGCTTCACAGGAAGATGTATGCTTTTTCTTACTGCCATACAGTGAAGATAAATAACTTCTGTTTTAAAGTGAGAAATATAGACATGAATGAGTTTGATGAGAATAAAACAAACAACTTCAGAGAGCTGGGAAAGAAAGACTGAAATGATAAATTAATGTAAGGCGGAAAGATGGAAAAATGAAAAACCTAAGTCCAGGAAATTTTGCAGGAGAAAGTTCAGTGACCAGCATTAAAAAAGGGGCATTTGATCATCTGTGAAAAAATATTTCCTGGATTTTTTTGGTAAAAGTTTCAGATGCATCCTACTAAATGAGGTATATTGGGCACTGCAGGAGAAGTTCAAATTTGTTCTGGCTTATGCAGTTACAGTTCAAATAGAGATATATGAGCTGGAACATCAGCCAGCACAAATGACTGAGGCTGCCTTGATATCAACAGAGATCTATCTGAAAGCACAGCTGAGACTGGTTGTTTATTTCCAGGACTGCCAAACCCAGAAATATACTTGCAAAATTAATAAAAATATTTGCACAAATGTATCAGATGTTATTATAAGTATTTGTCGGTCTCACTTCAAACAGTATAGGGTTAGTGAAATGAAGCTGTAATGTGGAATATATCAATCATAATCTATAATGATGATTGAGTAACACCGAAATTGAAAAAGGCATAATTAAATTGAAATTACTCCTAGCATTATAAAACGTTTCTTCCAACAAATGGTTTTGAAACAGGTAGATCCTCAGCATATAAGAGAACTACCAAAAAGAATGTTGTCTAGCTTAGAAAGTCAGATGGTAGAAACAACAGCAAGCAACCCTGTCCCTGACCATATTCCAGATTGGACCTGAGTCTCTTGGGCCTTGCCACAATATCAATGATTGCTAAAACCAGTTGATGCATAGCTTAATTTGGAAATGCATCCCCTGCCTGCCTGCTTACTGTTGCACCTGAGGTACCAAAGAACAATATTCTGCATGTAATTGCCTCTTGTATATGCTTCCCTGTGACTCAGTGTCACAGGTCTATTTTAAAGATTTTGGTATAGTCTTTAGGCACTGCAGGACTGCTGGTCCAGTGACAGATTCTCACAGCACGTGGCAAAAACAACGTCTATCTCCAGAAGGAGAAGAAAAGTAAGTTGGTAGGGGAAAATGCACCTTTAGGTAATCCTGTAGATTTTAAAATGTGGAAAGAAATAAAATCCATTCTCATTCTTAACTCTCAATGTTTTGCAACTGTTAGGCCATGATCAAAGAATTCTAGTGAAATACATTTTGAGTATAGAATCTGTATGCCATTTTTACTCCCTTATACAGGATGCATATACTGGAGTTGAGTTCACAGCTTATTTGATTCCCTTCTCCAGACTGCAGCTATTCAGAAGCATTACACAGAAAATGCTAACTGACACTAATGACCTTACTTGTAGCATGCAAAACAAAAGCAAAGCAGTAAAATAAATGAGAGGGATGGGGGTGGTGGTGAGGAAGATGACTATCAGAGGTTTGACACAGAGGTGACCTGTTTGTTCCTCTGACTACTGCAGGGCTAATTAAACACAACGTTTCTGGAAATAAAGTGCTGCAGAGAGAGTAAGTAGTCAGTTGTTATCACTGCATATGTCACTTGGGATTATGATTATACCCATTGCTAAAAGGCAATTGAATAAGCAAATGTTGTTTTGCAGGAAGTTGGAAAAAGTTCCATATATCGTACCGTACACCCAGACATGAAATGTATAATTCTGGTAATGAGCACTGAAGTACAATCCATGTTTTAAGCCATTTGAGTTATATTTTAAGCATCCCTTCCCCAACTCTGTTTTAAAGAGAAAAGAAAGTGGTTTTATGTAACAAATGCTTTTTTGTTGTTGTTGTTGACATAAAAATGTATCTTAGACTCAGTGTGTTTTTCTTAATGCTATGTTAATCTGTGCTCAGGTTACCTTTAGCCTCAGCAGCTCATCTGCGGGGACTTAATGGGGCTGTGAGCTTTGGGTCTGCTGGATAACTAGCTGCATTTCATGTGGGACCAGCAGTGTTAATCTTACATGTTACATCTCATATTTACATCTTTTCTTTTTCTTGATTCAGGAAATGAGATAGGGAGGAGAAGGTCACTTTTCTCATCCCTGGGAAACTATTGGACTTCTCCCTGTTTAGCTCATGTGAGGGTCAGATTTGCTTCTTGAAAAGCTGCTTCTGGCTTAACTGGAATGCTGTGTACTCCTGCCATAGGCACCTTCTGCAATGGATATTTAGTCAAGCCTATGCCAGACAAACTCCATATGTTAAGCTGTTTTTCCAAAGGCTATTTTAGTGGTGTGTGCTGCTTTCTTTAGCTGTTGTAGTACAATAAAAAGACATACTGTAACTCAGTAGGTAACTCTGAGGTCTTGCTCCTGTCTTTGGAGGGAGCTAAGGTATGCAGAGAAATTGGGGTGGGAATATATTTTTTTAAAATTTTTGTATGCAGGAGGAGAATCTTGATTTATGCTCTCATCTCTAAGTACTGTCCTTAAACAGTACACTGCTAAAAACAGTACACTAAGCAGAATACTGCTTAGTCTCAGTTCTTTTTGTGACCCACACTAAGTTAAACAAGATGCTTGAAGTTGAGGAATGCTTGTAACCACCTCATTTTCTTTCTTTTCAAGACATGGAATCTGATTTGAAATTAGAAAATTTGCTAGAACTCTGTTATAAGACTAAATGGAAGTGAACTGTTATGGTAGTGATTTTTTTTTCATACTAAACTCCCTTATTCAGTAGTAGCATCTGGAATAAAACGTATGCCCCAGTTAAAACATAGAATTCCTGACCATGGTGGGAACTGAAGATGCTAGGTTGAACTTTGATACGTTTTCTTGTAGGCCTTTTCTGCCACTTTCACAGCAGATTGCTTTTGTCGTTAGCATATTTTGTCTGCAATCAAACACGTGATTACCTGATGCAGGCAGGAGTTTTAGTACTTAGATTAGGGAAGGACCAGATCCTACATGAAAAAAACTACTGGCTGCATGATGGAGAGATGACAGACTGTCCTGGGTAGGAATTAATGTTGTGAGGGTGTACTCAGCTAAAATCTTTGGCAGACAGGGGAATAGCTCCTCCAACAGTGTAGTTAACAAAACAATGTCACAGAGCACTCAGAGAAATGACTCAGCTTCTGTTAATTCTACCAGTGCAGATTCTTGCAAGACTTTGATGTAACTACATTTTCTGTACCTTGCTTACTCTGAATATAGTAGATGTGTTTCTCCTGTTGTGTATCTGAATTCTCCCTGTACACGAAATCACAGCTTAATGAAGAATGGGAAAGCAATATTTTGGTCAATACATTACCCTAATTTCTACAGAAGTGTTCTTGAATGCCTATTTCACAGGCTATTCTATTAAATCTTTTTAACTTTTGCCATTTTAGATTAAAAGTGGTGTGAATTCATTAACACTGTAGTATTATACGTAGAAACTCACAAGGTACTTAATTACCGTTGAAGATATTCATATGCAAATGCCACACATATCTTTGAAGCTCTGCTGAGAAGGTAGAACAGCTTCTATTCTACCACCCAACAGACTCATTTTATATTTATTTTTTCTCTCTGGAAAGAGAGCAGTACTTTATTTCCTACTATATACCGGATTAAAATTGCTTAACTATGAAAACGTTCTTTCTGGATTGCCAAAATTAGATATTTTCTAATGAGGAATTAATAAATGTTGGAATTGCCTGTTCAGGCAAAGGGGAAGTTGGTTTAAAGAGCAAAGTACATACATTTTATTTGATGTATATGCGGGTGAAGTAGAAGTAGGTAGAAATGCTTGCTTAACCACCTTGGCTCATTATTCCAAAGCTAGGTGCCACGGGATGTAGGCTGGCAGCTCCTGATTGTTCACAAAATCTGTGACCTCATGTCTTGCTCATTGTCACTATGGTGCTTCTTTGTAATGACATACAGATGAAGACCTGTGGCTGGATGTGTTGTCAGGCTGTTGGCTACCGTCTCTGCCATGTTTCAGGCTGGACGTGGTCTCTACATATTACATCCATCATGTGCTCCAGTGTGAGAAGACATCTCTGTTGTATAGCTCAGTGCTGAAGGCACAGTGACAATGGAGAAGTTTTTCAGAGCTTTGCACCAGTTTTAAGAAAAATTAAACAAAATAAAAAAACAAAAAATGAATAAACCCTGGCAGTCTTAAATGCCTCTCTGTGTAGAATGAGGTTTTTTTGTTTTTTTGTTTGTTTTGTTTTTTGTTTGTTTGTTTTTACTTTTAAAACCTTTTGCAAACTGTGGAGGGGGACTTGTGTGTTCTTGAAGTTCTTTTTGGTATTTACAGAGTAAGTATAAAACAACAGGAGGCACTGACTTTGAAAGTTATGATTTTTAGGCTGTATGCAGGCTGGAAAGGTAATTCTAGTTTTATTTCCTTCACTAAAATATTATCTCTTGTTGATGGAATTGCGTTGCTGTGTCTGAACCTTTGAGCTATGCCCAGGCAGGTGGCAGAATCTGAGTGGTTTAACTCTATTTATAATCTTGAATTATCTTTTGTTCTCTGTTCTACATGTTTGTTTTGAGATGAACAGCACGATGTTGTGGGTTCTTTGCATACAAAGGGTCACAGTTGCTTCTAAGTTAAGAAAAGTATCAATACTTTTTCCTGAAGATGGCAAAGAGTTAATATTTCTGTAAGAAAAGGATATTTTGAATCTTTACCATAGAGGAATGAGTAGACACATTCATTAACACAAGCTGAAAGCCTGGTTGGAGGTGAGGAAGAAGTTCTTTACTCAGAGGGCGGTGAGGCCCTGACACTGCTGCCCAGAGCTTTAGGTGCCCATCCCTGGATGTGCCCAAGGTTGGGATGGGTGGGCCCTCAGCAGTTTGAGCTCGGGGCAGCCCACAGCAGGGGGTTGGAACTAGATGGTATTTAACTCCCTTCCAAGCGAAGTCATTCTAAGATTTTATACTAAGCAAACTAGAGGTGTGACTTAACTGGTGTACTGATGACTTGTGAAAAAAAAAACCAACCCTGTTGACCAAAACAGACACAAAATGTAAACAAACTGTAAATATCTGGCTCCTCCTTTGGAGTGTCATTAGTAGAGTTGTAGCTGCATTCCAGGATTTAATGTCTGTTCATGCCCGTGTACAGTAGGGAAAATGCACAGTTTCAGAAGGACAGTGTACCTGGTTGGATCTTTTGGGCAACAATACAATTCTGTTTTGCTGCTGTGGAACACCATGGAAACCCAGGTTTTTTTGTTGTTTTTTTTTTTTGTTGTTGTTGTTTTAAGCTTGGCAATGAGGGTTGCATAACGTTCTAGAAATCTAAAAATGGGATGTAGGAATACAACACAGCAGTGACTGAAGCAGTAATAAGAAAAAAAAAATCAGCATGAAGAAACAGTTGTTCTGCTTATAAAGAGAGGGTTATGACAAGTAAGATGTAAGCGCTACATGACTGAAGATCAATATTAATTCCATCTCCTTACATGCGTATTGATCTTGAACACATATATCACTCACTGTAATCTCACTGCTGTAAGTGGCAAAAAACCAACCAACCAACCAAAAATAAACTATTAAAAACTGGGATGGCAGGACTCTGAGTTTGGAGGTTAAAGAGGAAAAGTGTAAGGAAGTGCTGCTTCTAATCCTTGGGGTGTGAAAAGAACAAGTCACCTGCTATTGTGACCAGGCTGACTACAAAAGCTAAGTGACTCACTGATTTCAAGCACTTAGTTTGTAAAATATTTTGGTTTATATTATTTGATCTCCCTTTCAATTAACCAAAATTTGAACCACTTTATTAGCAGAGTGAGTTTAGTGCATCAGTCAAAGATTGATTGTGTCTAGAAACTAAATTGTGTGGAATACTAAGCTGCTAGAAGAATCTGTGTTTGGGAGGACTCTATTGCAAGTGTTTAAGAGTTGAGGAGATAGTAAGAAAAATACTGCAGGCATCTCTATGAGTAGATATGTATCTTCTGTGTTTCTTTTGTTTATTAAAGAGAAAAGGTGGGAAATTCTTTATAGCACTAGCCTTCCATTGCAGAGAAGTCAGTAACATAGGTGAAATAACTTAATGAGCCCTGCTGATGATCTAGGAGCCAAATTACATCACTGTTTTTTGAGTTAGTTGTGTCACACTGTGCAGCTCACATTGATAAATATAAGCAGGCAAGTACCTGTGGTGCAAACATATGTACTTAAACTTTTGGAGAATGTAAGAATCATTATAATTTTAAACACTTTGTTTTTCAGACCAAGCAAACCTTGCCAAAATAAGTACCTTCCAAAGACAACCCCCAGGGATATTCACTGGCTCCAGGGAGGTGAGGCCTTGTGGTGTTGGCAGAGCCTTGGTCAACAGGTAAGTTGCGTGGTTGTATTTCTGCTGTGTGTTGTTGTTGGGTAGTGGGTAGTTAGTTGTGTTACTGCAGTTGGTGTGTGGCAAGTAATAAATAGCCACATAGCAGCTGTAAGTATAGATATGTAGTTATAATTGCATTTTTGTTTTCATTTTCCTCTTCTGTCTTGGTAAAAAAAGGTTTTATCTCAACCCACGAGTTCTTGTTTTGTTTCCACCCCTCTCCGTCATCCCACTGGGGGGTGTGAGCCAGCTGCTGTGTTATGTGTAGTTAGAGTTATGCCCATCTCACAAGGATGTGAAGGAGGTGAATGCAGGGCCTGATGCACAGATGATACTGGGAAGGGCTCGTATGTTGCTTTATCTAGAAATGTAGTAGTATTCATGTTGTGTGTGTGAAGGAAACATGCATTCACCATTCCTGTTGAACAGCAAAAGCAGAGTCCAGGTGTTGTTTCCATTCTTTTCCCTCTTAATCCCTCCCCCAGATTTTCCCAGAGATATATGTACCGCTCTCTGGAGATTGTCTTTCTGTACTGTCTGTCCATTACCTTGTTGCCTGTGAATTATTTGGTATGTGGATTTCACAACTTGGATACTACTCATAAAGGGAGAAACTAGCTCACCTGAATATCACCAGACGGATGTGCTGAGAGTAAGGACAGGCGGAGCCAAGAACTGTGACACTTGTATGAAATTACGGATAAGATGAAATGGAAGTATTTTTTAAACAAATATAAAATTTCAAGGGGAAGTTTCTAATATATTGGAGAGCTTCCCTGGAGCTGTTCAGCATTTTGTTAAAAACTGAATATTGCTCCTACAAAATGAGGGCTGGGATGTCATTGCTGGCATGACATCCGTACTGGTGGGGACACAAAGACTGATCAGAGCTACTTTGACCATGAACATCTCAGTCCAGCTTTTCAGGACTGTAGCAGGGCAGTTTATGGCCACAGTCTACACAGAAGTCCTGAGTTTGGTACAAGATGCTGTTCTTTCACAGGCTTTACTGAAATCTCCATGATCCACTTTGAGGTGCTTTTTAATTATTCTGATGCAGACAAAGGGAAGTAGAGAACACAGAAAAGTGAGATGATACCAGCAAATGTGATCAGACCTCTGCAATGTCATTTTCTGGCTGCATGGTGATGAGAGAGTCTTATGTTCCCCTCTTGGCATTTATTCCCAAGTCATTGTTCAGGAATATTACTCCATTAGCTCTCAAGTGTCAGTTGCACATGTGTATATTAATTCTTCCAATCTGTAGATGACTATTGCTAGTAGTAGGTTCTTTAAAATTTGTTCACACTCAGAGATGTGCTTTCACATCTTTCTTTTAAGTTCCTAGTTTAAAAGGCTTCTGACTTATGTTAAGTATCTGCAAATTTCATTTTGCTTCCATTGCTTCCATTGCAAGATGATATTCTACTGAGTAAAATATTTTACTTGGTAAACAGCACTGAGATGCTGCTTTCTAATGGGGATGAGGGAGGAGGACAGTGGGTTATTTTAAACGGGGCTATTTTGGATGAAAATCTAACATAGGTGGTAAATGACTACCAGTTTGCTTCACTGCAGTTTAAGCTTTCCAAGCTATGCTGAAATGAGATTTTAAAATTAACCTTAAAAATGCATTACAGTGTACAGCGTGTGACCTGGACTAGTATTTCATCATCTAAAAACTTCCATCTTTCCACGGTGGAGCTGGAAATAATAGAAGCATGGCATGACCCTTGCTTTATTATTAAGTGTGTAGGTAAGATAGTTCCAAGTGCTCTTCTCTGTGCGTGTCCAAGTAGAATACATGGAAACTAAAATGAAAATGTGAAACTCTTAAGGCTTCTATATCATCTCTCTGCCCAGTCTACTCAAATACTGAGGTATTTGGTGCAAAGAAAGTATTCAAAATATTATTGATTTTTGCAGTGAACAAATTGCTTGAGAAATGAATTGGATAGCATTTCTATGAAACGTTATTTCATCTGTACACATAATTTCATTGTTGTCATGGTATTACGAAAAGTCTGTTTCACTAAGTATTCCTATGTCTTAGGCTGGATTTCCTGCAGTAATTATTCATCTACTCTGTTTTCTTGGTTGTTTTGTTTTTGTTTTTTTTTGTCCATTGTAAATTGTTTTACATTTCTGTATTACTAATTACAACTCACACTGGTCTCCAGAAGGGCTGCATTAATAAGCTCTTCACCAATGCCTTCTTTTTTGTTTCTTCAGTCTTTCTCTTCTACTGAAAGGACAATCTGACAAGAGCTGTGGAGTGTGCTAGAAATACTGTCATGTACTTCCTTGCTGCTATTGGGAAACAGGCAGATAAGTTGGCCTGGAGTAGGGTGGCAACTGATGTTTGGTCACCTTGTGGAGTTTGCTGATTGTTTCTCTGTGATGGTTAGAATGTAGAAGGTAGCTTGCTTTCAGCAAAATGGCAGTATGTTTCCTGGGAGCCTTGGTGATGACATCACAGCTGCTCCTGGTCAGAGCTGTACTTCCTTAAGTGCTTGAAGGTACCAGTGTGTCACATTGATGGAGAGCTAAAATATGAAGCAAATGTCCTTCTGTGAATCAACATTAGCTCATATGAGATGAAAGTAGTGCATTTCTTGTGATAGTTAGCAACACTTCACAAAAGGATATTGCTTCAGGAGTAATGACTTACTTGAATGTATATACATTTTGTAAGGTTTTTTCTGCCTTAATAGCAGTTCTGTAATCAGAATGGTGTCATTAATGAGGAAATAAGAAGCAGTGGATGTTTCCTAATTTGCTTATATGTAACTGGAGTAGAAAACAATTCAGCAAGGAAAGGTGTAATAACACCCATCCATCAAAACTAATGGTTCTAGAAGCTTGAGAGCTCTGGGTCCTTTTTTGGTCTCCTCACTCAAATTTAAAGAAGGACCAGTGATGAACTCTCTCAAATCAGAGTCTTGCATTTTTAATGCTTCTTAATAAGATGGCAATGAACTGCTTTTAATACAATGTACATCCCCCAGTCAACTGTGATATTTAATTTTTAGTGGTCAGAATCAAGTGGAGTAGGCCATGGTTATTAAACTGCTGCTGTGGTCTATGATAGAGCTGGGGGAGACTGTGGCTTGCAGTGACCCACAAGGGCAACAGAAGGCAACCACGTGTACTGGAACACATAGGCTTGTGCCTCTGACTGGAGAACCAGAGTATTGGCAGAGATGGGACTGCTGGAGCAGCATGAAGGACAAAGAAGGAACAGAGGAGAGAGCATGGGGTGTAGATAAAGACTTCACTTGGACCAGTGGAAAAAATCTACCCCTACTGTAAATTTGGTTCCAGTGCCTTTCTTTATGCAAACAGTGCAAGGACAGGAGCTTTGGCATGTATATTATCAGGCAGAAATATTTCTTGTTCTTGAAGAACCCACTTCCCAGTGGGAAGTTATTTTATTAGGATACTACAAAATAAGGTCAATTGTTCAAAATCTGAGCAAGGACACTTTCTTGCTGATTTACTTTTGTAATTGCTGGTAAGATTAAAACATCTTTCAGAAACAGGCAGAATTGTAGTATATTAACGGCTTATTATGTAGATTAATAAAGTTGAATGCTTGGAGGTTGTAAGTAAAATTAGTTTATTATGGCTGTTAATTTAGGAATTTAAAAGTTCCAAAGAAATTTCACTGCCATAAGGACTCTTTGACTAGTACAGACCTTTTGATTTAAACTTACTGGCAATATATCGCCTTGTTAAAAATATAAATGAACAGTGTATAGGTACTGAAGTATCCTTTTGGTATTAATTTCTTACAAGTTGTTGCCTGAAGACCATTGTTTGGACAGTGGTTATGCCAGCAATAAGTCTTCATGGTTATCTGTGGATACTTTAGAGATCCTAAACTTATCTCTGTATGTCCCAGGGCACATGGAACAGCCATCAAAAGACCTTCAGGATGTTGCTTTGTCTTATTGTTCATAATTCACATCACTTTTTCCCTAAGACATCCTGTGACTTCTTCAAATTTGATATATTGTCAAGTTATGTCCTAGTCACTAGTGACTAAAACTGGAGCTCAGTAATAGGCAGAGAAAATGTGTAAACCTTCCATAACTATGGGAGAAGAACTTTTAGTCTGCTATATGCATGCAGTGTGAATTTTTTGTCATGTCGAGAGTTTCAGTTCAATCTACAGGAGAAAGGAAATACTTAGCTTTATCTTTTCAAACAGGTTGTTAGAAAACCCCTAGTGAGGGCATAGGAATCAGAGATAGTTCTGATGTTTCACCACTGATGCTGCAATGTTTTCAATTTCTTCTGTGATCTGCTGGGTTAGGGACTGCAGGATCAACTAGATTTGTCATTAATTCCACTGACTTTGGTGGAATTCTGCCTAAGAATAAACTATCTCTCGATGTTTAATTGCATTATCTCTAAACAGGCTCTCTTAACAAGGCTGTAAAATCTGTTAAAAGCAGTGTGGAGGTTAGGCATGTTTCACGCTGAAAGTGCAAAAGTAGTCTGTTGAGTTCCCCATCTCCTGCTAGTTTTGTTGTTACTGAGGGTACAGTAAATTTCATAAAATATTAACTTATGTTAAATATTTAATATAATAAATTTCCATTATATAAGTTCACTCTCCCATATATGAAGTGCTCAGATAGATGGTTATATAAATATTTTAAAATTACAAATATATAAATATTTAAATGGTCAATATAAATATTTCACATGTAGGTATGGAGCCATATTGTCCTCTTGTTTTTCTCAGAGTTGAATGAGTATAATTGCTGACAGAACTCTACTCTGCAGTTTTGAAGTACTGGCCTCAGCCAAAGTGAGTAAGGTTTGCTTTCACCTAAGTTTCAGTGAACTTTGATGTTTCATTATAAGATAAGGACAAAAATTATAGTATACTTTTACATACTTGATACAGTTTGGTGACCCTTACTAGGAGACAGGGCAAGCATTACATTAAAGTTAAAAATGAATTACGTTTATGTGGATTCGTTGAACTTTTAACAAACAGTAACAATGAGGCTCAGATGAGGGAATGAGTTTGTTTTCCCTTAAAGGAAGTGAAGGAGAGTTAATTTGGTAGAAACAATGCTTGGGGATTATATCCTGCATCACAATCGGCTCCGTTTGCATAAGAATTTGGAATGATTTTGTAAATAACTTGCCATCCAAAGCTGCTCTTGCTTTCTGTTTTGGCTATGTTAAAGCGTAATGTTCTGCTCAGTATCTCCTACTTTCTTGGTAGACTGCTTTCTTGTATAAGGTTTTGTGTCCAGTGCAAAGTTGCAAGCCATAGCTGAGCTATATACCACCAGGCAGATTTTTAATCCCTTGCAGCAACCAGGGAGCAGTTGCTTTGTAGCTCAGAAATGTTTTGGAGGGCTTTCTGTCTTCACACTCCTTAAATGTAACTCAGTGACTGCATCTCTGTGCTTCTCATCTGTTTTGCTACAGATCCTGAAAGAGATCCTACCATACAAAGGATGTAATTTTTTATTCCTGGTGACTGACAATTTTAGATGATAGTTGAACATAAAGTTTGAAGCACAGATGTGTTTTGAAGGAGAAGCATCTTGTGAAGTCCAAAACCTTTTTAGGGCCTTGAGCTGATTCTCAGTTTGGAAGAGATCTGATTAGAGATTTCACTTTTTCAAATATTTATTCTGTAGTATTTCTTCTTCTCAGCTGGAAAGAGCTTCTGGGTAGGAAAGCCCTTAACAATTAAATTTCTAAGACCAGCTCTAATCTGTTCCAGGACTGAGTTAGACCGTACATCTATATTACTCCACAGCTGACATAGGTAGAATCTGTAATCACAACCAAATTCCCCGCCTGGTCACTCAAAAGTTTGAACACTTTAGCAACAGCACTTAAAATAGGGGTATTACCTAAAGAGGAGGAAGTAATCAATGCATTTTTAAATTGAAAAGCATGTCATTTCCTAGATGAAACATCAAATACCTCGTGGAGAACTTAAGGGATGTTTTTCTCCTTCTGTGGGTACTGAGAAACCAGGATGCAATTTATTTAGCATAGTATAAGAGGAATAGAGCTGTGCTTATTTAATTTGATGTGTATCTACTTTAAAGTGAAGGTAGTGTCAGTTACCAGTCCCTTCAGTGTCATTAGTCCTGGAATTGCAACCACTTATATCAATATAGGGTATTGTTAACTCCATCTGTATAGATGAGCACAAAAAGGAAATACTGTAAAGTCAGTAGAAAAGATAAAACAGTTTCATTGATTGTTGCTAAGACCAAATAATCTCTACAGGATTTATGTAATTTCCTTCAGGTGGAAAAGGTGATCTGAATATCAACCACATCTGAATCTTCTTCCTCCCTAAAAGAAGGTTACATTTGGAGGAAACTGTTGTGATTTACCACTAAGTGCAGTCCTAGCTGAATGACATGCAGCAAACAGAAATATTACCTCATATAAAGATTAGATAATGTAGGACACTCTTACTGACAATCTGGGGTACTCACACAGAGATCAAGCAATTGTTTTTATGAAGGTGGATTCTGCATGTGCCTACAGGTACCGTTTTCAACTCTAGAATAAGGTCTATAGGAAAGGTTTTTGCCAGAAGCATATTAACACCTTTGAAGTAATTGTAGAGGCACAGGATATTGGCAGAAAAACTTGTTTGTTTGTTTAGAAGTGTCATTTCCTCCTCAGAAGATGAAAGTGAACTCAAAGGCTTCTGATGAAGCACTGTCTGTATTTAGGGTTCTCACTGTATGGCTACTAGCAGTCATGGGATTGCCTACTTGCCTGCCTCACCTTCCCTTCCTTCTCCAGGCTCATCCTCTACAAGGAGTACATTGGCAGAGATTTGCAGAAAAGATCAATCTTATAACTGCTCTTTACCTTCCTGCTGTGTTCACTTATATCACAGGCAGATATTCATAAAGATCAACAGCACAGAAATGGCAATGTAGTGCTGCCACTGATTTGCAATAGCTCTAAGCAATGGCTTACTTCCTATTAAGAAATTATTGGTTGTTAATTATATGTGGAAGAGGAGTGCACTGTTTGTTACATATTGCATGCCATATATATGCATCAAATAGAAACTGTCTTTGAAAGAACTTTGTCTTGTTTACATGGTTAGTCGGTCGCTATGGACTGGGCATTTAAAAATCAGTAGGGCAAAGTGTTTTGTGGAATCAGAATGGATTTTAAATCACTGAAGAAGAGCATTTAAGTTGGTATGTACCAGTTAAAGTTATCAAAAATTATGATTTTTTTTTGCTTTTATATTTTTGATTTTGTCTAATTTGTCTTTTTGATTTTGGATAATATTTCATCTCTGAGACTTAGAATTCAACATCAGCCTGGACATTAAGAGAATTTTTATGGTTTTAAAAACAGTGACACATAGTGAAAGATGGCAGTGTTTTTAGGCTCTGTTGAATCAGCTTTAAGACCTGTGGTTTTAAAAGCTGATTGGCAGTTTTGGACCCAGAATAATGTGAACACAGTTGGCATTTGCTGCAATTTCTTTAAATGGCATTGTAGTAACACCTCCCATAGAGAGGAAAAGAAAAGATTTCTGGAGTGCATTGCTAATTCCTTTCTCTTCTCAGACCAAAGAGTTGAAAGGATCATTGTTCTACTTCCAGAGGTTGGAAGGAGTGGGTTGCTCTGAATGTTCTGACATCTAGGCTGTACTTCTAGGTTGTACTACCTGCATAGAAAAATAGGAAAAGTCTGTGAAGGATTTTAATTTCTAACCTCAACTGACTGGAAAATGTGTTTGTGTGGAACAAAATTCTACATGCACTGAAAAGTTGAAAGTTTTACCTGGCACTTCCGTTTGAAAACAAAACAAAAATTGTGCCCCTCCTTTTAAATTAACCACAGTACACACCAGGTATAATATAGTAATACAACAAAATGCTTTACATATTTAAAGACAAAGTAACTGTCACTTTGATGGTATTTATGCCCTTGTTTTTTTATTATAGCCCAACTAATTTTTAACTTATTATGTTCCATCTTGGATCCATTTGCTGAACAGTCATGGTGAAGCACAGGAGACTTTACTTGTTACTGAGGATGCACTGGTTCAGAAACCAGGCTATTGAGAATTCTAATTCAAGGCTCTCACATTTAAGGTGCTGTGCTAGCACTTCCAGGTATGAGTGCTTTGATCTCCCTGTCCTGGTTTTAATGAAATACTGACTTCTTCTGTAGGTGCAGATTCATTTCTTTTTGGTGGAAATTAAGTCTTAGGTGGAATATTTTTTCTTAGAAAGATAGATAGTACTTTAAAAGTAAGATTTTCCTCTAGCTTGAGTTTTAATACTATATTCTTAGTTCTTTCATGTGTTAAATCATGATATGACTTTCTGCATGTGTCCTTCCTTTTTCATTCTCCTACTTAACTCTTCTGCTTCTGTTCAAGAAGGGAAATGCAAAATACTCTTAAGGGTTACCTACATTACGTAACTCAAAACTCTGAAAAGAATGTTTTTGTCCACTGAATTCTTTGATTTTCACTTTTGCACCTTGGGAATAGCTTATCCTTGTATACTGTTCTTGAAATGTATAATATAGTGACAACAAGTATCTTTTAAAGTGGTTTTGAAGAGCTCTATCAGTGGTAGAGCTAACAGAGCACTCTTTATCTTAGGACTTGACCCTTGGATTTACTAAAGATGCATTTACAAAGGCTAGTTTCATGGTTGCATAAGCTTTGTGTCCATAGACAATTAGTAAAAAATCTGACAGTAACAGTAGTTTCTTGGAATAGAATGAGTGTTTGGCATCTGAAATGCAAACCACTTGTGTAATTTATCTTGGAGGTTTCAGGGTATAACTTATGTAGATGCATAAATCAGCTTTGGATTGCAAATGCTTCTGTTTGAAATGAACATTTACTTTGCATATTCTGGCTTTACCAGAATTTCTGGAATTCAGACCAAGCATTTTTGGTGGGTTGGGGAAGCTAAAATTAAAATTGGAAGATGACAGTAAGCTGTACATTATAAGATTTCCACTCTCACTGTAAGTTTGGGGAAGAATGGTTCTGAAGTGGGAAAAACAAAATTCTTCTTCTAGTTTGTTTCTTTAGAGAGAGAATTATGCAGCATGGCTGACATGTCTTCTATTGGAGTGGACTACTTCCTAACTTTCTCATTATGCAATCTGGTCCAGCATCCCTATGAAATGCGTTGGATGAGATAGTTCATATTATCTGGAGGCTTTGTATTTCTAATGGGTTAAAGAAACAACTGTATATCAGGAAAAAATGTACAGTGTTTTTAGGACTTTGCTCTTTTCTGTAGAGATTTCCAGGCATGGGCTGCTTTTAAAATCAAATGCAAAACTGCTTTGAGAGGGATCTTTCATTTGTCAGAAGAAGTACACATTCACATGAATAATCCACAGATTAATTTTTTTGTGTTTTATTTAACAAGATCAATTTTTTCAGCAACTCATGTGATACCTGGTAAGAAATGAGCTATCTTCATAGTCAAATTTCCCACTAGTTCACATGCCAAATCCTTCATAAAACTGGAAGCTGTAGTCAGTGACTATCATTGACTCATTGTCATTTTGACTGTACTACTTCATTTTGATGTTCTACTGTAGTACTTTCAAAAGAGAAGGTGGACTGTAAAACAAGCGAGAAAAGAGCAATGCTTTTCACTTGGGACTCTTCATATTCCAAGGGCTGCTAGCAACCATTATCAATATTGTTTTATAGTTCTCATTAACAGGCATGTTTTTATTTGCCAGCTTGCTTTAATTTTGTGTTATGGGTCTGGCTCATGCTGAGTTGTTATAGAAATCTTTTGGCAATCGCTCATGAGTTTCTGAAATTGAAGTTAGAATAAATTTATTGGGTAATTAAACAATGAAAAACTCTAATGTCCTATAACACAAGTATACTTTGTAAGACAAAATGGTAATTAATGAAGGATATATGTCCCCTTAATTCTGTAAAAGATAGGCTTTCAACCCAAAAGTAACAGAAGAGAGAATTTCTCTCAGCAAAGCAGTTTGTGATCATATAATAAAACTGTCTCATAGTGCATGCCACTCCCTATGGCATTATAACAACAATCATCATGAGTGGGCTGTTTTATTTATAAGACAAAAACAAACCAATATGACTCATCTTTTTTATAGATATTACATAGTTAGCAATTAAAAAGCTTGTCCAAAGAGCCGGAATATTTTTTTTCTGCTTAGAAAAGTTGATAATTAACACTGGATTATTGAATTCTCTTTGTCATTTTTTATTTATTTATTTTTATTTTTTTTAGAATTTTAAGAAAGGAAAGAACAGAATAGGAAAAAAATGTAGAAATGTAAAAATAGGAAAAGGTTAGAATCTGAAAAAATAACAGATTCTTCCTTTTCACCATCTTTGTCTCTTTAAACTGTTACAATTAGAAAACTATCTGCAGCTCTCAGTCAGCTGGCTTTATTTATTATTTTCACCAGAGCTCTTCTAATCACATAACATTGTTTTCACTGGATTTGAACCCTAGGGTTCTGTCCCATATATTTTCCATTGATCTCAACAAAAATTTGCTTTCAGGTATTAGTGTGAAAATAGCGTCTCACAATGTCTTGTTCTGGAGAAAGACTTTATTTTAGAAAGTCTTCCTGAACATTATGTAGCTACCATGATAATCAGTCATTTCCAGGGCTGGCTGTAGCATTTTAAGTGCAGCAGTGTTTCGCTCCATTGCAGAGCTGCAGATGGGCATAGTAAAAATGCTTGAAGATAGGGAAGTGGATGCTTCCTTTGAAAAAATATAAAAACACTTGTTAACATCTATCATTTCTTTAATTATCAGTAATAATTTAGGCACTCTAGCCAGAAAACACAAGGAATTTATGATGTAAATGAAATATTCTCTTCTGAATATTTTTTTTTTTCTAATGGATTCTTTTAGGATATTTAGAATTACTATTCTAAACCTTACTGATTTTAGGTAGCCTAATATGAAAGTATAGGGATAAATCTTGTTGATCATTTTGTCTATTTATTTTTCTCCTATGGGAAACTGGTTTGTTGGTTTACTCATGCTCATTTACTTTGATGTTGGGAAGTATTTTTTTCCATGGATGAGGCTATTCCTTTGAAGACTGAACTTGCATATACTTCAGAGATGTAGAGTCGAGGCTTTTTTATGTTTCTTACTTTCTAAGTAGCACTTAAAATTTTTTGTGAGGAAACCTGTTGATGAATTCAATACAAGTCATTTTTGTTATAAATGCTGAAGGACTTGCATTGCAACAGTCCTCTTCTTTATCCATGACACATCAGTTGGAACTCGTCAAATAATTCATTCCATTTAGCATTTCTGGATGCTTGTGTTCATTAGGGACAGATGGCTTAAGTGGAAGATAAGCAAATGCAAAACATTACACATGTACTCACAGACTGACAACCTTTGATTCGACAAATTGCTTGCTATTCCAATTTCAAGATAGTTTCTTGATTTCAGTTTAGTTACAAGGCTCATTAGTGAACTTTTTTTCTCTTAATTGATTGACCACCAAAGGGATGATTTGGTCTTCACTGCTGAATAACAAGCATGTCACAGAAATGTCTACTTTTATATACTTCATTATGTGAATGCTAGAGGAATGCCATACTTTCAGTACCACTTAAATGTGAGAAGCAGTGGTATAATTTTGCAAGTTCCTCATTTATTTTCTTTTTCTTTAGCATACCTCCTTTGATTTCTTTCCATTAGTCTTCACAGATGTGATCTTTGTTTGGATGGACTTTGAAGTTTCTGTGGATTTCCAGATGTGAACAAATGTAGCTATGTTGGAAGTTTTTATTCCCTTCTTGTAAGGGTTACTATCAAAGGGAAGAGCATAAATGGTGCTGTATCAGTTGCTGAAATCCCACAAGCTGCAAAGAAAACATTAGAGGTAGATAACTTGGTGATAGTAGAAAAGAATATTAATACATAATGTTACATATTTTACACATGGTATGTGTATAAATTTGTGCATGCTGTTAACTAAATAAACTAGAATAGCATAGGGCTAAACAGTACTGGATATTATTTTTGTCATTTTGTCAGTCTCTTTGTCTAGGGGCAAATCAATTTGCATATTCGTTGTCAAGCTTTGTATAAACTGTTACAAAAGCTTCCAGAGATAGACCACTCTGGTTCCACCGGTATCAGAGTCTACAGAAAGGAAGACTTCTCCCTGATTGAGGAGGATCTGGGCAGAGATCATGTGGGCAAACTCAATAAAAAATAGTGAAATATTGCCAGATATCTGCATTAAAATGTAATTTTTGAAATAACTCAATAGTACAAATAGATACTCTAAATTCCAACATCAAAGCCTTCTGTGAACTTGTGCACTAATCTCTGCTTTGATTGCTTCTGATAGATAGTTTCTTTCCTCTCCCCAGGAGATCAGTGCTTGTGGTTTTCCAGCAAAATGAACTTCGAGATTTGCTTCTGAAGGCATCATTAAACTTCTCTATTTTCTGATGGTTTCAGGTTGGGAATTGCTCAACAGTGAAGAAACAGTGAAGTTCCTCAGTTAGGAAAAGAAATTTATTTCCCCTGAGGAGTACATTATGTTCAGTTTTTATTTGTAAGATCCAGTGTTACTGTCTTTTGATCTTCAGTTATATGTGCGCATTTATGTTTACATATTCTCCGTAGATGCTTGAGCCAAAGAATGCATGTATTAATTCCTCATGAAAATTAAAAGTCTTCTACCTAGTGTCAGTTTCAGGGCTACTATGTTTCATTTTGATTGCTTTTGTGTGTAATTGTGGGAGATGAGCAACAACAGGAATGTGAATCTGTACTTTCTTATGATGGCACACAGGTCTTGGGATGTTAGAGAAGCTAAGAATAATAAAAATGTTGCATATCTTCTAACTTGAATTTCAGTTATTCATAGATGATTTTACAGTTTTTGCCAGAGTTCATTTGGACATATGTATGTTATTGGGCATTTCTAAAAACAGAAAAATATTTTTAAACATCCTGAAGTTGTCTGAATTATTAACACAATTCCCCAAATATCTTTCTGTATAATATTGGATACAACAGATATTTTACTGAGACTTAATTTTACCAGTGTGCTGCATCCTGCCAAAATCTAACCTTCCCCAGAGACGGGAGAAGAAAAGCTGGTTGTTTGTTCTCCAGGCCACGCTGATCAGAGGGGAGTAACGTAACAAGTGATTGGACAAATAGTGGTGCAACCTCAGGAGAAAAAACTTGTGCCTGTTTAAAAAGATTATTCATGCTTCCTCTGTTGTCTTAAACTGTTAATAAGGAGCAGCTGAAACAAGGTGAAATTTGTCATTTCTCTTGGAGTAGAACCAAGGAGAACTAATTGTCAGGAAAAGATTTCCCCTGTGGACTGCAAAATCAGTCTTTAGGTCAGAATAAATGATAATGAGCAAGTATGGTTATTAAGTCTAATGCATGGTTCTAGGGAATAAATATAAAAGGTCATTTAATAGGGTGTTATTATACAGAAGATTTCAAGCTTGTAGATTCTGATTTGGTTAATAAATGATGCTGAATATTTAAGAAGCTTGTACCATATATGTTTCCCTTATCAATGCCAAATCATTAAATGAGGAAATGTAACTCCCAAGAAGTTTAAAATGAGGATAGAAGTGACACTTAAAAAAGTCTGCTTCTGCGAAAAACAAGAGTATTAAATCAGAACACTAAAAAGCCTCAAAATGTGTCCAGAGATGAAGCTCAGGTTGACAGTGTCTCCATAGAGATTATACTTCGGCTGGTTCCATGTTGGAGGAGGTTGCTGGCTTTTGTTCCTAGTGCCTCCTACTGATCCTGTTTACCTTACATCAGTGGGGGTTAGCACAATGTAGCCTTTTAAAAGTAGGTTCTCTGTCAGATTAAATGGAAAATGGGCTAGAAAATAATAATTCATAGGGAAGAGGGAGTGCCAAAGAAGGAAAAGTGATAGATGCAGTTACTCCCTGAATTTCAAGGCTGACCAAAATAGTCTTTTGTTTTTAATGTCTTAGTTAAAACTTTGTCTAAAATGGTTTTGAAACCTCTGGGGTGAAGTTTTGCAAGCTCCAAAAGCAATCCATGGAATGCTTTTCTAGCATTATTGGTAGATGCCTAATTTTAAATCTCCTTTTTGTGGTGTAAGCGCATAATATCTGACCAGGAAGGTGAGTTCACAGTTCTCCATACAGAATGAGTTTGCATATGAGAATCAAGATTTTCTCCACTTTCTAAGCATTTCCTCACATGCCAGCAGGTATTCATTATTTAATGATGATTCCTGTTGCTTGGTGGGAGCTCTGAAATTTTTTACATACCTTCTGAAGAGTCCTACCATTTTGTTGAAGGGTGTATCTTCAACTGAAATTAGGTTTCAGAGATTGAAGTCTTTTATTAAAATTGAGACATATGCTCTTGCATACCTTTGAACATTTGAGTTCAGTGTTGTACAGAATTGGAAACGGATGCCTTGCAAAAAGTATTTTGGTGGTCTTCAGTATGAGGGCAGATGAGTGGAACTTGCCTCTGTAACTCATGGATACAATTTTCCTTGTTATTTATGGTTAACATATCAATAGCATTTATATTTCCACTTATTTTTCTCTTCTCCTCTATTCTATTTCACTTTCAAGGGGTGGTGAGGAAGAGAGATGCAGACTTTTTACTTTGCTTTTGTGATAAATTATTTTCCTCTGGCCTTGCAACTCAAGCATAACATCACATGCTACTCTGATAGATCTATTTCCTATTCTCCTGTTGCATTTTAGATTTCTGAATTTGTCCCTTTGCAACACAAACTAATTATAGCTGTGAATAAATGATTTTAAATTAGTACTAAAATGTGAATATTTTATTGAAATAAAAAATACATTTGCATTACCAAAATACTATTTTCAGATTGAAATATCAACCCAGGAGTGATAGCTCAGCCTAGGATGCATACACAGCAATGTGCTTTTTGATTAGTTGGCCCCCGCACCCCCACCCCCCCACCCCCAGAAAACAAGTAGAAAACAAAAAGAAAGAAAACATATTCACTTATTTCACTAATAGTTCTTCATTTCCAAAGCATCAAATAATAAGCAAGATAGGGAGACAGGATTAATTTAAGCCTAATGTGCTAAACTTAAATTGAAAAGGAAATCAGTTTCCCCAGGAGAGTTTGTATGATTCGAAGGAATCGGTTTTTATTTTTCGTGACTGAAAACAACCGTATTCCTATAAACTGATTAAATGAAATAAGTTTCTACTTCTTTCAGAATAAAATTTCCTTTCAGGAACATGTTATTAAGAGTAGTAAGCTTTTTTCTCCAATAATTTTTTTTTACTGTTTGGAAGAAAATGTAATTAAAAACCATATCACTGGCAGGAATACAATGGATCATGGAATGCAGGTAGATACCAATTGATTATACAAAGAGACCTAGACAGGCTGAGCAGTTGAACAAGGAAAACCTCAAGTGGTTCTACAAAGCCACGTGCAAGGTTGGGTACCTAATTGTGGCAACCCCAACTACCAGGACAAGCCAGGGGATGTAAGGATAGAGCACAGCCCTGCTGAAAAGGACCTGGGGGTACTGGTGGAAGGCAGCTGGATATGAGCAAGCACAGGGCCCTCAAAGCTCAGAAAGCCAAAGGATCCTGAGGGCACCCAAAGCAGTGCAGCCAGCAAGGCAATGGAGGGGATCTGCCCCTCTGCTCTGTGCTGCGAGGCCTCACGTGGAGCCCTGCATTCAGATGGGGAGTGCTCAGCACAAGAGAAAAAGTTAAAGGCTCTGAAAGTTGGATAACTTGAGTCCTCTATTTTTACTCTCTCCCATTTGTACTAAATGCAAGAGGTACTAAAATTTAAATGTGTTGCTCTTCCACCTGACTTAGTTTGCTTTAGTGAGTATAACTGAGAATGTGAATATAGATGAATATGCTCTTTAAACTGTTAACATAAAACTCCAGCTTTGGCCATAAGTTCTGAAACAGAAAATCTCTGTAAATTTTACAGTCAAAACTGTATTACCTTGCTAGCTTGAACATTAGCATAGTCTTCATCTGTTACAGTCTGTTTTGGAACCATAAAAATAGGGTAAAGATATAGCGTGGTATCTTTTTTGATTTAAAACACTCCAGATGTGAGTTCACTCATGGTTCAGTTTAAGATTCAATTATCTTTTTACTATCAACCTTTAATATGCCAAGGGCATATAAGAATATGCCACTACCTAATCCAGTCCTTCTCTTGGCATTTCACTTGATCTCCAGAATGTTTTTAGAAATGCAAATTCTTGGCAGGCATGACTGGCATTGAGTGAGCATAATAATTCCTGTTTTCTTTTTTAAATATTATGGTGTTTAGAAAGTGGTGCTAAGTTACTTGCAAATTTTAGGGAGTTCATGCTTTCCAATCAGTATAATCTCAAGAGTGAAAACTTATCCTAGTGCCTATGCTCTCTACTATGTACAAAATAAAATATGGGATTCAGAGCCAGTCTAATATAGATTTGGCCTCTAATTAATCTAAAATGCTTCAGAAATTGGTATGATGCTTCTTAGTATAAATAGGGGTGACACTGATTTCCTTCAACAGGAGAAATTTGTAAACTTAAAGGAGCAACATTTATGGCAGGGGAAAATTTTCACCACCTCATGTCAGTGTATAAATATAAATAAGATTTATAAGTTCTTCACGATAAGTGATAGCTGAGTACAAGCTGCCCACTGGTTGCTTGTCATCTGGGGCAATCCATTAGCACTGAGGGATAGTCTTAGAACAGTGTAGCCCCCTGTTTTCTGATTCCAGGTTTGCGTGGATGATGGGCTTTCCACCTCTAAACTACACATTAAAAAAGAAATAAAAAATCACATTATGGGGGTTTTTTTTGTTGTTTTTTTTTGTTTGTTTTTTTGTTTTGTTTTGTTTTGTTTTTTCCTACCAGAAAGAGAAAGGGTGTTGTTGAAGGGGAAAAATACTTTCAATCCTTTCAAATTCAGTTTCCTGTTGGTCCTGGTGGTTTTCTTTAAGCTCTCTTAGAAGTGGACTGGTGCCTTCATTTACTGTTAAAAAATAAATATAATGTATATTATTTTACCTTATACAACAAGACACTTCTAGTTCTTACAAGACTCTTTTCTATTCTTGAAAAACTATTGATAGTAGCTAGTAAGATTCCTTAAGAATATTTCACATAAACACAGCCATTAAACATGAGGAAAATACCAGTAAAGCAGCAGTGATAAGCGAAGCCAAAATCAGTTCCCATTACTTAGTACCCAGATGTCAAAAGCACAGTCCAGTTCCAATGAAAGTCTCTTCACATCAAACTGCTTCCCAGTGTCCTCCTACATCTATCTGAACGAATTTCAAATGCTCTTCAGAATCCAACAAAAGCTGCACAACTAGCTGTATCTATGTGCCCTTAAAATTAAGATTCATCTAAAGATGGAACTTCTGATAGGTCAAGACTGCGCAGCTCTTGTTTAAAAATAAGAAAACTCCTGACAAAGTGGCTTTACTAAAATTAAGTGGTGTTGATTTGCTGGTTATCTTTAGCATCCCTAAAATTCTGTATCTAAGAGCTCATATGTGAAATTTTTGGTGAGAAAATATCATTTTCTACAGAGCTGTAGAGGTATTCCTGTGCATCAGAGCTAGAAGGTTCTTTTATTCCTGCAGCTCAGTACTTGCAAGTTGATTGAAGCTTTATTTATTTCTTGCCTAAGGTTGAAATGCAGACCATTAGAGCAAACAAGCTCCTAATTAAAAGAAGGAAAATTTCTGTGGGTGTGTTTTTGTAAGAGAAAGGTTTTTGAAAGAGCAGAAACTCAGCATACATCTGGGATTTTTGTGTGCAGCTGCATCAGTTGCTTTAGAAACTGGATATCAGCCAGCAAAACCCTCAGGAAGACTACAAGTTTTAATTGACTAAAAGTAAGAGGTCAGTGTTATTTTTACAGTCTTCTAAATATCAAATGATACGGACTTCTTAAGTTCTAAAAAACATGTTCAGTTTTCAAAACCCTGCTCAATTTAAACATTTTTGAGAGTTTCATGTCATCCAATATGAATTTTCCACACAAAATGACTGAATTAAGTGGAGCCTTATTCCAACAAATTGTGAATATGTCTGGAAGCAGTTTTGTCACTGAATTAATACATAACACAGTTTACAAGTAATCACACAACATACAATTAGTTCTGAGTTCAGGCAGTTTCTGTGCTTATATCTTATAGCCACAACACACATCTGTGTGCCTTAATCAACAATTTATCTGTTCCTTCTTCCAAAGTTGTTGCAGTAACAGATGATGATAACATGCTTTAAAGATTAGGTTTTTGCTGCAGTCACTCTTTCATATTGGGGAAAGATGGAAAGAACTGTAAATTTATTCATGATGTTATTTAGGTAACTAAATATGTAGGTGTTACAAATGTTTATTTTTGTCACCAAACAAAAAGTTAAAAATAAATGAATTAATGCTCACAGATGGATTTATCCGTTGGGAGGAATGTTTATTGCATCCAGAGAATGTACAGAGATATACCCTATCCTTCAATAGAACAGCACATGTTCAAGTAAGGCATTAAACTTCATTTAATAACAAACACAGTGAAAAGAAATCAGTCTTATTTAAATATTTACGGAAAGTGAAGTAGGTATTTTTACTTCTATTTCTGCTTAGATATCATTTTGGAATCATACTAAAAACATTTCTTTAGCTGTTTCCTCTTAGTGTTTTTTGTTTTGTTTTGTTTTTTTCCTATTTCTGATTGTATTCTAAACTGAAAGAAGTTTAAAAACAGTTCACCTCAGTAGAAATGGTCATATTATCATTTATTATGTTCAGACTGAAAATGTCAGCGCCACTCTTTAATAAATCTGCAGGCATGATAATGATGATGTATTAGGAGATTAAAATTTATCATTTGCAAAAAGACTTTTGACTTCTTGCAGATACCAGAAAAATATTAAATAGTGCACTTCCCTCAAAATATAGAAGAGAAACATGTAGGAAGCTGTATGCCAGTAGATTTTGGATATGTAATAACATGAATAGCTAATTTGACATTGTAGAACACGGAGCACTTTACTATGGGAGGAAATAATGTCATATGGGTAGAAATACTTATTTTATTTATTTGAAATTTACACAGATAACATGGGAGTATATATCTAATGTTAATTGGGTCCTGGGGTATTGTATACTGTGGTTGTCATCGGTAACTGAACATTAAGATCTGCAGGTAATTGCAGCTGGTATTGTATCTGACATGGGTAGAGTTCTGCAGTCAGTGGAAGTGACTAATAGTAGGGTTTTTAATGCCTCTCACCATAACACAGTATGTTATTACAGAACTTTCTAAATATATTTCAGCATGCATTTATTTTTTCTTACTCTGATTGACTCCTACTCTTCTGAGACATACTGAAATGTGATTTTATCTTTTAGTGGTAGAAATGCTGGCAGTTTATCCTAAAATGAAAATGGCTATGAGCAATCTTTTGAAAAGAAATGTGGAAGTACTTCCATTTTGTTTTGCTTATGAAGAGACAAGTGGTTATTTCTAGTGTCATCTGTAACTGGTTTTTAAAAAATAATAATTGTCACATAGATGTGTGTGAGCGAATTAGAGAACAATGGCAGATTGTCTTGTGGATTTGTTTTTAAAGTGTCAAGATAATGCATTACTGCACTCCAAACAGTTGTTGCACCAGTGTTTCTTCACTATAGTTGCAAAAAGACATTTAATGTATTCAGAAAGGAAGTGAGAATACCACTTAACAACAGATAAGCTCAATCGCAGATGGTTATGCTTGTTGAGTGTTGTTTGAAGCTATAATTGGATACTAAGTATGCTTAGTGTAATACACGCAAATAAGCTGTCTTGCTATGCAAGATCACTTAGTGGGTCAGTCCAGGGCTCAAAATGTCAAAAGTAATGGTTATACAGGACTTAGAATGAGGATTCTTATCTAGACAGAACCCAGACAAACTCATCTTCTGTCTCCGGTTTTTGCTGTTTACTGTAAAGCTTAAAAGTCAGATAAATGTGAGTATAAGGGGAAAAATGCTGTAAGAAGTTTGGTTTATTTTAGAACTTCATATGCTTAGGAGTGAGTATGAAAAAAACAATAATAATTTAAACTAAAGAAAAGACAGGGGATGGCATGTATTCTTTCTGCAGTTATTAACACTGTTATCAGTGCAGAGGTTTCTTTTTCAAGCAAGTAAATTGCTAATAACAATCAGAGACTTGAAACTGGTATGATTTTCTTATTTCTGTTCTGACTGAGGAATATCCTTTGTTCATGTTGTTACAGAAAAACAAAATGGCCAGTGAATACAAGGTGTTCCCACTTCTGATGATGGGTAAACCCCAAGCTGCCTCAAGTTTGCTCCACTCATATATTTTTGCTGTGATTTGGAAGGAAATTTTTCTCTTTATGATAAGAGAACTGTTTTAGTGCCTAGAGCTGACATGAGTGTTGGGAATGTTTTATTTAGTCATCTGTGCTGTGGTCTACCTTATAGCTTTCTACCCTGAGTACTTGTTTTTGTCTGTCCAATTTATTGCTGCTCTTATTCATATGATAGCAAAAGAGAAAGCACTGATGCTGGAAGAGCTGCTGCTCGTGTTCAAACCAAGTTTGACTAATTACTCTGCTATCATGAAACTTAAGACCACTTTAAAGAAATAAGCTAAGTATTGACCTTGTCAAAACCATAGGAGCTGTCTAATGTTCTTACAGAATCATAGAATCAAAGGATGGTTTGGTTTGGAAGCTTTAGGCAGTGACACCTTCCTCTAGACCAGGTTGCTCACAGTCTCATCCAGCCTGGTTTTGAATGCTTC
Organism: Coturnix japonica; assembly: GCF_054131305.1. Classification (NCBI taxonomy): domain Eukaryota; kingdom Metazoa; phylum Chordata; class Aves; order Galliformes; family Phasianidae; genus Coturnix; species Coturnix japonica. Next base: position 25,914,888 of record NC_140666.1, read on the forward strand.
CAAGGAAGGGGCATCTACAACCTCTTTGGACAGTCTATTCAAGTGTCTCACCACCCTCACAGTAAAGAATTTATTCCTGATATCTATTCTAAATCTACCCTTTTCCAGTCTAATGCCATGCCACTGTCCTGTCACTGCATGCTCTTATAGAAAGTCCCTCCCCAGCTTTCCTTTGGGCCCCCTTCCAGGTACTGGATAGCCACTATAACGTCCCCCTGGAGCATTCTCTTCTCCAGGTTGAAGACCCCCAGCTCTCTCAGCCTTAAAAAGATTGTTGGTGCATACCTTACCTTCTGACCTTCATGGACTTGCCCTGATGAACCTTGACAAATGTAGGGTGTTTTACATTGTAAAGTAAAGAACAAATAACACTTTTAACATCAATGTAGCATTAAGACAAGTATAAAATAAGTCCTAGGCTCGGATTTAAAGAACAACAACAACAACAAAAAGGCTTTTTTGAATATTTGCATATTTTTATACACAAACCATACCTTCTTTGGACAGGAGCCATCTGCTGGCATAATGCTTTAATAATACATATATTTGATACTCTTTTCCTTCAGCAAATGTTCCTTCAGCAAAACAGATCAGAAAGTGTTTAATTAAGTTATCATGCACCTGATCTGTGGTTATTGATCTGGGATGACAAGAATTCCTGCCACTGAGAGGGGGAAATTCCACCACTCTAGGAACTATTCTTAAGTGAAATAATTTTTTCTAACTCCTACAAATATAAAAATAAAATGTTAAGCATCATTGTTTTACACAAATTATTCATGTAACTGGGCAGCCACCTAGGCAATAGAGGTGTTTCTAATTGTGTTTAGAAAAGTGACCACATAAGCTAGCTTTAAACTTTAGAAATGAACTTTGTTGAATTTGATTAGTGATGGTATACTTTTTGCTAGTGGTGGAATCTCACACAGCACTAATCACCATCACTTACTATAGGGGATTGTTAATCTTCAACAGTGTGTTCAAAATTAGCTGTGAATGTGTGATATTTTAGACTGAATGCTGTCTAAGTAGCACTGATGGCATTGAGGTGATGAGACTCAGGAACACACTGGAACAAGCTGTTACATCAGTTGATGTGCTTTTCTCCACTTTTCCTTATTTCTGTGTGAAGATTCCCCTACCAAAAACTGTGTGGTGTTTCTGCAATAAAACTTGTCACTGTTTCACTGTTGTGTGGTTGTGTAACTTGCTTAGTGACAAAGTCCATCAGTAAATACCATTTGTATCTTGTATGTACTGTGTCACTCTGGAAGTACATCATCATCTTGTGATCTCAGATGCAGCTTGTTTTTGTAACTCAGCCACCAACAGGATTTGTTATCCTACTGAGGGGAAGAATTCTAGCACAGACCAGTATGGGGTGGGCTCAGAGACAGTATGTAAACATGCTGGGATAATGGAGATAGGAAGGGCCTTTAAGCTCTCAGATGAACTTGTATTTTGTACGAAACCATTATGTATCTGTAATGAATTACAACTTGAAAACCTCCTGTATAGATTTGTCGTTAGTCATTCTTCAGGCACAGAAGTGAACGAGGATTAGTTTCACATGTAATGTGTACACATTCAGTGTACAACATTTCTGCAGAAAGTGCTGTGGATGGAAAAACTTGTCCCATAAGAAAAAGGGAGAGCAAGAGTTGGTGAGATCTTGGACTCTGATTTTGATATTCCTCTCGTGTCTTCTGAAACAGAAGGCTCAGTTCTGATGACTGTCTAACTTCCATTTTGCATCACACACTATAGAAAAATACTTGCTGCATCTGCGCTTTGGCATATGTTGCCTTTTTCTTTTGCTTTTAACTGGTGGTCCATTAGAACCATTGAATCCTTAGAGTTGAATGGGACAGGATACTTAAAGGTCATTTAGTCCAATGCCCCTGCAGTGAACACAGACATCCACATCTAAAACATGAAAACATGTTGCTCAGAGCCTGGTCCAGCCTTGCCTTGAACGTATCCAGAGACAAGGCATCTACCACATTTCTGGGAAACCTGTCCCTGTGCCTCACCTCTTCCTTTGTAAAAGACTTTTTCCTTACATCCAATCTAAATATCCCTTGTTGAACTTGGAAATAATTTAGGTGAGCAGACAGGAGCACAATACCTATGCATTGGCTGTATTGGTTCTGTCTTTTGTCTTGAACCTCTGGTAAGGAACTCTCTTTCTATATTGTTGACACAAGGCTGTGAGCTGTGTTACAGATAGCAGAGGCTGATATTCTGAACTATTTTGGTGTGATTTACTGTATAATTATAGTTTTGAAACAGATGTCACTGTCTTGATTTTCGCTTGTAGACTTACTATTTCAGGATATTTTGAGAGAGAATAACCAGAGCAAGTCTTGATACTTACAAGTTTAACAAATTTACTGGACTATGATGATCTTGTTTGACAATCATATTGCTTTACACTTCCATTTAACTTCCTTTAATAAAGATGATAACATTAATAATTTCTTTTTTTCTAATTCTTACTGCTTCACTTTCCTTTGGCAAAATGACCTTTTGAAAATCTGGGAGGATGTCAAATAACCTAAAATCTATTTAATTCTTTCTTAAATATTTAAAAAGATTAATTTATATGTTACTTGATAAGCTGCTGTTTACTTAGAATATTACATGCTTTATTCCTGGAGAAGAATGCCAAATGCTCATAACATAGAAATTACTTTAATAAATGGTTTATGTGGGAATGTGACAGTGTTAAATTAAAGTTTGATGCATTTACTTGCATCTAATGTTCCCTGAATGTATGTGTTGTAACAGCTACTGGGAATTTAAAAGCTACTAAGCATAAATTTTGCCAATTATTTCTGCAAAGCTTTTGTTTGTAACAAAAAAAAAAAAGGTGCACTTTCTATTTTGCTGTCAGTTGTATGTACATATGGTCTGCATAAAGGAGGAAAAAGAGAGCATCATAACAGATTTAAGGCCTTTAGGACCAGTGCTCAGCACAAGCCAATTTAATATAGTCCAGTGCAATGATAGAAAAGTCACTGATATGTACATGAAGCTTTTACCTCACATTTACCTCACATTATGGGAAAGGTGCAGCTATCATACTTTCAGAATGTAATAAAACACTGTACTTATTTAAGACATCTTAAGAATGTAAAATTTTGTGAGAAACTTGTGGTATATTGTGATCTGTAAAGGAAAACAGTTGGAAGGTGGCAGTCTAGAAGCTCCTTAATCCTTAATGGAGCAGCTGAAAATACTGTAAGAAAAAAAGAATATTTTCTATTAACCATGCAAGTGTTAATAAACTGAAACACTAATTTTGTGTCTTGGAAGAGTTGGACCATTTATAGACAGCACATCTAAGAGGCATGTTTTAACTTCTGTGCTTATTCTACTCTAAATAGTGGGAGAGGAAAGTTGTTGTACATTGACTAGTATGATTAGAATGATTTAGGTCTTAATTTTGTTACAAGAAAGCTTTTCTTCATCACTGGATAGGAATGTAATTTGTAAAAGAATTAAAGATGTTACACCAATCTGATGCATTGGGATGCTGACATATAAAAATGTCAAGTAATTTGCTAGAGATTACTTGCCAGCTGATGGAAAAGCAAGAACAGACTTTAATCCCTTAAACCTTTATCACTGCTGTCCTTCATCACAGGGCCACAGTATGTTTTTAATGTGGGTATGTATTATTTGACAGCTGATTGACATATTTATGTTTGCATTTAGTTATTTAACATTAAATGGTATAAAAGGGTGCATCTTCTGCTAGTAATATTTTTTTCTGATTCAAAAACAAGCAGGAATACAGATATCATGATTTTTTCCTATTGCCTACCCTTTTGCAGAGCTTAACTAATAACTAGGTTATTAGCTAAAGAGCTATACTTCATTCCCAAAGATTCATACACTTAAAGTCCAATGAACTAAGATGTCAGATCCAAATTCATGTCAAGAACCAAACTTTTCCTTTGAAATCTGGATGTCCCTCCTTCTTAAAGTTCAGAGTTATTAGAAATGTGGATCCACATTCATGATGATGCTTTTATATGAACAGAACTGCTACTTATGCCTTAAAAATTGATCAGAAGAAATAAGTATTACTTTTGTATCTAGAATCTCACAAGAAAATCTTTTTCACTTAGTAAACTGGATTTCAGGAACACGGAACACTGAACAGTGATACCACTGGAATGTGTGTGCATATATCTCTGTTACTTCTCTGAAACCTCTACAGTATTAATGTTACATTTTTTTCCCTTAGGTATTATAGGCCTTACAGTATAGAGTTTTTTATGTATGTTTATATCTAATTTAGTCTTTTCCTGAGGAAAAGTTTCTATTCTTTGAGAATTTTCCTTGAAGGCTGAGTTAATCTCATATTAGTCTGAATAAGGTGGTAATGAAGAAAGAAGGGATGGAAAACCGGTATTATAAATGAGTTTCATGCTTCTTTCAGAGGCTTAAAGGCTCCTATGGGAAGAAGATGTCTGAGTTGTAGAGAGAAGTGTTGCAAGAGCTGCAACAGCAGTTGGGTAATACTAAGCATGTGCTGCCAAGTCTGAATATGTGACTCTTCTGCATTCTGTGCAAGTAGCTGAAGTGAGTGCCATGCATGTGTTACTTTGAAGACAGTTAACACTATACTGATGTTCAGCGCTGGTGTCAGAGTTTCATTATAGTTCTCAGCCCAACATAATGCTTTTTTAAGGAGAAAAGGAAATAATATTGTAATTTCCAGCTACTTTGAAACCTAAATACACGTAGTCCTATGAAATAAAATTGCTTGTAGCTATGAAGACAGAAAATGAGCAAGGGGGAAAAAGTCTTCAAGAAAAAATCCTCTCAAACTCTCTGATGTCTTAATTTTTTTGATGAAAGGAGTTTGCTATGTTAGCAGTGAAACTTAAGTATCCTGGCCTTGCAGTTTCTGATTTTTGATACGTAAAATGGGAAAGATAGGAAGCAGCAGTAATTGAAGAAATGTAAGATAGTAAATACAGAAACATAAGATCAAGGAGACGTGAGAACAAGAACTACAGATATGTTTAAGAAAAGTAAGTGTACAGTACAGTAAGTGTATTTATCAGATTATTGCAGTACACTGGTAGGTTGTTGCATCTTCTTTAAAAATAACCCCCCCTCTTAACTATCCTTTTTTCTTTAATTATTTTTCAACATTTTACTTTCAGTAACAAAATATTCAACACAATGGGTTCCCATATGGATAAGCAGATGGCATTGTCAACAATTGCTTCTGCTTATGCATCATACCTGGCAGAGGGAATCAATAGGAAGAAAACTGACACAGCTTAAATGAAATATAAATAAAGTTCTCTTGGAAGTATACAAAATGTTTAATGGAAATGGGCTTAGTAGTATTTGGTATCATCAGTCACTGCACTTAATCTGGGTTTAGCAAAATGTGGATACATCATAGGAACACTTTATGCATGCTATTAAGGTTGAAAAAGGAATTTTAAAATGTCAGACTTAAAGAAAAGAAATATAGAATACCTGAGCACAGAAATAATGAGTGCAAGTCAGAACAATTTATGTGTGTGTGTGTGTGTGTGTGGTATTGTTTCATAGAATCATAGACTGGCTTGGGTTGGAAGGGACCTTAAAGATCATACAGCTCCAAACCCCTGCTGCAGGCTGGTTGCCACCCATGAGATCAGGCTGCTCAGGGCCCCGTCCAGGGATGGAGGCTATTAGTATTTATAGTTATATGCCTCTGTTTTGCTGTTTAATTTGACCAAATGAGTTGCATTTTTATTTTCCTTCCTTTAAGTTTTTTAGTCTTTTAACATGCTGGTCACATTTTATTTTGACTGTGTACTTAGGGACACTCATATTGATAATGAAGATTGAAGATATTATCTCAGAATAGCCACTAGGATAAGCATAATTAATCACAACAGAACAGACTTATTATTAACTCAAAAATAATTTTAGTTGGAAATTCACCTTCCGATAAGCTTTGACTTCAGTATTCATTCTTATTCTTGGGTCAGATCTCAGTATTCATACTCTCTGCATAGAAAATGGCAGTTTTGAAAGGTAGGAATGCAAATGTAGGTTCATACTGCTCATTGCTTTGTCAAGGTCATAGAGCTCCTAGGTGATCTTACTAACTGATGAAATCCAACTCTGCCTTACCTCAGCAAACACTTATAATCTAAGATATATCCCTTGCTAACATCAATGATGTTTTTTTCCCAGTAAGTCAGCTTTTTAGTAATTCATTTATTTTCCTATGGGGAAAAAACATTAGGGAAATTTCTGTCATTTCAGTCTAGCAACCAGGTTAAACTGATTCACCTTCCCATGTAATATCTTCAAACATCTCTGATAGTTATTTATTTTTCTGATTTGTTTGAGGACATTTTCTCTTTGGTCCTTCTGAAGACTGACTATACTCTTGCATTTAGGATTTTATTCCTGCAAATATTAATACAGAAATGCTGACTGGCTATTCTCTTCACTGTAATTCTTACTCTATTTATAATTACACCCATTGGGAATTTTAACTGTTATAAATTAAATGTCAAAATATCGTGTAAATTATGTCTTTCTGTGGGACAGTGATTATTTTTTACTCTGAAAAAGCCCAAGGTATCATGGTCAAAATAAATGCAGTGGAAATAAGCAAATAATGTGAATTTTACTTGCTTTTTAAAAAGAAAAAAGGGATCTCCTTAGTTTTGAGTATTTTCAGCTTTGTTCTTCCCTGTCTTTGATCAAAGATTATTAAAGAAGTTACATGAAATAAACACAGTTGTATCTCTGACTGTGTGTTTCATTTATCCTTTTCTCATGTCTGTTTTAGCCTTAAACTGCAAAACTGTAATGTGGTGTAATCTATTAGCTCGTCAGCTGAACTGCTCAAACTCTTTGATCTAAAATATACCTCTAGCTGTGAGTGAGATAAACCAGAAGTAAAATCCTGTAAATATTCAAACCGCTTGAGGAGTTGAGTCTTTATGGAAGAAAAAGGGTAACAGCTCAATATTTGTTTCACAATCATGACATTAAGTCTTAATAGACTATATATAAGAGCTAAACAAACCATTGAAATGCATTACAGTAGATTCAAGTGTTCTACAGAATGGCAATGCAAAACATTCAGCCAACCCTACAGTTGCATCACTGCATCTTCCAAACAATCTGAGAAAAAAGATAATTCTATCCTTCTGTCATGTACATATGCAATATATGTAAGTTGAGATTTCTTGATCTTCAGTTTCAACTCTGATGCACCATCTCCTTTTTTTCATATCTGCAGATTATACCTGGCACTACTCCTTTCACTTATCTCTGGTGGTCCTTAGGAAGCAATCTTCAGATCTCTGAATCTTAGAAAAAAAGGCAGTGCCAGCAGTTCCTCTGTTATCTTTTAGGAGATAATTGTTTGTATATCTTCCATGTGTTTCTGAAAATGTCTCTGATGTTCAGTTCCCTAGATTTTCTAGTATGGTAAGAAACACAACTTTTTAATGGATAAGTGAGATGAAAATAGAAACAGCAGGAAATTATTATTTATGTCTATTCCTATCCTCTTCAGATTTTGTTTTGTTTCAGTGCATTTGGTTGAGCTTATTTTATTCTTCATTTATTTTTATTTTTTTGTACAGACGAAGAACTAATTATCCGCTGAAGACTGGAGATCTTTGATAAATTAAATGGCAGTGTAAATGACAGGCTATTTCTACATGTGGAAATACAAGGAATAAAGTCTCATGGCTACATCTCAGAAATATAAAAATTTAGATTTCCATGTTAGTGTTTATGAAAACCTCCTGTGTCTGCTTAAGAAGCTGGTAAATCCCTTCATTTGAAACTTGGAAACGCCCATGTATAGTCTGTTAAAATCCAGACAATGCTGTTGCAATATGCACACAAAGATTAACTTCACAGGTGTTCTAAAACACCTTCTACTAGTTATTTTAGAGCTTGTTTAAAGCTGTGACTTGATATGATATTTTTTGTCTCTTTTTATTATTATTATTATTTATTTTTATTTTTTTTCCTTTATACATTTTCCTGAAACTGAAGCAAAGTTTTGATTTGCAGTGCCATAAGCACTCAAGGTCACATAAAAGCAGTGAATCGATGCAATGTGAATGCTCCTGAGCCGTGCGGAAGGTAGTGGGTTTGCCCTGTGCCTTTGCAGCATTGCCTCATGTGGCCCTGTGTGTTACTTGCTGCTTATTTTTGCAGTGGAATGTTGGTGTATCATTGGCAATGTCACGTCCTGTTCTCATTTCGTACTCTGTAAAGGCAATGACATTAATTTGTGTCCATTTGAATAATATTCTTTGTCACATGGAAAGAGATCTTGTGACAGCCATGAGCTTTGTTTAACAAAAAGCATTTTTTAGAAATGGCAGTTTTGAGAGACTTCATTTCACAAGACTGAATGAGTAGTTATTAGCTGACACCCACTAATTTTCATTTTAGTTTGACAATTTGCAAGAGATGCAAGATAAGTATAATCCCCTTTCAATGGAGTATTCCAATAGACAAAATGGCAATGTTTTCATTTAATTTCCAAATACCGCCTTTTTTAGTGTGTTTCCAAGCTCTTCAGTCTGTCTTTGTGCTTGCAGTAGGAGCCTTCTCCATGCCTGTCTTTTATATTCTTTTATTTTTTTTCTTTGATTTGTTAGAGATATCAGAGAAATAAATTTCCTAGAGGTAGGTGCACCATGACAGCTTCTGACATTTTAAACTCCACCTGTGGTGTTGGAAGCCATTTTGTGAGTTGCTAGGCCAGCTATGATAGGCACAATGCCACATCCTTCCCCCAAACAGGGCATACAGCTGCCCCTCACCACCCAAATCCAGCCAGTTATATCCAGTATAGCAACCTAACTTTAAAGAGATTTAACCTATAAAGATACCACTTTCCAGGTTGATAAAGAGCACATGAAGAAGAGGTGATGTGGTTACTTAGTGACTGAGACTACTAATAAAAATTAATAGTACAGGTCTTTCCTTTCAAAGCTTTCCTTGTTAATCAGGAGAAATGATTGAAATATTGTGCAGGAAGAACTGGAGAATTCTGAAAACTGAAATAAAATAATCACCCCCCTCCCAAACAAACAAACAAACAAAAGCAGCCTGGTCTTTCACTTAGACAGAACATATTCTGCCTGAAGTTGAGGTGATGAAACAGGAATAAAACTATTTTTGTAAACTATTCATGGTTAGCAGTGTACTTACCCCTGAAAATGCATATGGAGCCACAGGAATCATCAGCTCTATGTATTTTTCATGACATACATGTTAATGACATAAGCCCTAAGTAGAAATTATTCACTTTTAATTGAAAAAGGAACCTAAGGGAGAACTGAAATAGAGATGGGTAAGAACTAGTTTTTTCTCATGTGGAGGAAAGTTTTGTCTCTCTAAGGTAGAAAATAATGAGAGCATGGGAGCAGATTTGACAAGTTTCCACAAACAGCTGTTTTGCTACTTTGAGCCTAAATTGAGTCAGACTGATATTTCAGAGTATCACTTGTGCTTCCTAGTAGAAATCCATCTCCAGAATCTAGATGAGTTGGTGTGAATCCATCTGTTCACTGTAGAAGGTCAGAACAGAAATATATGCTGGGATAAAAGACTTGTAATGACATACAAGGTACAACTGAACAAGTCTGAGGAGCTTACAGTCTGTTTTTGAATAATCCCAGTTAGGGCAGATGTGACTAATCACTCAAAACACTTTTGTTTAACAAGTGTTTGTCACTTGTGAATTCTGCAGAAATAATTCATCGGTTTCTTAATGTAATGTATTACACAGTTCTACGCAGGCATGACCTCAGTGGCACTACTGTGGAGCTGATAAATTGTCAAAGCTGCCACAAGGTCACTCTCAGAATCTTCTGTTTATGGTTTCATGTAGTTGTTACTTAACCTCCAGGCAAATAGTATTTATTTTTAAATAGATCAATATTCTGAGTGAGGACTGCAGCAGGTGCTATAAGTAAAAAAGTCACAAAAATTCCATAGTAGGTCAAGCACAGATATTTTCTACTTCAGCAGTGTTCTATAATACCCTTCATTATACTAAAAGTAGAGGCTCATTTTTCAGTAGACTTCAACGAAGTTGCTGCTGCACAAATGATTTCTCTTTGCTGATGGTATTCTAATTTTAATGGAAATATACCCATTTACTTTAAAGATCTTTTAGTCAATTCTCTTGTCTGAGTGGAAAGGAAAACCAACCAAATACAGACAGGCACACACACACACAAAATGAGAATCTTCCTAAAAACTGGATTTTCTGATCTTCTGTTGTCAAACCATGAGAAGAGGGAATTTCAAGTATCTGGTTGTTAATATGAACTTGAACTAGGAAAATAAAGCAACAAAACACTTCAACATGTCTTTGAAAGGACATTAAGTAAGTGATCCAAATGATTAAATTTAGTATAGGTTGTCTAATAATGAAGTTGAATGAAAGTTCTCAGCAAAAGAGTGAATCACTTTAGGTGCTCACAGTATGATTTCTAATATTTAGATTATGACCTTGAAATTACAAGAGATTTTCTGTTGATCAGAGAAATGGAAAGTTGTATTTCATTAAAACATCCCTGATGGGTTTTCACTGTCCATCAATTCACATCATACTTTTTTGACTTAATGGAAATTTATTGAAGTTCTTTTTTTTTGTTTTTTGGCCACTTGAAAATTTAATGTTGTGATGAAGCTACTTGGAACCTATAACTCAGTGATCTGAAGTAACGTCTGTTCAAACTTGACAGGCATTCTTCCTGAAATGTGGTTTGTAGCTATTACCTGTATTGTAAGCCAGCAACTGAAACTTTTGCCTAATGGGGATGCCAATGTTGTTGAAGGTGATTATTTTCAAATGTGGCACACTGAAGAAGGTGAACTAAATTGTCTGTATTTCCCCAGAATGGAAGAGGGTGAGGTGCAACACATACTCGTGTAATTCATGGACTTCACAGGGGACACAGCCATAACATAGCAACACAGCCGAAAAACACAGGCCTGGAGCACCAGAGAATTTTTTCAACTTGTTATGTAGTATCTAAAATATGTTACAATAGAGTTAGAAATTAAGCAAAATATAAACAAGATACAAGCAACCTGTTTATCCAAACCATCTGTATTTCTGGGAGCATTGTACAAGATGCCATCTTCTAATTAACAAATAAAGTTACCTTGTCAGCATTTGGAAAGAAAGCAACAAGAGACAACACTGTAAGCATATGCAACTACTTCTATCCTGCAGATTACCCGTTTCAGTTAATTACACATGCACAAAGCATTTGTTGGGTAGTTTTGGAGGAGTTACAAGTGAAAACTTCCTAGCTTTTGTTTGAACATTGATACTCTAAGCCAGAGAACAAAGTACAACTAATTTTCTCCTGATTAATTCATGCTCTTGCCCTCAACATGGTAGCTGTACAGACAGCAACACAGTAGAAAACAAGCTAAGCAGCAGAGTGTCAACACTGCAGTCAGAATTGACTGACAGAAGTCCTTAGGCTGTTAATTCTCTTTCTGAATGTGTCTATATTCAGTCTTTACTGCATCTCATAGAGGTTACCATAGTAAGATAATAAAGCCTGTTAGTAAAAACTGGGCTGCCACATATATATATGTAATTGAAAACAAATAAAAAAGAGGAATAAATGCCTCAGCATTTGTTTTTTCAAACGCGGTAGCAAACACAGGTTTTAAAAAGAAATTATATGTAATATATAATATTATAATATATAATATATAATTTCTATGGAATATAATATTTAATATATAATTTCTATGGAATATAATATATAACATTATATATATATTATATATAATTATATATATTATTTATATATATATAATACTCTGAATAGATTGATTTGAAATTCATTGGAGATCTTGATTGTATCCCTGTAGATGCTCCTTAACCACTTTGCATTTAGATGGCTACATTAAAAAAAAAAAACAAAGGACAAGGCCAAAACTGCAATGCCTTCCCTTTCTTAGTACTCCTGTTTTATCATAGAAAACAAGAAGTAAGTGGTAACTGATTTAGTAATTGTGGAAATCCAATATACTTGAAAGCACTTACTGGAAATCTGAAGGGAAATAAGAAAGTTGCCATTTCTAGTACTTCATTAGTTATACCATCAAAATGTTTCATCAAATATCATCTGAACAAGGTAAATTTTATATTAATGCATACCACAGATTACTAGTTAAGCCTGCAGTTTTTCCAATAGATCACATATCAACAATTTAAACATGCTTAATGAAATCACCTATATGTTAAGCAACAATGCATGTGACTGGGCAGATGGCTGTTGTTTTTCGTGAAGGAGTTTAGGACAGGCTTTAGTAATAAAACCATCAGAACTGGTCAGTTGAAAAGGAATGATTTCTCAGGCCTGGAAAGTACACTTATTGAATAAATGACTCAGAGGCTGGTGTCAAACAAGAAAATTTGGGTTCTTTGACGATAGGGCAGTTTACTCAGCTCCTGGCCTGCTGCCTGTCCATCAAACCTTTATATCTCAAAGGGAGCAACGAATCCTAGCCTGGGAGCTAGTAGGGCTTATCAGAAGTGCTTTAAACTAGCTATGATGTGGGGAGGGGACAAAACAGGGCTTACAATTCAGGCCATGATTGAACAGTTCCCATAAAGGGCAAACCACATTTTGGGGTTGTATTAAATGCAGCATAGCCAGCTGGAAAATAAAGGTGATTCTCACACTATTTAACAATGGTGTGGCCTCCCTGTAAATATTGTAGGCAGCTCTAGATTTTCCAATATGAAAAGGATACTTGAAATAATCCACAGGAGGGCAGCAGATCTTGTGAGAACGCTGGAAGACATCTTGTGAGGAGAGGGTAGGGGTACTTGGGTTGCCCTGGAGAGAAGAAGGCTGGGAAGTGACCTCATTGATCTCTGAAGCTGCCTGAGGAGGTAGAGAGTGAGGTGCGAGTCTCTTCCCCTTGGTAACTGGTGACAGGATGTGTGGGAATGGCACAGAGCTGTGCCAGGGGAGGGTCAGACTGAATATCAGGAAAAATTTATTTATGTTTTTTTTTTTTTTTTCAACTGAAGCACCACCATTAGCTATGCATAGATGTGTTGTTATTAAGTAAAATACTGTGGTTTTCTATCATATTGTTCATGTTTTTTACATGTTATTTATTTGCTGGTGAAGTGCTTCATAATTGCTTCTACTGATTTTCTCTTCATGGTACTTTAATCAAATGGGCTTCCCTCCTGATATGTTTTAATGTGGTAGCACCTACAAATCCAATAAGATATCTATTCAGGAAATAAATTCCAGTGTGGCACAAAGCTGATGGAATAAAAATATTCTAGAACAGCTAGAATAATGCTCATACTTGATATCTAGGAGATGGCATCCTCAGGCTTCTAGATTTTTGTGTGAAATCTAGTGGAATATAAGATGAAAACTCAACTCTGGGAGTAGATGCAGTAAATTAAGACTACTTTCTCCCAAACTCCTGCACCTGATATACAGGGCCTGATATCCATCTCGAGGGGGAAGATGGGGAATGCTTCCACTCATTCCACTGCTCCAAAGGGCAGGAAGTGAAGGTTTAGAAAAGTTTAAGGTAGAGAAAAATGCTGCATGTCTCTCAGTTTCTATTGTAGTCTGTAGACTGTTCCATGATTTACTTCTAAGCACACACAGGTGGTTAAGCCTTCCTTTCCTTTGGTGACTGCAAAGCATGAGTTTCTCTGCAGATTTCTGGCCTTAATGAAAGATATCCATGCTACCCCAACTGTGAGCTAGTCTGCTCTGCTTCAGAGGCTGCCGACTGCCTAATGAGCTGAGGATGCATGAATAGTGAGAACAGCTGGAGTGGTGCTCAAGCTCCGTCTCCACAGGTACTGCATGGGTTCTGCTCAGACCTCTTGATAATGCTGTAGAAGAGATTACCTCTGATCTGAAAGACTGCAGTGCTGAGTGACATGTCCATATATAAAAGCCTTAAACACAACTCTCTGGCTATCTAGATTTGTTCATAAACATGTTGTAGGCAGCTGATTCTGAAGGGGCTATCTGTCTGGCTTCACAATCTGCAGATGCTTTCCAGGATATTAATGGGCACCTGGCTTAGGACTTTGTGCTCTGTCTTTTGGTACTGTGAGATTAAAATAATAGGTATTAGATAACTTAATTTCTAAGACCTAAATCCCTTTTTAGTTCTAGTATTGGGGTTTAATGTAAGATAGAGAAAAACAGATGCAACAGATTAAAGGACAAATGAGTTTGTGAGGATGATAAGCAACAGCTGGGCAATTCTACCCACTGGGCATTGACAAGAAGCCTGTTTGGTGTCTTGCTTGAGCTTGAAAGTCAGAATTTTTTTCAGCTGTATTGATAGAGTCCTTTTTGTATTTTGAAACATGATCAAAAGCTGACAGTTTATTTGAAGAAAGAATGTAGGGGAAAGAGGATCTATAAATTTACTTTACTTTTTTTGGTTTTGTTAGGATATGACTTAACACTCAGCTGAATGTTTTATGTGTCTCTTTTGCAGGCTACATTTAAAAGCTGTTTCTAGACTGCCTGAAAAGTCTTCACTAATATTAGACTTGAAAATGATTATGATTATGATTATTATTATTATTTTTAATCAATATTGTTTGCTATTTACTTTAAGTTTTCTTGCCAATGAGAATGGGAAAGAGTTTCTGAGTGTACAGTAGGCATTGAGAATGAGATTGGGACAGTGGACAACTCACAGTCATTCACTGCACAAAACGAGGCATAATTTCCATTTCTGTCTAAAAAGATCGTGAGGAAAGAGAAGCTGTGGTGTTTGTGGAACTTTGTCTATAAGATACGAAGATAGAGCCATTTGAGTTGGAATGTACCTTTAAAGGCCATCTTGCCCAGCCCCCCTGCAATGAACAGGGACATCTACAGCTCCAGCAGGTGCTCAGAGTCCCATCCAGCCTGACCTTGAGTGTCTCCAGGGACAGACTATCTACCACATCTCTGGACAACCTCTTCGTTAACGTTACTGTAAAAAACTCTTTTCTTATATCCAAACTAAATCTCCCCTCTTTAAGTCTGAAACCATTTCTTCTTGTTCCCTGCTACATAATTTGCCCTTTCCATCTCATAGTAACCCTCCAGATACTTCTAGATACAGGCTGCTCCCAGGTCTCCCTGGAGCCTTGAGCTTGCACAGCCCAAGATCTCCTTGTCTGTCCTTGTAAAGAATGTTTTTGTGGCTCTCCTCTGGATAGGCTGCAACATCTGGACACAGTACTTGATTACTTCATGTTTTCTTGTCAGATGTGATAGGTTTAAAATATTAGTTGAATTTTCCATGAGATTAATGAGGCATTCTGTTCATACAAAAAAAGTTCCCTGTGCCTTAAATTCTGATTGTATAAGTCTGACTTGATGATAAAAGTTGCACTGTTACTGCTTCTGAGTTTTATTTGAAACTATATTATGAATAGCTTGATTGCAATGTAAATATTTGGGTACTCATACTTTTTAGCCTCAGACACTAGAAAACAATCTGCTGACAAAAACATAGGTTAAAAACAGCCTTTGAAATACTGTGGAAATAATGTATTTAACTAGTGAAAAATGTTAGTTTGACTTGAATCATAAAAATGAAATTTAATTTGAGTTGCTGTATATGTAAATATATACCTTCAGAGAACTGTGGTAGAGATCTGCTCTCTTTATTTGCAGTAAGAAATAAGAGCACAAAACACTTGTTTTAGTGGCTCATTAGGAGAAATGTATCTAATGGCCAGTAAAGGGGAGAATTGGAAGAGAATTTTAATGTTAGGGCCAAATTAACCTTCATCAGCTTAACTACATGTGCAAATCAAACTTAGCGGCTGTGTTATGTATGATAAAATTACATACACATAAGGGCAATTATACACCTTTAAGACCCAGTGTAGACATTTGATTTTCTATTCCTAGGAAAAAAAGGACATTATAACACTTATAAAAGCTTTTTGTGAATAGTCTTTTTTATGTTGTTACAACTTACCTGATTTCTATTTATTTTAATTATGAGGGTTTGAACTGAGTCTGAAAGTGCATTTCAGTAGCAACCAAATACTACCTTACACGATAGCAAGACTATATTTAACTTATAAGCAGGTTTAGAGCTTTGAAAAATCAAAATATGTTCTTAATTGCTTTAATCATCTACTTAGAAGTAATCAGGGCTGGTATCAGAAATTATTCCAAAATAGTGTAAGTAGATCAGAGGCCAGGAGCCACAGCATATGAGCTGCACAAAAAGGAACTGATTATATTGTCATTTTGGGATGTGATATTAAAAACCCTATGGCTATGGCTTGATGAGGTTGCACAGAGACCTTCACTTGCACCAAGGAAGGCTGCACAAAACCTGAAAGCAGTAGAGCTGCTGCATCTCTGTGTCTCTTTATTCTTCAAAAATGGATGTTTTACTAGTGCTGTGTTATACCTATATTGTTTCCAGAGACAGCATATATTCTGTTCTCAACTGTAATCTAATTCTGTATTCTAAATCTCCACAGTGGGAATCCTAACTGCTCCCCTCTACCACCTAACAATAAATAAATAAATAAATAAATAAATAAAAATAAAAAAAGAGAATTGAAATAGCCAATATTTCTGAAATAAACTCAAAAGAGATTCCAGAGCCATTGAAGAATAACAGTTTATTTGGAAGGAAGGAGGACCTTACACGTTAGCTATCCCTACAGATCTGATCATAACCTTTTTGCAAAATGAAACTGCCTGGAATACTTGCATACTACTGAATGCTTGGGAATCACTGCACACTTGGTTTTGACATTCCAAGACAGCCAAAGCAACAGAAGACTCAAATATTGAAATAAAGTAATAATAAGAAATGCCACAGCAAATGTTGATATTGGTTCATTAGTTATTATAATTAGTATAACCACTTACTGTAACTACTTCAACTTAAACTAATATGTGTCTTTGCTTTCTGAAAATGATGAAGGATTGAACATTTGTTTTCTTCTTGGACAAAATGCAATATTTTTTTCTGTATATTTTTGTGTATCATTACACAAAATTACAGTATAAGCAATATTAGTACATAGTTTCTTTACAATTTTATTTCTCAAAAACATTCACATTTTTGGCTGTATTCATACTTGCAATATGAAGACAGTAAGCAAGTTTAAGATTTGTTCTGAATTGACAGGGGTATATCACTTTTGAAATCTGATTGTGACAATTTGGCTTTCAGGGATGCCTATTTTACTGCTAATGCATCTATTTTGGGCTTGTGGACAAAGCCTGAATAGGTTTTTAACTGTTTCTCTCTTTTCTGACAGCTGACTGAACAAATGAAAATACATTAGGATCTAGGTTACCTGGATACCCTTGGCATTTTCCTATAGATGACAAAAGTATATTTTAAAAATGACCCTAACAAAAGACTATTAACAATCCAATTTCTTGCATTCTAACTTGCCAGTATTTGTTGCATTGCATTTAAGCATAATTTGTTAGTAACCTACTACTGTGTTCCTTTTAGTTCCCAAGTGTTTTTGGAGCAATTTTAGTAATTTCTGAATAGGTTTAATGAATGATGCCTGTAATCCATGATCCTGAGACTATTTTCAGCTGTCTGTAGACATCAACTTCCTTGTCCTGATGAGCCAGACTGCAGTAAACACCCACAGAAGCATCAGCCTATTAGCCTGACCCTTTATTCTCACCCACAATTTCTCCACTTGTTTATCATTTATCTCTAGACAGAGCTCAATACATTCCAGTTTTTCTCTCACATGAAGAGCAACTGCACTGTGTTGACTTGCTAGTCTATTTTTCCTAAAATGTACATAGCTATTCATGTCAGCATTCCACTCATGTAAGCTTTGCCGTTTTAGCTCTTGCACCCCAAGTCCTTCAGTTTAAAGTATGCCTCATTAGGTTGGCCACTGTAGGATGTTAAAAGTTGCCCTGCCTCTTCTAGGCAGTTGGATCCTAACCCTCCTTAGCAGGTTATAATCTTCTTAGAAAATCCCATTGCCATAAAACCCAAAACCCTTTCACAGGCACCAGACATGTAGTCGGGAGCTGATATGTATTATATGTCTACTTCTGCCTTCCCTCATTCCTCAGCTGGCAAAATTGAAGAGAAGATAAGCTGGATACCAGTGTTCTTCTCTCCTGGCTTAGTAGTCTTCTTGATTCTGCCCATGTTCCATCTTCCAGTGTCATTCATACCCACATGAAATAGCAACAGTAGATAACAGCCCATGTTTTTGATAAGCTGTGGCACCCTCTTGGCAGCGTCCCAGATCTTAACTCCTGGGAGGGAGCAGATCTCAGAATTACTGTCACACTCGCACAAGTGCCTCAGTGCACTTTTAACAGAGAGTCATCTACTACAAGCATATGGTGTTTCTTTTTACAATACCAGCTGCAGGCTGCTGGTGTGGTTTCTTCTTGCTGATCTTGGTCATGAGTGTCATAGGTAGTAAAAGCAGCACAGCAGTAAAAGCTTTCTTTCTGTTTTCATTTGTGAAACTGGAGGGTGTGGACTGGAGTCCTGCTTTTGTGGGTCACCAGGGACCCAGGTGCCTTAGGTACCTCCTTCTCAGTGTTGTCCACATTTGGAGTATGATTAGTAATCAACCTGTCTCTCTTTCAGTACCTGTAGTACTGCAAAGTCTTTTAACTGCACTTTGTAGCTCAACCACTTGTGGTAAAACAACATGAATCTGTGTGCATCTTGTACAAGTAGCTACCTTATTACTAGGAGAAGGTTCAAGGCACTCAGTGATCGACTGCCTGAAATGAGATCTCCTTTTTTACTTATTCTATCTGGGTAGATGCATCAGATATTTCCAGGGATTTCCCTGAAGGGTATCTGGTTTTAACCCTTAGGAGTGCCCATCCACCTACCCAAGGAGTATGAGTGCTTTTCCTCCCCTGGTTATGAATCTGCAAGCAAGGAACAGTGTCTTGCCTGCACAAACTTTTGTGACAGGGTGCTGGTCCCACATGAAAAGTAGTCTGCCTGCATACCCTGTTCATTGTGCTCACGGTCTCTCATATTCCCAAAAGGCCATCCATGTACCTGTGGAAGGGTTATGCCCCTACTCCTGGCCCTGTCCATGCAGCATCAGAGCCATCTCTCATCAGGGAAATCTATGAAAATTAACTGCTTTATAAAAACCAAAAGATATAAATTTGTTTATGGACAGATTATTTATTTATTTATTTATTTATGCCCAATATGGGAAGTGTCTTAAATTGCAAAACACTACTAGGGACACTTCACAGGAACACTCAGTGTTAAATGAAGCATATATTCAACATCTTATTACACAATTGTTTTGGAGTTCACTGACAGAAATGTTGGCATTTATACTAGTGTATTTGATGTTGAATTAATTATCTAGTATTGTGTTCAGACTATAGTCTGCAAGCCAGTTGAAATCCAGGGAAAATTTTCTCCAGTTTGTAAAATATTGTTATTTTTAATAGCCTCAGTTGATTTGAAATATTCAGTATAATTATCTTGAAGATAGAATTTGAACTAGATAAGACATGGAGATAATACTCCGCTGAAGTTCTTAATGTTTTGAAGATATGTATACTTGTAGAAAAGGCAAAATAAACATCAACTGGTTTTTGACATGAGTGTGAAATTAAGAAACTTTACTGCCTTGAGCATGCAGAACTGTTTTCCATTCAAATACCCTTATGCCCTAATGGAAGCAAGTATGGAATTTGCATGATGGTGGTGAATCAGATTGAGAATGTATTTATGTCTTTCAGTCTCTGAAATAAGCCTTCTGTAAGGTTAACATCATTATTCTACAACATTGGCAATGGTTTACTGGCTGGTTTGGCCTAGTTCTGTGACTAGCAGGGCCAATGGACCCATGCCCCGGAAGTGGAAAAGGGTAGAAAGGTGGGCCTAACAACAAAACAGCAGCAATGATCCGAGGAGAAACAAATTGATTTAACAAATAAGATATCAGAATGTAAAACAACACACTATAATAAAATATAATTGCAATTGGAGATCATAAATCAAATAAAATGAGAGAGGGTGTCCAAAAAACCTAAGGCCTTACTCTAATGATGAGGTGAGATGTCTAGCTAGTCCAAGCAGAAGAGAAATGGGATGTCTCATGATATGTGAACAGTTTTATCTTTCCCTCTGAACAGAAAATGGAAACAGAACAATGCAAAGTCCTCTGGGGTATACAGTATGTAGTTCTGAGAACCAGGTACCTGGAACTGGAGCACTACATGATGTTATGATGTGGAATACTGGTAACGAAAAACCATTAAAACACAACAAACATTGACTTTAAGGGCTGTAAGAAAGTGAATACAAGGCTTTAAACAAATTAGCACAAAGTTGGCCTGGTTAGAAAACTTTTCTTAGGCTTTCGTTAGACTTGAAAGCAAACAGAGGTTTACCAAGACTTGTATAGAAGCCTTTAATCAGATTCATCCCAGAGGCAGGCTAGTTGATCAGATACACCAGGTCTGCATTTTTGTCAAACAAAGCCAGAAGATTGTGAAACATTAGATAGTGGTTACAAAAAAGCAGTGAAAGATGTAGGTGAAAATAATCTGGTTTCACCAGCAGAGATCTCTGAAATTCCTAGGGTATTATACACACAGTAAAACCACTGTTAGTGGTTTATAAGCATGAGTTTCTAAAGCAGAAGATACTATGAAAGTGCTTTGATTTATAATTAATGCAGTGCAAGTGCAGTAACATGGGAATTCTTTCAGACTACTTCTGCAGAGGCAGTGAGCTTTAGAAGACAGTGAGTTTAATCTTGGAAGAGCTGAAGACTTCTTATTGAACTTACAGATCAGTGCCTGTTTGTAGATATCATCACAATCTTTTCATTCTTTTTATTTTTCCTTTTTTTTTTTTTTTTTTTTTTCCCCATTTCATTCTCATGATTCAGAATTTTGCTCGTATCAGCTGGTGGAAGGTATCTCACACTGACAAGTAGCTCTTCTAGAGGCTGGATTTTGTGTGATCATTTTCTGGTTGCATAAGAAGACATCAGGAAATGCCATTTAACTAATTCCAGGAGGGTTTCTGATTGAAGTATTTAGAAATTTCTGCTGACATAGTGTTACTGTGCTCACATATGTCTCCACGTAGTCAGTGGATATTGACAAAATGAATGCCTGCAAATTTGAAGGTTGGCACATCCATTTTAAAGTCAGAAATTATGAGAATATTTAGGGCTAAAAGTTCAGAAGGCTTAGAACTTGAATTCCAGGATTTGTCAGCATGCCACAGTGCAGGACTGCTATACAACATTCTATGTGAAATATAACCCTAAATCAATTACTAGAAATGGCAGTATATTTTCAGAGTACAAAAACTTTAAAATTAAGAGGAACCTTGAGAATTTATGAAGCTTTTCTTTTCTTTTCTTTTCTTTTCTTTTCTTTTCTTTTCTTTTCTTTTCTTTTCTTTTCTTTTCTTTTCTTTTCTTTTCTTTTCTTTTCTTTTCTTTTCTTTTCTCTTCTTTTCTTTTCTCTTCTTTTCTTTTCTATTATTATAAAGCCCAAAAAGCAACTAACAAATAAGAAAAAACGTCAAGAGTGTAATAGTAATGATGTCAGAGTCCTACCATAGGACATGCAGATGAATACTGGTTCCAAAGCATAGAATAAAGTTAGTAATGTCCTGGAAATGTGTATATTAACAAAAATGAGGATAATGTGCAATTTAAATTACAATGTAATTTACTCTTACAACGTAAGAGTGGTCTATTTATATTTTAGGTTAGTGGGTTTTAATAGGTGCTGTTTCATCTCTTAAAGATTCATTGTCATGAAAGTGATGTACAGGCGGCACTTGTTAGCAGCCCACACTGTGTCTTTTTTCTTAATTGAAACCTACAGGGAACAGAACTGAAAAAAAAAAAAAAAAAAAAACTGATTAAAGAAGGAATGCCACTTAAGGATCTGTAAGAAGGAAAGTTTAAAATACGATAGTTTTTAGACACTTTCATATGTGGCAGAAAATTTGAGTGTCGTTTTACACTACTGTATTTGGTTCCTGTCCCTACAGATCTACATCTCTACCTTGTCTCAGTTCTGTCAGTTTTGTATCAGTAGAAAGACACTGTACAAAAAAAAGCAGAATTATGCTACTTTTATTTTTAGCCAGTGTGGAGGGGAAAAAAAACATACCTCATGAAACAAACTGTCTTCTTTTTGTCCTTGAGATCTAAATCCCACAGTGGCTTGGAAATGCATATTTATGATTTCTGAGAAATTCTGTGTGACTCAAGCCCTAGGGCAGAAATAAAACTGAAAAAAAACCCAGATGTACTCAAATTATTTCAGCATTGATTGAATATCAGTAAAAATCTAATAGAATAACCTGCAGTTTTGTAGAGAAAACAGAGGAAAATATAAATTGTAGTAGCAGTCCAAGATGACAGCTAATTTTTTACAGTGATTTTGTTCAATTTTAAAAGTGTCTAATTTTAATTTCTTTCAACTTTATGCTTGTGCTTTTGTAACTGTAAGGCATTGCTGAAAGCAGATCTACTCATGTGACTTCCTTGTCAGTAAATATGACAGTTGTGGAACTTTAAAGTGTGTTGTAGTTGTTAATATACAGGAATACATGGGAAGTTTTACTGAAGAAGATGTTAACTAAAATATCAATGTCTGTTGCAAAATTTCTCACTTCAGATGGTTAAATGAGTACCTGGATAATAAATTATTTCCGATACTTAAGAGAGCTCTTGTTTTTAGAAGAATTTGCTGTTAGGTTAGTGTTAGATATGCTTTTGCTTGCATGCAGACATTGACATTATAACTGTATTAGGTGAAGACAATTGGAGAGTTATCTGTCACATTTGGAACTCTTCTAATACAGGAATATTACAAGGGATTAAATATGAAGTGGCACAGATTTTTATCTGACTATACTAGAAAGCTGCTTATTCCTTGAACTGTGTAATGCATTTTATTACTTTCAGTAAGTAAAGGGCTAAATAGCTAAACAGCTTTTGAAAATGAGACAGTCATTTGTTTAGGTTGCTGTTCTAAGAAATCCATTTCTAGGCTTTTGAAATTGTCTTCCTATCTTGATAATTTATTGTAGGCAGTAGGAAGCTACATGCTCAAAGATGAGTGTAGAAACTTGCAAAACTAAAGGGAGAGAAATTTAGACATACAACAGCACACACATTTGCTTCCTGAATAGCTTCTCCTGCAAAGTCAGGAGAGAGGAGATTTGAAAGACTGGATGAGAATCTAGTACAGCTGAAGTACAGCACAAGGTGTGTGAACCAGCTGTACCAGCCTTGTATTTGTACTCCCTTTATAATCCTGAGTGGGGGATGGAGACTCTTCCAGTATTTTTCTGTAATGGTGTATTTGTGGGACAATATCTTTCTGTCACAGTATTGTGTTTGGAAATGGGCAGCAAGCATGCAAAATGTGCTGCATATTGCTTATATGGGAATAAAAAAACCAGATAAATTAGGTTTAGCTAGTTGATTGAAATCACATGTAGATCCCCTTTCTTTTCTTTATCTACAAAATGTTGCTAATCCTTGTCTCAATCAGGGTATTAAGCTATTTACAACCTCCTCACTGTTCTAGCAGCTATACAATCCACAAAATGATTGTTATCCTAGGACTTAGGAAACTGATTTCTGTTCTTGTCTGTTAGTGATCTAGTATGTGAACCCACCCATATTTACTTCTCCAGAAGCACTAGCGGGCCTACATGGTGCACTACAGCACTATGTAGGAATTAACAACCACAACCTAAATCATTTTGAAGACCAGTTATAGAAAACTATCTCAAGGCATCTCTGCATAGGTGAAATCTAAGAATCACAATTTCACAGTCACAGGTATTGGAAGAGCCCTCTGGTGGTCATTTAGTCCAACTGCCCTGCTAAAGCAGATTCCATAGAGTAGATGCACAAGAAAGCATTCAGTTGAGTTCTCAATATCTCTAGGGAAAAAAAAAAAAACAAACCAAAAAAAAAAACCCCAAACACTCCACTTACTCTCTGAGCATCCTATTTCAGTGTTTTGTCACCCTCAAAGTAGAGAATTATCTTCTCATGTTGGTATGGAACTTCCTATGATCCAGTTTGTTTTCATTGCCCTCATTCTGTTACTGGGCATCCCTGAAAAAAGCCTGGTCCCGACCACTTGACTCCTGCTTTTGAGATATTTATAAGCATTCGGAAGATCTCCCCTCAGTCTTCTCCAGGCTATACAATCCCAGGTCTCTCAACCTCTCCTGATAAGAGAGCTGGTCCAAGCCCCCAGCATCTGTATGGCCCTCTGCTGGACTCTCTCCAGAAGTTCCTTGTCTTTCTTTTTCGATCTTTATAATTGTACCCATTATTAGATTAAAATTACCTTCCAGTGCCCTAACCCATTGGATACTTCCCAGTAGACCAAGTAGATCCTTGAAGAAATCAATATGTCCTGGGTGCCAAACAAATTTGTAAGTGACCTTTCTATGTTTATGGTTGTCACAAAAGAATGAACACAATTAGATCAATTTGTTACAACAAAAATAGAAAAAAAAAAATAAAAAATCAAGAATAAAGCAAGAATTTACTTTTCCTTTTAAGAGATAAGAATGTGGATGAGAAACCAGAATGTCTCTGAAGAGATTTCTCTTCCCACGTCTCTCCTCTGTGAGACCACATCACAATGTTCTAGTTGTATTTAATTTAAATTATTTGCTTTTATCACGGATGAAGCACTTCACTTAGGGTTAGATTATCTATCACTTTTTCAGTACCTACAATTGTACCAATTATTAGATTTTAAAAGGCATTGTGAGAAGATTGGATCAGAATTATGTGTACACGTCTACCTACTCTTTCCAAGGTTTTCTGCTTGCCCTCAAATGTAGAGCATGAGTAAGAGGGAGTGAAGCAGAGATTACTGTCAAGAACCAAGTAACTATTTACTCTGAATCTACTCCTATTTGCTACTAACTTATCCTTCCATGCCAGATGCATTTAGTATAAAAAAACATATTATGAATACTCTTGTCATCTGTGAAGCTGATTCTACTAATTTTATGTGTATGTGTGAACACCAAATCTGAAGGGTATGAGAGCTGTGCTCTAGCTTTAAGTAGTATATGAACTATTCCTTCTTCTAAGTAATGCATTTCCAAAACTGATGGGATTGTCAGCAGATTTTGCAGGGTATTTTGACATTTGTTGAAATGCTATAGTTCCTTGTCTTTAGTAATTTCACTGAATATGAGAAGGAATACTTGTGTTGATAAAATTCAGTCTTTTTTTTTTTTTTTTAATACTTAGTCACTCAGAAAGTTGGGAGAAGGAGAGCTGGAGCTAGGGCGAATACTGCGTAAATGTTAATTTATGGAAAACTGCTTTATATGGAAGGTTGAAATCATAACTGATATTAACGCAATTATATAATGCATTAAGTAAATCTGACCCTAATTTCAAGCTCATAGATATTAAATCTTGGTGTTACATAAGCAAAGTACTAAGAGTTGTCATTCACAGAGAAACTCTTTGTTAATAATGCAACTTATTAAAACTAATCTAACCTGACATTACCTTGTGTCATGTATAATTACTGTCAAGTCTACCAGCAATTGCAAGCAAAGCCCATAGGTTAAAATTCAGAACTTTTTTATTTTATTTTATTATTATTATTTTTAAACAAATAAGTGCTGAGAGATTGAATAGAATTTTGGAATGATTGTGGTTGATATCAAAAACTGCGTACGTTAATGTACTTTGGTCATGGATGTGCCTTAGATGTCAGTGTAGTCTGAGGTGGTAGAGCAGAAGTGTGCGCAATGTGTGCAAAGCAGCAGTTGCAGATACCCTGAAGAATTTCAGACCTGGGAGTCCAAAATAAAATAGCTCAAACTTTGTGTGTAATCTGTGTCACTGAGGTATATACCCAAGGGGAAAAGCTAGATACAAAGCACTTTTCCCCTATCTTTTTAATTGAGACTTCATCCAGTTTGGGAGCTCACAAAACAAAAAGGACAGATTGGAGCGGGTCCAGAGGAGGGCCATGAATACGATCAGAAGGCTGGAGCACTTCCCCTGTGAGGACAAGCTGAGAGAGCTGGAGCTCTTCAGCCCGGAGAAGAGAAGGCTCTGAGGGGACCTAATAGCAGCCTGCCAGTATCTGAAGGGGCCTACAGGAAACCTGAGGAGGGACTTTTATAAGGGCACACAGCGACAGGATGAAGGGAAATGGCTTTAAACTGGAAGAGGGTAGATTTAGACTAGATATTAGGAAGAAATGCTTAACTGTGAGGTTGGTAGGACACTGGAACAGGTTACCCAGACAGACTATGCATGACTCCACCCAGGAAGCATTTAAGGCCAGGCTGGATGAGACTGTGAGCAACCTGATCTAGAGGGAGGTGTCCCTACTAATAGCAGGGGGTTAAAACTAAATGATCTAAAAGATCTCTTCCACACAAACCATTCTATGATTCTATAAACAGTCTTGGAGTTGTTGTGGAGTATGTGAGAACTAGAAATGGGATGATGTTATTCTAAGATTCAGACAGTTCTGATTCTCTTGTATGCATGGTTCTGTAAGTAAGTTATGTAAGATAAGATCCCTAGAATACATTCAGTTTTTATGTGGTGATCTTTTTTATCACTAGCTGATTTAAAGCATAATAGAATAATTGATTTGAGGTAAGATTTGTGGGTTAGGTTTGTTTTTCTTTGCCTTATTTGGAAAAGAATTAATTAAAAATTTATTCTTTGCAGAAAGTAGTGTTACTATGAAAAACTGTTTCTGAAACGTACTGAAATATACACAACAAGCAGTTTCTCCTACAGGCCAAAGCTTTGCTATGATGTATGGTACTCTCCTTGCAAATGTGCAGTTCCACTGAAATGCATCAATCTGCATGACCACCAAATTTATCCATGACAGTTCTGCAGGTTATGTGAGGCCTTGAGGCATTTCTGATGGTTAAGATAGTATGTTTAGAGCCATGTTATACAGAATACATTTTGGAAATACTTTCTGTGTGATTGAGATATTTTGATGTCATTGATTGAAAAAATCTAGAAGTATTTGAAAAGAAACCTCCTGTGAAATGAAAAACTTGGTTTGAGTCTTGAAATAGGCTTCAGTAAATACTGATAAATGTTATGTTTTTAATTGTGTGTCTGAGGCAATTCTTAATGCTATGTGTGCAATAGCAATGAATATAAATTGGGGCAGTATCTAATACAACCTTTCAAAATGAGTTCAAATTATTTTTTCTCTAGTTGCAGAAAAAAAAATCATAGAATCATAGTATTTTTAGGGTTGGAGGGGATCTTCGAGATTACCTGGTTCCAACCCACCTGCTATAGGCAGGGGTACCGCTCACTAGAGCTGGCTGCTCAAAGAAAGTTTGAAATAGGTAATTCATTTAGGACCATGAGTGTGGATTGTCAGTCAGTACAGTAGTTTCCATATCTATTGTGAATGTACCTGCAATATCACTTATGTTATTAACACACTCTTCTAAGTAGGCTGGTTGTTACTGCCATAGACCTTAGATTTCTGATATGGCTGAGAGAATCTGGCATAAGTTGAAGGGCTCAGTAATGTCTAGGAAGAGACTTACTCAAAGTAAGAAGAAAAAGGGTGAGTACATTTGTTCTGTCCTGTGCAAGGCTCTCAAGCCTGCGTACTCGCCTTATCTTGTACCTGTCTCAATTGTACCCAAGTGAGAATGCCCCAAATCTTAACTTCAGAGGTCACCACACAACCTTGCTGGCTAGTACAGAATTCAGTAGTCTCAGTGTATCTGAAATAAAGGGAATAAATGTAGAGTTAGTTGTGCCGAATTTGTCACATCCATTGTTTTAGGTGACTTTGTTGTAGGAAATACTGCCTAATATCAACATTCCATCTCTATTACAAATTTCTTGACATGCAACTCAGTGTTACAGGATAATTATTCCAATAGATGCGTGAACACTGCAGGCTTAGTAGAGCATTATCAACATAAAGAAATCAAAATGGACTTTTAAAGTATTCTTAATCACATTTGATGCACAGGAAATGCTGTAGATTTCTGTGTGTGCATTCTGTCTGCAATATTTCTTTATAAAGCAGAAGCATTGAAAAAAATGAATTGAGGGAAAAATCCCAACAAAATGATATAGCTGCATACAATACAAGTATATTTTCTATTTTGTCAGCAGCAGTTTTTCTGGCTGATGACGCATTTCTGATCATCGAGCTCTCAGATTTTGTTTGAATGTGTTGTTTGATTTTTCCCCAACGTCATCTCTATTTCAACAGTTTTTAATTTTGGAAAGTTAAGCACTTCTTCAAGACACAGCTACTAATGTGGTTTTTATGTTGCATTACAAAGAGTATCATAATACCAAGAGTGGAATGGATTTAAAAAATATCTTATTCTGATTCTGAGTAAATTTGTTTTCTGCTATGAAGATTCATAGATAATGATTCTCAAAACAAAAATTCACCTCTCGTTTATAACTTCATTTGACAAAAATGTCTCTAGAAGCAGAATTAAGTGAATGCCAACCATACATAACCTGTTTTTTCAATTCCTTCTTTGCTCAGTCTTCATCACTGAGGTGGAGACCATACATTTGGTTGCAAAATCGAAGCTTATTTGTCCTCTCACAGAGTACACTTTAATGTAATTGCAGTTTCTTTTGCATTTATCATTCTATGACAGTAGAAAAGTAGAGCTTATGTTATTGCTTTTTTGTTGTTGTTTTTTTTTTTTCATCCTTGATGTCATGATATGTATCTTCTTGTTAGTTACTGTAGATTTTTCTTCCTACAGTAAATTAACAGTGCTGTCCATTGAGAAGGAAATTTGTTCCCTGGCACTAGCGACAGAATGTTGAGCTTGCTGAGTTTCTAGATTGGCTTAGCCTGCTTTTTATTTTTAACTTTGCATTATGACTTTGTAATGCAGAGTTCATGGGGTATTTTGGTTATGTATGTCAAACATTAACCAGTAATGAGTAATGTCACTAACTAGCAATTCATCAGTTCAAATTGGTTCATTAGGTCCTGACAAATCAGCATAGTTTTATTTCTGTTCCTGAGTGAGCACTCATGGCATCTACCTGTAGCAGACTTTGTGATATTCTGGTCTTTCCACCATTGTTTCCAATGCATTGAAACTGGTATCCAGTTCCATACATGGTTCCTTAGTTGTAATTCAACAATTTACACAAATGAGTTGATCAAGACTTTCTTCATTTCATTTTATAGCAACTGTGTATGGCTGTCCAGAACATGGCTTGTCTTCCCATTGCCTCTGCTGAAATGCACCACCCACTGCTTCACTGCACTCACATCCACTGTTTGATCTCCCTAAATATTCAGCAAGCACTGATAAATGTCAATGGGTACAATTGTTTCTTCATGGAAGAGTTCGATTCCATGCCTTTGCTTTAGATGCACTTCCATACCAGACACCATTCTGTCAGACTACCTCTCTGTCTTGCTCCAATTTATAGGAGGGGGAGTAGGTTCTTTGATATATGTATACCCAGTGTGAGATTAAGAAACAACATTTCAAATGTTGGTCCAACCAGTTTATTACAAATCTTAATCAGAGAGATGGTGAAGGGGAGGATGGACACTATTACGAATTAGGGTGATGGGGAAGGGAAAGCAGGCAATAGAAAAGATAGGAAATAGAAGCAAGGAGTCTTTGTAGGAAGCAAGAGGGAGATAGTCACCACCATGGATCCAGCATGGTTTGTAGTTCAGTCACTGATCTTCAGTAGTGGTGGGTGTCAGGAGTTGTTCTGTTGATGACAGTGGTGACCACAGCAACAATTTCCAATGGTAGTACAAACTTATTTATAAGTCCAAAGTGGTTGAGTCAGCTCTCTTTGGAGTGACGGCTCAAATGCAAAGTGGTTGAGTCAGCTGTCCTTGGAGTGGCAGATTCTGGCTCTGGGATCTCAGAAAAAACTCCTCTGTTCCCATCTTCTGGGCCATGCCAGAAGATAAAAGGGAGCAGGGATGCCCACCTGCATCCTGTTTTTCAAAGGACACGATGGTATCCTTCCCCAGATTTCCCATACCGAGATTGGGCTACTTAGTCACTGGCCAGATCTTCTGTGAGTAAACACTTCTGAACACATTTTTCTGGAGGCAAACGGCTCTGAAGGAAGGTGCTTTCCAATGTCCACAAAGTAATGTTCGTTGTCGCACAGTAGCACCAATGACTTGCCTCCCCAATAAATCAGTTAGAATCTTATCACAACAAATACCTCAGGAAGCAATCTTTGAGCCAGAAAACAAAAAAGGGTCTCACATTCCCTACTGTTGCATGGGAACAAAATGAAACAGAATATTGGAGGGAAGCTTCTGCCTCTACTGTAATACCTGCAAATCTGGCTCTGACACTGTGGCCTTACGTGATAAAATAAGAGACACTGCTTTTGGAGCAGCCCTAGTATTACTGAAGTGAAGAGGATCGGATATATTTATGAAAGGGTTATTGAGTGAGTGTGTTGGAGGGGCATGAAGTCATATCGATGTCCTCCTAGTTCCTTCATAAACCTCTGATGCGGTGGGTAGACAAAGATTTACAGAAGCAGAGAAGCAGAAAATTTAGTTAGGCCAACTGTTCATACTTGTCATATTGTCAGACCTGATTAACTGCTAGGGTGATTATGCCAAGTAGTGATTCCTGCTGATAGAGAGCAAAGAAATTAGAGTGCAAGAAAGTCAATTGTAAACTGGTAAGTATCTATCAGTGAAGTTGAGCAGAATCTGCACGTACAGATATGGTGTAGGTAATGAATAGGATCAAAAGTAAATGAGCTGACATGAGACCAATCAGATTCCATTGTGGACTATAATGTGAGGAAAGGGTACCAATAGAGAAAAGATCTCTCTGCCAGTGTAACTCAGATGTGATTTTCAGAACCTAGAGAGATGATTACGTGCTGCAGCTGACATTATTAGCTGATGTTATCTTCAGATTTCAGTGAAGCTTTTGATATTGTTTCTCACAGTGTCCTAAATAAAATGTCCAGCATACAGCCAGATATACAGTGTGGTGGGTGAGCAATTTTCTGATGGGTCAGGTACAAAGGGTTATAGTAAAGGGGGTTAAATTGAGTGGGGAACTGTCACTAGTAGGTTTCCCCAGGGCTCCATTTTAGGGACAATTCTTCTTAATGTTTTCATAAATGACTTAGATGTAGGACTAGAAGGTGTTTTGAGGAAGTTTGCTGACTAAATTGAGGAGCTGTTGACTCTACTGAGGGTAGAGAGGCCTTGCAGAGATGGATTAGAGAGTGAGGCAGTCAACAGTTGCACAAAGTTTAATAAAAGCAAGTGCTAAATTCTTCACCTTGGAAATGGCAACCTGGGCTATGCATATAGACTGGGGAATGAGATGCTGGATGGCAGCCCTGCTGAAAGATGTCAAAGGATCTTTGTTGATAGCAAACTGAACAGTGTGTCCACGCAGCCAGGAGAGACAACCATATCCTGGGGCACATCAAGCACTGCAGATCAAGGGAAGTGATAGTCTCACTCCATACAACATGGATGCAACCTCACCTTGAGTATTGTGTGCAGTTTTGGGCACCACAGTACAAACAGGACATAAAACTATTAGAGCATGTCGGAAGGAAGTCTACAAAAATGAGAAGTTTAGAGGTAAAGACATGTGGATCATCTCATTGTTCAGCCCAGAGAAGGAGAGGCTGAGGGGAAAGCTCATGGAACCCTATGGCTTTCTCAATGTGAGGGGGGAGGGGGCAGATGCTAATTTCTCAGGTGATCAGTGATAGAACTCAAGTGAAAGGTATGAAGTTGCAACAGGGGAGGATCAGGATGAATATCAGGAAAAGATTCTTCACTGAGGTGGTGATAGGGCACTGGAACAGTCTCCCCCAGGATGTGCTCATGGCACGAAGCTTGCAAGAGTTCAAGCATTTGGACAGTGTTCCCAGACATGGGGTCAGATTTTTGGGTGGTCCTGTGTGGAGCCAGGAGTTGGACTTGATGATCCTCATGGGTCCAATCCAACTCAGAATATTCTATGGTTCTATAATTCTATGAAATATTCTCTGTGGCTTCTTCTTTCTTCAAAGAAGGTATCATGAAACTTACCCACTTGAATTTGATGTTATCAACATTAAAAAGTTGAGACAGCAATATATAGTTTTGAAACCTGAAGTTCTTCTCATCACCTCAGAATATCTTTTTGGTTAGTTCAGGAGTTTTTGACTTAATAATCCTTTTGCTTTAAGATGTCTCATGCTCCTCACATTTCTAAGGGTTTTGGCTTTCCCACTGTAAATACTTATTGACAACACAATGCCTACATGTTTCATGCACTTTCTGAATCTGGTCTTAAATATATCACTTAAATACACCACCCAGAACAGATCTTGCATACTTTCCATTGTTCTTTTTCAGGCAAAGCCCTCATTAATGTTAAGTTAAAATCAGCTGCAGTATTTTGCTCTTCATTATTTGTCGGAAATTCTTGACAGCCTGGACTTTACACTGACCTTTTTTGATGTTCCACACCGACACATTCAAACTAGGATAGTTTGTTAAAGAGTGCCAGTGTACCTTATATACTAACATCTATATTCACCTGATTTGTTAAAAGAGTATTTGGCACTAAGGAACTTTTTGATGATGACCAGTGTGTGCCATTATCATTTAAACTGTTGCTCTTGATCATACCAATTGGCACATCTTTTGACAATGTCTCTTGAAATCTGTTTGGGAAAAAAATACAAGTTCAATTATACATGCATATTTTGGGAACAGCTAATGAAGTCACATATATAATATTTCTCAGAGGTAACCTTTTGTCAGATATAGGTCACGTACTTTTCATTGGACCATAACTGCAGCTGAACACAATTAATGTCTGATAGGTGTAATGGTACAATTTCTGTAGTATACTTTTCAGTGTAAGGAAATAAGCTCTTCCTTCCTGACTACCACTTTGAACTGCCACGTTCACAGCAAAGAAGTCATTCTGACTATTTGTGGACTAACATGATCTTGATCAAGACAAGATGGATAGAAGGAACTACTGCTCTGTTTGTTTCTTATCTGGAATGTGTCTGTGGCAAATAAGGTGTAACCTCTTGAGTGTGTGGGCAGTGCAGAAAAATAAATGTAGAATTGCTTTTGTCCTCTTTCTCAGACAAATTAGCAGTAATTACAACTGAGGAGTGACTGCAAGCAATGACAGCCCTCGTTCTAGGAGATGATTAGGAAGTAGAAGAGAAAAACATTGTTGAAGGATTAATATAACAAGCTACATTATAAATAAAAGGGAAAATGCTGAAAAACATGTTGACATGCAGCTGTATTCTTGTGCTGTGTTATGCTACAGAAAATTTAGTCTTGACAAATATCCTTCATCCTTTTTTACCCCAGAATGTTCTTGTCATAAAAGACTGACCCAGAAGAGGAATCAGAGAGCTAGTCTTAATCCAAACTTTGCACAGTTGTTTTGTTATTGTTGTTGTTATTATTTTCCTGACTCTTAATTGACTGAATCCAAAGTATTCTCTTAGAAGTTCTCTAACCTGTTCTTGGAAACTTGCAATGATCAGTATTGCATATTGCCCCAACGCAACCTGTTCATTGCTCTAGTCAGAAAATGTGGCAAAATCCAGTCCAAATTTCCCTTCCTGCATATTAATCCCTTTGTATGCTAAATGGATACAGAGAACAGTTCACTGTTTTTCATTTACAGTATTGAAAATTGTTACTGTTTTCCTTCAGTCTTTTTGAAGCTAGTCTGTAAGTGAAGTGACCAATCCAAAGAGAAGTTAATTCAAGATGATAGAGGGTGTTCAGCCAGTTAACTTAAGGGCTAGATTTGATGTCTACTGAAGTGAAAAGGAAAATCATCCTGATTCACAGAAGCTGCAGTGTTAGCATACAAAGTGCCAGTGTCATCATTCATTCCACAGCCAGACGTGTAGTTTATTGGGCAGCAAAGAGCTGGTTAAGTTCAAGTACATTAACAGTGTCAGCTGTACTGCATCCCAGCCTCTGGACAGCTGGATGAAGGGGACAGAATATTCATACCATCCAAGATATCCAGGTGGTGTTCTTTACATTTTATTCCCAGTGCTTTTACCATCTGCTTATC
Organism: Coturnix japonica; assembly: GCF_054131305.1. Taxonomy (NCBI): domain Eukaryota; kingdom Metazoa; phylum Chordata; class Aves; order Galliformes; family Phasianidae; genus Coturnix; species Coturnix japonica. The sequence goes on from NC_140666.1 coordinate 25,949,043, forward strand.
TACTTTCATAGCTATTTATTTGTGTATGTAAAATTAAATTACCTCATTTTCTCCTCCCCTGTTATTTTCTCTTGTTTCAGGGATAGTTTTCTTCCTTTTCAGTGTTGTTTAATCTCAGGTAGGCCATTAATGCTTAATGCTGACTTTTCTACAGCAAAACAGGATTGGCCAAGTTTATATCAAGATTACTTTCAGTATAAAAGTTCACAAATATATATATGTTTGTATGTCTGTGTATTCACGTACATGCTTGTATGTTTATACTGCACCAGAACAAAATATATAGATAAGTATATTGTACTCAATAATCTAACCACATCATCAAAGATGCTTCTGAATATAATAGCCTGTGTGAGTTGACTACTGTGCATCTTATTAATGCTGCTTGAGTGCCATCTTAGTCCTGTATCACATTATATTCTGTGAGGGGGTCTCTGGACTCATAGGAAGGATAGGTGACATCAGTGAGCCCATTGGAGTGACTTTTTATCTCACTCTTTTCCTTGTCCTCTAATACACTTGGTTTCAATACATTACTTCATCAATCCTTTGTCATGGTATATGAATGTCAGAGCATAATTTTATGTGCACAGTGGTATTTTTTGCTTCCTAAAAGTATCGAGAAGAAAGTGCACTCTTTTAAATGAGATCTCTTAGTTTCTCTTCAGATAAGGATGTTCAGGAACCATGGACATACCTTTCTTTCATTTTACTTCATTTCAGTTTTCATTACAGTTCTTTGTGTTTATATGTGTAATTACGGGGCAACTTGAAACCTTCCAGATGGCACAGCCTGGTTTGGGTAGGGTACTTCCTTCCATCAGTAATAGAAAGCCTCTATGCTGCCACACAGGTTATAGAATGATATGGTACAAACATCACTTGCATAGTTATACTTCAGTTTACACTGAAGAAAAATGCAATCATTTCCAGCTTAATTGCTGCCCTTTTCTCTGAGAAGTCTGTTTCTTCCAAGTTCTTTTTCTCTTAAGAAATTCTGCTACTATATAATTAGAAGTGCAAGAAAATGAAGAAACAAAAATGTAAGTTTTGGAGGATGTGTGCATTCATTAGGAAAGCAAATTCTCTATAGAACTGTAGAAATATGATACAGTAAATATGGTTCATTTTTCTTCTTTTTCTTTTTTCTTTGTTAATTTTTAGTGATTGTTCTAAAAGCACACTCTTATTCAGGCTGCTAGTGATGTTGAAATCCTTACAGCATTCAGGCTGTGTTGTAATTGAACAGATCTGATGCCAGTAGTACAAAACTGACGAAAGATGTAGCTTTGCTCTTTATTGCTGCAGTGAATCAAAACAAAGATTTCTTTAATAGCTTTCCCTGTTGTATTTCAGTCTTGTGCTTGGAGTCTAGTGAGTCATTTCAGCAGTAAAGCTAGTAAGTGAATTTATATTTGTCCTTTCCAATTTATAAGTGACTCTCCTTTTGAAGGGCTGCTAAGTATTCAGTAGTTGCTTGAGCTATATGGACTTCCTCATTAGGCTGATGAACTTCACAGTGTTTGGGGTGCCTTCCAAGTGGAAAGGGGAGACGTAATGCATTTCAATTGGTGTTAAGGGTAAGAAGAATATTTTCAGAATGTAACATTCTAAATTGTTCTTTTCTTAAAGAATATGTAATTTATCTTCTAGCAAGTCACTCTTTCCTATCGTCATTTCTGATCTGTAAAATGGAAATGTTTACTGATTGAAGATGTTCATTGACCTCCTGTGTCCAAAACTTTCCTCTGTGGAGGTTAGAATAAGTACAGAACCTATGAATGAATTCTGGACACATTTTACTGCTGTGGGATGTTTAGCAGCAGTCTTTGATATAGTTTAATGTTTATGCCTCTAAGTTCTGACTTGCTGTGGTTTAACCAGTCTATCTAAGCCCTATCCCTTGTCCCTACGATATTAGTTTAACTTAGACTTACTACTCAGACTGGCTTCTTAGGAAGCCTCATACTTTTTGTTTTAGTAACTCTCAGACTGAAGAAAGATTATTGATTTCAGCATCAAGCAAATAAACTTCAAATTCACAAGTCTTGAGTCTGAGAAGGAAGTTTAATTCTCAGTGGCAAAAGGTGTACAGAAAGGGGCATCATGCCTCTGTCTTAAGATCACTTTAGGTTTGACTCCAAAATCAGTGTAGCAGCTGGCACAGTATATTTCACATGGTTAAAAATCTGGTTTGTCACAAAGGCAATTTCCTTTTTCCTTTTTTTTTTTTTTTTTAACTCTTCACAAGGAGTTTTGATAGTATCTAAGATGTGAAGATAAGGATTGAAACTAGCAATCACCTTCGGAGCCAATGCTGTAAAATAATAAAACCAAAAAAAGTCACCTCGAAGTCTCAAGTTCCTTTTCTCATGTGTTAGATACTGAATAGTTTTGCACAGGCCTGCTAAAAGAGCAGAGTCCTTTAGAGTACCTATGCATATTTTCCTTCCATTTCTGTTTGTTCAATAAAAGATTTGTATAAATAAATATTAGAAGATTGTGTAATACTGTGCTCTTTGAAGGTGGCAGATGGGTTCTGCATTGAAACACAGAGTACCTGTCAGTGAGGCTGTATTTTTTAAGTTCAGCTTTATGCAACTTGCTGTTTCTGTACTCGGAAGGAGTTTGTACTTAACACAGGCTGCTCCATTAGAGTGTTTGTCTCTAGTGATCTAAGGTATTAACATATTTCCTAGGTCTCCCTTTTAATGCTTTAGCACAGACTGTGGTGTGCATGGGGAGAGATTGCAAATAAGTGCTACTGCGAAGTGCACGGTACATACTATGATGAAGAAGACAACTCTTTCTATAACGATTGCTTCACAGAGAGACTAGTCAGGCACAGGAATTGGCTACACATGGCAGCAGTCACTGTTCCAAGATGCCAGAGTTCAACAATCATATGAGCAGTACTCTTAAAAATGGGGTTTGAATTTTGGGTGGTTCTGTATGAAGCAGGGAGTTGGACTTGATGATCCTAATGGGTCCCTTCCAACTCAGCATATTCTATGATACTGTGATTCTATTTCTTTAGTGGTCTTGTTAAAGGATTTGCAATTACTAATGGTGCTAAACAGTTCTGTGGTTTTCTGAGTCAAACTGTTAAATGCAAAGCCTTTTCTCTGGAGCTGGGCTTACAACCTGAAACAAACTGCAGCTTTTGAAGTCGGTGCTATGACATGACATTTACTTTCTGTGTCCTGACTTTTGGTTATAAACTACCATACTACCATAGGCATTATGGTAACCTATGTGACAGCCTAACTTTGAGAACTAAAAAGCTAAAACAAATTGAAATCTGAAATATATATGTATATATAAATTATAGAATCACAGAATCACCAAGGTTGGAAACTTGCCTTTTTTGTTTGTCTTGGTTTTTTTTTTAATGAAAGGGTTTTGCATGCCCAGAGGAGAATGTTTCATTATAACTTTGTCCTTTACAGTCAAATAACTTGTCTCATCAAAGTTAAGTGTATTTAGACTGTATACTGATATTTTTATTTTATTTTTATTTTTTTTTCTTCTTTTTTTTTTTTTTTTTTTTTTTTTTTTTTACTTTGGAAGCAGTCTTTCTTTTAATATTAAATGAACTTTCAATGAAAAACTGAAATAAATTAAAACTTGAGTGTAATTGTATGATTCGTAATATTACTGTGGCAAGCAATTTGGGTTTGGCCTTAAACACGGAGCTGAGTCAGATAGGGAAAGACATGCAGCTTCAAAATACAGCAATGTTATACTTTCCTATATCCTTATTTTGAGTGGCATTGCTTTTCAAACTCAATTCACAAAGTAGCACTCGCTATGAAAACGTGTTTTCACAGCTCTCTTTAGGGTACTGGAAGATTTATTTATATTATATCTCAGTTTCACATCTGAGGCTAGAACCTTGCCATCTGTGTTTAACTGTGCATTAAGGAGACTGCTGTCAATACAAGTGTATAACAAGACAAGAAAAATGAGTTGGAAATTATCTGCTCAAAATAAGAACAGTATCAATCTCCGGTATAACTAAATGTTTGGAGATGTGAAGAACTGTGTTCAGGGTTAAATTTCCTTGATGCATATACTTGTTCTTTAGTGTTTCCCTACATTAAGCCCTACATAGACCACACTGAATACTCTCCCACACTCCTTTCCCTGACTCAATTCTCAAACAAATGGAGCTTTGCATTATTTTGGAGAGTTAGCTGACAGTTTGAGGCTTCAGCATTGAAAGAAGCTTAATAGCATTGTGACGTATCTTGGTCAGCAGAGTATATAAATTCTTTCTGAATGTTAGGGGCATCTGTGTTCAAGTCAAAGAGACTGAGGGTGGAAGATGCTGTAAGTGTTGCTGCTCTGTGCAGAGATGCCGACATCTTGCAAACCTGTTGGTTTTACCTTTAGAAGAACAGATTACTCTCCTCATTGAATCATACACAGTGTCTGTCTAAAAACTGGATCATAAATCTTGGTGGGAAGGTTCAACCTCTACTGCCATCCCACCAACATTTGCCTCTGACACCATAGGCCAACATCATAACATAGGACACGTTGCTTTCAAAGCAGCTCTCCTGCATAAAGGAGTAACTGAGAAACATGGAAATTGTTAAGATTACTCAAGAATGAAATGCAAGTTTATGAACTATTCTGAATCAGCACTGAACTGTGTTATCATAGTAAACACAAAGAATGGAGCATCATAATACTCTTTAACATTGGATATCATCAAAGAATGAGCTGTTTTCTCTCTGAACAGCTACTTACTAATCATGTAGTCAATCTGGCTCTCAGCAAGGTGCAGTGCTGCCACTATTCCCTACTGCCTGTAAAGAATAGTAGTACTTACTTTCCTTTCCACAATGATTAGGTCAGCAGCTCTGTCACCTCTATCGGCAGTACTGTGCTGGGGAGTAGTGAAGTATGTGACTCTGCTCCTGCTTTTGTCCCTGCTCTGTTCCTCGTACACCATGGTGTATGCCCCAGAATCTATGACTTTAAACACCTTCTATTCAGCATTGCAAGTGCTAAGATCTTCTCACACAGGTGAATTAATAGTGAGTGATATCTTGTATAAATTGTAGAATATGGTCTTTGTTGTTAATGCATACAGAGGGCTGCTCTAGTGAGTCCTTCAGGACAGAAACTTTCTCCTGCAGGAAGAACAGATCCTCTAGAGGAAGTTTCTTAAAGATGCATGATAAACAAAGTGCTTAAGATTCTATGCTTCCTCCATAGGAACAAAATGTGAGTCAGCAGATACCATCATGTCCTCTGAGAGGTACAATCATATCAGACTCATCTCATTAATTTAACTGATAGTGAATTTCAGATGTGCAACGTTTTATGTAAAATGAATGGGAAGAATATAAAAGTATATATTAAGAATTGTTGCCTATGAAGAGTCTCCCATGGGTCCTGGTGAAGAGGGACAAGAGATGAATACAGTCACTTGTTAGAAATGAGCGCACTAATGGTAAACTACGATACTTTTTTTTAAACTACCTATGTAACTACAAGCACTGCTTTGTATGGGAGGGGAGATATTCTTTTATCTTAGAACTTTTTTCTAAGGCTATACATCAAGGGAGTTTTTACTTCAAAGCTATCTGCACTGAGGAAGATTAACATCTAATGAAACTGATAGAATCTCAACTTTCACATAAGTGTGTTGAGATAATAAAGCCTGCAACTGTTGCACATCCTCTTTGTTTTATTTCACTTTTGATCTTCACCACTTGCTGTACCAGCATAAATTTCTGCACCCTGTTTCATGCTGAGATGTCTTTAAATTAACCAATATGTAATATATAAATATATTAACAATCTGTGCTTATTTTTGATCATGATCATCATTTGGACTCAAATAGAAAGGACATGGATGGATAACAACAAATACCAAAATATTCTGAAATAAAAAGAAAAGAAAGAAACTTGAAGAAATAGAAGAGATTGAGGCTACATTCAGGAGAAAAAAATCTAGTTATTTAGTTTGCAATTTATACAGTATGCTATCTGTACTATAATTTTCCTTGTACTTCATGTAAAGATCTAACAATGTATATTTTTCTTATTTTAAAATTGCAGTTGCAGCCATCGTAGTTTGAAATTACATAGGTGTTTTGTTTTGTTTTGTTTTCCCCCAGGGTTTAAAACAGGCTTCATGAGTAGGAATTTCATAGTGATTGTATGCTTTGAGCTTGCTGAAGATAAGGTTTGAACATATAAACTAGATTATCTTCTGTACTGGTACTACTGCTTCTTCCAAGCTGAGTATTGTATAGATTCCATTTATCATTACAAATAAGAAATGTAAGCAGAAGGAAATATTTATGGGTTGTCTGCTTGGAAGTAATAGAAAATCTGAATCATCTTGATGGTGATTTGAAAATCCTACAAGTTGGTGAAAAAATAGGTGTAATCTTATATTTTGAGAAAGAGAATAAAGAAATGTTTGTTGCTTGTCTTTTTTTTTTTTATGCTAATTTTTCTAACTAACTCTATTTAACTTGTTCACTAAGAGGAACTGCTAGCACAGGTAGGTTGACTCTAAAGAGAGTTATTTCATGTATCTGCATTACATGATTTATTCAAATTTCCCTTGTTCAAGTAAACAGGACCACAGGCTTGTACGTCTTGCTCCAATTTATAGGAGGGAGATGAGGTTCTTTGATATCTGTATACTCAGCGTAAGATTAAGAAACAACGGTTCAAATGTTGGTCCAACCAGTTTATTATAAATCCTAATCAGGGAGATGGGGAAGGGGAGGACAGAATTAGGGTGATTAGGAAGGAATGGTGGGCAATAAAAAAGATAGGAAAGATACAAGAGTTACATTAAGTGGGGATAGTACCACCAGGATCCGACAGTGGTCCCATTGCATGCTGTGCCAATGGTTTGAAGCAAAAGCACAGGGGAAGAGCAGCAGCAGTGTGGCTGTCCTTAGGCAGCAAGAAGGTGCAGCAACAGAGTAGGTCCATAAAGAGGCTACAGGGAGACTGTTTCTGCTTCATGACAGAAACCTGTCTCTTCTTCAGCATGCAGGTCTCAGGTCATGAGGAATCTGTTGTCAGAAAACCTCAAAAAACATGGATTTTGGTCCCTATTTTTATCCTCCTTGTTCTACCAACGTGGCATTCCTGAGTGCTTGGGTAAGAGCCATGTGCAACACCTCCTGAGATGGCCATCTTCCCCCGGATAAGTCCACACAAAAGACTGCTTCCCAGCCATTCATCTGCAGATTATCTCTTTCTCCTTGCCCCTGGCCATGTCTATCTTGTGTCTCTTAGCCAAAGGATTTCTTAACCCTTTCCCAGGACTTGCCTGGACTCATCCATCTGTGTCTTCAGCAAACTTTGAGACAATGGTATAAAAGAATAATGTCTTTTATTATCTTAATGATAATGCCATTAAATTCAGGAGTCCTTCCTGTACGTGTGGACTTGATTGTTATTCACATTAGATCTGGTTTAATCCAGAGAAAATTGGATACAAAAGCTTCTTAAACTGAGAATCTGATTTGACGATAATTGTTGTTCACATAACAATCTGAGGAATGAATTATCAATTTGAGATCTAACTTTAAGGTAGACCTAAAATTAAAAGATTTGTCTAGATTTTGTAGAGACTTGTTTAGTCAGGTAAAATATTTTTAATGCACTTTATATAATGTATATATATATTTAATACCAACTGTTTCAGTGTCAAATTATTTTTTAATCTGAAAAATCTCAAGCAATTTTTTCCATGAATATTCATTGTTCATGGATTAAAGGAAGTGGGTTCATTGACTATTAAAATCTCATTTATTTGAAGTAATTATCTGGAAAGATTTCTTTCAGGAAGAATATTTGGTATAAAATGAAGCAGTAGTACTTCCTAATGTTTCTGCTTAAACGAGTCTTTGTCTCAATAAATTAGATCCTGCAAAGCTATAACCTTAATATAATTCTCAAATTACTTTGTTAGTGACTGTTAGGCTGAGAGTAACTGTTTTCATACTTGTTTATTAATATTAATTTTTTAATGTAATCCATTATACATTTGTATTTAAAAAGAAATATGAACTATTGAGTTATAATTTTATAATTTGGGAAACCAGATATTCAGTCATCAAAGTTGTTAAGTAAATTCACTCAATCATTTGAGTAATTGTTAGAAAGAGATGTAGAATATAGTAGGCATATTTTTGGCTTTTGAAACCATGCTAAGATGGGTTCTCTGTGATTCCTGAATAGAAGCTTATTGTGCATGTGGCCTGTAGAAACAAATGAGTTCCTATGCCCATTCATCAAATCACTTGATATTATTATCTAGTTCCAACCCCCCTGTCATGGGCTGATTGACACCTACCATCTCAGGCTGCTCAGGGCCCCATCCAGCCCAGCCTTGAGCCGTTCCAGGGATGGAACATCCACAGCTCTGGGCAGCAGTGCCAGGGCCTCACTGCTCTCTGAGTGAAAACTTTTTTCTTATATCAAACATAAATTACCCTTCTTTCAGTTTAAAACAATTACCCCTGACCTATCATGATTTAATTGTATGAAAAATTGGTCTCTCTCCTGTTTATAAGCTCCCTTCCAATACTGAAATGCTGCTATTATGTCTCTTCAAAGCCTTCTTTTCTCCAGGCCAGTCCCCTCAGTCTTTCTTCACAGGAGAGGTACTCCAGCCTCTGAGCATCTTCATGGCCTCCTGATTACCTGTATTTTTTGCTTGGTCTTGGGATTTTTCATACCTTGACCTGCAGATATTTATTCTGATTCTTCTCCTGCAAGTTAGCAGGCTGACTCTGCATGACTGATCTCAGATGCCCAAGGGCATGAGTAGGCTTGGCTTAGACAACTAAAACTTAAAAATCCAGCTAGTACCTTTTGGATCTGATTCATGTTTTTAAGTCCAGAATAGCCCTGAAGATCCTTAGAGCTTATGTAATCAGTTAGACAGAATGCATAGATGTTATTTGTCACCTTCTCAAGCCAGTAGCTTCATCTAAACAAATGACATTAACCAGTAAATAAGAATTGTATAGGAAGTAATATTAAATTTAACCTTATTCAATGTATCTGCACACTTTATGTCATTGTTTTTGCTGTGGAACAAAATGCACATTACTAAAAGGAGTTTTGCATCACTCAATCATCTGTAGAAATGGTCTTTACTTTCAGAACAAGGATTTGGGAGAAGTGTTATTGCTGAAATTCTTTTCTAGAAAGATGAGCATACAGTGGTAAATATTTCTACTATCCACTCTGGTGTGCTTTGAGTGGTGTACACTTGTTAACATAATAGTATATGTTCCTGATGCTGTTTGATATGTATTATACCTCTTTGATAAACTTCTCCAATGCCACTACCAAGAAACTCATGGCACCTTCTCACTAAATTTTCCATAATATTTTATTATTAGAATTGTCAAAATTGTAGCCCCACATGTGGCATTGAAACACTGAGAATCCTGGCACTAGACACCATAAATCAAGGATGAGTCAGAACGAGGATTTATTTAGTTGGACACTCTGAAGATCCTTTTGTACCCTGTGATGTGAATTGTGAATGATGATTTAAAATTTCAGAGTGTACGATAGATACTTGTGATGCACAAACTTTGGCAAACTTGAAAATAAATTGCTTTAGCAACAAAATCTCTGATCAACTGCAAACTAGTTTATCTTCATGGATTGTGCTGTTCAAATAGGGATTGTCTGGGAGGCTTCACAGTGACCTGTGAATATCCTTATTGTCCATTTTGCATCTTGTAAACCATCTTCAGCATTGTAGTTAATTCTAAGGCATCTTACAGCTTTCTCTTCATGGCTATAAATAAAGGCGTTTTGAAGTATGTCTCCATCTTTGTATAATATATTCATATTTGCTGTTAGAAAAGAGGAAATGAGACAAGTAGTGTTGTGCTCTGAATACTTGCATGCCATCAAATGCATTGTTTAACAAGGAGAATATAAAACCAACAAAACTTACAAATGTTTATAATGCAATGCTCTTAGTTTGATATGACTGAAATAATACATTACATCCAATGATAACCCACTAGTTGTAACTTATATTTCAATATTTCAGTTGTGAAAAACCATAAATGAAGAAGCATCTTGTTTCTAGTTCTTAACTTCTGTATTAGCATTTCTGTCACTTTGCAAGTATCATCTTTAACTGAATCACAAAACCAAATGAAACTCTACATTAGGTAAATAGTCAGGGATTGATAGTAGAAATTGTTGAAAAGCCAGTGATCTTCTTTTTGGAAACTAGTATAAGAAGTAGAATGCATATGGGCTGGTTGCCTGGCAATATATTTATTTGACAATTCCTAGAACCGTGTGTTCTCTTTCTAATAAATATGATTCTAAGAGTAGCAATACTCTTAGAAACCAATGACTTGGTTTCATCTGGGACAGAATTGAATTTCTGTATAGTGTCTGGCTTTAGGAGAAAATGTTTTGGGTCCAGGAGAAAAGCAGTGTTGAGAATGCACTGATGTTTAGGTTGCTGTATAGCAGTGCTCTACAGGGCCAAGGATGTTTTAGTTTCTCAGCTTCTCACTCTGTCCTTCCAGCAAGGAGTCTGGGGGCCATAAGGAGTCGGGAGGGGACAGAACCAGGACAGCTGACCTAAACTGGCCAAGGGGATATTCCATACCATATGGCATCATGTGAGGTAACTAAAACACTGCATGATGTAAAGCTTGGAGAAATTAAAGTTAATATTCCAGTTCTGTGCACTGACACCTTTCCAGGTAGATGGCTCTCAGGAGAGAAGATTCCAGAGGACTTTGTGTTCAGTGGGGAAGATAAGAAGATAAGACCTGCAAGTCATGGGACTCGCAGGGTATACTCAAATAATGAAGAAATATTGAAGAAGAATAATGAAGAATACTAAAATAAACAAAACAACTTGGATGTTTTATGCCTTGAAAACATACAAGGCAGAATTTTTATCAATGCAGATGGAAATTGTTGCCTTTGAAAATAAGAGATGTCAAACAGCCATATATTTTTGTTCTTTCAGTGTCTATTTGTGAAGGAAAAAACATTCATGACACTAAATTCATATCTAGGGTATAAGAAAAGCAAATAAGTCAATTTTATAGCAGAACCTATACCATGTTTTTAAAATGAGAATAGAAACACAACCTTAGAGCAGTGAAAGACATTTTAACAGAGTATCCTTTGATAATCATGCCTTTCAGCATCTTAGCACAAAACAAATCATAGGAATTAATAATTAGCAAAGACAGCGATAACTGCAAATGGTCCTGCAACTTGTTAGTGTGATTATATTTGCTAAGCATTTTCTGCTGAGGTTTAGGTGTTTCTAAGATTTAAAATAATTGATTAGCAGCACAACAGATAATGCAGGAGGGGGAATAATTCTGTAGTTTTTGCAGGATATAATGTGCATAAGCAAAGGAATGTTTAATTTCCCATTAGAATTTGGCTGGGTCACCTAGTTTCTCTATGTTCCAGCTGAGATATAATCTTGTTGACTTACATTTGTCTGAAGAGATAACTTCTTAAAATGACTTAAGACTTGTGAACATGATGGATGCAACTGGCTGCAAACTGGAAACAAGTGTTTGCTTTTCCAAATAGCCTAGTCCTTCTGAACTTGAACATCAAAGACTTAAACCAACTGTTGAACCACGCTTATAATGAAATGGTTCTTGTTGTACCATCCAGCTGATTAAAGGGGAAGGAACACAGAAAATATTTACAGAAGTCCTTGTTCAGTGTTACTACTGTGGAGGAGATATTTTTGCATAGATAATAATACGTAATTATTTTTAAAAGTTTGTCTCAGTTACATTTGGAGATGATTTAAAAAAATAAAATGTAATGTGGATATAGACATTGAGGATTTCAAAGTTTTCTAGGAATGGCTTATTTTCTGTGCTCAGAAATTAAACAAATAAAGAGTGCTCAGAGTCTTAATGTCTATTAATGTCTATTCCATTCCATTAATGTCTATTCCATTCATGTCCTCAAAGATTTGAGGTATCTAACTCTTGCAGTACTGACACAGAATAATGTAGTGTGCATGTATCACTGACACTGCAAGTTTTGAACAGGGCCTGTTTAAACAACCTATCTGCTGCTCTAGAGACATATTCAGAAGGAATTAGTAGAACTGTTTGAATTAACGAAAGCCTGTGCAACAAGTTCTTACATTGCTGCCAGTGTTCCTCACCATCCAAAGGCTCCTGCCCAGGAAGTTTTTTTATTTATTTATCTATTTATTTTACAGAAAACTTAATAGATATACAGGACTGTAGGTTCAATTTTAAAGCTGTAATTCCACAACTAGCCAGTTGGTGGTTTGATTGGCCTTTGGAAGGTGTCATAAATGCTGCTTGGTGTTTTCTCTTCTTGATACTTGGAATGATCTTTTTTCTGTGAGTAAAAATTTTCCTTTCAAATATGATTCGTTTTAAGTGTAGAGAAAGATGTACTTTAGGGAAGATACTGTTTTTTATTTTATGTTACTCAAAATGAGATGCAAATATTAATAAATCTACTTCCAGAGGTCCTGAGAGATATTTACACTTGGAAATAGATTTAATTTCCTACTTCTTTTTGCTTAACAACAAAAGAACTAAAATTTTAATGAGGAACAATGTAATAAAACCTAAAGGAATTGCAACCCTTGCATCATTTACTGTTGCTGTATTTATAAACTAATTTGCAAGACTTAAGTTTCCAACTCCATGGAGAAAACCAGATTTATCATAGAAAAACAGATGGTTTCCTGATGTTAGTATCTTTTTCTTCTTTCAAAAGACCATGGTAATAGGCTATCAGCAATCCCTAGGTAGTGACTCTGGGACCATGAAATTTGTACACAGGAGATTCACAGGCTTCACTTATCCTTACTTAATAAGAGATTTCACCTATAACCTAGAAGAATAAAGGAAGAATTGTGAGAGTGGGATGTTTTCTTTAAAAATAAGATTTTCTTTTGAATTTTCATCTGAAGCCAATTTTCTTGAATGAAACAAGATATACAGCACTGAATTTGTTTCCCTCCTGTAAGTTAAATTACAGACAAATTCTGTTACATTGATATACCTCTAATCAATTATGTGTGTCTCATACTTAATTATCAAGTGCAGGGTTGCATGCTACAACAAGCCCTGTTTATACCTGTTAAACTGGAAAGATGCTAATGGAGATTTAAAATAAGTTTTAGAGCATAACTGGAACAATAAATGGGATTAACTATGACTGGCTTTGGATTCGTATTGTAACTTGAAGAAACCTGTATCTTAGAGTTTAACCAAACTTTCTTTATTTTCAGTGCAGGTTTACTTCGACTTAAAATCATTTGGAATGTTGCACTTCAGAATGCCTTAAATTGTATTTAAAAGTTCCTATCATTTGGTTAACTATAAAAATGTTTATGCTGTTAACTCAGGAGTTGCTTGGGAACACTGAACAGAGAAAATGGTCAATATCTACAACAACCCTAATCTCTTGGAAAAATGAATGTGTATGCAGTCAGTACATAATGGTGGGACAAATAATTAAATACCAGCATGGTTCGGGATCATGGAATCATAGAATTTTTTGAGTTGGAAGGGACCCTTAAAGGTCATCTAGTCCAACTCTCCTGCCACGAACAAGGATATCTGCAGCTAGATCAGGTTGCCCTGAGCCTGGTCCAGCCTGACCTTCAGTGACTCCAGGGACAGGGCATCCATTGCCTGCCTGGGCAATCTGTTCCAAGGCTTCAACAGATTCTGCTTGTTTAGGTGACCTGTAGTGGACCCCTAACCACAAGGTTCCTTTTGTGTGTTAGTTGGGTACAGACGCAATGAGTGAGCAGCCAGTCTGTCTTCAGCACAGCGGAGACTGATCAAAAGGAAAGTTCAGTGCACTTTAGATTTTAGCCCTGTTAATACTAAACTCTGTGTACATGAGCGCTGCTCTGAAAATAATGCCTTTTATTTTATTATGTTGGCCTGAGATGTCAAAGCCAAACATTGGTGGTGTGACTGTAGAGACTGAACCTTCCCAACAACATTCCATTCTATTTCATTTCTGTGCAGCAGATGGTAATGTGATGAAAGTAGTAGGGGTAAGATGTCCTTGCAAAATAAAATCTGAGAAGAACTGGTTAAAGAATTTATCTTGCAGGTATATGGCAGGAGATGTTAGCTTAGCCCTTGCTGTAAATCTCGTTTGCTGGACAGAACAAAGAGTAATAGACTTCACAATCTAAAAGTTCTAGTTGGGCAAAACAACAAATTCTGAATTCAGAATACGAAGTATATGTAAGTAAAGAAAATGTAAGGGGGCAATCACTGAAGGAGTAGTGAACCTTGAGTACCTTAGACAATGGGGAAACAGAAAAGAGCTTGCTAGTGTACGGGTACAGGGATAAAAGAGGTGCTGTATCCCCTGATGCTTTGAGAGACTCCACGGGAGTATGCCCCAGTGGACTCTCCATTTTGCTTCAGATAAAGAAAGCTAAGGACTCTCCTTTGCCTCTTTTAGGAATAAATGCTTTTAAGCAAATCTATTTGAGTGGAAATTTTCCCAACAGCTGCAGAGGAGCAGTTTGACAGGATGGTGTCTGACATGCAAGTGAGTCTGAAACAAAGGGGTAGAATTAAGTTCCTCCATATGGAAGAAATGGTACCCACTGACATTCATTGACCCTTGCTGAATGCTTATAGAGCCCAAAGACTGGATCTGAGCACAGTGAGGGGTGGGTGGTGCATTTCAGAAGTGGCGAAGTGGCAGTGGTTATCCCTGCTGGTTTAGATATTGATGAATGCAGCATGCAAACTCTTATTCTTTTCTGGCAGAAATGCAAAGATAATTGTGGTGGCTATGTTGAAAAGTAGTATTTTGTAGCTGAAAATTTGCTTTATCAAATAGTGCTCTTGTGGTTTTTTCATCTGATGTAGTATCCATGGAAATACACAGGAGGTATTACTTTTAGAGAAACCTACATATGTTTCTAAAATATTTAGTGGGATATTTTTGCTATCCTTATCTTCATTCAGCTCTTAATATGGCATTTTCTCTGAGTCTTGTCAATTTTGGGATTTGTTAGATAACCTTTTTATATTTTTAAGTTCATTAACACTACTCCAAAGTCCTGAGGATTAGGCTCTTGACATTTTTTGCAAGGCAAAATACTTTCATAATCCTTTCACTGTCCAGTGTCTTTAGTAATAAAATATGAGAAATGCCAACTAGATCTTTGACTAGTGACTGATTTGAGTTCCACACTGAATTATAGTGCTCCTTTTTATTAATTTAGAAAGTAATAGCTTTTTCATAACTGTAGCTTTTTATATGTCCTTGACTTCAGTAGAGGAAATGAAGTGCTAAACTGAGATTACTCTTACAGTTATTTGACTTTTTTTAGGAGGGAAAAGGAAATTGCCTGATAATATGGCAGTCCTTATGCTATTGTCCCCTTTTAATTGTATAGATTGGAAATGAGGCAACTTCCTACATTGAAACAATTAGCATAGCCAGTCAAAATTCCTAAGACCAAAGTCACTAGAATCACATCTTAGTCTTCTAATGATTCATGTCAACCTTTTTCTCCCACAGAACCCCTAAGTTCTTTGGAGGGCTGTTGTCGATGAGTTCTTCTCCCATCTGTACACACATCTGGGATTCATTTTGACTTCAGGTAGCCTAATTTTGGATCCTGCACTGAGTTCATACCTAGCTACGCCCATCTTTTTGGTCATCTTTAGACAGCTGAAGGGGTTAACAATCTATTTGAGTTGGACTTCTTGGTCAGGTTCTTAAGTTAAGCTTTTTAGTTGCACATAACTCTTTACACTGAAGTTTGTGCTGTTGTGACTTTGTTACTGACATCTGATCTACTCAAATATAGTCTGTCTACAAATCTATTTGCTATGTGACTGCTCTAAGTTATTGGCAGTCTCTTACAGTTCCTTGTGGGCTATTCTGCTGCTCAACACAATTTGAATTTTTTAAAGCTCACAATTTGTTTCTATCACTCTAACTTTTTGATGTGGCAAACTTTATGTGCTCTAAATTATCCTTGGGAGATCCTAGAGAGTAAGATTTCCCTTGACTGAAGCTGGCCTTTGTGAACCTACTTTCTTATTTAGAAGATTCTCTCTGACCAGTCTTTGGGTGATCAGGTCTCGAGCACTTTCCAGTTTTGGGTGTTTTGCTTTAGGCATCTTTCCTGATGTTGGTGAAATCATGTAAATTGCAGGCAGAAACTAAAAGCAAGAACCCCTTATTTCTAGAGTTAGCTAATCTATTTGTTGTACAATTTCACTGTTGGCAGGTTTAAGTCAGGGGCAAAGGGAAAGGCAGTAATTGCTCCATGGAAGGTGATTAAAGTTACCTTCCAAATAATCTGTTCAACTTTGAAAAAAAATTGCATAGAAATCCTATTTGTGTACGTGTTGATGGGCATGTAAGTGCTGGCCACTGGCAGGATTATTGGTGTAGCCACATTCTCCCTTCAGAATACCATCGGCAGCTGTTTAAGACAGATTAGAAGTCCACAGAAGCATAGAATCATACCATCTCAGAATTGAATGGCCTTTTAAAGATCATCTAGTCCAATTCCCCTGCAAGGAACAGGGACATTTTGGGCAGAGGCTGGCTGGAGAGCAGCCTTGAGGAGAAGGATTTGTGGGCGTCAGTTGCTGAAAGATTCGACATGAGCCAACAGTGTACCTTGCACCTTCCTCCTATCCTGTAGCTCCTCTCTCAGTATTGAAAGACCACTATTAAATCTCCTGAAGCCTTCTCTTCTTTAGGCTGAACAGCTACAGCTCTTTCAGTCTGTCCTCACAGAAGAGGTGTTCCATCTCTTGGATCATTTTTTCTGGCCCTATGCATCCTACTGCATTTCTACTTGGGCTGTCATTACTATGTTTCTAAATTCAGCTGTGTGCAATTTCAAGGAATTGAGATCAAATGTGAGAAAGAAATAAAACCACTCTAAAACCTTGAAATTTTTCAAGCACTTTGTAGTAAGGACAAGGTGAGACCAAAATATAAATACAATATTTCAGTGGTTGCATTGCTACTTCTGTTGTGTTAAGATTGCATTCAGAAACTAAGATATGAGATCTAAGTATAGAAAGGGGACAGAAAGCATAGAAAAGCAATTTTGCTAACAGCTCAGCTTGGAGAGAGATATTTCACCCTGACTGTTTTTCTCCACTGTTAACAGTGTTTAAAATATTCCACTGTTTTGATCTGTGTGTGTTTGTGGCCACTGGCAAAACAATTTCCAATGTAATTATTACATTGTGTATCTATTTCATATTTTGAAATATAGGAACTGATACTTTGAGTTGATAGAGTATTCCTTTTTAAAATCTAACTCAGTTGTTTCACCATAATTGACACATCATCTGGAATTAATTGTAAGTGAAATTCAGTGGAACTACTCAACACTTTTTCGTGTAAAACTTCTCAATTTTAGGGAGTGTTAAATACTACAACTGCTGTCCTTTTGACACCAGGATGTAAACTTAACTTGATGATAAGAAAAACAGTATATTTTATTTAAAAACACAAATGGCATGGATGGTAGTGATTAAATTAAAATGGTAGATATTTTCTCTCTCCAGGCACAAACCTTCTAGTTTTCTGAAGAATTGTAAAGAGTAAACAGAAAGCTACTATTATGGAATTTAGATTTCAAATATTAATTTTTATATCAATGTTTAGTCCACCTCAGGTTCTTTCAACACAGTCTGTTGGCTAAGACACTGGAAGTTTTCAAAGTGTATTCAGTAGACCACTACAGACCATGTTTATCAAAGTGTATCTTCCACAGAAATAAAATAAGCCTGTACATAAGTCTTTTGCTAGGTAAGAAAATACTTCATCAGATGCTCAAACTCTTCACTGATATTACAGTTTTAACAGTATTTTGAAGCATGTTGTAGAGCACCTAGTTTGAAAGAGCCTGAATTTAAGCTTGCTATGCAATTACAGAGCTACAAAGATTTGCGAATTTGTATATTTCTGAATTTCGTATCTGAATTTTATGTTCATAAGGGGAAGATGGAACCACTTTATGACCATTGGGTGTATTAGTGATCCCATTTCAAACAATCAGGAACAAATGCAAGCTTCTTTTGAATGACTTCTTGTTAAGTATCTCAACAAGTTAATATCAACACTGAACTTGGAAAGGTTTTCCTATCAAAGAAATATTTTGCTTATGAGAAAGTTTTCTATGTTGCTATGGCACTGAAGTTGTTTTAAAATGTTTTTCCTTGACTATATACTGCTGCAAATGCCATATCATCCATTGTGTAGGAAATTACTTTTTTTCCATTTTTGCCATCTAACTTACATATCAAAGATGAATACAATGCAATAAGTGAAGAATTACCTTAGTACAAGAAGTCTTTTTTGTACTATTACCGCAGACAACAGCGCTCCATTTTCCTACAATCTTCAGTTTGTTGGATGGCTGATAAGAACAGTGTACTGCACTTGCGAGAAGCAGGAAAAAGGACATAATTGATCTTTGCCAATACTTTTCTGTTTTGCATAAACTCTTCAGAGACTAAAGACACATGATTAGCTGAAATTGCTTTTTCTCATTTATGGTTCATTCAATAAGATTTTTTCATTTTCATGAGTATGCAAAACACGTGAAATTCAAAACTGGAATGAATACAGCCTTATAACTTAGTCCAATGTGCAGAATTTATAACTGTATCCTATCTTAGTACTAACTGTGTTGGTAATACTGTTTAAATCAAGTTTTGATATCAAACTGAAAACACTGAAAGATACTTCCTTTGGCTTAGGATAGATAAAAATGAAAAAAGAGGGCTCTGTATTCTTGTCTTCTCAACTTATTGTAAATCCTTATCTGTTGAAATGGTAAGGTCTGATTTGAAAGGAACTGCTTAAAATAACTACAAATACAGTTCATATCTTAAGTCAAACAGCACAGAAATTTTAGCAGGGAGAAAATCAAGTGTTTTCCTAAATTGGCACTCTGACGTTTTGAATTTACTTGCTTCTTTGCTGTTTGGAAAGAGTAGCTCTCTTAGAGATGACAGAAGTGGCTGAGCAGTGCCTAGTGATCCAGAATTACTGTTCCACCTGGAGAGCACTGCTGTGCACTCAGTTGGAAGGCTATGGGGAAGGAGCTGGCAGTTAGAATAAAGGCAGAGATTTACAGACTTTTCAGTCTTATCGAGGAGACGTTGATGTAGGAGATATGGGTGTAAATATAGGTATGATCTGAAGGGAAATGACAGCAGAAGAACGTCATTAATTTAAGATGACAGAGAAGGAGAGGATAACTTTATGAGGCAAGCTGAAAAATAACCTGAATGTATGACCATTTTTCTGGCTGTTTGAAGAAGAAGCAAGTTTTTCCAGAAAATACATGAATTTCAGTAAAAGATCTGAAACAATTTGTCTTTCCGTGTTTCCCAGCTACTGCAGAACATGTCATTTACTTCTGTTCTTGTGTTACCAAAATAGTAATTCTTTGTCAAGGGCTTGAAAATCTTCCTATAACAAAAGGGTGAAAACTCCGCTGAATCTTGTGTTAGCTTAGCATTTGGTTCTTAAAAGACTATATTTAAGAATCGCTATTTTTTATAAGATGTAAATAGATCACACTGAAAGTAATGCCTATTTATTTCCATGGAAACTACAACAGATTCAAAGATCACAATAGCACTATTTGATATATCGCGTTGTCAGCTACAAAACACTATTTTTCAGTATAGTCAGCACCATTAGCTGTGCATTTTTGCCAGCAAAGAACAAGAACCTACATTCTGCCCTTGTAAATATCTGCACAGGTGACCACTGTTGCTGTCACAACTGCTGAAACACACCACCCAGCCCTCATTGTGCTCACATCCACTGTTTGGTCCCCGTAAATATTCAGCAAAAGCTAATGAATGTCAGTGTGTGCCATTTCTTCCACGTGAAGGAATTCAATTCCACTCATTTGCACTTCCATGTCAGATGGCATTTTGACAGACCACCCCTCTGATGCCATCTGTCACACAGTAGCAAACTGTAAGAGAATCTTGGTGGGAAGGTTCATCCTCTACTGTCATACTACCAGCATTGACCTCTGATGTCTTGGGTCAGTATCATAAAATAGTAGGCATTACTTTCAGAGCAGCTCTTGTTTCTTTTATATGGTAATATAGTAATGCTGTTAACTACTTAACATTGTGATTTGAAGAGAAGCCCCAACACATTTTCCTGTAAAGTTGTTTTAAATAAAATCCAGTTCTCTGACTTGCTAAATAAAAACTTAATACAAGTGAAAGTAAGCAAGACAGAATTATGGCCTTGAAAATTCATTTGTATCGATATTTAAAAGAAATAAGAACAACAACAACAAAAGAAGTATATCAGTAATTGCTGATATATTTGATTCTATTCAATTTTAAATCTATTTAAGAATAGTTTGATTAATTTATCACTTTGGAATCAAAGAAGTCATACATAACTGGCTTATATACAACAGACCTTTTAAAAAGCTGAGGATCAAAAGACATCTCTCATTACAATCAGTTTGTAACCTGCTTCTACATTTTTGAAAATACATTAAGAAACAGTTCTATATGCAGTAAAAATTTACAGAGAAGAAATTGCAGCTGGCAATCTTTGTGGAAACTGGCTTTTTAGAAAGTTAAGATCTGTTATTGAAAATATTCTAAGAATATGTATTTAAATAGAAATATCTGATTTGTATGTGATGAAGCCTTCAGCAGACTCTATCAACAATATGACATAATGTGAAGAATCCTATTTTCCAGCCACAAAATTAGGAAAAAATGACAAAGTGACATTATTTATTTGTTTGTTTGTTTGTTTATTTATTTATTTATTTTTGCTAGGGGCAAGGCAATATAAATAATAAGGTACTCAGTGTATGCAGGGGAAGAAAAATTGCTGAAATTTTTTCATATTTATGAATCATGTTCTGCAAAAATGCTTCAACACAACTTGTAACTGCATGTTAAATAAGGTGAGAAGAACGGGAACATGCCTTGTCTGGAGTTATTCTTCTCATTTTTTCACTTTCTGATATAACAGTTCATCAGAGCAGAATATCATGTAATTAAAATATATTAAATTTGACTGCCGAAGCACTTGGTTTTGGCAAACAGGGAAATTAATATTGGGCAAAATAACTGAACAATTTAGGAACCTTGCATAATGTTGTGGTGTAAGGAACACTATTACAGTTTATGGCGATGGGGAAGGGAAGGCAGGTGATAGAAAAGACAGAAAGAGGCAAGAATTGCATAAAGCAGGGATAGTCACCACCAGAATCCAGCAGTGGTCCTGTTGTATGCTGTTCTGATAGTCTGGGGGCAAAAGCACATGGGGGAGAGCAGCAGAGGTTTGTGATTTTTCTTTTTGTCTTGTGTTTTTCTTCCTTGGCTCTGTGTCTGCTTTAAGAGTGACCTTTGGAAGTGTTTGATAGTTGTTGTATCACTGTTCATCACGAATAGATTCAGTAGTAGTATCCTTTGAACAACCACAGAATTTGTATGGTATCCAAAATGCTGCTCATGTAGTGATGAGGTGCAGTTCCAACATTTCATAACTGAAAATTAATTGCAGAGCAGCCAGAGGGACCATGGGGAACTGAGAGCAACAGTTCACTATTCCTGCCTCTTCTTTTCTTCAGCTGCTGCAAATCAACTCCCTTTGTTCTTTGGCTCTATTCTGTCAGGTCGTGGATGTTCCTATTTTGCCATCCTACATTTGTAGAGGTATATTGATATTCACTCTTCTGTGATGTTGAACCTAAATGAAATGTCAAAAAGTAAGTCTTCATGGTACTCTTTGTAGTTCTGTAGATAAA
The DNA here is from genome assembly GCF_054131305.1 of Coturnix japonica. NCBI lineage: Eukaryota > Metazoa > Chordata > Aves > Galliformes > Phasianidae > Coturnix > Coturnix japonica. The sequence goes on from NC_140666.1 coordinate 25,970,878, forward strand.
CCTGACTATAGAAGAGTTGTATAGCCAATGTAACTGCTGCTGCTTGCTTAGAAACTGATTTCTCATCCTTAGAAACTTTGCACTATGTGATTGAAAGACTAAATTAAGCTAATTGCTGTTTTAAAACAGGGGTAGTGGGGCACCTGTGCATTGCTGAGGTAAGTAATGGTTTCTATATAGGAAGGTTGTTTACATAATTATTTAGTGATTTTTTTAAGTGTCAGTGTTATGATCTGATATAGAAACAGTAAAAATGTTGTGTGCACAAGAATAATTTATAGTAACTTTTTTGTTTGTTTGTTTGTTTGTTGTTTGATGTAAGATGTTTGGTAATAGTTCTGCAACGTTTTGGATTCAGGATTGCACAACTGATGTGGAGCTCCTTTGGGAATATCTCATGCTGTTTCTGATTGCACTTGAGTTCACCTGAATGTCCTTTAAGTCCTGCAAACTGATTCGTTACTTTCCAAATGGATGTGAGACCTGCTGTACTAAGAGCTTAAACTGTGCCTGGGAAGATCATGAAGTAGATTCTCCTGGAAGAGATGTTAAGGCACATGGGAAATGAGAAGGTGATCCTAGACAGCCAGCCTGGCTTCACAAAGGGCAGATCCTACAAGACCAATCTAAGAGCCTTCTGTGATGGAGTAATGTAATCTGTGCACAATGGAAGGGCAACTGATGTGGAGGTGAGGCCTCTGTCACTTGTGATAACATCAACCAAACCTTGACAATTGTACACTGGAATTTAAACTACAGTAATGACTAGGACCAAGATGCTATATTATTGATGGAAGATGTGAAGAAGTTTGTCTTGTGGGACAAAGATCACAAATGTGTGATCAAACAACTGATGGGTTTACAGGAGGCTTTTCTAGGGACAAGAGGCTAATAGCAGCACTGCTGATCCATGAATGGTTTTCCTGAACAGCTTAATTGTAGAATGGGCATCAGAACTGCATCAGAAACTAAGGGTCCTGATGTATGCTTTGATAAAGATTATTCCATCTTCTAGGGAGTATCCTTGCTAAGCAGGATGTGCTTTGCTTCTTAAGGACATGAATGACATGGCAAGTTATCATTCATCAGTTTAACAGAGATACTCACATTATCAGGAGTGGCTGGCCAGGAAAGTCTCTGCCAAGTCCTCGTTACTGGAGGCAGCTGGCTGGTAGGGTGTCCACCCTAGATATTCCACCAGCAAATACTTGTGGTGGTTGGCTGGTGAGACATTCACACAACCCTTAGTACTGTGGCCGTATGTGAAACAGCTGGGGATAATAAAGCATCAAGTGTCTGTGTAGTCAAGCTAATTCACAGCAAGCAAAGATACTTAGTTACAGCTACTGAGCAGTTTCTCACTAGCAAGCTTCTCCTAGCTACATGCGGAAGCAAGAGGCTGTTTACTTGCACCCCCAAGCTAACACAAACTTTCTCATGGGCCAGTTGACTGTTCAGGTCTGTATTATTTCCACACAACAGCTTAATTCCAACTACATGTGGCTGATAATTACCTTGGAGTTAGGAAGCATAACATTTTAATTCCATAGTAAAGTAGAAAAGAGAAATGCAGATATCTTTCTTATATCATAGAAAAGTTTTCTTTTCTGAGGGCTGGAATTTCATGCTTTTGCAGAATTTTCTGCAATTAAATAATACTCCCAAAACTTGGATTCTATAGTAAAAAAAAAAGCTCTGCTTTTTAGAAAGCCCTACTGCATTAAGAAACAAAAGATCTAGCTTGCTATTGTATTTAACAGCATAACCTTAACTGTGCTCTATCACCAAAAGCCAGTGTAATAGGATGATTGCCATATTATCTGGCAGCGTTTCAATAATGCAATTTTCTTGTGTTCCAGTATGAATCTGCAGAGCACAAATCTGGCAAATGAGTTTCATTCATACTGTTTTATTATTTATACACTTCTAACAATATATACCAGGGTTAAAGGCTTTTGGATAATATTTCAGAGGAAGGGGCATACATTAAAAACAAAACTAACAAATATTTAAGGTCTATATTTAAAGCCAATGAGGAACATAATTGTTTTCTCTTACAGAATTTTTACTTAGGAGTTTTACAGAAGGATTTAATACAAATTAAATATTTAACATCCTAAAAACTAAAACGTCTTTCATTGAATGTGATTAACTATCTTACCATCTTTTCTCCAATGTTGCTGAGGTAAATATTCTTGCTTTCCATTATTTTTTTTCCATTTCTTTCTTTCTCCGGGTGACAATACTTGAGCAGCTTCATGTCTTCAGTTTCAACTTCTGCTCTTCTTACTAGATGGCTAAGAAAGTCATCAGTGCACATGATTCAAAGTTATATCTTTGCTTGTTTCCTCATGCTGAACTCCAGAAACTTTGCAGTCCATAACTACAAACTGTTATAACTTCATGCCTCGTTTTTAATAAATGAGAAAATGAAAGCTTCAACCTAGATATTTTCTATTTAGTATTATAGGAGTAAATGCTTGGCGTTGCTATAAAATCACGAAGAATCCAATTGCATTCATAAGTGAAGAGAGATCTTTGTCTCTCTGGCAGTCCCATGAAACCACGAGTCATTGGCTGCAGTGCCATCCTTCTAGAGAGAGATGAGAGAGATATTCCAATCAGTGGAAGATTATGCTAATATTACCTCAGCTTCCTTCTTCTTTTGAAGGGTTTTCTTACGGAATACAGTGGCAGTTTTGGAGGTCACTCTTCCATGGCTTCTCACATTTTTCCCTGTTCATTTTGCTAGTAAAGGACTGGAGTATTTTTGGAATGGAGATAGGTGTTTTTATTGCTCTCTTGCTATCATGAGTCATTTACTCTAGTACACATTTGCTTCCTATTCTACCCTAAGGGAGAGAAAAAGATAAATGATCTACTTGGCTGAGAAAGTTTAAACGAAAAAAGGTCATTCTTACCTTACCTCATTTGTTCTCATAGTGTGCTGTCAGCTTGTGGAAGAGAGGATGAGCAGAAACATTTAGTTTTCTCACTTCTGTAATGGAAAGAGACATGAATAAGTCACTTGACTAATTATTCATGATCAAAAGCAAATTCAGTGACCTTGCTAGGCTTAAGCAGTCTGAACTGCTCTATAGATGGTAGGTGCATTTGCTTCTTTCTGGAGTTTGCTTTACTAGGCCATTTTGAAAGAATCTTTAGTGATGTTCTACTAACTTTTATTTTCTTATCTGTCTTTAAATATCTGTACTGCCTAAGTTAGAACAAAAAGTAAATTGAATCTCACATTATCCACAGAACTGTTATTGGAATTGACTCTTTGGAGTGCTTTTTTATCTCAAGGATTGAGATTTTTTTTTCTATTCCACTAACTTTTTGCTTTAGAGAAAGATTTCTCCAAGCAATGTTTGTCTGTTGGTAAAGATATTACTTTATTATTTCTGTCTGTGCCCACAGGCTTGCTGTATTTGTTATGTCTAAAATAACATTTATATAATTGATCTATCACTCATACTTCTCCCTCCAGTCCTATCACTAGTTACCTTGAAGAAGAGTCTGATCTCTACCTTATCCCAGCCTCCTCTCAGAAGCTATAGAAAATTAGAATTAGACCCTCCTCTTCTCCAGACTAGATGGCCCTAGTTCCCTCAGTTACTCCTGATAAGACCCCTCACTAACTTTGTTTTACTTCCCTGGAAACACTCCAGGGCCTTATTGTCTTTCTTGTAGTGAAGGGATGAGAACTGAAAATAGCACTCAATATGTAGTCTCAATTGGAGCTGAGTCCACTTAGGAAGTTATGCCATCACAAAAAGCCCCAAGACTGATCAGGAAGTTATGAGCCCAAAAAAAAGAAGAGAGCATCAACAATCATCTACAGCTGTGTACATTCAATCTGGCTCTGTTTGAGAAAGTTGGGAAGATCTGAGAGGAGAAAACTCAATTTCCTTGCTTATAAAAGATGTAATTCCAGGACTATAAGTTGAGGTGAAGACAGTTCAGTGAAAACTTGCTGGAAGAGACTGATGGCTTTTAAAAAGAATGCTTAAGTAAGTAATTACATTGATTTTATTCAACTTTTAGATGTGTGCATAATGTATTTGCAGTCTGGACAGTGGGAAACTAGACTAGTCTTCTGACTTATCCTTTCCAATAAGCAAGATGGTAGACAAATGATCTGAGTTTTGTAAATAGGAGTTGATATTGCTTGTGTCTGGATTATGCATAAAAACCTCTATTTTATAGAAGTTGCTGCATAGGCAGCCCCTTATACATCATCCATATTTGCTTTAGAGACCTACTTCCTGCTAACAATTATGTTAATTTCATGTGTTGTGTGCTGTGCAGGTCATATCTATCTACCCAAACCTCATGTGCTTCATGAGTGAGATGAAGTCACCCTGACCTTTAATTGTGAGTGTGTTGCTGGATTTGAAACGCTTGCAGATACCTCACTGTTGCTAATCAGAAGGCACGGAAAGCTATTAACACCAGTGATTAATCATTCAGTGTTACAGAAGTGAGGTCTTTCATTTTATCAGTGTTCCTAATAGACCTCTCTGCTGCATACAATAAGCATACAATAAGCATTTAAATTTTACTAGAGGAGTCTCTTGCAAGTTAATTTTATAAATATGTTAATAACCATGGGAGTGCTTGAAATAATTGGAGAAGTCCCTATTCTTCTTGCTGAAGTCCGGAAACCACCTTTTTAGTACTGTATTAAAAGCAATTTGTGTCAGTTGGTGTCTGTGGTTTACTCTGTTCTTTTACAATTCTCATTGCCTCAAATTTTTATATATATATATATATATATTTTTATTTTTAGCTGCTTTCAAAGCTACTAATGAAGAGAACATTATTATATTTGGACAATAGTGAAACTAGAGATGTAGACTAAACAAAAATTACAAAATTTATATTTGAGATAACTTCAAAAGGATAAAACTGATTATTTTGCTGTGCAAATGGTACATTTCCAAAGTTGGTGCGCTCTTTGTTGAAAAATTCCAGATTATTTTCTCAAATTTTTCCACTTCCAGTGACATACAGACATTTTGATTTCAAAGTCACTGAGGGATATTTTGCTGCTGAATTGGAGTAGTAAATTCAGTACAGCTGTTCAAAACAGTTGGGGGGAGCAAAGAACAAAATATTTTGATTAATGCTTTAATTCTCTGCCTGAGTTCCACAGTGTCACAGGACCTGATTTAGCACTAGCAGAGAAATCCATTGTCAATCACTTGACTTGAAATATAGGGTTTAACCCTAAATGTTTGTGGTGATTCACATTCCCAGATTTGAAATGCATTTGGCTGATAGTGCCATGTATAACATAAATATCCAGATTAGTTTGCAAAAGATTTTGTCTACTTCCTAAAAATAGTCTTTCCTCTTCTTTTTCAACACCAGAAATGCTAAAAAATCTGAGATCAAGATTTGTGTTTTCATTATGGAATAAATGCTTATGTTGAAGGCAGAACACTGAATTCCTCTTCCACTCCTCTTTAATGTCACTGAAAGTGCCCAAATTTGACCTAGAGAAAAATTTCTTGGGGACATGGCATATCTAAACTTCCATAGCTTGTTCTCATATTGCATACTTTCTCTCTAGAGGAGTTAGTGGCCTTAGCAAACTGAGGTAAAGCTTTATGGAAATGAACAAAAAAAAAAAAAAAAAAAAAAAAAAAAAAAGGAGATTTGGTGAAATGCTCAGTTTCTTTGGAATCGTCAGAAATGCGAAGAAATAAGAAATGGGGTTGTTTTTTTGCTGAAGAAGTGCCAGCCTTACGTTGTTCTGTAGATACCTTCAGCATCTGTTTGTTGTGTTGTAGTTTTTTGTTTTCTTCTTTTTAATTATTTTTGTATCTAAAATGTTTTATAAACAGAGGCCCTTCAATACTTGCAGAAACAAGGGACATTCTCTCCTACCCTTCTGAAGAGGGTGTCTTTGGAATATTTTATTTTTCTGCCTTGAATTAAATTTTCTTATACCCTACTGCTGTGCATCATATAACACACTATACCAGTACTAAAGGAATAGCCTTTGATCATAGTATGAAGGAGATGTGAACAGTCATGTATTTGGGAAGATGTAAAACTAAACAGAACTTAGGATTTGAATGATAAGAATTTTCATGTCCGTTATATAGTAATGTTGATGCTGCTCTGCTTGTGCCTGAAGACTATACATTTAAAGTCAACTTCATGATACTGAATGGCACTTTCAGAATCATGAGTTCTGCCATAGGATGTTCTCATTCCTTAATTGGTTATGCAAAAATAATACACGTTTCAGAATGTGGAGTAGGTTTATTCAGGACAATTTCATGGATTTAATGGCTTGTAATTTCTTTTGTGAATAGAATTTTGTAAGAAGTTGAAAAAAAATTGGAAATGGTTCTGTATTTTCTTCAGAAGTACTTTATTTTGTAATAGCCAGCTGGTCACAAAAAGTGATTCTCCTACTTTATTAAGGGTTGATGTAGCTTGCCCTTGATTGTTGTGCTGAGTTCTGGGCTCCTCGATATGAAAAGAATTTCAAGATACTTGAAAGTGTACAGAGGGGGGCAGCAAAGCTGGTAATAGAGATAAGGATGCTTAGTTTGTCTAGTCAGGAGAAGGCCTAATTGTTCTCCACAGCTTCCTGAGAAAGAAGTTGAAAAGGAGGTGCTGCTCTCTATTCCCTGCTACCAATGTCAGTTTATACTATTACAGCACAAAGATGCATAAGGGTACACTCAGACTGGGCATCATGAAAAAATTCTATGCTGTGAGAATGAGCAAACACAACAAGGGCTTCCTAGAGTGATGTTTGAGCCCCATATCTCAGTGTTCAAGAGACACTTGAACAATGCTCCCATTACTTTCACTTCTCATTAGTCCTGAAGCAGTCAAGGAGTTGGACTAGGTAATCTTTGTAGGTCCCTTCCAAACGAACTATTTGATTGTATTCTAATATTAAGAAGATGAATGAAGTTTCCAGGGATATAGGTCGTCTTATTGATTTTACTGTAAAGATTCTGTAAAGATAAACCTGACTATACTTTCAAATAGCTTCCTGTTCTGAGAGTGCAGTTTTTTAGTACACATTTATCTGATCTCAGCTACTTAAGAATAGTGAATGCTAAAAGTATTCTTAGGTTTGTTTCTTTGTTTGTTTTTTAATGTGAAAAATGATTGAAGAAAATCTTTTTTTCTTGAAATGTGTTGTCAGCTCCATTCACAGCTACTTAATTGATTCTCACCTGCTGAGATGGAAGATCTATGAAAGAATATTCAGCCTTTTATATTTTAAAGCATCAGAATTGAGAGTGTTTCTGTACACAAAATGCAGTCCTTTCATAAAACCCTCTTTGGTGCCTCTATAACTCAAACTGAGGACTCTATAACTCAAACTGTTTGTTTTTGTTTTATCTAGCAATCTACCAGATTTTTAAGAGACATCATGGTGTCAGCTGTGGAGTCTACCATGTTACATTTTTAGCATGACAGTCTGGGATTGTTTGTGTCAAATCATAAAACTGATGTAATGAATTAATCCTTTGCATAATGCTGCATTACATTTGTCAGATTTCATTAGTTGAAATGCGATATGTAAGGGAGGAAATCTTTACCTCCAGTAGTGATGACACAACTTTTCAAAATAAATATTCCTAATTATATTTTTTATAATGAAGGTCAGTATTGTTAGCCTATTTTTATCTCTTTTCACTACTGATGATCTAATTAGCCATGATTAATTCAACATAGTGCTTTTTTTGTTGAGTACCATGACTTCAGATGCCTTTGAAGTGTAATGTAATATCATTCACGCTGAAGGAACCAAAGATCTGAATAAGAAAAAATGCAAGATTTTGATCATCTTGTTTCTTTGTCACTCTTATTAATACTGAGGTGCTATACATATTACCTCAATTGCCATGTAGAAAACTTTAGTTTTAAAACTGTTTTTTAGATTTGACAAACCTGTTTTTCTGCTGTTTCAGGAATACTTCTGCATGTTTCTGAGAAATGAAATGGAGATGCACCAATTTTATCCATGTTTTTTGAAATGTAAGCTGTTGTGCACTGTGAAAAGATGTAGGAATATTAATGGAGCTATTTGACAACTTAATGATAAGTTGAATAAAAATTCACTTCATTGTGTAGCAGCCATTTCAGTTGTTGTGTTGGCAAGTTTTTTATATGTTGATGTTATAAAATCAAGAGACACTATTCATTTGAGGAAGTATGTATGTATGAAAGCAAAGGGTGTTTCTAAAGCAGTTGTAAAGGGTAAAAAACATGTTTCTGACCAATTGAATGTCACTTTAAATTATAAAGTTCCCACATTTTGGGGGAGGTAGAAGAAAGAGAGGGTGAAAAAATCAACACATGCTTTTTCAAAAGGGCATGTTCATCCCTAATAAATTATAAGAAAGTTATTTGTACTATATCTAAACTCAAATTGTTTTTGAAAACTATGAAAGTTTTCTCTAATAATTCATTACTAAAAATTAATGTATTAAAAAGAATCTAGGCACTTGGAGGCTTCAGAAGATAATTTGTGAATATAAGTGGTAACATGTTTTGAGCAAGAGGAGTGTCTCTGCTCTGTAAAATAACTCATTGGAAACATTTATTGTATGTCATTGTGAAAAACAGGTTTTTTTCAGATGGTATCTGTTAAGATAGAAATGTAATCATGGACATGCCAAGCAGTTCCAATTTCAACAAATAATACAAATGCTTTTAATTGTGGACCAAAGTACACTTTATATTTAAATATGCACAGGAAGTATTACTAATATTTTTCAAAAATCATTTCTTATAAACATCTTGTTTTTTTTCTACATAGTCCATCTGTTTGATACACGGAATTACCTATGACAGTTAGTGTTCTATGAGCTCCCACACAGTTTAAAAAATGTTAAGCTTAAATTGTGAGAGGAGAGTGAGTAGAAATGAAAAAGGGGAAAGAAGGGGAAGGAAGTAGGTTACTCTTTGGCAGGACTTGATATTTTAATCAAGTAAACTGTCACGAAAGCCTGATGTATTCAGAGAGAATTTACTGCTCTCTTCTGGTGGTTACTTACTAAGAATGAAATATATCAGTTACTGTTTAAGTGGATTAGATATGTTCTATTAATTTTGTAATACTACTAATATTTAGATTCATCATATAAAGTTATTTATATGCAAACTTATTAACTTCTTAAAGGGATAATGTTGTATTGATATGCATTGATAAACAAATTTGTTAAATGTAGACTCTTGTGAGAAATGTCATAATGTAATCTAATAGATTACTCAGGTTTTCATATATGTTTTCAGAGAATGCTGTAATGCTATTCACTTTCGATGTTGCAGAAAGATGCATTTTGTTGCCCTCAGGCTTACTAGTGTTTTAAGAGAATGTCATTGCTAGGTAAGCTCATTCAAAGTTAATTAGAAGTTGGCAGATCATTTCTTTCACTTTTTTCCCTCCTTTAGAGCAGTTTTATAATTTAGTATAATTTATAATTTAGTATAATTTAAAAGCAATAAACGCAGAACTAAATAACTAATATCAAAATATCCTATTTAAGGACCAAAACTACAGGTTTTATGAAACGCACTGCATTGACATTTATTTATTCCCAGAGTTGAAGAAATATCAGCTTGATATTAACCTAACTTCATGGTTTGTCCATGCTCTTTTTATCCTACTTCTTCCTTGCCTACTTGACATTCCTGGGGGCTTGGGTCAGAGTCATATGAGTACCCCTGAGATGGCCATCTTCCTTGTGATAAGCCCACACAAAAGACCACTTCAAGGCCATTCATCTGCAGCTTATCTCCCTCTCATTGTTCCTGAGTTTATCCACCTGTTTCCCTCAGACAAAGGATTTCTCAGCCCTTGCCCAGGACTCACTTGAACTTGTCCATCCTCAGCAAACTTTGAGGCAATAGTAAAATGCATGGCCTCTACAGATGCATGTCATCTGGGCCCATGGACATGTACACATTCAGTCTCAAGAGTCAGTCTCAGACTTGCGCTGCCCTTATAGTGGAAAGGAGTTTGCTCCCCAGTTGCCGTCTAGAGGTTCACATTCACGGATCAGAGGTTCAAGGATGCGAGAATCCTGGCTGCCAGTGAAGGCTGAGACAAAGAACTCATTGAATACCTCAGCTTTCTCCGCACCTGTTGTAAGCTGTTCTCCTTTCTCATTTACAATTAGGCCTGTCTCTTTCTATCTGCATACCTGAAGAATCCTTTCTTGTTGGTTTTAACTTCTCTCTTTGTTCATATCTTTACTTAGTTTGGATGTGGTTATTTTACTTGCTCTTTCATTTTCAGAAAATATTTAGCTTATTTGGCTACAGAGGTTCTTTCCAGATGAAAAAATATGCATGTATCCATTTCTTTCTTCCTCCCTCATTGTGTAGAAAAGCAAGAATACAAAAAACAGAAAATGCTTTGGTTTGGAAAGATGTGCTATCCTGCTTTTGTATAGGGAAAATGTCAAACACAGATCTAATCTTAATGAACTACTGAAGTTTTTAGAGTTCTCAACCAAAGAAAACCCACATTATGTTCAGCTGGAATGAAAGCTCATTTATGTTTGGAATGGGAAAAGAAATAGAAAATCAATTTATAGATGCATGATTTTTGAGACATGAAAAGCATTCACATCACAAACTAGGCTCAAGCGCTAATCAACTGAGTATGAAATAACAATAGATGATTCATCTTACTTTTCTAGAAATAAAGAGTATATACAAATTGCATACCAAAACGTTTGAGAAATTCAACTGCAGCCTGTTTACAGCATAGGATTTATTTGCAGAGAATAAAAAATTGATAAAATGTACTTGATTTATGTTGAAGTGTATTTTACAAATACTGTTTACAACATATATATATATATATATTAGTATATATATACTATATATATACTATATATTAGTATTTACAATACTATTTATTTATCACTCAGTACTTATTTTCATCCCAGATTGACACAGGGGGATTTATTTAACTGCAGTAGGGAATATGAAAAACATAGAGCTCTTTTGGAAAACTTCTGCTCCTTCTTAGGATATGAAGACACACAGTGGTTATGTTCTTGAACTCAGTGTGCCCTTTTTGTATGATTTCTTTGCTTGATAGTAAGCGGTCTATTATTTGGATGTTCTGTGCCTTTAAATTGATTTTTGTCTGAAAATCCTGACGATTAAAAGTCCTACAGAATGAACATTTATTGCTTGGTAATTTTATGAAATGCTTGTGGACACTTTCTATTTTATTTCTAATTTGTGACCTTTAGATGACATATATTACCATATTAACTTTAGAAATATTTTCAGGTTTTAATGGTCTTTTGTACAGAACATAATGTTGGTCATAGGAAAATTTGGAAGGGAGCAGACACATGGATGATCAGGTAAGATGTACTGAACACAATTGTAGGAATTTAAGTTGTGAAAGCAGTTGAACCTGCAAAAGGTTTCAAATTAGACATGAATGAAGCTCACAAACACAAAGTAGGTATTTTGTAACCTCAGCTTCCTGGCCCTAATGCACATACCTGCAAGAAATAAAGACATAATGGTTTGTAGTAATTCATTTGAAAGGACCACTGGGTATGTATTAATGTAATTTTGATTACTCTGGACTATCAAAAATGAACTTACTCAAATGCTATCCATCAACTACAGAGTATTCAATAAAAATCTAAGCAAGTCTTACTTCTGAGAAATAACAGTGTTAATGGTAGACCCCATGTGAGCAGAAGAGATCTTCAGTTCTGATGAATTCAGAGAAGTGATAAACGAATCAAGATCAAGGAAGGCTACCAAGTAGTCCTGAAGGTGTTAGATCAGAGGATGGCACCTCATTTTTACATTCATTAGGTGTTTGAGACAGATAGAATCAAAACCATTTTCTTATGTAATGCAACTAAAACAGTATGACAATCACAGATACAAACAATGCAGTTGTCATTAGACAGACAGTGCATCTAATGCACTGGGAGTCAGATAAATTAATTGCAAGTGAGTAGTTAGTTTTCTTAGAGAATTTGGACTCAAATGGGTGTTATATCAAAATCCCTCCAGGAAGCAGTAGTCCTATTGGTAAACTGCCTTTACCTTTTTTTACATGTCAAAACATTTCAGCCCAACTTGGCAGGAGTTTCAAAGCTGTCCTACAGAACTGACTGATATGAATGAGAAGGTAGATATGGTAGAGAAGGAAGAAGATATTATTAGCCTGTGGGTTCATGGATTCACATGTACTCCAAAATGTCGAGACAGAGAACAACAGATGTGAGAAAGCATAGAGACAGTCCTGGTCTCTAGTTACTCCAAAGAATCTATTCATGAGGTATGAAGTTTAACAGAACTAATTCTTCATTAATTATTCTTTGTGTGAAAGTGCTTGCTTTAATCACCAAATTTTAAGTATACACTGGAGTAATTTCCTAGTTAGGGCAGGGTTTACTAACGAAGAAATGAAATCCTCCAAAAAGTTTCAACAGTTTAACTTCTTTGTGAAGTTGCCAATCTAGAGCTCAGAATTTGGTTGCCAGCCTAGTAATATCTATTGTGTACGTGAATGATAATTAGCTATGTCTTTAAAAGTATTCCAACATCAAGTGAGTGCTGGATCTATGACAAGATAGCAGGTTTATAGAACAAGAAAAAAGAACTCTACTTTTCAGCTTGAAGAAAGTACCTTTTTGTGTGTTACAATTAGATGTATGGTGCATCATGCTAGTTGTAGGAGGCTATACATCTTAACTGATCTTAAAACATACAAAAGATAGAAATTAGAACTTGCTCTGAAGCGAAAGGACCTAACTAGGAATTTGTGAAAAACACTGAGGAACTCAGAATAGGAACAAGAAGGGACCACCTTGGCTCAAATCAAGGGTTCATTAAGCGGCCTTCCTTGTTAGTTAAATTATTTGAAATATTGTAATTTAAATCATTTTACATTCTTGTGTGTAGTCATATATCAAAGAAGGGTAATCAAATGGATTTCATAAGACTGTCAGTAACTTGTTTGGATGTCTGTTTATTTTTAATTTCTGTTGAGGCTGTAGATGCCAACATTAAGTAAAATCCCTCTGAATCACTTCGCTGTTTTAAGGCACAATTTCTCATTGAGCATGAAGAGTTTTCTTTACCATTTTTATAATTTTTTTCTTGTTTTGTTACTATTGATTTCATTCATGTCCTTGGGCTAATCCAGAGCTGTTAATTTTCATGCATGTTATTGATTCAAAGCTATTTAACTGGAGGAAATAGAGTTAACAACTTGTATTTTTTCTGCAGGGTTTCAAAACCAGGGAATAGATATGAATATATGTAAAAGAACTATTTTTATTCTCGTGTGCTTATTACAGTCATCCATGTAGTAGGAGTCATCCATGAAGTCACCCACTTAATTCAAAAATATTTAGCCAAAAGCATATCTGTCACCTTGATTGCTTTGGTCTGTGTGAAAAGATAAGGTTTTGTTTTACAAAAAGTTGTGTACAGAACATACAGAAGCATTAACCTACAGCAAATGAGTCCAGCAGCAGCATCCAGTACTACTTTTCACTATATCTGCACAGAATCTTTTCCTTTCTCTTAGAATGCCTTTGATCACAAAATATAGCACAAGACAATGTCTTAAAAGTAGAGACAATTTCTCAGTCATCCTTGTGATGCAAATAGGCCTGCAAGTATAAACTAAATCTGATTTTTTTTTTTTTTTTTTCTTTTAGAGAAAGAAGGCCAGCAATCCTTTTCCAAATTAATGTCCACTTATTCTCCTAAATACGTGGCAAATATGTATGGATATATATATTTCACATTAAATTAAGGGATAACAAAACCTGAAGTAAAATTTATGTAATTTACTTGTAAAAATGAGATCTTTTCAATAGGAAGCTGAAACTTTTGATTTCAGTCTTTTGCATGCTCTTCATTTTGATATCTTGAGCCTAAATTATCTTAGGAGAGGATGCACTGCCTGTGGGTGGATGACTTGGTGATCATTTCTCCTGGTTTGTGGACTGACTGACAGAGCTGAGTATATTTTTCATAACCATCATTTGCTGGATTTTATCCCTACGGTGCTGCCATGAGTGACAAAAAGGTTTTTTGTCTGTTTGTTTTCTTTTTTCTTTTTTGGTTTTTAACTAAGTGTTGTCTTCACACTGAAAGGTAAGAATCTAACAACATGAAGCACTGAAAATGACATTGGCTAGAAAGGAACCTCTAGTCAAGCAGTAAATCTATCAATATTTAACATTAGAACCTATAAGACATCCATTTATATATATATATATATATATACATACTTTTTTTTTTTTTTTAACTATAAATTGAATTCTGAAGTTTAAAGGGACTGACAAGAGCTGGAGGTGTTTCTGACAGGATTTTTTATTCTTTCTTGTTTTATATTAGGATTTGTAGGAAGCATTTTTCCCTGTTGTAATATGTCAATGTAACCCTTCTCCCCCTCCTCCCTCATTCTCCCTCCCACTTCTTCCCCTCCCCCAGCTCCCACCCTCACCCCATCCCCCACCAAAAAAAGAAGGGAAAAAAAAAGAAAAAAAAGAATGAAACAAAATCCTTGCGAAAGGTTTGGCATGTAAAAGTGAGTGAACTAATTTGGCTAATATTTTTCCCATGTCTAACATGTCAGAATTACTGTGTGGGTTGTTAGGATGAAAATTCATATAACATAGGGTTAGAAATAGTGGCCATTTAGTCTGCAAATCCATATTGTCAGTGGTCTTTAATGTGTCAAAGATAGCTACAAAGTTAAGGGGAAAAATAGATTTGTGGACACAAACAGAAGAAAATAAAATACCTACTCTTTCAAGAATTTGTGTAATATTTATGCTTTTATAATGTAACACCACTTGTGATGAGTATACAGAGAGTCAGTGAATAGAATCTACCTCTCCCTCTGAAAATTGTAGTAGATCTTTACATTAAAAAAACCTGAGATAAGCAATTCTACTTCAGACTGCAAACTATTAGTTACCATCTAGTTGCTACAAAAATTTCACTGTAACGAAAAATCAGGTTGCAATGTTACAACCGTAGGTGACTTTTCCATCTGCAGTGTGGCTTACAGACCTGCTGATATTCTAGAGCAGTGGATAAGCAGAGCAACTATACAAAGTTAATCTGTACAGCTAATGCTGTTCACAATGTCATTGTGACACTACTGTTGCTTCTTGCTGCAGTGCCAGCTGCAAAGACCATGCTGTGACTGTGATGGTGTGTTGGCCCAAGCTCCGGTATCACACTGTTTGAAAATTAGGAAACAGAATATATTACTGGAAATGATTTAATCCTGGGAGACTGCTTCTGATTCAAGCACTTAGATATGGTAGCCAGGCAGACCAGAGTAACCCCCTAAAGTCTGCACAGATGCTGCTGCCAGCAACAGATCATGCTTCTATCATTTCACTGTTGCTTCTTCTTCAAAATGAGGGGGAAAAAATTGACTGTGGTTTGGGGTCAGTTTCTGTTCTGACTCCCTCAATGTATTTGCCTCTGCTACTGTTTTTGCAAATGTTTTCAATTCCAATCTGTAATTTTACAAATGTGTGTCTCTTCAACTCTTTTTGTTTGATATTATGATGCTAAAAATGTAGTGGTTTAAGATTTGCTGCAGTACCTTCTCATGTCCTTACAAGTATTTTCCTGTATTTTCCTCAGATGACCAGTTGTTCACAGAAGTCCCATAACATAAAAAGATATTGCTGAGCCTTCATCTTGTCCCTTTCAAAACAGTTTATTCCCCAATATTTGTATATTTGAATTAAGATAAAATAACAGAAGCTATGTTGTAATTTTATGTGATGTGATTTCTTCTTTTTTATTCTGGGATTGAGGCTTAATCTTGCATTTGTCTCATATTCAGTCTCTGTAGGAAAGGCTAACATTAGAAACTCATACCCAAGTTTACAATGATTATTTTAATTGCGGATTTTTAAGGCATTTTTTCCACTTGCATTTCTACCTGAAATTATTTTCAGTGTTTTAAATGAAGATTGAAACACATGAAGGGGAGTGATATTTACATGTCTTCTTCATTTAGTTTGACATAGATATTTAATATGTTTATGTCTAAAATAGAACAGGTTTTCTCAACATTCAGTAATGCACTGTCCTACCTACCTACTTAAGAGAACGGTTTTTAGGGACTGCCTCTTTTCTGGGTGTGTTGCGGACCTAAAGGCCCCTGACTGAAGAAGAATCCTGGGATGAAATAAACTATTCTGATAGTTTTAAGGGAACTGATATTTGTGACTATAGCCACAAATATATTGTTTTGTATATAGAGCCAACCTTGGTAGTTTATCTTGCTTTTGCATAGACTTGTTTTGCAAGCAGGTATTCCACTTGGTCTCTGTATCACATGTTGGCCATGCGGGTACACCATTAAAGTGGAAAAAAATAACAAAGACCCTGGAGAATAAATAAAACCCTGGAAAAAAATAACAAAGACCCTAACCACCTAGAAGGGTGGTTAGGTCCTGGAACAGGCTGCCCAGTGAGGTTGTGGATGCCCCGTCCTTGGAGGTGTTCAAGACCAGGTTGGACAGGGCCCTGGGCAACCTGATCTAGTAAATGTGTATGTTTGGTGGCCCTGCTAGGCAGGGGGGTTGGAACTACATGATCCTTGAGGTCCCTTCCAACCCGGGTAATTCTGTGATTCTGTGATTCTGTGATTCTGTGAGAGAATAAAAGCAGGAAAGCAGGAGAGAGACTATGGTGCGGGAGAGAGAAAAAGTGCACCTTGAAGCTGGGGTTGACCAGTTTACCATTGGTCAGAAAGGTAAGTGCCATTTGCATCTTTTTCTTACCCAGGAGGGAAGACAAATGACTAAAATGTAATTTGACATCAAACTTTTACACAAAGACACATGGCAATGTAAAAATGTACTGACTTCAGTATGCCTTTGAATCCTAATACTTGTACTAAATACAGATCGGTGCTCAGTTGTTTCTTTTTACATGTTATACATAAAATAGAATTCACTAAGTTGGCATTGTTTACAGAATGATTTCTTTCCCTCCCTCCTCTTTGCCACCCTATTCAACAAAAGTAAGCCCATGGGACAATCTACATTCAAATTGCATCTTTTTTTATTATAGATTCTTAAAGATAAAGCTCATCAGATACCTATGAGAATGCCTATTAAATGTCTTGTAACATTATTTTACAAGAAAACTTGTCCAACTTACATGATAGTTAAGTTGCCATGCGTAATCTGTGATATCTTTATCTAAGTAATACTCTTCTTCTGTCACTTCCACTGGGTGAAGACTCTTACACTTCAGCTGTGGTATATGGCAGAATATATCCCTTTAGCATAGTAGAACTTTAAGTTTCCATAGAAAATTAAATTTATGTTTTTATTTCACCTTCAGTATTTGACTTGATCTCTTTACATAATTAGAGTGAATGCTAAGGCCTGGGAGCCAGAAACGTGTCAGTTCTGACTTACTGCTTTACATGTTCTTGAAAATTTTTTCAGGAGATTTCAAAAGGGATTATTGTGGTTTGGTTGTGTCAAATCCTCAAAAAATAATAAATAAATAAACAAAATTTTAACGAGGCAAGTTTGTTCAAGCTGAGACTCAAAGTGCTTCGTGTTTTCAGGCTACCATTGTACTTGCACTGGCTTTTAGGAAGTCTACCTTTCTCCTGCTAAATCTTTAAAAAATGGAGCAAGGCCACATTCAGAACAGCCTTTGTTGATTCTTGATTTGTTTCTTTTGAAATAAACAACTACTTTAATTGCATATCTATAAATAAAACCAGTACTGTGAGTTTTAGTATTTTTAATATTGTCAATTTGGTTAAATCATTGAATCTAATTCTTTAGAGATTTTGTTCTAAGCATTCAGTGCATGCTATGAGTTGTCTCGATGTGCTTTATCATCAGAATTTAAGATCTTGTTACAGAGCCCATGAGGGAGCACTTTAGCAATCCATTTTTGGTTTACTCCCACTTTACTTTTTTTTTTACTATACTTCCCACTATACTTTTCTCTGATGTCTCAATTGTTTCAAAAGAGTGCACAGATTCTCAAATCTCTTTAAAGCACAGGGCTAAGAAAAGCATCAGAAACCTATGTTAGCTCCTTTAGCCTTGGAAACTTAATCTCCTTCACTGCTACTTTGGTCTTTCATCAGGTCTTTAAATAATAGCTTAACAAATCAGATTTCTGTACCTAGTGATTCAGGTATCTGAATGTAGTTACATCCTACCAAAACTGCTGGGTTTTCCTGTATCTGTAATCCACAGCTGTTGTGCCTAAATCATTTAAGGAGCAGTGCAATGAAAAAGTCAGAAGTTGCCCCATTCTAAGTGCTTGTCATTTTGTTTATTTGTTTATTTTTGTAGGAAACGCTACTAAGTATCAAGATGATAGAAGACATCTGCTAAGCTTACATAATGGTGCAGAGCTGTTTTTCCATCTTTATAATAATTTTTAGGGGCTTTCAGTACTGTTACAGTCTGTTGACTTTTCTCCATCACATTTTTTTCTACATTAGTCACATGACTTTTGAAATCCAGATTGTGGGTAATAGAGGAAAGCCAAACTGAGCATTCTGAAAGTATTTCAGCAATATTGAGTACTGCAACATCAAAATGTCAAAAACTTGCCTTGAATTTTTTTTTAAAGTACAAAACTAAGAAATATTCATTCAGGATAATATAGAATTGCTTTGGAAACTTGATCCCTCATGCACATTCCTTTTTCAAAGTTAAAGTGTCTTCTAAGCAGTTGTTCTCAATAAGAAGGTAAATATCTAGATTTTTCGTCTACCATTGCCTAGGCTAGATAAAAATGCCTGGCAATACTTCTGTTGTTTGTGATGCCTTGGGTAAGGGATTTAGCTGGTTGTGTGTAGATGCACACTTGTAATTGTTTGTCTTACAACTGTTGTTGAGACTGGGATGTAGCTGAGTTAGTCTCGCTGCTATATTTAGTCATTTTGTTTAGCATTTGGGACATCAGTTCAGCGTCTGTAGTGCTCTGCAGTGCGCAGAAACAGCTCTATTAAATGATGCTTTTATAGCCAGCTGCCAGCAGTCTCTGAAGCTGTGGTCTGGGGAGGCATGCATTTTTCATACAGCTACAAATTTTAAAATCATTTCAGGGCAGTTAGTTGGTGAATGAAATTACAGTAATTCATTTATTTAGGTGTCCAAGCAAAAAAAATAAAATAAAAAAAAAAATCTATAAAACCTTGATGACATTTAAATGTAAAATTCTGAATTCATGCATCCAAAACCAAACAGAATAAAAATGTCCGGGCAAGGAGAAAAATTATATTAACTTCTTGCAACTTTCTTCTCATAACTTTAATTGTGATTCTACACCCTAAAATGCAGTACACGTAGAATATTTCTACTCAAATGTAGCAGTCACCTCAATAAGAGTGAAGTGGCCACTTGAGATAGACCAGATGAGATGTATATTTGTCCTTAAATACACCTCTTGAAACATAAAGAAGCTGATGCTTGATGCAGTAAGATCCACATACATGTGGCCTTTACCTCAAGATCACAATTACACTGATGATTACAGAGGGTACAGCAGATGACCTCTTGACTACCAATAGACAAAAATAAGTAAGGCACTTTCTATACCCTTTCTTTATTCAGTAGTATCTGGGAATCTAATGCTCAGAGCAGAAGGACACTGTTTGAGAGGAAAAGCATAGTCTCCAGTTCCTTGTACTAAATTTGCCTTCTTGGAAAGGCTTCTAATGCCTCCTTATACAGGCCATGAACAAGGAGGTGAGATAAGCTGGAATATTAAAGAGCTTCTCACTATCTCTACTGAGGATGTTAGTGTTTAAAAAGAAATAAGATACAAGAAGGTGAGAAACAAATGTGCTAGTCATGGAGCTGTTGTTATTTCTTGTTAGCCTTCTATGTAGCACTAGTTCGAAAAGGGAGGGCCTGAACTCTGTGACACAAAAGTGACTATAATTCATCAGCTGTTATGGCCTAATTGCCCTATAAAAGGAATACATTCTGGCACCAATTAGATCTAATAATCAGCTTCCTGATACATGATGGAATTATCTGTCCATAAACTAGACAAGGTGCTACTCTTCCAGTCCACAGGGTGTTGACATTTCCATTCCGAAGTGAGAAGAAGGAACTGAGATCATCATGACATCTTTCTTGACAGTAGAGTAAAAAACCTAAGCTTTAAAACAGGAGAAAAGCTGGGTAAGGAACTTGCAATCTCTAACCAAGCAGAAGGTTAAATCTGGGTTTCCTTTCTCCCAAATCTTTGGTCCAGTGACAAGCATATTTGACATTTGAAGGATTTTGTTTTGTTTTGTTTTTTAATTTTCTCTTTGTGTTAACTTATTTAGTAATACAAAAGAAGAGGAAAAAGAAACAAACAAAAAAAAACTAGAACAGAAAAGCTTCCTCAGAACTGACATGACTAAGTGAAGAGTTTTTTCTTATGAATTCTTTGATCAAAATCCTCCTTTCTTTCCAAAATTTTCTAGTTCTTTCTGCTTTTCAAATACAAGTGTAACAAAGGTACATCAAGCCCAGTAGTCAACAAAAGAAATATTTGTCTTTTTTCTTTTTTCTTTTTTTTTTTGGAAAACCATACACTGAAGTTTCCTCCTCCATTTTCAAGATGTTGGCCTTCTTTTCAATTAATGGTGCTGCTATGTGTCACCTATTTTGTCAGTTAATTTTGAATGAGGGTTAGTGAGAGAATGGAAGATCCGTGAGTAGAACTGCACTGCAAAAAAAAACCAACCATTTGCTTTTGTCTCTTCCTTCTCTTTCCCTTGAGCACATTGCAATTAGCACAGAAAGGTGTCTGGTCCAGCTGTCACTGAAACCTGATTTATAAGTACAGTTTTGGAAAATGTATGTGTTAAACTTTTTATAGCTGCTGTCAACAGCCACAAGGACAGAACAACTTGTACATCTGGAATGGGAATCCAGTGTCAGAGCTCGATTTAAGAAAACACTCTCCTATTTTGGGCAACTGTCAGAGGTAACAACTGCATTTGGCCTTGATTTAATCCTGCCTTTCCAAATTCACAGAGAAACAACTGCCTAGCTGGAACCTAGGTCGAGAAAATAGATGCAGAAGAGTAAATTAAAGAGCAGCATAAGTATTCATTGTGTTCATTATACTGACAGTGAGAGTCTGCATGCTCTACCATGCTGTTGCTTTATTATTTTTTTTATTTTTCCAGTTGAGAGATTGATATTTTCTTTTCAAGACAACTGAGAAAATGGTTTAGTAGAAAATGGTTTTCTTGAGCCTTGAAATGCCTGAACTTTCTATTTATTTATTTATTTGTTTGTTTGTTTGTTTGTTTGTGAAAGGGAAATATTAGAGATTTCAGCTTAAAAGAGTAAAACCAAGCAAAAATAGGGAGATGCCAATATAACCAAGTGACTAGAGCACTCAGTGAATATGTAGAAGTGTCATCATTTGTAATCAGCTCTTACATATTTTAGATATAAAAAGTATTGGATGTTCTGTGTGATAGTGAAGAAAGATTAAGTGATAACTTCTGTAAATATTGTACTGACTTTTTAATTAAGTGTATATGTACAAAGTTTTTGTGTAACGTTCAAAAGACATAGCCTGTAGTGTAGATTATTCATACAGATATGTACACTTCATAGTTAATGAGACTAGGATAAAATATGTTATCTTATTTTCAAAAAGGGTATGCCAGCTGAAGAAGGTGCAAAAAGCTAGCCTATGGGGTGGGATTCCAGACTGAGAATGGAATTTGCATGACATGGACACTGTTATTGGTGTAGTTAGAGTCCTTTATGTGCTTGTAGCCTTATCTGCACTTTTCATATGTTGTCAGCTTTGGTTTCAAATGAGTGTGAGGTTGACAATAGCTATGAGCTTGAAGTTCTAAGGCACACCTATTTTAGCATAACAGTCAGAGATAGATGGTTTTATTAAATATAGCTCATAACGGAAAGCTCTTTATCTGCTAGCAGGGAAGAAAATTACTGTCATAGATGATGTGTGAGGAGATTGACAATGTACCACTTTGGAGGGGAAAGTCGGGGGAATTTCCCAAATTACCATTACAGAACAAACTTGTTATGTAGTCATGTGATATCTCCTCTTTGACCCATGGATATTCAAAAAAGAGAATCATTACTCTTATCAAGGACTTTTCTGCCCTACAGTTCATACTAGAAAGCTACCTCATTATATAGCTAGCTGCATATGTTCAAAGTGTGGGAAGAACATTATCAAAAGCATTTCACCTGCCTGCCCTCTTTTTTAAGTTCCCACAGAAACTTAGCAAGTTTTATTCTAAATGTAATTCTCCTTTTATTTCAGCATCCTTAAAGAATAGCCATCTTCATGCAAAAGCTTCTGTATACACTTCTTCCCCTGTGTAAACTGGACATTTTTGTTAAAATTATTTTTCATAAGTAGATGCTTAATATATTTGATGGTACATGTAAATTCTCTGAATCTTTAAATAAAGTAAAAATATAGGTAATACTTTTCTTCTCCTAATTGTTTTATGCTTCTTCAAATGGTATTTTCAGTGAAAACTCTTTTGATAAAGAGCTTTTGGTGGTTATTTTCCTTAGTTTCAGACATTCCACTTTTTCCAACAATTTGAACAAATGTAAAATTCAAAATCCATGGTTCTGAAGTGTGTTACATGGCCTGTGTGCCCATGTGCACAAACATGGAATGAATCCTGCATTTTAAGTACTTTCCCATGAAAATACTAAACTGAAGGATATTATGAACCTTGGAAATTTGATCTTAATTAGATTGCAAAGTTGAATATGCCACAAAAGGGAAATAAAGGAAGGGGAATTCTTTTTTATACAACATAATGTGTGTTTTTTGTCTGACAGAACACCCAATTGTAATAAAATTTAAATTCTATGGCTTGAAATGCAATACCTTAAAGTAGTCAAAATGGAAGTGTCAACATGTTTTGACACTTGGACATCAAAACAGGCATGATCTTATGAAACAGTTCTGTTGCATTCTTTCAACCAGCTCAAGAATACATCAAAATACATGTGGTTTAATTTCATAAATTTAGAATTATCCCCTTTTTGGTTGTTGTTGATTTGTTACAGAAGTGTCTGTTTGTCACACCAAACCTAGATGGATAGATTAGCCCTGTATCTCACCAGATCCAAGTCTGTTTGTTTTTTTTTTTTGTTCTAACCTTTTATTAAGCACACCTAACCCTAGATTGTATGTTTTGTATGATTTTGATTGCTGGAAACAGCTAGTAGTTACTCAAACATTTGTCATGCAATGCTATTTCCTACCTCAGTTTTAATCACTAGCTCTTTTGCAGCTGTATTGTATTGACGATATAATTGTTGGTTTATATGCTAAGCAGTGGGTCACATGCAAAGAAAATGTTCTCCTCTTAAAATATAGATGGCCTTGTAGCTTTAAAGTTCTGCAGCATAATGTACAAGTATACTGAGACTGCCTTCAACTCTGAATTTAACTGTGAGTGAGTTATTAAATATTTGTCTGTATGCTCTCTATGATTATAGTTTGTTTGGAAATTTGCAGTAAAAGGGTTGGAACGGTCTGAAGGGAAAGTATCCCCCAAAGCAAGGAACAGCACCTTCTTTTCCGGGTGCAGGCTCTGGTCCTTCAGCCAGGATGGGATGTTTGTGAATGTTACTGCACCATTTACAGCTCAGTGGCTGCTCTACACCAGCCTCTCAAGTGGGCTCTAACTGTGAACTCTTTTATTCTGCTTCAGCAGCTAGTGACGAATGTGCTGTGCACTAGCCAGTGAAAGCAGCTAGTGGCAGAGGTTAAAACATCCTGGAGGTTGCTGTAACAGATGACCTGATTCTTTGTCTTCTGACCTGTCCTTCTCTCCCACTGCAATTGCTAATTACCTGGGTATGCGGCTTTAGCCCTCCATGCTAAACAAAAATATATTCCTTAGGGGCAACTTATGAGGTTACTGTCCCTTCCAGTTTGCCCTTACTTTTACTGCATAAGCACTTAGATGTTTCTGAAAGAACTGCTCTTACAGACTGATTTTTCAAAGTACAACATTACCTTAAAACACAGAGCTGCACTTGGCAATTCTCCTCAGCTTCTGTATGGCAACACTGGGATTACCTCTAGAGCCCACAACCTTATAAGTCATCCTGATTGATAATCAGAACTCAAACTTGGTATCAGAATATTTTTCACTGATGATAGCCTTTAGCAAGTCAAGTCTTAAGCAATAATTTGCAAGTAGTATTAAAGGATCACTTCAATGGAGTGATAAAATCGATGCTAGAAATTAATTCTAGACAATATGTGATTATTTCTGGGAATTGACAATGTTTTCTAACTGTGAAATTGCTTATTCTGATTCTTTTTTTTTCCGTTTATCTTAGGGCTGCTTTCTGTGCTGTTCTGTGACTTCTTTCCTCTTTCTTCTTTCTTCTTTTTTCTTTTTTCTTTTTTTTTTTTTTCTTTTTTTCTTTCTTTTTTATTTTCTATTTTGTTATTATTTTCTTTTCAAAAGCATGTATCAGCATTTGAAAGTTATACCGAGAGATGAAAATTGTGTGTGTTTATGAAAAAAAAATTACTCTGAGCAAGTTCTGGGATGAAATACAAGCGTCATGCTGTTGAAATCTGTCTGTCACTTCTACAGAAGGACAAAACCTGCTGAGGTCTCATGCCAAATCTCTGTAGGACCTGATGGAGACAGTGAAAGGCATTTGGACATGGTGTTCTTTCTGGCAGATGCTGATATACTGGCTATGCTCTGAAGGAAGGGTATTTACAAACCACTGGTACCATTTCTTCCTTGTTGCTATCCAATCGCATAATCTAAGGGATTTACTGTTAAAGATGTAAAGATTTGCATGGATCAAAAACTTCTAACCTGGTTGTGTTTCATTTTCCTTGGTTCAGCCCTGTGATAATTTATATGGAGCAAATGTTGCTTGGCTGTCAATTCTTGCTTTGGAGTTAGTTGCTCTATAACTTTCTTTATGTATTGATTATTGTAATGATTCTATGACTTGTTTTTTGTCAGTATTTCACATCATAACATCACGTAGTACACAGGGAGTTAGAGAGTTAATGCTCCAGTTCTGAGCACCTGTTCCAGAAGAGAACTACTATATTCCCCAGGACTGTTTGCTTTTCTGTTATCATTTCAATCAAAAGGCCTTCATAGGTCACCTGATGGCCATTTTGTTTCTTGCCTCTTACTCATCTTGTCACAGCATTAGAATAAGGCCTTTGGCTTTCAGACTCCCTCTCTCACTATATTTTATTTATTAACTTCAATTCTATTTTATTATATTGTATTTTATATATATGTGTGTGTACATATAGGTGCCCATCTCTCAACTCTTTTCACAGTTCCCCTTTTCTGGGGTGCAGATCCATGGGCATCTCTGCCCCTCTAGTCATGGAACCAGGCTGAACCAGCCTGTAAACAGCTGAAAGTTATATAAAGAATTCTGTGCAATAACTGTGTCAAAATCGTTACAAGTGGCAATGATAATATATTCTGTTGCTTAAGGATTTTCTTGGTGTTCTTCCAGCTTTTATCCCCTGTATGTCCTGTTTGCATTTATCATCCTTCCTACATTGTCTGGTATCCTACTCCGAACAGCAGCCAAATCTTCTGCTGAATGAATCAACAGTGACCTCAAGTACAAGCTCATTTATTTGGTATCATTTCCTTTCCTAATTTTCAGTTGCAGTAGTAAACTGCTATGTCAAGATCAGTATTTTAACCTTTTTAAAGACTACAAGCAGACTGTTACCAAACAAAAGCTTTGGTAAGGAGAACTGCTAGTTTTGATTTTAGAACTGCTGGCTGTAATACAACTTTCTTAATGCAAGAAGTGGATGAAACTGGGAGAAAATTCTTTCTGAATATAGTAATATTATTTACAGTATCCTATCTGACTAGGTATGACACCACAGAAATCCTGAACTGTTGGTTATTTTCCTCTTTGTTCCAAGGCATAGCATACTGCATTTCTTATACTTTATGTACCTCATAGTGAACACAATCCAAACCTAAGATTCAGTTAAATGCAGTTGTACATATTGTCTCAATTCTAGGATCATAGAATCACTGGATCACAAAATCATTAAGGTTGGAAATGATCACTAAACTAATCTAGTCCAACTGTCAACTCATCACCACCATGGCTACAAAACAATGTCCCCAAGTGCCACATCTACCCTTTTCTTGAACTCCATCACCTCTCTGTGCAGTATGTGTCAATACATCACCATCCTTTCTGAAAATAAATATTTCCTAGTATCAAACCAGAACCTCCCCTGGCACAACTTGAGGCTGACCCCCACCTCACTACAACCTCCTTTTGGGAGGTTGTGGAGAGCAGTAAGACCTTTCCTTCTTCAAACTGAACAACCCCAGTTCCCTCAGCCACTCCTCATAAGACTTGTGTGTCAGATCCTTCACAGATCTGTTGCCCTTCTCTGGACAAATTAAACAACCCAGTATGGTGCAGCCCCATAGTACTGCAGAAGTTACTAAGGTACCACAACTGTAAGAGATGTATGTAATTCTATGCTAATTCTAAACTAATGCATTTAGGTGTCTCTACAGTGCGTTGATAAGTTTTCTGCTTCTGAGCTTGCTGCATATTCGTCTGGGCGTCATTGTGCAGCATACATAGAAATAAAATTTTAAGTCTAGAAAACAATTATACTGAATCCTTGGAAGACAGCTATTGTCTACTAAAGGCTGCTTTTAATGGGAATAGTGACAGAAGATTTTACTGTTAATTTGGATCCTGTTTATCAGACAGTTAAAAATAGTAAAAATTGTGTGATTTGTGACTTCTTTGATTAATTTAATGGTTGAGAAAACTGTCTATAATATCTTGGAAAAGTAATAAAAAGGGAGCACTAATCTGGTAGGTTTTTTTGCCAAACATATTCTAAAATTGAAGTTTTTATCCAGGAGGAAGGTTCAATTATTTCTTCACTCTGCAGGAAGTTTGCTAGAATTGAATTCTACCTACATAATGTTCAGTAACTTCCTTGTGTAAATAACTTTTCATTCAAGCAAAACAGACATTTTGTTTTTTATTTAGCTGCTACAATTGTAGTCTCTTTTAAAGTTCTTAGCATTTCTAATCCAATTCTGACACTGTATAATGCTTCTAATAACATGTAGAGGTAATGAATAAATTCCACTGTATATAACACAAGCATGCCATGATCTCAAAACAAGGAGGAAAAACACTAGCAATAGTGTTGACAGTAGTACTCTGTATACCACTGGTGGATGAAAATACAATGGAATTTGCATATGTAATTGCTTTAGAATAAGTAAAACACAATTTCATAACAACCAATTTAATAAAACTATGATTGCATCTTTCAGAAGTTGCGCAAGGTTTTTCTCCTACCTAACTTGTCTTGTTTCTCACCTTGACTCAGAGGTCAGTGCACGAAACTAGATGTTTGCTGTTTCTTCATGAAATTCGGGCAGAATTAACATATTTGCAGCAAGGTGTGCTAGAGAAGGTCTGGTAGTGTTGCCAGTGCAACCCCTACTGAGCTTTCTGAGACAGAATGGAGAGCAGCATAGGCTGGATGTATGTAAACACTGCAACTTTGATTTCCAGGGAGAGATATTTTAAAGTGTTCTAACTCCTTCTTTTTAAAGCATGCCCATTCCATGACACACTGAAACAGTTAAGGTCTGTGACAGCCTCTCTCTAAATTGGGGCCTTACTTTCCCTTTTTGCACAACAGTCCTTGCAAAGGTAGCCACCACTTTCCTTCTCCCAGCACAAAAGCACCCAGGGTGGTCAGTGGAATCCTTGTTTGCTAGAGAAGTTGCATGCCAATATTAGAAGAATTCATCTGAAGCTCACTGTGGAGCTAGCACTGTGCTGTTTAATTTTGTAAGAGAAAGGGGAGCTCCATTCCCTTCCCACAAGGAGATTAAAACAGAAGATTAAAAGCATAACTCAGAAAACTTCCTCTGTTCATAATAAGAGAGGCCTGCCTTTAGTTTTTTTCTTATTTTAACTGAAAGCTGACTCATTAGAAGAGTCTGTCCATCTTTCAGTACCTTTTTTTCAGTATGATCATTCACTGTAGCCTCTGACATGCAGAGCATTAATAATTGTTTCAGCAGGTACAATCGTATACGAATCTCCCAGCATGATTTCATAAAAGCAGCTTCTTGCAAGAGTTTTATTTTCTTTTATCTTATCTACCTCATGTTCTATTTATACTCTACTCTGATTTTTTGAAAGTTTCAGCAGATTTGTAGGTACTATGTCATGTCCATGTCATTCACTGGCAAGAACAATTGCACTACACTTCTAATTTGCCCTAGCATTGAACTTTTTTCCCATGCCGGTATTATGATGTACATCCTAGATATACATTTTTATTCTTTGAAAAATTATGACAATAAACACAATAAGGTTAATTGTAAACTAGGTATAAACTGACAGTGCTACTGGACAACATGAGTTAGGTACTCTGGCTGTTCTTCTGATATAGAAAGATGTCTCCTTGACCAACTGTGCAAATTGAGAAAGCAATTCTAAACCTCTTATTTATTGCCTTTGTATTTCTAGCATACCTGCTGTAATGCAAGATTATAGTTGAAAATTTTGTACTCTGGAGTAATTAGTTAAGCTATAGCCAGACATTTGCATCTTTTTTTTTACCTCCAAGAAACAGGATTTTTATTGAATTCTGAGGAGAAGCATTTTGATGCATGTACATTTTTTTAAAGCTTTGTCATCCTCTTTCCCTTTGAAGTCTCCCCACTGGGTAACTGCAAGTCATTTATACTTGGCAATAGTATAAAAAGTAAAAGTACTAGGTTTAAAACTTGTATACTGCAATAATGATATGTTATCATCATATGAATTAGGCATTGATTTGAATTTCAGGGGTTTTGCATAAGATCCTTGTTCACTGCAGCGGGGAAAAAAACCAAACAAGTACAATGCATAAACAAACATATTCTTGTTTGTCTTGAGAACAGGCAATGAAATGGTCAGATTTTTAACTGTGTTCTATGATGAAGTACATATTTAAACAAGATGGGTGCAAATGAATTTTAACCAAAATTGAAGATGAAAACACAAATAATGGAGCAAGAGTTCAAATCACTTAAAACGCTGAAGGAGATCAGTGTTGAGCAGCCTGTTAAGCTGGCTCATTCTATTAGTTCAGTCTGTTGCTATCTGCTCTTATCTGAAAAAGCTAATGGCAAAATGCAGCTTTGGCCTGTGTTTAAAACACAGTGAAGTCAACTACAGTGCCACAATTTTGAAAAAAAGAGAGAAAGAAAGGAAGAGGAAGAAAGATAGAGAAAAACAATTTAGAAAAAGACAGCCATGTTTATGAACTTCACAATTATTTAACAGTTTTTCTCATCCTTGTTCCATCCCTCATAAATGGTATTATCTGTGTTTTAGTTTTGTGTAGAATTTGTAGGTGATATGTAAGGTAGGTCTCTATTTGCACAGTTTCACACTGGTTCTGACTTGATCATGATGAGGTAAGCATAAAAATTTGCTTTATTGCTTAACTGCACCACCACAAGACTTGAAAGACTTGCAAGGTAGAGCGCAGAAGTTTCTACATAAATATGAGAGGGAACTTCTTCACGGTGAGGGTGAAGGAACACTGAAACAGGCTGCCCAAGGAGACTGTGGGGTCTCCTTCTATGGAGACATTCAAGACCCATTTGGATGAGTTCCCGTGTGACCTGATCAAGGTGTTCCTGTTCCAGCAGGGGAACTGGTCTAAGTGATCATTCAGGGTCCCTTCCAACCCCTGATATTCTGTAATGATATTCTGTGTGGTTCTGTTAAATATCTAAAATAAAATGAAATCTTGTTAGAGAGTTCTGATACAACAGTTTGTAAATATTTTGCATTTGTAATAAGTAGTGGAGAAAACGCTCAAATAAGTAAAATAACTTTGTCTTTCCCTCAGAAACCAAGATATGTTAAACATAACATTTCTGAGGTTTCCAAGTGAAGGTAAAAACATTCATGGTACAATTCCAGTTTACCAATATGTCCAATGGGCATACAGGGCTGGAAATCCAAACATTACTTACTTTACAAATAAATAAAATAAAATAAAAATATCACTATTATTCAAATTACAGTCTGGGTTTTTATCAGAAAATTCTGCATCCTAGTTGTAGTTGGGTCATAATAGGAACAATGTTGGTCTAGCTGTTTACCTTTATCTAGATGAGAGAATTAAAGGATATTCTTTTTTAGGTAAAAACAGCATGAGGAAGCCTAGGAAAGTAACAGTCATCATCTTTTCATTTTTCAATGGAGATAATGCTGGAAGCTAGTGGAAATTGACTTTTAAAAATAAATGGAACCATGCAACACTGATATGAGATATTGATTATTGCAAATGGTTAAAATTCATCTGTCATTACTCTAACCCAGTCAGATCCAACCCGTAGCCTGAGGGTAAGTTAAAAGCCAACTAGTTCCTACATTGTTTAAATGTGTTTTAAAGCCCCATATAGAGAAGTTTAAATTGCTGGTATGCCCTAGTCTTTGTATTCCCTTCTCTCACAAAGACTTTGAAGTGGGAATTCCGTGGCATGAACAGCTCAGCTGAACACTTTTTGTATGTGATAAGTACTTTTGTGAACAGTTGAACCAGGGCCTGGTTCACCGACCCTTGTGTGTCCTGGTTAGATTTTGTCAAATCTAATCCTTTGAAAATACTGAAAGTCTTTCTGTTTTGTTGTGTCTTGTTTTTCCCTTATCTTTTTCTTTCCCCTTTCTTTCTGCTTTTATTTTTTCTTTCACTCTTTTCTCTCTTTTTAAATTTTTTCTCTTTTCGCTTTTCTCTTCCTTCTTCCCTTCCCTTCCTTCCCCCTTTCCCTTCCTCTTTCCTTCCTTTTCTTCCCCTTGTCCATCTCCCTATTCCCCTCTCCTCATTTTCCCCCTTTTCCTTTCATCCCTCTCCCTCTTTCCCCCCCTCTGTTTTCTTTCTTTTAAAACCTGGAATATACACAATCAATCTATGTTCACATATGCTCCTTTTTCTGATATTATTTGTAACTTTATGTTTTCAGAGGCTGTATCTTTCTGTCAACCTTTCAGCTGGGATTCCTTAAAAATTATTAGTACATACTTAGACACCCATGCATCCACACCACTTTCATTGTGTATGGAGTAGAGAGAAAATTTGCTACCCATTTACTTAAATATCAATTAATTAATTATATAATTAAATATAGCTTGTGCCATTACCAATTCAAAATTGCTCAGCATTTAGTTCAATTTTGTATCTCTGATA
Organism: Coturnix japonica; assembly: GCF_054131305.1. Lineage (NCBI taxonomy): Eukaryota > Metazoa > Chordata > Aves > Galliformes > Phasianidae > Coturnix > Coturnix japonica. The sequence continues at coordinate 26,002,180 of NC_140666.1, forward strand.
TTGATTCATGTGTTTCTGTATTCACAATGCATGCTTCTGTTTGATGTATTATTGTCTTTAGTGTCCTTATGCACTGAATTTTTACTTGTCTAGAACTATCATAATCTTGGAAAACTTTTCACCACCGCTCACAGTAGTCTACAAACTTCTTGGATGTGTAGACAGATGCTGAGTTCTGATTTCAGTAATGCTAAGTATTTTTAAATGGAAATAACAGTTATAAATGTTCTTCTTGAAGTTGAGATTTAAAAATGTATCTATCTGAAGGAATTTTATAGGAAGGGATTTCCAAGAAGGGGGAACAAAACCTGTTTGTGAGTTGCCTGCCTGTAAAACCGGCTGATTTTTTTTCTTTTTTCTTTTTAGTTTCCCCTTCAGACTTCAAAAGTAAAAGAGCAGATTCCATTAAGAAGTTCTTATGAAACAGTCTTGGTAAAATGAACTTTCTTTTTCTTTTTCTTTTTCTTTTTCTTTTTCTTTTTCTTTTTCTTTTTCTTTTTCTTTTTCTTTTGTAAAAAAGAAAAAGAAGTATTTATATGGGAATATGAGTTTGGAGGCCAGTAACACCTATGTTCAGATGAGAAGGGATAACAGTGTTGTAACAATGATTTCCACCCCAAAAAGAAGTGGTTTTAAATTCCCTACGTATCTTACAGTTATAGGTTAAATGGGTGGCCTGCAGAAATGGGAATACAAGGTCATAACAGTGGATGTTTTTATGTTTGAGTTTCAGTGCCTGCTTTTGCTCTGTCTTTGTAGTACTGATAGTGACAGGCTTAACAGCCACCAGTGTTTGACAGTACAAAATGTGTGTGTTTAAGTAAATGTGCTTTGAGGCTCATTTCACTCCTGTGAAATAATATTTTGCCTCTAAGGAGCCAAGTCAATGTAAGTAAATAACACAACTAAATACAACAGTGAGGCACTTGGATCTCTCTGGTAATGGAAGCAGGTCAAATTGTATGAGAAACTGAACCAGGTCAGGAGAATGATCTCATCAGTAGAATCTTCCGTTTACTTGCATTTTGCCTTTTCCCAAGCTGAATCTAATTCCATTTCTCATCCTTATTTCTTTCCTGACCAAATCCTTTTGTTTCAATTTAATCCATAGGCAAGATAAAAACAAAGTGTCAATAACCTCCTGTACCACCTATCTAATGAATGTATGCAATGACCAAATTGATTTTTGTAGCACCCATGCTACTGTTTCTCATTTACTATCCCTTGCCAGCTTTCTGGAAAGTTGTTGCTTACTGTTTGCTCCCCTTATCTATGCTGCATTTGAGACACGTTTTGGATTTATATTATACATTATGTTTTTGTGACAAGCTATGTAAAGTGTGTTCCAAAAGTCCAGACAGAATTGCATCCATTGGTTTGTCTGTTACACTGAATTTTCTTGTTCTGTTGTTTGGGTTTTTGTTATTGCTGTTTTGTTTTGTTTTATTTCTTTAAAGAGGGGGAAAAGGACATCCTACTGTGTATGATGTGTTGATATTAAATTATGCATATTTTCCTTTTTTACTTCTGCTTTTTGTTAGCTTTCTGGAAAGAGATTGCTTACAGTTGTTCAGAAAGGAAGCAGAGACCACTGTACATCACCATTATTCTCAATGTAATTTGGTATTAATGGCAGATAAATGCAGCACACATGTAACTATCCAGAGAAATCAATATTCAGGGGCAGTATTTAAAAATAGGAGTCTGGATGGAAGCTGAGAAGTGCTGGGGGTATTCAGGTTAAAAAAAAAAACAAACAAGCATATGTTGATGATGTCTGTAGTGGAAAACTGGAACTGTACATCAAAATTGGACAAACATTTCTTTGGGAAAGCTTGAAGGGTTTAAAACCTTACCACTAAGTCTCCTTGCTTCCTCTCTTGTCCACAGTTTGCAGCATCTGTGGCTGCTAACTAGCTGTACTGCTCTTTCTGAATGTGCAGAGATGATTTGGCATAGCAGAGTCCTGAGGATAAAAAAAAAATAAAGAGGTTTCCTTAGCTCAGTCCTAACCTGTGGGTCCACCAGCATCACCTGGTTTGCTGCAGAGGCAGGAGAGCGGGGAAATGTATCTGTGCACACCTCTTTCCCTTTTATTTTTCTGAATACACTGATGCTAAGCCTGTTGGAAAGAAGCCATGCTTCAAGAGAAGCAGATGGAGCTTAGAAGCCGTCTCTGGGGAAGAAATTATTGTAAACAACTCTTTATATACCACTGAAACTTACAACTTCAGATTTTCCCACAATAAAAAATTAGCTTTGTTAGAAAACAAAATGAACTAAAACAACAATGAAAGTGTTTCTTCCATCTGGAAGTTATTTGGCTCAAGATCACTCACAAACTATTGTAAAAAACTTTCAGGCTACTGGTCTGCAGTAGATCCTTCTTTGTATGGGGCACTTAAACGTCATCCCTTATGTTGTCACTTGGGGCTTTCCTAGCTTCCTTTGAAATACCTAATGATAATTACAGTCAGAAGCAGCATACTGAAATAAAGAGCAGAGAGCTGTGAGATTTAGTTCAGCTGTTTTTAAATTCCACCAAATGAATTGCTGTGTTTGCAATTTGCTTAACGAGTAACACAAGGCAAAGAATGCCCTTACCTTTCCTTAGAGAGACTGTAGAGTTTTTTTAAGGAGAGCACAGAGCACTTTTTCTTCCCAAGTGGTTAATTACCTATTTTCAGTAAATTGCATCCTTTCCCAATTGTACAAGCAAGTCTCTGTTATAGCTCTCCAAGGAGATACTGCCAGGTGTCATACTTAGTGCAGACAATGCACTATTTTACCAGTCACTACCTGACTAAAAACAAACAATTTTTTTCTGTTTTAAATTGAAGTAAATTCATTAATATTTCTCAAACAAATAAACAAGGGAAGAATACCTCCCTGCATACCTGTTCGAGGCACAGCTCACCTTTGGTAGTTTCCCAAGGAAACATTAGCAGCAGGTTTTATTACTCACAATTTTAACTCCTTTGTGAAGGTAGAACAGCACTAATCCCTTAAATTGACTTTCTCTGTGTGAACAATTTATGAGCAGGCTTGGCCCATTTTGTGAGTAATAGGGAGAGGGGACCCATGGACCCACACCCTGGAAAAGGGAAAAAAGGGGAACAAAGGGGAAAGGGCTGGCAGGCAGGCAGGCAGGCAGGCCAGCCTAAAAACAGTGTGGGAACTAAAGTGGCAGTGATATGAGGAGGAAAGTCAATTTAATATAAAAATGCAAAATAACACAATGTAATACAATATAATCAGAATTAAGGCTAATAAATAAAATAAAATGAGGGAGTGTCCAAAAACTGAGGGCCTTACTCTAAGGCTGAAGGCAAGACAGGTAGGGAGCACACATGCTGCAGATACAATCAGAAAGGGAAAAGGGGGCATCTCATGACCTACAAACTGTCCACTCCCACTGTCCTTTGTTTTCTGTGTTGTCATGGCTGTGATTTTCAACTCTGAAAGTGCATTAGTGAGGACATACAATTGAAATTCTACCATTGTAGGTAAAAATGAATTTTCAGTTTTGAAGCTGTAGCTGTGGGATTAGAGAAATTTAGCTATATCAGATTGAACTGGCAAGCTACGTTAGCAAAAGTAAAGATCAAACTCCAGGTGGATAATGGAACTGCAGTTTATATTACAATGCAGAGATTCAGCAGTCATCAGTTTACATAAGAAGGCACCATATGGTGGCTACTAAAACACTAAATCTTTCAGGTTGAGCAGAAATATGAGATTTTCTTTTTTCTGCTGATCTTTCATCTTGGACATAAACATGAAACTGCAAAATCTAATTAATAACACAACAATACTACTACAAAGTTTAGAAAAGTTTTGGAGGGAAGTGTTTCATCACAACTCTGAAGGTTTTTTTGATGTCTTCTATTTCAACAGAGTGCAGCTGGTGACACAACTTGTTGGCCAATACAGTACAAGTCATATACGCCAATGGACCTGAAGAGGAGTCAAGATAGTGAAGGTCAGGCTGCGAGGCTAATGCTGGACTCTGATTGCCATTGAAGGCATCTGAATAAGGTGGTCAGGTATGTATTTTGCAAATAAAATTCAAGTGCATATGTACTGGGTGAGCACATACAAAAAGAAAGCAGCTGTGAAAGAAAGTTGAGTCCATCATCTCTATTGCTCCAATTAAAGGATCAGAATCTTTCTTAATGCTCAGAATAAAACTAACTACTTTTCCTATCTGTTGATTACCTGCTGCTTTTGCAAACAAATCACTAGTCAGCAGCTGAAATCAGTGAGACAAGCTATTTTGCAGAACAGTAAAAAAAAAAAAAAAAAAAAGTCAACAACAGCAACAAAACATGTTAATTTTGTTTAATAAAAAGAATGGAACACTCCCTGACTTAAAGGAATTATCTCAAATGAATAAAATGGATAATTTTAGATAACACTGGAAAAAGGAGGAGCAAAAGTCATCATTTCACAGTAATGTGTGACTACTACCATTTCTTATTGGAGTATGAATAAGAGAGTCAGGTTATTTATTTCATAAGATGTTTTGAATTAATCTTGCAATTTTATAGAGATCAGAGTTTTTCTATAAGGTCTTAAAACATCTTGAGACTGCTTTTTTTTTTTTTTTTTTTTCTCATCGTGATCTGAAAGCAGCTGTTGAAACAATGAGAACTTCCACGCAGATCACTCCTATTTATCTGTGTGTGTACATACAACTATAATGTGTACATGTATAATTTTAAGGGAAATTACCAGTGTCCCCAACCAAGTTAAATTCTCATTGCATATCTTAAATACTCTGGGACAAGGCCAATCTTTTTGTAGTGAGAGTTTACAGCCCCAAAGTAATGTGTCCTTTGTTATGACTGGTGATGATTAGGCTACCTCATCATAAGCAACTATAATTAGAGATCTTTTAATATATTAATGCATTAAAAAGATTTTTAGCAGACTCAGTATGCTTCGAACCTTACATGCTAATTCATTTAATAGAGAGGGCAATATATTTGTCAATTTCCCAGTTATTTATGTCCTTATACTCCACCATAGTTCTGCAAATCAACCATCAGAATTTTATAGATTCTATTCTACAGCTATACCCACCAGGTGCAGCTGTACCATTGTCTTGTATTGGCTCTGTTGGTGATTAGAAGTGAGAAAAGCTGCCAGTGCTACACCACAGCAGTCTAGAAAGTGGGTGCTTTCTCATAGATGTAGTTTTTCATCCACCCACTGCTTGTCCTAGCTCATATGGCTCAGTACATTTGCCTCAGTCATTGACGTAATACAGCCAGGAAGGGGCAATGTATGTCAGGGAATCATGAAACGGCTGTGGCCTGCAGCCTATTCCCCTTTTCTCCTGCTTTCTGAGAGTGTTGCATCTGCTCCTGCATATAAGAAAGGCTCCAGTCACTGACTCCCACTTAATTAGGCAAACAGTTTTAAAACACCCTTTGATTTCCAAAAACTCGCTATGAAATCAAGAAACAAACAAAAAGTTAAGCATAGAGGCACAGAAGCTTGTTGCTAGAAAGGATACCTAAGTTTCATGATGTATCATGGCGGGGGGGGGGGGGGGGGGGGGAAGGGGGGCATCACCTGAATGCCAAAAGTAGGTAAATATCTTTATTAATAGAAGGTATACATGCATTGTCATGGTATTTCTAAGACAAGGAGTGGTTATTGCAATTAATTCTAGAAATACAATACAATATTCCACACCTATTCCAACCCAAACTCTCCCTCTGACTAACTCTTCTACGCATGTATGGTGCCTCCTGGTGGTCACTCCATTGGTCATTGGGATGAAGGCCTTACTGTACATCATCCTTGCAGTGTACTTCTGACCCTGGTGTAGTTTGAGGAAGTATTCCTGCTTCAACTAGTTCAGCTTCTAGGATGGTTTCTAGGATGTGACTCCTTGGACTGATCAGCAGGTTATGGTTGAGGTATCCCATTTCTTTCCCATTGTTCTTGCTCAACTACTTTTAGAGTTTTAACAATATAACTGATTAGCCCTTCATTCATTGCCCTAAAGACTCAATCAGCCTATTTTTTGACGCTTTACTGCAATTTGGAGAGAGTGGAGACTCTCCAGATTTAAACAGAGTACTGCTGTTTAAAGCTGTGGGGATATTCCCCAGGCAGAGCAAGCTGCTAGTCTTTGAGCTGAGCAACTCTTAAGTATGTAGTATGGCTGATACATGGCAGAGGAGAGTATGGGAGGCAGGTTCCCAAATCCACCTCATACACAATGACTTATGGTTATTGTACTGTTGTTCTTCAAAAATAAGCCTGTAGCTTTGGCTGTTGCTGGGCCAGTGTCCTACCTAAGCCATCAATGTTTACTGCTAATGTACACAATAATATGGGACCTATTTTTTCTTATGTGAAATCTTCCTGGCCTTAGGTCAAGAGGACCTGAGATGGCTGTAAAGTCAAGAAGGAGTTAAATTTCTGTGAATGAGTCATAGATATCTTTTGTTTAGATAATTTACTGTTTCAACGACTTGAACCACCTAATCTTTTGTCAGTTAAGTACCATCAGGGAAGAAGAATTGGAAAAAATACAGAAAACTGTTCAGAATATTGTTTCTGAGCTGACTACTGATACAGCTAGAGAAACATTATTGTTGCACAGTCAGACCTGTGAAGTGATACCTGTGAAGTGGTAGTAGTAACATCAATTTAAAAAGCTGTTTAAAAAACAAACAAACAAACTGATTTTACCTACTTAACATGATTTCCTCATTTAGTTCCATTTGTATCAGTTCTACACGCAGCACTCCCAGAACTGCAGCTGAAGCAAGAGAGGAGTTACAGTGTTTTGTTTTAAGAGACTTACATCATGACTGACCTCACTTTTTGCCTTTTATGAAATATATATATATATGTATATATAATTATTATTATTGTTGTTACTATAAATTATAAATCATACATATAATAATAAATAATAATATAAAATTAAAAAATATAAAAATAGAGCACAGACACTGATGCAAAGAGAACACAACAGGTATATTTCCTATCAAAAAAACCTTACAGTCATAGAATCATAGAATCACGGGATGTCTTGGGTTAGAAGGGACCCCATTCAACCTGGCCTTAAGTATCTACTGGGATAAGGCCTCTCTGAGCAGCTTGTTCAGCCCCTCACCACTTAGCACCCTTCAAATCTTAGACTTCTCCAGCACAAGGGGAAAGCTGCAAGGTGCCTGATTCTATTTTTCATATCTAAGAGGACTTTTTGGTACTACTCAGGGTCATGACAGCAATAAAAAGAAAGTAAGGAGAAAAGAATTATATATGTAATGCCTTATAAAATCATACTGATGTTGGCACACACTTATTTTCCACAGTATTTTCTGAGATTCTGAAGGCCCCTGTGTTTTCTCTTACCTCTTACACAGGTAGCTTCCAACTATTTAGTCCCAGTTGGCACCATTCAACAAAGTGATAGGAAGAGCAAGAACAGAACTGAACAGCTTAACAAAATGAGGTTATCTAAAAGAGAACATGTTTCAAACGAGTTAAAAGCCCTCATATTTCCACCAAGTCAGTCTTCAACATATTTGTATGAGAGGCGTGATTACTTGAGTACATTTGGTTCTGTTCTATAGATTTCACAAGGGTTTTGTAAACTCTATTACTGATCTCTGTGACTGAAGCTAAATTCAAACCATGTCTTCTAGCCTAATCTGGACATCATCTCCTATAATTCCATTTTCCTAAATCTTCCTGTGTATCACGCAGTTTTGGAGTTCATCCAAAATCACCTTAAGTGTCGGCCAGAAGGTTATTTCTTTAATTTTGTTGAAAGATTCATGATCTTAATTAACAGGCAAACCTAATAAAATCCTTTGTCAGCTGTCTTATTAGGTTGTCAACTTGTTGTTCGTAGCAGCTGCTATAAATTAGTGCTTTTCGCAACAGGAAATTTGGTGAATACATAAGCCAAAATACAACTACAAGGAAAATATCTTTCCCAATCTCATTTAATAATAATAATAATAATAATAAAGTTGTTGTTGGGTGACATTTTGTTTCTATGTTTATTTGTTGTTGTCATTGTTTGAAATTAAACATGTTTTGGTTTTTTAATGAAGAAAATAAAGATTTCCTTCCTACTCTAGAGTTGGAGATCAGGCATTTTGCTTTCATAATTGACAAAATGTCATTACAATATGTAGTTTTATTTTCCCTTGGCAAAAAAAAAAAGTTGTGGTTAATACTGAGATCCTCTTCAGTATGTATTCTCCAAGTGGACACCATCCAAACCTCCTGGAGAAAAATGTTCCTATTCTTCATCTGATATTTGATCAGCTTTTATTTTAGCCACAACCAAAATCAATTCCATGTTTCTTGCATGTTTCTGGATATTACAGATCTGTATATAAAGCTGTGCTTACCAAAATATTTGAAATCACTAAAGCAGTAGCCATGAGTTGAAGGCTTCCCCAAGTGAAGTAAAAATAAAAGTATAACAGAGTTTCTGAGTTTTCTGAGACCAAGATTTAATTCCTGCTTATTTTACTTGTTGGAAAGCTAGAAAGATAGAATGGATTTATTTATTTATTTATTTATTTATTCAAGTTTTGTCCTTTTTTCTGCTCATGAACTCCTAATGTATTTATGTTGCCAGGTATAGGAAATTAAGGTATGAAGAATGATCTGTTATCTTGGGAAAAAATGCTAATGTTCTTATTTCTCCTTATTATTCTTCATTACGTTGTTAATAGCCATGGAGTTGCATGTCTAATTTCACCATTACATCTACAATTAAGAGCAGTTCCACTGCCAAGAAGTTTGGAAGAAAAGAACTTCCAAAGTCATGATTGGATCTCATCTAAGAGAGATGTAAAAACAGAAAATTAGCACATAGTTCTCACAGCTTTCCTTTTTATTATTCTTCTCTCTAATGATGTAATGATCAAAGTTAAGATTCACAGCTTGCATTTAATGAAGAAGTTTGGATTGTAATTTCTATTTAAATGACAAAACAATTATTTTCTGTCTAATATTTGTGTTTCAGCCTTTCTGAGTTTAAACAATCTAGCACAATTTAGAGGTTTGGGCCTCTGTGCCTCTCCCTTTGTGTCTCTGGACACTGCTGAAAAGAGCCTGGCTTCATCCACTTGACTCCCATCCTTTAGATATGCATTGAACAGATCCCCTTTCCATCCAAGGATTCTCAGCCTTTCTTCATAAGACAGATGCTCCAGGCCCCGTTTATCCTTGTGGCACTCTGAATAACCTTTGGATAACCTTGTTATGGACTTTCTGACGGGTTCTAAATACTTTTTCAAACATGTAGCTATAGAGAAACAGTGTATTTCAATGTGATCTACACATGAATTCTTCTCTGCCTCTGAAAAATGATTATTCCACTAAGTATATTTTCCTAAGACATTTAAGGGCATCATATAGCTATAAATGTTTGCCATACAAAGTGATGGTCTGGCTATGGTAGCACTTATGGGAGGTAAATGAATTGCTTCCAGTAAACTTGGCACATCCATGCAGTTAATATACTACCACCTACCTTAAAAATGGTCAATCAATTTGTTACATTACATTTTTGGATTCAGAGAGTTGTATGGACTAGTTGTTTTCATTCTGAGTACAAATAATTGATTTTTTTTCTACATGACATGCTCTGGTTTTGTTCTGTTTTGTTTTGTTTTTGTTTGTTTGTTTGTTTGTTTGTTTGTTTTTGCCTCTTTCAGTGTGTAAAGTGCCTATTGTTTAACCCATATTGCAAAATAAAATAGTAAAAAGCAATAGATTTTCAAGATCATGTTACACCCTTTTTCTTGCTCTCATTATAGTCCTCTTACTTGAAAGATATACTAGAGATATACTGTCACTGCAACAGATAGTGGTGAGAAGAGAGTAATTTAGAAAGCTTGAAACACTTCAGTAGCCAAAGATAGCATGATAGAATCAGGCTCCTGCTTGGAATGTGGGATCAGTCACAATTTCAAAAAAATCTCAAGAGCAGTCAGAACAAGGTACTAGGGTTTGATTCTTCTGATGCAAGTCTAAATCCTCTCAAGTAAGGTAAAGTTTACTGAGCCTTTGTTTAATAGCTAAATGTCTGTAGATTTGCATTATTTATTTTTATTTTTACAATAGGTAAGAGAATATCCATGATGTGTAGCTATGTGTTTACTTGGATATTTTAAAGAACATTTGGCATGTTGGCAGAGGCCTATTTTATCTTTTTATGTTTCTTACCAGTTTCTTAGCTGTTGTCTTGTCTGGTTGTCCTATTCTTAAACAGATATACTAGGTCACAGGCTTGTATAAGAGAGCAAGATCCCGCTGACTTCCATTTAGATTTTGCTGAAAATAAGACACTAGGGTTTGTGAGAATAAAAAGGTTCAAAGAATCTCAGCAATTGAAAGGGACCTCTGGAGATCCCTGAGTCCAACTCCCGTGCCAAAGCCAGTTCCTTGTAGTAGGTTTCAGGGAATGTGTCCAGGTTGATCTTGAATATCTTCATAAAAGGAGATTCCACAACCAACCACTTGGGGCAGCCTGTTCCAGCGCTCCACCATCCTCACAGTAAAGTTTTTTCCTGATATTTGTATGGAACATCCCGTGTTCCCGTTTTTTCCCATTGCCCCTTGTCTTCTTGCTGCACACCAGTGAAAATAGCCCGGCCCCAGCAATATGACTTTCACACTTCAGATATTTATAAACAGTGATGAGATCACCTCTGAGTCTTCTGTAGGCTTAAGAGTCCCAGTTCTCTCAGCCTTTCCTCATGCTGGAGATACTCCAGATTAGAAAATCTTTGTGGCCCACCATTGGACTCTCTCTAGAATATCCTTGTCTATGAACTGAGGAGACCAGAACTGACCATAGTACTTGAGATCTGGCCTCACCAGGGCAGAGTAGATAGGGAGAATCACAGACTCACAGAATTTTAGGGGTTCCAAGGGACCTCTAGAGATCACTGAGTCCAAACCCCTGTTTCAAGAATCTCCCTAACACAGTGAGAAGTTGATGAGCCCATAGAGGTTGCCTGCTGATTTTGTCAAACAGTAGATTTCTCCCTGCCACTCCCTCCACTGCTCTCTCCTCTTCTACCCATCTGCTTGTGACATCACAGAAGGTTACCGGGTATGTCAGTCAGTTCTGCCAGATCCCTCAGCACTCATGGGTGCATCCTGATGGGGCCTATGGATTTGTGTGTAATGATTTCGCCTAGAGAGTCTCTGACCAGACACTCTTCAACCAAGTGAGAATCTTTCTTTCTCCATTCATTCATGCTGAAGCCTATTGATCTATCAAAGAGAATTGATGGAGTATGGAAACAGTAGCAATATTTACGATAAAAGCTATCAGAGCTTTTGCATGCTCATCTGACTCATCTTGCTTTGCAATGATATTTGAGGACAAATATCTCCTGTGTCTGGGATGTGTAACATATTGTCCTGCAGCTCTCATCCATTTTAAAAGCACTGGAGATATTTTCCTAATTTATCCTGGTATAATAGGAAGTTGCCATACCTCATGACAACTTTAAAAAGGCAGATCATACTTTTAATTACTTAATAAATCACAGCATGAAAGGGGCACTATACTCAAGGGCATTAACTTTTCTTCCCAGGATAAAGTTTGGTTGGATTTTGTCTTTATCAAAGCTAGGTGTTTGATTGCAGAGACTATAGCTAAAATGGCTGACGAAACAGACACAAGTTCACTGCTGACATTCTGTTCTGTAAGCTGACTGACCTATAAAGCACAGGTAGTTATTTCTAGCTCTCAGGTGTGGATGAGTACATGTGATGTCTACCCCAACTGTCACAACATGTCCCTTTGCTTTAGCCAAACATAGATTAGAAAAACCACCCCCAGCAACAACAATTACAGAAAATATTAAAAACTGCAGACCAAAAATATAACTAAATGTCTAAATGAAGAGATGAGTGACTTGCCAAACTGAGAAGTACCTAATTAGAGCATACTTGAGGATCCAGCTTCCCTGTCCAATGTCGATGGACTTATTACTTTCAACGACTGAGAAACTTGCTGCTTTCTTTGTCACACAACCTAGCAAAATGACATAGTGACCACATGTAATGGCTTTCACTGCCTATGCTAAGAAGTGATTTTAAACTGATTTGCTGTTTTCTCTGTAGGCAGAGTGTGACTGCTGATTCACTGCAATTCCTATAGGTAAATTATGACACTGTGAAACAGATCATACAGCACACCAGCATGCTTATTTCTTTTTCTATATGTTAATGATCTCCCACTCATTCCCAACTGGTTCCTCGGCACAGAGGGATAAATGAATTCAAACTGAATCAACATCCAGTGACTCAACAGCCAGCTTCTACACTGGCTCATCGTTTCTCTGAATGCTTTTAAAGCACAGTTAATTATCAGGACTGAAAGTTCCTGATTTTTCAAAGGTGTTGTTTGCATCTGACAAACATTTAAATGTCAGACTTCTTTTTTCTCATTTAGTACCACCCATCTTACAGGATCATATTTAATTTTTTTCCCCTGCTGATAATGGATGGATCAAAGCTTTCAAGAAAAGTCCTAAAGGTCTGATTTTTAAGTTTTTTACTTTACAATTATAAGAAGATCACTATTTAGCAATCTTAAATATTGAGTTCTGCATTCAGCACTGAGCTAATGTTTGAGTGTTCACATCCAGTGAAGAAAAAGTAAAATCCAAATGTGAAAACACTTCATATTGTCTCATCTCTGATAGTGAGTTGCCTGTAAAGGACCGCTTTAAGCAGTGATGCTGTTTTCATTGCTGTGGACCTGCCATCCACTTTCTAGTTTCTGTACTTCTGTAGGTGACTGGTATGTACTAGAAAAGTTTTTAAATCCTGTTATAATGTTCTAGCTCATGTGTTTTTTATATTTTTTTCACTGTTGCCATAAGAAGAAATTGTGTGAGCAAAGTTAAGATGTGACTTTCATATTTTCCAGCAGGACTATGAATACTTCGGTTCTTCCTGACTGTCATGTTTTGTAATTTGGCTATTGGTATTCCACATCATAACATCATGTACAGCACGGGTAATTTAAGAGTTAATACTCCAGTTCCGTGGACTGACAACTTTCCAGATGCCTGCTTCTCAAATGAGAAGAACCACATATCCCAGGGCACCTCACTGTCAGAGAGGAAGATATGTCACAGAAGTCACAGCTTCTCGCTCCCGGATGGGACACTGCTCTCTCTCTTGCTGCCTGGCAGAGGGTGTGGGTGTGCTTCCAAGCCATGAATTTTCAGTTTCAAAGTAGGCCTTTTCAGTTTCAGAATCTCTCTTTATTTATTTAGCCTCAATTTTAATTAGATTGTATTGTATTATGTTATCTTGCATTCCAATATCATAGTTAGTAGAATTTAGTTTTCCTCCTTAGATCATAGCTGCTGTTACATCTTTGAGTCCAGCTCCCACCTTCCTACCCCTTCCCATTTTCCCTTCCCATTTTTGGGGGCCCAGGGTCCCATGGGCCTACTGTCCCCATCAAGGGCACAGATTGATCTAGATAATTCCATGACAGTTTTTGGTGGAGAATGTGGGCAATCTGAAGCTTTTAATGTTAGCAAAGGAAAAAGGATTTCTTTAAGCCACAGACTGCAAGGCATTGCTACTCTGACCTTCATAGATTAGATTATGGTCTGGGCAGTCTGCCAAACTCCGGACACTGTACTGAGTGTTTTCTTTTTCTTTTTTTCCTCTTCCTCTTTTTTCTTAAGCAGCCACCAGCTATGAATCTGCTCTTTATTTTAGGAGCTCTGTATAATGGATTAAAAGCCATTATGTTCTTGGGAACTTACTGGCCTCTTATTAATGTCATAATTTCTTGTTGTGTTCATATATAACCAAATAAGGGCTCAGATGGAGACACCTGCCTGGTACTTGTATGCAATGTGGTATCATTTGAATTTTGATACTTACATCCCAGATGGAATAGCTAATTTTACAAACAACATAGTGTTCAAACCGATTTCCAGGCTTTCTTCTCAGTTTGCCACATGTTTTTCGAATGCACAGTCAGTGGTCATGCTCCCTGAATGTACTCCTCTCCATTTACTTTACAGAGAAGAAGTCTTCTCCAAAACCAGAGAATGTTGACCGGTAGGGAATGTGAAGAGGTTTAGGAAAATATTAGAAGTGTGAGTGCCCACAATGTCATGGGATTTCACTCTTGAACACCTGTGAGATCCCAAGAAACTAAGCCAGTATTTGAGTCAGGGATGCTGTGGCTTAGATGGATCCAGGGACATACAATTTATCTGAGGCTTGGCTTGTTCTTACTGTCCTCTATATTATTCTATTCTGGAGAGAGAAAGTTTCTGAGCTAAGGTTCAAGCCGAAGGGGAAAATCTCCAAGTCAAATCCGATCAGTCACAGGAGACACCAGTAACAATGTCAGTTGCCCCTGTGGAAGGCAAGAAATGCAAATGAGTGTCCTGGTGTCTAGAACAGAAAAAAGAAGAAACGGAGGAGGAGGTGGAGGCAGGTGCCCCTTCTCAGCAACAAGAAAGGCAACAGGAAAAACTAAGATACATGGAGAGGAGAGTGATGAAGAGGGAGTTTTTAGTACCACTGTTGGCTTTGCTGTTGGGACAGCAGAGCAAGTAGCTTGTCTCTAGACGGTAAGGAAGCTTGCCAACTAGGAGACATTGGCAGGGACTCACTCATCTATTGACAGAGAGATTAGTAGATGTTTGGATGGAGCTGCCACCCTCTGGGAACGAGTGTTAGTAGCCATGAACAAAAGGCATCCCTCCAAAGACAATCCAAATCTTGTGATGAAAAAGTGGAATACAATTGAAAATGGTATCCAGTATTGGAAGGAAATAGTCGTGGTGGACATGTTGTATAACCTTGATTTTGATTCTAACAATCCACGTCAAAACTATGAACCTGAGAGAGTGATGATGCCTGATTTATGTTGGAAATTCTTGAATACAGCACCAGAAAGGTACACCACTACACTAGCAGCAAAGTTCAACATATACAGGGATCAACTGAGAAGACCCCTAGTTTTTGAAATTCTGAATGCTTCAGAATTTTGAACAACAGTTACCCCCTTCTCACACCTCCATTTCAACCATCTCACAAGTAAGACAGACTGGATGAAGTGCAAGAGGAATTGTCTCTATTGATTAATCATGATGAACTCATAGTAGTATCAGAAATGCTTGAGGAAGACCAGGATGATCAAAGGAATCTAGTGAAGGAACTGATCAAACTAATGAAAATCCAATTAATTAAAGGGGATGGACCCTCCTCCCCACCTGTATCATCAAAAATCTCAGCTATTAAAGGCAAATGCTTTATAAGGCACTGGTGGACACCAGCACACAGAGCAATCTAGTACCCTTGAGTCAAAAAAGGACAGAATCAATTCGGATTTCTGGGGTGACTGGGGGCTCTCAGGAATTGACTGTGTTGGAGGCCGAAATAAGCCTTACTGGTAATGACTGGCAGAAACATTTTTATTTTTTTTTATTGTGAATGGCCCAGGGGCTCCATGCATATTTGGTATTGATTACCTCAGAAAGGGGCATTTCAGGGACCCTAAGGGGATAGGCCTTTGGAATAGTTGCTGTAGACACAGACAACATTAAGCAGCTGTTTGTCTATGTATGTATGTATGTATGTATGTATGTATGTATCTATCTATCTATCTATCTATCTATCTATCTATCCATTTTTTAATGGAAGCGCTAATTTGCTAATTTTTTAAATTTAAAAAAAAAAAAAAAAGAAGAAGAAGAAGAAAAAAGAAATTAAACAACATTTCACCAGTGAAAAGGACTTATCATCTATAAGCACTCACGAAAATTGTTGCAAGGTCAGAGGGATTTCTCAGTGGAAAGGAGATATTACTTGTATCATTCTTGTATTCATCTCTGCTGTATAAGGAATATTTTATAAGTTTCATAAGACTTTACCTAGGTTGATGAATCCCTCTTCAGACAAATGGCTACAAGATATCTCAAGCCACTGTGGTGAAGTTATTTTTGGGAAAGGAATTGAAGTGCTGTCCAAAAGCTCATATTTTAAATGTTTCCATTATTTCTCTCATGCAACAGAGAAGAGTGAATTTTATTTTCAATACAAATGTGCTTTTTTGGGAAATAAGTCTAAGTGATTAACTTCTGTCCTGCACAGATATACTTGCTTCTTCACAGTGTTGGTTTAAAAGCTCACAGAGTTAAGCAAATAGAGCTTTTCATGTTGAGGAAGATTTTGCCCTAAAGTGCAACTCTCTGCATTTTATTTTGCTGCTTCAACATTTTTCTTGCATCTTCCTGTAGTACTATTTAGATCAGCTGGTAGCTTACGGCACCAAGATGCTGCTCATTTGATTTATCCACTCACAAATCACCTAAGTCCAAAGTAATTAATTTCTGTTTCTTTTTTTTTTTCTTTTTTTTTCTTTCTTTTTTTTTTTTTTCCTGAGCATTTCTGTTCTTTTTTGTTTCAGAGCTCTCCTAAATAATTCATTTTTAATTTATTCAAAGTACTAGAAACATTTGGCTTGGCATTTTTTGTCCAAAGTGATTATGAAAATGGAAGTGCTCAAAAAAGCATTTGGAGAAAGATGTTTCTGAAATGCTACAAACATGATTTAAAATTTCTGGTTCCATTGTCGACAAGGGGAAATGTATAAGCCTTACTTTTAGATGCTATGGAAGCTAAATGAGAAAGATGCCATAATATCTATTGCCCTACATGATGAAAAGAATAAAATTAAAAATAAAAGCTGCATTTTCTTGACTCTCCTGGGATTAGACACTGTCTAGCAGAAACTCACTAGAGAGAAAGTATATAACTATCCTTTAGTTTTCTGTGTCACTCTTTAAGTAGAGAGTATATACACAACAGCACTGTTCGAAGCTAGTAATTGTGGCATCACTATAGATTTTGTCCTTTATATGATAATGCTCTTATAAAGGAGAACAGGAAAAAAAAAGTGGAATGCGCAGCAGTGGGAAGCCAGTATCTGCTTGCATTCTGGCATTTCCTAAAATGAACCTGACCTTCCAACAATGCCAGGATGATTCTGTGACACTCACGCCTCAACAGAAAGAGGAACTTTCTTAAGATATATTAAAGGTGCTTTCATCTCTGGGTGAATATGAGCTTAGAGTAGTGCATAGCCCCTATTAGTTTGTTTTTTCTTTGTGAATTTTGCAAAGATAAGTAATGGCTGAAAAGAAAGAAAGATGAGTCAGATTTCTTTGGTAATTTGGAACCTGCCTTTTGTTAGAGTTCACAGTCCAAGATAGATGAGCACTGTCAAGTGCTACTGAAATCCCTGCAGGATTTGCTTTCTTTGATTTTTGTGTCATTCACTGGCAAACTTTTCTACATAATTTGCTTCATGGGCTAGTAAGGTAATATTTTTAGTCCTTATGGTAGAGAGCAGAAAATGAGTACAAATTGTACCTACATATGAATTAAGGTAGCATGTGCGATGTCTTTTTTTCCTAATATGGCAGCTTCTCTGCAGTGACTGGTTCCCAGAGGTGTGGGATGATACAAAGTGTTATGGTAAGTACAGAAGGGAAAGGCCTTCTAGGTGGTATGCTATGCAAGAGTTTAGCTAACACCCACTTATTGGATGATGTCTCAGTATCATTTCCTCTTTGTTCCCCAAGAGAGGAATGGCACAATGAAGTGCTGATTCATGTGTACTCATGGTGGAAATTCAGGGAAGATGAGCCATGTTAAGAGCATACATTACATTAGATACCTCATATTAGCATGCCTAAAATTCTCAAAATATTCCAAACTGGTTAAATCATTCTGCATTTAGTTTCAGGCATACAGTCATTTGCTGTGGAGTTGTAAACACTTGTTTTGCATCATTACCGCAGCACAGCAGAGGAGCTGTCTTCCATGGAAGTGCAATTAATTTGATAGTACTTGCAAAGAATATGTACTGCTGAGGAATAAGGCTGTATGTAATTAGAGTACTACATCTGCAAGGAAGCATTAGACTTCTTTTCACTTCATTTTATTTTGCTTTTATAAAAACAGTGAAGACGTTCAGATAGACATTCAGATATTCATAAAGAAAGCTTCTGCTGCTTCAAAGGTGCCTTGCAGCTCCTTGCCATGAACAAGGCGGCTGTTCCATAGGAACTCAGCCTATTGTCATTGTTGTTGGCAAACAAAAAGATAAAAAGTTAAGCTGTTCATGTTACAAAATCTCTGGCATCAAAGAAGAGGAAATGTCTAGCAACTTTCCATTCTCAATCTGTACAGCATAGCCTTTGCAAGAATAGACTGACATGGAAACACTGAAGAGAAGCCAGGCCTATGTACAAACAGTTCTGTATCCATATTATTTCCATCTAGAAATCAGAACAACCACTTATTTTAAAGGCTGTGATTCTACAAATTGCCTTCTAAGCAAAGACATTAAAAATGACAGATTTTTTGTTGGAAACTTTATAAGATACATGTTTTTTTGTGTTCCTGAAAGAAGAAAATTATGGAAAAGCAATGGATGTTTTCTGCATGTCATGGGTTTCTTAATATTGTGTTGTTTCATAAATGAGTTTGAACAAAAATACTTAAATACCTTTTTCTTTCCATGTAATTTTGATTAAATCACCTGAAAACTTTTATTATTATTATTATTTTTAGAGATTTCAAAGAAAGGAAAATTTCAATATCAGTTTTAATTTCTATCACAGTTATAAATAAATAAATAAATAAATGTTAAGGACCTTTGGTCAGCTACCTGTACCCTTTTTTCTTCTACTTAGGCCCATTTGAATCAGTTGCAATTTCTTTATCCTACTACAGGTCACGGGTTAAAATATGTGAAATCTCACCTCTGGAAGTGTTTGGAAATTGTGTTGCTTTCAGTTAAGATGTTTAAGATGATCTTTCCACCCTTCTTGGTGTACTCCTTTTTCAACATGCTACTCATGCTACACTGCTCTACGATCCTCTCTTGGCTTAGAGTGGGTACTGAACAACGTAGGAGCTGATTCTTAACATTGTTCTCAGCTTGTACTTCTTTGAAACTGCAAAATGTTTCAAACTCAATTGCTTCATTTGGCATTCAAATAGATTTTGAGCCCGAAGCCAACTTCCCAGCAGCACCTGCAGTCAGGGCTCCTCACCATCAACTCTCTGGAGAAGAGCTTGGCTCTCCACTCTGCATCCTCCTGCTGTGACCTGGCAGGCTTCCTGATAGCATCGCTGACTCCCTTGATGACTCTATTTTGTTCATACACTTGAGTGTTTTGTGTGCAGCTGAGGTATGTTTTAGAATAAATATAGACCACAGGAATTTCTTAGTTCTCCTTTGGTCATCTGTTTCTCTGGTGTTCTACCTAGAGTTCCTTTTTTGTCCTTGCTTCCATTTCTACATTAGGCTTGGAATCATCCAGTCAGTGGCTTTCCACTCTGAGCAAGAAATTGGTAGCTGTTCAGATTGATTGAAGAAATATTATTTTATTGATGTATTATTGTTATTTTTTTAGAGTAGTAGCATAAATATTTAAAAACTGATGGCTGTAATTGCTTGTGTTAGTTACATTTATGGAGTAAAAATAATTATAACTTTTAGTAGGAGTAGGTCTTAAATAAATATTTCTATTAATATTTAATTACTCGGTGGGAACTAATCGCCTGTCACAGTGATGTGCTACATGAGACATTGCTTTAAGCATAATAAATAGCAGCCTTTTCCCATAAACATATGTTGAAATCATAGTCTCCGAGTAATGAAAATCATGCATCATAAAGAGAACAGTATGGAAGAAGTACTGCAAAACAGCCTTAATGTATCACAGATTCTGACTTGGCAATTAAAACTGCAGTGGAGCACATTCCCAAATGGCATAACTTCTTGTAATACCATAAAGCTGATAAGTACCAGTTTAGAAATTGATAATGAAGTTCCTGTCACATACATCAAAATGCTTCCAGGTGCATTCTGCAGAGTTTTCTATATTTGGTTGCTCAGCTCTTTCCAGTACTGTTGTTTTCGATCCTCATCTTTTGCCTCTGCACTGAATAGAAGTTGAATATATTCAGCTAAAGCTGGGCTACAGTTCAGGATTTGCTTACCAACCTTTTCTGTCAAGACCAGAAAAGTTACATTACTAAGCATGCAGGCCAAGACAGCAGTATGAAACTACACTGAGTCTCTGGAAGTGTTAGCAAAAGATATGGATTTCTTTCATAGTAGCTTGGTTATAGGCTTTGTCTGCTTCATAACAGACTTCTCTTGTTGTCTGGCAGAGAACAGAATAAGAATACAAAAGGGCTGGTCCTAAAAGAGCTAACACTAAGAGGCATGAGGCACTTATTAGTGCATGCCCTGATGAAATTCTTATATTCCTCCCAAGTGGCTTTGGGGAGGATTTTTCCACTTTTCCATGTTCCATAGATTTTCTTTCTCCATTTGAGTTTTTCCATGAGCTCCTTGCTCAACCATACAAGTATCCTGCCACCTTTGCCTTATTTCTTGCTCTTAGATACGTACTGATCTTGATCTTGGAAGAAGTGGTGCTTGAATTTTAACCAGCTCTTTTGCCCCCCTTATTTCCAGTGCTCTAATCCATGGAATACCTCCAAGAGGTAAGAGTTGTTTTTGCTGAAGTCAAGAGTTGTAATAGTACTCAGCAACCTCAGGGCAATGTTCCAGATCTTGGCTCCTGGGAGACAGCAGAACTCTTGAGACTCCTTGTCAGACCAGCAAAGGGGAGCCTCAGTTCCTTTAACAAGGAGTCACTCAGTAAAAACATGTGGTGTTTCATTTTACAATACCCACTGCAAGCTGCTGATGTAATTTCTCCTTGCAGATCTTGGTCATGGTTGTCTATTGCTGTTAGAGCTTCATAGCTGCTTTTGATAGCAAAGCTGGAGGGTGGAGAACAAAGTGTAGCCCTTATTGTCCATGTAAAGCTATGAAATAAGCCAACCAACCAACAAACAAACAAAAAACCCATAGTGGAAAAGATGCATTCTCACTGGGAATTTAGAGACTGTTAATCCACTCTATTACTTAAACATAGATATATACATATGATTATATAGGTAGTGTAAGGTAGCCTTTTCTGTGACAAGCCATAATATTATAGACCTACAGAGCAATATATTTTGACAAAAACAAATGGAAATTTAGTCAGGAAGATTTGTCTTATAAGATAGCAAAAGATTAAAGATAGATCATGGGATCTATCTTTCCAGTGTTACATATGTGCTAAGGTTTAAAGATATTCACATTTTCAGCACTATGTCAATAACAGGAATGAAGAAGTGCAACCTTTGTAAAGTGATTATCTTATAAACAGTCCTAGCATTCTGCTGCTAAAGGTCTCCTTAATTATGCCACCTTAACAAAATGTTTCCTCTAGTTCCTGTTTATGTTGCATACCTTTTCATTTAAAAAGTAATAACTCTATCCACTGAAATTTGAATTAGATCCTCCAGTCGTGAATACTTCCACAATTCTATTGAAGTCAAATAAAAAATAGGAAGAATTAAAAAGAATGCAAACATGTACAGAATAAATAAATAAATAAATAACAACAAAAAACCGCAACCCTAAATCTTAATTCTCAGTTATATTCAGATAGTACACCTTATAGTAATGGTAAGGGTATTCTTCCCTGTTTTTCTGACTGATCGATGCACACAAGAGATTTCACGAGGATCCACTTTGTGAAAATTATCGGGGATATATTAACGACAAATCTTTCTTTTCTGTTTTTACTATTTATTACTGAGTTATTGACTGAGTCTAAGAAATGCTGTTTATGGAATTTGTGCAAGCATGTAAGTTGTAAGTAGCACAAACACTGGTGGCATGTGAGATTGGCAGTTTGTTCAGCAGCATTAAGAACTCAACTAGAATAGCTGTGTCAGGGCACTGTTTGATAGTACATGATAACAGATGTGTAATACATAAGTTAAATATTTATTATTAGCAATAATACAATGTAAAGAGAAGGATTCTCAGACATTACTTCCAAATTTGATTCCATACATTACACTGCACAAGTGCTGAAATATGTTTAAACTCACTGGGCTTCCTGCCAGTACATTTGCTATTTTCCTTAATGTGGACTCATGTATTATTACTCTGCCATAATTTCACTGTTGTGTATCTCACTGATGCATATTTGTGAAGGCAATAAATGTATTCTTCAGAAGGATAATTACTCTTAACTTTCCATTTGAAAATATACAACACAATAATGTAAATATTTTTCACCCTTCATTATGAGAGATCAGGAGATACTTAAGAAAGCTCTGTGAACTGGATCACCAAACTTGTGCATGTTTTCCTATCCTCTATAGTTTACCATTTTTGTTCTATTTATACAAACCAGAAAATGAAGATGAGGGCTAATGAAACTTCAGATAGACACGATGCATCACTGATGCTTCTTAAGACACTGAAAGGATAGAAATGTGTAGTTTAACCTAGTACTTCTCACTCCTACTGGAGAGCATCAGGATCTCCCCTGAAAATTTACTTCAGTGGACACCAGTAACCAAGGTACTCATTTTCTTATTTTCTTTCTATTATCTATAGATCTGTTGATGACCAAATCATTCCTATGCCAGTCTATGGGAACTTGTCTACCAAAAACTCTTAAGATTTCCCCTACCAGGTCTCACAGAAGTCTTATATGACTGAGTTTGTATTATTGGCAATCACTTCATTTTACATTTTAATAACGTAAAATGAAATGTCATTTGGAATAAATTAATAAAGCTGACTACATTCTGCCTGAGTTAAGGTATAATAGCACCTTCACAACTTAACAGTCGAGAATACCAAACAAGAAAATAGTGCAAGCATTCTTTTGAGTGATAGTCTTTCTTTTGAAAGACTAACATTATGTTACATGTGCATGTTTTTCACACCCTGTTAATGGAAAAATTACTTGTTCTGTGATCTAACTAGTTGATATGAATCTTACATTAGAAAAACATTTTGAAGAAAAGCATCAATTAGAAATGTTTGATGATATATTAGATGTACAGAGAATTGTAAATGGGTGACAAATCACATTCTATAGCCTTATGGTATGAATAGCCCAATTGTAAGTAATCCAATTTTCAGAGTGCAGACTGGCCTGAGGAGGTGTGTACAAGTGATTAGAATTTCAAGGAGCTTAGAATAAACACCAGCTCTTTGATGAAGTAATTTATGCATGAAATGGCAGGAAGAGCTGTGTTGTTCTTGGAAAGTTCACACAGAGCACTGCTAAGGCCTTGAAAATAAGTTTTGATATTTGATTACTGGTACTATGAATTCAGTATGAGACCTTTACCAAATAAAGGCACTGATGAAGGTATCCCCAGGAAGAATTCACTGAAGGCTGCCAGTACTGAAAGATTTGTACAAAAAAAAGAGAACAAGCAGTACCAAAGAAAATTTTAGCATAGAAGGCAAAGTTTTAGTGTGATCATGCAACTTAAGGAAGAATTTTTTTGTACAGTGCTAAAACATGAGATGTAAAAAGGAACTTTTTTTTTTTTTTTCACTTGAATGGGGAAGTATGCAGGGTGAGGTATTCTGTTCATTCTGCTTTTGGGATATCTGCTGGTTTTCATTCATTTATTTGTCTATGGTCTATGTTATTTATTCTAATCTGAGAATACTGAAAGGTATGTCTGAAAATTACAGAACACGAGGTAGCCTTTTCTCCGCTGTTTGGTGTGGCTTTGGTCTTATCCATGCTTCCATTGATGTTGAAGATTATATTGGAAAAGAAGTGCTCAGCTGTCAAACAATTGAAGAAAATGTAAAACTTCAGTGGCTTTGACTCCTAAACTTAATATACAGTTGGCACTATATTGTGTAACCAAGAGATGAATGAGCTTTAGACGGGTTACATAGTGTTTTTATAGGCTTTGAAATCAAATTTAACACTTTATCTCCCAATAAGACCAGAGTTATAGATTTTCCTGACTGCATTTTCTGAGTAATGTTCCCACATCCCTTTTAAGCTTTAGGGATTAAATCCAATCTAATTCTGTCAAAACAGTGTTTTGCCCCAGTACTGTAAATTTTCTTTTTAATGCTTTTTAGTTTATCAAAAAATAACCTAGGATTAAAAGCTGTTCATTTTCCTGAAATGCATGAGAATAAAAATGTAACAGTATTAGTAAGGGGGTGAATTGATGTTATTCGTGTGTTTTGATATATAACATTTACACAAGTAATCTATCAAGCTCAAACAATGATCAAAGTACAATGGACTGAGTAATGTAAACCATCCTTAAAAGAAGTGCATTTCCATTTCAAAAGACATCTCTGCTCTTGTTAGGCATTGCAAACAGTGTTGGAATCATTACATTGTGTAGCTGGTAGTTTAATACCATCATTAGGAAACTGCTGCCCATCCAACATGGAATAATCTGAAGCCCTTTAGCAGGAGATCCAAAATCATTGTCAAAGAAAGAGAAGAAAACCTATGCTCAGAAGAACAGTGATTCCTCTGTAAATTCAGCTCCCGTGAGCTGCTCAGTGCGTGCTCTGCTTTCATATCTTAGAAACTTCAAAAGATGAACAAATATGGTTATTTTTTTGTTTTCCTCCAGTAACAAATTGGCTTCTTGCTACCTAATAAAATTCCTATCTACCATATATAAATACAGATTACAGGTGTAATGTAGCAATGTGCAAGGGTAAAGCAGAAAAAGTTGTGGCTACTGTAATAACATCCAAGGCTGGATGTTCCCCTGAGCAATCTCATCTAGCTGCAGATTTTCCTATTCACTGCAGGGGAGTTGGACTTGATAACCTTTAAAGGTTCCTTCCATTTCAAACAGATCAGTAATGTTGATTCTAAGTTTAACATTTTTATTGACAAACTAAAAAAAATGACTGACTAATATACTATTCTAATGTTGGTGATAACATTCCTTTATTTGTAGACCAGCGTTTGCCAGAATACATAAAAGAGAGCATCCATGGAAATCTACCTAATAAGATAGAACAAAGTAAATCTATTCAGACGTGTAGCTCACCGCTAAAGGTTATTTTCAAAGTCAATAAACTAATATTTGTTTTTAATACATTAAACTGTAAGTAACCAGAGTAAATATGTTTTTCAAGTTTTGCCTGCCATATTAATCATCATGATCTTCACATATGATTTATGATCTCAGTCAGCCAGTTTTCTAGTGCAGAATTATTTCTCTTTTCCCTTATGTTTCATGAACTGAATATTGGTCATATAATGGGACGGTGTTGAAGTAAGAATACTGATCTGATGTAGTATGACATCTGTGCTCCTACAAAAGGAAGCAGGAATTTCACTTACAGAAAAGACCAAATATTTGAAGCCAATTTTACCACGGATATTAATCCACTCAGTGAAACTATATTTTCTTCTTCTAATACATAATTTGATCTTTTAATTTCTTATTTAGATTCATTTGTTCTCATGCCAGCGTGTAGAAGTGTTAAATGCATGTAGCTCAAGTGATGATAAGGATAGTTACTGAAGGTTTTGCAAAAAATCAAGATTTAAATCCTAGTATTACCCATAGACATGTCTGAGGATTTCCACAACATTCTTATTTTCAGAAAGTAAGCCCTTTATTTTTGATGGAGATGAGCCAACATATGTTTTGTGCTAAGGAAATTTCACTCATCATCTCACTTAAAGATGAATAAATAAGGGCTTGAAGAATATAAGCTTTATATTCAGAAAACAGAAAACACAACAACCCCTTCAAGACTTAACCTGAGCAAGTGTGAAAGCAGGGGATCACTAATTCAAAGATGGAGGTTGACATGTTTTTACACTAATGGACAGTGGGCTCTGAGTGAAGACAATAGTCATATTGTTTGTAGAATTTTGAAATATCAATTGGCCATTTTTCATTTTTTACACTTTTTTTTCCTATGCTCCTCAAAATTATGTTTCCTTGTAGGATGTCATTTATTAAAAGATTACTCAGAGAGTGGACAGCTGATTGTTTCATCAGCTTGAATGCTTTTCATAATAGCCTTTGCTTCCATCTGTTCTGTTTATCCATTTCTCCACAAGCAAAATCCATCAACTCCATAGCATAAACATATGTGCCACATACAGTGACCTGACACAACCTTTGCATGTAAAATTTTCAATAAAAGAAAGGGCCTAAGGGTTAAGATAGGTAGGTTGGTAAGCTTTCCCCTACATAAAAAATACTCAGAATCAAGCTCATTATCTACTCAGTCCCTGCTTAATTATTATTATTATTATTTAAGTTACTTAATCTTTGTACTATTCTGTGGGTGGAATATTTTGAGGTGTATAAAAACATACGATCATCTATAAAAGAAGAAGAGATTGGAAAATCACTTATAAAATAGAGGTGTCTGGAAAGGAGAGGTGATCCAGCCTTCTGATCATCTTCATGACTCAACTCTAGACCCACTCCAACAGCTCTGTGCCTTTCTTGTGCTGCGGACCCCAGGTCTGGATGCAGTATTCCAGGTGGGGCCTCAAGAGGGCAGAGTAGAGGGGGAGAATCACCTCCCTCTCCCTGTTGCCACTTGTCCTTTGATGCAGCCCAGGTTACTGTGCGCCATGTGAGCTAACAGCTTTTCTTGCTTTTTGGGCAAGGCAACAGAAGTGTTTTGCAACAACAGAAAATCACTGAATACTTCAGTTTCAAAATTGTTTTCAATGGAATTAAAATCTTATGATTAGTACCTTCTTAGTCAAGAGGAGGGAGGTGCTACTTTTGGTGTTTAATAGAATCCCATTTAATGAACTACAGAGGTCTTATTTACACACCTTTCAGCCTTTATTTACAAGAGCAGACTGTTGACATATTGACCTTATTTCATAATCTCTAACAAAAGTTTCCAAATTTATTTTTTTTTAATTTTTATTCTTTTCTTTTTTTAATATGTTCTCTTATCTGAAGACAGTCCTGCATAAATGCTGTCAACTTTGCCACCCCATGCCATATGTGTATATTGTCAAATTCGAAACTAAAATCATGTCACTAAAAACACTCTTTTTCATGTCATATTTACACTTAATACTACCACTCAAAAAAGAAAAGACAATAAATTTTTAAATTTCAAGGTTGAAATGAGTCCTTATAACTACAGTCAAATTGTGTTTTAGGACACTGTGCATAGTACAGTGAGTGAAAAGGTCTACTGTGTTCAGCAAGGCAACTGGTCATTTAGATAGCAGAGACAAAATCACTTTCATCTTATTAATTTACTGGTTTTCTCCTTATTTTGCAGCATATAAAATAATTTAAAAATTGTTATTTTAATGGACCACAATTAAATATAAAAAGTCTTAAATTGATATATTAAACAACCCCTCAATATTAAGCTGTTTTGCTGTTTTATTTGCTTTTAAGAAAAGACAGCAAATCGTTTGACCTGGAGAGAATTATCATAGTAATACTGTGAATATAGTAAATGCAGTAGCCAATTGTATTCAATAGATCAATGAACAATAAAAGTGCACCATAGAACATATTTTATTTTATGGTCAGAGAATGGGAGGACATCAGTTACAGAATCAAATACAAAACTTAGATGAAAGCATTTCAAAGCATGTACAAACACTGTTCAAGTTTACTTGAGGATATATTTGTCATGTTCAAGGAGGAGACACAATATAATGACTAATAATCTATTTTATTGGGTTTAATAAATCCTTGGATTCATTTTTTATTTGTAACGTTAGAACAAATGAGTTTTCCTAGAAATAGTCTTAACAAAATGATTTGACAATGTTGATTATTTCCTCATGCCATGAAAATATATTAAAAAAAATAATAATCTTGTTCTTCAAATCAATAAATGATAATTGTATTATGCTTATTTTTATAGAATATTATGTACTTCAAATGACTTTAAGCATTTTTCTAAGGACTAGCAATTGATTTTAGTGTTTTCCCCAGGAAAATATGAAATGGTATTACCTGTATAATAGAAATCGTTCTTTCAAAGTGTCTAGCTATGGAAAACACTTCTCAGTATAAATGAAAAACAGTAGGTGGTTCTTCAAAGGAGTAGTAAATTAGAGCTCTCAACTTAAATTTAAAGTTTCTTAAGTGTAGCCAGTTTCTAGCCTTTTTTCTCTTTTCAGTAGTCATTTTGCAAGTTCTTTCAAAATGCATCATCTGCTCTTTTTCTCTCATCCTACAGATGTGCCATGATATTTTGCTGGCCAGTATTTCTCCCTTTAATGATAATATGGCTAATAAGTCATGGAACTAAAGTTGTGGGAAAAACTTGAGATAAAAGCAAGATAGCTGATCCTCATTTCTTTTTTTCTTTATTGTTTTATAAGAATGATCACCACCACCCAGATCTGCTCAACTTCATGCTCTCAGCTCCCTTTTTTATTAATGATTTATGTAGAGGTGTTTCTGCATAGGCACAGTCTGAGTGATACTGGAGAAATGGAAGGTTGAGAAGATGTATTTGATAAATAAAATACATGTGTGTATATACAAAAGTGCTGTGGAGGAAAGGAATAGTAATTCAGTATATGGGATTTCAAGCTTCAAGAAGGATAAAGAACAGTATGACAAGAAAATATTTTATCTACTTGAAAAAGCTGACAATCTATAGAATCATGACAGAAGATCAAACAAGAAAATAATTACAAAGTATGCTGAAGAGTCTGATTTTATAAAATACATTCACTCTTCTCTTAAAGATTTAGCTGCAGGACACAATTTATATTTTCCAAGTTACAGAAAAAGCTCACAGCTCCTGCATATGGTAAGAAAGCAAGATCAGTTCCTGTGAAATGCTTTAGTTATTGAGATAGGAAATATGTATTAAAAATAGCCTGTGGATGAAGAGGAATTCTATAAGGAAAAAATGGGGAGACAAGCTTAAAAAATTTCTGTTGAAATGTCCAGAGGGTAAAAAAATCTTTAGGTTCATAAAAATAGTGCTCTGACATTCCCGGTAATATCTGCCTTCAGCAAGAATGGATTATGAAGGTCTGTGGCATTTTTTTACGTACTAGGAATACAAATGATCTGCAGGCTAACTGAAGAATTGTTATCTGAGGCCATATTCGTCTACTTTTTATATTTTATGGGATTTTGCAAATGATAGTATTTAACTGGGGACATTGTGCTGGTCCTATTTTACTCAAAGAAAGGTTACTGGATCTCTGGAATCTATAGGGCTCACACATTTATTACCTGTTTTTAGGATTTTCATCAGATCTTCATTAGGTAAGTGCAAACACAAGTCACACTTCAAGACCTTTATTTTGTTTCTCTTCCAACAGGAACTTCCTCTGCTAATATTGCAAAATTGACTCCACTACTCTGAGGATGAGGAAAATATTCGTAAAATAACCTTGAACCAGCTCTGCCTAGTTCTTTAATTTTTGAGCATGTAGGATACAGTTGTGCTATTTCAAAACTCTACATGGCAATGTTTTAATTGTTTGGGTTCTTCATGTTTTTAGATGTTTCCTAATTCAAGCTAAATGGCAGCATAAGTACCTCTAGTACATGCAGCAGGGTCTAATGTTTTAAAAACATGGAGCTTCAAGTTGAACCCTTAGGCAAAGTTCTTAGTTTTTCAAACTTCATAACAACCAGATAGAAGAATGGTGAGCATATTTTGGGGGCTTGGGAAGAAATCTGATTGTTTTTTTCATCTGCTGAAGTGAGTACTTGCCCAAAGGCTGATTTCTATGCAAACACAACCTGGAAAGTTTTCAGGGTAGTGAGTCCATGGGAAACTTAGACAAGCATGGCATGCAGGCTGGTGAAAATGCATAGCTAATGGTTCTGGCTGTGCTGAAAAATAATGTTTTGTAGCAGAGAATATGCTCTACCAATCAGTGTTATTGTACACCACATAAATACTTAGATTGTCCTGAGGGAAAAAATACTGATCTAAACAGTATTAAATTATGTTATCAAATAGCAATTGCTCTAGGAGACATGTTAATATTTATTCATGTTACAGTATATTTTTAAGATAATTTCAATAAACTGATTTTTGTTTTGATAGCGATATAGAAACTGATGAAAATGTGTTCTCTCAAGTTGAAAGAATGAGAGCTTAAAAACAATGGGAAAAGAAAGGAATGTTACTGAAAATTGGTGTTTATTCAAGGAATTAGTATTACTCACTGATAATGATATTATGAGTGTATTTTGAAGAATTTCCATGCATCATGGTTTTACATGACATAAACAAAACATGTTGCACTAGGTATTTAAGCATGACAGATCTTTAGATCATCACTGTAGAAGCACCTTAGTAATGTCGTATCCTATCTTACTTTGTTGCTAATAGGGAGAATTAAGAATTTACCATACTGCTGACGCATAGTACCTAAAGCACTGAATAAAATGTGATAGTTCAACTACACTGAGAAAAGAATGAGATAATAGGTGAGGAAACTGATGCTGCTTGAGCATGGAGAGCTGATAGTAAAAAGTCAGTTTTCAATAGGAAAAGGAATTACTGGCAGTTGAATAGAAATTGTGTTCTTACCAAGTTTAAAGTATATAGTTAGAACAAAAGCAACAAATTCATTGTCTTCTTGTAAGGATTTTCACAATAAAAATGTATTAACAATACAATTTGCAGTTATTTGAGAAGGAAATTAGGTGTGTTATGTTTATGCAAGTACAATTGTTTATGGTAGCTGTGCATTGGTTAAAAAATAAATATGTATGTATTCTGACAATTGAAAAGAAAGATTTTTTGTCTTCCAAAATCTGCCTGCAAATCTTTAAGGTGGCACAAACCCATGTCATGGAGTTATCACTAGATTTATGTGTCTGTGACAGGGGAATAGCAGCCCCACAGACCCATTCACCTGGAAAAGAAGGAGAGAAAAAAAAAAGTGCCAACAGTATATGGGCTACTCTGGCCCAGTCCTATAACTAATGAGGAAGTGGACCCATGGACCCATGGACCCACCCTTGGAAAGGGGAAAAGGAGAAAGGGTAAAGAGATAGCAAATTGGACTAAAAAACAGAACACAGGCAACAATCTGAGGAGGTAAGTTAATTTAGTAAATATGATATCAGAATGCAAGATAACACAATATAACACAATACAATTGGAACTGAGGCCAACAAATCAAACAAATTGAGAGTGTCCAAAACCAAAGGCCTTACTCTACAACTTCAGGCAAAAGCACAGGGGACCAGTTGCTCATAAGCAGCGCACAAAGAGAGAGTCTCCTGACCTGTGAGGAGCTCTGCAGCATTTGAGGCACGGACTCAGATGTGAACAAGCCAAATCATTTATTACAAGTTCTCACAGCCTTTATATACCTTCACAAGTTTTTGTTTGCTAGCTTTCCCATCCACCCTTACAACTTTCCCAACCACTTTTACATGTCAACAGAGCATTCTACAAAACACTTTTCAACTGTCCATGCAGGCACATATCCAATCAGAGCTGTGAGTCCCTTCTTCTCCTTCTAGAGGTGTCCTTGGTTCTCATGCTGTTTATCTTGCTCCACAGCTGCTGCTCTGAAAAGCTTTTCTTGTATTCCCACAGAGCTCCATCTTCCTCCTCTGGAATACAAAGTCCCCTGGGGAATGCAGCTGCTCCCCTCCCCCTCTGAGAGCCAAACACTGAGAAACAGCAGTCCAAGAAACAGGAGCATTAACTCTTAAACTCCTAGTGCATTACATGATGTTCTTATGTGGAATACTGACAACAAAAATCACAGAACCACAACAATGCATCTCTGGTTGCACAGAAACAGAATTATGTTTTACACACTTGAAAGTTACACGCACATGGTTGTGTTAGTACAAGTTTTGTTTGTGACAACTTCTGTTTTTTAGAACAGACAAGACAATACTGCTTTATATTAAAACAATAATATATGTTGCTGTGACTATATCTTGCTGATATAGTTATCAGTATAGATATCAGTAGTCATTTAATTGATTAGGGCTCTTTTAGGAAATAAGTATTTCTTCTTGAATTGCAGAAGTCATAGAATCCTTGAATGGTTCAGGTTGGAAGGGACCTTAAAGATCTGGTTCCAACTCCCTGCATTGCACAAGGACTCCTGCCACTACAACCATAAAAACATAGAATCACGGAATTAATAATGCTGAAAAAGACCTCTAAGATCATCTAGTCCAACCATCCAGCTATCACTAATATTTCCCCAGTAGATCAAGTCCTTATGTACTACATATGACTTTTCCTCAAAAACTTCCAGGGACCATAGTTTCACCACTTCCCTGGGCAACGTGTTCCAGTGCCTCAAGGAAGACAGTTATGGGT
This sequence comes from Coturnix japonica, assembly GCF_054131305.1. NCBI lineage: Eukaryota > Metazoa > Chordata > Aves > Galliformes > Phasianidae > Coturnix > Coturnix japonica. Next base: position 26,034,416 of record NC_140666.1, read on the forward strand.
CAAATTAGAAAACAGAATAATCAGAAATCTCATGAATGGGTATGAAATTTTATATAACATAATGTTCTCATTGCCATTTGGACCACCTTACATGCTAATCATATTTTAGGACACTAATTCTAAAATAAACAGATGGTAATCCCTAATCCCAAATATCTTTCCCAGTGTTTGCCTCAGTTTTAATTTCCAGTTAACAGCAAATCCAGTAAATTCCTTGTGTTTACACAGTGAACTTTTTAGATTCAGTATATCCAATTACCAAAGAGAATGTGGTTAGGAAATCATTCTATTAAAAAAGATAAAACTCTGTTGCATGATGTTATTTCATGTCGTCACCATCTGCAGCGTCATGGCAATTCATACAACTAAACCATTCTCAGATCTTCTTAGTAGCTTGGCTAATCCATATCTCAGCACTGAGAAAGCCAAGAAATAGAGAAAATCTGTGTCTCTGATGAAACTGCCTTGGGGGTAACTAACTGGAGAACAAAACAAATGAGTTTCTAACATTGACAGTTCTACACAAACTTCTGGACAACTGGCAAGAATGTTCAGTCCATCTACACAGAAAAAAAAAAAGAAAGAATATGTGGAACAAGATGTTCATTTAGCAAGCTAGTACTCAAACTGTAAGGCTGTGTGAAAATTGAGATTTTGAAATATATCCAGGAAAAAAGAAATGGAAGAGCAGCAATCTTTTGTAACACATTTATCATCTTCAAAAAATGCTCCTTGGAAAGCATATCTCTGCATTGCCTTTCAGCTGATAGTATTCAATACAATTTTTATTTTTTTTTCCTAGGGATTCAATTTCAGGTACTAGGAAGAAGAAAACTGAGTTTTCTATTCAGATCTAATTATGCAGATGTAAAATAGTTATTCTTCAACAGCAACAATCCTCATCATGTATCTCAATGAAGGGGGAAAAATCTTTTTGATACAGCTAAAGCATAGAATAAAAGAACAGAATAAGATCAAATTATGCTCTATTTGTGAAAGCAGACCTACAGCCCTATTGAGGAACACAGTTCTAGTTGTTATTTGTACTAGAATACTTGCAAAGCTTCTTGTTTATGTAAAGCACAGGAATCTAACCTTTTGGCTTGGCTGCACTGAGTGAAGAGGAATTGTCCTGGGTTGCATAAATGTAGGTCCCTCAAAAGGTAATGTCTCTTATTTATTTTCATGGAAACTACAGCAGATACAATGAACACAGTAGCTCTAATTGATGAATTCTCTCTATAAATCAGTCTTTTTCAACATAGTCAGCACCATTAGCTGTGCATTTTCATCAGTGATGAAGAGCCTGCATGTTGCACTTGTCAAAGTTTGTACTAGCAGAGACAACTCACTGTCACTGTTGCAGTCACCAGTCACCTCACTGTGCTCACATTGGTCTCTATAAATGTTCAGCAAGTCTCAGTAAATGTCATTGGGTGGAACTTTTTCTGTATGGAGGAAATAAATTCCACCCCTTTTCTTCATACACACTTCTATATCAGGTGCCATTTTTTCATACTGTCCATCTGCTGCCGTCTTGCATGGAAACAAAACAGAAGAACGCTGCTGGAAAGGTTCAACCTCAACTGCCAAACCACCAGCATTTACCTCTGATATCATGGGCCAACATGATAAATAGGAGGAATTATTTCTGGTGCACCCCTCATAAAATATATAATATAGGTAACATATATAAGTAATAAAACTTATTTTAATTTTTAATACTTTTACTAAGACAGTGAAAAATAGAGCAACAAAACCACAAAACTAGTGGGATATTTGATTGTGTTTTTGTGGAACTAATGCATCAGTCTGGTTTGGTGGCAGTGGTTGAAATTAGCAAGTTCTCAAACTGTTCATCAGAGATTTTTAATGAAATTTTACTCTTCCTGTGCTTCATCCTTGAAAACAGTTGTTCATAGATGTGCATACTGCCAAAAGTGATAGCATGAATAAGGCATGACAGTGAAGCAAGTGATATTTTTCTCTTATAAAAGTCTAGTAAAGAGGCGCAAATGATTTTTTTTAGTTGAATATCTGATTGCAACTCTATTCAATTCATTTGAAAAATATATTTATGTCAATTGAAAATGGAGTTGCAACTTTGCAAAAAAAAATATGCAGGGCAGAGTTTCCACCATAATGGCACAGGCCATGGAGCAGGCTGTGGCTTGGACATGCCAGATGTACAGCTAATTACATTGATATAAGAGATACTATGTTCTTATTGAAGTATAATGTTGTGCCATCCATACTTAGACTAATGGCATACACTGAGGTTTGTGAGAGTTGTTGTTTATCAGAGACAACAACACTGATGGAAAAAAAAAAGGGGTATTCTCTTAGTAAAAATGAAGTAGCAGCAGCCTAACTGTGATTGACATCACTGTGATTATTTAGTCATGCTTCGGCATGGAGCTCTACTGGGTTCTCTGGTTAGGAGAGGCAGGCATCTGCACTTGACAGAATGACACCTCTGTCACTGTCTTTATGTGAGGGGTGGTGAGTAGGAGAGAACTGGAAATGCTGAATGGGGTGTTCCTACATCTGCAGTCTGGCCAGTGATATAGGGGGAACTCAACATCCATATCTCCTATCTCTTCCATAAATTCATCTGTGAAGGTTGATTAAATTAAACTACGTCTACCTATGCTGGAAAAGGAGCAAACGTGTATTGCTGGTATGCAGTCTGTTTTCATTCATTCACAATAGCCAACTTTCAGCTGTTTACTGATCTGCAGGTATTTATATCTCTTGTCATTCTGAGACTTGCCTAAATAAATTGCTGATGATATTTTTCATCTGAACTGTAGAACCAAGGTAAAATCTTGCTAGTTCTGGGAAATGAAGCTTGTGACTATTGAGAGACTATTCCACAGCCTTCCATGGATGATGACAAACACCACATCAGATATAACAACTACAATGAGCCAAATGCACTCAGTGTATCTGGACAGTCCATCATACACATTTATCTTGATGCTTCTGGAACAAATATAAAATTATGCATTTTGCATCTGGCAAAAAAAAAAAAAAAAAGAGGATTGAGTCTGACATAAGATAATTTATGTTTTACACTTCTCTTACAATACTTGTTTATCTCTTAATCACCACATACACACATACACACACACACACACAAACAAATACGACCCCAAGTTTTTATTGTCTAAGGGCTTAACATTTCCTTCTGTTTTGCTTGTTTTCAGTTTCATTGTGTCAGCTAGGATGCACTCACTTTCAAACTTTCTGTTCCCTTCTGTGGTATTTTGTATGAATCTGGAATGCTTTGCTGTTCTTTATTCTGACAGGTCATCTTCGGAGCATTAAATTGTCATTCTTTTTCAGCCTAATCGCCATGCTCTCTGGTAATCTCATGTAATGACTAATTTAGTGGCAGAGGACTTAGAATGTTTTTCATCTTGAAAATCGTAGTTATAAAAAATCTTTTCTTGAATTTCCCAACTCCTCCACCCCACTGATCATTCTGTACTATATTTCCATTTTGTAGTAAACATTATTCTGCACTGAATGTTTTAAGAGGATGTAAACATTTTCTGCTTGAATTAAGCAAGTTGCAGAAGGAGGAGTTTAGTATAACTTTTATTGATTTATTTTCATGGAGAAATATTCTATTGTATAATGCCACGCAGTCAATGAGTAAGATAATATTCCACATCAGGAAGCTTATCAGAATGTGGCTTAGTGTATCACAGAGATTGCTTCAAAATTATGTAAAAGTAGAGTAAAAGTAATTATGTAAAAGTAGTATACTATTATAGTATTTTTGTATTGCATTGCAATTCATATGCATAAATACATTTTATTTTCATTTATTCTTGCAGTGACCCACATGCGATTTGGAATGCTAATACTTTAATGCATTTTTTAAGGTGTATTTTTATAAAGCATCTGGTTTTCTAGTGTTTAAATTTCTGCAGGGACATTTTTCTTTATCACAGTAATTAGTCAAGAAATAACAAAGTCTCAAGGGGAGAAAGACCTTGGAACACTGCAGGAGAACCACTGCCAAAAGATTTTGGAAGAAAGTAAGGAAAGGCAGGCAGTCACTTTATAGTACAGGCAACAGGCCCTGGAGAGAGGAAGAAAGTGGTAACATTTCATTATAAAGTCTATCTAGGAGTTCAAATTTATGGGATAATTTTCTTTTATCAAAAACATGCTAGTAATCTTAAATAATGGGAATTAACTGAAAAGAGAAATGTCACTGTAGATCATTATAGAAATGTAGTACCAACCTGGGCAATCCAGCCTTTTCAGTAACTTTATTTAATCTAACATTTCCTGAGTTAAAAAAAAAAACAAAAAAACACGATATAGTTGATTGCAAGCATTAGTGCGTTTGCAAGGAACTCCTGAATCTGAGATTAAATTAAGCCACAATAAAATGAAAATCTGTTTCTGAAAGTTTATTCAAGAAAGTGAACCTGATTTCCAGAAGTACACCTGTCAGGATTTATGCACTGTCAGAGCTGTAGGAATAAACTCTTACTTCTTTCACAAAATCTGTTCAAGGGATTTTAAATGCAGTGAATTCTAACATAAAAGAAAAGACACCATTTTTGAGGCATCTCTTTTGAGGCATCTCTAGAAGCATCTCCTATTCCATCTTTCTTCACTCATCAGGATGGGAAGAAGAACCCTGACTTTTCAAAATATACCACAAGAGGATGAAATAAATAGCCACACATCAGGAATTGACTAACATGTCTTTACTCTGGACCTGATAGGATTAACTGTTCTGTCCTCTTGCTGTTTTGGTCTCTTTAAAAATTAACAAGTATGAATAAAAATAGATGAAAGACTGTAGCAAGCATTTTCCTAGCTTCAAACAGACAGATTCATGGGTGCATTTTCATTTCCCTGCAGCTGAGGTAACACTGCTGATTTCCTTCAGATATATATTCATTAGGCTCCCAGACAGTGCTTGTCTTATGTATGGATGTCAAAATAAATTTTGTGAAATACTTGATCTGTGAGAATCATCATCTGGTTTTATTTGATCTAGTGATAAATGTTCAAACAAATATGGAGTAGAAAGGTCTAGAGGGGTTCACAAAGGAAAAAAAAAAAAAAAGCTTATGAAAACAAGACATTCTGGAACTTCAATATAATACCATGCATGTTTTTTTGCCTTCCACTGTTTCAGCAACTAATGCAGTGGCCAAGGCTTTTAAAATATTTTTGCATCACAAACAATAATGGTAAACTAAGATTGGGGATGATGTCTCTCCAGAAATTCTTCAAAAGAGGGAACAGCTTTTATGGCACACAGCCTTTTAGTTACGTGGGACTTAAGAATGTAAAACATCCTCTGATATTCTGAAGGACATATAAGAGCATTTCTTGTATAGCTGTTGTTTTTGTTTTTCAGATTTTTTTTCAGCTTTGTAACTTAAAAGACATTAAGTGGTGTATGAGGATCTTGGAAGACTTTCATGATGAAACAGAAGTATCACTAGCATAGATAATAGAATTCTACATCACATACAGAGTATTTGAATTCTAAGAAAACTGTTTCACTTCCTGTATGTCATTTAAAGACTGAGTAGAAAATTGACTTTATCTTTACTGTTTTGTTCATTATCTTTCAGAGTCTCCTTTTCAAAATTTCCTGATTTTCTAAGCATTTTTCTCCCCATAGTGGGCACTACTCTTTTTCATTGTGACATGTCTATAATTAAAAATAACATGTTTTTTGATAGACTCTTTAATGCTGATGTACCTCTAATAACACACAAGACAGGGTTCTGTTGGAGGCCAAAGACAGCAGTGGTTGTGTGTGTGTTTGCACATGAGAGCTTTATTGACAGGTTTTTTTTTTCATTCAAATGTTTGTATTCAGCAGCTTCCTTTCAGGGTGCGCAACAGCACAGTGTGAATTGCAATGAAGGAAAGAGTTACTAAGCCTAATAAATCTTTCGACCACTAGTACAAAAATAGGGAACAAAAAATCCATTTTACAAGTGGCAGCATAAGTGGTAAACAAGCTTGTGCTTCGAGCTATCAACTTAGACTTTTGTCGTGGTTTTATGGCTTTTTGGTTATCAGTATTCCATATCATAACATTACGTATTACATTGAGAATTAAAGAATTAATGCTCGAGTTCCGGGAACCCATCCCAGAAAATAAGATGATCTACATCCCCCAGAGGACTGTTCCCTGTTCTGTTACCTTTTCTGCTCAGAAGGAAAAACTGTTCATATATCATGAGACATTCCCTCTTCTCTCTTCTGCTCAGCCAAGCTAGATGTCTCACCTCAGCATTAGAATAAGGCCTGTTTTAGTCAGGTTTCCATGTTCCAGCTGTTGAACTCCAGTTCTTCTGTTTGTCCTGCAAAGTTATTTAAATCATTCATAGCTTCTAGGATCTAAAAATCAGAAAGGATCATTATAATCCCATAGTCTGACCTTCTGCGCAACATGGGCCAAAGATTTCCTCCAGTAATTCCAATACTGTCCCTAAAACTAACACAGTGTAGGAGGTGGTAATTCTCTATTCTGACTTAAATGGCACTTGTATTTTCAGTACTTTGAAGGGCATGCCTAATGTCAGACTGTGTTGGATAAATTAATTCCTGTCTTATCTTTGTAAAATGCTGGACTGTGTATCTGGAATCATTTAAGTTCTTTTTGTTTTTCATTTATTCTGATTGTCATTCACTTTATCTTTGAATGGTAGAGCCAGATGCACATGTTTTCAGGTTTCTTGTTCCCAAGAAATTTGAAAATTGGTGGCTACATAATGCATTTCTGTGCCAGATTCTACTTTTCCTTTTCCCTCACAAACATTTATTTGCTAAAATATTTCCTAGTACTCAGCCTGAAAATATTAAGTTAATGTTCAACACTACCTCTTATTTTGAGTATCTTACTGAGACCACAGAAACCTTCAAGACTCAAAGGAGGAAATCAGTCTCAACTATTATCTGAGAAGTCAAGAAGAGGTTACTATTCGCATCTTACTCTCCTTAGAGGTTAGACAGCAACACAAAAATTTGTCTAGTCTGGTTTCATTCTTTTGTCTTGTCTTAGACGGGCTGTACCAAATTCTTATTACTTTAAAATCGTAAGAGGTTATCTGTGTTTTAGAAAGAAGCAATCCATAAAGCTGGCATTTAATGGAGCTAAAATCTTTTTTACTGAACTGGTTTGGTCTGTTTCATAATAAATCATCATTCATGCAACTAGGGCTAATTAGAATGTGTGTGCTAGATGTAAGGAAGGCTTCATAATTTGGAAGACATTTGTTGACAATAATACTAGCTTCAATATAGATATATATATGTTCAGGAAACCAGGTTATAATTTTTTGGAAACAAAAATTCAGGCGAAAGGCCTTAAGATCAGTCAGCCACCAACTGCTGAAATTGCAGGCAAGCCCATTATTATTCTGTAAGTGCTGTCTGTCACAGGCATAGCAGAAGGGACAGCTATGACATAAGTACTGTATTAAAATAAAAAGGAACCGTGAAGACAAAGCACATTGCAGAGACCACGGAGACCACAGATCAAATATTTTAGAGAATGAAGATTAAGATAACAACCACAATTGCAATCAATCTTAGGTATACTATAAACTTTGATCTGCAAACTGAATTCATACAGAAAAACATGTTAGAGGTGGCCTATTTTTTGTCTTGGTAACTTCATCTGCAAGAATATGTAGTAATAATTCTCCTTGTTTATATTGTTTATATTTCAGTCTCATGCTCTTGTTTCTTACATCATCTTTTATTACTGATTATTTAATTATCATAATCATATTTTCAATTTAAGTTCCTGGAGGTTGAATGAATCACGTCTCTTTGTAGCAAAGGGAGAAACTGAATTCAGTAATGCATAGCACAGGTATTACTGCCTGTGATGAGTCAGATTCAGACAGAATAGCAAACAGTTAAAATTGCCAGCAGTATAAATCATAATCTCAGTTTGTCCATTGATCTAAATTAGTGACTGAGCAGGAATCTAAATTTCATCTACTTGAAGGGTAGTAGATTCTTAATAACTGCATTATTAAGAATTGTTCATGAGGTGAAAATTTTTTTGTGTTCTCGTTGTAAAACTGTAGCACAAAATATCTGCAGTGACCACAGACCTCAAAATCATGTGTGTAGATAAAGATCCATTACCTTATAGAAAGTCCTGAATAACAATGAAAAATGGATTATCATAAAATCATAGAGCTATAGAGCCACAGAATCACAGAATCATAAAATCATAGAATCATAGAATGGTTTAGATTAAAGACCATCTAATTCCAAACCCCCTGATATAGGCAGGGGCACCTCCTACTAGACCAGGTAGACCAAAGCCCCATCAAGTCCGTCTTGAATGCCTCCAGGGAGAATTCATCTGCAACCTCTCTGGGCATTGCGTTCCAGTTGTCTCATCACCTTCATGGTTAAGATTTTCTTTCTAAAGTCTGATCGAAATCTACCCTCTTCCAGTTTAAAGCCATTTTCTTTTGTCCTGTCACTACCTGTCCTTATAAAAAGTCCCTCCCCAGCTTTCCTGTAGGCCTCTTCAGGTCACTAGAAGATCTCTTCAGAGCCCTCTCTTCTCCAGGCTGAAGATCCTGGACACTCTCAATCTTTTTTTTTTAAGGGCATGTAGCAGCAGGACAAAAGGAAATGGCTTTAAACTTGAAGAAGGTAGATTAAGACTAAATATTATGGGGGGTGATGAGGGTGATGTGACTGGAACAGGATACCCAGAGAGGCTGCAGATGCCCCCACCCTGGAGGCGTTCAAGGCCAGACTGGATGGGGCTTTGAGCAACCTAGTGTAGTGGGAGGTGTCCCTGCCTATAGCAGGGGGGGCTGGAACTAGTTGATCTTAAAGTTCCAACCCAGACCATTCTGTCATTCTATGATTATTAAAATTGTCATTTATAGATGGCAATCAAATCCTGATGATCAAGAGTAAGTGTTTTAATTGAAGACCTTCATTTCTGACACTGAAGACATTTGGTTAGGCAAGGTGTTATACAACCATGTCCTGGGCAACCTTTACCGTGAAAGACTGGACAAGATGAACTGAGTTTCCTTCCTGCTTGAACAATTTTGTGAATCCATGATTCCACGATTCTCACTAAGACTGTTGCTGCTTATGAATGTGTAGCCATATAGTTCTTTGTTTACTGCCTTGAATACTTTCTTTTAGTAACACTTACAGGAATTACTCCATTAAAAAAGAAAAAAATTCATGTTAGTTAGAATATAAATAGATTCAGAATTGATAATGACATAAAGATTTTTATTTTATGCTCTTTGTAGGAAATAATCCTACATATTCATGATACATGATGTGATAATCAGAAAAGGAACATTACCATATCTGAGTTGTAGAAACAGCTATATAATATCACAAGGAACATTGAACCTACTATCAGTGTCTCTCACTATGAAATTTCACTTCAATTCAATTTTATTCTGATTTTATTAACTCTGTCCTTGAGTGCTACAAGTAAAATTGTGCTTACTTTACATTTAACTGTAATGTCAAAGTTAGCATCTTGATATCTTTTCTTATTGTATAATGTGTAACACTTTTAGCCTTTTTAAGAATTTAATTTACTGAGTCATTTTTACTGATGGTAATTGCACAGCTCTTTCTCATGTCTGCTGCACTTAAGACTCTATAACTTACCTGTTAGAAGCTCTTCTTACTGCTTTCTTTCATCCCTAATGAGATTGAGATAATGACACTATCTGTATATTGTTGAAACATGATTTCTAACTACACAGGATGTTAGGAAAATTTTCTTCTTTGACAGAGTGGCCTGGAACAGGTTCCCCAGGGAGTAGTGGAGTTCTGGTCCTTGGAGGTGTTCAAGAAATGTTTGCATGTTGTACTGAGGGGCATGGCTTAGTATGAAATACTGGTGGTAGGTGAACAGTAGGACTGGATGATTTTAGAGGTCTTTTCCAACCTTGGTGATTTTGTGATTTTCTGTGGCCTTTATTCTTTCTACTTCTATTTGCAGACCTATGTAATTCAATGAAAAATAAAACCTGCACTTTTAGGTGAAGCCTTGTTTTGTTGTTGCTGCTGTTTGTTTGTTTAAGAGCAGTCTTATGAGAGAGAGACTAATGACAAGGAACATAAGGAATTTAGCTTCCAGCAAGCTAAAGGGTGAGTCTTTACCCACATTTCAGTTCCTATTTAGATATCTGTTTCCTCAACTTTGGGCATCTTGTCTAACCTTCCTTTGCTCCAGAGTCTGATGTGTGAAGAGGGAAACATACTGTGCTTCCAGCCCTGACTTTTCTGTCTGTGTCTTCTCAGGAACATGTAAGCCTACGGAACTGTAACCCAAGTAGGCCAGATTTTGAGGTAGGCACTGCAAGAGACACAGAATCTATATGCTATTCAAATATTAACAGAAACTGCTTTATACTCTTCATGACAACAATACCTATGAACAGATCAAAAAGAGAAGGTATGCTCTTTCAGATAATGTTATATATCTATTCTGTCTTTTCTGGTCTGTGTCATATAATGACACTAATTAGAATTTCTGTTTTTTTATTGTAACAATCATTAAAATTTTAAAATGAGCAGTGCCAAGAAGTACACAGTTTTTCATGTTTCAGGAAAATAGTGCAACATCCCTTAAGAATTTCCATAGGCTCACATTGCATTAGGAGTCTAACCTACCAATGATTAAGCTGGCAGTTTTACATGACACAGAAGAGTGGCTTACAATGACACCATCACAGGGAAGCATTGTTATTGTGCTGGCCATACAAATTTGCACCTCACTACTGTATTTATCCTGAACCGAGTTTTAAGGTTTGCTTGTTTTTAAATGACTCAAGCATCTCTGCAGTGCACTGTGGATACATGACGTTAAAAGTGCATACAGAGCAAATATGCATTCCGTTAGTCACACATGATCGCAGAATTTGAGTGTCATTTTGTACGCAGAAAATCAGTTTGGTACAATCAGTTTCTTCCCACATCTGATTCTGCTCTCTCAGGATTTACCTTTTGAAAACTAGATTTTTTGAGTTATATCACTAAGCAACAATTTCTTGGTGCATTTTATTAAAAATGCTATAAATATTCCAAACTTTGTGCATTTGACCCGCTAGAAATGTCCCAAAAGAGTAGATGTGTTGCCGACCCTGTTGCTGACTACATCTGGCTTGACTCAATCAGTCTGGAAATAAAATTACATTAATGAGATGAGCTTGCACAGACAGAAAAGCCTGTGGGTGAAGATGCAGGGATTTAAATAAGTTAGAGTATTCATTTGTCTTTGGCCTGAGAGCCAATTTTTTCTATAATAACAACTTGATTAGAGAATGGTTTATGCATTCTGCAAAAATCTAAACATGTTTTTGAAGTGAGAGAAGGAACGCTGAAGTCTAAATCTATAGATAACAGCTGAAACATATATAATGATTTTAAATTATATAAGATTCTAGTGAACAGTGCATTACTGATAGCTTAGTTCCCCACTAAAAAGTGCACTTAGTTTTTACATCCTTCTCCTTTCTCCTTGCTATAAAAGTAGTCTTTAGAAAGTATCAGTCCCTCCAGGTTGGTCAGCAGAGGGCTGAAATTCCACATTCTGCTACAGACCAACATAATCCCTCCTTACTTTGCTATCTTTAACTCTCTCCTGTTCCCCTCAGCTGATCTCTGACTATTTATTTTGCAGATGTGGGGGATTTTCCCTGTTTTTCATAGCTGGAGTTGCCACATTATTCATTCATTTCATTTGTACATGTCAAGGTCACTCTCTTCACTCATTTCTGAGTTCCGTTGAAAACTTTGCAATATGACAAAGTATTACTGGTCCACATAAATGCTGACTCTACCAAACATGATAACTGATATAGATTTTATAACTCAACAGTCATCTCCCCTCTGGATGTGACATTCATGTTGAGTAGGTGAATAAATGTAAGCAGCAAAGACAGCCTGTGACCAGTACTGCAGAAAAGCAAAGTATCAGAGGAAAAAAAGAAAATAATGGTGTTAAAATAATGAAGAGGAAGAATAAACAGTGAGAAACCACTACTTCAGTCCTGTGTTTCTCTTTTCAGTCCTGTAGTTGGACCAAATAAATAAATAAATAAATAAGGAAAAGATGAGCAGGGCGAATAGCCTGCATTTTGCTTAACCTTCCTTCTGTGATCCCTCCAGTAATACTACAGAGCTAATCTGCACAGATTAAATGGTTCGTTTTGCTCAGTTCCAGAAAGAGAGATATGGGAAGACTGAAGAGTTGTGAAAAGGATTTTACTGTGGTAGGACTGTTATCTGCTATTTCTGCCACTCTAAAAATGGGAGGAAAAAGAAATATTGTGAAATTACCTTTGATATGAGACATAAATCGGTGCAATTGTTGTCTGCAGGATTGGGTAAAATATTATTTTTTCTGCATTGTATCTTGCTTGCATTACTAATAGTTGCCAGGGAAACCAGCAGAATCTAAGCTCTTCTACCAGAAAGGCAGCTACAGTTATAAATAGGGTTGTTTAAAACAGTCTGCAAATTATGAAGGAGCTAGGGGTCCCTGACATTGATTCTGATCCTAGTGTCCTTCTGCATGCTCACGTGTAGTTATATATGAAAATGTTAGATATGCAGTTAGATATGAAATGTTTATCTTTGTTGGTATTAAATGTGTTTGCTTCTTATTTGTTCATTTGTTTATTTATTTACTTATTACAGTGAGCAATGAAACCAATTATTCTGATTTACCTTGTGAAGAATTGTTCTGCACCAAGTATGATGCTTGTCACTTTGGCTTGTAATGTCACTCTGGCCTCTGCCTCCAGACTGTCTGTGCTCTGTATGTCTGCTCTGATTTCCACGTGATCACTGGACAACATGAAGAAGTTTAAATAAACCTTTAAATATCATAGCAAATAGAAGCATAGATCTTTTTGTACATGAAGTATAACCATTTTCCAAGAGGTTAAGCCTGGCTAACTGCCTGTTTGCTTTTCATCTATAAGGGTGATGTTTCTTACATAGTACAGTGCCCCTCATGTCAAGCACAACTCTGAACTTTTACACATCTATCATCACACTTCTAGAGAAGAAAGCCAAAGTTTATACATAAATCTTTTTAAGGAAAAGGTTCTTGTGATCTTTTTCTCTCGTTGGATTTATGGAACTGACTTTTATTACCTTACTGATTTCAACTAATAAAAGAAAACTATTTAAGATGAAAATAGGTAATAAAATAGTAATGAAAATAGTTGCCTCCATACATACTCTGACAGCACTTTTCTACTCAGGAAGCTTCTTCAAAAGGCAAGTAAGTTCTGTTATTTATTGCAGAAGGGTAAGAAGTGGATAGAGATATTTTTGATTTGACTGAGATGGTAAGGAAGATCTACAGTTCTCTGGATCCCAAGTGTGTGTATTTGACATCTGACCATCAGTGAAACAGTTGAAAGCTCTTTTGGAGGAAAATACTGGCAAAGGAAAAACTTTTCAGAAAGATCTGAAAGAAAACTGCTGTCACATATAAAATTCAAGTGTAGACTGTGGAGCACAATGCTCTTTTTTCTGGACTTTTGTTAGTTTTGTTTTCTATTACCTACTATTTAAAGAAACCTGCACAAAAGCTTATACTCTTGTATGTTTTGATTGCCAACTGCATGAAATAACACAACTTATTTTTTAATTCACTCATATAGGTAAATTAGAGACTAAGAAGTTATTATGCATGATGAGGTGATATTTAAAACTCAGTGTTCTCATCAATCTATGTTTTTTTCAGCATCAGATATTCACATATCTAATAATTTTCTTGTTGTGTTGTTATGCATTGATTCTTTGATTCTATACGTCCCATGAGTAGGACACTATACTAGGGAAGTACAGTTTACATTTTTTCTGTATAATTTGATGTTTTACTATCTCTCAGTTTACTTCCTCAATAGCTATGTCTGTGTAAGAACTACAATAGCCTAATGGCTAAGATATGTGTTCACTACCGTGTTAATTTATCATGAAATGCATTTTACAGTTCTAAGCATAATCCGTATGGGAAACTTGAAAACTATTACAATGCAACCAGTAAACTTTGGCCTTGTCTTGAACCTCATCCTCTCTGCCAAAATAACATATTTATCTAGAAAACTCAATGTTACTGCATTTGCTAAAGAGCTAGGACTAAAGGTTTCCACCTAACATTTTATTCAGTGCTTGAAAAACAAAAATGGAAAAGGAAGAGTATTTTCAAAATGAAAAATCATTTTGGATTAAGAAATCAATGTATTTCATTTGAATAGAATCTCATTCCAGTCTGATTCTTTCCAAACATGGAATGGTTCTTCTACTCTTTGCTCCTGTAGGCAGGAGCTTTTCTCTGTCCAGTGATTAAATTGGGTATCTAACCTTCACATTTGTGGTACTGGCAGCTTAGGCAATTCAAATACTTATTTCCATTATGTTATGAAAACATCAGAGGAAATTCAGGATTTACAAGAATCCTGACCTGCTAAAAAAGAAAAGAGTTGATCTTGCTAGCTATAGATAGAGCCTTTGGCCTCATTAGAAAAAAAAAAACAGAATAGAAGTAGGGGTGGAAATCAGTATGCTTTAAAACTACCTTTTCATTTACAGGCATTGTCAGTAGTCATATAGGTCTTGTTTCTGCTGGCACATTAGCAATTTCACACATAAGCTTTAATAAAGAGATGTTTCTTAAATAGATATTAGATATATTATCAATATGATATTACTGACATTATATGACCTACAGTCTGATTTATGTCCTAATACTGTCTTTGAAACCAACTGTAATGTGTGTATACAGAAGATATTAATTACTCCAAAAAATAGAGCAGAAAGAGAAATCCTTTTTAATCCACAGAAAATGTCCAAATAAAATAAAACTGAAATGAGATTTATTTCTTTTTAATGGTAGATTATTTTACATCATAGCCATTCCGTTCACTGGTGTGCCTCTGGTGGCGCAGTGGTTAAGGACGCCACTTTGCAACACTGGAGGCCCGGGTTCGAATCCCCCCCATGGCGCAAGTGGTAGAAGCGCCGCTCTGCTACACAGGAGGCTCGAATCCCGGGGGTTGGACTCGATGATCTCTAAGGTCCCTTCCAACACGCACAAGACTGTGATACTGTGTGATACTGTGACTGCATCAAGAGGTGTTGGTTTCCCCTGCTACTCATGCATCAGGCTGTACTAAGACAAATTCTTCCATTTGTCTTTTTGAGAACTAACTACATTATTTGCTTTAAAAAAAATAATTGTCTAGTATTATTGTAGATCAAAAGAAATATAATTCAGAATACCTTACCCAGTAGGTGAGGATGCCTACTTGTGAAAGACTGACACATTCTATTTATACCCTAACTCTGATATGCAATATTCTGTTGAATGCTACAAAACAATATAAATAAATATAAAACCAGAAATGACAATCCTTTGATTGGAAAATGATCATGTGTATCTTTAAATACAAAGCTGTGATCCCAACCATTTCATTTGCCTATATACCTATATAACTTTAAGCAGTTGGTAATCCAAAAGTACTTGTTTTAGCTGTTCCCACCAGACATGGTGACTAATTAGCCCACTGTGAACTAACGCATATTCCATGGGAAGTTGGTAATACCCATCTTCATGCGGAGTCCTCATTACAAGTGTAGTGAAATATGTTGTAAATATGGTATAACATATAACTCTAGAGTTTTCTCACCTGTCAGTTTTGTTTTTGTCAGGTTTGTAACTCTAAAGGATAGGAAAAAATACAGGGGTTTAGCCTTGGAGAATTTTACATGTCTGTTCTAACCTTAGGAAGGCATTCTCATACCCATTTTTTTATCCCAAATTTTCAGCAGCTACTCAGATACACAGTAACCACAACCACACATCAAAGACATTGCCATTGACATTAATCTTCCTAGGACATGCCTCACTGGCCACTGTCACAGTTGTTTGGCTTTTTGTCCTGACACTGGAAAGCAGCTCTTATTAAAACACCAACGTTACTTTAAACTCATATATATTTCAGCTCCACGTCTTTATAAATCTATCGTCTGTCCTGTGACCTTTCATGACTACCAGATCTGCCACTCATGATTCTTCTCAAAAAATTCAGTTTAGTCACCCATTTTCATGTGTGGAAAAATCTCTCAGTTGGCTACATAATTTTGCTATGAGCTGCTCTGTGTACACTGCCAAGAGAGCTTCTGGGATCTAATTTTCTAGGAACTACTTTGCCTGGGTCTTGATTCTTTATAGTACAGAGAAATAGCCGGTTTAAATAGGTATTTAGTGTTATTTCTATTACCACTGAACACTGAGAAAGAGCAGAATTAAAATCATTTACATTCTCGACTAGGTCAAATATTGTAGTTTGTTTTGTTTTGTTTGCTTGGTTGCTTGTTTATTAGTAGGAAGAAATTCAGAATTTAAGCACTTTGGGTGTACATCATTCTGGCTTACAGGCCCCTTGTAATTTGTTTTATCACTTCTCCCTAAAAAGGTAATCATTCACAGATTTACTAGAAACCCTTGGATGTTAGAGATGATGCTTAATTTATGGCATGATGGAGAAGATGCTCTCCTTTTCTCATATCAACGTATAATAGAACTGTTTGAGTTGGAATGGACACTTAAAGGTCACCTGATCCAACTCCCTTGCAATGAACAGGGAGCACAGTCAGAGTGCTCAGAGCCCCATCCAGCCAGACATTTAATGTCTGCAAGGACTAGGCATCCATTGCCTCTCTGGGCATCCTGTTCTGGTGCCTCACCACCCTTATCGTAAAAAACTTTTTTCTCGTGTCCACTCTAAGTCCCCCCTCTTTTTGTCTGAGATCATTTCCCCTTTTCCTGTCACCACAGACCCTGTTACACAGTCTCTCCTCTTACTTCTTACAGACTGTCTAGATACTGAAAGGCTATGCTCAGGTCTCCCCAGAGCCTTCCCTTTTCCAGGCTGCACAGCCCCAGCTCTTGCAGCCTGTCCTTGTAGGAGAAGCATTCCATATCTCAGATCATTTTTGTGGCCCTCCTCTGGATGCATTCCAACAGCTTTATGTCTCTCCTGTAGTAACATCCAACATCTGGACACAGTACTCCGGGTGATGTCTTACCAGTGCATAGCAAAAGGCCAGGACTTATATTCTTTCTTCTACCCTGGAGAGCTAGGTTCTGTGTTAGGAGAAAACTATACTTGTTCTCATTATTTCAATTGTTTATGCACCTGAAAGTCCCAAATTATGCCATAATCATCTATGTCAGGTAGCTTTATAATGAAACAAGCTGCATGAGAGTTATCTCCTTGCAAGTATATAGCATAATTTTTCCTAAATTAATGTCCAGGAAAGGAAGAATGATGTCCCTTGTCAGATGCTGATAAATCTTTTTCTTCATTCACAGATGGCCAACACTTTATCAATTTTTTGGTAAGATATAATAATTAGTCTTCACAATAGCTGGATTTTATCATGGAAAATATATCTTCGATTACAAAGTTTTATCAAAATATTTGATCTCTGGAACTCAGTCAGTGCTATCAAATCTAAAGAATACTCAGACGTTTCTCTTAAATAGTGTATCTCAAATTGTTCTTTTCACAGAGTACTTACAGAACTGTTTCTGCTATTCCCACAACACCAATTAGTGGTTTCTTACTGAACTTCTTTTGACACTGAATATTTATGAAATATTACAAAATTCAACAGTGTTTATTACAGCATATTGTCCACAGTGTTTCATTGTGTTATAGCTTGTTTGTTGAAACTGTTCATCTTTTTCAGTCTCATTTATTGCTGGGATATTCTGCAGAAGAACATAAAACTGAATAGCCATGATCATTGTCATGCCTAGTTCTTTGCTAGAACAATGATGTGGAATGCATAATCCTTTCCTAAATTTAGCCTATCTATCTTAAACTTCTTTGATGCCTTTATTTAATACTTATTTCGGAACAGTCTCAAAACACTGTCATTTTAACAGATTTCCAAACTAATGGCCAGTGCAACCCTTTTTGTTGTATGACATTTTTATCCCACTCCTTTTTAATGACAGTGTCAGCATGTAGTATTTCAATACAGTATCAGCATAATAGATCATAATGATCTTAGCTACAAGACCTAGCAACCTGTATGCCAGTTTTCTTGGTTCTCTAGGATGGAGAATCGAATATCTGATTACAGAGTTAATTCTATCTAAGGTGGAACAAGTTTCACATTAATATTATAAGTGAGCTCCATTATTTCATCCTGTATTAGTTTTCTGTCATGCTGAGTTTGATGATGATCATATGTAATGCTATGTTTTGTGAGTATAGTGAATTTGGGAACCTGATACAGTAGTTGCAATAAAGAATTAGTTGTGATGTACAAATGTTGATTTTTTCCCCCCATATAAGTAATTTGAACTTTTCTTCTGTTGCATTCATTCTGCCCTGGTTTTTTAGAGAGAATGCAGATGTTTTTTAATCACTCTTGCAGCTAGGAATGCAGGGAAAATCTTCTGGAGAACAGCTACATCTGATTTTACTTTCAGCTATACTCATGTTTGATCCAAGGTCTCCAGAACAAGGATTCAACCACTGTTGTCTGTTTGTTGATCTCATACCATCTCTGAGAAATAAAGAGAAATACTTAACAAATGAGTAAGGAAAACAGAGGAGTCCCTGATTCAGGACTCCACATTTACCATGGATTTCATTCATCAGTCTCTAAATCAAATATTTTTATTTTCTTGCTTGTTAGTTTTGCTTTGCTTTATTTTGTTTTAACTTTTTCACAGATTTGCAAGTTCAGTGTCTGGATGTTAGTCCTTCCAGAATCAGACTCATGAGCCAGAATCCCATCTGAACCCCCTCTAGATGAGGAAGTGTTGAAGTGCCATTCAGTAGAGTCCAATATATTATTGCTTAATACTTATTTTTATTTTTTACAATGATATTAGAGATTTTCAAGTAAATGTAGACTATATACCCTTAATACCTATTTCCTGATAATACTGTCTGTAAAGATTCACGTTGAAGAAGCCAAAATAGCAGAATAATCTGGAAAATGCACATTCTTTAATTTATATGTCATTTTATTTTGAGATTGAGAACACATTCAGTATCAGTGCTCATCTCTTTTACTAGCCTGAATCAGAACAAATAACTATGTATTTCCAAATAATTTATATAATAAATGTAAATGCTCTGAGAAATTCTTCTCAGTTGTGTCTTCAGCTTTCCTGGAATAGTACTAAAATGACGCTGAAAATAGAACAAGTAAAGGAAGAAAAGAACTGCAAATGGCACAAACCCTATTATTCTGTAGAGACCATTACAGTTGTCTTTTCTTCTACATGACTGGCCCAAATGTCATCAAGAAACATAGTGAAAGGGTCTAAAGTAGCAGCTTATTTTGCTATGGAAGTGGAATAGTGTATCAGAGCTAAGGAGCACCCGAGGAGAACATGCTACCAAGGTCTTCCTTTCTATAAAATGCTGGAATTAATGCCATTGGTAATAGTACTCTGTACTTGCAGGTTTAAGGAGAAAATAGGCCATGGAAGTGTTCAAGAAAAAGAAGTCAGGATGGACTGACCGTTCAGTGAAGAAGTGTTAAACCTACTGAAGATCTAAGCTTAGAAACGCAAATGTAGCAATGCTGCATGGACCTTTCTGATTAGAGTGAGATAGAATCTATTCAAATTTACTTGATAGCAAGCCTAAATTAAGAAGTTTTGATTCTTGAAGAAGATTACTATCTTTGGAACAATGCCAAACATTTGTAACTAGACTCTGGATTTCAGGTCAGGTGCCTGAAGGCAGCAATGCTATTTCTAACTTGTGCAATTACAATTCTGAGACTAATAGGAGTAGAATGAGTTCCTTCTGTATCTGTTAGCATAAAAATATCCTGTGTCTTCCTTCTGAAGCTTATAGCATGCACGAGCATGTATTCTGCTTGCAGTCACAGACATACGGAACAAAGGTGGCTATGCATGTCCAAAATCATGATTGAAAATAACAAAAAAATTTCCACACTTCTCCAGTACCATTTTTTCTCCCCCCAAAAATCACAAGTCTGGAAAAATGAGGGTGTAAAATATTTACTTTTTTGGATATATAATCCACTTACTTAGATTACTTTGTTTCTATTTCGTATTATTCTTCCCTAGGTTTTGTTGTTTTTGTTTTTGTTTTTGTTTTTTTTTAAACTGGGGAAAGAAGGGTTAATATGGGCTAAATTTCTTGGATAATTACAGGAAACTAGAAACACCCTCTACTGTGATACTTGACAGCATTAGAAACAGCTCAAGTTTATTTATCCCTCTAACCATTGACCTCTACATTCAACTACATTCAATAAGCATACAGCTGAAATATTACGGCAGAAAGGAATTTTTCAGCCTGAGCCAGCCAGCCAGTATGAATTATACACAATAATTATCTGGGAAAAAAAAAAATAATAATAATAAATAAAAAATAAAAAGGCATTCCCTTGCATTAAAAAATCACCTCCTTATACATATTCAGACATGCTCTTTGGAAACAAAGCACTGCTTGGATTTTACTTTTGTTGTTTAACAGATCAACAAAAAGTGCTAATAGCCTGTTTTTGGATTTTATTTATTTTTTTACTTTTGCATATTCAAGAAGTTGTTTATATTCCAGACATCTCTGCTAGTTACAGGGACTTTCATAGCAGGCATAGAGGACCAAATTTGTAGATATGCAAATCTCATATTGATGAAATTCTAGTCATCCCTTTGGAAATGGAGGGCAAGAAAAGGAAAAAGAAAGGATGAAAGTCTTTGTTCTCTGGCCTACAATCTTCTAAATGGCTTGTCCTTACTCTACCTTTGTTTTTATATTTACTTTCCAGTGTAGTTCTTTTATATCTGAAGAAGGTTGACTTCCCTGCTAATTCTTCAAAACCACTGAGCTTTTTGCCTCTTTGCACAACACACGACAAAATATTCTACTACCTCTATAGACACTGGTCCATAGGAAAACATATGAAAATTCTATTTTTTTGTTTTGTTTCTTCACTGGCTAAGATGGCCAATGGCATGCTGACTTGTATCAGGAATGATGTGGTGAGCAGGACTAGGGAAGTCATCCTGCCCCTGTACGCAGCATTGGTGAGGCTCAACCTTAGGTACTGTGTTCAGTTTTGGGTGCCTCAATTCAGAAAGGTTATTGAGGCACTGGAACAGCTTCAGAGAAGGGCAACAAGGCTAGTGAAGGGCTTGGAGAATATGCCCTATGAGGAGAGCCTAAAGGAACATTAGCTGTTTAGTTTGGGGAAGAGGAGGCTGAGGGGAGACATTACTCTCTTCAAATATTTGTAAGGTGATTGCAGTGAGAGCAGGGTTGATCTCTTCTCACTGGTGACAGGTCAAGGGGAAATGGCCTCAAGTTGTACCAAGGGAGGTTTAGGTTGGACATCAGGAAACACTTCTTTACAGAAAGGGTTGTTAGGTACCGGAATAGGCTCCCCAGGTTGGTGGTTGAGTCACCATCCCTGAATGTGTTTAAAAAGCATTTGTATGTGGTGCTCAGTGATATGATTTAACTGGGGATTGTTTGAGTGTGAGAGTTAGGGTAGTATGGTTAGGCTGCAGTTGGACTTGATGAGGTCTTTCCCAATCTAAGCAATTCTATAATTCTACTCAAATCACAAAAGAGGCAAGAGTTTATAGCTTCTGCACACAGCAATGTTTAGCTTGTGAATATTAATTTCAATGAGATCCCCAAGGTATTTTAGGTGAAAGTTATACTTACAGTCATGTTCTAAAAGCAAAGATCACTTATTTTCCCCACTGGATTTGGCAGAGACAAAAGCCTGAAAGAGGAGCTTTTCTAGAGAAAACACAGCCTTCAGGGAGCTTCTATTTGATTAAAAGATTTTTGTGAGGTGTTCTTCTGAAGCTTCAATTGAATGTATTCTTCTTTGCTACCTACCTTTCATTGTGTGTTTAAATATGCTCATGTGAAATTATGAAAAAAGCAGAATCTTTTCATATATAATACAGTGTGTAAACAAAACAGAATGGTGTCCTGTCATTTCACTGATTTGTTAAATAATTGCAGATAACAAATATGTTTATTGAAAATAGAATTTTTGCATGAAAGATCAAGGAACTACATTAAAACTTATTTTTAAGAATTAATTTCATACTGATGCATCTCATTACTGATTCCCTATATCAAATGGTCCCCTTTCTAACTGATTTGTTAAAACATTTTCTTCTTTTGAAAGAAATGAAATCTTTGCATATCCGTCATGCTAACTTGGATCAAATTGTTTTCATAAGGTCTGAAATTATCTGTGACACAAATGTTTACTAGAAATAAATAAAAGCTGTTGTTTTCTTGTCGCTCTTAATTACGTGCCTTTGATTTTCATGGCATGCATTTAAGAAAACAAATTACTGATGAATATCTCCAGCATTTGATTGAAGTTCAGTCTTATATAAGCATCTGAATTTAGGATCACCACAGGATCTCTGGTACTAAAATAATTATTTAATATCACTGCATATATTTCTAAGATTTTAGTTTGTGTCTGAAGTATTTTGACACTTTAATTAATTACACACATAGAGAAACCTAAAATGAAGTAATAGTTCTGCTATAATTGTTCAAAGAAAGAACTTCTAGTTTGGGAGCAATTTTCATTTTCTTCCCAACCTAATCAAGTCTGATAAAATCATTCTGTCTTAGGAAATGTATAATCATGGAAAAGTCCCTTTTGTTCATTTTGGTAGAGAAGAGCTTCATAAAGCCAAAAATGCACACGAGGAAGGCATGGAAAAAATCCTGAAGGCTGTATTTTTGATTTCATTGTGGGGATTCCAGGTGTGTATACATCATTATCAACAATAATAATAAAAACATGGCTTTTTGATAATGGAGAAATGAAGTCTATGAAGTCTTCTACTAAAGCATTAGAGAAGGCAAAAGAGGCAGACTCCGTATTAATTCTGCTTGCTCTTTAATTTCAGGAAGTCTGAGGCTTACGGATATGTTCAGGCAGGAGGTTTGTGTGATCTCAAAGTAGCTGAAGGGCCTCAGATGCCCTATTTCTGCCACTGAGATGCGCCTCAGCAGACAAGTAACAGATAATAAATCTCTGACAGGATTTTTCAGTCATGCATTTTTACCATATCCATAAACCAACCACAACATTTTAAAGAGCATAAAAATCCCTTGTAACAGATGATTTTGAAGCATAGATAATACTGTAGAAATTTTCTGTACTGTCATTTTTACACAAATAATTGGGCATGGAATTGTACATATACAGAAGAAGAAAAAAATCTTTATCACATACTACCACACAGGATGTGTAATATAGAGTTACAATTGTAATAATCCATCTCTGTCTTTACTGAAATTGAAAACAAAAAAATAGTGTTTGAGATGAAAAAAAAATAATAATGAAGTTGGACATCCGCAATATATTATTGGGTTATATTCTAGATGGTATGTCTGCAATTTGAACTCTTTTTCTGTTCCAATTCATATTCATTGCTGTGAAAATCAAGTCAGTTTGCAAAGATAAGGACCTTCCATTTTGTTTTGTTTCATTCTAAAAAATCTGGTTGCGTATTTATCATTCCTTGAATCTTCTTACAAAATACACCCATTTCTTCAGTCTTATTTTCTCTCTTTCTTCTAAATGGGTAATTGCATTGCTGATGACTAGCAATAATTCTTGATTTATATTTGTAAACTAATCAGTCCATCTGGGTGATGGAGACTGAGAGCTGTAGGCAGCATATAGAGATCAGGGATGTGTGCACATTCCCTCAGTTGTGGTCTGATTCTAGATGGTCTGCAGCCCTGAGAGAGAAAGGTGTGACATGCTTGGAAGATGATCTCAGTAGAAAACATCTGTTGAAGCGTTAGAAGCTTGTGTAATATCCCGTCTGCTGCTGAAGAGGGAATTGTTTCATAAGTTGATTTAAGACTTTATTAAACAGTGTATTTCCCCTTTCTTCCTCTTTCCATAGACTAGAATGTTTTGTTTCGGTAACTGAAAAAAAAGCTGGATTACTTGTTTTATGAAGTACATTGTTGCTCTTTGCATACAGTCTTTTTTTTTTTTTTTTTAAAGTTTCCTAAGAAAACTGAATTCTAAGTAGTAATGGCACATTAATCAGATATGTCATATTTCTCCTGTTCCTTCTTTTTTTCTATCTTTATCTCTGTAGTGCTAAATTTGCTGCAGTGTTGGTGGTCATTTACTCTTGCTTTTAAAAGAGTGATGACATTATTTCAATTGATTATTAAGGGATTGTTTCATTCATTTTCTACTTTCTCACTTGGTGTTCATGGCATTTACAAAAAGCATAGCATTAGTGAAATTGTACATTTTAATTAGCAATGCATCTGTTCCTTTTTGCTGACAGAAATGAACAAACTTGTGCTGCATTGCTTTTGGAAGTCTTTTCAGTCTTGCACAAGTACCTTTTATTTTCTTTAGTGCCTAATACCTTGTGCATAACTAATGCATCAATCCACTTCACACGTAGGACATGACTCTACTCCACCTACATTTGAGTGTGCACTTGAACTCATGCATAGATATTCTTATAAGATCCCTATTACAATAATGTATTTTACTAATTTATAGTGGGACAGTTCACTTTTGAGTGTTGCAGACATGCTTGCACACTGTTTTTTCTTGGCCAGTAATTCAGCTATGGGTCAGGAGCTCAGATCTATATGGCGTGATACCATTTCCAGCACCTCACCACTTTCTCAGTAAAGAACTTCCCCTGACATCTATTCTGAATCTCCCTTTAGTTTAAAATCATTACCCCTTGTCCTATCACCATCTACTAATGTAAAAAGTTGATATCCCTCATATAAACTTCCTTTAAATACTGAATGCAATGAGCTCTCCCTGCAGCCTTCCCTTCTCCAGACTGAACAAGCCCAGTTCCTTCAGCCTATTTTCCCTTCCCCCTCACTTCATCTAAAAAAAAAAAAAAAAAAACCAAAAAACTTATAAAGCTTTAAAGTGTTTTCCATTAAAAAACAAAAACAAAACAAAACAAAAAAAAAAAAAGATTAGCCAATTTATTATAAAAGATAATCTCAAACTTGTCAAGTTTCTATTGCACTGTACCCAGTGAAAGAGAAGGTTATAGCTAAATGACTTACTAGTTATGGGAGATAACATTTTTCACAATGTTTCTTCGCTTGCTTATGTTAGAGATCACAGTGCTTAAGCTTTTTAACATCTTACAGGAACACAAACTAAATTTGTGGTGTATTTAATTATTTAATACACAGTAGAGCTGCCAGAAAAAAAAAAAAAAAAAGAAAAAAAAAGAAAAAAAAGAAAGAAAAGTGAATTAGTTTGTTTTGTTTTTATTCTAATGTCATGTTAGTCCTCAAAAACCTGTAACTGCTCCACATAGTAGCAGAGTCTTATCACACCATTGCAAAGCCTCTTCATGTGTGCCATATGGAATAAATAAGTTACAGAGTGAACGTGATGGGATGATGTCCCAATACAGAAAAATAATAAAAAATTAAAAAAAAAAAAATTAAAAAAAATTTTAAAATGTGTCTGAGAACAGGAAAAAGTCAATTTGAAGAACTGAAACTAAAACAAAAAATGCCTTCAAAACGATATCTGCAGTTACAGGGAGATAACTTCCCAACTTCATTCATGCATGGAATTAAATTAATTTCCATTTTACTTTTTTTCCTCACTCTATCTTATCCTCAGTGGGATATTCACAGTCAATGGAATTTCTGTTTGCAGATAGGGGTACTTGTAAGATAAATCATGCTCGTTTTCATTTCACTGTTTCAAGACAATTATAGAATATTTTAAACAACAACAACAAAAAAAAACCAAGTAATAATAACCAACTCAGAAGCCAACACAAACAGCTAGTGGGAATGACTGATTGTTACAGAAAAGTTTAAAAGTCATTTTACATAGAGGATGATGCCAACAAGCATAGTGAGTTTATAATTCAAATTAAGAATAGATAGCTATATCTGAATTATAGGACTGACTGATCATTCTTTGTTTATGTGCACTGAAAGAGATAATTATTATTTTAATGTTCCCGTACTGTAGATTGAGATAAAACCCAAATCTGCAGATAGAAGTTTATGATCTTTCTCTTGCTTAAGAAACAATGCAGTCATCTAGAGTAGTTTTAACTATCATTAGGCCTTTTGACAGCAGTATGGTTAAGCTCATCAGAAGCAACTAGTGGTTTGCATCACTTTGTGTTTGCCAGCCTCTCAAAGCATGCACGTACATCCTGCTGGTTCAGTTATTCGCCATGCTTCTGAATTCAGTCTTTTCTTCAGTCTTTACTGTGTTCATGATTTTAGTCTAAACTGAGTTGAACAGAGAGTAACAACAATGCAAAAGAGTTTTGAGAAAACAGTGGAAATGCCAGGCTTCCTTTTAAAACTGGGCTGGATTTTTATGTCAATGATAACTTAGAAATGGACTAAGTTGAATTCTTCTGTAGAGGAAATAGACAAACTCAAAATGCTGAGGTGCCACGCAGCCAGTAGAACACTGGCTGATTTGCACTGTCACCAGTTTTAGCCTGATGCTCTCCCTTCATTGCCTGAAGCACTGAAACTTTCCCTTAAGCCCTTCTTCCTAAAAGTAGCTCTCACATCTTGTATTTCATTCCTGATTAAGTAGTAAACTCGTGGGACAAAGGCTTTCTCTTTCTGCAAATATGTACAGCTACAGATAATTTTATGGAACAGAAATCAGGAAAAAGACTGGAGATCTCAAGTTGAGAGAGAGAGAGGGACCTGCTGGACTATTAGGTAGTTTATGAATAATTCATGGTGTATTTGGTAGGAAGATGCAGCAGCCCAGGCTCTATCCCTGCAACCTTCTGTCACCAAAATGATTTCCTGAATTGCAGCCAAACTGCAATGTTTATAAAGATGTAAACTGATTTGCCATATCAATGGCTAGTATGGCAGTCAAGGGATCAGAACAGCACTAGCTTGATTCTTTGCTGTTTTCTCCATGTGACTAATGCCTGGAAGACTTTCTTGTGCACTGTTTGGAGCAAACCTGGAGTTTCTGAGAAAATTACAGCCCCTGTCCCACAAATACTGACCTTTCTATTATTCACTGATTGTCCCTGGTGGCACAATGCAGGGATGCCAAGGGACTGTGATTTCTGCGTTTGGAGTTCTGCCTGTGGACAGTGAACTGAGCCTCAGCTACTGAGAATGTCAGGCAGCTCTCAGATGAGAAGAGTTCTCTTGCCTGCAGTGAAAAGCAAATACATTGTCAGAAGATAGCCTGTGTTACAGGCAGTCTTTTCTAGGTAGATAAAATCAGATAAAACTAGGAAGAGAAGGGCATAATGTCTGCAAACATATATAGTAAAGTAAATATAGAGTGACAGCTTTATGAGTGGCAGATTAGGGAGGTTTCTAAGGAACCAATAAGGGATGTTTGTGCATCCTCTGTCAGAGATAGTAATTAAATATCAGATATCCACGTTGTAGTTGTCTGCTACCATAAAATGCAGACTCGCAGCATCTGTCCTTTTTGTCTGAGTTTGGAAAGAAAAATTCCTGCTTTTCATTTGTGTAAAGAAGGTACTAACTACCACACTCCTAACTGGATTTTAAATGGGGAATGTCGGGTGGAAGAGTCATTATCCAGTAAAATAATGCATAACTATTCTAGCTTGATATTTACTATACTGCCATAATGAATATTTCTTCTCTCAAAATTATTCCCAGACTTGATTCACGTGTTGGTTAACGCTGTATTTATTTTTTATGTGAAAGAACAAAAGTGATCACCATGGACCACTTGAAGTTCAGGAGAATAAAGTACATGTTTAAATCATACATGCTTCATGTATGTACAATACCTCAAGCAACACATTTTCAGTCAAATAAGAAACAACTCCAGTCACAAAAATAAACTCATCAGTGTCCTTGCTTCTGTGGAAATTGTGAATCTGGGCTGTCATTCTCTGTGTAGATGGTAAAACTCAGTCATTCAGTCTGGAAGCTGTAGAAGTACCCTGCCTTTTCCATATGAATCCCCATTCTGCTTTGTGCCTGTCCAGTGTGTTGGCAATTTCTTTTAATAAGGGTTGAGGAACAGTCAGTCTTATTTACAGATTCAGTAAGCCGTAGGTTTCATTACTCTGCCTACTGTGACACACTTGGCACTCTAAAAGATATTGCTAACTAGATCATAGTCCAGTAGCCAGCCCTTCTGCCTTTACTAGGATTTTCATTAAGAAACCCCCTAGAAGATTTACATACAGGACTAAATTTCCTTGCTACCTAAAACAGAAATATTAAGATGTAAACAAAGCCTTTATGAAAAGCAAAGAATTGGCACTTACACAGTCAACATAAAACTTGGTTAGTGACAGAAAAACTTGAAAACTGAACAGTTGACAGTCCTTGGTTGGAGGAAAATCAATTCTGAAGACTTTGTCAATTATTTATCATGAGTGCTCTGAGAAGTTTATTCTGTAGAAAGTGGGTTGGCTATGATGTCAAAAATTTTAAGTGTTAATTTGCTAAAAGGTAAAGGAAATAAACAGTTTGGAACAAACTTTTCAGAATTTTTGATCTTTATGCCACAGAGAGATCTTGCATAAGAATAACAAAGTAAAGGAAATGAGAAAGATGCTTTAGTAGAGGAAGAGCAATTAAAAGGGAAGACCCGATAGTAGTTTTCACTGATCATAAAATATCTGAACTCTAAATAAACAATCTTTCATTCCTGTACAAGTTCTGTTCTAGCAACAGAATCACATGGCTCAATGATTGCAATGAAATAAACTAGATTTTTTTTAATGAATATCCATGCCAAGAAATAGTGAGATGAAAGTAGATATTTCCCATTGTTTGCAAAAAATGTTTCTGTGTAATTACTTCTGTACTGAAAAATGTCATTGCTTTTGTGTACCCTTGAAGAATTGCTTTCAAAATTTGTTTTATTGCAGTCTTTATAGATAATTCGAGGCTATAGCTCTGCTGCTTCAAGGTTCCTGTTTTTCTTTTCACCTGATTAGGCTGTAAATCCAGAGCCTTTGAGTTTTTTCAGGATTTATGTACTGTTTTCTGTAATAGCTCTCATTCCAGCAGAATGCATATTCCAGAAGGCCACCAAAAGGTTGGTACAAATCAATTAGCAAATATTGCAATGACTTGCACATCCTTGATCTGAAATATTGCTTAATTTTAAATTTAAAATAAAAATTTTATGTGAATTTCTGAATACAAGCTACGTTTCTGAAATTCCTCTTAGCACATTACTTTGCCTTCTCATACTACCACCAGTATTAGATAATGAACTTCCAGTATCCTGTTGTCTTTCACAGGGTAACGTGGAGGATATAAATGCAGGCTACTAACTATTATTTGAATTAAATTTCCACATAGAATTGCTGGGAAGACCTCCAAGTCTCTCCTTGTATGTATGATATACTCATTTCTTCGTCACTAGGTACAGGTGTTGAAACCTAGTGTTGTCTCAAGGTTGACTGAGTAGTTAGCATGAGAATACCCCTACCTCATTCAGGTGCAGAAAGTAAATAAAGAAGTGAGGATATTTTCCACATACATCCCCATTCTTTTAGGCAATGTAGAATGAGAGTTTCTAGGATTTGTTATAAAGATAGGGGGAGATGGAAGAAAGGGAAAATGAGGAAGGAAGAAAAGCAAGAAAGAAGGAATTCCTGTGCTGTTAGAATAGGAGGAACTTTATAACCCTGTTTTATCCTATAAATTTATTTCATTGTTAGGTAGAGCAGGAAACTTTCTTTGATCTCTACATGCTTCTGATATCTTCAACATATTCTTTCTCAGCTCACTGCGTGGGAAATTTTAAGTTATAATTTGTTTTCAAGTGACCAGCAATTTGTCTCAGCAGAGAGAGTACTGTGTCAATCTTATCTGGCGCTGTCTGCAGTGACTTTTCTTTTTGCTGGCAACAGAGGCCATGGTAATTTTCATGGCTCCTGCCTGTGTGCATTTTCTGTGAACCAAACAAAAACAAAATGAATACAGCAGTGCCAATCCTGAAAACCCATGTTCACCCCTTTCAATAAGAGTGGAAGGTTAACTTAAAAGGGAATAAAAGTTTAGGTAGGGTTCATTCCCTCTTCATTTTTTGTCTAATTTTGCAGTAATTGGAGACTATGAGCTTTTTATACGCTCTCATTTTACATTTTATTAGCACATTTCAAATCTCTTATTAATGATTATATATGTGTATTAACCCACCAGCTAATTTTCATTAACACCTGACCTCCCTCTTTTAGGGGAATAGTAGCTACATTGTATATACCATACAGTTGAGATTGTTTCAGTTCTTGGGTATAGATCCTGCCTGTTTTGTTCAAATAGTAATGACTCATGCATCAATTCTCAACGCTGTTAGCAAGGATCAGTGTTGATAGTGCCTGATGCTAATGCAGTTACGATGCTGCAAATTTGGAGACAGCATAAGAGAAATTAAAAGATGGTGAATTGTGGTGAGCAGGAACTCTCTCACAGTGTAACTTGATGCCCCCTTTTTTGTTGTTCATGTTGCTTGCCTGCAGAAGCGCAGTGGCACTGAATAATCAAACTAAAGCATCTGTGGCTAAAGTAGAGCAGACCTTACTGTCCTCACACTTACCTTCCAGGTGGATGGCTCTTGACATGTCATGCTGTTCCCAGATGACCCATGTGATTTTTCACAAAGTGGTGTGACTGAGGTGAACACCAGATGGCCAAGAAGTCCTAGACACCCACAAAGGCTTGGATTGATCCCAGGCTATCCATAGGGGGGGATACCAATGGTGACTTATGATCATCCCAGACTTAGGGACAGAATGGATATGTGAACGGGGTTTTTGTACCTCTCTCTGGAAAAACTAGCTCTTGATATGCCTTAGGAGAGCAGTCTGCAGACATCTGATCCATGCAGTACTCATATTGAACATTCATTATTTTCAACCAAGTTTAACACTGATTTGGAGAGATTTGCTTCCAGACTGGGATCAGAGGCATATAATTTCCTGTTCTCTTCTTCCTTTTCTTTCAAAAAATCCACTACTCTGCAGCTGGGTTATTTGTAGCATTAGATATGACACAGAAGTAAGTTATCTAGAAGACTCAATATAACCTTCAATATTCTTATCTCTGACATGTACTATTTGCAAAGGTTAAAAGGTTATGCAGAGGTTAAATGGTACAGAGAAGGCAATGATACCAGTGTGCTGACATCTAGACCAAATTTAACCTTCTGAATTTTGGGGAAACTACCAAGAGTCTGGATGCTGGGATACAAGCATCGGAGAGGCAGTGCAAAGGCTTGTCATATTTTAACTCAGAGACTTCACCTACAAAGATATATCTTGAAAATAAGAAGTAAGAAAAAACTTATTTATGCATATATACATACAGCAACATACCTATTTGTATGAATATACACATAGATATATAGATAAACATACTGCATTTCATATTGAAAATGTGCTCAAATTTGTATATGAAAAAAAAAAAAGACACCAAGGAAATTGGTGGGGTGTTAGTCTGCCAATTCAGTTTTTTGTCTTGATGTTTTAGAAGAGTAGGGACCATGCAAGCAGCAGACAGAGTAGACCTTGCCTTTTGATTATTTCTAAGTTTGGCAAAGTATACTTAGTTTGATCTGTATCTTAGTTTGATATTAAATAAATACTTAAATATGAAAAAGATCAGCTGTCATGGATGGTTCTTCAGAAAAATATGACAGACCTGCACTAGTCATTTACTGAGGCTGACTCAGTAAGTTCTCAGTAATAAGTTACAGTGAAGGAATTACCAAGAGAATCCTATGGAAGGCAACTGAGTTTTAAGTTGTCTCAGAACTTCATCGCCACAAAAAAGAAAAGTGACTCACAGTCCTTCCAAATGAACTTCACTATGTTGATGTAGCTATAGAAGAGTTAACAGATGCTACATACCATAGCCTGACTTCTATGTAGATGGAAGCTGGAATGAACGTATACATGGATGTCAAGAGAGGGACTGAAATGTTTTTATTAATTTCCGGTTTAGCACCTGCTGCTCATAGCATGCAATTCAACAAATCATAAAGAAAGATATATTAGACCACACCTCACATCCCCCATTTTAACAGCACATTCTTACTGCTGTTCTTATGTTAATGAAGTGTACTGCTGCTACAGTGGGAACAGGAAGAAATCTGCTGTCACTACTTAAAGAACCTAAGGGAGATCAACACATCTGGTCTAGGGAAAAGTCTGTCAAAGCAAAAAATTCACATCATTTGCAGTAGTGTGGAACACGTGTGGGAAGAAGAGAAGGAAATTTCTTAAGGTAGCCATATATCTGTTACCTGCTAATTCCTCACTTCATTTAATGACCAGTAACGCTGACAGTCGCGAGACATCTTAAGTCTTCCAATCACTTTTAATGGGCCTACTTTGACAGGTTAGTTATAGCACCCTTTCTGGAAACTGAAACCGAAGAATACTTCTCAGGTCAGGCTCAATGGTGAGTGATAATGCTACAGAAGTTGGGTCTATTCACATGAATTGATTGGTGTTCCCTGCATAAAATTCTAGATAAAGAAAAAGCATTTTTTAGAACAAAATGTGTGAATGGAATGGACAGATTCTAATGGTGATCCTGAGGAAGTGTAATGTTGTTCTCAGTGGGATTATTTAAGTCAGAGGGCTTGTTTTAGTTCTCCTCTCTTTCATATAACAGTGATACTGCTCTCAGAGTTTTAGTCAGTTAACCCCCTCAAATATTAAGAAACACTTTACTATGAAATTATTTGTCTGTCATTCTACTAAATGGGGTGGGTAACGTTACATGCATGAGAGATGGTGTTCAGTAGGTAAGAGATGATACTGCAGACAGAGATAAAGTATGTTTCTCAAAGCAGTAAGAACCATTTCATTCCATTTTGTTACAGTAATGCTGCCTCAAATTCTTTCCTAATATTTTATTGATAGGCTTTTCACAATGTACATCATAGTAGGATTCTTTGGACTTGACTCTTTATCCACACAGCACATTTGGGAATCTCAGAAGTCTTCTGATTTCCATGTTACATTTACATATACTTCTCATTTCCTGATGCTGAGAGAAAAGAGAATGTGAAACAAATGTGTTTGAATTTGACTTGCTACAGTTAGGGAAAAAATACCTATCTTGTTAAAAATGGGTCCAAATACTTTGTTTTCTATTTAAAATTCTGGTATTAGAAACTTCCTATGGAACTATATGTGGTGGCAGAAAGGAGTGCTTTTTATCAGGTACCTGCCATGTACCCTAAAACAGTCTCTGACTGAAACATTTGTAGGAAATGTTGTACTGCATGTACACTGCAGCTTTGTAAAGTTAAATTATCAAATCAGCAGCTGATGTAAATTGGTTTATCATCACTGTAGCCAGACTCTTACACACAGAGTGAAAATGTGGTCCACTGCCTTTCTCTTAACTTTAAAATACATTTTCAGATTATTAATTATAATATCCTGAAACCCTTTTATATATATATATATATATACATATATTAAATTGGTATGCTTCACTTTCAAATTTGCAGTTTAAGTTCCTTAGGATGAGATCAGAAAGAATTAACTGTTCCTTGTGACACCAGGGATGTATCCAAGTTAAAGTTATGCATCTATTCAATGACTGCACTACTTTAACAGAGTTGTGGATTTCAACACAATGAATGTATTCAGTTTTCACTATGAAAAAATTACTTTTTATTGAAGTTACAAGCAAGGAAAATAAGAGGTCTTTTAATGAATAACACTTTCTAATCTTATGCCGTTACAAAGACCACTATGATCATTTTGGTAATTCAGCATATCCTGGTTATTCTTTCAGAATACTATGGAGACGTTACCAGTTAGAGCTGGAAATATTTTAAGAGATGTTTAAATTCAAAGCGTATTTGTAATAGAGTGTGCTGGCCAGCATGAAATGACTCTGTTCCCATCAAGAAAGCTTACTGCACTAAGTTCTTTCTGTTTTCAGGTGAATATGTAGGAACTCACTACTTAGAAGGTGAATCTATAGTCAGTGCATAAGCTGGAAGACTGAATGGTGCTCCCTCCTTAGTAAATAAAGAAAAAGGAAAAACCCCAAAATGAACTAAATTAAACCAACCAAAAAATCAATCAAACAAAATCCATCCAAATAAAATGTTTTCATGGTTTAATATAGAAAATCCATCCCTGACACTGTAAAGCACAAAATAGCTCTAGAGTTTTCCAAACTGGAAAATCTTTAAAATGTCAATAAATGATCTAAGTTAACAAGGAAATACAGACCTGAAATTGAAGAGGAGAAAAACACTTAAAATAAACGTAAGCAAATAAAAAACAGAACAGATTCCTAGAGCATCCCAAGATAACTGAAATTAAATGTAGTGTCGCTAAAGATTTGCTGAGATAAATTAAGTGTAGCACTAAATGTGTGCTTTATTAAATTTTACTGAGGAGTGTAGTTGACCTACTGTGCTATTACTCATGAGTGCCTTGCAAAGCAAAACATCTTGTGTGAAAACCTGCACACTCTGGCCATGATTCATGCAGAGCACTGTTACAGCCTAACCACTTATACATCCAAATGACCAACAGATTTTCATAGCTGGAAGTGAACCTCTCCATCTTGTCTATAACTGCTGTGTAAGATACTGCTATCTGGGTTTTTCGTATAAAATATCTCAGATTTGTAGATCAAACTAGGTAATATAATGTTTGTTTTGGTGCTGTCACATCCCTACTCTTAGCTGTGTAAGTGTAGCTTCATATTCACAGTGTTTAGCAATTGCTAAATCCAACAGCAGGATCAGAAGACATTAAATTTAAAAATGATGGAAGAGGATTGTTATTGTGAAATTTATAACCTAAATTTCCACTGCAATTTTGCTTCAGAAGTTTTGAAGGGCAAAAATGAACGATTATTATAACTTCATTGAATTGAGGAAGTTCTGTTTTCTGGAAACAAAGGCAAAAGGCAGAGACAGAAGAGAGTACATTTTATACCCGCCTCTTAAAATATGTCTACTGAGCTGTAATTCAACTAAGCAGCAGCAAGTAACTTTAATTAATCTCTAATTAGGCCCATGAGTTTTAGCTGAAAGAGGGTTTCATTTCTTAAAAATGATAAAAAACATACTCCTCCACAACCAAAGGCTGTTTTTGCAGATTCTCTGAGCCTTAATTACAGTCCCTAACTCCTTAAGCAATTTTCTGAGCCAATTATGTCACAACAGTGGCTAGATTAACACATTACAGTGCCTTATAATTGGGGTGTTTGCTTGACAGAGTTAAATGGTTTGAAAACTGAGGAACTGCCTGGAATCCAGACCTAGATCTTGCACTTGACTTTACTATGAAACAGCTGTGGACACTTCTGATTTTGAGTCCTGTATTTTCTACTGATACTTAAAATTAGGAGCAACAACAAGAGCCAGTAAAGAGAACAAAAAACAAGTGAAAAAAATAAGTCCTCTTAATTAGAGTTGTTACATACTAAATTAACACTCCAATGAAGAAGTGTTCTTCCTCTTGTGCTATAGCTATTATGCTATAGCATATTCAGCATTGTGCACATTGTGCAAATAAAGGAATGTGTAATTTCTCAATGAGTTTTTAATATATTTCTACCCAAATACTACTTTGAGAGTCTATCTGCTGTTTAGGAGTACATATAGATACTGAGCACATGGTAATATTTTCCCAGAATTTTGGAAAATATTACAATATTACAAATATGCCAAAAAGGCAGCAAAATTTCACAGTAAATATATCTGCCAGTGCATCCGCAAACACTGCAAAAACTCTGTAAAAGTTTCAAGATCCAGACCTTCTGAGTATGCATTTTATATAATTAACTTAGAATCACAGAGTCACAGAATGGCTTGGGTTGGATGGGACCCCACGAATCATCAAGCTCCAATTCCCTTGCCATAGTCAGGGTTCTCAATTGCTACATCAAGTGCTAGATGAGATTGCCCAGGTTGGATGGAGCCCTGGCCTTAAACACCTTCAAGGATGGGGCATCCACACCCTCTCTGGGCAACCTGTTGCAGGACATTACCACCCTCTCAGTGAAAATGTAAATCTCCCTTCCTTTAGTTTAAAATCATGCCCCCCTTGTCCTACCACTATCTACCCATGTAAAACATCAATTTTTCTCCTGTTTATAATCTCCCTTTAAATACCGGAGGTCCATAGTGAGGTCTTCCTGCAGCCTTCTCTTCTCCAGACTGAACAAGACAAGCTCCTTCAGCCCATCTTCATTTCTGAAGAGTTAATTAAGAAAGGCTGCTGAAATAAACTAGCCATGCTGTTAAACATATTTCATATGTTTTGTACATTCTTTAAAATATTTTTGCAATACCTACTTCTGTGTTGATCTTAGGTTTCTTTTATTTACTGCCTCAGCATTTGTACTTCACATAATGAAAATTAAATCAAAGAAGTTTAATGCTGTAAATACTAAGGGTGAGGACACAGGGTGAAATGAAAGTCACACAAATATACAAAGTGTATTTCAAGGATATAACAATATCCAACATGCCAACAATAAAGTATGTTTAGGTCATTTAGATATCATGATGGGCAAAAGCTCTACTCTTTTCACTTAAGTTGTGTCTGTATAGAGTCCAGCTACCTGTGTGACCTTCAAGAAACCGTCTAGACATGACTACTAAAGTGTAACCACAGGAATCTTAGATTTTGACAGCTTAGCAGTTGCTTCAGACAAAGGTTCTAAGGAGTATTCACAGGCTGGACATTTCCCTGCATATTTATTCACCTAGGAAATCTGGTCTAGTAAGCATGCTCAAAATAAACCCAGCAACCATCAAGGAGCACTATAGATTTCAACTTCTTTTGTATGTCTGGGACTTACCCATCATCCTCCTGTTGTTTGTTGGGTACTGTAACATAGATAAGGTGGTATTCAGGGCTAGTGTTCTCTCAAATTATCCTGAGTTTTTCTGTGCTTAACTTAAGAGATTGTCCTGTAGAATTTCACATAGGTACCTAAACATGCTTAGTCATCTAGGACTTGGTATTTGATGGCTTCAGCACTGAAAAGACAACACCTCAGATGCATTATCAGGTAAAACTTCCAAAGTATGAGCAAGTCAGATCCATTTTAAAATTTTTTAAACTCTTTTGTGCAAGGAATTAACAATCCTGATACCACATAGCTAAAAACTCTGTTGATTGTTGGCAAAGACACACTGTATCTGTATGAGCAAAAAAGTGAGATAATCACTTTACACAACATAAGCCATCCAGACTTCTGACTGGCACAAGCTACAGTATTAGATGCTTTCTGGGAAAGGACAAGGTAATCCACAATTCATCACAGAACAAGACTTAAGAATAAATATTTGAGAAAGAATAGCATTTTGGATCTCCTTGTAGACCAGTGCAGCAGCATGCTAATCTTTTTTTAGGGAAGACTGAATCTAAATTTAGATTCTGCCTTCAACATATTTGTCCTGGGTTACATAGCAATCCTATGACATGGACAGCCTGTTTTATGTACTTGGGTTCCAACTATGGAATGATTTTTTCTTATTCCTAAATTTGAAGTTTTTTGAGGATAGTCAGAATTAGTACCAAGGTAGTCATGGTAATATGCCAAATATTAATAAAAAGGCCAATTTCAGAAAGACTGTGTACTGAAACATTTAAGGACGCTGTGAGCTGCAATGAAGTTGTCTGTGGAAATTAACAGCACATCACACTGGGTGCAAGGAATCTGCTGTGGTACCACCTCTAGCAATGACAAAATATACAAGGTTGGGAGGGAAAGCATGAAAAGAAAATACAAAGCACTTTTGCAGATGACAAATTCAGTCTCCCTCTCTGTCTCCTGACTTCCAAGTTCTCCTTGTTTGTTTTCCAGGCAGCATTCATTTCTGTGGAGGCACTTCATCTGGGCAGCTGGCTTCGTCAGATTTGAAGTAATTCACCTGAGTTTGCATGCTGCCCTCTCCTATTGCCTCAGTGATCCTTGTCATAAGATTTGAAGTGTGCTATGGTATTGCTAGCAGATCTCAGGGCAGCAAGCTGAGGGCTGCCCACTAAACACTTTGTCCCTCAAACCTGGTTATGCCATCCTCCACCTTGTCATGGGCAGGTTTGCTTTTACTCTCCTCCCCCTCTGAACTTAGTTTAAAGCCCTGACAGCAAGCCCTGATAGGTTTTCCCCAAGGACTCTCTTCCCTCGTTAAGAAAGGTAAAATTCATCTGGTGACTTCAGGCCTGATGCTATGTTGGCCATCCCACTGTCACAAAAACCAAAGTTTTGGTGGCAGCAGTAGCCACAAAGTCAAGTGGTTATAGATAGAACCTTTCTGTTTCTTTCAGCGTGCACTCAATTCCTTCACCAGATGTCCTCAGGCCCTGAAGTCCCTTTTGATGGCATCTCACACAGCTGTTCTCACCATTGCCACACAGTGACAGTGAAAGGCTCAGACACTATGCAGCTGCAAGCCTGGATGCATGTTTGCTTTGGAGATCAGTTTGGGTTTCAGCATCCTCCCTGCTGGGTGCAGGCACTCTCCATCAGGTGGATACCATGACCAGTCTCTGTTCTCAGCATGTGCTGATCCTGTACTTAGAGGATGATGAGCTTGTACTTAGAGAGTGGTGGTTACCTATTGAAATTATCCCTCTGGCCTGCAAGGTGCTCACCCTCTTGTCAGGGGCTGCAGACAGGAGGGAAGTGACTCCCTCTTATTTCCTGCTCTTTTCTCTTCAGGGTTTTGCCATAGTTCTGCATAATCACCAACACTACCCTCTGCTCTGGAACCAATGTCATTAAAGTCCATACTGATGCAGTGAGTGAGGTGTTCAGGTATGCGATTGTGTAAGAACTGTACGATCAGTTTTATGCTGAGTAACATCTCTATTCAATTGCAACTCAATAAAAACTGTGATGATCTCACCATTCCTTAGAAGAGCAAAACAAATCCTTCCCATTCTGGATTGCCAGTGACTATGTATGTTCAAACTTAACCTGAGGGGATGAAATGTGCCAAGAAAGTGCCACTTATTAGTATACACAAAATAAATGTTCTCACTATGAGGTAAGAATTTTAAAAACTGCTGATCATACAGCTAAAGTGCTGTTAATTAATTCTTTCTTTCTCCACACTACTGCTGTCATAATGCAACCATCAAAAAGCACATGCAATCAGTTAAGACACATTTGTAGAAAAGCATCTCATGGGAGAAATAAAATTTGAAATTTACCATTACACTGACATTTCTCCATCAAGGAAGTTTAAACATTAAAGCTTCATTGGAGTCATTGTCATAAAGTACATGCAGCAAGTGCTTCTTACCCAGGTTTGAGCTTTGTGTCTGCTTCTGTGTAGTTTTTGTATTCTTAGAGAATAACTATTAATATTTTACCCATAAGTTTTGTACTCTTCTCAGCTTCCTTGCCCTTTTCTGGACACACTCCAGGGCTTCAATGACTTCCTTGTTCTGAGGGGCCAAACAATGAGCACAGTACTTGAAGTGCAGCCTCCCCAGGGCTGAGAGCAGCAGGACAGTCACCTCCTGCTCCTACTGGCTACATTGTTTCAGATGCAAGCCAGACTGCCATTGAGCATCACTGAAGAGCACACTGCTGGCTGCTATTCAGATGACTGTTGACTAATCCAACTGAGCACTTTCCTCCGCACGGTCTTCCATCGACTCTGCCTGTGGCAATGAATAGGGTTGTTGCATCCAAAGTGCAGGACCCAGCACTTAGTCTTGTTGAAGTTCATACAGTCGGCCTCAGCCTGTCAGTACAGCCCATTGATCTTGTGCTTAAAGAATCCAGTTCTGTATTTTTCTGATGTGATCGAAGTATTAGCATAACTGGCACTAAACTGTGTATGGAAGAAAAGTCTGAGGCTGGTAGAATTTTCTGTATTTGAAGAATTTCCAGTCCAGAAAAGGCTTACTACAGCAAATCTACAGTTTGTTGTTGAGAGCTGCATACCAGATGAAATGTGTAGGCAAAAGAAATGATTTATTCTAAGTTGAGTTCAAGAACCAGAATCTAGAAATGAAAAATGTTTTTTTCTCAAGCTTTTCGTCCTGTCAGCACTAAATAAGTTAGATTCATGCTCATTCCTTGTTCTGGCCTTGCAGAGTTCTTAGCAAACTCTTTGAAATACACTTCTGTATGAAAGGCACGGTTTTAAAGTACACAGAAGAACTGTGCACATGAAATACTTGCTCAGAATCTGCTCTGCTTCATGACTGCTTCTGCCAAAGGAATCTGTCTTTTACTTGCATTCTCACCCTTTGCTGAATGTTAAATGTTTCCTCAATGCACCAATGTATGACAGTGCAACCAGTCTACTGAAACAGGTTGCCATAATCCTGCAGTTCAGGTCAGACATGTTTTATTCCCAGTTAATAGGATACCCTACACTTCCAGAAGATATAGACAACTGCCTTAAAGCTGATAAATAGAAAACAAACAAACAAACAACAACAACAACCAAAAAAAGGTAGAACTTTTCACTGGTTATTAAGAGCTTAGAGCTAGAATTTGAGAAAGATCTCAGTGACTGTATGTAGGTAGAAAACTTAACAGCTCTAAAACTGAGAAGTGCCCTGGTGTAACTGACATTTACACATGAATGTCTCACATTCACTTAGAGCTTGAGTTTTTCAGTTCTGACCTCCAGGGGATAGTAGTTCTTTATTCACAGCGTGACAGCTGCTGGTATTTCGCATCCAGACTTTTGGTTACTGAACACCATGATGCCTTTTGCCACTTCTCTTTGATCTGCTTGATGTTGAGCTCTATCAAAAATTATTAGATCAGTATTTTTAAGCGTAACTTACATATGAAAGATGGTTCAACTCTTTTTCTATACAGTTATTTCAATTAATTTTTCACGAGTTTGATGTATTTTTTACTGAATTACTGCAGTTATACGCCATCATTCTCAAAACTGCTTTCTTACCCACAGAGCCTAATCAAACATACGAAGATTTAGAAGAGTCCTCATTAACATGCTAATAATTATATTAGCACTGGAAAATTCTTATGGAGGTACATAAGATATTATCATGTCCATCTAAATCCAAAAACCAAAAAAGCGGAAGAAGCGTATACAGTTAGAGGCAGAGTTTATCCTAAACCTATTCAGCAGACCAGATTTAGAGGCCAGATTTGGTCTCTAAGTTGATCTACCCACTAACCTATGCTTCCTCCCTGAAGTTCACCACAGAACCAAAATGGATGAGAAATTTGTGAAAACTTGAACATTAGGTACTTGTTCCATCTTCATACAAGCTAAACTTTTAAACATTATGAAGCTACTCCTGAAACCTGGATTGTGATATCAGAAAAGCAGAGATGTGCTGGTCCCAAGGAAAGACTGTAGAAAATGAGAAGGAAATCTGTTATGACAAGTGAAAAGTAGCACAAATTTTACAACCTGCTCTGACAAGAACATGTCTGAGTTTAGACAAGATAAAGCTTCAAAGCTTGGTTGTTCTGCGTGTGCTCTAAATTCTTCAGTTT
This sequence comes from Coturnix japonica, assembly GCF_054131305.1. NCBI lineage: Eukaryota > Metazoa > Chordata > Aves > Galliformes > Phasianidae > Coturnix > Coturnix japonica. Next base: position 26,075,974 of record NC_140666.1, read on the forward strand.
TGATTCTAAGAGGAATTTAATTATGGAACAGAAGTTAATAGAACAACAGCATAATCTAGGTCAGGTTGATAGCTTAGATTGTATGTGAGTTCAGGGTTTGAAGTGTAATCTCAAAATCAGTAAGTCACTTTGAGGAACTGCATAGTGCCTTAGCATAGTGCCCAAGTGGTGCTTTTAGCACCTGGTTTAAGGAGTAGGAAAGTTCAAAATACATTTCTGTTTTGTGACTCCAGCTATGGGTAAAGTACAAAAGGAAGAGAGTTTGCTTTCTTTTTAATAATGGTGCTCTGCAATTTTAAATCAGCTAGAGATTTGGCCAAGACTATTTGATCTGTCTTTCAAGAGATTAGTGTAAGATTTTTTTGCCCAATGTTATGTAGGTTAGAACCCTTGGGCAGAGATGTGCTGGAAAGGTGACAACGAGTGACAAGGCAGGTCCTTTAAAAGTGCAACCTCACACACACAAAAAAATACAGCAGATCATTTAAAGGCAGAAGGTAAAGGCAGACAGAGAATATTTTTTGAAGTGTATGATAACTCCACTGAAATGGATATCTGTTTTCCTCATCTGAATTAATAGTTTTATTTCTATATATTAAAAAATCCCCCAAATCCCAACATGTATTTACGGCACAGTTTCCAAAAACTCAGTCTAAAAAGTTACTTTATTTTTACTAGTGTTAAATCCTCAGAAACTCCTGTACAAAGTAGACAGTTTGAAGTGCTTGGTCAGAGGCATTCATAAAGTTAACATGAGGCTTTCTCTCTGTGAAAGCTCATAGCCTCTTTTCTTAATATCTTCATTAATTTTTTTCCATCTCTATAAACTTCAAAGTTTTAATTAATCCTAAATTTTCTCCTTAACACAGTTTCAATGATATGAGCAGAACCTGCTCAGTTTGAAAGAGATGTGAACATTGTCTCTCTTTTTGCTTATGGAGACTGAGAGCACTATAACGATGACAAGTCTGATTTCTTTAGGGAAGAAAAAACCTGACTGCTTTAAATAATGTCATTCCCTGTAGGCTAGAAGTAATGTAGAGAAAAAGTTAAGTCTGGTACTGCAGTAAAAAGTGTTTAAGCAAAAAAGTTGAGTAAATATGAGAAGTGCCATTAAAAGCATCGTAGTGATACTCATGTAGGCTTTGGCTTGCTAGATTTTGTTATCAGGTATGGATCAGTGACTCAGTTGAGTCACTTGCACAAGAAGAAAGCTAAATAAACAAGAATATGAACATTTATGGAGAGAAATTCCTTATATAAGTTCCTTATAATAAATTATTTCACCTTCTGCTAAAGGAGGTTTGAAATACATATGTATATTTAAATCAGAAGGGTCTGTTGGTCTCAGCACTTCTGCAAATTACATCACTTAGTGGCTAAGTGTGAACTAATTTGTTCCCAGAGTACATTAGAGTTGCTGTCATGCTTTGAACGTTTTACTACTTGTGTTTAAACAATCTAGTGAGAATTATGCTTTTTATTTTAAGCTCTATGTCAGTGCTTGATCAAACCTTAAAGCTTTGATGCAGTGCTGAAGGAGGTGCATTGATTCTTACAATTGTTGTCTGGGTGGAGTTCAACTGTTATGATCCATTTAATTATTTGAATTCAACACAACAGACTTAAGAATGGAATTATGCTCATTTTTTGGAATCATTCAAATATAATGCAAGAAAATATGAAATTTCACTGCTTGCAACAGAGAAATTACGTGGTAAGAAATCAACTGAAATTAATGTTTGGAATAATTACTCTGAGGCTTTTTGTGTTCACATTTAACTTGACCTCTTCATGGTGATGCAGATCAGTGGAGACACTTCGCATGGTTCAGACTCACAGCAGAAAATGCAGAATGTCCTCAAAACTCCTAGGAAAACTGAAACCTCTTTAAACTTCTGCAGTGTAAACTTACAGCTTCTTCTGATGTTCCTTGCACATCCAGTAGAAGGACAGGCAAACCAAATGCTGACAGGCTGATCTTTGAGGTAGCATTTGCTTCTTTATTTATGACCTTCCCTTCCATTTTTGCTAATTTCTTTTAAACTGTTAGGGAAGATATCAGTGTGCTGTAAGTGAAGAGTTGAGGAAATCCTTTCTTGTTGCTGCTTGACCTGTTCCTGTTCATAATGCTGGAGGAAGGAATAATTCACTTAATGCAGTTGACTCCTCAACAGAAGATGACTGGCAACACGCAGATGACTGGCTCATAGAAGAGTTTTGGTCCTTATGAATTTTATGCCTGGTAAATGATTCTCTCCTCAGTTGTTCACAGTCCTTCTGCTTTTCTCTCACTTCACAGTTCTTTGCAATGCTCTACATATAGAGTGAAGGGAGGTTTAGTTTCACCGGTCTCCTTTTATTTGTGTAGCCTACCAGTGTGGATTATGGAGTGACTGAAGTCTCTTCACAGCAATGAAGGACATACAATTTCACTTTGCTGTTAAACCTAGAAGATAGATGAGGAAAGAGCTGCCAAGTAATTGAAATGTTATTCATTGGAAAGAATCTGAAGTATTTCTAGTTGAAATTTTCTTCTGTCAGAGCCAAAACTTTATGATTTTATTTTCTAATTCTTGATTTTACTGGCATAGTTGCATTCTTTTCAGTGGCTTAGTGAGGAATGTCAAAGATCTTTCCAAGCTGCTATTGACAGCTGATGAACATAGAAATGCATTGACATTCAGCAGCATATCCTAGTTTGTCAGGAACTTTTGTTTTTAATGTCTCTTTTTCATTGATAGGAACACCATATTCGATTTTTTGCCACTTGGGTGAGGGTTGGAGGGGAGGGAAGGGGGTATTTTAAGCAGAATTTACTTGTTCTTACTAGTTTGCTGTGAAAAGAGTGATCAGCCTGCTTGTAGCTCATTCTCCTTTTCCTTAGTTCACCTGCGCAACTTCAAAAGTACTACATAGCTGCTTTCTCTATCAGGAATTAAGAGAGCTACTCACCCTGAAAACACCAAGAGAGTTCAAGAGCTATTCAGGACCAGTGTTTCATTGATCCCAGTCCTGCCTCCGAGCATTGAATGAACTAAGAAAAATTTCCACCCTTTTTTATCTTGCTTACTAAGGTTTTTAAGTAGCACATGATTTGCTGATTTTGTGAGCCAAATGGCGACCTTACAGGAAGTATTATACTTAACTGATATAGGTACTACACGTTAGTGAATGTATCTGTTACATTGTAATCATCCTTTAGTGATAGAGGTATAACACATACTGAGCTAGAACTATCCCAGAGGTGTTGGAACAGAATAGATACTGTATCAATAAATTACTGCTTTATAAACACTGAACCTGATACTAAAAAGTACTGCTGCTTGGTATGTGTTGGCCCAATATCAAATGAAAACCCTTACTCTGACTTGCAAACCTTTGGAGAGTTATCAGTGCTGTGAAAGGGCTCAAAATAATTCAGTTTAAAAATGTCAGAATAGCTGGAACATAGTAGAAGAGAGGTGAAATAGATTGAACTGCTCCCTTGTGGCTAAACTGAAAACAGAAAGAAGATATTTATTGGGGTAAAATATTGAGAATATGTGCTTTGTGAGAGGACATTTTTGGAGGCTGCTGAACATGGCTAGCAATGCAGGGAGCTGTATCACCCCTTGTTCTGTGTACCATCATGGTACCGCTGGGAAATATGTGACTGAAAATCAGGGGAAAATATGCTATCCACATATTCACAGCTTAGTATTTTCATGCATTCTTCCCATGTAACTAGTCATTCTAGCTTATTTGTTCCCCACATTAGTCATTATATAAGTATTATGCTTAAGTGCTGGGGTTGTTTTTGTTTGTTTTGTTTGGTAGGGGTGGGGATTAAGGGGGAATGTTGTTCCATACAAATGTGTAATGAGTTTGGTTATCACCATCTTTTGCATCATTAGAAGCCATCTTTGTACCATCTGCTATAGTAGTGATATAACACTCAGAGTCTCCTATTGCTGGAGAAGGTACAGCAAGTTTGGCAGAAATAGGCTCCCAGTGTAAAATGGATATCAGGAGTGGCATAACAGGCAAATCGTAGATTCATAACAGTATATCTAGTGGGTTTTTTTACACATAAAATAACAGCTTGTATTTCCCATTCTTTTTGCTATGTAAATCTTGCTAATGACTGTGTGCGCTAGATTGGGTGTCCTGACAAGTGTTGTGTACACTTATACCCAGAAGTTGCAGTGGAATCAAACAAGAAATTTCCATTTTCCATGCTGGGTGTGTATATATAAATTAAAATAAAATGCAGCAGGGAAAGTATTTTTTAGGTGGTTTCAATCATTGTTTCAAAAAGGTTAGTTCCATTAAATCTGGTTAAATCTGTAAGAGTGACTGTTAAAATCTAAGTAGATATTTTGAACATTGACTGATTTCTTGACTGTCCACAATTTTTGCCTAGCTTAGTGGTCCTCTAGGCTGTAAAAAGGAGCCAGTTCTTTTTACCAAGATGTCTAATGTACATCATGAGGAAAAAACAAGGCATTTATTTTCTCATCATCTCATCAGTTTCTCAAAATGAGGTTGAAAAGACAGTTACAAAGTTCATTAATAAGCCCTTACAAAAGTAGATGTTCTTTTGTTTGCATATCTCTGATTAAAGAAAAAAAAAAAAAAAAAGAAAAAAAGAAAAAAAAAAGGAAGCTAACAATAATTGCTGGAATATTCAGAAAACTAAATAGGAAGAACACATTCATTCAGAATCCTTTTAACAATGTCTTTTCTGTGGGTACATACTTCTAACTTTTGTGTCTTCAATAAGGAAAACTGAGATGGCTACCTTAGGAAGGCTATGTCTGGATAATGAAATTAACTTAAAGACTAAACATTCATGCCATCCTATCATTTGACATCCACTGAGCTGTTGGTGTGATTCTTTTATTCTGATTTCAGTTTCTTCACAGCTGTCTGCTGTTTCTTATTTCTTAAGTTTTGCTTTTAAAATAGAGACTTAGTTGTTTGTACTGCACTGCACAATGAGAACTTGGTGTACGATTAGGGTTTCCAGGCTGTATAATAAGCAAAACGATGAGATTTCTGAAACACTATTAAAGAACTAAAGGCAGCCTTTGTTTCTTATGAATGGAGCTCTTTGTTCAGTGTCATCATGAGCTCCTGCTATGTAGTTCTGCTTTTTTTGGAGATAAAACACCACTTTTTGGATAATTGTCTTTGTTGCTCTTGTTGGCAGTTCAGATAAGTGGCATGAGATTGTAAGTGGTTTGGGGCCAAAGTTTCCTTATGCAATTGAAGAGCATCCTTTGTCTTGAGTAACACTAAACATGATGCTCAAATATATTAGCAGTGATGATGCACCTGAGACTGACAATACTACGCACAGAATTTTTTGTGCTCAGGCTCCTCTGTATTCACAAGCTAATTTAAAGAAGACTTACAATATTCAAAGGCAGTAATGAAAGTGAAAAATGATGGAGTCAACCTAATGTAATGCTAAGTAGTATGAAACAGCAGTTCTCACTAGTATAAATTTCAGTAGAGGTTGTTTATTAAAAAATGTAATAAAATTATAATATTTAATATTCTTTGAAAAATTATCATCGAAGTCAATAAGACATTGTATAAAGCTAGGTCAATTTGTACTGCCAAGATGGGAGATTTCCTGAAACCAAATATGGACTTTTCATGAAATCAAATATGGATTTTTTTCATTTACTTCATGTGTAGCATTACTGCAGTATCACTGAAGTCAGTGACAGATAAGCTGTTACATTATTCCCAAATAACAACATGGAAGTACTGATAAAATGATCATTTGATGGCAATTCCAACTGAAATTGTTTGCAAAAGAAACTTTACGGGGCAGTTATTGGATAAATTCAAAGCCAAAGTGCAATAGAAGAAGGCAAATTTTCAATAATTAGATATTCTGAATCAGAAAAAAATACTGTAGACAATGAAAAATATTACAAGTTTTTATGGGTGCCATTAAGTTTAATTGGTAGCAGAGCTATGGAAGAGCATTATTGAAGCCCACTAAAGTATAAGCATTAAAAATGGCTGTACTTAGTGTTTGATAACAATTGCTAGGCATTTCCTTGTGTTTTTAGAAATGCTATAATTGCTAAGGATAAGTATTCTGTTATTTGTGCAGCTACTCTAGTTTGTAAACAGTTTATTCTGCTGATTTTTTCTGTGTGTTTCTTTAATTTGATATTTGGGGTTACTTTATTTCTTTCTGTATGTTCCCTCCATGGGGACTGTGGACATTAAATTCACCAGTCATCAGACATCTGTCATACTGTGGGAAAATCTTAAAATGAGAGTGATATCATTCACAGATGCTTGCATAGTAGTTCTGGATAAATTTGTTCTTAGCTTCCAGTAATAAGAAACTGAAGAAAAGGCAAAACTTGTGATCAGATTAGCATCCAGACACAAGAGATGCATGCCTTTTCTGTCACCAAATGAGATATATCATCTCAGATGAGTCTCTTCTGTGGAATTTAAATATCTTTGTATCTGAACCTTTGTCTATTTTTATACTCCAGCTCCTTGGTGATAACTTGGGAGTAAGAGTACTGTTATTATTATTCACAAACATGTATATAAATCTCAAAAGTCTACAAGGAGAAAAAAAACAGTAAAAACAATGTACTCCTTCTTATCATAATACCTAGCTAGAGGAGTAAGTAAATATAGTCAATATTTATTTCAAGGTGTTTAGAACCTGAAGTGTTTGGATGGAGACTGCATAAATGAAATGCAGGAAGCATATCAGTAATCTGCATAAGGTGTAATGATTTTCTAGACTGCAAAATAGAAAAGTGGATGTCAGAGAAATGCACAATAAATTCTTTTAACATCTTTGATTTCAAACTGCAGTGAAAGATTAAATACAAGTAAAACAGATATGCACACCCTCTTCAAAATACTTTTTTCCCCCCTTCTTAAAAATTGTACTGAACAAAGAATTAAGCAGGTCTGGCAAAGTTATTGTAGTTCTATGTGTACTCATTAATCCCTGTGTAAGTATATCTTCCTATGATTTTGTTTCATATGTGCCACTTCTGAGTTCCACACAGAAGCTTTTCACTCCCTTCAAGGCAGTTTAGGTTAGATATTAGGAGGAAGTTTCTCGCACAGAGGGTTGTGACACACTGAAACAGCTTGCCCAGGGAGGCTGTGGATGCCACATCCCCAGGCTGGATGCGGCTCTGTGCAGCTTGGTCTCATGGTTGGCGACCCTGCACATATCAGGAGGTTTGAAACTAGATGATCATTGTGGTCCTTTTCAACCCAGACCACTCTATGATTCTATGATTCTGTGTGAGTGATGGGAAGAGTTCCTCTTCCTCCTTCTGCTCCTGATCTGTTCTCATTTTCATTCTTCATTCCAGTTTCTTCCAATTTGAAGTCTGTCTTCAGGTAAACAAGTTATTTTTTGCAGATTCTTTGTACAAGAGATTTCCCATGCCCTTAATCAGATTCAACCAAGTCCTTAATTGTTTCATTATATTCAATCATATTTTCTAAAATGATAATTTGCATCACTTAAATGATGTACAGTCGTCACTATCTGGCTGCAGATTCTCTGTGGCACAGGGAAACTGATGTCTGAACAGATTTTGGCAGCTTTCAGTTTTGCCTTTCTGTGCAACTTTGTTCATACATTGGAGGGGAATGACAGAATCAGAGAGGGGGAGGGTGAGATCTGCTGTACTACCAGTCCAAGTCTGGGAAAGAATGTGGTCCAGGATTGTTAAGAGTTCCTCAGTGTTTGCGTTTATTCATGTCAAGTGAATGCAGTAAAATTTGACCACAGAAGGTTGGATAATAATTTATGTCTCAAAATGGTGAAATATTTAAGTGTTACACTCTGTAAATCCCGATGGTTGTGCTATTTAAGGCAGGATCTGATTTTATCAGTAGATCATTTGTGGCATATGACACAAAAGAAAAAGAGACTGCAGAAAAAAATAGATTTTAGCTAGGTCTGAATTGGATTTTATAGGTCAGCTGTTCTGGGTTAATTCAGTACCATCTGATTGCTATAAAGGTACTTAATGAGGCTTAATTAGAAAGGATGCCTTTTATCACCATTTAATGCAATTCCATTCATGTGAGACCAAGGATTGACATTTGATTTTTCTCTTTGTGATTTTCAAATTAGGAAAGGCCAGTAAATGATCCTACCTTTTTCCTACATTTCCTGCCTGATGCTTGTAGTGTAAGCAGCACAGGAACAAGCTTTAGAGACTGCATGACCGCTGCACAGAAAGCATGTGAGCAGAAATAAAGTAGTAAATGCCATAGTAAATGTAAATTTTAATTAATTTATTTATTTTTCTTAACAAAGGCAATGTCATCAAATGTAAAACCTGTCACAACCATCTTAGTCTTGAAAGTACTCTAGCATCTTAAATAATTTATTTTTTAATGAAAACATGTTTGACGTTTACAAAACACTTCCTGCTGACTCATCAGATGGAATAGATTTTATGATCGGGATTCTAAGAGGTTGCTGTGTTATCTTTCCTGGGATACGCCTCATTCTCAAGAATTGTATTTGGTGGTCCTTTAAGTGAAGCACAAGTGGTGCATTTATATAACCAGTCACTGTGTGGCTTCAAATTACCCGATGCATGAATGTGTTTTTACTGAACTGATATTGGAAATGCCATGGACAGTCAGATTGGACTGTTAAAAAAGCTAAGGAAGTTGACTTGGCAGTAAATAAACTGGGTTTGAATTGTAGTAAATGCATCTACATCAGGCTCCCATATTTGCTTCTGTCACAGTTGAATTCTGTTAAATTTGATACAGTAACAGACTTGGTAAATTAAAATCAAATGCCAGTCTAACATATCCTGAGGTTTTGTGATGAATCGTGTTTTTTAATTATTTCAGATCAAGTATGATTGCAAATGTCAGCTGCAGTCATTCTGGAAAATCTGTTGTTTTTACTAATTAAATTGTATCTTGATGAAACAAGCAAAGGAGGAATGAGAGTCAATGAAGCACAAACTTAAGGCACAAACAAGAAAGTAGTTCACACAGTAAGTGTAGAAATCTAATGAAAAATATGAGAAAATATGAGGAAAAAAACATTCTAATGAAGATGACACGACTAAGATTTACAGAAAAAATATGAAGTTACACATTCAGTCACCAAAGTCCTGTTGATTGAAATACAAAATGAATAATGAGTCTTGATGTACTGTGATACATTATTTAGAAGAAAAGGTGACTTTCTACTTTCATGACATTAAAGACTTGTTTTCTGTACACCATGCTGCTTGAACGACTAACCTTTAACTAACTTACTAATGCCATTTCTGATTAATGTCCCTACTTAAAATGAACAATTCTAGTGACAGAATACTAAAAGCAATTAAGCCGAACTTGTCAAAATTAATATAAGAGATAGCATCTTCATCTTAGCCAGCAAAGGCTATTAGTATCAAGTGGTTCTCATAAGTAGACTGTGTATTTTTTTGTGTTTGTTTTAGAGAAGATTTCTCATTATTATCTTGCTGAGAAAAAATTATCTGAGTAGAAACCAACTGGACAGAGGTAAAAGTTTCCTTCAGGACTCATATTCTTTAATTCTTTCATTTCTGTGGTGCTGCTACTAAGAGGTACCCCCAGAGAGCTCTCAGAAACTTGCTAATTTTCTTCAGATACTAGCCTGTGGCTTACATTTGGAGAGTATGTGTACATTGCTAAGCAAGTCTAACCTTTGAAGTGCTATTGGACTTAGTAGATATGCCCTCTGATTAATTTATTTGAATAATTTATGAAAGATACCTGTTCATAAGGAAAATGAAGGAGGAAAATGTAATATATAGCATACTGTTCCACAAGCAGCAGAGTTAAGTAAACTCACTTTCCTGTAGATTTGTCTCCAATGTTTTTAAATCCAGCTTTGAACTCTGACATCTAATTCATTATCACATATTTCCTTCCATGAAATCCTCCTGTACTTTAAATATTCTGCCTTCTACTTGCCCCGAAATGCTGTCTCAGGTGGCCTTTCTTAAATTCATCCATAAAATGTGAAAACCTATGCAATGTACCATCTTTTCTCCAGTGTTCATATCAATATTTTATTGGAGGAGACAAGCTGCCATCGCAGTAGTGGCCTTTTTTTAACACAAAAAACTGGGCTGATTGTGCTAATATTATAGTAACCCAACCACAACTACTATAAATAATTCAATTATAAATTGATGTAATATGTTTTCTGAGGGCTAGCACAACGTTTTGTGACTTTGTAATGTATCTATATTTTGGTAAAAAAACTTAGATTTCCTATGTTTTCCTCAGTGAGAGTATTAAAGAAAATACACCAATTTCAGCAAGGTACATTGAGGTCCTCCTTTCTTCCATGTGTTCTGACTAAGCCTTAGTAGTATTAAAAGTAAATATTTGCAGTGTGTACTCAGAGAGATGTTGCCATCTCAGATACTGTTATTTTTGGAACTGTAGTTGATTCAGTATAGTTACTATTTTAAGATATGTGGCTGCAGAAGCCTTCATTAATTAGATATAATTTGATTACTTAACTCCTACTTCCCTCATTCTGCTAACCTCCTCTTTCTTATTTTGTTTGAACCATTGCCCCAGAACAGCTATGAAGTGTAGATTTCTGTAGAAAAAAAAAGAACAGCAAATTCCATGCTGTGCAATGTAGGCATTGTTTGTTTGTTTGCACACAGACAGACCTGCCAAAAGTAACAGAACTTCTCTCTGGTGAATAATATAATAAATTAGATTTCATTGCCATGTGATAACATATCTACAAGGACTAGTTATATTTTTTTTCTACAAATATTTCTCAGTGGATACTTTCATGCTGTATGTATGACTGTTTATTAGGTGACTGTGTTTGCTTTAAAAAGAAATCTTTACTTCATGAGCTGCATGGAAGCTCTGCTATTGTTATTATCACAATACATAAAGGAAATATGGCTGTCAGATGGTGTATTTGTAGGCATCTGCTTCATTCATATTTTCTAAATGTGTCCATTTGAGTAGGCATATACACAGTTGAGCAGAAATACAGTTAAGAAAGACCATGAAGGTTTATGAGTTGATTTTTTGAAGTATTTGTTACTCAAGGACTACATTGAAATTTAGTATCCACAGGAGTGCTATCCTTCTGCATGGAACACATAGGGCCAGCATGCCCAACCCATGGCCTGGCAAAGCTTAAACTGTGGCCCAAACCCTTACTGGGGTCATCATCATGGCAGCTGTACCTCACTGAGTGGCCTGGCCCAGCCCTGGCCACTCGCCTGGTGCTCACAACAACCAAACACCTGCGTGCAATTGGCACAGTCAGAGCTGAAACCAGGGGCCAAGGAGGGTGTAGTGCAGGGCTAACTTAAGTAATGGCAAATAATTGCATGCATTTTGATACACTGGCTAAATGGAGTCCTGTGAACAGCAAAAAGCAGGTATATGAATAAAGGAATTTGAGAACAAGTTCCAAGATTTCATTAAAAGCATCATTATTTTTTTTTTTCCCTGTATAATTGTAACTTCACTTTCAGTCAGCATAAACACATTTTCTGTGGATTTTCAAATGGAATGTAAAGATCTGCAATTCAACTCAAAAATTTGAGCTCGTGTCACTTTACCAGACTTTTATAAGACTTTTATAAGAGATTATCAGAGAAAAATATCTCCCACTTCCCAATCATGTCTTATTCAAGTCACCATTTTTGGCAATAAGTACATTTGTGAATAGCTGTTTTCAAAGATGAAGTACAGGAAGGGTAAAATTTCATCAAAAATATCTGATGAATACCTTGAAAGTGATTTGCAATCACTTCCATTCAACCAGAGTGATGCATTACTTCACAGAAACAAGGTCAAATATCCCATTAGTTCTATTTTTCTGTTGCTGTTTCTTAATATTTTAATAAAAATTATTAAAAAAAATATATACAAATTTTGTTACTTATATACAATAACTATATTGCATATTTTATATGTGGCCCAAGACAATTCTTAACTTAATGCAACCCAAGAAAGCCAAAAGTTTGGGCAACCATTACATAGAGCATTTTAAATGTGGTTATGCATTAATAAAATTTACGTCTTTAGTGTCTTTTAATATATAGTTCCAGGTACAAACTGCATTTCAGTGCTAACAGTGAGCTGACCAGAAGACATGGAAATGCGTAGAATCAAAGGACTTCTCCACACATATAATGTCCAAGGAAGTGTTCTGCTTGTCACAACACTTTTTTTCTTTTGTGGCATCAGGATAATGTTTGTAGTTCAGGAATCAATGGACGCAAAAATGTTTTTGGCAGATTCTTTGTTCTTTTTTCTTCAGGGAGATTCATTAGAGAAAAAATGCGGATTAGTGAAAAACTAGCAACATACAGAAACTTTGAAAATTAAGTTTCCACTAACTAGTTATCTTGAAAGTAATACATTTAGTAACAGACTTACAAAGAGAAAGTATAAAACCTGAGACTTGAATTGTATGGTTGTTAGCGTCTCATCTCCCAATATTTACTAACTTCATTACTCTGATGCAATTTACTATGATGATGCTATTTTCCTTTCTAGTAGTTCTGCAGAAGACATCAGTACAAAAAAAAATAATAAATAAATAAAACGTAAAAAAATAAAAGGCAAACCTCTCATACTCTTCTCATACTCTTAGCATTCAATCAAAATTTCTCTACTTCTAAGTCTCCTTAGTCTAACACTGAACAACCAGACAAAAACTGAATTTTCTTTTCAGAAATATGTTTGTGTTTTTGGTATGAGTACATAATACCTTTGGTTACAAAAAAGAGTTTTATTTTTCAGATTCTTTAAGTATGCAGACTTTGTTAGGCCAGGGTTTCCAATGAGAAAAATTGCTTGGCTTAACCTTGTGAGCAGCTGAGCCACATTGTTTCACTGCAGGCGCCTTTTTTTTTTTTAACTCTGTTGTGGAGAAAAAAAGTACTCAGGCTGGAACTTTCTCCTTCACCAAATCACACCAGATCGCTAGCATGGGAGTTTTGATGGTACTCCATGCACCCTAAAGATCAGTACAAGACAAAGCTAAATAAACAAATGTGCTGTTGGTGTTTTGGTTTGTTGTTGTTTTTTTTTTCTTTTACAATTCCTTTCCAAAGCAATTTGATCATGCTTTGCCTGTCATAAAACACGATTACATTTAGACTGTTTGTTTTAGAAAATAGCAGAAAATGCTTTCAGTATAAAGAATTGCCATAAAATTTTCCTCCAACTATTCCTAATGACAAATGATGCAGGCTAAAATTACCTAATGTACCATTCATCATTTGATGTTGGATACTATTAACTGGAATTGAAATTTGTTTGAGCTTAATATAATCTAAATAAAAATTAATTTGTCTGGTAAATAAAAGAAAACAAGAGCATTCAGATTAATGAGTTCCATCTCTGTGCACATGCTAAAGAAAAGTATACTAGAAAAAAAAAAGTTGCATTTCATCTGTTCTGCACTTATTACTGCTTGGAGTTAGGTCTGGTATTATGTCAAAGATGCTTCAAATGACAAAGTTACTTTGATTTGACAAGTGATGGTACAGCAGAGTTCAAAGCCTAGCAAAAAGAGCAGATGTTTTAAATGAATTGTGTAACACAGGGTGATATAGTTTGGTTTGTTTAGCAGTAGGGATTAGTGCATTAGTTTAAGAAAAAATATATTAGTTTAGCAAAAGGAATCCATTAATGGTAGTTCTGAAAATTTTCATTTCAGCTTTATTGGGTGAATAGTCTTATTTTTCCTTAAGAATTTTGCACTGGAGACACAATAGCATACTTTTGTCTTCTACCTCAAGGACTTTGCCTCATGAGAAGTACTGGAGTCACAATAGAATACTTCTGGAATCTTTTGCTTCAAAACCTGTGAAGACAATTTCCTCAGATACCACATACATTGTTTATACAAGGCAGCTTGCTATGAACTAATAAGCAGTGGAAATCTTCCAAACAGGGAAAAAATGAATGAAAGTGAGTCAAAGGTTTTGGTGATGAAGATGATGGTGAAAGAAAGGGGAAGAAGAAGGTGGACTCTTGACCACCCGAAAAAACCACTGAGCATGCCCAAAGGGACATTAGCACAGATCTATGAGACCTCAAAAAAGAATGACTATGTATGCCAACGTACTGCAAATGTATAACTAAATGTATGTATGTATAAATGTTGAACCTGAACTCTAAAAGGGTAGGCTTGCTTGTCAAGTTACCCAGTGAGGTAACATGAGGAATAAAGGAATGCCACTTCCTAACACCATGCTGGAGTTTGAGAGTTTTCTTTCTGAATTTTGGATGACAGGGGACAATAAAAAAGACTGTTAAAAGAAAGGGGGAAAAAAAAATCTCAATGCAGGTCAACATACCGACCGTTCTTATTCCATTATTTTTATCATCAGTTGCAATGCTTTACTTCCTTCCAGATGATGAAGTCCTAATTGAAATTCCTTCCTGTGGAGAGAAGATGTCATTAAAATAATTGCTTCTAGGAACTGAAAATATTCTACACTTTTATGTGATATCAGAGATTTGAGCACTTAGGGATCCATCTTGCCAATTCTTCCCCTTCCAGAAGGGTTTTCCTTGGAGTCAGTTGTGACTAGTGATGATGTGGTAACCTTATTCCAGCCTAATTCTTTGCCCTATCCCACTGGGAAGTGGTGGGAGGTGAGTAAACAAGTGTGTGGTTTTACACCTACTAGGTTAAAGCATATCTAAGACAGCAGTATATACTACAACTATGTTTTTGTCTAGAAACCACTATCATTTTTGTCATTAGAGGAAATAATTCCTACATTGTAGGAATGGAAAATCAACAGCTTCAGAAATTTCACTACAAATATTAATTGTATCTGAAAACTACTTCCCACAAAGCAACAATGACAAACAAGTACATACTAAAGTACCTGCAATTCAATTGAGTGCTGTGCAAGACTTCTTTTAACTTCTATTTTCTGGTGTTTATGCTCCAAATTGCTCAGAAAACCACAATCGGAGAAAGGAATGACTCTGTTCCTTTTTATACTCAAATAGACTACAGAAAAGCAGATCTCTCTTTTAAGAGCGTTGGTGTGTTTTTTTCTTGCAACAGTTATGCCTCTAGTTCCTTCTAAGCAAACCTCATGTGGCCCTGAAATCTGAATTCAAATCATCCACAAGACCTGATCCTGCACTGAATTTTATTGAGCTGACTCTTTGCTAAAGGAGAAATCTACTTTTTTTAAAGATTGCTGTTAGACACTGGAAAATATATGTTCCTTCCTATTTTCTCTTATGGCTCTTTGTAGATCTTTTTTTCTTTTTTCAAAAATGCTAAAAAGAGAGAGCATGAAGAATGTTGATTTACTAATGACTTGTTAGGGAGGTAGATGGGTACTTTCGTAAAGTATCATGAACCTCTGTGGTATGAGTTTGTAATTTTATTTTCTTTTATTTTTGTAACCAAAAACTATTGGGACAGAGATTCAGACTTCATATACTAACTAGTTTGAAAAAAGATGACTGACACTCATATGCCATACACTGAAAGTTAAATGGATAGTATTTTAATTTCTTGCAATTAAAAGATGGTTGGCTTATTCCAGGAAGTTTAGAAAATTTCTCAGACGGCTATTTAAATATGGGTTAAAATATCAAAAGGTAAAAAGGAAATGATTAGTGTTTAGCTAAGACAATATTAGTTTTTATGTGGAATAATTTAGTCTCAAAGCCAATTTTATTCCTTCTCGTCACAAGTATTATAAATAAATCATTTATAGTTGGAACAGTGTTAATTTAGGATTTTTCAATATTCTGCTTCAATAAATTTGTACTAATCTATGCATTCTTCCTCTCTCATGGGCAAGATGACCTGGTGTAAAAAGAGTAATTTCTTGTGCTAACAAAAAATATTCTAGTTTGAGTCTGCTGAAGTAGATGTTAGAATCTGGCCATGGATTTAATCATGGCCAGGATTTAATCTTCTTCCATGAGTTCTGCAGATACAGGTTGTTTTTTTTGTTTGTTTGTTTGGTTTTTTTTTTTGTTGTTGTATTTAAGAATTAAAACCCTGGGAATGGCTTACATCAGCTAGAAAATAGATTGCTCAGGTTGGAAAAGACCTTAAAGATCATCGAGTCCAGCCACAAGCTAATCCTTCACCCCTAACTCTAACAACCCTTCACTAAATCATGTCCCTGAGCACCACATCCAAATGGTTTTTAAACACATGCAGGGATGGTGACTCAACCACCTCCCTGGGGAGCCTATCCCAGTGCTTAACAACCCTTTCTGTAAATAAATTTTCCCCTGATATCCAACCTAAGCCTCCTCTGGTGCAACTTGAGGCTATTTCCCCTCATCTTGCCACTTGTCACCAGTAAGAAGAGACCGACCCCAATTGCTGCAATTGTCTTTCAGGTATTTGAAGAGATCAATAAGGTCTTTTCAGACTCCTCATCCCCAAACTTAAATGAACCCAGTTTCTTAACTCACTCCTCATATAGCATATACTCCAAGCCCTTCACCAGCCTTGCTGCCCTTCTTTGGACCTTCTCCAGTACCTCCATGTCCTTTCTGTAATGTGGTGCCCTAAACTGAACACAGTACTCAAGGTGGAGCCTCACCAATGCCGCGTACAGGGGCAAGATTACTTCCCTAGTCCTGCTCACCACACCATTCCTGATACAAGCCAGGATGCCATTGGCCTTCTTGGCCACCTGGGCACACTGTTAACTTATATTCAGCCGACTGTCCATCAGTACGCCAAGGTCCCTTTCGATCAGGCAGCTTTCCAGCCCCTCTTCCCCAAGCCCATAGGGTTGCCTGGGGTTGTTGTGACCAAAATGCATGACACAACTCTTGGCCCTTTTGAAACTCATACAGTTTGCCTTGGCCCATTGATCCAGTCTATCCAGGTCCCTCTGTAGTACCCTTCTTCCCCCTGGCAGACCAACACTCCCTCCTAACTTGGTGTCATATGCAGTTCCATCCCTTTTCTTCATACTCACTTCCACGTCAGACATCATTCTGTCAGACTGTCCCTGTGCCACATGTTGCACAGATTGCACAAAATGCATTAGAATATTATCAGAAAGTTTCAGCCTCAATTGCCAGACAACCAACATCCATCTCTGATGTTGTGAGCCAACATCATAATATAAGAAGCATTACTTATGGAGCAGCCCTTGTACTTTAACATGTAGGACAGGTTGTGTATTCATAAGTTTTCTTGCTTTGATTTATAATCAGATAAATGTACAACAGTCTAGGGGAAGGAGTGATCCCAAGTGGCAGAACAGTGAGTGCACTTGAATGGTAGCAGCAAATCAATTTGATGTTTTTATTACTGGCTTTCTCAGTAGCCCTAAGCATCACAGTTGAGGGTTGCCAGGAGTGCAGGGGGAAAAAAAGAAAGAAAAGGGAGGGGGGATTCTGTGCCTATTGTAATGTAGCTTTGATGTGTGACCAAAGAGTGTTTCAAAAAACTGCTTCTGTACAAGAAAAGTGTGAAGACCTCCTGGGAATGTAACAGACTCTGATTATGATTAACTACTGTTTAATTTGCAATTCCGTTTTAATTTTCATTTGAAGATGCTCACTGGAGAGAAGAATCTGTTGACAGATGGTGTTGAGATACTGTGCACCGAGTGCTTGCTCCTTCTGTAGACACTGAGATTGTCAGATGACAGATACACTTGACTCCAGAGAAAAGGGTGAAAGGGTGTAGTTTAGGGTGTCCAGTTGATTTGAATGCCAATTTAGGAGCTAGGCTTGATATCATAGAATCATAAAATGAGTTAAGTTGGAAGAGTCCTTGAAGATCATCTAGTTCCAGCCACCTAACCAGATACAGTCTTACTTACCTTTAGGCTTCATCATTGATGATGAATGATAAATTCTGAAAAGGATCATATTATGACCCTAAATGGGTCATGGGAGTCAAATATAAATTGATAATTCTAGATTACATAACTTTTTTGTTTTTTTTTCCTAGTAAAGGTGGTTACTTATTGGAATAGATAGATATTTCTAAAGAATGCATTAATTAAAGAACTCTTAGGAATATTTTACATGAGGATGATCACACTGGGTGAGGACAAGAGTTATCACATTCTCACAATACTGCTCCATCCGGTTTCTTTGTTTATTGTTTGCTAATTGTACCTTTCAGAAGAATATGGACTAATAAATTTTTACTGAGCATAATTTTTTTTTTTCCCACATCATGATGAAATACCTGATTACTGACCTTCAGCTTTGCCTGATTATTTCACTTTTCCTTTCACTTTTTTTTTTTTTTTTTTTTTTAACGGTATTAACTACAGTGATTTCTTGTGGGTTGGATGGATATAAAAGATGGTAGAGGAAATCCTGTGATAAGCAGTGGAGATGTGTTCTACTGCAGATAGAAGTTGTTATTCTCTAGCATCTTTTGGAAGGCTACTTAAAAGTAGTCTACTAGAAGGCACAATTCATTCATGAGCAACCAAAATGCTGTCACTGTAGCCATAAGAATAGTGAATTTTGTTCACTTATTTCCTAAATTTAAGACATCTGTTTACCTTTTGGTGAAGCACTAATGGTGATTGAAATAAAAGGTGCTGTTCTCTCTTTCTGATCTCATAATCAGAAAGGGAGCTTTAGATTCAAGATGAGACTTCTGGAATTCAAAGGAAGCAGTGTTTCTCAAATTGATCCCTGTGGAGGAAACAATAGATGATAGTAAGGAAAAGAGATGAAGCATATGGTTGAAATAGACACTTGTCTAAACCTCTATCATTTCATATTTGGGTGAAATAGATGAACAGATAGTGTTTTATTTCATTCCTTTAAGTGCAGAACAATTCTTGTTCTGTGCTTTCAGTCAAGTTTGAATATCTGAATCATGTTCTGCATGACAAGGAGACAAAGTGTGAGGTACATGGGATATGTAAACAGCAACCATGACCTAAATTAAGGTCAAATGCTGAGATGGGGATGCTCTTCTGAAAGCATGTATTAATACACAGATCTGAATGTCAGATCTCTCTTTAGAAGTTAAATGTGGCATTTATGCAGTGGTGAATCAGAAATCATATCTGAATGAGCAAAACCCCAAGCTACTATCTATTAGTATTAGGCTTTTATGACTTTGGGTTCTTTTTCTTTCAAAAGCTCTTCAGCTCTTGTTCATATTTGTTCAGCATAAGAACAATGAGGCCTTAGCAGCAAGAGTTTGGCTCTTTCCGTTCAGCTATCAGCTTCTTGAGCAGAGAAGTATTTATATGTGCTGATATAGTTGTTAATTGTGACTATTGCTCTGTTCTTGACACGAATCCTCATGAAAGATTAAGGGATTCACATAAGACATAAAATTGGTACACCTTGTGTCAATATGGCATTTAAAAAAAAAAAAAAAAAAAAAAAAAGAAGAAGAAAAAAAGGGAGGTGTGGAACTGTGATGGTGATGGAGCATTGAAACGAGTTGTCCAGATAGGTTCTGGGGTCTCCCTCCTTGGAGATATTAAAAATTCATCTCAATACATTCCTGGGAAACTCACAGTAGGTGACCCTGTTGAGCAGGGAGTTTGGATGAGATGACCTCCAAAGGTCCTTTCCAAACTGAAACATTCTGTGATTCCTTGAAAACATGTAGCAAATTTTACAGAAGAGAAACCACAAATAGGAATGCAAACAAGACTAAATTATTTATTCAAAGACCTTATTTATTCCGCAGTGAGACTGATTTTCTAAATAGATCCTGTAAAATATTTACAGCCAAAGGCAGAAGTTAGTCCTTATTACAAGATGTCATAACTCCTTATATCCTTTGAGAGAGGGAAGCAATTTTCCTTAAACCTCTTCAATAAATACCACATGTTTTGTGTCCAGAAGAGGACCACGAAGATGATCAGAGGGCTGGAGCACCTCTCCTATGAAGAAAGGTTGAGGGAACTGGACTTAGCTTGCAGAAAAGAAGACTCTGAGGAGACCTCATTCTTGCCTTCCAATACTTGAAGGGAGCCTATAAACAGGAGGGGGGAATGACTGTCTACAGGGGTGGATAGTGATAGGACAAGGGGGAATGGTTTCAAAATGAGATTGGGGAGGTTTAGGTTAGATATTAGGAAGAAGTTTTTCACACAGAGGGTGGTGATGCACTGGAACAGGTTGCCTGAGGAGGCTGTGGATACCCCATCCCTGGAGGCATTCAAGGCCAGGCTGGATGTGACTCTGGACAGCCTGGTCTAGTGGTTGGCGATCCTACCCATGGCAGGGGTTTGGAAACTAGATGATCTTTGAGACCCTTTTCAATCCAGGCCATTCTATGATTCTCTTTCTTGATATGTATCAAATTTAGCAGCATGCTTCTGTATATACTGTCATTTCAAACAGTAGTCTTTGACTGACACAATTTCCTTGCAAATTAAGCACAGTGCTATTATTTGTCAGCACTGCATTGCACTCTCCTTGTGTCCCAGAGTCAGGCCAGGCCACTCTGCAGGGCAGAGCTGCTGCCATGATCATACAGCTAGGTCATGTGCAGCCTGTGGGTAGCTTATTGGATATGTCTGCTCTACACAGATCTCTCCAAATAAACTGTGTGGACACTGTTAATCCTCTGTTCTTGAACAATTCAGCTATATGACCTTTTTGTGCTAGGTGCTTTCTGTGTCAGGCAAAAATTTGTGTTTGTTGGGCCTCAGAGTATTAGGACTGATCTATGCACCCATTTTGGACTCAGATGAAGGTTGTGATTTGTTTTCTTATTTAGTGCTATAGTTGTGCTAGCTCTGTCTCTTGAACTATTGCAGTTATTTTGCCATCAAGGTGCAAGCATATTTTTGTCATCTTTTAATGAAGGTATGATCTTGACAAGTATAAAATCCCTTATTCCATTATCAGTGAAATGCTGGCACTAAGGGGAGTTATTTTGCTCTACCTATCACATTAAAGACAATATGTACAGACAGAAAAGTGTGTATTCAGAAAAGTCAGTCATAGTAAAAACTGTGTGTTAGAAGGAATTTCCCATTAGAGAGGTGTTTGTTGTGTGCTTTTTCTCTTTCCATCTCTTTACTATTGATCTATCTGTCTGTATTTTACAGTACTTAAATGTGAAATTCCACCATTGCTATTAAGTTCTGCTGTCATCATAGGGCCATGTGTTCATTTACATTCTTTCCTATTCTAGTATCTACTAATCCAGCTATCCAGCTTGATCCCCAGCTGAAGGGATTTATTCTCTTCCACATTCTTTTACTGTAAATTGGACACTTGTGATCTCATACCCATTGGAACTAGGATTGAATTCTCTTTGCTTTATGATGCCAAGGCTGCCTTTCCTTGTTGCTTATCATCACCCACACTGTATTCTTGTACTGACATTGTTCATCCATAGGGATTCAATTCCTGGCACAAAAAGTGCATTGCAGCAATAATTTTTATTGGTGACAGTTGTAGTTAACTTTAAGCATATTAAAAAGAGATCTCTTCATATTTAAGACTGATTTTGAAGACATGAGAAAATTTGCACTCTTGACATTACAAGATAGAAGTTCCTTATCTATAAGCCTCACACACTCTATCCAAAATGTGTGCATTTGAACAATAAATGCAACACAAATCTGAGCTTATAACTAACTCATTAAACTGAATGAAAGAAAAATCACCTCTGAAACTGGGAGCAAAATTTCTTCAGTAAAACAAAGAGATTCCTATGTGGTCTAGAGGGGTTGCTAAGCATGTTCCATAGGACTAGAGTGCTATAATTCTGTCACATTTGGAGTCAATGGAGAACAGTATTCTACAAATATGAGAACTGAAACAAACAAGCATTTAAGCATTTAAACTGTGTACTATTCTTGTGTAGTTTGGTCCCGAAGAAGAGCCTTTCTTGAGTTGTGTAAGCATGGCTTCTGGGTTAAAAGTAGAAGACTGTGTTAATGTATTGTAATGTAAATACATTGTTTTAATCTCTGAGAGGTGGCTGTGGTCTCCTGCAGCCTTTCCTCAGGCTTTTTTCTTGCATATGAGGCTGCAATATTTTTGTCCTGCTGTCAGACCCAAGATCATTAAAATTTCCTGGAGTCAGAGAATCAAAGTCCTAGTTTGCCACCCTTCTGCTCATGCTGGCAATGGAGTACTCTGAGAACCTTCAGTTTCCCACCTGTTGATATCTTGTTAGGAATAAATGTACTTAGCAGATTGTCTCAGTCATCTTTAGATCTGAGTCCATGACAGGGGCACAAGCCCAGAAGGAGACAAAAGGGCAGGGTGGGGGGAAGGAGAACAACTACCCCAACTATTGCAGCGCAGTTGGCCCTAGCCCATGCCTAAAAAGGAAAGGCACTTGCGGACCATGCGCTCCAGGAGAGGGGGAGAGGGGGAAGGGTATGGAGATAGCAGATGGGTCTGAAAAAAAACCCAAACAATAGCAACGATCTGAACAGCAACAGTAATTTACTAAATCCGACAAAATCAAACAAAATGAGAGAGAAAAGAGAATACAAAATATGAGGTCTTGTGCTAGTGGACTGCAGGAGGAGCACTGCTTTGCTCCATGACACGCTGGGAGGGAGAGAGACTCAGCGAGAGGGAGACCAGGTGATGTGCTGTAAAGCAGTTCACTAAAGATACTTGAACTGTGGGAAGTGTTCACTATTAACTACCTGATTTGATGTTTTTAAGCCATTACCTGGCTGGTGAGCTCTTTAATAGTGGAATATGCCTTGCTTTTTAATGCAAGGTAGTAAAACTCTGAGTTACTGTCATTGGTAGACTTCTCTCTTACCTGTAGTTCTATTCTTAACAAAAAAATCTATTATGAAAAAAGTAGAAAATAAGCTCCAATTTGTAAAGTTTCTTATGTTACTAAAAGTACAAGACAATGATATATGATCTTTAAAAACTAAGCAGTAATGACACATGAAAGACTCCAATGAATGGAACAAGGGCTGATTTATAGAAGAGTTTCATAGCGTGATCTTCCCCTAGAATCATCACTGAATGGATTAACTTATTAGAAAAACATAGGTTTTCATTGAGGAAAGCTTTTCATCCTTATTTCAGTCAACTATGTGTTTCAATTGACCTCAGCATATATTAATTAAAAGTAGTTGTGTAGTAGCTTGACTACATATAACAAAACATCTTGTTAAACTAACAATTACTAACTGTGCTGGCCATCTTTAACTAGAATGCAATTTGGTAATTTTTTTCACATCGGATTCTGAGGAATCTATCCTTATTATCAAGATGTTCCTGGAAGAAAAAAGAAATGCAAGCCATTGAATGTCAAATAAAAATGCAAGAAGCAACTTGGAGTAAACATTACCATCTGAGATAAAGCAGTAATAAAACACTCAGGTTTTGGGTTATGAATGAAGTTGGCTTTTGTTGGTTTTTGTTTTTCTAGATAGTTAAAATCCCTTACAACACTGGAAATACTGTAATTGGCATCCCTGACTTGTTTTATCTATCTAGTAAGAACACTTTTTCCTGCTCATTTGGAAACAACAATTTATAGCTTGTAAAATGCTTTCTCTGGCTTGCAAAGACCATGATAAAACACAGCTACTACAGTTCACTGATCTTTCCTTTTGAAGGCCTATAGTTATTAAAAATCCATACTCAACCTTTTTATTGAAGTTTCTATGCACAGATACTGTCATGTTTACCTTTTTTTTTTTTTTTTTTTTCATTATAGTATAGACAAAAAGAAACCAGTTTAACCTTTGATGCCAAGCATAACCATCAGGTGTTCTTCTCTTATGCACTCTTAGGTAAAAGTTTTCAGAATAGCCTCAAAATGATTCCACTTCACAGATGGTGACAGCGTGACCTTCAAAGTTATGATATCTTATAATCATGTATTCAGTGCCCTGTAACCAAATCTAAAGCTGATGCATTGTGTGTTTGTATGTCATTTTTCAAAACGGTTTTATTGCTTATCTCAACCTGGAAGCTGTGTTTAAAACTAAATCAAGCATTCATTCCTGCAAAATAGGCAAAAATACAGCCCCATTAGCTGTGACAATATCAGCATCATATCTGGCATGAGAGAGATTTCCGCAAGCAAAACAAAGAAAGCTATTCAGAAGCTGAACTAATTGCGATATTGTGGGTGCATTACAAGTATTTGGAATTTTTTTTTTTCTTCTGGCTGCTATAGTGCATTCATCTCACATTTACTATTGTAATTGCAGTGATGAGGAAAAGATTTTCAGGTCAGGTCAGGGATAATAATCCAAGAGATTAATACTCCAAGTGATGAAAGGATTTTGGTGCCTCACAATATTTCATTCTAACTAGCATCGTGGATATATTTATATATATATATATATATTCCTTGTTTTAAAACACAGACTATGCTCTACAAAATTTGAATTAAGAAAATACATCTCTTTATTTTGGTTCGTTTGCATTCCTTTCTAACCATCACTGTCCAGGCAGCAGCTTTTATTGCTGCAAATCAATATTCCAGCATCATGAAGTGGGTAGATGTACACCAAAGGAGAGCAACAGTATGGGCACAGTATTTCATAAATCCCCTTTCTCTGCTCTGTAGGTTCTATGTCACTGCAAATACTCACTCATTGATGTGACATATCTGTCAGAAAAGACAGTATTAATATCTTTCCCATTGCAGCTAATGCAAACATGCAAATAGTAACCACTGAAACATTCCCAGTCTTAAAACATACTTTCCTCTGTGTGAGATAACTGAGTGAAGAGTAAAATAAGATTTACTTACATTCATTAAAATCTCTTTTCCAGGCATTTGCTCTAATTTGAAAAATACATAAATATGCTTTTCTGAGCAGGAGCCTATATTAAAAACCACAAAGGTTAATGTAATTTGAGCGCCATGAAATGTGATTTAATTTGGAAGACTGCAGTCTGTGAATGTTAAATTCTAACAAATTAAATTATTCAATGACAAATCACATAGGGCATATACATAATATCAACAGATACTGTCATTATAATAATTCTTCTAAACAGCAGTATGTAGGCTTAGTATTTTGGCTCAAGGTGTTCATTTGCAAATGAACAATCCATCATGTGTAGGAAAAAGGGAATAGCTCCAGGTTTGTGTCAAGTTGCCCTGATTTTAACTGCTGCTCTTCAGTGTGACATTGTCTAGACCTAATGCCAGTAGAAGTAATAGAGGAGAGAGTGCCTATTTCATTATTTTGGATAAATTAAACTATTGGCTGCCACTATCCAAGTATAATGCTTCTAGTGTTCCATATTCATAACTCACATCAACAAAAGGTTTTATATACTATATGTTTTTTTTCCAAAATTTTAAAATACATCCTTTCTCTATATATAACCTTTAAGAATAATTACCGAGGCAGTATGTTGTGGTCATTCCATTTTTCTTTTCTATTTAATAAAAAAGTAGACCTGGCTGAACCAGGGCCTGCTGAAATTAACAGGAGTCATTATTCTGTTTTCTATTGACTTTATGATAACTTTCATGGAAACTAATTATTGAACTGCCGTCAGGAACATAATTTATTCTGACAACTATAGGATAAAATTAACAGTGGCGTAGTGAAGCACAGGGGAAAGACGCACATCCTTAGTAGCATGTAGCAGTATACATAATGGCCAAGAGTCACACACTCAGAAACCACATATAAAACATAGAAGTTTGTGTCCCACCTCACAAAAAAATGGCGGATCAGAAATTACTAATTCAGTAATAAGTAACTAGATTTTAAGCTATGTGACAGTTTGCTTGAAATCTTCTGTGACTGTTCAGTAGAAGAAAACTTATAAAATTTAGCTTGCGTGTACATAGTAATAGACTAGACATATTAAGGTTATGAAGGACATTCTGTTACTATCACAGAGTGCACAGCACATATGTTGTATGATGGATTAACAGCTAACAAATTCAATGACATATTTTGAATGCCTCTGAATTAAATCAGTACTTTGATTTTATTAAAAAGAACTCTGAGTATTTCTTAATATTATTAAAT
Organism: Coturnix japonica; assembly: GCF_054131305.1. Classification (NCBI taxonomy): domain Eukaryota; kingdom Metazoa; phylum Chordata; class Aves; order Galliformes; family Phasianidae; genus Coturnix; species Coturnix japonica. The sequence continues at coordinate 26,101,926 of NC_140666.1, forward strand.
TCATGTCTATTGCAGGGCTACATGCCAGGAATTAGATGTAATTAATTATTCTTATTTTTAAAATAACGTAGTACACTTTTTAAACAAGACACACAGCTTATTTCCTTGACCTTTTTTTTTCTCTCTCTTCTCAGGCAGTCTCTTTTGTGACATTCTTTATCCTTTATACAGATAGTAAGAGCATCTGTATAACATGACTACATGACTAAATCCAACAAGAAGGCTCTACAGGACTTTGCAGGTTAGTCTTCTCCATTGTATTTCATATATTCATTGTATTTCATAAATGGTTGTGGTGGGGAGTTGGCCTCTTCTCCAATCTAACTAGTGATAGGATAAGAGGCATTTGACTCCAGTTGCAGGAGGGGAGATTCAGGTTGGACATTAGGAAATACTTCTCCAACAGAGTGGTCAGGTGCTGGAACACACTGCCAAGGGAGGTAGTGGAGTCACCAACCCTGGAGGTACTCAAAAAGTGTTTAAATGTTTTACTGAGGGACATGGTTTAGTGGGAAATATTGGTGATAGGTGGACCTTTGGACTGGATGATCTTAGTGGTCTTTTTCAGCTTAGGTGAATCAGTCATTCTAATATTGAGACATGTAAATGAAAGAAATATTTCAACAATCAGTTTTATTTTAAGGTCTGGGATTTTGTCTAGCACATATGTGAAGCCACCTAAATTAGAACATTAAAACTTGACTTTTCTGACATAAAAATAACTGCAAAATTACTATTTTCCATTATGTATGTTAATTTAATTGTGTTTGTAAAATGTGTATAAAAGACTTTAAAAGATTTCAGTGTCCAGAGCTTTGTTTTGTATGAGAGTTACAGAACTCCTGATGTTAAATACTACCCGATTACTTTTTAATTACTTTGATTTTCTTATAATTTTTGGACCTCTGACTGGAAGTATTACATGAAAACATCAAAACACTGTACAATGTATTTAAAAAACAATCTGTAAAAAATAAGGAGATAAGTTGCTTTACCCTAAGCCCATGAACTTTAAGTCTTTAGTTACAGCAGAAGCAGCTCTGATGAGAGAACCAGCATACCAGATGTGCCAGTGTACTAACAGTTGTTTCTCCTTGTTTTCATGAACAAGAATATGACTGTGTGCAATGATCGTTCCTTGCTCAGAATTCTGTGAGAAGCTTTTCTGTGGTTTTAAAGTGACAACCATTTCAAGATGCTCTGTTTGACTCCCATGCAAAGCTGACACCACAATAATACTAGCAAAATAAATATATAAACATCACTAGGTTCTTGAAGACTGAGAGATTCGGGTATATGCAATTCACAGTATCTATACCAAACTAGCTACAGTTGTTACAAGCAGAGATAACTAACATGCATATGCTTATCCATCCACCAAGTACATACTTCCAGATTTAAACAGATTTTTTGTGCTATCCTTGTGCTACTTTTCACACTCTCACCATTACATTGGCTGCCCAGTTAATTTTAGTGCACTCCATCCAATAACAGAAGGGAGAGTTGTTCATACAATGTCATCACATTCTACACAACTAAGTTCAGGGATTTTAAAAGAGTTTTTAAAATGTCTGGATGTGATCATGGCATCTGTACAACCCATTCCCATTTCTGTTTCACTGCAAAGTCAATGTTCCTATTCTAATGAAAGAATTATGGCAGAATACCAAATTCCTCATACTTCTTCTGCTTCCTGTACATATGAGCATTCAAAATAGCACCAGAATTTATTGTGCTGTTATGATTAATTTACAGTAATGATACTCAAGCCAACAAATTGAAGACCAGCTTTCACTCCATGACAAGTCTAAAAGATCTGAGCAATCTACAGATAGCCCTAACTTCAAGTTTCTACACTATTATTGGCTATATATTTCTCATATAGGGCAAACTAACTAGCAAATACTACTAGGTAGGCAAGAAAGAAAAGAACTGGAACATACAAACAGCATAAGGCAATTCTCCCTTATTTAGTGTAGTCTCTGAACCATGCTATGTCTGTGACTGTAGGTGAAATAGTCTATGAAAAAAAACTTGTTAATTCTTTTTGATTTATAACTCTCATTACAGTCCAAAGTCATTCAGGAACCATATATGTCAGTTATGTTCAATCTACAGCCTGCAGGCTGTATCTGGGCAGGCATGGCTGGCAATACAGCCCACCCCCTGCCTCGCACTATAAAGGTGGTGGCTTTTCGCCACAGAGAGAACCTGGGCAAGCATCCATTTCTCAGCAACAACTATATCATCAGTGTGCTGATAACACTGTCAAATGAAATAAGGGCGTGGGGAGGGCAGTGCTGTGCAGTGCCTCAAGTGATGGCAAATAATTGTATGAATTTTGATAGATAGCCTAAACACAATGTTCTGAACAGTGAAGAATATGCAGTTGTGCTTTCTGTTTTGAGGAAGCAGTTTGAGAATATGTTTCAAGACTGCCAAAAAAAATCATCAGTTTACATTTGTAACACCGTTTTCAGCTGATAGAGTTGCAGTCAGATACTCAACTCAGAAATCTGATCATGTCTCTTTACCAGACTTTCATTAGACCTCTCTTGCAAGAGAAAAATATCCTTTGCTTCATAACCATGACCAGACCTTAGTCATATCATCATTTGACATTATGTATATTTGTGAACAGTTGTCAAAGATGAAGCACAGGAAGGGTAATTCTTCATCAGAAATCTCTGATGAACACCTTGAGACCTCACTAAGAATTGCAGCCACTTCCACTGAAGAAGTCTGATGCATCAGTTTCACAAAATCAAGGTCAAATATCCCACTAGTTTAATGTTTTTGTTACTTGCATATTAATTATATGACATATCTTACTAGGCCTTCTCTGAAAGTAACACCTCCTATTCTCTTACGCTGGCCCATGACATCAGAGGCAGATGGTGGGGTGGCAGCAGAAGGTGAACCTTTCCACCAGTATCCCATTGCATTTTGATGTTATGTGACAGATGGCAGCAGAGGAGCAGTCTGAAATAGTGACGTGTGACATGAAAGTGCTAATGGAGCAAAGATATACCACTGAATTCCTCCACGTGGAAAAAATTGCACCCGCTGACATTCATTGATACTTGTTGAACATTTATGGAGACGAAACAGTGGGTGTGAGCACAGAGAGGATGTAGGTGATGCATTTCAGCAGTGGCAACAGTGGGTCGCTACTCTGGCACAGATTTTTAAGAATGCAGAATGCAGGCTTTTGTTCATTGGTGGCAAAAATGAATAGCTAATAGTGTTGACTGCACTGAAAAGGAAATAAATGGGAGACATTACTTTTTGAACAACTTAATATATATGTGGCCCAAGACTATTCCTGTTCATTCAGTGCAGCCCAGGCAATGCAATTGGACATCTATTGTATAAGTCAAGAAACTCACTGTGTTCATGAAAATTGAGAAGATAGATAGTAAAAAATACATGTTCTATTTTTTTCTATTTTTAAACAAAAGTTGTTTGACTTTCAAAGAGAAGTGGTGTAAGTTATTCAGCTTTTATATCAATGGCATTGTTAAATATTTTGGGAGACTCTCAATTCCCTTATTTTTACTTAGAATAGTAAGTAAGTAAAAGGTATAGAGTATGAATGTACAAGCAGGCAGAAACTTTGTTGCAAAGGCAACCTTAATCATAACTTTCAAGTGTTATTCAATTGTTATTTTTGATCATCCTCCTCATTCTTTTTCTACATGTTTTCTAGCTCTTTTGTACTCCTTTTTAAGTTGATTTTATCAGAACTTCATTCAGCATTCAAGACAGGGGAACACCAGTGATGTACTATGTTTTCTGACTAGTTCTCAGTTTTGGTTGTTTTGTTTTGGTTTGACTTTTTTCTCTAGATTTAACATTACTTGTCTTTCTGAACCTGAAACAGTTTTACAGGAAACTATAATAAATGACACAAAACTCTTGGTAAGACAAACTTGAATCCAATGTTATTTTTCAGTGATCTTGGAAATCTAAAGAGGTCCCACTTGAGTTAAAGTTGGAAAACATTGTTCTGATATTCAAGAAGAGCAATACAGAAGACCCTGTTAATTATGTGCCTGTCAATCTCATCTGCAAAAATTATGGAGAAAGTTATGCTGAAAAACAATGTGATTATTGCTCACAGGCAATATGGGTTCATGAGGGAAATATATTGTTCATTTAACTTGGATTCCCTCTCAAAGTGCAGATCCCCCTTGCTCCTTTCCATTCCTCAGGTGCTGATAAGGACTTAGGTGGTAGGTTGTCTGACACCACAGTTAGTGTGATATTTGCATTCTATTCATGTGAATTTTAATTCTCTCAATGCACATTTTATAGGAGAGTACCAAACAATCATTTAAAACCTGCACTTTCTTCACTTATTTCATAAATATGAAAGAGATATAATTCTTTTCCAGTATAGTATAAATCAAATAAATTAATCAGCCAATGTGACCTTGCCTGCAGAGTCTGAATATCTTCCAGTCCTTGAGATGTTGTTTGGTACAAATGGATCTTACTCAGAATCTTCTGGAAGAAGACCAAATGCAAATGCTGAATTTCTGATTAAAAATAAAATTAAAAAAAAAAATAAATTAAAAATTAAAAAAATAAAAAATATATAAGATATAAATAAATTATTTACCATTTACTGAACTCTGCTCACAAGAGACATGTAAAAATATAGATTAATCAAGTAAAAAGGGTAAAGACAGAAGGTTAGATATTAGGAGGAAGGTTTTCACTCAGAAGGTGATAAAGCACTGGAACAGGTTGCCCATGGAGGTTGTGGATGCCCTATCCTTGGAGGCATTTAAGGCTGTGGCTCTAGGCAGCCTGGTCTAGTGGTTAGCCACCCTGCACATAGCAGGGGGTTTGAAATTAGATGATCATTGTGGACCTTTTCAACCCAGGACATACTATGATTCTACAATTCTATGATAAAAAAGCAATTTGTGTATCTGATTTCCTTTCTGTCTTTTCTGAAGGTAATGATGTCCTTCTAAAAGGAACATTCTCCATGGTGTTTCATCACTTTGAATAATGCTGTCATTCCTGGTTGACTTGACTTTTTTTTGTCCCATGCCAAAATATGTTATTAGGACAGTTAAAGACCAACTGGGAATTCTTGACAATTCTTCTTCTAGAAAATGACACAGACTATAAATGAATTTTTGTTCCTTAAACAGTTTCTGCCTGCCTCCAGTCCTGCCTACTTTCCACTTTATGACTTAGTTTTGTTTTTCATTCTGTCTTTTTACAGCTGCAAAAGACAAATCTGACTGAGAAGGTGACCTGAGGCAGACAGCATGGCTTCAGTGAGGGAAGTCAGTGCCTTACTAATCTGGTGGCCTTCTACAATGCAGTGATGGCATCAGTGAACAAAAGAAAGGCAGCTGATTTCATCTCCCTGGACTTATCCAAGGCCTTTGACATGGCCCCCACCATACTCTTATCTCCAAATTGGTGTGATATGGATTTGAAGAGTGGACATTATATATCCATAAACATTAATGAAGTCACCCCTCAGTCCAAGCTAAAGAGACCCAGAGAAACTGAAAACTTTAAAATATGACAAAGGATCTTCAGTGGATTATTCACTCAGATGTTTTTGTTTCTTTCTTGTGGTCTAATTAACAAAAGAAAAATTAAACTGTGGAAATGAAAAACTCATCAGTGGGGTTATTTTCCTACAGACATCCATATCAATTCAGTGATAACTGGATGCATGATGACAGAGAGGTATTATTTATGCAAGTGAACATTGTAATGCTGATGGGAAAGTATAGAACCTTTGACCTTATGCAATGGAGCTGTAATATATCTTGTTTTACACACTTCAGACAGTGAAATTAGTAGAAAAGTTGAATAATATCAACATTTCTTCAGCATCAACATCAAAGCATTCTGCCCTGTGTCAGATCCCCCACCATGTTCTGTTATCTTTCTAGCCTGACTTATGTCATATTCACTGTTGTATTTTTTGTCCTGGATTTCTCACCAGACTGAGTTTTGGAAGTGACCATCTTTCTGTATTTGTGGTTTTGGAAAGCTGTAAGATACAAATTTGGGGAGATAGAGAGAAAATATCCTGAGGAAGTTGCCCAGAGCACTTGATCTGCTCTCGTAATCCATCTGTTCTTGGCCTCTTGAGCAAAAGGATGCAAGGAGACACTGATCTTTGCTCTGATAAAAGAGGCCATTTCATATATTCAGCCTGTGATGCTTGTAACTTGGAGGAGACATGGAAAGATATAAAGGAAGTTTTTTTTTTCCCCAGTCTTTTTTTTTTTTTTTTTTTTTTTTTTGGAGTTCTGTTTAATAAAAGGACTCAGTTTGTGTCAGCAAAGTTGGGTAGGATTATCCTTGCTGTGTTCTCCAGGTTGGAAATAATAGGATAGCTAATATCAGCTAGCCCTGAGTCTGGCTGACGTTTGCTGAACTAGCAACAGCTTATGTGCCATAACTTTGTTATTTTTTTTAATGCAACAGCCAGCATAAATGTAAAATAAGTGAGTAACATAGCTATTAACTGACTGTGACCGGATGGAAGCATATGGTGACTACTAATGATGGTTTGTTTTTCATGAAGGAGTTCTATCATCAATCCAGAGGATCTCACCACAGAAGCATGCCAGTTTTTAGTGGTATATATTTCTTACAGATTTCTTTTAAATGAGATCCGGAGTTGAATGTTTGCCAACTATTTTCTGTGGCTTAGCAGTAAAGCTGACCTCCAGTCAGATTTCTCATTTGCCCCACTCCTTTTTCTCCTTTAGTGATTTTGCCTGATTGAGTTTAAATATGCAAAATAGTTTTCAGGCTACAAAAACAAAACAATGTCTTTTATCCCACCTACCAATCTTCACGATTGCAATTAGCATTATAATTAGCATAACAAAACAGAAGCTGTGAGATATGTGAAGATTCAGTGTTACTAGAAGAGGAAAGCTTTGTAAATGTGAAGCATGCTCACTACACAATTCAAAATCTAGGGCAAAAAAATTGCCATTTTAGTCACTAATTACTTACAAATATTTTAAATAAAAGTCAGTAGTACATATTTGAAAGTGATTCTGCAGCTAGGTGTATCAAGAGGGTAAGCAGAGCATTTCAGTGTTTCTCAGCCTTATAAAACAAGTGATGCTTCATAATGGATAGTGACAAACAATTCACTGCAAATACTATGAATGGTCACTTCCCTAGTAAGGATGGCTTAATTTAATTGAAGGCACTGTCCCTATCCATCATTTTGAATTTTGCAGATTCAGGTGGCTTACACCTCAACAAAACCAGACATTCAGGTTGGTTCCTTTCCATCCACAGTTCAGTTTCTCTGCAAAGATATTTCACGTTATGAATATGCCATAAATCTGCATTATGAAATCCATAATAAAGCTTATTTGAATTGTCTCCTTTGTACAAGTTAATGACAGCCTGTGTATGAATTCCTTTATCTGCAAAGATTGTGAATTTTCCTAGGACTGTGCATGGACCAGAATTATAACTACACTGAATTCATCAAAGAATGAGGACATTTTAAACTGCACACTGTGAAGGCTCATCCTTAAAATCTTCTTAAAAATTAATGTTCAGGCGCAAATTACTTGTCAATTTTGCAAGGCCTGGTGGTGCTGATATCAATAACTGCACAGTACCTTTGTGAGTGGCCTTCAGAGTAGTCCCATGTGGCTGTTTCTCATGCATGTCTCTGAACTGAGGGATATAGGAGGTTTTTGATGAAAGGATTAGAGCATAATCTTGCCCTGGCATTTGATACATAGAAAGTATGGCTTAATGTTAAAGAAATGAATGTGTTAGTTTTGTTTAGAAGTTTCCAGAAACTTTGCTAATTATTTGCATCTCATGAACACAACAAGCTGTAAATTGTAGGTAACCATACATTACTTGTAAATGGTCTCCCTGTATTTTTACTTATTCGTGTATAGCTGATTAATGTACAAACCTAATAATTTTTCCTAGGGAAGCATTTTCACATCCTGTAAACATCTGGATTATCCACTTCCTTACACACATTTACAAATGTAGTTTTTACTTATAATTAACCAGGTAATTAATTTTCATCAAACACTATAAATCAGATATCTCTGTAAAATAAATCCATCTGATTTCCTATGTTGTAAAGTATGGTAAAGTCTTCTCCATGTAGTACGAAATTTCAGAAGCTCTAAAGATCAGGAACAATCATTTCTGCAGTGCGGGCAGGGACTAGGAATGCCTATGGCATAAAGAGTGGATGAATTGAGTCTCTGTTTATTCCTAGGCATGTGCCAAAGTGATCGGATCTCTTGCAGGTATAAGTTAAATGAACAAACTACTAGGAATGAAAAAATACTGATGAAAAAGTGCTGAAGAAAAATCATTTTCTGCATAAGATGCCCTGTTCTGCTATTCTAGCTTCAGGTCGTGATTGCTAGAAGGGTCCTATGTTATTAAAACTCATCTATGATGATAAGTTTCTCTATAACCTAGAAATCAAACTAGAATTTATTCTTTTTTTTTTTTTTTTTTTTCCTAAAAAGGTACATCTCACTTTAAACTGCTAGAGAGATGGTACAAATTCAGAGCAAACATTATTGAAATATTCTATTTTATTTTAAAAGCATACTGAATAATTAGTACTAAACAAAACAGGACCTGAGAAACAGAAATGCATTCCGTTGGCCTCAGTGCAATGCAGTCACTTCAATGAAGTGATGTCACTTCATTTTAATGCTTTTTAATTCATTTTAATGCTTCAGGCTGTACTTTGAATAGATTAGGTTCAAATTCCCTGCTGGTGTAAAATTAGTGTGGCTCCTTGGAGATCTTAATAATTTTATCACTAATTATCTCACCAAAACTAGCATAAACATAGAATTTCTTATTGATCGTATGACTATTTTTTAATTAATTTCATAGAGAAATCAAATAAAACTGAGCAGAGGGTAGTTCCTACTGCAATTGTAACAAGACTTACTACAGGATGATGCAGAAACAAAAAGATCATGAAGTCCCTGAATAGTGTGGGCACAACACTTAGATGAAATAGAAATAATTATTACGTAGAATCATGGAATCATAGAATCATAGAATTGATTGGTTGGAAAAGACCTTCAAGATCATCAAGTCCAACCACAACCTAACCATACTAGCGTAACTCTAACAACCCTGTACTAAATCACATACCGGTGCACCACATCCAAAAGGTTTTAAACACATTCAGGGATGGTGACTCAAATTCCCTCCCTAAGGACAAAATAAATGTCTTGATGTTTGCCTTAACCCTTAAGAAGGCAGACTGAAATACTCAGCTCTTTGCCTCCTCTTCCTCTCTGTTGGTAGTTGGTAAATGTTTTCTTTTCTTTTCTTGTTAATTATGAATATTCCACTTTCATCATTGAGCATACTCTCCCTGGCATCTGCCCCCCCCCCACCCTCCCCCGCCCCTCCTCCCTCCCCCTCCTTTTTATTTTTATTTTTTTAATCCTAGCAAGTCTTTATTCTTTTGTTTCTTGAGTTCTGTATTCTCCAGTTTCTTCTTCTTTTATTGTCTTTTGCCATCCTTTTAGGCTTCTCTTGACTTTTTTCTGCCTTATCTTCGTCTATCCTCTGTCTCTGAAATGTTCAGCGTGTACATTATCTAAAAGCATGAAGCTTACTGATATGATCAGGACCTGTGAAATAGAAACTAAGCTCTCACTGACTTCTAGAGACTATGAATGGCAAATCTCACATCAAGAAACTGATTCTTGACATCTGATCTGGCCTGCTTGATTCTTAAAATATGCTTTAAAAACAACCTATGAACCTGATTTTCCTCTTCTGAAAATGTATGTTTGTAGCACAAGCTTACTTTTCTGTATAGCAGTTCTTGACGTTGTAATTATAATGGAGTAGCCAGTGAAAGGAAACTTACAATTATCGAACTTCATTGCAACCACGTGTATTAATGGCAAGTTATAGTTTACTTCTGTGGGCCTGTGAAGATGAAGTGTTTGTAAAGAAAGAAAATCTTTTTAATACAGTTTGTATACATGGAAAAACTAGATAAATTTTTGGTTTGAGAATAAAGTGGTCTCCTTGTGCAGACATATCCTCTGGGTTACATTGCTTCCTTTAGACTAAGGCAGCCATTCTGATAACCTGAAACATAGCTATCAGCTTTTGTCTGGAAATAACTGCTTCTTATTTATGGATGTATAATAGGTCTTATCAAATGCATCACAACAATTATGTTCTTAATTAAAAGAACCAAATTAGACTCAAATTTATCTTATTGGGAAACAGATTTTAAGAGTCATATCTCCATAAGCAAACCTCTGCATCCATTTTAGGACGCAGCCATTGCAGCACTTACATCCATTCCTGATCCTGTTCAGTCCTGTGCTGGGCATGAGATGTGACACCTGAGAGCCTGTTCTCAGTGCAGTGACTCAGCTCTGCATTTCCAGTTTCCCTTTTGAGCTAAGTGATTTAGATCATCCAGATCCAGAGTCCTTTGAAATCGGAGTATAGGTGCTCAGAGAGTTTGAATAAGGCCTTCAGAGTATATATGAACAGAAACTTTCATATCTTTAAAGGAGGCAGGAGCCTAACATTAAGTTTCAATAACCTCATGACAGGCAAGAGGCTTGCAGAGGATGTTAAAACATAGGTCCAGTGAAACAGCTATATAACCTAGTTTGCCCAGTGCAAGGCACCAGGCAGGTGCATGACACTGTCAATACAGTAAGTCACAGGCAAGGATTTTTGCTGCAGATGACTAGGAATCTGAATTATAAGCCTAATTTCAAGAGAGTTTTGCACTCCTTATTTTATCCTTAACCCACAAGCTATTTCTGTTCTTTTCTCTTTCAGATGACATTGACCATATATAGCTCGATTAACTGCAGCAGTCCTACTGTTGTGATTTTGTGATTTTTGTTGTCCAACATCATGTAAAACAGTGGGAGTTAAAAAGTTCATGTTATGCTTCCATGGACTGCCTTTTGGAGGTGTGTTTTGGGTTCTCAGAGGGGAGGGGAGGAGCATGATTCCCGGAGGACATGGCAAGCAGAGGAAGAAAGGTGGAGGTCCTGGCAGCGCACCAGCTGTTCTCCCTCTCGCTGACTCGCTCTCTATGGGTTTGTCGCAGAGCAAAACGCATGCTTTCCCTGCAGTCTACTAGCCCAAGACCTCATATTTTGTACCCTTTTTTCTCTCTCATTTTGTTTGATTTTGTCAGATTTAATGATTTACCATTCCTCCTCAGGTCGTTGTTTGTTTTTCTCTTAGACCCATCTGCTGTCTCCCTACCAAGTGCCTTGCCTCATTAGTCATGGAGAGCCACAAAAGTTGGGTTAATTGATGGTTTTTTTTCCCCTCTCTTGTTTGTCTCCTTCTGGGCTTGTGCCCCTGTCATGGACTCAGATCTAGAGATAACTCTGGGATACCTACTAAATTTTCTCACGCTTTCAAATATACATGAAGCATATTTGAAACAAACAAACAAACAAAAAACAACCCCCATATTGTACTCATTCTGTCATGCTGTCATGAAATGTGTGATTTGTGTATTAGGTGGTTTTACTCTGACTAGAAAAAAATAACTAAAAGTGCGATTAAATGTTTCTTATTGTTCAGGCAGCTTCACCCTGTGCCTACTACTAAAAACATGAAACTAATTATGTTGGGTTCAGAGATAATTATGTCACTATATATCTTTATCATCTCGTTTAACGCAAGATTATGTTTCATTGGCTCAACAGTACTTTTAAAATCTTTTAGCCTAAAAAAACTCTTGGAGGAGGAGAAAAAGCTTTGAAAGAAGACCAAGTAAATGGGAAGTAACTAAATGGTCTTGATGAATGTGAGTTGTGGAATCAAACTCTATAACCACGAGGTAGTCATTAAACAGGTATGTTTATTGCTGTGCACACATGCTGGTTGCGGGGGGGGGGGGAGGCAGCCTCTCCTATCCTGCATGATGGACACAGGTATGCATCTCTATTTATAAAATGAATACATGCATAACAGGAGTAGTTATTACAATTACTTCTAGGAATTCATTACAATATTTCACGCCTATTCTTATTTCTATAGTGGAAAGCATAGGGCATCAAATAACAGTGAACAACAACAACAACAGTACATGCTTCAGACTTCAGTAGCATTTTCTACCTGAGAGTCTCAGAAGAGTAAGCTGATGGAACCTAATGAACTGTCAAAAAACACACAAAGCTTTTTGCTAAGAAGGGAGTCAAACTGTTATTAGTATGACTCATCTATATGACTTTTAAAGAACTACTTCACTTAATTTCTCAGTTTTTAACTTGCTATAGAAGGAAATGAATGATGTGCATTTTGTGGATTTACTCAATTTCCTTCTTTTTGTTTTGTTTTCTGTTTATATTTCCATGGGAAAATTGTTACCTTCCATTGTTTTGTTACCTACAGCTCTGGATAAGGCCATTACAATGTAATTCCTGTCAGGATGAACTGCCATATTTGATGAACTGATATGTGAATATGTTCTTTCCGTGAAGTCATTATGAATTTGTAAGAGAAGTAGTTATTGATGATTAATTTATTTTACAAAGTAGAGAAGTATGTGCATGTATAAACTGGGGGACAAAGAAGAGCTTATCTAAATGAAGAGTGCAGCCTGCATTGTCATTCTCTCTAAGTACAAAACAGAAGAGTGAATGTTACAGATTTTTATTATTACAGAGAGCAAGTAATAAGAAAGAATGATTGTTTACTTGCTACAGAAAGTAATATCCATGGCTTTTGAAACAGAGATTAGTGGTGTCAAAACCATGAGTAAGCTGTTAGAAAGTAAGGAATGTCTTTGTTTTATGCGTTGTTATAAACATTTTGTCAGAACGGCTAACAAGAGGTGGCTGCAGGCAGGGCAGTTTTGGGGGTCTTCTCAACATCATCAACTAATTGATCACTTATCTCTCTTTGACTCCTGTAAAATGACTAGAAGTCACACAGTACAAACTGATATGTCTGTGGGTGCACTTTTTCCATATACGAGCAACTCAGAAAGGCTGCAGCTGAGACTCGGATTTCATCCTGTGACAGAGAACTCTAGGAAATAAGAGGTCGTCTATCCCTTCCTAGTGTTTCTGAACACCTGAGGCACTGCTTCTTTGTGCATTCATGGTTTGTGATAAAATATGAGCGCTGTTTTCAATACATCTTCATGTTTGCACTGCTAGAATAAAGTGGGGATTTGGGAATGTCTTGAAAAACTACTCAGAGCTCAAGAAACAAAGGAGCATAAATTGCTTACAAATGCTTTACTTTATGACTGGCTACCCAAGAAGTAGCGCCTGGTTCAGCTCAATATTTAGACACCAGCAAGCCTTTGAAAATGTTACCTTTTCTTCCCAAGCACTTTAATTTAGAAAAGGACATGGAGAAAGAGAGAGTGATTTATCTCAGTAATAGCAAAATGAGGTCACTCCATAAGCAAAAAATGGTAGAGGAGGCATAAAACAATGGTTAGTTAAGCAGAACCATTTTATATGCTATACTTGATTCAGCAACTGCATGCAGCTTCTGTAGAATTAACAACATGATTTGTGGCATTCAGCAGAATCACTTGCTTTTTCACTGTTCAGTACAATAACATCTCCAGGACCCTCATAATAGAAACTCCTAGGCATCTTCCCAATGATTTTCGGTATCTCCTGTCTCTTTTATCAATTTAAATACATGATATGTCTAAGTGTGTGCACCAAGTACAAGACTGCCACTCTAAGATTGCTAGATCTTTTTTCTAAAAACAAATGTATAATGGGATAAATATGGGTATAGGCACCAAGAGTGTTGTACAGCATTGTGTGCCAGACATACTCAAGCAGAGACAAGAGTGAAGGAGATTAAGGGCTCAGCAAGCCCTAAATTTTTGGTTATTTGATATAAGAGAACATTTGTTTCTTCTGTCCCTTGACTCTTCTCCTTACACTTAAAGCACGGACAATTCACATGTTTCTAGAAGAAACTTGAATAGATGTTTCATCTATTTCCTGTTCAGTAGGACTTTTAGTTCTTAATTTCACTCAGAGAGAACTCTAACTCACAAAGACGTAAGTAGGATGCAGACAGTGACAATTTGCTGATGTGGGTAAGATGAGTCAACTTGTGGTGGGGTTGATTTCTCCTCTTAACTACAAAAAGAACATAGATGATTGAGTAGACAAGACACCTCATGCTTAGGTAGGTATAGTTAAATGACATGAATTCCACATGAATGACAAAATCAAACAGCAAAAGAAGCCCTATTATAAAACTGTCTGTGGAAGCAATAGCGCTTATAGTCCATCTGCCAAAGGACTCCTGACACTGGAGTCTAAATCTCTTGCTGCACTGGACTAGAGAGTACAGTACTGCCCTACTTGGTATATATACTTACTGAACATTTAAAATGTAGTTCAACACATAATATTTGAAAAAATTTAACTACTGATTCCAAGGAGCAGCTTTACTTTAAAACTAATGGTTCTGTGTGACCCACTTTATTCCATTGTGACAAGCCAGTGTTCTTTGTGTCATCTGTCCTATCAGAAAGCACTTGGAGCCAAGTGAATCCATAGAGAAGACAGGTGACATGCAAAATCAAACTCTATAACCTATGTAACATTATAAAGCAGGTATGTTTACTACAGCACCAAGTGCAAGGGAGATAACTCCTAAATCACACACCAAAATACCTATTGGTTGCTTGTTAATCATACAAAGTACATAATCATACATGTACATAGGATTACACAAAAGATGAATTAAGCTTTCTTAAACAGTTCCAAGAACTCACCATAATATTCCAGTTAGTTTGGGAAAATCATAGTATATCTCAGCTCTTTGCAATGCATGCTGCTCTCATGCTGCTCTCATGCTGGTCTGGTCATGGGCAGGGGTCTTCCCCAAGTCTTTCTCATGAAGGCTTCTTGGTGTACTTTTCACCGTAGTAAATCACTAACAACAAACCCAGTTCTAACCATCTAGGTCCCTGCTCTTTGTTTAAAAATGTCCATGCACTCGGACCATTTCCATTGTTAAGAGGGTCTGTCTTGAATGACAGGAACGTGTGTCCTAGCAACATTACTGTACGAGAACTACATTTCACAGGAATCATCTGTTCTTTGAATTTTGAGGTCCTCAGGGAGTCCCATCATCTCAAGTTTCTGGTTCAGGATGATTTCATTTGTATATTTCTGACAGATATAAATTATTTCAGTCTATAAATGAAAAAAGCTATCTAAGTGGTGTTCCCCATCTTTTCAACCTTTTTTAGTTTCTCCATTTTAAAATAAATTTATTTCTGAACACAATGATAGTTATAGAAGAGGAAACAAAATCTAGTAGAATAGTACCTATTTTCCTACTATAATTGGAAGAGGACTAGATTATGTAAAGAAGTGGTCCTTAATGTTTACCATCCTATGGGAAGCAGTGCTGAGCTAATAAGATGGCTCTGACAAACAGATTTTCTTCCCCCGGGGCTCAAATTGCATTCAGAATAATGTGTTCATCCAGCATAGATTTACCCCATTGCTCCTACCAGTATCTTCAAACGTAGCAGCAAAGGGGGAATCTCATTTGTTCAGACAGTTAGGTCCCTTAAAAAGAAAGTGGTGCCAGATTTTGCTTCCCATGTTTGTACATGAACAGCACGGCAGATTTCAGTGGGTAAATTTGAAAGAACTCCAAATCAGCATGAGTAATGATGAAATAAATACCTTTTGGAAACTGCATATAGCCTCTGATTTGTGTTTTTGTTTTTGTTTTTTTTTGCTAGCAGCAGCTGTACCCATTGTCACAAGCAGAGCAGCAACATATACCATTCAAGGGACTGTAATCTGGGATGCCAGTTTCTATCTTTATTATTAGATTAGCCTGCAACAGCAGTATTCTTCCTTTTCTATAACCACTTTAACATTTATCTTACTCTGTGCCATAGCTGAGGTGTCTTACATGTATTTTTTCTTTGTGCATAACAATTTAGTGCAACAAGGCTAAGAGCAAGCTCCTAGTGATCCCCTGGCACACCTGGAGAGTTGTATGCATTGTTCACACTTCTTCACGGTGAGCTGAAACAGAACACTCCAGAATGAATTCCTTAGCAGTGGGATCTCTACCTATCTATGAGATTTCGTATTGAATTTGCCACATTTAAGAGAACAGAGGCAGCTTTGAATGGAACACATTAACCTGTAGCAAATGGCTGGAAGCATACTCACTGCATCCTGTTCTCAGGGAAGTAAAAAGGCCAGGTCTGTGCTATTTGCTTTGATTATATCAAATCCCACTGCAGCCAGAATATGGGAGTTGGGATGGCACATTTGGCTGCAGGAGCCTTCCTCTACATTGGAGTGAGAGCCCCTGCTAGGAGGACAGTGCTCACATTCCTGATGGCCATGACCTTTGCTTAGGGCTGTGCTCCCTCTGCTGCTTTTCTACTTCTGTCCCTTACATTTATTTTCAGAAGCAGCCTGGCTCTTACCCAGCCAGATAAATTCAATTTATCAATTTAACTAATTCAATTAATAAACAAAATCAAGCAGATCAGAGAACCATCTTTGCAGTCAGCATTGCAATCCACATTGCAAAACTAAGTTCCTTCAGCTGAGGGTAAAGCCCACGTTCTTTTCACATTTGTTTTGTATTAATTTAGAAGCAACTGTTAGATGTATCATTAAATTGGAATCTCATACAATGGTAAATGTTCTGGATACATTATCCAGAGGTCTCAAGAAACTCAGCTTTCAGTGAGGCATTTATTCAGAGCTAATCACAGAGGATTAACACCGCTCTCCTCATGGTACTCACTTTACCAAGAGAATGTTGGTCGAAGGGAAAAAATGTGGACAACTTCAGACTTTTTGTGTGTGTCCTGCTTACAGAATAAATATCTACTGACGGGGTATAAGCATGAAGAAGAAAATAAGCTTTCTACCTATTGTGCAATAAATCAAAAGGTTTCAGTGAATTTCTTCAAGTCTTAGCAAAACTGCTTAATCTAGGATTTCAAAGAGTGATCAAAACCATTTTCAATTTTTCCTGACTTGCACTTGTATCATTCCAGACTGACCTGAGTCTTTCCCTCTCAAGTACATTCCTTTATTTAAAGGAAATGAAAAGATGAGAAAGAAGTGAATTTAAATGATCAGACTCCCAGTGTGTGGGAAGTATGGCTTTAGTTCTTCCTCAGCAGAGTCTGATTAAGATGAAATAATTACAAGTTTTTCACTAAAGAAAATACCAGAGGATAAATAAAACAATGGCAGAACATTTTCAGAAATTGGATTTTTGTTATCTGTAGTAATACAGAAAGCTTATCTATTGTGAAAAGAGCAAGACTGATTCGAATATAGCATAAATATTTACATGACAATAAGGTTATATACTTTAGGTGAAGACAGTGTATTCTTCATGAAGAAGAAGAAATAGCTGTGGCTAGCTTTGGGAAAACATGACTTTCTGACTGTGACTTTGTCCCTGTCTTAAAACTATGTAACTAGTTTTTTGGGTTTGTTTTGTTTTGTTTTGTTTTTTTGAATGAGTATTTACTGTTACAAGTGCAATTGTCAATGACTATAGACTTATATCTAAACTCCAAGGGCAATAGAATGGATTTGTTAGATTTGTTAAGCACTTCTGATCTTTCAGAATAAGCAATGCCAAATGCCTTTCTATCTTACTATTTTGTATTAGTGATTATTTTTGTAAAGAACAAAATACCTAAATATAACAACTAGCTTTATTGCACAGATCATTCATCCAAAAGAACTATGTGTGAACTTTGAAAGATCTCTCTTTGTTGATTGTTGATTTCTTAGTTTTAGAGATCTACAACAGTGGCTGAATCTTCAGCTTCTATAAACCTTTGCATGGATTCAACATGACACTCTAGCTAGGGAGCTAACTTAAACAATATCTATTATTCTTAGGATAGCAGAGTTAACATTTAAAATATCTAAGATGGACATAATAAAAAGGATCATTGACTGTTTGCTTTCACAATCCAGATTTTTCCCAGAACTTCCAGAGAATAGGACTCTGAAGGTCTATTCTAACTACTTCTGATATACTTCTGCTGGCCCACAATGGTCTGCAGGACACCTGAAAGGGCAGAAATAGTTGGTGGTGTACAACGTGCCTTATATTTTATACAAATGGTCTATAAACAACAGCAAATTATCTGAAAGTATAAAGGTGAGTGTGGGATTACCATGCCCAGGCAAAAGAAATTCACCATGTAATTTATGGTCTAGAAGCCAGAAGCAATGTTCCATTTCGATAATAAGCAACAAAAGTGAGAACATCAGTCTTAAAAGGCTAAAACTTAGATGGACACAAAATGTAATCATATATCTGAGTAACACAACTAACCAGTGGATGAATTCAGTAGAGTAATCAAAAGACAATTGAAAGATAGAGATGAAATTATAGCTTAATTGCATTAAATGAATATAATGTCAACGATTCTAGGTGCATTTAGCCCTAGATTCATAGATCAGCTCTCTGCTGTATAGAAGCATCCTCAAACTGCTAGGGATGTCATATCCACACATGTCACTGATGACTGACTGCAGAAAATGATGGTCTTGACTACTGGAGAGCCCAACAGAATAGCTGGATATTGTAGTCTTGTAGCTAGGCTCTAATATGGAAAATATTTTTACATCCTATGTTTGGTGGGCAAGAGAATAATTAAATATAACATGGAATAGAAAAAAAAGGAGAGGATACATAACACAGGGAAGATACAGAAAAGAAAGTTGAATGAATTTCTTTCTTTCGCCAGACTGCCAGGTTCTTATTTCAGCAGCTGTCTGCCACTCAGAGCTTCTTATGGATCACTTGCTAGCATAAAAATGGCATGTAACAGTCAAATTGACTTCATGTGGAAAAAAAAAAAAAAAAAAAAAGTGAAAAATAACTGGTATGTTAAGAAATATTGCTGAAAGGATTCCACTGAGCAGAAGGACAAATAATGTGATTCAACACATTAAAACTTAGGAGATGGGATTCTGTGCCTATTTGGAAATATCAAAATATCAAAACAAACTATATATTTTTCCTCATTTCATTTCACATGCATTGTCTCTTTTCATATGAAGTGAATAGTTTTTCCTGTACTGAATAATTTTTGCTGTTTCTTTTTTGTAAAAACAGAAAACTAAGCAAAATCTGAAATGTATACATCACACTCATAGAGTAAAAGACACTGAGGAAAGAAGCAGTAGACTACAACTGTATATGGATAAAGCTACAAAGCTATAACCACTGGCTTTGAAAAACAATTACAGTTAGCATTTTTATCAGTAAATCTCACTAGACTAAGACAAGAAACATCATCCCACTCATTAAAGCATGGGGATTCAGGTAGGCATTGTTCAAGGTCAGTTGCAGAACTGAGAAGAGAACTTTAATTTCTAAATTCCCAGCCTGTGATCTGTTAAGTAGGCTCATTGCCTCCCTATGTAGTGAAAATAGATTAATACAATAATATGAACAAAATAGTTCAATTTTACGTATCCGATATGAATTGTCTATTAACACTCTACAGCTAGGAATCATTCCCACACATAATTTGGAGGACAACAGGAAGCCGAGGAAAACATAAACCACCAGCAAACAAATTCATAAACACTGCATCATAAAAAAGGAGGCGATATTAATAATTAAGAATTGTGCACTCAGTTCTGGTAAATAGTTTATGAATTAGATAGGATGGTAAATAAGGTCTCAGAAATCACAAACTGAAAAGTACACTTCTAATTGAAATGTGAATTATGGCATTACATGCCTCCCCTCTTATTATTGTCTTTTCACATAAGCTATGCATATGCCTGAGATGTATCAGTCTTGTATAACTTTAGGCTTTCATTTCTCAGCTATACAAGAGAACTGTCTGTTCAGCATATTTGATAATGGCTGTTTTCCACCAGACATTCCACAACTAACAGGCACTTGCATCAAACTGTTTAAAAGATCAGTGCTGAAGTTCTCATCTTTCTGAGAGTCTCATTTAAATATCACGATGGTTAAGACAATTACAGTCTATCTCCCCCTCATAGCTCCTTCTGGCATAGAAAGACACATAGAATTCACACAGATGTATTGTTAGATTTCCTTTTGACTCACTAATATAAGGGCTTTTTCTGGCCTTTCATTCCCACTCTTTTTTTTCCTGTATTTTAAATATGTTAGCTCAGTGTTTTCCATAGAAATGTATTGATGTGTATGTGTTTCAAGCTGGAATAAATGTGAAGAGACGCATCAGCTCAGCAGAGCACAACAGATGTGAGGAGAGCACTAAAGTTTAGACAAGGCTTTGCTCACTAGAATTTCTGAAACTCTTTTGAGCATTTCTGAGTGGAGACAGAGACCCTAGGATGGTCCCAGTACAGGTGAGTTGTACAGGGGTGCCCCTAGTCTGAATTTCACAGAAATTAAAGGGGAGAGGAAATCATATTCAAAAAAGACTTGACTATTGTATGGGAAATGGGTAATCACAGCCTGAACCTTTGATTAATCAGCTGAGGCAAATGTTGGGTCAGCTGTGGGAACACAGGTGAGAGTTATTTAGCTGTGCTCCCAGAAGGGGCGGAGCTCGACTCCAACTCCTCTAGACCTCATTTAAGGGCTGACCCCCACTGAGGCAGCATCTCTGAGATTGCTCCAGCTTTTCCAGCCAAGGCATCAATATTGGTGAGTTTTCCTTTACAAATAACCTTTTGAATTATCTTTGCTACCCTCTTCATATTATTCAACCTTACAGCTATACACTGCACATGTTCAAGAAGTAGTGAAAAACAAGAAGATATTACATTCATGGAATTAGTTAGCATAGGACAACCCACTGTCTAGAATGAGTTAGCATTATTTGCTTTGTGGAATTATCAGTGTGAATATTATGTGGTGTAAATATGACTGCTTGAGGGATGCTAGTTGCAGAGTTGGGTGGTGCAAGCCCTCTATGCTCTGGTGTATACACCTTAAACCTAACAGACTACCTTACATTCTGACTCTTGCAAGTCTGAGTGCTGTTCTACAGATCAGTTCAAGTCCCAGCTGCCCCAGTACTGAGGAGCTTGGCTACTTGTAAAAGAAAATAATGAAAACAAAGACTTAGCTGAATACACGCCACTTTCCTGCTCAGCAAGAATACAGTAAGGAATACTCTAGTTGTAAAATTTAGCAGATGTATAACAAACTTTGTCTTCTAAACAAAACCTTACCCTCCCAGGAGAATAGGAGATGATTGCATGTAAGATATTGGCCACATAAGTGGGTTTTTCACCAACATCTCACTGTACTCAAACTACTGAAAATCTGATACTAGTGACTCAGGCACGGACTGGGAGTATGCTGACTTCACATTTACGTGAATGACTCCTAGATGTCGTTTTGTGTAATAAGAAAAAAGAGCTTGTCTCTCTCTTCTCCCACTCCCGACGAAAGGACTGCCTGTGTTAGGCGAGATTCTTGTTACTAATACCGGTCTTGGGGGAATCAACTTGAGGCCATTCAGGTGCAAAGTGAACAAAGGTATTCTGCATTTACTCCTAAATTGCCCAGTCGCCCAGTTTAAAACCTTTAAAAGCCTGTGACAATCTTGCTTTGTTATTATATTGCTCTTTTGTGATTAGAAGAGAATCAGATTTTGTGATTAGTAGAGCATTTTCACAGTTCTCAGTTTTTTCTATTGATTTTAGCTCTCCAAGTAAGAGACTGGCATGGATTGAAGTCAGTAAAAAATACCTGGAGAAATGAAAAAGAAGTTTGTAACATGGGAAAAATCTGCCTCAACTCCAACACCTCTGCCTCTCAGAACAAAAATCAAGATGTCTTAAAATAGGTTCTGACATATCATCAGTGATTTCAGGGGGATTATATTCTAAGCTTTTGTATGGAAATAGCTCTTTTCTCAAGAGGAGATAACTGCAACAGGTCTATATATATTAGCAGTGCCTTTTCCAATGCAGACAGTGTTCTTAAAATGGCTGCACTGCCTACTGCCTCCTACACAGAAGATAATTGGTGCCTAACACTTCTGGCTCTCAGGAGCAATGCAAAAAGAAGATACAAGAAATCTGTGTTGCTAAGACATAAATCTACGCTTGTTCTGCCACCATACAGATACCTGACGTTGTATTGCGTACACACACATGGTGTAATTGCTGTTACGCTGCAAATACCAACATACTTTTCTGAATTTCTAAAGGCTAATGCCAGCTTCCTTTTAAAATCTACAATATAATTACATGTTGCACTTGTTTTGTAATCAACCGCATGCACTGATTTGAACAGTCTGCTGAAATGTTATATTTTGCAAAGGTCCCTAGAAGTTACAAGACTGTAGTATTAATTAGACAAACTGTTCATCCACTGCATTTTTAAAAACACAGATAAAAAAGATTTGGAAATGCTGCAAGTATCTGTACTCTTCTGAGCTTCCCACTGATTCCTCTTTCAAGCATTGCACATTAACAGTGATAATTAGATGCATGCACAAACAGGCTAACAATCAGAGATGAGAACCAGATTCAAAATGCTTTAGTTACCTGAACATCCTTGAAGATAATGGAGATGCATCTGGCCTCTAATTTCACTCCTTTAAATCTTAAATACTGTGTAACAAAAGCTATGGCTGTACTCAAATAGGGGTCCTCCATGTTTATGATCTCAGGAAGAAAACTAATTCTATAAAGCTTTGTTTTTCAGACTTCACTCATTCTCTTGAATCTATTCAGTCTTTAGAATGATTGGTTCGCCAACTGTAGCTCCAACATGTCTTTCATTCCCAATGATCTAATTCATCTGTATTCATAAGCATGCTAATCTGCAGCTTCAGAAAATCCAACCAACCCTCCAACAACAAAAACAATAGAAACGTCTCATTAACCACCTACCTCATTAGCTAGGATTAAGAACCTTGGTCAAAATGATTGACCTTGTGCCTCGAAAAGCTATGAGATCAATAACCCAAACGGACTTAATGATCCTCCGATAAAAGAATAACTTTGTACTTCTCCTACAGAATAGTTGAAAAACTGAAGAGAAAAAATGCAAGAAATTCACATCATCTGCAAAAGTTAATGTATCTGTTGGTTCAGGAGTTGTATAGTTTTTTTTGGGGGGGAGCTTTGGGAACAGGTTTTTCCTCTTGTCTCTGTTAAGTGACATTTACTGTCTACAAGAACACTAATCTGAAAAATCACAAACTGTACCAGTGATTAGCCTGCAAGAGCCTAAATAGTTTCATTAACATTTCCAGTATCTCATTTCACTCATGAGCAGTTTAAAATTATGACATTTGTATTCATATACAAGAAGACGTATTTTGGGGCAATTTAGCTTCCTAGTATCTTTACATTGACACCATTAATTACAGCTTCTAACTTTTCTAAAGTTTTATTTTCATTTCACAAACTCAACAGTAGATGGAAAATGGGAAGAAAAAGAGAACCAAATAAAGCATACAGTATAATTGCCTATCAGCATAAGAATATGTTATTAAAAGCCAGTGCCTTTGACTGAAACAGAGCACTGACCAAACTGTACTGGGAATAGTTCTTTCATGGACAATATGAAAATGTCTTAATCAATTAAGTACATACACGGAAGTGCTAGAAAATGATCAAGCTCGCTGGCTGAATCTGGAAGGAAGGAGCCGTCTAGTGAATACTCATACCCCCTAGACAGTTACAGTTGAAAAGCAGGTGTATTTGAAGCTAAGTTCATGCCATATATTTTGGGAGGGAATAAGTCACATTGGAATGCCCTGTTTTATTATATTGACTCTGGAGACCCTAAAACAAGTACTTTTAGTTCTGAATTTTAATAGCTATGGGAGGAGGTATGGGCTGAGCTCCAAATGGAGCAGGGACTTTAATTCCCTTCAACACTGAAACAGTTCCTCTAGAGCTAGGTGAGGAAGAAAAGGAAAGCACCCAGAAGGACAGTGAGAGGAAAGGTTGGTGTACTACACTTTGAGGACTTGTGAAGTACAGGAATCAGAAGTGAGGGAGAAATTGAGCAAATGTTGGAATGTGAAAGGATTAAATCTGATGGGAAAGGCAGACTGAAAGAAAGAGGCCTACCAAGGGGCATTTGGTTTTGCAGTAGACATGAGAAATCAGGTTGGAAAAAAAGCAGTGCTTGCTTTGTCAGCAGAAGGCGGCAATTAATGTGCCATCCTCTAGGTGTGCTCTATGTGGCAAAACCACATATTTGTCTTAGGAGAAATATATCTGCCTAGGAAGCACGGGGCGGTTTGAGTACTGGTAGTGTAAGGTTAGCACCTGTTTCCACTTTACCATTGAAGTTACTTACTGAAATCCAGTTTCTATGATCATGCTTTGTCAAGGTTTACTTCACACTTACATAGAATGATGTCCTTCTCAAAAATGTATTCATGCATCGGATGTATATTGTCCCTTATTTGTTCTCAAGATAACTATGCAGTTTTCGTACTGTTTCAGTCTGCGCTGTCATTGTTTCTATAAAGGTTGTTATATGTACTCTCACAACTGAAAAGGATGGAAGAAAAAAACTTGCATCCTATTTTCCTGGGGTAAAACAAACAAACAAAAACCAACACAAGTTACATAATTTTCACAGCTTAAATTTTCAAGCTATGAAGGAAATTTGTTTCACTCATTATCGAGCCATTACTCAGGCAAACAGCATTCCCATAACAAGCAGCAGATTCCAGAGCTGCACAGCAAAAGAAATGTAGAGCTCTCCTATGCAGAAGCTGCCAACACGCTTTCCTTGTTAAATCAATCTCTTTAAGCATAACTGAAAAAAAATCTGTCACCTATATACCTTCTGAAAGCAATTGCTTCATAGATGTCAGCTGAAGAACATAAAAACAAACACAAAGGATCTACAGCTATAATGATTTTTAAGTTGGTAATGGTGATGCAAAACAAAATCAAGTCACTAAGGAGATTCCACTGGAACAGCTAAGGCAGTGTAAAGCTACTGCAACCTGTGTAAAATTTTGCTGTGATACCAAATAAGCACGAAAAATAGTCTGAGGCTTAAATGGGTAAACAAAATAAACAGTTACTAAACAAATCAAATCTCTCTCTCTGTTGTTCACAAATGCTATAAAACTGAAAGCTTATTTTTGTAGGAAAAAATAAAATAAAACATTTTTCTGAGCAAAAAAACACAAACCCTGTAATTGGTTCTGATTTGCTAGAGAGCAACAGATAATAATATACCAGCTGCTATAGTGCCAGATATAGCACAACTTGTTTTTCAGGCAATACTAAAATCATATATGGAAACAGTTAATAGCTTAATTTAAAATCATCCTTATACTTTTCTAAGCAGTAAATGCTTTTAAGCACGCAGGGAAAGGAGCCGTAACAGGACAGCCGGACAGTCACATTTCAGCCAAATACCTCACTCAAAGATGGATGCTTTTTTAGTCCAAATGTTCCAAATTCAGCTGATGTGATACCATTTCACCTCCTTCTTGAAGTGAGACCATTTTGAAGACTGTTTCTTCTGTACTTCATTGTGGCACTTCAGTTTTAAACCTGACCTAATGGACAGCCATAGATGCTACGGGCTTGGAGCATAAAGAACTGACATGTTAGCATGGTAATGTACTCGGATGTCACATCAATCATTAGAAGACAGTTTGCTGAATGACTCAGATATCTGGCAATACACATTGTGAGCCTCTCTAGCTCTTTATATATATAAAGTGACTTCCTTTTGGCAATCTTCATTAGAACAACATTGATTGTAGTAATTTATAGATCAAATACTATTGCTGAAAATTTCTCAAGCTGTACATACTGTATTTCTAACTATAGTAAAGCTCTAAAAATCAGTCAGCAGAGGCCACTTCAATCTCTGCAGGATAATAAAAGATTATTATGTGCAGTAACCTATTTATGAAAAGGAAACAGTGTGCTTCTTTCAGACTCCATCAATTGCTTTAATAAGGAATTGAAAAGCATGGCCTACTTTATATGCAGATCACCATCCCAGTTGCATAAGGATTTACAATAGACAAAACTGGTTCTGTTGAAAATAAGGGCTGTTTGTTTAAATCACACAATACTGTTTGCATCTAAAAATTATTTAGAAGCTAATAAGGTGCAATAAATTTTGATTTGTTAATAAAAATGGGTTCACTCTTCCCCAGGAAGGTAATGTAAATTGAAGGAGATAAGGTAAAGCTTGAAGTAAAACAGGCCTGAGTTAATGGGAAAAAAGACATAGTGCATTTGTGCACTGATGGCCCTAAGAAAATGAATGCCAAGTGAATGCAGTTAACTTAAAACATTTTATAAAATTTAAGATAATGGACTTAGATGTTTCCTAGGAGATTAGAATTACTGCATTGATACTTTTGCTTTAGAGACAGAACACTTGACACAGTTAAGACAACTGAAAAGTTAGCATGATGCACATTACTGAGCTCTGCTGCCTTCATTTGGAGGAATGGAGACCCGGGTTCATATTTTACTTTTGGTGTTGGTTCATTTGCCTGTATGTTAACAAAATTAATGAGGCATGGGATGACCCCTGCTGGTGCCCCTGCCAAAAAAAGAAAAAAGAAAAAAAAAAAAAAAAAGAAAAAAAAAAAGAGCTATATTTGCAGCAGAAGGACATTTTAGTTTCAGTCAAAAGTTACAAGTATTAGCTTGTCATATACGTCATATAATACATAAAAATACTCAATTTGATGGATAAATTTTGTGAGTAATGCTTTCTTAAATAAGAAACTAATCTTAAACCACTGAATGTGACTGTGTTAGAACTGCAGTGTAAGGAATTAAGGACACTATTCGTTCAGTTTGCTATGATGTTGCGTTAAACGTCTTTTATTAATGAGCTGTTACTCTTAGCTGAGGCATTTGATAACCTCTAGTCCATTGTTAAATCCTCAGCTGATTTCAGTGAGTTGCATTAAACAAACCCAGAGGGAAGAGAATAAAAAACTCAATAAATTACAGCTCAGTCTCTATGGCCCTAGAACTAGATTCATTTAAAGAAGGGTAACTTTTCTATAAATCAAAGCTTCTGATTTAAAGGAGCTGACATATAACTCTATTTTACAATTTATTTATTTTTTAATTTCAAAAAAATACAACACATTAAAATAGGTTCGATTTATCAAAGCTAAGAGCAAAAATTAAGTAATAATGTACTTAAAGTGCAAAGGCACTTTAACACAAGAAAGTGACACCCAGTGGCTAGACATGGTAATTGAAACAGCAGTACTGTATATTATTATTTACAAAAGAAAGTAGAGTCCAGGAAAAAGATCTTTGGAGATCTTCCATGTACCACATTAAGTTTCCACTTAAAAATGAAAAGAAAAAACAACCAAAAAGAAACTATCAGGAAAAAAAAAAAAAAAAAGACTTCCTCATTTCCTTCCAAATCAAACAGAATTATGCAAGATCTATTACAGAAACGTATATTTGCAGTGATAGTTCCTACAGAAAGGTCAAAAAGGAGAGAGAGATAGAAATAACTTAAAGGGAATATTGCAAAAGCAACATCGCCGTCCCTGTTACGCAGTAAGGGTTTGATTTCTCTCTCTCGCTTCCCAATTTAAAAAGTGAACATTTTTTGGAATGCCACAGATGACATCAGCACTGAGTTCAGAATCAATCAAATGTGACGTTGAGCTCATTTAAAAATCCTCCTTTGTCTCCCGATGCCCCCCTCACAGCTGACTGATTGCAGTTTGTTTTTCCAGAACTTCGAGGTAGTCTGGTTCTGTTTGTAGCTTTCCTTGGAGTAAAGGATGCTCTGGTTTAGATTGTTCTGCAAAATATTTCCTGGGAGTTCCATACAAAACAGTTTTATTTATCCTGTCCTGGTTTTGGCGTCTTGATTCATACGAAGGGGCAAACTGCCTTTTGGGTAAGGTGCAAAAGTTATAATGAACTAATCCCCCAGTGGGGAGTTCCTTGACCCTTTCTGCAATATTTTGATACAGCAGCTCTGGTTCCCGTGGTGAGGATTGCTTTTCCAGTAATTCAGCTGCACTGATTGTAAATGCAAGGCTGGTGGGATCTTCCTTTTTGTGGTCAAGACTGCTATAGCTAAACTCATGGAGATTTCTGTAGTAGGCAACTGGATCCCCTTCCTTTTGCATGTAGATTGGGTTCTGGCACATCTGTCCTACAGGAGGGGTAATGTAGTTATAAACATGTCCTTCAGTTTTATCATGGGTCTCAGTGTTGTAAGACCCATACTGCAGCTGAAATGAACTGATATCTAAGTTGTTTGCACTGCTGGGCATGCTTTGCACCCCCTTCCGGCGCTTAAGCACAAAGACAAACAGGCCTGCCCCAAAACAGACTGACAAAATAAACACAACCAACAAGCCTAAAATTAAGACAGAGAGTGGAACTTCCGTGTGTATTTCCGGATAGGAGCTGGGAGAGATACCAAGGAGATGGGGCATATCTGTGTTCTGATTCATGGGCAGGAGAGAAGATTCAGACAAGTTGGGGTTCTCTGGGCAGATGGCTTCTTTGCTCAGGAATTTCAAATGCTCTCCAGAGTGTTTGGTGGGAGACTCACATATGACTTCATTGATAACAACAGGGGGATTTGAGTGCTGACTGTTCTGGTCAGTGACTTGCTCTATCCAGTTCCTCAGCCCCATAATGTCGCATGTGCAGTCCCAGGGGTTCTCCTGGAGGTCGATCTGAATTAGAGCTGACAGCCGGTCTAAGACTCCTCTCACAGGCAAGTGTGAGAAATGGTTGTTTCTTAGATTGAGTCTGGTGAGAGAAGTGCCACCAAAGACATTGTCAGGCAGGGATCTGAGCAGGTTGTTGTTGAGAAACAACAGATGAAGATTACTAAGAGTGTCAAAGGTATGTGGCAGGATCTCCTTAATGACATTGTACTCTAGGTAGAGATATTGCAGGCTCTGCAGCCCATCAAACATAGAAGGGTACAGAACCTCAAGGTAGTTGCCATTAAGATAAAGTCTGCGTAAACTTGTGAGGTTTGTAAAGGCACCTTCTTGTATCACTGCAATTCTGTTGTTTCCTAGATGTAACAAATCCAGAGAGCTGTACTCTGCTAGATCGGTTCTATAAATGACTTGCAGATAGTTACTGGTAAGGTAAAGTTTCTTTGGAGTGGTTGGCTTAGGGTGGAGTTCAGAGATATTACTTATCTTTTTCTCTTGACAGTTCACATTTAAGCCATTATCCAAGCTCTGCGAAGTACAGATGCAGCCTTCTGGGCAGGTGATGGGCACAGGAGACTTTGTCTGGTAAACCATGATAGGTCCAAATATTTGTCTGTCTTTTGACACAGTGACACGGGGTGTGGGGCGATTCCTGGCTTTGGGGGGGCGGCTGGCTTTTGGGGCTCTGGTGGGATTGATGGCAGAGTTGGCTGTGGGCAATAACTTTGAGACATGTGGGTCTGAGATGATTGGGTGTTTTTCCCTCTGGTTTGAATCACTGGAGCTTTTCCTAGGGCAGAGATCTTGCCTGGTAAGCTGAGTCACATCTTTTCCATGTAGCCTGAAAGGAGTTTCACAGACTATCTCACCCACAAACACGGTGATTGTGTCTAGCCAGGCTTTAAGTGGCAGCAAGTCACAAGTGCAGTTCCAAGGGTTTTCTTCCAGTTGGATTTCCATGATGCCTCCAATGTGCTCCAGCACGCCAGCAAATGGCATCATCTTCAGCCGGTTCCCCCGCAGGTCCAGATGGGTGAGGAGCACAAAGCGGAAGACATTGCTGGGCAGGGACAGCAAGAGGTTGTCATTGAGAATCAACACTTTGAGCTTGTTCAGCTTGTTGAATGCCCCTGCCTCAATGGCACTGATGTAGTTGTAATCAGCTTGCAGGTACTCCAGGCTCTCCAAGCCCAGGAATGTATCCTCCTTCAGCACTTCCAGCTTGTTGTTATTGAGGTGCAACCTCTTGAGGGTGCGGAGGCCACTGAAGGCCCCTGTGTGGATCTCCTGCATGTCGTTATTACCCAAATGGAGGGTTACGGCATTGGAGTAGTTGACAAACTCATTGGGGAACAGGCGGGTCAGTGCGTTCCCATTGAGGAAGAGCTGGTAGATCTTGGATGGTGGTGGCAGGAGGAGGCTGATGGTTGTAAATCCTTTGTTTTCACAATTAATGTTTAGCACGTTCTCCTTCTCCTCGCAAGGGCAGCGGCTCTTGCTGCAAATGTCTTTGGCAGGTTTGCGACTTTCTATCTGCGAGATCCCAGCCACTGTTAACAAACTGAGCAACCAAACACCCTTCAGCATCTTTATGCACCGTTGATCCCTGCTTTAGTACCTACAGTCAAACCTATTGAGGAAGGTAAAGAGAAAAAGAAGAAACCCCCAATGAAAACGGCCAGGAGCAGAGGCTGCACGGCGAGGGCAAAGCAGGTTTTAAGGGGGCAGCAAGGCAACGACTAGAAAAACTCCCCTGAAATTCTCCCTACCTCAACCCACTTTTTGCCCGCGGAGCCGTTCTGGGAAAGCCCGGCCGCAGGAGTCTCCCAAAGCCGGGATCCCAGCGCTGCCCGTAATTCCATTCCCTACTCGTTATTTTAAACGGGAGGGGGGAGAGGGAGAGGCGGAGAACGGATGGAGGGGGGAGGCGTATAATGGGGAGAAGGAGAATAAGCAATTGACAGCCCTCCCTGCCCCCATCCCGGCAGCAGCAGTTGCCCCGGACCGACCCCCCTCCGACCCTCCCTACGCTCCGGAGTCGCTTGGCTCCCCGGCTCCTACCTGCTTTCGGGGTGCCCGAGCGGGCAGCAGGGGCAGGGGCCGCCGCCGAGCGCCGCCGCCGCGCCCCGGGAGCCAGGCACCCGGCGGGAAGAGGCATCGCCCGCCGACCACCTCGGAAAGAGTCCGGAGGGGCGAGACGGTGCCCGCGCAGTGCTGTCCCGGCCTCGATGGGGCGAGAAGTTCTGCCGGGCAGCGGACGAGAAGCGGCGGCTGCGCCGCAGCAAGAGCGCGGACGGCTCTACGCAGAGCGCTGCGCGGCGCGGATCGTTTGCTGGCTGCCCCGCACGGAGCGGCGCTGACGTCACGTCGGGGGCGTGGGGGACACGTTTCTCCCAGCCCCCTCCCTAACCCCCCCATCCCCCCGCATCCCCCCAGCCTTTCTCGCAGGCGGCTCCGCTTCCGGCTCGGTAGTTCGCTGCGGGAGCTCTCCGGAAACCCGAAGGGCACAGAGCACCGCACTGAGCGGAGGTACCTGCGGCCAGAGTTTTGGCCCCCGAGTCTCTAAATCTGTGCTTTCAAAATAGCATGTCAGCCAGCTTCCTCGGCACCTGCCAGCCGACGAGCCGCAGACACGCGAGCGCACTCACACAGTCCGGCTCTCGGAGCAGGGGTGCTGCAAAACCCGGATCTGGCAGCAGTTCTTTCCCCGCCGCGCAGCTCCCTTCCCCGAGCGCTGCTCGCCGCGGGGACGCTCGCTGTCAGCCATGGGGATTCAGCACCTTCCGCAGACTGAGCTGGCTCCACGCTCTGGAAAGCTTACCCGAGTGCTGAGGAGCGAGACCGCATCCAGAGTGACTATTCCCACTGCCTGAAGCCGCCCCGTTGCCAAATCCCGCTGCCAAAGCGATGTAATGGGATAGTATTTGGCTGCATTTTGAAAGAACAAGGATGTGGGTTATTGTGACTTTGCTTAAGCATCGTGCCCAGGGCACAGATGCGTGTTTGATGGGAGCAGGTTGCTGCTCTTCATATCTCTCAAGAACATAAAATTTTGGGTTCACACTGGGATTTTCCTCCCAGTGTGCACAAAATGCACAATAAATTTTTCAAGTGTTAATACGGCACTATGCATTATTACAGGATTTTTATGGAGAGTTGGAAGCACTTCATCTCTAGATTATAGAGATTTGCCACCAAAAGACTGCTGGACTTGGCAAGATCGGTGCTGTCATTTTGTATTAGTCTTTAACCATTAAGTATCAGAGCCCACATTTTTGGAGTATCAAAAATGCATTGCCTGTTCTTACAGGGTGTCTGAAATCAGGAAGAGCAGCAGCGCCCCGCAGCAGCCAGCTCATTTGCCTTTGCAGTGCTGCTGAGCAGGGAAGTACTGAAATCGGTGTTTAGGATCAGAGCTGCTAAAGCTTCCTGACTTAAGACGTGGAGAGGTTGTAGATAAAACAGAAGTATCCTTCTCTGGAGTATGCTGCTGAGGTGGTGCTGCACCAAGCTCGGCAAGACTGGGATTTTGAGATGCAACCAGAGCTGCTTCTTTCAAACCCTGCTTGTTCAACTGAATTCAGGAGCAAAATTAGCTGAGAAGGGAAGATCACCGTAGCAGATCTGGAGTTTTACAGCACTAACACAGCAGCAGCCAGATTATTTTGCTGGATTTTTAAAATTATTATTTTGCTTGTTTGATGTTCAATTTCTCTTTAAGCATTAGAATACATCATCAAAAGATGAAGCAAAATTGAGCCAGTTTCAGAACATCCCTCATCTTACTTTCAGGTCTTTGGAACCTGGAGGAGGGGCATGAACCTAAGAGGAGAAAGGAAAACTGAGCTCAGATTGAATTCACTTTATTTATAAGGGAGTATGCTCAGATGTGCCCTTGCCCATGTGGGTGTGCAGCAGAGGCACATGTGTTGCTGTAACCTGCCTTCCCCGCATTACCCCCAGACAGCCCTGCACAGCATGGCCAGCACTCCGGGCTTGCTGCAACACACAGTGAAAGCTGAAGGCAGAAACAAGTCCTCTGCATTTTCTTCTCATCTCACATGTACGTGGATGTGAGGTTTGGTGCTGTGCAGCTTTCTGGTGGGCAAGGGTTGTGTCCTGAAAGTGGCTCATGGGGCCACATAGGCTGTCATGCTTGCCTGTGTTTACTAGTACATGGAAAATGCATTTGTGTTAACTGCTGAAGCTGCCTGGGAAGGAAAAATGTACAAATGGTATGCCTCAGCAGTAATTACCAGCATCCTGTGGGATGGAAGGAACAGAGTGTTAAGGTATTGAAACAGTAATAATACACAGAGATGATACTGATTCCGTTACACTGCAAATGTATCCATATAATAACCACTGTTGTGGGAGGAGAAATGGGGATTTCAAGAAGGAAAATAGCTACAGCTTTTTATTTAGGAATAAATCATAATTTCTCAGCATGCCCGAAGTATTTTATAAGCCATTCAATTAAAAACACAAAATAAAAAAGAACAACTTTCTTCCCCACCTGTCTTATTTGTACATTGGATGCAGGAATGTTGACAGGCTGCAGCTGAATGGGAGCCTCCAGCAGTGGGAGACTTTAGGAATATGCAGTCCTGCACCTGTTGTGAATGTATTGGAAGGTTTTTTCTTTTTCCCAATTACTTTGCTGTATTCCCTCATTCTCCTTTTGGGGTAGAGGTATGAAGAAATCTAGAAACTTACAGGTTTGTAGGTTAAAAGATTTAAAGGAACCGTTGTATAGTCATGATTTTGTGTTAACACTTCAAAAGCTAAGCTGGAATTAATTCCTGCTTAAACCACATCATACTTTATAGGAAACAAGCAAACAAGACAAAACAAAACAAATTGAGAAACATGAAAAACAGATATCATGGCCAGGCATATTTTTACCATTTCCTATGAAGAAAATCTGGTATGCATTTGGTAAATTGTTCCTTGAGCTTTTGTCTCCCACTGCTAAAAATCACTGCCTTCTCTGCATCTCTGTCTGCCTTCAATTTGACATTTTTATCCTTTCTAGCATCCCTGTGTACTTGGATGAAGAACCTTTGATTATCCTGGACCAGCTTCCCAGGGGACCACTCACAAACTACTCCAGTGCAGGTGTAAATGAAACACTTGATACTGGCCTGAACCAGCTTCAGAAGGGCTGTGTTAGTCCTGTGCTGTTATATACACCAGCACAGTTTTTGACTCCTGCATGGTGCTAAAGCCACCACTTCAACTATCTGCTGGCAGGAAAAAGAATGCCAGATCATGGCATGGAATCATAAGCACCTAAAATTTGGCACTGATCATTACTCTTACTGCATGCCTCATGCTATTGTCCTTCTGTGAGAGTAAATATCGAGGAGCAGAATAAGCCTGGAAATGTGATGCTTTTTTTCTTTCTTCATTTTTTAACTGCAGATGGATGTTAAGCGGCTCTCATGTATCTCTGTCAGTTCATCAGTCCCTCTTTTTGTAAATGAAGAGAACAAAATCATATGCATCCACCAAGTCTTATGGAATAAAGTAAAGAACAGAACAACTAGCTAAGCAGTGATCCCTGTTAGTTGGATGGAGGGCCTTACTGATCATCAGAAACGATCAAGGAAACTCAGATACTGGTAATGTGTAAAGAGGGATTTATACATGTAGTACAGATAACTACCTGAATTATATTTGTGAACAAAACATGGTGACTAGTGTGGTGGAATTCATAGGTATGGGATTTAGTGATCCTCATGCATAATATGAGATGCTTTTTCCATGTTAGCTCAGGGTTCTGAGATTGTCTTCATCGCTATTCAGCAAGAATTCTCACTTTCTCAGGGGCTATTTCCCGATATGCCTTTATGAGCCTGTTTGTAGCTGGAGACATTCTCTGTGGATATGTACATTTTTGGAATCTTTCCTATACTATAAGTGGGATATTTTTGTGCCTCAATTAAAAGCATTGAGGAAATAGACAGTTTCCAGATTTAGCAGTGAGAAGCACGCAAAATATCTGTTACTTGTAATCCAGGCTTTTAGCTCATCCAATAACACTGGAAAGCATGCTATGGAAGAAAGAGCAAAAGAATAGTCTGGCTTTCACTACCTTCCTTTGAGCAAGGGAATGGTAACAGGAGGAGGGTGAGTATGAATACTGAGGAGCAAAGAGCTAGCAACATTTGCCCTTTGAGGCAGCCATCCCTGCTCACCAGCACTGCTCAGCAACAAGCTGGTGTAGTACATCTCTGAGACTGGCAGAAGAGAGGAATGCTTTTGGCAAAGCCTCCATGGAAGGAGAGAAAAGGTTCCCCTTCAGTTCACGTGCAGAAGGGCACTGCAAAGTGATGGGGGCTTGTTTATATGTGGTGTCTGCTGAGTTGCACTTTGCTGGCAGTCAGCAATGGTCTTTGCTGTTACCTGTAATGATGTTCCTTCATTTCCAGATACATTTTTAGCTCGATTTCCCCCAGCCATTCAAGCATCTGGAGAGCCATGGGTTACTTCAGCTTATTAGTTACTAACAACTTCATGACTTCAACTGTACAAATAAAAGAATTTAATGAACTGTGACTTCAAATCAACGTGCCCCTTCCTTCCTTTGTTGTTCCTTCATGAACTCAAATCCTAGCTAAAGATGCACATTACCGAGATCCATTATATAATTTCAGGGTAATTATTATTTATTTATTTACTTACTTTGCAAAGCAATTTCACCGTTGTTTCTATGTATCTGGCGTAATCCATTTTGTGTCAGGACAGCAGGATCTTACATTGCCTGTGCACAACATAGCAGCAAAACTATCAGTTTTCTGATGTTTTGAGTTATTAATGTGGAATCCCAACTTTCTTACAAATCAGATGCCTATTTAGTGAACTATAATGTCAGTTTCAGAAGGAAGTATGATATATAATCCATCTGTCATAAAACACCCCAGGTAGCTTGTACACCTGAAATACTGATAAGCCCACTTGTCTCTGTGCAGTTAAGACTACGTTTTATTTTAGCTTGTCCAACTATTTTTTCATTCTTGCATAGAAAAATGTGTCGCCTTCTCTCATGAATGCATCTTTTAGCATGGATCCCAGCAAAGAACTGTGAGACAGCTGATGTTTATGGCTGCATTCATTGCTATTCAGCAAAGCAGTATGTCTGAGCCAAAGCCCTTTGGTGTCAGTGGAAGGACTCCTACTGACTTCAGTGGGCTTTGGATCAGATCCTTGAGCAAATGTTTAACTTAAAAGTATGCACTCACATCTTATTTAGTTGAGTAGGCTAAATATTTTTAGAAGTACTTCGCTTCATCATGTCAGTGTGTTCTTTTTCTCTAAGTGGGACGGTGAGATGAATCTCCCTGAAGATCGATGTTCTG
Source organism: Coturnix japonica (assembly GCF_054131305.1). Taxonomy (NCBI): domain Eukaryota; kingdom Metazoa; phylum Chordata; class Aves; order Galliformes; family Phasianidae; genus Coturnix; species Coturnix japonica. The sequence goes on from NC_140666.1 coordinate 26,137,959, forward strand.
TGCTGACATTGCTGAGAATCAGAAGTGGAAAAAATATCATCTGAGATCTCTATGTGTAATATTACTTGCATGTTTCTAACTGGAAATATCCCCATCATGCAAACACAAGTGAACACAAATGTTTTTAGTCATCAGTATTACTGAAATTGTCTTCTTGCTTTAGTGAATGCATATGCTTTAGTAATGGTGATCACTTTGCATAATTCAGTTTATGTATGAGTACTCTGAATATCCAGTCTTGCAAATCTGATGGGTTGGTGTGAGAGGTTTCTTCCCTTTAGTTATTAGTAGTAAAAGAAGCATAATGAAATGTCTCCATATACTGACTTTTATGGCAGTACAGTTGAATCCAAATCCTGCTAGTGCTAATGACATATTTAACTATATGGGAGGAGTGGGAGCAATGGGTGAAATTCAGACCTGGGCAGAAGGCCAGCCTAGAGTGCATCATCATAAAAGCACTGAGTTAAGACCTTGAAACAGGGCTTAAGTGGGACTCCAGTGCTCTAAACCTTGAGCTGGCTTTCTGTAAGGTAGGAGGAAGAGTTCCTCCAGATTAAATATTCATTAAAAGTAATGCATTCTGTTGGTTTAGCCTATTTTTCTTGTTTCCTTGAAGTTATTTAATTGAAATTACTCATCAAATAATTTCTATGAATAATCATGGCCTGAGTTTTTTTTGTTTGTTTGTTTTGGTTTGGTTTTTTTTCTGAACAATTCACAGTAGACATTTCATATTCCACATTCAGAATGTGAGTCATGTCATTGAGTTGTGATTGTGCACAGTGGTCACGTATTTCTGCACTTGCTCCATGGTGGGGAGAAAAACCTGAATATTTTTGGGACACTTGTGTGCTCTCAAAAGTTCTTTCCATTAAGTTCAATCCATGCGATGTCTGCAGGCAGTTGCCAACTGAACAAAAATTGTTTGAGCACTCACTGGCTTCTGTATTGATCCATCTGGTTTCTAATAGAGATGTAAAGATCCTCTATGTATATATATATAGTATGTTCATATGTCTGGCTGTCAGTCAAGGTCCCATCCCTTCTCAAATAATTTGAACCGGATTTGATGAAAGAAAGTCAGCATTTAAAGATTTTTGTTTCCTGCTTCTGTGGAAATAACTGACTGAGAATTGCCCCAACTAGATGAACACTTAAAGCTTGGCTTCATTGGTTGTTATTTATGAGAAAAAATTCCCACCAGAATTTGTCTCAGAATTGAAAAGTTGTGTCTTGAATGCCCAGCTTCCTGTCAGAAGTAAGTAGGGAAACCTGCTGTTAAGCATTTGTCTTGTTGTTTGCAGGCTTCTTCAGTATCCAATAGTAATGATCAGGATAGCTCTCTGATAGAAAGAAAAAAAATGTTTTCAGATCAGACATTCACTTTTATCTGCAGGACTTTTTCAAGGTCTCTTTTATGCATATGATCAATGTGAGTACTTCACTGTGTGAAGTTACATAGGTCATGGCCTTCTGAAGCCTCTCTTCCCGTATAAAAACTTTTTGTTAAATTCTAACAATTTATGATGTGTTTGTTTTTTGTTGTTGTTGTTGTTTTGTTTTGTTTTGTTTTTACTAATACAAGTAACTGTTCTTTTGACAGAATAACATAATTGAATTATTCTTTAAGGAACTAAGAGAGACATGTAGATCAACTTGTCAACTTGTCTCTCCCCCCCCCCCCCTTGTCCTTAGGGGGGACTTCAACTTGTCAGATGTTAACTTGCTACACCAATTCCTAAAACACTTTATGACAACTTTCTGGTACAGGTACTAAAGGAGATGATCAGGAAAGGTACCCTCCTAGATCTAATACTTGTGAACAGAAAAAGTCTCATGGATGAAATGGTGACTAGTGCTCTTCAAAGCAGCAGTGATCTTGAAGTGGTCAAATTTAAAATCCTAGGGGGATAGAAGGAAAGCTGCCAGACAAAATGGGAAGACCGTAGGGATGCTCTTTGCCTTTGTAATGTGAAGATTTGTGCAGCCAAAGCTCAGTAAGAGTCAAAACTGGTCAATACTGTGGAGACAAAGAAAAGGTTTTTTTGTTGGTTTGTTGTTTTTTGTTTGTTTGTTTAATATGTTAACAACAAAAAGAAGGCTAGAGAGAGCTCTGAGTTGTTACTGTTAAAAAGGACTTAAAAGTGTTATAGAGTATCTAGAGGAGGGCTACAAAGATGATGGAGGGTCTACAGGGGAATGTGTGTGAAGAATAGGAAGTTCCTTAGTTTGCTTTGCAGATGAATTTAAAATGAGAAGTTTATTCTTCAGGGCAAACTGATTGTCATGAAGCTTTGTGCAAATGCATAGGTTTGCAGATCCAGAGCTGACTGCAGGATCAAAACAACATGATTTTGTGATTTGAAAATAAATGAAAATCTGAATACTTGTTTATCCAAAGTTTTCAGTAAAAAAATTAAATGGTATGATGCCTTCCAGTGCCTGGAGGGGGCCTACGTAAACACTGGAGTGGGACTTCTTTTAAGGGCATGTACTGACAGGACAAGGGGAAACAGCTTTAAAATGGAAGAGGATACGTTTAGATTAGATATTAGGAAGAAATTCTTTACTGTGGGTGTATTGAAATACTGGAACAGGTTGCCTGGAGAGGTGGTGGATGCCCCATCCCTGGAAGCATTCAAGGCCAAGCTGGATGGGGCTTTGAGCAACCTGGTCTAGAGGAAGGCATCCCTGCCTGTTGCAGTGGGTTGGAACTAGGTGATCTTAAAGGTCCCTTCTAATCCAAACTATTTTGTGATTCTGTGAATTGCATATGATAAATGGTGCAATTTTCTTTCCAAAGTTTAGTCTATAGGGAGATTTTTGATATTGTCATGTACTTTGTAAATAGATGCTTCCTTGGGATGAAAACAAAGCTTCTCTGTTGTGGTGCCCTTACATTTAGGGTTTAATTGATCTGCTCTAGTGATTACCAAAAATGTTGATATTCCAAAAAATAAGAAGGAACTATAAAACAAATAATGCTTTGGTCACAGCCACAAAATGCTGTGGTGCCACCCCAGCTTGTCCTCCATCTTAGAGCAGTCTGCATAAATTCATGCTGGCTCCACAAAGCTGGTCCCAGGGAAGCCTGGTTGGCGCAATGGCTGTTAGAGATTAGTTGGATGAGGCAATGTGAGGACACACAGTATGAACTTACAGATAACCATTGGTAGGTTTCTCTCTCTCACTCTTTCTAAAAATCGTAATCGGAAACAGGGGAGCTGGAGGATTTCAGATGACTTGACCTGAATCTAATGGACTGGCACTGGCAGTCATGCACAACCTTCAGAGATGTCAGTGGGAGATCTGCGCCTGCCACCACTACAGCGTATGACCTGGCATTGGTCTGGATCCTGATCTCAGCACAGAAATTCCTTTAGAGGCATGTGGGGTTATGCCAGGCTGACATCTGTGTAAGATTAGGGTTTCTGCGTGCTCTGAATATTAGATGAGTTGTTAGAGTCACCCACAAAGAAACAGCTCCTTGAAATTTTTCTTTTGTTAATACTTGCTGTTTCCAGAAAGAAGGTACTGTTTTAACAACCAGATATTGCAGCTTCAACAGTAGTTCCACTTATTTTCATAGACACAAAAAAATTCAAGAGAATAACCCAGAGAGAGCAAAGAGATTTTATTACTGTGACAGTAGGACATCTGTAGGGGAAGGGGAATATGTAAATATGTTCAGATATGTATGAACATGTGTTTGTTTTCCTCCATTGTCTCTAGCAAATGTGAATTCCTGTGATGCCTTTGTAAATATACCATAATGACTGATTCTTTTGGATTCTTTGTGCTATCTCTGCTTAGCTGCATAGCAGCTGACACTTTAATTGGGATGACTGAGCTGAGTGGATTTGCTTTTAGAACTAGACACTTTTCATTGTGAAGAGAGTACCACAGACTGACTCTTCTGCCTTTATCCTCAGACAGAACTACATTAAATCAGATCTGCGGTTAGTGGCAAAGGACATTCTCCATTGCATTGAAATGCATGGGAAAGGCTGGAGACTTAGCATTTTTTTAAGGTCAGTTATATGCTGAAAAGGAGATTTAACTGCAGTTGTTTTCCCTGTCTTTTCCCCATTTTTCAGAGCCTTTATAATTATCTTCATCACAGCTGGCATATTCGTGTATGCTTTTCAATTTATAGGAAAAATACCACATGCTTTTAAGTTTATTAAAAACCATTTTGATGGACAGGTTCTTCTAATTCTGATTTAAAACTGAAATGAACAAAGTGATGGTATATTGTGTTAATGTTTATGCATCAGATCTTCCATATATTAATATGAGCACGGCAGTTAATCTTTATTTGTATTTAACTTAGCAGTAATATTCCTCATTGCTTAGGCACTAAATGAGAATCTGATTTTCAGTTGTTTCTGTTGTGTTTGGGAAGTAAAGCAATAGATTGTTTATGAATGTGACAATAGAAAATGTCTGTGCTGGGGGAGTTGATTTTAAAAGTCAAGTTTTTCAGCTCCTGATAAGTACCCACTGTGGGCTTTCCTACAGATTCAGAACTGTAAATAACCTACTCCTTTTCAGCTATGCTGGAAAGGTTGACTTAGGTTGCATAAAAATATTTTCCTTGTACCCATATAGGAACAACAGTCAAATGACCAGCCAGTTGAAACATTCCAGTAGACAAATCACTACTGTAAACCCAGAGAGGACTTTCAAAGTCTTTCTCTTTCCTCCAGCAGACTCTGCAGGACACCAGGGGAACTGACTTTTTACATGGTCTGATAGTAGTAGTACAAGGGGAAATGGCTTTAAACAAAAAGGGCGAAGAGTTAGATTAGAAGTTATGAAGAATTTACCTACTCAGAGGATGGTGAGGCACTGGAACAGGATGCCCACAGAGGTTGTGGATGCTCCATCCTTGGATGGAGGTATTTGAGGTCAGGTTGGATGGGGCTCTGGGCAGCCTGATCTGGTAGATGGCAACCCTGTCCACGTCTGGAGGACTCAATGATCTCTAAGGTCCCCTCCAACTGAAGCCATTCTGTGATTCTTTGGATCTTTTCTCTGAACTTTTATCAATAATTCATGCACACAGTGGATGGAGAAGGTTGACTGTAATTTCAACAAGCTTGTGGTTCTTCTTATTCTACTGAAATTCCTTGTTCCTTGTTAGACTGAGGGACTTTTATGTGACTTCTTTACCATTTCTATAAACACATGTCAGCCTTGAAAGAGCAGAAGTATGATGTTCTGAATGGATTGCAGGGTTTTCTTCTTGATCCTTTATTTTTTTCTATTCCTGTGATCTCTTCTCATTTCAGTTCTAGGTTTAGATCTGTCATTCTGGATGTAAAATGCCTGACAAGAGCATGACTGAACAGAGACACTGACAAGATATACTTCTGATCAATCGTATTACCAAAAAAAATTGTCTAAATTGGAAGAGGCACAGAGGAGGGACTACTGTGGGAGTGCAAAAGAAAAAGGGAACAACTCCTTCGCATAGGAACATGGTTTGGGGGTCCCTGTGCTGACAGAAATAATTGAATGGTGAAACTGGAAGCCACATCAGTGCAAAACTGTGCTGAAACTAATTGTCCTGGTGTGATGCTGAGGTGAACTTGTATCTCTGTGGAGTTTGTGAGCTTTTGCATGCTGCATTTCACTTTGTTTCTTGGAACAGGCCAGGAATCTCTGTAGCACATGCAGAAGGGCAGCCACATTTCTCTATCCTTTGTACAAATTGGGCTGTTGAAAACCAGGAAATACCTAAGCTGTTTTTGGCCCTAGTAGCAGTGTAACCCAGTCTTCTGCCATAAGCCTCATGTATTGTCATGCCAGGGACTCTGCAAATTACAATGCAGTCATCCCCAACTGGGCAAAGGCAAGTAAGCAAGAGCTTATATGGCAACACAGGCTCTTGCATTTTTTCCAGATATTGTGGTACTACATTTGCATTATCACCTTTAGGATTCAAAGCTAATGGCTGACTTGAGATTATGAATGAATGACATACAATCAGTCAGTCTTAGCTTGAGAAATTATCTTGACCACTGCTATAGCCAGAAGTTTTGTACTTCCATTCTAGCCTATATTTTGCAAGCACATATTTGGTATGCCAAAGTGGCAGACTGAAAAGTGCTTTGTGTGTAAGATCTATTTCTTATACTGAGTTGTGATCAGCTTTGTTTTGGATATTTAACAGAGGAAAATGCTAAGTAGCTACACAGAGTTTGCAGACAGAGTCAGTGCATGGTTCTGCTACAGCATTTCACTCACACTTAAGCATTTCACACCAGACATCATCTAAGATTTCTTTCTATAGATAATTTCAATGCTACTTCATCTGACATGTCCTCAGAATCCAGCAACATGTTGAAAGGTTATGCATTTCAGCCAACTCATGCAGCACTCTCAAGGCTTGGAATTCTTCTTGCTCGCATAGCTTTGATGGTCATGTCAAAGCAAATGGGCATCACTTGACACAAACTGGTGCAAACAGACTACCTGGGGGTACTAAGCAGTGAGGTAGAGACATTGACTTCTAACTAGCGGCGTTCAACAGAAGCTGAGTTATGGTTTCTTTCCATGGCTTTGAAACTCAGCAAAACAGACTGCCAGTCTGATTTGACATTTAATGTGATACTACTAGTGGCATCATCACAGTGCCTAGGAACCTTGAATATAGTTTGCTGTAGGCATGGGGAAACACAGAAGATGGTCATTGCCTTAACTATAACTACAAAGTGAAACAGAGTTTCTTTATTATCAATATTAAAACAGCCTTCAAAGAGGGAAAAACAAAAACAAAACTATTCTGCTTTGAAATATTCACTTGACATGATTTAGTGGGTATGGTGGTGGATGGGTTGATGATTGGACTAGCTGATCTTAATAGTTTTTTCTAATCTTAGTGACTCTTATGATATATCCAAATTCCTCCCTCAGTTTCTCCAGAAATGTTCCCATACTACAGCATTTCCTAATTGCTGCTTTCTTTCTTTTCAGAGTTCTAGAGGAAATTAGCACATCAACATGAAAATGTCTTACAGCTAAGTAACACTTATCTCCCTCTTGAAGGCCTCTCTTAGTCAATAAGGCTAGGAACTTATGAATCATGTGAGCTGCTAAAATACTTATGTCTCAGTAATTTTCTTTCTGCAGTTATTTTTTTCCAGTCCCCTTTCTATCTTCTCAGTACTATTTAAGGCAGGTGCATGCACACATACCTCCTACAGACATGGCTTCCTTTCTGCTCATAGGAAAAGAAAAGATTTCCTGGAATTTGCAGCCTGTTTGACCTGTTTCCACATGTTACACATTTACAACACCAAACAAATCAGCAGGATAAGGCTAGAGAGGCCAGAAACCATTGCCTTCTGCTGCAAGATACTCTGGCATGATGTAAGATGACCACGAAGCCCTCTTAGGAATTGGGAGTCTATCAGGAGCATTTCATGGTGCTCTTGTGTTCTGCTACTTGTGTTCAGCTACATGCCAGGTGCAGCTTAGTGCCCTGGCCCTTGGCAGCATGCAAGAATCAGACTTCTTTCATCTGTCTGCCTCATCTATTTCTCCCTGACCAGGCATTCTGTGGCAGACAACCACCCCAGTGCAACTCGTCTTGGGCTGCCCTCTAGTGCTGACCCATAAGATGTCACCTTGCTCATTGTACGATGACTCCATGCATCCCAGATGCTTACCTATATCAAGGGCAGCTCCTCATCCGAGCTTGTCTTTCCAGAGGAGCTAGATCCATCCTGACAGCCCTCCCAAAGCTAACTTTTCTGCCTCAGAATTAGTGCACCACATTGCTGTGATGGCAACAAGTTGCTGCCCTGACCAGAACCTCTAATTTTTCTCAACTGTTCCCATGGTGCATGCAATTGTACAGGTACTTATTGTAATCCTTTATAAACCAGTGCGACCATGGCATAAGGTGCTGCATCCCGCCCAGTGCCTGATGTTGTAGCCCTACCATCTCCATAAAGACACTTGTACTTAGACAGCATTTCCCAGTCCTAACAAACAGCTTGATATGGAGAGGTGGAGATCTGACTGATTTCTCAATAACAACTTGCTGCAGTTAGAGGGCTGTGTGAACTGAGTTGCATTTTTCATGTTTTGTTTTACAGGTGTACCATATCTATAGACTTTTTAATAAAACCATAACTTCTGCTTAGGACTCATTAGTAGCTGCCTCAGCACTGCATGCTGCTTACTAACTTGTTGCTTTACTCCTTCCAGGCCGTAGGAGCTACCTCCACCTATGCTGGCATCTTCAATCCTCTTTATGTGGCATTTGGAGCCTGCAAGGCAGCTTGACCTGACCCTCTGGCTGTCAGTGTGCAGGACCAAAGGCAGCCACTAGGGACTTGTGAAGGATTTGGTAGGTTGCAGGTGATCACATTTACAAGAGGAAAAAGGAAGATATCACTTTTACAAAACAGGTGACAAGGACTATTTTTTATTTTTTTTTCTTACTGTGCAGACAGATTTTTCATAATTTCCCTTTACTCTTCGGGTGAGACAGGCTGCTCTCTACACAAGCAATATGCCATGGAGCTGACAGCCTTTCTTTCTCACATCCCCACTCTAAATGCAGGGCAAACAGGTAGGGAAAAATGTGTAAAGAGAGAAAAATGTGTCCTTCTGTTTCCTTTCTTCAGTTTTTTTTCTATTACAAATGTGAGTAAAACCCTCCAAGTCTCAACTAGCCAAATCAAGAAAGCTGCAGATAGCCTGTGTAAATGACAGTGAGAAGGTTTTGCTCAGGATGGGCTCAACTGATACTTACCAGCTCTTCTCTCTCTTCTGATAATCCAGACAAGTCTTGTATGCTTTCCACGCCATTGTTTGGGCCAAGAACACACTGTCTAATAGCCAATTATTTCATACCCTAAGGAACTTTGGAGAAAGAAGCTCCTGGAAAGAATGAACTTATTGCAGGAAATGAAACTAGTGTCCCATCCCATTACAAGGCTTAGTTTGTTACTGTAAAATTTACCATTTTCAGATGAAGCATGGAAGCATAATAGTTTTCCTTGACTTTTCTTATCTTTCTTTTTTTATTATTTCTTTAAAAAAAAAAAAACTAATTTATTTTTCACCAGCAGTAAAGTGGTAGCCAGGGTATCATGGCAAAATTTAAGATAAATAATTAAATTCTGCTTACTGAACATTCTTTTTAATACAACCTGCTATTCCTGTGTGCACTTTAAAAATCACAGAATGGTTTGGGTTGGAAGGGCCCTTTAATATCACCTAGTTCCAGCCCCCCTGTAATAGGCAGGGACCCCTTCCTCTAGACCAGGCTCCTCACAGCCCCATCTAGCCTGGCCTTGAATGCTTTCAGGGAGGAGGCATCCACAACCTCATTGGGCAACCTGTTCCAGTGTCTCACCACCCTCACATTAAAGAATTTCTTCCAAACCTTGAAGCCTGTTGAAATTACCCTTGACTTTCAAAGCCAGAAGGTGCAGCTCCAGATGTAGCATCTAAAGCTATATTCTACGTGCTTCATTTTGGTTTTCTAAATTCTTCACACGTTCACATAGACTCAACCTGCATACAAAGTAGGTCAGATTCCGCTGAGTAGCAGAAGTAAACAAAACTATTTGCATCGCAAAAGCAAGTACTATCTAAAACTCTATTTTTATTTACATGGACTAGGCAGTGAATAGACCCAAACTGTGCATTGTGCATTGCACACATGTAAAGACACAATCATGAAAAAAAAGAAAAACTGAAAGATAATCTGAGGTGTGCAGTCTGGGAAAGCAACTCAGAATAGATGAGTCACAGAATAAATTATTGTGATTTATTTGTTTATTTATTTATTTACTCCTGTTGCTATAATTTATTATTATTTATTCATTTGATAGTTGGCATTTAATTTTGGAATGAGAGCTTCAGGACTGAGTGCTTGATTCTAATGGTGAATGTTTTTTCTAGGACAGAAAGCCAATGCGCCACAACCATGTCTCACTTATGCCCTCCAAGCTCTGTGTAAGTGGCCTGCTGCAGTCCTTGGGGTATGTTTTACACAGGAAGCTTAAAGTCTAATCAAGGCCTTCAGCTTGCTCACCAGAGCAATGGAAAGATGGCTTTCCTGGTCTCCATTCTCTTCAGCAAGAAAACCAAATAACTGGATTACTGGCCCTCCCACAGTGCTCAGTGCAAATGCTTAAAAGTCCCATTGTAGTGACTTTTTGAGGCAAAAATTAAACTAATAAAGGGATCAAATATATTGATTAGGTCTCATATTCAATACAGACGGTAGTATGCCTGTTACCTGACTGAGTGGAATGGCTGTGACTGGGCTTAAAACAGCTAAATATATGTAAGATACCCTCTGCTAGGCCATTCGTATGAAAAAACAGTGCAGCAAAAAAAGCCCATTCACAAACATCTACAAGAAGAACAGATTACTTTAGGCTCTCCTTGATTATTTTGATTTCTGGAATAAAGAATTAAAGCAAACAGATAAATTTGTTCCAGGTTAAAATTAAAATTACCTGAGGGTATATACAGAACATGAAACACTGGGGCTGATAATACAGCTCAATTTTTATTTCTTCTTTTACCTTCATTGGATACATTCTTTTACCTTCAGTGGATACACTGACTTGAATTTCTTGCTCTCTGTTTTTGTGAGCACATATGTCTTATGTATTTACCTAAGGCTTGTGAGAAACATGCTCAAGATAAAAAATTTCTAATCAGGCAAAGATCTGTGGAGAGCAGTTTATTCATTATTGCAGTAATGGGCACACAGTGCTACTGACAAGGGAGAAATTGTGCTAGTCAGAGAAATCCATTCCGTTATATACCCTGGGTCCCCTGCAAGTAATGCCTCTCCTGGCACTCACTGGTTAAGTGTCTCAGGCTCCCAGTCTTCTGATGCTGTTGCTACGTTACACTTCCATACAATAACTGTTACCAACACATAGTCTTTGGGTATGTTCTGTACTTTTTACAGAGATAGAAGGACAAATATTTTCAACAATCTGCACACTCGTTCTGTCCTGTACTAGACTCTCCCCTACCCTACATAACTACCTTACCTAGTACCTGAGCCAATTTTACCTAGGTTGGAACGCCCCTGTCTCAACTTTGCTCTGTTTCTTTATGAAAGGCAACTTATCCTATGTTACATACAGAAATGCTGGAAATTTCCACTGCAAAAACACAATCAACCTCTCACAGGCTCTAGTTCTATTTGTTGCACTGTGTTCATAAAGAAGTATTATCAGCTAAGACGGAACAGCATCATAACACATTTTAGACCTTTTTTTTTTCTTGACAGTAGTCTGCATATTCACACATATCATGATCCAAATACTTGGAGGCTGATCATTCAGTGTGCAAAATAAACAAGTTCACATGGTGCTATAGCTGAGGTAAATCCCTATTTTTGGCACAGAGATGGAAATTTTTCAGACAGGGACCTGATGCTTACTTTTTATGTTAGGGTGGCTTCTCTACATCTACAGGATTCTTGTTATTATCCTTTCGTACTTAAGATGTATCTAGAGAACAAATAACAGCAACTGAAAAAGGTCATCATCTTGATGGTATGTGCATTTTTTCCCTTTCACCGGTTTGATGAATACAGGCTGTACAGGGAAAGAGTCTGTACTCAGAGCACCCCAGTGTTTGTGAAAGAGCTGCTCTAGCCCCAGCAAGGCTCAGAGCCTGTCTTCTTCCTGTATTCCCTCCTCCCCCCATTCTCATTAAATGTTGTGTGCCTTTTTCCAGCCATAAGCAGTCATAATTTGCACCACAGTGAAAAAAAAATCTTCAACCTGCAGCTGTCTCTGTGGGAATTAGATGGTTCAGTTTGCTCCAAGCATGCTAGCAATTAAGTATCACCTATATATGGGAACTGATGCTTAGACGGTGTCAGTCTGAGTAAGGAGAAGAATGAAACAGATTAGCACAGGAGCAGTGGAGCCTGGATGCTATTAGAGGGATGGATTAAATTTTAACAGGTCCAGACGCATCTAAAACAGCATTATATTGCATTACCGTACTTGAATATCACCCAGTACTTCTCCACATTAATTTTTTTTTCAACAAATACGCAGGTGACTGCTGTCAATGGAAGACATAGTAGTATCACTGAAAATATTTTTCTTTTAAATGAAGAGTTGTAAAAAGGTGCTGTGACAACATAGAATGGTGTTACCCTTTATAGCAATTACAGGTGAGTTATAAAAGAAAAATCAGTGGAAAACATTTTGATTTTAAAAACTGAAAGCCTAATGTCAGGGGAGCAAAACATTTCAAACTGGTTTTATTTCCAGAAATCCCTTAGAACAGCTGTCACTCAGAGCAATCTATCTTTGCCGAAGATGCAGTTAGCATATGTTCAGTCTCTGCAATAGTACTTGAGATAAATAGAAATTTATACACCTATTGTTGCTTTCTCTTGATCTTGTCTCCATCCAAACTTGAAATTTCCTTACAATATATCCTGACTTCACAATATGTGAACCATGGTACCTAGGCTGTATTACTGCTTCCAGCTATCTTCCAAAGCTCATAGAAATGTTCACTCATTTCTATGACAGTGATCTACATATGCTGATATTGAAATATTTATAAAATTGAATCAATCTAGATAGCCAGATAGTTAAATATTCCTATTCAAATGGAATTCCTTAATCTACTGTCGCACTTTATTGTGACTGTAGTTGTATAATTTGATGAGCCATTCGTAAGTTTAGTACATAATATATGAAAATTACCAGCGATCTGAAAACAATGGAAATCTTCAGGATAATTAGAAAAGTAGAATGGGAGCAGTGGGACTTCTACCCACAGTAAGAAGTAACCACTGTCAGCTGGAGCTTGGCCTCTGAACTTCTAGCAAAGAATAACTTCATTTACATGAGCTGACACCCCCTTACATGGATTTTGTCTGCTCTCTTTGCGCTTTTGTTTTATGCAAAAAGCAAGCAATCAAGAAAACTAACCATAATTATCTTTACGATTGTTGCTTTTTTATCTGGGAGACTTTTAATGAGAAAGTTTAACTTCACAATGTTTTGTTTTGTACTAATTAAGCAATTCTTTTTCCTGCAAGCTGTTCCTGTTATCTGGCACTCCTGGACTAGGAGATAGCATCCATTAATAGTGCTGCCTCACTTCACTCTTTTTTTTTAGTTCAAATCAGTTATTGGCTACTATAGAATTTATATTCTATAATCAGATGCTAGAATAGACATTTAAGAGCTGCATCCTGCTTCTATAGTTCCAGAACTGTGATACACATGCACAGCCTTTCTAATATAATGAATGCTGTTTCAGTAGAAAGACAACTTATGATTCAAAACAATGCATTTGACAAGATGAGTGGTCTAGGTCATTTCTAGAAACTTGATCATGCTTTCTTGCTAATTGTTACACAGAAAATGAAACAACAAAGCTAGCTGAGATCAGCATTCATTCCTGACATGCTGGCTATCCTTGCATGCTGGTTGTTTTTGTCCTACATTTCTTTTTTTTCCTATTGAGTGGATAAATTGCAAGTCCCAGAGCTACTCGTGTTAAACCATAATTCTTGGCCATATGACCTATAGATAAGTGTAAACTGAATGATCTACTACTCAGAAGAGTGACAGCTTCTTTTATCACTCTCTTCTTGCAGACAGTAAACCATTGCTATATGCTATGAAGATGGGCACGTTGGCCATGCTGAGGTATTTTCCTGTGTCTTCAGTGTACTTTTGTCTATGCTGTGGGGCTCCCCACACAAGCAGGAGCAGCAGGGTGCTTTCCTAGGAGTCATTTTTTCTCCATCTGAATTTTGAATAGTTCTAATGGAACTCTAATAAGTTCTGGTACTGATTGTTCCTCTTCTTGAATACAAACTAAATGTGTCTTTCCCACTCAAACTCAGATATTATAGTTCCTACAAAAGGTAAAGAATCTGCCCAGAAAATGTTTTTCTTGTTCCAGAAATATTCTACTTCTCCCTCCTATTTACATAGATGCTTTGTGAATGTAGAGAATTACTTTGCAGAGAAAGTGCAGTTTTTACACTGTCTCTATGACTCTAACAATCACTATAATTTTCCTTCCTTCCCACCCATCCTTCAATCCAGCAATATTATTTTTCTATTCAATGGGTTTTTTCATTTGACATTCCTTTGGCTTTGCTCTAAAGCCAGGCATAAAGAAATGGACAAGGCTGTGCTGTGTAGGAGAGGAGAGAGAAGATTGTTCCACACAGATCAGAAAGCAGACAAACATAAGCAGTTCTGCTCTGAAACATTCCATTTATGACAACTGTGTTTTGTTACATTACATTTCTTCCTAAATGTGGATGAATAATACATATGCTCATGGCTTCTTTATATGTAAAACTATTTCTCATTCCTAAAAGCAAGGCAGCATGCAGTATTTTTTGATGCTCATACTGCATATTATGATTGAAAATAAACGACCAAACACACTCTTCTCCATCTTTTACTGGTTTTTTACTCGTTAATAGTATGCTCTATATTTTCACAACAGACAGTGTTTTCACATTTTTAAAATATAATATCTAAGCATTGATTTTGATTTCCTGCTTGACTTATTCTCCAGATTCTCTGGGTTTGAGTGTGCTGAATTATTAAATTATTATCCCAGTAATGAGGTTTGACACAGTCTATGCAAGTTACCTATGTGACCTGCTAAGTAGGTTAATTAGCAAGCCTGAATAACTGACAGCTACCTCATCATGTTGACAGAGCTTGAGAGCAAATGAAACATAAATGGACTGAAAAAGATGTGGGTTTTTATTTCGATTTATGAATTGTTTCAAGGAAACCATTAAACTGGTAGCTTTTCATAAATGCAACGATTTTAAAACATCTTTTGAACATTTGGGTCATGTGAAAATATAAATGCTCTTCTTGTATCAGTATGTTTTCCTAGGAGAAAAAACAAGTTTGTTTGTCTTGTACCACCTCACCCAAAATGTCATCTGAATTTTCTAGAATTTAAAAGTTATCAGAGTGATGACATCACACTCCCTCTGGCTGCCATGGCCACTCCTGGTCCTCCAGCTCCATGTGAGTATGCTTTCAACTCTGCCCAGGGAAAAAGGATTATTTGTCTAGATACCCAGTACAAAGCTATTTTGATCTTTGAGTTATCTGGCTTTGGGGTTTTGCAGTGGGCTGGTGTCATTCAAAAGAGGATTCTAGCCTAACTACAGTGAAATCACTTCAGTCTGAGCCTGACAAGTGAGCAAAGTTCAGATTTCAAGATAGTGAGTCAGCTATTATAATCAAACATATGCTCAAGTGTTTTCCTGGATCGTGGCCGTACTGAATTATAATGACCTAAATGGGATTTACTTCTCAGGAAAACTTGCCCTTCCCTTTCTCTTTGCATGCATTTGTACCCTGTCTGACTATTTATATCTCTTCCTGGTTCCAGAATGCTACATCTATTGAAAACTATATGTCTTCTGTTCCTTAAAATCAGCTCAACTTTACAAAATTATTCTCTTATCTGATAGAAAATAAATGGCTGTTCATATTTTCCAACTCATTGAATACTATTTGTTGATTGCATGAGTGTTTCTGAATGAAGGAGCACTCTAAGATCCGTCAAAAAATAGACTGACATATGTATTATGTTTGTCATTATCTTACTTGTTAAAAACATAATTCCTCTTTGTAATTGTATTAGACATTCTTTTGGGAGAGCTAGCTAAAATTTAAGAGCAGAAAAGCGTTTCTGGGGGAAAAAAAACAACCCTACCAGCCCACACCATGCTAGAAAAATCAATAATAAATGGATAGACATGCATTTGAGACTTTTGGGTTGGGATGGAGCCTAAATCAAGTCACTACTATCCTGTAAAGCCTATATTTTTAGGTGTGACCATACCAAAATCAATATTACCATGACATACATTTTTGCTTTAATGGAAATCTTCCCATCAGTTTGTGCAAGCAAATCCATTTTACAATTACGTATCTTTTTTTCCAATAAAGTCTTCTGCTAGGTACATGTAACCTGTATGCTGTGGCTCTGTGTAACTTAACAGAGGTGGTGTTATGGCTTACCAGTGTTCTCTACTAGTGACAGAAAGAAATGAAATACTTATGCGAATTCTTCTGTGCATACGTAATGTACCACTCACATATAAATTCTCTACTAGATATTCTCATTTACCTCTGAAATAATCATTTTGTTTACCGGAAAAAGCATATATGCATACACTTATCATCAGAAACTGGAAGCATAAAATATACACTAGTGATTCAACACTTTATGCACATGCAGTCTGTCATCCAAGGTCTTTTCATTCCATTCAATATTATGTTACTTAAGCATGCTGTACTTCCATGAAAAGTAAGTATTATTTCAGATAAAGATGCAAGGGAGAACACCAATTTTATTGGTCTCTGATCTTACTCAGGGTTAAGTCTTGTGATCATAGAATCACAGAATGGCTGGAAAATTTATCTATCATCACAGGTAATATTCCCTTACTTCTGCTGGATGAGTCAGCAATTGGGCTTAACAGCTAGGGGTGGAGAATATGATAATGACATCTTGGAATCAATTGTAACATTCCCTCCTATTCTAATTGTAATGTCAGAATTAATCTGCGCATAATTTCTTGGAATTAATTGTAATGTTCCCTCCTATTCTTGAAAGTTCTACCCACATGTATAACTTGTCTCTATAAATATCTTTAACTTCCACTTTGTGTTGTACATGCTAGGAGGGGCTACCCCCTTGCATCCAGCATGTGTGCACAGCACTGATATAAATCATACCTGCTTTATAACCCTTATGTGGTTGTAAAGTTTGATTCCACAAGTCAATGCTAGCAGTCCTCCATTATCTGTCTCATAAGAACTCTGTGTGTGGCATTTATGAGATGATATCCAAGAATGATGTTTAATCTCATGGAGAGGAAAAAAAGAAAAAAGAAAGAAAACACACACAAAAAAACCCACAACACAGTGAACTTACTCAGTAATTCCTTCTGAATAGTGCTTTGAAGATCCTATTTTTCATCCCCTGACGTGACTGAATTATTACTTTAGCAAAGCTGGTAGCCTGCAGTAACAACACAGACAGAGCTGAAGTGTTAATAATAGCTCACTTCACACATAAGCATATCCTTCAAATTACATTCCCAATAAAAGAGGTTAGAAAAACCTATTTAATAATATGAACATGAAAGTGTTTTTGTACAATTAATACACACATACTATTCCGTGCCTAGTATTGATTACTTCTTCTACAGGAGATAATGTGTACTGAAGTATATAAAATAACTATATTGAATATTAGCCTTGTGATCCTGATAAAATAAAAGTTCTTGACTAAAAAAATATGTCTGCCATTATTCTTTCAGTATATTTTAATGTCTCAGAGTTAACATCAAACTTCTTCCTGAGTCAGAAGAAAGTAAATGCACCTTCAGAGTAAAACAGTTCCTATACAGACTAATGAAATTTAAGCTTAAAGTCGTTCTGCATTAAAAAATATTGTCTACTACATCATGATAAAATGCAGAATACATAGAATTATATATATGATATGTAGAATACTCACATGGTTGAGAGATGGGAGACTTCCTTAATAATGTGCTTTATTTATTAATTATTTATTATTTTATTATTATGTTTTAAGTAAGCTGTAAAGGCAGAAATAAATTAAGTGGTTTATGGATGCATAATAACAGAGTTCAAAAATAAAGCATCCATTGCAGTTAGAACTGGTCAGAGCTGTAATGACCATGTCTTCTAATGAACTGCTTTATAAACTTCTCTGAAATTATTATGGGAAGTTTCTAATGGGATTAAAAATATAGAAACTCTCCTCACAAACTGCAGAGTGAATCCACCTGGTTCCTATACAGTTTTCCCCCTAAAACTAAAGTTTGCTGAATAAGCTGTTCAGTTAAAAGCTAGATTTGGTGACTGAGTACTACAGAGCATGGGGCTGAGCAGAAAGCTCTTCAGCTTCCCACGGCTTCCTCTGCCTCACAGCAGATGCCAATTACTAACCCTGTGCCATCTGTGCATTTTGTTGGGCCATTTTTATAAACTAGGACTTATGTTAAGGATTACCATTCAGAAGGATCAATTCAAACACTTTAAGTCATTTCATGAAATAAAATAAATCAAATTTAATTGTGCCATCAAAAGAACTATTAAATTTTGATAGACAATCTCAGAGTTTTGCCTTGACTGACAAAAATAGACCTCAACAAGTCTGATACTAGAACAGAGTCATTTCATTAAATAACAATAAGCAATTTATATCTCTTTTTTGCAGTTTAGGAATCTCTGAAAATACAAAAAGGGAAATAAACTATCAACATAGGTTTAAGTAGACACTCTGGGCTGAATAGGTCGATGTCTACCTAAATAAAAAAAATAAATAAATAAAATCATAGAATAATAAAATAGCTTAGTTTGGAAGGGACCTCAAAAATCATATAATTCCAATTCCCTGTCATGGGCTGGTTTCACCCACCAGGTCAGGCTGCACAGATACACATCCAGCCTGGCCTTCAATGCCTCCAGAGATGGTGTTTTTCATAGTAGAGGTGCTTCAGCCCTCTCATCTTCATGGCCCTCCTCTGGACCTTCTCCAACAGCTTCACATCTTTCCTGTGCTGGGGGCCTCCGACCTGAATGTAGTACTCCAGATGGAGCTTTACAAGGGTAGAGTAGACAGGAACAGTCACCACCTCACCCTGCTGCCACTTCTCTGTTGATGCATCCCAAGATACTGTTAGGCTTCCAGGATGCAAGAGCACACTGCTGGCTCATGCTAAGTTTTTCATCTAGCAGGATCCCTAAGCCCTTTTCTGTGCTTGCACTTGACTTTGTTGCAACCCACTAAATTCACATGGGTCCAGTTTTCAAGCCTGTCCAGGGCCCTCTCTTAGTGAAATTCCTTCCTTCTGATGTAGTAACTACACCACTCATCTTGTGTTGTCTTGCTGAGTGTGCGCTCAATTCCATCATCTGTGTCACTGATAAAAATGTTAAAAAGTACTGGTCTGAAGAGGAATCTCTGGGGAACACCACTCATCCCCAGCCTCCATCTGGACATTAAGCACTGACCATAGCACTCTGGCCATGGCCTTCCAACAAATTCCTTATTCAATAAATAGCCCACCCTTGGGACATGTACCTCTCTAATTAGGAGATAAGGATATGTTGTGGGACCTTGTCAAATGCCTTGCAGAAATCCAAGTAGGTGACATCAGTTGTCCTTCTTTTGTTCACTGATGCTATCACTCCATCATAGAAGGCCCCCAGATTGGTGTGGCATGATCTGCCCTTATTTAAGGACAGATAAGAGTAGAAAAGATCTTTATTCCTAGTTAATATATTTTTACTACAATCAATTTGCTCTTGTGGAGTCTGTGTGAAAGATGATCATGTAACTGCTACATTTGAGAGGCAGATAGTCCCATTAAAACATTTTGCTAATGTCCATATACCAATGCTTCCCAGAATTCAATCTCTGTCAAATAAATATCTTTTTGTTTCCCATTAAATATGGGGAGTACAGGTTACTATGGTGATCAATAGAAAACAGACTAAACTCTGATTCATCATAATTGCCACATGCTGGAGGAAAAAAATACCTGAACATCATCTTCCAATTTCAAGCTGTATCTCTGAAAAATATTTTCAGACTATAGAGTGATTTTATGGCATCCAAATAACACTGAGTGAAGTATCTCTAATAAGGAAGTGTTGCAGCAGAATGCTCCTTCAAATGAAAGTGTTTTAGGTCTCAGATGTTTTAAAACTCATGTTCACAAACCACATTTTTTGTCCTTTTATTCGATACAATGAAATGTGGAACTATGACTCACATGAAGACCTACAGAGTGACCTACTATGTGCGAAACCGTCACAAACATACTTCTTTATTTAGGTCATGTACACCTCACCTTTGCCGGTTGTATTCTGTCAGTACCCAGTTGAATTCAAACCCATTTATTCTGCATTTTACATTTAAACTTTGGCACTGGGTAGCTACAGGGCAGTAACTGCTTTGATGTCAGAGTTTTGGTGGCTTCTCTGTTTTGATAAGAAAAATGTCCATGTTTTCACTTGCATGTAATTATACTCTTTCAATTTGCAGTTTGAAGTCTTAAAAAAATATTGTATTAATGTTAACATATTTTTCCTTGGTAATCTACACTTCAAAATGTACAATAAACATACTAGTTTTTCAAATACGTATAGAAAATTTAATGCCAAAATATGACATGCAATGCTGTAAGTATTTCTAGTCATTTCTGGGCTTATTCTCTAGTAATGAAACAAGTCTTTGATTACTGTAGAATTCTATGATGAACATCCCAGTAATCTTCACAGTGTCACTTAAATGCTCTGGAAACAAAGATGGCAGTGCTAGGGCTTAAAAAATTGGGAAAAGCTAGGGAAGAGACACTTGATGTTGCTTTAAATTGCATACAGTTCCATTCTAAAATATTTCAGTTAATTTATATCCCCATACTTCCTTGGATCTACTAAATATTCATACTAATTCAAAGAAAAAGATCACCCAACTGGTCTTCAGAACTCAGCTCTGCCAGTTCACTGAAATCCCTTGAATACAATCAAGACATAGAATAGCAGCTTTGAGATGTGTCTGATTTTCCCTAATATGTCCATTCAACCCAATAGGTAATAGTGTCTCCTTGTGTTACCTTTGATGAGTTGCTTTTTGGGGTGTTTTTTGGAGGGTTTTCGTTTTTGTTTTGTTTGTTTGTTTGTTTGTTTGTTTGGGGTTTTTTTGTTTGTTTGTTTTGGTTTTTTGTTTTTTGGGGTTTTTTTGAGAGAGAGAGAGATTGAGAATTACCTACGTTTTAATTGTAAGACTGCACAGGGGACTAAGCGGAAGTGGTTGAAATGACTTATGATCCAACGTAAGATACCAATTATTGCCCACTCTGGAGACTTGGAACTCTACACAGTCATTACTTAGAAGGTGTCTTTTTATCAGTTTTATCTCTGGTCCCAGTCCTGGCCTTCCCAAGACTGTTCATGGTGGTGTTACAGTGCTTTAAAGTCTAACAAAAACTGTGCAGCACAGTACTTTTCTACAGTCTTTGCAGTTCAAAAGGGCATGCTGGTGGGATCATAAATACCTGAAACTTTTCCTTCAAAAGATTGAAAAGCAAGAGATTCAAAGGACAATAAAATCCAGAGCTCCTAGCTTTTATCATTTGATGGTATTACAGAAGACATTTCCATTCCAGCTGAATATTGCTTCTCTCGAATACACAAATTCTCAGCTGGAGTAGCTTTGAGAGAACAGTGGACTGTCCCCAATGTGATCTTCTACATATTCAAAGAGAAAAAAAAAAGAGAATGTCTTTCAAATTTCATATTTTTGGCAACCTTTCTTGGATTTCTTGAGGGCTTTAGAACAATATGATAATAAAGCTGGGATATGTTTTCTTAGAAGGCATGGGGTGACTCAAACAGAAATCCTGATTTATTCCTTGTAAAAACTTTATAATGTAACTGTATAATCCATCAATGTACCCAGTTACTCGAAAGGTAACAAGTAACCCTGTTAAACTACATGTCCATTACAAAGTAGCTCTTACTTCATAACCTTTAAGTAATTGGTGTCACTCTGCTGTCATTCTCTCAACTCATCACTTCTTCCTAGCATGGGTGTTTTTGTCTTTGAAATGTCATCTTAAATATCATCAGCGCTTGCAATCTTCTGTACAGACATGTAAAATTAGAATAGATGTGTCAAATATATCTACTAACATGGAATTTATTCAATGAAAATCCATATGGATGAACAATTAATGCAGTAACAGCTCTTCTTCTCTGACCTAAACATCATTCTTCATTATAGCCTGGCTGATGTGACTGCAACACAAATGAACCATACCCTTTGAAAACACCAGCTGTTTTGATTGCTCCTTCATAACAACAACAACAACATATAAAGCACCTCATAAATTAGCTCACAAACTTCATCCATTTATGAGATGCCCCCTATTCCCCAGCTTATATAGATATATACAGATATCCGTGTAATTCTCTGTTTGTGCCTTCCTGAGCTCTATTCTGCAGTAATATTCATGTCTTCCTATTTTTATCTGGCAGTCACGGAAAGCAAATGTAACAAGAACATGAACATGCCCACAAATGAGTCAGTCTTCTTGTCAGAAAGCAGTCTAGTCATTTTTCCATGTTACTCCAACACTAACAAAGGCTCAGGCAATCAACAGTTGTCAGTTGTACCAAACTGCAGACAGAATATATACTTAAAATTCTGGATTAAAGTTTAAATTCAGTTCTTAGTTTTCCTACTGAGACTTTTCCTCTGTGAATCTGACCAAGAGATTCTTTTTTACTTCCAGCTCTGCTGCTCTAAACAAATACAAGATTTCTCAGCCATGCAAGCAGCACAGGCTAAATAAATGATTGGATTGTAATCAGACACAGTGGTAAGTCAGACACAAGGGTCATTAAAAAAAAAGCTGGATCAGTTTGATGACTATATGTTCCAGGACTGCTGTTATTAATTTTTGTTCTGTATTACATTCTTCAGTAATTTAGAGGGGGTGAAAAACACAATGATCATTTGATGAGGTATGTTGGTGCCCTAGTGGGAGATTTCAATAGGAGTAACTTCTTCCTAGGGATAAGCTTCAAGGCAAGGTATGCGTGAAAAGTTTTAGATGGAGAAAATAACAGTTTTTTGAAAGAATAAAAATTTACCAGCCACTGAGATTTGAGCTCAAAGTGGAGTTGCTAGATGGAGATAAAGTTAGACAGACTTGTAAGCTCATTCTTTGTATTTTTCCTTGTTGGAGCAGGGAGAGCACATGCCCAGGATGAAAATGTTTTAACAATGACTTCCCATGCACAACCAAGTAACTGTGAGAACAAAACACAGATGCTGCTGCAGGGTTTAGCTGTCCTACCCAGAATACTGGATATGTTCAGTCTCACTCATTCTGTGGGTGAGGATAAATAGTGACTACCTCCTGCAGCCCTTGGGCTCTGCAGGTCATTGGGAAGGAGCAAAGCAGCCAGTGAGAGTGTTTACTTCTGCCATACTACCATCTGTTCTGAACGCCCAGCCTCCTCCTTTTTTCTAGCTCTGGAATCATAGCCTGCAACTCTGTCAGTACTTTGCTGTCTTAGGAAAGCCTGCAATACCAAGACAAAATGAATGAATTTTTGTTTACCTGGTTGTTATTTTTCTGATGTGCTTGCAAATTGTACTCTTTTAAAGGTCAAATTTGCCAACTGACTCTCTGCTAAAGGGACTCCAGAAATCAGTAAGTGACAGCAGTTTCTGTGGTTTCAGTCTTTGGAGGAGACTTGTTCTTAATTTGGGTGGTAGGAATGGCTTTTTTTTTTTTTTTATCTGCTCTTTTTGTGTGTCCTTGGAAATTTTCTTTCACACATATTTTATAACTTATTTCCAGCATAGACTCTTTCAATGAGTACTTGAAATTGCCATCTGAATCCAAAATCAGATTGAAAGTTATTGTAAATTTCAGCATGGCCTGAAGCAGGTCTTGTACCAATCAGCAGTGCCAGAGGCAAGCATCTTGTAGTTCAGATGTAAGACACATATACGTATCTACATCTATCCTTCCTTTTGTCTTTGATTGTTCTGCACCAAACGTTTTCAGGAAGGAACATTCACTCTCTGTTTTCACCATTCCTAAAGGCTTTCTTAGGATGCTGTTCATCTGGAACCCAGGAGACGATATTGAGATTCTGTAGCTGTGTCTAGGTATATTAGCCAGTAGTTTCCTAGAAACCAAGAGACCTGAGGTACAGAAGTTTTGAGGATGTCTGCCCTAAGCCCCCCTTTGCAACAATCAGCATTAACAATTCAAATAAGATGCCTTATAGCACATGGGGTAGCTGAGATACAAACATGCAACACACTTGCTACTCTGCAACCAACATCCCAGGCAAACCCAAAGAGTTTTCTGTCCTTTCATGCTTTCCCTGCAATCTACTTGCAACATAGGACAACAAAAGGGTGTCTTCATGGTGTGGTTTACATGCTTTACCTTACACTTTAATTCATCTTCTTAGCACTGTACCTTAGCAAATGCACTCATTACACAGTTGACTATACAGCAGCCTGATTTTTGCCTTGCAAATGCAAGGAATGTTTAGCTGAGTAAAGCAGGAAAGTATCCACATGGGTTTCTTTTGGTATACAGATTCCAACACCTAAACATCTGTAGTAAGTTAGCTTAAAATACCTCTGTTGTGTGAGACTTTAATCTTAACCTTGCAAAATAATAAAAATAAAAAACACCCTGTTTTTCCTTCTGACAGGCAAAAGATGCTGCTGTATTTCAGGCAGTCCTGATCAAGAATTAATGATGTAAAATGTAATTTGAATGTAATTATGGAGAAATGCTATTAAAAATCCTATTAAAAATGGCTTAAGTTCCAATTTCATATTACCCATTTTTTGATGGTCTAAATAAAAAAAAAAAAAAGAAAGAAAAAATGCAAATGAGGAAATTGTATCCAAATAAGTTACATTCTAACAGAGGAATTAATCATATCTCTATTTAGTTTTTCCCATTAGTTCACTAAAGATGAATTTCACATTGATATTCTGCAACCATTATGCTTTGTATTTAGCTCCAGTGAATACCTAATTCCTTATTTGTAGCAACTGATGTGGGTACATCAGAAAAAAAGAAAAAGAAAAAAAAAAAGGAAAAAAAAATCCAATAGTAATTTCATTTTCTGTAGTGATCTTTCAATATAGTGATCTGCATTTATTTAATTGTAAGCTCATTTACTGCTGAGCTCCTATAATACTTCTGACAGGATTATAAGGTTCTTTAAAACACTGACGCAGGAAACAGCTTTCAGTTTGCCTCAGTATTTACCAAAATCAAGAGCAGTCCTAGCAGAAGGAGAATCTGACTTTTCACTTCAAAATATCATTATATGCTTAGCAAAAACAGAACAAATGATAGGTGGGTTGTTTCAGAACCGGAGTCTGCTTTGAACTGTGGATTAGCAGACTTTTGTTGTTGATTGTTTGGAGTTTCTTAACCAGAAGGTCAAAGCAGAATATCTGGAGCTTTACTGTATGTGTTTACAAGCTGTTAAGCAGCTCCTATATGGTCCTGAATAAATCAGCTTAATTGCTCTGAGGTCAGAGAAGCAGCATTCAGGAGCATTTTGGTCTGGCATTGATTGAGAGACTTTTTAATTCTGTTTTCACAAATTCCTCAGCAACTAAGCTAGATATCATCGCCCACAAAATTGCTGGTTTAGGTGCCTCCTGCAAGTACTATAGGCAAGTCACAGAGTGCGAGCATCATAATAGTTCCAGCCTTGCTTTGCCTTATGATGAGATAACAGAATAGTAACCAGAATTATTTCTAGTGAATACTGAGCAGGAGACAACTCATCCACCATTAGGTCTTTGGTTCATTTGATACCAAAGAAAGTGAGCTACATAAGGATATCAATTTTATATTCCATTGACACATGGTTGTCATTTATTCAGATTCTTCAAGACGGACAACAACCTACCTGAAAGTATAGATGCATACAAATGTACAAGTGATCAGAAATTATCTTGTAAACCAGGGGGAAAAAAATTGTACTTTTGGAAACTGTTACTTTTCTTTGAGCTTGAAGATATATTCCATTTGGTGAGGAAAGAAGGCTGTGGTTCAGTTTCAAAAAATAGTCCCATATGTATTCCCTGAAGGGTAACTTTTCTTCAGTCCTCGTTTTATTATCTGTTTTATCATTTCCTTACGGTTGTGGCAGAGCAATTCCTCAGCCACACACTTGGCTATAGCTCATTGCTGTGACATACTGACGCTACTCTTCAGGATTTAGTGCTTTGAATAAAGTGTGGGATAAGGGATATTTAATGCCCAAAGGAGAGGAATGGTTGTAGATGCATGGTTTCTGATGCATGACTTTCAAGCACAACCTCAGTCAGTTTGCTTTTCACTTCCCTGGGTGGATACATCCCAGTTAAGGCAACTTTTATTACTTGAAGATAAATGAATGTGCTGCAATGCTGACATTTTTCCAAGCGGCCAAGAGGTCAGGGTGGAAATCTTCATCTCAGAAAAGAAAATGAGATTATACTCTTCATTTCTGTCTCTTAAATAAAGGGATAGTGATCCCCTGCTGCCAGGATCTTTCAGAGGCCTCTGTCTGAGTTTTGGCACTTAGATAACAAGAGAACTTGGAAGCAACAGTTTTGATCTGATGTGGTTTAACCCAACAGGTGGCTCAGCACCACACAGTCATTCTCTCCCTCCCTCCCTGCCTTGTAGGATGAGAGAGAGAATCAAAAGGAAAACCAAAAACAAACAAACAAAAAAAAACAGCGAAGTAGAACTCATGGATTGAGATAAAGCTATTACCTAAGACAGAGAAAAGGGAAACAATAATAATGATGATAAGTCTATATCTACATATATATATATAAATGTATATAACAAGTGATGCACAGAGCAATTGCGCACCACTGACAAATGACCAGCTAGCACCCCAGGCAGTGGAAGAGAGAGAAATAAACTCCCACCCCTTTCAAATACTCTCCTTCCACATGATATCATATGGTGTGGAACTGACTGGTGTAATGTGGTTTTTGTGTTCAAATGAAATACTATAAATACAGTAGCCCATGTATAGTTTTATTAGAAAGAAAGCCTATATACAGATGCAGTTTCTGAGCAGGCATCTTCATCTATTATATAAAAATTCTTAACCTTTCATTCTAACTCATCTAAATTTTTGCATGCGGCTCTGATAGAGATGGTTTCTTTCTGGTATGAGAGAAAGAAGAACATTCTATACAACTGCTGCTCCCCAGCAGATCATACCTATCCATGTGCAAGCAACATACACATGCTCCTCTGAAGAAAACACTAAGAGAAGCCATAGCCTCTAGCAGTAATCTCAGCTCATCTGCTTTCCCAACTCTCTCTAAAGTAATGGATGAGTCCTGCTGGTATCACACCACCTGTGTGAATGAAATTTCAACAGGCACCATTTATTAAAGTACAACTCAGCACCCCTGTGCACACTTTTCAGCTAACACTGACCAGACAAAACAGAATCCCTATTGGAAAGTGGAAATGTTGACTTTTAGTTCTCACATTTAATCAAGGAGTTTCTGATTTGGCAACAAATCTGCTAGTCTCTTTGCTCCAGAAACATTTCATGGGGTAGTTTATCTTAAATCTTGAAGGCACTAGAACAGGCTGCCCCTGAATGCCCTATGGGGAGCTGTAGGAGAAGAAGACCCAGTGTTAATGAACCAGGAACTATTGTTGAGACTCAGAAAGAAAAAGAGAGTCTATGTCCTCTGGAAGAAGTGGTGAGCTATTTGGGGACATTACAAGGAAGTTGCTAAGGTATGTAGGGAGTAAGTTAGGAAGGCAAAAACCCAACTTGAACTCAGATTGGCCACTGCAGTAAAAGAGAATAAGAAATCATTTTACAAATATATCAACAGTAAGAGAAGAACCAAGGGAAATTTCCATCCCTTAGTTGATACAGCAGGGAATGTGACCACTGAGGATAAGGATAAGGCTGAGGTCCTCAATGCCTTCTTTACGTCTGCCTTTATTAGGCAGATCAATTATCCTCAGGTCACTTTACGCCCTGATCTGGTAGTCTGGGATGCCATGCAGAATACACCCCTGGTGATTTAGGTAGAGATGGTCAGAGAGCTCCTCCTCCATCTGGACTGTCACAAGTCCATGAGACTGGATGGGCTCCATCCTAGGGTGCTGAGGGAGTTGGCAAGGGTGATTGCCAATCCACTCTCCACCACCTACCAGCACTCCTGGTTGTCTGGAGAGGTTCCAGATGATTGGTGGCTTGCCAGTGTGACTCCCATCTACAAGAAGGCTATAAGGAGGATCCAGGGAACTACAGGTCCATCAGCCTGACCTTAATACTGATGGAAGTTATAGAGCAAATCATCTTGGAGATCACATGGCATATGCATGGCATCCAGGGGATCAGGCCCAGCCAGCATGGGTTCATGAAAGGCAGGTCGTGCTTGACCAACCTCATCTCCTTCTATGACTGGGTGACCAGACTGGTAGATGAGGGAAAGGCTGTTGATGTAGTCTACCTAGACTTCAGCAAAGACTTTGACTTGGTCTCCCACGGTATTCTCCTGGAGAAACTGGCTGCCATGGTCTGGACAGGTTTACCCTTCTCTGGATAAGGAACTGGCTAGAGAGCCATGCCCAGCAGGTAGTGGTTAATGGAGTTAAGTCCAACTGGTGACCTGTTAAAAGTGGTATCCCCCAGCCATTAGAACTGGGGCCCATCTTGTTTAATATCTTTACTGATGACCTAGATGAGGGAATTGAGTGTACCCTCAGTAAATTTGCAGATGACATCAAGTTGGGAGGTGGTGTCAATCTACCCAGGGGGAGGGAGGCCCTTCAGAGGGATCTGGATAAACTGGGTTGTTGGGCTGAGGTGAGTGGGATTCAACAAGGCCAAGTGCCAGGTTTGGCCACAATAACCCCATGCAGTGCTATAGGCCTGGGAATGAGTGGTTGGATGACTTTGAACAGGAAAGGGACCTGGAGGTGTTGGCTGATGCTCAGCTAAACACGAGTCAACAGTGTGCCCATGTGGCCAAGAGGGCCAACAGCATCCTGGCCTGCCTTATAAATAGTGTGGCCAGCAGGAGCAGAGAGGTAATCATCCTCCTATACTCAGCTCTGATGAGGCTGCACCTTGAGTACTGTGTTCAGTTTGGGGCCCCTCACTACAAGAAAGACATCAAGACCCTGGAGCACATCCAGAGAAGGGCAATGAAACTCGTGAGGGGTCTGGGGCACAAGTCTTATGAGGAATGGCTGAGGGAGCAGGGATTGTTTAGTCCGGAGAAGAGGAGAGTCAGGGGAGACCTCATTTCACTCTACAGCTTCTTGAAGGGAGGCTGTGATGAGGAAGGGTTTGGCCTCTCCTCCCAAGCAATGAACAGAGAGGTGGTGGAGTCACTGACCCTGGAAGTGTTCAAGGAATGTTTGGATGTTGTGTTGAGGGACATGGTCTACTGAGAACTATTGGTGATGGGAGAATGGTTGGAATGGATGATCCTGTAGGTCTTTTCCAACCTTGGTGATTCTGCGATTCTGTGAAACAAGACCTGAGGAAATGACTGGAAGTTGTACAAGAGGAGGTTTTGATTAGACATAAGGAAAAACTTTTTCCTTCAGGGAGAGGTCAGACACAGGAGTGGCATGCTGCCCCAGCTAGCTTCCACCCTCCATGAAGCTATTTAAAGCTTAATATCAGGTACAAATGTTAAGGGTGGGTGTTTAAACTGTTGCAGCTAATGTGCCAGCTCCACTCCTGCTGACTCAGGAGCCCGCCAAACACCTGCCAGCTCCCCAGCACAAGCACGGCACTGTTGCTAGCTTCGAAACAAAAGGCTTTAAAAGAGGGGGTTTTTTGGCCTTTTTTAACTTCAGATCCCTTGCCCAGTGCAGTCTTACCTGCTCTGAAGCTAGTCTCTGCAGCAAATAGCTTGTCTCCGCAGCAGATACAGCTAGTCTCTGCAGCAAATGTATAGTTGCATAATGGAAAATTTCATGTTCAACTAGCTCTTCAAAGATATCCAACATTCTCTTCTAAGACACATCATCAGTTTTCAAAGACATATTCTTATTTTGTGCATCCCTACAAAACAGGAACTTTTTCCCTCCATTTTTAAAGTCGTGGTGGTACATTTAACTTCTTACCTTTTTTAAAGAAGTATTGCTTCCAAAACTGAGCATCCGAGAGTAATGCCTAACACAGAGTTAGCAAGGTTGCATAATATGGGGACAAACTATTTTGCAGTTAAATAGATCTAAGCTCTTCAGGGAAGAAGATGGAAGCCATGGCCACAAAGTGACTGTGCTCTTTCTTGGGTGGGGAATTCATTTTTACCAAAAGCAAAAGACAGTAGAATACAATCATATATATTTCCTTCTCAGGAAAACTTCTTTTCCTTGTTGTAAAGGACCAGTATGAGACTGAGAGAAAGTAGAAATTTATTTTTACTGGATCTTATTTGATCTGTTATTTCAGTCTTCCAGGAAAAAACTGAAAAATCAGGTTTGCAATAATTCTCTGTAAAAGAAGGAAAAAAAATGCTGCCTTTATCCCATTGACAATTTATTTCCCAAAATCAATGCATAGCCACTTTCATTTTACAACATGAAATATCTTAGATCACAGTGAGATCTAGGAAGCATCACCAGTATTTTTCTTACCACTAAAAAGCATTCACAGTCTGGGTGCACTTTCAGTGGCTTTATGAAAAAAAGTACATTGGAACACTGTAGTCTGTGCAGAAACCCTTGTGGCTAGATATCAAGGCTGTAAAATATGTTCACGTAGTTTTTCTCTTTCAAGAAAATCAATGTAAATATTTCATTTTAATTCAGTAGTGTTGTATCAGATGAGTTGCCTGGGCATTGTAAGAGATTGCAGCTCAGCCTCTGGATGGACTATTACTCATTTGTCATCTAGAGACTAAAAACAAGACAAGGTTCACATCAAAGACTTGGCACAATGGTCAGATACTTCAGTTTTAGAGAAGCTGGTAAGCCAGTACAGACATTGTGTTGAATGCAGCTAGAATAGCATTAATGAGCTCTTTGAACAAAAATAAAGCAACCACATCCCTGTCATTTCAGCTTCCCTGGAAGAATTTAGTTGTCTGGTATTGGCTGGGAATGCCAGACCCAGGAACCCTGCCATGTTCTCTACAAACACATTAGCAATTGAATCTTATGTTTCTCAGATGGCTTCTTTGCTTGTGCTTTCTCCAGCTCTAAAAAAACACATGAAGAATGAAATATTGGACAGCCTCCTGCCCTCCTCCCTCTTCCCATGAGTTCTTTCAACAGGCGGAAAACATCCAAACTGATCTGTGTGTTCCGCTCATAGCTAATTATTGCAGTACATTTGTCATTTTTCTTGAAGTTTGTAGCACATAAATATCACTTACATCTGTGCTCATATGCTGCCTCTCAAACAATCACTGAATACTTACATATTTCATTAGCATCATGCTGGAAATGGAATATGTTTCTGGGTTTTATAACTTGTCTTTGAACCAGAGCCTCATACCTCATCATACTTTCAGGATTACAGTTCATCTCAAAGTCAGAAGGAAAAGTGAATGTGATACATTTCAGTGTGGGAATACAAGAAAGACTATTCAGAACAGGCGCTGGGGAGCAAGATATACAGCATGTGAAAGCAAGGCTGAGAACCAAGGATATCTCTAGAAGAAGAGAAAAGCAAAACGAACAGCTCATGGCTCTGATTGGATAAGCCCCTACATGCACAGTTAAGGAGTGTTTGTGGAATACTTTGTTGACATATAAAAGCAGATAGAAAAAATGTAAAGGCGGATGGGAAAGCTAAGAGGAAACTTGTGAATGTATAAAAGTGAAGTGAGAACCTGTAATAAATGATCAGTATTGTTCACATCTGAGTGCCACACATCAGCATTTCTTCAGACTGTGCAGCTAAGGTCGCTGCTCGCTGACACCTGACTATTTTGATTCTTAGTGCTCAGTGAAATAGTTAATATGATCAAATCAGGGTACAAATCTGTATGGGAAATTGGTAATCACAGCCTGAACCTCTGATTAATCAGCTGAGGGAAGTGTTGGGTCAGCTTTGGGAGCACAAGTGAGAGTAATTTAGCTTGACTCCACCTCCTCTAGACCTCATTTAAGGGCTGACCATCACTAAGGCAGTATTTCTTGGAGGCTGCTCCTTGGTGGAGACTACCTCAGCAGTTCCCAGCAGACTGAAGGCTTCCATTGGGTGAGTTTTTCCTGTAAATAATCTTTTGGCTATTTACCACTATCATCTTTTCATTATTGTCACTGTACAAAATCATAACTTATTCTGTGTTTGTCTTTTTCCTTGGTCTTTGCATGAAGAATGAGTAACTTCACATCTTGTGAAACTACTTACTCCCTGTCATGAATGCAAGGAGTTATTCAACTCTTTGCATTATCTTCTATCTTAGCTCATGTTTGTCCCATAGACTTGGCAAAAACATGACTGAATGACAGTCCAAGGTAATGGTATGTCTCTATCTTAAACACTTCAGTGTTCTGATAAATGAATTCTAACACAGTCATCCAAAAAGAAAAGAAAAATAAAAAAAGTATTTGTAATAGTTATTAACTGAAGATTTGCCTGTTCTTACTTGGAATGGGTAGGGAAAAGGAAAACGATGGTAATGAATGCACAGGCAGAAGAATTGACAATTATTTCATCTATAGAGTGATCTGCTTCCCTTTCAGATTTCACTTGGCATTTTCAGAGACTTTAGTGAGGATCTAGAGAGTAACAACCAAATCAAAATCTTGATTTCAATCTTTCTTCTTGGATTTTACATGTGGAGCATGTTGCACTTATTACTTGTTGTTCTGTGGTCAATCTTAGAGGAGAATGATGACATCACATTATTTGATGAATGTTTGTCACAGAGTTATCTAGATCAATCTGTGTACGTGACAAGGGGCAGCAGGCCTGTAGGCCCCCGGCCCAAAAATGAGAAGGGAAAAGGGGAAGGGTAGGGAGATGGGAGCTGGGCCCAAAAACAAAACAGAGGCAAAGACCTAAGGTGGAAAACTTAATTTTACTAAGTATGGTATTGGATTGCAAGATAACACAATATAATACAGTGTAATTGAAATTGAGGCAAATGAATAAAAAAATGAGAGTGTGTTCAAAACCAAAAGGTCTACTTTGAACTGAAGACTTACAGTTGGGGAGAACACCCACACACTGCCAGGCAATGATCAAGAGAGATCCAGAGAGCAAGATCCCATGACTTACTCCCATGGCTTCTCTTCCTCTCTGGATGTGAAGTCACCTGGGATATTCTGTTTGAGATGATTTCATAAAATAATTTAACTTGCAACCTTTTCAGAGGATTGTACAGTTATTGAACGAGTTGGGGCAAAGAGAACACATTTAAAGGCTATGTAGGCCTTTTCAGTGGTATCACATGCTCTCCAGATCTGCTGAAGACCTTCCAAACTCCTAAAAGACACTTCTGCCCTACAGACACTTCCTTTATTAGTTTTCAAACCAACTCATGCAGCCAAATGAAGACACAACCTGTTACTTTATTCATATCCCAGAGAAATGATCCTGGTGTTTTTGTCCAAGCTATCAGGACTATCCAACAGAAAAGTATGGAGAGCCTAGACTTAAGGTAATTCTTTGGAAACAATCTTAACTCAGAAAGAAAAAAGTTAAGTGTATATATCCCTATCTAGGAAGTAATTTCCAGCAGTTTCTGCTGAAATTGTACTATATTTTTATATATTTGTTGGATGTTGTATTTGCATTTCAGTTTTCCGAAGATGGATGTATTTGCTTTGCACCATGCTAGATACTGAAGTCCATGAGATTTCGAGTATATACAACAAAATACTTGCATAAAATTTTTACAAGCTCACATTAATTCTCATTTCACAGATTGTTCAAGCCCGACTAGCAGATGTGAGGAAAAAATCTATTTTCAGCTGCAGTGACTTTTCCCTAAGTAGAGTTTTAGAAATGACATAGCATTTTTATGCACAGTTGAAATGCTAGTTCTATTATTCATCAAGGTAGAAATTTGTTACGTATATAATACTCTATATGTGAACAGTTGAATTAATTGTTGTTCCCCATAATTGCTACAAGTATCTTGAAAACTAGTCCAGA
This sequence comes from Coturnix japonica, assembly GCF_054131305.1. Taxonomy (NCBI): domain Eukaryota; kingdom Metazoa; phylum Chordata; class Aves; order Galliformes; family Phasianidae; genus Coturnix; species Coturnix japonica. Next base: position 26,171,696 of record NC_140666.1, read on the forward strand.
TTTCCCACTATGGCTAAATATGTGTGTGTGCTTAGGGGGGGGAGGGGCAGCAACAAAAAAAATAACAATAAAAAACAAATGAACTAACAAAAAACCCCATAAAATATAAAATAGCAAATGAATAGAATTGTTTGCTACATTCTGGTAGTGTACATTTGATTCAGTATATGACATTTCAATACTGGGCTTACTGTAAAGCTAGAGACAAAATAATTGTACCCAAAGTCTTGCATTAGTTTATCCTCAGATGTATCACAATAATAATAATAAAATAAAAAATAAATTAAAAAAAAAAAACACAAAACTCTTAGAATCATAAAATTCTGAGAGTTGGAAGGGACCTTCAGTGGTCATCTATTCCAACTGCCCTGCAATGATCAGGGACATGCACAGGTAAATCACATTTCTCAGTATTTACACAAACAAAATTAGGACAAAATTAAGAGTAGGAATCTGGAATACATTCTTTGTGGGCCTTAAAGCTGGAGGTGTTGCATCAAAAAGTATTTTGTAGTGTCCAAGCACTGGCACAAGCTGCCCAGTTAGGCCGTGGAGTCACCATCCCTGAAGGGGTTCAAAGACTGTGGAGATGTGGCACTGAGGGACATAGCTTGGTGCATATGGTGAGGATAGTTTGGCAGTTGGACTCAGTGATCTTAGAAGCCTTTCCCAACCTTAGTGATTCTACAATTCTATAATTTTATGTTAGTGCACAACTTTTTTTATTATGCATTCCAATTGCATTCAGATAATGTGCTATCTTCTGTACTTTGCGGCACTGGCAATGTGACACAATGTGAAAGCTAAAAAATAGAGAAAAACACACTGATTAAAATTACAGAAAGATGCCCCAGGTTTTTAAATAGTACAGTAAGTACCTAGCAGCCTTTCAATTACTGAAGATAATTGTCAGCCAAGTTCTAAGGAAAAGCTTTCAGTTCCAGTTATAAAAAAATGAGGTAATTCTCTCTATTCTTTTCACTCCTGCCTCTCAAAAATACCTCAGTATTTGAAATATCTCAAGGTTTAGACAAAGAGAAAATAGTTCAATGGTAGTGTACTGAATTGGTCAGAGATTTAGGCATTTAGCAAAACAATAGGCTACAGTACCACCACTATATATGACTGCTATGTTACTAAGATATCCTTAGAAGTTTGGTTGAAAGTCTGGATATTTAGGCATTCTTGAAAGATCTCTTAAAATCTGAACATCTTTCTGCAACTGAAATTTTTCATTACATCTATTTGAAAAGAACCTCTTAAAATGCATATCATTCCCTGTCTTGCCCCCAGTCATTCTGTAAATAAATCAGAAGAGATGGAGAGTAGGTATGCAAAGGTAAAAACAATCTAACTGAAAATAAATAAGAAGAGTTAATTTCAGTTTTCTTGTCAGCAACATTTTTTGTATATTTTGCCGAACTTGAGGCTAAAAGGCTAAAATAGGGATTTCATCTGATAATGTAAGCTTGAAACAATTTTGAATAGTTTTATGTTTTATTTATCTGTAAATAGCTCCTATATAAAAATTATATTAAATTGTTCTACATTTTTTCTACATCTACATTTTTGTAATTGGGGGACAAGAGAACTGAAAAAAAGAGAGGGAGGAAAGGATGCTATAGATTTCTGTGAGTGCTACTGCTAAACACAGTATTTATCAAACCAGTAATCACCTTTACCTTCTATTTATCCAGATTTCCATGAGCTCTGAGGCCCTTCCAGTCCACTCTGCAAGCTGTCATTCATGATCTTCTGATAGGCAAAATGAACAAAGAGTGGCTGCTTCTTTCACATCTTTCTTACTGATGCCAGAGTCTGCTGAGTGAGATTGAAGACTGTACAAGCAATAAGGAGAAAAACAGTCTCTTGACAGGTTAGGAACAAGATGTCTTAGAGGAGAATTATGTTCGGATTCACCCAGTTTGAATTATGCTCCCATTTTTGTGCCTTATTCCTCTTAGATGTGTAGACCTAGAGTCACCTGCTCAAAAAAGTGAGACTCAAATTGGCTCCTTCCATCTCTACCAGCCCTCAAGCACTTAAAATGCCAAAAAGTCAGACTCATCTTCCATGACAGTTTTGGCCTTGAAACTTCAAGCCACCGCCTATGTACATCTCGTCTCCTGAAAACTTTTTTTTCTGCTGAATTCTGGAACATGGAAAATAATGTTTTTCTTTTATACTTTCATTTTGTCTGTGCTATTTTTTTGTTGTTTCTTATTCACTTGCTGCCCCTGGGTTGTACCAGCTGCAAATACAAAAGTGAAAAGAAATGCAGCTGACTACTGTCAGGCAGGAGTGTGAATATGAGCAGCCCTCATAGAAGGAAGATTATAACAGTACAGAAACTACAGTTAATAGTCTCCTCAGTCTGATTTATGTTTTACTGATCTTTCCAACCTGTGCCCTTTAAGAAAGGACTTTTTCGGTAGGCTTATTTTTTAAAAATAGGGTTTTATTTCATGTCAGGGAATTCAGTGATTCAGTATCCATTGCAACACATAAAAAGCACTTCTGGGCTGGAATGAGATGAATTTGAAGCAATCACTATCCTTTTCTTTTTCCTCAGGATTGCAATTGTTTAAACAAGTAGATCTGCAGAATCATAGTGTTTAGGTCTGGAGATGAAGAGTATGTTCTTGCCCAGAGGGGTGATGTGGTATAAAAATCTTTCTCATTAATGCACCTATTCCTCTATCATTAATTTATAGTTTTTATTTTTATATGTATGCATTCTTTAGGTACTGAAGTAACTGGTGAAGTTAGTTAGTATTTTCCTCAGACAATCTGCTTAGTCTTTTAATTATATTTTGAAGTCTGGAGCTGGGGCAGTGCCATGTCAGTGTTCTGATGGTAAAATATATTATGCAACTAGCTTTTCCTTCAACCAAAGCAAAAATAATGTTGAATGCTATTAATGTGACTTTTCTCCCCAGAATTAAGTTAATTTTTATTTCCACTTTGTAATTTGTAGTCAGATAGATATACAGGGAGGTGATTTTCATGGTCCTGCCTGCATGACCTTTTAAGTGGTGCTGGTCTAGCAGCTATGTGGGATGGAGATAGGCATCCAGATGCTCCCTCATAAATTGCCCAAAAAAGAAGGGAAAGCTATTCTGTTTTTCTAAATGAGTTCTTCCTCTATCAAAGTGAGAATAAGACTTCTCAGTTACAGAAGAGCTATGAGGGGGCATGGGCAACCATCTATGTACTCAACTAGATGAATAATGAATGAGTGAAGCATGGGAAAACAGCTGTCGCATTTATCTTCTACGTACCAACAACAGGGGATCATTTCTAGCATCCCAGTACACCAAAGGATCCTTTGAAAGAAGTTGTCCCTCGTTTATTTGGCTATACATACTAGAGTGTTGTTTTGTGGTGTAGAGTTACAGGTGCAGTAAGAAGAGTTAGGGTGTAAATTATTTTTAGGGACCTTTTAAGTTCAGTAAAGATTTGTTCATTTCCAGTATCTTCTTTCTTTTTGTATCATACGGAGCTTGTTATTGTGAGCCATTTTTTCTTAAATATACAGAGAAATTCTAAAGGATAATTACATCTCAGAAGCATCTTAGTTATCACAGCTAATTGACCAGTTTTGACAGCTGGAGAAGGAGGGATAGCTGTAGACATAAGACAATGTTTCACAGAATCACATAACTGTAGGAGTAGGAAGGAACCTCTGAGGATCAAGCCCAACCCACTGCTAAAGCAGCTTCCTTAGGAAAGTATCCAGGTGGGTCTAGAATATCTCCATAGAAAGAGATTTCACAGAATCTCTGGACAGCCTGTTCCAGTGCTTTGCCACTCTCACAGTAAAGTTCTTTCACTTGGTGGTATGAATCTTCCTGTATTGTAGCTTTTGTCCACTGCCCCTTGTCCTGTCGCAGCTCATCACTGAAAAGAGTAGAGTGGTGCTTGGACAGTACTCCTGGCACAGCTATAATAATCAGTGTCTAGATTTAGAAGTATACTATGTGCACTGTGAAAGAAAGAGAACATTGGTGAATTTTATGAAATCCTTTTTTCAGTCAGTTTTCTGCAGGAGACAGACACCATTAGCACTAAATCAGTTACAATTAAATTGCATTTAACCAGAATTGGCAAATTCAATTTCGCCCACGTTTCATTATAGTTTAAATGCTATAATGATAGATTAAATTAAGCCACCTTCCACAGTATCTTCCTGGTAAAATCGCTATCAGTTATAATTTTACTTTTTTTGGTTAAAAAATAAGCAACATATAATTGTCCTAAATCACTGATAAGGTTACTTGCTCTGGTACAATGGGCAATATAAAAACCCTGCCATCATGTCAGAGGGCACAGCTATTAAAGAAGTCATTACAGGCTTTTTTAAAAGCATATTAGACATTCTTTGGTATTAAAAAATAAAAGGCAAATATTTTAACTCACATTCTTGACTCTTGTTCGAATGAAAAAATATGAAAATGTAGAAACTTCAACTCCTTCCAATGTCTAAAAAGAATCATTTTGCCTCTTCTGTTGGAAGGCTTTATCAGTATGATTTCAAGAGCAAAGTTAATGTTGACCATGTCCTTACACACTGTCCCACAGAGGTGCTTTCTTGAAATGATAAAAAGATCATTCCATAAAAAGTGGATAAAAAGAAATAAAGGCCTTCTACTTTTTCTTTCTAAAATACTGTTACATCTGTAGCAAGATTTTAAGATCTCACCAAAATTAGCAAAATACTACTCTTGTTGTTAAACTGAGTTGCATAAAAGTAATTGGATCTGACATAAAATAGTTGTTCTTTCAAAGTTATACTTCAGAGTAATCAGGGAGCAGGCAACCATAAATTAAAGCAGGACAAGCAAATTCCTTGGTTCCCAAACCCCCAGCTCAGTTATTTAAAAAATGCACTTTCTTAGAAGAGAGGCAGATGAGCCAGTAAAATTAACTATACACTAAATGCGCATATTTTTGAATAGCTTTACTAGGCAGAAGTATCCAGCTTCTTCAGTTCAGATTTCTCAGTGGAAGTGACCAGAAAAAAAAAAAGCCCCACATTAATGGAATAAAAGTAAGTAACCCTCGGTGTCTCTGAAATCATCAGGTAAATGTGTATGCCCACGCAGAAATACAGCACAAAGAAACATCTCAGTGATGAACCACTACTACTAGGCATAATCTATAGTCCCTGCTAGTAATTTAAGTTTATTAATCTTGTGAAATGAATGTGATAATGCAGCTAACAGCTTCCTACTGAGCCATTCTTGCCACCGCATGTACCATATATTACACTGAGGCAGAATAGCTCTTGAAGAGAAGATCTTAGAGCAAACCCTTGGATTATTAAAGCCACTCTAGGCAATCAGTAAGAAGGGCTGTTAAATCTGTTTCTAAAAGATTTCCTTTATTGGAAAACAGAAAGCATTAAAAATAAGTAATATAACAATTATGCTCAGTTTATGCATTCTCCTCTTTAGAAATGAGCTTCTTTATTTTCTACAGAGAAACTTACTAAAAAAAAAAAAAAAAAAGAACTATATTTTCATCAGATAGATTGCTTACAGGTACTTTAGGTCTTTGGTCTTCAAGGCTCTACTGGATTGAACAAAAAATGTATCCCAATTTAAGGCTATCCAAGGGAAATCTAGAGGTAAGCTGGTCCTTCTAGCTACAAATTCCATTTTTTTTGAATACTAACACAGACAGATACAAAATCTTATCAGCCAGAGAATCACATATTGCATACCACTCTTAGGGAGGATGATGTATCTTAAAGTTCTCTGAATTCAGGCTACTTGGCTGCAGCATGGTGAACATCATCACAAAATTTACAGGGCCAAAGTAGTTAGTTAATCCAAAGATGTCTAATAATTTTGATGCTGCAGACTGCATGCATGATGCAGTTAAAAACCACTGGATATAGATCACACACCTAAAGTATGAGTGAACTCCTGGAAAAGTCGTAGGTGAAGTCTGAAAACCACAATTCAATTTTTTCTTTTTTCTTGAGTGTATGTACTCATATACTCCAAGAAGCACTGGGTGGTCATTCCATCATTCTGGAAATAAAACTGAAATCAAGTCCTCATACCTACTATATTCCAGTACATTCCATAGTTTTTGCTGATCTGTTCTTAGTGTGAAGGCTGCCATTACTTAGAAATGCAAACAACAAATTGTCTGAACCCTTCTGGTTTTTTGTGTTTTTGGCTCAAAGCTCGTTTTCTTGCTGTAAAACTCTGACTTATCTAGGAGATGAGAGGTGGGTGTTGCTGTGTGGCAATCAGCATCACTGTGTGGACAATTTCACATTTGAAAGCATTACTTTGGAGCTGTTTGCCTTCAGAAGAGAGTGCTCAGCAATGTTTACTGGTGGAAGATTTGGCCTGTGGCCAAATAACTCCAGCTTGCTATGGAACATTGGGAGATGATACCATTGTATGCTTTGTAGGCTTCTTTTTGTCTGCTGGCAAGGCCCTGAAGATGGGAACAAAAGGAGTTCCTTCTGAGATCCAAAAGCCAGAAGCTGTCACTCCAAAATGAGATGTCTCCATCACATTGGACTTATAAGTGTGTACTGCTATTGGGAAGTTTCTCCATCACAGTCATCTTTGCCACCATCATCATCGCCCAATGACCCACCACTACTGAAGATCAACATCTGACCTACGAGCAAGGCTGGAATCCGTGGTGGTGACTATCCCCCTCTTGCTTCCTACAAAGACTCCTTGCTTTTATTTCCTATCTTTTCTATTGCCTGTCTTCCCTTCCCCATCTCCCTAAACTACTGGGATTTGTAATAAACTAATCAGGCTAATGTTTGACCTGTTGTGTCTTAATCTCACCATCAGATATGTATATATTAAAAGAAATTCCTCTCTCTCCAATAAATCAGAGTGAGACACAAATTCTGTCAAAAAACTTTATAAACACTTTGCAGCATTGACCTTATTTTCAGTAGGTCATTAGGATTCATGTCCATCCTCCTGTTGGTGAAGGACAATGGATGAAAGAGAGAACATATGTGCTTGTGCTAGAACAAAAATACATCCATTTTAATCTTTTCCCAGAGTCTGAAACCTGCACAATTTAAATCTTCTTGATGTCAGCCAAGCATAGATATTCTAGAGGTTGAAGTAGTAGCACTCAGGTACTACTAATTCATCTTTCCTATTGGCTCAGTTTTCTTCCTTTTTGGCATTTAAAAAATCTCCAAATAAAATATTTTTGCATCATAAAGAAAATAAAAGTTAAACAAGTATAAATCACAAGTGCCCATACACTTCTCTACAGTGATGGAAGTAATAGAAAGTACCTGGACTCCTGTGTTTTCACCTACATCCCTTTTCACAGACAGACATTTCTTCACGTTCCTCAAACTCATTCCATCAGAAATGATTCATGATGCTCTGCAGAGCTCTCTCTGGTACCCAACTAGATAATACAACAGAAAGCACACCTGATATTGATATTCATAGCCATGGATGTCTGCTGCAGAAAGCCTACTGGAAATTGAGAGCTCTTCTAAGCTATCTCTTAAGGGAACTTCTGGTCTGATTTAAGTTTGCTATACATTTCAGAGACAGAATGTATAGCATGGGTCCTAACCTCAAGGACATAGCTTCCTTTGGCCATTGTTTCCTTGGTCACATTAGTTAGTACATAATATCAGTGAAAGTGATATATGAAGTATTGATTCACATACAATTTCAGTATTTAATTTTCTGCAGCACTCAGGTCCTCTCAGGTAGAGTACTAAATTATACCACGTACTAACAAATTGATGAGAATGTGTCTGCTTTCATAGATACATAGTAGAGCACAATTGATCAGGTATACCTATCACTTTCTGCTAACAGAATTGAAAATCCCCTCAAATAGTTTCTCTATAATGCTTGCCTTATATTGGCAAAGTATACTTTGCAATTTCACAGCTATGCTGTATTTTAATCTTTACAAGTAAAATTCTTCGCACTTGAGCAAACCTGACAAAAATCTACGGGCCACATAAGTTAAAAATGGAATTAAAAGATTGAGTAATAATTTTGAATTTCACCCCAGGTTACTGATGTCTCATCAAAATCTATAGAAGTCAAATAATCAATATAGCTGTTAAAATATATTTATACATATATAACTATATATATATATAACTAAAAACTGTCAGATTTTAGTATAAATTCTAATATGTCCTACAGGTGTTTCTGAATAGACTATTGCAGATTCTTAAAAGCAAAGTAGAAAGTGCTAAATCCAGGAAAAAAAAAAAAAGAAAAAAAGAAAAAAAAAAAAAGGAAAAAAAAAAAAAAGAATAAGGCCAATTTATTAAGCAAATTTTAAGCATGGTTGTTGCTTTGTATTTGCTTTCTTCATCTCCATAACTTCTGAACAATTCAATTCACATAACTGTATTTTAAATACAGGGTTTTTTTACCCCTTCCTTGTTCCCACCCACCAGCTCCTCAGACGGCAGTAAATATGAATTATACTCTTTACTTTACTTGCACATGGAAGCAGTGCATTTGTACATATTATACTGCAATGTAATTAATGTAATCCAAGCTCAAAGCCTTTGATTTGTGTATTTCAGGCTGTGCCTTTTGACTCTTACCTTCTCACTGGACACCACTGAGAAGAGTGGCTCCATCTTCTTCTCTCCTGGATATTTATGAAAATAGAAAAAATCTTACAGGCATCCTCTCCTCCAGGCTGAACGGTACAAAATCCCTAAGTCTCTCCTGTGACATGTTCCATTCCCATAATCATCTTAATGGTTTTTTGCCACTCTGTGATATCTAGTCCCAAGCTGAAATTCAACCCATTTTCTCTATCATGTTTGTCATGACATTCTTGTTCAATTATTCCCAAGAGTGATCTAAAGCTTTTTGTATCAGCATCTTCTATCTTCATTGCCTTCATTTACTGTTTTGCCTCTCTGTAATCATGCATTATCATCCACATAGTTTTGATTGCATTAGGCTCCCTGGCTTCAAGGTCATTGATGAAAAAGACAGTAAACTGCTTCAGCTGTCTAAAATGATAACAAACAAAGGATGGAGTGTCTGATGTGAACAATCTAAATTGTTTATTACAAGTTCTCACATCACCTATATACATACACAGGTTTCCTCTTTTTTTTTTAGCTTTTCCACCTACACTTACAACTTTTGCATCTACCTTTACATGTCAACAGAGTATTCTACAAACGCTCCTTAACCATGCATGTGGGTACTTATCCAATCAGAGCCATGAGCTGTTCCTTTTGATTTTTCTCTTCTTCTAGAGGTGTCCTTGGTTCTCACGCTGTTTATCTTTCTCCACAGCTGCTGCTCTGAATAGTTTTTCTTGTATTCCTAAAATTCCCCCTTTTTTGTTTATTCACAAACTACTACCATACTATGAAATAACAACATCAATTATATTAATAATGTGATTGTTACAACTAAAATAAGGCCTTGGTTGACAATACTCTAAATGTAAGAAAAGAGGCAAGGCAAACATAGCATAATGACAAGAAACACTGTTAAACTCGTTGGAAAGAGCAAACATGTTTGGACTGTGGCAAAAGATTCTGCAGCCTGGAAAAGAATCCCTGAGGGTCCCATTCTGTGTTCATCTATAACTGGTTAGAAAAAAATTTTCAATTTTTGTATACTGTGATATATTGATTTTGAATGAAAACTAAAATTTGTACAAGAAGTGCTTTTAGAGTGCTCACAAGCATGCCTTTGGGCTAATAGAAAATTAATGGTCATACAGCCTTAATAAGTTGCATGTCAGATAGATAGAATCAAAATTAGTGGGTAAGTGTGCTAGACCATCACTAGGGGCATTAATTTAGCTGGCTAACAACCTAACTTAGAAATGTGGCTGGAGCTTGAGCAGTACTTTTTCAAGATATATTTTGATCTGTGAGACAGGATGTCACAGCAGCAGAGAGACAAGCAAACTATGCATTCAGAGCAGCACAGAGGGTTATGAGTCTTAGTCAACATACGCACACTCACAAACACACACATGCACAGGCATCCATTTTAGACAGTCCTGTAAGTGGGAAGGAGAAACTCCCTAAGCTAGTGCATTATTACTTATCGACCCTTGAGAAATGGCAAACTGCCAAAAAGGAGAGAGAAGGAACATGCTGGCAGTGGATGCAATAGGCAGTGCCAGCGGGGCATCCCCTGCTTCTTTCTACACTTTTCCTTTCATACCCATCACAGATTCTCTCCTGCTTTTATTCTTCTCAGGGTTTGAAGAGCTTTTTTTCCATTTGAAAACTGCATCCACATGGACAGGAACACCTGCTTGCAGAACAGAATGAACTACCAAGGTCAGCTCTCTCTATGAAACAAGATATTTGCAGATACAGCCACAAATATCAGTTCCCTTAAAACTGTCAGAATACTTTGTTTCATTGCAAGATCATTCTTCAGTGAGGGGCCTTTAGGTTCCTGGCTGGATGCTATTTTCTGCCTTGAGATAAGGCTGAACATATCAGGCTGGAACCCACCTAGGGCCAGTCCCCATGGCTCCAAGTTACCAATGGTAGGGGACCACAAGGCCCTTCAAATGATAAAATTTGGGCACTTTCTTTGGGCAGCTGCAAGCCCTCAGCTCCTACCATAGCAGAATCTGTCTTTTAGTGGCCATTCAGAGGGCTAATCACTTGACTTAATGATGGTAACATAAGCTCTGTATCCACTAGGTCTAATGACTTTTGGCCATTTACTATGCACGGTAAAAATGGTTTGGAATGAGAGTCATGGTGTTATCAGTCAGCATCACTGACTGGGCAGTGATCAAATCCACTCCTGAGCTGCAGGCAGTGGCTGGTATGAGTGAGCTGACCAGACAATAGCTGGCCAATTTGGGACCATATTTGTTGTCATAGAGTGCAGTCTTGTGTTCATCTTCCCATTCCCCAGCAGAATGCAGGGCCATGCAGCAACAGGGAGTTTAGATCAGTATTCTCTTGCCCAGTGTACCCCTATCCTGCACCAGGGACAGGGTTGAGCACAAGCATTTTTATATGCTTTCTTAGGCTTTCTGCAGTCCCTTTGTACATGATGGGATTCCCCACAGTTGTAACACTTCATTTTTTGAGCTGTCCCTGCATCGAGTTGGACTGACAGTGTGTCTGCTAGCAAGGCCATTTTATGACTTTCTGTGCCTACATCCTGACAGGCTTTAATCATGTCAGTAATGGATGGATCTGCATTCTTTAAGGATTGTAAAACCTTCTGATAGTTCGCATTTGCATTTTCTACTGCTAATTGCTTAAGCAAAACATCCCTGGTGGATTGATTTTCTACTTGTCTCTCTAGTGTATTTTGTAAATGGACAAGAAATTTAATGTAGGGTTTGACAGCCTCCTGCTTAATTGATGTAAATGAAGCATTAGACAAATTAGTATCAGTTATCTTACATTTTTGCTTATCCATTTAAGAAAAGTAGCCAATGTTGAAGTAGATACAGGGTGATTCTGAAACTTCAAAACTATCTGTAAAACTTTGAGATTTACTTGTTGCTCCTTCAATAGTGAACTCCCCATAGTTCTCAACTTCTCAGCTTCTGTCCTGCAGAATGGTGTGGATGCATGCAAAACAATCTGTCTAAATGAATTCAGTCAGGTGCTGCTGCTGGACCAGCCTCACTCAGCCTTGACTCGATTTGCTCCACACAGTGGGTGCCATTTGCAGTGTTTGATGCAGAGACTGTGATGTGAACGATCCAAATCATTTATTACAAGTTCTCACGTTACTTACATACATGCACAGGTTTCCTTTTTTTTAGCTTTCCCATCTACCCTTACAATTTTCCCATCCACCTTTACATGTCAATAGAGTATTCTACAAACACTCCTTAACCATGCATGCACACGCTTATCCAGTCAGGGCCATGAGCAGCTCTTCCTTTTGCTTTTCCATCTAGAGGTGTCCTTGATTCTCATGCTGTTCATCTTGCTCCACAGCTGCTGCTCTGAATAGCTTTTCTTGTATTCCCACAGAAGGACATTTCCATTCCTTTATTTTAATTACAATAATAGTTAGGCAACACCACTGAGATATTTTGGGGACATTACATGCAACAGAGGTACTATCTTAGAGTGATTACTTGTGGTGAGTTTGATCACTTGAAGCTGTTGTTTCTTGCTTTATTTAGGCAGTCTCAGTGCTTGATTCCCATGGAGCACAATGTTGGATTTGCACTGTCTGAAAAATATGCAACCAATTATGCTAAAATATTGCAGGAAAACTAATAAGTCCCTTGAGTTACAGTGTCCGTATGGGCCCATACACTTCTTTCAGAATAAATATTTTGATGAGCTTGTCATGTCTGTTCTTTCTTTAATATCTTGACATTTAACATCACGGTTTTAATTCAGTTTTTTCCTACTGTGTTTGCAGGAGTACAAATACCCTCTGAACTGCACAATCTACTGGGAACTTCCTTTGTTTACATTTTTGCATATGGGTAGCTGAGGGAGGATGTGTACCCTCCTAGGTCATTACCTTAAGTTTTGATATCTATTCAATCATCTGGGTTTACATTTTGGTTTCTCCCTCAGGAGTATTAATGCTATCTATTTTTATCTGTTTTTTAATGATCACTTGTGTAGTGAAGGATACTCCAGAAATGTCTTTTGGTAGTTGTCTACTGGCAACTGGACAGTTCTGGGTAAAGAAAGAAAAGCGTGTTTTTTACTTCTAATAACAACAAATATATATATATATATATATATATATATATTACAGTGTAGTACAGTATCACAACAACAGCTCTAGTCACAGACAAAAACACCAACTTCATGCCACAGCAGAGCTTATTATACTAGCTCTGGAAAGAACATACAGATGGATATAGACAGAAGGGATCACAAGAATCATCTCTGACTTATTATAACAAATTCCAGCTCTGATTTCAAATGCACTGCTGAAGTAATTTGTCCTGCTCTTTATACTTCAAACGTAAACTGGAAAAAGTGCAGAGACATGAATTTGAAAGATCTGGGTGTTTGAACTATTTTTATGTAGAAGAAATTTTATCTTTATGTTTCTGACTGTGAGAAACACACTCAAGATAAAAATTTCTAATCAGACAAAGTTTTCTGTGCAGTTTATTCATTATTGCAGTAATGGGTGCACACCCCCTACTGACAAGGGAGAAACTGTGCAACTAGTCAGTGAAATCCATTCCGTTATATACCCTGTGCCCGAAGCAGGTAAAGCCCCTCCTGGTACTCACTGGTCGAGTGTCTCTGACTCACAGTCTTCCTACGCTGTTGCTACAATGTATTTCCGTACAATGTCTGTTAGCAACGGGTTGTTTTTAGGTGTGTTCTGTACTTTTTATGGCCATAAGAGGGCAGTATTTTCAAAAATTAACACACTCGTTCTGTCCTGTACCAGACTCTCCCCTACCCTATGTTATTACTTTACCTAGTGCCTGTGCCAGTTCTACCCAGGTCAGAACACCCAGACTGAACTTTACTCTGTTCAGCAGCTTTCTTTGTGAAAAACAATTTATCCTACGCTGTGTACAGAAATACTGGAAATTTCCAATGCAAAAGTACAATCTACCTCTCACATGATTTCTGGCTTCTCATACTGCAAGGAAATGCTTCTGACACACACTGCTGTAACCTGCTTGATAAACGATTGCCCATTCACATTCTTTTGTATGATGCACACAAAATGGGTATATATATACATTTTATTGTGCACTTCATTAATTTTAATTCATAATAACACCTATTTAATCTTAAAAGAAACAAATACATGCACCTTAGTCTTAAGCAGTTAACTTCACTACAAGAAATATGGTTTAATTATTGAAGAATAGCACAACTAGATTATCTTGTGCTTTCATCTGCCTCTCCAAATTATCTGCAGTGTTTAATGCCTTATTATATCCAAGTTTCCTTCCTAAAATACCTTTGTGCTAACGCAGTAAGTTATCTGAAAAATACTTAGTAAATCCAATTCTATTTCATCAGAAAAAGTGCAGAAAGATTTAATTAAATGAATTCTACATTGCAAAACAGAAGCAAGAAAGATTTATAATAAACAGGACAAAAAATTGTATGTAAACTGACACATTAGGTCTTCCTCCTACCAGTCACTGCTCTGCTTTCTTTAGGAAAAAATACATGTCCATGAACTAAAGGCCAGACTTTTCCTTTTGAAATTCCTCTTAAAGTTGTTTTGGTTGTTTTCCTACTCTGTTCTACGCAGTGAACATGATTTTGCCTATTTTGATTCTCCTTTTTATCCTCTTGCCTCAGAGATAAATGTGAATGGCATCTCCATTAGTACTGAGATAAGAAAATCAACACAACCTAATACAAAATGGCGATGGTAATGAGCAAACAGGTGACATTTCAGTCTAACATTTTGTGACATTTACCAGCATTTGAGCTTAAAAATGTGTTGAATGAAGATTTTTCAAACTTGGGCCCCAAGCTAAATTTGTACTGGATTACCCATGTACTATTTAACTGAGTTTCTGGAGTAAATGATATGACCAGAGCTAACTTCCTAGCCAATGATTCTCAAACTGTGGCTGACCTACTTTGGTTCTAGACAAATAATGCCCAGTGTCATATCTCATAAGTACACTGGAAGCTAAGCAAAAGGATTCATACAACAATATAGTCCACATGCAGCAGAACGCAGCTTCAGCCTAGATCCTGAAAATGAAACAATCCCATATGCAAAAGACTTACACTCTCATCTGAAAGTACTGAAAGCAGAAATTGAATGCTAACGTAACTCGAAAGATGAAATTCACTCTTCCTGCTTTCTTCCCACAGATCTTCAGATGAGTTCAAGGTCTTGATCCTAATTTTTATGTGCTCTATTATTTGGGTTTTTCTTTTTGGTTTTTTTTTTGTGGTTTTTTTTTTTTTTTTTTTTTTTTTAGATTCTTGACTCTTTTCAGGCCTGTTACAGAATGACATGGTTTTGATACTAGGAAACTATGATCATTTGCAAGGGAAGTCAGAGTAGAGGGAGTAGAGGTAAATCTGCAGTGACACATTCTCCCAGAAACTCCAATTCCATTTCCATCTTCTGCATGAACTTCAATATGCATTACACTGACATGTCCTTCTCTTAAATATATACATATATATATGTATATATATATATATATATATGGTAGATATAACTCAGGATGTTCTGTCATTCTATGTTTCTATATATTAAAAGATATATTTACTGATATAGGTCCTCCTTCATCATATAAAAAATAGAAAATTACCTCTGGATACATCCACTAGCAACTACAACATCAGCTCTAGAAAATTAATTTTCATATGCAATATAAGTGAAGTATGAATGTTCTGCAGTGCTTGCTACAGTACACAAGATATTCTGTGATCTCAGAGCCTTTGGAAACAAATATCCAGCTAGGCAAACATAGTTTCTGCCTCAGAGAGACCTGAGGTTATTGAGATGTGCCAGAACTGCTGAAAATGGGACAACTCAGGGCAGAAAAACATAGAATAGATATAAATCCAAACAAAAATCTCTTCAGAGCCAGAACATTGGATAATGCTGATAACTATAAAAGAGAATATATAAATAATCTGTAATAGTTGGCTGTGTTTTTATTTTTCTTTCCACTATATTTTAAAACTGACTCACTGTAGGCTCCAGACAGTAGAAGACTGCAGAGTAAGCAGTTCTAATCCCACTCCCTCCCTCTCTAATCTACATTTCTTATAATTAAGATATAAATCATACAATAAGTAAATAAATACCTCACAAAAGTCTGTGTTGTTTTACACTGGCTTCCTTTTTTTTTTTTTTTTATTCTGACACTACAGATGTTTCCTTATTTTCATACATACAAGACAAAGAGGTGATCTGAGACAGCCAGCACAACTTCACCAAGGGCAAATCTTGCCTGACCAATCTGGTGGCCTTCTATGATGTAGTGATGTCACTGGAGGACAGGGGAAGGACAACAAAATGACACTGCTGCCTATACTTCTGCAAAGCTTTTGACATTGTCCCTCTCCACATCTGTAGTGGAATTCCAGGGTCACAGCCTGAACCAATGGGTGACTGGGAGAGTAGATGAGTGCCTGGAGTGGTGGGGGGGTCTGGAGCCACCCTACTTCTGTGCATGGGTTCTCCCCTTCCACCCTCCCTTTTCTCCTGCAGCATGGCTGTAAGAACTGGGGAGGATCACATTCCTCAGCTCGGCCCTTTCTCCAGGCTATTACCAGGAGGGGTAAGTTAATTCCTTCTGATTTCTCAAGTAAAAGCTCTATCATTGCCCTCATTTGCCCTACAACATCCTTCTCTCTTAATTGGAGAAGTATGGATAAGAAGGATGGACTGCTCAAAGGATTAGGAACTGGCTGCTGGACGCAGTCAAAGGGTTGTGATCAGTGGTTCTGTGTGAAGGTGGAGGCCGGTCACAAGCTGTGTCCCTCAGGAATCTGTCTTGGGACCAGTGCTCTCCAGCATCTTCATCAATTATATAGATGATGGCATCAAGTGCACCCTCAGCAGATTTGCAGATGACACCAAACTGAGTGGTATGGGCAATACATTGGAGGGAAGGGAAGCCATCCAGAGGTACCTGGACAGGCTCAAGAAGTGGGCCCATGAGAACCTGATGAGGTTCAATAAGGCCAAGTGCAAGGTGATAAGGGGAGGGAGGGCTTGATAAGGGGGGCAGGTTGGTATTCTGCTGAGGCTTTCTGTTATTTTTCAGAGAACACTTCCTCTGCCCCAGCCCTCCCTCTTCCTTTCTGGTTCTGTCAGAGGCTGGGGTCTAACAGCCTTTTGACTTGCTGTCACCAAGGCTTTCCCCTTTCCCACCCCCCCCTTACTGTCTTTGCATATCCTCCCCTCTGTTAGAGAATACCCTCAGGCTACTTCGATAAGTCCTTCCAAATTACATTGCTCAGGGCCCTGGTATATCAGGAACGGATTGTCTGTACTTCTAGTGCAATTTGCTTGTCTGTACTTCTAGTGCAATTTGTGACAGGACTCCCAGGAGGTGATGGTGAGATAATGGTGTCATTAGTGGGCTCCTCCCTCCTTCTAGGCACCTGGTAGGAGTCTGGGAGTTCTTTCTGTTGTGTTAACTTCAAACACCTCTGTCCAATACTGTAAGAAGAAGAACATCTGCAACTTCCCTGTGTAGGAACATTAACTGCAATATGGTCTTATATTTTAGAGTATCATTCAAAACCCATTTTTCTCCATCCTCCAACTTATATAAAAACCACTATTGATTGCAATACTTAATCAAGGTTTTTTTTACTTCATACTCCTCCTGTTTCACTGACAACTTCTTTCCAATGGGACAGAATACATCCCAAAGGAATTTGTGGGGGGAACATTGCCTGGCAAAGGTTTACTTGTCCCCTGACCCATTTCTAGAACACTTTATAAACAAAGTATCTAGCACACAGACCAATATGTGTAACAAGAGTCACAATACAGTTCAGTACATGAGACAACCAATACAAAGTATACATATAAATACAAACAACAGAAATACTGTTCTTAATGTGCTCTTATGCTTTGCCCATTTCTGCTCACTTCCAGAAGGGAGAGTGAAATCCCATACTCAGGGCTCCACACGTGATTCACGTCAAGACTGTGTCTCTCTCACACATCATTCAGCACCACGCTTGCTCACTTAGTCAAAGAAAGGGGTGTGTGCACAGTAATGTTTCAGCAACAATGAATCCAATTGCTATTCCTGTCACTACTCCAATTATTGCCCAAATTATCAGATCCGAAACCCAATAATTTCCTTCAACCATTCCCAGAGGGTATACGGGTAGGTAGAGCCCTTGACTGTGGGGGCATCCCCCTCGCAATGTTGCTCTAGCCCATAGTGGGACTTTAACCCACAACCCCAAAGCTGGGATTCAGAGGTACTCAAACCCCCTTACCCTAGTGGGATGCTAACCCACAACCCTAAAGCCAGCATTCAGAGGTACTCAACCCCCCTCTTTCCTTAGTCCATTGCACAGGGTTGTGTCCATAGGGTCCCAGATCACCCAGAAGAGGAGATCCTCTGGAGAAAAGAGTCCAGTGCGCATAGAACATCCAGTGCTGGGATGATCTGGTCCCCGACAGGCGCTGCTCCTGCCTGGCTCGCCAAAACTGACCTGTGGAACAGCACTCAGACTCACAAGTCAGAAAGTAAGGTAGTTTATTAGGTTTAAGGTGTATGCACTGGTGCACAGGGGGCTTGCACTGCCCCAGTTGAGCAACTAGTGGCTCCCAAGCAGTCATATTTCTACCACACAATATGCACACTCATAATTCCACAAAGCAAATAATGTTAACTCATTCTAGACAGTGGGACATCCTATGCTAACTAATTCCATCTTTTTGAATATAATTTCCTTTGTGGTGACTGGTCCAGTTTCTTATCTGAAGGTTTCAGACCTGGGATTCCAGGAGTTTCCTCCTTTGCAACATGCTACTGATAAATGAAAGCCTTGCCCCCTTTCTACCGAACTCCTCCCAAGTTCTGCCTATTCCTAGTAAACCACTCCCAAAACTCTGCCTAAACTCCTCCCTAGTTCTCCTTATTTCTAGTAAACCATGCCCCAAACTTGGTCTCTGAAGTAAGGGTTCCTCCTCCCCTCTCAGTCTGGTTCACTACTTTACATAGGTCCCTCAGCAACATAACTACCTTCATCATCTTAGATCTATAGATATATATAGATAGTATAGATTACTACGCATTTCAGAAAGTAGTACTGTCCATGACTTCTAAATTGGTCTAGGTACAAACTTCTCATTGAAGACTGAAGAGTCTGTAATTGACACCAACTCTGATCCGTGCTGATCTGCCTGAGATCTGAACACTGTTGTAGTTATGCAGTCAGGAAATGCTGCAGAAAACATGGATCTGTAACTGATGATGATTCCAAGCAATTTAGTAAGACATACGAAGTAGATGTAGATTTATTATATCTGACTCATTTAAGACTAGTGTTTTTCTCTTGAGTGTACTGCAATTGTCCAAAATTACTGACTTTCTTGTGGGCATTTTCAAACCAGAGTGCTTTTCTTAAAGGACTCAGTTCATTGACTGTGCTGGACATCTTTTGTCACCACATAAAGGTGTATTTTTGTTCCATTCACTGGACTAAAGGAGGTTACTTAACGTAGGGACTGAATAGAGAAAGAAGATATTCTAAAGGTGTAGTTCTCCTTACAGTCAAAAGATGGTAGTACAATTCTATTCCAAGCAGCCCAGCAACAGAGTAATTGCCATGCATCCGATGTTTGTGTTTAGGCAGGGGATAAAGGGAATCCATAAAACTATGGCTTTTTGACCTTCACAAAAGAAGGATGAAAATGCATACTTGGGATCCGAACAACCAGCTGTTTACCTGGCAGTCATTATGACCTCAATCTTATATTGGTCAGTAATTCTGAAGTTGGTCCTGATGGCCAGGTTTAATTGGCTCAAGCACAATTACGGAGTCAGCTGATACCAGAATGGACATGCTTAGTGAAGGCTTTAATTAAGGTTTAAGAGTTTGGGAGAGTATGAAATGCAAATGTCCTCATCACCCTCCCTGTCGCTTTCAATGAAATCTAAAAGAAGCAACAGAAGAAACTTTTACATTCTTGAATCACATGGAGTACCTCTATACACCTTGAGATGCTACCATGAATTTGCTTAGAAATTAAACTTACAACTTGAAATCTTAAAATACAGATATAATGCTTCTATGGGAAATTGGTAATCACAGCCTGAACCTCTGATTAATCAGCTGAGACAAGTGTTGGGTCAGCTGTGGGAGCACAGGTGAGAGTAATTCAGCTGTCCTCCCAGAAGGGTTGGAGCTTGACTCCACCTCCTCTAGACCTCATTTAAGGGCTGACCACCAGTAAGGCAGCTTCTTGTGAAGATTGTTCTCTGGTGGAGATTGCCTCAGCATTTCCCAGCAAAGGCATCCATATCGGTGAGTTTTTCCTCATAAATAAGCTTTTGAATATCTTTTACTATCTTTGTATCATTTCACCTTACAATGCTTTAAATGGGAAATATCTACTTGAGGAATTCCAGTTCTGTACTGTAATAGCTGTGAGGATTGCATTCAGTCCTGTGTAATCAATTAATGTACCAATGTTAGAATTAGGCAATATATTGAAGAGATAGGGTAAACAAGTTGTTATGTTAGAGAAGAATGGATAGAGCTTATGCTTATCCTGAGCTTGCTGAAAGTCTCCACAGGGAGCAATCTCCAAAAGAGATCCTTCCCCAGTGGAAGTCAGTTCTTAAACTAGGTCTAGGAGAGGTGCAGCTGAGCTCCACCCCTTCTGGTAGTACAGGAGAGTAGCCTTCTCCTGTGCTCCCGGGGCTGACTTATTGCTTACCTCAAATGGTCAGTCAGAAGCTTAGGCTGTGATTTGGCAGTTCCCATAGAAGTCCCAACATGTGAAGCTCAGGAACCAGAATTAATTACCCTGGGGGATTGGTAAGAAACCTTCATGCTCAGTATAGAAATAACTAATGGAAAACAGCAGGTGCAGGATTTCATCCTTGATTTTAAAAGTAAAGTTGTTGTTGAAAGTCACCTATTGACATGTTTTTCAGCTCAGGGTTCCTATTTGAGTGTCATCTGTTGTGACAGGATTGTATTTAGAGGCTAAAACAAGTAGTGATATTTTTCAGTTCTCAGGCTTCATGCTGAAGGCCATTATGAGATAGATATATTGCTGTAAAAACTTGTTTAGGTGAGAGAGCATTATGCTGTAAAACTAAGGAGTTGTTTTCTACTCTATGGCTTCAGTGCCAGCCTAGGAACAGGAAAGAGTTTATAACTCTTAGAGTTAAAAGATTAGTTCCAGGCACTGGCATTATCTGAGATCTGTCTAAATCAGTCCCTATGTTGGGAAAATGATAGCAAAAAAAGGCTCACACCTTTGGTTCCTTCTCACCAAGCCAGAGTACTCTAGTATTCAGAAACTGAAGAACAATCTGTACATGGAAAAAGGCTTCTGCAAAGTCTAAGAGAGAAATGATTCTGCGGACTTGTGTCACTGTAGCTTTTTTCTCCCTTTATCAATTACCTTCAGTTTAATCCTCAGTGATTTCTGCAGCATTCTAGTTCTCTCTAGGAATTTGTTTTTGCAGTCATGACAGAGTGTGCGGTTTGTAAATTACAAGTAATTCCCTCAAAGAGCTGAATTGGACTGAAGTGCTGGAAAAGATTACTAACCAGTGTTTTGAATAAGTGCTTTTATTATTTCCATTCCATTTGGAACCCTCACATGTCCAGAAAGTGACTCAATTCATTCTAAATTTGAGGTAAAGACATAAAGAGGTCTAAGTAGTTGAATGTGTTAGTCACACTGGAATACAGTTTTCTCAGAGAATAATTTTGGGGTTTATTGTGTTTAAACTTATGTCCTTGTATTTGGAAAAAGGCATTCCAAGTTAATGAGTGCTATTTGTGGAAAGTTCCCTCTGAATGTCCCTGGGGTCTGGAGACATTCATTTCAGTTCAGAGCTGAAACTGTCCCTGTTACTGGCAGATCTAGGGATAACATCATGACAAAGAAATAGGCATAACAAGCAGAAAGTGTCCACACTGACTCAATTAAGCAAAAGAGCTTTAGTTATTGATTTCTTATTCTTCTAGCTCCTGATCTGAAATGGATAAATTAAGAGGCCATGGGTACTGGTTTTGGTGATGGCCCTGTGTTTTCCAAGCAGAGGTACTAAAATGCAGGGAGAATGAGGGAAGTGGACAAGGCAAGGGCCAAACTGTAATGCTGGCTGTTCATATGGCTTCCAGATAAGACTGTTTTATTGCATTTTTATGGACATACCTTCTCATATATATATACATACATATATACTAATAACTCAGTTCTATCTGCTGTCCTTTAGTAATGGTAAGCAAACCATATACTCTATTTAATAATAAAGACTGGGTAGACCCCTGCAAATGGGATGGTGTGTGTACCATGCTTTAGGGTCCCTTGCTAGATATAATCTCATTAAAGCATTTTCAGATGTGTTTGAGATCATGAATGACTGTAAAAGGCAGAACCTGCAACAGTGAAAGTCTTAGATGAGGTTAAAACTGTGAGACAGCTAAGAAGCTCTGCTCTCCTCTTAGATGAGGTGATTTCTGGGTATGAGACAATTTCAACAGTTCTTTCTTGTCTTTGAATCTCTGCTAATAGATACAGTCCAGATCCTAGCAGAGAAAGAAGGTAAATTGGTCAGTTTCCTGACTGAACTAGAAATCTGTGTAAACTTTCAGAATTATTTCCTGCTTTTCAATTATAATGTTAATGGTTATATATCTGTTTTTCCTGACTCTCTAGATAAAGTTGTGAGGCAAGGATGGACACTAGAACTCTTCCATTTCAGATGGTAAATGGCTAACCTTACTCTTCTGTTGGTTGTTACCTTAATGTAGCTTCTTCTACTTGAGCTGTATGAAACCAGTGCAGCTTCTTTCTACTGTATCCACTCTGACTACAAATCAGACCAAGATCACTAGCTAACATAATGCTCTTCATATTGTGTGGCTTTAAAAAAAAGATCAGTGAGATCGGTGTAAAACATTCAATTCCATATGCATTTAATTTGTAAAAAAAATTTGAGTACAGAAAGAATCAAGTTAAACAGTGTGAAGTGGCAATATTTGGGATTTGAACATTTTATCTGGTCTAGTGATGTAAATATTTTGGATTGAAAAAGGAAATATTATCCTGCAGTCTCTGATTAGAAACTCTGGTTCCATCACCCAGTGGAGCAAAGAAAACCCCCAGGTTGCAAGCAGATTGTAGAACTACAAGGCTGTTTTTCCTGAGTTTAGGGCTCAGATGTTGAGTTCTCACTTAATCCTTATGCAGGTGCCTTGAATTTTCTACATCATTCAGCTCCCTTAAGAATAGGCAGACTTGTTTAGGTAATCACAAGTTTTTTTTGTAAGGAATAGCCTTGTTGAGAGATGGTATTTTGTATGTTATGCTGTCACAACATGTAATTTCACACAGTAGTCTATGTACTACTCTCTGGGCAGTTGAACATCATCTCTGCATCTCATCCTAGGGAGTGAGTACTTGCCATGTCGTGCACTAATATCACAAAAACCTTGGGGACTGTTTGCGTTTAATCTGCCCTTAATGAAGCCTGCCAGATCAGCTTACACTGTTACTGTTTTCTGGCCAGAGCCTTGGCAGTGGTTCCTGTTCCTAAAACAAGGAAAAAATAGGCCTGCAGCTGGAGAGTTAGTTGATTGAAATTGAAATCCATGAGGAACTCAGACATAAATCCACCTTTGATCTGTATTCTGTGTGTTTTAGGCTGGATGAAATCAGATTTGTTTTAACCCCCATGATGACCATTTCCTTGGCTGAACTCAGGCAAGATCCATGCAGGGAGTGAGATCAGATGTAGGACCTACCTGCTCTCAGGTGTACACTAGTGTTCATGAACCTTTGATCTGGAAAAGTCCCTCAGTAGAGTGTAACTTCATGCACAGTTCTGCAGCTTTTTAATGACCATGCACAAAGCAAGAGTATCTCTGTTACTGCTCTGAACTCCCCAGCACTGCAGGTTTATGAGGCAGTATGCAGATCACTGCCAGCTCAGATGTGTCTGTTCCTGTGTTGTAGACATGGCCTCAAGTACTTGGCAGTCACTGTAGCACTTCAGGAAGAAATATTAGTCTTTGAAACCTGCTAGGTGTTTGGAGATGTTCATGGCAGCAAATAAGCATCTCTTTTACCTATACGCATCAGAACCATCACAGAAGACACTCTGCCTGTCTTCTCTAAAAGCAGTTATTCTCAGCTCATAATGCACCTTCTGAAATGCAACAAAATTGTTTTTACCATCAGGGATGCAAAACTTGGCTCTGCTCTTGATGAACAGGCAATATCTGAAGCAGATACAGGACTTTCTAGGTTAGTGCTTTAACCCAAAGCCCAGCTACACAGTAGTCTTTGTTCTCTCTTTCACTCTTTTCATTATTTACTGATAACAGGACAGCAGCTTCAGAAAGATTCCTACCTTAGAACAACCTGGAAAGATCTCGTTTTTAAAAGATAATGTTGGTTGAATTTTCATCTGAATGCTAGTAGAGTTGAATATTTAAATACTGAAGTTCCCTCCCGTCTTTTTGCCTGTCATCCTTTGCTAGAAGGAGCACAGGTAGACAGTGAATTCAAGATAGTGGATATATCTGAATCCCATTTGGAGAGGACATTTTTCTGTAACCCAGATGGGAATACCAAGTTCATGGAAAGATTTTAAGATTTCTTCCATTGCATTCCCCATTAGCTACATTAGACAGCTCTCTGCTAATGTGGTAGCTTTTGTGAGTGTCATTCCTATGAGCTGCTTAAGCACAGAAGTCTTGAGAAGGGGATCTGCAGACTGCTAGGCACACTGTTAGAAACTGATACCCTGACACTCCTGCCTGTTTCTTTGTGAATCTGTCTCACCCTTTATTTTCTGCTAAGGTTTTTTTCCCATCCAAACCATGTCATTGCAAGAAAACAGGGAAAAAAAACCAAAAACTTTTCTCCATAAGAGAACTATGGGAGGACTGTGAATGAGGCCATTTGCAATATTGTGTTACTAACATATTTTTTCATAGGCCTGAAGTAATGACATGGGAAGAGGTATAGGAAATGTATAATAAATATTGTTGATGTACCATTTTAGATAACCCCTGTAAGTCTGCCTTTCTCAGCTGCAGGATTGCTATCACGTTCATTGACGTGTGCCAAACAATGTCCATAATACCTCAATTACATGTTTTCTGAGCCTATTCTCTGAGAGATTATTATTGCACATCCTGAAATATCAGGAGAAGCTTGTACTCCTGGAGTGAGCTAACTCTGTGCTGGAAGGAAACTTAACAGCAAGTTCACAAGTTACAGCTGCATCTCTGTGAGCCTGAGTTCTGCTGCATATGCAAATCTGTCTTTTGTTAGTCTAACTGCCTTCTCAGCAGTATCTCAGCCAAGTCACTTAGTGAGATCAGAAATCTGTGTAGCTTGAAATCCCCAGGTAGCTAAAGACATAATTCAGGATAAGAAATGTAAGTGTTGCAGTGTTCCTTCTTAGGCTAACTTACTGAAAGTACATTGGTAGTAGTGAGATGCCAACTTATGAGCCTAATGACCTTACACACTATCATGTGCTTGAGGAAGCAGCAAGAGATCATGAATTGAATATTTGCATAGTTAAGTGGGGATTGATCCAAGTTCATGCTGCCTCCATTCTAAGCTGACAAGATGTTACTTAACTTGGCATAAAAATCATATAACCATGTCAGCTGTTACTGTGCTTAAGTTGGTAATCCATGCTGGGATAATTGGTACAGCTATGAGAATTAGTTGAGCTTTCTCATTTTGTGTTAAATGTTTGTCTTAAAAGAAAAAAAGTTCATTTCCTTACTGTCTTCTGTTATAAAATTCATTTCTCAGTTTGTCTTGTTCTTACCTCAGAAAGTAAGAAGTGGGGTTCAAAGATCTGATAGGCCTGACTCCTGTGTAATACTTGACTAGATATGCAATAAATCAGGTGCACAGAATGTTCTGGTAATGGTGAACTTTCACAAACCCAGTTTAAGTTAACAACATACTCAAAATTCCTTTGTTTTTCTCTATAAAGAAGAGAGAATTTTTAGTGCTCTCACATATTCCTTGAACACTTGAGTTTCACAGATAAAAAGAAAGGATTAGACCATAATGTGTGTGCGCAGCCTCTGACAAAAATAGTTAACTCTCAGCATGATTGTCAGAGTAGATGTTCTGCATAGGTCAGTTTGGGTGTTCAAAGCAATCCATTGAGCAGTATTCATTTTTCATTTGCAAGTTAAACTTCTCCCAGTTAGAGAAATCCCTTCACAGGGGGCTTGACTTAGAGAATATTTCAGCCACTTGCATCAGCAGCAGCTTCTTTTGTGAAGTCCTGGCCTTGGTTCTTGAGTAGCTGCTTGGAGGAGCAAAACCCCCAATCAACGCCTCACCTTCAGGCAGCGTGAGTCATCCTCATTCACAAGACAGGTTTCTGAAAGCAATGTGGTTTGAAACAATGTTTCCTGCCTATATTGCCCATCTTCAGTGAATGCCCTTTTGCACAGTGCAGTGCAGGAGCATCTTAAGCTTTTGGGAAATATTCTGTAGGTAGGCTGTTCAGTCATTTGTCTTTTGAGTATGTACAGAGGAGAAAAATCGGTGCCCATGTGTATTAATGCATGTTACGCTAATAAAAGTTGTGGGATCAACAGGTCTGAAGTGATAGTGATCCACTGAGTCACAACACAGATACCTCAAAGGTATAAATTTACTCATGCTTCCTGTCTTAGTTTCAACTGAGGTGGAATTGTTTCCTTCAGACTGTGTTTTTGCTCTAGGGGAAAAGCAATGTTGATAACATACTGATATTTATAGTTGCTGTGAAGCAGTGTTGTACAGAGCCAAGGCAAAGGGCCCAAGGATTTTAGCTAGCTGGGTATCAATCGGGGGTGGTGAGCAACTGTTTGTGCATCACTTGTTATATACATTCATATATATGTATATATGTATAAATTCATAATTGTTATCCTTTTCCTTTTCTCTTTCTTAGAAAGTAAATTTATCTCATCCCACAAGTTCTACTTTACTTTTTTTCCTGACTCTCTCTCCCACCACTGGGAGGTGAGGGAAGTGAGTAAGTGACCATGTGGTGTTTAACCTGCCAGGTTAAAACACAACTCTTGCCCAGCAATATTCTTCAAACTCAAGTCATAGTTGTTGTGTAAACAGGTAGCTCCGATTTCTTAAACGTTTGGCTTGTATGTCTCTTACCAGTAAAAAAAGCTATCTACAGGCATAGCTGGCAGGAAGGCACACCCTCTACCTGTTTCACAGGGGTCACTAACTGTCTGTTACATGACCACCCCTTCATGTCATTCCCAGCCATGCAGGTTTTCAGCTGCTGACTTAGAACCCTTCTCAGCCTGCACAGCCCTAGTACCAGGGTCCTCATCTTCCCATCTCCCAGGTAGGATCTGATTGATCTGCTCTCCCTGCTGTGGTTGTGGAGAGGTTTGTCTTCTCAGCTGAGAAGAAAGCTCAGCAATTATAAACAGCAATTTGCCTTTTCTGTTCTGCTCTGTTGTGTGCTATGCCTCGCTGACTCATACAGCTCCTTTTGGGAACTTCCTTCAGTTTTAATGCGGCACCATTTCATAATGTGCAATAAAGCAACAGTGAGGCTGATGTTTCAGTTTTGAACAGAGCAGGTGTAGTGAGATCCTTGTTGCTGGAAGAATAAATAAGCTGAAAAATCCTCCACACTTCAGTATGCAGTATTGATTGTTGTGCTGAGACCTAACGTCAGCTGAATGTCTTCCTTCCTCCTCACCTCCCACAAATACAAAATAACAGACCTTGTTTACTGGAATTCAAAAGGTTCTCTGTTTGTTTGTTTTTTGTGAGTGTTGCTCTGATAGTGCCCCCTACACTCTCGTTTAATTTGCAATATCATTTGTGCTTTGAATTTCACATTTAAAAATAATTTTTAGGTAATTATGTTTCTTGCCTCCAAGACAAATCTGCTCCAATTTTATAATGAGAACTTCAGCATTACCTTATTATGAACAAGAATCTAGGCCATATACATTACATAAGGTTGCTATAGTAACACTTTCTCCAAGGGCAAAACCAACTATTGGTAGTTTCCACAGAAACCACTCCCCGCTGAGACAGGTGCCTCCGGGGAAGTGAAAGGAATATAAATGAGAGAGAAAGAGGCATGCACAGATGTTGTAAGACCTCTGCAGCATCCCTGCGTTGTTGTAAATTCGGCCATACACTTCTGGGTTTATTTCTAGTTCCTAGATTTGGACTGTATGACTGGCACCTTCTCCTGGCACACAAACTCTGCTTGCCCCTCCTTTCCATTGAACTGGTTGTGCAGATGGAGGTATGGAAGTGCTCCATGTTGATACTGAAGTGACCACATCTGATAAGAAAGTCCAGAGCTCTAGGAACTGCTGTACGTGGGAGGATTTAAATGGTAAATGGAAATTTCCCCCTTTTGTTAACTCTGCTTTTCTGAAAGAAGTCAGCAAAAACAGGTATGGAAATAATTCCTTCAGAAGAGGAGTGATTCTTGACTAATTCATCAGATAATGGTTTTCTTCTTTTGGGGTATGAGCACATGTGGCTTGGCAAAATGTATGATTAAAGATCAGGGTGTCTTGAAAAGAAATTAACTCCTATGATTTGTTAATTGACAAAAAGAGAGCCATTTCTTTAATGAACTGTGTGTCACTGAAGACAAGTACAGATTGATATTTCTGAAACCCTTTTGTACATGGTTTTTCTTTGCAAATAGCGTTGATTGGTTTTGTTTTTTTTCTGCAAGAGAAATAAAATGATGACATACATTTTAAGCTTAATGTGGCCTACGGATTAACATGCTGACTACTTCATCCTGTCATCTCTTTGCTGCTTTATGGAGAAAGCAGGCTGACATGGTTATTAAATCTGGTGGCTATGTTGTATGTGCATGGGAAGCAAGCCGAGCACAGAATATAGAAAATCAGTAGCTTTCAGATAACAGCCTTCCTTTCACTGCTGCGAGGCTTGAAAGACAGACTAAAAAGCTCTTTCTCCTTTTTGTAATCACCCATTGCTGGAACAGTGCACAAATATTACAAATACGGTGGCAAATGTAAGTATTCTTTGCCTGTGCGTTGCTTTCAGAGTGCTAATTGGGATTTCTACCTTGGTGTTCTGCTTGGAAAAGCAGAGGGACGAAAGCTGAAAACATCCTGGGAGTGAGTGTTTCTCTGCAGTATTGTTTCGGCTTTCAGTGGAGAGGCTGCTGAGAGAAAGGGATGTATGAAAGCTTTCCGAAACAAATAGCTTGCAGTTGTTTGTTGATTTTTGGGGACATCTGCTTGCCATTTTGTGAGGGGAGAAGCTAAGAAAATGCAGGAGGTGCTTCTAGAGAGGCAGAAAACAATCTATGTTAGATAATAGCAGATACACAGTGAGAAAGAAGCTTCAACATTAACAAGCTGCTGTGAACATGCAGGAGAGAACTCTGTCATGGTATTTTTCACCTCGAACCTTTAAAAATTCATACATGTAGAACTGGACTTATTAAAAATCTTAGCAGTGTTATTGTGGGAAGTGCAAACAAATAATCATCATAAGGGGCACAAATCTGACCTGCTAAGAACAATGAACATATTACGGTGAGTAGTGCATGTTTTTAACCCATTTTACTCTGTTTGCAGATGAAAAGAATGTTTATCTGATGTGTGGCATGGAGGCAGGACAGTAAGGTGGCTGGGAAATAGGTTTCTCGGTGTTGCAGTGATACCATAAAGAAGAGAATCAGCACTTGTTAGTGGGGTTTTTTGATCTTGTGCTAAGAAAGAAACAGCATCATGTTTAACTTCCTTTCTTATTCAAAGCTTCTGTAGTACCGTTGTCCTATGGGGTTTATGAGTCGTGAATTCTTATGCTGTGAATTAAATCTGCTTATTGAAAACAATTATATGTATCAGATAATTGCATGAGAAATACAGGATATAGCTGGTTTGTTTGTGTTGCTATGTCATGCTTCTTGCTTTGTTTACATGATTTGTTATTAGGCATGCTGTAGGCTTTTTACAAGCCTTCTGAAAAACTCTAACAGTTAACAGGTGACAGCCATTAAGTAGCTACAGAGAGAATTGTTCTCTGTAAGGAAAGGTGTGAAGATATTCATAGTACTACTACTGTGTCTCTAATAGCAGGTTGTATGTTTGGTTCACCTTTTGTCTTAAAGCTACTTCTTAGTACTTCAGCTTCATTTTGAAGATGTATACATAGAAGCTTGTCTTCATTGTCACAGCTGAAAAGAGGTTTTAGAACTTCTCTTCCTCTCCTCTCCCTTTTTCCTCATACACAGGAGAAAAAATATATATATGTATATAATATATCAGAAATTTGTAGTTTCCATGAAACTAAGCTGTGAAAATGGTCATTTCTGATGACAGCTGTGGAGCTAATCTTCCTGAGCCTGACTGACAGCTAGCCAGCGGCTGAGGCAAGAAGTGAGCTTTGAGGACAATGTCACTCACAAAAATGTCAAAATGTTAAAACGCCAGACATCAAATGCCATGTGCATAGGAAAAGGGTTGTCAGCTGGAAGGCTTCAGCTGAAGGCAGTTAATCTACTTCTTGCCTGGATTAAACATTGAAAGCTGCTGCCTAAATCTATAAAGCACACAAGAGATAATACATATGTGTCCTGAATTATTTCAGAAGTTCTTCTGGGAAGATCTGGGGGTGGATAAACATTTTCAGAGCTGTATCATTGAAGATCTGCTCTGCAATATCCAGAAAGATGTCCAAAAAAAGCAGCCTATTTGCCTTTGCTTCTGCACTTTACATCCAATGCCAGTTTTCCTCCCAGATCGCTTATGCACAATGTAAATTGATTTTGATCAAAACTAATCAGTGCTCATTGATGTGCAGCAGGATGGTGAAATTCTGATAGTGTGTGCAATGATTTTTAGGCATGTACACACTGAATATTAAACAGTCTCCTTCAGTTGTTGGTGCTGCAGCCCGGAGGTGAAGCCTCATTTGTAATTACATGCACTGATGCTTTGTAGCTTACTTTGAAGGCACTGAAGTCTGACTGCTTGATGATGTCAGCTTCTCGCAGATACCTTTACCCTCTGCAAACAAAACAGAATTAGATCAGTGATGTTTATCACCAGCACTGTTGATTTTTCTCCCTGCCAAGTAATTCTGAGAGGTGTGAAACTGCCTCCTCCTTTACCTGGGCCGCCTGTAGCAAAGCAGTATGTGTGGCTGATCAGGAAACTAACCTGTTTATCTTTTGTTTGACCTCAGAGAGTAGGAAAGGGCATAAGTGGCTGTACCAGGCCAGCCTAGTCTGGGCAGTTTGCAACTGGCTACAGTTAAAAAAGATTCTCAGTATTCTCCAAGCGAAGCACAGGGTGCACTACAAGCACAGGTAACCCCAGCAAAGCAGTCAACAGCCAGACTTAATGGCACAAATCCATTGATTTTTTTTTTTAAATTTTTTTTTAATTTTTATTTTTTCCAGTATCACTTAATTTCTTCTTCGCTTTCAAAACAGATTTTTGTCACTCCATGTTTTCTCTCTCGCTACAGGCAAACAACTTTTCTTCATCTGTGTTCTAATGTTCTTCACATCTACTCTTAGAGAAAATTCCCTCATCCGCTACCTGTTTAAAACTCTGAGCATCCCATTCCCTGACCACCTTCTTGTTTTGGAATGTCTATCTCCATATTGGTCTTTTCTTTCCAGTCAGTATTCTGTGATCACTTCTTCTAATTCCCTACAAGAATTATGAAGCACATGAGGTAGGTAAGGACACATTCCCTTAAACATATTACAGTAATCAAACTTTCATCCTCTTGTCTCCTTTTCCCCTTCTGTTATTCCCTCCTTCCTGTCTTCTAATTTCTGTCTGCTTTCACACAAACACATCTGTGATTTGGGACTTTTTTTTAGCATATTAATTGAAATCAACTCCACTGACCAAAGCATTACAAATAGTTGCAGAGTACTGATGAAGATTCCCCTAAAAATCAGTAAGACGATATTTAATTGTTAACTTTGTCAGTTACCAGGTTAAGAAGATTCATGATAATCTCGTTTACTATGACAATAGTATTCATTATTAGGTTCAATGAAACATGTCTACCTGTGGTTACTTACATGTTCTAAATTTCAGTGTTAATTAGTGGAATGAAACAGCAGCACTGTGATACTTTGCAGAAAACCAGTAACTGATTTGTTGGGGATCATGAGCTGTGACACAGGCAGGTGAACAGTGGGCATTATAATATCAGGACATTTTCTTCATCTCTGTTCCTTACCCATCTTGCAAGTAGATTTCAGAAGTCATGCATCTGTTAACATCACTGTTTCTGCTACATTTTGTTTGGAAGTTACAGTGTAAGGTAGGCAGTGTTTTTTTATCTGTAAAGTAGGACTGACTCTGCCATCAGTCAGATATATCCTGTGCTTTATAATGCTGTATTCTAATATCCTATTCCATTCTAAAGATCTTTCATCTATTCAGTTTGCACAGTCTTTAGATTATCCTTCATAAAGCAATACTGTAGCATGTGAATGAGAGCTATTACTTAACTGAGCAATGTACCTCACATAACCAAGCAAAACTGAGTAATTATTCTCTCTGAACATTTGTATTTTGCAAACCACTATGACTCCTGGGGTTCCAGTTTTAGTATGAGGACATAAACCTAGCTGTATATGCAGGAATAATGCTAAAGTATCCCAGAGGATCAAGGTGCAGTTGAAAAGATAGAGCACCTTCAACTTCCAAGCTTTTTTCTTTCAGGTTGAAACTATGCTTTGCAAAATCTTCATCCGTATTGACACTGCCACTTGTATAACTATGACAACATACACAAAACTAGCAGTGGGCATTAGTAGTAACAGAATTTTTAATGTATGTTGACAGCAGCACAGCTGCCACTTCTATAAAGCAATCCCAAGAATCTAAATGAATAGAAGCTGCTGAACATGAAGTCTTATTGTACTCATTAAATGTCTTATTTTTCCTTCTATACAGGGAGCAATAAATAAAACCGTTCTGAAAGATAATTTGCAACCATGCAATTAATCATAAATCTAGCTTGATCTGTTTGGATAAAGCAGTGTTTTATCATTCTGGTTAGCCAGTACTTTGAAAGGATTTTGCAGAACTCATTAGTTCAGGAATATTAAGGCAGGTGCCTCATTTATTTAAGAGAAGATGCCATAATTCCCAAATGGGTAAGCTGGAAGTTCAAAGGCAAATGGACTTATCCCCAGGACCTGTATGGTTTACTGTTAAGAAGGTTCTGAAATCCTATCCTACAATTCATGTGTTTCAAAGCATTCCTAAAAGAAATGATGTTGAAGATGGTAAATCAGAAGCAACCAAATCACTGCAGCTTGTTTGTCTTTTAGAAGGAAGATGAATCCTAATGTAAAGACTTCTGTACTTTTTAGCTGTTCTACTTACCTAGGGGAGTCATTCTGAAAAGATAAGCATTTTTTCTGTTCTGTGTTCCATTTATTTTTGTTTTTAAGAGCATGCTCAGAGTTAAAAGATTGACAACACTGGGAACTTTGTATTGTGCTTATAGTGAACACTGTAGCATGGACATCAGCGACCTTATAGAAATCAATAGTTACTGATGAGGAAAAGCATTATGCTCATGATAATTACCAGAAGACTTGTGATGGCTTGTTTTGATTCTACATGTGGGAAGATAATAATGGCAGCTAATTCCAGTTTCTAGAAACATTATTGTTTAACGTCAGTATACTCAAGAGAGTACCACCTTGCAAAGAGCTTGTTATTCTTGTATCTCAAGAATTATGAGTTTACATTCTTGGGCCAAATAAAGGGTTAAGGCAACGTTTTTAACAGAATAGTTCTGTCTTTAAAAGTTTTCTGAAGAGTTTTCTTTATCACTGAAGATGCAAGGGCAGTCAGATGCAGAGAGGATCTCACCTGATTTGAAGTGCTGTGGAAAGCAGAGAGAAGAAAACTGTCTGATGCTTAGCCAGCAAGCTCTAGGAGAAATTAGCATGTGTTATGTGAAAGTAGCCCTGATTTCTGGAACTGGGATCACCCTGTTACTTAGATCTTTCAGCATCAGAGGCCCCACAGTAACCTGATCCTATCTTCTGGAAAACCTTTTCCTTTGAGTGTACTCCCTCTCTATTTGTCACTGAGGAAAGTTTGAGGATGGTCAGAGCAAGAGATAGCACGTCAGTGAAATGTTATTTGTGCTTCTGGTGAGCTATCCAAATAACCGTATTTACTAAGGAGAGCTCTAAAGAGCTCTTCAGCTGCTTGATTTAATCGGGTATGGAAACTGAAAGTAGGTGCATGGCTGCCTGTCACACTATAATTCCCCAGGTCAGTGAATTGTTGTCTCTTTACTGAACCATCTGTGTGTGGGTGCATGTACAAAGAAGTCCCTAGTAGTTTGTTTATCTCCTGAATCAGAGCAGTTGCTCAAATAGACCAACTTTCATGAGGGAAGATTTGACAAAGAGTGCAGCTGGGATGTGGTTGGTTCAAAAAACTCTATCCATCATTTAACAAAAGGCACAATGAATAGCTTAATTGTTACTGTTAATGACTGTTAACGACTTTATTTGGAAAAGACAAAGTATGAGCCAACTCAGAGAAATACAGTGACAGAAGAGTATCTTTATCCACATTTTGTCCACCAGGAGGTCCAGAGCTGCCAAACGTAATTCTAAACAGGGAAAGGAACGTTAAGGAAATAGTGTTAGTACAATATGCCAAATAAATAAATATAGT
This sequence comes from Coturnix japonica, assembly GCF_054131305.1. NCBI lineage: Eukaryota > Metazoa > Chordata > Aves > Galliformes > Phasianidae > Coturnix > Coturnix japonica. The sequence goes on from NC_140666.1 coordinate 26,206,044, forward strand.
ATTTTTTGTTGGGGCAGTTAGGCAGGGAAATAAGCAAAGACACTGCTTTTTGAGAGAACCACCCACAGGAATACTTATCCTCAAACCGAAGTGCTTCTTTTCTTCAGTGTTTTGCAGGTTTAGTCTGGCCTCTTCTATTGAAGTGGATTCAGTGAGCACTGTTTAGTTTCTTCCCCTTCTGCAAGGCTTACCCTGAAGGCCATTTCTGGTGCAACCTTGTATATAAATTTCAATGCAGTTCTCTAGAGGATTTTATAGAGTACCAGTGTTTTTATTTTTGGATCTAGGTAATATTGCCTCACTACAGATTTTGTTCCTTGCATGCATACAGACTGCAGTGTGCAAGCTATAATCTAATCCATGTCGCAGACAGAGACAACACAAAAGCCTTGGCAGGGCACTGGTCTGCAATCAGCTGTAATTGTTCTAAGAGAAATCAGGTAGCCCATGCCGAAGGAATGCAGTAGAACATTCATTATTTATAGAGGAATAAGGCAACCAAAGGTAGAAAGAGGTACTTCATAATTATGTTTTTATAATGGAGGGTGAGGAAAAAAAAAAAAAAAAAAAAGGAAACAGAACTACAAGCAGATTGAGGTGAAAGTGATTTCATATTACTATAAAATCATCATAATGATGCTGGATCTATACTAAATAGACTTTAGTTTTTTTTCCCATCTTGTATATCTTCTGAAAACCATTTCTTAGATAGCACCGGTATTGTTTGTCCATAAATGTTTTTCTTTTAGATGCTAAAGATACAATGCACAATATCCCTGTATGGGAAATTGGTAATCACAGCCTGAACCTCAGATTAATCAGCTGAGGCAAGTATTGGGTCTGCTGTGGGAGCACAGGTTAGAGCAATTTAGCTGTGCTCCAGGAAGGGGTGGAGCTTGACTCCACCTCCTCTAGACCTCATTTAAGGGCTGACCACCACTAAGGCAGCATCTCTTGGAGTTCACTCCCTGATGGAGATTACCTCAGCATTTCTCAGTATAGGCATCCATATTGGTGAGTTTTTCCTCATAAATAAGCTTTTGAATATCTGTCTCCATCTTTGTTATCATCTTTGTATCATTCCACCTTACAATCCCCAACTACTTTACTGGTCAGCCAATATTTCAAAACATCTTATGTTCCTTCCCCAAATAACATTAGCAAGAAATCTGTGTAGCTATATTTCTTTGCAAATAAAAAGCTACTAAGTTGATTTTTATAATCCTACTGAATGAAATATTAATCATCATGTTTAATTCTCAGTTGTGTTCTTTGTACTCCCATAATAATTACAAGTATGCTCCTATTTGGATTTTTTCCCCCTAACTTACAGTTGCTCTATCTAGATTTGTTCTCATACAAACATTTTATGTTTTAAATGCTTGCAAAACTCTAACAAAATATGTATTTCTGGAGCACTATATCATTCCATGGATTCCTCTTCTTGTGAAATCAGTGAGATTGTATGAAATGGAACTATGTTCCTTTGGTATGTATTATTTCAGTGGTTTTGGTTGAATTTTTTCAACCCTATAGGAATTATTTATAGTATTGGTGTTTTCGTTCTGCAGTTATCCATTTGTCTCTAGGCTTTTTTGTTATTCCTGTCTTTAATAAGACCCTCTGTATACTCAGTCTGCTAATATTGTTTGTTATCCTTTTCACCATGGTTCTTACATTTGTGATTGACAGAACTCTCTTGGAGTATTTTGATTTCCACTTTTTTTTTTTTATTAGGCTGCAGTATTATTCTACAATATAATTAAATCCAGACATGGGGGCAGTTTGGTCATAACCGCATGGCAACTTTAGCCATACACTACTTAGATCAGGGACTTTTTTGTTTTAATTGAACTCTCCCACCTGGCTGTAGTGTATCATGTCTCCTGATATTAAGCTCTTCCCCGTTCCTGCTGTTCAGACCCCTATAACAGAGCTTTGCTTGCAAACTAGTATGGTTCTGTTTTCATAAGTAACAGGGTGATCCCAAGGAATCTGACTTGAAAACACCTGGAAGTTATCAACAATTCCCTCTTATGGACCATTTATACGAATATGCTGTTGTATTTGCTTGCAGTCTTTGGTAAGCATAAACTGCCACCTTTTAAAGCTATCTTTAAAAGCATTTGTTCATTCATATGGATGATTCTGACTTTTGTTGTGCCTCTGCAGTTCCATGTCAAGTATTTAATTATTTAAGTGTTTCCGTGTGCTAAGTAACTTACACATTCTCTGGGCTTGCTAGGTAGAAAAACAATGCAGACCTAAATGGGGTGTCGCATTTTCCCCCTCACCCTAATTCAGCACTTAAATAACTTGCGTAAAACGGACGGATAGTGTCATTCAAGGAGAGGTAAAATGCTGATTTACTGAGAGTGGGAAGGATGAGGAGGTCAGGTCTCATCTACACTGTGAGGTGCAGACCACTCTGCCTATTATTCAGAGCGTGTGTGTATGTGTCTGCGTGTGCGAGGGGAGCTGATTCCTTTTAGTTCCTGGCTAAATCCTGACTGACCTCACTGATGCGAGAGTGAAATCAGCAGGAGTTCTCATACGCTTGAAAGGAAGGCGCATAGTAAAGTGCTTTCTTTGAAACAAAGTCACTGTATTGCTAATTGAGCACTTTCCCTGTGATAGGCAAGTACCTTCTTTGAGCATTCTTTGGTCTTTTTTGCCAAGGTTTGGTCCTGTGCCAAACAAGTGAGTGGGATATTTACGACTAAGTTCACAATGTATAGGGAGACGCTGCTATCTTGAAAGGAGTCTTCTGGTTTTTCGTATCTGTTTGTTGTTTACCAGCAAGGCCTTCACAGTGTGCTTCTGAATATTTTCTGAGTTTCTGGGTAGAGGGATATCTCTACCCAGAAAGATGTGAGAAAAAAGTTCACATTACAAAGGCCATACCTAGTAAGGGAGATGGCATATTTTCCCATATCGCTTTCTCTGTTCGAAACATACTGCTTGAAATGTTTATCCTGTTATCTGGAAAAATATTCCTTGGAGATAACTTTTCTTGTGTCATTTTAAATTAGGGTGGATGTATGTATGTGTTGCTGGCGTCAGTGCCTCCTTTTGGAAGTACCTGACACTCCAAATGTAGGTCTGATCCAAAGGCAAAACATTTGTTCATATGGAGTATATTTGTGAACTCTAAAACTAATCATTTCTAAGGGCTGTTCCAGCAGCATTTGAAAAACCCTGCTATAAGTAGATGTATCATGTTGTGTCTAGATTCATTCAGGGAATTTAATAGAGAAATGGCTGTAGTGTAGTACAGCGCAGTTCAAAGGAGCTCACAGCCACCAGGAGAGGTTCATTTAGGGTAGCATGGTCTCCAGCACAGGCTAATTTACTTTGCAAGTATAATGTCATCAATAGCAGGCAGCTATTTTAGAGCTAGTTTTGGTATTTCTTGCTACTCTAGTCACAGTGCAGTCTAGACATGCCTTGAGGCTAAAAAACTCTGATTAGCAGACTACAGGTGAGACTGTAAACTGAGGACCATACACTGCAAGTAGGTTAGAACTCATCTAAATGGCAAATGGAAGGCCCACACGAAGAGTAGTTTATATTCAAAATGCCTTTTCTGAGCTCTGTGAACCACCTTTTGAACTCCCTGAAAACAGGGAGAGAACTTTTATAAGAGGGAGTGTAAGCCTGCAGATTTACTGTGCTCTATGACCCCAAAGTAAATCATTATCCCCAGTGCAAGTATTTTTGGAGGCACCTCTCCTTTTATTGTTATATGTGTGTGATGTTTGGAATGAGTGACCTTAAGAGGTATCATGAAAGTAGAAACAAAACTTGCAGGATAAACTGCAGCAATTGAACTGGATGGAAAAAAAAATCCTGGCTTACCCTCCAATTTTTTTTCTCTGCACCTTGACGATGCCCAACAGTATTTAATTGGCACTCCAGTTAAAGTCCACATTGAAAGCGTTCAATTTTCCAGCCAACTCCTTTTGGAAATAAAATCTTGCTATAGTAGTTGCCTGTGTTTATCAGCTCTACAAAGGTGACTTTCCTAAATCAATACTGGAAGCAACAACAGTTCATATGTCCAAAACACTTCAATGAGAATTTCAAAGCACTGTAAATGTATCCACAAAGTAGTTCCATGAAGTAGGTAAGACATATACACCCTTTACACAGGGGTATAAAAGTTACATCACTAGTCCACGCCTAGCTAGGGCACCACTAGTAGTCAAATAGAATAGAAATTACCTGGCAGCTGTTGTATATCTACTATATTACCTTGTTTCTCTCCAGGCATCTTCTACCGCTATTGTATTTTTTTAGTATTATAATTTTATAGTAGTTTGCTGCATTTTTTGCTGTTGTAATGGAGATAAGCAAGTCTCTGTGTTCAACACACCATTGTTTCCACTATTAAGTTCCAGACGGTTATCTCTAATTTGATCTGATCCTTGGTGTGGTGTTACTGATGAGTGTGGAGGATGCATGACAAGCCTTGAAGATATACAGACTCTGAATGGGGAGCTGGCAGAAAAGGAGACATTCCAGCAAGACTTCAGTGGTGTAGGAAGCAGACTAGTTGTAAGTCTGACCTTTCTGAATAGAGAACCATGAAGGGAGAGGTGCTGACAGCAGTTGTACTCCAAATGGTTTGGTGAAACAGGGATACTTCCTATAGGAAGCTGTGACCTCCAGGGGATGGACAGATCCCAAGCATCTTTTCTGGCATTTGCTTGACTTCATAAGGCACCACAAAAGGGTTAAATAGCTTCACAGTTTGTCCCTTGCTCTCTAATTAGAGAATGGCCCAAGAGCTCAAAGGTCAAAACACACGTGGTCTGAGCTGGGACTAAACCCAAGTTCCCACTGATTGCAACCTTGTCTGTTAGTGTGCTGCATTTGCACATGATCTTTCCCCTTGCCATTTCTACAGTTTCTTTTCCTTTCTCTTTTTAAAGAAAAAATGGAACAATTCATGTACAGAGTTTCACTTTTGTCACTATCTAAAGTCTTTTGTTACTTGATCTTGTGTGCTTTCTGGGAATAGTTCTTTGACCCACTTTATAATTGAAACCAGGACAGTAAAACATGACAAAAAGTCTTCTTCACTGTGTAGTGTCTGTGGCTACTGCTGGGTAAACTTGAGAAATCCACTTCCAGAGGTGGCATACAAACTTGCCAGGCTGAGCCTCAGGGGAGCTGAAGTTTCTGGTTGGTCTCCCAAAGGGTGAGAATGGCAGGCAAAATGATGTCCAGCTGGGATAGTGTTTGGAGAAGAAATGGCAGAGTGTGAGACTAGGGAAAATGAAATAAAATAGTTTTGCCAAGCAAAGTATACATGGTAGAAGCCAGATGCAAAGTTAGCAGGCGAGAGAAGGTGATAAAATCAAAATGTTACTCCATGCAGCTTGTAACAGGGTGCAGGCAAAGTTCAGTTCTGATGATTCATAATCCGAATGCTTTGCTTTTAGATGCAGAAAACTTACATGTTTTCTTTTTTTGCTCATCAGAATCTTTCTTTTATTATTTTTTTCCCTAGGAAATAAAATTTGTTTTGTATGCTTTTAGAAACTTGCATTTAATTAAAATAGAAACTCTGTTTGAAAATATTTTGTGGAGAACAAGCAGGCATTCTCTAGAGCTTTGGGATCTTGTGTTCAAGAGTGCTGTGATTTTGGGGCTTGTAGTTTTAGGTCCCACCCCAATATCTAGGATGGCTTTTGGGGATGATAGCCAAGTTTCTGCTAATAGAGAAAGAAAATGGAGATTCCATCTCCAGCTTTTTACCTCTCCTACTTCCAGCTGCAGGATGCTTTCTTTCATTTGCTGGATCTCATGCTGTTTGACGTGGCAGAGAGATGAGTCAGATCACTAACCTATTTGAAAAATATATCCAGCAATTAGAATTGTCTCTGTGAGCTGTTACACCACTCCTGGAGTAGTGTGTGAAGGAGGGGGCAGGCCTGTACAGCTCAGAATTGTGAAGGGGAGAGAGGTAGGATTACCTTTTTGGTAAAAGCAAGCTGTTAAATGGGCTTGGTTGCCTCCAGAAGCCTCAATCGTAGCTGGCACTTGAGCTTGCACCCTTGGCAGTGCTGGTTACAATTTTCCTGTGTCATATAAGGACAAAGAGACAGTTTCAGCCTCAGCATAATAATATGAGTGGAGTGACAGGAGTTGTACATAGAGTGACTTTGTTTAAAGTGTGCCTTTTCAACAAAGTCCACTAAATCAGCTCATTCTTGTTGTCTCTTGTTTCTTTATTTGTGGCTATGCTGAATTAGCATCTTAAATAAATTGCCATGGGAATCAGAGATGCAATAGCTAACTTTCTTTCTCTTGTGCATCTACAAACAGCCTTTTCATAGCAGTCTTTTCACAATCTCATGTACTCTGATTGAGCACTTGATCTATCTCCATCAAGGCCTTTTGGTACCCATTATCTCCATTACATTCAAGCAGCAAAATGTATGTAAAATATGGCATACGATCGATTGAAAATTTCTAGCACATGTAATTTATATGTACTGATGGAACATCTTTCTGAAGTGACAAGTAAAATATTTACTGCTCTTGACGTTCATTCTGATACATTATTTCTATTTTTTGTGAGCTGTGGATTGTAGGAAAGATATATTGATTTGACCAAGCAGGGTGTTCTGTGCATAGATGACAAGGTGAAAAAAGGGAGCTTTGTAGGAAGGAAGAAGGCTGAAAAGGCAGGCATTGTGATGAGGGGAGCAGTGGGAGTGGGTCAGTAAGAAAGGAGAAACTGAAAAGGACCAGAAAGCTTTGCTTTCATGGGATTGTAGGCAGTGTGGCTGGGATAAGAAACAAAAGATGACCTCAGATGCTGAATTTTCTAGGGACAACAGTGCAGGTGCACTGGGAGCAAGATCACATCTCAGTAATCAAAGTGACTAAAGTAATCAAACACTGTGATCACGCAGTGGATCTGGGCAGAAGTCTATGTACTAAAACTGTTAGCAGAAAAGAGCTCTAGTGAAATAATACTGTCAGTGTGGATACCTTAGGGTTAACTAAGCAATTCTGGATAGAAGTATAGGCACTGCAGATTATATGCTTGTATGACAGCTGATGGAGCCATGCAGTTGCACTAGAATCTCAGATATCTTTGAGGAACAGGCCTCACTGTGAAGAAAAACTTGCACCTGTGACCCAAATACATTGTGACACAGTGATATGTGCCAGAACTCATGCACAGCCTGTCAGCAGGAGCCTGAGAGCTGTGATATGCCACCCCATCCAAACAAGGTGCGAACTTCAGCATCTGCTTTTGTAAGAGCTCAGATCCTAGACCAAATTAGAGGGGAGGAAAATGACTATAAAGACAGTAATGAATGTAATGGACTGACTTAATTTGCTCCCTGAAAAGGAAATTAAAATTGGGAGCTGTTAAGGCATTTATTACAATATGCCCAGAGCACACAGTAAGGACCAGACAGAAGTAGAAAGCTGAAAAATAGAATCACACATTTAGAAATTATTACTATAAAAGTGAAATGGGAGCCAGCATGGGTAAATAGTAAAAGCTGGGTAAAAAAATAAAAGTAACATGCCTTGGGAGGGCAAAAGAGGAATTAATCAGAAAGGTCAGAGAGAAAATGGTGAAAGCCAAGGAAGTGACATGGTATTTAAGAAGGATTTTAATTATTTCCACAGCAGGAAAATTGCTCAAAGAGACCGCAGCTGAAGTACAAAGAATGATATTAATCCAGGAAGCTATTCTAAGGGAGCTGATGAGACTGATTTTAGTGGCAGTCAGGACTCGCAGCCAAATTAGAGGCATAAGAAAGTAGGACAGGGCAGGGATGAAATGAGATCAGCAGCTGTAACCAGAGTATTCAATTAAATAGGAACAATTCAGTACAAGCAACAAAAGAGATAGGAGCTTGGAGAGGCAGGCAGGTTCATAAATGGCTGAGGGAAGATCCAGAGGAGCTTAAGTTTCAGAGTGCTCACTTCATGCAATAGCTCTTCTGTCTCTTTGTTAAGTTCACTAAACTTGAATGGAAAATTTTGCTTTGGTGCTACATTACCTTCCTTGAAATGACAGTGAGAGCATGAAGAGAGAGGAAACAGTAAGTTGCTAGATCAGCTTAATTATTTCACAAAATCTTGTGCTAATGTGCTTAGGTTGTGACTGCTCTCTGGGTGAGAACAGGAGTGAAAGACCAAGCAGGTAAGGCAGAGAGGAAAAGAAGCATCAGCAGGCATCAGTAAAGTCTGGGAGGTGAGGTCCAGAGAGGGGGTCAGGGTAAGACACTTCTGACAGACAAATGAGAAATGACAGCATCAGCAAACTGTGTTAGGAAGGATGAGAAAATGAAAAGGGTGGAAAGAAGAAACAAAATCAGAGACTTCTCAAGTTAACCTTCTCTATTGTGAATGTGGGCTGGGCTTAACTCACAAGGTTTGTTTGTTTGATTGACCTAAAAGAAACAGTGCATGGGGGATGCTTGTGGATTATCTAAAGGCAGTAGTATAAATACACAGCAAATATGTGTTTTTCCTGAAATTCTTTTTCCTTTTCCTTGAGCATTTCACTGCCTGGCAGTAAGCTGTCAAGCACTAGTCCTTCCTAGCAGCCCCTTTTGTTCCTCTGCTTAAGAATTAAACACAGTATCTTGAACGCCCAGAATGTGAAGAAGCTAATCATTGGCTTGCATTGTGGTCGGCAGGGCAGGCCCGCCTCTTTGGCTTGTGCTGACAAGCTGTTTATGTTTGTGCAAAGCCACCCTTCAACACAGCGGCCTGATGGCCGTAATGGGACTATCTATGTGAATGCTTCACCTGCCTGGGCTCTTTGGAACTGCAGTAAGTAGCCTTCTGACTCCCTAAGGCTCTTCTCATAGGATTTTCTCATAGGACGAATGTTTTAGCAAGGCAGGTAGGTACTGTCATACAGAGAGGCAGCTATTATAATATTTTCTCCTGTCTGAAGTAGGAGTTACTGCTTTATATGCCCTGTCATGAGTACATGAGCTACACTGTTACAGTCTCAAAGGAGACCTTCCTGGGAGGCAAGAGGGAAAAAGTCAGTAAGGACATACCCATTTAAACTTGACTGTTTTATATACTGTATATATATATATATATATACACACACACACACAAGACCTAAGTTCTTTAGCATCTTGTTCTCCTTTTTAGTGGTTTTTCCAGTATTTAATAATCCAGCTGTGTCTTGAAGAGTAGCAGTTTTTGCAAGGTCATAAATGATGTTGCATGAAGTGGCTAGATATAAGATATAGTAAAATGAGCATTGTCCATAATGCTGATAGGTGCTGTTGTATTCAAAGCTATATACCTAGTTGTAGAAAAAGCCAAGTCCTGTTCAGAGATTTAAGTCTACTTTACTGGCTAATATTGTGGGAAGCTCACAGCTTTATAGAACAATAGATTTCAGAAATGGAATGAGCTTGACTTTTGTTTTTAGTGCCATTTTTAATGTTCAAAATTTTACATAGAGTAATCTGTTTTGATAGCATGCTTCAACTTAATCCTGCATATCAAATACTGATGGACTTTTCAGACTTCCTCTCTCATCCTTTCCACCTGCAAAGAAAACATCGTGTCTCTGTCAGAGCTGAGCACCATGCAGAATCTCAGACATTCTCTGCCCCTAAAACTTTGGTCAGTCTGTCTAAATTTCATGTGTTAGCTGCAGAGCTCATCTTTAAATCTCCTTTTATAAATGAAGAAAGTATAAATATGACAGATTAAGTGACTGCTATGGCAGTAAAGCATAGTAAGTATTATCACTAAGTAGTCTGAGGCTGCTGGACTACATTGTTTATTTTTCTTTCATTTATTTCACAAAATCCTACTGTATTACCTAATTACCTAATGGTAACTTCTTTCTTTGTACCTCCCAAGGTTCAGATTGGCTAAGAGAAATACCTTGTGCTTTGGCTGCTTATCTAAACTACTCTGAGCCTGAAACTGAGTGGAAAGCATCAAATAGACCAATCTGTAACAGTATTGTTGGTGCTGCTTCCCTTTTCTGGCATGGCTGGAATTGCTGCATATGGCACAGCAACAGCAATTCAGTGTTGCCTCCTTTCTTGAGGACCATCCTAGCAATGTTGAATTGCTGTTGTGGTTTATTTCTTCAGCTCCCTCCTGAACTAGAGGTGCTAAGATCTGTTCAGCTCAGGCTTTGAGTTCAAGAAACCTAGGGGGGAAAGAAAAGCTGTCACTGTGTGTGTGTGTTTACGGTGCCTATTTTTAAAGTAATAGAACTAATCTAAATTTCAATCAGATTCCAGTTAGCCTTGAGTTATGACCCTTAAAACCAAAACAAAACCCAGGAGTGGTATGATGCCATGTTCTTTCTAGCTTGTCTACATTGCCCCCTGTGGATAGGCCCAAAAAGATTCTCTGTGATCTGTGCATTTATCTCTGACCTGTTCCTCATGTTATAGGGTTTTGTACTGTGTCTACAGGCAGCCTGAATGCAGTAGTAGACACAGTCACATTTACAGTGTAGCTGCCGTCATGCTGTCATTCAGTAATACGGCAGCTGATGGAGGCTATTAATTTGGGGATGACCAAAACCCTGACCTCTTACTAATAATTGACAAATAAGTTCACGGTTGCCAGGTTACAAAGCCCATAAAGTTGAATATAGTGTTCTAGATTTCTTTCTTTGCCCTTGACGATGTCAGCTGAGCTCCTGAAACTGATGGATCTCTTGGGACAGAGCAGCTCCCTAGATTAGTATGAGTTTTGAGTTGTAATTTATGACACTGAGCATTCAAATTCTTAGTTGAAAACAGGAGGCTTTAAGGGTGCTTTTCCTCTGAGGGATTCATCTTATTAATGGGTACTGATGCATCCTATACGCTTGACATTTAACAGTTAATGTTACAATTAGTGTCATTAACTGTTTGAGTCTGACCAGAAAAGTGGTATTAGGAAGAAATTCTTTAGTGTGAAAGTGGTGAGACGCTGAAACAGGTTGTTGCCTAGGGAGGTTGTGGATGCCACCTTCCTGAATGCATCCAAAGCCAGGCTGGATGGGGATGTGGGCTTAGTTGGAGGTGTCCCTGCCTATGGCAGGGGGGTTGGAACTTGATCTTAAATGTTGTCGTTGCTAAAGTGCAGTGTGCTACTTGGTCATATAAAATGAAAACTATGGCAGGCATACAGCCTTTTGTATTTAAAATAAGAAAAATAGAAATATTGTTATAGTCAGATCTCTCTTGAACATCAAAAGCAGAGGGTCTCCTGCTGTTGAAAGATTTTTTTTTTGTTTGTTTTGTTGTTGTTGTTTTAATTTGGGTGGCACTACTCAAATAAAGTACTGCATTTAGGAAAGAGAACAGTTTTAAACCTACAACCTGCCTTAAAATTCACCCCAAAGGAGGAGAAGTTTTCCTACCAGGAAGTTGCTATAAGGCCATCCCTGTAGGGATCCCTTGGCCTTTCAGCTGGCAGGAAATGCTGAAGGAAACAGACATCAGCAATATACAGACACTTGTATGGGCTCTGTGGTGTTCTTGTACTAAGAAGATAATCCCTTGAGGGATCACAGGCAAGCCCTATGCTTTCTCCTTACTGGAATCACTGGTTTACAGGATGGAGCAATCTGCATTTTGCATTGTTTTGATAGTGTGGGAAAGGCACAGTCTAGTTAACCAGCTTCTTTTAGGGTGCATACAGAAGTGGTATAAAATGAATCAGCCACCAGATGGCCCATCCCAATTCCTCTCTTTAGCTCACCTCTCTTAGACCTAGAAAACTGTGTCTCAGGATATGCTCCAGTAGGCAGGAAATAATATAGATGCTACTATTCCTTCATCCATAAAGGAGCTTTTAAATAATTCAGTTTCTTTCCTTTTTAGCCTGTGTAGTTGGGTCAGAGGTATAAGAAAGCAGCAATTTGAGCTTGTAGAATAAAAAGACCTTAATTGAGTGGGCAGCATGCTGTGTTCTGTCCTGGTTGCTACTGTCAAAAAAAATTATCATGGCTGTTGTTAGCCTTTCCCTCTTATTGCTGGTTGTTCGCAGCATGTGAAACTGAGAAGCGCAGTACACATTAAGCTTCAAGGCTGGCACTGCAGTTTTCCTTATCAGTTCCTACTGGGGCTCTCTTTCTTCCTGACCTTCTTCTCCTTCCTTGCAGTGTCTTCAGAGGACAATTTACCTAATGCTCCGTAAGGCATAATATAATGCCCTAATCTACTCTAATTTGGATGCTAATATTTGTTATAGCCTTATCATGGCATGGAATTCTGCAGGTTTCGGTCTGGCAAAACTCCTGCTAGTTCTTTGACTTCATAATGGCAGCAGCAGGCATAGTTACTTCAGGGCTGAAAACTGACTGAGGATTATAAGATGTTTTTGGTGTGTGGTTTAATTTCTGCTTCTATTTGGGATGCTTAATACCTGAGCAGTACATTTGGCCTTCTTTTCAATTGGTTTTTGAACACGTAAAAGGAAGTTGACAGCTATTAGATATGGTTAATGTTAACTCCACTATTGTATTGTCTGAACTTTCAGCATATGACAGCCTTTAGACATTGCATTCTTGAGACTCAGTGTCTAAAGAGATTTTCCTCCTTTACTCCATTTTCCTCATCATTTCTTCTTGATACCCTCTCTTAGTCTCTTCTAAATCTATGCTTGATTTTCATAAATTCTGGGATCCAGAGCTGCACCAAAACACTTTCTTGGTTCCCAAAAGCTATAGAAAATGTAACACTTTTATACTCCAATACACAGATTGGGACATGTGAGCCAGAATTACTGTGGCTCTGGCAATAAGAGTAGGAAGACTTGCTTGTGTGGGTAGGAAGATCAGGGGAAACATTCTCAAATGCATGCTCATGTAAATACCTAATTGTCTCTCTTAGTATATCCTCAGCTAAGATTGCTTTTATTTACATCTGCTTCAAAGCTCTTCTCGCTCTGCTGGGCTTGCACTCTAGATTTTAGTGCCTCCTGGCCTAAAGCCCCTCAACCGCTTGCCACAGTTTTCAGTTCATTCTAGTACAGAGCACCTAGATCCATGCTTTCTACAGCCCGTAACCCCCTACATCAACCACATAGTTCACAACCTCTGCAGCTTTTTGCCACAACTCCTCTCCCTCTCTCCATCAATTCCCAGGCAACCCAGATGTTCTCCTCCTGCATCTCTTCACTCCATGCCAGTTAAAATGCTTATTCTGTTCACCTCACAGCCCTTAAAAGCTTCCCCAAAGCCTTCCACTCCCTAAAGCAGTCTCCCCCTGTGCTCAGTCTTTCTCACTACATTCTAGTACTTGCAGCTGGAGGAACAGGAGGCTGCTTCTTCTCCCCTAGAATTTCAAGTTCCTCAGTGCAGGGATCTCAACATACCTCCCCTTTTCTCCTTGTGCTTGAAGGAAGAAAAGTAGGGCAAGTTAGGCACATACTAGCCCCCTTTGTATGCTGTAAGAATGAATGCCTCCAGGCAAGGTCTGGAGGAAGACTGAGCCAAGAAATATTTAAGAGTGGCATGTTTTGTAGAAAATGTAGCCCTTTTTATTTCTCTTTCTAAATAAGCTGTCCAGTATTGCTTCACAAGATTTGTGTTGAACTTCAGCCCTACAGGGGCTTTTGAACTGTTTGGTATGCTTCTCCACGCACTCATTTCTTTGTACTACTGGTCACATGTTAATGTTTCTGATTCTTAGATGAATAATATTTTCAAAAAAAGACTGGGACACTTTACTTTTTGTTCAGAACTTTTTATGAATGCAGCCATATGAAAAGAAGTATTATGTTAATGTTTCCTGGTCACTTGCTTTTGAAAGAAAGCTTATTTATGTAAATGAAAGTTTGTGAAAAACAGTGATGCTGAGACATCGTGGTTTAGGATGAGTCTGGACTGACAGGGTCAGTCCTTAGGCAGACCCAGATCCCTGCAGTGCCAGATGTTAGTGAGAGGAGTTGTGTAATGGCCTGGTGCTGTGCTTATTCTCCCTTTTCCCTGGGGGACAGCCAGGGGCTACTGTAGCCTGCAGTGAAAATATCACCAGCCTTGGGACTTCTCTGACTACATCATCAAGGTTGTAATTGTCTGAGTTGTTTGTTTGCTTTATGTTAAAGAGAGGTGATACTGCATTATAAAGCAAAACGTCAACAGCACTGAAGCAGCCTACTCCAAATCTAACAGTAGGAGCAGGTTTCGAAGGATTACCACAGCATATTCTCTTTTCAGATCATCACCTGACAACTAGGTGCCTTTCTGGAGGGGATCAGGCTTTTGGACAAGCAGAAATGCTAAAACGAAATACAAATTAAGTGAAATCTTTAGGAAGTCTTACATCAAGAAGTTTGCCATCAGAACGAATGGCGAGCATGCAGCTGTGGTGCATCCCTGGTTTGCTGATCTGCCATTCTGAGTTCCCATCATTTTGGCAATTTCATAGATTAAAATTTTAAGGGAAGGTGCTTCCTCTACTGAACTCAGACCTTTCTTGGTATTTGAACTTCAAAACAAGAAGATATAGAAGCATCTTCCTACTTGTTATCCTAGCCTGTATTTAATTGGTCTCCAAAAAGTAAGTTTCTCTTGCCAGTAGCTTCTACAACTATTACAAAAATAATCCATGGGTAACAATTTTTGATGTAGCACAGAGTAAGAGGTACCATATCAGAAAATAAACCTCATTACCTTGTTTCCCCAGCTGTTCTTGGTCCAGTGGGGGTGGAACTCTCCCTGGGCCCTTGAAGGCTCACCCGTACTTCTTCCCTGAGGGAATCTCTGGGTCCTCAGACCCTGTTCTAATGCAGCAACAGTAACAGCTGCTGTTGTTCTTCCCAATTTCCTTACTTCCATGCTATCTCTGTTTCTCAATCAGTTTTTCCATATCCCTCACCTCTTTTCTCGGTAAGGACATCCCTGTTACACCTTGCTCAACTTTGCCTTCCTCAGCCCATGTCTTTCCCAGACTTTCATAATAACAGTAATTACTAACACTGTATTTCAGTTTCACCCTCCCTCCTCCCTGGGCTTCCAGTGCTAACAGTGGGATATCGGGTTTCCTTAGATCCATGCAGATAAAGGCAATTCTTAATTCCAGTGTCCAGTCCCACCCCTATTCACAAGTAATATGCCCTTTTCAGTTACAGGGGAGTCTCTGGCCCCCAGCTCTCTCACTCCAAGTTCTTACAAGCTGTGGGGAGCCAAACTCTAATATTCCAAACTCACTGTTTTCTTTAACCCTTTTCTTGTTGTTTTTTTTTATTTTTATTTTTTTATTTTTTTCCCCCATAATTCCTCTGTTTGTACCCTCACAATTGCACTAGAAATTGTTCTAATTGCTCTGCTACTCTTATAGGATCCTCAGTTAAGGAATTCATATCCTTCTTGAAACTCCTAACCTTTCTGATAGTAAAAACAGTAGGTATTAGCATACCCTGTTTTCCTTTGTCCTAAGGAGACTTCCCTAAGAGGATAAAGTTAAGTATTAGTAAGGTTACTATTAGAGAAAGGAAAACTGTCCAGGTCCTGTTTACATTGTTCCAATTCCCTCAGTAACTGAGAGTGCATACTCTCTCTATGACCTTGCAGGGGATCAGCAGTTGGGGCACTCCCCTTCTCTGGAGAGAATGCTGACTCAATTGCTTTAGAAATTGAAGGGGGAGAAGTTATCTAAGGGGATCCCATTTATGATCTTTCTGCTTCTCTTTCCTTTTTGTTTTGAACTTTGACTTCTTCTTGTGAGGAACTATTTTACTTCCTGCACCCATTAAGCAATATAAGCCAATTCTGTTTCGGAGAAAGGAGTCTTACTGTTTGCATATAAATTCAACATCTGATAAGTCCAGTCTTTATCAGATCCCTATTTTGGTCAAGATAATGATTTTCCCTGTAGTGGCTTTCTAGGCTATGTATGTATACAGTATTTAAACATATTTTTCCTGTTCTTGTCCATGGTTTAGGGATTATTTTTCCAATTCTGAAGGTTCTTCCCAAGGGGCTATCTTTAGGCACAATTCTAGGGACACTTTTCCCCTGTTCTTGGGAGCTCATGTTCCCCATCCCTCCGGAATGCTGCTGTGAACTACCCAGCTCACAGGTTACCATACTGTGATCCTTGGATTTAGGGTCAATCCCTCTGGAGTACCTCACTTTGATTAAACAGGGGCATACTGCTGGCACTTCATCAAGTGCACAGAGTACCGCGCACCAGTAGCTCCCTCCTGAGTCTCAACTGGCCCCCAAGACTAGAACTAAATTCCCTTACCTTGGTCTATATGCAAAGTTACCAGGTCTGCAGGGGCCAACACCTGTGCCTGACTGCTCCTTGGCTCTCACAAAGCCTGTCCTTTATATAACAGCCTCAGTTTCCTATTGGCCATCCTAAGGAGTAACCTCACCACCCAGACTGGACTGCTGAAATCAGTGTGGTGCACCTGTCCTGTCCAGGGTAGTAGGGGGGTTCCCCAAAGAGGTGACAATTATTATCCCAGACAAGCCCCCAAATTGTTGGAAATATCCAAATAATTTTGTCGGGATGGTATCTCTTATAAAAGCAGAATTTATTTGTGATTGCAATGGCAGATGTCCCACAAGCAGGAGTGCCCCTAAGGGCACAATGACAGCTTCTGTGCCTTGTTCCCCCTTCCATGTCATGACTTGTTCTGTGGTTTGATCAATCTCATGCAGGATGTTCATGCATGTGTACAGAAAGTATTACATATATGCATCAGCTATATATTGAGTGTGCATTCCTGGGGAAGGTTCATCTAGAGGAGAAGAGATGCAAACTATGCTGATGTCTTTGCATTTCAAGTGTTTGAAATTAATGGTCTCATTGGCTTTCTGAAGTAACTCTGATAAAACAGAGAAAAGTTTTAAATGTATCTGGGGATCTTTGTTTGCATGAAGACACATCTTAAGAATGTGAATGAAATCACGGAGAGCTTTATTTATGACAGGACCTGAACAACATGCAATGACATCTAACTGTAATATTTCTGGAGAATAGCAGGTCCAAGTTCAAGTGTTAGCAGTGGGGGAACAGAACGAAAGAAAAGGAAAAAATGCTAGAATGCAGGCCAAAGATGTGGTAGCATTTGAGTTGTAGGACACGTAAAATCTGTTCTTTTATACTTTTTGCTTGTGTGACTAATAATATGGCTGAGCTCATGTTACATTGGATCAAAAGCTTGTATTCACTTATCTTGGAGGGCTGCCTGTTATCACAAAAGCTGTGGGGATATAATATCTTTGAGAGCTCTGGCCCTCTCTCAAAACCTTGGGCTATCAAAAGAGAAAAAAAAAAAAAGTGTGTGCACCCTCAAGCTTCTGGAACCTGAATTTAATCAGAGCAGTAGATCTTTGAATATCTGAAAATGGGGAGTGAAAGTGGCTTTAGGAGTGTTGGAAATATCCCAGTAATTTATCAGGGGTATCTCTCTCTGATAAAGCAGATTTTATTTGCAATTGCAGTGGCGGGAGTCCTGCAAGTAGGAGTGCCTGCAGAAAACAGCCTTACATCTTTTATGTCCTGTTACTCAATGCTTATCTTTCCCTCCCCTGGTTCCTCATTGTCTGAGTACTTCAGGTTCACAAATCTTCCTGATACAGAAACGTAAATTGTTTCTATCTAAGCACGTATACTATACTGCTATTTAACCTCTAACATTTGCTTCCATTATTTCTGGACATCTGCTTGTCCTTGCATGGAGCTAAGTTTGGAATAATAGAGGGGAGTATCTTGATGCATGCCTGTTGCATCCCAACCTATCCACAAAGCTAGACAATCAGGCCTTTGTGTGGAGGCCCTGGCTTCTTTGATGTTTCTTAAGTCTGTTTTTCTTTTGCTGAGGGTCTCTTATCCAAACAGAATAGCCTTACAACCTGTTTTCTGGTCCATAATGTAAATATATATATAGTGTATATATATATCAAGCCACCAGTGTTTTCTGGGTGTTTTTAAAGATTTTATTTGTGATGCTTTTGATTAAAATGCTCGCTGCTGTAATTAATAGACAGGATCACCTCTGAGGTTTTCCATCAGGCAGTTCTTCACTAATTCTCCTGAGAGGAAATTGCAACAAAGAAACCCGCAGTAAATATACTTCCCACCTGGAAGTGTTTAAAGTATGTGAGTCTGCATTCTGTTCGCTGTTAAAGAAAAACAGGCTGTTCTAAATGACTTGCTAAGCAATTGAACTGTTTTAAGCAATGCACAGTTGTGTTTTTTCTTTCTTTTTTATCTTTTCTTTTTTTTTTTTTTTTTTTTTTTTGAAGAAAGCATATGTATTTATTTTAAATTCCTGTTCCAGAAGGGCTGTTCGTGCTGGGAGAGATGCTGCAGGCTCACTTTGTTTCCCTAGGGGGGAGCACTGCCCAGCACCTCCCTGGACAATTTGCTGCTCACAGGGCCCGGGGGCTGCCGGGGGACAATTAGCCAGCCAGCCAGCCCAGCCACATGTGTGACAGAGAACAGGTCGGTGTGGGACTAGCTGTTTATTTTTAAACCCTTTGTACCTCAGGTTACTTGTAAGGCTGGTGCCTGGGGAGCTCAGCATAAACCAGGCTGTTTATGTTGCATGCTTTGCTTGTAATTCACAATTTATGAAAACCTGATGGGTGACTCCATGCTCTGCAAGTTAGTGTGGGGATGGGAGCTTCTGACATAAGAGCAGCTTTTACAGAAAACACTGAGTTAAGAAGATTCAGGCTCAAGCTAGGTTTCTTCTTCCCTCCCCCCCCCCTTCTGTCTATTTTTACTGCATCATTGGTACGTGTCCAAGGAGAGTCAGCCATATCACTCGGAAATACGAGGGGATAAACTTTTGACTGTTGGTTTTATTCCGGCTGAGCGACTCCAGAGAAAATGAACAGAGAGAGAAATAAGAGAGATTTCTTTAGGAGTACTTTTTTGACTGTCTTCTCTGCCAACACCAGTGTTGAATACTGAAGAAACCTCAGCAGTCCTTTCCCGGCGTTTCTCTAAACAATGTAAGTTACCTTTTCACACGTGTCTCTAACTGTCCTTATGCTTTTCATGCTCTCTAGTGCTTTGGGAGAGTAGGGGTTCAGCAGTAAACCCTTGCCAGGAGCTCTGCTGTGCAGAGTAGTGAGTGCTTTGTGTAAATGTCTTTTCCCACACTCAGGGTAGTAGCGGTGGAGGATGAGTGCCGTGACACCACCTTTCCCTGCCAGTCATGATAGCTTGACTTTGGTTGCCTGTCAGAACCTTTACATTTGTTTGTAGTTGGCAAGTACAACAACAAATATTCTGACTGAACTGTGTGTCGAGCTTGCTGTAAGTGCCAGCATTTCAAAAGGGACTGTGTGATGCTGTGTAAAGAGGACAGGATGTGACAGGGGAAAACAAATGTTTCCTGCTCTTTAATACTTAAAAGAAATAATTGGAATGGAGCCTAACAGCTTGCCTAGGAAAGGAACAGTGATGTTTATTCAAAGCAAAATAATGACTCTGTTAAGCTGAGAGGACAGTGTTGAGGTATAATTAGGAGGGAGAGTTTTACATCTCACAGGTGTTAGGTTTTTTGAAGGTGGCAGCTGACTTTAGAGCTGCTATATTCTGTTGTTCTGGTTTTGTGAAGAACAAGTCAAGCTATTACCTGATGTTTATATTCCTTGCTAAGTGTCCTTCTCCACACACACCCCACCCCCATGCTACTTTAATTTTATTCTGCTATTTTCAACATACATTCCAGGCAGACTGTCAGGCAGACTGACAGGTTTAACTAAGAGCAAAAAATTATAAGATACCAAGAATAAGGCAATAATTACCCTGAAGTTAAATATTCATCAGGCCAAAACAGTTGCATAAATGTCTGTTTGTATGTGTGTAACAAAACTGTGTTAAAAGTACAGTGACTAAGTATTGATCAAGTAAGGACGTGGTATGAGAGAAGCTGCCCCCTGTTGCAGCCTCAGACCGTTTGTCTTTGAGGGCAGTGGATTTGTTACCTGGCTAACAGTTCTGTGACCAACTATTGTGACATAATCATCAGAAGCTCTTTCCTTAAAGTTCCACACTTCTGCTCATGTAAGAGCTGACCAAGAATTGACCAGTGATGCTAACGAGAGCTTCAGGATAATGTATACGTTTAATGCCTTTACTGTGTCCGGTGAGTGGTGTCGGGTCTTAAGTGATTGTCTTCTTTGTGGAAGTTATTTTCTAGTAGAAGTTCAGTGGAATCTTGATTTTGAGGCAAGGTATGTGACAAGCAATGTCTGTTGCCTGACAGCACATACGAACACTGAATTCTTCTGCATCCCACAGTATGCACTGTGTGTTTGGGAAGTTAGGTCTTGCTTGGACAAAGATGGCAGTGGAGCTGGGGGATTTCCCAAACTCTTGATAGTATTTCTTCTCTGGCAGTCTCACCCTGAAGGTCATGTTGTTTCCTAGAAAATCCTAGATAATCAATGCTTGAAGCCATCTTGAAAACATCTTGGGCTTGTCTTTGCCTGATAATGGAATTTCATTAATTCATAACAAAACTAGGATTTGGACAGCTTGTAGAAACACAATGATCCTCCTGATTTCTTTGAAGAAAATTAGGGAATTAAATGAACTGGAAATTCAGAGAACAAGGAGCTGTATGTTACTATGGTAAGCTAAAATTGAATCATCTGCAAAAAAATACTGAATATGCAGTTTTAGAGAAATGTAATACTCTGACGCATCAATTTATACAAAAAACAAAGGCACAGCATGGTATGTTGGGAAAGATCCTTGAGCCAAATGTGAAAAAAATTGGATTTGATCAGTTGGCAAGCATATTGCTTGAACAAAATTTAAAGTGCCTGAGGATATGAGTATAGCTGGTTTGAACTCCTTGTTTACATATAGCAGCAAACACATCTTTAGTCCAAATAATTCCAGCTCATAAGGAATAATCCTTAATACTATTGAACTGTAGAAGAGAAGAATCATACGAACTATTTTTTTCTTTTTTATGGACAGCACAGTGTTCTGTGTCATAGAAATCCAACAGTTCTGTATCTATAAATATTTCTTGAGGTGTTTCTGTTCTTCTCCTTTGCCCTAAACTCTCCCCCCCCCCCCCCCCCCCCCCCCAAGTTTCTCCTGGACATCTACCCACCTATAATTTGCTGGATAACATATATGAACTGGCCTTTCAAATTGGGTTTCAAGGACTATGTTGAAGAAGTCCCATGACTCTTACAATAGAATGCACAATCACTGATGCTATGTTTGGCTGACACTTTCAACCAAAATTAGATATGCTATTTCCAGAGACTGTAGGTTGTAGTTTAAGGGAAAAAGTAAAAAGCAACTGTCCATGTGTCATAAACAAAACAATAAAAGGTTCCAAAACAAAATATGTAAGTAATAATTGTTTGGAAGTTACTCAAGTATTGAAATACTGTCAGGAGAAAAGGACCTATGATTCATATAGATAGGTTTCCATCTCTTTGTTCCTCTACTTTTGATGGCTTCTTTTTTTAGGTTTTGTTGCTTCTGTTTGAGCCAGCTGTTGTGTTTAGATGACCCCATTGGAGGTTGTCTCTTGGTGTGCTGTAAGGTGACTTGTGCCTGCGATAGCAGGAGCTGCTTGGCTGTAAATGTTGATCAAATTCAAATTGGAAGGATTCCTGGCTTGCACATAACAAAATTCATGTTGACATTTGGAGACGTGTAAATGGCATTTATCAACCTTTCTGAACCATTTTATTTACCTGAAGACCAGGTTTCATTTATGTGATTGAAATAACAAAATATTTGTAGTATAGATTGTAATATTAAAGTCAGTTGTCTACTATTTTCTACCATATTTTCTCTGTCTCTGGAGTTTTTCAATAAAAGGGTAGGTGACACATTGAGTGACATGGGTAAGTGGGCATGGTGGTGATGGGCGGGTGGTTGTACCAGGTAATCCCTGTGGTTTCTTCCAACCTTAATGATACTGTGATTCTATGAAAAACTTTGTGAACCTTTTCTGTCACAGAATCTGTAGACATATCCTGACATTGCTTGTCACTCCTCCTAGTAATTGGAGTGTTCTGCTATATTTGGATTACTAACTGCTTATTTTAAAAGGTGAAAGTAGAAATATAGTTTGTAACTGGAATAGTATGAAGTGCAATAAATGACATAGCATGCCATTCTAATGGGGAGAGCAAGGGGATCGAGTCAACTGAGAGGTCTGCTGGCCACCAGGCAGGCTTCCTGCTTGCCAGGTGGGCTTTAGGTCACAAACTCACAAGTGAATCACATTTGAAAGGCAGAATTGAAACAGCAACTGGAATAGACTTATTGAGGCTGTGAACAGCTAGTGTAGCAGGTAGATGTTGTCTGTCTCCGTCCGCCTTGCTACTAGTTAGCTACATTAAGGTTAAAAAAGACACAGCTAAATTAAGTAGGTTGCTAATTGTGGATATGTACAAAATGTTAACAGCGTGTATTCTGGCACCTGATATGTTTCATGGAGATCCGGTTGACACAAGCATCAAAATAGAACTGGACTTCTACAGTAGTTTACAAACAAAGTGCTGCAGAAATGGCTACGACACTTTACTTTCTACAGTAACTTTAAGAATATGCTTTGCACCCTGGAGAACACAAGTGATACAAAAATGAACCATGGCTGTCTACAGTCTAAAAGGTCCCCTGGAAATACTGGACAGCTCAGCTTTTCCTGGTCAGCACTTTTGCTCATCTATTATTTATTCTCTTTCACTTTAATAGTGCTGAATATTTTTAGGCTTAGATGCACGTTGTTGGTAGATGCATCTTTAGGCCTCAAGTCAGGATGGATTCTTTCTGCAAAAGAGACATAAAGATTGGAGTAGATACAGTTTCATTTTTAAACCATTCTAAATGTTTTAAATGCATGAGATGAATGTTCAGCAATCTGTTTAATCCTAATCCAGTACGGATTTATTTGCTTTGATGCTATTAGCCTAAACATGTGTATGATTAGTTTATTTCTGGATGACTTTCTGTTTTTTTGTCATGTAAAGCCACTCTGACTGTTTGGATTTTTTCTTTCCATTCTGAAAATGTAGGGTGATGATCCTTTCTCCCTCTCTCTGTTTATTTATTAATTTTTTTTGAGTGTTGAATGCTAGCTGTCCTTTCATTGAACTCATGATTTGAAAAAAATATCATGTGGAGTGATGGCTTGAAGGAAAAGTATAAATTTCAGTCTCTGCAAAGGTTTATACTGTACCTGCCTCCTCCAGTGTCAAAGTTTAGTTGCTCTGGATTATCTTGAGGTCAAAGGTACGTGGTATCTACCAGTATGTTTTGTGGACTGCTCAGAAGTTGATTTAGCAAGAAAAGAGCTATGGTTGGATTATTTAAAAAAAAAGAAAAAAGAAAAAATTGCATTCAAAAGATTTTGCTGAACTTGGAAATACTCTTGCAAAGATTCCAACAATTACGTCTTTGTGTGCTTCTAAATGCCTTAAATTCTACAGCAGTCCTTGGAGAAACTTAATACATGTATCATGTTTGACTCATGATCTATATTATTAGAGAATTTGCCTGCTCTTTAAGAAGCACAGCTTCCAAAAGAGCAGATGCTCTTTTTTTTTCTCCAGTTCTTCTGAGAACAGTTTTTTGTTGTACTGACTGTAAAGAGATGCTTAGAAGTTCCTCGGGAACTAAAACAACCACTAGGGATGAGAACTCAGAACTGATGAATGAGCCTTTGCAGCACGCATCAACTGGAGGAAAAGAAAAAAGAGGAAAAGTGAGTACAGTTTGTGTATTCACACCATGATTTTTTTTTTTCCCCCCTTCCAATGGGGAAACAGTGTTTGCGAAATACACTGTTACAACTTTCTCTCCTGTAATACCCATGTTGGTGGAAGAGATAATGTAAACATTCAGGGATTAACTCTCACAAGATAAGTCTCTGTAGGTGTTTCTTGTTATATTTAGAGCTTAAGTAATTGCACTCTGTCAGAGCTGGAAAACCTAAGACCCAAGAAATCAGAACCTAATTTCATGCCATCTGAGGGTTTTTTTTGTTGTTATTGTTTTTTGGCCTGAATGTTACTGAGACAATACTATGGTACAGGTTAGCATGTGGTTTTCCCAATCTAATTGGAGGGAAAGAAAAAAAAATGACAAAAGTGAATATTTTCTGTGTTTCATCAGAAGATGCATGTTGCACAGCCTTGATTCCAGGTAAGAATAGCAGGAAGGCTTCTTCCCATGTTAAGCTTCCAGGGTGCACATCTGAGCTGTGCAGTGGTTGCCTCCACCTTCAGAGCAACCATCATTGTTTTGCCACAGTGTGTGTACTTGCAGAAGGCACAGTCTGTGGTGTGAAGCTCCTCTGGAGGAGCTTCTGCTGGGGAAGGTGGATGGCTTAGAAATGAGAGTCAGGGCAGCAATAAAAGCCTTATTTCCTCAAGCTCTATTGCATTGCATTTAGAATAATACAAAGTACTTCTGCAGAAAAGCAGAACAAATGTCAGTCTTAAGGAAATACCACTCTTGGTTTTTGTTTTTTTTTTTTCCTTAAAGATGAACAGTGTTTGAAAAGGAAGGAGGAGGTGAGAGGAAATGCTGGGTTTGTATTCATTTACTATAAAAAAAGTTGTCTTTGGAGTGATGACCAGTCAGTCTCCATCATTTTGTCTTGTTCATATAACTTAGAAACTTGCTGAAGATGTACTGTGGCCCTCAGTGATATAGTCCATATGCAGTAGTGTATTAAGGCAACTGTCTGATGGATTAATTTCATCTGATAGTCACAAATGGCAGGGCTCTGCTAAGCAATAAGAACAGCAATAAGAACATCCCTGTAGCACCATTATTATCCATCCACTCTGCCAAAAGGGCAGACTATGGCAACTCCTCTGATGTTTACACCAATTATTTTGAAGCTCTGACTGGGTCAAGTCAGAAGTAAATCTGGCTCAGCCTTGTAATTTGAATGGTGACTGATGGTAGATTAAGATGGTAGACAAGCATAAGAATAGATCAGACAAATAATGGTACTCCCCAGAGCACTCTTTCATCTTCACTGATTTGTGCTTCCAGCTCTGCTTCTAGTAGAGGTGGTTTCTCTGTAGTTAAAAATCTTTAATCTGTATATCCTTCATGAGTTTTTCATTCTCACCCAGAGTGAATGTAATATATTAGAAGCTGTGTCACCCTGGGGCATTAAGATTCATAGATCATAGAATGGAGTATCTAGTACCTTACTGGTAGCCTTAAAGGAGCTTCTCTTCTGTGGCCAGCAAAAAGCAAGGGTAAAATGCAACAAGATTCTGACAGTGAATAAGAATTAAACTGTGAATAAGAGTTAACTCGGCATTCCAAGAGTGTTTATTTGAAATGTGTGTTTATTTGGAATCCCACAAGGATTTCTCTGTTACTTCAGATGGAGGTGCCTACAGCTGGTTACTTCACATACTTCTCTAACTCTGCTGGTGTTTTGATGATACTGTGTATCACCTGTCTCAAGAACAGCATGGTACATCCTGTCAGAGTCATGGTGAATATTGCTTCTAAATTCTCAGGCAGCATTTACAGCTCTTCATAGAATCTACAGGAAGAAGCTGCCAAGGTCTGATCCTGTTTTCTGACTGCAAAATATTTGGGCTGCATATGCTACTGTTTTGTGCCTCTTTCCTTAGAAAAACATCCTTCATCCAAACTAATGGCTTACTATAAAATCTTATTTCATAGTGTGGAAAGGTACTTGGTCAGTTTGTGCCATTGTGCTTAAATAGCAATAGCTAAGTTATAAGGCCTTAGCTCATGGACTAAGCTATGCTTGCACAGGCTGTGCTCTGTGTAGCTGTGGGATTCTGGTACTTGAGTGAGACCGCTGGGTGCTATCATAATCCAAATGATATCACAGCTAATTTAAGACAATATTTCTCTTGTCTTGAGACCAGTGTTTTTTCCAAGTGCCTTTCTAATTTAAAAATACAGCTGCATTCACCCGGTTATTGTTTGTGAGGCTTTCTCCTAACTTCTGCTTCCAGTATTTATAAGGGTACTGAATTTCCTAGAAAATAATAAAGATGTATTTTGATATAGGAGTGTAAATACTGGGTATCATATATCAGCTTGAGAATCTTAAAAACGATGTCATGTGAGCTATTTTTAAGTTAGGATGTCAATTTTAAAAGACAAATATTAATGTGGGAAGGTGTGTACAAGGGTCTCCTGTGAATGTAATTTTTTGCAGAAGCCTGGCATATTGTCAAGTGTTGGGAATTTGCTTCTGATCAGCCTTTCAGCACCCCTGTAGGAGGCTTGGACGTGGCAGTGTCTGCTGTGGCTGTAGTGAAACTGCCACGGCAATGCACATTGGGAATTCAGAAAAGGCACAAGATCTGAGGAACACATCATCTGTGTTGTAGAAAAGTTCTGTTTTTTTTTTCCTTTAACACCAGTTCTTTAGATAGGAGCACTGAAGTGCAGTCAGCAAGCCAATGTCCTTGCTACAGGCTAGATAGGCATGTTTACTTGGTGGATTTCAGCCACTGGGTGTTCCCAAGTCATTAAGTGCTGGAGCTGACTAATGCTAAGTCAAACGTAGTGACCTGTGAGTGTGGAGGAGGGGACAGCAGCTGACAGGCTTGGATTCTGTGTGTTTGGAGCTGCTCGGGGGAAGCCATTGATTGCTTTTTGTTATTGTGGTTTGGTCGATTTAGCTGTTGTGCATACTGTCATTGTTATAACGAGGGAGCTCCTCTTGCCAAGGTTATTCTGACACTGCTGCACTGTAACTGGTGCTGCCAGAATACCTGCTGTGTGCAGCTGTGTGTTTACCTAGTTCTGGGAAAGTTCAGTTGTGTAATTACTGGCATAAGGAGCCTGCCTGGGTAAACCTCAGCCTGCCACTTAATGCTTGACTGAGGGCTTCGCTGAACCCAAGGAAAGACCATATGCTTAAACATACCACTGTGTGTTTGAAAGACATTTCGGCTCAGAAGACTCAGCAGACATAGAAGGTAACATCACTGTTGGGCTCCGAGCAAGAAAATGAGGTGAACGTTGTGCAAAAAGTTCAGGTAAACGCAGAGATGTGGACAGCAGCATTTCATCCTTAAAACAAGCACTGTGGGGTTTGTGAGCCTGTGCAGGGGCTGGAGAGGGGCTCTTTTCAACCCCATCTTTCCCAGTCCCTCTCCTGTATGTGCTTTTGGTGGAAACCTACCTGCTCATGCACCTTATTTTTCCAGACTGTGTGCTATGGAGATTCCTGTGCTCTCTGCCTCTGTTGCTTGCTTTTTGAATGCTTATGTTCCATGCACTGTTTCTGCTGAGGTGTGGCATTTTGAAGGTTGCAAAAGAAAAGCAAACAAACAAACAGAACAACAAAAGGGCTGGCAGTATCTGTGTTAAGTTGGTGTACAAGTTGTGTGACACGTGGTGAGAGCTGGGTGCTGTCCTGTCCCACGTTGATTTTAACTTTGTATTAGATCACCAGAATCCAACAGAGATAAGTGGAAATGGAAGAAGAGCAGAGGTCAGCAGGGAATATGTGACTGAACTCAGGTACCTGGTGGGTGTCATCTCTTCTGGAGGGAGAAACTGCAGAACTGTACGATGAAGCAAAGATGCAGCATGGGTAGGTCCAGACAAGTGCTTCAGGAGAGATTGGAGTGGGTGGTCTCTGAGCAGCTCAACTTTCACTTCTCAGGTACCAAAAGAATCAAGCATTTGCATCTACCTTTTACTTTACTTTTCTGGCCATTGCTTAGCAGCTCTGAAGAAAATGCCTAGAGCATTTTTCACTGTACGTTATATCTAACAGCATGTAGAAAAGCTTGTGGATTTCTTTCCAAAGAGGTTCCTGCTCTGGCTCTTGCTTTTTGTCTGTACTGCTTGATGTCCTGGGCATGGAAGGGTTAACATTGATTAATATGGTGTCTCCATGCAGCAATTTTATTTCAAGAAGCATTTCAGAGCAGATGCTCATGAAAGCTGCAGTGATTAGAGGAGCAGGTTTTTTGTTTTTTTTTTTGCCAGCTTAGCTTTTTGTTTGTTGGGGTTTTTTTTGAGCTTGTGTACATATGGCATAGATGCTCTGACTGTGTGCTTTGGGTGCCAAGTGTAGAGTTTAAAATCTTTTTACTTAGACCATTACAACCTTTAGCCCCTAAAATAATTATTTCAACCTGCCTCACAGTGGATTTTTATTTTAAAAAATAGCTTAACTGAGAATATGTTTTACAACCCTTTTTATGTTTAATTAAAAAAAAATCTGAGGTTGACATTTGACCTGACGTGATAATTTTAATCCTATTGTATTCCTTGACTTGCTTTTTTTCCCCTCCTTTCTTGCCCTCTCTCTCTGGAATCTTTGGAATAATGGTTCATTTGGCTGGTGATTCCTGGACTTCTACTCCATGCACTCAGATTGTCCTTGCAGGCATAGTGAACCCTGGTGTACTGCTGTTGGGATTAATTGCGCTAGGTCCTATCCCACAGTGAGGTTATGAAGACCTCATTCAAATTGCCTTGTAGTTAAGTACCACATCTCAGCTGTGTGACTACCATGTGATGACATGACTCTTGACTTGCCACTTTTGTTCCTCGATGTGTGCAAAGTAGCTACCAGAAAGTCTCTGAGTTTGGGTTAGTGGGAACATGGGGATGGAAACAGAACCACCAAAGAGTTGTAGGGATACTGCAAAAGGAGACAGGTTCTGGGGAGGGGGAAAAAAAAGGAAAGGGATCTTTAAATGCCAGCTGTTACTCTTCCCTCCCGTATACAGGAGAGTATAATGTAGTAGTATGTTGGTGTCAGAGGCGGCCTACTTGGTTATTTCAAGCATGTACCCTATTACAGACTTTAATTACAAACTCAGGAAAGAAAGGAGGAAAAAGCATTAGAAAAGTAAAACTGTTAAGCTTTTGTTTATAGCAGTGGCTTCTATTCTTGTTATTCCAGTCTTTAGCAGCTGAAAGATTTTAAAGAAACCTGATTAATGGCATTGACTTGTGATAGTGGTACTGAAGGTAAGCCCATTGCTGTGCCTGGCCCTGCCATCTCAGTGGCAAATACCCAGAAGTGGAAAGAGAATAACACAGAGGAGAGAAAAGCACTTTGTGCTCAGTGCAGCTTTTCTTGTAACATCAGTGCCAGAAACAGGCAGGGAGTGCTGTCGCATGACTCAAATTTGCACTGGCAGAGCCCTCAGGAAGCCAGGCTGTCTCAGCCACTGCTCTGAGCTGCCTGCAAGCCTTGGCAGACTGAACTGTGCATGAGTAGAAGATAGGAGGAAATAGAATAAGGTGGCAAAGGCAGCAGAGGACGTGCAGTAGGGGCTGTGGGATCTGTGAAGGTCTCAGTTACCTAGCGTTACATCCCTGGAAAACCTTTCAAGTTCTTTTCCTCTCCAGTTGTGACAAGCCATGTGCTGGGTCACAAGCTTTGAGGAAGAGCATCTGCTATGCTAGATCACGAGACAGGAGATTGGCTCCGGACAAGCATTTGACAGAGTTACCCTCTGGCTGGGGGAGCTTACAGTGGAAGGAAGCCCCGAATTTTTCTTGCCAGTGTGAGTTCAGGCTGCAGGCTGTGCTTACTCTGTGGGAGCTGCTGGGTCTGCATGGATGCATAACTCCAGTGGAGGAAGATGATGGTGTCTCCACCACCATCATCCCATTAAGATATAACTAAGCTCCCATGATTCTTGGTGTGGGCACAGTCCCACAATGACAGTACTTGGTTGTTTCACCCTACCTGCTTTCCTGGCACCAGGGTCAAATTAACAATGTGGAGCCAGATGATGGTTGGAGCAGCCCATCCTCTCCTATATTTGTGTTCCCAAGTTATTCCCTGTTCCTTGCAGGATGACTTTAGGTAATTGATTTCTGGTCTGTCCTGCCTCATATTTTCCAGTCAGTCTTACTTCCTAGAACCGTATTATTTAGCCATTTAGTCTGGACTAACCCAATAATTATTATTATTTTTTTTCTGTTGACCTTAAAACATTCTGTGCAACAGTGCTGACTAAGACTGAGTTAGACTGCTCTCCACTCAGTCAATCTAAAGTAGAGACTAGAGTTCAGACCATTCATCTTAACCTATAGTGTTTAGATGACTTATTTAATATTAGGGGGAGCATATGGCAGTCTATAGCAGAGATCTGTAAAAGAGCTGTGGGTTGGGTTTGGGTTTGGTGGTTTTTGGTTTTTTTTTGTTAACTTACCAGTTATGAGATGTCTGAATGTAAATTCAAGTTATGCTTAGAAAGTGAAAAAGAAGAAATTGCTTGAAAAACATAACAGTTAAAGGGGATGACAGCAGGAGCTGCAACACTCATTTCTGCATCACTATAAAGATGGCATATGCCCTATAGTTTCTTCTGAACTTACTTCCAATGAGTGCTGTAAACTTGTGTGAGTGGGTAGCATTTCCTCCCATGCTCCCTCCCTCCTTCCTCCCTCCTTTGCTCTCTTGTTCCCTTCCTCTCTCCCTCCCTCGCTCCCTTTCTCCCTTCTCTTTTCTTCCTTCCTTTTTCTTTCTTTCAAAAAAATAAATAATAACCCCCAAGCCCTTCCCCCAACTCAAAACACGCATACAATAAACCTATTTGAAACAGGCTGGCAATAACTGTTGTGGGGTAAAGTGCAAGATTGTTCACTGAGCCACAAATCCATTTCCTCTTCACAAGGGAGAAGAAACCCACATGTCAACATTAAACATGCAAGAACAAAAATCTCAAGGGAGATGAGATCTTGTTTTCTTATTTTTTGGCTGTCTCATTTTCCCTGCCACAGTCCCATGGTTTGGTTTTGTTGAAGAAGCAGAATAATTTCCTGAATATAAGATCAGTGTCAGCAGGCAGCTTCCTTGGAGATAATTGTATAAGAATTGCACTTTGAAGCAGTCTCTCATTTGGAGCTGCAGCTCCCCGTGAATGTGGCTGTCGCTCTGACTCCTGCAGCCTTCTTTGGCCATGAGGTACGTTATGGGATCGGCTCTGATTGGAGGGGTATGTAGTCCTTCTGACTGTGAAGAGAAATAGGAGTTTGAGCAATACTTGTCATTCTGTGTTACTGTATG
The DNA here is from genome assembly GCF_054131305.1 of Coturnix japonica. NCBI lineage: Eukaryota > Metazoa > Chordata > Aves > Galliformes > Phasianidae > Coturnix > Coturnix japonica. Next base: position 26,237,022 of record NC_140666.1, read on the forward strand.
TAAATGGGATACTAGAAATAGCAAGGAAAAGCAAGTAGCTGAGTGGTGCCGGTGTGCTTCTGTCTGAGTGTCTTCCACCTCGGGTTTGGGAGTTGCAACTTAGTCTCGATTTTTGTTTAAAACGTGGCTTTGTTCATGTGGCAGGAACAAAAGACTTTGCATCTCCTGGCTGTAGGAGTTTAAAAACTGTTCTTTGGAGCAGGCTTCTCTAGACAGTTTAAAGGGAAAAGGGAAAAACAAACCTGAAGAAGTAGCAGTAAAACCCCACCCCCTCCTCTCCAAAAATGTGCCTGAAACTCTCTGGCCTTTATTTGAACTGAATCCTGCTGTGCAGATTCCTGCATCTTTCAGCGTGCTAAAACGTGGAGCTAAAATGAAGCATGCTGTGTTCTCTTTGACAGAGTTCAGCATTTGTCAAGGGAGTGAGAGGAGTGGTATTTTGGCACAAGTATCCCAGATCTGAACACACGCACGCATGCTGCCTGATGTTTCATTTCAAGTTAGGAAGTGGATTACAGCATGCTTTTGCCCTGTGGGCATTACCCAGGGAAACCAGGCCAGATCTGTGCAATGTATGAACCAATGTGGTGAAAGGATTGCCAAATAGGAAATAAATGACATGCAGAGATTCTGTATTTTTAACAAGAACTTAATATAAATCTCATTCGTGTTACATGACTATCAGTACTATTTACCTGGTCAGCCAGTCCAAGAATGCAATAAGTACATTCAGAAGCCTGCATTTTAAGAGTGCTAACCAACATTTTAAACCGTGATTTTGAAATTAACTATATCCGTTCTAACTAAGAGTAGCACAGACCAACATTAAAACCAACATTTGTTTATTTCTGATGCAAATGGACTCTTGTTCCCTTTTATTTGTGGGAAGCTTTGTTGGCCTCACTGAGCTGAAATACTTGCATATGATTCGCGTTTTTCTGTTTTGTTTTCCAAAAGAAAAGATTCACTGTATTTAGAGATGCAAATGGTACCTTGTCTGCAAAACCCACCAGCTGTGATACTGGAGGACAAAGCTAATTCTATGTTGCTTAGTTTCAGTAGCATCTGTGTGTTCAAAACTGCATAGCTGAGAGTAAGTACTGATACCAAGGATCAGTTTATTTCCTTCGGTAGCAGTCTGGTAAAATCTGAATCAATCTCTGATTTATTATTTGATGTGAAGAAATAAAAGGAATGCAGCTTTGCATTAATGCTTGTATGAATGTTCAGCAGGTGGCTAGCTTGGATTCTCTTGGTCCTTCAGCACGAGGTCACCAATTGTGCCGTGAAGCTTTGAGTTGGTCCGGGTTAAACACGCTGCTCTGCAGCATGAGGCATTGCTGCTGGTTTGTGTGTCAGTAGCGCAGCTTTCTGTGGGGATTCCTTGGCTCTGCTTGAAACATCTGCAGAGACAAAGGGCGCTTGTTGGGTCTGTTGTTGCTGCTGGAAGTTGGAGCAGCGGAGTGCTGCTCTGGGAAATGCTGTGACTCCTGGAAAAATCAGGAGGCGCTCATTAAGTGCTGGGCTTTATCCGCCTCTCTCATTGAAAGTGCTTTTGTTCCGTCCGTGGCGATGGTTCCCATTGTGGGGTTGCGTAAGAGCCGCTGTCCCCGTGGGAGTTAAATCCCCCTTCCAATTTGCAAGTAATATTTGCATATGTATTTCTCAGCTGCATTGCCATGCCAGATGCACAGTGGTGGCTGTCTCCGCCAGCTAATCCTGTAATAACATTCTGGTGACCGAATTCAGTGGCCCTGTGTGGAGCCTCCAAACAGCTGATTGCTGAGTAGGGAGGGAAAAAAAATCACCCAGCGAATCTCGTCGCAGCTCTCTGCTGCATCCCTATCCCACAATCCCTTGCACGATTTGCTGCAGTCTTTCCACACGGGCTGAGTGAGAAAAAGATGTGCTAAATAAAGATTGATTGGTTTGAATCCTGAAGGGGTCTCCCACTTGTAAATGACCCGAGGGGGAAAAAAATTCATGACGACTTCACTGGGTCTCCTATCATTCTTCCATTTTTCTTTCCACCTGTCCTCTTCGTGGGATGGAGCATCATTCCTCAGAGCACAAAATACCCTGTGCCTCTCGTACTGACCGTGCTGTGATAGGGATCCTTTACCAGTTTTACGCGTGAGCCTTGAGATATTGACAGATGATGTTTTATTCGTTTGGACTACTGCGGAACTGCAGCTCCATCCCTGCAAGGATTTTGTCCTCAGCACTGCACTGATTGAGCAGTTTTTCTACAAAGATGGGTAGGTCTGAAATGCTCAAGTTTGCTCAGTGTTGTTCCTGGTGGCTGCTGCTGGGTTGCTCCTTCTGTTTTGGCCCCGATTGTTCATTACGCTTCTGCATGCTGTAAGAGTGAAGAGGGCTGCTGTGTTTTAAACAACAAGGCAGCAAGCTGATGACAAGAGTGTGTGTGAAAGAGGAATGTAAATGTAGCTTATTGAGCCTTCTCCGCCAGTCATTTGTGCAGAGGTTCTGATTATTAACTTACATAGTGTGTTCTGTGTCGGCTGATTTTGGGGTGCTGCTATAAATGCCTCATATCTGTCCTTTATTCTATGAAGGCGTGAACAGGCACTATATCTGTTTTAAGGAGTTTTAAACCCCAGCACCCCCAGCGTTTCAAGAGACATTGTTAAGGTTCCCCACCCTTTCTTACAGCTCCCAGGCCTAACTTCCTTTGCAAACGTTGCCATGGGAAACCTATTCATTCATAATACATGAATAGACCCTCTTGGTTGTGAATACCGTTGATAAGAGGAGGATGAACAGGCTGCAAGCAATTTGTTCTCCTCAGGCTAGACTTTCAGGCTTGTTGCAGTTCTGTCTGGGTGGAGTTCAGTGATAGCAGTATATTGGCAATGGAGGGTTCTGCTCTTTTAGACATAAATCCTGGGAAATGGAGAGTTAGTTTTCCAAGAGTCTCTTTCTTGGCCAGGCCACGGAAACTGAGAATTTGGTAATGGTTGAAGAATTATAGAGCTAATTTAAGGAGACTTGTAGATAAGGGGCATTTCTCTGTTACATGACTCAGTTAATCTGAAACAGCTCTTCTGGAACTGTTACTTGCTGCTCCTGAACGTTTTTTCCCCTTTTCTCGTATTATTTATTATAGTATTCTTTCACAAATGCCTGGGGCCACACCCTCACTTCAGCTCCTGAAGGCATGCATGCATGCATAGCAGAGCCGGGCTTTGCTCTAGCTTGGAGATCCATTGTTTCCTCCTTTCTTTGCTGTATAGTTTATTTAGAATGGAAATCAATAGTGAAGGAAAAAAAAGAATAATTTCAATTTGGGGGTGGCTGGGAAAATAATGATCCTTGAGCCTGAACCGAGTGACAAAGGGTGCACTTTTCCCAACCCCCTTTTTGCACTAGATTTGGCAAACCTGATGTGGGTTTCCAGTGTGTGCTTCTTATAGATAAATGGGTGGGGTTTTATGTCTGGTGTGTTGCAAGGTTTCTAAACCTTTTAGCTCTCCATTTTAAATTCTGAAGTGTAAATATATGGTAAAGTGATTCTCAGAGTTATTTTCAAAGGTTGTGTTTTGGCTGCTAGTTATTAGATGTAAGGCAAATGAATCTCTGAAAAGCAACTGTGGCAGGTTTCAAGTCCAGAAGGTGCTACTAAAAAAAATAGAATGTTTTTTCCTGTTAAAGGAGCAGTCGTACTTGATAAAATCTCCCACTACCTTTACATCTGAAGCTGATGTATAGAACTGATGTTCTTTTTTTGAGGCATTGCAGTTAATTAGAATAAATGTTGCCTTTGTTTAAATTCAAATGGATTGTCTAAAATGTGCAACTTTTCCTCAAAGAGTATTTGGTTATAGAACTGCTTTCATTGAGATGATGAGTAATATCGTTATTTCCGTAACTACATCACATTGAGCAAAACTGCATCAAAGGTGAAGTTGGTTCAGGGAGGCTGCAGCATCAGATGTTCAGTCCTGGCAATAACACACTTAAGAGACTTTGTAATATGAACTACTTGTGTAAAAAAGTTATTGTACCATATAAAGGCCACAGCTTAAAATGTGCTGATGTAGTTCTGTTTTCAGGTGTGTGATTGAAGCCTGGCTCATGTGAACTCAGGGGGTAAATGGCAATCATGGCCTGCTGTGATCCAGACAAAATAACAAATATTAAAAACACTTATTTCTGAACTCACACTAATGCTCTTACACCAGAAGTGTGAACATCTGAAAATCAAAGTGGCTGCAATAAGGTTTACAGATAAAATGCTATGAACCACCTGATTATGCAGTGAGATTGAGGGAATTTAGAAAACATGGATGAAGATCAGATGAAATGGGCATGACATTTTTCAGGAAAAAGTGAGTTTTCCTCATGTAAGCATTGTTCACTGGTGTAGCTGTATTTGATAGCTGCAAAAGAAATGAAAGAAAGTCGTATTTGTTTGCTAGAGAACTCCTATTAAATGATAGGCAGCTGTATGGAAGACCTTTCATATCTTACGTACATTTTTTTTCATAGTCTGTGCTTAATCTATAACAAAGAAAAGCTGCACTGCTCATGACTTACTGGTGAATGGTTTAGAAACTGTGCTCTTGATAAGCAAATCCTCCTGAATCTGATTATCTTGCCTGTTCTGTTTGGGTTCCCACCCCTCTCCCTCTTGGTAGGGAAAGTACAGCTGCATCAATAGTGAAAACATTTGTATTTAGAAACAAATCACTGAAGAGCTGCATGTGATCCAGCTGAATGCATTAATCATATTGGATAGTATTCTCTTTCAACTCCCATCTGTGAAAGCTGAGAATTTTTGTTTATATTCTTGTAAAGCCTTTTTTAACTCCAGCTTTTGAAAAGTAACATGGGTTTATAACTGACACCTCAAGGTATAGCATTTAGATGTGATTTATGGCATTTAGATAGCTAAGTTTGCGTTTATATATAATCCACATTTTTATCTTACCGTGAGAAAAGAAATGGAAAAAAGAGAAACAGAGGATCAATTCTGAAGTCATGTGGTTTTAGGTCATGAACAAATATTGCATTGCATGAGTATTATAGCATTTTTATTAACTCTCCAGTTTCACCATTCTCAGGGGGAAATAAAATGGTAATAAAAGGCCGCCCATCAGTTTTGTGCATGGAGTCTCATGTTGATTACTGCTTGTGGGTAGTTTGCCTGTGATTAACTTTGTGCTGCTAGCAGAGAGGTGGATCTCCAGGGCTCAGTGACCAGGAGGTCAGTAAAGACTGTTCCTTGGTCACCTCTGTTTTCCTAGAAATAGCCACTGGTGTACTGCAATAAGTAAGCTGTACCTGCCTTACTAAACATATAGCTCAGGGAGAGCAGCTTAGCCCCAGCAGAGAAGCAGGCTGTGTGTTCAAGCACTGGAAGATCACATGTGTCACTGCTGATAAATGTCATGGGCCACAGAAACCTTTGCAGAATCAAGTGACCTTTAAATGAGCGTGATCAGCACCTGCAGCAGAGGGCTTGTCACTTCTGTCTTGAAAAGCCTGAGCTGCTTAGAGGCCAAGTATTGACTTGAGTCTCCTTAAAGCCAAACCTGCTATATCTTTGGCACAAGGGGCACTGATGAGGGGGAAAAGTGTTAGGTGAACCATTTTTAAACTCTGTCTGTGATGCAGCCATTTGGCTGGTACAGTTCCAGCTTAAGGATTTTGCCAGAAGTACTGTAGGTGTATGAAATCCAGTGTTTGTTAGCACTGGCTTAGCCTGCTGGCATGAGAACATTTTTGTTGTGGGATGTCCTTAAAACCAGACAGCACTGTAACTCTCACAACTCAGAGACAACATGCCTTTCCAGAATGCCTGCTCAGACAGAGGTGTTATGTATAGTGGTATAGGTTGGTTCCCGTGCTCTCATCATCAATAAGATGTTTTACAAGTTTAATTCTCCCTTGTATTTGTCTTATATGGAAATATAAATTCAAGATGAAACATGGATGAATTTGTTGTTGATTGTTATTTTGTGGAGATTATAAGACACTTTTCTTCTTGTTTGTTTGTTTGTTTTCCTGCTACCAACTCCAGCAGTGTGCAGGGTAGAAGGGAACAGGACCCATATGTCAGTGGTCTAGGATGGCCAGTGAAGGCTCCAACATCCCAAGTCCTGTGGTCCATCAGATTGACAAGCAGTTTCTGATTTGTAGCATATGCCTGGACCGTTACAAGAACCCCAAGGTACTTCCCTGTCTGCACACTTTTTGTGAAAGGTAAGTCCTTCTTTATGCTTCTAAATAGACATTTGTCTAATGACCTTTTTTACTGGTAAAGGACATGCAGAGGGATAATAAAGTCTGGGAAGTCTGGAGAAGCAGGGATGTGGAAACTTTTCTTTGCATTGGGCAGGACAAAGAGGCAGAAAAAAAAAATTTAATATTTTTTAAAACTAAATTAAATTAAACTAAATTTAATTTAGTAAATTAAAAATTTACTAAAAATAGTAAATTTTTAATAAAATTTACTATATTAAAGTATAATATACTTTATACTGGAGTAAATAGAAAGTAAATGCCTGGAGTAAATACTGGAGTAAATAGAAAGTTGCACCAGTATGTGTAAGGTGGCAGCCAGAATTTGGATCTCAAATTAATAACCTCAAATTTATACTACTTAGTACTTAATTAGAAACAATAAAAGCCTCTCTTTGTTGATTTACTAAGTAGAGAAAAAAATTATCCCATCCTTTAATGTCCAAGGGCTCGACACATTATTTACATTATTAATAACTGGTGATTAAGTGTCCTCATTATTCTGCAGTTTGGTTGACTGAAGTGGAAAACCTCTCTGAAAAGCAGTGGGGGAAAAAACTGTAGTCTGTCTTCTGCTGTATTCTGCTGAATGAAATGAACATACCTGGTGATGTTTAATGTTATATTGTCCATTCAAATATAGCATCTGCAAGAAATATTGAGAAGAGGTCTTGATCTGATGGTGGGATGCAGCTGTTTGGGTTATATGTTGAATGGTAGGAAGTAGTTGTAAAAGATGCTTTGTGTAACCACTTAGTTTACTTTTTTCTTATGGTTGCAGTGGGCATATTTAATTTTACAGGATGCAAGAAAACTTATGGGTTTCTGAATGTGTGAGATAAAATGGTCTTTTGTAGAAGAATAGGAGACTAATTTTACTGAAGTCAGCAGTGAAACTCTCACTGAAGTCAGTGAAGTCAAGATTTTTCACCGTCATGTCTTTCTTGACTTCAGTTCATGTGTAAATCCTAGGGTCAGCTTCTGGTTTTCATTGTAATCCTCTTATGCTGATCTGGTTATGGAGAGAGTTTGGAAGAACTTCTTCATTGTACAGCTGATGTACAAAGCCTAAGCTCTCCTTTCACAGAGCCCTTCCTGGGGGTCAGAAGAAGGGCGGCCAGGGGAGGATCAAGAGTGGTGCAAGCAAAGCCTTTGGCAGTGGATGAGAGCCACACAGATCTGCAAGGTTGCACTTTCTTGGTTGGCATCTTGCAAAGAATGTAGTGTAGCACTGCTTGCCTTTCAGACTCCCCAAGAATTGCTTTTTGCAAAGCTTCTTGTCCTTACAAGACTATATTGAATTGCCAGTTGCGGTCAAACCTTGCATACTGCACAGTTATTAACTTGGTTTTCCAGGCCAGGAGCAGCACAAAGAGCTGCATTCTGTGGCTCGCAGAATTTTTGTGTCAGGTTTGTATTCTGTATAAATTGTTTTTTCTAAAACAAAGAAAAAGATCCTTTAAAAAAAAATCAAACACAAAAATTCTCTTAAACTTCCCTTAACATAAACCGATAACTTGAGGCATGCTTCTCTATGTAGTAAAGAGCAAAGCAGAATGAGCTCTATTGATTCTGGCTAACTGTCAAACATTCCCAATTGAAATAAACTGAAAATTTTCCATTGGCTCCACTGGGACCAGGTTTTAGGTCTGAAACACTACACCTGCAGATAGAAGCTAATGAAGGGGATTGTACTGCAAAGACAAAGGTCAGCTATCGGTTGATGTAATAACTTTTTGTCTGTCAAATTTTATTGGATAGTTTATCATTTTTACTGTCTTAAGAGCAGGAAGCAGTACACATCGCAAAGAGTGGATCCACTCAGCATGAATGCCTCAAAGAAAGCACATAACTCCTATGATGATGTCAGCTTATTGAACCTTTTTTATGTGGCAGAGAAAAAAGATTTAAAGGTTAAAAAAATCCCCATCATACTTTACTTCTGAAGCCAGGAATATGGCTTACTTTTCTTTTTATAAGTAGAGACAGTGCTTTTCAAATCATTTCTTAAATTGAAGTTTTTTTCCTCTTTGACAGCTTCCCCTCTCTCTTTCTCTCTTTTCACCTCCTATCCCATAGGTGCTTACAGAATTACATTCCAGCCCATAGCTTAACCCTTTCTTGCCCCGTGTGCCGCCAGACTTCCATTCTGCCCGAGAAAGGGGTTTCTGCACTCCAGAACAACTTCTTTATCACCAACCTGATGGATGTCCTGCAACGAACACCGGAGAACAGTATTGAAGAGTCCTCCATCTTGGAGACTGTCACTGCTGTTGCTGCAGGCAAACCACTTTCCTGCCCCAATCACGATGGAAATGTAAGTGAGATGATCTCCTGTGAGATGCACAGGTACTGATATGTACTGACTGGTCCAGTTTACCGTGGGTATTTTCTTTTAAATTAGAGGCAGGAGGAGAGGATTGAAATGAAGCAAGTTCTTTGACTTTTATATTATTTCAGTAAAGACAGGGGGCTTCTTAAAATTAGCAATACTCAGATACATTTTGTGGAACATCTTAAAGTAGTCAGGATATTATTTTATCAGCTGTCTTGGATAAATCTGCCTTCTGGCATATTTGTTTATAATTGCTCCCCTACAAGCATTGTAGGGGAGCATTTTGTCTTTGGAGTGGGTTTCCATAGCTCTCTGACTTGTAGACTCAGATGTTGCAGTGGGAACCTGTGGACTTGTTTTGGCAGTATGAGGCAAGCAAATTATAAGCACAACTGACCAGTAAGGTCTGACACAGGCCCGAAAGCTACGTGAGCATATGAACACAGCACCAAGTTAAAGGGCACTCCAGCTCTAGGTCATCTGACTCAAAACAAAGTACTTCTATTTCACCACAGTGCTTGATGCAACTCATGGACCAGACCTTGGAGGCTGCTTTGTTTTGTTTCTTTCCTCTGCCTACTTAATTTGCCCAGCATCCCCTCACGTACACCCTCGGATAGTGTCTGTGTCATTGGCAAGTACTCACAAATTGAGTAAGTACTTCCATATTGCAGTAGCAAGAACAGTTCCAACCCTGTACGTACTTCAGCTTTTTCAGTGTTAAACTGTGTGGCTTCATGGTAAGCATATTGACTTCTGTCTCACAGCCAGGCTTATGCAAGCATGTAAGTACACCATATTGTAAAGCTGAGCCACACTGTGGTGCAAACTTCTGTGCAAGCCAAAAAATGTATGCCAGTATTTTAAGACAATTTCCTCAGAACTGTTTCATTTGATACTCAGTTTAGATCTATAGATTGCATAGGAATAATTCAGTTGTCAGGTATTGGTTGCTCTTAGAGGAACAGCTTATTTCCCTCTCCTTTACTAACCTGCTGCAATTAGGTTGACTTATAGAAGAGATACGCTGTACAATCTGATTAATGTGTAAGTGGTGTAAGTTTTTTTTAAGGTCTGCTATACCTGTATGTGTGTAGTGGCTACTTGTTGATACGTTTCTAGTTTTCACTTGCATTTTAATGAATTGCCTTAAAATGAAACACTGTTCTTTTCTGATATAGTGGTTGTGATAGGAGCCTTTTGATTGTGAAATGCATAAAATCATTAGAACAAGATGTTGCATGTTTTGCATTTTGCATTATCAACTGATAATTCCTTGCTATTCTTAGAAAAAAAAACAAATGCTTGTCTGCAGTGAAAATTAAATTTTTGAAGACCGGAGTGACATTGGCTATCCTCCAGTCCTCAGGCATCTCCCCAATTCTCCAGGACTTCTCATAGATGATGGAGAGTGGTTCAGCAATCACCTCTGCCAGCTCCCTCAGCACCTGTGGATGCACCCCATCAGGTCCCATGGATTTATGAACATTAGTGGTGCCTAGGTGCTCACAGACCACCTCTTTCCTGACTAAAGGGAAGTCTTCCATTCCCCAGACCCTCTCACTAACCTCCAGGGTCTGGGATTCCTGAGGCAGAGCTTTTTCACTGAAGACAGAAGCAAAGAAGGCGTTTGGTACCCCCACCTTCTCAGCATCCCCTGTTACCAGAACACCCCCCTCACTTAGTAGGGGACCCACATTCTCCTGAGTCTTCCTTTTGCTGTTAGTTTAGAAATAAGTTTGTGTTTAAACAAGCCATTTCAGTCTCTCTAGCCATGCTGGCTTTAAACCTCTGTGATAGAGGTTTAATCAGATAGGAACTATTGCACAGTTATTCTCACATTGACTTTCCTTTCTGCTTCTATCTTGGCCTTCCTCAGGCCCCACAGATTAGGTACTTCCAGCTGGTCTCCTTGACACCACTACTGTTTTCCATACTTGTGCGCACATCCTAGTCCTTCTGCACATATCCTCTCATCCTCTGTTGTGGTACATTTGCGTGTGTGCTTATGACAAATGAAACCCAGCTTCTGGTATCTTAACATCATAGATTTCCTGTGCTTGAACTGTAAACCGGTACTTCCTCATTCACCCAATTCGGAGCACAATAGCACATCTTTGTGTAATTGGGTTAGAAGGGCACGCATGCAATGGAACTGGAGATTTCTAGGAAATCTAAGGGAAGATTCTTCTATCTACCCATGGAAATAACATTGGCTTTATTCTCAGCTGCTAAACACTGACAGCTCCTGTTGTTTGGTTTCTTTTCTTCTCTTATATGAATTTGAAATGAAAGGAAGCTTAAATGCTAAGATCCACACTTTTATGAGTGCTGTTTATTTTCTGTTTGCAGAGTACAACAGGAGACCATATCCAATGCTATATTTAGGAAGCAGTAGTGTGACTCTGATATAATCATATTTGATTAAATTGGGAAGTTGTACAAGGGATTTGGGGTGGTTTACTTGCATGTAAGCATGTTATTGAAGTCATGACAGGTTTACAGAACTTTTAAATCCATTTAAAGCTTTCAGTTTTACTGCATGAGTAGGCAAAAGCAAAGACTCAGAACCTGGGCTTCTGTTCCCCTAAATTTCACAAATAATCAGTGAGGAGTCCCTGGGTAATCCAGACTTGTATTCTGCTAAGGGCCAAAACATGCAAATCTAACATACCCAGTAGCACTGAGAGATAGGAACTGAGTGTGTGTGTGAGAGAGATGAGAAAGGGCTGGCAAAGACCAAATGGCTCCTTTTTCTCTGGGCTACTATTTAAATTCAAACAAATCCAGAGCAGTGGGTGAACAATGTGATTATTCAAATGTGATTTTGGATAAATGAGGCTTATGATCGCTGAGAGTCTTTTTCTTGAGACCCGCACTTTGAAGGGCTGGAATTAATGCGCTTTGGATTTGTGAAATCCATTTCAGAAGAATGGGCAACCTTGATTATGCAAATGAAAAAAATATCTGTAAATTCATTTAAATTACAGTGGAGAAGACAAGTATGGGTCTCTAATTAGAACTTTGTTCTGAAAAATCCTGGTCTGGTTTAACATGTAGTCAGTAGATGGGATTTCAGAACACAGTGGGTATTAACCTGTGTTTCATTTCAGCTAGTGGGAATGATTTCATTGATCCATTGTGTGACTTCTGTGGAAATATAGTGGAAACCAGTGTGGGACACCATGCCTACCCTAGAGCTCCCATCCACTTGGAAAAGAGAGTTCAGGCAAAGGTTTTTTTTTTTCTGGGCTGTTTCATGAAACAAACCTGTTAACATGAACAACTTGCTGGGAATTTCACAAAATATGAGGCTCATGATGGGAATGGAGGGGAGAGAAGAAAAGTCAGTAGTACGTCTGTCTGTATGTAGAAATTACGAAGAAAGAATCTTAGTTGATTAAGAAATGCTTGACAAAATCATAAGGAATCAACTTATCCAAAAACTTCAAGCGTGAATCATACTAGTAGTAGCTTTTCTTTCTCCTTCAGCTACGGCACAATCCAGAAGCTTTCATGGGAAATGGGAGCTATTTTGCTTGCACCATTTTGAATGTGGCTGAGGCAAAGACTACAATTTTTGTGCGGATATATATATTTTAACTATTTATGGTCTGCTTGATATTACCATTTTGTCTTCTGTTTCTTTAGCACTTGAATATATGTTGCTGTAAATGTAATGATGCTTGTTATGAAATATTTAATAGGAAACAGAAATGCTGCATTATTCTTGCATTGTGTCCAAAGACAACAAATACTGAGCAAGTAGGAAGCTTGTTAAAATGTCCAGAACATGAGCATTAAACTGTGAAGAGGCAGAATGATGAATTTATGGCACAGATTCAAAATGCATGAATATTTATGGCCTTATAAAAATACTTATCTTCCCAATGAACAACATTTTATTTTGCAAATTTTTCAAGCATTTTTTGAAGAATTTAAATCAAAAATTCTGTTTAACTGACTTCCTCTATGCACTGTGAGACAGTACCACATCTTAAAGCCTACCAAAGTAACTGCCAGGCCTTGGATGATGTGCTACTGTAAGATTCCTTAGTTCAGAGTGAGTGGAATATGTTGATAGAAGTTGCCATTGTTTATATCTGCATGTTCTTTTCTTGCTGATGCATTCTATCTTATCCAGTTCATTTGGGGCAGCTTTTACTTTGTCTATAAAGTAGCTTACACAAGTGGCCATCAAATAACTAACCCTGCATGCAAGTGATGCACTGCATGTGCATTTCATGTCTTGTGAACTGCGATAAGAGAGAAGAATGGGAATAGGGAGGAAAGAAGCTTATCAGAGAAAAAATCCTATTAATGCTAATAAGCCATGTGCAAATTGTGGTTCTTCTCCTAATTCACTCTCCTAATTCCCAAGACTAGGAGCAACTAACTACTTGGCACAGGCCTGTTGCAGGTCCCTCTGCTTGCATGAGAACAGCTGGTTCTACTCTACCCGTTGTGCAACCACCTAATGCCAACCAACATCTCCAGTACACCTCACACAGTGTGAGGTCTGAGTGCCAAAAGCATCAACCAAATTATATGAGATTCTGATGCTATGTTCTGAATGCAAGAGTGGTACCAATTGCTTTCTTTGAAGCAAATATTGCAAGCTTCCTTGTACACTCTGAAATAAGCCTAAAATACTTTGTGTTCAAGAAGTTTCTACTTGTAAAAGAATATCTCATGCTGAATTTGCAAATTTGTGCATTATTTTGACTAGCATAAGATTTTGGGCACAGAGATTTTCTGTCACTTTCTTTTGTGAATATATTCACATTTCAGGATAATTATTGCATATAAAGACTTCATTTTTCAATCTCCAGACAGTGTTTTTCTGAGTACACAGCAGGTTGAAACAATCTTCTATTTCAAATGAAGATCAGCACTCTTATTATAATCTTAGATATAGGGTTTTGATGGTTTTAAGGGATTAGTAATAGAATACGGATCTTTTCCTCTACAGCACATTGGTTTATTGAGGATGCTTTTCTGTAGCAAATAAACATGGTGTTTGGTATTTGTGTTGCACAGGTGGCCCTGTTGGGAAAAAACAGCTGAAGATTACGCTTTCTGTGGCAGCCCCTTAATGGAGAATGAGGATTGAATTCATGAGGGGACCTGAGTGCTCTGATGTTTTTTGAGTTATTTCATGAAGTAATAAGCAGACCAAAGCTTAGTATTGTATAAAGACAGTATTAGAACTAGCCTTGAGGTCTGGTGTTTTGTTTTCTGTGTGCTGTTCTGATGTTTCCCAATAGAATAAAATGTATTTTAAAGAGTGTTTTGGTAGGAAATACATATGAATAACAGGTATCTTTTAAGTCGTAGATTATTGACATCTAACAGAACAGAAACATTGTTTCTTTTTGAACTGTAATCTAAGAGCTTAGATAATAACATGAGTTTAAGACCCAGAAAGATGTGCTTTGAACTGATGCTGCTGCTGCTGCGTTTTAATCTAGAATTGTGCACTTTTTCAGGTGATGGAGTTTTACTGCCGGTCTTGTGAGACAGCCATGTGCAGGGAATGTACAGAGGGAGAACATGCAGAGCATCCCACAGTACCACTCAAAGATGTGGTAGAGCAACACAAGGCTTCTCTCCAAGTTCAGTTGGATTCTGTCAACAAACGGTATGGAGACTTCCCTGGTAGTTTTTCTGTTTTTGTTTCTGCTACTAGCTTCCTCTGTTACTCTGGGTAGATATTTTAATGTGCTTGTGCCATGGACCTTTTCTTAAAGAACAAAGGTAGTGAGGATAGCTAAAAGAAAGAAAAAATATGTGTATCCATTGAGTATGATGTACTGAGGGATTAGAGGAAAGATCTAAAGATTTCTATCAGTCTTTTGTAAAACAGAAGTCATTAGAAATTCAGGTGTCCTCCAAAGAGAGAGAATAAAATGTTAAGGAGAAAAGAACTAGCCCATCATTAATTTCGTAATAAATAAGTTATACTGTATGCTTAGAATACAGCATAAACTTTACTCTGGAAAAAGAGGTTTTTTAAAAAAAGTTGTAGGTCTAATTCTTCATTATTAGCAAATACATCTGCATAAAGAAGAGAAAATGCAAGGCCTCCCTGTTGGAACTGCCTAATGGATTTTCACATGTGAGGGCCCTAGCTTAGCCTTATTTTATCAGGCTAAAATCACTGTGTGGTTATAAAAGGAATGAACTTGCTTCTGGGAAGTGACCAAGTTTGAAGACAGACTGGTGATAAGTTTATTTCATCAAAAATTTCAGGACGAGGGCCAGTGTTTAATGACTTTTGAAACAGCAGTCTTTGTAATTTAATCCCTCCCTCAGGCTTCCAGAGATCGACTCAGCACTTCATTTTATATCTGAAATCCTACACCAGTTAACCAACCAAAAGGCTAGCATTGTAGATGACATTCATTCCACTTTTGATGAACTCCAGAAGACTTTAAATGTGCGAAAGAGTGTGCTGCTTATGGAACTGGAAGTGAATTATGGCCTTAAACACAAAGTAAGATGCATGTTTTGTTTCAATGAAAAACTGTTAGTTCAATCATCCAGTTTTTACAAATAATTCAGGTTGCCAGTTTGACAAGTTGTGTCTGGGATCTCAAGAATTTTGTCTTCCTGAGACCAAGTGCTGCACAACCTCGCTTGTAGGTGCCTGGCCTCCCAAATGGAATCTAGGCTAGATAGTCAGCTATTCCTGTGCATATGGTACATGAGGATCTAAAATAGCCACTACGCTAAGCAGGGGACTGCTTAAAGCCCATGTGATTGATGTGCAGATGCCAATATGAGAACACCAAAGTTGAGTCTGAATCATTGTGTTGCAGCCCCATGAAGTCCTGAGTATCTTCTCCCATGAAGATACAGGCTAAGTAATTTTTCCCTGAAGGAACCAGGCAAGGCTTACTATTTGCTTTAAAGCTTTGCTTTCCTTTCAAATGCTTTCACCTTTTTCAAAGGTATTTCACCCTAGAATTCAGGGATTGAAATGCAGAGAGTATAGATTCACTTTCTAACTGGAATGCAGAGAGCAACAGATTTCAGAGTTGTGTTCTTTAACTTCCTATCTGTATGACTGAATCTTGCATTTTTCCCCCTGTATTGCGGACTAAGCTTCAGAAGAAAGCAGAAATTTGCCCCCTTTTCAAAGAGAAGCCTGTATCCTAATGGAAAGAGCTTTTACTGAGAAGTAATCTGAAATATTCAAATTGAATACTTTAGTCTTTGTCTTCATGGGCATCAGTTGGCTCTTTTATATAAAAGGAAGATATTTCTCCTCAGAATATCCTCAATTATATATGAGCAACTGGAGTTTCAAGAGTACCTGATAGTGCTGGCATTTTTGAACATTCTCTGTGATTACTAGCAGCTTGAACATCTCCAGATGTTTGAGGCTGAGGAGAGCTGTATTTCAGGATCTGGAACAAGCTAGGTTGTTAGGATAGTCTGGTGAAAACTGAGTACTTAACTTATATACATATAAGAGGTGTACTTTCGGGTATGCAGGGAGTCCTGAGTCGTTGGGGCACAGAATAATTTAGTCATCACTAGAACTAAGGAAGTTTTCACATAAAAAATTTGGACTTATATCTTAAGTTCATCCAAACAGATCTAAGATGTCCCCAACCTTATTTTCTCAGCAAGAAAATACATTCATTGTGTGTACAAAATTTACACAAGATGGTATACCATGTTAAATTACTGTAGGGTTGTTTAAAGGTGCATTTGACTATTTAATTTAGAGAACCAAAGTTTTATGAAGTTGTACACAACCAGTAAAAGAGGTATTTCCTGTTAATGCAGAAAGAGTGATTAGAATAAAAGTCTGGTTTTGGGTGAGTAGAGAGCCTGCAAAATGATACAAACCCAAATATTTCGCACTCAGCTTTGGTTTCAAATGAACTGAGAGAGATCTCATATGAAACGCTGTAGACACATCTTAAATATTAGTTAGATCTAGGTGTCTGTAATAAAAGAAAATAATACTAAGAGTACAGTTGTAAAATGTAGCTGCAAATAATCTACCTCCATGCTCTGTGGTTTGCCCCCAGTGTATGGAGTTTTATCATCCTGGGACTTTAGTAGTCACACTATCTGTTCAACTGTCTATATTCTGGAATAAAGACAAGGTGGACTGGAAATGCCTTGAAGTGAGTCCTGAGAGGTATTCAGGTGTCTAGAGAAACAGATAACTTGAAACTTAATAAAGTACTTATATCGCCTACTTTCTTTTGCTTGCAGTAGATTTCACATTGTTATCACATTTCCATATGAATAATTCATCAGACTTTTTTCTCCAGTGAGAAAAGCAGATAGTTTTATGCAAATCAGAAGTAAAATGCCCTTAAGAACTCAGTATCATTGCACAGTGTTCATCAGCAAGGGAAGATTATCTCACAGCAATACCAACAGAGTTTCCAAGTTTAATTAAAACAACTGAATTGTTTCAAAAATGCCTACTTTATAGTAACAGTCAACAAAATAACTGTGATTAGCAATAATGTTTGTGCCCTAGTTCTTCTGAGTAGGAAAAATATACCATATGTGTGACTGGGTACTTTCTGAGGACTTTGTCTTTGGAGATGTGGGGAGCAAATTGAATGTTTGAGCTTTCCAGACTCCCATGAACTTATCTGTTAGGCTGTTTCAATTCAAGGATCATTTTTCCAATTCATTGTGAAACTAGTTTAAAAAAATGTTAATCTTGGACCCAGCCCATGCCTCACAATTTTAATGTCAGTATTACTCTAAGGATTTCAGACTGAGGGCCAGAACCGATCCTACAATGAAAGCTCCTTTTCAGTCTTAAATGTAGAGTAGCTATTTGCTGCCCATCAAAATTTCAGACTACTCAATCCAGCTCTTACCAGTATCCCCAGTACAAAACCTTCATATTTGTCCCCAAAGAGGAGTTACCCAAAGCTTCCCCTTGGCCTGGAGAGATATTTTTAAGAAATCCTTCTTACAGCCTCCCTTACTGATGGGCCTGATGACTCAAAATCTCTCTGCAGATACACACAGCTTGCTTCTCAATAACTATCTTATTGACTGTGACAGAGGGCTAGATGGAAATGTGCTTATAATTCTAAGCTTGTTTACAAATTACAAAAAGAAAAAGAAGAAAAGAAAGTGAGGAAATAATTCAACCTAATGGGGCAGTGGGTCTGTAAAGCCCTGGTGATCCAAATGGGGTACATTTTTTTGTGTTGCAGAGTGATATTCCAAAAACTTGTAGAGTCAATATGGTATGTTTTGTACAGTGAAACTTAAAAGAAACCCTAAGCTTTAAAATGAAGTACTCTAATAAGTGTTTCTACAAGGGCCTTAAGGTGTGAAGCATGCTAAATGTTGCTAGCATAAATTCAGCCATTTGATGTTGATGTGGTGTTTGGCAATGTGTGCAGGTTCTCCAGACCCAGTTGGATACCTTACTTGAAGGACAAGAGAGCATTAAAAGTTGCAGCAACTTTACAGCCCAAGCCCTCAACCATGGCACCGAAACTGAAGTGCTGCTGGTGAAGAAGCAGATGAGTGACAAGCTGAATGAACTGGCTGAGCGAGATTTCCCCTTGCAGCCCCGTGAAAATGATCAGCTGGACTTCATAGTGGAAACAGAAGGCCTGAAAAAGTCCATTCACAATTTGGGCACTATTTTAACCACCAATGCTGTTGCCTCTGAAACAGTTGCCACAGGTGAGGGACTGCGGCAGACTGTGATTGGACAGCCCATGTCTGTTACCATCACCACCAAGGATAAAGATGGGGAGCTCTGTAAGTCAGGGAATGCTTACCTCACTGCTGAGCTCAGCACGCCCGATGGAAGTGTAGCAGATGGAGAAATACTTGACAATAAAAATGGCACTTACGAATTTTTGTATACTGTTCAGAAAGAAGGGGATTTCACTTTGTCACTGAGACTTTATGATCAACACATCAAAGGCAGCCCATTTAAACTGAAAGTGGTCAGATCAGCAGACGTATCCCCTACCACTGAGGGGGTTAAGAGACGTGTTAAATCTCCTGGCAGTGGTCACGTAAAGCAGAAAGCTGTGAAAAGACCTGCAAGCATGTACAGCACTGGAAAAAGAAAAGAGAATCCCATTGAAGATGATTTGATCTTCAGAGTAGGTAGGTGACTTCTCCGCTAACTACTGCCATAAGCAAATGCAATTCAAGGAAACTGGATGAAAATTTCCCAGGTTAAATTATTTTAACATTAAAGCTCTAACTAGAGCAACCTGATAATACCTTTAGTCCCCTTGACTATTTCACATATGTATTTTAAAAGCACGTGTTTCAGGAATTCTATCGGCAAATATTTAGTTAGATGTTGGTGCTGAGAAATGCATCCATCTGATTTATCATGAAATATTTTACGTGGCAATATTACAAGATCAATGCTGCAGATTTATATTGAACTACTTCTTTAAAAAATTGCATGGCAAGAGACAAAGTAGAAGGATTTCCTCTCTAAAATGATTAACCTAGAGGTTAATCTAATTAATTAACCAGGATCTACACATGTTAAAACCTATGATCAAACATAGTTATTTCTTGATGTCAACATAGGATGAAATTATTATTTCCTTTATTTGTTGTTTGTTTCTTTAAATGCGTTTTGTACTTTTTCCTACTATCTAAACATGTTTCATCCTTCATATAATGTAGTAGTATCTCAAAGTTTGTGGGTTTCTAAGGGTTATAAAAATATAGATGTAATTTATTCTGATTTTCTTTCAGCTCTTTTGGGGCAA
This sequence comes from Coturnix japonica, assembly GCF_054131305.1. Taxonomy (NCBI): domain Eukaryota; kingdom Metazoa; phylum Chordata; class Aves; order Galliformes; family Phasianidae; genus Coturnix; species Coturnix japonica. The sequence continues at coordinate 26,256,369 of NC_140666.1, forward strand.
TCTCTTTTTAAGCTATCTAAGAATTCATAATTTATATGTTATATAAATAGCTAACTTATGTAGTTAAAAGCAGCAACAACAACTTTTCATGTTGTACAGCTAAAGAAAAAAAAAATGAAGTTGACTTTTGATATATACAAGTCTGTATATCATATTTGAGCACTTATCAGAAAAGTAGTTTCTCTCTTGTAGCAGAGAATGAATGGTGGGTTTTCCTTGAGGGTTTTTCAGTAATTCTGTTGAAAACTCATTGGGATACCATGTGTCAGTTGCCCTTTCTGTCAGACTTCTTGTCTGATAGGATTTCTTTAGGAATCTTTACTATAATAGACAATGTATGCAATAACAGTGGCTTTATATCAGAAAATGCATTCAGTACACATGGTTTGCTTGCTTGTAAGACATTATAATGCAAGCTTTGCATATAGCTGCTCATTAAATGTCCAGCCTTTCCCAGATGGATAGTGCATTTCCTTGTAAGATAAACAACTCCTAAATATAACATCTCAAAGCATTTGCTACAGAGTCAATAACATACTGTTTTACTGTCAATAAGGCTGCATTTTCTGATCATTCCTGGGACAAAAGTTAGAAATAAGATGTAGAATAATTCACACTGAAGTTGAGCTGAGCCTTCTCAACAATAACTGCTTTTGGTTGTCCAAAGCTGGTAGGTGCCTTTTGTTAAATTAATACCCAAACATTGCTTTGCCTCTAGCAGGAGGGTGTTCTGGTTGCAAAAGGTATTGCTGAGTTGTTAAAGAAAAAAAATCCCTTGCACAGAGGCAGAGTAATTAGTTCTGGACTTCTGCAGGAATGGAAAGGGATCTGTGGCTTTTCCCAAATATGATTTCACTGCTAGTGCTGGTTAAGAGCAACAGAGAGTATGTACAGATATTTCCTAGATTTTTCTGGGCACCTTGTTTTGAGACAAGGTTAAACAAGAGCTCAGGATGATGCCTGAACCCTGCCTGAAGGAAAATGTTTCTTTGATCTCTTCTGGAAGTGGTTGTGCCACATCATATGCTAAGCAGAGCATATGCTAGGTTGGATGAGCAGATTTGAAGTCCTGTCATAATTTTAAGACTGTTAGCCTTCTTATTATAAAGCTTTCAGTATGGCCTGACATGATTTCAGGTTCTAATTTCTGCTTCTGTATCCCTTGCTTCTAGTGAGTAGCTTCCAACCTAACTGCCAAATAGTGCTATAGCTCTAGTTGTTGCTGCTGTTTCAGTGATTCTCTCTACTACACCATGAACTCTAATACGGCCTTGAATATTTTCTGAAAAGTGTAGTGCCTTTTCATTGTGGCGCAATCACGACTGTATGCTTTATTTTGGAGCTTTTTCTCCTTCCTTTTCCTTGTCTTCCTCACTGTGTCCTCCCATCATCCAGAGGGAAAAAGAGCTACAGCTGTGCATGTCTCACAGCTTTTGCTTGAGGAAAGCCCTCAGGAGTTTCCACATTTAAGATGTTACTGAAAAACTGAACTGGGAATAATGCTTAATCTCATTCCACACTTTGTTCTTGGCTACTCATTTCACAGAATGATCCTATATAGAGATGTCCTGGTGGGATTATGTATGCATCATCATCTAAGAAGTCTCTAAGCAGTTGCAGCTGTAATGCTCTAGCTTCTTCACACTCTTCCAAAATATATGTAATTAATAAGTTAAAACTTCTGACATTTATGCAGAGGTTGCCTTCAGGAATCTAAGATTTTGTTTAGCTCCAGTTTTTAATCACTCAAGAAATTTGAGGTTTGGTCCATCTGTTGATGAAGTCATGCAAAATGAAGTTTATTGCTCTTTTCCAGCACAACTGTGTATCTGTTTGGATCCCACTGTTGAATTCCTCTGATAGCCCTGGCCAAATGTGGATTTTTGTTTAAAACTATGCAAGATAAAGCTTGCACTTGGGCCACCGGAGATACATATGGCTGTGCTGGAGAATTATACTGTAATATTCCTATGGCACGCGAGTATATGGAGCATGCTATTGTATTGCATTGAAATATGGGCTTTTATGCAGATGTAAATCAATCAGCTCCCAGCAGAAGATCATTCTTGTGTGAATATTAAGAAATAGTGTTAACACAGTATTAGTGAAGATAAGTGTTTTTATTTGTTGAGAACTGGGCATTGTATCATTTACCAATTCCATTATACTCATTGCATTTAAAATGGCGTATGGTTCTGTTCAGACATTTTTAAGGTCAGGGTATTGACTACACATTCATACAATCATGTAACGCATTAATTAAAAGAACAGAGGATTTCTTGCTTCCTCCTCTCAATTATTTGCATCCTCAACAAAAATCAGGCATGATCTTTGTAGTGGAATTCTAAGGTCACAGCCTGAACCAATGAGTGAGCTGCATGAGTGTGTAGGTGCCCTTGGGGAGGGGGAAAGGAGGTCTGGAGTCACCTCTTTGGTCTCTGCGATACTTTCCATGCAATCTGAGCATGCACGGGTCTCCCTTTTCCCCTGCCCTTCTCTCCCAAGGCACAATGGTATGAAGTGGGGTGGATCACCTTCTTCAGCTCGTCCCTTTCTCCAAGCTGTTACTGGGAGGGGTGAGCTAATTTCTTTGTGATATCTTTTCCTGTAGCTCCTATTTCTCAAGTAAAGGCTCTGACATTGCCTTTGTTTGTTTTACAGTCTTTAAGAGTGTGTCCATGTGATTCTCATGTTTTAAATGTTTCGGCCTGCTGAACTTAGTACAATAATGAAAGCACAGAATCATAGAATGGCTTGGATTGGAAGGGACTTTCAAATCATCTAGATCCAACTCACAAGCAAAAAGATCTGTCTGTCTCTGTGGCATGTAGTAAGCTTGTGCAAATGAAAACAGAACTTGTTTGTGTTTTCTGGAAAATAATTGTTGCGTATGGTATTTGCTTCTACTGCAAGGGGTTGAAAGCATTGAAGCGAGAGGGAAGGCTCTTCTGTTGCTCTGCTCTTGTGCCTTAGACCTATGTTGAGTAGAAGTGAGAGATGTTTGGTATTAGCCCTTCTACCTCCTCTGGTAGATCTCTCCCATGTTTTCCAAAGGAGAGTTAAGAGCCATCCATGTGTCTTAATTCTTCTGTCCGGGGCCCCATCTGGAACTCTACCTCTGCCATGCCTTGAAGCTCTTTTTCTGGCACTTTTCATGACTGGGTTCTTTGACAGTACTTAGCAGTAGTGGTGCTGTTTCCCACTTCAACTGTGTTTTCTCTTTCTTTATGCTTGGAATTGGCATGAGACACAGCCAGATGGAGGATTGGCTCTCTGCTGGAAAGTTAAGTTTTTCTTTTCCTTAGAGCATGCTTAGTTGTCTGTTCAGCCATGTAACTGAGCATCTAAATTGAGCTGATAAATTTAATGAGCGTAACTCACTCTAATTTTAAGGGGAAAAAATAGCACCTTCAACAGTACCTTCTGCCAGCTTCCTTACTAAGATGTGAATGTCATCATCAGAGCTGTTATCAGTGCTGAAAGTGAATATGAGGCTGACTGTGAATTTACTCCATGTGAGAAATCACAAGCAAGGCCTGGGTAATAATAGCTGTCATGTATTTATGCCTGATGAAGTATGCAAATTCAAAGCAGACTTAGGGGGAGAAGAGGTGCTAGATTTAAATTCGACAAATAATAAATGGTGAGTTGTGAGTAGGTTTGAGGGAAGTGTTTAAATTTCCTAGGGCTCGTATTTATTATTAAATTTCCTCTAAAGGCCTCTTGCTGACACTGTGTAGTGGTTTGTCCTGTCTGAAAGGGATAGGACTGTCTATGGATATGCACTTTTTAAGCAACTGCAAAAACATAAACAGATTCTGTGCATAACCATCTTGAAAAAAGGGGTGAATTTTTCTAGCTGCAATTAAGTCCCTTGTATGCATGATCCAGAGAAATTCTAGCTACTCTGTAGGAAACAGCATCTGCTCCTTCCATTTCTCTAGTTCCTTCCTTACTTTCCCAGCAAGGTCCTGCCCAAGCCACGTTACACCCTGGCTAAGGGCACTGGAAAAATTGTGGATGTGTAAGTGTAGCTGGTTGGCATTCTGAGAAAAGGCAAAAGCAGGAAACAAGAAAACAGCTCCTTCATACCTGTCTGTGCAGCTTATATGTTAATCTTTCCATACTGTTCAGTTCTATCTTTTTTTCAGTATAACACACAGAACAGACCCAGAAGAATTATTTGTTAGTGTAGGTAGGAAAAAAAATGGTAGTTAAACAATATGCTATTGGTACTGCATCCTCTCAGGTCTCCCATTAATCTCCAATCTTTCTGCAGGATTTTTCTGTCTTTGAAGGCAATTCCTTTCTGCTGAGAGGGGTGGTATGCTGCTTCTGTTTTAGGAAGCTGGTAAACCTAGTTTAGCAAGCAGGGAGATTATTAGTCATACTGGCAGAATTTAGAAAGCAAAAATGCTGCTGTTACTATGAATATAAAAAAAGTACATTGTTTGACAGGTTCATCCAGATGGATGCACTTAAAAAGCAAACTTAGTTGCATGATATAATTTTTAATGTTTCCTGTGATTTTTGATTTTTTGATTTTTAATTTTTTTTCTTATTGAAAAGCAACATGCTTTTTGGGCAGCAAGCAGGAGGAACTGGAAGCCATTGTGCATCAGGCTATGACTGATGTTTTGCTGTTAGCAAAACATGGTGGGATTACTCCCATGACTGAAGTGCTGTGATGGATGGTTACAAGCTCTTCAGAAAGAATAGATGAAGAAGGAAGGGTGATGGTGTGGTCCTTTATATTGAAGACTGTTTTGATGTTGAAGAACTTGGACTTGGGAATGATAAAGTTGAGTGCCTGTGTATAAGGATCAGGGGAAAGGTGTGGGTCACATTCCTCAGCTTGGCCCTTTATCCAAACTGTTACCAGAAGGGGTGAGTTAATTCCTTTTTATATCTTTTCCTATAGAGCCTATTTCTCCAAATAATGGCTCTATCATTGCCCTCATTTGCCCTACAGGTATGCAGGGAGGAAGTTGGGAAGGCAAAAGCCCAACTTGATCTCAGATTGGCTACTGCAGTAAATGAGAATAAGAAATCATTTTGCAAATATATCAATGGTAAGAGAAGAACCAGGGAAAATTTCCATCCTTTACTTGATGCAGTGGGGAATGCAATCACTGAGGATAAGGAGAAGACTGAGGTCCTCAATGCCTTCTTTACATCTGCCTTTAATAGGCAGATCAGTTATACCCTGATCTGGAAGTCTGGGATGCTACACAGAATACACCCCTGCTGATTGAGGTAGAGACAGTCAGAGAGCTCGTCCTCCATCTAGACTCTCACAAGTCCATGAGACTGGATGGGCTCCATCCTAGGGTGCTGAGGGAGTTGGCAGGGGTGATTGCCAAGCCACAGTCCGCCATTTATCAGCATTCTTGGTTATCTGGAGAGGTCCAAGGGGACTGGAGGTTTGCCAATGTTACTCCCATCTACAGGAAGGGCCACAAGGAGGATCCAGGGAACTACTGGCCTGTCAGCCTGACCTCAGTTCCAGGGAAAGTTATGGAGCAACTCATCTTGGGTGAGATCACACGGCATGTGCATGGCGTCGAGGGAAGCAGGCCCAGCCAGCACAGGTTCATGAAGGGCAGGTCGTCCTTGGCCAACCTGATCTCCTTATACTACTGGGTAACCAAACTGGTAGATGAGGGAAAGGCTGTTGATGCAGTCTATGTAGACTTCAGCAAAGCCTCTTGTCTCTCACAGTATTCTCTTAGGGAAACTGGCTGCCCATGACCTGAACTGGTATACCCTTCTTTGGGTAAGGAACTTGCTAAAGGGTCATGCCCAACAGGTTGATTAATGGAGTTAAGTCCAGCTTGTGACCTGTTACAAGTGGTGTCCCCCAGGGGTCAGTGCTAGGGCCCATCTTGTTTAATATCTTTACTGATGACCTAGATGAGGGAACTGAGTGTACCCTCAGTAAGTTTGCAGATGACACCAAGCTGGGAGGTGGTGTCGATCTGCATGAGTGTAGGGAGGCCCTTCAGAGGGATCTAGATAAGCTGGATCACTGGGCTGAGGTGAATGGGAAGAGGTTCAACAAGGCCAAGTGCTGGGTCCTGCACTTTGGCCACAATAACCCCATGCAGTGCTATAGGCTTGGGGCTGAGAATGGCTGCCCAGGGAGGTGGTGGAGTTGCCATCCCTGGCAGTGTTCAAGAGGCATCTGGATGAGGAGCTACAAGATATGGTTTAGTGACTTGTGGTAGCAGCAGTAATGGGAGGACAGTTGGACTAAATGATCTTGTAGGTCCTTTCCAACCTTGTGATTCTCTGATTCTATGATGAGATGCAGTCAGGCCTGTACTGTGCAAGAAGACTGAAACTATGAAGTGTTCTGGTTGTACTGCATAGTCTTGAGATAAAAATGGCTGTTCTTTTGTTTAAATCATATCTTTAAAGCTAAATTAATTGGTTTGTGCAGGGTAAGCTGAATAATACCCAGAGGAATTAGATAGGGATAAACCTAATCTGATTGTTTATTTAGAGAGATATTTACAAAAACAATATGAAAGGAACTATTCTACAGCTTCCTAACTGCTCAGCTTGGTCTGACCTTTTGAAGACCTTCCTTTCACAATCCCATACAACATGCTGCAGAAGTTGAAGTAAAATGACTTTTGTTCTTCCATTGTGTCCAAACAGTAGCTCAGAACAAGAGAGAGAGAAGATTGGGTGAAGACAGATACAAAAGATTTAGGCTTTCATCTCAATTCCAGGTTGCCTGGGGAGCTGTGCAACACCCCAGATCCTAAACAGGTCTCCAAATCATCCTCTATTCCCAGCCCTGTGCATACAAAAATGTCTCACCAGGCTAAGGAGGGATGGGTGACTGTCCAGAGAATAGAGGATAATGCAGAAGTATCTTGCAGTAAAAGATACCAATGTCTCTCTCAGGTAGGTGTGTTTATAAGGAGGGAATCTTTGCTTAAGTGGGAGGAGCTGTCATCCTTTGTTATTACAGGCATGGTTGCAGGATCCTGCTTTTACAGAGTATTTACATACATTACCACAAGATTTCCTCTCACATGGGCTACTGGCACAGTGAATTATTCAAATCAGAAAGTTCAAACTTACCTGATTTCTTCCTGCATTTAGGACATCAGCTGTGTTTTACTGACTTCAGCTTTCTTCAGAGAAATTTGTCCCCTTGTGGAAGGGACTGTATAGAGGCCTGAATGCAGATTAGGACCTGTCATGCATTTAATAACTGCAGAATTCTGTTTACAAGAGTATTGTGCATGGAAATGATTTTCTTCTGCACACTGTTAATGAAGTACTGTTCCAAAACTTACTGGGAAATGTGATTATGGTATTCCTGGGTGATTATTTATTTATTTTTCCTTTGATGCATATTTATGAAGTCCCAGTGAAGAAAACTCTGGGCAACTCTTTATACTGATCACTCTTATCATTAAAAAATGAATATTTTGCTGTGGAGAAAGAGCATATATTCCAAAATGGTTGTGCTAGTTGGTTCCAGATGCAAATGTTTTTCCTTTTCTCTGAGCAGTATAAGGAATGCTTCTCATTTTTCATCCCTTCCCTTTGGCTAAAACACTAAAAGGAAAGTCACTATTAGCATATGGTGGAGAGAAAAATAACTGCATGCATCCTTCAGGCACTTCTCAATAAAAGAACGTACAGAAGTGGCTCAAGTGTGGGCAACGTAATTAATGTGTAAGTCACTACTTGCTTAACATGTAGTTTCTCCTTGTGCTACAAAACTGAGAAGTGTTTGCTTTGCTGAGAAAGGGGGAAGCATGTGCAGAGTTCAGGAAAATAAGTCTTGAAACAAAGAAAAGTTCTCAGCACCAAGTGCTGAGGAGTTAATTGTTGTTTCTAGCCAGTGACCGGAAATATACATCCCACACCCATCACCACATCAGATAGAAGATTTTTTCAGATCGTGCGCATCCCTAATGAAATTTAAGTACAAATTAGAGCTAATAAATGTCATATATTGGAGATCACAGTCAGAGCAGCTTTAATAGTTGGACTGCAGGATATTCGGACTGACTAAAATGAAGTACAAGTTTTTCAGCTGGAATCACATATATTGAAAACAATTAATGTCTGATGCACAGATGGGGAATTCTTGTAAACATGCATAACCGGGGAAGAATAGCTCTGTGTGTCAGCATTAGAATGAACTGCTTATAGAGTCTTTTCTTTTTTTCTTTTTTCTTGTTGTTAATTCATTAATTGTGAATAACTTTGTGGTTCAAGATCATAACTGCAGGCTTGTGTACACAAACCTTCTTTATGAACACAGCAGGAATTTTAATACTGTTACTGTGCTTCCGGGTGCAGTTTGGACCAGGCGCTTCAGTGCTGACCTTTAAAAACATCATTTCACTTTGTGACTCTCCTCAGACTGTCCCAGAACAAACACCTAAGGAATAAGGGCACTTAATGAACTTTTGTGAACACCTGACTTTTTGTAGGTCCTTATCTCACTATTCCCCTTGGTTCTATATACATCTCTGTTGCATTTGTCCTGAATAAAAATGAGACCTGTGTTTATGTACTGCTTTGTAAGAACCATCAAAGGTCTCTGCAGAAAGATTTGGTTACCAGATGTTGGTCTTCACTGGCATCAAGACCTAGTCATTCAAAAACAGCTTTTCATCATCATTTTCTAAGAGAACTTTTGCAGACTGAATGAAAACTGAATGGCAAACCTCCCTGTCTTGAAAATGCCTCATCCAAAGCAATCACTAATACATTTATTTTTCACCCTCAATTTCTTGACTTCACAGAAGAGATTTAGAAATTGTAGTAAACATTTGTCATCTGTCCAGGTTCTTGGCTTTGTGTCTGTGTGCGCCCTCAGTACTGCCTCTTTCATTGCCTTCTCACCTGAACAAAAATCCATATGTTTAAAAAAGTGCAGAGCTTGTGAAGTAAATATTTTACTTCTCAAGCAAGAAGCAAATTGCGAAGGCGCTTTGTTTCGTGAAGGCCAAGATAATTCCTCTGTTGGGGGTTAAATGACATACATGATAAAGAGTAAGAACAATCTCTTCTACTTAGAACTGCTATCTGTTACTGAGATGATTCTGTATCAGTGAGAAGAACTCTTGAAAACAGGCATCCATACATCAAGGATGGATGTACTGGTTTTTAGTTCCTAGCTTATTTATATACTACCTAGCCTGATTTATGTGCTTTGTGTTCAATTTTAGGCACCAAAGGAAGAAACAAAGGGGAATTTACAAATCTTCAAGGTGTAGCTGCATCTACAAATGGAAAAATATTAATAGCAGACAGCAACAACCAGTGTGTACAGGTATGAGGTTATGCCACTGTCAAGTATTTGTCTGGAATTTTTTCCTCATACCGTTGCCTGATTTGTATTCAGATTATATACAACACAACACCCATGATTTCTCAACTTCTATAACCTGTGTGAAAATCTAGCTATGTTTTCTCCTGCCTGTCATGCATTTATTCATGTTGATTGGGTTTGTTTGTTTATTTGTTTTACAATTAACAATTTGTTGTTACTTTTTAGGCTGCCCATGTGGTAACAATGAACAGGGCAGTGGTGTGACTTGTTCTTGATTATGTCAGAACCAGAAAGCCACAGGCAGTAAGAACTCATTACCAAGCCTTTTCAAAGAGATAGATCTGAATATTCATCAGTAGCCTCATAGTTTCTAATTTGTGGTCCCTTCAGAAGTTCAGTGTCTAATTGTCTTGGGGATGCAAGTAGTGGACTAATTTTTGAGTAGCTGAGGCATCTGTCAGGAAGTGGCCAAGTACTTATTCATAAGTCAAATTATTACATTTTAAAATACTCTTTTATCGTATCTTTTATTTTTAAAATACTTTGGTTTTGACTGTGGCCAAGGCGGTGCTTCGATTTCCTCATTTCTAATACAGGTATAACACCACTTTCAACTATCTAAGAGGGATATAGTGAAACATAATTAACTGATGTTTATAAAATACTTCAAGATCATTCAAGAAACAGTGCAGTAAAAGTGCTTAGAACTTCTTTATTAAGAAATCAGGGTCCAGGTGGAGGTCCCTTCTTAAGTGGGGCATATTGCTTTGAAATATGGACTGTAAAAGTACTAAACATTACTGTCTTCTGGACTACAGTTCTCATTAGTGAATTCTAAATTGTAAGCTCCAAAACATAGATGATGCAGACCTAGTTTTAAAACTAATGTTTTCTGTTACAGATATTTTCCAATGATGGCCACTTCAAAAGTCGCTTTGGCATAAGAGGAAGGTCTCCTGGCCAGTTGCAGCGGCCAACAGGAGTGGCTGTGCATCCCAGTGGTGACATCATTATTGCAGATTATGACAACAAATGGGTTAGCATATTCTCATCGGATGGAAAATTTAAGGTATGGCCATATGAACTCCCCTGAGATTTCTCTGTCTTGCAAAGGAAAGCAAAGTACCTTTGTAAGGATTTTTGGTGTGTGTCAAGAAACAGCATTGTTTGTTTGTTACTTAGTATAAACTCCATTGTTGTGACATGTGAATGCATGACACAGACATGTTTTATAATAAATAGGAAGACACCTCAACTACACTGCCAATGTAATATCAAGTAGAGAGCATTTGTTCCATTCTGCAGTCCTGAGCACTAGGTATTTGTCTGCCTTTCTGCAGCTTGCAGTTGAGAATAGTAATCACGTAATCAAGAGGAGGTGGAGTAGGCAAACAAGCTCATACCATTAGTAGTTTGATTATATATAAAGCTGTGTCTGTATACATATATACACACAGGACAAAAACTTTTGAGAAGTCTTCAGTGACATATGGAAGGGAAATGTAAGGCATCAGACCGATTATGATGTTCTCTATTTATTCCATACATATTGATAAATTAAGGGCATAATTTATGTATGGTCCTGTTGTTAATGAATGCAAGGAAGAAGCAAGCCAAGAGGTCAATCTGGTGTTATAGCATGGAAAGGAATATTTTATGTAGGGTGATGTGCAGTAGAAAAGCTAAAAGGCAGGAAAGGAATTACTTGTTTTCAGAAAATAAGTTCTGTGTAGTGTGTGCTTATTTTCATGTGAGCCTGGATGCTTTTTATGGCAGTAAAATGAAACGACAGCTAGTGCTCTATGCCAATGCTTGTAAAGCTGGAGTATTTATCATGTTTAGGAGGTGGGTACAATTCCAGAGAGAATTAAAGGTTACCTCCATTTGATGCTGTTGTCTAAGTGCATACTACCAAGCTGGGTGATGAATGCTGGACATAGCCCTCTCTAGCAGAGATTAGCATCACTGCAGCAAGATAAAAAAAACACCTTCAGAGATATTTCTACCATCATTACATAGTTCTAGAGACCTGTTTTGGAGAGAAACCACCTGTTTAGCATTTTCTGGCAGCCTCATGACAAAAGGCTCAGGTCCTGACCTACTCATGTGGCTATGAACAGATGGCCTTCCTTTATTAGTTTTCACAAAGTGACAAATGCTGTATCAAATAGCAAGTTTTGCTTGCAGAGTCTCCCGTTTGAGAGACACTTGTACACTTTTAGAAGTATCCAGATGCTGCATAGACTCAAAGCTAAAATAAAACAATACTACGATGTAACACAACTAATAAAAAAAATATAATAGATATGATTTGGATTTGCAGAGATGACATGATCTTTCTTGTTGAGCAGTTTTAAAATTGCACGGCTACATAGGAAAATCTTGGCTTTGGCTGAAGACGCCAGAACAAAACCAAAGAAAGATGCAGTTATTTAAGAATCCAAATACTCTGAGTAGTCCAAGTGTGATGTAAATAATTATTAACCTATTTAATGTGGACTGCCTTGGTCAGCACATGGAGGAGGGAGGGCTTGTTTTCCTTCCTTCTCCAGCCAGGATATAAATGTGACACCATTGTGGATTGTGTCAGCTCTGGAGGAAACAGCCATGTCTCTTGGGGAAGCCAGCTCCCTGTGTCCAACTGGGAGTCAAAGTATTGGGAAAAAAAATAAAAGTAAATAACAAAATTTAATGTAGTTTCTCTGACATGGAGCCCAGCTTTGGTTTTAGTTAATATTATTTTTGTTAGACTGCGCTAGCTGTGTAAAGTCAGCTGTGTTTGTCAGGGTAATGCACTGGACTTAATAGTTCTTGAGACTAGACTGGTTAAATAAGAGACGAAACATTAACGATAGAAAATACTACTCTTAGATTTAGTGCAGCAGATAGTATTCATTGGAAAGAATACAAGAATATTTGTAGACAGGTCTTTTACCTGGAAGAAAGGTTGAAGCACAGGACATATGTAACAAGTCTAGCCTGTGGAAATCTAGGAAAAAAGCAACGTACAAGGGCTCTGTCTGATTAAACTAGGCAACGCTTGTGAGAATGCACAGATACACAGGAATAACAGTGTTTCACTTCAGAGGATAGCACCTGCAAGAGATCGTATATCATTTGAGATATTGATAGTCTGCTAGTTGTTAACTAAGCATTATCAGGGGTCTTTTTTTGAACTTATTCTAAGTATTTTAGTTGTTGCCTCCTTCCTTCTTCATTTACTCTACTTTAGCTTCACAGCTTTTTAATACTCATGTGAGCCAGAAAGCAAATTTCTCCTGGAGCCAAGCCCAGGCATCTCCCTAATAACAGAACTGGGCTGACTCATCCCAGCAGCCTCTGCCAAGCAGAGAAGTGTCACCTTCCTCAGTTGCTGGTAGCAACGGAGGCAGAGCTCTGTTTTCTCAAAGCTATGAAGCTGGCATAATGCGAGCTTGGCAAATCCTAAGCTAAAGTTGCACCAAAACATAAGTAAGTCTCTTAAAATGAAAGGCTGCAGTATTGTCTGCACAATGAAGCATCATACAGGGTCTTAGAACTGGCTGTTCTCCTTCTGGTTTATGTAATGAGTCTGACATGTGACTACTGAGATGTCATTTAATTTCCCAGTGCTTTATTTTCCTCATCTGTAAAAGCTAGACAACAGTACTGGCTTCAGGTAAATTACTTTCAAATCAAGGGAAGATGTATTAATTGCTAGGCGAAAAAGAGAAGTGAAACAGCAGTATCAGCCTCTGTACCAGTGGTGTTCAGACCTAGTGAAGGAAGTGGAGACAAGAGACACAGGAACAAATTGTGATCCACCGAGAAGAAAACAACTTAGACTGCATGTTGTTAGCCAAACTGAGTTGTAAATTGGGTTAAGACATTATATTATGATGGCTGGGAAAGGATGGAAGAAAATATTTTATCTATCAGAGTTTTATTTTCTTGTCCTATTAAAGGGATTAAGAAAGGAGCTGCTTGAAGCTGCCTGCATGTTTACATAGAAATAGTTCTGTGTGGAGTGTGATAAATGGTCACAATTAAATTAAGACAATCATACAAATGATAAACCCATTTATCATGTGACACCACAATGCCTGATGATGGATTTATCTCCATCTTAGGGAAGTTACAGAATGGGGAAAGAAGATATATTTCAAGTATGTAAATTAGTTTCTGACAATTGTGAACCTTTCTGACAGCAACAAGATTGGTGGAGTTGAACTGAAAGCCCTAACACACCTGCTATTACAGGGGAAGAAGTCTGTATAATTTGTCTTATCTTTTTTTAAAATAAAGACTCTAGGAATATCGCTCAAGAGAATATTTTCCATTCTAATAGTGTGGTCTTATAGACATATATTTGAAAACCAATCTGAATTCATAAAAGCCTATAAAACATGGAACAAAATGTCCTTGACTGAATTCAATTATTTGTATTAAAGATTCAGATCGTTCATTTTACTTTATTCATTTCTGATGGCAGAAAAGTCTGAAATACTTCCATTCATATATTTAACAGCAGTGACTGGGTTTCATAATGCTCTGTTTTAAATAATCAAACCTACAATTCTAAGAAAGCTGAAATAAAAATACACAAAGCATATGTTCAGCCAGAGCCAGTGATGTGTCATCTAAACTGGAATCAGAGATTCTTCAGACCCTAGCTGGGCATAATTTATTGCTTACTGCAAATTACATTGTGAATACTGTCCCAGGACTAATAATTTTTATTACTCTTCTCATTGCTGAGTGTCCATTAATTCAGTATGTGATTTATTCACTTTTTTTCTTCCTCATATATGTTTATATGATCAGAAGGACACTATACTCATGAGCCTGAGTCATTTTTCCCTAGGAATCCTGGAAGGATTGCTGGTAATCCTGGCAAGGAGTTGGTGCACAGGCAGACAAACATTCAGGCATCCCAGAGGAAAGAAGGGAACATGTTATTTAATCACTCCAAAGGAAATGAATCTACTGATTTGCATTTGATTTATGTTGTAGCTGTTTCTTGTTATGCAAACCTGAATGCATTTTGTAGATTTGCTTATATGTTTCCCTTGGTGATCACCAAGTCATCTTTAATAGATTTCTTCCTGGGGTTGTTTTAGTGTGATTTAATTAGGTGTTCATTGTCAAAATATTGAGTTAAGTTGCTCAAGAGAGCATATGTATCTGCACATAAAACAGACATACGATTGTTTCACTTTGGCTATGCATAGTCTTGAAGTTGCAAGATTTACTCCCTGGAGTTTTCTTTGAGACTGAAAGAGTCTGTGTAATAATGCTGTTGACTTCATACTACACAGCCTCAGGTTATCTCCTGGCTCCTGCTTTTATCAACCCCACCCGTGAGAATGTTCTATGGAATAGGAGCATAGGGTTTCTTAAGGATAGTTGAGCTCCTTTAGATATTCATGTGGTTGTTTGCTTTAAAAACATTTGGAAACTGAACAAAATGAGTTATGTAATGGATCTTTACCATGTTGTGTAATCTGTCCTGCCTTGATAGTCAGTGACTAACGCAACTTTAGCTGCTCACATAGACTACTTAAGGATGGAAAGGCCCACTGGGTTCATCAGGCCCTGCTCCAGCTCTGGGAGACTCCACAGCCAACAGCCTCTCTGGGCAACCTGTGCCAGGACTCCAACATCTATACAGCACAGACGTGCAGCCTGACATTCAGAGGGAACCATATGTTCCAGTTGGTGCCCATCGTTTCTTGCCCCCTGACACTGGGAACCACTAAAAAGAGCCTGACTCTCTCATCTTTGAAGCAGAATACAGCAAGTGTGACCTCACCAGTGCTGAACAGAGGGGAAAATTCCTCACTACTTGCATTAGGTAAAGGAGAGAGGCAGAGAAAGCATTGATGTGTCTTACTCCGTATAGGCAGTGCAGTGAAAAGTGGTATTTTCTTAAAGAAGATGAATACTTTATTGTCTGTTTAATTAAAATTCAATTGGAAACAGAAAATTATATCATCCACCAAAGAGATGGATGCAAGTTTGTAGGGCATCTCTGACAAATTACTGCAGGATCTGGAAGTTCTGGGATCTATAGTTACAACTCAGGGTGTTCAGTGGACTGTCTGTCCAGAACCATTAAAAGCTCACAGAAGACCTGACTTTTGGAGCCAACTGGGTAATTGTTTCCAAATTTGTCCATCACTTAAGCTGCACCCACTGTATGCTTCTCTGCTGTGGCTTCTTTTGACTTTTTCCTGTGCTCAGAAGAGGCACCTAATGTTCACCAGTTCTACTATAGCTACAGCTTTTCAGTCAGATGCCATCTGCAGGCTGAGGAAAATAATCTTCCATCTCCATCCTGCACATTTATACCACACCCAGCATAGTAATAACTGCAAGACTTCTTATAATGTATTGATTTCTGTGATTCATGTCTCTTATAAGCCCATTTTCCTAGTGTAGTGAGTGAAAGGGGACAAGAGGTCTTCTTTGCATGCCTACCTACCCTATCAGTATGCTAGCATTGACTACATAGCCATTTGTTTGGATCCATATTGTTGTATGTTTAGATTCAGTTGATGGGGTGGCAAATTTTCCACTCTAGAAAGGACATACAGAGAACAGTCTTTCTTTTCAGCTGAAGATGAAATGAAAAAGTACGTGATATGAGCTGATAAAGCAATCACTTCCCCCGGCAATCTTTTGATGACAAAAATTTCTTTTTGTGCTACTCTATGCCTGTAATGCAGGACAGCTTTGAAATGTTCTTATTCTATCACACTAATGTGTTTTTCTGTTCCATGTCTTCTGTTTTAGGCTAAAATTGGATCTGGAAAACTCATGGGCCCAAAAGGCATTTCTGTGGATCGTAATGGACACATCATTGTAGTGGATAATAAAGCATGCTGTGTGTTCATCTTTCAGCCAAATGGGAAAATAGTCACAAGGTTCGGTAGCCGAGGGAATGGTGACAAGCAGTTTGCAGGTACACTTGATGGTAATATGTAAATCCCCTCTGCTTGCCTCTTCTGCTCACATTTGCATGATGTCTGAGCATGTTGAACATGCTATACCCTACTCATTTTCCTTCCTGAGAGTGGAAAGTTCTACTAAACATACAGCTTGTCTTTGCTTCACCATTTGTTTAATTGGCCAAGAAGTCCACAACCTATGTTCTGCAAATGTAGGTGTAACTAACTTGTTTTATCTACCTCTCTGTGGCTGGAAGCATTTCAGATCAATGATTCAAGGAAGACAGACCTTAACTAGCATTTTGTAAAGGCCCACACTAAGCTGTTAATTATGATCAACTCCAAACATCATGCTTTGTGTCTCCTGTGATCAAATACACATTAACTCTTGCCCCATGTAGTATCTTCCCATTAGAGAATGGACATAATGGGACAGTGTTAAGACTGAGATCAGAAAGACTCAGATATGCAAATGCCAGTCTGAGGAAGCTGCCACTTATAAATTCAACTGTGTGTAGGCTACATGGGACAGGTGAATTGTCCTTATTTGAATGTTTTCAGTGTAAAGGTCTTCATCCTGTTTATACTCTGTACTGATGATCTGTGAAAATTGAAATCAAGTTTTTCATTTCCTTAACTTAAAATGGCACCAAATATTTTTATTCAGGTGCTTTTCTGCTTTCAGGTTTGTTTCTTGCTCATGTTTGTGTACACAGTTCAACACACAGAACAAAAAGGCACTTTTTTTCCCTAACAATATTTTCTAAATAACTTTTGCATTTATCCTAAGCTTGTTTGCTTGAATGTTTGTAAGAAGTGATAAAATAAAGCATAGAAGATTCTATTTAGGCTTTACTTTTTGGGGACTATTTTCATTATATACACAACTTTATTTCAAAGCACTACACATTCTCTCTTGCTAATCAACATAGTCACCTGTGTATAAAAGGAATGAACAGTGCTTATTGATAACACTAGCTGTCAAATGGTTGGAAAATTTTATTTACAAAAAGGCATGCTGAACTTTTAAAAACAGGAAATGAAATGAAGAGTGGTTTGAAATTGATTGTCCCTTTTTGATAGAAGTCAAGCAGTGGAGTTACCATTTAGTGTCACTGCTAATTTTATTGTGATTCTTTCTTCATCTGTATTGCAGGTCCTCATTTTGCAGCTGTAAACAGCAACAATGAAATCATCGTTACAGATTTTCATAACCATTCTGTCAAGGTACTGTCAGTTAATAGCAATTTGGGATGCTTTTTATTTTTATTTCCTGGGGAAAATATTGTTAAAAACATAGAGACCATTCTTTTTAAGTGTGAGGCTGAATTAAAAGAGTCATAGATCTTTGCATGCACTGTGTTTAATAGAGTTGTAATCAGTTGCTTTTGGTTTCAATATTACATTCTATAGTTCCATTGCTTAAATATACATATGTTATGCCTGAGATAAATAATATCACCTTAGTTATTTTTAATTAGCTGTCTGAAAAAATCTGTTACTTATCAGTCTTTTGATATTTTAGATAACTGATAACTTCTTTTGAATTTCCCATTAAAATCTTCCCACGATTCTAGTTGAATCTTTCTGAAAACTGCAAAGTGAAGATACTTGACAGACATTATGCTGTAGTTACAAGCTTTATTATTACTGGATCATTTTATGACCTGATAGTCTTAACTGTGTAAGATAAACATTTAAGACAAACATTAAGACAAAAGATTTTTCATCTAGTATATCTTGCACAGGGCAGAACTGTCCACTGGCCATTAGATCAGTGGGAAATCCTGACTTGTGGCCTATTAAATAGCTGTGGTAAGATAGGTGGAAGATTTGTTTGTCCCAGTAATAAACTAGAGCAAGGATGTATGTTGAAATGTCATGTGCTGGAAAACATGAGTTAAGGAATTGCAGGCTGTTTCAGAAACTAGTTACCCGTTTGCTTTCAGGCCATGCCACTCCCTTTCAGCCTTTTCAATTCTCCTTTTCATTCCCTCACCATGCAGTACCACAGGAACAGCAGATTTTCACCTAATTGAATTAAGCACACAGATTTACCCTTGGCTCAGTTAACCAATGTTTGTAACTTAAATGATATATCTTATGTATTTACCTGAAACATGACATTTCTGTCTGCATACTGGTGAGTGTAAAAAATCCAAAGACCTCAGTGGTGCTGTACCATCCAGCTTCTGAGTAGGAACCTTGTTTTGTTGTGCTTTTGGAATTAGAGAGGAAATGGCGACTCGTGTTTTTGACTACTACAGAAAGACCAAGGCTGCTGTAGGAGCCCTGAAGCAGACTATTTAGGTAGTTTAGCAGCAGGTTTATGTCTCCATAAATTACCTCTCCAGCAGCAAAGCTTATTGCAATAACAAGAATGCCTGGAGAGAGTTAACAAGGGCCAGCTACAAGGAACAAAAGCAAATGAAGAGATGTAAGAACCGTGGCATCTTAGCAAATGAAATGAATTATATTGCTAATGAGAACAGAGCATCCTGTCTGTGTCTGGTGTGACTCAATGGAATAAAAACGTTATTTGTTGCAATTTGGTACTAGCTGAAAAAGATTCTTATTTTTGTAGCATTCTGTAAATCTGTGCAGATAACTGTTGACACTTTGGAGAGTTATGTATAAAATAGGCGATGCAGTTCTTTTCGGTTAGATAATAAGGGAAAGAGTAAACTTTGTTTCAAATAGTAAATACAGTTATATCTAAATAATTTTCACTCTTAGGGCTCTCAACTTCTTCCTGTAACCAGTCTCTTGAGTTACACATCTTCTTTCTGCAAAACATTCTGTTCCTTCTGCCATTAACCTTCAAGCGTTTTCCTCACTTCAGGCATCTTCTGCAGAAAATCCTACTCCATATTGGCTCCTGTCCTTCTGTCACTGATCATTGGATGATTTTCTTACCCTTCTCACCTTCTTAGCACTTGTCAGGTCATTATATTTGTATATGCTTAGGCCACAGCTGGTCCCTTAAGAACACTTGGACATTGTGGCAGAGGTGGGTCTGGGCCCAGGACAGATGGTTATGAAGCCACGCAAATGAAACATCTAGTGTCTCACTTAGTCCTGTTGGTGCATCGAGGTTGCTGGCAGAATTGCCATTGATCTGTTCCATCTTTCTGCTGTCTAAAACTGTTAATTTGCCAATGCAGGTAATACAGTTGCTGAGCTGTCTGTACAGAGGGCAGCGTGTCCTGTGATTCTTAGTACTTGTTAGGTTATGAAAGTCAAAGAACAGTGTATCTATTCTGTCAGGGCTCACTGCCAGTGTCCTATTAGCGTTTTGCTCTTAGCACAGGACACACAAGCTGTGGAGGGGGTCCTGGGACCTAAGCGCTGCATGGTGTAGAGAAGCAGGAGGGAAAGACAGGCACTTTTCCTCCCATCTTCATTCTGAGGCCTTTACTGTAGGGAAGATACAAGATTGGAGATCAGTATTTGCACTTATCTCTTTTTCAGACTTTACAAATATTTTGCTTTTTAAATTATAGAAATGCCGCTAATTTTGCTGAACTGGCTTTTAAGATGTAGGCTGGTGCTAGTATTGATAGCGAGCTCTTTATTCGTTTTTCATTGTCTGATTTCACCCATATCCACAACTCAAATTTTCATTAAATTTCAGTCATGCAAACACACTGAAATGGAAACTTACCAGCTATTTGAAAATGCAGAACTAAAAATGACCCTTGCTACAATCATTTTTGCCTTTATAAATATGTTTGCCTTACATAAATATATAATTCTTCTGAGTATTTCTTAAACAAGAAGGGTAAAAACGAGAACTATAAATGTCCATGCTGAGAAAGGACAGCGAGGGGAATAGAGAAGGGGAAATAATGCTGGATGTGGGGGAAGATCAGGTTTGTTAATAGGTAGTATCGATTACTAGTAGTAATAGAATTAGTAATATTTAATGTGATGCCATTGTCAAGTTTTGGTTTTAACCCTTACAGGTATTTAACCAGGAGGGAGAATTCATACTGAAGTTTGGATCGAACGGGGAAGGAAATGGACAATTCAATGCACCAACTGGTGTTGCTGTAGACTCTAATGGAAATATCATTGTAGCAGATTGGGGA
Organism: Coturnix japonica; assembly: GCF_054131305.1. Taxonomy (NCBI): domain Eukaryota; kingdom Metazoa; phylum Chordata; class Aves; order Galliformes; family Phasianidae; genus Coturnix; species Coturnix japonica. The sequence goes on from NC_140666.1 coordinate 26,276,699, forward strand.
AATAGCCGAATACAGGTAGAGATTTGTGTATTTCAAAGGTGCTTGATTAGGAAAAGTAATGGATCGATAACTGGTTGATCAGTAATGCGTTCAGGCTTCCCAAGAAGCAGGATAGCTGCATTAGAAGTGATGTGTAGCCTTTTGTATACCTCATTGCTGTTCTGTTCACTTCTAAAGTGGTGGTGTCAGGCTGCAGTCTTTCCCGTGTAAGTGCTGGCAAGTCTAAGAGTTATTGTGGTCAAGATTCATGTATCCAAGTAGCTTCCTAAAAGCTATTTGATGACTTAGGAGACTTACAAGGCTTTACTGAGATGACAGTAATTTATAATAATCGCCATAATAGAAAATTGTCAACATAGTGGAAAATACTAAATAGCAAGTGAACTGTACAGCCCTTGAGGCAGATTTTTAGCATCTTTTTTGAATGTTGCAAAAATATTCTGCTTTTATATTGAGATTTGTGCTCTTTTTATCTTTTGAGTGCTGATCACAGTCCTTTCTTACTAGTAAATAACTAGTAAATAACTAAGTGTATGCATTAGTTTCACTGAGTATAAAAATGAGGGAGCTGCTCATCATTGGTCTCAGGAAGCACTGACAACAGTGCAAACTGGTTTCCCTCTGAGTGGGAACTTAAGAGTAGTTCTAGCCACAACAGTAAAATTTGTTAGAAAAACAAGGTGTTGGTCACGTTCCCAATTGAGTTTGATTTACTTTAGCTAGTTATTTTTTTTACCTCATTGAACATCAAATTCGTGCCAAAGACCATGGTAGCCTTGATTTGGTCTTTTTCGTAAGAAAATATATTTGTATAAAACTTGCCTGTTATGAGAATAACAGATGAGATTCTGTCTGTGTTTGCTGTATTGTATGTCAGTGGTTTCAGAAATAACTGTATAACTGAAAGTAGACATTCATCTACTAGATTATTTTTATTCATAACATTTCTTATGTTCTTTCTCATCTCTAAAGGTTTTTGATGGAAGTGGATCGTTTTTATCCTACATTAACACCTCTGCTGACCCACTCTATGGCCCCCAAGGTCTGGCCCTTACTTCAGATGGCCACGTTGTAGTTGCAGACTCTGGAAATCATTGCTTCAAGGTCTATCGATACTTACAGTAACAATGAGCTCTGGAGCTGGATAATTTTCCACCTTTAAGCAAAGACTGGTCCCAGAGATCCAAGGCAGGATATCTCCTACTTTGAGTTCATTTTTAACAACGAAAGAGTCTATTATGAACTTCTTATGTTAATTTCCAAACTTAACCTTGTTTACATAGAAATTGCACCTCTTACGTTCCTCACTGAACTTTTTGTTGTAAGGGTTAATACACGGAATCCTCTGTAACTGAATTCATAAAGACAACGTGATATTAAACAAAAACTGCAACTTATGGAACTGCAATTAACTAGTTAGACAAAAATGAGAAAAATTTGGGGGGAAATCCCCAAAGCTTTTTGAAGACTGTGAAGGGTGGCTCCTATTCAGAGCTTCCAAATTTGAAGAAGTGTCATTGTTATGCATTATTTCACCCAAAGGTGATCCTAGAAATCTTCTAGATCTCATTTTCATGGTAGGTATTACACTTTTAACATTCTTAAGTCTTACTATCTGTATCAAGTAGGTCCTTTTAATATGAAGTTAAGTCACACAAAATTGATCTAGTTCAAACTGTCAGATCTAACTCATCTCAACATTTAGCACTCTGAGAATCAATGCAAATTTCCTACTCATGTGGGATTAATGAAGGATTCTTTTCATGTACCTGTTGTTCACTATTTCTCTTGCTCAGTATGCTGGAAGGACTTTGCAGAAGCCTGATGTTTCTATAGCTCTGGAAAAGCTTAACTGTAGTGATACGTTAGTGAGAGCTGAATTTCCCCACAACAACAGACCTTCTGACACCAAACTAGTTAATTGGGATCAGGGTTATTGCAGTGTCAACTCAATTAACCTCATGTGTGCCACTCTTTTGTATATGTTCATTGCCACATCTCCTTAAGGCAACTCAGTGTATTAACAAATAAGAAAATGCAGCATCACACAGGACAGAAAGCCAGAGAGGTACCCCTATGGAGGACCTACATTATACAACCAAAGGAACTGTGGTAAACAGAGGTTGTATAGGAAAGCCGAGGGTTACCAAAGCTATTTCTTTATACATGAGAAAAAAATACATTACAAGTAAGAATGAATTTGAACCAATTCCTGAAGTCTTCATCGAAGGGAATTTTGTTAGAGGATAAAATAAGGACTGTGAGATTTATTCTGATTTGTATGTATGTATGTTTGACTGACACAAAACTTTTAAAAAGTAAATGTAGGTTATTTCCGCAAACTGGAACACACGTATGCCATTTGACAATGGTAGTACTCTGAAAAATGTCCCTTTTCCTTCCTGCCGGATCCCTTTACCGTGTTCTTTACTGAGTTATTAATTTAATGAGAAGTGCTTACAATCACATGACTTGGTTCTGTTTGTAATGTTATTTTTAAGTGTTTACTTGTCTTTTTTAAAGTTGCATTGACTTCATACTTAAAATCCAGTGGTCAAAAGATGAGTTGCTGTCATAGCCTAATATAGATAGAGCAGTGCTCACTCAAAAACCTTGTTTGAGGAGCTGGTAAGTGTGCTGCCAATGCCTAAAATCATTTGGAAAGTAGTGTGTTTCTTTTCTAATTTTTAATACCTTTAAACAAAAGGGCATTGACTCAGTAACAAGGGAGTGTTTTAAGCATATTTTCAAAAATGAAAAAAAAACTTTGTTAAATTACTTGTTACAGATATTTGACTTATTTCTCAAAAGGTTAAGATTGTTTCAACAAATTTAAGGGGAAAAAAAAGGGTTTTTTTCTTTTGTAAAAATGTATTTGACTTGTAAAAATGCAGACCCCTAAATTCATAAATGTCGTGTTTGTCCACTCTTTTTAATCACTCTTTCTTCTTCTCATTTTTCTTCCCAATTTACAAACTCTTATGCAAAGATCCCTTTTCTTATTTCCTTGGAATAAATATTTTGTGTGTAAGGCTTGAGATTTGAACTTACATGTAATGCAGATGAGGAACTGGTGGTAACATTATTGAAATGTTAAAAATGAAGTTTGTTCTTACCAAAAGAAAACCAATAACCTTTGCTTGAACTGAGTTTGTCCTAAAATGCTGAAGATGAGTAACCTCAGATATTATACAGTAAGCTGTTCTGTCAAAATTTAATGAAGTTGTAAATTAAATCGCATGATGATCAATTAATTCTATTCTAAGTGTCCTTATAAACAACCTGATGATTTCTAGCATTGGAATGCCTTTCAGTGGCAAATTTATCAATGAACAAACATATGTAGCTTTTAAAATGCATTTTTTAACAAAGAAAAGAGGTTGCACTGGTTCTCTGAGACAGAAAGTAAATGAGAAGCGTACTGTCACTGTCAGTTATATATTGTTATAATACTAACAAGATTTAGTTCAAAAATTGAATTTTTGTGGTAACATTTTACTAAACCTGCATGGTTTTCACTGAAGAAATGTTGCCAAATGCTCCACTGTCAGGTATTCTGAGAATGGCAGAAATCAGACCCTAACCTATATATCAAAGCATACACTTCAGACTATATGACTATATTAATCCATTTTTCTGCAAATCATTTTCTGTTCATTCAGCTCAGTTTTGTTCATCAGAATTTTATGTAACCTCTGTCAACCCATTACATATCCATATGAAACATGGAATTCTGCACGCAACTCCCTTGCTAACAGATATTAGGGGTGGCATGGATGTTTTCTTAAGATTGCATAGTCTTTTGGGTTTTCCATCTTATTGAGGCTTCAGACATCACTGGAGCAACCCTGAAGGCACCTGAAAAAATGAAACTCATTTGGATTTCCTTCTGATAGATAGCAAATGCTGCCAATTTGTGGCATGGGGTATTTTGTTTCCAAAGGTTGACCTTATCTTCCTGGCACAGGAACTGAGAAACACATTACTTTGGCAGCGTGCTTATGAAGTCAGCTCAGCTAAAATGCTTGGCTTACCAATGCTACAAAGAACAACCAAAGCAGACATTCTGTTCTAAAAAAAACAACAAACAAACAAACAAAAAAACCCTAGCAGATTCTTTTCTCATTCATTTCAGTGAACATCAAAATTACACAACTTGATTTACTGAGTTGTTAGCCTTTATTTAAGGCTTTATAGGCATTCTGCTGCCAGATTTCAGATATAACCAGAAACGTTCCCTCAACTTCCCTTGAATGCTAAGTGACTAATGGTGGGGCTTGAATGACAAAAGTACATGCTTCATTTAACTAATCTTCAACTCAAAAGTAATCTCAAAAGGTTATCGGTTCTTATGTTTGAGTATTTTAGGACAAACTAGCTGACTGTATTTTCATTATGTTGTGACTAGAATAAGGGAATATGTTCACATAAATCCACTACATATAGGGGATTTTTACATTGGTTAAAACAGCAGCAGAGTAGCTGTGTAAGAAAAGGAAAATGGCTTGAGGCAAAGCATTTGTCTAATGTAGATGGAGAGTTATGTATTAGTAAATGCTCTTTTGGTTCTATAAAAGCTAGAAGGTTTTCAATTTTACATCGATATTTTTTACAGTTAAGGATCTAGTGTTGCCATAATGAGGACTCTAAGTGCCCAATATGTTGTGTTTGTTATGAAGAAATGACTTCCAGCTGTGGGTGACAGCTAGTTACGTAATCATGATGTACATTGACAATTTTCTTGAAGAACTGTGAGCAGTGATTGTTTTGGACTGCTGGTGAAGAGTATGAGAAGGGTATTTGTGCTACAGGGTAGGAAGGTTCCTCACTGGTTGCGTTCTTTCTGATGAATGTACAGAACTTTGGTTGATGTCTGTGAGCAACACGGCCTTAACCCTGACACTTTTTGCTTTGGCTTTATGACATGGGAATGTTCCCTAAGCTGCACAGCGTATATGGCAGTATCCCCACGTTAGAAATCTCTATCAGTTGATACGCTGCAGCTTTCCGGTTCCAAGATTCTATCTTTCCTCTTTGTTTTTTAAAAGCTTTTTGTACATTCCACCTTTTTAAGTCAGTTTCGTATGTTTTGTGTACATGTAAGTCTCGCACTCTCTTGAAACTTATGATGGAATACTATTCTCACTTGTTTTTGTTTCATTGTTTTTACTTTCTTTTTCAATCCCTGCGAGGCTAAATACAAACTTTACTCCTTAACATCAAGTATGAAAGATGCACATCAAAGTGTTTGTGTGTGTGTGTGCGTGTGTAGTTTTAGCTTCCTGTGTGCCACGGCATTCTTAATGCTTTAGCCGATGATAAAAAGTACTCTGTCTTGGAAATGTAGGAAAATCAGTCAAATATGTACCTTTACCACGCACAAAAGTTTCAAATAATAAAAATAAAGCTTGTTTCCTCTGTTATTGTTGAGAATTTATTTGTCACATGTTTCGTACTCACTGTCCCTGAAAATATCTCCAGAATCACAGAATGACATGGGTTGGAAGGGACCTCAAGGATCATGAAGCTCCAACCCCCCTGCCTGGCAGGGCCACAAAACTTCCAGATTTACTAGATCAGGTTGCCCAGGGCCCCATCCAACCTGGCCTTGAACACCTCAATGGATGGGGCATCCACAACATCCCTGGGCAGCCTGTTCCAGAACCTCACCACTCTCCTAGTAAAGAACTTCCCCCTAACATCCAACCTAAATCTTACCTCTATCAACTTAAAACCATTTCCCCTTGTCCTGCTATTATTGGCCTTCTCAAATATTTTATTCCCCTCCTGATTATAGGTTCCCTTCAGGTACTGAAAGGCTGCAATGAGGTCACCCCACAGCCTTCTTTTCTCCAGGCTAATGCAGCACGATGGCTTTGTCACTGCTGAGCTCTCTACAGCTGAATCCTTCAAGAAATGAGTGTGAGTTCTCACTGACTGGCCAGAAATGTCTTCTGTTCCCTGTATTATTACAGCAGAGGTTCTTTGCCACGGGGCAAAATCAGACATGCGGGTAAGCAAGACGCCAAGAGTAGAGAATGCCGGAAATACAGAATACCAGGAAACCTGTGCAGTAAATGGCCAGTTTCCTCTTGGACCTTCTTGTTCTCCAGCCTTGAACTTCAGTGCAGCACTGTTTTGCTGCCAGTCCCATGGGTGTTTAACCTTTTTGCCTTCCATTGCCTTTCAAAACACTTATTTTTCATACATTCCAAAACCAGCCATTTACAAAGCACCCGGAAGCCGCTTCCCCCCGTCACCACGTGTCTGCCCGCTCGCTCCCGGTACCGCGGAGGAGCTGACACCAGGTGTCGCTGGAGCCGCGCAGGCGGCCTGTCCCCTCCGGGTGGCGCCGAAATCAAACCGGCTCCCGGAGGCCGCCATGGTAAGCAGGGGGGCGGTGGGGCCCTTCCCTGCCCCCTGTTAGCGAGGGGCTGGGGGCCGCAGGGGGGGTCGGGGACCACCGAGGGATGTGGGGACAGGCCTGGACCCGGGCCGGGGCCCGGCGGCCATTACGGCAGAATAAGTAGCGATGCTCCGCATCTGAATGTACTTTACGGCCTTTCCCAGTGGCGTATCCAGCACACGGTGGGACTGGAGCTGGGTTAGGTGCTATGAAGGTCCAGGCTGGGAACTCAGGCTCTGTGTGCTGCAGTGGGAGCTGGGCTTAGCAGTAAGGCTCCGTAAGGAGACACAGCTAATTTAGAGCTAATGGGATAGGAATTCCCAGCAAACATTAATTCTGCGAGTGGTAGAATATGTTTGTTTGTTTTTCTCTTGTTCCAGTCCAAGAAAAAAGGACTGAGCTTTGAGGAGAAGAGAGCTCGAATGATGGAGATCTTTTTTGAGACAGTAAGTGTCTTGCTGAGAGTTGCCCTGCGTTTATTCTCAATGGGAAGACAGTCCCATTTACTCCTGCCTGCTGTAAAGGCACTGTGCACGTCCAGCTTCTCCTCCATGCCCTCTGTCACCTGTGTATAAATTACAGCACTGGGTTCATGCAGTGTCAGCTCAGGTGGCTGCTTGGTGGTGGTGTGAAGCTGCTCATTGTGCTCTTTCTTCTTGGAGCCACATCTTTGCATGCTGAGCCTGTTACCGTGAGAGGTCATGAAGTTTCAGAGGTGGGAGAAATCCCAGCATTAAAAAGATCAGTACGGATGGAGGGAAGAAACCTGGAGATCCAAAAGCAGGGCTATGGATATACTGGTGACGTGCATAAAACACAGCATCTCACCTTTTAAAACGTTATTGTGACCCTTGAGTGTTTGAGCAAAGCAGTATATCCAGCATGGACAACCTAACCTTGGCTCAGTGTGCCAAGGGGTTTTCACTCTAACTTTAGACAAAGTTCTGTGATGTTATAGTCAGGAGCTCTTTCCTTTGGTATCCTTAAGACAGCAGTCCTTTTTATCACTTTGCAGAATCTTCTAATTCTACTGAGGGATATGCAGCATATTTTCACAGCAAAATATAAACATAAAGAGTGTTTCCTACTTGCTTTTGTTGGCATCAGTGTAGTGTAAAAGCCGCATAGGCTGAGCGGATGCTGTTGTTTGAAGCTGAAGTGTCTTTTATGTTTTTTTTTATGCAGAAAGATGTGTTCCAGTTGAAGGATATAGAGAAGATTGCTTCAAAAGACAAAGGGATTAGTAAGTGATTACCCTCTCATTCTGTTAAATCAGTGTGTGTGCTCAGACAGAGAATAGAAGATACAAATATATGTCTGTAACGTCACATATATCTTAAAATGCTGTGGTTCTGTTGAATTCCCCTCCTCCCCCCAGTATGGCTGGATAGCAGTAGAGGAGAAGTCTTTTCAGTGAAAGAGAAAAAAAATATCCATTGGCTTTGGATTAGGTCCAAGATGATTTACCTTAATGCTGTTGAGTTGCTTTGTGTGTCCTTCATTCTGTTTTCCTTTGTGTTCAGTGATAAAGGTGGGAAGAAGTGCAGTGTTTGTGTGGTTGCCACTGTCCTTGATGAGCATGTCATTGTGGCACTGTGAGAGTAAGGAATGCACATGTTTTTTGAAAGAACCACGGGCACGTTGAAAAACAATGCTTTGCCAGATTCATGTTACATCAGCAGCCAGCAGAGATGCTCAACAGCATCTTTAGAACTGTGATGTTGTCCTGATTGGTTTGTCAAAATACCTCTTGCATCCATTTAGTTGCAATTTGTAGGAAGAAAATGCAAAATGGTGTAAGCAAAGGAATTGCATGTTTGAAAAGATTGAGTTTCTAACACCCTTTGTACCTTTGAAGAGTCCAGATTCATCCTGCCTGTGAATGTGGAGGCATTTAGCCACACCAGTAGAGTGGTTTCTTCTGGAAAGAGAAACTTAGTCTGTGGAAGTGCCCCTATATTGGCATACAGTCTATAGCTTCCAGAGGATGGGATGTTTCTGGTCAGGTATCTCCCTTAGGCTTGTAATTGGATGTCAGACACTGAAAACTCACATCTTGAAGGTATTTAGGTTTGCTGTGCTTGTGGATGATAGTGTCTAGTACTTTGCTTGTTGAACTGGTGTAATTTTTTAAATGCTGGATTGTACTGCATGTTTGGTAGACAGTGGAGAAACAATTATTGCACATAACTATCATTGCAAGTGACTTTCTGTATTGGAACTGAATATAACCTAGTGTCAAATCTAACCCTCATGAGCCCATAGGCAGATGGTCTTTGTGCCCCTTCTGCTGTTTAGTGCTTTGGTAAATGCTGCAAAGCAAAATGCAATTACATTCCTAATCAAGCAATTGTAGGTTAATGGTTATTATAGTTAGGATTGCAGGACAACTTTTCAAGTGCCTTCTCATGAGTTTGTTATGTCATTGTGCTGTAAAATTATACATTTTATGATAGTTATGAGCAGTTTACAAGCATCCTGTAGCAGACTGCACTAAAGAGCAGCAGCCTGTATGTTGAAGCCACCGATTTCAGAGGGATTTGTGCTTTGAAGTGGAGTATCAAGCACAATGTCCTCCTGAAATCTTCCAGCTGGCTGACACTGTATTGAAATATTCAGACAGGTAGATGATGTCTTATAATATTAATAATTCTCTATGGTTCTAAGGAGGTGCTGTGCAGATCTAATCTCATACTTTTGCTTCTATTAGCTTCCATGTCAGTTAAAGAGGTTCTGCAAAGCTTAGTTGATGACGGCATGGTGGACACTGACAGAATCGGAACTTCCAATTACTTTTGGGCTTTCCCAAGTAAAGCTCTTCATGCCAGGAAGCGTAAATTAGAAGAATTACAGACTCAGGTAAATCTGCTTTAAGGAAAGTGCTTGTTTCCTGATTGGACGTGTTTAATTCCTATACCCTTTTGTCACTCCTGCTCATATCACTTACTCTTAATACGTGCATATGTGCACATACACATGGTGCAGAGTCTACTGCAGGAAACATTTGCCAAATGTGATGGGGCATTCTTTCTTGTTATCTTGATAGCACCTTGGAAGAATTTTGGAATCCATTTTTCCTGGGGCTTAAGGAAACTTTGTTTTTGCCACTTGCTGCTGAAAATGTGCTATTTGTGATGCGCAACATCATTTAAGGACTTCCTCTAAACCATTAGGCAACGTATGCTTTTATGTGTTGTACGTAGTGTAGGCTATCATGTGGTAATGATCTAAAAGCTGTGAGAGGTGTGAAATGGATATCCCAAGGAAATGTGGTTGTGTTTTCTACTTATCACTGTAGTTCCTACACATCTGCTCTTATTGATAGCTTAATTAGGGAAGACTTTTGCAATCCAATATTGCACTTTTATTAGGAGAGAAGAACAAATTGCTCACAGTCTTCTGCAAAAGAGCAAGACACCTTTTGTTGCCACACTGCTGTTCTTTTGGTCTGCTTCTTTGCTAGTTTTTTGAACGCGGCTCTTAATTGGAGTTGGAAAACATACGCAGTATTTTGTGACTGTGAAGCCATTTCACTGAGAGAAATCATCAGCCATGATCAATGTGATAATGAAGTAACTGAAGTTCCTTATTTGTATGTTGAGCGTAGTGTGAACAGCTGAGAGGTCACCTCGTCAGCTATCCCAGGCTATGCTGACACTGTAAATCTCTTTTGTTACTAAATGGAAAGAGAGCTGGTGATTCTTTCAGGTGTCTATGGCAGTAGAGAGGAATCGTTGCTGAAGGCCGTGCCTCCAGTTGTTGCTAGCTGGATCTGTTTGTTGACAGCCTTTCAGGCAGCTGCTTTGGATGAGCTGCTGAGTTTTGCTGGAGATAGCTGCTGTAGCCCTCCAACATTATTGAGTCCATGATTTCATGTTCACAGTTCCCCTGCTTTGAGAAACTGTCTCAGCATCTCAGATGGTCTGTTAGTATTATGGATATAAACTGTACCCTGTGGCGAAAAACTTCTTCTGGTCATCTGGGTAAGATGGTATCATTTTCAGGCATAGAGGAAGAGTCCAGAATGGCTATGCTTAAATTCATTTTTATTGACTGGTGTTATCCATGCACTCATTCCTACTCCTGTAAAGTTTCGTTTTTCTTATACAGAAAGTCAAATTCTGTTGACTTGGAGTTGAGTTGCTGATATGAACAGTTTTGTCAAACTGAAGCAGTTCCAGTCATAAGTTTTGATACCAGATCCTATTGCAAACCAAGCCTTACTCCTGACATGTGGCCTTAACGAGTTCACTTTAAACCATGCTGTGAATCCTTAAAAGTACTTTTATTCAATACATTACTTTTCTGATGAGAATGGAAATGGTATCTGAGAAAAAGGTTTCCGCTCGCTGAACTTGTCCCGACACAGCAAGAGTGGCTTTTTCAAATGAACAATGCTCTGACCAGTTTTACAAGATGATGAAATATTCCATCTGAGTCTAAACTGTATGTATTTTGTATTTGTATTCTTCTTCATGTGAACACATAGAGATTTCCTGAATGGCTTCTAAATCCGGTTGCCTCTTGTTACCTCTTCAGTGTGATCCCCTCATGCAGACATACCGCAATTAAAGACATTGATTGTATTGATTTCTTTTGGTATAGCTTTTTTGTTTTTTGTTTTTCAACTGGCTTTGATGGGGCAGGTGTTTGAAGAGGGGTGCAACCCCCTGAACTGACACACATGGCAAGTCCTGTGTTGATTCATCAGGATCATGAAGTTAGTGCTGCTCTTTAACCAAGCATTGGGTTTTCCTGTTTTCCTAAAAAGCAGAGACCTCAAATATCTTTGTTTCATGTGGCTTCTGCTGCATTTCTTGTTTTGCATAGCTCAACGAGTCAAAATTGCTAGTAGGTCTACTAATAAGGAGCATGGTCTATGCAGTGTAAGCAGTAAGATCATCTATGGGTGATTCTGCTGCCTGACTATGGTATTGTCTGGTTTAGGTAAGGTGAGTTAATGCCTGTTTGCATTTTTTCTTCTGTGAAGATCTTTCTGTTGTCAGTGTAACTGTTGGCAGTACTGCAAGTACTGTAATTCAGTAGCTTGGGGAAGCAAGCAGTTTACTGTGTTTTCTCAGGATGGTTTTGTGATGGTTCATTTCGCTCGTCAGCTCAGAAAAGTTCATTTCACTGTTTTATTGCCAGTTGCTGCAATTAACCTTGTTTCTCATGGTGCTGCTTTCTTATGGGTCCTTCCTTTCTGTTGCTAGGCTTTGTAAGGCCAAGTTTAACAGCATGCTGTTATTGATGCTGCTCCTGCTGAGGAGAGCTGAGGTTGGTTCCTTCCAACCTTAGCCATTCTATGATTCTTTCTGCCTGAGCGTCTGCTCAGGTTGTCCATGTTCCTCCACACAAATATGAGATGGGTTCCAGGCTGCATGATGTACAAGTGCTCAGAGCTGCTGGCTTGGAGGTCTTGGTGCTGAACTGAGGCTCACCAGGGAGTTGCTTTGGTACTTTTGTAACTAATACATATGATTTATTTTAGGAATTATTTATCTAGATGTTTTTCTGTAAGATATGTGCTTATAATTTTGTTTTATTGGCTTGCAGAATGTATACTATTTGTCTTTCCAGGAAAAATAAGTCTAATTGTTGTCTCTTTAATGCCCATTGTGATATATATGCATTATCCCAGTGTGCTGACTAAGCAGCTTTGGTAGTCTTTTCATATGCATGCTGAGTTTTCTTTTCTCCTCGTATTTCAGGGTATCCAATTTAGCTTTCTACTTGTTTATTTTTTTATCCTTCCTTGAACTGGCCCGGACACTGTGACAGTCCCAGCCCCTCTGGATGATTCTGATACCTTCTGGCTTGCATTACTGTTTTTTCTTTTTTTTTTTTTTCCCCTTAATAGTGATGACTCTCCCAACAGAGACAATTGGAATGACTTCCCTCTATTTTCAGCCTGTAGGCTTTCACAGACCTATACATTTTCTAGACACATAAAGAAGCATCCAGCTGTGGAGCTGGTATAGCGTGTATTGCTTTACATCTTCATATCATCCAGTGGGAGCTGTAGTATCCCAAATTCAAATGGCTGAGAATCAGCATTGTTTAAACAGCCAATATGTTGATTATGGCAATACTCATTCATTTGCTGAGTCTGTACCGCTGTTTCCCTGAATGGGTCTCCTGGAAGATGCTAATAAACTTTTATTTGAAGCAGTTCAGCTTTTTTGCTACCTGTTTGATTCTTGCACTTTAAAAATTTTAATGTCTTGAAATGATTCTGAATTTATTAAGTCTTAAAGTATCTAGCAGAAAATACTCTTCTAATGCTGTAACTCATTAGAGCCTTCTGGATTATGTTCAATGGCGTGCTACAAAGCCCTGCAGGGTATGCTTAGTTAATGCTGTCATGGCTGACTTCTAAAAATATGGTGCTCTGGAGGCTTCTTTTAGAATTAAGCAACCTCATAATTTGGTGCTCATTAGCAGAATTTCATGCTTTTCCTTTTCCTAGATGCTAATGTGTAGCTAGATTGTTGGAAACTGTGAAGTGTAAGTTTTCCTTTCCCACCCCCTTGATGAGCATAAGCTGAAACTGGCGTGATTGAAGACCTTTTATTTTTTTATTTAAAGCTGGCTCTGTAGTAACTGCAAGGATTATAAAATAGGTTTGAAGGAAGAATGTTGCCCCATTAAAAAGAATATGTTATTACTGTGCTCTGAGATATATATACACACACACATACACATATGTAAAGCAGGAAAAATACAGCTTTTATGATTTTTTTTTTTAGGTAATGTCATCAGACCATTTACCTTTCCTTTTTTGAAGAGGCCTGTGTGCTGGCTGCTGACATGCAGTCCTGTTACTTCAGTGGAACTGTTGATCTGAAGTGCAAAGAAATTGGGAATAAACTTGGAGTTCCCTTTCCAAAAACCTTGTCGAATCTGGCAGAGATGCAGCCCTTTGCCTGCACATCCAGCCGAGCCCCACAGTTGCCAAGGCCAGGGTGAGAGGCAGAACAGCACATTGACACATCCTGGGAAAGTTCCTTGATGTTTGCAGGTGTGCAAGTTCACCTCTTTTGCAAGGCTGGGAGCATCCATCCTGGGGATAAGGCAGAAGTAATACTGACTTTCAAAGCTGGGTTTGATGGAGATGTGAGAGAGTGATTTTAATTAATTGGAAGTCTGACCTTAAAATCTTGTTGGTTGATAAATATTTAATTCAGAAATTTTGTATCCGTGCAGAAATAAAAATTCTATATGCAATTCTATTTTAAGTCTCACTTCATAGCATTTGCTGTTCTGGAAGGAATGAAACAGAACCAGCTTATTCACCAGAGTGCAAAACCAGAATGCATGAAGTCAATTTGAAGGAGGAAGGCTTTAGGGGAAAGGTCTTTCTTGTCACAGTCATGCAGCTGCCATTATCACTGAGCACACTGTAATTCCATCAAGGAGCGTTCATTGTATCTGGAATTTGAGATGACTTGGTTATCTGTCTGAACGCTGCTTAAGAAATAGGAAATCAGCATGTAGAGTGAATATGCAAGAGCGCTGTCAACACTCTAGAATTTATTAACATACATTACTGTTAATATCTCAAAGTAGTACTTGGGCTCTTTAAAAGTTTACAAAGTAAAGTTTTGAATTGTTTTTTTTCTAATCTTTGCGCAGGACTTGAGTTTGGGGATTATCGTATGAATATTGTGCTTTGACTTGGATTCTCTGGGTAGACCCTGCAGGCCTTGTCAGTATAGGGCCCAGCTGGGTAGGACAGCAAGATTTAAAAGCTCTTACAGGAAAAAAAATAGAACATTTTTTTCTTTCTTACCCTTTCTTTCCAAGGGAAAATATTTGTCAGTGTTCTGTCTGCTTTGAACAGACCTGCTTACTGTCACTTTGGACTTTGTAGGCTTATAGTAAATATGCTTATGAACAGTAACAAGCATCCTTCATGTTGACATTTTTAGTTTGGTATTTTTTTCTGGTTTGTGCCTAGATGTTGTTTTATTCTGTTGCATTACTGGTACTTACCAAATGGCACTGCAAATGAATAATGCAAAAAACAGAAGCTTGTGGCAAAACATCTTCTCTGAGTAACTGTTAACAATTAAGGCAAATCTAGATGGATTTTACCATCTAAATGGAAACAAAACTGAATTAAAAGAGACTTTAAATGTATGGTGATTTGCTCTACATGAATGATCTTTAAAAGAGCTGCAGTTAGCAATATAAGATTTGTACATGGATGGTTGCAGGTTCCAATCTGTTCAGCTTTCCTTACCTAAAAGCAAGTGTAGGAAGGTCTCCTCACATACTCAGTGGGACCTTCTGAGAACAGGGCCATGCCTGACTTGCCATGGATGTTTCAATCTCATGTGTAAGTCAGGATTATAGGCCTAAATTGAATCTTGAAACATTACATTTGTCGGAGTGGCAAGTATACCTGTATTACCTATATGAATAGTAGGGCAAAACGTATAAGCATTGCTTATGAGAACACAGATCTAACTTTAGAATTTTATTTTATTTTATTTTATTTTATTTTATTTTATTTTATTTTATTTTATTTTATTTTATTTTATTTTATTTTTTTAACCATTGTAGTGCTTCATCAGCCAATTGTATGGAGAGCTGAAGCTCCATTTGGTTAGATCTCCAAAAAAATGGTTACTTAGCTTGAGTTTCTCATACTATCTTTAGTCACTGACGTAAGGTACAATCCAAATGTAAAAAGAAAAAGCACCCACTCATTATAACTCATTATAACTTACAGGCATAATATCATGATAATTCAGAAAAGGCGTTCTTTGCCCAGAAGAATCCGTGCATCAGCCTTTCATTTTGAATAGCATATATAACTACTTTGGGGGGCTGGGAGTCTGCTTTTTCTCTAGATAGTGATATTTATTCCCAGCTTTCAGCAAGTTTTTCAACTGATTTCTTCAAAGATGGCATTAAAATTGAGGTCTTGTATGGTAAAATTTGTAACATGCATTTAGAGAAGAGTTCTTATACTGAACATTTTTCCATACCTACAATGTATATCACTAACACAAGGTTTAAGAAAAAATACTTTTTGGGTACAGAAATATGGAGGGCCCTGTTTTCTCTTTTTTTTCTACAGTCTGCTGCCAATCCCTTTTATGGCGTTTTCTCACTGTGAAAACCCTGTTGTCTATTCTTTGATTCCTGGGTTAAATGTTCTTACTCTGTACAGTTATCATCTCCGCTCTTGTTCTTGCCTGTGTTCCTTTAGCTGTGACTGTCTCCCAGGTGCATCTCTCACTCTCTAAGTTCTGCAAACGTGATTTACTGTCTCATGTTGCTCAGGCGACTTGTAATGTCTTGGGGTAAGACATTATACATTCATTTTTCATTTCTTACACATTGTTTTTGTTTA
The DNA here is from genome assembly GCF_054131305.1 of Coturnix japonica. Taxonomy (NCBI): domain Eukaryota; kingdom Metazoa; phylum Chordata; class Aves; order Galliformes; family Phasianidae; genus Coturnix; species Coturnix japonica. Next base: position 26,292,469 of record NC_140666.1, read on the forward strand.
GTTAGTCTGTGCTTCACCAGAACTGCAAAACATCCTGTACTGAACCCCCAGTGAACCTGGGACCTACTGCTGCTGCAGTCTGGTTCACTGTATGGGATGACTGTAAAGTGGCATTGCACAAACAGTGTATGTGCAACCTGAGAGCAGTGACAGTATTGCCATTGACTGTGGGTGCTCTGCTGTGCCATGAGCATGCTGGTAGTGTGACCAGCCAGCTTGATGTTTACTTCTGTGTCTTTGGAGAACCTCGAAAGTAAGCATGTGAAAAGCAGTTGTGTATTTGCTTTGTGCAGTATTTTAGGAAACAATTCTGCACATTGATGTGCCTTTTTATTCTTAAGCTTTATTGTTTCAGTCAACAGCAATTGCTGAGTGATTTCCTTTAGTGGAGCTCTGTGCCTTTCTTTTAACGCAGCAGATCTGTTTTCAATATGTTCACATTGTTCTTTGGCTGTTAATCTTTGCATTCTTGCTCTCTCTCTATTATCAGTCTTTTTTTAAGTATCTTTCTTTATAATCTAGAGGAATGCTTTGAAGTGCTTTCTCTGTATGCCTTCTGTCAATTCCACTTAATTTTTTCAGCAATGAGATGGCTTTAACATGGGAAAGAAATATACCCCTCATCTACAAATGTCACCCTAAAACTCTTGAACGGCTTTTCTTAAAGCTAAAAGCACACAGTGCTTGCCTCTGGCCTTAAACAAAGCGTAGAGAACTTCAAACCTCAAGTAAATAATTTAGGAAAGTTATGAACAATTAGAAAATGGACATCTTGAATTGCAGTGCCCCAGTTTTGTGGGTTGTGTAAAAGTAATAGCTGTTCATACCATTTTTGGTTGAGTATTCTGACCACAAGAAAATGGTACATGTCATATTGCTCTGTAAGAACATAATGGCAGTGGGTAGCTGCTGTGAATGCTTGTGGTTAGCATGCAAGACCTCAGCTTGATCCTCATCCAATGCAAGGGCCTGCCGTTGAGGTATCAGGCAGATTTTGGGGAGGAAGTGAATTGAAACCTGCTGCAATTGCATGTCAGGTTTAAATGTTCCTCTTCGAAATGCACATCACTGAGTTACCACAGTGGAACCCTGACAATGGTGCGTGCACAGTGCATTATGAATTACCTACATACTTCAAATCTCTGTTCATTGACACATACCAGAACCCATACTAGGGGTGGAAGGGACAGCTATTATAGGTATGTGGCACTTAACATGCACAAACTGCTGCACAAATGTACAGCTAAGCATGAAGGGACATTTGCAAAGTAAGTCTGAGTGTCCCTCCAGGCATTTGGAACTGAATCAATGGACTGGCCAGGTTAGTGGGCAGTCAACTGACCACAGTGGTCTATGGAATCGACAGGATCGTTTCCTACTTAGCTTTTCTGTTTTACAGATGTTAGCTTCTTGCAGGTTGCCACTGTGTTTTGCAACCAATGTCAATACTATTATAGAGATGTTTAGATGTTTTTTTTTTTTCTTGACTAATTTAGTGTTGTTTGCCCTCATCCTTTATTTAAACAGCTTTCTGCCAGGTGGGATTTTTCCTGCTTTCTTGTAATTTGCTTTATCATGTGTTGGTTCTGAGGAGGTCTGTGTGAACAGACAGGCTGGAGATGTAAGTCTTTCCAGTACAGCAGGATAGATCTTTCTGTACTGTTTTCCACATCTGATCAGTTACATTTGTGGCAGAAGGTTGTTCATGTCTCAGACTAGATATCTCTTTTAAGAAACATGGTGGGGTGGCATTAAGTAGCTTTTCCTCCAGATCAATCCCACAGCTATTGGCAGGAGTCAGATTTCTCTCAGGGTGCTTAATGTTCCTTGCAATTATTTCTCAGTTCCCTTGGAAAATATCCCAGGATTGCTCCAGGGATTGAAATCTTCCATCTACTACTGTGCTACTTTGCAATCAGACCTTTCTAGAGCTGGTGCGTGGGAAGGTGAGTCACTGTATTTGGCCAGATGTGCTCCTTTGCTCTCATACATATGCAGCATTTGCAAATTGGTGGGGGATTTTTGTTTTGTTTTGTGAGGAGTTTTTGTTTGTTTGCTTGTTTTTCTTTTAACTGGTTTAATTGGTTTTCTATAACCAATCAGCTGCCATTTACCCTTATCTCTCTGTTAAGTATTACGTAATTTGTCTTCATCCTTCCTCTGTCTGACTCCTTTAGCCTTGATAACTCTCTTCCCTTCTTCCATGTACAGTTATTTTCAGCACTGTTCTTGCCTTGTTATCCAAGCCTTCCTGTTTCCCCCATTGTCACAGATTCCTTGCATGGACCCTGCCCATCTGTTCTTTGCCCTTTACATTCTCATCCTGTTTGTTTGCTTTTTCAGTCTCTTCTCTTTCTAGAATTCCTTCCCTTATCCTCATCTTTTGCTGTCATAGGAGCACCCACTTTGACACACACAGACTGTTTTATTTTGTAAAAATTCTGAAAATCTCAATTGTGGACACTAAGAGAAAGAATCCATATAAGAAGGAAGAAAATATCTTCAGTAAAGTCGTACAAAAGTTATCCTTGGTTTTAGTCAGAGGAAGGCCCTCTAGCCTTGTGGCATGTCATTATGCAGGTCAGAATCTAGAACTGGCAAAGAAATTTCTCAGTGTTTATCATTACTATCTCTTTCATGATTAAATGCCCTAGAATATAGAGGACCAAAAGCTGGTAGCCAGATTTTACTATTTAACTTCATCTATCTGAAAGATTTTGTGCTTCCATCTTAGAGAATGCAGACCTGTTCCTAAAGAACTTTATAAATATGGAAAGCAGATAAATTAACAACTTTATGTTCTCTGTTCTGGAAAGCATTGTCTTATTTTTTGCTTGTGTAGTATGTAGATCTATATAAACTCTTTGACATCTCTGCTTTCTAAGTGAGCTTAGTTGCAGCAAAATTCTTTCCTCAGAGATACTAAATGATGTGTGCTCTGGTACTTGGGCTTTGCAAATAGCAAACTTCACCTGGCTACTTATCCTTTTCTGAACTGTATGCTTCCATCTAGTAAGGCATAATGTGAATGCTAACACACCTAATTTTATATGAACTTTGTGGAAAACCCAGGAGTGCTGTTGTTGAACTCTTCACCAAAATTGAGATGTTGGTGTACTTCAGGCCACATACTGGATCCATGCTGCCTCTGTGGTTACTTTCACTGAGAGCAGTGAGTAAAAAGCTGGGCATATTTCTTCCCAAATCATATATATTCATTGCCATTAAAGTAATCTCTATATAAAGTGAAGTCAAAGTAAAACATTGCTATTGAAAGCAGACCTTATTTGCGTGTATACGCACACATGCTTGAACACATGTTTATCCAGGAGCAGGAAGCGGTTTTGAAGAAAGGAACCTTACCACAGAACCAAGTGAACTGAAGTTGTGCTGGGACCTAATCCTTAGAAAGCACCAGTATGGAGCTTTATTTACCTTTATGTCCTATATTTTAAGACTTGGCAATAATCTCTGCCTCATATTTTTTCATGCATTTATGGTTGTATTTCTGTATATACACACTGAACATGGATTTAAGTAAAAATTGGCTGTGGCTCCAAACTAGCTCTGTTTGCACTGTATGAACAGGTTGAATTCTTGCAATCAAAGTGACTGTATGTGGTCTGCCTGGAGAGGACCGTGCTGCAGAAATGGTTTTTCATGTAAAGACCAGTGTAGTCTTGCCAATTCAGTTGCACAAGAATATAAATATGGTTAAATTATCAAGGCTAAGGATTGCAAGGAGTGTCTAGGAATGCTCTTCCATTCAGTGGGATCATTAGTGAGTAGGATGAGAATGTAGAAGCAGAGGTGTCTTGTGACAGTTTCTGGGGGTAGGCAGTGCCAGTAGTAGGAGTTTGGCTTCTTTTAAGAATGAAATGAGGGCTTTGACAGCCACCTCCATCATACTGGTGATTAATCTGATATTTCTACCTGACATATACACAGAACACCTTCAAGTTAAACCAGAGTTTGTACTTACAAAGAATGCTACCTTTTTTTTTTTTTTTTTTACGTGGTATTGGTTTCAAATGGAGTAGCTAATTTCCAAACTAAATGTTTATTAGAATTTATTATTAGTATTATTATTTGTATTCTCGTTCATGTTTAGTATTTCAAGAAGCTCTGCCTGTACTCAGGTACAGCCCCTGAGGAACAGGGGGTGTGTCATACATCTGGCTCAGCTTAAGGGCTTCCAAAGTGTCCCTGGAAGACTTCCAACTAAACGGGGTGGACCTGGTTAAAGATGGGCAGCAGGCTAATGGGGAGAGATCTGTCTTGGTAGGTAGCTCCTCTGGAGTGACAGGGTAATGCAGGCAATGTCTGTGCCAGCCCTGTGAGATATGGCTTCCTCTGAAAGATGCCTCTGCTTTAAGAAGAGACTTTAAGAAGTCTTAACTCTAAGAGTGCAACACAGGAGGAGCTGTGGCTTTGCTTGCCTTTGAGCCATAGAGAATTCTATACACCATTATACTAAAAGGATTGGGGCAGCACCAATGGCATACCAAGGCTTGGGAAGGCTGGTATCAGCAGCTGAGCAGGTGGAGCTCTTGCAGCTATTGCCACTGCTTCCAGTCAGTAAGGGAGTGGCTATGGGAGAGATTAAAGAGTTGGAAAAGGATGAAAAGAAATCATCTAGTCCAAAGCTTCCCTGTTGTGGGTGCCTTTGCATAGAGGTGCCAGGTTATGATATGAAACAGGATTTTGCAGTGTGCAACATGGTTATATGGCATGGAAGTAAAACACATGCTTCCTGTAATTCTTATGTTTGGGTGTTTTGGTATTTATTTTGAATGTATTGTTATAACACAAGCTAATATATATATATATATTTAGAAGTTTATATACTTGTGTTTATTTAAATATTTATGTATGGACTTTTATAAGTGTGCATGTATGTCTTTTGTATTTTAAGTATATATGTCACTGAAATTGATTGATTTTGTTTTCTGTTTCCTTCACCAGTTTGCAGAAAGCAATCAGAAAAAAGAGATGTTACAAAAAGGCATTGAAAAATCGAAAATTGGACGTGAAGATACTGTAAGTTGGTTTGCAGGGGGAGGCTCTTGTATTAGGGAAAGTGAATCCGAGTATTCAGAGTTTGCATGTAGTAATGAGTCATTGAAAATCCATTAAGATTTCTAAGTGCTGGAGGTGAGGAAGGAAGAGAAACAAATCAGATGCTCTTAAATGCTAGAGTCTTCCTTTAGCTGATCATGCACTAATTAGGAAAATAGTGATAAGTAGCTGCTCCAAGTGTGAGTTGCTGATTTGCCTTGAGGTGCTCAGCACAAACTGGTTTGGACATCCAGTAAAAAATTGTGGAATTCTGTGGCAAAGTGCCATATCTTAGAATCTAAAATGTTTTACAGAGACGTTCTGGGTTTGACCATAATCAGTGAAACATAAGCAGTTTTCATGTACAGCTCTGCCTCTCAGGTTTCCAGGTGAACTGTTGGAGGCTTGGCCTTCTCCATCTCATGGCCTGCCCTAGTTGAAAGAATCGATTGGTCCTGGAAATCCTGTTCTGCTGATGCTTCCAACACTTTGGTTCCAGCGTAAACATCAGGAAAAAGTCCTGAGAAGTCTGGATCACTGTGTTGGTCTATGAGCAGATGGCCTCCATATCCCCCCAGCATCTGGAAGCCTTTGATTTCCATTCTACTTTTGCAGGATGGGCTGAATCCAGGCTGTTGGCGGAAGTACTGGGAATACGAAAGTTTGATAGTACCTCAAGCTGTTAGGCTGCTGAGGAGGTTGTAAATTGTCAGATTTTTATCTGGCTGTTTGAGGCTACTCAGTGCCCTAGCAGGAGTTCTTTGAGTATCCCGTTTCTCTGTCAGGTACAGGGGCTGACTTTAAATATGGGTTGAAGTAGGAATCTATGCTGAGTTGGCTGTGGAAGTGCTTGTGAAGTAGTGCATACATTCACAATGTAAATATTTGAATGTATTTTTGAGACCACTGCTCTTAAATGGCGTGCAACAAACGAGGAGAAAAATACATTATGAGAGCACTCATATGTAGTTGGTATTTCAGATGTGTGGGAATGTAGATGGCAGCTTTTTCTGTAATGCTGTCTTTAATCACAAGGTTAGTGCTTCTACTTGTCCTTTAACCATTAAACACAAGAGCATAGTGAGTTGTTTGTAAAACTGCTTCAGATTCAAAGGTTGTAGGAAATTGTTCTTTTGATTTTCCATTTTGACCTTAATTTTCTTCCTTCCAATTTGTATTCAGTATCACTGAGTGTTGCTGTGAATTGTGTGTGTGTAAGATGCTGAATTGGTTAATTGATGGAAAGCCGTAGTAAAAACAGCTTTAAAATATATATTTTTAAGCATGTTCTATGTGATAATTTTATTGTATTGTTTTTATTTTTAATTCATCTCCCCACATACCTTGACTCCTCAGGCAGAACGTGCAGCTCTGATGAAGGAACTTGCCGCCCTCCGGCAGAAAAAAGAGCAGTTAAAGGCAGAAATAGAAAAATACAGGGAATGTGATCCAGATGTTGTTGAAGAAATGCGTAAGTTGTATATTGTTCAAAGCAAACTTTTGCTTAGGAGGAGACTGCACTTTTTAGCTTGAAATCTGTTGTGCAGAGATCAGCCAATGTATAACTGCCATTGTTTTTTAAAGCTGTAAGCAATGCAATAGGGGTACCCTAACCACTTCTTTTCATGTTCTGCCATATTATATAAAGTGAGAGTTTCTTTAGTTGGTACTTTGTCTGCCATTAGCTGAGCAGTTAACAAACAACCGAAACACTGAAATATTCTAGTACATTAGAAGTAATACTGGGACCATTGTTTCTGTAACAGTGCTTATTCTGTAAATGGAACCCTATCATGCAGGAAGAGCATACACTGGCTTCCATTTGCCTTTAGTCCCATACTGGCTTAATAAGATGTCACTCTACTTACTTTGTTTTGTTCATTTAACACATAACATTTCATTAGAAGCATTTAATTTTTATTTAGTCATTGGTGTAATAACTTATGTATAGATGTTTATACTGACTGAAATAATGGCTTTTTATTACTTAATGCAGAATCAAGCACTGAAATATACTTAATATTCTAATCCTTAACATGAAAAATGAAAAGCATGCATGAAATTTAATTGAATTTTCTCTGCTTCTAGTGTAATGTTTTATTTACTAGGCTCTTAGATAGCTACCCAAACACTGTTGCATATTCAATTGCTGTAATGCCGAAATGCCATTGCAGAGTGATGAGAAACAGGCACAGACCTTTTTCTGGGAACATTTTTGACTGAATCTGAACCTTTCTCTTTCCTTATTCTTCCAGCAGAGTCTGCAGCTTTAGAAATGTGCTGTGAGAAGGCCAGGAACATAAACACAATTGGCAGCACACCCCAGAATTGAACAGATATTCTTTCTTTAGTGGGACCATGACATTTTTTGTCAGCTACATTATCTTTCCCTAAGGATGTAATGGTATGCAAGGGAATATGCAAACTTGAGACCTGAGGTTACTGGGCTGTAAATCCTCTGCTGTGCGCTCTCCCAAGGACAAATAACAGACACACTCCAGCTGTAAAAATGAATACTTGTAGGCAGATGCTGACATCAGAGGGATTTGTAGTGCCAGGTATTTAAAGTGCTGAAATAGATAGTCTTGTAGTTAAGCACCACACCGGTGGAGTTTAGGAGCCTCTCTTTTAAAAAGGAGTTGCTGAGAGCATGTTTCTAAGTACTAGGCACAGGGGGACAAATTACAGCTTGGATGGTAGGATATACAACAGTAGATGGCAACACATGGAGTGATATCTAGAAAAGAGAGAAATAATTGTAATCACTAATTGCTCCAGGCACAACCTCTTCTTTAAAGCATGTGGAAGTTTCATGTGAGCTTCTGCAAAGGAGAGGTGAGCGTTTAAGAGAACTGGTGACATGTGCCTTGTTGGGCTACCTGTAGACTTCCCAAGGGATTTGTACAACAGCGTTCTGAAAATAATTTGTTGCTGACCTTCAGTGAAAAAGTTGATGCTTTGTTGCATGTTTCAACAGTTATTGTTGCACTGTCTAAAGTTGCTGGCAGCATAAAAATGATTAAATGGAAATGTCACTTTGGGGGAGTTAATATCCTTGTCAAAGCTGAATGGAATTTCGTGATGTATGGAAGAACGGAACAAAACAAAACAAGAGAGAGGTGGGATTGGGGAAGAGGCTTCTCTGGCTCTGGAGTGTGCAAAGGAAAAAAAAAAAAGATGCAGGAAATTGTAGGTTTTAGTGTAAGAAGATATAAAGAATCTCATTCAATGGCAGATAGTCATCTATACATAAACGTTAGTGCTGTTGTTTCTCAGAGCAACCTTATAAGCCAAGTTGTTTTCTCAGAGATTTTTAAATGCTTTTTACATTGCATGAGTGATACATGATTTTCCACGACCTATAAAATTTCAGTAACTTAATCCTTGTGATTGTTTTCAGTTGGATTAACATGGGGATTACCAAATCTAAATTTGTTTATTTTCATTTTGAGTCATAAAGAAGAGATGGCTGTTATGTTACAAAAGCATAATTTTGAAAGCTGGATTGTTCAATATAATATGTTTTGTAGCGGGCAGTTGTCATCCTGCAGTTGAGTTTTCCCTTTCCTTCCATAAATAACTTCAGCCCATGAGGGAAGCTCTCTGATAATCAGTATAAAATTTCATTCTATTAATTGCCCATCCCGTATTTTTGTATGCCTTGATTTTACTGTGGTGCCTTAGAGGTGTGTCAAATTGCCTTCTGATTTCAACAGCATCCCAATTTGGTGATGTGCCTTTTTTAGTTGTTCTTTCCCTAAAAAAAGAAAGCATTGCAGAAACAAACCTAGTGATGTTTGTTAGGTTTACATCCTACAATGTTAAGGCCCATTAAAAGACACGTGCACACACACTAATTCCAGTGCCAAAATGAAATTTGGATGGTTCATAGTAAATATCTGAAGAAAATAAAAGCTGAACATCTGTTTTGTTTCCTGAGTCTTAGGATGGGAAGGTCAAGCATGACCATGTAATTAAATATATTAGAATGCGTATTCAGAGAGGGGCAAACTGAAGTACTAAATACTGACTCTGTTTTCTGCTGACTTTGCTGCTTGTCTTTTTAATATTAGTAACAAATTTTCTGCCTTAATTTTCTTGGCTTTCGTATTAGAGAACTAAAGTACAAATTTTGCTGCCTTCCCATGTTTATTGCATTTGAACACAGAACTTCAGCATTTGTATTTAAATGATTAACTTCAGTAAATGGCAGCAGAAACATGATTTAGGGATTGGCCACTAGAGGAAGCTGCAGAATAGTCTGGTTTTGTGGTTATATTTGGATAGTTCCATTTTATAGGTAGGATGTTGTGAAAATATGTCCGCATTTGCAAAATGCAAGAAGCTTTTTAATAACCACAGTAGTTCAGTGCTGGAATCTTGTTATTTGCTTCTTGGAAATGCTGTTTAAGCCAACTAGTGTGATTTAGCATTGAGTTATAGATCTTTCCACAGTATTACAGTCATTGGTAGTAAAAACAGGCATTCTGTAATTTTCTTCATTGAGCTTTTAATTCTGCTTCAGTTGGTGCAGGACTGAGCCCTGGTTTCTCAGCTTAGATGCTGATTTTTGAAGGCAAGAAGGTATTCTCATAGGGAAACAGGCGTTGCGGAAAAGAGAGTCCCCGATTCTCCCAAAGAAAGACTGCATAACTTAATATGTGTGTACACCTGCAGAACTGGACACGTGATTCCCTAAAACCTATGGCAGAGGACAGAACCACAGGAAACAGGAAGCTTTTGGAATTCTTTTATTCATCCAGATTTTTTTTATGACTGACAATGGAACACAAGTAAGAACTTTAATTTCCAACACCACATTCAGGAGAAAAGTTGTAGATCTGACAGGAGGAGCAGATGAGAGGAAAGTGGCAACTGTGGTTTTGCATAATGCTGAGAGTGGCCTGGGGCTTCCAGAGTTGAATCAAAAGTAGCACAACCTGACCGCTCTGACTCTTAGCTGATATATACCACCACCTCATATCTGACAGAGGCATTGCTGCATTGATGTTCAGTGCTGCCAGACATCACCCCTGGCCAGGGGCAGTCTTTTTGCCCTAGATGGTTTTTTGCTGCTCTTGTGTCGAGTTGGCCTCTTTGGTCAGTTCCTTCATCCATCCCTATCTGGATGTCACTTGCCAGCATTAAAGACCATAAAGAGTGTGTTTTTTCACTTTCTCTCCAGACATTCAGCATTTCTGGGTACTTCCTTTCCATAACTGATTTTGTTTGTTCCTGTGATAAGAAGGTTCAATTCCCAAAATCTAGGCTTCCTGAGTTCCCTGCTGCTCTGCTAGATGCCTGGGTTTGAGGGAGGAAGGGACTTCTAGTAGGAGTGCTCAAAATTTTTTGACCCTTAGCCGTATAGTTTTTATGACGTATTTCCTGTTTTGCTGACATAGCAGTCTAGCGCTGCACAAGTCATAGAATCATTTAAATTAAAAAGCCATGCAGGCCATGCTGTTCCTGGGCCCTGCACTTCTGTATGTGCTGTGGTTGCTTTCATTTGGCTCAGGAGAGAATGTACGCTTCCATTTACCTGCTTAGAAAATGCCAAGAACTGATCAGCCTAGGACACAAGAGTGCAGCTCAGCCAATTGGATGACTTGTATCCTGCAGGAAAAGTGTACTGATGTGCATGATGTGATGTACATGAATGGAAGTAAATATGTCCTTCACCCTGCTGTGTGGGAGGCTGATGGCTGTATGATCCTGCAGAGAACAGGCAGTCATAAGCAGCATAGTATTGGATTACATCAGTACTTGGGATAGGTGGGTGGGGGATGTCTATTCTACTCCTCTTTGTGCACACACTCATACTCATGACACAACTGTTGAAAGTCCCAACAAGCAACTACGAAAGATTTTCATAATGTGGTCCAAGTGCAGATTCCTTCATACCTCTTGGTTCTTGTAATGGAGTGAGGGACCTCTAGAAGATGCTGGCCATGATGCAGGTATGCAGCTGATGTCTTCAGGTGACGAGTGTCCGTATCTGTTTAGTAGCTGGTTTTCTTTCCTCTTTCATGTGTGATGTGTTAGATTCAGCAGGCAGATGAGATCCTGCAGTGGAACTATAGGCAAGAATTGAGCTAGACCACAGGGCATTTTTATCTTGCCTTCAGATAGCTATATTCTGAGTCCGTAGACACTGGGAATTGTATTTTCTGAAGATGGATAGGGTTTCCTGACCCTAAAAAAAACTAAACTAAACCAAACCAAAACAAAAACTGATGGAAAAACATGAGTGAAGTTTTTACCATAAATGAAAAAATTTGTGGTTGTGCAGACTGCAGTGCCATCCTGCAGCAACAGCAGTGACAGTCTTGCTCGATGACAAGAGGTAGTGCAAGCTGTCTTGTGTGCATCAGCTTGGTCAGGCTGGATGGGAGGAGCACGTAGGTGCCTTGCAGCTTGCCAGAATAGCTGCGGTTGCTGTTAATAAAGTATGCCTGATGGCTTAAACAACTTCACACATAGTAGGATAAACCCACACCTGTACCCTATGGTATTGTCACGTGCCAGCAAGGGTAAAATGGGAAACTGCAAGCAATAAAACCTTGCCCCAGCCTCTTGTGAATGCATTTCCTGGAGGTGTCATGTGCCAGAGGCACTACAAGAGGCTTGTTTCCCCAACCCTGAACCTTCTGTCAGCAGAGTAATGGAGGGATATGTCCCTTCCAGGGGCCTGGGACAGCCCTTCTTTTGACATTTGACATCTGTCCAGATTGTTTGAATGTTACCTTCCCTGTCCTATAGTTCTGCCTCTACTTACTGTCTTTCCACACTTGGAGTGTGGCGTTTCTCTGCCATTCTATGATCAATCCCAAGTGGTGCATGGAATGAATGGCGTGGTTACAATTTTTCACTCTTTCAGTACACACAATCAGCTTTTTCTTGGTGTGGGTTTTTGGTTTTGTTTTGTTTTGTTTTTCTCTGTTATTTTAGTAATTGAAGGTGCTGCCCACTGTGGGTTTTCCCCCTGCAGCTTCCTGCCCTTGCTACCATGATTTCATTTCTAGCCACAGCTCTGTTATCAGCAGACACTGCCATTCTAATCACTCAACGGAGTGAATCCAACCTGCATCTGTTGGCTACCTTTGCCTTTTCTTTAATAGATATAGAAGTCTCATTTCTAAAACACGATTGCACGTGTTCATTTTAACATGTGTTAAGTAACGTCTGAAGGCTGATGATGCACTGTGCTGTCCCCGTATGGTACAGTGGGTGTGCTTTGAGCTTTAGACCACGCGCTACTGCAAGCTGCAGGAGCTGAGAGCTGCTGCATGGTGCAGAAGCACCCGCTCGGCTGTTCCGCTGCTTCCAGAAAGCGGAGGTTTCTGCTGAAGCCTAGCAGGCCCTGTGGAGGCAGTCTGCTCACCCTGACCATTAGGATGCTGTTACTCTGTAGCCCCAGACCCTTGGACTTAGATACAATCGTAACCTTTTACAATTGCAACTTTGTTACTTGAAGTCAGATACAGTTTTATAAACAGAGTTTCAAAAGAAGTGCTGAGTGCAGTATCTTGCTTACACTGAATGCAAGGCTTGGACCATCAAAGGCCCTTACTCTGTTAACTCGATCTGTGTAGCGTTTGGTGAAGCAGCGTTCAGAATGCCCTGTGCTGCCAGTGTGTTGTCAGTGCTGCCATCTATGGAACTCAAAAAAGTGGAGGTGGCAACAAGAAGTCAGCAAAGGAAACATGGAATATCTCTGTCAAGCGAGGAATAGTTTGAATTTCTAATGCATGTAAATGTATAAAAATTCCTTCTTCCCACCCACTCCCTTTTTTGCCCATCTTTCTAACTTAATTTGTAATAGGTTGTTGGATATCAGGAAAAACTTCTTTACAGAAGGGGTTGTTAAGCGCTGGAATCAGCTCCCCAGGGCAGTGGTTGAGTCACCATTCCTGAATGTGTTTAAAAACCATTTGGATGAGGTACTCAAGGACATGATTTAACAGAGGGATGTTAGAGTTAGGATAGAATGGTTAGGTTGTGCTTGGACTTGATGATCTTTAAGGTCTTTTCCAACCTGAGCAATTGTGTGATTCTTTGTCCAAGCTAATTGTAGACCATGGCTAGAAACTGCACTGTTTTTGAAGCTATATTCTACTGGCATTTAACCATTATTCACATCACTTACCGAGACATTATTTTTCTGAGATATTATTTTTCTGAGTGCTAGTAGATAATTTTTCTAGATAATTTTTCAAGATAATTTAACTTTGCCTGAAGTATAACCTTAGTAACAATGGATATCTGATCATATATTCATTATTTTCAGTACTCGTGTACGAATCTCATGCTGGCCATTCCAATGAATATTATCATGCGAGTGCTAACAAGACTGACTGAGAATAATTAAGTTATGTGTAGGTGTGAGAACCATAATGATTCTGATGAATTCCCACGTTACAAACCAACCCGTTTGATTTTATTTAGTACTTATTTTAGTGGGAGCAAGGTAATCTAAGTGGATTTCTTTTCTTGACACTGTTTTGCCTCATGGAAGCTGTGTAAATTGCCTTTACTACAAATAGCTTTTATCGTTATGTATTTAAAACGGGAAAGGTGGTAACTAAGAGAAGCCCAGTGTAATGAGCAAGAGCAGTGTGTTTATGTAATTGAAGGGGCTCTCAAAGGTCAGGGGACTTTCCAAAGCTATGTTTCCAGATTCTGGTGATTGACTGTTCCTCTTATCGTTTTCTTGATCTGATACATACTGATGTGATAGACAACTTACGTATAGAGAGCATTGCAGAGTATTTTCAGTCCCATTTTCCTCTAGTATCTTCAGGCTTTGTATCTAGGCCCAGTCTGGGTACAGACAATTAAGTCTCCAAGCAAACAGAACCAAACATCTCCATGTTTTGAAACTACTGTTATTATTTAAATCTGACTTATGTTTTTTTGTTTGTTTGTTTGTTTGTTTGTTTTTCTTTTTCCCTTCTCTTTCAGGCCAAACAGGCAAAGTAGCCAAGGAGGCAGCCAACAGATGGACTGGTTTGTATGCATTTATTTTGCCTAGGACAGCTTCACACAAGAACAATCTGAGTGAAAGACTTAGTTATTGTTAGGAATTTAAGATTTTGTTAAGACATGATGCAGGATAGGCCTCACAATAAGCATCCAGTTATTTATTTGTTGCACACTCATGATTGGAAAAAGGAATACATTTTCTCAGTTTAACTAATAACTGTAGTTAACAGGTCTATTCTTCACACACCTTGTTAAAATTTGCAACTCTTTTGTTGTTGTTGAGTTAAAATCTCTTAAGATGAGGAAAACTTCAATAGAAAGAGACCAGAAATGAATGGCAGTGGCTGGTTTGACACTGTCATAACTTCAGGTACTCAGAAAATATAATTCATCTCTGAATTTTCATCTGTTTCTGAAGAGTAGAATGCTTTGTAGAGCCTTATCTCTGCCCTCGCATGATGGATAATACAAAGTAGGTATTTCTTAACCTTATTCATCAACTTTGACATGCAGGAAATGTGCTGCACAGTTTTGAAGAAGCTTATTGCAGTGACATTTATATGGAACTTTAACTCAACTTCCTGTTGTTGCTTAGCTTGACTATGTGGCTTTATATTTCTATTTTAAAAAGCAAGCAATATGGACGTCATTAGTTTTTTTCTTTAATTATTTAGGACATTATCTGTAATATTTTATTTAGAATTCACCTACAGTTGCATTTGAGACTACAAGTCATACTTCGCTAAACATTTAAAACTGAATGTTTTCCATTCTGTTTGTAGATAACATCTTTGCAATAAAGTCCTGGGCCAAGCGTAAATTTGGATTTGAAGAGAGCAGAATTGACAAGAGTTTTGGAATCCCAGAAGATTTTGATTACATTGAGTAGTTGTTCAGCAGTTGTTGACTGACACAGTTGTACAATGTTTGTTACTTAATTGCCAGCTGAGCAGTATTTATGTGTTTGAATGTGTGTGTTTTCACCAAATGACCACCCTTTAATTTACAGTTTTTGTTGAAGTTAATAAACAGTTAATAAACACAGTCCTGAAACTGGACTTTATTCTTCTGTCACTTAACTGGGAATAGTACTAAGACCTAGAAGCTCCAGGGGTTTATGTTTAAACAGGTTGAAATTGAGTGGAAATAACACTGGCTAATGTGGAGTAGAGTGAAATTTTCCCTCATCTAGATAACAAAACATATAAGAGATATAATCCTTAATGGGAAGCAGTGAGACAATAAGGATGTGAATAGGAAGGCCCAAGTTTGATTTCAAGTTGTTCTCTGTTTTATTGCCAGAGCTGCTTGGGAGTTTGGTGACATATTAGGGCTATTTGGGTTTATGTACATTTTCTGATTCCATACTAGAAAAGCAGCCCAACAAATGCAAACAGTTTCATAGCATCTCAGTCTTGTTTGGTGAACTTTTGCTTGCACTTCACTTCTTATTTGTTCCTCTTTTCTAGTTCTGATCAGCACATGGCTACAATAAGATGGGCGGAAGGTATTGCTCTTGTACATACTGCTCTGTACCTCCCAATGCTATGGATGGTGAGACCACGTTTCTGCTGTACAGCTCAAGGATATGTGCTATACCTTCTAGAAGGCAGATAGATCTTCTACAAGGTGGAAGCATGAGCTACTAGAAGGTGTCTGACTTCTATATATCCACTGATGAAAATACAGGTGAAAAAATGACGTTTAGTTTGGAGGTGTGCTCAGAAGCCTGTCTCCTGGGATTTTTCCAGTTGAACAGTTTCCTAGTAGTTCAGTGTATGTTTAAATCCAAGAATTTCAGGTCTGCTGTCATTTTACTTCTACGAAGACAGTGAAGTTACTGGGAAGTTAGTGAATAGAAAACTTTACTCGTGTACCATTAAAGCAGTGAGGTATCTGCTGCCTAGTGAAAATGTATGTGATGCCTGACACTTGGTAAAATGTCACCACATTTACAGCATTGTTGCAATGGAAATGTTTTCTTCTCTAATTTGGAAAGATTGACATTGATGTGTTAGAAATAAAATCAAATGTATATTATTAATTGAGCTTGTAAAAGCTTAATGCAGATGGGTAGTATAGAGTTGAAGGTAGTGGTTCTTACAAAATCTGTCTTTTACCCCATAAACTGAGTGCAATCCATCAAAGGTAAGTGATGGTGTCAACACTAAGTATTGACACTCGTGTTGTTTGGGTTGCTTTTCTTACTCTCAAATTTTGTGCTGTGAAACAATGAAGTGAGCTTTTTTGTTCTCTTTTGTTCTTTCTAGACCGTCTCTCTTAAACAATGTGGGTTTTTTTATTGGCTAAGTGTCTTCTTTCTTATTTTCTGTTAACCTATTCTATACCACCTGCAGGTGTGAGAAGCTCTTTGGCATACCTGTATTTGAGAGTACAGATTTGCCACATACAAAGTGATAATGACGCAAATGACTTGTTTTTGAATGGGAATGCTAAGTGCATGAATTTTTAGTTCAAGAACAAGGAATTTATAGTGATATTTATTTTGTAGAGTTTTGGTTTACAGGAACAGAACAGAACACAGACATGCAGTTGAACTCTGTTTCCTACTCATGTCTTTTACTTCTGCTGCTGGTGGTGGTTTGTAGGCTTGGCAGGAAAACACATCTCCTCCTTAAAGATCCCATTTATGAAACAGTCAGAACAGAAATTTCTCAGTTAACGGTAGGCAAGAAGAAGAGGCAGGCGTCTTATCAAAATCTGATGCCTATTCCTCAAGTGGAAGTGATTTATCTTATAATACCTTTATTACGATTCTATATATTTTTCATTCAGGTGACATTCAATAGGAAAAGCAAGTGCAGACAAACAGAGACAATATGTATCTCTAAAATATTCAAAGATTATTTCAGTCTACTGAATCTGCTCACTTTCAGAAGCTGTTTTTAGTAAAAATTTTCTTCTAAATCTCATAGTATGAAATTGTGTATGATTCAGTTTTTTGGATTTCATTTTAGAGAAGCAGAGAATTGCTTCCTGCTGAGTTAAAGACTACCAACAGCTACAATGATTTTCCTTTTCCTGAGATGTTATTGGTTATTAGCTTATAACAAATAAGAAAAGGAAAGGAAACAACCCAATCTTATGTCCCAATTTGTATCTTAATGTTAGAGGTTTTTTTCCTTTTTTTTTTTTCTTTTTTTTTTTTTCACCCCTTGAGATAGAATCTGTAATATTTTTTAAGAGTCGAAATGAAAGTGGTGGTTTTTCAGTGCTCACTTGTGCTGTCACTCTTGTGGTTATGTCACTGCTATATTATATGTAGATCTTCCTCTTTTTTTCTTTCTGTCCTGTAGCTTTTTTTGCCCATGTAAGGTAAATATTTTCATCTGTTACAGCTGAGACAGGAGGTCGGGCCTTTACTACAACCCAGGCTTATAAAATGAAACAACTACTAGCTCGAAGTGTGCACACCGAAGATGATGATTCTTAGCAGTCCACAGCTCTTACAGGAGCAGCATCAGCTCCAACTTTTCAAAGTAATATTATGACGAGTTTATAGATAGTATAGAAGGCCGAGGTGTTGGATAAGTTTGGTACTGATATTCATTTAGGCACTATGAAGCAAACCTAGGCCTAGGATGAAATATGTTTGCACTCACCTTACTTAAAAATCTTTCCTATGTAAAGAAGAGCCCGCTGAGTGTAGCTGCCCCAAAACAATCCATCCTTGTTCAACTGTTCTTTTATGAACATGCTCGCCCTGCACACCACCACACATGAACCCTAGAGCCCCCTTTGTGGTGCTTGCACAGCATGGAAATGTCAGCAGTCAAAAAGCTCTGCATTCGGATATAATTCAGCTGCTAAATCTTTCATAAATGCACTCTCTGAAATGTCACTACTTTTCCTTTCTTACGCTTAGAGTGCTTGCTGGGAAAATCCAGACTGTGAAGCAAATGGCATAGTGATGCATTGAACAGACAGAGCTGGGAGAGCAATCAGAAAATAAACCCAACCTGCCACAGTGACTGAGGTGCTGGATGAAAGAGTTCCTTAAAGCAGAGTGTTCCTCTTGCCCAGCATGTTCTTAGCAGTCAGATGACCTGGCTGGTGCTTGTCTTTATCTTGTTTCTTGCAGAGGCGGAGTTTATATGATTAAGTCTGCCATCATTTCTCTTTCTTCTCTCTCCAGCATTCTTAAATTTTGCAGTGGATTTTGGCCAAATGTAGTCAGAGGGGCTGCAGTGCAAGCTCACAGTTTATTTGTTCTGCTTGGCTGGTTGCCTGATAAATAAAGGCTTTCCTTTTCCCACCTGCTATTTTAGGGATATGAAGGGACAGAGTGTGCTGGGGGTGGGAGCAGGAACAAGAAAGGTCAGTGGAAGCTGTAGAAGACCTGGAAGCATTCGGTGCCTGGTGATGATTAAATCTGTGGCAAGGGTCTGGCAGTAGTGCCGGGAATGAAGCTGGACATGCATGATTTCAGGGAAGGGAATGGGGATCTAGGAAACTGGTCTCTGGCAGCCGGACTTCATTTCTTCTGCTACTCACAGAGCAGTGGTGGTTGAGCTTTCACAGCACTCAAAATTTGCACCAAATTTTAATTGAGTCAGAAAAGGGATGTCTGGCCTGCTGTAGAAAGTCAGCATGGCCCAGGAGAGCCACGACCCTGGTTAGCACTCAGTGTCATGTGAGTGGCTTTCAGTTTGTAGTTGGCTTCTGATGAAATGTAACACATGTATAAGCATTTGCATGCTCCAGGAATGCACCTTTACAGCAGCCTTTCCCTTCAGCTTCCTCTTCTCTGTATTCCTTTTGCTTATTCCTTTTGCATTCCTCTGCTGTCATTTCCCTTTGAAGTATGCTTGCAGAAATGACGAGCAAGGCACTACAGTCTGTGCAGATGGCTGTCTTACTCCTCTCACTAACACACATCCGCACATACCTCCTGTGCAGCTACATGGGACAGCAGGCATCTACAAGTTAGGCTTGCCTCTTGAAAGTGTATTTGCAGAAAACTGTATGTCAAAAAGAGAAGAGGGCAGAGCTGCCCAAACGCTACCAAAAGTACTTCTGAACCACTGAGGACCATTTTAAAAACTTCATAATGCCTCACAAATACATGAACAGTCTTTACCCTGTGAATAATGTGAGAGCTTTTGCTTCGTAAACCATTATGTAATGACATGAACAAGGCTTTAAAAATAAATAAAAATCAGAGGGGCCATCTTGTGTGTGCTATGGAGATATTGAAAGAGCCTCTAGAGATATCTTATCTCTACCTCATGCTTGAATCCCAGATCAATGCAAAACAGACTTCTTCCTCACAGTGGATGGGTGTTATCACTTGCAGCCCCACAGGGCTACTCCCAGGACAGGAATTCACTTTCATTCACTTTCAGTATGTGCAATGAGGGTGAAAGTTTTAGGTGCTAGTAGCTCCAAGCCTGCAATGGCTGTCATTATGGGGCGCATACAGCATGCTACATGGCTGTCCTTGGGCTTCCGTCATCCCTGTGGCAGTAATTGGAAGAAGTGAAACAAAAACATGGCTGAAAGCCCATTATTAATTAGGAGGAGGCTGTCTCTCTAGCTTCAGCCAGCCAAGTGTGCCTTTTCATTTGGCCACAGTCAATTTTCAGTCATAGTGAAACTGAACAAAACAAAAGAAAATAACAGGCTGATGGAGCTGTGCTTGAATGATGTTCACTGGCCTGGCTTTGGCACCAGGCGATGCCCTGCCACAGCTGTGGCTCAAGATAAACCTTCTTTATAGCACTCTGCCTATGGTTTCAGAGGTTGTACAGACACTGTGACAGGATGCTACTGCAGCTCCAGATAACATTGCTGCTCCATACCACTTTGAAACATTACTGTACTTCCTTGGCCTATCTGACCAAGTCATGAGTTGGGGTATTAGATGCTACTCATATGCTCTTTAAAATAAGATCCCTATGATAAATGCTTTCTTGTTATTCTTAAAATCAGTTTCCACGGTAACATTGCTACTGGAAAAAAAAAAAAAAAAAGATGTTTGTCAATGAAAAGGATGAAAATAATTTCCTTCAGCAGTCCTAGCTAAAGGAAACTATGCCTAGCCAATGGATATTCCCTTTTCCTTTAAGCCTTATTTACCTCTGGGGGACTGGGACTATCACCTCTGTTCCTTTCCACCAAGAGATTCACCACTGCTCTCATACTGTTCCTCTTTCTTCCCCTCTCCAAGTGGAAGAAAAAGTGGGTAAAAACCCATTAAGTTGCTGCATCCCCTTCATCTCACTTCTTGGTTGCACCTGCTTAGGTTGTGACTGCTGTGGACAAATCTGTGTAGAGAGGCACCAGTTGATGCTGAGCAGAGATCTGCTTCATTGTATGCTCTGTTAAGAGAAAAACTATCATGCTAACAGACAATATAATCCTTTTAAAGCATATTTCTCTAGCTTCACTGGTAATGTTCCATCATGTCCATGTGATTTATTGTCCATTCCTCTCTAGTTGACTAGTTCATACTCTTCACACAAGGCCAAATCACAAGTATATTTTCAGGGTGAGGCTTTTTTGCTTTAAAAAGACCGGTTACAATCCCCCTCTCTGCATTTCAGGGAGTGACGATGGTGATAAATCACCTCTCCAGATTTCTGTGTTGTCTGTGTCTAGCACATTTATAAGAGATTACTATTTGCATTAAGGTTACATACTTAATGACTCGGTATATTTAGTCTCATTGTAAACTAAAGGGGAAAAATTGTTAAGGTTTGTTTCTTCTTATACTGATGACTGCAGAGGTGTGCCCAGGACAGTAAGATGAACAAACCTGTGCCAGGACCCAGAGGATCTGTAGGCTGATTGAGAGCTGGGTTAGCAGTGGTTCCCAGGTGTGCTCCTTCTGTGCAAAACTGGTTCAAAATCAGGAGGCGGTTTCTGTGAGTGGAGTCAACCGTACCTGACTGTGCTGATTTTGGGTTTCCTCCAAGATTTAGATGAAACCACTGAACTGAGGTACCTCTGTGGCAGCCAAAGAACAGGCAGATGGAAGCTCGCTGCCCCGCAGAGCTCTGCACACAGCTTCGGTGAGCCTGTACCATATTTCTGGTGGGCTTTTCCTTTTCCCTTGAACTTGCTTCTCAATTGTAACAATTGAACAGATCTCAGAGCTCCTCCAGGAGCAGGCCTGTTCCAAGCTGACCGTGTGTCTACTGACACTGTCCTGTGTCCCTCAGCAGCCTCTGGCACTGGCACGTGCCCTGGGAGCATACAGCTGTCCTCTACCTTTGCTGCTATTTTACCAGCAGCCTTCAACTGACCTCCTCCATAATTAACTCATTGAAAAAAAAACACTGTAGCCTTAGGGATATGCTGTAAATTTCCTTCCTTAAAAATGAGCTAGCACTCTAGTGACTCACAGGGACTGTAACTCCAGCTGGGGTGAAACAGGGTGCGTGTTGTTGCTCGTGCTTTTATACCTGGGAGTAAGCTCATGGCTTGTAAGCAGCACCTAGTGAGGAGGAGAAGAAAAGTGGCATTAAACCCAGCTCCAGCAGGGAGAAAACTGAATGGAAAATATGCATTTTTAATATGCCACTGGGTAAGTGTATAAGAGCAAAACAACATTTGCTGTAACCTGATATCCCTCAGGAATGAGGGAAAAGCTGACTGCTCGCTCCTCTGAGCCAAAAAATAAGGAAACATTTAAGTGCAAGTGTGCATGAGAAGTAATGCTTCAGAAAGCCACGTGCAAAGCTGCAGCATTGAATAGTAAAAGGCAAACATTTTTACACCGAAATGCAGCCTGTTATTGTTTGTATGACGAGCTTTGGTACCTGAAAGAGAGCTCCCATCCTTCTGCATTTGCATAACTGACAGAAGGCTATTTTGGCAGGCCTTGAGGAAATATTGTACATTAACGATCTTCTCATTTTCTTGCTGGAACATAAACGAGTTTTAGTTGTAAACATGTGCATTCTTAGAGCCACCACCAGGATGGATGTGTTGCTTTTGCAGGGTGCACTGTTTGAGGAAGCAGCCCCATTGGGCAGTGGCACAGTGCGGAGCGCGTTCCCAACACCACACGTGCAGTTGTGAAGCAGCCTCTGTTTTTAGTGCAGCGCTTCTCTCTGTAGTGCCTGAGAGGCAATTAAGATGTTTCAATTACCTCGGCTACTGCAGGAATACATGAAAAGTTTGCTCTTTTGGGGCGATTTGGAACTCCTGCAGTGTTGAGGGACCACAAGCTTCAGCAAAGGCTCCAATGGAAAGAAACCGATGTGGAATGAAGGTGGGATGCAGTTTCAGGCCTGGGACATAGTGCTGCTTCCACTGGATCTCTCCTGTCTGCATGTTGGGGGCTGTGCATTGCCCCCAAGCTTGCAGCTCTCATGCTGTCTGACTGAGGGTCTCAGCTTTGTGTCACACCACTGACTTGATGCTGTAACTGTGAGGAAATAACTGTGTCCAGTTCCTCTGGACAACACATATGGGAGCCATCAGCGTGGCATCATGGCTCTTGGGGCTGGCTGGGGCAAATCCCACTTGGCAAATCCCTTGTGCTCACATGGGAGTGCAGACGTGCTGTTCTGCAGCGTTATTGCTGTGAGAGCAGCAAGTCAGGATTTCGGGAAGAGCTTCATCAATGTTTTGCTGCTTCAAAGCAGTCTTTTAACTGCAGCATTTCCACTTTGGATGTATTTCGAAACCATTTTTAGCTTCGTGCTGTGTATTTCCATACAATCAGTATCAGAATGCACCACTGCTGGCTCCCTGTACAGCCAGGCTTCCCGTCTTACTGCAGCACTAACTACTTCCAGTTGCTCTATGACTTTATCTGAGTTTAACCCTTTGGGCTCCCATTTCCCACGCCCCTTATCTTTCCCCAGCAGGTTTATTCTAGTCATTATTGGCTGCAGTGAAACACAGTGCAGCTGGAGCGACAGTAAGAAGAAATGTACTGTGCCTATGTGAAAACCTTTTGGGGTTGAAGGTGAAACCACATGGCAGCTCCTCCATCCCCTTCCCCTCTGCACCGAGCATCCCTCTTGCAGCTGGGCCCTGACAAAGGACAGAGACTGCAGAGCCAGCAGCAGGGCTGGCTGCGCACAGAGCAGCTTTCATCTGTTTATCCACAAAGCCCTATAAATGCACACAGCAGTGGCTCAGAAATCACTGCAGACTCAGACAATAAATATGTATGCGCGCTAATCTCAAGGGCAGGAGGAATTCAGAATGCGGGACATTTCCCCTATTCCCGTGTATGACCTACGGGCATACAAACCCAGAACCAGCCCAAACGCTCTGTATGTTGCAGCTACTGCAGGCCCAGCCCAGCCCAGTGCTTTGAGTGATGCTATTCCTCCCCAACGTGTCCAGCACCACAAGCCCAGCGTCATTGTCTCTGAAGCTTTCAAAGTTTCCCTTTAGTTTTAAATGCCTCTTTAAGCACAGACAATGCTCCAATAGGCTCTCTGAAAACAAATGAAGCTTATAAAGCTTTCAGTGCTATTGTAACACAGTGGGTCCCACGGAAGACTGCAAATCCTGCTGTGTGCAAGGATCCACCCCGCTTTCAAGTGGACGCGCTGTAAGTGCTAAAAAATGTGGGCAGATCAGGGCAAGGAGAGGACAATGTATGCCAGCATATTTTGTGGATTGCCTCGCATTTGGTGGTACCGCAGCACTGACAGCGCTTTGTAACATAAAGAGGTTATCTGTCCTCTCTTCTCTTTCTGTTAGATGGAGGGAATCTGGGGCTAGGCACACTGCTTAGGTGTGATGTCAGAGCAAGTGGCTCATTTCAAACACATTGCCTGACCAGAAAGGGCAATATGCTCTCGTTTATTGCAGTCTTGCAGATTAGCCCAGTGTTGTGTTGTCCTACACTGTTACAGCCCGTGGCAGAGCCCGGTAGCGACCTCCAGGCACTGGCAGGCAACACCCTCGTGGCACCTCGTTTCCCGACCGGGCCGAGGAAGGGCTGCCCTCGGGACCTGCAGCCTTATCGAGGAGCTCGGCGGCTGCTGCCGTATCCCGATACGGGGCTGCGGGCGAGCGATAGCGCTGGGGCGGGCAGCGCACCGCAGCGATGGGAGCTCCGCGAGGGAGACACGGCGCGCCGATTCTGCTTTTAGAATAAGCCCGTGGGTTGAAATGCTCCAAACTAATAACTTAAGTCCAGAGCGCGTTTTACGGCTTCATCGAGGAGGCGGGACGCTCGGAGCCGAACTCACTTCGGGGCCCGAATTTAACCTGCGCGACCCCCTCGAGCCCCACGTGCTCGGCGCGGTCCCAGGGGCGGGGCGCTGCGGCGCTGGGCGGGACCACCCGAGCGCTGCCCCTCCCGGCACCGCCCCCACCCAGCCGCAGCACCGCGCGGAGCGGTTCGGCATGGCGGGGCTGTGCTACCCGCAGCAGGGCGGCTACTGTCGCGCGGCTGCGGCCATGAACCTCTTGCTGGGCGTCTTCCACGTCCTCCTGCCCTGCTTCCGCCCCGGCGAGGCGCAGGGACAAGGTGAGCGCGGTGCGGGTGGGCGGCCGGGGAGGGAGACGACGCTGCGGGCGGGTCCCCGGGGCGGCCGCCGCGGTGGCAGCGCGGGGACACAAAGGAGCGGGGCCGCGCTCCCCTTCCCCTGCTCCTTCCTTCTGCCCCTGGGCCGGGCGCGGCCGGCACACGTGTGCTTTCTCTCTCTCTGCCCGCAGCCATCGAGCCCATTCCCGGAGTGGTGGAGCTGTGGCAGGCCGAGGAGGGCGAGCTTCTGCTGCCCGCGCAGGTGAGGGGGCCGGGGGCGGGGGGCGGCTTTGGGGTGGCCGCGGGGCGGGGGGGCGGCGGGGCCGGGCTGTCAGGCGGCGTCCATGTTCCCGGGGGCTGCTTCCCCTGCACGCCTTCCGCCCTTGGCCCCAGCTGGCCGCTTTCTGCCTGCGTGCGCTTTTTCGTTTCGTGAAGCGTTTATTTATTTATTTACTAATTGCGGAGCCTGAACGTGCCCGTCCGAATGCGCCTTCGCTTGGCAAATGCCGAACGTTCACACGGTAGTTTATGCATCTGTTTGTATTAAATCAGTCCGCTCAGGTGAAGCCATTTTTCCGCCCTCCTCTAATGACACATCATTTGTGATGTCACTCCCCCGTGTGCCGTGGTGCATTTTGGTTTTGTTGAGCTCCTTTTGTCGGGTAGTAACAGAATGCGTTGGATTCTGCCTGGAAAGAGGAGCAAGAATGGTAGAAACACGGGGCCGGGCCTGGGAGGGAGGAGCAGCGCTGGTAGCGAGGCTGAGCTTCTGGCACCGGAGGCAGCCAGTAGGCACTGAGGGAGCGGGGCTGTGTGCTGAGCTCTGCGCTCTCAGGCTGCACGGCAGCAAGCTGGGAGCTGTGTAGCAGCAGTCCTTGGGGGCATCAGTTTGAGGGGGAAGCAGTTCTTTTCTCTGGAGCCATTATAGGGTGCTTGGTGCTCAACCTCTGGTAGCCACTAGCGTAGGGAATGCAGCAGAGGTGTCGTTTTGCACCAAAGCTGGCTGGTATTGCCTGCTGATGCCCAATTTTCTGTAGTTAATGTATTTTGCTGTTCACTATGTGCCTGATGCTACTAAGAAGCAAAGATATGCTAGATGCTGAGGGGAGGTGTAGTCCCCAGGTGCCTGACTAACCTGCCTCTTGCTTGCTCAAGTCCTCACTTTGGCATTAGGATGCGTTGGGCGTAGGACCATGTAATGCAGTCATTTGTAGTTACTTGTCATTGCTGAAGAGTGATTAGGTCGCATTTACAGAATCACAGAATTGTAGGGGTTGGAAGGGACCTCTAGAGATCATCGAGTCCAACCCCCCTGCCAAAGCAGGCTCCCTACACCATTTACTTCCCAAAAAGATGAGATCTCTTCTGAGAATGCTTTCTTCTTGAGCATCCCAATGGAAATGAGCTCTGGTGTGGCTGCAGCTAAACTAGGTGTGAATGGTTCCTGAGCTTGGTGTGTTCAGTGAGTGACCCTGCTGTACCACTGAGGCAGCAAAAGAGGCTGATCTTTCATTGTTGTAGAGGCAGCACTGGGTATGCAGGAAATCAAACAGGTCTGATTCCAGTTGTGACAGAGCAAGAAGTGAAAAATCACAATAGGCTTGCTGAAATGCAGAGCTGGCAGTAAAAGCCAGATGAACTAGTATGTGTGAGCGCTAGTGGTGCAGAGGCTGCTTTGCATCACTTTCTGTTCAGAGCTGGAGGCTTGAGCAGCATCTGCCTCGTGGGAGGCTGCTTGAACAACAGTGGCAGGGCCTGGGTTCCTCATGCAGGTTTTTAGGACAAAAACTCAACCTTCCTGGCTCGGTTTTAACTATTCGCATTTCTACTTCCTGCAGGCATTGGCTTAGCACCTCTTAGACTTTTCCATTAGACAGAAGGAGTGAAGGAGACCTCTCCGTGTCCCTGTAGATGTGGGGTTGGACTCCTCAATGAGGAGTTCTGATGTTGCTGTTTGTAGCTGTTCTATGAGCTCCTGCGGAATAGACCATTTTTCTGTTTCAAGGGTCTTGGCCAGTGAAAGAAGTTCAGTGCCATTGCTCTGCTGCCCCCTGGTTAGTACAGAGCTTGGCAGAAGTGTTAGTAGGGCTCTTCAGATTCAGACAGACACTTTACCTGGTAACGTTTAAGTTCCCTTCTCCTGTTGGAAGGATGGTGAAACTCATTGGAGATTTGAAGCTTGTTGATAGACACTCTGCATGAAAAAGAGATCTGACGTGCTATTCCAAAGATTCTGCAGCGTTCCCTTATTTGCAAGAGCAGGCTTTCCCAGTTAGACACCCAGCAGGTTATTGCCCAATGTCCCTGCACCAGTGTGGTGATGGTGTACTGGGAAGGTAAGGGACTGCTGGGATGAACGGCTTCGTGCTCCTGGGTGGGTAGGAGACCTTGTTTGATAAAGGGGACTCCGTATGTTTAAAGGTACTCCTAGGGGAAGGCGTTGTGTTCCTTGGCCAAATTCTTCCTCGTCTGTTTTGGAGGCAGGCGGGAGGGAATGGGTGCTACACAGTAGCAAGGACTTTCCATGCAGGGAAGAAGGGAAGAACCTTAGGAGGGAGCCGTGTGTGCTGCCCTTCCAGAGCATCTCCATCCTGTCTGCATGTCCTCAGCACAGAGCGGGATAGAGATGAGCTTGCCTTGTCTGTCTAGGCCTTTGGCCTTTTGTTGGCAGCCTATCAGTGCTGTCTGATGCTTTTCCCTTTCTGTAGTGGCTTTGCACTATTATCTTGTTTTCCATGCATCATCAGTTGTCTGTGACATAGCAATTTTGAGCGTTTCTTGCTGCATGCAGCATTTGAGAATGGCAGTCAGATCGTTCAGTCTCCCAGTCAGCTGCCAAGTTGCCTGTGCCTGCTTTTGTTTGTAAGGTTGCAAGTGGAATAAAGACATCAAGCTAAAAGGAAAGGGGAGGCATTTCAGTCTTTGTATCCATCTCATAGAATCACTCTGCCAGCTTGCGCTGCATGTGCGCTCACTGGAGCACAGCTGCTGAGGCCTGCACGCCTCCACCCTCCTTGCTCTACCTTCTGTTTCCTCTTGCCTCCCTCTCATTGTTCACAGCCCTCCTCCCAGCTTCCCTCCTCTATATAGTAGTGTCATGCTGGTTTTTTTTGTTTTTTTTTTTATTTTATTTTTATTTTTTTAATATTTCCTTCTTCGGATTGTTTCTGTCAGTGTTACCTTTCTCTGCAGTTTGGCTGCAGAGTGGTAGGCTGGTGTCTGGCCTGTGTTGCCGTGCCTGAGCCTGAGTGATGATGGGGTATGTGAGAGGCTAGCATGCTTCCACTAGTCCTCTTCCAAGAGTAACATCTTTCTCCTGGGTTCCCTTCTTGCTTTAAAATGATGCAGTGTCCCAGCTTTCAGTGCTGCTGATATTCCCCTTGGGCCCAGTTCCCCTTTGTATACAAAGGTTGCTGTCAAGCATGGAGTGGTCTCAGAGCTCCTGCCTTCTCTTCCTCCTTTCCCTCAGCCTCCTTATTATAGCACGATGACAAACGTGGCTGGATTTTGGTTTTGCTTCCTGTTAGTTGTTCTTTAATTGCTGAAAAATGTGAAGCTTTGCCTACTCTGTCAGCTGGGAAATTAAGGGAAAGTCAGTGGGATTTTGGTGCTGGAAGTATAGTGAAGTGAGAAAGCCTTGATTAGAGCAGTTGTCTTTATTCAGATGCTTTATTATAGTGGGGATTTGGTTGTTTGTTTGTAGCTTGTTACTATTGACTTAAATGAAATGCTCAGGAGAAGTCCCTTTGTGTAGGACTTGATGCCCAAGCCCTACTCTGTTTTGCTAAAGAGGGGAGGAAAGAACTTGAAGTGAGGGGTTCAGGCCTTCAGTCTTCATGACCACAAACAATGAATACCATCTGTTATTTATGGTGGGCACTACTAGAGAATGTGGCAAGATTATCTCCATCAGAAAGTGCTCTGGTAAGTAACTGGAGGTTGGTTCATTGGGGGAATGCCTTGAATACATTTCAACTTATTTGCTGGTCCTTAGGAAGCTACAGTGACTGCTTATTTCAAATTATTATGATAACATTTCAGGTATTGAATTTCTGAGAAAGAGGAAGGTGCTCCAGTATTTGCTGTATCTTGATTGGTTACAGACACAAGGCAAATACAGAGCTGCATGGGTGTTTGCTATAAAGGTTCTGCCTACGTCTATAAGATTTTTTTTTTCCCTCTTTGGCCCATGTAGTAGAGATTTGTCTTCAGTTCTTTGGTGCTGATTGGGCTAACAAGGTTAATTTCTCATCTGGATTTGGAAGCTGGTGAACTCCTTGATCTAGTGCATGTACCTGTGATATGAGGCACTGTAGTATGTCATTCAGAGTGGCGTATCCTATCAGCTATGCTCAAATTAATACATGAAGTCACTTACTTCAAAGCAGGGCTTGTCTGAAGGCACATAATATATGTGAAAGCCTGAGATGGGCTTGGGGTGGGGATTATTTCTCTGGGCTGTGAAAAGGCTATTGCAGCCTCCCAGTTCAGCTGCTGGATGCTGCTGATATGACTTAAGGTGGGCTGGCAGTGCGGCTTGTGCAGGAACTGTCAGCCCAGGCTCTCATGCATTGTGTGACACAAGGGAGGCTCTTTCAGGGCATGAAATAAGCACCTGTCTGTGCTCAGGATGAGGTCTGGAGGGAGGAGGGATTTTATTTTCCTCTTAGGATAGGCTTCTGTAGCCTGCTGGCCTCATGAACTACTACTCCCTTGTATTACTTGGTTGGCAATATTGTAGACTTGCTTGCTTTGGTGGTTATGTGTTCTTTTTAAATAAATAAATAACACATCCTCAGTATAAGTGTATGTGTAGTCTGTTGTATAGAGAAGAGGGAAGAAGGTAGGATAATGCTAGAAATGGAGCATGGCATGTGTGCTCCAATTGAGGGGTGGTTTTATTTAGTTTTTTTTCTTGCACAGTTGTGTTTTCATGCTGTGACTGAACTGTAGATTGAGAAGGTTTTCTTCATCATTGCTTAATAAAATTGGAACTGTAGTAATCATAGCTAAGGTAGTGATGATTAGGAGCGAACACCATAGTGACAATCCCAGGTTTCCAATGTCTGACAGATGTTAAGCCATTTAAAGGGAGAATTAAGCCATTTAAAATAAGGATAGATTGCCAGCCTGCAATGGGAGAGGTGGGCGAGGAGCCTTCTCGTTTTCCTCAGCATTGTACAGAGATACTGGAAATTCATTGGGTGCTTGGAGGAACTGGAGAACAGGTGATGTCTTAGTGTCATGCCTTGCTGGAAGAGGCTGGCAGGCAAGGGTTGGCTCAATCCACAGAGGCAGAAAGTGCACTCTTAATTCTAAAGTGGATCATTTTTTCCCCTACTGTTCCATTGCTAAAGTTCATAGCTGGTGTATTATGGAACTACCGCCTGCTCCTGCAGGAGCTGGAAGAGCTATGCTTGGTGGGCTATCTGTGACCTTCTCTTGAAAATGTTAATCTCCCTAAAACTGTGCCTCATTTCATCAGCACAGATTGGGTTGTTGTAATGTGTTCCACTTTGAAAGTGTACCTACAGCTCTCCTGGAAATTTCAACTGATCCGGAACACAGTTACCTGCTTGTTTTAAATGAATTTCCTGCAGGGAGCTTATTGAACCAGCACATGAGTTCATTTCTGTAGGCAGCTCCAAGTGTTTAGTGGTAAACTGCAAGCTGGCACCATTTGTTTCCTACGTGTCTTGAAAATTACCATTGTCCAACCACTGAGCTAAGATGCTGTGCTTTCAGTTTACACTCCCTCCAATGTTTGTGTGTTTTGCTGATGGTTGGGAAGATCTGTATTTGGGATCTGAATGCCTTTGTTGGAACTTGCTGCTTTGTAGCAATGCTTTTGTCATTGCCGTGTAACTTGAACATTAAGGCATTTTACATCATTTTCTCAGATACTGGAAATGAATCTTACTGACACGGGGAGCATAATTGGAAGGTGGGAACCACCAGCGTTGCTGTACTTTGGGGTGGTGGTGGATGTTTTCAGATTTAAATTGGTTGTGTGAACAGAATTTTGGAGGGATGCATTTGTATAAATGGAAAAGAAGGCTGTTAAATCAGTGTCTGAAAAAATAACGAAATGGCCATAACTCATCACTTATTTGGCAAAATGAGCTGAGACCTCAAATGGAATGGCTAGTATCCACCTTAATTTGGATCACAAAGGAATAGCTGAAGGAGTTTCAGATTTTTCCTTTTTTTTTCCAGACAAGTCAGAGTGGTCCAACTCCAGCAGAATTAGAAATAGCGTGCATATCCTGAGTGTTGTATGGTGGTAATGCTGAGATCCTTACCATGTGTTCTCTTTCTTTGGTAGGCTGATTCTGAGGAGGATGTGGAAGAACATTCAGAAGAGCAGAGGTAAGTAAAACTCAAAAGAACACAAGAGTACTGAAGCTTTTGTTTGTGGTTTTTTGTTTGTTTGTTTTGTTTTAGGAATACATATTATTTTCAATATTTATGACTTACTGGTTTCTCTTCTAATATTGGTATTACTGTTGATATTATTGTTAGCAAATCCAGAAAGTAGCACGTATGAGACTGAAATACCCTCTTGCATCTGTTTCTTCTTACTTTATCTCTAGACTGTGTTAAATTTCATTGCTTTTACACACACACACACACACACACACACACACAATCCCATCAGTTCTGCTTTATGGTATATATTATAATTCATTTCTTTAAACAAGAGGATAATTTTGAGATCCAGAACATGCAAACATAAGTAGTCTTGGAGTGTTAATGTGTACCAGGAGGATAAGGCAGACTTAAAGCCAAAGTCTTATTATGCTGCTGTGGAACAATAAATAGTCCACTTTATTATTTGAAATCAGATAAATAATAAAGGTGTTAAGAAATGTGGCCTTCAGCTTTGCTGTTTCTATTAGTATCAAGCCGCCTCTACTTCAAGGTGTAAGGTAAATAGCATTGCAGATTATTTCATTTTTTGAATACACATTTTGTTTCCTCTGAGTGTCCAGATTAAAATGCTTGGACATCTACCAATGAAACACTTCCTTCCTTTGGTATGCGCTAATGTGGGTATGGCTTTTTGTGCCATGCCAGTCACAAAGATCACAGGACTTAAAATAAACATGTAACGCCGCTGTGTTCTGACGGCTGCAGTTAGCCAGAAATGCTTTTCTCGTTTATCTCCTGTCTTTGCCCTTAGCTGGGGTTTGAGAGCGAGTATATCTGATAAAACACAAATGCTGCTGGGATTTGGCAGCAGAGGTACACACAGGGATGGCAATGATTGACCAGTTCTGCGCTGGAGTGCTTCTTTGCAGAGCTTTTTTCTCCCCTCTTGCTGCCTCATCAGGAGCCTTCTCTTCTGAACCCAGCATCAACATAGGGCACTTGTGGCCTGTCTGTGTGGAGATGACAAAATGGCATAGAAAGAAGGTGGGAGTGTTACTGCTGCCTCTAACAGGTGTCGCTGACAGTTTGTGCTTGCTTACATCCCCTGATTCATATCTGCACAAGGGAAAAAGAACCATTTTTTTCTCCTCTTTGAGAAAAGAAGGGTGGGTGAACTGCTGAAAGCTGGCATTTTCCCTGTGTAAATACAGAACCTTCTGTCTTTCTGATGAGGATTAGTATGGCTTTGATGCATATTTTTTACTATATGCCTAAACATGCTCTGTTTCTTGCAATGTCATCAGAAGATAACAGCCTCAAATGCTGCACTTAAGGTGGTTACTGAGAAATAGGAAAAAATGATTTGACTTTTTGTCATTCCGGTGCTTAAAGACACTCTAGTAATTACTCATTTCCAAAATGAGCTCATTTTATGTAAATACGGCTTCTGGGGTTCACTGTTACATGGATGGAAGCATTCTTCTGTTGTCATACTCAGATGCTTCAGGAAACTTGCCTAAACACGTACTGATTTGTGCACAACTTTCAAATGGTTTTGGCTCTTATGCCTATAATGAGGGAATGTTATGAAGAAGACTTAGCAAAGATCTGTTGGAAGGGCTAGAACTTGCTAGGTTCTTTCCAGATTAACTTTGATTCCCTTGATTTATGTCACAGTGTGCTGAAGTCATGGGGATTTCCATTTCTTATAGCAGCAAAACCTGAGTACTTGCAGAATCTCCCATCTCATTGTCTGCCAGCATGCCCTAGGGAAGTCAGCTAAAGATGCTGCAGTCCCCAGGGCACTTGAAGAAAAGTATCTGGAAGCAGCAATGTTGAATGGAAGTTGGTGGAAACAGAGGATTCAGTTTTCCCCAGAGCTGAAGAAAGCAGAATGTTCAGAGTTTTGGGGCATGAATGAGAAGGTCTCTTCCCGAAATGCTGTTTTAATCACTTTTTAATTCTAGGCTAATGGGCTCTCTTGGGAACCTGTTAACCTACTTAAAAATGGTAAAATATTAACAGTCTGTTGGCTGACTTCCTGTCTATGTGCATTATGGGATCTTCCATTTGGGGGGATCTTCCTTTGCTGCTGTTTTTGTGTGATTGTGCTCGAGGAATGGATGTCATCACATTGTTTATGCCTTGATTAATTAAAGAAGATTGTGTGGAAGTGACGAGCTGTTGTCAAAATACCAGTTTTTGCAAAGAGCTGTTCCAGAGGTGAATGGGAAGTGGTTGTTTTGGAGGTCTGTAGGTTTGCAGTTGCCCTGAGTGAGAAGAGGGTAATTAGCAAGTCCTTGATCTCCATTCTGCAATTCCCAACCTTTCCATTGCTTGAATGCTACCATAGGTTGCTTTCTCCTGCTTTTTGTCTCCCTGGATCAGACTCTACAGTAAAAAATATTGGACCACAGATAATTGCGTTGCTGGATGTGCTGCTTCAAGCCACAGTCTGTGACAGACTTAGTCATGCTTGTTTGGTCTAACGTGTTAAAAGAAAACTTCACATTTCCTTAAGTTTTCTTGTACATTTGAAAGTTATTGGTGAAAAGTTGTCTTCTGGAAGGATAACTTTGGCTCAAAATACTAGAAGAATGTTGGTGATAGGTTTTTCTTCCCCTGTGCTGGGGAACAACACAGCCAGAATTAACAGGATTTGAAGATTTAAGTGCTTTCCTTATTACACTTGGACTAAAGCGGAATAATTCAAAAGGCACAGATAAAGGGACAGTACTGTTCAGCGTTGTGAGCAAGTAATTCATTTGAATTGTCTAGCTTTCCTGTTCAAGGAAGCGGACACTGATCTACCAAAAGAAAAAGGAGTTTTCCACAGGTGTGATATTCTTCATCTGTGGTTCTGAGGAATTAGAGAATTGAATTTCCAAGCTGAGGTGGTGAGCAACAGTTGCAGTAGTTTAAACAAAGTTGCACTCAGTAAAACAAGCCAAGCAGATGCTGTTGTGTGCACCTAATATGCACCATCCACCTCTGTTGGGTTCTTGCTACTGATACACTTCAGCCTCCAGAGTTGCAGCAGGCATTCAGCACTTTCACCTCTCCTGATCTGTGTAGTAGGATTGCTCCTTCAGTCAATTTTTTTGTTGTATCTGTGCTTTAGAAAAGGGGGGGAGGAAACAGGGAAAGTAAAGATAGCAAAGGAGTAGCGTACTGAAACATGGTTATTTCCTGGCATTGGTCAGCAAAATGTTTAATGTTGCTGAGGTGTAATAAGATCAGTAATCTGGAAGGATTTAAGCTAACAGCTGGGAAGTCCAGGGTGTATTGGTTGTCTGAGACAGCAGTGCAGTCATGGTACGCAAGTGCGAAATTAAGTGGTCAGTGCTCCTGCAAAGTACTTAGGAGGTGAAGGTACAATGCTTTGTCTGGGAACTAGCATACTTCACGTTGCAAATTTCTGTGTAGTAGCTTCTTACTGATGTCAATTTCATCCCTTCTGGTGGTTCAGAAGCACAGATGAGTTCTGGTGCTACGATCTGTTAAGTCACTTTGGAAATCTAAAAACTTACCCAGATGACTCATCCTTTAAAAATAAAAAGAAGCAGGCTATGACTTAGTGCCATAATTTGAAAACCCAGTTCTTGGAAAGTAATGGCATGGAAGTGGTGGTGTGCCAGAAATTGGGCTTTGGTGCTCAAGTCAGAAGAAGAAGGATTAAAGAATTAAGATTTTTTAAAATTATAATTTATTTATTTATTTGATATCAAAAGAAATCATAGAATTGCTCAGGTTGGAAAAGACTTTAAAGATCATCAAGTCTGATCAGAATTCAGAAAAGCATCCCAGCAAGGAGGAAAAACTAGTGTCCAAATACAGGCAAAGAACTGTTTTATGAGGTGTTTGCTTATTAAGCATTTTTACTAAGGTCAAAGTTGAGGAAGTTACTAAAATGAAGATCTGAAAAGTCACCTGAGAATGTTAAGGTATGATATTTAAATGGTTTGAAAGGAGCCAACGTCATCAAGTATTTTCAACCAAAGCATCAGTCCAGCACCACTAACCATTTAGGTTCCCATTATATTTACCATTTCCCCCCAAGCCAAGTATTTGAAAAAATTGTTGTGGTCTTTTCCTGGAATATATGCTTGACCTTAACTTGTAAACTGGAAATTGTTTAATTGGTTAAGGCTTTTCTTTGCACTTCATAAAGTAACACATTGCTGCAGTATGCACTAAACGGGTGTTCTCCCTGTATTATAAAAAAAACCCACTTGGTTAATTTTTGTTTTTAATTGTTATGTTGCTTTTGTTGCATCCTACTTACAACTTCTCCAGATCACCAGGGTACCTGTCATTTTAAGCTTGGTTGGATGCATGAGGAAATGAATGTTATGTAACTGTTAGAAGTGGGAAACACATACCTACCTGTTATCTTTGCATTCCTCATAGAGAACCCAGGGGATCCTGCGAAGCTATTATAATTAATAATTGTTGGAAGGTCAACAGAGTTAAGGAATCTCTTGTAGATGAAGTAGAAATAAATGGTTTTGGAAGGAACTATTGACATTACTGCTGCTTTCCTTGGTTTATGTCAGGCATGGCTGGGGTGGCACGCTGAATTCCTGCTTCTTTAATCTCTTTATCTCCATTTTAGAAGTTGTAATTCATTCACTGATGAACTTTGCCTTTGTGAACTTTGCATTGTATGCTGTTAGGGACAGCTGTGCTCCTCATGTGTGTTGCTCCTTCTAAAACATGGGGTCTTTTGAAGTTGTTGTTTGTCTGCTGATATGGGGAGTTAAATACATGCTTCCCTTCCTTACTAAATGTGAAAGCAACTTTCTTGTTTATTTCAGAGTCACTTTCAATCCTTTCTGAAATGAGAGCAGCAGCCCAGGGCAGCTACAATGCTTGAGGCCAGACCAGGAATCTCCTGTTCCAGCTGCTGGGAGCTGGAGTGTTTGCAGAAACTGTACTAGTGGATATATGCTTCTGAATGAAACTGTCTCCCGTGTAATCAAAACACAGAAATGCCGTGCTTTGCACTGTGGAATCCCGTCTTTTTCTTCTTTTGGCTTCTTCCTCATTTCCTCTTCCTGCTTAGTCTCTCCCACAGATCTTTTCCATACTTATGGAATCATTTCTTTCTTCTCTTGCTTCCTGCACAGGCCTGGAATGGTTGTAGTTCCAAGCCCACGTGGTAAGAGAAGGAGGCTGCCTTGCCTTCTCTGCTGTCCATGTGCTGTCCCCTGCCTTTGGCAGCCCTACAAGTCAGATCAGAAGACAACTCTTGTTTCAAAGCACTTCTTTGCCTTAGTTTTTGCCAGACTAACATTAGCCTGCCATCAATCTGTTTTCTTCTGCAGCTTCCCTTTCCTGCCCCCTTGCTTTCACACTGCCCACTGTTGAACAGAATGAAGGTGTGTGTGCATGCTCAAGCCTCGCTGTATAACATTTCAATTTCTTTTAGCCTTTTGCTAAGCTGTACATAGCCTGTACTTTAGGACAGAGTCTGTTCCAGATGTACACCCTTTAGGGCTCAACCAGGCCTTATCTGAGCACATGGAACAAGGGTGCTAGTCTCCTGCTCCATTGGTTTTGATATTGGTGCTGAAGCTGTGAGGAGTGGCGGCATGGGCTGCTAAGAGAGGTAGTACCTAAAAATGTGTGCGTGGGTTTGGAATGGCATGCAACCCCCCCCAATACCAGTGCTCCCCAGTGCTGCTGGGGAGCTGGGCTGCCTTCTGCTTTAGCAGAACCAGCCATGTTGTCACACAGAGGACAGGAGAGCACCGTGTGTTTAGAGAGAGAGGGGAAACAAAGTGGAAGCAAACAGCTGCTGTGGCATATTTGTCATTGTCTTAATCACTGTAATCTCAGTGTCACCTTAGCCAGTGTCTGTTATTTCTGTATTGTAAGTAGTTCAGAGCAAGAACTTTCCTCTTATGCTATTACTTTTATATTTTAATACACTAATGGTGATCTCACAGGTGCATTAATCTCAAGTTTATACTTTTGATTTGTAGACTGCTTTATACTTATAAGTTTATCTCAACTTACTCAATTAGTTTTGCTTCCGTAGTAACTGCTGCTTAGTTCTCTTTTTTTATGAGATCTTTATTCTTAGTAACTGTGTAATTACACTGATACGCAGTTAAAAGGTAGACATGTGGAATAATGGCCCATTTTCAGCAATCTCAAAATGGGCACCATGTAATTATTAGGAGTTTTAGTTTTCCTGCTGTTACAGATTGGAAAATCATTAGAAAGCAGAAGGAATAAACAGCTTGTTTGGGGATATGCAGCATTCTTTTTTGAATCATAAGCACCAGCCTGTTGGCTTGATTTCTCAAAGCTGACTATAAAATTACCTGAAATATCTCTGATGTGGCATGGTAAAGTGTTGCAGGCAATGCTGTTAGGTTCTTCTCATCTTCCTAGACAGTCAGAGGCAAAACAACCCTAGCTTCTAGCACCTCACCTATTTTAATTTGATGAGGAAATGTTCCCTGGGAAAGCAAAGTTCCCACCCTGGCAGTGTGTTAGTGGCATGACTTGTAGGTAGTTGGGTGAAGGACCCTACTTGTTGACTTCCAGTCTGGTACAAGAAGTTTCTGCTGCAGTAGCTGGTGAACAGTAGTTGGCAGAAATCCACAGACATCAAAATTAAGGAATTTCAAGCCCAGAATAGTGGATGTTGTTACCATGCTAAAAGCCAACTTTTGCAGTAAAGCTTTGTGAGAGCATGTGATGAAGCCTTGGAACTAGAAAGGAGCCAGTTAAAGTAGTGTAGAATGTTCATTGCTGTTGAAAGTGCAAAGTGTCTTATCTGTGATTCATGGTTTTCTTGTGTTTTGCTTAGAAGCTGAACTTTCTGACGTAGTATTTCTGTTTGGTGTTTGTTCACAACAGCATACTCCTTTAGTGAATGCGAGAAATGCAGAGAACAGCACACTGCTTTTTAAGCCTGGATTGTTCAGATACTGTTCTTTCAGGCTGTGGGATGGTGATTCTTACAGTAATGTAGCTGTGCCTTTGTTACAAGTGACCTCAGTTCATTTGCAGTCCTAAAATTTGAAGCTGACCTGGGCTGTGCAGGAGCTTGTACATCAGTGGAATGATAACTTGACCAACTTCAGACAGACTAGGAAGACTCTCAGAAACCTGAATGACATACGTAAAGAAGAAAGTGACCTTTAGTCAAAACTGATCTGACATTCTTATGTACATTCTCAGTATTTCTATTTTTGTAGGTAAATCTTTTCCCCCCCACTATGGTATGTTTCTCTCTGGAAACTAGTAATTTTCTTCAAGACAATGATGGATAGTCTCTTTTTTAATGTATCTCAGCAACTTTGTTTTGACAATAAAAAGTTACCTTTGAACTGAAATGGGTAGGCGGTCTCAGCTTTATGGAGTTGACTTAATGGAGTAATAGGTGAGCAGTTTACGTTCTGCTTATTTTATTCTCTGCTACTTCCTGTCTTGTTGGTAGCATATGTATATTTATTTCCTGAGTGAGACTTTCCCAGCTGTTTTTTAATCATGTGTGAATGCTTATACATAAGCTAGTGGAAAGTTAATGATCTTTTCTCTTTTTCTGTTCTTTGTTCCTCTTTATGCCTTTTCAATGCTGTTACTGCAGTGCTGTTCCCCTTCTTATTTACTAGGGGTTTTCTCCCTCTTGCCAGAGGCTCCAAAGTGAGATTATTCTTGATAGTCTCAGGCTTCCAGTAGCTTTAGAGACCAGTTTTGAGTCATTTAAACATCTGTGATCAACTCCTGAAAAGTTATTTCAAAGATGACATTGTTTGGCAAGCAGTGGATCCAAATGGTAATACTTAAGGCTTTAAGTTTGTCGGTGTGCTGAGGTCTTGACCTTTCCTGTGAAGCTGTTTCAGTTGTTTCTGCTGTTTCTGGTTATCAGAATTAAGTCAAGAAATGTCCACTTGTCATCCTACATCCCATGGTGCTCTGGCCTCTGTGAGCACCTTTGAAGAGATCCTCTATGGGCTTGGGCAAGAGTGTGCTTTGCATGAAATGTAGGAGCTGTGGATGTTGGGTGTCCTTCTGACAGATCAGGTTGTATTTGCTGGGATTAGTGCAAAAATTACTGTGTTTGTTCCACTTTTCAAGTGAGAGCAGTCTAATGTGACAGTGGTGATCATGTTGCACTGATCAGGATAAGTTTTGTCTGCAGTGGTTTTCCACATTGAATTGTGTTGTCTTACTGATTGAAGTTGTATAGACCTTAACTGTAAAATGCCAAGCCACGGTAGATGTACTGCCAATAAAAGGTAAAGACCTGAACAGAGGAAGAATGAAGGTGCTTACCCAATAAGTATAAACATGTAATTCCTGTATTTTTTTATGGGATTGTAACAGTGGAGTGTGTTGCAGTGCCCTTAGGAAGTGCAATACCGTAGACCATTTAGCAGCTTCTTTTCATGTTGTGGCTTTAATGTGCTTATTTTGATTTTGTGCTTGCCTGCCGTTAGTGCTTTGTGCCATGTGCATCGCTGATTTGTGTCTAAATTTTGATTCCTGGCAACTGGAGGAGCGTGGGGATTTGAAGGGCCTGTATTTGACCGACTCCTTGACCCGTGCTTTATGTGCTTTGTTTCTGTTAACTGCCTTTCTTCAATGGTTATTGTCCCGTTTCTGTCCTGATGTGCTCCCTCTTTTATTCACGGCCTTTGCTGCAAGCAGCTGCCTGCAAACCATGAGGTGCCTGCTGCCTGCTTAGGTATTTCTGTGGCCTGCTGGTGACCTACTTTTTAGGGCACTTAAATTCTCCTTCTGAAAAGGGGGAATTGCTGCCTTTTGTGAGTGGTCACAATGTTGCTTGGATAAAGCGTCTGGTCCTCCAGATTCATTTAGCTGCTCTTAACCACCAGAGCACTCCTCCATCCCCACGTTTTCAGGCTTGCTTGATGCTTTTCATCCCTGTAAGTTGTTAACGCCTTCTGCTGAATTTTACAAACTGTGGAAAGGTAATAAGGTGAGGTGTCAATAAGTAAATAAATGCGGTGGTAGCTACAGTTCCATGCATTATCTGCTGCTCGCTGTAGGTTGGAGTAGCACCTCATGCTTCCTGATTTTTCTCTATCGTTTTGCCACTGTTCTGATAGAAGCTATGTCTTCCAGCCATCTAAGATGGTTCTTCAAAGTTCTGTTGCTCCTTTTGTGTGTGTGTGTGTGTGTGTGTATGTGAGAGAGAGAGAGAGAGAAATATTACTGTGGGGTGTGTGTGTGTGTGTGTGTGTGTGTGTGTTTGGAGTTCCCACATGGGACCATGCAGAGAGAGGAGCAGGGAGAGGATCACAGGTGTAGCTGGTGAAGGTGTCCTTGGACCCCAGAAGAGTCCATGGTCTGTGAGTAAGTAACATCTGACTTCCTGCTGTTCTGGTTTTTTTTCGCCAACTCATTTTTGTCCTCTTCCTTACCTACCACCTATTGTACCCAAAGAAGCAGACAAGTCTCTGGGTGCCTGTCAGTTGGACATCAGAGCTTGTTTGCTAGCTGTAATATAGCGGAGTTTTTTGGCAGTGGACATTTGGTTAATAAACCTGTGTAACGGGAAGTGTTTCTTATGGTTCTCTTCTATTTAATATTAGAAAGCTGCAGTGTTGTGTACACCAGAAGAAACTGGCATATAGCTTGCTTTGCATTGGCTTCAGTGTGTTCCAGATGTTCTGTAAGGACCTGATTTCTGCAGTAAGCTTTCTAACTGCTAATCCTAGTAATGCTAAAATTTTTTGAGATTTTGCCAATTTGGATCCTCTGGTATAATTTTTTTCACATTGTATGTTTTTTATTCTTCAACAACACACTTTAATAGAGCATAAATGTTTGCTAGTACTGAGGAGCAGGTCACAAATATACTAAGAATGCTTCTTTTTATTAATAGCACTACATGGTGGAAGTGTCATTTCATTTTGCATGCCTGACCAAGAGAGCCAGTGATGTGAGACAGATGCACAAGCTCTGGGTATTTTGGAAGGTGCAGCAAGGGGAATTCTTCAGGTTTTCTGTGTGATGCTATGGTCAGAATGAGGAAATGATCTGATTCTGTGGGGGCTTTACCCCTTTTTCTGCCTGCAGATAGGGATGTGCTTGGAAATGTAAGCAGTGTTGTATTGGAAATGTAAATCTGTTTTTGAGACCAACTCCCTACTCTTCCCCTTTTCCCTTCCCATTTTTGGGCCATGGGGCCTACAGGCCTGCTGCCCCTGTCTTGAGCACAGATTGATCTAGATAATTCCATGACAGGGGATCTGGTTCTTGTTTCAAGAAACATTTAGATATACTAAGGGACATGGTTTAGTGGGGAAATACTGGTGGTACATTGGTGGTTGGACTGGATGATCTTGGAGATCTTTTCCAACCTCGGTGGTTCTGTGGGAAGGAAGAGCTTCTGGCTGGATGATTGGTGTGGATGGCTGGAGCATAAAAGTGTACAGATGGAGATGAAAATTCCTAGTGCAGTGAGTTAATAAAACATGAATGAATGGTAAGTCTTCAGTGTTTTATTGCTTTTAAAAATATAAAAAGTTCTTCAGTACTTCTGTAGAAAGTATATGTCTGGCATGATCAATATCATGTGTTGACTACATCAGATGGCAGACAATCTGGTAGGCTACTGCTAGAGAATGAAGAGCTTTGTGGAATGGCACTGAAACAAGGAGAGGGGGAGCAAAAAGGGTGTGATGCATCCCAGCTGGGAGGAGTGGGAACCAAGAGCAGGGTGATGCTCTTATGAGATGGAGAGGTGGTGATTTGGGGGTGAAGCTTGTTGTGGTTTTGTGATTTATTTATTTATTTATTCATTGCTGGTATTCCACATCAGAACATCATGAAAAACAGTGGGAGTTAAAGAGTCAATGTTCTGGTTCCATTTACTGCCTTTTATGAGCATTTGGGGTCTAAGGATGGGAGGGGCTGGGAAGGGAGGGGAGGCAGTCCTGAAGGACCTCATGGGCAGAGGAAGTGTGTGTGTGTGTGTGTGTGTGTGTGTGTTTATTTTTTCCCTTTGGGCTTTTTTGCCCCTTGTCACAGACTTGGATAACTCCATAGCAAAGCTGCTTTTTCTGTAATACTATTTGGTTATGGGCTGATACTTATCTTTTGCTTTCCCCCATGATTTTTCATAGTGGCCCAAGGGTTGGGAGCACAGTGTTTATCCCTTGCTCCTGGAGCTTACTGTGAATAAGGGAAGGTCATGTAATTGCAATTTCATTCTGTGGCATCATGCTTTAAAGTACCTTAAAGAAAAGTGAAGCCTTGCTCTTTTCATTTCTTTCTCCTTTTAAATTGTATTTCCGTGGTAATACGATACGGCTTGTGAAAATGCTGTTTGGTGACATGAAAAGTTAGAAATTCTTGGGAAGCCAGTGTGTACTGTTTAAATTTTG
Source organism: Coturnix japonica (assembly GCF_054131305.1). Taxonomy (NCBI): domain Eukaryota; kingdom Metazoa; phylum Chordata; class Aves; order Galliformes; family Phasianidae; genus Coturnix; species Coturnix japonica. The sequence goes on from NC_140666.1 coordinate 26,334,718, forward strand.
GATAGCTTGCGTGTACCTGAGAAAGTCTTGCATGAAGTTTCTTCTGCTGGAGGAGAGAAATAAGACCTTTAATAAGTGTGGCAATCAACTTCAGCTCCAACTTTTTCCCCCTGTAAATTTAAAATTAACATAGCTGTGAGAGCTGGGCTTGGAGTGAAAGGATGTTGAAAGAAGTACTTCTATGTTTTCATGGGATCATAGAATGGCTTGAGTTGGAAGAGACCTTGAAGATCATTTACTTTCAAGGCCCTGGGAAGTTACTATGCTTAAAGCTGTATGTTTAAAGGTTACTTTTTGTTTAAAGATTAGGGTGGAAATTGTCAAAATAGGAAACACACAATCCAGGCTGGTGTCAAAGCTGGTTTTTGCAGCTTTGTATGGCTGACTTCATGGCTTCTTTGGAGGGACAGACTATCAGTGGCATTGGCCATGCTAAAGGGGGTAAGCTAGAAGCAGATTTTCATTTATTCATTTCTTTTAAGTCCTAGGTCTGAATTTTATTTCTTTTGATTAGTTTCCTTTTTAGCCGTTATTTTCTTTTTTTCTGTTTTGGGGAGGGAGGGCATATTTAGTGCTTAACGGGTGCAATGTAAAGACTTCTTATCAGCTTTAAGATCTGTCATGAAAATTTTAGCTGTCTTTAAAAGTCTGGTTTTTGTTCATTGCAAGAGGAAACCAGAAGACTTGGATTAATGAGGAAACAGCAAGAGTTGACTACTGTAGGAAGATTAGTGCTCTTAATTATTAAGCAGGTCAAGCTTATCAGGAGCCACGGAGCTTTTTCATACATCTCACTGAACTGTTGTAATTTAAAATGGTTTTGGTCAAGTTGGACATTTTTTTGGCTGCAGATGTGAATAGAAAAAGGAAATGGTTGGGTGCAATGATTTTTGACAAGAATGTAACTTCCTATTAGTCTGAGCTTTGCAGCCCTTTTGGGTTTCTAGTCAATATCCTCCACTATGCTCTTAGGCTAGAGCAAGATGTGCTGTGCAGGATACATGTTGCATTGCTCTCACTCATGAAAGTGAAACGTTTGAAGTAGCATTGCTGCTGAATTGACAAACTGGCCCCGAACCTTGAGAGCTTTTTGAGTAAGATTGTGCCTGATTAAGTGATTTCTTTTATTTTTATTTTTAATTTATATTTAAGTCAGTAAAAAAAGAATGGTGATTGATGCATTTAAAGGCCAGTTTTATTTGGTCTGGGATCTCTTCTCTACTGTTACTGGTCCTCTGTAATGTTCATTTTTGAGTTTCAGCATCTTCTCTGCATCTTAGAAATAATTAGATCTTAGTTGTGAAGAACAAACCAGGACTCTGTAAGCAGTTTTAAGTTTTTGGAGGCTTTGGCAACTACAGGATAAATTAATTACTTGAGGAAGGGGTGAAAAAACATGATGTTGGCTAAAAATCTGAGGTTTGAAAAGCAGTACCAACTGATCTGTGTGCATTTAGGATTCATGCTTTTATTTCACATACTCTTGGAGTGGAAGCATTCATTAAATAGAGCTGAACAACATTATTTTCTCATAACTCCCAAGTTCTAGGACCTAATGATTCAGGATAAAACACTGAGAGTGCCCTGGCTTCTGAGGGAGCCACTGACTCATTAGGTGAGTGATTCTAAATAAAAGTAAACATGATAGATTTGGTGATATTTTACATTTGGGAGATTTAGTAACTATAAAACTAGATTACAAAGAAGGAGCAAATAAGGCAAATTGCAGGCTTTATTTCAGATAGTTATCATCCTCGTAGGTACTTAGAGGTGGCTTTCTGTACTGTTGCAAAAATGAAGAGGCAATTGTTTCACTGCAAGAAGGAAAAAGGAGAATGAAGGTAGTAGGTCTTTTGCCTGCCTGGATACTCCAGTTTTGCTGGCAGTGATGGAGATGCTTCTAAGGAAAATCTTTTGCATTTTAACAAGTGGGTCCAGGCTGATCATCTAAGACAAATAACTAATGATGCACCTTTGCCTGAATGAAACAAGACTGTGTGTGTGGCCACAAGTCGCAGGTTTGATGTAGGCCACTGGTGCCTGAGTACCTGATTTGCACAACCCTTGTGCTCACTGTGTGTGAGAGTGGCTGAACTGTGCTACAGCTGGAGGATCCTCTGTGATGCCCTCCCAGATCACTGCTTGGGGCTTTCGGGACTTTTTCTGCCCTCTGGTTTTTATAATCACTTGGGAAGGCTGGCTTAATAAAGCAGCATGGAGGTGTTGTTGGCTCCCTTTGTGTGGCACTGCTCTTTCATTGTTTTTGAAGCAGGCTGTCCAAGATGCCTAAAAAGTACAGGCTCCACCTGGAGCATCTCTATAGAGCTTTGGTTGTTGCTTGAAATCTGAGTGGCTGATGGATTTTGAAAGAAGAGGTTTCAGAGAACAATTTCAAATGTACCAAAGTCATTGTGAACTCATTTCTTAATGTACAGATTTCAGTTGTTGCAGAAATTGAGGACTGATTGGGCTGTGATTGATTGGGTAGTGGTTGATGGAGTTGAGTCCAACTGGTGACCCATTACAAGTGGTGTCCCGCAGAGGTCAGTACTGGGGCCCATCTTGTTTATTATCTTCATTGATGACCTAGATGAGTGTACCCTCAGTAAGTTTGCAGAAGACACCAAGCTGGGAGGTGGTTTTGGTCTGCCTGAGGTTAAGGAAGGTCCTTCAGAGTGATCTGGATGGGCTGGATGGGCTGAGGTGAATGTTGCCGTCTCTGGCAGTGTTCAAGAAGTGTCTGGATGAGGAGCTATGAGATATGGTTTAGTGCTTGTGGTAGCAGCAGCAATGGGAAGACGGTTGGACTAGATGATCTTGTAAGTCCTTTCTGACCTTGAGATTCCACGATTCTATGATTTACAGGAGGGAATAATTCTGTTCTGTTGTTAAACATGTTTTATTGTGCTGCGGCTGCTGCTCAAATATAAACCACACACACACCTGGGGAAGAAAGCATTTTCTTTTCACCAGGATATCTATAACAGCATCTCACATCTAACTGTTCTCTCCTAGAGTTCTTCACGGGTCTTCTGCTGATTTTTATCACATTGTGCATTTATTTTCTTTGGGTGTTTTTCAAGTAGTCTATTTAGGTGTGAGGAGGAAAAAAAAAGTAAATCTGTAGTCCTATTTTTTCTACCCTATTGTGAGCACTTTCCGATTACAAATTTGATGCACTTCTGGTTTTGTAATAAATGAAAATAAAACGCTGTTGGCCTAGGTGGCTATTCTTTAATATTCTTATATAAATCTTGCAGAGCTATACAGGAAGGGACTAGGTGGTGAGGTGAACAAAAGTTGCCTGCAAGAGCCATGAATGGTTGTGGAAACAACCTTGGCTCCACCGGGCTAGCTGGGAAAAAATATAAATAAAAAGGGTTGCTCGAGCCAACTGCCCCCTGAAGTCATGACTCCATCTGTAAAGCATGGGGTTTGGTTTTGGAGAGAAACTGCCTTGTCCTGTCCACTGATTTATTTTGGATCAGCTCCCCTTGCCTATTTTTAGCCAAAAGATGCAAGATTGCAGGCATGCAGGCCCAGCAGTTTTATGGTAGTAATGCTGTGTAGGCATCCCTGCTGGGATGTGTTCCCTGGTGTCTGTGGAGCAGCGTGCTTCTCCCACAGGCAGTGTTGTGCACTCACAAAGCCTGTAAAGGAATCCTGGTGACGAAATTGCCTGTCCCCAAGTGTGTGGAGGCAGTATGTCAGTCCTTCCCCTCCTCCCTAAACAGTGCAGAACTAAGAATAGCAGGGGCTTTTTGTCTTCTGAATTTCAGTGCCTGAAACCCTTACTTTTGTTCTTTTATCTGCTGGACTTAGATTTTTTATTTTTATTAATAAATCATGTGGGATGCTGGGTAACCTGGGTGTGTACAATTGGGGAAGACTGAAGGGGGGATCTGATCAGTGTTTATAAATGTCTAAGAGGAGATGGGAGGCAAATGGATGAGGCCAGGCTCTTTGCGGTTGTGCATAGCAATAGGACAAGGAATAGCGGCCTAAATCTTGAACACAAGAAGTTCCATACTAACATGCAGAAGAACTTCTTCATGGTATGGGTGGCAGAGCACTGGAACGTGTTGCCCAGAGAGTTTGTGGAATCTCCTTCTGTAGAGATATTCAAGACCCATCTGGATGCCTACCTGTGCAACCTGGTCTAGGGAGCCTCCTTTGGCAGGTGGGTTGGACTTGATGATTTCTTGAGGTCACTTCCAGCCTCTGAAATTCTATGATTCTGTGGCTCAGTGACCTGGCAAACAGAGCTATGCTCCTGGTCTGCAGAAGACTTCAGTTCAGTTGCTGCTGGGATGTGTTCCCATATCTACATTTATTTCTCCTTAATTAACAAATCTATTAATTCAACAGAGTACTTTCTTTGTGTTAGCAGTTGTCAGCACTGTTGAAAATACCTGGGTTTTGTTAAGGTGTCTGTCTCCTCTCAGTCGACATTTTATTTATCAGGTGTAGTTTGGGGGATGAATCTAAAATCGATCCATATATATATTGAAGTTTCATAGGATCACCAAGGTTTTGTTTCACTTATTCAGTTTACATACAAGAATTGTACTTTCCTCTACCATATGTACATGCTTTTGTATCTCAGAGCCTCATCCCTATGGGTCATAAAATTCATACACTGAGTTGTGCACTCTGTAAGTGTACAAAATGCCAAACATAAAAAGTCAGATTACATTTCTATGAATATACTGCAAGACCAAGAATCAAAAAAACCCCGTAGTACTGTCTGATTAGCGTCACTTGAAAAAGACCTCTTTCATGTTAAGGAATCCTGATCCTTTTGCCTGCTGTTTCCCACAACCACATGGATAAAAAAAATAACAATTAAATACCCCCTTTGTTTTTTCTCTATCTGTGATCAAAAAAAGGGCATGAGAGGAAGGATGGGAAGGACTACAAAGTAGCAAGTGTTGTTTTTCCCAACTACAGGTGTTTCTGTATGAATCCTCATATAACAGGTGTCCTAATTGTAGGATCTAAACTTATCAGCTAAAGAAAGAAGGAAGGTTTGAAAGAATTGATGGAAGAAAGTGTGATAAAATTCCTTGCAGTGAGCTCTGGACTTCAGCTCAGCTGCTGTTTGTCCTGCAGGTTGCTGAGGGTTCATATATGTCTATATATACCTGCACGTGTGTGTGTATGTATATATGCCAGATGGGTTGAGTCTTCTGAAGTTTTCTCAAAGAAGGCAATTTCTTCAGAGTAGACTTGTTTACAGTTTTATGGGAAACACTTTTCTTGTGTTCACCGTGGCCAGTGAAGTATGAGTAATACCTCTCTGGAACAAGATTTCCTTTTCTGTTCGGTATGGGTGGAGGATGGATAGAAAACCTGTTTGCTTATTCAGAGGAAATGTTTGTGAGTAGTATGTATTACATATAAATACTCACTTTGGGGACTGCAAGTTATTAATAAATAAGTTGTGCTGACCTGCTTGTCTACCGATATTCACTAGTAGTATCAAAGAATAATAAAACCTAAAGAAGGAAGAGCAAAACACTTTCAGCTGTGTGTCTAGTAGCACTTCATGTGTATGCATGATTAGCATCGCTGTGTTGGAAGCCTTTGGCTGGACTCACATGAACAGAACACCATGTCCCCTGAACCTTATGAAACACTGTGTCCCTCTGATGCCTTGTTCCCTACATGTGAGCATCTACAGGAATTCTTTGCAGAATGAATGGGATGCCTTAAGGTCTTACAGCTTGTGAAACAGTGAGCAGTAGCTGCCGGGAGTTCCTCTCCCCTCTTCTGTTTTTCTCCTGTTTCCCTCCAGTTTGGACTGCTTGTCCCCTGAGATTTTGGAATTTGGAAGATGGTGCTCTGTTGGTCAAAAAAAGCAACGGAGGAGGTGGAAACCCAGTGTCTCCACATCTGTTGTTTCAAGACTTCCATTCTTAGGTTGATATTTGTGGGCCTTTCCCAGGCCTGTTACTTTCTCGTGAAACATCCTATGTTTTTTTTGGTCATACAGTCTGCAGCCAACAGAAGTTTTTTGGCATAATTTGAAGTGAATCCATTTGTGAGAAGAATTTTTTTTTGTTTGTTTATTTTCAAGTAAGTGTTCTATTTTACAAGCAATTTCAGTTTTTAAGCATCTTAATAGATTTGTCTTTGAAATGTTCTTCTGTGTCAGATGCACTGCTGAGATCTGGATGGGGGAGCTCTGTTGATTGGGGTTGGTAAATGAGAGTGTCCTACCAGTCTCCAGCTCATTTGGAGAGATATGTTTACAAAGAGAGTTCTGCTTCTGGTGTTGGTGGACCTTTCTCTTTATAGCAGAGAGTTTGGGGGTGATAGGCAGAATGGCCCCCTCCCTTTTCCCGTGTTCCATCCCCATGGGTTAAAAGAAAATGAAACATGCAAAAGCAGTAGGTTTTTCCTTGCATAGGTTGTGCCATTTAGTGAGCATAGCTCTGCAGTTATTTTCTGGCACTGCTTCCTGGGTGCTGATGAGTGCTGCAGGCACTGGGAGCTGGCTGCCGGGCAGGGCCACGAGCAGCTGGAGGAATGTGGCAGCTCTGCTTTTGGGGCCAGGTGGGAGCTTACAGCAGCCCTCACGGCGTTCAGGGCAGAAGCAGCTGCTGTCCCATCCTGTGGGGTTGCCATGGGCAGAAGTGCTCATCAGTAATTCGTCACCACTGTGTGCTGTAGTAAGACTGGGCCCAGTGTATGCCCAGCATCCACTGAGGCTTGGTCTCAGCCATCCTAGGTCCAGACCGCCTTCTCCAGAACAAACAAGGTGTCAGTCCTGAGATGGTGCTTGTCACTTGGATATATCACATTCCTATTGCTATGACTGCAAGGGAGTTTGTTCCCTCTTAGGAGAAACATCATAAAAGTTGTGGGTTTTCATAGTAATAAACCTGTGTTGTTTTTTTTTCCTAACGGGTAATAAATTATGATGGCTCTATTGGTTTAGAATACAGCAGCAGAATTATGTGGGTACTTTAATAAATAAAAGGTGTAATGTTACAGGACTGCATTTTTAAACTGGGAGCAAATTAACCGTACTGCTGTTTTTTTATGCAAAGGGCCTGGATAACTAATGCTACCACAGCCCTTCTCTCCCACCTCATGCTTACCCTTGCTGGGTTGCTGATTAGCATCACCCAGTAATGACAAAGCTGGCTCTGGCAATGGATCTTGTAGACTCTTTTTAGGGAAGTTTTTAACAGTGTAACACTGGGTATGTAGCTGTAATAAGCGGGGCTGGGCTTGTGGTGAATGTTTTAGTTGAGAAAGTGGTGAAGATATGCTGGGATTTCTGTCTGCGTTATGGAGCATCAGCTTGTATGGAAATAAGGTGAAAAAGTGCTAGAGCTGTGGGGAACTTCACTGTAAATTTACCAAGGGAAAAGGAAAGATGATAATGATGACAGGCATGTTTCCACATGTTTCTTACTGTCTTCTGCGTGTAAGAAATGAGTTGGATTTTGTATTAAAGCCAATTAGGAAAGGACTTCTTTTGGTATCAGATTTTCACAAGCTGCTGTTTGCTTTTCTACATGCCTGTCTCTGCTGTGCTAGTACAAGTGATTCTCTGAATGTGAAACATTAAACCATGGGTCTGTTCCGTGCTGACACAATTTTCATAACTCAGGACTCTTATAAATGGATTCTCCTCTATAGTTCCCTGCCCAGGCTCAAATACAGGTGCCTCAGTGTGTCCAAGGAAATATGTGCAAGAAATGGAGGCTGTTCGAGCCAGCAGTGCCTCTGGAGTGAAATGCATTTCAAGCTCAGTTTTTATTAGTATGGGCTTTCCTGCATGTGCTGTTTTACCTTCTTAAAAGGTTGCTCTCATGTCAGGGGGAGGAATATATGAAAAACTTTGGAAATAGTGCCTAGCATAGCCTGTAGCAAACCTTCTTTCTCTGCTGTGTTGTGTCTTCTAAATACTAATTGTAGCTTCTTGTCTCCTTTTTTCAGCTTCTCAGCAAAAATGCCTCCAAATGGGAAGGCCTTACATTTTCACCCTTCAGTTCTGCATTTTGGAATGCAGTGAGTATCTTCCATTATCGTTATTTCAATTAATTGGGGAGGAACAGCTCTGCCAGGCTACATTTAGGTTGAAGCCATCAGTGAAGATCATTCCATTCTCTGGAAAAAAAAAAAAAAAAAAAAAAAAGAGAAGAAAAAGATAAGAGGGATAGTAAGCAGTTGTCACAGAGTTGGAATTATGTTTTGCACCTGGCTGTACTTTTAAAATTAAAATCAATGTGGTTATAGAAAGGAAGAAAAGGGAACAGGGAGCCATAACACATACTGGATAGATACAGAACAGCATTCATTTCATATCAGCGTGTTTCAGTGTGATTTGTTTGGATGCCTTTTGTGCATTGTCTAAACTTAAAAATGTGAATAACTTCCTTCTCTTTTTTCCCCCCTTTAGATTACTGGGTTTGCCAAGAGCTAAAATGCTGCATGCCTACAATCCTAGTAGAGATAGAGAAGTTGTAGTGAATTCAGTGTTTACAACTTCTAGACAGTTTCATGTGTCTCCCTCACATAGCCAGGTGAGTGTTGATGTACTTTTGGAAACTACATAATGACCAAGTGCAAAGCCTTCATGCTTCTTAAACTTTTAATTCCATGTTTTCTTTTGTGCCTTTTCTTTTTTTTTTTTTTTTTTTCTAGAACCTACAATTATTATTTTTTCTGTTTTTGCTAGCACTTTTCTGCTCATTTTTACTGGGACTGGTGGGGGAGAAGACATTCAAAACTTGCAGTAGAAAGTGTGTTTGACAGTAATTCAGAAAGAAAATAACTGTTCAGTGTTAAATTGACTTCAAGTCTCATTCTGTTATGTGCGGTGTTATGCAGTCATCCACAGATATGTTGGTGTATATTGTTCTGTTGATAGAGTTGAGAGATATGGGCAGGTGAAACTTCAGTGCTGAGGTTCTGCGTGTGGGACCTACATATACAGCTGTGTGCGTGGAAATGTCTGTGGGTGTTCTAACTAAATGCACTGAGCAAGCAGCCTTCTTTGTGGTCTCTGTAGGTGATTCCAGCTATGGGAAAAATTTCATTCAGAGTGCTTTTTCTGCCAACAGAGGAAGGCAATATTGAAAGCTCACTATTTATAAATACCTCATCTCACGGAGTACTTTCATATCAGGTAACTTCACTTATTTTTCATTTGAGCTTTGAATTTGTGTTTTTGAAAGTTGTATAAATACATTTTGAAGTTTAAAGAAAAAAAAAAGTAAAAAAAAAAAGTAAAAAATCAACTTCAAATGTTTGTTGAATTCCTGATACAAGTCAAGTGGAGTAGTATTTACAGTTGATCCCTTTTACCAGATCTTGCTGATCTCAATATTCCTTGTGCAAGTATGCATTTAAAATTACTTCTGCTAGTGGGGCTACCTGTGATAGTAAGTATATTTGTATTTGTTTCTGTGTACTTTGAACACTAGGGTCCTGTCATTGCTGCTTGGCTCCATATAATATTGCAGCCCTGGATGAACTGTTCTGGAATGTATTTGTCATGAGGGGGGGGGGGGGAATACCACTAAGACATTTAATAAGTGTTTCAGGTGATCTTCAGCCACCTCACAGGATTTTATGTAGATACGCTGGGGATGCAGCACAAGGTGAAAACTTCAAGGCATTGTAATGTGGAAGCAGAAGTAGTGAGTTTTGAATGGAGGTTGTCTACTACCTGATTAATCAGAGAAGAGAGCAAATATTAAGTTGTTTGGTGTTAAGATTTTTATAAGGGACGTTATGCGTTCCAAATTTTTTACTTTCATTGATTTATAAAAGAAAAAGTCTGAATTTGAATTTGATGACTTAAAAACAATGCCAGCTTTAATCAACCATTCAGTTATTCTATTCTCATAGTGAATTAGAAAACAAAGCCTGCTCATAAGGAAGCAGAGATAAGTTCACTGGAATACGGATTTTGGAATATGGATATTTCCCTTGGCTAGCACATACCGGGGGTGATGCCAAATGTTGTGGGAACTTCGTGTTCTAGAGTGATGGCTCTCTTCTTTTTTTGCATCTCTCTGCATTCACTCCTGACCCCTTGTTTTTGTTACCTGGCCTGCTCAGCCACTCCTTTTGTGAGCAAGTTGCAGGGAAGCAGTTGTCAGTGTCAGAAGAAACTGATTTTCTGGTGTTGGGCTGCTGCTAAAATCAGTAGCATGCTATTATTCATAGACCATTTCATTAGGCATATGTAAGATATGTAACAAGAAGTAACTGTCCATGGTTTCAGCTTTCATTAAGTTTAAGAGTTTCAGAATTGGATCTAACTGCAGCGGTTATACTAGCTATGGCACTCTTGAGAGCTCGAAAGCCTCAAAATATGTTCAGTATTGCTAACGTGTTTGTGCAAGAAGTGCATATGAAAAAGTTGCCCAAATGGAGAAAATGTAGCATTGTAGTGAAGTGTACTTTATAAATGTCTCCATCAAAAAGGAAACAGCCCAAAAATATTTCCTTTGATGTTATGTTTTCTATCCATAGCTGTCATAGGTTTTCAGTGAACGCTGCATTGACCTCTCACTTAAAAACATTGTTGTGTTGTTTCTTTTTTTTCAATTTAAAAAAGATTTCTTAGCTAGACATGAAAAACCTTAATGGATTTTTCATAGCAGGGAAAAATAAAACAAGCTGACATTATTTACATCTCATTTTCATAAACTAATCTTGACAGAGTGGAGTAGAAAGGCAGTAAAAAAAAGTAATAAAACATATTAACTTGCAAATATTAACTTGTGCTTCACTGAATATTGCAGACTTGTAAAAACAAAATGATCGATCAATATTTTACTCAGTTTTTGAAGACAAAGCCATTGAATTCAGAATGCTTTTGGGCTTGGAACGGAGTTTTCCAGCAATTCCCACACAGCCATAAAACTGTGAATGCAGTTGTTTGCCCTCTCTCCATTTTAGACAAAGACTCCCATGACATGTAAATGTTGTATGCGGTTTTGAAAAGTAGTTCTGCTTCACTTCATCATTTGTGAAGAAAACTTGGAAGGTGATGTCTCTATGGTTTAAAAAAAAGAAAAACAACTAAAAATGAGAGGAATGTCTGATAACCAGCTTAGCCAACATGGTTACAGTATAGAATTGCCATATTTTGGGTGTTTGTATTTTAATTGCCCGAAGAGCAGGTAGTGTTCAATTGCTCTTTCTTTCTGGGATAACCTGATGCTTTGCAGGTGAGCATTTTTCTTTTGGAAGAAGTGAGGTGAATGAAGATGCTGCTGTGCTTATTATGTATATAATTACTTTCCACACTGGAACTTTTCAAATTACATATGTTGTCTTTTAAAATAATATTTCCTCAGGTTCTTAGTAGCGAAGGAGTTCTGTGTATTACTGTGATAACTGAATGTTGACATAATGACTCATTTCTATTTTAATAACAGGTTTTTGGCATGGGAACTCTAGCATCTTCTCCAGAAGAGCCTAGAATACAGCTAGCAAATGCCTACTTACTGCTTCCACACATTCAGAGCATCCAGACATTGCAAACACAGGTACAGTAATACATTTCAAGCAGTAGTGAAATAGCCTACTCAGACATGAAAGAGTTTTGTTCTCAGGTTGTTGGGGTACAAGGAATTTTAACAGAAAGTCTAAGTGACTGTGGGAGAGAAGTAGTGAGTGATAAGAGTAGAGTGATAAGTGTGATAAGTGATGAGAGTGGGTAAGTAGTTTGATGATGAGCTGGTGTTTCTGGTTTTATTGAGAGAAACATCTTCTGGTCTTTAGACTATTTCCACTTTTTTATGATTCTGTGGTGTGTCATCCTCTCAGTTGTGCTAATAAAGCTCTAAATTAAAGAGGAGAATCGATCTTTTTAAAAAAAATAAAATAAAAAAATATCCATTGTGTAACAAGAGGAATGGGGGAAGGAGAAGCTGAGCATTTTATTTTATTTTATTTAGTTCCCAGTTTTACTTCAGATCCATTTCCCAGGCTGGTTCACAGCTGTGATATGCATGATTTATCACTTAATTAGAAATCATAGCATGCTGCATTCTTGGCAGTGCCACCTGGTACCAATCTTGTCTCAGTACACAAGATGCAAGAGAGCATTGACTTGGTTCTTCTAGCTCTGGGTATAATTTTTCTGCCTGGCTATAACTGGAGAATTCAGTGAATGCTGCCAATCTGGAGAGAAATGCTGCAGCAGTGGCACGGGCACATCTGTTGAATGTGGTAGGTGTGATCTAAATATTGAAAAGAAACTTGTGGCTTGTATTTGAGTCCCATTTGTGGAAGATATTTCTCTACAGATAGGTCTCTGCTCCAGAAGTGCCCCTTTCAGTTTGCCTTACTGATTTAGATCCCATAAAAGCTGATACGATTCCTTCTTGTCCAACTCATCTTTTAGGCTTAGAACCTGTGTGGGGAAGAGCTCTGTGAGATCTGAGTGAATAAAGACATGTAAACTTAAGGATATATGAATACTAAACCACAGAGATTTGAGTGAAAAAAATATTCAAGACGAATCAGTCATACCTGCAGAGCTGCACGCTAGTTTACCTCTATTATCTGAATAGAATACACTGTAATGTAAGTTGAGGATAGCATAAGCTTTTTTTTCTTTCCTCTTCAGAGCCTATAGCTGTTGGAAGTGCCCTGGAGATTGTAGGTGAAACCGTAATCTCATCAGAGGTGTGTGGCAGGCTTGTGTCTGCCTTTTTGGGGGTGATGAGCTTCCATGCTGCATCAAGTTTGTACTGATTAACTGTCGTCAAATCTGAAAGGGTACTCAGGCTGTTCTTCTGTCATTTCCCCACATCCTTGCCCAAATCTGAAATGAAAAAGAATGACAAAGTTGCCTTTTCTGCTGTTGAATTTTAACCTCTTTTTCTTACTGTTTTCATAGTTTCCGCTTGGGGAGGGTTTCATAATCTGTGTGCTCTGGCTGTGGTCCTGGATCTTTAGTTGAGTCGAAAGAAGAGTTGTATCCAACACTGAATTCATAGTGTGCCCACATCACCATTCAGCAGCAACTGGTTACTGCTAAGATTTGACATATGGTGGTGCACATATAGGCCATCTTTGTTTATTGAGTTTCGGTACCTACTCTGGTTGCCTGTTTTGGGGCATTGTTTAATATTTTCATGGCACTTAGCAGGCAGCCACATCAGTGCTTCATTATATTCAAAATGCTGCACAGATGTGGAGCTCATGTCAACAGGGAAGTGAACTGCAGGGATGGATGTGTTATCACAGGAGACTCAGGCATTCCTTTCCTGACTTTCCAGATGAGCTCAAAGCATGTGAACCAATGACAGGGGAAGTATTGTGGGTACCAACAGCAGCCGAGGGCTTAATTTCTATTTTGAGCTGGTGAAAAGGAGGTGAAAGGCAAATGTGATCAGTGTGATATTTGGGTGTGGAGGGGGATTGAAAGTAGGATAGCAGAGTTCTCTTGGTGTGGCATCCTGATAACTGCAGAAAACTTGAAACTGCTGAATCATTGCTACAAGAACAGTTTATTAACACCACTTCAGTGCTAAGAGTGGAAAGAGTGGAAATGGCTTTTTAGGTTCAGGGACTGTCTTAGAAGGAAAATAAAATAGCCTTCAGGAGCAAGAAGAAGCCTTGTTTAATGTTTCTTTTCAAATTATAATATAGCCAAACTGTAGGGTGTGGTTTGAACTCTATGAGTCCTGACAGTAATGCAAGAATATTTCTGTGAAAATCTTGTATAGAGCCTTGCCTGATTGCTGGCTCAATGGGGCAGAATAAAGAATTCTTCTCTGAAAGTGGCCATAGTTCAGCAATTACATTAAGTAGGTGCTAACACCTCATTTAGGACCTTGGAGATGATAGTGTTCTCTCAAGGACCACTGAGAAGGGAAATTTAAGTAACAAGCTTTATCCAACCAAAACACCTCAGATGTTGCTCTTGGTATGGTTTGACTGCCTCATTAAAACTCCAGTTAGCAGGTTTGGCTATGAGAGATTACTAAGTGATACATGCTTTGGAGTCAAGTGTTTTTCCTGCTCTCAAAACTGATGAGTACAAGAGAGCTCGCAGAAAGGAACAGCTGCTTGGGGTTGGTGCAGCCTGGCATCAGCCTGTGTTTTGGTGCTGCTGACAATCTTCACAGGGGTTGGATCGCCCTCTTGTGTGAAGCCTGGGTCATTGTGGTATGAAATCCACTTGAATTAGGGCTGCACAGTATGTGCTGTCCTTTCGGCTGTGCTTCTCTGAAACTGTTCCCTGTGTGTGTATGTCATGTAAATGGAATGCTCAGGTGCACCCTGCTCCTTTCTCACTGTCCTATGGAGGTACAGAGTAGGCGTTTGGATACTCTAAAACCTTTATTCATAGTCCTGCTTCTTAGCATCAAATGATTTAAATTCTTCAAAAGAAATTGCACTGACACCTTCAGAAACTTGAACCTCCATATACCGCATTCAGATGTTGTTATGTATGAAAAGAGACTGAATGGGATTTCACATCAGTCTCAAAGTCATCAAATAATGTTGCTGTGATCGTGTTACTGATAGTGACAGAACTCTCATTATAATTTTTTTGTAATTATTATTTAAAATTAACATCTGCATACTGGCTGAGCTGTGTGTGCAATTAAGATGACAGTCAAGATTTCTGAAGATTATCCATGAACTGTGCTTTGCTTTGTCACTCTTTAAGTGTGTTTTACAAGCCAGCCAAGTCACTGCCCTTTCTTTCCTTTTCCTTTCCCATTCAGTAAAAAGGTGAAGCATGTACTTTGTGTGTCCATTTGTACGCAAAACCTACATATCAGACTGTGGGAGTGCAGCATTATGTTCTTGGCTTAGGAACTGCGTTTCAGCAAAGTAATATATAGAAAATAAGTACTTGTATCATGTTTGAAAGGCTCTGTTGAGTGTATTTTGTTGTCTTATCAGAGTTTGTAAGGATTGCTCGTGTCGATGCTATACAGGTATTTAATAATCTTGTGTAATAATAGCTTGATAATTGCTATCTTTCTAATTCCTTTGTAGTGACTTGGAGTTGAGTTGCTGACCTACTGTACAGAATATTTATTTTCAAAGAAATCCTTTCATTGCTGTGTCATGCACATGTGGAGGCACTCTTGTTATCTTTATGCTATGTGAGCCAGATTTATATAACATCTTTCAAAACAATCCTCTTGAGGTGTTTTCACTTTCCTTTTTTGCAGGCAGAAACAATGAATAGCAGCCTCTTGCATGTTCACCTTGAATGCAGCTTACCTAATGATGCATATCAACAAGTTAAGGTATGTTTTATTATCATGTTCTACCTATTTTAGGTATTTCTTATTTCTACCTATTTTAGGCTTTCTTATTTTAAGCCAAGTTTAGAAGAATGTAGTTTTAAAAGCTGTAGCAACAATGCACTTTCAGATGATTAAGTTTAAAACTTCATAGAAAGGCCCCCTCACAGTCTCTGATCACTAAGGGCACTAGACTTCCTATTCCCAGGCAGTACCAGCAGAATCTCACTTTCTTCTTTGCCTGCAAAGGTTGACCTAATAACTAAGTAATAGTTCTCAGTGATGCTGGTGCTTGACTAGGTTCTTTATTCAAATATACAGGCTGGAGCTGTGGTCTGCAGCACCTTTCCTTCATTGGGTGTGGGTAGGTCAAGACTCCATAGCCATTTTTTCTCCACATTATGCATCACAGTGATTCTGTGCTGTTTTATTCCCGTGTTTTCCCCTGTGCATTGTGTAGTAAATGAGTCTAGGTTTGAGATGCACCTGGAAGTTTAGAGTTCCACACGGCACAGCTGCCCACCCTGATAGCAGCTACCCAAGGACACATCACCCGTGGCTTCCTCTGTGCATCTGGCAGCTATTGCAAGCACTGGGGATTTCTGTGATGCTGTGGAAGGGAGCTGACATCTGGGGAGGCTTCTCCTCCCATGTTACATGTTTTAAAAAAAACTGTTTTGCTACCCTTTCACTAGATCGCTTCACATGCCTCATGTGGAGGTCTGCTCTTACACCTCCTCCTCGCAGTACAGCAACAGAGCCCGGGCGTAGTGAGCTCTGTGGTGCGATGCAGGACAGATTTATGTTACTCACTCTTGATTGTCTAGTTTTGTTTTGCTTTTCACCTTTAGTATTTTGCAAAACGGTGTCTGTGTCTTTGTAGTTGCTGAGACTTAGCTGTCTTAACAGCAGCCACTGCTTAGAAAAAGGGGATAAGATCCAATTTGTATTTATCTGAAGTATTCTAGCCAGATGGCAGTTTGCTATTAAGAATTGTACATGTGTGTTTGTTTTTCTAAAATTACTTCAGTGAGAAATGGAGACAAAAAACACAGGATTTGGAAAAATTAACTGTAAACAGACCAGTGAACATGAACTGTTTTCCTACCATTAAGACACATGCATCAGTCTGTTTATGGCACATTTTATTGAAGTCAGAGGATTTAACAAAGGAAACTGTTTTGCAGTCCCTGAGGTGAGACTGACTAAGACAGTCCATAAATTTGCATTCTTTCAAGGTTCGGTGTTGTTTTTCAGTTGTTTTTCGTCTTTATTTTTGCTGTGTTGTCTGTATCTGCACTGTCCTTGGTTTCTGCTGAGAATTTTAGCACAGGTCCTAATTGCTCCTGCTTACCAGCATTTCTGTGCTGAAGATCATGTCTGTTAGATGATGCCTTCAATTAACTTCTCGAGATACTGCACATTAATGAATGACTGTGTTCCTTCCCCCACCACACACACGCTGTATCCCCTTGTCTCACTCTAGAGTTGCTGTTCTATGTCCGATGATCCAATGCTGCTAGAAATGAGCTTAACGGTAAGAATGGAAAATGCCCAACAAGATTTTGTGGAGCAAAGACAATACTTACTGGAGAATCTTTTTGTAGTTTTTGTAGCAATGGAAAAAACGAAGACCTCAGGTAAGTCCTAAGTATGACTGTTAATTGTAATACAATAGATTTTATATACGCATTATGATCTGATGTGCTAAATTGAATCAATTTCAGTGTCAGTCTGAATTTTGCAAATAAGGAAAATTGGCTGAACACAGCATAGCAGCCCCTTGTTTAGTACAAGGTTACTCATAGCTCAACCCTCTTTGTGAGGGTACAGACTGTAACTTACATTAATTTCATTCATATTTTCCCTGTGCTTTTACATCTGCTCAATCAGTGTGAAAAGATATTGTGGTTCTTTGATCTCTTCAGCTGTTTCCAATTCCCTGGTAACTAAATTAACAATAATAGGACAATGTACAAACAGAACAGTTTGTACGCTACTGGGAATAGTGTCTGTTGTGGAAAGTGGGATGATGTGTGCATTGTTTCTTTTAAGCTAAAATTCCACAGGCAAGACAATCAACTCCTCACAGTTCTTTCTGCTGTGTTTATTGGATGAGCAAATTTCATAAATAAAAGGTTTTCAAGTATTTATAGAGCTTTGCAATCTGTTTAGGTCACCACTCTGAGACATTTCTGCCCGTTCTACTTTCTGGTTGAAGGCAGAGCTGCCAGATTACGATAATATTTTTAACACACTAGTGAAAACTGGTGAAAACAAGAATATGATCTTTTTGACTTTTAAAAAGTTCTGATCAGGGTTTGATCACAGTATATGCAGTTCTTTCTGTACCTGTTCTGTGATGTGATATTTACACAAAGTTGATACACAAATACCCACTGTAAACCTATTTTCCCTGTTTGTGGGATGCTGATACGTTGTTGTGTTGAGTGGTGGATCTATGTTTATTCTGGTGCTGGCAGAGAATTTTCACATCTGTCATGTCAAGGGTGTTTGCTGTTAGTACTTCTGACAGTTAAAGTACTAGGCGTATGTTTATAAGGCTATTTGCTATTAAATACAGCACATTTATAAATGCTCATTGAATTGCAATTTGGTCATATAACCCTTTGGACTTGATGTCAGTGGGAAAATCCAAGTTGTTTTTTGTTTTTTTTTTTCCATCAGTACTGATTCTTTACTGTAAATCAAGAAATGGCACAGTGCTATCCTTTTGTGTTAGCCTGTATCTACTTATGTATTTTAAGTATAAGGAAAGGCAAGAACTCAGGCCTCCTTCCATAGAAGAATTAAGACCACCCTGGTGAAACAGGGCATGTCTTGGGGCAATTCTATACTCTATATTCTATACTTTTCCAGTGTTAAGTGCTGAATGTGGCTTTTCAAGGACAGCTGTTGCATGGAATGCTTTTTAAATTTAAATTATGATTGCTTCTAATTTGAGTGTCCTACTCAGCGAGAGTGCTTCAACCCCTGTTGAGCTCACCTTAATATTCATTCTTTTGAGCAGGTGATTTCACAGTGGATATGTACGTCTTACATTCTGGGAACAGCTGTGTGCGTATACAGGTAAGTATAGACTTCAGGTAGTTGTATTTTAGGGTGTTGGATTTGATTTGGGAATTAATTAGCCAACTGGTGTTATAGCAGATTGATCTTATTGGTGGCAAATATCACATTTCTGTATTTCTAAATTGTGCCCGGACATCTAATAAATCTCTTAGAAGGTCTACATTTGGTTTGGTGATGGATTTTTCCTTTTAAAAGCATAAGACTAATTAACTTGAATACCAAGGGCTCTGGCTTAGAAGTTGTGAGAAAATTGCAGATAGTGGCTTTCAAATGTAACACCAGAGCTACAATAATAATCATAGTAGTGCTGTAGGGTTCATTTATGTCTTGTCTTCATGCAGGACATCAGGCAGTTGTCACGAAAAGACAGAACACCTGTGGAGTTTGAGCCAGTACTGCTATCTTCATCATCTACTAACTTTACAAAAGTTGCTTCTATTCCTTGTAAAGGTACAGTATGCATATATCTATAGATAATGTTTAGGCAGGGTTTGATTATAAGAAACAGTAGCTTTTTTTTTTTTTAGCTGGTGGACTTTGAAAAAAATCTTAACAATTTGAAGTACATAAATTCCTTTTGCTAATGGTGTCCACCATTTTCTGTATATATGCTGCTTTTTGTGCTGACTTAGGACTCTATAAGTAATATGGTTTTCAAAAAGGGGAAGAAAACATTCACTGAAATTATTATCTGATTTTAAAAGAGGTGTAATTATTGTCTGTGCTTTTTCAACAGCCTTTTATAATTGGTGGTTATTTTCTGTTTCAAGTGTATTTTCTGAAGGACTATTGTATTTGTGTGGTCATTTTCTATGACATTTCTTGGCAAGGTCATTGAAGAGGTTTTTGCCCGAGACTAGGCATGTTGTGGAAGAGCAGAAGTTAAAGATGAAGATGCTTGGGGACATGATTTAGTGGAAGATTGTGAGAATTAGGGTAGCATGGTTAGGTTGTAGTTGGGCTTGATGATCTTGAACATCTTTTCCAATCTGAGTGATTCTGTGTGTGTGAAAGCAGACATTTCTGACTGCAGCCTGTTTCTTGTTCTGACCACTAGACTGCCATATGTAAACTTACTGTGTTACCGAAACAGGTTGTTTTCATAATGACGCGGACATTTGTTTTTCCTAATAAAATAAAGTCAAGTAAGGAGAAATAAGGGACTACGTTAAGTGATTTTTTTTTTCTTATTTTCAGAACACTTTTGCTGAAAGGGAGTACAGTTTTATGATAAATGAGAATGCTCTGCTGGTGACACGTGGTTAAGATTGGTCAGGTTACTCTTAGCAACCTTGTTGCATGCTTCATTAAAGTGTTGGGCATTGGTAAATTCTTAAACTGAGGTTTCAATCCTCTGAGAATTAAAATATAACCACTTAGTTTCTTTTTTCACCTGTGTGAAAATTGAGTGTTCCCCTTTGTTGTGTTCTTTGAAGTCCTCATGTGAAAACCACTGCAGATGTGCATTTGTTCTGCTGGCTGATGGTATATTCTCCTGTGTGCCTGTTCTTTACCCAGCTGCATTCTGTGACGATGCAAGGCCTTACTCTGATGACAAGAGGAATAGCCTAGTAGAAGGCAATACAGCACTACAAGCCTGCCTTTCCTGTCCAGTTTTAGAAGGGTAGGTCAAGGGTGGATTGTTGTTTGTCAACATTCATCGATATTACTCAAATATTTTAAACTACTTTAAGACACAAAGTTAGTTTGCTTTGTCGTGGAGTGATTCTAACTACAGTGAGGATGTTTCTTCCTGTTGTTGCTGTATCATTTGCTAAAGTGGAATTGTTATGTTTCAAATAATAACTCTTGTATTTTTAGGGGAATAGTTTCAGGAGGCGTTTAAAAAAAAAAAAAGGAAAAGAAAATGCCTTAACAGCTTAGATCTTAGAAGCTTTGTTTGGAGTCTGTGATATTTCCACTGTCCTTGTTCTTCCAATGCAGAAGCAGAATAGTCATAGAAAAAATCAGGAAACTCTACAGTTTTCTTTTGCCAGTTTCATCCCAGCTTACCTTATCACAAAGCAGTAGGTGATGTTGTATTATGACATATGTAAGTATTCTAATGGAAACTTCTTTATCCTTAAATCCTTAAGACAGGATTATTCAAGAATACTACAGTTATTGCGCAGACTGATTGCGTGTGCTCAGGGACAATTGCAGTTGTATTTATTTTTATTCTGTATTTACTTGCAGGTATTTTGATGTTGATCCTTCTGCAGCAATGTTTCATATTGAACCACACCATAATATTTCAGGATTTTGGTCCATATGGTTTACGAACAACTTTGAATTCAGCATTGAGCTGAATGAAGTCTACGTATCCAGAGAAACAAAGGACATCTTGAAGGTGAGTTTTATTTCAGCTTCATGCAGTGCTTTGTCCTTGATGACTGAAGAATTTGGTTCTTTGACATAAAGAGTGGATTCTTTTGAAAGACTGTTCTCAATGCCAATTGAAATTGGTGGGAAATAAAAGTGGCCCAGTGCCTGTAACTTAGGTCCAGCAAAGCCCAGTCTCTCAGTAGATATTATTCACCATCCAAACTTGCTTTTGTTTTGTTCATTAGCATTTTTCATTTTTTTTATTTCACTTGCAGCTACAGATGCATCAAATTATAGACCACTGCTCTGTTCTCTGAACTGTTGCTTGTGTTGTTTGTGCTCTGTAGGACTAAGCATTTCCTCATTGGCTGTAATGGATGTCTTTAGTACATAGATGAGCTTTGAAGTTTAGAAATCAGAATCAGTAATTTCCTTGTGCAGTGGCTTGATTCAATTAAGACAAAACAGATCTATAAATAAGCACACAATGTAGGCATCTAATTGGCCATTTGTATATTTAGATAAGAGATTTTCATGTGCACACTGGATGAATCGCTTATAGGCTTGTGTGTATTAACAGCAAAAATGCAAAGGCACTGCTTGCTCTAAAATTTGTTTGAGTTTTAATTCAAGTGTCTGTTGGTTCTTTATAGATTCTGAACTTCGCTGAGCCTTTGACTCTATCTCCAGGCTGTTGGAATGTATTTTCTTTGAAACTTGATGTGAAAAACAACGTAACAGATGTGCTTTCTAGTATTTGTTTGGCCACCAGTGTAGGAGTGATGATTGAAATACCTCTGCAGATATATTCAACTGTGTCCAAGGTATTGTATTCAGTTGTGCTGAATGATTGTTATGCACTGCAGATTGAACTGTAGCAGTCTCCTTCTTTGGCCAGAAATTTGCCTGATAGTCCTGAAAGAAAAACTCATTCTGCAGCTGCAAAGTTAAACCCACAGAACTGAATAGTGATGGAATTACATTTCTCTGGGTAACCTGAATTCTTGTCCTTATCTCATCCAAATTATGCACTAGGAAACAGAAATTTCTCCTGTTTTTGTTTTGTTTGCTTTTGTCATATGGTCAGTGGATTGTTTTGGTTTGTTTCTCCAGCAAGCAGATCTTCATTTTGAAGCCATTACCCACTGCGATATTCAGTGTTACCTGGGAAAGTCTGATTCAGGTAGGCTTGCCTTAAATTTTTTAAGCATGCAGTGGCGGTTCTGTAGCAGAGCTTATATTGAGAATATGGAGATTGTTAGTACAAGTCCTTCATTCTTTTAAAAAAATATGCTTTTCTGAGACTGTCTCCCATATAGTTGGCTCTGAGTAACCTGTAGTGATTATACTATGCCATATTTCAGATCTCTAATTCCATAGCACTTAATAAACCATAGTAATGTTATAACACAGTTTTGGACTTAGCGATATTTAAGACCATCCTCTAAGCTCTTAATGGAGGTGCGTTGCTCCTTGCTTTCTTCTTGTCACATCTTTCAGAGGCACTCAGGTACAATGATTAACCTGTCAACTAGCTCAAGGAGAGTTTAGAAAATGTACGTCATCTGGACCCAGATCCTGGAAATTCTGTGCTGAAAAAGCAAACAAACAAAAAAACAACCACATTGACCCTTTCTTTAGCCAGAGTTAATTTTGAATGCCTTCTCTATGTTTCTCATAGCAGTAATTTTATAGGTTCCTGCAAAAGATCAATTATCAGCCTTAGAAAACAGCACCAAAAGCTGTGTCCTATAAAACAAAATGATGCTTTTCTCTCAGCAACTGAGGAATCTCAGGATGGCTCCCAGCGCTGCACTGTTTTAAATACTTAATTGGCGTTTAGAGAAACACAGTGTTAGATGATATATGGACACAGTGCTGCTTGAAGAACGTGTAATTTGATGAAGGCTGATTCAGAATAGTGCATTTTAAAATTTTTTCATTTCTTCTTAAGAAGGAATTTCACTAAAAAGCTGGGTACCACACTCTTTAAATGTTTGTGTCCTCCTGAATGTGTTTCTCAAGGTGATGCTTTATTAAAATGTGATGCTGTGTGAGGTTTTGAAGAGGGCACTAATAGTCAGTCAAAGATTAAAGAGATTTGAGGAGACAAGTATGTGGCTTGAGGACTGATACATAGGCATGTTTTGGTAAACATCTAAAAAACAAAAGATATTTTAAAATAAAATTGAATAAAAGAATACTGCTGATATAAGTAAGTATTCAATGTTTTCAGACTTTCCATTCTAACAATACGTGTAATCAGATCTTTCTTTTAGGGGTATTCTACTTCATAATTTAGGATACTCGTACATTTAAAATAGAAAAGTCTAATGCACGTGCCTGAAAATACTGACCTGAACAAGCTGTAGTTGGTTTATTCAATTTGTCATCAGTCTCAATGGGTTATTTTAAACACTTGAGAGCCATGCATTAAGTTGTATTTTGTACTTTCAAACTAAGCTCACCTGTTTTTCTTTTGTAGAGTTCTGTGTAACGATTACTGATAATATAATGACTTTACAATAGCAACTGTTAGAAACAGCAACAGTATGAAAAAATATGAAAAACTTGTTATCGTTTTAGCAAATCTGCTTTGGCAGAGGAGTCTCTCTCTGGACCGTTCTGCCTGGGATGTGGATTCTGAGCTGGCAAGTGAGCTTTATGAAAGATGGCAAAAAATAAGACACGGGGAAGCCTGCAGGTTGGTACATAATCTGTTGAGTTGCTTAATTCAAACCAGTACAATGATGTAAGAGAATATTTTTATCCTGAAGCTTTCTTAATTATAATAAATGTTTTAGAACTTGCTTATACCCAAATTAGTTATCTTGAAGCCCCTGGAGTTTCAGAGCATCCCAAACTCTCCAACCATCTGTTCTGAGGCAGTGTCAGTGACAGTAAACATTTCAGATGACTGGACTTTAGAATGTAACTAATGTTTTGGTTGTGAGCTCCTCCATAAATACTCAGTATTAAAGCAGACAAAACACGCTTTACCTCATCAGTTATGGAGCTGTGCAAATCTTTTGTCAGCATGTCTCATAGCAGCATTCTCAAGATTAGGAGATTTGTACAGCTTTCCTGGCTTTTAGTCCTCAGCCTAATAGATGCTACATGTTGGGGATGAAGGGAAGGAAGCAGTCACTGTGTCTGAGCAATTTGTGTAGAGGCAGCGCATTAATGATACTGGCACCTTTCCAGAATAGAAAGATGGCGCTGTGAAAACTAGTTACTGTTGCAGGTCGAAAAGAGGAGATAGAATGAATGTGTGTTAAATTACACTGTCTGTGACTAGGTTAGAAGTTTATGGGCTTTATTTTGTGAAGAGAGTTTTAAAAGGTAAGATTAGTTGGTGTAATTAGTGTGCTGGCTAATTATCATCTTTTGGTTTTTGATTAAAAAATAAAAGGAGCTGGGCGGGGGGGGGGGGGGAGAGGGGGGATAGTGGGAGGGTGAAAGGAGGAAAACAACAACAAAACAACCAAATCTTTTTGATTTTACCAATAAAGGAGGAGAAACATTCTGGGATCAACTCACTTGATTCATAAGAAGCAGCCTGAGGAGGAGGTGTCATTTGCCTTTTTCTTGCCACGGTTGACTGCAGAGCCCAGCCTTACGCTCAGCTTCAATGCCACAGCAGTTAAAAGTAGCGTGGTGAGAATGGTTGTTCTTTTTCTCAGCTGATAAATGTTTGCTTGCTTAAGGAACAAGATCTGCAGTTAGTGTTTGGTGATGCTTAGCATTTTCATACTGCTTTTGTAGACTGATGTTTTGAGATCTTTATGCAAGTCTACTACAATTATTTATCCCTTTGACTCTCTGCTAAGTTCTCGGGCTGCTCACTTGTAATATTTTAATGGGAGGAGAGGAGTATAACTACTGATGTTGACAATTACAAACAAGCATTGAAGTTTTCTCACATCAAAATCCAAATAAGAGGGTTATTTTAAAGGGGGAAGAAGTTGGCATCTTTGCACATGTAGGTCTTTGTGCACTGTGAGCTGTTTCTGCAGTTGAAGCTGTTGTGGAGATGTGTCCTATTCCATGCAGTTTTGTACATGCATGGATAAATTAAGACTGAAGCCAGGTGGAAGTCCCTTGTAAATTCAACTCATATTACTAATGCTGACTTAATATCAAATATGTAGCTCTTAACTTTTTCCATCCCAACCTTTTAGGTGAAGTATTTCATACTGAGAAATCCTTCATCCTTTCCAGTTGCACTGCAGCTTCTGCCTCTCTCTTACTACCCTGATCCCCAAGCTTCACTGAGTCTGCTCAGCAAATGGTAATAAGTATAACTGTCTCAGAATACTGGTTTTTCTTTTCAAAATTGTACTTTCTATGCCTTATGATTGCTGCTTATTATTATGTGGGGATCGTATTCTTCTCCTTTTTGTAAGGTACAATCATGCTCAAAGCACCTCCCTGTTTGGCACTGACTGTGTAATGTACCTAATCAATAAAAAGAGCCAAACTGAGCATGTTTTCAGCAAATTTGTCTGCCAGCCACAAACTGTAATTGATGATCTTCTAAGATTTGAGGCTTAGTGCAATTTTGTGCCAGCTACCCAGGTGAGGGGAGCAACTCCCACATGTGGGGATGTACAGCTCCCAGCAAAGCTGGTTAGGAAGCATATGGTCTGTAGACTGTGATCAGCGAAGACAAAAGAAACTGAACCTAAACTAAGAGATAAATGTTCTTTTTTTCTTTTTATTTTTTTTCGTAAAAGCCCTTCTTTGGAGCTCCAGTCTTTATGTAGCTGCTTCCCTAACATCATTTATTTGTGTGTTTATGTGCAGTTATGTATATACACACACACACATATGTGTGCATGTATATAGACAGACACATAAATAACTGCACGTGTTTGCATACTAAATATAATTTCCTCACAGGCTCCTTATAGTGGCTTGAGATGACATGTTCTCTGTATTTTGACACTCATTTCAGGAGATTGCCTGGGTTTACTAGCAGTCGGGTTCACTAACTGATTCTTTTCAAACTAATGTCATAAAAAGTTGCAATAAATGAATTTCCAACTCAGTGGCTGGAGGTCCACTGATCCTCTGACTATAATTTTATTGGTTTTCTTATGTCTCTTGTTATTGCCTTAAGTACCAAATGCTTAGAACTTGTTTTCAGACATAAAATAAGTTTCAGTAAGTGGTTTTGATTTGCCAGCTACATGAAAGAATACATGAGTATGTCCCAAACTCTGAGCAGAAAAAGAGTCATAAAATTAAATTATTAATATTTTTAATGATTTGTTTCTAAACAGTTATGTAGCAGAAAAGCTGTGGGATATTTCTACTTATGTACAGCAAGAAATTGTCCTAATTGTGATCTTTTGCAATGCTGTGTGCTAAGAGAACTGAAATATCCAGGCAATTGTATGTTTTCCAAGCATATGCAATTCACATAAAACTGATTTGCAGGGTATTTTGTTAAAATGCAGATCTACGTTTGCACAGTATTTCACATCTCTCAAAGTGCAGTTGTAAAAGTATTCTGTTTTTCAGGACAGACGCCAATGTGTAAGAATAAGTCAGTGTAGTTCTGACAGGTTAGGTTTGAAGTGTTTGATTTTTTTGTTTTGGTTTGTTTAGGTTTGGCATAAATACTCAAGCTATTAATTTCACCACCACTGAGTTCAGGCTCTTGGATGAATATTCTCACAGGGTAAGATGTTTAATTTCACTAAGGGAAGTGATTTGACACACTAGTTGCGTTACATCTGAGTTGTTACCAAGTACTACTTAAAAGAATGTAACTGTGTTTTCTCAGTACTCTGTCAAGCCTGTGTTTTCGCAGTCAGTTTCTTTACAGAACTTGAGTCTGTTCTCCAAATTGAAGACAACCGTAGAGAACCTGTGCATGTGTGTGTTGAAAAGGTCATAGTTTGCTTTCTGTCTTGGGACTTCAGTTTAGCCCCAGGTTAACCAAGAAGCACAAGGTTTTTTGTGTTGGTAACCTTAAAAGATAACAGATAATTTTTCAGTGGAAGTAAATACTCGAGGATGGGGAAAGCTGCATTTCTGCTCTTTGCCTCAGTCTCATTGCAACTTCCAGGTTGAGGTTGAAAAGTCATAGCTGTATGTGATTCCCATTACTTCATTTTTAACACAGTCATAACTATGATTAACTGTACTTCCTGATGCTTAACTGTACTGCCTGCCGTTGCTGATCTGTGATTGTGCCCCAAAGTCTTTTGTCATGGATAGCAGCTAGACCATGTGCTGCCAACTTGAGTACTGTCAAGGTTGCCAGCAAGAGTTTATCCTTACGTTTTGTATGGGGCTCTGGGCAATCTGACCTAGTATTTGATCTAGCAGCTGGCAGCCCTGCCTATGGCAGGGAGGTTGCAACTGGATGATCCTTGAGGTCCCTTCCAACTTAAGCCATTGTACAATTCTAGTTTGTGCAAAAGCCTGGAACTCACATATGCTCCTTACTTTTTGTGCATGTTCTGTCTCTTTTAATTCTCTGTGTAGATGCAGTGGAAGATCCCTAGATTTTAAACACAAAAAGAGTCGGTTTGCTACACTAATCAAAACTGACCTTTGTTTTTTGGCAACGATGAAGAGTTGTAAAATAGTGTTAAAACCTTAATGTTAGCATGTGCGTTGCCTGTATTTCACACAGGGACTTAAGAAGCTATGGGAACACATGGTTATATAGTTACTTGTTATGTATGAATACAAGATGGAGCTTGTCTTGTTAGCCAAGATGACTAGTTGTTCACATTTTTGAACGTGTTCTCATTTTCCCAGTCACTTTAAATACACGTGTGATGAATAGTTAGGCTTACATTTGAGTGCAAGCACATCTGTGTAGGGAGTTACAGAGTGCAATTTGAAAATGTCATACGTATTTTGCTTCTAATGAATATTAATTGTTAAGTAAAGGCTCTGAAACTTTTTTAATGTTCTTTTTTGTTGTTGAATAGACTAAGAATAAAAGCATTTTGGACTAGAAGAGATCAGAAAAGCTACTAAGGTTCCAGCTATGAATTTTAAAACAACTAAGAAAGAGCCCATTTTGTAAAGATTATGGTAGTTTTGTGTGCATTTGGTTTCTCGTCTTGCTTTCCTGAGAGGAGACCCACAGTTCTGGAGTAGGAAGTTTCAGAGTAGCTCTCTCTCTGCTCCTCTCTCTGTCATTCTTCTCTCTCTCTCCCCCCTCCTCCCCTCCCCCCCTTTTTTAAGGGGAAAAAGAGAGTAGAGAGCAGTACTGAAATTAAAGTATATATATATTTTTATGCTATTTCCAGTCTCACTGACCTTCAATTAGTATGGTAGAGAGCTGGTAGAGAGTTCACTTCAGCTTGTTTCTGGTAACTCAGAATGATTAACATATTTGCCAACAATCAGTTTTTCTCTTAAATCAAGTTGCAAGCTCTGTGCCGAGGGTGTAATGGTTGCCACATTTCCCAGTTTATTTGGTATGCTGTCAGTTCTAGTTGTGTTGTGAAGTGTTTCAGCTCTCCTTAGATATGAAGGATGCTGTGTAATTTCTTTACCATCTGAGCAAATAAAGTCTGTTTTAAAAAATAAAGTAATACATTCTTCATAGGAAATGCAGTAATATGAACCCTTGCTCAAATAAATGACTTTATCTGATGTTTGTTATCAGATTGAAAGGTGTTAGTGTAACAGGTTAGTGTTTGTCGTACCTTGCCAGAAGTATCTTGTGCTGAGTAAAGAGGTGGTGCTTTGTTTTATTGATATCACTCAACATATATGTTTTCTGTTACTAAATAAATACGTTTTTTCTTTAACAGAATGCACACCAAGAGGATCTCATCAACAAGAAATGCAGTTCTGAGCTGCTTCAGTTAAATTTACAGCCACTAGAAACCAGAAAAATTGGTGTAATTTTTACACCAGTTGACTACAAAAGAGTGGCTTCAGTTATTTTAATCAGGTAAGCCAGATTTCACCTGTGAGAAGCAAACAAGTCAGTTAGCAAATGATTTTTCCACGTTGTGGAGTAAAGACAAATGGACCAAGTGTGGCAGTCAAAACACCTACAGTTTAATAAAAGTTGCTTGAGAGGTCTTTGTGCCTTAAATCTAGGTCGTTATAAAGTAGAACTTCAGCTTTCCTTTCTTTTTGGGGGGATTGCTGGGTTAGAAAATGCATATGAATGTGTACTGTGCTTATAGCCAAGGCTATTTTTCAGTCAGCAGACCAACAGCATTCTCATGTTGGGAGGCTTCGATACTTTAAACTTAACTCCTTAGTGATAGGATTTAAATACCCTGTTTGAAAGAGGTTATGGAAGAAAGCAACCATTTTGTAACATGATGTTACAAACAATGTTACAATGTTGTGATGGTGAATGGTTCCTGGGTGAGCCTGCATTTACAAGAAATCAGTCCTGGTGTGGCCAGTGATTATTACTGACGCACTGTTGTTTTGGTTGTTGGCATCTAGATAGCAAAGCCACAATCTTGCAAACTTTATTTATGTCCTAAAGGCTGATTGCTTGATTTTTATATTGTGGCAGAAACAACTTGACTGTTCTGGATGTGGTCAATGTAGAAGGCTATGGAGCCAGAGAATTACTTAAAGTAGGGGGAAGACTGCCAGGTGCAGGAGGATCTCTTAGATTCAAGGTTCCAGAAGCTACTCTGATGGACTGCAGACGACGTAAGTAAGAAGCAGCAGGACTGTGGTTTTGTAGCTGCCTGTGTTACTCCACAGTGGCACTGGCATAGTGCTATAATGTTAAATAAATGGAATATTGACGTAAAAAATGCTGAAGAGTGATCATGAGAGGTGTAGGTTCCGATGTCTCAAAACAACTGGCTGAGGCTAGTTACAAGTTCTGGAATTAAACTGCTGCAAAACAGTCTGTATTAAAAAGTTGGTCAATTCTGAATATTTAATTGAATTGAAAGTATTATTTCTGATGATGGAGTTTTTTAAGCACTGTAAAATAATAGTTCTGTTGTTTTGTTTGTTTAAGAACTGAAAGACAGCAAGCAAATTCTGTCCATCACGAAGAACTTCAAAGTAGAGAATATTGGGCCTCTTCCTATAACAATTTCATCAATGAAAATCAATGGTTACAGTTGCCAAGGATATGGATTTGAGGTGTTAGACTGTCAGGAATTTTTTCTGGCTCAGAACTCATCACGGGAGATCAGCATCGTGTAAGCACAAAGAAATTTGCTGACTAATTAACTTAATAGGAACTTTGAAGTAATTAGTTTCAGTAATAGACATTCCAGTAATGCAGACATGCACACAGAATTTAAACTCTGAAAATAAGTTTTGTGTTTCCCTTTTCAAGTGAATAATATAATGAATTTTGTAGTAGTTCATTGTTCTTAAAAAGCAGCATGCATGCTTTTCTCTGTGAGTTACAAATAAGCAAAAACAAGAGTTGTCACGGCAAATAAGGAATGCTCTACCAATGACTCTTTTTCATTCCTTGTTTTTCTTCAGTTTGTCCCAAGTAGCCTGACTACAATCTAATCATGTTTACCTAACATTGCACATAGGTCTAAAACTGGTTCCTATTAAAATCCTATCGAATTAGTCATGGCTTAAACATAAGGATAGGTAACATTACTGCATTACGGTAAGTATGGTTATGTATACAATCATTCTTCTGGTGATTGGAAAGGCAAGTCACACCTTTTAGCAGTACACATAGTAGCCAAACAGAACATTGGATAAGCCAGGGCAGTTAGCAGAAGAAGGGCAAAATCTGATGCTTTCTTATGCTTTCCCTTATCTTTCTAGCCTTGTCTGGACTTACCCTAGAACCTGACCCTTTCTGAACTGGCCGCCCATGCACTTCAACTGCTTTCAATAAGAGTATTTTAGTTTTCATGAGTTAGCTATCTTGCACCTTGAGAAAAGAAAATTCAATCACTGCATTGCGTTAAGTGCATGTGTTCACATGGACATTGCACATGTTTTACTCCTTGAGGATGAATACAAAGTCTTACTTCTGTTATACAGGTGCTAATGCATCTGTGTAGTTTTAAGCAGACAGTCATGTACTTTGTTGTATTTTTTTTATATTACTAAATTAAAAGTCACATTGTGTTTTGTTGTATTAACGTGAGTTCAGTAAATGAAATTTAACCCAGCAATGGAAGAATAACACCAGCTCTGTTTCCTTTCCTGACAGATTCACTCCTGATTTTACATCTTCATGGGTAATCCGGGAGCTTACACTGGTGACTTCTGCTGATCTAGAGTTCCACTTCACGCTTAATGTGACTCTTCCTCACCATTTGTTACCACTCTGTGCAGATGTGGTGCCAGGACCCAGCTGGGAGGAGTCTTTCTGGAGGCTCACTGTCCTTTTTGTAAGGTAATGTGTTCAGAGCTTCTGGTGGAAAATCAGCAAGCACTTCTGACTTCTAGATGTGAGAACAGGGCCTAGGTATTTGCTATATCTAAGTCTGTGGGAACTAGTGTGATCCAGTAGCTTGTAATAGAGTTTAAAAGCATTTCATTATTCTCCTCCTGTTAAACCCCCTTGTTAGGATTCGAAAGAAGGGTTGTTCTAACTGTCTTAGAATCTTATTAGGTCTTAGAATCAGATTATGGCTTTCTCTTCTAGGATAAATATTATTTTAGATTTTGTTTTCCTTATGAAGCTCAAGATTGAGATGTTTTTTTTTTCCAGATAACAACTAGTTATCTCTAGTAAGGACTCTTAAGATTTAAAAACAAAACAAAACAAACAAACAAACAAAAAAAAACCACCACAAAGACAAGAAACCACAACAAGAAACCACCATTAGGATAACTAGTTTGCTTCTTCTTATCTGCCTTCTTCCTTAAAACTGACTAACAGGATGTTTGAAAGGTACATCCTATTACAACATTGCTGACAATTGTAGACACTGGTATTTGTTTTCTTCTTTGACAGTTTGTCCCTACTCGGTGTGATTCTGATAGCCTTCCAGCAAGCCCAGTATATTTTAGCAGAGTTCATGAAATCAAGACAGAGAGCAAATCCTAGTTCTTCATTGCAGCAGAACAGCAACTCTGTTGATGTCATCAGCTCTGATACTTACAAGTAAAAATACTTTTTCTTCTTTTTTTTTAATGTGAAATAGTGCTTTGCCTGCTAGTGTTGCCTACTTTGATATTACTGTAGACTGCTTTAGATGAGATCCTGTTCAAGGTGACCTATCTCAGAGTGTTTTCAGTATTGTGGCATATGTTTGTCTTCACAGAAGGAAGAGGTAAGAACTCAAGGGTTTATTCACCTTGAATATTGTTGGTAGTACGTAGGGTAAAAACTGTGTGGTGGAATTAACGGATACACAATGTACAGCAGCCATGGAAAGCTAAGAGTGAAAAATAATGTGAATGGTCCTCAGCTCTGATCTCTCAGGTCTCTGAGCTTGGGCATTTGCTTAAGCATGCGTGTGTGTTTAAAGCACATACTTAGTCTTACTCAGCTCCCACAGAACTCAGAATGCGTTTGGCTGGGGTGATGTCATTTCCAGCTAACACATTTTCTTGGCTTGTGAATGTGCTCCCTTTGATTAAAAGAATATACAATTAAGCAATTCATGGTAACTTCATAAATTTCAAAAGCAACCAACAAAAACCAACAAGTCTCAAATAGTTTTTGTTTTCTACAGGGGCAGCTGTAAGACATTTATGGATTCCTATAGTTCCTCAGATAAAGGTAAAGGGAAGGGCTTCATGTCTGTAGGCGCTTCTTCTAGCCGAAGTCAGAATGCTGCAAAGAGGAGTCCTGCAACCTACAGCCACTCTCAGAAGAAACACAAATGTTCGGTTTACTACAGTAAGCAAAAGCCAAATGCAGCAGCTGGCAGTGCCATTGCAACTACTGAGGAGAAACAAAATCAGATTATGGAGAACCAAATCTCAGCACCAAAAGAGGACATTTGTGCTGATGTTGTCAGTGAGAACTGGGTAACTTTAAAATATGCAAATGGCATAAATGTTAACAAGAATTTAACTCTTCCAGAAAACTTTCTGGGCAAAGAAGAAAGTGCACTGAAAAATACAGTTCTCATTAAAAGTAGTTCTTCAGAGTGCAATCTGAAGGAAGATCTTCAAACATGTATGTTTCCTAAGGAAACTAACCTTAAAGCTTCTGAAAATCTAGCTGAGCTCAAGGAACAGGAATTCAGTCCTGTGAAGGTGTCAAAGAAGCTACCTGAAGGTCACTTGTCAAGAAGTTCACCTCAGCAACAGCCGGAACTGCAAGAAATTTCTAGGAAAATTAGTGGTAATTTTTTAAAAAATGATCAGTTACTGAATTGCCTTTATCTTTCCTGTGGACCCAAAGGACACACTAGAGACTTAAAATCCCCCCCGTCCCCCCCAGAATTAATCTGTCCTGTTTTGGAAGGTCTTCTCTCTGAGCTTGTGGGGTTTTTCTTTTGTCTATTATTATTATTATTATTATTATTATTATTATTATTATTATTATTATTATTATTATTATTATTATTATTTAAAGACCAGTATTCTCTAGCTTCCAGTTCTACCTTCTAAACCCCATGGCTGGGACCCAAACCATTCAAATTCAGATGAGTAGAAACTGGGTGATTTATGTGTGCCCACTAGCTTGCACTGATACGAAGCTACTTGTTACAGTTGCTGTCAGAATGTTTGCACAAGTATTAGCTTTGACATTTGAAGTTTTCAGCATCAGCAGCTTAATTGTTCTGGAAAGCTTATGGTTTGGGAAGTGTTTGTGTTTGTTTGAAGATGGGGGCCAAAGTGAAGGTAAAAAACAGTGTGGATGCAGCTGGGAGCTGCTTCTCTTCTCAGGCAAACTCGTGTTACTTTTTATTTGTAGGAAATAACCAGCAAGTGCTTCTCAGGAATGAGACAGAAAACTGTGAGACCTTAAAAAAGCAGATCAACATGAAGCCTTCCACTGAGAAAAAGATTAATAAA
The DNA here is from genome assembly GCF_054131305.1 of Coturnix japonica. Lineage (NCBI taxonomy): Eukaryota > Metazoa > Chordata > Aves > Galliformes > Phasianidae > Coturnix > Coturnix japonica. The sequence continues at coordinate 26,368,308 of NC_140666.1, forward strand.
GGACGTAAAGAAGAGACGCTGTGCTGTACAAAAGAGGAGATCACTTCCTCTGAGGTTTGTATTTCTGCTTTTTAAATTTAAAATGATCTTTATTTCTTTTGTGTACATGTATAGGTATGTTTGTATGCATATGTAAAGACTACTACAGCCAGAGACATAGTTTGAAACACTGTAAATCAGATGAACGTGGAAGAATGCAGATCTGCTGTCTTGCATCCCTTGCATACTAATGCTGCGTTATAGAAAGATGATCAGTTTGGGTAAAAGCTAAAGCAGCCTTCATACTGTGATGTTGGTTGCATCACAGGCAGATGTTTTCTCCTGTATCATCAAAGCAAGCAGAGAAAGACTGGAGTCTGATGGCAGGTATCAGCCACAGCAATGATGTGGGAGTATATCCTAGAGAAGGGCACATCCTCCTTCACTTGCCAACCTGCTCTCTGAATCTAGGGCTTTGTGTCAGAGGTTTGCTGATGAGAATAAAGCAGGCAGAAGCCCCTTAGCAGATTGTGAAGCTGCTGAGAAGAATCATTCTTCATCCCTGGTTTCTGATCACAGGATAAACACAGTGCATTGTATGCATGTTGTAGACAGTGTAAAACATGAAAAGAGTGTCATCTGGCAATAAGAATTAGTCTAAGAACTTGGTTTATGTTTGTGACCTGTTTACTGTGTTATAGTTGTGTGGTAGTAAGATATAATGAGAATTTGGTTACCATGTGTGTTTAGAAAAGACAAGGTCTATTCTTGTTTTGGGAACTGTTGTTATAAACTCCTTTTCATGTGCAGTTGATAGTGCTTGTTTGTTTTGCCTTGTGTTCCTTAAAGTCACTGTTATATGTTGGTTAAGTTACCCCATAATTTCCGCAGTTTAATTCAAAAGAGTGCCCCCCCCCCCCCTTTCCAGTTGCTGAGGAAAGGGAGGATTTATTGCTGCTGAACCTGCAGACAGACTGCTCATAAATCTGGCAATGTTCGTTCTTTTTCTTTTTTTAGCACATGGGGGATTTTATTGACCGCCTTCCTTTTTTTCCCTGTATTTTTAATTTCCACGCAAGTCAGGGCTGGATGCTGTGAGGGTGAAACTTTAACACTAGGAATTCAGAAGTTCTTCTCTCATCATCTGTTGAAGGAAAGACTGATAAAGCTGATGATGTAGGAGAGAGAAAGTGCTGTGGAGAGGCACTGAACCTTACAGTAACCATGCAGTTGGGTTGGGTTGTTTTGTCCAGAAAAAAAAAAACCTTTGAAAATCTAATGGAGTTTGTTTTACTGAGGTAACTTTGTTTTATAATGTATGTATTACCTTAGCTCTTTATGTTTAAATCTTCAGCAAGAAGATGCATTTAGGAAGAAGAAGCCTCAAGAGAAGAAGGAAGGAAATGTACCAAATATGAATTGGAATAGAAATAGAACATCTCGGAAAAATAAGAAAAAGAATGTTAACATATCTACAAGGTATGTGTTGCTTCACTGAATCGTGAAAAAATCCAGAGTTGCAGTAATGTTTCTTCAGGGTTTTGCTGAGTTTTGTGTAGTACATTAGGCAGATTGCTTTATCTCTTTAAACAAACAGTCAGTAGCACTGGTCTGGGGCTTTATTGTTAAGAATACGCAGTATGAAATATCGCCAGCAAAAGAAATATTTATTCATTTGTAAACCTGCATGTGAATAGACTCAGTTCACTGCATTAACTGTGAATTACTCCATAAAATATATACTTTTTTTTCCATAATTCTAATGTTTGTGCTACATTGCTTGTTAGTAAAAACAAAATACAAATTTTAAATAACTGCTAGAACAGAAATACTTACTGGGAGAGAATCTTCATTTTTTCCCATTCCTTTGAGTTAAGCTCACAATTGTACAGAGCCTACATGGACTGACTTTTTAATGTGAGTGGTTCTGTTGAGGTCAGTGGACTTAACGTCAACCTAGATCTCCATACAATGCTAGATTGTGCTTATTGCTATAGCGTATAAATGCCTTCTTCGTTAGAGAATGGAATTATACTTGCATGCATTGTCTTGCCCTCTTGAGAAGTAGTAGTCTGAGTGATGGAATATTGCTTTTTGGGAAAGCCTTAACAGATAGTTTTTAGGTAAAATTGAGGGAGAAGACATTCTGACATTCTTGACAGCCTTTTGAGTTGGGGTGTTTAATACCTTAAAAGGAAAAAATAATGACGTGCAAATGTGTTTCTTTGGGTGTGGTTGTATTAGGGTCCCTGAGCAGAGTGAGTTGAAGCATCTGTGCAGTGAATATGAAAGACTGGACCTGAGAACGAATATTGGAATAAGAGCCTGGTGTCCTCAGGGTGATGGGGAAAATTGTAAAGCAGACCAAAAGCCTGGGAGCTTGCGTATGCAGGGAGAAACAGGTATGCAGTCTGAATTATCTTAAACTGGGGAATAATCATAAAATGTTTCCCTGGGAATAGAACCGTACACATTTCCTCTCTGCCCCTGCTGTGTTCAAACTCTGTCATGAAGATGACAGGGCTGGCAAGAGGAGCAGGCACCAATTCCTTCCCAGAGCTGGTCAGTGCAGTGGTAGGGCTGTCATTCCTGCTCGTTTTGCAAGGGCTGCATGTGCCACTAACTGTGCTGTATCCTCACTTGTGTTCATTGCACTGGAGGTGTCTCTTAGGCTGTAAGCTTCTCATGGTTGGGGCTGGCATGTTCATCTTGATGAGAATTTAAGTAGATACTACCTTCTCCTATCAGGAAATTTAGGGAATTGCTGTAAATACCTATTTTAGGTAACGTTTATTTATCTTAATTATTTCTTTAGAAAGCTTTTATCAACGACCCAAAAAGAAGTGTTTGGAGAAGTTTTGTTCTGATTCAAGCTCAGATTGCGGAAGTTCATCAGGAAGTGTTCGTGCCAGTCGTGGGAGCTGGGGTAGCTGGAGCAGTACCAGCAGTTCTGATGGAGATAAAAAGCCCATGATTACTGCCAGGCATTTTCTTCCATCCCGTAAGTTCTGTCAACATCATATACATCTGCAAATAGAGGGAGAGTTTCAGCCTTCCTGCTGAATGTAGAGCTGCCATGGCATGGAGCGTAACTTGCCTTTTTGTAAGGGAGAGCACCTCTCAGAGGCAGCGGGACACATTTAATAACTTGGTACCACAAGTTTGTGTGTGCATAAAGTGTCACAGTCTTATGTTAGCAAGAATGGTGTGTAAAGAGTCTGAACCTGTGATATGATGGATAATGATTTGTGGGCACGTTACTTTATTGTCAGATTTTATTACTTCTTTAGAAATCATATCAAATAAAGAATAACTTTGATAGTAACAAGGAATCTCTTAACATTTCGAGTGCTGGTAATTACTGAAATCAAAATACATTTAAGACCAAGTAGAAAATAACACTTTGCATGTTAATGCAGTTAGCGATACTCCAGTCTAAGAAGAAGCTTTGTTAACGCCATTGATGAGTCCGTCTGTGTGTATAAATATTCTGTACATACTTCTTTTTTTAGGATCTTTGATTTTTCACAGTCATTCTTTTCTTTAGGGGAGAATATTTCACAAAACGATTTTCCATCTGAAACTCCTATCACTTTAAATCTGTCTCATAACATCTGCAATACCAGGTAAAAAATTTGAATCTATGCCTGTAAGACATGAAAGTAATTCCACCAACTTGAAACCTTGTCTCATTTTGGTGAATTATACCTCTTGTTTTATTAGATTGGATTTCTTATATTTTTATCATATAATTGCACTTTCTGCTTGGAAGAAGAATCTTTCTCAGTATGTGGGAAGATCTGTGAAGTTGAGACAGAAAAAGGATTGTGCAGGGGAAATGTAAAACAAAATTTGAGAATGAAGGAAATGATTTTTCCCCACTGATTTCTTCCAGGTCTTAAGGACTTGATATATTTCCATTGGCCCTTAATTATATTCAAGTAATAATTGTTAAGAAAAAATAAATATATGTATATATGTATATGGAAGTGAGACTTTCAAGTTGATGTTATTCTTTTAATGAGAGTAATGCTCTCCTAGGAAATTGATTTCCCCCTCCCCTTCTTTCCTTTCTACTTCTTCAATATAGTAGAGATAGTGTCTATGATTCTTATCACTGTGAATCCTCATTTCACTTCTCATTCATGACTATCTGTTTTCACTAGCAAAAATTTAATGCTTTTCCTCTGGGTTTCTGTCACTTAAAAAGTGCTCCCTTTCCACTCAAAGTCATTTCTTTGATGGCATTTGATGAATACAGAATTGGTGTTCATGTGTGTCTTTATACACACAGAAGTCAACTTGTCTGAAAATTGTTGGGAGCACTGAAACATCATGAGAGATCTTATTCATCTTAATGGAATATAGCTTGTTTTCCAATTTCAAGAGAAGAGCTATTAAATTAATTTGCAATAGTTTAATGCTTGGATGACTTAAGTGAGGTTATTAAGGTGTATTCGTTTTGTGTGTGTAATTTGCTGATGCAGTGGTAATTCAAAATAAGGGGAAAATTGGGGAAAAACTGGGAAAGCAATAGCAAGAGTTGTATTCTCTAGAATATTTTTTCTTTCATCTGCATATCTTTCTTTTGAAATACTTTGGAATATGTATATTAAGAGTATCTTGATTTAAGAGATTCCATTTTCTTTTCATTTAGCAGAGACACAAATAGCATTCCTCAGTATCCTGATACCTTGTGTCCCAATTTCACTGATGTAGTTGCAGATCCTGAAAAGAATAAAGGTTAGTTACTGAATTAACAACTTAAGCTGGCTTTGCAGTCTTTGCCAAGCAGTGTCAGTGATGCTGCTGATGTATATTCAGTGTTCATACACATGCTGTTAGATCTTGACTTCTAGGCAAGTTAAGATTAAAGTTAGCAAACAGAATCTTACAGCTTTGATATTCTTCTTTATCTTCTCTGTGTGAATATAGCATTTTGCTTTCTGCTGTCATTTTAGGTCCTTTTCTTCTCCTGCTTTGAGGTTTAAGTCTAAAAGTAGCGTGGCTGGGATGTGAGACAACCAGTTCCATATGTTAAAATGAAGCTCAGCACTGGATCAGATGTGACCACTTTTTCCTCTCCAAATTTAAAGTCAGGACTTGCTCTTTTTGGAAGGAGTAATGAATGAGATAGGGTCAGAGTTTTGAAATGCTGAGTTCTCATCCTTTGCACCTCAAAAGGAAATAACTTGTTCAGTGGGATTCGTAGCAGCAAATGGTTTGATGTGGTCAGGGGGAGTTTGAAAACTGGTTAAAATGCATAGCTCTTTGAGTAGCATGCTGCTGTACATTTTGCTGCAGGGTGGATGTCTGGCAAAGAACAAACAAGGAAATGGTAATGAAGTGTCTTTGAGCAGTTAGGTTAGAATGATAGTTAATGGTGATAGGACAAGGGGGAATGGTTTTAAGTTTAAGGGGGGAAGGTTTACATTAGATGTCAGAGGGAAGTTCTTCGCAGAGAGAGTGGTGAGGTGATGGAACAGGCTGCCCAGAGAGGTTGTGGATGCCCTGTCCCTGGATGTGTTCAAGACCAGGATGAATGGGGGGGCCCAGGGCAGCCTGACTTGGTACCAAATCTGGAGGTTGATGGCCTTGTCTGTGGCAGGAGGGTTCAAGGTTAATGATCCTTTGGGGGTCAAGAGGAGGAAGGGCCTTTTCAACCCAAGCCATTCTGTGATTCTGTGATTGGTGACTTGAGAACTCTTGATTGTTTTGTGGAATTACAAATTCTTCATTCAAGTCTCTGCCTACATATTCTTTTTTAAGGAATAGAAATGTTGAGATTTGTTTGAAGATTGGTGTTGGTCATATAAATATGTTGGTTGATACCTCCAGATTTTTCATCTGCCATATAATCTTTATTGTGGAGAATCAAATGTTGCAGTGATATTCACAGTTGGTGAAAGCCTCCTTCCTGTTTTGCATGTCATATCTTTTTCCCTGTTTAGGTCTTTACCCAGCAGGAGACCTGTGGCCTCCCCAACCTGTCTGCCTGACAAACAGTTTAAACTACAACCTTGAGAATAATCTGCCATGCATGATCCAAGAAACACCCTCGATCCACAACAGGCAAGTTACGCTTCATGCAAACAGCACAGGTTATGTTTTGTTGAGGTTTTCTATGGTCAGAGGGCTGCACTTGAGTTCATCTTTAACTATCATTTACCTTGCAAATACTATAATTCATGCCATTGCTTCAATCCCCTGGTCTTCCATGTTTTTATTCATTATTATGTCATAACTTCGGTCATATGAACTCACTGGTCTTCCTATTCATATACAGGTATATGCCTTCAGTTCAAGTCATATCCTGTCATCTAAAATGAAAAAGGGGGTAACACAAATCCCCAGATGATAATGCTGTAATCTCAGCCAGGCTGTTAACCTCAACTGTAAGCTGTCATGTCTACAGACTGCAGACATGATGATTTAGAGTAATGGCTGGAAGTCTGCTCTCTAAGTCGAATCTAAGAATTACTCTTGAAAGTCTTCTAGAAATACTTGGAATTATTTGAATGGAAACAAGTATGATCCCTACACTAAGCATGCATAGTTTAGGAAACCTGTGGTGGGTGAGGTAAAAATCCCCTTATAGAGTGCTCTGCATAGAAATACTGAAGAATGCATGGCATTGCATCCTTTTTGGTTTTTGTTTTTTTCATCAAATAATGGTTTTTCACTTCTTTTTATGGAGGAAGAAGTTCAGTCCCACAAGGTGTTGCAGAACTTTGGTAGCTGTCACTACAGATCGTTCAACCTCCCAGGGGGAATAAGGAGTTCAGTGGGAGGATTGCCACGATTATGTGCTGGCAGAGAGCGGATGGTGGCAGGATTTGTATAGCAAGCAGAATGTGAAAAGCCTCATCATCAGTTACAGGCATTTTTCACCCAATAGCTTTACAGTGAATATGTATGTCTAAATAATTTTCAGAAGTTCTGCAGATTGTTTCTGACAGCACATTTTTCTTTTTCTTGGGACAGCTTCATTGACTGGAACGCAACTTGTGACAGCCAGTTTTCCAACATGTATTGTCCATTTGAGATGAACGAATATGGTGCTATTCCAGAAGGTAAGATGAAGTAAAAAAGTTATCACTGAGCATGTTTTTTCTCTAACACAACTTTGTAAACAAAAGGCTGAACTTGTCCATAAGCATCTGGGTGCTTGAACTTTATACTTTCCAGCTGACTGGGTACTCTACAGGAAAAAAGCACTGACTGAATGTGGTAGATGGGAAAGCTGATCTTTGTATAGAATCATTAAGCCTGAAAATACAGGACTTGGTACGAGAAGGAATAGAGAAAAATGCTCGTGATCACAGTATTTACACAGTTCTTTTTTGCACAGTTTTCTTTGTTTCTCCTCTGGCTTGCTTTCCAGTGTGTGAAACAGAAGGCCTCTTGTGATCAATTACCTTTGCAGGCTAGAGTTTCTTGGCTTGGGACACACTCTGGCAAGAACCTAAAATTCTTTAGCATTACCTAAGCAGTAATTAAAGATCAGGCTACAGTATCGCAGGCAGCAGGGTAATCTCTTGGGTGCTTAGAGCTAAGGCATGTTGGCAGTGAAGCCGGGATAGAGTCTGCCATGCTTCTGCAGCTAATAAAGACTGCTTTCTCCAGTAAAGAGATTGCCTACTCTTTATCCCATTCTCCTGACAGTGGTTTATTACTGGGTCCCTGGAACAAAATGGTAGTCTCGTTAACAGAAGTTATGCTTTGCTGCTGCATTGCCTGGAAGCTGCCTAAAGTCACCAAAAGCTTAGCTTAGTTCTAGTATGTCTCGCTCCAAGAAGGCTCAACATTAAATAAGGCAAAAGCCTTATTTTCTCTCCCCTGTTTTATAAACTGCAGAAAACATGAACTACCCCAGCAGCTTCCCGGGCACAGCTGCAATGCAGAACACAGCCTTCATTGACCAGAGCTGCACCTCCACCTGGAATGCACCACACAACATGCCGCCTACCTGGGAGCCCGCCAGTTATGTCAACTCCACAGTGAGTATTGCCATTGCCAGGCACTGCCTTCTCATGCCACTTGAAAAGCCTTCCCAGTGTGTATCTGCTTTGCCTTTACCTACTGCTTGTGTGTTGCCCGTATTTCCTTTAAGCGGCCTGATGTGTGTTTGATGTTGGTGTTGGTAGCATGGATTTCTCCCAGTTGTTGGTCAAGGTTGGTCCAGGGCTTTGTCTATGAAACTTTAAGATGGATTATTTTTGCTTGTGAATTGACTAAAATGATCTTACATATGGAAAAACATTTTGGACTTGCATAGTCTACTGAGACTTTTCCCTATCAAAATCAACCTTTCCAGATGAGGGTAAAATACAGAAAGTGCTGACAGCAAAACCCAGAGAGATGTGGAAATGGTAGTGCTAAGTGGACAGCTGCTCTCAGTGACTTTGGCAGTTGTTTTTCTTTTGTTTTTTTGGTTTTCTTTCCTGGGAAATCCAAGTGATTTAAGCTGGATTTGTGTAGATTTTGGAATGCTGACTTCAACCTCTTACTGTCTGGACTAGCCATGTCTTTGTCATCCCACAGTGCAGTGTGTGGCTGACCTCAGTTCCAGGCAGTCTTTACTTGCAACTATATTTTCTTCAGCTCAGATTTCAAAATCATTTATTATAGATTTATTTTTTTAACTACGTTTGTAATACGTTTGTTTTGAATAAAAGTATTCAAATAAAACAATAAATAATAAAATGCAGAACTGAAAATTCTACTCAATTTAAGAAGTAGCAAAACTGGTAGAAGGCTGTTTCCTAAAATAGACGTAGCTTTATTTCATACTTTATTCAAGAATGCCAAGAAACACACAAGGTAGAGATTGGAAAATACATTGGATAATTCAGTTCATTTCCCTGGCAAACTTTTCACTGCATTTCAGTGTTTCATTCAATTTTAAAAGTCCCAAGACTTCCTTGACCCTTCTGAGAGGTTTCCTTGCAGACTAATACATCTTGCTCTCCAGGAGGTTCTTCATAAGCTTGCGAAATTTTTCTGCCTGATCTCCCTAGCTCCCAGTTGGATTCTCTTGTCCATACTGAATATCCCTCTTCACTTCTGGCGTGCATGGTCTTTCATTACTGACACATACATCAGCCTTTTTCTTGTCATTCCTTAAGCATCCTTCTGTTTTAGTTTTAACTCTCCAAACCACATGTGATGCTCTTTATGTCATCCGTTTATCCCTTGTATTTCTTAATAACCCAACCAGAACTTAATACTGTATTCTTTTTACAGTGATATTGGTGCCATGCAGAGAGCATGCTAATGCTGCTGTAATCTTTCGGGCAACCATATTGCCTTGTCAGCTTGTTTAATTTTCAACTTGTGAGTTTCCAAAGTTCTTTGCATAAACGTAGCTTCTTCCCATTTCGTACACTTCCACGCTTTCTTTGGTGAGTAGGCTGTTTTGCAGCTCCCCGTGATGCTTTTATCTTGTTCTGCAGCCCTACCTCTCGAGCACCCGAAGCTTGTCTCCAATGTCTGGACTTTTTGGTTCCATCTGGGCACCACAGAGTGATGTTTATGAAAGCTGCTGCCCTGTCGGTGCCACGACCCAACACTCAACTCATGTTGAGAACCAAGCTGTTATGTGTAAGCAGGAATACTATCCGAGGTTTAACCCGTTTCGTGCCTACATGAACTTGGATATATGGACTACAGCAGCCAACCGAAATCCAAATTTCCCACTTTCGAGGGACTCGGGTTACTGTGGAAATGTGTGAAAGGAATTTGGTTTAAAAATGTGAATAAAGATGCTTGCAATTTTGATTACTAGAGTAAGCTGGTTGTTGAATAGATTACGATGTTGGTGGATATTTTGGCACTTTTATATTGAAAATAAATTTTTTTTTTTTTTTTTACTTAAGTCTGAGCATTCAGTGCATTTTGAAAAGAAAAACATTCAGGATGCTGCTATTGTCAGGTGAAGGGTATAAATTTAAACCTCAGAACTTTTCAAGAAGAAATGTTAGGTTCTTAAAAGCATCCATGAGCTGATACTGTGCGTATCTTTTGAGGTTTACATTCTGTGGTGTGAACTAGCTATCTTCTGGCATTTGCAGGTACAAAGTCACACCTGCAAATAATTGTGTTGTACTGAACAGCAGCACTGAGTGCTGCTTGTTGATGCAGGTCAGACATGTTCCAGGTGGTGCCGCTCTTGCTGCTGACATAGTTGTCAGTATAAACTTCTGGAAACAGATGAATGGCTGAATTGTGGCTTGCTTGAAACTGCAAGCCATCAGTTGGCTGACAATCATGCTTGTGCTTCGTGGGTGAGTGGGCACTTCCTGCAGGAGCTTTCCTTGCCAATGGCTCCTGATACCTTGTGTTTAGATGTTTAGCCTTTATGTTGCAGTGCATCATGTTTTCAGTGAGCTTAACTTGCCCTCGTCTAAGTGGCAGCACTTGAATTGGAGCAAATACTGCTTTAAGAGCAGAGTTCACACCACTCTCCAAATCAGAACAGCACTGTTCATATTTTGGAGGCTGAACCTTTGTAGTGGGAAGAGCAACCAAGGAAGGACTGTGACCCCATTCCAGGTGGAATTGTTACATCTGTGTCTGCTGATTGTCACAGTGGAGCCTATTCTTCTGGCATTACAGAGTGTGTTTGGGAGTCTTCACTCTTCAGGTGAAGATGGCAAAGTGATTGCGGCATGTCCTCTGCAAGTGGGCTTGTTAAATCTGAGGAAAGGGCAGGGGTGCAAGGAGCTGCCCTTCACTTGGAGGAGGATTATGAAGCAAAGTCTCTGTGGTGGCTCCAGACATGGCAGCAGCTGCAGGTTGCGGTTGAGGAAGCTCAGGTGGACCGGGAGGAGCAGTTTCCTGCTGCACAAAGATGAGTATTCTGTTTGACATAACAAACTGAAGCTCTTGCATTTCTTATTATGTGAAGGCAGAACAGCTAAGGTGCTGCAGTGTAGCCAGTGAGCCCCTGTGCAAGGCTTCTTGGCAACCTAGGCGCCCAGACACAAATTCCAACTCTGCAAGTCATGTCACATTGCTGAGCTATCAGACCAGCTCTTCTGACCTGCTGGTTTGGGTCAGAAATGCTATCTTGGTTCTTGAAATGTTACCTCAGAAACATTGTATTTCCATAGCTTTTTTTTCAATAAACTGACTATTACTATCAAACAAGTTTTGTTGAAAGATCCCCTAAGCGCTGTTCCTTAATGCATGTTTGAATTAGCTCACTAAGAAGAAGGTGATCAGAAAGCTGGATTTACTGTCAGAAAAATCAGATCATCCCTGAATGCTTTTCAGAACCAGGAGTCTTTGGCTGCTAACCCATGATGCTGAAAAGGACTCTGTGACAAGAGTTTAACAGTAGCTGCTGCAAAGTTCCCATTTCATATGAATTTTGTTTCCTGAATTCAGTGTTAAGCCACAGGAAGTAGTCTTAGCCACTGACATGCTTTAGTGCACCTGTTGCAGATGGCAGTGGGCTACAGAAACAGTAGAAGAGGAATGCATACGCAAGAAGGACAGTCATCTGGTTTAAAACGCAGTTCTCCCTGGAGCTGGATGGTATTAATCAAAATGGTTTGTATAACTTTTTTGTAACAATTACAAAGGAATGTAACAAGCTCATTAAGGTTACCAGGGATAATTGCTGCCATCGGGAGACATCTGTTACTTAATGAGCAGTCCACTGAATACAAGTAGAGATTAGGGCTCAATTAAAACCCTTCCCTCCTGCAGTAAAGGGGAAGATGAAATAATTCCACTATGCATTTCTTTGCACCAAAATAACTAATTCTGCTAATTCTGGAGAGGTTGTTTAAATGAATAGCTACAAAGGTATCTAATTGTTTTGAGCAATGTAATTTTGAATGTCTTGCTTCATGCCAGGGATTTCTATTAGCAGGTCTGGAAGCTTTGTTGTTCTTTCTGAAACTGCTGTTATTATTATTTTTTTTTTATGAGAATCTTCAAAAACTGGAAAAATAGTCATGATTGCAAAGGGAAGAAACAAAAGTAGTGGTATAAAAGAGGAGAAACTTGTACAGTTCACTAGTAGGGCTGGTTGTGGAGGGAGGGAGGGAGGAAATTATAGGCAGGGCCAAGCTTTCAGCATGGGTTTCTATCCTATTGTGAATGCTATGTAAACTCAGGACGTTCAGTATTTTTCCAAGGAGGGACTTGAAGAAGCAGCATCCTCTGCTGTTCCCTTCCTAAGAAGCCTGGTGGCATCTTGGCCATGCACTGGGAGCTGGAGGGACTGAGTCTGAAGTTACACTGATTTGCACAGGACACCTTGGCTGCCTGCCTGGTGTGTACCCATTTTCCATCCTGGAGCCAGCGTGCATTTTGTGGAAGTTTATAGGTACTATGCAAGACTGCATCGATTGAATGGAGCATTGAACTGACCCAGCCTAGCAGGGCTGCAGCGAGCCCCTCCTGTGGCTGAGGTCTGTGTGATTTGCACAGCTATGGGATGAAATGAAGTGGTGGAGCAGCTCCCTGGGACTCTGGTAAGTGAAGCAGGTCCGGGTGATGCTCCCCTCCTTTCGGAAGGGATTTGAACTGGACAGACTGGTTTTTGTGGTGGTGGGTGGGGCCTTGTTTTCTAGCATTTGCTCTTATCCTTTCCAGCCCTGGGCAATGCCTGTATCTTGTTTTTCTTAGTTGCTGAATCACTGCCATTGTTTGTCCTCTCTGCATGCCTACTGTGAGCTATGGGTGGAACAGATGGGTGTTATGTCTGCGTCACTGTGACCAGGTTCTGATTGTAGCTCTGCTTTCCCTGCCCTATCCAGCTGTTGGGTCAGCCGACCTCATGCTCCTCACAGCAGCTCTGGAGCTCATCATTGGTGCAGGGACCCAGGTGCACCCCAGTGCTGACAGTCTAGCATTGCTGCTACGTTAATCTATGTGCTGGTGACCCTGAAGAAGTGCCACACTGTACCTGCCTGATAAAAAGCCTGCCTTGTTGCTGTGGGTTGCATGCCGTGCACCTTGGTTTTTCCGTGGTCTCTGCTTTACTTTGTAGGTCTCTGCTTTTTTTTGTGGTCTCTGCTTACTTTGTTTCTTATTGCTTGCTTAAATCACAGCAGCACATCTCCCACCTGGGGGAGGCAGGGTGCTCAGGGTCACAGCTGTCTCGAAGCTAAGACCTATAGTTGTGCAGGGTGGTAGGTTGGGTGCTGCAGTGAGGCATCGACACCCTGCAAGGACCTGCTGGGGTTTCTGGCTCTGACTGAGTGACAGTGGGTTTTGCTTAGCATGGCTTCATGGTTTCATTAGTGTGAAGGTGTTACACCACGCCATGTGTGAAATGGCAGAGCATGCGAACCAGATGTCAAAAGTGAGCACAGAGTCTTGCAGAAGATTTAAAGAAAAAGCACTATGACCTTTCCACTCCTCAGATGGTGACAGAGCTGTGGAATGCCTTGTTGGCTGCTCAGTGCTACAGAAACAAAGCAGGGTGATGGTAGTGCTGGTGAGCAAATGGAAAACAATCTCACTGCTGCCCTGTGTCTCCAGCAGCATGGAAGCCCATAGAATCATGAAGGTTGGAAAGTCCACTAAGATCATCTCATCCAACCATCAACAAATCCCCACTAACTATGTCCATCAGTGCCGTATCCTCCGTGTTTCTTGAACACCTCCAGGGATGGTGACTCCACCGCCTCCCTGGGCAGCCTGTTTCAAAGCATCACCATAATTCTAGAGAGTAAGTGTTTCCTAATATCCAACCTGAACCTCCCCCAGGACAACTTGAGGCTGTTCTCTCCGTTTTATTACTGTTACCTTGGAGAAGAGGCCAACCTCCACCTCTCCACTGCCTCCCTTCAGGCAGTTGTAGAGAGCAATAAGGTCTCCCCTGAGCCTCTTCTTCTCCAGGCTGAACAATTCCAGCTCCCTTAGCTGCTCCTACTACCTAACCAAGGTAGTATTGTTCTTGTTGAAGGGCTGACCTTAGGGATGAGTGAGAGGCTCTTACAGAACCTTTGTTCTGGCTTTCTCCCCACTTTTCCTGTGAGCAGGCCCATATGCCAACCTATTAAACCAGAGATACGCTGTCTTGATCAGACTACCACTGGCATTTTGTATGAGAGAGCTTGTTATTGAAGTCCTCAGAGGACAGAGTATTGTGTTCTACAAATAAAAACAGGAAACAGATGGCACTAGTTTCAAAAGTTAAGTGGTTTTTAACTAGTCCAGTGTCTAATTCTCTTGTATAACTACAAAAATATTACATTTTTATCTTTGTAAAGATCAAAAGAACAACTTTGAAGCACTTAACAGGCACATGCAGTCGTGCATTTTAATAGGTGACAGACCAAATGTATCCATACGGTAATGGGACTGACTTGCTGATTTCAAATTCCTGCACGTATTCTTGTAGTGCATAAAGCCTAATGACTGCTCTGTTTTTGTGCTTTTTTAAATTACTACTACTGTGGACCCAAGGTTGCCCCAAACACACTGCAGACATTAAGAGGGGAAATGTCTGAAAACCAGAGCTCTGAGAGAGAGCCTGATGAGGATACATTGCATGGTGGGGAGAAAGCCTGAAGAGCTGCATGTCTCTAACCTAAGCTCATTATGTCAGCACCCACCACATTTTTGGGTCAACACACGTAATTGTGGATATCCATTTTACCTTCCTGAAGGAGATGAGAAGTAAGGCCATAGCATGCCTGGCTTAAGTTGGTACAAGTTGGCTCTGAGCTCCAATGTGATATCTTGGGCAGATTGTGTTGATTGTCATGTTGCTGTGACAGAAACCATAGTGCTGCCCAGCAGCTGGTGGAAGTGCAGTGTGCCAGCTGCTGAAAATTCAGCAAACTGTCTTCCAGTTGTAAAATTTATTCTGAGAACTGTTTTCCAATGGTGTGATTTATTCTGAGGGCAGAAGGAGCTTTTTTTCCAAAGCATTCTGGGATGCAGATATTTTAGGATTATGGTTGAGCTAAAGCTTGCTCTTATAGAAGATGCTGACTTTTATCAGCTTGTCTGCGAAATATCTGCTTCTGCTATCCTCAGATGTAATGTTAAAGTATGTCTTGCTACCATTTCTCATTGCCCTTTTCTTCAAGCCAAACCCCATAATATTTTAGGGGAATGCCATGGTGTGTATGATGGATCTTCTTCCATCTGTTTCTCTGAGATGATAAGGCTTTCCAGGACATGGGTTTCTACTTTATTTGCCTGATCTTTATGCTGCATGTGTGTTTGTTTGTTTGCAAGGAATCTCACTTTGTAGTTGCCTTGATTGAAAAGCATCCCTTTGGCAGTGGGGGCAGAAATAAAAGGCATAGTTGGGATACCCCTGTTCCTGGGACGGGTAGTACCCTTCCTCTGCATTCCCCATTTTTCTTTGCAAGTAGATCATCTATAAGTCACACTAACACAACGTGCTTTAGTAATCAGACAACACAGTCTTAATTCAATGACAATTGAGGGGGAATGAAGCAACTTCACTACCTGGCTTGCTCTTTAAAAATGCAACATGGGCCTGGGCAAGGCTGGTTCTTGAGAAGGCAAAGGAAGATCTGTTCCTTATCTCCACTCCTTTGACTTTTTGTTTCCTGGTTTCAGTGTTCTGCAATGTTTATCAAGGTATGTTTTGGCTCTGCATCCACCTGAGTGAAAAATGGCAGATGGAGGAGGCAGCCGCCCAGCAAAGCTGGCATCTTGCCCTTGAGTGCGCTAGTGCTGTCAGACGGAGTGCCTGCCTCCTTCCTCCAGACGGGTGCTGACACAAGCCTCCCTGTGCATGGCCACAGGAGAAAGCTCAGCAGGCCTGGAATGGCTCTCTAGCAAGGGGAGGGATTATTGGGCCTTTTTGTTAGCTTTGGCAGCGCTTATGCTTGTTCTGCAGAAGCCAGAAGTATCATGGAAAGCAAATGGAAAGGGACTGTTTTCTGACCAGTTCCTTTTCTGGGTGATGTGGGCTTCTCAAGGGACTTCCTGTGGGGTACAAATGGGAGAGAAGTGCACGAAGATGTCCCTTCACTACTGGCAGGCTGTTCTGTAGGAGCTGTACAGAGCCAGAACAGGTAGGAGCACTCCCTCCTCCCTTATTGCTGACAGCAGCAGTGGTGTTGGTGCTGTCCTGGTACGTGGTGAGGCATATGGGCTCACAGCTTTCTGCCTAGCAAGCTGGCTCACTAGCTCCTTGCATGGCTCCCATGCAGGAGCAGGGCTGCTTGGTGTGTACTTCACAGTGGGGAGTGTAAAGAAAACTTATTTTCTGGGGAAATTTAGACCTTACTCAAGTTACAGAAAAGTTTAGCACCCTGATCTATCTGTAGGTGTCCTTGTGTATTGCAGGGGGATTGGACTAGATGGCCTTTAGAAGTCCCTTCCAACTCAAATGATTCTATGGTGATTCTATGATATCTGACTAGCAGGGAAGAAGAGTGCAGCCAGCCTTTGACCTATCTATCCCATCTTCCACTATTTCCTTTTTGTTCGCTTTTGTTAGTGACTTTTAACAGATAGTATTCAAGTGGAAGGCTGCATAGACACCACCATCATGGATGGAGACATATGTGGAGTGGAGTGAATGCCAGGAGGGAAGTCCTCCCACCAGAGCGTCATGTACTTTAATGCTGTGCATGGCTTGTGGATCCCAGAGATGAGCTGGGAACAAAGAGCACAAGGAACCAACCCAGGGAAATAAAGAACTCTGAAGGGCTGATTTTAAAGTACATTTGCTGAGAGTCTTAATCATGTAACAGGAAATTAATTTAAAATGATGTCATAATAATAGCACGTGAAAGGAACACGAACATAGCATAACTTGTATAAACAGAAAGGGATCTGTGTGCTGACACTTGTGTAAGTGCAAAGCTGAAAGACAGGCAGGTGTGCAGCCTGTGGGCCAGAGGATGTGGAGGGCTGGCTTTCAGGCCCCAGGAACAGAGCTCTGCTTGTGCCCACAAGTGCAGCCCTTGTGGGAAGTTAAGTGCTGGGGGACATCTAACCTGGTGCTCTTTCCTTTAGCAGAAAAGGTTTAAGATTTTGTTATCCTGTGGTTAGATTGATTCAGAAGTAGTCCTGTCCTGTGATTACAGTGATTTTCATAGAATCATAGAGTCACAAGGTTGGAAAGGACCTACAAGATCATCTAGTCCAACCATCCTCCCATCACCATTGCTACCACAGGTCACTAAACCAGAGCTTGTATCTCCTCCTCCAGATGGCTCTTGAACACTGGCAGGGATGGTGACTCCACCACCTCCCTGGGCAGCCATTCCAGCACCTGACCACTCTCTGAGAGAAAAAGTATTTCCTCATGTCTAATCTAAACCTCCTCTGGCACAACTTGTGACCATTTCCTTGGGTCCTGTTTGTTGCCTGGGAGAAGAGGCCAAACCCCTCTGAAGATCTAAAAAAGCTGGTTTGCAAAAATTATGCAAATACAAAAGAAAACTATAGAAATAATCCAGAACCATCACTTTCACGGTATAGAAGAACTTGGGAAGAGCAGGCTAGCTTTTGTCTAATTTAAAAACGCGGTGTTCAGACAGCAGATAAATCTGCCTGCCCTGAAGAAATTGCTCCTGACATTCTAAAACAAGGATTCGAGATGGTTGCATTTCTTCTTTCTGCAAGTCACTGTCATGTCTCGAATACCTGACAGCAGCAGAGACAGAGGGAGGCAGCAGCTGAACACAGCCTGAACTGCCCGTGTGCAATAGATCTTGGCACTGTCTTTTTTCAAGTGAATAGAAAAACCTTGATAGTATTATGGTTTATGTGGTATATGATAATAATCTGATTCATTTCCTGCTCAGATTCTTGCCCAAATGTTAAGTCTAAATTTTGTTGTTGTTGTATAAGAAGCAGTTAAGGATGTATCTCTGCATCCTTGCATGGTATTTCTCATCTCTGTACAGGAAACAAATTCTAAATGGTTCTGCTGCAGCTTGATCCCGTGTCCAGGAATGTTTCTCTTCAACAACTCTACCAACAAAAAAAGGAGCACTTTTTAAATTGTATCAAGGTAGGATGAGGTGCATGTACACACTCCCCTCTCCGCTGAGGATGTACATCAACATTTGGGCCTTTCCTGCAGTGAAAGGCCCCAGCACATTTCCCTGTGCCCAGCCTTGGATCAGGGAAGCCTTCTCTCCTTGTAGGAAATCACAGTGCTAGGATGCTACATCCTTGTTTCCTACCACCGCCTGCTTGTCCTAGTTGGGCACAGGGAACCTTTTGCTGTTTGCAGGATGCCCTGGGAAGTGCTTGGAGCAGTCACACATAACTTGGTGTGCTTGCACGCACTGAGCAGCACTCTAGGTGAGTCTCCTGCTGGAGCAACAAATTGGGGTGATGCTGATAACACAGCTTCCTGTGTTTGCTTATTAAAACGTAAGGTACAAAAGGAGCTGAGTTGTTTAGCTTTTCCTCACAGGCAGCTGCTTTGTGTTGATGCAACTTCCTTGGGAGGCAAAAAATCAAGAGGAAAATTCAGGCTCTTTTCCTGTTGAGTCATGCTGATGCAACTATTCCAGAAGACAGAGCTTTCTGTGTTGTTAGTGTCGGCCTTTGTGTCGTAGTCTTCAAACCTTCTACATGCTACAGCTCTGCTAGGGCAGCAAGTCTGCTTCGTACTTTTCTGGCTGAAGGCTTCTGGAAAGGATAAGAGCAAGAGAATGGGAAAAAAAAGCCTGTTTCCTTGATGGGGCAGTCTGAAAGTCTGGCTGTGGTAGTATGCAGCCACTTGCACAATGTTATTGCACTGTGCCACGGTGGCAAGGCAAGGGCATTGCAGAACGAAAATTAGGGGAATCTGTGCTTCTGCTTTTCAGCTGTGTCTGCAGATTTGGGAGGGTATGCCCGACAAGGAATACGGTGGAGTTAACATAGCTTATTTTACATTATAATGTTCCTTTTTATTTTTCTTTTCTTTTCTTTTCTTTTTTTTTTTTTCTGTTTTATCTTTCTTTTTCTTTTCTTTTGTAGTTTGAAGATGAATACGTGAAGCACGGTGAAGCACGTTAAAGCAAAGGCACCAGCGATGCATGCCAAGTCTCTGCTCCCAGACTTATGAACAGATGCCAAGCCTCCTGCTTCCAATTACACAACCCTTCCACCTCTTGCTCCAGAGGCAACATGCACAGGTTTGACCATCTCTAGGGGGACAGGAGGGTGCTGCAGGCTCAGCCCTGCTGCTGCTGGCAGTCGGGTGCAGCTCATCTGGTGAGCACCAGGAAGCAGCCCTATGCAGGTTACAAGACATTTCTGCTAATGCTGCTGGCTGGCCAACAGCCTCAGGGACTTCCTCCCTGTCCTGCTGACTCGGCATTTTCTTCCAAACTAAGCTATGGGAGGGTGTTGCCTGCCCTTGGGGAGGCCCCCCCTCCATGCTCTTGATTATCATTTCTTAGTCTCCTAAGCAGAACAGCAGCACAAGAGCGGTTCGGACCATGGATACTGCCATGCGGGTGGAAAGGGAGAAAGGGGGGGACTGGCTGCATGGTCATCTCAGGTGAGACTGTGGAGTGGGTGCAACTGAAAGAAAGAGATCTACCTGTGGAGTTTAAGCATCACACTGTCAGGATGAGAAGAAGGCTGCAGCAGCTGGAGCCTGCTCCTCAGTACCTGAGGACTAGCATTGCTTGGTTCGTGGCTTTTGACCAGCACGCCTGTTTCTGTGTGGTTCTGTCCCACACAGAAGCATAAACATGTTTTTCTATCAGCTTTGCTTCACATCCAGCTAATACGTTCTCCTAATACATCCTGACTTGCCTGGTGGAAGCAGGCTGTAGCCAGAGACTGCCCCCCACCAGCAGCAGGTATGTGGGTCACGGTGCTGGAACTGGTGTCAGGGAACTGCCTGTGGTGGGAAATGGGTGCTGCATGCACTGCTGTCAGATGCGTGGTGACATCTAAAGCTTCAGAAACAGTATCCGCAGCTCTGTCTCAGCCCCGCGTTTCTTCTAACAAAGACTTGTGTAGGGTCTTTGCTCTCTGCAAGAGCATAGGCTTGCTGCAGCTTTGTGCCCTTCTGCTGGGAGAAAGCAGTGGACTGGCAGGGGTACATACCTGCTTCAAAGCACTGCAAGGAGGGAGGATAATGATATCTTCAAGTTGAGTATGGAAGAGGAGAGAAAGCACTCACAAGATCCAACTTTGTTCAGTGCAGTTACTCTGGAGAAAAAGCAGGTGAAGTGTATTCTTGCTTTAAGACGGGACTTGATTCCCACTTTGATTTTGAAAGAAGTTGTCTCTGGCTGATGCTGTGGGAGGCAGCTGCTGGTTTCTAGCCTCTGCAAGGCAGTGTGTAGGGGACAGTTCTGGCATCCTCAGGCTGTTCCTGCCTTTGGATAACCTGATAAATCCTGACAAATTGATGTGGAATGTGAGAGAAGTCATGTAGAATTTGTTTCCCCATTCATAGAAACAAGCAGAAAATCTACTCTCATTTCTTGGCTTTTTAAGCTGTTCGGGAAGGGTCCTAAGGGAAGAATGGCAGGCTCCCTCTAGCCTTCTTCTTCTGGAAGAAAGTGGAAACTTAGGCCTTATCTCATACTCTTGCGTGTGATCTACGTCTCTCTATTATCACCCTATGCTCTCTGCACAAGAGAAACCCCTGAGGCCCAGGGTAGAAGTGTGCTGAGAGCAGGCTGAGCTTGAGCCTTGGGAAAAAGTTGGTGCTGATGGGAAAAGAAACAACAGCTAACCCTTACTTCACATCTCTGCAGGTGCATGGTGGTGATGTCAAAGCAGGTGAGGAATTGTTATGTGCTGAATGAAGTACAGGGCCTCTTGTATTAACATTTTTAGATGTTTAGATAACCCAAAGTCCTCCCTGTTTGAAAAACAAGGGCCATTCTGCTGAGAGGTATGAGAGGAAAGAGACAGCTTTTGGGAACCTCATGGCATCTCCTCACCGAAATGCTGCGCCCTGCAGCTTTCTCCATCCCTTTTCCAGAGCAAATGTTGTTATGCTTATCATCCATTTTAAGGAATGATACAAATCCAGTTAACAACTCCCCAGTGCATGCCAAGCAAGAAATATCAAAAGTAGAAAGATAGGGAGCAGAATTCTGTTCTTCCTCAAAACTATTTCTGCACCTAATGCTGCAGGAAGTGATTGGGAAAGAATAACTTGTGCAAAATAGTTGCATCAGCCTTTCCAGTGCTGAGAACTGACTGTCAAGAGGAGAGAAATCTGCTTCTGAATTTCAGCTTGCAGAGAAGAAGGTGCACGAACAACTGGTTCTCATCTTTGTGTCCCCATTCAGCAGCAGTAATAGAAAGCAGAGTCTGAAGGGCAGTGTCATGCATGGTGGGCAATCATGAGTCTTAAGAAGCTGTGGCCAAGTAGTTAAAGAGCACTGGGAAGCTTTCAGCATAAACTTTTGTCAGAGGAGTACAGACAGAAATATTTTGTAGCTCCAGACCTTCCATAGGGTTTACAGCCCTTGTTGTAATTGCAGATATGAGATGACTACGTGAACCATACAAGATCAGTATACGAAGAAAGAGAAATTAAACTTGCAGTACACAACGCGTAAGTATTTACTCTTGGCAGATCCAGGACTGGGGGATGCTGTTTTTCTGCAGTACCAAAGCTGTTTTCAGCAGGCTTGTAAGCTTTAATAAGTGATTTATGTTCTTTTGTAACCAACGGTGAAATGTTCTTGGGCATCAAGGGCAGGAAACATAGCCCCTCTGTAAATTAAAATCAGTATTGTTCTAATTATGTTAGCTGATGGTGTGATGGCAGTGTCTAACTCTTATCTGTTCCCAGCACTGATTTACTGTAAAGGGAAGTAGTTGTTGGATTGGGTATCAGCTTGTTTAGCCTTTCCGATAAAGAAAGTAAATTGTTTGCAGAGTATTTAAAAGGGTGTGCCAGGAGTGCACTCAGCTTTGCTATTTAGAAGCCCTGAGGCTCTGCTGTGGGAGACCCCAGGATCTCTTCAGCAAGGTTTGCCACACGGTAAGCCCTAGAATATGAAAGAGCTGGCATGGACTGCAAGTCAGTCCCATGCCTTTTTTGGTTTTTTGGCTTGTGAATTCCTGGTAGCAGTACCTATCTGAATGACAGACCAGTGCTGCAATGGGTGTGATTCTAACTGTCTTTCCCTGCTGAGGACTGAGACATCCCATTGTAGTTTGTTCCTGAGAGAAGATATAATACTAAAGAGTGAGGAGGCAGGGGCTGTAGTAGATGTCTGTATGAAGGAATTTAGAATGGCCCTTATGGCTGCTGAGACATTATGTGGCTGTAACTCTGGGACAAATAGTTTCCCATGTTTTCAAGCTTAGGCAGCTGAAGAAGGAGAGAAAGTTAAACATCACTGGATCTCTTACAGATAAAATTTGAATCTGAACTTCCTAATAAAATTAAACAGGATTTTAATTGTTACCAGTTGCTATCCAAAAACAAGCTCAAAACTATCTCCTCTCCTTTCTGTTATCTACAGCAAAATGTTCAACCAAAGTAAACAGAAACCAACAACTAAGCTGATGTGGCAAGCGTGGCTGATCTACACAGCCTTGGCTGCATACCTCTCTGAAGAACAAACCCTGAGACAGGCCTGTCTCTCATGTGATGCCACTCAGTATTGCAACTGCTCTTCCATGGGTTTGGACTTCATTCCCTCGGAGCTCACAGGCAAAATCACAGTGTTAAACCTGGCCCACAACAGGATAAAGCTGATCCGGGCACACGATCTGCAGCAGGCTGTGAACCTGAGAGTCCTACTGCTGCAGTCCAACCAAATCAGCTCCATAGACGAGGACTCGTTTGGCTCCCAGGGGAAGCTGGAGCTCCTGGACTTGTCAAATAACAGCCTGGCTCACTTGTCCCCAATGTGGTTTGGGCCCCTTTTTTCACTCCAGCACCTCCGCATTCAAGGCAATTCCTACAGTGACCTGGGGGAAAGTTCCCCCTTTTCAAGCCTGAGCAACTTGAGCTCCCTCTATCTGGGCAACCCACAGTTCTCTGTCATCAGGCAAGGAAACTTTGAGGGCATTACGTTTCTCAACACTCTGAAGATCGACGGTGGCAACCTCAGTCAGTATGAGCCTGGAAGTCTGAAATCGATTAGGAAGATAAATCACATGATCATAAGCATAAGAAGGATTGATGTGTTCTCAGCAGTCATCAGGGACCTTGTGCACTCTGCTGTTTGGTTAGAAGTTAGAGAGATCAAATTAGATATTGAAAATGAAAAACTGGTTCAGAATTCTACTCTTCCTTCAACAGTACAAAAACTTACATTTAATGGTGCTTCATTCACTGACGAATATATTAGCCGAATAGCAGTGTTATTGAAGGAAATCACATCTTTGAGAGAATTAGAAGCAATAGATTGTGTGCTTGAGGGGAAAGGAGTGTGGGATACAAAAGAAATCGCACGAAGTAGACTAAGTTCTGTTGAAACAATTTCCATAAAAAATTTGACTATTCAGGATTTTTATCTGTTCTTTGACCTGGAAGGTATAGAGACACAAGTAGGTAAGCTGAAAAGACTCAGCATTGTAAGCTCTAAAGTCTTCATGGTACCGTGCAGACTGGCACGGTATTTTTTATCACTGTTATATCTTGATTTCCATGATAATTTGCTTGTAAATAATCGCTTAGCTGAGACAATCTGTAAAGATGCATGGCCTTCATTACAAACTCTAAATCTAAGTAAAAATTCCCTGAAATCCCTAAAACAGGCTGCCACATACATAAATAATCTACACAAACTGATTAATCTTGACCTCAGTGAAAACAATTTTGGTGAGATTCCAGACAAGTGTGAATGGCCTGAAACCCTGAAATATCTGAATCTCTCCAGCACTCAAATTCCCAGGTTAACACCTTGCATTCCCTCAAGTCTTGAAGTGCTGGATGTTAGTGCTAACAACCTGCAGGATTTTGGACTGAAACTATCATTTCTCAAGGAGCTTTACCTGACAAAAAACCATCTGAAGACCTTGCCTGAAACCTCAGCCATTCCTAACATAGTGGCCATGTCGATCAGCAGAAACAAGCTCAACAGCTTCTCCAAGGAAGAGTTTGAGTCCTTCAAGCAACTGGAGCTGCTGGATGCCAGTGCCAATAACTTTATCTGCTCCTGCGAATTCCTCTCCTTCATTCACCATGAGGCCAGGATAGCCCAGGTGCTTGTGGGATGGCCAGAAAGCTACATCTGCGACTCTCCACTGGCGGTGCGAGGGGTACAGGTTGGGAGTGTGCATCTGCCACTGATGGAGTGCCACCGGTCCCTCCTGGTGTCCTTGATCTGCACCCTGGTGTTCCTGTTCATCCTCACCCTGGTGGTCGTTGGGTACAAGTACCATGCAGTCTGGTACATGAGAATGACCTGGGCATGGCTCCAAGCCAAGCGCAAGCCCAAGCGAGCCCCCGCAAAAGACATCTGCTACGACGCTTTTGTCTCCTACAGCGAGAACGACTCCAACTGGGTGGAAAACATCATGGTGCAGGAGCTGGAGCAGGCATGTCCGCCCTTCAGACTGTGCCTCCATAAGCGGGACTTTGTGCCCGGGAAGTGGATTGTGGACAACATCATTGACTCCATTGAGAAGAGCCACAAGACGCTCTTTGTGCTATCAGAGCACTTTGTGCAGAGTGAATGGTGCAAGTACGAGCTGGATTTCTCACACTTTCGCCTCTTTGATGAGAACAACGATGCGGCAATTCTCATCCTGCTGGAGCCCATTCAGAGCCAGGCGATCCCCAAGAGGTTCTGCAAACTGCGGAAGATAATGAACACCAAGACCTACCTGGAGTGGCCTTCTGTTGAAGAGCAGCAGCAGATGTTTTGGGAAAACTTGAAAGCAGCTTTGAAGTCATAGGACAAGTGAGGAGCTCCTGTTTCAGTTTACTTCCAGAAAGCATATTTATATTTATTTACAAATACATAAGATTATATATCTATATATACACATCTATATGTATGTTGCGTATATATATTCTGTGTATTTTTATTATGAGTTGCACATGTTTATTGAGTCTTTTGGTAACCTGAAGTTGTCTCTGGAAGGATAGAGTTATATGTGACTTTGTCAAAGTTTGTGATGCTGGAGGAAGGGGAACATAAATGATTGTTTCTGTCTATTTCCACAATGGTTAGTGCTTTTTCCTTCTAAGAAATTTAACATTTTAACTTTTTATGTCTGGTGAGAACTGGTTTTCCTGTGGATGGATAAAACTGTCATGTTACTAAATGAAAAAGAGCAACTTCAGGCTTTTTGGTGATTTTATGCTCTCATCTTCCAAAATCCTTGCCAGTAGCAGTGATATTTGGGAGCGGTGCTGGACTTTAGATAAGTTTCTAAATCAATTAGCTGATCTTTGTAGTGTTTTTCTATACTCTTTCCTACTGTTGTCATATCACTAATTCCTAACAATTCCATTGTAATTGACGGCCAATAATAAAAGCCAAATGCTTCAATAGTCCCATGTCAGTTCCTCTCCTTCCACTTTCTTTATCTGTGCCATCAAGGTAGAAGGCAATTAAAATTACCTTATGAGGAAAGACTGAGATTTTATGTCAAAATATGCCTCTGAAGCCTTACCAGTGCTGTGCAACACAGGCAGCACTGAATACATACATCTGTCACAAGTCTGTCTTTCTGGGTAATTATTCTGGAGTCTGTACCCCATGTACAGAGTGGGTTTTGCACAGTACTTGTTAAGGAAGCATCCTTGTCTAATGCCACCTTGTACAATGACTGTGGTGAAGTCCATGGGCATTAAATCAATGTCTGTGTTTCTTTCTCATGCTTCTTTCTTCCTATAAAGGCCTACTTCTCACTTTGTTGCTACTGTGCATTCTTCTACCTGCCCTGAGAAGTTTTCTGGCCAGGTGTTTCTAATGAATGGGCTAGATGTTGTTGCAGGCAATTACTTTGCGATGAAATGTCAGAGCATTGGTATATGGGCTGAACAATATCTGAAAAATAGGGATATTTGCTTAAACGTGTGTCTTTGGGTGTGTATTTGTATGTACTCACGTATACTTGTATATGTATACGTATGTAGTCATGCTTCTGTGTGTGTGTGTTTGAATATGCACGCACATTAGATTACAGTCTCTGTGGGTGTAGCATGGTGCATACCCTGCTTTCAGTTCTACTTTTTTGACGTAATGACTTCTGTAGGGTTGGTCCAAAGTCTGCATTTTTCACTTCACTCTGTTGGATCAAAATAGTGCAAGGGCTAGTCAAATCTAAACTCCTGGCAAGTGACTAGTGAATCATGTGGTAGCAAACACTGAGCATAGATGAAATTGACTGGGAGGCTGCGTGTCTAGAGGTAAGGAGGGAAACAGATGTTTAAGAGACAGTCAGGCAGAAGTAGGTGGATTTGGCTTTGTGGTGTGCTCTTACCGTAGATCCACATTTTATGGACTCGCTCATTTGAAGAAGACCAACAGCATTACTGATTTTGTGCCAATCAGATCCTCCACATAGGAATTGCCCTACAAACATAGCTGAATCTGAGAAGTGAAGTGGGAAGAAAACAGCCACATGAGAGGAAGCTGGGTGAAGAGAAGTCATCAAGAGAGAGAAGAAACATAAAGCAGGATAAGCAGTATGCAGGCACTCGAGGTGGAGCACCAGGGAATGGTTTCTGCACAGAGGTGAGTTTGCAGGCAGATGGAGGCTGGAGGTTCAGAGAAAGAGAGGCTGTGATGCTATTGTGAGAAGTGAGGAGGGTGTACTGGGGCAGTCTAACCTCTGCCACCAAGTCTTCCTCCTCAGCACGGGAGATTCAGCATGCTTGGGTGCTGGGGAGGGGCCACCACCAGGAGGGCATAGTGGGAAGGGATTTCTGACGGCTAGCAGCAGTTGAGCTGGTAGGAGCAATTACAGGTAGCCGGCAGGGCTGCGTGGCAGGCAAGTGGTGATTGGAACTCTCCCCTGGGAGTGCAGTCAGCAATGTCCTTCAGGAAACAGGGATGAAGTGAAGCAGCTCATGAAAAAGAGACAAGTTGGGTCAGGCTGTGTCACTTGTGCTCAGTTTCCTCTTGGAAGGATGCCTTGTGTGTGCTTTGTCCCATTCATGTGTTGTCCCATTTATTTGTACATCACTGCCAGATGCCCAGGGAAGAATAGATATTAACATGAGCTGCTTTTGTTTTAGGAATCCAACTAGAAAGAGCTCAGTAAGCAACAGTTTCAGGACAGTGGGATGAACTAGCTCCTTACTTCACTCTGTCCTATCACACATCGCCTTACATATGTGAGTGTGTATGTATATACGTATATACGCTATTAATGCATTACTGGTGAGTGATACCCAGGATGTACTTAACACATGCACAACTGAATGGGAGGCAACAATTTCCCAGTCTACCAGTGGATTGATCCATGTTGCGTACTGTAACGTTTCTAGAATTTAATACCCCTCTTTTACCTTGATGCCTTTTCCCAAGCTATAATCAATTTGCAAGCTATTTGCATGCAGCTACGTTTACCTTTAGCATTTATTAGCATTTACAGAACCTTACTCTGTTGACACTCATGGTTTTGTTGAAGAATATATTCACATACTTCTACTGTTTTGGGCTAGGAAGGATAAGCTTGAATGTGCCTGGGTTATCTTTGTAAACCAGAAACACTTTGAGAATTTAATTAGTTACAGTGCCTTATGGTACAAGTGTTATCTGTGTAAGTTTTCACATATTACCTGTGTTTCAGCTTCTGTGTGGCTATTTTGTATCCATCACAAAAGGGAAAAAAATGATTCCTTAATAGGGTGATAAATGGACAGTGGAAATGTATCTGGATGGGTGTGGAGGGGCCTGAAAAGGAAGGGTATCCTGGAAGTCAGGAAGCCTTGCTACTAGACAGGAATGGGAAGAGAATAGCTGCAAATGAATGAGAGTAGGAATAGAATTTCTGAGAGTGCCTCATGGGACAGACAATCAAAACAACCTGGAAAAGACACTCAGGGAAGTGACAATACAGAAAAATTCCTCCTGTTCCACTAAACTGGATTTATTCCCCCCCCTCCCTGATATTAAGGAGAAGAGTTATTCAGCTCAGCTTGTGTTTCCAATATGGTACCTGTTCAGTTCCCTTTTGTTCTGCTGATTTTCAGTCTGTAAATAACCAACCTATAGATAGATTTTGATGGACTATGCTGCCAAGTTGGTTGTACTTTTTTTAAATTATTATCTCTTTTCCTAACTAATGTGCAGCTTGATACCACCTTAGGCTTGCTATTCATTTTAGTAATCCCACTTGAGTGTATTGCTTGTGAAACTGATCTATGCTGTAGCTTTTTCTCCTATGGCCTTACAGCACTGTGCTATCCAGACAGATTCACATAACCAAAGAAGCCCCATAAAAGAACCTCAACTGGACAGCAGGTGAGTGTGACTATAGATTATAACTTTGGATGGGATTCACCTGCCTAAGCAGCTAGACATCTATCCACTGGAGCTTTATTTAAGATGATGGTATAATTTCTTTTGGAGGTATACCTTATTATGTGTGCTAACAAGACAGGATGTGGATTTCCCCTAAAAGCTGTTATTTCTCTCCATTGACCTTGAAGAACATGATTAGTGACCACAGCTTGAGAGTCTGGGGAGATTATTGTGTCCTTCACTCTACATCAGAAAAAGAGATTAAAGGAAAATGCTGCAAGAAGTCCAAATGCTTGTCTTTTTTAGGTGGTAACAGATGGAAGGATCTGAAAAATGAACCACATCCCTTTCTCCTCTCTCTGTATGTTCAAACACCCTCAGCTAATTCTGCCCCTTTTGGGTGATTTTAAACATCTCTAGCTAAAATAATGCAAGTAGAACAGGAGGACTTGCCTGTATGAACTTGCCTGCTTGGGTCTGCTACTGTAAAACAGTCCAGAGTATGAATTCCAAGTACAGTAGTTCTTTTGCACAGTGTCTTAGTGGGATGACTGAAGGAGAAAGTATTCCTCTGTGGGTCAAACTAACCTTTGGGAACCAGTTCATTTGTCTCTTTGGAGATGGTTCACTCAGTATAGTACCAACCTCTCAGGCAAGGATTTTGTGACACACTGGGAAACATTATCTCATACTTTAGAAGAGCTCTTTGATCCTTGCCAAGAAAGCATGAACCAAAAAAAGGTTTTTAACTCAACATATAATAAGCATTTTTTAAGGGAAAACTGCCCTCCCTGGCTTTAAGAACTGTTATGTTCTGGTTCCTTGAAGGAACTAGCTAATGTCTCTTTGTTGGAAGTCAAGCTAGGTATTTTGGTATGCTCTATAATACGAAAAACCAAAACAAAATAAAACATGTAATAAATATAATGAAAGACATGACTGTGAGGAGAAAGAAAAGTGAAAGAGAATCTACGTACAATCATACGGGTTATCTCAAATCATTTCAATCCAGATCATGAGGAACTGGCTGTGAGGCTGGAAAGAGAAGTGGATCTGTTCCAGTCAACTGATCTGATCTGCAGGAAGCTCCTAGAACCTCTGATCCAAAGCAGAAAAAGCCCCTAGCAGAGGGGGAGGATATGGCATTAAAAAAGAAGATCTAGGAGTCAGCAAATTACAATGGTCTGTTTTCCCAGTTTAGGTTTCAGTATCGAGTATTAGACTGATCACAACATGATAATGATGACCTACACAGACATATTTATCTCCCTGCATCTAGTATGTATCTGCCTGGGATAGCCAAAGGCAGAAAAAATTAATTGAAATATATGCAGCTTTCTTTTCTGTACTGTCAGAAGTGAGATTAGACATACGTTTGAATGAATACTAAATGTGAAAGTTACCCATTTCTAAGTGGACAAAGGGTTGGATTAGTAATAATTTAACAGATATTCAGGTCTCTGGCTAAATTGGTGAAAAATATGTGCATTGAAAACAAATGAAAATGCATTGAAAACAAAAGTTTTCATAGTATCTTCAGAAAGACAGAACACTAAGGGGCACGGTGATTTAGCTATATCCAAAGTGTGGCTACTGCAAAACTAAGTAAACATCTTATATTTTGTAGGTGATTCAAAGTATAGGCAAAATAAACAACTATGCATACTTGGAAAATGTGGGCAATCTGCATGACCTTGGCTGTATACTTTCCTGAAGAACAAGCTCTGAGACAGGCCTGTCTCTCATGTGATGCCACTCAGTATTGCAACTGCTCTTCCATGGGTTTGGACTTCATTCCCTCGGAGCTCACAGGCAAAATCACAGTGTTAAACCTGGCCCACAACAGGATAAAGCTGATCCGGGCACACGATCTGCAGCAGGCTGTGAACCTGAGAGTCCTACTGCTGCAGTCCAACCAAATCAGCTCCATAGACGAGGACTCGTTTGGCTCCCAGGGGAAGCTGGAGCTCCTGGACTTGTCAAATAACAGCCTGGCTCACTTGTCCCCAATGTGGTTTGGGCCCCTTTTTTCACTCCAGCACCTCCGCATTCAAGGCAATTCCTACAGTGACCTGGGGGAAAGTTCCCCCTTTTCAAGCCTGAGCAACTTGAGCTCCCTCCACCTGGGCAACCCACAGTTCTCTGTCATCAGGCAAGGAAATTTTCAGGGCATTACATTTCTCAACACGCTGAAGATCGACGGTGGCAACCTCAGTCAGTATGAGCCTGGAAGTCTGAAATCAATTATGAAGATAAATCACATGATCATAAGCATAAGAAGGATTGATGTGTTCTCAGCAGTCATCAGGGACCTTCTGCACTCTACCATTTGGTTAGATGTAAGAAAACTAGCATTCAGAGTTCCTGAAAAAATACAACTTTTGGGAAATATGTCTTCCTCTTTGGCAGAGAAAATTTCTTTAAAACAGTGCTTGTTCACAGATGCTACTGTACCTGGGATTGTCAACATTATGGAAGGCATGCCAAAATTAACGGAGGTGGAGATGAAAGACTGTACACTCCTGGGCACTGGACACTGGCAAAAACCAATTCAGGCAAACCAGTCACAATCTTTGAGGGTTCTGACAATAGAGAATTTAACTATAGGAGATTTTTATTTGTTTACAGATCTTCATTCCGTACTTGATTTACTATCTCTTTTTAGGAAAATCACTGTTGAAAATACCAAGGTGTTTCTGGTACCGTGCAGACTTTCACAACAACTTCTGTCATTGGAGTATCTTGACCTTAGTGCGAATTTACTTGGAGATCAGAGTTTGGAGCATTCAGCCTGTCAGGGTGCATGGCCTTCATTACAAACTCTAAATCTAAGTCAGAATTCATTGAGTGACTTAAAAATGACAGGTAAAAGCTTGCTTCATCTAAGAAACCTAAATCTCTTAGACCTCAGTGAAAACAATTTTGGTGATATTCCAGATGTGTGTGAATGGCCTGAAAACCTGAAATATCTGAATCTCTCCAGCACTCAAATTCCCAAGTTAACACCTTGCATTCCCTCAAGTCTTGAAGTGCTGGATGTTAGTGCTAACAACCTGCAGGATTTTGGACTGGAACTGCCATTTCTCAAGGAGTTGTACCTGACAGAAAACCATCTGAAGACCTTGCCTGAAGCCACAGCCATTCCTAACATAGTGGCCATGTCGATCAGCAGAAACAAGCTCAACAGCTTCTCCAAGGAAGAGTTTGAGTCCTTCAAGCAACTGGAGCTGCTGGATGCCAGCGCCAATAACTTTATCTGCTCCTGCGAATTCCTCTCCTTCATTCACCATGAGGCAGGGATAGCCCAGGTGCTTGTGGGATGGCCAGAAAGCTACATCTGCGACTCTCCACTGGTGGTGCGAGGGGCACAGGTTGGGAGTGTGCATCTGCCACTGATGGAGTGCCACCGGTCCCTCCTGGTGTCCTTGATCTGCACCCTGGTGTTCCTGTTCATCCTCACCCTGGTGGTCGTTGGGTACAAGTACCATGCAGTCTGGTACATGAGAATGACCTGGGCATGGCTCCAAGCCAAGCGCAAGCCCAAGCGAGCCCCCGCAAAAGACATCTGCTACGACGCTTTTGTCTCCTACAGCGAGAACGACTCCAACTGGGTGGAAAACATCATGGTGCAGGAGCTGGAGCAGGCATGTCCGCCCTTCAGACTGTGCCTCCATAAGCGGGACTTTGTGCCTGGGAAGTGGATTGTGGACAACATCATTGACTCCATTGAGAAGAGCCACAAGACGCTCTTTGTGCTATCAGAGCACTTTGTGCAGAGTGAATGGTGCAAGTACGAGCTGGATTTCTCACACTTTCGCCTCTTTGACGAGAACAATGATGTGGCGATTCTCATCCTGCTGGAGCCCATTCAGAGCCAGGCGATCCCCAAGAGGTTCTGCAAACTGCGGAAGATAATGAACACCAAGACCTACCTGGAGTGGCCTCCTGATGAAGAGCAGCAGCAGATGTTTTGGGAGAACTTGAAAGTAGCCTTGAAATCTTAGATAGTGATATTAAAAACCAAGCCTGTAGCTGTGCTCTACTGGATTTATTTCCATCGACTTTGTCCCTTTATCTATCAGTATCCATCTAACAGGGATCTGAGCTACTGTAATTGCTGTTACTTGCTTCAAAATTATACTCTTCTTGTCTCTGTGATCATGAATTTTCTGAGTATTTTAATCTGCAGTCTTATGAAAAGCAGTTTTGCTTAAAGATTTCCTGTTGAAAAGTTTTTAGATACACAACTATCTCTTTTATATAGCTTTATCTTTGCAAAATCTTTACATAAGAGTCTGCTTATGCAGCAGATATTTTCATCCTAGCTCCCATACTGCATATATCTAAGGACTGATTCTCAATAGCGTTTCATAATCCTGGTAAGTTAAATGTTAAAAACTTTTAAAAATCACAGCAGCAAAATTTAATCTAAATACCTGCCTTCACACTGTGGTGCTTATTATTCTTTCTTAGTGAAGAGATGCTTCAGAATGGGGTCCAAGCAATTTTTTTACTTGCTTAAGTGAAATTGTTGAAGTGTTCACTTGGAGTATGTCAAACACTAATATCTATGTAGTCTTTGATTTCAAGACCATACTTTTCTCTCCGACCAAGTAGCCTTAACACCACTGCAAAATGGGTGTTCCTCACCTTTGTTCTCTCTGCAAGGTAGTCCTCAAAACCAGAGCAGCTGAAGACTTTCCCACTTCAAACACTGTTGGATGGGCCCATGTTATCTTAGGAATATGGCTGGGGCAAGGATTGTAACTGCTGAAGAAGTGGAGTAAACAGAGATACCACCACCAAGCTCTTCCTTCAGATGTAAGTTGAAAATGAAGGGGGATCTCAGTAAATACCTGTCTTGGAGACTCGGAAAGTTTCAGACAAACCTTAACAGCTTGAATCTGGTCAGCCTAAGAGATAACTACCTACTTGATCAGCTCAGTGTTTAGGCATAATGTTCTTGGGGCTGACATTTCCAGGTATGTACAGAAGCAAATCTTGAAAGCCTTCCCATGGAAATGTTTACAGTACATATTACTTCATCTGGGATTAGATCATAGAATCATAGAACAGCTTGAGTTGGAAGGGACCTTAAGGACCATCTAGTTCCAATGCTCTGCCATAAGCAGGAAAACCTTCCAGTAGGACAGGTTGCTTACAGCCCCAGCCAACCTGGCATCCACAGCTTCTCTGGACATCCTATGCCAGAGCCTTATTGCCTTCCAAGCAAAGAATTTCTTCCTAACATTTAATCTAAATCTATCCTATTTTAATTTAAAGCCATCATCACTTTTCTATCACTACACATCATAGGAAGGAGTCTCTCCTCTTTCATTTGTGTCCACTTTAAGTATGGAAGGCCATTTAGACTGTGTCCAGGCTAGTGCTTTTATTGTGTTTTGGGTCTCAGGCATCTAAAGTGTACAGAATCTCTGTTGAATGATTTGAGTATTTGAGTTTGTACATGGAAAGTCTCATCTCACAGTTAGTTTCCTTTTGTGTTAATACTTTTAGAAGGTTTTCTTCATAACCAGTTTTTCACTGAGAGCAGAAGTTCTCCTGTTCTTTGCTAGATATTTAGAAGACTGAGGAACAGCATCCCTCCATTTTATTCACAATTAGGCATCTCTGAGAGTGTAACACAAAAAGAAAGATTTATTTATGTGTATTTTTGCATATATAAATGCAAGCATATAAGGCATTACAAGAACTACTAACCTTACTAGTTCATCTGAGCAAAAAGGCCACCTGCCTTCTATGCACTTAAGATTAC
The DNA here is from genome assembly GCF_054131305.1 of Coturnix japonica. Classification (NCBI taxonomy): domain Eukaryota; kingdom Metazoa; phylum Chordata; class Aves; order Galliformes; family Phasianidae; genus Coturnix; species Coturnix japonica. Next base: position 26,402,382 of record NC_140666.1, read on the forward strand.
TCTTCCACTTGACTACGATTTATTTTATTGTATCATATCCTATTTTTAGCATCTTAAACTTAGCTTCATCTTGGTGGCTTCTGGCAATCTCTGATTTATTGATATATATATCAAGGCATAAGTAAAGATAACCTGTATTTGTTTTAGTGACAATGTAAAAATTTCTGGCCGTGTTTAATTTGTGTTTAAAAGCTACTTTACTTAGGCTATGACCGCCTTCTCTGACTCCTAAGAAGAACCGCCTAGTCTTGCATAAGCAAGACTGTGTTTCAGTTCTTTACAATGTGGCCATTGTAGTATAGAAGTCAAATGTTCAGCTGCTGAGCAGGGAAACTTATGTTCCACTTTGATATGTTTATTTAAACATTAGCATCGTACATAGTTTGCGGTTAGTGAGCATAACTTCCTCCTCCTATGTTTGAGAAGCTGGTTGTTAGAAGTTGGGCCTTTTGAGTGTGGTGACAGTAAGTCAAAGAGGATGTAGTCCTCTCCAAATAAAGTTGCTCCTTTCTGTTGGAGAATAAGGAGGAGGAAGTCATTTGAGATGCAACATGCAGTTCAGAAATTGAGCAGGCAAAATGATTTGTCCCTAAAGTCACTGAAAGGCACATGTTCTAATTCTGAACATGCATTTATTAAAATTTATTTAAAAAAGAGGAAGGGGCTCAATTATTAGAAGTTAAGCCAGTCCATAACTAACTGAAAATCAAAACAAGTGTAGGTATAAAGAGCAAAAGAGAAAAACCTTCTGCATCCCCTACTGCCTTCAGAGTACATGCAGTTAGGCAGTCCAGCATTTCCTCTGCCAACAGACTCATACCTTTAGCTACCTCTGCAATAGGAAATATTTGGCAAAATTTCAGATGGCCTTCCCTCCACAGAGAGGTCTATCTAGCTACCAAGCATGCCATAAACACTACTGCTATTAGGTCTTTCTACAAGTGGCAATGGAGCAGAGTATGTAGGAATTATGGTACAGCAGCTCTTGTAAGAAGTTAAGGGAAAAAAAGAAAAAAAAATCTAAAGGTAATCTTACTTTACCTCACATTAACAAGATGATGAAACTATTCAGGTGCTGTGTTTCAGACTTCAACGTATACAAAGCCATTATGTGACTTAAAATTCTCCTTATCTACCACACAACTTCCTGTAGTGAAAATTTCAACTAGAAGTCACTAACAGTATTTAACAATGAAACAAACTTTAAATATTGGCAGTTTCTTTTTCATGGGCACACATAATAAGAAAATAAGTACTTCTTTTCTAGCTTCTAGCTTTTCTATCTTCTCATTAAAGGCATCAATTTCTTTAAAAAAAATGCTTTCCTTGTATGCTGTACAGTCTTTCTGTAATGTGAAAAGAGGCACAGTCTTGCAAAAGAGTACATAGCACATCAGAGTTGTACCAACCAGCTATACCAAAAGCTGTCCAGTCTCTTACAATTAAGCACGAAATATGCATATTGCTGTGCACAAGAAAAGATCCAACATGACATTGTCAATAATAGTCCGACTTCTGTTCCAGATATAGGAAGTAATTAATGTATAGGACTATGCCTACAACTGGTTGTCAAGCCACCAAGTAGCAGAGCCAGCCCATGTAACCCGCGTTCCCACCTAACCTGTCATATAGGAATTTGGAGATAAAAATTACCAGTAAGTAAAACTTGGTGTCTTCCTTAGCTGAAGTTAAAGAGAAAGCATTGGGTTAATGTTTTGAAATGTCTTCAGTTCCTTTTTCTGGAGGAGTAAGATTACATTTAAATTTCCTCCTCACATACAGTTAAAATAGACTTAAAAATTATTTCAACTCAAGCAGTTTTCTACAAGTGCAGCAGCAGATCTTCAACAAATACTTCTGACACTGGAGAAAAAAATATAGTTTACTAAGAGGAGGGGAAAAATAGCAACTGTTCTGAAAGTGGGCTATGTTAAACTCATTATTTAAAGGGCTAATGCCACTGCATGGTCCTTCTAAAACTGATTCACATACTTTAAAATATTACTCTCATTATATAAATGATTTCAGAATGTCTTGAAATCAAGGAGGAAAATATAAACATACTTTTTTTTTTTTTTTTTTTTTTTTTTAGCTTGCTTGGAGTCTTAAATAAGATAAAGCCAAACAGAGCTATCATCTTCCCTAAATATAATTGCTCTTTAATAATAATAGTTTTCCCATTTATGTGATGTGGGCATCTCATCCCTCCACTGCAGATCAAAACAAGAATTAGCAAGTAATCAGGCTAGAGTTTAGAAAATCCAAATCGAAAGCACACTTGTTAGGGAAAGGATGTGGGTAACTCAATGCCATCTTCAAATCAAGCTTTTTGCCACAGTGTGGGCAAGTCTCTTTCTTGCCAACTGTGCACCAACCACACATGCATAATTAATGAAACCTGGCATCAGGTGTATTTTCAATAAACCCTTCAAATGTAAACAAGGCTTAGAACATTAATCTGCAAATGTATTCAAACCATCCACAGATAATTGTAATGACTGATTATGGATACTGCCTTGTTTTAAAACCCAGCAGTTTCAAATGTCTGAAATCATTTAGAATAGTTAGAAAAAGCAAAGTTCTGAACATCCAGACCAGTATTCATGTTTTCCTGCACACAGGAAACTGCAAGACTTATGCTCTGCAGGAGGAAGTGATTTGTAACAGTGTTCCAGCACGTATGCTGTGCCTTTCTTACTGGTTTCTGGAATGCAAAATGCTGTGCTGTTTGGTACCCCTGAGAATCAGTCACTGGGTGTTCTGCTGGGCTATAGGCTACAAATGTGCCATCTTTTGGGGAGGCTTCCACCCCTCCTTGAAACTACCTGTCACACACAGACCCAGGCGTAGACAGGGGAAATCCTTAGCAGTGTGTAGGATCCTGAGCTAGAGGACCCGACTGAGAGGATTGCGTGCCTGGATTTGCTGGGACTGGCCCAATATATAGTCAGGCTGGGCATGAAGTATCTGGAAGGCGGATCTGGGTAAGCAACTCCAGGATTACTGCTATTCTTGCTTCAGTTTATCTGTCAAAGAGTTGCATGGACTCCATTTGTCACAGAACTGAGTTATATTTCATAGTTTGATTTTCACTTTTCTGCTGCATTCTTTCTGAATGTGTGGATTTTTCCTTTTTTCTTGGCCTTTATTACTGTTGTGATTATTTTTTAAAGCAGCTTAAAAGAGGAGAAAATGGCTGTTCCATAATCATATGGAAAGGATGCATATGATTGCAGGACAGCTGGTGGGTATTTTCAGTGATCCCTTCTTCATTTGTATCCACAAATATTTTCTGCCCACAGACTGAACAGATGTCATTGGACAGATTTCTTGTTGTTATGCCAATGATGTTGTAAAGCTGTCAAGATTGGTTTAACAGGAAAAAATAAAGCCAAAAATCCATGAAAATAGTATTTGCTTAGTGTCAAGTATGCACAACTACAGTTTAAAAGATGTCAAAGATATGAATAGCAGGAAAATGAGCACAGTCATCTCCATTTACTGGTGCCAGGATTATTACCAAGTAATAATTAAATGTTACTGCAGTTTCAAGAACTTAAGCAACGGTCTGCTTGATTTTGAGAAACCAAGACATAAGAGGAAAGGGAAGATAGAACTACATAAGAACTACAGAAGAAGAACTACACAATAAGCAACTATAAATAAAAAGGACAGGAGAACAAAATTATTTTGTGAAGTGTGAAGAAGCAGCCTGTCTTGCTCACCGTGCCCACTAAGCTGTGTCCCTCAGAGCCACAACTTCACCTTTCTTGGACACCTCCAGGGACGGTGACACTATCACCTCTCTGGACTGCCTGTAGCAGTGCCTCACCACTCTTTCTCAGAAGAAATGTTTCCTAATATCCAATCTGAACCCTTCCCTGGCACAATCTGTGGAAATTACCTCTCATCCTATCATCATTACCTGGGAGAAGAGCCTGACCACCATCTTGCCACAGCCTCCTTTCAGGGCGCTGTTGGAAGTGATAAAGTCTCCTCTGAGCCTCCTCCAGACTGAACAACCCCAGTTCCCTCAGCAAAAGAGTTCAACTGTTTGTGGCACAAGATCTTCTCTCCTTAAGGGAAAGCAAGGTTAGTTGACTGCAAGAGTATCCAGTAGACCTTTTTCTCAGAAGTCCAGGGACTCAAAGATTCAGGAACTCACTTCTAGTCTTGGCAAGTGGTATCCAGAATGATGATCCCTAGCACTTAAACCAATGGTGGAAGCTATATAGTTTAAACAGATCTCTGCAATGTCTCTGTACGTCGCTCTATTGTATAGTCCATAAAAAAGCAGTGTCACATCAAAAACCATGAAGCTGTCAGTATTGACTGTGTCACAAAACCACAGAGGAATACTCAAGTGAATCTATTATTGACCAGAATACCAGAACAAAATATCAGCAAGTTTTGTAGTCCAGTTAGTTCCTGCTTCCCTCACACTTCAAGTTTAATTCTTTTTCTTTTTTCTTTTTCTTTTTTTCCTTTCCCCACAGCAACAGTCATCATCCTACTTGAAACATCAGTATTAAGGGATTCAGTGAGTGAGTGCAGTGGCTGAATAGTTTCAGGTTTTTCCCTTGCTCTCATAATATCATAAATACAAGTTGTAAACTGACTGAACATCAAACTTCACACTAACTTTGTGACTGATAAAAATCAAGAAGAGAACCTGAAGCTCCAACACTAAAGATTCCATTTGTTGAGATGACTGGTGAAGGGACCAGCCAGGAGAGATTCCAATACAACCAAACAAAAATCCGTTGAAGAAGAAATCTTATTAGAGCTGTGTTACAATCCTAGCTCCAAAATGGAGTCCTTATTAGCTGAAAAATGGTATCACAACCTTCTCTTGGGTAATCCTATAAGCCTTAATTATTTCAAAATTCCTTATCAACTGTTATGTTTGTCTTGATGTTAATTTTAATGCTCTTAGCCTCTAGCTGAAATGCAGAAGTATTCTGTCATGTGAACGAGGACTAGGATATGAATCAAGTCCCACAGTTGAAAATTCCAGTATTGATTTATTATTAATACTTTAAGGTCTGGACAATTCCATAAAATAATACATATATATTGCTGCTAAATGGAAGCTTTAACATCTGGATCATATTATTCCAGATTTTCCTCATCCACCCATCACAGAAAGAGGAATTTCCTGACAAATCAGATTGCTGCCCAAAGGTAAAATGTTTTTCTCATTACCATACTTTAAAATGAGCTCAAAAAGACCTAGAAATGAAGTCAGCATAAGCATCACAGACAACTTTACCATTTTCTGATTATGCAGATTAAACAGGTCACACAGGCATCAACTGAAAAAATGTCCATCTGTACTCTGCCCCTCTCACAACATTCCTCACTCAGAGCGAGTAAGAATGCGTATCGCAAGCAAATTCAGCAGAAGGGCTTTATTCCGCTATCCTTTCCATCTGAAAACATATGCAAACATAAAGAAAATAACTGTGTAGTAATCAGATTTTTGTGACAGACTGACCTTAACCAGAACTCATTAACTTGGCAACCCAAGCTAACTGGCTCTCTAAAAATCTAGTTTCTTTTGATGTAGACATATTCAAATACTCAAAAAACATTTGCATGGAAGAAGTAAGACGACAGTTGCTTTGGGTTTCTTTAGGTTAAAACTAATGTGCTTACAGTTGATGGCTTGCTAATAATTGGCAGAGATTCCTCTATTAAGTAAATCACAGAACCTTATTTTCAAGTACAGCCTCATTACTTGTGTACAGAAATCAATACTGTCCTAAGTGAGCATAAGTTTGGAACTGCATTCCAAAGTAAGCTCTTGTGACATGATTGCCACATCATACAAGATGTATAATCATTAAAATGGGGCCAGAAGAATGGCTCTTCTTGTTCAAAGCTTCTCTGAGACCATAACAAATCTGCTTTTCTATCTATCTCAGATATTTTTAAGATTTCTGTTGTGCCGGGGAGGTACAATTTTGTGCATATATGTCATATTTATTTAACTTTAACCAACAGGCAGCTCCCAACAGCAAGCAAATTGAATCAAAAAAAGAATCAGCTGGGTACCTGATAGTCATAATTTCCTTTGGGAAAATACAGAGTCAGAACAGTAATAAACCTTTTCCTCCCTTCCCCATTTGATATGTTAGACTTCTGCTTTTTTGTTGAGCAGAATGGTTAGGAAAGACAAGAACAGGGGAGGCATGGCTTTTAAACAGTCATAATTCTCTGAATATTACTTGTGGTTGCCACTCATGTCTCAGAGCTACAAGCTCACAATTGCCTCCACCTCAATGAATTAAAGGAATGCCCCATTTGTAAGCAAAATGGAGAAACTGGAGCGTTATTTGAGCACAGATACAAATCTATCTACACAAGACTCTGTAGTTATTTACAAAAATCTTAAACAGCAATGCCAGAATTCTGAAAATAATTGAGGAATGATGATTTTCTCTAACATGCTTCCCCATCTTAAGGAAATATCACCCCCAAATATAATCTACCATTTAGAAAAATACCCATAGTTGCTAGAGCAGCCCACAATCGCTTGATTCCAGACTGTCTTACTAGCAAAACGCCTCCTTTATTCCCCTCCCCCTGCTTTCTGCTGGGATCACACTCCTGTTACTTTATACCTAGCCATCTGGTGAAGGGCAAGCTCTTCCTTCTTACCAAAATTATCATCAGCTGAGCCTTGGTTGCTTTGCTGCAAGATTTTGCTCTTGATTCTTTGAAATAAGACCCTTCCCCAACATGTCTTTTTTTCATTGTGAGACATTTTATGTTCTCAATAAGCCTGCAAAAGGCTCTTTTGGAAGCTACAGGCCATCGCTGTTTCTCTTGCATCCAGTAAGTAGTTGCTGCTATTTTTGTTGTCATTGTTATTTTTGAGCTGATAAATACTCTTTCCTTTTTGGGCTAGTTTTATGCTCCTTTTGGCCTTCACATCCTTTTTCATTAAAAGAATCTAAGCATATGTTTTTCTTTTCATATTTGCAAAGTGTTTTGAATAGGAGGGAGTCAATCACTGCAGTCCTTTGCTTTATTTCACCTCCCAGAAATGTGCAGTTTTTTCTGAGCTCTACATCTAAGAACAATAGGAGTATCTAGAGCAGGGACCGGCACACACAAGCACCCATCCTTAACGCAAGGAGTCTGTCAGAAAGGTTTTCTAGTTGGTGTTTCGTTCTAAGCCTTAACATGCAATGGAAGACTGGGGCTGCATGTTACATTGTATCAAACAAGGGAACGAGATTCTGCTGTGCACAACCCGCTTGTGAGTGATGCAGGCAAAAACTGAGTTGTCTGAAGCTGGATGCCAAGTAAGAGCAACGTATAAGCAAGCAAAATCAGGGGGTTGTTTTCCTTTTAGCATATGGTCGTTTTACAAACTTTGAGTTATTTAAATGTTTCCCACCAAACCAAACAGAAATGATATGCACATTAATGCAAGCATAACAACTGCCACCTGGAAATACTGTGCTGCAGAAATCTAGACCCAAACGTGCTTAGTGAAGCAGGAGATTTTTTTTTTGCTGTTCATTTTAATGTCAAATGGACAATTTCCTGTCTGAGTTAACTGGGTTGCTTAAATACTGATTGTGACCACCTTTACAGCTTCTGCTCTCAGTGGGTTTCTTATCCAATGCAACAATACCTACCAGTTATTTTTGCACCTGCCTTGTGTAAGGATGTTGATACCGTTCAACTTTGTTGGTTTGTTCTGTTTGTTTGTCTTCAAAGTAGAGTAGATAAAGATGTAGGCATTTACTGTGCTGGTAAACGTCCATAACTGCATGACACAAGCGAACTAATGGGAAGAGATCATCACTGTGCTCAGAAATGGCACAGAGGCATCCAGGTATGAACCATGAGGGCAGTGACAACTGCATACATAAACCTACGAGTTGCTTTAGTGAAAAAAATGCTGAAGTGACTTGATGTGGAACAAATGTGATGAACCAGCCACTGGCAGAGACCTATTATGAGTTGCAGCATTCTCTTATAGGATAATTTCATAGATGGATGGATGGAGAAAGGTGGTAAGCGTGAAAATACATTTGTCTCAGAGCAGAGCATGATGCAAAACTGTTAACTTCAGGTGCTGATGGTGCTATTTTTATTGAGAGGGACTCTTCCCCAGTTCCTCTTTTACAGAGGGAGGCCTCACTGCTGCCAAACAGCTATGCACTTAGAGCTTAAGCCTTGATGTGTTTCTGATGGGGATGTTCAGCTTTGTTTATTTTAAAATGCACAGCAAAAGCACAAAAGCCATCACGAGTCTTACTGAAGTGTTGCAATACTTGTGCAATTCTTGAGCACTCCTAAATCAGACTAATTGCATTTAGAAGTATGTCTTCCATAAGGGATATGTTGCTTTTTAGTTCAGACTTGGCTCCTGTAAGCCAGTAGTTGGCAATGAAGATGAAGTTGTAAGTTACACAAGTAATATGATAGTATCAGCCCAGGTTACCTGTGTTCTGACACAACTAAGTAGATGTAATACATATTAACTTACTTTAAAGTGCTGCAGTAGAGGGTAATGGCAAAGGAATGCAGAGTGCACTCTGCTTCAACTCACATAGGCAGATAGGGACCTTCTGGCCATCATAAACCATCACGGTTTATGCAGGTTTAAGGTGTGTTTGGTATGCACTTGGTGGCAGTATCAGGGAAATGACATACATTGTCTGTGCGAGTTCTGTCACTTTGGTATTCTGTGTTCATCAGTGTTCTTTATTCTACGTGCTTGTTGAAATCAATAGTGCTAAGCTGGATTGGAGAGAAATACGTGAAAAGCTAACATGAAATGATTGAATGGCAGAGCAGCGCTGTTCTAGAAGATAAATGAAAGGGAATGTCATGGTGAAACTGCATTTTATTTCCTTGTACTGTGTGTGCTCAAGGGTAGCTGCATGTATGACTGTGAAGGCAGAGTTGGTGACATGAGCCCCTGAGAGCTGCACTCCTTCTGACTCCATCAGACACTTCATATGCATGAATGCTGGCATGGCTGACATGTCACCACTGCTCCTGATGCTTCAAAGTAGAGCTGAGGTCAGTTTCACAGCCTCTTCATTTCAACTTTACGCCACTGTGAAACTCCACTCACAGTAAAGCTGTCATATATCAAGCTGGTTTTATATCCATTACTAAAGCAGTTCCTGTAAATTGTATCTAAGCTCCATTCTTCTGTTTAACAGACCTGTCAGAAGTCACAGGGTTTGAATCAGCCTAAAATCCTTCAGAGTCTGAGCACCAGTTGCCAGGGAATTAGAAACTGATCGAGGCTATTATCAATGTTACTGCAACCACTTATCTTAACAACAATAGCAAAAAATAAAAGTGTGTGTGTGTGTGGGGGGGGGAATTTCAACCTACAGATGGCCTGGGGTGCTCATCAGATCATAAAGTGGGAGATGCTGAGAAACTGCTGATATGCTTAAAATTCTGCCTGTCTGAAATAGATGTACAGCCCCCATTTATGCAGTTGTTTTATTTATTTAACACTTACTTAAACCCCACGCTGCTTTTCAAGGACTCGCCCTTTCCGAACTGTCTGACTTGTTTAACTCTTGGGGTGGAAATCACATTGCTTTGGCTTTCTCAGACTTGCAGGGAGAGGAAGTGAGCTGTAGCACCATAAGCCCTGGTTTTAGCACCTCAACCACAAGACAAGCTTTCTCTCTGTTTTGGTATGTGCATGAATAACTTGAAGAGAATCTTGGGTTCTCTCAGTAAACCTTCCTTAGAATTACAGCTAGAGAATGGTAGTGACTTTGTTTTCCTACCTAGCTGTAGTTATTAGGGACCTCTTTGAAAACTCAAAGCCTTTTCCTTAAAGGCTCCAACCTGCTAAAGACTGACTGCAGCATCTCTGTATACATTCATTTGTGGCCATGGTGCTTCTTATGTGAATTTAAGCAGACATTTAATAATCTCAGATGTGAGCCTCACATAATCTTCAAATGCAAGAAAAAATGCAAGCTCAGAAGGTGGCTAAAACTATTGCTTCAACTCACTTCCCCATAGAATTAGAATCATAACTGATATTTATCTTCCTTCAGGGGTTAATGAGAGTTTCCTCATCCAATACAAAGGAGGCAGTTTGAGCTACAAAGCAGCCTCCTAAGTCTGAGTGCAGTGGTGTCCTTTTAGCAAGAAGAATATTGGTCTCAGTTTCATTTTGACTCAGATTGACCTGGATGTTAGTTCTCCTCTGACCTGGAGCTTTCTGTGTCTACTTTTCAGGACTCAGCAGCACCTCCTGGCTCCTAGATTTATGCTTGCACTGAGCTAAGCACCCTGATGCAATACTCAAGTATTACACTAGCTGATGTACAGGAGCTGCTCTGCTCTGGCATAGCTGCTCATTGGTTTTACTTTCAAACCCCATGTCTGTAGCATATACGTGCCTCATGCAGCAGAGGCATCCCACCTCTACCATGGGCACAGTGCTGAGCGTTCCCCAGGCAACTTTAAAATGATGGCGAAGGGACTATTTCTTCCTATCAGACCCACACAGACCATACCTAAGGAGAAGCACTGCACTACAACAGCTACAAAGATACTCTCTGATTTGTTTTGCTGAGCAACTGACTAAGCTGACAGAAAGAACAGATCCGGTAATTTTTATTTTCAAAAGGAAGTTCATGATTAGTTTGCAACAATTAGACAGAGCAATATGACAGGAAAAGGTGTTTCACTAGAGATGTAGTAACACAGGATCAGCATGATAGAAAGGTACTATAAGAGAAGGGAAGAAGATTGCTTATCCATATCAGAAGATTCTATGTTCACAGGGAAAAACTCCACCACAGAGGGGACTCCAGAAAGAAATCCTTTCTTTCAGTGCCTCTCCAGGGCAAGATACAGGCAATATCCTGAGCCTACACTTTGTCTTGTACTGGAGCATGCCCCGGCTGCCTGCACCCCATCCTTTGGTCAGATATCTGTGGCTGCATAACTATATCACCATACACTGATCATCTCCCATCTTAAATTGTGTCAGCCCGCATTTCTATGGGCAATTGTGTAAGCATTACAATGTGTTGAATCTCTGTATTAGGGAAGACTCACCTTCTAGCTAACTTAATCATTGGTTCACACAGTGAAGGAATGGTGTGTATGGGAAATGTTGAATTATGGCCTGAACTATTGGTTGATCACCTGATATGAGTAATGAGTCAGTTGTGGGAGCACAGGTGAAGGCAATTCATCTGTGAGGCTGGAAAGGATGGAGCCTGGCTGTACCTCTCCTGGATCCCATTTAAAGGTGGATTGCCACTGAGGAAAGATTTCTTTCTGGAGATATCTCTCTTTGGAGTTTTTTACTGCAAGCCTAGAACACGGGTGAGCATTCTGTTCCATTTATTTTTTATTATTTTTTCCACATTGATAATCTTTCTAGCTACAAAGCAATACCATCCTAACCATGTCACTCTGCAAACTGTATGTTTGTTAATTGTACAGTCAAGTATAGGCTTTGACATTCTAGTACAAGTCAGCAGGTACCGTGAAAGCAGGACTTGCTTCTGGAGTTCATGTGTATGATAATGTACCTTTACAAATGTACTGGGCCATAGCTGAATTAAACTGTAATTATATATTTATATACAAGTAGTTAAGCTATACATGGTGAAGAGAAGCATGGACTTAGTCTGTCTGGGAGACGTCCTGTGAAGATGCCCAGTGGTGGTCCATTGTACAGAGACCTGCATATTGATGCTTGGAACTTGAGTTTGCAGCAGTGCTGTTCAGATGTGGTGGCTTAACAAACTGATACCTGCTGGCTGGTTGCTGCCACAGATAGAGGGTAACTGTAACAAAAAAATTGTGATTGTGTCTTTGTGTTCAGTTTCTTTTCCCTCGGTAACAGGGAAAAGAGGAAATAGCATTAAGTTGCAGGAGAGGAGGCTCAGGTTGGATATTAGGAAATATTTATTCTTAGAAAGAGTGGTGAAACATTGACACAGGCTGCCAGTGGGGTCAGGGTGTCACTGTCCCTGAAGGGGTTCAAGAAACATGGTGTTGTACTGCTCAGAGATGTGGTCCATGCATATTGTGGTGATGGGTTGGGGTTGGACTGAATGATCTTAGAACCATGAAGGTTGAAAAAAGCACTATGGTTCTATGATTGAATGGGCTAAGTATCAGTACACTGGTGATTCTGACATAAACAACTGTTCAAAAAACCTTTCTGTAAGTGTGTCCTCATCATTTCTGTGCTTTCTTTAAAATGTTGCCCCCAGTGGAAAGTGCTGATTGATATGTAAACTCAGTATGTTGCAGGGCTGTGCATCCCCTACAACACAAATTATATTACAATAATGTAAGTAAATAAAATCAGCCAGTGGTGGAAGGGGAAAGCCTTATCTGCTAGAGGAAATGATATCTGATTTCCATGTGAGTGCATATAATTTTTATTAATCTGTTTATGCATTTATAAGTACAATGAGTTACATTTGATTTTTTTTGTTTTGTTTTTGTGATTTCACATAAGTTTCTGTACTGGTCATTTGTACTGGTCAAAATTTGAAAGTCTAAAGAGCATTTATCAAAGTAGAAATACTCAAACAAAAATTTGTATATATTTTCATCCCACTTTTTTCCTCTCCTTTTTTGTTTTATATAAATGTGGCTATGCAGACTGAAGTGAGACTAGGAAATAAAGGAATGTTTCTGCATAAGCTGTTGGCTCATGTTATGCAGAGAATCCATTTCAGAATGACTGAAGCTCCAGTGCAGGTCTATCAGATAACTTTAGTAAATTCTCTGTATGTGATAACTGTAATACAATGCTGGAAGGCAAAATCCATTAGGAAAATAATAGTAACTAGTGAACATATTTTTAAATCTAATGGTGCATACAATTTACCAAGAAAGTAAAATAAATAAAAATATTGGATATATTTGTGATCAAAGAACAAAGCAAGATGGACATCAGCTGGTTTCACTAGAAGCTTGAATGACTGAAAATTGTTCCCCTATTTAGGCAATAAAATGTTGTATTTCTAAATACCCTATAAAATGAAAATGGGATCTCTTCTAGCAGAAGTTGAAAGACTGTTGCTTTTAATTGTCATTTGCACTGGTTAAAATTAAAAGTGCAAATTTCTGTGTACTAAAATATGCATGCACATGCTGTGCTCTGTGGATTGTCTGTTTTATGTCCAGCCTCTGGATATTGTCATAAAATAGGAACATTTGTGAAGGAGGTGCTCTTAAAAAGCAGCAAAGCACCCCAGTCAAGGGCTAAATAGCAAGATATGGAAATGTGTTTCTTCTCATGTGCAAAAATTAGAGTAGTAAATATCTTTACTTGAAACAATGACAATCCAAAAGCTGATCCCTCTACTTACCCTAGTGATGTGACTCATTTATAGATAGGAAATTTCAACAGTAATGTGACAGATCTTCTCAGTCACTTTTAATTTCTCAGCTATTAGAGGTGTTTGGTTTTGTTTTGCTTTTTGTGTTCTGTTTTTTGTTTTGTTTTGTTTTTCCCTGTAGAAGTGGAAAACTAAAAATGTTCATTTCATAAAATAAAAGCATTGTGATTTTAGTAGTTCCAGGACCCCAGAATGTGGGGAATGATAAAATCTTTGGGAAGGCTTGTAGTGGAGCCATGGTAGAACTGTCTTGCATAACAGTGCTATCTGGCATCTGTCCACTGGGGAATTATTATTGCAGAAGAACAGCATCACTTTTGCCTCTGGCTACATTCATCTTGCCAAAGGCATCAGTGCCTCAGAAAATGGTAACAGAATGGGAAGGCACCAAGAAACCCATGACTTGTGGCAATGCAGCTGCTGAGCAGCATGGTGTGTCTGCAGACAGCTCCTGAAGCTACAACCTCTCAGACAACCGAAGGCCCTGCATGCCAACAGCATACATCCTACATCTTGGATCACACTAAAATCCATGCAGCAGGGTAGCTGTGTGCATGCTTAGATCTTGTTGAATTGAAGGAAATTAAACATCTTCAAATTTCAATATCATCCAGTGTTTTACTAGACAGAAGTGAGCCTTGGGGCTAATGCCTGCCTCAGAGAGGCACACAGCCTATGTCCTGCTCTGCTGCAGGGTGGGAAATTTCTGCCTCTAAAATAGCATTGGGACAGCAGCAATTGAGTCAAATGCTCACAATCCTTGCCTCTACGTTTTAGTTGTATTCAAAAGGGAGCGTGTTCCATTTAGTGTTTATTCAGTTCTGCACCTCCTAGCAGACTGTCCCAAAGCTCCCAAATTTTCAAACAGTTACATGGGGATTTATCCAGCTAAATCCCATTATAGTCAATAGGAGCTGGGTGAATAATTATGCTGTGGATCTTTGTCAATAACAAGGAAAGTTGCTAGTTACTGCTGATTACGATGGTGACTTTTTGTAGATACAGATACACGTGTCTATTGAGAATTGAACGTAGACCACCAGGTTACTTCACGTATTGTTGCTGTTTCCATGTTTACTGTGTGTGTCACTTCAAAGAACCAGTGTTGATGACTTCTGGTCCACTGTGTTAGCAGTCCGTCTCCTCTCCATCTTCTGTTGTTTCCCTTCACAATCTGAGCAACAAAAAAATGGTGGTGTAAATAGAGCTCCAACAAAGAGGTCTGTTGAGCCCACAATGCTTCCCTGAAAGAAGGCTGTCTAAGGGATGAATGGGACAGCCTCAGTCTAGCAGTGGCAGGGAAATAGATGACGCGGCATCGGACAGCAGCAGCCAGCAGGGTGCATACGCCCAGTGTAGTGGCAAATAATGGTTAAGCTAGTCAGTTGGAGGACTAAACGAGAGTGCATTGTCTAACCCTGTAACCGTAACTAAATTGTAACCTGAAAAGAGTTTATAAACATCTGGCCTCTTGCTCTTCTCTAAAGCTTCGTAGCTAAATCTGAGGTGCAACGTTTAAGTCAGTACCACTTGGAAATATTACAGTCCTAAGGAGATTAGTTACATTTCAAGATTATAGCATATATTAAGATGTGGTTTGAACGCCTCTTCTGACTTTTTCTGTTCAGTTTTCCTAAGACAGACGTTTATGATTGATTCCAATTGGAAGCATAATCATTTGGAAACTCAATTTGGTTTCACAATATTATGCTGCTAATCCAACAGCTTCATTCAGTAATTCAAACAGTATTCTAGTCTAGTGATATACTTTAAATTCACTAATTGTTCTATTCGTGTATTTATTCAGGTGCTTACCTGCTTAAGCCAAGCAGAGCAATGCATCTGTATGTTTTGATTTCCCCCAAATTCATCAGTGCAGGGGCACATTTTCCTGTTCACTTAGATTTTATTTTAATATTGCATTTCAATAGCAATGAAAAGAATACATCAGATTAATAAGTGTGTGGTCTCCTTTGCAGAACGGCTTTTCAATCTTTTTATAGCTTTCATTATTAGTAGGATAGCATCAATGTGCTCCACATTTGTATTGCAAATACTTACAATAGTTGGAATCATTTTCTTATTACTTAAACAATGCACTGTCACAGCAACAATTGAAATTTCCGTAGGCTACAGGCTCACAAATTGTTTCATTTGGTAAACCTAATTTATAGGGCTGCACAAATAGTTGCTGGGTTTAAAAGCATTTTGGCATCTGAACTGAAAAGAATGGTTACAGACTGAAAGGAAACTTCATTCCTTTAGAACTGTCAGCACATCACCAAGAACTGATTTGGGGTTATTGAAATGCTTTGTTGTTGTTGTTTTTTGTTTTTGTTTTTTAACACCTGGCAAACTGTTTCATTTGGTTTCCAGGTGCATTCAATGAAAGGAGAGGATGAGATCATAAACATGAGAGGGAAGTAGTCCCAGCTCTCCTATTGTATCTACTAGTTGAATGAGTAAGGCAACTTACCTGGGATGTTAGTGACTTAAAATTCAAGACTTTGAAGCACTTCAAGACTGTAGTAAGGTTCACCTAGCACTCAAGTGAAAGTCTTACCATTGGAATCAAAGTATGGTGGAATGGGACTCTATTTCTTACAGTATCCAGATTAAAAAAAAAAAAAATCCCCAAAAGATCAATGAAGTAAAATCAGATGCACGAGTCAAGTATCTTATGCTCCATTTCCTTTAACTGTGAGTCTGACATGGGACTGTGACATATATTTACAGGGTCAAGAGGGAGACAGAAGATCAGATGTGGTCTGCAGCCCCTTAGATCTTCTCCTCCTACTGCTACGCAGGTTGAGTAACCCAGTCATTAGGCCATAGCCTAATTCCATCTTTATCTGATTTCCTTTATAAATTCATATAATCTAGAAAATCTTCAGTAGCAAAGGTCAAGAATGAAACACCCAGAATAGTCTCCCCTGAAATATATAGCTGATAAAACCTCTAGGTACTTAAACTTTTGATTTAAGCTAGTACACAGAGCACAAGAGATAGAAGAGGACTGATATAAACACACAACCTGGGCAAGTGTGCCACCTTGTCCCACATGCCTACTTGTGAGTGTGCGAATGTAGCTGATGCCATTGATGACTTGCAAATCTGCTACTGAAACCATGATATTGAATTACAGAGTTGTGAACCCACAACCTTGGAAGAAAAAAAGGCATTCATGACGTGAATTAACCCAATTTATTTCAGTCATTCAAACCAATAAACAATGAAAAAAAGTCCAGTAATCCATACTTGATTGAAGGAACTTCTTGTAGCACAAAGACCAACCAAGAGAGATGGTGGGTTTTTTATCTATCTGAAACCTCCACTAACACTCTAACTTTTATATTGCATTTTTTCAAGAGATTTCTGATTGGGGAAACGTGTTAAAAAGGAGAAAGTAACCCTTTACAAGCTATTTTTCCCCCCCATAGTGTTTTTACTGTCTCTGGAGTAACCTAGCTACTAACAAGGCATTACTTCTCAGTCTATCTGGACAGCATGCATTTTACACCCCTCCTGGGTATCCTTCCTGCATTTTAGCATTCTTAATTAATAACATTCATTTCTTTTTCCTCTCTATTTTTTTCAGGATGTTTTTCTCAGGCTCAATTTAAAGATGCATCTGCTATGTCATTGTTGTTAACTCTAAATGCCTCCAGAAGTAAGTAAAATACAAGAAGAGGAAGCTTTGTCAGGTGCAGACCTAAGTGCATGCGATCTTTGGTCACTCAAGGTCAAGCCTATCAAATCTGACTATTCCCAAATATATTTTCTTTCCTTGCCTTTGCCCTGGCAACCTCCCTGCTACCTGTAGGATTTATACTGTAACAGGGAGAATAAGCAAGAAATGTCAGATTAACAACTCTGTTCTGGGGTTAAGGGAGCAGCAGAAGACTTAAGGGTGAGGCAAGTCCCTGCCCCAAACTGGGGGTTCACTGTGATCTGTTGCATCCCTATCTCTAAAGATAAACTTGAAGAGCCAGCCTTCCTCTGCTTTCCCAGGGATTTGCACTCTTATCTCTAGTCATTGCTCACCAACACTTTTATCTGTCAAAACCTACTCTGCTGCCCTAGCAACACACATCCAGGCTATTTTCCAGCTGACATAAGCTTTCTCCTCCTGATGGCAAATGCTCCCAACATTTCCAGCTGTCAGCCATTCAGTGTCTGCCACACGTTTCACTGGACTCTGCACTTGACCATTTGCCTGATGCTGTACAGTGACAATGCCAGCACCCTGACTGCAGTCTGTTGTCTGCTTCTATCTTTTTGCACTGACAGTCAAGGTTTCTGTTTTTAATTCAAGGTAGCATCCGCTGTTTTATTTCTATACAAGTATATATTTTCTTCCTACTTTGTCAGCTATTTAAGTACTATCATAGACCAGTAGTTTCAGTAGAGAACTATTCTATTCAAAATATTTCTCTTCTCACTGGATTTTGAGCAGGAGCAGCTCTTCTCCCTTGTTCTACTTTCTTTGTTTTAAAGGCTGTTTCTGTGCCATCCTGTCAGTAGTGTGTCAGAAATGGCACACCAGCTAGATGAGAATCTCACTCTCAATTAGGTTATGCTGTTACGATGTTCACCAGCACCTTATTCTTATCTCTTTTTTGAGTGCTGCTGTGTGTAACGTTTTCCACAAGCTCTTCTGGTTCCTCTTTCTCCTTGAGAGGATCAAAGACAGAATGACTGTGGGAGACAGACAAGCCGGAGGGAAGCTCAGTTTGCAAATGCAGTGGGCCTGGACCTTGGTGCTTCACCTTATCAAGAGTATTTATCAGTGGAGGATATGTGCTGTAATGTAGTCCTGGTTCTAGATGTCTCATGTGGTCCTCTTGACCTTCACATAAGAGAAGATTCAATCTTTGTTCCACATTCCATTTGAGAAATGTCATTATGTAGGTGACTTGAGTTGAAGTTGACAAGGGATGTGAAAAATAGCAAGTAGGGGTTCTTCAGATACGTTACTGTAAGGAGATAGATAAAGAAGAGTGTTCCCCCTGTGATAAATCAGGACAGAGAACTGGCTTCCTCAGATGTGGAAAAAGCTGAGGTATTAGATAAGTGCTCTGTCTTGGTCTTTACTTTTGGTCAGGCCCCTCCCTGTGTGTGCCAGGATCCTGAAGCTCTAGGTGTGGGTGAGAGGAGCGGATTCCTTCCTACTGTATCACTGCAACAAATCTGAGACCTCCTCATAATACTTAGTGTATATAAGCCCATGGGGCTGAATGATAACCATCCTAGGGTTCAGAGAGAGATGTTTGATGTGGTTGCTGAGCCACTCTCCATCATACGTGAAAAATCATGGCTGTCTACTGAAGTCCCTGGTGACCGAAAAAAGGGAAGCATTACTCCCAGTTTTAAGAAAGGGAGAAATGAAGATCTGGGGAACTATGGGCTGGTGAGGCTAGCCTCTACTATGGAAGACCATAGAGCAGATGCTCCAAGAAGGTGTTTTAAGGCACATAGAAGACAAAGAGGTGTTTTGAGGCAGCCAGTGTGGCTTTACCAAGGGCAGATCTTGGCTGAACAATATGGTGGCCGTCTATGGTGGAGTGATGGCTTCAATGGACAGGGGAAGGGCAATGGGTGTCACCTTCCTGGACTTCTGCAAAGCCTTTGACGTGGTCCCTCACCACACCATTCTCTCTGAATTGGCTAGGTATGGATTTGAAGGATGGACTGTTCAATGGATTAGGAATTGGCTGGCTGGCTGCAGCCAAAGGGTTGTGATCAATGGTTCTGTGTCAGGGTGGAGGCCGCTCACAAGCAGTGTCTCTCAGGACT
Organism: Coturnix japonica; assembly: GCF_054131305.1. Taxonomy (NCBI): domain Eukaryota; kingdom Metazoa; phylum Chordata; class Aves; order Galliformes; family Phasianidae; genus Coturnix; species Coturnix japonica. Next base: position 26,421,560 of record NC_140666.1, read on the forward strand.
GGTTATCTTCAACATCTTCATCAGTGACATAGATGATGGCATCAAGTGTACCCTCAGCAAGTTTGCAGATGACACCAAGCTGAGCGGTACAGTTGATATACTGGAGGGAAGGGAAGCCATCCAGAGGGACCTGGACAGGCTGGAGAAGTGGTCCCATGAGAACCTAATGACGAGGGAGGTTTAGGTTAGATATTAGGAGGGAGTTTTTCTCAGAGAGGGTAGTGATGCACTGGAACAGGTTGCCCAAGGAGTTTGTGAATGCCCCATCCCCGGAGGCGTTCAAGGCCAGGCTGGATTAGGCTCTGGGCAGCCTGTTCTGGTCGTTGGCAACCCTGCCCATGGCAGGGGGGTTGAAACTTGGATGATCATTGTGGTCCTTTTCAACCCAGGCCATTCTGTGATTCTACAATTCTACAGCTTTCTGTTTAGTACTTCTGTACTACTTCTTCCAGCTGCATGGTATTACAGTTGTTACCAGGCCAGTCTCACTGATGAATACAGTTGTTGAATGCTGCTGAATTGTTTTGTCGGAAGCATACAACTCTTCTCTGCTGCTGACTGTGTCTTCATCAAGTAGATGAGAAAGGGAATGCTAACCTTCCAGCAAGACTTCTAAATCTCAGTACTGGATTGAGAGACTGATTTAATGAATATCTGAAGGCTGTTTCTGTGAAGAAGTCAGGGTGTTCTATTTCAGTCTCCTTGCAAGTCATATCTTGTAGTGAAATGCTGGAACAAAAGGGTTAAGGTCATTTAAAATTTCAAGCTTGTTGATCAGACTGTGGTGCCTCTGTATGCTCACATTTTCAGCAGCTAAATCTTGTTTCCAAAATTCTTGGATGCCAAGTACATTAAATATATTGAGGGCATATGTGATACCAAGTTTTTAAACGTATGTAGTATCTCAAGTAGTGGATAAACTTTTGTGAGCATATAATAGCATTAGATGCTATATTATTCTGCCTCCAGCAAAAATAATTTTTGGTCCTGTTGTTGTGTAACATCCTTGGAAATCAAAACCTAAAGATATGTTGGGAATAGAATTTATGCTTCAGTGATGTGGACGCTTGAAAATCCATGCTCTGTTTCAAAAATCCCCATAGTGTTTAAACAACAAGAGCAAAAAAAGCACTGTTCATATCTCTGGGATATTGCAGTTATAGATCATAGAATGTAAATGAGAACCTTGAAAGTTTTCTTAAATTGAAGAATCCAGCTCTGATGGAAACAAAGAGGTTAGGGGAGGCTATAAGATTACCTGTAAAATCATTTTCTTCCCTTGTTCAAAACAAATTAATATCCCCCTTCTCTAATTCTTAAATTACAGTTCATCTTTCTGATTTTTTGGGTTGCCCTAGTTTCTGAAAATCTACCTCTCCAAACTCATCACTTATTATACCTAAGCTACTGTTTTGCTTAGTAAAGTGGCCTAACTTAATTCAGGTTTGTGCCTCAGACTAAACTAAAATGATTAATAGCTCAGTGTGTGCCCAGTGATATGAGTCCTACAGCCACTAAAGCACCTTACTGTAGGTTTTAAGTGGCATATACACTCTTAGTTATGTCTGTTACATAAGGCATTGAGCACAACACCTAACCTATGTTGGTCTGTCTTGCTGGACAGTTTTCCTGTGCCTACATCAGCTGGTTTTGAAGTTAGCTCCACCAGCTGTGTTGCTGTGCAGCTTTCTGTGTTGGAGTTATACTGATGGCTGTGAGAACAATGGGCTGGCTGGCTGATTGCTGAGGTGCTCCTCCTGGCTGGGAGACAGGCTTGTTGGCTGACCTCCACTAGTCGCCTGCAACTCTGCTCTGAGATAGCGGCTCATATTTTCCAAGGTATCTAGGTGATTTAGGAGCCCACTGCTCACTCTGAAGGGGCTGCATGCATTTGGAAAATGTTATTCTATTAAACCTCACCCCATAGGGATGTAGCATGGGCTAATTTATGTTTGTAAGGCAGCTTGAGGTCTTGGATTCCTATGATGTGAATATCTTGCACTCTTTGTTTAGAGGCAAACAAGATTCATTCCTGTGGTTGTGTCATCAGACAGGCAGTACTGAATCTGCTCTGCTGATAAGAAGGCAATGTGTAAATAAATCATAGGGACATACCTCTGAAGCCTAGAAATAAGAACTTCTGGCTCCAAAGCAAAACGCTTGGGCTGCCTAACCTGAGGGAGACCACCTACTGTTCTGGAAGTGATCAAGCCATCGCTCCTCCTCCAGTGTTACCAACAGCAGCCACATCATGAGGACTCACAAGACTTGGGAGTTGGTGAGGGCAGAGCAGAAGCAGCAGACAAAAGGCTGTTCTGCCACCTTCTTGTGGATCTCTCATGCTATGGCAGGTACCAGGAAATTATGAGGTAGAGGATTGTTGGTTAGGTTTAAAATTTGAATTTGGACAAACTTTTTTTTTTTTTTTTAATATTTCTTATACACTTGGGGAAAATGAGAAGTTGGGGGGAGCCTTGGTTTATAATCACAGTGCTGCCTTGATTATACACACTTCTTTTCATGACTGCAGAGGACTTGCTGGATGGCTTCTGAGTGAGTTATTTTACCTCACTGTGCCTCATTTTCCTGATCTACAGAGCAGGGAAGTTAATGCCTGTTTTTTGAAGGCAGTCTGAGAAACTGAAACAGGAACTTCTGTATAAATTAAGTATCATTTCTTAAACTAATCCATTGTAGTCAACTGCCTTTATAGTTTTTATGAAAGCAAATACAATGGAGCTACACAGTTGGCTGCCCAACAGTGTTTTATTTTTTTTTGTTGTTTTTTGTTTTTTTTTTTTTAATTAGAGGAAGACAAAAAGTGTCTAAAAAATGCAACAGTAAGTTGTGTTTTTCCATCAGTTGGAAACAAACTTCTGATAAAACTGAATCACACCATACCAGGTAATGAAATCACTCCACGCTAAATACAAAACACTGATCAGGAGTAGCAAGTCCCGATCACTTTTTACATGTTTGTTTCACTCTCTGCATGGCATAATCAGAGATTTTCAGTCATTGTTGAGTGAATAAGAGTAAGGGTAAAAATGTGAAAGATGTATGTATTTACTTCTTTACCAGCATCTGCCAAATGAAGTTTCCTCAGGCTGCGACTCAGAAATTCTAATTTTTGGTTGAAGAATTTGCAGTGTCTGGCTTATACACCTTTGGGAATGGGTTGTGTGATGCTAACCCTGATGCTCTCTCTCCTCAGTGTGGAGAATCTTTTCCCACAGTGATGTTAGAACAGCTCAGCTCAGAAAATGTGACTATTACTCTTCATGTTTGCCCAAACCCTGTTTATGTGAAAGGTAACTCCACCTCTGCCAGCTCACCCTGAGGTTGGACTATCCTAGTGAGTCCATCCAGGGCCACATGCAGAAGGCTTAATCTGTCAGGATAGAATGCTACTAAACCTGGACATCAATTATACTAGCAGATTCAAATGTTGGCAGATCCATTTTATTCTTGTTTTCTTCCATGATTTTGCTGGTGTAAGAGTGTTTATTTTGTGGTGGAAGAAGAATATTTTTTTTCTTCTTTTTAAGACAGAGCAATGTTGGTTGTAGATAATGTCTTTTCGTACATCCAAACCATTTAAGTATAAGTCTGTTGTGTAGTCTTCGCCTCCGTATGACCCCAGAGTGAGGAACTTGTGACCTGTCTGTCTTCATCAGCATCATTACTGCTACCTTCTAGATAGCCCAATTAAGACAGTGTTGTGGTTGCTCTAAGAGGACTTAGTGTCAGTTAGGCAGGCTGTATGGAGCAGTCCTGGTTGTTTGGTTTTGATCCACAGAGACTGCATTGCAACTGCTGCCTCTTCAAAGCACTTTCCTTCACCAGGTGGCACAATCTGATTTTTCTGCAGGCTTGTCTCCAGCCGCCTGCCCTCTTTCTGTGAGCTAGTTCCCTCTAATATCTCCAAGACCCATTTAGTGACAGGTGTTAGGTGATGTGCTGAGGGAGACGGGTATTTATGTGACATTGGGATGATGAGGGACACAGTATGGATATGAAAGTAGTTACTCCCAAGTGTGAGAAGACTCAAATCTGTTCCTGGGAAGCTAGGTCCATTCAGAAGATAAATGTTAAAGATGTTAATTTCAGCAAATTGAACTTTAAATAGATACTGATATTGGACTTTAAATAGATACTGTTTCACAGAACCTGAAGAACCAGTTTGGAACTTAGGTTTCTTTTTTTTTCACTGTTACTGCTATATTTCTGAGGATGTTTGTGAGGATTGATCTTGTCTTGTTTGCTCAAAGTCCTACCATTGTTTGTATGGCATATAGTAAATTCATGAAGACTTGGGAAGAGGGCAAATAAGATTCTTTCTAAAACAAATTTAACATGATGATCTTTAGTCTATTTTCTGTCAATCCCAATAGCTGAAAAATCACAATATGAAATTATTATGACTATTTACGTCTAAAAAAAATCTTGGGTTGGATTTGCATTCTCTCAGTGAATGGCTAACATAAAGCATTGTCCTTGTAAGTACTGGGCTTGTCATCTTCTTAATGTGAGTAAAAGGAACTTTATATGCATGGCAGCACTGGGAAGTAAGATTATTTTTCACAGCACCTCATGAAGTGGTTTGGTTGTCAGTAATGTTAAAGACCATCTTGTTCTAGCTCCCTGCCATGGGTATCTTTCTGTAGAAGATGTTCAAAGGCCCATCCAGGATAAGTATAATAAAACTCTAGCAGGTAATGCTCTTCCATAGATTGCATTTGTAAGAAAAATGCTGAAAGACATTGCTCTAGTTACACTATTAGGGTAGTGCAAATGGTTTATTTTCTAAATAGAAATAGTGAAAGTGCACACAAAACATACTTTGTTCTACCATTTAAATTACTCTGAATTGTTAGTTACATATCAGGTTTTTGTCTATTCTTGGATTCCTTAATGCAACTTTTTCAAGTGTAAGAAATGGATAAACGGGTATGATTTTTAAGCAGTTCATTTCATTGCTATTCCACATCAGCGGTCTTCTGGGATGGGATGAAATTGTAGGCAGTCAAAGAAACCACAGAAAACCTTTCATCTCGAAGAGCTCAATGTTAAAATGACGTAAGCGTACCCCAACTTTCATGTTACATGGGTTCGTCTTTGGGGAAATGAGGTACTGTGTGCTTTTTTTAATTGCAGCCAGCATTAGAAGTTTCACTGTTGGTGACTGTTGGTTATTTGGTGTAGGAGGGTGAACCCTGCTTTGCCATGACAAAGCTCAGGTGAACACCTTTCTCCCAAAACAGATTAAAGTGAATTTGTCCCAGAACAAATCAAGACAAGGGGAAAACTATGATGTAAAGTTTATATACAAGAATATAACATTTATCTGGAGTATTTACAAGGTTAATTAAAGCAATATTTTACAACTCTTTCAGGTTAACCACTAGGTATGTTACAATTAGGCTACAGATGGCTTAATTTGCAAAATAATAAGAAAATGTTGCACTCAGATAAACCAGTTCCAAAACCTGTTTTTTGTTTGTTTGTTGTTGTTTTTTCTTCTAACTAATGGGCTGAGTCTTGAGGAAGATAAAACTTGAGAATGGTTAATATACCCTTACTGGTGCCTATGTATCACATGCAAGAGTTGTAACATGGCCTATATAAATTTAATATAGATGGCAAGCCATGTCACCTCAGTGAAAGAATAGTATACCTTGTGACAGGCCAGTCGCACACATCTGTCTTTCTCCGTCTCCTACTTTTGCACAACAAACATCCATGTATACAGAAAGGCAGCAATATAAATGAACCAGCATTACCAAAATGAAGAGGGAAAAACCTCAGATAAGAGTCACATTTGCAACCATTAAAAAAAAAAAAAAAAATTAAAAAAAAAAAAACAACTGTTAAGCGAGATAGTTTAATACTTCCCCAAAATAGTCATGATATATATATTTTTATTACATTTAACCTATGTACAGAAACGAAGGGCTCTCCCCCTCTCGGAGATTGGTTGCTGTGTCTCCTGGCCAGGGCATTCTTGAGGTGCAGAGAGGCTGAAGAAAGAAGGTTGGGGAGGCCTGGAGAGCTCAGGACAGAGGAAGCTGATGAAGCCAACGCAGCCAAAGCCACTAACACTGCAGTTTGCGGATGCTGCGGGAGAACCGCTTAAAAGCCCGCTGCCCTTTCTGCCACCGCTTCAGCGAGGTGATCACCAGTTCCCCAGCTTGCTTTTGCCCCATGACCAAGTAGGGGACGTTGATGTCGTTCATCTCGTCACAGGTACACTGGAGGCCACCTTTGAGCCAGAGCACGATTTTCCTCAGATCCCTCTCGGTCAGCCCATTCAGCTTGTAGATGGTCTTGCTCTTTGTTTCAGGGGTGATCTTGGTATCCCCATTGATGTAGGCAATCTCCTTCACTTTTATCTTCAAGGCTAATAGAGCGAGGGGAGCCGTGGTGGAGGGGGAAGCGAGAGGGAGAGAGATTAAGAGTTTTTTTCCCATTAGTGCACATAAAGGAGACCTGGGGAGGGAGGTGCTCTATTGCTAATTAAACTGTCAGGGCTGACAGAAGAGGCAGCAGGTGGCTCCATTTCTAAAGCCAGAAAGGGCATGCAAGTCATTTCAGTTTGAATCAACCTTAGGGCTGAGAGTTTGGGGGATTCTTTTCTCCCCTTCCCCCTCCCCCTCCCCTTTTTCCTTCCTTCCTACATTAATATTTTCTTCGGCGTTTCTCCTGTTTGCAAACAGAGAGAGGGCAGCTTTGCTATGTTAAGCAGCACTCCAGTTTTTGCTGGGACAGGATGTATTCCTGAAATCCAAGAATATGAAGGGGTGGTGGGGAGGCGAGTACCTAAACCTAATCTGAAACCTGATCTCTGCTGCAGCTGAAAAGTTCTAAACTTAATTTATTAGGCTGGAGAGGATTGTAGGCAAACCTGCAAGGAAATGATATTTCACATACATTGTTGTTTCTTTGAAAGAATAGATCCCATAGAGGGCAAATTGGTCCAACAGCTGCATTTGATTTGGTGAAAAAACGAGGAGGGGGATACAAGATGCTTTAAGAATCTGTGGGGCACATTTAGCTTTAGGAGGATTTATCTGAGTACAGTTTGCCAGGCCAAAGCTATTGGCTGTTTTAGCAGTTATGTCCTGCAATCAGAGTTCCACAAGTTGTTGGGTTGTTTTTTTTCTTTTCATTTTAAGAGAAGCTTTTGAATTTTCGCAGATATTTCTAGTACAGATCTGCCTCTCAGGTATAAATACTGACCTATTATAAAAGGATTCCCCTCCTCATTCTCCTTTTCTCCTGAAATGCTAACATACGGATAATGTGCCCTTCAGTTGTCTGTGTTGAACAGGCTTTCTCATCCTCTTCTAACTCCAGATCTTCACATTAAGTTTATATCCTCAATTGTCTGTGCATTACCTTCTCTTTTTTGCTATACGTCATGCAGCTCTTTCTCATATGTCTAAGTGAAGCTTTGCTGTACTTCTCCCCAGGCAATAGTCTAGACGAAAGATTCCTTTTTTTCACTTTATTTTCTATTCAGCTTGCCTGCAGTGTCCACATAAAAGAGTACTACTTCAAAACAGTACACATGAAAGGACTTTAAAGGGCCGTTTTTAACTCAGAGATGCAATTTTGTGTTTCTTGACCAGAATGGTCAGATGCATTGGGATGGATGAGATGAGACAAAACCCTGCCTTTATTCAGACACATCTCTCAGACTCCACTGGGAGTTTTACCTGCTCCTAATCCCTCAAGTTTTTATCGAGGGGCTCTGCTGCCACTTACCGAAGTCATTTTTGCAGAGGTTTTCCATGATGTCATTATCATCCTCATTTTTGTTCTTGCAGGCATCACAGACTTTGGGTGCTGCAAACACAAGGTACAGACCTTGTCAGGCTCAAGGAGAAAGGAACAGCAGGTGGCGTTGGGAACCCTTTGGGGAAACACAGCTTTTCCAGCCGGACAGACTGTGTGCCTTCTCCCTCTCTTTGATCACAAGCCACTGGAGGAGAGCACAGAGGGTGCTCTTAGGCTTACACTAAACCAACCTTTTTCTCTCTTTTTCTTTCCCCTATTACAAAAAGAGCAAAAAGGGGGTGGGAGGAGCTCCCCAAACCCACGCTTCAGCAATCACAGAATCGCTCAGGTTGGAAAAGACCTTAAAGATCACTGAGTTCACAACCATACTACCCTAATTAACAAACCTCCACTAAATGAAGTCCCTGAACACCACATCCAAATGGCTTTTAAACACGTCCAGGGATAGTGACTCAACCACCTCCCTGGAGAGCCTATTCCAGTGCTTAACAACCCCTTCTATAAATGAGTTTTTCCTGATATCTAACCCAAACTTACCCTGGCACAACTTAAAGCCATTTCCCCTTCTCCTGTCACCTGTCATCAGTGAGAAGGGACCAACCCTGCTCTCAATCTGTAAGATACTGATTGCTGATGACTGCTGCAGGAGAAGGATGCCCCTCATTACTAACTCAGGGAACCATGTGGCTCCAGTCAGGATTCACAGACCTTCTCCACAAGGAGATGATTGCTGCCAGCCTCACCACCCAGCACACCTGAGGGGCAGCTCTGCAGAGCTGAGCCCATATCACTTCATTTCAGGGCTGTGGGGAAAAGCAGTAGTTCCCAGGGCTGGGATATTGTGGAGAGAACCTCCTCGAGCCTGACTGAGCTGTGCACCTGGCATCAGAGCAGCCATCTCTTACCTTCCCTGGTGACTGGGAGGATGTGGTCACTGCTGGCCAGAGGGATGCAGAGGTCATTGTCCTTGGGGAAGCGGCTGCAGTCCAGCATGTCGGGCCAGGGGAAGCCGAAAGCAGACATCACTGGGGCGCAGCTCTCCTTCACCTCTTCACAGAGCGAGTGGCACGGCTGGATGATCTCGTCCAGGTCGTCGATGCAGACGGGAGCAAAGAGGGAGCAGAGGAACTTCCTGGTGTCGGGGTGACACTGCTTCTGCACCAGCGGGATCCAGGTGGAGGCCTGTTCCAGCACCTCCTGCACCGTCTCATGCCCCAGCAGGTTGGGCAGCCGCATGCTCTGGTACTCGATGCCTCGGCACAGCAGCATCGGGGCGGGGATGGGCTTGCAGTTGGAGCGCTTGTAGGAGAAGTCGGGCTCCCCGAAGGGGAAGAGCCCGGCGGCCGAACCCAGGCACTGGGAGACCAGCAGGAGCAGGGCGCAGAGGCGGCGCGGCATGGCGGGGCGGTGGGCTGAGCTGAGTGCCGAGCGGGCCCCAGCTCAGGCTGCTCTGCTGCCTGACCAACGGGGACGGACGGAGGCTCAGAGAGGTGTGGGGGCAAACGGGAGTTTTCTGGATGTTTTGTATGCAAATGGCAGGGGGAGAGGGGGGCTGGGAGGAGCTTGGTGACAGCCATCCGGAAAGGATTGGTCACTACTTTCTTGCTCTGCTTCAGCTCAGGGGGATTGTCTTTTGGCAGGAAATCGTTAAAAGTGTGTGTGTGTTGGGAAGGGGGGGACATCCCCGCGAACAAAAACCCTCTGAGCCCCTTGTCCGAGATGGGGCTGCGGGGCCACTTTGGGGTCGCGGCTGCTTCGAGCTGAGCTCTACAGCTCCCAGAGCCGATGCGGAGCAGCAGGACGCTCCTCTCTCCTCGTCTCCCCCTGCCCATGTTTGGTCTGTGCGCTGCCGGAGGTGAAGTGATGTCGCCGGCACACTTCCCCAAGCTTGGGGCCGTACCATCTGCTCATGGGACCGGGAGGTGTAAGCCAGCTCATTGTGGGAAGGTGCAGAGTGCCCCCCACTTGCAGCACCCAGGGCTGCGAAGGGCAAGGGGGAGTAGAAGACGTGAACCACAAGCATGCTCCCTACCCACGATGGAGGTACATCCCTGCCCGTGGGGCTCTCTCGCAGCTGTGCCCGAGGGTCTGAGGATGGACCTCTACAGAGAAGCTCCAAACCTGCACCGAACCCTCCTGCCCAGCCTTCTCCTGCAAGGTGCTGAAGACAGAGCTAGGCAAACAAAGCCAGGCAAACCCCAAACATAAAGCTGCTGGACCGACAGCCCTCTCCACATCAGGGATTATTCCACAGCTCTGAGCGTCCAAGGGTTTTTGACATCCTATTGCCTGGCATGTTCTTCTGGGGCTAAGCATGGGACTGGCCCTGTGCCATGCAGGCACATCCCTTTCCCTTCTGTCTTCACCTAGAAACTCCCTCAAGGAATTAAGTTTGTGCTTATTTGCCATAAAGGGAGAAGCAGCAGACAAAGCACTGGGATCCTAGCGCAGCTCTATTGCATCTTGAATATTTCTGGGATTTTCGGTAATATTATTTATGGGATTATAATTGAAGAGAGTAGGTCTGTGTAGTATCATTTTGTGGTAAACCACATTCATTAATCAGCTACTGTGAATATATCTTCTTATAGAGATGTTTTATGGGAAGCCAGCCCTTCCCATAAAACCCTTATAATTTCTGTAAGTTGCACAGTCCCTATATATCCAGTTTTGGTCCCTGTCTGTGGCATAAGAAAGGGAGAGGACCTGCAGCATCCACTGAGAGGTCTAGGGGCAGCCATGTTTACTGGTTGCAATATTTTCCTGGGCTAGCAGCTGGTACCCGTTTGAAGCCAGTGCCAGTCATTTCAGGGAAGGTTTGGAGGACCTTTCTAATAGTGCATTCTCATGGGTGTGACTTCCCTGTAGACCAGTCTCTCAAACACTGAAAACAAATACCGTGGATGTCTAACACCCCTTGTGAAAGTGCTTAAAAGCAGTCCATTTCCTACAGCACCACATATTCTTGCCATCTATCTGTGTTCAATTCATTCCTTTGAACAACGGATCTGTAGTTCTTGGCCTCAGTCAGCTTCCATGGCACTGAGCCCCACAGATGACTTCTGGTGTCCATTTTAAGCCTGCTTTGCGAAGTACTGAGATGCCAGAGGTTGTCGCTGTTGCTGCTTGCAGGAGATGTCACCTCCTGGAGGTGGTCCCACAATCCTTGGACCCCAACTCCTCTTCAGGAAAGAGGATCTACCAGTGTGTTTACTCTTACTCTGGATGAATGAAAGGGATCTTTATAAAAATGATATATAAATGTGTGCATGTGTATGTATATATATATATTTGTAATTTTTAATCTCTCTCATTTTTTTAATGCCTGTCTTTTTATCTATTTATTTATTTATTTATTTATTTATTGTGCCGCTGACAGCCCTTCAGATGGAGGTCAGTGTGGTCAGAAGACAACTTGCCAGCTGCCTATGCAACTCTCCACAGACCCAACTAGCTGTGCCTAGAGCAAGCAAGCACCCAAGATCTGAAGAGACCATTTAGACTACAGATAATAATCATTTTCTACAGCAGAAGGTGAGACATTTCTGACAGAAATCTTCTCAAGCTTACTTGTTTGTTTCCCATTTGCACAACTTTATTTTCCTGGATTTTTTTTTCCTGGATTAAGCTTTGATTTGAGATGAGGTTTTAAGATACCTCCCTATTTCCATTTCTAATCAAGTTCTGCAAACTCATTGGCTATAAATTTGAAACGACCTGAAATCATGTAAACACAACCAGCCCAAGCCTGCCAGACCGAAGCAATCACTGTTACCCTCACTTCTCTCTTGCAATAAAAATGCTGAAGTAGGAGGCTGAGCTCTGTGCTTGTCCATGCAAGTGGGGTAGGGCTCCCTAGGCCTTCAAAGCCAGATGTTGATTGGGGGCTCAAAATGACACAGGAGTCTGGAGTGAGCCCTGGTAAGGTGGCTGCTGTCTCCCCAGATCCTGACAGATAGACCTCTATGTTTGCCTTCCTCTGCAGGAGCAAAACAGGACTTGTGGAGGCTGTGTGCCATGAGTGGATAGCCTGGGGTCCCCACCCTAGAAAACAAACTGTGAAGAAATAATCTGATGGATGGTAGTGAAAATGAATTAACAAGGTGTGGGGAAAATGACTTGACTCTTCTGTTCTTGAGAGCAATCTCTGCTGTCTAAGCAGTGTGTGTGGTCTGTGTCATCGATATCAAAGTCATGGTGCCACTTTCTCTGCCTCAAGCCTTAGTGTGAGCTCAGATCTTCTGTACCTCTTTCTGTCTTGTTCTGGAAGCTGATCCTCATCAATGCATTGATGCTGTCATAGTAAAAAATGGACAAGATTTGCTCCAATGCAAGCAGTCAGTCTCTCCTTTGTATATTTTTTCTAAATCTGCTTCCCTGAGATCACTTATTTTGAGATCCCTCAACTGACTATATAGTGAATGTGAGGGCCACTCTGCAGCCCTCCATAACCTGCTGACATGTTTTGCTGGTGTGATGAGTTTGAAGTAAAAGCCTGATGCTTTCCTTAGGCTGAACCCTGCTCCTTTACTGCTGATGCACAGGCAATATCATGCTTTTTGGCTACAAAATCATGGGATAAGCTGTGGCTGCAGGGGACCATGAGCTGCTGCAGCTTGCAGCTGTGGTAGCCAGACCAAGCAGGCTGGAGAGATCCTGGCCCTGGGGACTCTGTAAACATAAACTTGGGGCTTGAGCAATTACCCTTTGGTTAGTAATATTGTAGAGTGGAGTGGAAAAACTGTGGCTTTTTAGCTCATTCTCGTCAACCCGTGAAATGGCAGTGGTGAGGACAAAGCTGGCTTTCTTCCCGTGGTGGGAAAAAATAAAAAAAGCTTTCCTTTAAAAATGATCTCTAGTGTCAGAGGATCTGAAGATTATTATTACTTGAATCTCACTGTTGTGTTTGTTGGGGAGGGGTGGGAAATAGTATTGCGCAGGTTTTGACGTGAGGCAGCTCAGCAGCAGATCACTCCTGACTGTTTCAGTGGCTGATAAGGTGGGACTCAACATTGTCCAGATCTGGGACTGGGCAGCAGTCTTGTTTTCTTTTACCACGGTGTTTCAAAGCTCTGTTGTCAAAAACTGCACGTGCTGTAAATTTATCTTTTTTCTTCCCCCTCCCTGTTCTGAAAGGAAACCTAAAGAAATCACCTAGCCTTTCTTTTCTTCATTTACAATGCTCAGGCAGCAGTCAGTGCATGATGTAGTGAGCAGCTCACTCATGGGGTGCTGAGCATGTGCTGAGCAATGCAAGTTGCTGTGTGCATGAGGGAAAATAATTGTCTGGGAATATGAAAGGAGAACCTTGTAGTGGTGCTTGTGCATGCTGTGTAGTTACTTCTTTGTCCAGTGACACCATGTATCGATATTTAACATGCCCTGATACTACCCACTACTCTTGGTCTATTCTGTTCTCCAGAAGCACTGTGCTGGGGATTGGGGACTGAAACTCTAGCCCATGTGTAATCTGTGTTTGATGTTGCAAAGGGTACAGATCAGACTGGGGCTGATTACTTTCAATCTGAAAGCAAACCCAAGTCACAGCACGTTTTCTAGTTTTTCTGTCTGTATTTTAGCACAATAGTTCCCTTGCATTTAGTATCTTAAAATCCTCCGGCAAGTTTTTCCAGTTTTGAATGTTTTCCACAGGAACGTTATTAAATATTATTCCAAGCCTCTGTATTCTTAATGTTGCATTCTACTTTCCTCACCTCACATTAAATGGTAAATATTGGTACTTGGATGCTGTGCTACACACACACAGATTTGTATATAACTTTAGGTCTATATGCGTGCTAGTGCTTTAGCAAGTTATGATCTTTCAAATCTATCTGACATACATCTATATCTGGCTACAGTTTTTGTCATGGTAAGCATTTTTTCTTCATGCAGAATGTCTGTTTGTGATTACTGCTCCTGTTATTATCTATCTCATCTATGTGCTGGATGACAATTAGAGATAGCAGAGACCACAGCCTACGTGACTCCAATTGCATGGTACCTGGTGTTCCTAGTGTATTTTATTTAAAAAGCTATAATGTAATATATCTTTTATTTCCTCTTCACTTTATTTTCTGCCTCTCCCCTCCCCGTCCTCTTGCAGTCTGGTAGTAGCAAGCAGAGCCCTGCTGCTGGGGCAAAGATAGTGCTCATGGCAAGGGATCTGTGCTCCAGGTAGGGCATTCATGCTGCAGGAGGGAAGAAAGGAAAATAGCTGCTTTCCCAATGGAATGGCAGTGTGGGACAGGAATGCTACCTTTATTGTCCACAGTAAGACTTCAGTACTTGTTGCCAGCCATGAGGGGTCTAGCTTCAAATTTCTTTCATCGAATCAGGACTTGGATGGGCTCTGACCACCTGTGTTCTAGGTAGGTCTCTGTAGCGTTCCCCTGCTCAGTGGCTTGCCACTGCTAGGGAGCAACTATGGGTTCTAGTATGTCTTAGCTCCAGCCCCATGTTTGAGCTCAGCAAGGTGTCTCAGACAGCAGGTGGCTTTTTCTGATCCTTGTCAGGTGACTTTGTCTGCCCTGTGGGCATGTGTGGTCAGGTTTACAGCTGAATAGTCTAATGGCCTCAAGGACTGGAGATGTGTTAGTTGCCGAGAGAAACAGCTCCTGAAGAGCAACTTGAAATAAAACATTCTTAAACAAGTAAAATCAAGAGAAGCTGTTGCCCAAAGCTACATTGTTTATAAATTATTATTAAACCTGATTTAAAATAAAGCAGTGAGACAATTAGATCAGTTTGACAAAATTATCAAATGAACAAATGAGTCTGTGTTGGACTGTAGATAAATTACAAAGTGGTTTAAATCACCAAGCCAGTAGGCACATACATCAGTAATTAAAATGCATTTAGAGACCATAAAATTAAGTATTTCAATATATTTATTTTTATAAAATTATAGATGTTTGAGGCCAATTCTGACATAGGACCAGTTTGAGTACAATAGCTGTTGATGGTGTTAACTGAGTACTGTTCAAGAAGTTAAGAAATTAATGAGAAAAGCAGCAATAGTCACTTAGTGAATAGTCATCAATGAGGAATATATTCAAACTTTTAGCTGTTGTCTCCAATTTCTTCTTTCTTATAATGTTTACCTCCTTGCAAATCTGAAGTTCAGCTTTAACTTTCTGAACTTGAAACAAAACTCATAGCGATATCCATCTGACATGCATTTTGAACACACTCTTCTTCCCCGTCTGTACTTTTCATTTACTGATACGTGCAGATACACTGCGGTTAACTTAGGAAGAAGGGCTGAGGGATGCTCGCGCATTTTCAATTGCTGAGTTGCTTTGTACAATTTTCCTTTCATCTGCGTGTTTCCCAATTTCTTGTCATAAACAAATATGATACGCAAGTGTTGTGTTTTTCTCTTACCTCATTATCTTAATTTCCTTCTTAAGAAATTGCAGTGTACTGGAGCAGCAGCTTTGCTGAACAAAAATGTTGCTTTCTAGGTTTATTGCAGACTTCAATTCAGACATCTGTGTTTTTTGTGTGATATAAAAGTGCTGTGGGCTGAAACTTGACTGTAAGATAAACCTGGCTCAGGGATCTGACCTTAGCATCTGAGTTGGTGCTTGGTTTTCTAGTCTGGTTGAAACAGTGCTCATTTTGAAGGAAGCTGTGTCTTGCAACCTAAGTTCCCAATCAGTACGTAGCTGGTTTGATTGGCTACGGCTAGGGAAAACTTAATTTCATGTTCGGGATGGAAAAGGTGAGAGCATAATTTTCTGCTTTATTTGTTTAAGATTTCCTCTCTGCAAGGCTTCAGAGCACACAAAAGTTTGCATAGTTGCTGTAAATAAGGTTGCAGCAGAGAAAGTTTTAGATTCAGGTTAGAATTAATATTTACGCCTGTGAGAAAAGAGTGAGATTATGTTGTTTAGTGAAATTCTATATATAATTCTATAACATGGAAAACACAGATACCTTGGTTTACACACTTGTATCCTGAGCTGCTTAAGAATTGGAACTTGAAATTGTCTGTGCTGGAAGAAGATGAACAAAGCTGAAACAAGTCTCTATTATGGTTCAGCACAAAACGGTCTTATTGCAATTTCCAATTAAAACCTTAAGAATGAGAATATTAGATCTGATAATAGTTTCTCTTTCACATGGATTTCTGTCACCTGTGTCTTTTTTTTCCCCCTTTTCTTTCCTTAAGTGCAGCATGTCTCTGTGGGCCTTTAGATTTCAGCTGGTGCTGCATTGCACAGGCCCCCAGGGTGTGCAGCTAACAAAAGCAGCTCATTCTGGTCTTGAGTCATCAGCTAGGTCGGGCTCGGGAGTCTTATGTTGCCATGCATATGAACAGCTGCTGATCCTTTCTGTCGAGCACCCCAAAGTGACAAAAGTCGCTGTGCCGGCGCGGATGGCCCCAAATCCAAGCAGAGCCGTCCTTGGGGCAGCCGCCTTCTCTGCCCTGGGGAGACAGCGTCACGCAGGGCTTTGCTCAGTGCGCA
Source organism: Coturnix japonica (assembly GCF_054131305.1). Classification (NCBI taxonomy): domain Eukaryota; kingdom Metazoa; phylum Chordata; class Aves; order Galliformes; family Phasianidae; genus Coturnix; species Coturnix japonica. Next base: position 26,437,834 of record NC_140666.1, read on the forward strand.
GCTCCGGGTGCCATTAGCCGCGCTCCAAGCACACATCCCATTCCAATTATTCCCAGCACTGGGGTCAGCGACCTCACCCTACCGTTACATCATCCCATTGCCCATCTTAATAGGGACGTTTCTCTTCTGCCTCCTTCACAAAGGGTCCACTGACAGTTCCCAGGAAACCTTTGTCCGCTCCACTGCGGCTCTCACCCGCTGGGGGCCTCAGCCCTGGGATTCCTCCCTCTGCTTTGTGTCACTAGCCACGGGCATTTTACAGCACCATTAACCCAGGCCCCCAACACAGGCAGGAAGGTTCAAGGCAGTCTGCCTTCCTCTCCTCCCCCCACGCCTCCCCTGCCCCATTTTTTTTTCTTTCTTTTTTTTTCTTTTTTCTTTGCCTTTTAGCATAGAAAATATCATCTTCCAGTCTTGGCTACTAAAATTCATTCAGTGTGCTTCGACACAAGTGGAAAAAGTGAGGAAGGAAATCTTAGGGTGAGGCGTGGTGTGATGTTAGCCTTGGCTCGCGTGCTGTGCGGAGCAATCTTCAGCCCTGAAGATAATCTCATTGCGGTTCACCTGAGGTGTAATTAGCCCTCGAACTGATCTGAGGGGCTCCAGAAATCTGCAAGATGTGTGTATCTTTGATTCCCACGTTTAGGCTGTCCAGATTTGGGGACTGGACCGTTCTTCTCTGTGAAGAGCAGGGAAGAGCCTAATTGAAATAGAAAATTGCTTTTGTTCTTCAGCCACATGCTATGTATGGAGAACATGTGGCTGGTATTTGGTTGCAGGTTCCCCAGGATGGCTTTTGCACTAAGTCTGTGTCTCCCAGTGCACTTGTGCAGGTTATTTTAATATCCTTACTCATGCTCTGAGTGGGACTGGCAAAACTGAAAGGTTTAGCTCTTCAGACTGCAAAGCCAAAATAATCAGGCTTTAAAAAGTAATCTCATTGGACATACTCATCTGTGCTTTGAACTGTTTTGACAACAGATTTCATCCCCCTTGCTATCTCCCAGAGTTCCAGACACAACTGAGCTCACTTCTTGCTAGAAACCAGAGCGGGTCTGCAGTACATATTTCATTAGGGAGAAGGAAGGGGCTAGGTAAAAGGCTAGTAGACATAAATATGCATTATGGTGTTCAAAGCATTCTTTTTCCCCCTTGAAGTATTTCTTAGACCAGTTAGGTGAGAAATTCATTATATGTGAGGATTTTGTAATAGCAAAGTGAATTAGCTGTTTGCAGACCTGCTTCCCTCTGTAAATGGGAACGTGCCATGTGACAGTGGGCCAGATTTTACTGTTCTAGGCATTACTGATATAGCTGTTTATTCTCTGAGCCTGGAAGAGATCCAGCAGGATTTAGTTTTATGAGGTTTAATGTAAAGGTGTAGTATTTCATGAGATGAAATCATAACACAGCGGGTTTGCAAGAATTCTGAAAGATTATTTTTTCAGAGTGTTGGCAAGCACAACTCTCCTGTGAATTACGTGTCTAAAAGAGAAATGTAGATCTTCTTTCATTGGGTTGAAATGATAAGTAATCCTTAATCCTTCCTAGATGGCCTGTGTCATTAGTGCTGGCCATGCACACAAATGTGTGCAGGTAACAGCTTTAATTCTGTAATGCTATGCTATGCATGGCTGTGTCTCTAGCCATAGGAGCTATCCACATATTCGAAACACCTGCTGTTATTTTTGGGATGTGACTCTGAATTCAGTTTTTTTTTCTAGACCTCTTGATTTTGTGAAGAAGGGAGAAAAGCATCTGGCATCTCTGACCTATTTATAGTTGTTGAGGGCCTAATAATATTATTTACTGCATCTGCAATGTGTCCATGAATACTTTTATTGAGCGTGATCAGAAGATTTTCCTTGGACTATTTGACTGTGGAGAATGACTATTGAGCAGTTACTTGAGGTTTCCCTCTTTATGTTTCCTCATATATTAAGCAGATGATATCTAACTGATTTAATGGTGGCAACTCTCAGCTACTTTTCTCTGCGATATAGCAGCCTCCCCATTTAATTTGCTTTGTTCTGGGAAAGCAGGAAGATGGCTTGAAGAAGAGACTCGAGGCTGAGAAAAACCTGGCTTTCATTTTCAACTTTGCTTAATTCAGTGTGATTTTAAACAAATCATTGTATCTCTCTGCATATGTTTTGTTTTCTATTAAAGGGGCTTAGGAAAATCTGCTTGCCCCGGAGGGACGTTGCTAGACTCAGTTCTCTAATATCTGCCCCAAGGCCCTTTCAGTCTCCTGCAGTGCTGAGCTCTGGAACTTACCTTATTATTTAGCCCAGCACAGGGGAAATTTTCAGCCCTGTTATCAGTCTAATCAAAGATCTGCTTAGGCTGGATGAATGTTCACAGGTAAAACAAAGTCCTTCAGCTGTGCCTTTTTAGGACAGTGTATGAGGAAAGCTTGGATCTTACTGCTTACAGATTTCTATACATACTTGGAGTTTTGTATACATATTTCATAAGGAGAGGGCAAATACTGACTACTTAACTCAGGTCTGATTTAGGAACTAGTTTAAGAGCATTTCCACCATAACATAGTCTTAACTTGGGTCACCAGTCACCATGTAGCATCATGTTGGCATCACAGATGGTCAGAAGAGGCAGTGTATTTGTTACTTTGCCCTTCTGTTTGTACTTGGAGGTGAGAGAAATATGTAACTGTGCTACTTCTTGGTTTAAATTTACATATAACCATTTGCAGAGGGGACCTTGCACACTGATCGTCTTGTGGTAGCTGGGAGCTTAAGCTCAAAATGTCTTTCAGTTTGGCATCCATTAATCAAGCACTGCTTTCGAAGGCGTAAGTCTGATATTACTGATCGTGTTTTACTCTGTACTGATTTCAGTGCAGTACGTTCTTAATGTTCTTGTGTCCTTTGCAAGTTGCATGTCCCTCTGATGGAGTGACTCCTCCCCACTCTAAAAAAGGAGAATGGTACTGAATACACAAATAGATAAGAAATTTCCTCTACTATGTTTGTCATTATGGTTAAGAACCATCACATAAAAGCACTTAGAGAAATATTACAGACTAGCATGGAGTAACTAATTTTTTGCTCTGAACCCCACATAAGGAAAAAGTAGAGGTGAGGCTCTCATATGGCTGGAAGGAGCCTGCCATGAACAGACCCTGGTCTCTGTTGGAAATGTGAGCTGGCCTTGTATCTGCTGAATGGATAATAAAGCCTCCTGCAGGCCTTATGCCCTGCTTCATGAGATTTCTGATGATAATATAAAACCTGATACAGATTATGGGAGAGCTACTGAGGGGTGGTGATCTGATAGTCCTGGGTTCTATGTGACCCTGTTTGGTGAGGAGTTTGGTGGGGAGATCAGGTGGTCTCAGTGGTCCCTCCCCACCTCAGCTATTCTGGCATTCTGTGCATTTCTGAAGCCATGAGAAGTATGGCTGTGTGGGGCAGTTTGAGCCAGCAGTGCCTTGAAAGTGGTTCTCAGAAGTCTAGAGTCACCATTAATGATCATTTTAACTGCCTGGTTGTTGTGGCTTTGGAATACCACAAATACACAGACTCATATTGTGGAAGCATGTACAATGGAACATCCTCTGGTAAAAATAAATAAAAAAAGAAAGCCTGCCTGTCTCATAACAACAACACAATGAAACATGAAATGTTCTTTTCTTGAAAATCCAATTTTCTGTGATTTATTTTGCCAGTCCATAATCAGAAATAGCTGCTCCATCAGAGTAGGGAATGCAAGTAGAACTGAGGTCAGAGTTCGACACAAAAGTGATGTATGAGCTGGAGTCAAGGAGGAATTCTGAGCTCCCAGAATAGAAAACATGCTGTAAATGTTAAACTCAAGGTGAGAGGAGTCACAAATACTTCAAATTATGGGTTCTAGGGGAAAGTGAAAAGATGATTTCCAGAAGGTAGCCAGTATCAGAGCCATCATTTATCCCTAGTGGGCATCTAGAATAGCATTCAGAAGTGGTCTCTGATTATGTTTTTCAGCTTTCCCTGGTCTGTATACAAGAACAAGATCAGTAATGAAAAGTGTTATTCTTTTGTCAGTGGTCCTGAGAGGAGAATTTGACTCTGAAAATGCTGGAGGGTTACAATAGTTTTCAGAAACTAGATTCATTTAAAAAAAAAAAAAAACAAAAAACTTGTAAAGTATGGAAAAACACTGCATTTTCATCTGCTCTGGGGATGAAACATATAGGGTTTCAGAGGAGATGAAGCCTCCTGACTGTGCTGAATCCCATCCTTCCCCTAACAAATTTCAGGCCATTTGTTCGTAGCGCACACTCCAGCCAAATCCCTCAGTTCCCGGGGGTAATGGCACTCTTTGGACAGTCTGCCATTGGTTAAGTGCTTTGCTGTGAGGAGCCCTTTTTTATTGCACTGAATTGCTCAAGCTTTGCTGGAAATCCAAGGTTTTGTCTGTGTGCACGTGTGTGGATATACTTGTAATAACTCTGTATTTAACTGTTCCCGTGTGTGTGTGTATGTGAATGTATCTGTGTATGTACATACTCTCTGTATATGTGCATATTCTGATTGTGTGCATGTACACTCAGAGGACAGATTGAATGCAGAAGTTGCTTTCTTACCCATTTTATGTAGCTAAAGAAAAGGCATGCTCATTATGGTTGTAGTGCATCTTTACAGTTTTTCTCTTTTATTTAGGAAGGCAAATATATGTATGTATATTAGTGCAAACCTGTATTGATATCTTTTCATAAGCAGTGTATCTGACTTCTATCAAACAGCCTGTGTCCAGTGCAGCAGTCAGTAATTCCAGGCACTGCAAGTGTACGTTGAGGCAGGAAGGTGTTCTGGAATAGAAGGAAGTGCTACATCTTATGTGAAATATAGAGAAGATAGCTGTGTTACTGTTTGTTGTTGTTGTTTGGGTTTTTTTCTTCTGATTTCCCCTTTTTCCTGAGATTTATATGCTTGTCCTTGTAATGAAATTCAGGAGGTTAAATGTGTTTTTCTTTTGTAATTCATCGTTGTTTCCAGTGCAAGAACATCCCAAACTTTTGGAATCTGTCTGTTCAGTTACTATGCACTTGGGTTTCACTGTCTCAGTGCCATAACAACTCTTCCTGCATGAGCAATACATGTTGGAGTGGTTGATTCTTTCAACCCAGGAAGAATGCAGTACTGGGATGATTGGCCCATGATTTTGTGGAAGTGTGTAGGATGTCTGACAGATAAAAGATACTTTGTGTCTGATTATAATCCCTTGCAGCAGTTCTTCTGCACTGACAGGAAACCATGTAGAACATGGGTACATCTGTGAAGTCCAGACTAGGCTCCTTTATTTTAGCTGACACCAAAGGAAGGGAGAAGTTGCTATAAACAAGTGTAACTCTTGAAGTTTGGAAGTACTGTCTTCAGTAGTTTCTGTGGAATAAGGCAAGAGCTGTGGATGACTTAGTGCAGAGCAGGAGCCTTCTCTCCTAAGGTTTAACACAGAAATCTCATTGACCGTAGTTTTGTGAGGCAAGTTGGAGCAGGTGCACTCAATATTCACTACCCATAGCAATAGTCACATCAGACAAACAGTTTTTGAAATGTGGTGATCTGGTTGTGAGCTTCATAAAAGGGAAATGATGAAAAGACTAGAATGCTCTGCTCCTGCACTTGCCCATGACTTTCTTCTTTTTCTTACTTCAACCCTTTGTTGCCAAGAAGGCATAGGTATACAAAGTGTATTAAGTAATTTACTGAGAACTGCCATTCTGCTCCGATCTCAGGCCTTCATTAAGACTATCATGTAGTCTAGTCCTGGTCATTCCTCTACAAATATTAGCTAATAAAGCAAAAGTTTCTGGGAGGTTTGCTTGTTTTCTGTCCCAGAATTTACATAGAGACACAGAGGCTGCAGGTCCACTATGTAGGCTGGGCATTAGCTGTCATGATAAGATCTGAGGTCATGAATCTCACAGGTGATTTGAAGTGAGTGTTACGCAGATAACCAACTAATACGTAAGTTGGCATTATGACAATGCAATGGGGAGCAAAGCATATCCGTAGGACACCATTTGCCTCAATCCCCTCCTCAGTTTATTTTCCAGTCACCAGTTGTTCTAGCACACCCAAGACGATTTGTGATTGCTAAGGCAATCATCTCTGGTTCTGTCTCCCACTTCCCAGAAGTGGCCCTCCTGTATATCCAGCTGTGCTGGGCCTTCTAAACCAGTACCAGAGCTTTTGAAGACATATGCTGTGCCTTTCCAAAACTATGTGGTGAAGATCATGTACTTTTGCAGACCTGTGGTAGTAGCCAAAGGGGCTGCCTATATTGATTTACTAGCAGGGCTTGGGAGAGGGCTGTGGGAGCTGGAGGGAACCTCGGCTCAGTAATTTCTTGGACTCTGCAAGGGAATGTGAGTGTGTATCTGCCTGGAGGGAGAAGGAAAACTAGGGTTTTAAGGAAGATCACAATCTCATTTCTCTTCAATCTGTGAAACTAATACACTTCTGCAGAGCAACCTCTAGCTGTAGGGTTTTCACTTTCCGGTTGCTTCCAGTGAAGATGTTTGGAATGTTTTCTCTATGGTACAGTATGTACAAAGTTTTGTTGATGGATTAGGTAATGTTTGAATTTTGTATGAAAATGCGTGCAATTATCTCTCAGAGCTAAAGGGAAGGCCAATACATCCATCTTTGATCAAATGCACATGGTTTTATTTTCCACTGTGCTGCACACACAAGCTTTAGTGATTTTTTAAGTTGTACTTGAGTAGAGATTGCATGGCACATAGAGCAAACTTTCTGGTAAGTGAAACAACATGATCTAGTGTTAATGAGCCACTGAAAACTTCTGCATTTTCTGATACCTTCAGAAGCTTGATCTAGCTGCATGGGTTTAGATTTTCATTTCCAAAAATTTATTAGTTTATAAAGTTTATAACATTTGTTAATGGAATAAACAAGTTCTAAATATTGGAGAAAATGTATTTGGCTAGTAGAAATTCTTGAAGCCCATTTCTCTTTGCGAACCTCACACTGGTGATTAAGACTGAAGACTACTTCTGTCTGCAAGGTACAGGTCTTATGTAGGCTTCTGTTTTAATTTACTGCACTTGTATGTAGGTTTTTCAGACTAGTCACAGTGGTCTCTTATAAATCGCAAGAAATAGTCCACCCACAATACTCTTTCCAGCCCTACACAATGAGTTGAGGCTTGTCAAAGTCCATTTTAGAAATCTTGAATAAATCTGACATTATGTTGAGACAGCTGTTAAATATATTTCTTTTTTCCCCCCAGGTTTCCTTTCCCTCACTATGAACAATGCAATTGGTTTAGTGCTATTTTTAGCCTGACTTTTCATTTCAGTCATATGTATTCCTATCTTCCAAGCAAACTTAAGTAAATTTATTCTAACATGAAAAATACTGGGAAAGTCTCTACCCCCCACAAAAAGATTTTACAAGCTGAACTGGAAGCTGGCACATACACACTCCAGATGCCCAAGTCCACCATTAAAGGAGTGAAATTGGATTTCGGGGTACAGCCCGACTTTTACACACCTCTTCCCTCATAACAAATATCTCTTCTAAATAAAAATGCTGGCTGCTGTTGGTAAACTAGCCTTTGTGTCTGAGGGCAGTTTGCTGTAGTCTGCAGAAGGGATGGTGGGAGTCTGCTGATTTTCTTACTTTGTTAATAGGCTTTCTGTGGGAGATGGAGAGGTTGGCTCAACCTTGTTGAATGTCGACTTGCTGATAATATGGTGCCGGGAAAGAGAAATAGGTAGAATAAACAGAGATATTTTGTAGCTAGGCATAAGATAAGCTCTCTGCTGTTTATGAAGACTGTGGAACTTGCTTGCTTACTTGCTCACCAATGGATTGGTGAGTTATCATGTTGGTAACTTGTGACAGCTTTTGTCTGGCATGAGAAAGTGGTTTTTTTTTTTTTTTTTTTTTGTTTGTTTGTTTGTTTGTTTGTTTTTTGTTTTGTTTTGTTTTTGAAGAAAAGATAGTGAGAAAAATTTGACTCTTCCTCCTGGAACTGTTCAAGGCCAGACTGGATGGGCTCTGGACAACTTGGTTTAGTGGGTGGCAACCCTGCCTATATCAGGGAGTTGGAACTAGATGATTTTTAAGGTCCCTTCCAACTCAAGCCATTCTGTGAAAAACAGATGTATCTTCTTGCTGTCGTGGATAATCCCATGATGTATCTGATGTCAGTGGGAGTTTTGGTGCTTCTCAGGGAGACTGTGACTAGACCATACTTAAGCTGGTGAGAAACTTTTTCTGTCCTCTGGAAGTGCTCCTTTCTACTCTACTCTGGGTTTCCACCTGTAGAATCATAGAATCATACAATCATAGAATGGCCTGGGTTGAAAAGGACTATAACGAGTTTTATATACCTAGTTTTAACCCCCCTGCTATGTGCAGGGTTGCCAATTACTCCAGATAGGGCCTCCAGAAGAGCTGAGTAGATGGTGACAATCACCTCCCTCTCCCTCTGGCCTCTTTTAATGCAGCCCCAAACATAGTTAGCCTTCCAGGCTGCATGTGTATGCTGTTGGCTTATGTCCAGGAGGAGAGAATTTCAAACAGGCTTCACGGGAGTTCAGACAAGGAGCACTTTTTCTTGAGGGTGAGGATCCACTCCTTTAAGCTCTGGTATATGGGCAAAGACCTCTGTTCCCAAGCTATGCTCTGTCTGATGATGCTTATTGTTGAGTCAGGAACAGGACAAATAGGGTGGGTCAATGTACTCTGGCTGTGCTCATAGCTAGCTGTATGGTACACTCTGCTTCAAATTTGAGAGTGAAGGAATAACCTCACTAGCTTAGGAAAAAAAAAAAACACCCAAAAAACACTATAACTAAATCCTCTATTGTTGCCTTTCCAAAGGGGATTAAATGAGACAATAACCAATAAAAAATACACAGAGTCTGTCTTCAACTGGAGTTTAAACAAAGAGGTCTGGGCTTTTAAAGTGCTTCCTCAAATGTGCAGCTCTCTGGGAATGTCTTCTCCCAGAACTTGCCTGGCATCGCAACAGAGAGTGCTTTCTCCCTGGATGCAGTGGCCATGGAAGTGAGGCATATGATGAGGTGGCAGTGACGAGCGGCTCACTCCCCCTGTGTCTCTGTGTGTGGCCAGCACTGCCAGCGGGTTGGAAGCCCATGCACTAAACAGCTTGGGCACCTGCATGCCATCCTGGCCTACCATGCCTCACAGTGATGGGATGGATAGCCGTCTTCACTTTGGAGTGTTGGAGCAGGGAGCTCAGCTGCTTTGCATTCATTGCCAACCTGCTTTATGTACTGCAGTGCATGGGACAAGTAGACATGAAGACATGGGACAAGTAGACACAATTGTGTCTATGGTCCTCACAATTGTAAACTTCCTGAGATCACAGGGTGTAAAGCCTTGCCAGGTATTAGATCTTCTAGCATCAAATGGTGACTAATAAATGTATGAACTGCAGATGTGGTGGTGTAGGTGTACCTATTGCTTTGGATCTTTTCTAGTATTAATTGCTAATGACTGCTGGTCATGATAATGCACCTTTTCTCCTTGCCTATTAATGGAGTGCAGAGATGCCAGACCAGATAAAGGAAAAAAAAGCAAATTTCTGTTGGAACCTCCATTTTGAGCTGCATATTTACAAGTACAGAATGATACTATTTGCCTACTGTGTGCTTTTAAATATGTATTTCTGCAGCCACAAATACCAGATCACAATATTTTAAATAAGAAAAACCCTCACATCTGGAGAAAATGAAAAATGGAGCCTTAGCAATGTACAAGCCAGGGTTTGTACAGAACTCAGGTGTTTTGGGGTGCCAGTAGGTGTAAAGATCAGTGTTCATGTGACAAAGTTCAAATTCATTATTCTTTCTGTTTGTGTTTTAGACAGAATCAGAAACTCTGCAGTCTGAGACTGTCTGGCATCAGCTAAACTTTAATAATTTGAAATCTCTTTGTTTATATCAGTATCCCAGGGCAAAGCAGCACCTTGTGATGTACTTTCTTTTCCTCCAAATTCGTATCTTAGTTTCATGCCTGTGCTAATGACTAAGGTAGATGATTAGCAATGGACATCCCTTTTCTATTTTCCCTGACCGTCATTCTCTCTTGACTATACTTCTCTTTCCTTCCTCTGTTTGACTTTACAGTAGTACTGCATCAAATGTTACTCATAATCTTTTGTCCTCAGCATTTTAGATGCCTTTCACAGAGACAAGACCTCAGTGCTGTGAAATTCTGACCCCAGTGTGGTCTCATGTGCAATGTGGTTCAAGCTTCAGCAGTCTTTTGCTCTGTGTTTTCCTGCTGCACAGATTTTTAGGGGGAGGTGGGAGTGAGAAGGATGTATAAAGAGAACTATCTGAAACATGGTCCTTTTCTCACCATCACCCCCAAATTCTGTTCATGCACACTCCTTATATGCAAAATTAGCTAAAGGAATTAAGCACAGTATAGCACTGCTTGTGAATTATAAACCAACCTTTTATTAATGTTAAGTCTTTCTCTTACTTCGAAAATATCTGGAAAATATTCTGTCGATATGCCACAAATTGCTTTAGAATTTTTTCTTTGAGTTATTTTGTTCCCTTCCCCCATATCTGCAAGAATATTGTTCAAATCCCAATTTTATGGTGTGTCTCTCCAGAATAAAATATAATGTTCAATTATCCATTCCATCTACAAAGTTCTGGATGCACCATCTTGCATTACATAAAGAAAACAATATGTTTTAAAGAAGAAACAGAAAGAAAGGATATGACATATAGAAGTGACGGAAGAAGAGCCTTCCATTATGTTTTGTGTAAAGTCAGAGGGTGTAACATAAACCAAACAGAATTCAACTGTCTTAAAAATGGAACAGATACACAGCTTAGGTTATGCCATGCTATTAAAAGCTTCCACCAAGATATAAGTTCAGGAATAGAATGATGTTTCAGGTAGCTATTGTAGAGATCTTATTAAGTACATGTTTTATACACCCATTCCATACACCTGCAGAGGTATATAGGCATTTCATAGAATCATAGAATGGCTTGCGTTGGAAGGGACTCCAAGGATCATCAAGTTCCAACCCCCCTGCCACGTGCCAGCTACTAGACCAGGTACTAGATCAGATTGCCCAGGACCCCATCCAACCTGGTCTTAAACATCTTCAGGGGTGGAACTTCCACAGCCTCTTTGGGCAACCTGTTCCAGCACCTCACCACTTCCTCAGTAAAAAAACCTTCCCCCTGACATCTAATCTAAATATCTCTAATTTAAAGGTATTCTCCCTTGTCCTATCACAATCTACCCTTCTAAAAAGGTTTATTTCCTTCATGTTTATGAAACTCCCTTTTAATACTGGAAGGCCACAATAAGGTCTCCCTGCGGTCTTCTCTTTTCAGGCTGAACAAACTCAGTTCCTTCATCCTGTCTTCACAGAGGAGGTGCTCCAGCTCTCTGATCATTTTCATAACTCTCTTCTGGACCCTCTCCAAAAGTTCCACATCCTTCCTGTGTTGGGGGCCCCAGACCTGGATGCAGTATTACAAATGGGGCCTCACAAAGGCAGAGAGGAGGGGGACAATCACCTCCCTCTCCCTGCTGGCCACCTCTCTTCCAGTGGAGCCCAGGATACCACTGGCTTTCTGGACTGCAAGCACACACTGCTGCCTCATGTTCAGTTTTTCATCAACCAGGCCCCTAAGTAAGTCATTTTTAGCAGGACTTATTTCAAGGACTTCTTCTCTCAATTTGCGTATATACCCAGGATTATCCTGACCCAGGGGTAAAATCTAGCACTTTGCTCTGTTGAACCTCATTAGGTCCACAAGATCTCACCTTTCGAGTTTGTCAGAGTCCCTCTAGAAGGCTTCCCTTCCTTCTGTTGTATCAACCACATTGCTCAGCTTGCTGTCATCGGTGGTCTGTTCCACTTTGCTCTGTAACTCCCTTAAAATTTTGCCTCTGGAAGTCATCCTTTATTGCGGGCTCTAACAACTGTTATGGCACTGATTTCTCCTTGAGGCTTCTCTTCAGCAAGAAAACCTGGACAGGACTGTGGCTTCTGTCTCTGTTTAGATTTGCAAAAGCATAATTATTATGAATTGTTTTCCCATTACTCTGAGTTGGTGTTTTGATGCAGCACCTACTTTGGAGCTGAATGAATGAATCCTTATGTCATTCAGCATAGTGAAATCTCCCTGATGTCACTGCCCAAAATGTGCTGCATTCTCCCATAAGACTCTTCAGCTTTCTTGTGGCACTTTTTATTGTGGGTTACAAGAGCCTGGTGGCTTTGGCACTCCTTGCTGTGGGAGCTGCTGGGGCCAGCACTGGGGTTTCCTCTTGGGTAATGAAGAGACCTGATGAAAGCCCTGTGTTGAGCATTGAGGCTCTGAAGTCTGCTAATTGAGGCAAGGCAAACACAGGGCATTAATTAGCTTTAAATTCAGAGTGTGAAAATGTCTTCAAAGTGAGCCTGAACACAAAAAAAAGATGTTTGCTCTTCAGCGCAGTTGCCTTGAACATTACTGACAACGGGTGGGCAAGCTTTGGAGAGGGAGAAGCTAGGAAGAACCAGTTCTGCCTTCTCCCCTGGGAGACAACCAAGGTATCAACAACCCCTGGTGTTTTTCCACAGGGGCTCCTTGCTCTCGGTTTACTAGAAAGAGCATTTCAAGCATTTTTCCTCAGCACATCTGCTTTTTTCTTTTCTTTTTTTCTGCAGGAAAGTGTAGTGGCTCTTTCCTTGGCACCTCACCAAGAGCTCTTGGCAAAACTGTCAAATGTGTCATTGCAATGGGAGGCCTCTTCATCTCAGCTTCAGCAGTGGAAGCTGGCTGGAAAGTGTGGGCCAGGCCTCAGAGGACCAGTTGCAGAGTACTCTCAGTGGAAATCCTTTGACTCTGGAGCTTTTTTTTTTTGCTCTGGCAAACTCCCTCTGCCTTTTTGGATACAATGAGGGTTGAAGACACTTGGCTTTTGTTTGGTTATCCTGGAGGGAACGCTTTGCTTTTCATTTGACTGAATTTCTGGGTGGTAGAGAGGAGAGTGCTTCAGGATGCATTGATGTTTGCCTTGTGTGAGGCTGCCATTTGGTGACCTTATGCCTCCTGAGCTAGGTGTTCTTACTGCAGGAATAGTCTCTTCCTCCCCCTTTATTATAGACAAGTAGAGGTTTAGGTACTTGAGGGAAATGTAACATTTGCCCACTCTTTATTTGTAGATCTAAGAGGGACCTTGGTTTTTGAAAATGCTTTTTAAGTAATGGCATATGAAGAGTGAGAGAAAATGCACAAGCAAGAATGCAGTTTAGTATCAACTCTGATGATTTTGTCTTCCAAAATCAGATGTGCCAGTTCCTAGATTATTTCACTGTCTTGTAGGATGTAATACAAGAAAAACATGTACTCAGTGTAGAGGAAGGACCTGCTCCATGCACTTCCCAGGCACTGAGGTGAGGCTTACCAGCCTGTAGTTCCCCAACTCTTTCTTTTTCCCTTTCTTAAAAATGGGAATGGTGTTTTCCTTTTTCCAGTCACTGGGGGCTTCAAATGACAGCCATGACTTTCCTGATATGATGGAGGGCAGCTTGGCAACCACATCAGACAGTTCCTTCAGGACTCTGGGATGCATGTCATCCAGCTCCATAGACTTGTACACATTCAGCCTCGTGCAGTGGTCTCAGACTTGCTCATCTCTTGCAGGAAGTGCTCTGCTCCCCAACTCCCACCCAAGGGTTTAGGGTTTGTATGGGAAATTGATAATCACAGCCTGAACCTCTGATTAATCAGCTGAGGCAAGTGTCAGTCAGCTGTGGGAGCACAGGTGGGAGTAATTTAGCTGTGCTCCCGGAAGGGGTGGAACTTGACTCCACCTCCTCTAGACCTTATTTAAGGGCTGACCACCACTAAGGCAACATCTCTTGGAAATTGCTCCTTGGTGGAGATTGCCTCAGCGTTTCCCAGCAAAGGCATCCATATCAGTGAGTCTTTCCTTATAAATAACCTTTTGAATATCTGTTACCATCTTTGTATTGTTCCACCTTACAGGGTTCACAGTCTCACACAAGTTGGAAGGGACCTTAGAGATCATCAAGTCCAACCCTTGGGATTCGAGCCTCCTGTGTAGCAGAGTGGCACTTCTACCACTTGCACCACAGGGGGATTCAAACCCGGGCCTCCGGAGTTACAACACGGCATTTCTACCACTGCGCCACCGGGGCACACCCGGTGTTGTAAGAGAAGTGGGAAGCCTAAGAGACCTTGAAGACTGAAGCAAAGAACTTGAGGACCTCAGCCTTCTCCATGTCTGTTGTAGCCAGTTCTCCCTTTTCGTTTACTGGAGGGTGTGCACTAAAGATTTGCTGTTCCATGAAGGCTGCTCTTCAGCACTGGGGTGTAGCAGAAGTCCTGGAATCTGAGATGCTTATTTTCTTCCAAACACCTCAAGTTTCTGGAAAAGAACTTCAAGGAAACATGAACCCTGAACACTGAAGAACATTTGAAATAGCAGAGGATCTGTCATTGATTTAGTTTCACTTCTAGCACCACTCCTTCAATCAGAAACATCAGATAACTGTATGCAGTAATTACCCCCTTCCTCCATGTAATAGCTGGGGTTCTAGCAAACTGCACAAGCTGCTTTAAATACAGTCATGTTTCCCTGAAATTCACTATGGTTATTGGCAATTTGGATTAAAATCACAGTTCCCTCTGAACCAGGTGGGTCCTCCCAGTGTGCTAATACTTCATAAAAAAAAAAAAACAAAACCAGAAAAAATAGAAAAGTAGGAAGAGTTTAAATGACACCCAAGAAAGGTGTGAAGGTGCATCGTGCACCCTGTAAAACTGACTTAGGGAAAAGACAAGCCGCCTTAATAGTGTAAAGAGAAGTCAAGTCACTAAAAGGGGTTGCAAGTTGGGTGGTATAAATGCCTATAATCAGGCTTTAAAAGTGTGTTTAACACAACTCTCCTGACAGAAAGGAAACTATGGGCATGTTTCCAAATAGGTTGTGGTTTGCTTAAGTCTTCCCATGAATATGTGTCTAGGAAGTGTGTTAGATGTCTCCATACCACTGTAATTAACTCTTTTTTTTCTCTTGCCATGCTACTTTGGTCAGATCTTCTGGGGGTAACGTATCTTGGTAAAGCTGGGATTCCCAGTTTGGCCACATGCGAGCAACAAGTAAGCTGTGGGTGCTGTAGACTGATATCCCCCTGCCAAGCAGTGAGAAATGGCCTTATCTGGTCAAGGCTTATCTCCCAAGGGCATTTTTAATTGGTCTAATTATCTGTGATCTTTCCCAGCTGAGGATGGTAACCTGTGACATGTTCCAGTACGTCGTCTCAATTCAAATTCAGATAATTGCACTTTCCCTTTTTTTGCAATCTCACTTGGTAGAAGTGTATTCCTCTTCAGGACCATATTAGCTACTTCAAATCTTAAATTGATGTCTCATGTATTAAGGCAGCTGCAGAATTTCATCTTGTTGGAAAAACAATGATTTCTGTGCATAAAATCCACCATAACAATTCCAATCCGCAAAGAGAATAAGTGTTACTCATTCCAACAGCAGCATTTGTGCACAGCATCTATTATCCAGAAACCTCATGAAGTTCAACAAGAAGAGCAAAGTTCCTGCAGAGGAACAACCCTCTGTGTAGCAGTACAGGCTGGATGCCAACCAGCTGGAAAGCAGCTTGCCAGAAAAGGACCTGAGGTCCTGATGAACACTAAGTTGAGCAGGAGCCAGCAATGAGCCCTGGGAGCAAAGAAGGCTAAAAGTGTCCTAGGCTGTATTAGGAGGAGTGTTGCTAACATGTCAAAAGGGAAGATCCTTCTCTTCTACTCAGTGCTGGTGAGGCCACAGCTTGTCTGCCATGTCTACTTCTGGCTCCACAGAATGAAAGAGGCATAGACATATTGGAAAGAGTTCAGTGATGGTGGCAACAGAGATGCCAATGAGACTGGAGTATCTCTTCTATGAGGAGAGGCAGTGAGAGATGGGGCTATTCAGCCTGCAGAAGGGAAGGCTTTTCATCAATATGTACAAAATACCTGAAGAGTGCAAAGAAAATAGTCAGGCTGTTTTTAGTGACTCTTTTTTTTTCTAGTGAGCATGATGGAACACTAACACAGGCTGTCCAAGGAGGCCAGAGATCTCCCTGGAGATCTCCCAAAGCCGCTTGGACATGGGCCTGGGCAGCTGCTGTGGGTGGCCCTGCTGCAGCCAGAGCTGGGCCTGACTGACCCTGAACACTGTGCCAGCCTCAGTAGCTCTGTGATTCAGGATAAATTCCGCTTTTTAATAATTTCCTGATGTACTTTGAAACAAAACCATGTGAAGAATGTGTGTGAACCTATCTAGAAGTACAGTCTGACACGGAATCTTTTTGTTTTCTCAGGTGAGATTTGCCACATATACTGTTCAGCCTTGACCCAAAGGTTTTCAATAGCATCAGACCAACAAGAATACAAGCCAAATACCTAAACCTTTGATAGAAGAATGAGTCTTGTGGCCTGTCTGCTATATTCATATTCACCTCCTCTTCTTGAGCCTTTCTGATTGTTCTTGGTGGCTGTGACACTATAATGGGATGGAGAGTATTGTAATAATTGCAGGATGGTAAATTCTTTGGCTACAGTGAATGAGAATGAGCAGCAAATACAGCAGCTTCAGTAATGAAGGAAAAGAGCTGCTTACCTTTGGAAAGCCTCAGATAGGCAGGGATCTCTGACAAGCGATATCATTGTCTCCATGTCAACCCTTAAATGAGGTCTGAGAAGGGCTGGATCCTGGCTTCACCCCTTCACTGCTTGCACCTGAGCTCCCCTGGGTTGGCTCTGCCTTCCCACCAGGTGCTAGACCACTGTTTCAGGCCGTAACTTAGTATTTCTACTACAGTGGCTTATTTGGTCAGTGTTTATTAATACTGTACAGGTCTGCTGGGTTTGTTGGATCTGTGCTGGCCTTTCATAGCCCCTCTTGGCTGTGCATGGGTCCTTGTCCATATGAATACCAACTCTGATATCAAGAGCAGAAGTTCTGTGGGATGTTCCATATAGACCCAATGCATCTTGTAGTCTCTGTCATTTTGCAGGGAAAAACAAGGAGGCAGCTGAACCACAGACCCTGCTTTGAAGACCACCAGAGCTGTTCCAGCCCTCTTTGGGTAAGGCTTGAAGGGAGTCTGGGACTTTACTACCTGTTTGTATACCAGTGAAGTAAGGAAAATACCTTTCTTCTCAACTTGGATGTAGTGAAGGCAAATGCTTTCTGGTTATGTCATTCTTTCCTAAAGTAAAATGCTTTCAGAACTCCACTGGACAGATGGAGCTCTGCACACATGGTTTTCCATGAATATTGCATTAATCCATATTCTGTGTTATAAATTACAATCAATCCATTCTTGTGCTAACCAAGCTGCAGCTGCTCCCAGCTGAAAAGCCTTTTGAACTCTGCCAGACAAAATATTCCAAGTCTCATTCCAAGGTGCATGTCATTGTGGTTCTCAGGCTCTCATATGTGCTTAATTTAGAATATTTATCAAAGTATGCATTCTGCTGATGGTCAAGTGGGTGCCAGTGCTTACAGTGATGTTGTCTGCAGACTAACAAAAAGCTGAAGTTCTTTCAATAAGTGGTAATACATCGATTTCAGCTTCAGTACAGCTAATCTGTAATCTAATTTGCAGTAAATCTTTCAAAAACCAGTGAATTAAAGGAAAAGTGTCGGCTGCAAAGTTTAAGGGTGGATCTGGACTTCCTCTGGGTTTGTGGTCTCCAGATCTAGGACATGTCTTTTTTTTTTCTGTTGTGAAGACAAGAATTATTTGTAAGTGTGGGCACAAGAACTGAGATGCAAGTTTTCTTTTGGTTCTCATGTAGTCTGGTTGTGCCTTGGCTTGTTAGAAGAAAAGAACGGCCTTGCCCTTTAGGTGTAGATTTCACAGAACAGAGGGAGTTTAAAACAGTTATTTCAGTTAGATGTCTACCTTTTATTTTTTACTTTCTTTTTCTATCTTAAAATTGGTATAGTGGGTTATGTTCAAATTCTGTGAACTAATAAAAAATAAACTTACTGATGACATAATGTGAGTATTCACTTCAGTCAATGTGAAGTGTTATGTGATTCATACTGAATCCACTTTCATGTTGACTGGGATAGAAAGATATGAATTGTTTGCTCTGTGAGCTAAAGACCTTTATGTTTAGGGCTAAGGGCTGAGTACCCTGATCACCCTACCTTTTCCAGTTTCAGGCCAATTCCTGGGATTGTCTGAGCTACAAATAATTCTGTAAAGAAGTTATTAATACGTTATAGTTGGTTGCTAGTGAAGTTCAGATTGTACCAGATTTGAAAACTATTAAGCTTCAGTTATGTCTTGCCAGTAGCTCTTATTTCTCAGAAAATGGGACTGTAAAATAGTTTTCTTCTTTGTGTGTATTTTAAAAGGAGTAAATTGGGGATTTATAGGGATCCAAACCCAAATATTTTCTCTCCCTTTCCTCCTTGTCTTGAAATCGCCGTGTAGGCAGAATTTTTGGGATACATGCATGAATACATAAAATTCATCCAAAAATTTGCAAATTGGAAATTTCCTGACCAAATCCTTATGTGGTGTTTTTTTCAGGGAGGTATCATTGCCCATTATTAGACTATGAAATACAGGGGCGGGGGGGGGGGGGGGGAGAGGGGGGAGGCGAATGCAGAGCAGTTCCCATGGCTGCACCTTGTTGGTCATCCTCCTCTTCCTTGAGTGGAGGGAAACTGGGAGATGAGGGGGGAGGACTGTGGTGACAGAGGAGACCTAGTCCTTATCAAAAAAAATAGGTGGCAAGGTTATTGCTGCCCTGTTTCACTCCTTAAATTCCTGCAGCTGTTCTCAAGAAGGACACAGTCTGTTTGATCTGAAATGCTGAGGCAACAAGCATTTTATATTCACACATCAATTAGGCCATTGTTTTTATTAGTCACAAGAGATAATTGCATCCAGAAATTTCCAAATAAAATGTTACTTTGGGCAAAACAACGTCACACTGACATTTCAATTATATGAGTTATTTTCTAGCATAGATCAGCAATAAACTTTCCTGAAGAGTGAATTAAATAGGAAACAAGAAAGCAGAGATGGGGCAGGTGCCAAATGTCGGTGTGTGTAGCGCCAGCATTTCTGTTCGTGTCCTCACTCCTTTTGTCTTTATGCCTGTTGCAGTCAGCCAGTGAAATCCAGTGATGTCCATAGGCAGCAGACATGCACAGAGGAGAGGGCTCTTTATGGAGGTGTACGCTACCTATAGCTGGGGTTTGGAAAGGGGGAGTCTCTGCTTTCTGCCTTTGTCTACCAGGCAAAGCTGATGATCTCTCCTTGGAATGGAAACTTGGATATCCTGGCTTTCAAAGGATTTTGGTAAGCAATTGGGAGAACACACAAATGGTTGGTGAAGCACCACTCCGGTGGTAGGCTCTGGACAACAGGTGCCCATGCCCCTGCAAACCCAAAACCATGCCACCAGAGGGAGTGGGCCAGAGCTGCCTCACACAGATGCAGCAAATGCTGTTTTTCCATTGTAGACAATGTAAACAAACAACCCACTAAGAGAATTTTGTGAGAGAGTCATTTTGGAAAAAAATAGGCTTCCAAGCACTTCCTAATGTGCAGTCAGGCTGAAATAAAGGTCCCCAGTTGCCCATTCCCCATGAAGCTTTTGTTGGGGTTTTCACATCTTGGTAAGCAGAGTTCTGTCTCTACTCTTTGGTGAAGATCAGTAACAAACTCTTCTAATGGGTTTGTTCAACAGCAGGCAAGAGAGCCAGGGCTGTATTAAGTACAGGCAAACTGATTAACTTCTAGCTCCATTTCCACTTTCCTTTTGGTTCCTCTCAAATTAGCCTCTGATTATCTCAGTGTGAGATTAATCCAGTGTGATGAAGTTCAAGTAGTAATGATTCTTTTTGATAGTATGTTTTCTCTATGATTGTTGTAGACAATAAAGAAAGAATGCCAGGCTTCTTATTGGAAACAGATTTTTTGGGTTCCTAAACAAATGCCATGCTCATGCCCGAGAGGGAAAGAACAAATTAACTGCTCTAAGGAAAATTAATGTTTTTTAAATCAAGATGTATCTATGTGCTTTTAATCCAAAATATTATATTAGAGGCCCAAAACTTAATGTCTGTGCTTGCAGCTGAAGGCTGGAGATGGCCACTCAGTACTGCCAACCTGGTTGGGATACTGCTGCATCCCTGCAGTGCCCAGGTAAGGTGTTCCCTTGTGGCACTTGATCCTGCAGGTGATTTTGGGCATTTGGCTGGGTTTCATCCTGTATGGCTATAAATTCCTGCCTGAAGCAGAAGCTAGTGTTGCACATGCCTTAGGCACACTAACTTAGAGAAGCGCTTGGGATGCCTGTGCGTAGTAGACTCTCCTCCTGGATCACACTGTGCACTAACCACTTCATCCCAGCTGTGTGTTTGCAGCCCTATGTAGACAGGGGCTGGTGAAGTTTATGTTAACAGTTGTTGATTGCTGCATGATCAGCAACGTGTCTTCTTCCTGTAACCACACCAGTATATTGCTGGAAGTCTTTGGACAAATCTGTTACTAGCATTAGTAACTGTGCTTAGTAACTCTGGAGCTTTGGGCTAAGCAAGAGCTTTGTGTGTGTTATGTACTGTACAGCTGCCCTCTGTGACTGCAGGGAACTGTGAGGAGATGGATCTGCAGAAATTGACATTTCCTTACAAGCAGCAAATGCTCACATATCACAGTTGAAAAGAGAAAGCAAGCCATCCCTAGATCCCTTGCTAGATTTTTTTCAGCTACGGTCTTGGTGGTATAAATAACACACCAAGAAATGTATAGAAGAGGGACCTTGAGCACTGGGTCTGTACCATGGAATTACTCCTATAATTAACACTCATCATCACTTGAGCATTATTGTCTGGTGTTTTTCCCCCTAGGCCCATTAATTTCTTTAAACTAATGAGCACATTTGTGTCTTGTTCAATGTTCTTGGCTCTATGAGCAACTATGTTGTGGCTAACTGAAGTACAGTCACTGCTGCTCTGATATTACAGCATCAGGGATTAGAAAGGATTTGTTCCCGAGCACCTTCGTAACTTGAAGAATGAATACACCTGATATCTTTTATTCTAAACAAGAAAAAGTCATTCTAGCTTAGCATCTCATCAGAAAAATAAGCAACTTAAACAGACCAAGATTTATCAAGGGCAGGGAAAATGGGAAAAAAATCCCACTTTTTTTTTTTTTGGTTTTTTTTTTTGGTATACGATGCTATCAAGCCTCTGAGCTTTAGATAAAACAAGAAACAGCCATTATAACAAATGTGCTATTAGTTCTGCACTAATGTAACTAATTAGTCTGTCAGTTCAATGTGAAAAAAAGGAATAAGCACTGCAGTGTGCAGCTTTGTATTAGTCAGTCTTTTTCTGCTCTTGAGCAAACTTGTTCTGTGTGCCAGGGGCAAAAGCATTAGTTGCATACAGAACCTGTTCATAACCCTAGCACAGCTTGCAGCTTGACGGGTGCCACTGCTGTTCATTCTCACCTTTCTGCTGTCCACAATTAACCTTGTATAGCTTGAAATTATGCATGAAATGAAAGATGGGCTCCGGTTTCAGCTGGGCTGCTCTGTCCTGAATTAAAGCTGCTGAACTTTTGCTGTACCTCAGGGTCTTTACCTGGCCATCCAGGCAACTGGGAATCAAGCTAAATGGTTCTGCTCATTAAATGACATCGTGAAGGGAGATAGGAAGCTTTTGGGGGCTTTCAGTAGGTTATTAAGTGATGCTTTTCCTTACAACTAATTGTGGTGAAGCAGTGGGGCAAGGCTGCGGCTGGGGCATCAGTGGAGAATTTTGGGGGGAGGAGAGCAGCATTCTTGCCGTGGTCTTCGAGCTTCTAGACAGCCTCAGCTGCCTGGGAAACCACAGCTGAATTCCTCATGTCAATGTCTTCATTTTGGTTATTGTTTGAAGGAATCTCCTTACATCCAGTTTCCAATCAAAACATCATGTACTCACTAAAATCTGAGCTCCAGTATGAACATGTTACACTACAGGGACTGAAGCCTACCAATCATGTAACATAGATGGATGCCTTTGAAAAACAAATCTTTAATCAAAGTTACACTTCATTTGTTTTTCAAATTTCCATTTTCCCTTCAAGTGGCTGTTTCATTGCTATAAGAGGCATTAAGAGCTATTCGTGTTTTTCTTCTTGTAGCTCTTTTAAAACGGAGCTTCCTTTGTTATTAATATCCTGGCAGTGGATATTCTCACTTATCTGCTCTACACTCACAGGCTTGATCCAAGATTACCTGTTTTAGTTTCTTCATAAAGAAATATATATATCATTATTTTAACTATTCAAATGTTTTCATTGGAAAGTGCCATTTCTTTTTCATTCTGTTGTTGTAATTATATATTAATTTAAGGCAGATAAATTCTTCTTCCTTCATGTCTTTTTGTCAGCCTGAAGTTAATTCAATATTAACACATAAAAATAACATGGAGGTTAAATGAAATAATAGATGCAGCTATGTTGTAACTCTTTTATATCCAGCTGCTGATAGAAAGCATAATAAGGGTGCAAAATGCAGGCAGGCCAATTTCAGCCTGAGGAGGTATGAGAAACAACTACTTGTTATAAGAAGATGCACTATGCATACAACATGCCATTGATTTCTACACAGGTGCTGCCTTTGGTTAAAAGAGCTGAAAGAGAGGACTTCCTCTGAACATTTAACTAAGGTTTCAGGTAGGAAAATCACTGCTGCAAATTACCTCTAAGGTGCATGGTTTTGTTTTGTTTTTGTTTGTGCAGTAGCTTTTCTGTGTGAGTGTTTCTTTCTTGCACTAAGGTATGATCATCTCAGGTAGGAGAACCTCCAGAATGATCAGGTAACTGGAAGCTTGGTAAGAAAAATGCTTTCATTGCAGCATGGACTTCTTCCAAAGCAAAAAAAAAACAAACCAAAAACAAAACACTTGTGGAAAAGCTGGACTTCTCCAACACTTAAACTCCTGAACGTGTCAGTGATAGTATGTGCTGAAGTGATAATTGAAACATACTCAAAGCATGCTATCAAAATGTTTTGACTAAAAAGAAATAGTAATAATCTACAGCCAGTTCTGATAAAAAGACTGTTTCAAGGCCGGACTTCATGGACACACAAACTTTAGACTTCAGAAAACGGCAAGAATTTAATATTCTCATTTTTCCCCAATAAAGACTTTTAAAGGAATTTATCATTGCTACCTATCAGCATGTTAATCTAGTCAACACGGCAGGACGAGGGCTATCTGCAGAAAGAATTCCACCTCAACTATTTCTCTGGATTTGCCAATCCCTTCTCAATATTATGTTTTTGCAGGCAGCTCTGCCTGCTTCTAATCTCCTTCAGCATTCTCGACTCCAGTAACCTCTGTGCTGTAACTTGGTCTCAGTGTCTTAGGCCTGCAGATACAGATGTGTTCAGTTCATTATCATCTTCATGCTCTTTTCAGCAACCCAAATACCAGTCATCCCAGGTGACTTTATACACTGCTAGGCAAGTTTCTTATGCAAGATGGTGCCAAATTCCCATGACTAATCACTCTAGAAGTATGGTGGGTTTTTTTGTCTTTCCCCTCCCTTTTTTTTATATAACATTTTCCTTCTAGTGTTCTGCCAATGCAAAGAAGAACTCATTTGAAGTTTAGCATGGTGTTTCTTACAAGTTGTTTAAAAAACAGAACTTGTTTTAAAAAAAAGGATTTGTAGTTTTTAATCCAATCCCCTGGGAGTCAAAACCTGCTGATTGTATGGCCACATGCAAGAGTATATCATTGTGTCTTCTCAGACAGACATTAGTGGCATCCTGTGAAGTAATACAGAGGTTTGATGTCTTAAAGAGCATAAGAAAGTAAGTAGGTGTTCATATATTAGGATAGCACAGATCTTGTTTGTTTGTTTGTTTGTTTTCTTTTTGTAAGTAAAGTGTTCATGTATGTTTAAGCACTTCGAAGTCGTCACCCAGATGACTATTACCTCATGCATGATGTGCATTTTCTGGTCTGTATCATTTGGTCTTCTTGGTGTAAGAAAGCCAGCTATGCTAGATGAATGCTATGTGTACACAAAGACTGTACCTCCATGTCTTGTAGCTTTGTGCCTGCTTTCTTTTCTATCATTTATCATCATTAGTGTGTGTCTGCTAACAAGGAACTATTCAGCTGGATCACAGGAGGGGCTGCCCAATGTTTTGCTACCAGATTCGTGAGGAGGAAAAAGATGGAATAGAGATGAATAATCTTAAGGACTGAGGAATAAACAGAGACTTCTAATTGTAATTCCTGGCTGTCATCATCCTAATTAGCAATGGGTCTATTTGATGCCTCAGTTCAGAGACTGTGAATAGTGCTGCTCTTTGTCTGTCATAGTGATTAATATATTTCTTGGTAATAACCTGGTATAATGTACAAAGCTGTATAGTAAATCTGTAGAGTGCACTGCCCTAGAACAATTCAGTGATACTTAACCCAGTTGCATGAATGGTAGCATCTTCTGTTTGGACCACTGAAAAGTTAGACATGTAAGAGGTGTCTAATGAACCAGAATATTTAAGGGACTAGATAGAAACAATAGCCTTATGAATATACATTGAATTCAATAACAATTGTTTTGCTTTTTTCTCTGCTCATTTTGAATTGCTCCTCATGGAAGCCAGCTTTAGCTACACAAGGAATGGAGAGACAATGGAATTGTGGCTAAGTGAAGCGTATTCTTCCTGCAGTTTCTCTGATGCTTTCCTGGAACTGGTAAGAGAAAAGGTATATATCCCACAGAATGCAAGGTGTGCTTGTGCTCATGTTGCATGCACAGTGGTTATGAAGGGCAGTTCTTAAAGCCACTCAGTAAACTTATATTAATTTCAGTGGTCTAAGGTACCAGCCCTTAGCTGAAGCCCATGCCTCTGAGGAATGTGCTAGATATATTTTAATTTCACTTTTAAGTAATTCCAAAACTCCCAGCATTCATTTCTTATATTACAACATCCTTTCTCAGAAGTAATTTTGCATGCCATATAACCTGACTGGAGTTGCAAAAGCAAACGAAAGAAAGCACTATCCACTGTCTTTCTTCCTAAGAACATATCTCTTCGATTGACCTAGCCTTGAGGAATAGTTCAAATCTAGATTACAGTGTTGGTGGAACAGTGCAATCTTAATTTATGTGACAGGTCATTCTAAGATACTATGCAATATCTTATTTTTTTTTTACTTATTCATTAAGTGGTTGGAAGTTAAGTTAAATAAATAATCAGATAGTATTACAAGGTCAGATAGCTAATTCTCTCTCAGACAATACAAGGTACTTGGCACTGATGAACTGCACCTCATCAGACTTTTGTGGGATAAGCTTCATTTTGAGAAATTTATTGCTCTGAAATGTCTGGCAAGTGATGCTGAATATTAGTTGCAGTAAGAACTATTGAAAAATGATAATTGAGAAGGGATCGCCAACAAATTCTTCTCTTTTGGCGTGTTCTATAAGTTACAGAAATGTAAGGTTCTAATGGGACTTTCACACCCAGACACTGACTGTAATTCCAAGCTTTATTAATGAAAGTCAGCATTTTCGGAGAAGCGAGGTTAGAGCCATGGAACTCATGGTGTTTAAGATTTGTATCCTGCACAACAAACAGCTGTTAATACTCAACTCCTATATGTTTCAGTGTATGGTTGGTATCTATATCCTCTGTTTCCAGAAACCAGAAAATTTGGGTACTGCTTTTAGTGTTGGACCTGCTGGAGGCTGGAAATGACGGTGCTGGTGGAAGAGCACATCTGGGGAGCAGAGTTAAGCTTGTTGTGACAGTTTCCCTACAAACCTTAGGCATGCTGATTGTGAGGTATGCATCTCTGGTGGAAGTAGAAGAAAAGCCATTTTTGTTTCCTTGTTTGGAGGGAGGGATGCTGTGTACAGCTGTGGGTAGTGTCACTGATACACACTCCAGTGTGCAGTCTGTATTTGGGTGCATTAGAGCAGAAATAAGTTCCTGAATTTAGGTGCTGCTAACTCCAAGACCCTGTTTTATCAGTTACTGTTCAGCAAAGCTGAGTTAGTAGACTTGACTCACATTATTTAAGACAAGTAATATTTGGTCTCTCTTTTCAAATTATTTGGAACACACACTCCCTTCCTCCACTTTAAGCTCCAAAGCTGCAAAATAATTGCTCCTTAACTGGGCTTTGGTCTTTGCTGAATTCAGTCACTCTGACTTATTCTTGCTGTCCCTTTTCACAGGGATGGTGCAAAGTGTGATTTGTCTATACATCCTATGCAGAAGGAAAGGAGCTTATATGGTTTTGCTTCTCATCTCTTTACTCCTATTAAATCAATTAGCTAAGATCGAGAATTCAGCTATAAGGCATGCTGAAAATCTTGTTCTCTAGTAAATTCATCACTTTCTGTGTCACTTGATATTATTTTGTCCTCCCTTATCAACTAGTTTTTTTTACATAGTGGGAATGCTGTAGTATAAGAGACCTATTTTGTGTGTACTACAGCACAAATCAGTTTAAGATGGAGGGAATAAAAAAAAAAAAGTTCAGAAGACTTTCCATGTTAAATATCAAAGTTTTCATTTGTAGAAGTCTAATAAGAAAACAATTTATTCTGTGAATTTGGTGAATGACTTTATAGCTTCCAGGCAGCACTCTCAACTTTCATTGTGCATGTTTCTGACTTTCTCTTTGTGTACTCAGAGTTTTTTATGCAAAAATCACTTCAAAAGACTCGGGTTCAGAACAATAATAATAATTTAACAAATCTTAGCATGCAATAAAACAGCATATTTATTTGAAATACCTCAGTGTCAACACATTTTACAAGGAGTACTTGCGCAAAGTATTCCCTGCACAAGAAGTAGAGGCAATATTTAGAGGTGGAAATCCTGGTGTTTTTTAAGGCAGGATATGAAAGCAGGAGATTATTAAAAACTTTACCAGAAATCTCATTTCAAGGGTTGTGCTTTCCCTGTGAGCTGCACTTAAGGACAAAACAGTGTATAGCCCTTCTTTCTCTTGCTGTTCTTTCACTGTGACTTTGACTCGTTATGGATATTAATGTTCTTCCCTCATTCATTTAGATTCTATGTATGGAACAAAATGGACAAACTGGATCTTCTGCTGTCTGCTGGTGGCCACTGGAAGATTTAAACTCATGGAGGGAAGGTTTGGATCAGCTGTCAGGGAGAAGTTCTTTACAGAGGGAGTGGTGAGGTACTGGAATAGGCTGCCCAGAGAGGCTGTGAATGCCCCATCCCTGGAGCTGTTCAAGACCAGGTTGGATGGGGTTCTGGGCAACCTGGTCTGATACCAGATCCGGAGGCTGATGGCCCTGCCAGTGACAGGGAGGTTCTAGCTTGACAGTCCTTGGGGTCCCTTCCAACCCAAGCTATTCTATGATTCTAAGATATATGCAAGCTGTTGTACTGATGAGTACAGCTACCCACAGATTTTTATAGCTTGGATGAGAACAGTTTAAAAACTGTTTTGGCAGATCTCTAGGTGCCATAATGAACTTTCCTAACTCCTTTTCCTGCTTCCAGACCATTTAGTTTGAAGTCTCTCATGGGATATTTTCTCATTAGCATGTAAAGAATCAGGAGCAATTGGAAATCAGAATAATATTAAAAAAAAAAAAAGTAAGCAAAAAAGAAAAAAAGAAAGAAAATGAGAATAGGATACAGAAATCTGTGATTTTTTGTTCAGAGAATTTCATTTTTATTAAGATTTATCATATCCCCTATCATGTGTCAGCCTCTGGTAAGATCAAATGCTACAACAGGTTGTTAAAAACCATATTGAAAGCAATGGGTGGTGGAATATTTAAGCACTGGGAGAAGCATTTGGCAGAAGCCACCTGGCTGGTCAACACCAGAGGATCAGTCAATCGAGAAGGTCCTACACAATCCAGCTCCCTACATACTGTAGAGGGAGATAAGGTCCATGTAGTACATGTAAAAAGAATACTAGGGAAAGTGGTTTGGGTCCTTCCAGTTTCTGGAAAGAGCAAACCTCTCCATGGAACTGTTTTTGCCCAGGGACCTGGGTGCACTTGGTGGGTGATGGAGAAAAATGAGGATATTCAATGTGTACCACAGGGAATTTGATGCTGGGGGAGTGCAGTCAGTGATTCCGTGTGTGTATATATATATATATATATATGTATGTACATAGGTATGTGTATATATAACATGTTAATTATTGTTTCTCAGATATGTGCATTTGTAACACGTGTTAATTTTGGTTTGTTCCTATGTAGATATATGTTAAGCATGGTGTGGTGATGTGGAATAAGGGGTGGAATGTTGTGGTTTCATGATTTCTGTTGTCAGTACTCCACATCAGAACATTATGCAGAGCAGTGGCAGTTAAAGAGTTCATATTCTCTTTCCATGTTACTGCCATTTGGGGTATTTTTGGGTACCTGGAGAGGAGGGGTGGCATCCCTGGAGGACTTGGAGGGTGAAGAGGAAGGGGGGTGGGACTCCATAATGGACCCCAGCCACTACATCTGGCTGTCTCAGCTCACTGTGTAGAAAAGCACATGCTTCCATCACACTGTCATGGTTTGACTTGTATTTTGAGACTCTCGTCTCTCTCATTTTGTTTGATTAGGTTACATTTAGTAAATTACTGTTCCTTCTCAGATCATTGGCATTGTGTTTTCTTTCTGTTAAAACTATCATCTGCTCGCTCTCTGCCCTTCCCCATGTCCCAGAGCGCATGGCCTGGGCCGGCTGGGTTGCATAGCAAACCTCTTCCTATTTTTTTTTTCTTTGCTCCCTTGTCACGGACTTACATTTAGGGATAACCTCGTGACACAGTGTCATCAAAGTGCAGCTAAAGTAACACAGCTAATGGAATATCAGCTCATGGGAATAAATAAAATGCTGTTCGACAGGTGTAGAAATGCTTTAAGTATAAACTCTGTGTATAGTTCAGATATTGTTAATGTTCTGTCTCAGTCACACGAAAGTGTGGAAAGTGAGAGTTAGGTCTGCCTCTCTATACTTAATATGGCCTGGTACCTTTCCAACAAATATTTTATTATGGGAACTCTCCCAGCGATTTTGGAATGTGAGCAACGTTTTGGTCCTCCTTATGGATTTGAAAGTGATTTTTTTTTTCCTTTGAACAGAGACAAATGTACAGAGAAGTGGAAGAAAGAAAAAGTTCAGTCCCATTTTTTAAGCTGCTGAAGGCAAATACAGACATTTCTGTGCAGACCCTCCCCTCCCACCTCATATTAATACGCAGCTAAAATGCCTTGTTAGAAACTGTACTTTGGTTAGAGCTCTGGCAGAAGATTTTTATTTTATTTCTCTTGCAACTGTTTTGTTACAGAGAACATTTCTTCTATCTCTTCTGCACAGGTGGCTGGGCAAACCTGCAGTCAGAGCTCTGCTTGGCCTGTCTTAAATAAAAAAGCTGGGAGGATGAACTCAAGTCTTCTGCACTGTACCCCAATACTGAGCTACTGTGAAATGATGCCACTTTGTTTCTTCTCCTATGGGAGAAAAGTATCATTCCAAGCCTTGAGAGCTGGCATAGAATAAAACAGATGGTGGATGCTTTGCTGGTGATGGAAACAGATGAGGATTTCAGTTCTTGGTTCCTTACTGCAGTATTTGACCTTCCTGCACATCTCCCTAAACTAGCATTGTAGATGCCTGTTTCACATATGGGAGTATGAATGGAAGGAAATCTGTTGAAGAGCTGGGATTTGATTCCTCTCCATGTAAGCACCTCATCCAATGCAATACTCCCAGGACCTCTGTTCTGATGGCTGTGTATTTTCTGTATACAGCCAAAATGGTTACTGATTCATCTGACATTTCCTTAGGTTGCCATTTATCTCTGCAAGTTTTGTGCACAGTTTCTCCATTGATCTGGATAGGAATAAGAATAAAAACCCAACTCAATTGTCTGAATTCAGAGTCAATTGTAAAAGACTTGAAGGCTTTTCTTTTTTTTCTTTTTTTTTTTCTTCTTTTTTGCTGTTTTTCTTTCTTTGTTACTTTTGTAATCCAGCTATTAGTTGTATTCTGAAAACAAAGCCTTTTGTTTCTAATTTTCTTTTTCTTCTTAGCTTGAAACAAAACGGCTTTATAGTTACCATCAATAGCTCCTAAAACTGATGGAAAATTAGTAAGGTTATAAAACCTACAGAGTGTGTGTGTGGTTTGCTGTTACAGCTGCACTTTTAAGGAAAAGAAATATACGCACTTGTCCTCCTTATAAAAGCATCTATAAATTAGCACTCTTTGAAACATTCCTGATGTGTAGCATGATTTTTATGTATTACAGCCAAAACATGGCTCCCCCATTTGTAACATTTCAGTCCACTTAAGCTGTCATGCTAAGATCCATGGGGTCTCCATTCTGGTCCTTTCCTTGGCAATTTCTGACTATGTCTCTTTCTTTCACAGGGCTGAGGTATGGGATGGCTGTGAGGCATGGAGGCCTGGGATTTCCTGTGTGTGGCAAGTGGCCATATGAAGCTATCTTCCAGAGGAGTTGCTGCAAGACATCATCCTGGCTCTCATCCACCCATGCCGCCACAAAGGTTGTTCCTGAGAAGACCCACAAGGCCGTGTCTCCACGTGGCAACAGTGAGTGTGACTGTGGCTGGAGTACCACATCCTGCCCACCTCCCCATGGGTTGCCTTAGGCAGCAGTGGTGTCATGTCCTGCTGTGTGCACTGGGAGGGCTTGTGCCTGCATTGTGAGGGCCTGCCAGCATCTGTGCTCCTGTCTGCTTCAAGTATTGGTACAGCAATTTTGTCTGTTGTCCTACAGCTTTGAGGAGTTTAAGGGTGTGCTTCAGGAACATGGGGCATAGTGCTTTCTTGCAGCGATTAAAGTGAAGAGGAGAACCTTAAAGCGAATGAGAAGCTGATTCCAGAGAGTCTTTCTTAAACTCTCTCTTTTCATAATCCAAGTCAAAATACTACCAATTCTACTAAATCTTCAATTTTCTTGCCTTTTATGTATCAACACCAGGACAAAGCAATTACAGCCCCTGGAGACGCACAGGAGTGAAGTGAGTGAGGCAGAGATATTAGCATTGCTGTTGTCCTTTCTGGCCTTGTTCTCTGCCTTTATTAATCTGCATGCGTAAATTAAACTGAAATTAAACTCTTCATTTATCATCATGTTGTGGTGACAGGATGCAGGACCATAATGCTTTACAAACATGTAGCACTACATTAAC
Organism: Coturnix japonica; assembly: GCF_054131305.1. Taxonomy (NCBI): domain Eukaryota; kingdom Metazoa; phylum Chordata; class Aves; order Galliformes; family Phasianidae; genus Coturnix; species Coturnix japonica. The sequence continues at coordinate 26,469,097 of NC_140666.1, forward strand.
ATCAAAAACAGATTCTTCCCCTGAGAGGGGGGAAGATTTCAAAGAATGCAGAAAGATATCACAGGGCTGTAATCCCTCTTGAGGCACAGAAAACAACTGATTGTTGAAATCCTCGGAGCGGGAGGTGGGCCCAGGGATCTGCACAACACATGTAGGCTGTATAGCTTTTCCACTATTGAGAATGAAGATGAGAAATTGTGAAGGAAACAAGCTTAGGGGAGAAAACAAACAACAACAGAAAACCCCAACCAACAAAACAAAAAAAACAACCCAAAAAGTAACAAAAACAAAACACAACCAACCCCAAAACCCACATGGTAAAAGGGAAAAGATACTGTATGGTAATAATTCAGTGTGACAGCCTAGAGAAGGGCATTGCTCCTAGTACCAGCCCTCTTGTTGCAGATTGTCTCTGCTACAGCAGGCTGAGCCTCTGCTCACATCCATGCGCTGTCTTCACCTGCTGCCATCTGTGCTTGTAGGGCACTGGGCTGCCCCACTTACCTCCATGGGATGCTAGCAGATAACCCGAGATCCACCGGGGCCGTCTGTGTGGACTTCTTGTGGTCCTGATTTGGTTAAGTACTTAAATACACGCTTAAGGGATTTTCTGAATTGGATGTTTTTTGTTCTGCTGGCTCTCTCCATGTTTCCGGGCTCCCTGAGCACTTGACTTCACCCCTGCTTTACCATTTAGGTAAAGGTATTTAGGATGCTCCTGCTGTCCAAGGCTCAGCCCTTCTCCTTCCCTTCAGCACTCAGGAAATGCCTCACAAGGTAGGTCATTTTGGAGTTATTTTGTGTAGAAGCTGTGCTTGTTCTGCCCATACCCACCCCTGTAGGTAGGAGCACATTCTGTCCAGCCAAGAGCTGCACAGTGCATGGTCCTCAGTCCCAGTGGTGTGTCTGGCAGCTGCCACTCCTTGCTGCACAGCCTGCAGAGATTTAAGTGATTTAAGACCCTACCTCTGAGGAGCTCCAGAGCTCCTAGGCCACATCAACTGTTAAATAAAGTTCCCTCCCTCAGACATCTAGGATCTCTTCAAAACGTTGTCCTCAGTCCTGTATTCAACTTCAGATTACAAATCCCTCAAAAGTGTTGTGATTCCCACATAGGCAAGTTTATTTACTCAGTCCTGCTCTGCTCCATCAAAGAGACCTCATTGGGAGAAGTCAGAGGGCCCCATTCGTCAGCTTGAGAGGAAATCCTGCCTGCAGTAGCAATGCTATGCGTGGAAGTGCAAACCTGCCAAGCTTTACTTACTTCAGCCTAGCGTGTGGTGAGGCGTGCTGATAGATGCATGATTCCAATGTGTTTTGGAGGCTGGAAGGGGAAACTCATCACCTGGCAGGAGCAGGACATGCATGCCCCTGCAACCATGTGATCCATGGGTCCCGAGCCCCTTGGAGTGGCATGAGAATGGGAGCAAAGAAAGTGTGCAGCACAGCCATGGGTGAAGTACATGCAGCTGGAAGCATCTCTCAGGGGAAGAGGAACAGGGGAGAGCTGTGAGCAGTGATTAACTGTAGCCATTAAATTCAGAAAACAGTGACATAATTTTGGGAGTGTGAGTGTACCATCTGAACTATCCTAGAGGAATGTCAAGTGCCGTGAAAATAATACCATATGTTCAGAGAGCCTGATCTGGAGGTTTCCAAACCACAGAGCTGGATTTTACTGGGATACTTTGCAGATGCAGTTCATGAGGTGCCAGACCCTGAGAATCTGTCCTTTGCACCCCTTCTTGGGGCAGCCATGTCAAAGCCTCTCTGGAGCCATGTGAATTGGCTGACAGGTGGATACCAGCATGGAACTATGTGTTTTCTGCTGAATCCCACACAGCTTGTGAATCAATGGCCAGACTGTTGTGCTACTGTGCCACCATGCATCTGGATAGGATCCCATGACTTCCCCCAGCAGAACCTGGATTCAGGTTCTGGAGAAGCTGAGCCAGCAAGTTACACTGCCCACTGCCTTGCAAACAAAAAAAAAAACCCACCCCAATATCCCTTTACAAATTGCATTTCAGGCCCCCATAAAGAAGCCTATAAGGAAGTCTGAATTAACAGGATTGTTTTGTTTGGAGATTTTCCTCCGGGACTGAGGCTGTATGTATGGAACAGACTCGGAGCTTTGGCATCTCTGCTAAGATCAATTCACAGTTTGATGTTTTTGATCAAGTAGTGCTGGGGGGTAGATTTGTAGATCTGGGTGCCACAGCTTGGAACCCAGCTGTGCAATGCTGCCACTGGGATGTGGGGGAGCAGAGGGAAAAGCGTGCCTGCTGCCACTGTGAAAATTAATATTTCTGCAGTTCACCTGCAAGAAGCATGCCATGTCAAGTGCTGCATTTGAGAGAGAAGTATTTCTCCCTTCAAGGCTTTGAAAGAAAGGGCCTCATTGAAAGGAAAGAAATCCTGGTGATTCAGCTGAGTGGAGTGCAATGTACTCAGAGAAAATAAGAAAGAAATGAAAGTGTTAGCTGAGGCTTGGTTATGGCAATGGAGGGGTATTAGCCAAGTCAAAATGGATTGTCAGACTCGGCTCTTGTTTGTATAACCTCCCATGTTCCTTGCACTGAGTCAACATCTAGCCATCTGGGATGGGGGAAGGGAATAACTTTTTTGTTTAGAAAAAATAAAATCATGTAAAAATCAGTTAAATTTATGTTTCTCTTTTAACAGAAGAAGTGTTTAAAAGGAAAACATACCTTTTGGAGTAAAGCATTTGTTTTTGTTCTTTAAAAGTACTTGTTTGAGTTCATGTTCGTTAAATGGCTTGTAGTTATTCAATCATGGAGATTTCCCTTGCTAACATAAAAATAGGTGTGATTGAAAAATTCATAGCAGAAAAACAAAACTGCCTTTCACCCACTTGGACTTGCTTGACTTGATGAGATATTTGTAAACCTTTATAAGCACATGTGGTTTGTAAGCATATTTCTACAGAAAGGAATACAACTCAGACATAACTTTCTCAAGAAGACACATGAAGATGGAAGGAATAAATAATGCTACAAACCATGAGGCCACAAAAGCCAAGTTGCCAAGTGCTGGTGCTTCCTGACAATGGAAACTCAGAACTCTTGAATAAGGAAGGCAGAACTACTTGGCTAGCAGAGGTGGATATTGAACAGCAAATGTAATTTCATTTTCTGACCTGCCTCCTCATGTATACAAATTCAGTATCATATAGTTAAGACCCCTTAGTTTTGCCTAGCACAGGACACATGCCTTTAAAACTGTAGGAACCTCTTGTCAGTGCAATATTTTGTGAAAATACTGGTGCTGTGTTTTGTGCTTGATCCCAGTCAAATGCCATGCGGAGAGGGATATTAGTTGGCTTGGGTTGACTTTGAATCAGGTCTGGCTTATGCCTTTTGCTATGTGGTGACATGTCTGAGAGAAGCTTCCATGGCTGCTCCATAAAGGAGCATAAAACACAGCACAGCTAGTTCACGTGTGGTTATGCTGAAGAATACAGAGGCAGGAGGAGGAAGGTGCAAAAGCCAGGATGGAGAGATGACTTCAGCCCTCCAGTGTCACCATGACTTTCTGGGAGTCAGGGGTTACCATGGAGTCCTCTGCAGCACAGCTGGCAGAAATCTTCCACAGAAAAAGCATTTGTTGGTGTCTGCAAATAGCATCTTTACATGCCTGCTGATGTCATCCAATTACTCACCAGAAGTTTTCCCTAGAAATTACTCTGCCATTGGAGCTGAGTAATTTTGAACAATAAATCCTGTTGGTGACAGAGTCCTAACATTTTGTTTTGCTATTATGCATGTGGACAGATTTACTAACTTGCAGAACTCAGTACATCATAATCAGTTTCTGGGTCATTAAAGAGACTTGGCCAACTTTTACTGCACTTCATAATGTGGGTTTTTTGAGGGGGTTTGTTGTTGTTTCAAGTGAAGCCAGTGAGAGAGCCTTGTTTTTGTGTGTTTTGAAATAAGATTTATTTCTTCTGTTTTCAGAAGTTATCTTTGTTTTTGCTACCCACGTTGAAAAGAAGAACTGGTGGGACTCTGATCATGAAACAAAAAAAGAGAAAAACAGTTATGGAAAAGAAACGTTCAAAGACACCATATGCCATTCATTTTGTTTTAATTCTAATTGTACTGTGTTGTAAGCAATACATCCTAATTCTGACCCACTAATAAAAAATGTTTACGCAGTAAGGGTTAACTTTCTCTTGTGCACAAGGATCTAATTTAATTAAATCCCTGTTGAGCTTTTAGCTAATAAATGAAGTGTTATACAGTATTGCTGGAGCTCTTGGCATTGGGTGACTTTTTCCCATCATCATGCTAACTTATGAGACACATGCAAAATCTGTCCACCTTGCTGTGCCTGTGACTGAGAGGCAGAAGGCAGTGCCTCTGCAGTGAGCCTCTTGCAAGAGGTCATGTCTGGAGGAACTAATCTCACCCATGGGGGAAGCTGGTGCGCTTTGCTGGGTAGAAGTCCTGCTCCAGGGCACTCTGTGCTTTCTGAATTTCAAGAGGAGTTTGCATATTTTGCTGAAAATGAGTACCAAATTTAAACAAAATGTAAGCTTATTTATGCCCTCTCAGTGGTGTGTGCATATTGCTATATGAAGCTATGGGGATGTTATGCAGTGAAGTGTTTTAGAGTGGTGATGTAATGATTGTAGAGATGCAGGGGTATTATGTGCCCAGTACTGTTTTTAACATACAGTGCTGTACCTGAACATGCAAAGTTGGTGTTTGCACATAGACATTGACTCCTACCCCTACATATGTAAAAATAATAGAAAAGCAAAAAACTATTTAAAGACAAATGTACATGTGGGCTTCGTGTCATGAAAATTCATGTCTGAAGGTATTATTCATAAGCTTCATCCTATTGATAAGAAGAAGGGAGACAGTTGTACTTCATGTTCAAATGCTTGGCTGGTTTTCATTTACCAGGTTCTCTTTGTACTCTTCTGGCAAGTTAAAGCAGTCTTTGTATAGGGAGAAATATTATTTGCACATCAGATTGATTTTTTTTTTTTTTTTTTTTTTTTTCATTTAAATACTGGCCAAAACTTTGTTTTCAGATGTTTTGTCTTCAGTAATGACTTGAGAGAGTGTGAATCAGCAGAGGCCAAGGAGCAAGGCTGTTGTCCTGACATGGAATATTTTACTGTAGAACTCACAAGCCACTTCAGTGCGTGAAAATGTTCTCATAGCTCTCAAGCTGTTGTGTTGTGCCGTATTGTGTATTGTTGTGTATGTGTAACGCGTCTGTAATTTCCTGATTTCTCCTTACACTGGACCATCTAAAAAGTTGTTGGAAATTTAGAATCCTTTATTTGTCAGTCTACTTTGGAATCACAAGCCTTCTGTCTCCTTGGTAAATTCATACTCTTATCCCCCTGTTGATAAATTATTAATGTTTGGCATGAAAGGACATCTTAACTCTAACCTGGTGCTTTAGTATTAGGCTAGAAGAAAGAAAAGGAGTGATGCAATGGAGTAAGGGAAAAACTACAGAAGAGAAGATGATTTGACTTTAGATATTACTTATATTAAATGACAATGCTTATATATTTCAACTGCTGACTGCAATGAAAGCAGTTGTTGGTTAACTCAAGAGGACAATTGTTCATAAACTTATCAGAGAATTATTCCTGCTTTCAATTCAAGCTCCACAATCTTCTGAAATAACTTTTATACTTAGGTAAGTCTCATTGACTGGAGGCACACATGCATCCAGATCCATCAGAGTCCTTCAGTGTTCAGCACCTCTGCTCTTGGCTTGCAAGCTCGTAGCTCTGAAAATGGAATAAAGAAAGCCATCTTAGAGACTAAGTTCCTTACCCAGTGAATAGACAGAAATCAGAATATGAAACTGGACTAAACTAGAGATTAGACAGAATCTATGAAAAACATGCTGGGCACACTGGAGCTTAATTCAGAATGAGGCAGCACATACTTAATGGGATGAAATCATAGAGTTGCAGTGCTGGAAAAGATTTCAGAAGATTGACTACATTAGTCCTGTTGTGGACATGTTGGCAACACATTTACAGTACAAATTGGATTGAGCCAGTTTTTGAAAACACCAATATTAGAAAATCTTGATTGATTCAAAATTATTGTCATGTATATGAAACCACACTTTTGCCTTTGGCTTTCTTCAAAGCTAAAAGGCTCATACAGTATTTGTACGCACCTTCTAGGGTTGGTAGATACTTCACTCTGCTGCCCAGCAGTGTGATTTCCAGTGTCACTAAATTAAGGAGGAGAATGCTGTCTGACTGAACAATTATATAAACAAGAAATATTAATATGCATTACAAATTTACTGAACTTCTGTCTATGAAATTATAATTGCAGGCTAGACTGTCCTCTGCTAGTTGATTATGGACCAAATGTGTCATTGCATCACTTTCAAAATTAGTGTATTTATTTTGGGGCTCTGTGTTTCAGATGAGTTCCACATGTACTCCAGATTTGACAAATTCATCATTGGTGTTTTATTATGACTTGAAATAACTTCACTAGGTCATATCCAGGATTCTCATTTGTTTTTCATACCACGGATCACATTTTAATACCAAGTCTTGTGTATATCTTCTCTTTCCATTTTGCAATTGTGAAACTCACTTGTGGCGTGGATAGTTATGAAATACATGGAAAAGTTTGGAAACTATTTCATGTAGTTTTAGCTTCAAAACAGCTTAACAACTGGGACTAAGGAGAGCCAGCTCTGTATGACTTGTCAGTTCACCACAGGCCATTTCTGAGGACATCTGTCAGCATCACTTTATAGCAATTCACTTCTAAGTTGCCTGTGTGTATCCATTATTTATTTATTTAAGTTTTTTAAAGGATTCTACCTTCCCTAAGCACTTGCTCTCTTTCCGTCTCTCCTTTCCTCTCTACAGATGAGACCAAAGCTAGAAGGCCAGTTTAGCCCATGGTTTCTGTATGCTCATTTATGACTTCTCTCTCTTTTTCCTAACAATGAGGTTCTGCCTGCTCACTGTTTGTAATGGGGAAGATTCTGTGGAGCACTCAAGGAGGGCATAACTGACTCAGTTCTGTAGTCAATATGATTGTACAGCTTATGATTTGAAAATGTACCTTACCTATCCAAAACAAGTGTTCTCTTACAATGGTTGGAATAGCATGATTTATTAGTGAATTTCATTTACAGCCATTTAGAACTACTCTACTCCACCTGTCTGTTAGACCAGCTCCTTTTTTAACTCTGTAGCAGAAATGCTAAGTCAGGGCATGAACCAGTGACTAAGCACTTGGTGGGAAGGCAGGGCCAATCCAAGGGAGCTCAGGTGAAAGCAGTGTACCTGGGGGACTGGAAGGGGTGGGGCCAGGATCCAGCCTTTCCCAGACCTCATTTAAGGGTTGGCAGTGGAAGCAAGGTTATCTCCTATTGGAGATCCCGGCCTATCTGAGGTTTCCCAAAGGTAAGCAGCTTCTTTCTGTTATTTCTGTGCCCATGACTGTTGCTTTTGAGCAAACTTAATTGCTGCAGCCTAGGACTTTTCCACTCTGCTTTCATTGTTGCACTTTCCATAGGGTTACATGCTCTTACCAAAGTTTCACTTGATGCAACATCTAAAGTACACTGTATAGTTCCGTTTAAGAAGGACATTGTGAAGTTAGAAAAGAGACAAAGATGGACAGGAGTAGCTACATACAAGTGCAAATGAGAATGTTTCTGGTGGAATAGTGACTGGATGATGTTTATCTCTTAACAGGTACAGGAAATTTCAAGTCTGCTGGAAAGGATTTTCAGTAGTCAGTGAAGTCAAAGGTAGCATTTCATGGCAGGGAGATAATGCCTGTAAACATCTTCTACTGTAGGAAGGTAAGAAGTAATCTGGGTAGTCCATTACTGTAAACTCAGTAGTGTGAAAGGATTTGACATGATAGAGAAAGAACATAGGTAGAAATACAGGGAAGACGATGGGAAAAACAAAACAGAGAAAACAGTGAGGAAAAAGCAAATGGAGTTTATAAAAGGTGTATTATCCAAAGTTAACTTGTCATTGACAAGATTATTCCTTATCAAAGGAAGTGAAATGTAAAGATTTAATCTGATCTTGGGTTCGGTGCTCTTCAACATCTTTGGAATTGTTTGGCTGGTCACAACCAAAGGGCTGTGATCAATGGCTCTGTGTCAGGGTGGAGGCCAGTCACAAGTGGTGTCCCTCAGGGGTCAGTCTTGGGACCCGTGCTCTTCAACTTCTTCATCAGTAACAATGACATTGAGTGTACCCTCAGCAAGTTTGCAGATGACACCAAGCTGAGTGGTGCTGTTGCTACATTGGAAGGAAGGGAAGCCATCCAGAGGGACCAGGACAGGCTGGAGAAGTAGGCCCATGTGAACCTAATGAGGTTTAGCAAGGCCAAGTGCAAGGTGCTGCACCTGGGTCAGGGTAATCCCAGGTGTTTATACAGACTGGGGGAAGAATCCCTTAAGAGCAGCCGTGCAGAGGACTTGGGGGTCCTGGTGGATGAGAAGTTAGACACGAACTGGCAATGTGCACTCACAGCCCGGTAGGCCAACTGTGCTCTGGGCTGCATTAAATGAGGGGTGGCCAGCAGGGAGAGGGAGGTGATTGTCCCCCTGTTCTTGGCTCTTGTGAGGACCCATCTGGAGTAATGCATCTGGGCCTGGGGCCCCCAGTATAATAAAGATGCAGAGCTTTTGGAGCAGGTCCAGAGGAGAGCCACTAAGATGATCAGAGGGCTGGAGCACCTTTCCTGTGAAGAAAGGTTGAGGGAGCTGTACTTGTTTAGCTTGGAAAAAGGAAGACTCCAGAGAGACTTCATTATGACATTCCAGTATTTGAAGGGAGCATATAAACAAGAGTGGGAACAACTGTTTATGAGGGTGGATGGTGATTGGAGAAGAGGGAATAGTTTTAAACTGAGATGAAGAGATTTAGGTTAGATACTAGGAGCAAGTTTTTCACACAGAAGGTGGTGATGCACTGGATCAGGTTGCCCAAGGAGACTGTGGATGCCCCATCCCTGGAGGCATTCAAAGCCAGGCTGGGTGTGGCTCTGGGCAGCCTGGTCTAGTGGTTGGCGAACCTGCCCATAGCAGGGGGGTTGAAACTATATGATCATTGTAGTCCCTTTCAACTCAGGCCATTCTATGATTCTATGACTTCAGTGCCACTGAGCTGTGTGGCTGACTGAAATAACCTGAGGGATATAGATATTTCTAGGCAAACTGTCAAGTGGTAAGGAAAAAGTTAAAGAAGAGACAACAGATCTACTGCCTTAAAGGGCAAGGGCTGAGCTGGAGGAAGAGTTGTGGCAATCCCCCTGTACCATCTGGAAAGCGTTGCCACTTAGTCATCCCATTGATAACTTTGTCCTCTGAATTTACAGTGTGCTAAAAGCACAGGCTGGTGAAACAAGCTGGGAGGTACTGTCTTGCAGAGCCTTGCGGAACTGAAATATCATCCTTGGGAAATGTAGTGGGGGAAACAGATGGCTCTAGCAGATGGAAGGGCAGAAATTGGACTAAATATAGCAACAAATGGCCTGATGAAGAAAGGAGGCAAATGTTTTTGATAAGCCATCCTAGTATAACCTCCTGCATTGGGTAAAGGTTGCTTGCATGGTTATGCAGTCTTCAATTAGGTTAATTTTTTCCATAGCGTGTCAACCAGGTTATGGCATGTATAGACTGTATGTCACATAAAGCTGATCCAGAGGTGCTCCAGACAAAATGTTCTGAGCTGCTTTTTGTGCTGTGGAATTCAAACACACAAAGGGCAATGCAGAAAGTGATGGTTAATGCGTAGAAACACAGTTGAGTATATCCCTCACGAACAGGATTTTCTTTGTCTGTAATGGCAGTGTTGCTTAAACCAAACTTTTCCATTTGAGGGAGAAAAAAAAGTAGAAAGATGATGAGGATTTTTCAAAAATATTTATGAAATTTTGGAAAATATTGAATAAGTATTTGAGAATGTTTTGATTGGCAAAAGAGCTTTGGCTCTTCTACTGCTTGCTAAAAAGATGGATTTTTTTTTTTTTAATGAAAATTTCCAGATGTTTGAAGTGGAGTTGAATAAAAATGGTAAAAACATTCAAATATAATACAAATTTACAGCAATCCAACTGATGTCCATTGTGTTGTATTCTTAATATTTTTAAAACCTAAAGAAAAAAATAATTACAAAATACAGTATTTGTTCTCAGCCCTAGCAGAGGATGCTTTTAGAAGGTACTTGACATCACTGGTTGCTTTGGAAGTATGTTTGAATCAGCATCTTTCTATTACTCTGCTCTAGCTTGGCATTTTAGGAGGATGGTAAGTACTGTGAGCTACTTTGAAGTCACCACCACCACAAGTGAGCACAGGGCTGAGAAATGCATTTTTAGAAGTGCTGCAATTGGCTGAAGCTTCGGAAGGGTTTTATGTTTGGCTGTTGTGTTCAACACACAGGAACTGGGGGAGATAGGAGAATTAGGACTCTTTCCCCACCCCTCCCCCCTTCCAAACTCACCAGTGAGTTGTTTAACAAAAGCCTTTTAGCTTAAGTCAATAACTTAAGTTTAATTAACTCATGATTCTAAATTAATGTGTCAGACTGGCATGTTTCAGAGGCTCCAATCAACCAGTTCATTCTGACACTGGGAGTATACACACGCATTTCAATAAAGCATACTTAGGTGCTTAACATCAGGCATGTGACTTTGAAAAGGAATATTTTACATTTAATCTGTCTTGCTTTAGTTTCTTGTTCATGTGAGATCCCAAGATGCAAACAGATTATCTTGACATTTTCCTCTGCCTTTATTAAGGAACAATTCCTGCTGGCTCCTACACAGTGGAGGTTTGGATGGAACAAGGCCTGAGAATAGAATGATTGAGCCTTTGTCAAAACCTTTCTTGCTTCTTCATGACTTCCAGAGCTCTTCTAAGTCACTCAAATGTACCTCCAGCACCAGGAATTAATCATCCACTGACAGAGAGAGAGTGAAAAGCTATTAGTTTTGTAGGAGACTTTCCCCTGTGAAATTCCATTGCTGGTTGACTCTTTCTGAGAGATGATGTTGAAACTGAGAATAAATCCAGTTTCAACATTTTCATATTCTTTGCAGTCACTGCCAGGAAAACGCTTGATTCTTACGCAATAACAGCCTGGACTCCTTTCACTGTAGGAATGACACTATAATGATCTCAGCTCCATACTTCCTGGGTTCTGGATACAGTCTGCTTGGATGGGCTTCTTTTTCCCCATAGAAGCTTCAAAAGCAGACTTCAGGTTGTGCTCTCAGAAATCCTTTTTCACCGTGGCATATACCAGGTGGATGGACACACATGCCCTTCAGTACAGCTACAGCCATACCGGCTGGCCTGGTAGCAGAGGCAGCCCTGTGAGCAGTGAAACCAAATCAGCAAATGGACAAATCTTGTTGCTGATCTCTCCTTCCAGAAGGAGGTGATGTGGTCTAGAGACTGGAATGCTGCAGCCTTATCAGCCTCAGGGCCCCTCCCTGTTGCTTCCCATGTGAGCACTGTTGCTGAGCTGTTTCTTCATCATTTTTGTGGAAGGTTAAAAATACCAACAATATGAGATGTTGCAAAGTTTAATAGCTTGAAAGTACCTTGAAATGATTGGGTAGAAGACAGCAAACTGGCATTTATCCAGTTGATAGTTCCCCTCTCATGCAAGATGGCCAGCTACTGAGTTGTCCCATCTACCTTTTTCTTAGCATCTAAAACATGTTAGTATGGAGAAATGGGTGGTTCGTGCAAACACCAAAACCCTGACAATGGAAAGAAAGAGTACTTATATGACACGGGAACAGGATGACTCAGTAATTAGTTCTTGGAAAAGAATGTTTTACAGCAAAAGTGGATAAATTTCAAGAGCTGTCTCAATTACAAAATAATCCCCAAATTACTTAATGTCATACCAATTTCTCTGTTCTTTCAGACCTCTGAGGCAAAATGCTCCAAAATTATTCATGCAGAAGGATCTTCTTTTAAGAAACCAAAGCAATATAAACCAAAATCACTTCTTCTCCACTGGAGGCTTATCTCCATAGGCCACCTCTCTCTCTGACCTTGGGGTTACTACACATTGTAATGAGGACAAGAATGAAACTTGATCTTTTCTTTGTCTTCAGACTTACAGAACTGTGTTACCCAAAGGATTCAGTATTTTGTGATTTATGACTTCTCTGCTTTATTGTGAAGAAACATTAAACATCTTTATTTAGTGTGTTACGTATTGCATTATCCAAGTTTGGCTGCTGATAGCAACAGGCTCGCTCTTTATTCCCTAGAAGTGCAATGCCTATCTGTAACCTCCTATACTGTTATCAGCTCTTCAGTGCTAATCCTTAATTGTACAAAGGAAAGTTTTTCCAGTTGTCTGGGTAATTGTACCATCTGAGGGTTATTACTCTGCTTTGTAGCCTGCAGATTCTTCTGAGTCATTTCCTATGTTAATAAAATCTTTTAGTTTATTTTTTATCCAAAAAATCTACACCCAAGCCCTGATTTAGACTAACCTCTCCATGGTTCTCTCCATGTTTCTTTTCTCCTGTGCAGCCCTTGACTGCACTTCCATTAACACCAAGAAAAATTCCACTTCTGGTTGAAAGGGATTAAGTGATAAAGTGCTAAAGTGCTGCTGGGGTGTGGGTGATAGCATCAAGCTGCACAATATTTTTAACAGATAATACTGAAACAGGAGGCAAAGTTACACTCTCCCCCAAAAATCCAACAGCAAAAATACCCAAATAATTTAAACTGAAGCTCTGTTTAAGCCAAAAGCAAGATACCAAGCCAAGCCAAGAGTCAAACAGATCTGTGTTCTGTTCTGCTGTTTGCCTGGAAGTCATGTTCCACCCAGTCAACATCTTAGCCAAGAAGAAAAACATTAATAGGAGAGAGTGAGTGAAGCTGTAAGTGCAGCATGTGACTGAGCGTGGGGACTCAGCCTTTCCTGATTACCTGAAGGTGCAAAATTCTTGAGTGTTATCCTGACTTTATCAGCTTTAATTATTAAGGCAAAGTTCACTCGTAAAAAGACTTGCTGCTCTGTCCTGTCACTTCCTTTTCGTTCCTTCTCAATTTGCTTTTGGTTACTAGAGCAAACACGGCTCTTTTTGGAAGCTTGGGGTGAAAACAAAAATTCACCAGCACAGTGTTATACTATCAAATCAGAACTTTGCTCTTTCAGGATGGCTCATTCGACTTTCAGAAGGAAGAGCAGTGACCGGTAGCGTGGAAATCTGGACCATCATCTCTGCAGCTCTCATGGCCTCTACCAGCTCCTTCATCTCATGGAAGCATGATTCTGTGTGCATGGTAGGTATCACTTCCTACACGAGGGTGAAAATCCACCTAAGTACAGAAACAAGGCAATACATAATCTGGGAGCATATGGGCTCTGAGCAGTCTCTCTGTCCACACAAAATCTTAAAGATAAGTAAATTTGTGCCTTCACTGTTTACTCTTCCACAAATGCAAACACTATCAGTAACCTTTGTTTTTCATACTGTGTATAGAAGCTTGCTTTGCGAGAGTGTAAGAGCTTATCATGCCAGTATGGTAAAACATGCAGTTACTTTCTAGAGAATGTAAAAAACTTGGTGATTGAAAAAGCCTGAAGGTAACAAGTACCATGAAAATGAAAGGATGAAAGCAAATATGTATTGCAAAATCATCTTTGTTTAATTGAGAAAAAAAATGTTTAGGAATCAGAGGGTGATGCAGTAGGACTGGAGGAACAGATTAAAAGAATGGACATTGTTACAAATTGACTGAAACTTTCAGCATGTCCCTTTGTCCCATTGGAGCAGCAGTTAAAACATGTTTTTTGTTGAAATGGTATAGGATTATGTGCCTTTTTTTTTGGAGGAAAAAGGCCTGTGGAATCTACAGGAGATGTAAGTAGGAGAGCTAGCACCCAACCCCAAAGGCAGTGAGACTTTACCCAGAATGTAGCTTACAGGAGTGAGTAAAATAAGGCTCAGCAGCTCAGATGTCCAGAAGATATTCTGTAGTTTTCATTAGAATTGCAAAGGCAACAGTGGCTCAGAGGAGATGGTGGAAACCCAGCTATATGAAATATAGATACTCAACACGTATTCTTAAAGCATCAGATATTGGAGGTGTTCATCAAAGTATTTCTAGCTTAGTCAGTTATTTGATCATCACTCAGAACATCACCAGTCCAATGTTATTCTCTTTGTTTACTGTTATCCATCACTTTCTCTCTCCCTTTGATCCTTCCATGTCACTTCTCTGGGCGTGACCTCTACATCATCCCTGTTTTAGTGGTCTGTCTGCACTCATCCCATCCTCTTCACACAAAGTGGGCCTTCTTCCAATATAGAAGTGGACACTGAACAGACCTCTGCATTTTACTGGCTCTGCCCTTGCCACCGGGAAACAAAAGAAGGGACAATGTTTGTACTGTGGTCAGTGGCTAAAGTTATTTAATTCCTAAAATATGTTTTGCTGTGAAGCAGTTTCATTCTCTTGCTTTGCAGCAGCCCCGGGAGGCTTATAGAGCCTTTCAAGAATGCTCCTCTGACTACCACAGCTAGGTAATGAGTCATAAGCCACTGTGGAGAAATCCTTATTGGTGAACAACTTACATTAGTTTTTATGGTGTTCATGGCTGAACTCAGAAATCCTTCCAGAGTGTCCCTGAGATCCCACACTGAATTTCTATAGGGTTACCTGTCTTCTTTCATGTGAACATCAATGAGAGAGTGTTTCCCAGATGAAAAAATTATATACGCATAGGGACCATCCGGATGAGTAATACTTGGAACATATATCCCAGCAAAGTGCAGTCTCTGTATATCTCATATATTCATCACTTTGATAGAAATACTTCTGATATTTCTTCTCTCTTCTGTAAGAAATAATCAGTCATGGCTGCACGCAGACAGAGATCTAAGTACCACCAGCATGGGTGAGTGCTGCAACCTCTTATGCAGGGATATGAAACTGAGACAGTTGAGAACAGGAACATGTGGACAGGGAAACTGGAGGAAGAGGAGGCTGGATGAGGGAGAAGCCTTGAGGATAGATCAGGTGTCCAGCCTCAACTGGTCTGGGAACCATCTCCCCCACATAGGACCCTGAGGTCTTTACCTGGAGGTAGGCACTGCTTGCTTGGATGAGGGGCAAGGCCTGAGAGATGGAAAAGGCAGACCAGTATGAAAATGAGCTGAAGATCAGCAAGTTGAGTCAGGATTGGGAGGAAAACTCATAACCTTTCTAAAGAACTGAAAAACAGTGAGATTTCTGAGCCTGGTGCTATGCCAGTAGATGCCTGGAGAAATGACTGGCAATCATCCTGTCCCTGTCCCTGAGGACTTGTGCCTGGGAGGATGACAGCAGCCCTGGTGCTGGGGGCTGAAAACTGTCAGCCTGCAAGAACTCTGCCTTCATCTTCTTGTGCGGGGGCAGAAATCCAGTGAGGATGCAGACAGCAAAGATCAGAACATTTTGCTGTCATTGCTCATTAAGGAGTGCCAGCCACTCTGTTCACTGAGACAAAGAAAAATGTACTGTGTGGTAATGGCATTCAGTGCCATCCCTCTCTGGAAGATTTACCTGCAAGGGCTAAACTGAAAAAGCACAGATGATTTGAATTTCTCCTTCTTGCCAGCACAAGCAGCTCAGTGCAGATCCAGCACAGTCACATTGCATCCATGGGCTAGCTGATAGTGAACCTGCCAGACACTTGCCACTTGTATTTGTTTCGTGAGTGAAATAGTGGCTTCTCTACTGCTTCACAATGAACAACACTGGGAACTTTCTGAAGTGATGAGTAAACAAGTTGCTAGCTTCAGCTTCAGTTTTTTCTCTCCATTAAAACAGGAGAATCACTCATACAGGTGAAATGTTGGCAAATTCCATCTCCACACTGCAGCATATCCTTTGTGGCCCTGCTGGCAGTGATTTGCTGACATGTGGAAAGGTCTCCCTCTCTCTCTCTCACATATATATGCATGCTGCCTTTTTTTTCCTCCTCAATTTAGAGTGATGTCTCATGGCATGAGATTAATTTTGATTTGCAAAAGTGGTGCATTCTAGGTATTGCTAAATAATTGAGTTCTTTCAAAAATAGACACAGGACAGAGCACTTACTGTGCCTGATTCACATGGGCAAAAGTGAAGTACCATATGGTAGCCATATTTATTTATAGCATACCTGCTGCTATACTCTTATGAGTTGAGGCACTGGAGATGATAGTTTGTTTACAGATAAGTCTGAAATGTTACAAAGCTGGGAAAGATCAATAATCATTTAACATAGCTTGTCTGTCTCTTCACACAGGGTAAATATTTTAGCTGTGGATACACTGACTCAAGTAAAGAAGGTTCCCTTGTAAAATGTCAGTAAAAGAGTATATGTCATGTCAAGCCTGATATTCACAGTGTGTAGGTTAATAACAGAGAAAGGAGGTGTATGGATAACTGGACTAGCTATATAAATTTGGGTGTGTTGCTTCTCTGAGCTGTTGTTTCAGCATCACTGCTGGGTCGCTGTGAGGGCATAGTGACAGAACTGTTCACTGTCACTCTCCACACCAGGAGACTGGGCATTCAGTTCATGTCCCATAACCATGCAGTGAATAGCCTCTGTTCCCCTGCTGTATCACTTGGTCATCTGCTTGAAATACGCTCCCTGAAATCCTTCAACTACAAATTCAGTTTTCACATACATTGCTGAGAGGTTTGTGAGGTCATCTGTCTGGAACCAGTGTGTTGGTACAAAATGCTTGCTACAAAATTAGGCTGTATTTCCATATGTATAACTTCTGTTATGGCACCCTGAGTTTTACTATTTATCTGTTCCAGTGTT
The DNA here is from genome assembly GCF_054131305.1 of Coturnix japonica. Taxonomy (NCBI): domain Eukaryota; kingdom Metazoa; phylum Chordata; class Aves; order Galliformes; family Phasianidae; genus Coturnix; species Coturnix japonica. Next base: position 26,485,946 of record NC_140666.1, read on the forward strand.
TGATGGAATTATATAATTTCATATCTCATAAATGGCCGTAATGAAAAGCAACATTAATTAGGAATGATTCTGAGTCTGATTCAATATGCACAGTGTTAGCTAAGTTTTACAAACTATGGATTGTAATTTGGGGCTTTTAACTGTGTTTACATTATATCTATCTGTTTATTTATCTCTATGTACTTTTGACATCATATCTGAAAGACTTCAGAAGTCTGATGTAGAACCTCTATTAAACAATTCCTGAGAGGCAGAGAAATACAGTTTTCCAAATTATGATTGAGAAACTGAGACATTTATGTGTAAATAAGTGAGATTCAAGTGCTAAGTAGTTTGTGAAGTTGGTCTGAGAGGCTTTAGCCCACTGGGACTGGCTGCCAGGCATTTTGAAAAGCATTGAAGGAAACCTACACGAGTCCATAGGCGCCAGTGTGTTTCCATAGGCGTCAGCGTGTTTTGAAATGCAATAGCAAGAATCCCATCCAAGAGCCAAAATTCAACACTACAAACATTGTTTCATTCTTATTTTAGCTGGCATTGTGATTGTATTTGATTTTCTAGTTCCTTGTCTTTTGGTTGGTTTTATCTTGCTCTGTCTAAAAATTATCAGCTTAGTAAGTAATTAATACACTCAGCATAAGTGGATTTTTTGTGCTGTAAGTATCAAGGAAGCCTTTTTTTTTTTTTTGTCAGGACTGTGCTGGTGACTGTGTAACCTTCAGAGTAAACATGTCGTGTCTAGAGGTAAACTTTTAGAATCCTATGGAGGCAATTATGAAGTCATTTTTTTTCAGATGATGGGTGTCAAATACTGTCATAATTTTATGATTTACTGGTTATCAGTATTCCACATCGTAATATCATGTAGTGCACTGGGAGTTAAAGAGCTAATGCTCCAGTTCCGGGCACCTGTCTGGAAAAAGAACTACATTCCCCGGAAGACTGTTCTCTGTTCTGTTATCATTCCTGCTCAGGGAGAACACATATAAGGCCTTGGTAGGTCACATTATGTCCCTTTTTTCAATCATCAAGCTCTCTCGATGCTGCTTGTCTTGACCTCACGCCATTAATGTAAGGCCTTCAGCATTTTTGGACACTCTTTCTCTCACTGTACTTGATTTATTAGATTCAGTTCTAATTATATTGTATGATAATGTGTTATCTTGTATTGCGATGCCATATTTAGTAAATTAGTTTGTTTCTCTTCAGATTTTTGCTGCTGTTTTTAATTATTATTCAGGGTCCCTTGTTTACTCTTTCTGGAGGCACAGATTCACAAATAAAACTTTTCTCCTATAATTCATTTTTAGCGAGGAATTGTATTCCTCAGGAAAAAAAAGTATACATAGATTTTGGCATCGCTATGGTCAATTTATTTTATTGATCTGGTTGCAGGTGCAGTATTAAGCTAAGGTAAAAAGTCATAGCTGAAATAACACACAGATACCTTTTCAGAAATTTTGCTGTTTGCTAGAGATAATGAGATACAAGCCCAAGTCATCTTCCTGGATTTTTGCAAAGGTTGAGGGAAGTACTGAACCAGTGACCCAAACCCAAATCATCTCATTGCAACTCTTCTCTCCACCTCTCCCCCATAGGAAAGCACCCTGATGTACTGTGTGGTTTGTTTGCTCATTCCATGCACTGGTCTTTAAGAGTCTGGGAGCAGCCTGGTGAGATCTGCATGACAGCTACTTTGGGGTTTGCTGGAGCTGACTTATAGAAAATGCATGGCTGGACCCTTGAAAGGCTCCCTCTCTGCCCAGACAGGACCCTTGCAGCTCAGAGGGATGTAAATACACAGCACAGATTGCCTAAAGGTTACAGAATTCTTGACAGCTGTCCAGCTTCCAGCAATCTGGATATTTGTACATGTAATCCAAAACCCTTGGGCTTGCAAAGCTACTTTTTAAATTAGTCTCAGCAAGTCTTTTTATTTGCACATCTCAACAAATAGTATTTTACATGAAGAAGTTGTTAACAAAGGTTCTCTGCTTTGCTGATTACAGATTCATGATTCTGAGTGTCTATTGCAATATTTTCTGGTTTCCTGTTTATTGCTTTTTGGCTTAATCTGGGCCAGTCAAATAGCCCATCGAGTTAGCAGAGAAACTACAGAATATTGCTTAACATCAAACAAAAGCAGCCCTATAGGACAGCATTATGAGTGATTTTTAGCAAGTTCTGGGTTTTGAGTCCATCATCCTTCTTGGAATGAAAACAACTTAGTACTGAAAATAAAAGAAATGCGTCCACCAAGGGCACCAAATCTTCCTAATATGGACATTCAATTTCATTTTTATATTTTTTAATAAATGTTTACAGAGTAACAGTGTGAGTTTTTTGGATGCTCTGACCTATAAACTTCTCAGTCAGTCACTTCCTGGAAGTGTTACAGAAGGGTTTATGTTAATTGAAAGCCATGCTGGGAAGCATGGAGTGCTTACTTGCTCTGTTAGCCCACATGAAGCCATTGTATCCTCAGCATAACCTTTTGCCTTCCCATGGCCACTCTCTTCAGCTCTGTTCCTACTGCCTCCTGCTGTGCCCAGGCTGGTCCATCAATGCCACAAGGGTGTGCAAACACCACTTGCCCCATCCCTCTGGGGCAACATCACCTCTTTTGTCCTGATGACAACATGGGGGAGGAGTGGATCAGAATGGGACATGACCTGTGGTGTTTCCCTTGTCTAGAAAGCATTTGGGTTAGGAAAAATCAGTGCACAGGAAGACAAAGCACTGGGGAGAAATCTAGGGGTGTGACCAAGATGTGATGAAGCGAAGTGAAGGAACTGGATCTCAGAGATCTGTGCCCAGGTGCAAACACTTGATAGAGTACACAGTCCTGGCAACTTGCTTGAGCTCAGAATGCCAGCACTGTGGAGTTTCAGAGGCAGTATGTTCTTGCATTTCTTACTCCTTTTTGTTAAGAAAGAGACAACGGTGCTTGCAGAGAGCTATGAGAGATAAATTAGTAGGTATAGTCAGGAAACCCAACTCATCATGCAGTGAGATACAGGTGGAGACAGCCAATCCAAATTGTAATGCATGCTGAATTTTCATTTCACAAAGGATTTTTATTTATGGAGCAATTTGCCAAAATCAAAGATAAAAAGCAGTACATGTTGATACAAGGGAAGACAGATGAATTTAAAGAAGGAGAGGAAATCTTAGAGAAAGCCATTGGCTGGATTTTGTGGAAATAAATGCTGAGTTACCAATCTGTCTGCATTGCCATCACAAATGTAGATTTAGATGGACCATTGCTTTTGGCTCTGACATACCTGGGCTTTGGTTAAAAAAAAAAAAAAAAAGGCACTGCTTCCATAATACAGGAAAAAAACAAGCGTGATAAAATCTAACTGTACAGAAAACAAGTTTTCTGTATGAAAATTGTGGTTTGTTCTCCATTTTGTTCAACTTGATCTTCTCTCCACAGCAGGGCTTTTTGGCAGCTCTGGTGATTTCACATCATGTTTGTGTATGTTCTGCCTGAGGGTAGAACCTCCTTTTGTTCATAGTTTCAACACAAAGGATGGAATAAGTAAATATGAGTGTATGCAAAGTACACACACACAGACACGCACATACACGTGCCTAGCAGTAGGTATTTGCAAGGTCAGGCAACAGCAAATGATTCTGTGGCACTGTGAGCATTCTCAGTGGGAACTTTTATAGACTGTAGCATATCTTTTTATGGTATATTGGTTTTCTGATAACATTCCTGTGGTGGTTTTTGTTTGTTTATTTTTCATGACGTGTTATAACTGGATGTTAAACTAACTCTTGGGGTCCACATGAGGTATCTACTCTGTATCTTGAGAATGGAGAGGATTCATGTCAACAGGTATAATTTCAGACAAAAGCTGTACTCCTGCACAACAACCTGGAACATTTTGTGGAGAACCAAGTGTGCCCATGAGTGTGTGCTCTGAATTGCTATGTAAAATACTTTGAAAATAGTGTTTCTTAGAGTGACTGTGCATTAGAGTTGTAGAATACTCTCCAAGAAGTTAAACCTTTGCTGCCGTAGTACCCTATTGGAGAAGAGATGCTTACTAATACTCTTCAGGATATAAATTCAACACCATGCTATTTATTTTTTTTTTTTTTTAATTATTTTCTGTTAACATTTTCTTTTTTTTTTCCTAAGATAGAGATGATAAAATCACACTGATTGATTTCTTAATGATGCGATACACACTTATTTTCCATCCAAGACAATAAAACATATTATAAGTGCCTTTTTAATGAAAGAGAAAGCAAGGCCTTCAATGTCCTGCAACATCTGCTGGGAACATAAGCTAAATTGAAAACGTATGCTGTTCTTGTGGAGAGAGAGAAGTCTTCCAGTGACAGGAAGTGTCCAAAAAAGTTAATGCCAAAATCAGTAAAAAAAATCATGCGTGACAGGAGGAGAATGAACACACAACCTTTTTTTCTTTTCTTCAGGGGGTGGAGATGGCCAAAGACAAGAGAGGAATGGGGAAAGCTGGGAAGTAGGATTATCTGTGTATTGACAGAGCTGTTTATTTGCTCCTGGCAAAAATAAACCTCAGCATATATTCCTTCTAGCATTTTTGTATTTACGAAGATGGAAAGCCTGATCTGTCTCCAAGTCCCATTATCCCTTGACTTCAGTCAGGCAGCATATCTTGCTTATTGAATCGGAGAACATTGTATGTTTTATGAGGACAGAAGGGAAAGGAGATGTTTACTATTATATCCTTCCTCTGTTTATTAGCACATATATCTACCGCCAACATCAAAATGAGAAATCTCATGTTTTAGCTGTAGCAAGGCTAGACAAATAACTCAATAATGTCTATTGGAAAACACTGGGATTGACCCTTTCACCACCACCTGTGAGGGGGGCTGGGAAGTTTTGTGATGCAGTGTGCAGTGCTTCCAAAATGCTCCTGGTTTAGATACTCTGTGCTGTTTATCTTCATGTTCCCAGGTGGGAAGCAAGCCTATTAGCTTGATTGTACCTGCACTAAGTTCTGAAAACACTTCTTACATGCACTTTATGCCTTGCCTGAGCTCAAGCATCCTTAAGTACTTCCATTCTTTTCAGAAATACACCTTTGTATTCTGCCTAATGTATAAATATCATGACCCATATCTGAGAATGTTGGGAATTTTATCAGGTTTATAAAGTTTTAGTTGTGGTCAAGGCCAGTGGGTCCAAAATAAATAAACATAGCAAAATTAGTAACAGGTTCTTACCTATTTCTTTTCTTCCCCTCTGAGAGTTTCCCCAGGACCTGTGAAGTACTTGCTGCTGTAGTTTCTGTGTCTTGCTATCAAAGTATCTGCAAGCCATCAAGCAGGAGGCAGATGCAGAGGCAGGGATGAAAGCTGGGAAAAGTAACTGAAAGGAAGGTGTTGGGAAATTCCACTGATCTCCTTTGTCTCTTCCTACCTTAAGGATGAGGAAGGAGTTATAAATAACTTCGAATGATTTGTGGCAGGTACATTCCCTTGTAATGCTGTTCTTAATGAAGTTGCTTGTTGGGAAATCTTCCCTAGCCCTCCAGATGGAGCGAATAAGTGACCAGCATGGCCAGATGGGGACATCTCTCTTAGAATGCAACAAAATCTAACTCTTGTGTTGAAGTATTCCACCTGGGGTTGCCTTTTCCATGACTCTGGATAGAGAATCAGAGGTGCTCCTTCTCTAGCTTAGTGCTTGATTTGCCTACAGGATTCACCACTGCTGGCTGATGTGGAAGCAAGAATACAGAAAAAAAAAAAAAGAAGCCATCAACAGCATCAACAGCTTCAATAAAGCAACATGTGAATGCAGTCTGATCTTCAGGAGATGATGCTGAATAGGTATTTTGGGCACATATATTTCTCAGCAGAGCCACCATGCTGAGGACACAGGTATGTAGGACAAAAGCTGTTTTTGCTCTCCTTATGGAAAGATGTTGAGTCATTGTGAGGTAAGTTCAAGTACCAAGATGCCACCATGCCCTTTAAAACAATTAAGTAAGCCTTGAGCCTATCAGAAAAATACAGCTAAGCAATCTTTTTGTAACCGAGGGATAAGCAAGCCAAAGTTCACATGGGATTCAAAATAACAGCATAGAGCAGTTATAAAATTCAATATAGGATTATTATTATTATTTTTCTTTCAGATCTACTGCAGGAGTGTCAGAGCCAGAGATACCAATTCTGCAGGAAGAGCGGTGAAGTAGAGCCCTAAAGACCAAGTCCTGAAGAACATCTTGTTTCTTTATGTGCATTGCGCTCATTCTCCTTCAAGGCTACAGCAAAATTGTTTCTGGAATGCAGCAAATGGTATAATACATGTTACAGATCCCATTCCTAGTTAGCTGCAAAGCTTCTGCTGCATTTGGGTTAAGGAGGTAAGAGGCAACATTTCATTGTTCAAGAATTTTTAGGACTGGCTAAAGAAAGACTCAGCTGCAATTACAAGCCAAGTAAGACCATGCTGACTTTTCTATGATTTTCTCAACACACAGCTGCACATCTGCCAGTTAGAGCTGGTTGGAATATTTCCAGCAAATCAAAATTTTTTTTGGAAACCTTCCCATGGATTACAAGGTCCAAGATGCTGGGGCTCTTGGAAAACCTTGGACTTGACAGACGTCAACAAGTCAGAGGTGAATTCCTGAGAGCATACAAGCAGCTGCCCAGTCTTTAGCCCCTGGGTGATGTATCTGCATGGTTGCACAGGGATGCTTCAATTTGGGCTGAAGAATGGGGAACCCACTCAGTGGAAAACTTCTGGAAAAGAATGGGTTTTACAGGATCTGCTACAGACCAGCTCCAAGAGGGGAATAGATGGCTGTGGATCCCAGATGGAGGTAGGAGCCCTCCTTCAATAGGGTATTAGATGTTGGGCACTGCAAGGGGAAGCCAAACTCCAATGTCAGAGCTGTGCGAGCAGCACCCTAAGCACTGCCAGATGTGATGCCTTTGGATTTGGAGACTGTGCTGCTCACAGCCTTCTGTATCTCCCATCCATTTTTACCCTTTCATTTTTCTTTTTTCTTTTTTTTTTTTCTTCTTTTCAATGCAAGTGCAAAAGCCCTAAATGACTAACATTCCTTCCAAGGCAACAACCACAAAACAGAGAATCAAAGCCACAGAAATGCTTTCTTTTAAAAATTACTCACATTTCATCAAGCTTTGCTTATACAAAGGTGACAAGTCCAAACCCACTGATAGTTCAGCTATGTGGCCTGAGAAATGCAACGGCACTAACAAGGCTGCTCTCAGATGTACAGCAATACTTTTCTTCTTTATTAAAATACCATTTTTTCTACTCCAGTCCTCAGCTGTCAGCATCCCTTCCCAACGGCCCTTCTACCCATCCTGCTGTAAATTAGATACACGTTGCCAAGCTCCTTCAGATATGTGAGCTAAATATTCACCCCAGAATGCCTCTGAAATGTGGTGAGCTCTTCCTTTTCTGCAAACCTAACTGAATCTATTGTGCATGTCACTTCTTCTTTCATTAGTAACACTGTATTTCATTTCATCTTTATTTCATTTCAGCAACAGTTGTAGGCAGCTTCCCAACACTTGTACTCTTGAAGAGGGATAACAATGTAAAGAGAGAATGTCCATAGAGGCAGATCATGTCCTGCCCGAGCTGCTCAAACATGCAGGACAGATTTTTTGAGTACAACAACCATCTGGGAACAGGACTGCCCCTCTTCATCTTGCAAGTATTTGGAAACTCAGATTCCACTGATGAGAAAGTATTACTGGTGCTTAAGGAGTGTGTTTTTGCCTGCATGAATGTATCAACAGTCAGAAGCATGACACACTCAGAGGTGTGATGCATATATATATATCCCCATGAGGTAATACAGTTTGTATAGCGGATGGTTTCTTTCATCCTGTCCTGTTTGCAGCTGTGCAGTTTCGAGCTGGTGAAGAGGGGCCTGAGCAGAAAGTGAGCAAGGTCTGGCCAGCAGTTTGCTGTTCTGCTTTTGACAGTTTAGCAAAGAATAATCTCAGCAGACCAGTATAAATCTCAGTAGTTAGGTTCCTACTCAACACCTGTATCTTCAGAGTATCTTCTTATTGAAATAGATGACATTTTAGAGCATACTACTTGTATGACAGCTAGCAAAGGCAGCGTTGTGGCTATTGGCAGTGACTGCAGGGCTCCAATAAGAACAACAGACAAAAAACCCAGAAAGTGATCAAAATTCTCTGGAGCAGTGGAAGTCACCAGAATGTGTGTGATGCAGGATCTGTCCTGTGGGAATCAAGAATCAGGCTGGGAGAAGTGTGGGACAAGTTGCCCAGCACCCAGAAGCAGAGCCTTCCTGTCACTTGGGCACTTTAGCACAGTAATGGAAGTGTTGTGAGGGCTTGAATCAATATTCAAACACCTGGTGAGAATGCAAGAACCACCCCATGGAGCTCAGGTGCATGCAATGTGCCTGAGTGACTGGGAGGAGTGGATCCTGGCTCCACCCCTTCCCAGACCTCATTTAAGGGTTGTCAGCAGAGGGAAGCATATTTTGTTGGCGATCCACGTGCATCTGAGGTCTTCCAGAAGTAAGCAGGTTCTTTCCTTTGTTTCCATGCTCACAGCTGTTGTATCTGAGCAAATCCTTGCTTGCAGGAGCTCAGAACAGTGCAACTTTTCTGTCACTGCAGTGCTTTACATCATATTACAGGTACTGACTTCACCATCGGCTGGCTGAGTTTGTTGCCTGATTCTTTTTCCCTTTTCTGGTTCTTTCAGAAGGTTCTGAAAGAAATGTTCTGCTTTGTGAAAGCGGTGTCTTTATGAAATGATGGCAAGAATAAATGCCTTGAGTGGCATTCTTTTCTAAAAGCTGTGAAACTCGTAAGTTGAACTATGAATACAGAACAGTTTAGGTGAAAGTACATTTTTCCTATCTGATACTTTATTTTTGCTTTTAGAAGAAGCTCTAGTATACTGAAGAATGTTTCCCATACAGTACGTACAAGGAACTAAGGATGAATTCATGTTTAAAGCATCAGAGTAAGATGCAGGGTGAAAGATTTGGCTGCTCATCTCTCCATAGACTTCCTCTGTGCCTCAGTTCTCTACTCTTGCAAAGAGGAAGTGGTACCCATGGGGACATAGAGGTAAGCACATTCTTATAATTTAATACTTAATGTTCTTGCAAAACAAGCACTTGTTCAAATAGCACGTGTGCTAAAAAATGGATTTTTTTAGTGGTAGGAATCTTTTTCTGTAAGCAAAACATCAATGACTCACCTGGTGACTTCAAAATGGTCAAGTTTTGAGTATCTACTGGCATGGGGATTCTGCAGCCTCTCTGGACTGCAGACTCTCTGGTGCTCAGCAATCCCCATGAGAAGAAACCAGAATGAGAAGCAATCCCCCTCCTTCTTTCAAAAAGCAGGTAAGATAAAACCTATTTCCTTACTGCCAACAAAGCCTAAATGTTAGCTGGAAACTTCATTCTTCAGGATTTTTAAACACTAGGTATGTGTGCACACTTATGGAGACAGGCTTTATCTTTCTAGAGCTTGGTATTTTCCCACACTGAGCAGTTCCTGACAAAGGCTGGGACAGTGTCTGCTACTTTTTCTAAGTTTTGTGAGTTTTATCTCTGTGATTTTTTTCAGTGATGACACAATTACAATTAGCTGCTTGTAGTATGAGACAGTATAGGAGGAAATAAGTAAGAAATATTACAAAGCAGACAGGGTAAGATTAAAAGTAGTATTAGTTTACCAGTTATGAGTAGTTGTTACTAGTGTCCTGTGTCTATCTAGCTTTAGTGGGATGAACAGAGACTCCAGAATTAGAAAATACCAGAGCCTTCTCTAAGTTAAACAAGCCCAGTTCTCTCAACCTTTCTTCATAGAAGAGGTGCTTCAGCCCTCTGATCATCTTAGTGGGCATCATTCATTAGCAAGTTTTTGAATGTTACTTTACAGGGCAATGTACAGTTTCTTGAGCCATTTTCATTGGCCTTCAAACACGAGTTGAAAGGACATTACTTTCTGGTCATTATTTTAGTTACATAAAAAGTTATTAGATATTCTGGGACTTGATTTATGACCTTCTGAAAACAGCTGAGCTTTTGGACAGCTGGGTTGCTTGGGGCTGGAGGAGGTTGTGTAGCAGAGAAAATGATTTGGGGAAAAGGCTATGAGAGAAATGGTCTACATTAGATGAGGACAAGATACTGGCACAAAAAGTATAATATTATGGATAGCTATATAAAATAACAGATGTGGAGAAATGAAATGCCAAAAAAGCCCAACAGGAACTCAGGGGGATGCTTTTGGCATGTCAACCTTAATAAACAGGCAGGACACTATGAGAAAGACTTTTTTTTTTCCAGGAGTAGAAAAAGCAGGGATGTAGTAGCTATAAGCAAGAATTCCAGGAGAGGAAAGGGATGGGGGTGGAGAGGAGGTGGAGGTGATAAAGATGTGTTTCTGGAAAGGTTAAATATTTGATTAAGGATGTTCCAGTTTAGAAGTTGTCATGACACACAGAATTCTGAATAAATAGGAAGTGGGTCTGCCAATGGTATTATTGTAATGGAGGACCTGATATGCCCAAGAGAGGGGTGAGGCAAGTATCTCAGGCATCAGCAGGAAACTGTGGTAGCTCTTGTATTTTACAGGCAACTATGTATAGACATAGAATAAGCAGGATGGTCTTCCTCCAGTAGCAAACCTTTAGAAGGACATCTTGTCTTATTCATAGTTCTCCCTAATGAAGTTCTGTAGAGGTATTTTTGTGGGATTAACATTGGCCTTGCTAAATTATGAAATGCTGCTACTTTTTTTTGGAAGAAGAGACCAGTTATTACTGGGTATGTTTCTAAGGTATTTAAACCAGTCGCTCTTCCTACATTCTAATACTGCAGCTCAACATTTTTGGTAGTAGCCAGTCAGACGTGTTATAATTATCAATCTGACATTTGTTTTAAGACTTGCAGACCTTTCTCATGAAACATCCATTTTCCAAAGCATTTGCCAATGTTCGTGCAACTTCCATGTTTGCAAGGTATCTAAACAGGCTGCCATTAACTATCAGGGCTTTGCCAGTCATAATACTCTTTTATGTCTGCAAATTGTACCTAATTAAGCCCTAAGTAGTCACAAGTCACTGGCATATTATCCAAGTCTTCCCTATTTTTCAGGGGTACAAGTGGTTTGTGGTCAGTCAGAAGTCTGAATGACTCTCTGGAAGAGTTGTTTGGTTTTTTTTAATGCATTTTTTTACATGCTTCTTTTACAAAGAGATACTCCTCAGACTGCAAAATGATTTATACCATCAGCAAATCACTGGGAGCAGTATGTTGCAGTAATTCAGCAATATACAGCACAGTTATCCGTGTGGATATGAGTGGTTATGGGAAGTGAGCACGGGCGTGCTTCAGATAAGGCTTCTGTTCTGTTGAGAATATTTTCTTATACTATGTTCAAATACCAGGTACTTTTATTTTCCAAGAGTTCATTCCAAGGATATATTACTGCCATCCATAACCCAGCATTGATTTCACTTTGACAGAGATTCAAGAGTTTGCATTAATTACTTATGCCGATTTACCTTTTCTCACTGTGCCTCTATGCCTAGATTTTTATTCATATTGTCTCAAAACTTCATCTCCTTTTGATTTATCCTGATGCTTATTGCATTTTAGATCTGAGTACCAAGTGACTCTAGAAATCTAGACAGGTTTTTATCATGTTTCTTTTCTTATTGGCAATATCCCAGGACTTTGTCTATACAAGCAACTATTCCTTTTCAGGTGCTGCAGTAGTCTTGTCATTTCCTTTGGAATATATTGGGTGTAGAAGTGATGCCAAAAGGAAGTCTGGGGAAAGATCACCATCCAAAAGTATAATAAAAGTAGTTAACCTGGCGCCATCTGGGTGTGGAAGAATCTGCTGAAAACCGTTTGTGGCATCTAAAAGGGGGAGAACTTGGGCATTCATCTTGGAAAGATATTGTCCACTGTGGATGGGAGTGCTTCTCTCAAGCACTTTGACCTAAAAACAACTGAACAAAGTATATGCTAACTCATCCATTTTTGCTGAGGCCTTATAACTGCTGGTAAACGCTGTTCAGTGGGTTTGGCTATTTCTTCTGTAATGCTGACAGCACTTGGACTGTCTGCTCCTGCTCTTTCCTTAGGATGTACAGAGCTGAACTTACTGTGACTTCCTAGTCACTCCCAGTAAATGTGTTGCATTGTGTCTTTGGGAGCTGAGTTTAACGGTCATGTTTCCTCCAGTGCTCGTGTATATGTATTTTCTTTTGGCTGATACAGAAATGCCATTGCTGTATTTTACTGGTAGTTAATTTCTCAGTTTCTGGGATGAAACTCAGTGCCCCAAGTGTCCTCAGACATTGCAGGTTGCTACAGCTCTTACTAGCACTTATGCTCCTATGAGTTGAAGTGATTCAGTCCTTCATTTAACTTCAACTGGTTATTTCCCATGTCTAATTTCCAAATGCTATCACTGTGCCTTCTCTCAGGAACTTGCATCTTGTTATTCTTTGTCTTCAGGCACAGAAGGCTGCCTTCTACCTACTTGTCTTGCTTTGATCTCTAAAAGTCTGAGAGCTTTTACAGCACAACCTACTTTTCCTCATTGTTACTGTAACAGGTATCACCTGTGCTGGTCTGATGCCTCTTCTGAGTGTAGCTCTCACGTATCCTTGTGTATGTACTCCCAGTAGATGCCTATCCCACCGTAGCTTAAAGCAAAGGTGTGTATGCTCACAAGGATTTTATGTGGTGGAGGATGCTGTGCTAGATGCACAGTTTGGTCATGGGTGCAGCTGGGATTGTGGCTCATGGGCAGTTCAGCCTGATGAAGGGTCATGATGGGCATAATGCAACTGTGACTTTTTAGTACTCTTAGATGATTGCTAACCAGGAGATGAGGTTTCCAAAAGCACACACATCTTCTTATCGTTTTCTCTGGCAAGGAACTCATTGCAAAGAGAAAAAAAAACAAAAAAACCCCTCAAAAAAACCACTGTAAAATGTCTCCCACTTCCCTCTGCCTATTCCTGCCCCATCAACTCCCCTATCATCTTTCTGTGGCTGGCATGGGGCAACATCTGTAGCCAGATCGGTCCCTCTCTGTGCTGCCCATTCTTTGTCACAGATGATCAGGTGAGAACACTTGAACAACTGCAATAAGAGAAGGGCAGTGGCTGGGGAATTCATCCTGCACAAGAAAGTCATTAGTTGTCAGTGTGCACACTTCCAGCTGAAAACATCACAGCCAGGAGCTTTCACAGCCAAAGTGTGGGACTTTCAAAAGCGAGAGCTGATAGTGCTTTCCCTGAGCAAGCAATCTGGTTTTCAGAAATCATCACACTTCAGAAAGATCATTTTAAAGGCATCTAGAAACAAAAATTGTTTCTGAAAGTTTTAGCTCAAACTTCTGCTGTTATACAAACGGCGTAACAAACTCTTATGAACCTTGGAACTGAAATTTTCTTGTATCTCCAAGTCACGGATTCACATCCTGCATGCTTTCTTCATATACCTCTGTTAAGTACTTTCAGCTGGACTTGAAGAATAAGTAGAGCAGGACTTGATCATAGTTATGCATGTGCACATTCCTAGCCACGATCAAGAATTACATTGGCCAGTATATGCTAGTACTCTATTGTGAGTTCTGCCTGGGGAGTCTGCTAACTGAGATGCTTCTGTTTTTAGAATACAGTGGGAGAAAGATGCATTTTTACTGTAGCCAAGTTGGAGTAATACACATAGGAATATGAAACAAAGGGAACCTAGGAAATTTTAGCTAATGAACAATATGAACAATGAGATCTTTTTGTTCTCCTTTGTTTTCCTTATTTTTTAAGTGTGAGAAAGAGGGAAAAGGAGAAGATCATAGTGTGACCCCATTCCATTTCTGGATCTCATCCCTCTCATAGTTCACAGGGCTCTGTACACCGCAACAAGCAATTCTGAGGCAGTGTGCTGCAAGTAATTTATTATAAACGCTACCTTTAAAGTGCATACTTTAAATGTCTTATACCTTTATAAAAGCACTGATTATTCTTTTCCATTTGCCTGCACTTCACAATTAAAATTGCAATTGAATTGAGAGGAATACATTTCTCTACTTATTTTTACTTTCTTTCCCCCATCTTTTTTTCTCTCTGCCTTTTTTTCCCCCATCTTCCTTCCATCTTTATATTCTCCAGACTTTTGTCTTATCTGCACTCCCGTTTATGGAGGTAAGTCACATCACTCTTATACCATCAGCTGAATCCATGCACATAGAGTGATATCTCAGTGTTCAGACAATGTATGGTCACTTGATAAATGTTGACATGTAATCTACTGCCTGAATCCTCCACAACACATCGGTGTTAGACATGCAGACATATAGGATATCTTAGATTGTCCTTGAAGATTATTCCCCAGGAACTTCTATGTGGCTTGCCTTGGTGCTTTCCACAGGAAGAACTCAGGGGAAAGGCTTCCCTTTGTGGTAACTTGCTCCTCTAGGTAACTTTCCTGAGATAGTAGAGTAACTAAAAATCATTGCGCTCAGTACAATAGCTTTTAACTGAGCTCCTGAGGGTTAAAATCTCTAAATGTGTGGAAAATAAATTGTTGGTAGAGCTGTATTGTGAATTTTCATATTGCCAAGATGCAACACATTGCTCTCAGAATCTTTCTGGGTATTAGTTTGCTTTCTGATCCCTTTTGACTGGTAGTTATAAAGGAAGGGAACTTGGGTCTCATTTTTTGTCACAGTGAGAGTTAATCTTAGTATTGAAAGTTATCTAGGCACTTGTTGCTATATGCTTTTTTCTTTAGCACCAATGTTAAAGTAAAGTTTTGAGGGATCTCCGAATTCAAACACACACAAATGTTTTCATTTGATTATGTCTCTGACTGTTACAGGTTAATAAACATCTCTAAATCCTAAAATAATTCGAGGAGGTAAATATAGGTTCAGATATTTATCTGAATTTATTTGGAACAAAAAGAGGAGTAATAGCTAGTAATAACCAATAAGTCAATATGCTTTCCTAACTATCAACTGGCTTTGCAGGAAGCACTGGCTAGTAGTCCCTGTGCAGTTCGATGTCTTCGCCAACAGGTGGTGCTAACAATTACATTTAGAATAGGATTCTTGTGAAAGCCGTGTAATCTATTTGCAACCTAAATTAAAGGTTGCTTTTTTTTTGATGTGGGCATGTGTACTTATGTAGTGGTATGATGTCCCTGTATTTATGAGCTGTGTAAATTGTATGTTTCGTTCTTTTTAAGCACAGGAAAGCCACAGTGTAATGTGTAATTATAACCTTGGTAAGTATAACACCATTAAAGTCAGAATAAGTGGAGTGAACAGCAGAGCAGTGATAGGGTGATGACAGAGTGACATGTTATAACCACTATGATATAATAAGAAGAATCATGTTCTTCCTGCTATTAAATATGCTGTTCTCCTTACAAGCTAACCTCTAGCTCCCCAGGAGGCATGGGGTGGTGCTCAGCCTCAGCAAAGCTCTGGCCATGTCTGTACAGGTCAGGTTTGATGGTCACTCACCTGCCAGTGGATCCCAGGCTCATTGCTGTCCTTGGGGACCTTCCACTGGCACCTGTGGGAAACTGCTGAGTGGGAAGTGAGTACCAACAAGAACTATTGAGAAAAGTAAAAGTCTCAGTGTGGTTATGTGGCATAAATGACACTGCAAATTGAAGGAAAACCTCTAAAAATCCCACCAGAGATTTCTAGACAGTCTTCTACTAATTAAATCATAAACTTGTAAGCACTTTTATATAGGATAGCAGAAGGCAGCACTTCTAATCAAGGCAAATCCCAGGGCCTTTTTCACTCCATTTTTGGGGGGTAGCTGGTCTGGTGGCTTTATTGTTACTTCAGCAGGAGTACATTGCTAGTCTGAAAGCTGTTGACAGTCTTCTCAATTATGCTTTTCTTCCCCCCATGTTTGTGTTTTGTATTTTCTGGCTGAGTTATCCTGTATCTTGTAAACTTTCTTATTGTGCTTCATACTCAATGCAGTGACATCTACTGTGGAAGGGAGAAAGCTTATTAACCGCAGGCTTGCCTCCTGCAGCCAGAGATGGCCTGTGACAACACTTGAGCAGATGTTTCTGCTTTGCAGATCAATGGAAACTTTACAGAGATATTTCCCTCTTCAGTCCAAAAGCAAATGCCAGCAAGTCTGAGATTCAGTAATTTTGTGCTGGACACCAAGAATTTTATTGGCTTTATTATACTTTTTATACACATACAAACTAGCTACCAGAAAGTTGTCTTTAACTTTGTTTTTAATGGCACCTATTGTGGGAATAAAGCTGCTGTCCACGTGTGGACAGCCTGGTTGCCTCTGCCTGCACGTGGAGCATGAGCATAGACTAGAGCCTGGCACAGACAAGATGCAAACCATCAGCTTTGTCCCAGGCTGGTATTTTCTAGGTCCAACTCTCCATAGGCTCTGTGGCATGAATCTATCTCAAAGAATAAAAATGTGTTATTCTATCTAAGCAAAGATGGGGAAAATGCATCTTTCTTGCTGCAAATCATCTTTGTTTGTGGGGGTTGACTGGAGAAGAACTATAGAGACGAAGGGAGAAGAGAAGCATTTTGTAGCAAGAAATAACAAAGCAGGCCTCCAATGACTGCCTCCCACAAAGCAGCTATAGTCTTCCTCTCACTAGGTAAGGTCAGATCTGGAGATAGAGGTGCTTAAATGCTTAGAGATCTGCATGTCTGGATGGATATCTGCATGATGAAAGAGCTGTGCTTTCTTTTGGGCATCGTCTCTTCTCAAAGGGCATCTCTCTCTCAAATGTATTGCTGCCTTCCCTCTTCGGGAGAATGAAGAGAAGCAAGCAGATCCCAGAAGTGTGTGATCTGACTGGGCAATAAACAAGGTTTCCTACTATTCAGCTGGCATTCCTGTGTTGGTCAGAAAGCCCATGAGGCCATGAAGTTTGAGAGAGGCTTTCTTTCAGTGCCTGGCTTTTAAATGCTTGCTATTGTGTAAAAGCAGTAGGCAGTCCAACTAGGTCATGCCAGGGACTTGTAAAAGAACAGTTCCTTACCTTGTCTTTTCCATCTAAACTTCATAACATTAATGGCACTTATAGAAAGCACTGATATTAGAAAGGATATGAAATGTTTTTAGATCGCTTTTTAATCAAAGTGACCACAGACATCCAATTTACTTCCGAGGTGCTTGTCCTTAGCTGTCTATTGCTGTTTTCAGAGAGCAGCCCTGGGCAGCAGCAAGACCATTGTGCTTTCTACACTACTGTGATTGATGCTTGACTTCTCCCTAAATATCTCTTCATGCACCAGCAGCCCCCACCCCATGCCTCTGAAATCACTCTCTAACAGCACAAGCATTCTCAGTTTCTCATTTCCTTTCTATAAGATGCCTGCAGCTGCCAGTCCATATGCTCCTCTTAATATTCTGTAATTTAGAAATACTAAATGCAGATCTGCATGTACTACTGGTGCTTTGGTTACCTACATCACGTCTCTTAGAGAGACCAGCATGGTCCACTTGTACATCTTCAGGTGGATTAAGAACAAATTTACTTCATTTGTTGTATATTTTGAAGGAAATCTGTGCTTCTCATACCCATTCCTACTGGAGTAACTGGAGTGGTGATAAGCTTTGTCATGGTATCTCTCTGCCCACTTTGCCATGTTTATTTTGATCCTAGTTATGTTATTTCTGTTAAACTGAATGTGTTTTTTTTATTTGTTCAGCTTAAGGCTAGAGCTCTGGTGGGTGTGTTTTCAATCTTGTGCTGAGCAATGGTATTTTCCTTCTGATCAACACTTAATTTACACCATCAGAAATATAATGTATTCAAGCAAATCATCAAAGCCATTGCATTTCCAGTCCTCATAATAAGAGGCATCTTCCCCTTTGCTAGATAAGCATGCTTTTGCAGAGGTACCTGCCAAAAACCCATATCAAGCACAAGGAAGCATTTGGCATCTGCCACCTCCCCAGAGACTGCTCCCCTCAGAGAGGAGAATTCTGTTTTTCCCGTGTTACATTCTTTCCATAATGTACATAAATGATAGTTTTTAAATTTTGGCTGCTTATTTTCTCTCCTCCTTAAAGACTATGAACTCACAGTTTCTTTGTCTCTCCATGCTTCTCTGCTTCACCTTCCTTGATTTGCTAAGAGCCACATTTTAGCCATTAGCCCCTCCAGCCCCCCCATTTCCTGTGTTTTTCCTTGTAACTTAGTGTTACTTTTTCTGGCACTTGTGTAGTGCTTGAGCACTCCAAGGCAAGCTTATGATAGATCTGGTTTCTTTTTGCAAATGACTGCTGTCTGCTTGGTTTCTGCTACATGCCGCAGCAGGGATATCTGCATATGCAGCTTCTCCTGGATTCCAGCTCTGAACTGTATGGCTTTGAACAGGGAATGGGGCAGCCTGAGGTGGCTCAAGTGTCATCATTTTCAGTCCTGTTATCTGCTGGGATCCCCAGGAGTCTTCCTCCACGATGTTAGTCCCAGCCCCACAGCTTAGTGATAGCTCAGCCACCTGAAGATTGAGCAGTAGTCTTAAGATTTTGGTAAATAACATGAATAGCTGTTATTTCCCATTGTGTACCCTTTTAGCCAGCTAGGAAACAAGCAGTTCTGAATTACGAAATGGTGTAATGGCATCTCCTCTAGCCACCTATTTATTTATTTATTTTATGTAGCGTGCACAAAACAGAGATGATGAAAGCTGCACTTAACAGCTCTTTTCAGCCACAGTCCATCACGTCTTCCCATGCTATTCCTTTTTGGCATTGACTTTATGACCCCATTGAGCATCAAAGAAAAGAAAGGTGACCTTGCTATGTCACCCTATGTGGTGGCCTGTAAATAAGTAAGCCTCTGCCTCTTGATGCCAAGCCATAGATCGGAGATGCCTGCTTGTGTGAAGGAGTCAGGTCGCCATGGACCAGAGGGGTGAAGCAAATACTAGGGAATGGATGGAGAGGCAAGGCTGACTCCAAAGAGAATGCTGGAACACCCTGCTGTTAAGCTGGTTGTATCTAGAATGGAATAAGGGATAGGCTCACATCCTAAATAAAATACTGGATTTCAGTATAGGACTGAATGCTTTTGATTGAGATTGTGGTCTTTGCTCTGTCCCAGGAGTCTGTTCATCTCTGGATAGGACACCACACTACCATGTCTCTTCTGCCTCAGTAGGATGAAGGTGACAATCCTAATCTTTGTAAATCACTCTGGAACTCACTGGCAAAGGAGCTGTGGAACTGCAGAGCTAAGTCAACTGAAATGGCTGTGTTATTTTTGCTGAAGACTGAAACTTCTCAAAAGACTGAGTTAACTGAAGTAGACAACAGGAGAAACAGCTGGGTCAGGAGCTATATTTATGAACAATGGCAGAGTCACATTACTCACTGTGAATAATTTATCCAACTATATATATATATAAGATATATAGTTTGCATGATTTTCTTAAAACAATGTACTGTAAACATTGCAGTCTGCAGAAGAATTTGAGAGATGAGTCAATGGGATTTGGTTAAGATTCAATTGCTTTTTGAATTATTGAGTCTTTCATTCCCAGATACTTATTTGAACAGCAGCAGCTGCAACGCGAGTAGGTTCCCACTCACTCCAGCTGCAGGTTCCCTTCATGGGCTTGAGAACATATTCAACACTGTGGGCAGAAGCTGGCCTTTCAGGGTCATGGGATATTGCAGACAATACCCCATCAAGTCTTGTCTGTTGTAGCAAACCCTGTTATGAGGAATGGAGGCTTGTGGTAAGTCACTACCTTTAGCTCTATATAACTGAGTTGCTTATGGTCTGGACTTTTTTGATATCAAAGCTCAAGCATTGCACTGTAGCATTTGTCTACTTGAGCTTATCTGCTCACAGTAAACCTTCATGAACAGTACAATTAGCCTTCATAGGGCACTATTCAGAGTGTAATGTAGCGCTCTTGAAAGCTTTCAAACCCTGTATTTGTTGTCTCCTGGACCCTCACTGCCTTCTATCTACATAAACCTTTGTGGCATGAGTAGTACTCAGTAGCATCTGTGAGAGTGAAAAGCCTTACTAATTTCTGAATGTGGTTCTTTCAGAGTCAGAAAGAAGATCCAACAGCCATTGCCCTTTGTCAGCTCCTCTCTTTCAACATCTAAATGCATAAGATGAAGTAGGCCAGTGCACTTGAATAGCCATCTGGTTTCTGTAGGATATGCTGAAAGTGGCTTCTTAAATGGAAGTAGAGAAGATAAAGACCTATTTATTCCCAACATGTCCCACTCTCTATGTGTGTGCCCTGGAAAGAATACCTTCGTGGTCGTGGGCTTCAGTTTTGCTGCTGTGAATTTACATTTTTTCTACCAGTTATTCCACCTCCAAAGTAAATAACAGGATATAGTGTATTATCAGGCATTTCAAGTGGACAGGACAGGATCCATGGAACTGTAGGTTGCTTGCACGTATAACATTCTTTGCTCTCACTCACTCACAGACTTACAGTGAAAATGTTGGTGCTCAGCTATTCCCTGGGCATGAAATACAGGCAGTTAATTCAGCACTGAATTTACTGCCCTTAAGTGAATGCTATCTATGTGCCTAGACTAAAGGAATGTATTTGCTTGGTCAGTAAACATCTTTTTATGGGCATTTTAAATAATTTAGTTTTCATTTTCTCTTCCCTGGGCAGACTATATTTCTTTAAGATGAGGCCAACACAGGTGGCCCCATTTCATTTGTTGCCATTCCCAATGCTCTGTGGTAGTGAACTGGAGCTCCGGTGCTCCAGGGTGGACCAGAATGCTGGGCATGAGACTCAGCTGTGCACGGCTGATGTTTTGTTGGCACTGGAGCACCCTCAGCAACCTATTCAGAAAGTTTAGAGCTGACTTTGCATTTTTTGGCCTTGATCTCTGGCTCTGAAGTTAATTGGGATAATTCAGAGTTCACACCCATCTCCCTCAGGAGTCGGTCTAAAAATAAATGCAATGTGGGTTTGAAAATTATTTCTTTTGATTGGAAGTATTTGGAAACGTTCTTCTCTGCTGGTTTTAAAAGGTGTCATTTTTTTATGAATGCTGAGACGTTGATTAATAAAATTCCGAAAGCATTAACTCAATTGAGCCAACTCCGATTTTTTTTATTATTATTACAATTCATGAAAATAAATGCAATAAAAAAGAATCCCAGCAGCTCTGTTAAACCGTATCCTCAACAGTCTCCCTCCTGATGGCCTTACCAGATGTTTTACAATGCTCGAGGCAGAGCTGCTGGCTCTTTTCTCAAAGGATAGACAAGCAAATCCTTGGCTCAGCACTGTGAGCCATCAGCTTGTGACCTTGCAACTCAGGCACATAGTAGGCCAGCTTTCAGTGCACTTAGGACTCAGGAGAGACGATGCTTAAGTCCATCCCATCAGGGTATACTGGTGAGGGTGGCTTGGGTCTGGTGGGTGCGGGCCCTGGCTTTCCCCACACAGAAAGGGTAGAGTAGATAAGGACTATGCCCACTAGGCACCAGGAGACCCACCTGCCCAGAGCATCTCCCCTGCTCATACTCTGCTGGTTACTATTTTCCCAGTGCTGCAATGATATGTGCCCCTGGAAGTGAGCAGGAGACAATGCAGCCCTTTGTGCTGGTGAGGTGGGACTGCTGGGCTCCCAGTGCACTGGCCAAGGAGGATTTATGTCTCTGCCTGTGTTTGGGATGCAGGCCACTCAGGATAACCATCCATCCTCCATGTCTGAGTAAGCTGCCACAGGAGATTTATTTGTAAGCTGGCCTACCTTCTTCCTGAGGTTTCTTTCTCCTTTATGCTGTGAAGGCTAATATATTGTTCAAATTAAAGCAGGCCTGGGGACTGAAGACAGAGCTGGTTATTGAGAGGAATGGACTGATGAGGAGTGGGTAATATACTTAAAGACTGTGTAAGAGCCACTAGGGACAATATAGTCTGATTTATTTGATTTAGTGTAATTTATAGCACACTAGACTATGTTGTGATTCTTCAGGATTTTATCAGGAAATTTGCATTCAATATTTAAGGATCTCTGGGCAGAAACACTCTTGTTCTTTTATTGTTTTGGCCCTAACCATGGCACGTACCACAGAAGAATTTATAAGCGTATAAAAAGTTTTTAATAAGTTCAGATGGCAAAAAAAAAAAAAAAAAAAAAAGTTCTGGAAACTAAGTCGGCAAGGGAGGATTTCTGCTTCACCCTTTCCCAAGAGCATGGGTGGACTTCTTTAAAAAATGCAGTGCTACATTTGTGGTAGTTCACCTCTTTTTGTTTCTGAGACAAGCCAAGCCTCACTAGAGCCTCCAATGTCCAGAGGCTTGGCTGGGGTCAGTCAGTAGTGAGCCTTTCTCCTTGTGCCTGCTGAAAACTGCAGATCTTGTCTGTTGTGTATCTCTATCCTCTCTGAGATGATCCCCACCTAGCTAGAAATCTGCTTAGTGGAACAAATGGTACAGTCCTTGCTTTTGTTTTCAGTACTGTGAGCATGGGTTACTTATTTAAAAAATCATGATTTTATGTTGTGAAAACTTTCTGTTACAAATTCAATCCTCTAATGATTTCATCCTCTCCACAAATCCTTCCTAAAGGGAGATACTTTAGGTGAAACCAAGGCTTTCATGGGAGCAGAAGCAGCACAAGACTGGGTCCCTCAGCACAGAAATGGGCAGTCTAAATCTTACGTCCTGTAAGAACACACAAAGCAGGAGGGGTGAGTTGTCACCAACCAGAGTGCTTCTTTTTGCACAACAGATTTCAGCTGTGTCCAAATCTTGCTAACTGTTTGTAGAGGGATCTCCATCTTAAATTAGTGAAACATTGTGATTCCAACCACTCTCTGGACCTTCCCATTACATGGCTGATTTGTAGGCATGTTCCATCTGTATGGGAAATTGGTAATCACAGCCTGAACCTCTGATTAATCAGCTGAGGCAAGTATTGGGTCAGCTGTGGGAGCACAGGTGAGAGTAATTTAGCTGTGCTTCCAGAAGGGGTGGAGCTTGACTCCGCCTCCTCTAGAACTCATTTAAGGGCTGACCACCACTAAGGCAGCATCTCTCTTGGAGATTGCTCCCTGGTGGAGATTGCGTCAGCATTTCCCAGCAAAAGCATCCTTATAGGTGAGTTTTTTCTTAAAAATAACCTTTTGAATATCTTTTATCATCTTTGTATTATTCCACCTTACATCCATCACACAGTCTACTGGCTGAGGACTTTTGACTCCCTGGTGACCTGCAAACTGCAACACTAAAACCTTTGTTGACAGTCAAACATACAGAGTATTTAGTTTTAAGAGGCTAATTAGTTTTAATAGGATAAATCTGGAGTCCACCATCTGTGTGCATCCATAATTTATGAGCACCTCTTTCTTGGTTGGTTTAGTAAATTGTAACTAAGAGTGTTTTGAAACTTTGGCAGCTCCACCTAGAATTTCATGATTCATCTGTGTTTTTGCCAACTACATTGGGTCTTTTCCTTTTGTTTATTTTTTTCTTTCTTTTCACCCCTTTTCCCTGTTGGATAAATGTTCTTAATTCATAGTTTTGGTTTGGAATGTATTTTGTCACACACTATTTTCTGTGCCAGTACCCTTTACACACTCTATTAAGGGTAACTTTCCAAATGATAATATTTTTATCAAAGAGTCAAGCATAGAATAGTTTGGGTTGGAAGCCACCTCAAGGTTCATCAAGCTCCAACCCACCTGCATTAGACCAAGTTGCTCAGGGCCCCATCCAACCTGGGCTTGAACATTACCAGGGACAGGGCATCCACAGCCTCTCTGGGCAGCCTGTTCCAGCACCTCACCACTCTCTTGGTAAAGAACTTCCCCCCCAGTATCCAACCTAAATCTTCCCTCCTTCCACTTAAAGGCATTTCCCCATGCCCTGCCATTATCTACCCTTGTAAAGAGTTTATCTGTAAAATAGCTTTTAAAGACAGTGTAAATTTTGGAAGGTTATGGGTCAAGCCTTGCCCTTGGCTGAAAAGAGTCTGCTCTGTGCAGATAGAAATCATTCTCCTGCAATGTCTCATTCCACTCTCCTCTTCCTTTTTGCTCTCTCTGGCCCAACCTGTTGAAAGGCATCTGCTGAAAGATGAGTACTGCTGTTTTATGGTGGTTTCTGCAGCTGTTTCTCTCAAGGTCTAAGTACATCTAATGAACCTGATCACCTGAAAGAGTCCCAACCGTGTACCTCCAAACACAACTCAGTATATACATGTTCATTTAACTGTGTTCCTCATCTCCTGAGCACCAATCTCCCTGCTGAGCAAAAGGGATAACGTCCCCCCAGAGCAGGCGCTGCACAGGCGTAGGAAGGGACTGCCACTTTGAGAAGAAAAACTGGAAGGTGTGGGTAAAGAGGAAAGCCTGGATAGGTGGGTACCTTCAGTGGTGGGTCGTCAAGGTACTATCAGTTGCTGAACTTCTAGACAAGTATATTCACTACTGCAGTGAAGAGCTATCAAGAAAATAAAGGACAGCTGTCTGAAGGCAGAGAATATGGGGGCTTCCAAAAAACCTTTTTGTGCCTTTGCCTTGACTAGCCCCTAGGAGCTGAGCTGGGAAACAGAGGGCCAGTTTATTGTAAATAGAGGAGTCAGTATTCCTTGCATATGTGAACTTTTTAGTTTCTGGCAGCCCTTGTCAAAATAATCCTGTTTTCCTCAAAACGTGTGAGTGTTTCTGGGCTCTCAGGAAGGCTTAGTGCCTGACAAAATCAGCTCTTGTCTCTTCAGGCAGCTGGAGGTGGTGGGGGCACAACTGTGATGTGGGTTGTGTTAGCAGCTCTCATAATTCTCCTTGTTATTTTTATCGTCTCAGCCTCCAGAATGCTTTGATTAGGCTGGAATCCTAGCTTTCCTATTTATTTATTTTTTTTTAGAGCGAGTTTCTAGTCCTTGTGACCATGGAAAAAAAGTAGCTTGAAAACATGCAGTGTGCTTGGGATGTGCTAAAATCTGAAAGCAAACAAAGAGCCCAGCTGGGGCTGTGAACATGGGATGCTTGTTTAAAAAAAAAAAAACAAAAAAAAAACAACAACAACAACAAAAAAAAAACAACCCCAAAAACCAAAACAAAAAAAACACTCTGGATTTTGTCTTTGCCTTTCAATACCTTATCTCTTATTCTAGCTCCTTTGAAAGCACTGAGATATAGCACAGCCCCAACCTAGTTATGACAAATTAAGGTCTAGGAAGTATCCTGAGCAACAATATCGGGCAGGAGCTGCAGAGCCATGAATTTTCAGTAGCTAGTGCTCTGCTGACATGTGGGTTTGTTTTACATTATTCCTATAGTAGAACAGAGTGGCTGTTGCTATTGTACTTAGGATGGCTGATTTGTCTCAGGCAGACAGCTCTTCTGGGGTCTGCAGAAGGAGGATTCAGCCTGAGGAGAGACAGGATAGGGAGCAAAAAATATGAAATAGAGCTGCTCCCATTTTAAAAGAAATTGCTAACTCACAGCATTGCTTTACTCAGATTTATCTGTCTGACACACAGGTGTTAGGAAGAACTGGTGTCAACTCTTGTCAATAAAATTATTTTATTATTATTAATAACTATTTGTTAATTCCAGCATCATCTATAATATGCCAGGAGCTGTGAAAAACCCAAGAAAAGCACACTGTTTCCCCAGAGAGCTTGGACTAATCTAGTCTGTTGCAACAGTATTTTTTTTATAATGCCATATACAAATAATTCTTCTATCAGTATTTCTTGTAGAGTTTTACTCTTCCCTATTTGTGTTTTCATGGCAAACAAATTTGCCACAGTGAAAACACTCTGTGGTTCAATCCAGCTGTGTTTAATGGAGTTTCTTCCTGACAAATCATTGGGAACCATCACTGCAGAGAGGCCCTTAGCATTGAAATCTGCCAAAGCATCATTAATTTTGATGGCCCTGAGTACACACCTTGCATCAAGCACATGCTGAAGTGCTCTCCTAACTGTGGACAGATTTGGGATTGTGCAAAGAGCTTTGGTGAAATGCAGTGTAAACTTTCAGAGAGATGAATTTCCCCAGGAATCCACCATTGCAACAGTAACCACTTCTGTCACCAGGGCAGTGCTGAGTTGGGCAGTGTGAGCTCTCTGAGGGCCACCCCATTCTACCAGTGTCCAGACCACCTATGACAGAAGCATCCATATTTTGCTACCTATTTTTTTTTCTTTTTTTCTTTTTGCATTTCCCACTGCAGTAGGAAACAGAAATAATAGTTACATCACTGTATGGCAGGGTTTCCTCTTAAGCATCTTGATACATTAATTTAGGTCTCTTCCCTATACATTCTTCACAGTATGTGTTTGGTTTGGTTGTTCCTTCCTGGGGGGAGGGGTTGTTTTTTTTGTAGGTTGTTTTTTGTTTGCTTGTTTGTTTGGCAAAATGAAGGAAAGATTTTAGACCAGTTATCATGGAGGATAAATGACTTCTAAGAGAGCGGATAAAATCATGACAGGCCAATAGTATGAGACAAAGATCTTTAAAAAGTCCTTCATTAAGCCTGAGTAGAACAATATCTGTCATTAAATAAAGGTATACAATGAAATAAAAACAACAGCAACAACCAAAGCAAAATAAATAAAGGTAAAACAACAACAAATCACATTTATATGAACAGTTATATCTGGTCTCCAGGGGAGGATAAGTGAAAAAAGGTAATATAGGAATAACTGAAAAAAAGATAATAACAATTAATGAAGTCCTTAGGGGGTTACTTATGGAGACGGCACGAACAGCTGACTCAAAAAGGAGTAAGTTATGCTCACAGAAAATCTTCAGACTTGTGTCCAATTGCCCCTATTCTTTAATGCCTGCTGCTTTCTCAGGCCCACTGTTGAGGTGGTGTCAGGGAGTACTCAGTGGTGACTCCTGGCAGTGACTGGACTGCATTTTCCTGACCACAAGTGATGGATGGCAAAGGCTGGGTGTTGCTCCTCTGGATCATCCTTGGATCTGGGCCTTTTGTTAACTTCCATAGGTGCAGGAAGGCCTTGTTAGGCAGAGAAAATGTAAATTACCATTGTTTTGCCCTTTGTTAAGGTGTCATTGGTTTGAAGATGGGACATGAGTAGAAAATCCCTCCCCACCACTCTTCCCTATTTTTCCTCTATCCTACCCTCTCTGCAAGGACTCTTCTATTCCCCAGAGGTACCAGGCCTTATATCCTCATTTTTCAGAATCAGTTTGCATGAGTTTTGGCTGTTCAGTGTAGGGAACACAGACAGATGTGCACTGATCCCTAGGAAACCAGCTATGCTGGGTTGGAAGTTACAGGGAAATAATGTACAAAAGACAAACCACAGACAAGAGTCTCTTTAGGGTTTTTGAATGACTATTTTTCTGTCTGATGCTTGTGAAATAAGTCAGGTTGGCACAAGAACTTTGCTGAGGACAGAAAAGGTGTTGCAGGGCTGTGTGTAGTGAATGTGGGTAAATTAGCATATTTTTTTCCTCCTCAAATCAGACTGGTTTTATGTAGGCATGTACAACCTTATAATAAAAGCTGAGACAGCTTAGAGAAAACAGACATACAAGGGCATTCAGTTCTTGTGAGTCTCTTTAGAGGTGGCAAGAATCAAAACTTGAAGCCACAGAATGCCAAACTGGTTTCACTCTGAGCTTCATACTGCAGCTTCTAAGAAAGCTCCATGAAAAAGAAAAGTGGCTTCATTTGTCTTTTTACAATGTATTATAAAATATAAATTATAAGATGCATTATAAGATATAATAGGAAAAGGACATATTCCAAACACTAGATAACCATAGCATGAAGAGATACTTTCCATGGGATCTTAATTTGTGTGACATGAAGAGTGTGGTACATGTCCTCAAACAGGGTTTTTTGTAAAAATTATTTAATAAATAAGTGAAAACCCTTTATTTAGGAGCACCAAATGAAAAGACTGAGAACTGGAAAGCAATTAGAAGAGCAAGAAAATATTAGGCATCCAAATGACTGTCACTTTTTATATCTTGTCTCAGCTTTTGTTTGATTCTTCCCAAAAATAGCTGGTAGTGACAATGAAAGGCTGTGAACAATGTAACAATATGATGTAATTGTGCCATTGTGTAAACACAGAAGTTCTCAAATACCATGTATCAAATTATCTGCAAGAAGCAGGAAAAAAAAAAAAAAAAAAAAAAAAAGAATTATATTTTCATTCTTTGGAATCAGAGAAAAATTATATGCAGAGCTAAGGGGTTTATCATTACATAGGTACAAATTCCTTATTAAAAAATTGATGATGATTAGGACCAAATGAATGCCTTGATGATGACGGTTGACATGCATGAGTGATGTGCTTCATCATGATCCAATTAAGCAGAACAAAAGCAGAAAGCTCAAACCAAATCCAGCAACAACGACAGACACAGGATGTACCTCCCATATCTCTTTTTATCAACTAGCAGTGTGAGTGAGGATGTACTGACTTTTTAATGAATGTCATGTACCACAAATGGGAGCATTCTGGGACCAAGTTAGTGAGTAAGAGCTCAGTATGACATTTTTATATGGCTTTCAGGTATGAATTTTACTACAGTGAGTTCCAGCCCACTCACATAGACAACAACTCTTAGTTAATCTGGATTAATACAGGCACTGCAGACAACGTGTTGGGAGGAGAAAATATATATTCTTTCCTAAGGTAATTCAGGGGTTTTCAGAGGGTAAATGGAACAAAGATGAAGTAATGTAAAAGGAATACTGTAACACTGCTCTTTTCTATCTCTGGTCCTTAGTTGTTTTCAGGCTGACCTTAATTTTTCAGTGGCTTCATTTGCGTCAGCAATATGCTGTTGGTTCATAAGATTAATAAAACATTGCACCTAAAACCGTTACTTATTTTCCCTAGTTTTTCAGCTCAACAGAAATAATTCCATTTTATACAACATACTCCAACAGCAAAAGGGGTACACAGTATGCTCTGACAGGCAAGAGTAGAAGGCTGTAAATTAAATAGAAAAGATTTAGTGTGATCACCCAGTTTTACTTTACGAGAAGCCTTGTTGTCTCAAAACAACCTTTGCTACCCTTTCTTCTCTTAAGATCATATAGATGGGGCATCTGGCAGAGGATCACACCTACCCAACAAGTACACACCAAGAACAGGTCAGCTTGTGCTCTGTAACATATTCTATAGATATATATACTATATCTATATGCATATCTATATGCATATTTGGTAAATATCAAGGCTAGGTTGATGGTAAAACCTTCACTCTGAAGACTTTTGTGCTATGAGAGCGCATAATTTTTGTAAAGTTAGTCACAATTTCATTGTGAACAAGGACATGGCAATCTGCCCCTAAGTGAGATTTGCAGACAAATCTCATTTGTTCTGTACCCCCTAGGGTCTCTAATTGACATTTTATGAATCCAAGAACACATATTAATTTCATTTACAGCATGTCCAGTTTTGTTACACGTCCAAGATGTTAATTTATCAGTGGTATCAGCAATAACTCAATCAGCTCAGGGCCATTTCTGCTACCAGCCCAGGATGGGCCCAGTGCTTCAGCAGCAGCAGCAGGCACAGGACCATGTCCGCTCACCTCTCTTTTAGGGAAAAGAATGTTCCTCATTTCTGAGAGCAAGAGTGTACCCCTCCACCAGCCACAAGGAGGGCCTGCCTTGTTTCAGACACAGCTTTATCGTATTTCCTTGTACGAACTTCACATGAGACAGCACTCCAATGAGACATAACTCAGCATTACTAGGGAAAATAGTGTCAAGATAGGAGGCGAGGTCTGGACAGCAAACTTTGCCCTGCAGTAATGTCTTGCAAGTGTCATGGTCGTGTGCCAGGACCAACAAAGATATATCTTGCTCTCTGCTTTCCTTTTACAGTGCATCAGCACATATCTGCACTCAGAAAGTGCCTACACTCAGTAACAACTGGCTGTGCATTGCAGATGTCCTCTGTTACGCCCAGGGACACTAGGTGCAGGAAATGTACTGTCAAAAACCAATGTCCCAGCTTACAGCTTGACTGGGCATTTTATTATCTCTAAATGATGTCATAGCTGGTGTGAACTTTTGTATGATATCAGCATTCCCCTGTCCAAATTCTTACATGTGACTGGCTTTGGTTAGAGAAGGTGCTCTTGCTGAATTTAATTAGATAGAAATATAATTTAAGAGCAGATGATACCAGGCCCTTCTCATTACCAAGGAAGATCGCCTGGAGCATTGCTCAGTGCCCAGGAGTCTGCATAGCAGTTTTCTGGCTTAGAAAACAATGTGCTACATCCAGGAAAAATATGAAGCTCACATCTGTGCCTAGAAACTGTCAAACCGGTATCATTATAAACTGTACCGATATAAAAAGTGCCTTAATTTAATTATGGGTGTTTTCCTTGGTTAGTGTAAGATGAGTTCTGTGAGAGATGTGAGGGTCTTTTACCTATCAGACGGCTGCAAGGGCAGCATGTCTTCCTATCACAGCCAGTAGCAGTCTCCCACATGAAGAAGGGACGGCTTTTTTTTTTTTTTTTTATGCCAAAGAAAATCCCTGCTGAATCCCAATCCCTGTTGGTGCAGTACTGCTGTCTGTGTACCATTTCTGTGGCAATTGGTACTGGCTGCTTTTTTACTTGTAGCTACCCAACAACAGATGGATCCGGACAGGCCAGGCAAAACAGACAGATGCTTAATATTGTCTGTGTCTACAGCAGCTATTCCAAAAGTCCATCAATACCCCCTTGGGATCCTTGAAATGCCCCCTTCTGAGGTAATCTATTCCTATTATGCATGGAACCCCTGGGCCAGTCACAATAGGATGTTTTTGCCAGTCTTTACCAGCGAGGCTTATTTCTGCCTCCAACACAGACAGTTCTTGAGAGCTCCCAGCATCTCCAGAAATATGAATTGATTCTGTCCCTTCATGACTCAAGGGAGAGTAACCAGAGCAATTTCACAGGTAGTTGATCTGTTTTGTAATTCTCTCATCTGTGTTTCTTGTGCAGGAGTAGATTTTTTGTGCCACTTCTTCATGTCTTCTCCATGTTCACACAAATAACTTCACAAGGCAGCACATGCTTCCTAGTTAGCAAGCTTCATTACCATTTAGAAACATGCTACTGGTCCTGTTGTCCCAACACTGAAGCAATCAGGTGACAGTAGTTTTTTTTGGGTGCCATTTAAACTCTTTTCTTGAGCCTTGGATTTCAGTCATCTTCAGAGGTTGACAAACAGTGGTAACAGTGACTTCCATCTCCTCACTCTCCTCTCTGTGTCTCCTAGTTTTTCCTGTTCCCTTTGTTGATGACAGTGGTCTTGCAAAGGGCCCCACACTTGGATCTTCCTCTACTTCCTCCGCTTCTTTCTGTTCTAGATGTAATGACACCCGTTTCCAATTCTGCCCCTTCACAGGGTCAGCTGACAGGGATACTGGTGCTTCCTGTGATTGATCAGGCTTGACTTGCCCCTTTGGTTCGAATCTCAGCTTGGAGACTCTTTCTCTCTCCAGAACAGTATTATACAGAGCTTGGTAAGCATGAGCCACACTCCAAATAAGCCATTCCTTCTCGGATCTACATAAGCTGCACCATTCCTGATTCAAATATTGGCTTAGTTTCTTAGGATCCTACAGGTGTTTAAGAGTGAAATCCCATGACACAGGGAGTCCCCATGCTTCTAAATTTTTTCCTAAACCCCTCCATATTCTCTGCCACTCAACATTCTCTGGTTCTGGGGAAAGCTTCCTTCACATAATTTACATTATTATTAGGAGGATGTATTCTTCCTTCAGCAAGATTGATAACACGGTCCCTGGGTTGGCATTCCAAAAATGCATAAAGAGCTGAGTACAGAACTTGGAAACATAACACATAAGGTTTACCATGATATCCAGAACCAGAACAAAATCTACTGGGATACTGAGGGTCTCTCCCTAACTGCCATGTCAATGAGCTGATGGCAATACGGCTTTAGCAGTCGAAATGTGCAATTCAAGACCCATTTATGTGATTGAGAGTTCCCATCTCAAAGCAAGGCCACTGTTCCAAGAAATATTAAAGCCCTGGAAGGAGAAAGATCATGTTTGGTTACACTTCAGAAAACACAAGAACTCTACTCCTAAAAGCAAAGAATCTAAGTAGTAACATTCCATTCCCAGATCAGTCTTTCTCATTTCCTTTTTTTTCCCCTTTCTTCCAGTGTTGGACCAGAAATATTATCAAGAAAGCATCCCTCACAGTGAATTCAATGCTTCCTGTAGTCCTGGGATAAGACACGTAAACCTGAAAAAAATGCTGGAGGCAAGAGACAAGGCAGCTTTGGAAGACAGTTCTCATTCATGGGCAGGTTGTACAACAGTGGCAATGGGTTTCATTCTCATGACAAAATGTTTAAATAGACCTTTCTCCAAATGTATTATCAGTATAGAAGACAAGATGTTGGATCTAATTCAGTTTTCATTCATTCTTCTCCCAGCTGAAATAGCTTTTGGACATTTAGTGTGAGAAGTTTCTAAAAATAGGCAAGAAATTACAGGATTGATGAGAGAGACAGACACGTCCATGGGAAAATGTTGGGTGGCCACAGTACAAGAGGCTCCTCTATGCCTCAGAATACTTTGTCTGGTTTTTGCTGAGTTTTAAGCAAAAATGGAATTCTCTTGAATTATTCATTATGTTTTCTTTGGGTCACCTTTCCCTATATATTACACCAGCAAAATAAACAAGCACTAGGAGTCAGAGCTTTGATTTTCATGTGGATATGTATGCAATGCACCAACTCATGAGTGCTATGATAACCATAAGTATTGCTATGATTAAGTCATACAGACAGATGACCATGAAACACGAGATGCAATCAATCATGCTGGTGCTTTCTTCCCAGCCCTCTTCTCATGTGCCCTCATCAGAAATCCATTGAGAAAAAAGATATATTTCTAGTGCCTTTCTGCTGCTTTTTTTCTGATCATTCTGTAGCATAAGGGATGCTTATGGAGGAGGAACAAAAGGAACACTTGGCTCTGTTTTAGTGGCAATAAAATAAAAAAAAAAAAATCAACTACAAGACAAAAGGTTTTAATTTAAAATCCCAACACAGAAAAGAGATTATTTCTGGATAAAAAACAAACAAAAAACAAACAAAAAAAACCAAAAACAAACAAACAAAAAAACCCCCCAAACTTCTGATATCCAATTATTGTAAGAAGGAGCAACAAGAGTCTACTGACTGGTCTTAAATCAAGTATAGTTCAGATGTCACCATGTAAGGCTAAATGATATGAAGATGGTAACAAAGATGATAGCAAATATTAAAAAGGTTATTTGTAAAGGAAAACTCACCAATATTGATGCCTTGGCTGGAAAAGCTGGTGCAATCTCCACCAAGGAGAAATCTCCAAGAGATGCTGCCTTGGTGGTGGTCAGCCCTTAAATGAGGTCTAGAGGAGGTGGAGTCAAGCTCCACCCTTTCCGGGAGCACAGCTAAATTACTCTCACCTGTGCTCCTACAGCTGATCCAACACTTGCTTCAGCTGATTAATCAGAGGTTCATGCTGTGATTACCAACTTCTCATATGTACCATCACATGTCTTTGGACTTGAGGCTCCAGGTAAGGTCAGCAGCTCACCTTCTGTGATTGGCTTAGCACTATGAGATCCTGAAAAAATTACCTGCCCAAGGAAACAAGGTTGAGACTTACAGCCACAGAATCATTAGCAAGGCCAATGGTGGAATGTATTTGCGTATATGTCGCTCACAGTCCTGTGCTGTTATACATCTTGCTGTGAGCTCATCCTTTGTCTCATCCACATGCACACCAAGCAGCACTATCACATGGATCGGTACAGCATCTTTGCTGAGGGATGCATACGCCCATGGTATGCCATGGTGCCTTTCCTGAATGAAGCCCTCTCCCCTTCACATGTGTAAGGTGGAATGATACAGAGATGGTAGCAAAGATGGTGATAGATATTCAAAAGATTATCAGGAAAACTCACCGATGCCTTTACTGGGAAATGCTGACGCAATCTCCAAGAGATGCTGCCTTAGGGGTGGTCAGCCCTTAAATGAGGTCTAGAGGAGGTGGAGTCAAGCTCCACCCTTTCCGGGAGCACAGCCAAATTACTCTCACCTGTGCTTCCACAGCTGACCCAACATTTGCCTCAGCTGATTAATCAGAGGTTCAGGCTATGATTACCAATTTCCCATACAACATGTAATTAGGTTTTAATAAATATGCTTTTCCTTAAAAGACAAGTGGACTTTTTTTTGGTAAAAACCTAGAGTGATGATTCTCCATCATCCGATGACTTCTAAACTGCAGCCATGTAGTGTGGCTAAAGTCCTCTGAGCTCGGAGATGACTAATAAGCTGCAGAGCTGTTTAAGAAGTAATATTAGCCCTCTGCTGTCTTCACTGGTTAAAATGATATGAGTAACATCTGATATGATTTGAAGCCCTTGCTGTCAGTATCCCAGGGTTACTGCTTCAGAGAAACTAGTTTTCCTAATGAATATGTTCTTTGTTTGAAAATGGCAGTAAAGTCCTGTTGTTCAGGTTTTGTGTTTTTTTTTAATTTTTTTAAAAATTTTTATAATATGGTTTCATGCACCATCTCCAAAAGAACACTTGTTCCAGGTGATGAGAAATACTTGAAGCTTGAATGAAATCAGTTCCATTAGCCTGAATTTCTACAGCCGCACCCTGACATTCCACACTGCAGGAATCCCTAAATCCTTCCTCTGTTGCCAGGAATTCACTTCATTGTTGTCACGGGTTACTTAGATTTACCTATGCCCGTGACAGGGGAAGCCACCCCGTGGGCCCCCCTCCCGGGGCCCGGAAAGGAGGGGGAAAAAGGGAGTGGGATAAAACAGCGACAATCTAAGGAGGAAAAACTTATTTTACTAAATATGATACCGAAATACAAGATAACACAATATAATATAATTGAGGCTAACAAATTGAACGAAACAGAGAGAGAGAGTCCCCGAAAACCGAGAGGCCTACTGTGAACTCTAGGCGACACGGCTGGAACGCTTCCCACTCTCCGAGAAGTTCGAGAGAAGAAGGAGGGCACTCCAGCCTGGGAACGAGATTATACAGCGTCCTGGTCCCGTGACTTATCATTAACCCTGTTGTTCTCTGGGATATGTAGTCTTCTTCTGTGGACTGCACATTCAATAGAAGTATCCATACTTTACATGATGTTATGATGTGGAATACTGATACTGATAGCAAAATTACAAAACCATGACATTCCACCCCTTATTCTACATTATTACATCATGGTAAATATATATATACATATATATACACGTATGTAAAATTATGATAGCTAAACAGTAGAATTACATGTTACATAACTAAATGTACAACTATAATAACTAAAATACACTACACATGCAAACATATATACATATAAATACATAAAATTATTGACTGCACTCCCCCAGCATCAAATTCCCTTGTGGTACACATTGAACATCCCCATCCTTCTGCATTACCCACCAAGTGCACCCAGGTCCCTGGGCAAAGACAGTTCCACGGATAGGTTTGCCTTTTCCAGAAGCTGGAAGGACCCAAACAGCTTTTCCCAACATGTTCTTTACATGTACAACAGGGACCTTATCTCCTTCTACAGTGTGTAGGGGGCTAGATTGACTAGGACCATCACGATTGACAGATCCTCTAGTATTCACCAACCAAGTGGCTTCTGCCAGATTCTTCTCCCAGTGCTTAAATGTTCCGCCACCCATTGCTTTCAACATAGTTTTCAACAACCCATTATATCGTTCAATTTTACCAGAAGCTGGTGCATGGTAGGGAATATGATAAATCCACTCAATGCCATGATCTTTGGCCCAAGTATTTATAAGGGAATTTTTAAAATGTGTCCCATTATCAGATTCAATTCTTTCTGGGGTGCCATGTCGCCACAGGACTTGTTTCTCAAGACCTAATATGGTGTTTCGAGCAGTTGCATGGGGTACTGCGTATGTTTCAAGCCACCCAGTGGTTGCCTCTACCATGGTGAGTACATAACACTTACCACTGCGAGATCGTGGCAAGGTGATATAATCAACCTGCCACGCCTCCCCATATTTATACTTTTGCCACCGCCCTTCCTCCCAGAGAGGTTTCATCCTTTTGGCTTGTTTAATTATGGCACATGTTTCACAATCATGAATAATCTGCGCAATAGCGTCCATGGTTAAGTCCACCCCTCGGTCTCTGGCCCACTTATATGTCGCGTCTCTTCCTTGATGACCTGAGGTCTCATGAGCCCATCGAGCTAGAAATAATTCACCCTTATTCTGCCAGTCCAAGTCAATTTGAGCCACCTCAATTTTGGCAGCTTTATCTACCTGATGGTTGTTTTGTTGTTCTTCAGTAGCCCGACTTTTGGGCACATGTGCATCCACATGACGCACCTTTACAACCATATTCTTTGTTCGGGCAGCAATGTCCTTCCATAATTCAGCGGCCCAAACAGATTTACCCTTCCGTTGCCAGTTGTTTTGTTCCCACCTCTGTAACCACCCCCATAAGGCATTTGCCACCATCCATGAGTCAGTATAAAGATACAGCATTGGCCACCTCTCCCGTTCAGCAACATCTAAGGCCAGCTGGACAGCTTTTACCTCTGCAAACTGACTTGATTCTCCCTTACCTTCGGTGGCCTCTGCAACCTGTCGTGTGGGGCTCCACACAGCAGCTTTCCATTTGCGATGCTTCCCTACAATGCGACATGATCCGTCTGTGAATAGGGCATATTTCTTTTCATTTTCTGGTAATTCGTTGTATGGTGGGGCCTCTTTAGCACGTGCTACCTCTTCTGCTGGTGATGTTCCAAACTTTTTATCTTCAGGCCAGTCCATGATTACCTCTAGGATTCCTGGACGATTGAGGTTTCCCATTCGCGCTCGCTGTGTAATCAGCGTAATCCACTTGCTCCAGGTGACATCGGTAGCATGATGAGTGGAGGGAACCTGTCCTTTGAACATCCAGTTCAGCACTGGCAGTCGAGGTGCCAAAAGGAGCTGTGTTTCAGTCCCGACTACTTCGGAAGCAGCCCGAACCCCCTCATACGCGGCTAAGATCTCCTTCTCAGTTGGAGTGTAGCACTCTTCAGACCCCTTATATGATCGACTCCAGAATCCCAGGGGTCGGCCTCGGGTCTCTCCTGAGGCTCTTTGCCACAAACTCCAAGTGGGGCCTTTCTCTCCAGCAGCAGTGTAGAGGATGTTCTTTACATCCTGTCCAGTCCGTACTGGCCCCAGAGCTACAGCTCGGGCTATCTCTTGTTTAATCTGTTCAAAAGCCTGCTGCTGCTCAGGGCCCCATGCAAAATCGTTCTTCTTCCGCGTCACCTGATAAAGGGGGCTTACAATGAGGCTGTAGTTTGGAATGTGCATCCTCCAAAAGCCTACTGCACCCAGGAAAGATTGTGTCTCTTTCTTGCTAGTTGGTGGAGACATGGCAGTGATTTTGTCGATCACATCTGTTGGGATGTGACGACGTCCATCCTGCCACTTTATACCTAAGAACTGAATTTCCTGGGCAGGTCCTTTTACTTTGCTTCGCTTAATAGCAAAGCCGGCTTGTAGAAGAATTTGGATGATCTGCTCTCCTTTTGTGAAAACCTCTTCTGCTGTATCACCCCACACAACAATGTCATCAATGTACTGCAGGTGTTCAGGAGCACCACCTTGTTCCAGTACAGTTTGGACCAACCCATGGCAAATGGTTGGGCTGTGTTTCCACCCCTGGGGCAAACGGTTCCAAGTATACTGAATGCCCCTCCAGGTGAAGGCAAACTGTGGCTTGCATTCTGCGGCCAAAGGAATAGAAAAGAAGGCATTGGCAATGTCAATGGTGGCATACCATTTGGCTGCTTTTGACTCCAGCTCGTACTGGAGTTCCAACATGTCCGGCACAGCAGCGCTCAATGGGGGTGTGACCTCATTCAGGCCACGGTAGTCTACTGTCAGCCTCCATTCTCCACTGGCTTTACGCACTGGCCATATGGGACTGTTAAAAGGTGAGTGAGTTTTACTGATCACTCCCTGATTCTCCAACTGGCGAATCAAATCATGAATGGGGAGCAAGGAATCCCTGTTGGTGCGATACTGCCGTCTGTGCACTGTCTTTGTAGCAATCGGTACCTGCTGCTCTTTTACTCGTAGCAGCCCCACAACAGACGGGTCCTCTGACAGGCCAGGCAAAACAGACAGCTGCTTAATGTTGTCCATGTCTACAGCAGCTATCCCAAAGGCCCATCGATACCCCTTAGGATCCTTGAAATGCCCCCTTCTGAGGTAATCAATACCCAGTATACATGGAGCCCCTGGGCCAGTCACAATAGGATGTTTTTGCCAGTCTTTGCCAGTGAGGCTTATTTCAGCCTCCAGCACAGTCAATTCTTGAGAGCCCCCAGTCACTCCAGAAATATGGATTGATTCTGTCCCTTCATGACTGGAGGGCATTAGGGTGCACTGTGCACCGGTATCCACCAGTGCCTTATATTCCTGTGGTTCTGATGTGCCAGGCCATCGAATCCACACAGTCCAATAAACTCTATTATCCCTTTCCCTCCCCTGACTGAGGGCAGGGCCCCTCTATTGGTTACCTGTGATGACTGGAGCAACTCCACTGGTGGTTGGTATGTCTAGTAGTTCTTTCACCCGTGCTCGTAGTGCAGAAGTGGGCTGATCATGCCACTTCCTCATGTCTTCTCCACGGTCACGTAGGTAGCGCCACATGGAAACACGTGGTGCAATCGTACTGTTGTTCTTTGCTCGAGCTGGGAAGCGTGTGCGTTTAACAGCTGAGACTTTTGATGATGCAGGTGAGGAGTAGGACTGGAATACTTTGATCAGATCCTTCATTAGACCTGGTGGCCCGTACGAGGATTGACCTTCATCAGTTGTTTCTGATACTATTACGGGATCATCATTACGATTAGTTGATGGAAACAATTTCTTGCACATTTCATCTACTCGGTTTTCTAGCCGTGAGATGGCAGAAACTGCGGCATGCAGTTGAGGGAGCTGCTGATCGGTGGTTTGAAGCATTATAATCAGCTCAACAACTCGGGGCCATCTGTCCACGAACCCTTTAGAACCTGTTACCAATGACTGTGCCATTCTCTCTGGTGCTGTACTTGTGATTTTCTGCCACATGTCAGGATCGGCCCTCACTCTCTCAGGGTCAAGTTCGCTTGGATCAGGGCTGTACAACATTTTCGCCATGGCCAATTCCCTCAGGCGCTGAATACCTTTTTGGACGGTATTCCAACTATCAAATTTAGGCTTCAAAGCATCCTTATAGGGGTACCTTTCTCTCACGGCTTCTAACAGCCGCAACCAGAGAGTGGCAGCTCCATCCGAACATCTGCTAATCCCTCTGTCGATACCTGCATCTTGGGCAATGTTTCCTAGTTGGCGAGCTTCATTACCATCTAGAGACAAGCTGTTGGCCCCGTTGTCCCAGCAGCGAAGCAACCAAGCAAGGATACCTTCATCTTGACGCCGTGTGAACTCCTTTCTTGAGCCTTGGATTTCAGTCAGCTTCAGAGGTCGACAATAGGTGATTTCCTCCTCATCATCAGTCTCTTCTTCATGCCTCTTGGTTTTTGCCTTTGCTTTTTTCGGTACTGCTCCATGCCCGGCACCTGGGTCTTCTGCAGCCCCCCCCTGTGCTTCTCCTTCTTTTCGTTCTAGACGCGTGGACACCCGTTTCCATTTCTTGCCTTCCACAGGGGCAACTGATATTGCTACTGATGCCTCCTGTGACTGATCAGAATTAACTTGGGCTTGAATCTCAGATCGGAAACTCTCTCTCTCCAGAATAGTATGATACAAAGCACGGTATGCATAAGCCAAACCCCACATAAGGTTTACCTCCTTAGATCTCTGACCCAAATACTCACTTAATTTCTTAGGGTCCCTTAGGTGTTCAAGAGTGAAATCCCATGACACTGCGGGTCCCCATGCTTCTAAGACTTTTCCTAAACCTTTCCATATTCCCTGCCAGTCATCATTCTCTGGTTCTGGAGGAGACTTCCGCATAGAACGAATGCATAGGAACATATATGCATTCATTAGTAGTGATAACATGGATGCAAGAATGAACCCTATCTCAGTTATTGAAAGGCGTGTGGAAATCTGAGAGTACAACCTAAATAAAAAGGGTTTTTTTAGCCTGTACAATGAATTAAACATGGTGGTGTTTGTAAAATTGCCTGTTCCATCTGGGATGCAAGTACTTGTAAGATTCGCAATTCCATCTGGGATGCAAGTGTTTGTAAGATTCACAATTCCATCTGGGATGTAGGTGCCAAAATTCTGACCATACCACATCTCATAAAAGTACCAGGCAGGTGTCTCCATCAGTATCCACCTTATTAGGCTATATACCTGCACAATTCCACAGCACCAAATTATGGTGTTAATAGTTGACCAATACTTTAAGAAGATCATAATTGCTTTCAATCCCTTAAACAGAGCAACTGGGATGAAGAGTGGATTCATAGCTGGCAGGCTCTGTAAAAGTCAGAGCTAGCTAGCTTTGCTCTAAGGGAGAAAGAAATCCCTTTGTTTTCTACACAAAAGTTAGATAGCAGTGCTGAGAATGTACAGCAGCCCTTAATGTTGACAATTTGTCTGGTATTTCAAGGTCACGTTCTCAGTGAGCAGCTACGAAAAGATAACACTCCCCTAACGAAGCTCTTTAAGAGTAAAGAGAGAGTTGTTCTAAAAGCTAAAAAGCTCTATGCCCGCATTCTCCACCAAAAATCTGTCACGGGTTACTTAGATTTACCTATGCCCGTGACAGGGGAAGCCACCCCGTGGGCCCCCCTCCCGGGGCCCGGAAAGGAGGGGGAAAAAGGGAGTGGGATAAAACAGCGACAATCTAAGGAGGAAAAACTTATTTTACTAAATATGATACCGAAATACAAGATAACACAATATAATATAATTGAGGCTAACAAATTGAACGAAACAGAGAGAGAGAGTCCCCGAAAACCGAGAGGCCTACTGTGAACTCTAGGCGACACGGCTGGAACGCTTCCCACTCTCCGAGAAGTTCGAGAGAAGAAGGAGGGCACTCCAGCCTGGGAACGAGATTATACAGCGTCCTGGTCCCGTGACTTATCATTAACCCTGTTGTTCTCTGGGATATGTAGTCTTCTTCTGTGGACTGCACATTCAATAGAAGTATCCATACTTTACATGATGTTATGATGTGGAATACTGATACTGATAGCAAAATTACAAAACCATGACAATTGTGTATCTCAGCCCACTAAGAAATCCCTAAATCTGTTAATCTGTTCTGAAGCTAGAGTCAGCATTGCAGGTGTTTGTGAGCAAATTTAAGACAGACAATTCAAATGGAGGCACCATGAGTTAGGTTTCCATGCTGGACAGAGACACTTAAGAAAGGGATTTGCTTTTTAACCCTGCTCAGTGTATCTAAGTTCCCATGGATTTCTGTGAACATAAATATTCAGCATCTTTGTGAATCAGGCCACCAGTAAAGTACCAAGAGCAAAGGGTGCTACTTTATGGATATCAAGTTACTGCGCTACTTTATTTATGCTCTCTGCTGTGTGAGCTTATCTCCATGTAATAAAAGCCACTGAACACTGAAGTAGCAAATCTGGAAAGGTTCTCACCACATCCTCCTGCTGACTCCATGTGTCCATGTGCACATCTGTCATGTATTTCTGTTCTCTGTGGCCTCTGGGTTTTATTATCAAAACTAGCAGAAGGAAAAGGAAAATTCAGAGACATAATACAACTTCCAGTTGTATCTGCGTTGAAGAAGATGGATTGAATTTCATCTTGAATGAGCAAATTTTAAGCAAATTTCAATTTTTCTAGTAATATTCTCCAGTAACTTAATCCCTAATGTCATGTTTAGGAAGCTAAGAAATGGAAACATAGCACATACCCTAGCAATCCAGTCAGAGCAGCAAAGATTTTCAATGATAAATTTCTGCAACAAGCCATTTCCCAGGCAGCAAAAATTAGTAAAGATATATTTGTAAATAAAAAATGAATAGACTGCAGAATGAGGAATGTTGTTTATACTTTTTATACATAAAGTTTTCATTTCAAATTAATTTACACTCTTGGGGAGTACAATAGCAATAATAGCATTTATATATGTATGTATGTGTATGTGTGTACATCAGTAATAATGGCAGATCCATGGATTCTCACATTCTTTTCAAGGTGCTATGAAAACATCTGCTTGTACTCATCAGACGCGTCTGCGGTTACATGTTCCCATTTAACAGGCTGGACAAATTAGACAGGGAGGTTAAAGGACATTTCCCCGACCACACAGGGAATCAGATGACAGAGTGGGTATTAGAATCATAATTTCCTGGCTCTTCTTCCAAATACTTTGTGCCAAGGAACAAGCTATTTTTTTTTCTAATGTAGCACCTTGGTTATTTGACTTTACTCTTTCTTCTTCTCTTTCTCTGTTTTATCTTGCTCCATCTCACATCAAATATAGCTAAACAAAAAAATCTCTCTTTTAATACACAGTTTTGTATATAATCTGTGGTGCCGAACAGATCAAATAAATATAACCACCACTCCAGAAAAAGCATGGAGAGTTTATTTAGCTGATGTCATGGCATAGATGGGTTATGAAAACCTCCCAGATTTTTGGCTGGGATTGACCCCTTAAGCTCCAATTCAACTCACTTGAGCTGGCTGCACAGCCTCCCAGGTAGGACAGGTGCAAAGCTGACAAAGCTAGCACTCTGCAACTGTAGTACCCAGCTGTGGATGTCACAAAAACACACACCTTGGCTCCTCATTTTTCTTTTCCCACTGTATTCCAGCTGAACACACCTCCATATTTGATTTTGCTGAGATTTAAATGCTGTGATGGAAAAGGAAAAATTTTCCATGCCTCCTCAAGTAGGTCTCCAAAGGTTGCTTTTTCCTTATAGTCCTTCTTTATGTGAAGAAATATTCTTAAAGACTGTTATATTTTTTTCTTTAAAGGTTGAAGGGATTTGATATAGTCCTGCTGGTGTTGCCCTGTTCTCCATCAGGGCACACTGTCAAAGAGTAAGCAGGACCCCACAGGTCTCAAGGCAATGGTACCACTGCCATAAGACACCTGGGGAGGCCACACCAGAGTGCGCAACAGAGGTGTCCCTCAGTTTGTGTCATGCAATTGGGCTGAGCTCATGCTTGTGCTTGTTATCACACCCCTTAGCATAAGCAGGATCCAGT
The DNA here is from genome assembly GCF_054131305.1 of Coturnix japonica. Lineage (NCBI taxonomy): Eukaryota > Metazoa > Chordata > Aves > Galliformes > Phasianidae > Coturnix > Coturnix japonica. Next base: position 26,529,196 of record NC_140666.1, read on the forward strand.
CACCACAGGAAATTCAGCATATGTGCCTGGAAATGCACAGATTCATTGCTGATGGAAATGGTGTAATCCATTTACCCTAATGAAAACAGCTGAACTGATTAGGGGAACACCTCTGAGGAGGCTGCATAGATGACGACTCTCACAATGGATTAAGCGCATTGTACCATTACATCAGGATCTGGAAAGCTTTGATTGAGCTATCTGTAGGTTAAACACATTAGCCCATACTTAATCTGCCTTAAATCCCGGTTACTGCTTTTCATCCAAATTACGAGCAGCCTTGAAAACTTGAGAGGTGAATATAGCACTTGTTCTCAACTGCTCTTGCAGTGGTTCTCATGAGAAAACTGATTTCTTATAAAGCTCATTGCTCTCTTATTTTTGACCACAAGGAGAACTGCATCTCTTTTGTGAAACACAGCAATACATTGTTGGTATTTTTCTTAACTTTAAACTTCTCAGTAACTTATTATTTAAAAAGAATTGATTGACTCCACTGTTTTACTACAACATCAGTCAGGAAAAAAAAGAAGGGCTGTCATCATAAGGGACTCCCTTCTGAGGGAAACCAAGAGCCTGATATGTTGCTTGGACCTGTCCCACAGGTGGGAGACTCCCGCCTAGAGCCCAGGTGAGAGATGTTGCTAGGAACATCACTCGCCTGGTTAAGCCCTCTAATTATTATCCACTACTAGTTTTCCACATTGGAAATGAAGAGGTAGGCAAAAGAAGTTCTCGGGTGATCAGAAGGGACTCTAAGGCTGCTGATGGGATCAGGAATGCAAGTTGTGTTCTCCTCTGTTCTCTCAGTTGGTGACTGGGATCCACACAAAAGGAGGAAGGTGGACAAGCCAAATAAATGGCTTTGCAAGTGGAGTTGTACTCAGGTCTTTGGGTACTATTATTTGGGATGCAGCCCTGAGAAAAGGGGAATGCACACTTCTGGCTGCTCAAGGAACTGCTCAGTGGGATAACATGGGAAACTGTCCTTAAGGGCATGGGTGCCAAACAGAGCTGGCAGGTCTTTAAGGACACTCTTCTAAGAGCACAACAGCTCTCCATCCCCTAGGGAAAGAAGTTGAGCTAGGGAGGCAGGCAACCACCATGGCTGTGCAAAGACCTGCAGCTTATACTGAGGAAAAGGAGGGAAATGTACAGGAGGTAGAAGCAGGGTTGTGTAGCCTGGGAGGAATACAGGGCTGTTGTCCATGGGGCCAAGGACAAGGCACAGACAGAGATGGACTTGGTGAGGGATGTGAAAAATAACAAGAGGGGGTTCTACAGGTACATAGGCAGAAGGAGACTGACCAGGGAGAGTGTTCCCTCTCTAATGAAAGGTAATGGGGATCTGGCCACAGAGGGTGGTGACACACTGGAACAGGTTGCCCAAGGAGGCTGTGGATGCCCCAACCCTGGAGGCATTCAAGGCCAGGTTGGATGTGTCTCTGGACAGCCTGGTCTAGTGGTTGGTGATGCTATACGTGGCAGGGGGGTTGAAACTACATGATCATTGTGGTCCTTTTCAATCCAGGCCATTCTATGATTCTATGATTTTATGTCTCTTTGAAGCATCACAAACATACTTGTGTGGTGTCCTTTGTCAAGGTCTAGGCCTGTAAGGCTCTGTTTGTGTGGCCCTGTGTACTGGGACATCTTTTCCCACATCCTCGTAGTTATCTGGGCGCTTAGTCTATGTCCACAAATGCACAAGGAGATCAAAAGCAGGAGCTTCTTGGAGTTAAACCAGCAGTGGGAACAGAGAGTGCTGCAGTAAAGGAGAACATTTCTCAAGATCAGGCTTAGCAACACACATTCAGCACTGGACAACTTCAGCACTGGTTTTTATCGCAGTAGACGAATGGTTACTCTGGTACTGGGCAGTATGGTGTTTCTTGTTCTTCTGCTGCCATTTAGTAAACCTTCATACAAATATCACATGGATGTGGATCAAGCTGTTTTGATTTCTAATCATATGTTTTAAGAAGTGTCTCTGGGCATAATGGTCTGTTCATGGAATATGTTTGGGCTTTATACATGCCAGAAGAGTACACAGGCAATGGCAGGGGCACAGGTTGTATAGATGCCAACTTTTTGCAAAAGAAAAGCTTCATAAATCACTTCCCTGAGCTGTCAGTGCTGTTAGAAGCTCCCTCCGGCTCTATGCAGCTGAGGGCTTATGTTGAGCACAGCAATCCTTGCAGCCAGAGCAGCCCTGCTCGCGTTTATTTTTCTAACCTAATTACCTACAGTGAGTGAAAGCTGGTATGAGCAGAGGAACTTTTTCAAAACACATTGGGTAATAAAAAACCTGCGACAGGGCTCCTCAGTGCCTAACAATTAATTGTGCACGGTAGCCAGCATCTCTGCTAGAGCCAGCTTGGCACCACTTGCTCCTGCCTAAGCATCTTGGTAATGAGCATTCCTCACTGAGGGATTCTTAAAAAGCAGTGTTTTTGAAAAAGAAATAGTGTGGGTATCTGGACTCAAACCCATAGAGTCAATGCAGACATATAGACAATGCACACAAAAGCTTTCCAGTCAGATGGGAAGAATATGGGCCATAAATCCTTAAATTGTAGCCACACAGATGGTTTAAATTACAGTGAGCAGAGGCAGAGACCCTAGGACGGTCCCTGTACAGAGGGGCTGTACAGGGGAGCCCCCTTGTACATGCATGGGGGGCGGAGGGGCCTTGCTTGAATTAGCTAAGGGGAAGAAAACTCACACCAGAGGTGGAGATTGGGAAGTGGTTTATTAGGAATGGCCATGACTTTGGGAGGAGCCTGATAGAAAAGGAGCAAGGCTTTTGCTGTTTGATGGCACATTGCAATGTGGGAGATTCCTTGAATTCCAGATCTGAAGCATTCAGATAAGAAATTGGACCAACCACTACAAAGGAAGTCATATTCAAAAAACCAGCTTAAACACACAGCACATGTCCAAGAAGGAGGGGAGAGAAAGAAGACATTCCCAGAATTAGGATAGGACAACCCACTGTCCAGAATGAGTGAGCATTTCATGCTTCGTGGAATTATGATTGTGCATTTTGTGCAGTATAAATGTATCTGCGGAAGAGGTACCAGTTGTACAATTGGGGTGGGGCAACCCCCCATCCCAAACTTCCATTCCCCGCCCCCCCCCAGGCCTGCTTGGGTGTGACACCTTAAAACTAATTAAACTGCCTTCATTCTGACCCTCTGTGAGTCTTAGTGTTGTTCCACAGGTCAACAGCAGATGTGTAAAAATTAGCTTCAGCTTTTGGCTGAGTGGAGGAGCATTTCTAGAAAGGGGTTCAGGAAGCGAAGGCTATTTTTAAGACTCCTATACTACAACAAAGTCTTTGTAGAAGGGTAGCACAGCTGACCCAAGGTGCAGATCGCACACACAGAGAGGCAAGGAATGCATCTAGCTCTGCCTTGTACTGATTTACCTGTGCTCACTGCAGTCTGCTGTTATTTCCTACAGTGATGCACTAGAAGAAGGTGCTTCATCCATGTAGTATAGCTAGACTTCCCTAGAACTGCCCATAAAACAAAAAAGTGAAACTGCTGTTTCATTCAGGTTGAGTATTAGGAAGAATTTCTTCTCAGAAAGACCAGTAATACGCTGGGATAGGCTGCCCAGGGAGGTGCTGGAGTCACCATCCCTAGAGGTGTGTATAGAGAGGGTAGATGCAGTACTTAGGTGTGGGATAAAGAAAGACATCATGAACAAAAGACGTGGCAAATGAGTAAGCAAGTTTGGTAGCTACTTGTGCCAGACATAAACATGCATGAGGTGTGTGGTTGGTACATGTAAACAAGGGGTTGTTATGTGGATATAAAATGTTGTAAACACATATGATAAAGGTCTTCATTCCACACCAGCAATGGAGTCTGTGACTCTCCTGCCACACTTAGGGACAGGGCTTAGTGAACAATATTAGCTGTAGGTGGATGGTTGCCTTAGAGGCCTTTTCCAACATCAACAATTCTATGATTCTTCAGAGAGCATCGTACTGCAGACATGAACATTTAATTGTCTTTTTTCCTGATTTCTATTTTCTCCAGGATCTTATCCAGAACATGCAGACAGAGCTATCTTCCATTTAGGATTTACTGTACCTATGCAGATTTATGCAGATCAATTTTCCACTCTGAAACTCCTCAGTTAGCCAGTTCAAATTCACCACACTTGAACATTTGCTTTCAATACAAAAAAAAAAAAAAAAAAAAAAAAAAGTTAATTAAATCAATGTCCTGGCCAAATCCAGTAAGTTTTCTCTGGCAATACCTTTAATTAGTCCCATTTATTAATTTTTTTCCCCCTAGTGTACTTGTGTAACAGATTTCCAGATATTAGCATCAAGAAAGGCAATATTTGGCCTGTCGTATGAGAAAAGTAAAAACAAACTAGCACACTTCCTTTTGTAGTTCTGTACCTCATGCTCTCCTAATACCTATGAAAAGATCACTTTGTGAAGTATAAATTTGGAGCCAAGTGTTAAAGTATGCTGGTTTATATATGTTTATATACAAGCATGTATATGTTTACATATACACATGTGTATTGTAACATGTACATTGTAATCAAGAGATCACTGACCCACGCAGCCTTTTTATTTTTGGCAGATCTTTTTTTTTCTTCTCTCCTCTCTCTCTTATGGGAACGTTCTTTGATGTGATTAAAGCTAAACTGATGTTTCCTTTGTGGTATTTTAAAAAAGAGTCATCATTTTTGAGCTTTCAAACATTATGAGTCTGAGCTTTTTGGCTTCAAATTAAAATGATACTTGATTGTGTTTTTAAAATATTATGGCTAGATAAATTAATCACATCAGAAAATCCAGGAGGAGCAAACAATAAAAATAATAATAAACATCATCTGCCACCTCAGCCCAAGCTTCCACATTATACTTTAAAGCTTTATTATTTCAAGAGGACATCTAACTGAAGGAAGGCGGACTAAGAGGCTGTTGCTTGTACAACATGAGTATCAGCCAGATATGGGTGTCTGCTTATGTGCGGTGCCCAGGGGAGGTGGAGGTGCAAGCAGCCCTCCTGGTCACAGCCTGGGCTCTTCAGGATGCAGGATGCCTTGCCCACCAGGCAGCAAAGAGACCATGCATGTTCCCCTGCCACAACCCATCTTATGAGAACTTGTTCAGGTTTCCACCACTCTGTCCTCAGCTCCCAGGTAGGGCCAGCAGCAGTGCCTATTAGTTCCACTTCTGGTTCTGGTTTTGCAGTATTTGCCTCATTTAATGGAAACTGGACTTGCTGTCAGTTTATTTCTCATTCTGTGGGCCACCAGCTGGTAACGATACATTTCTTGTTTACTGCTTACTTTGGCTAGATGTGAAAGGGTGACTTAGATGTAAACAGTTCCATCTTCCATTCCCAGACCCCTGAGCCATTCTTTCCTTCTGCCCTACCAAGCAATGTACTGTTTTTAATAAAATATATTGCCATTGCTTTGAATACTTTTATGCTTGAGCTATTGAAAAAATCTATTCACAGTAGTCTGGACTGGGCAAAAGGAGTCCAAACGCAGTATTCACTGCCAACATTTTCTTTGGTTGCTGCTACTGAAATTTCCCATTTCAGTCTGTGACTGCAGAGCAAGGTAGTTGTTCCTTATTAATTGTGAGTATGGTGCCATTAAGACTTCTAAGTAACGGTATGACCAGTATAACTCCCACTCACTTTATAAAGACAAACACTAAAGTCATCACTCACTCTATGGCTGAAAAAGGAAAAAATGCAGAAGCATACCAGATAAACCTCAGATGTCGTGCCCTCCAGTACTTGTCCAAAAGTGCGGCTTTGAAATAGATGTGGCAGTTGACAGAATTTACCTGCATATTGTGGTCCTGCAGTAGAGGTAGTGACCACACGTGCAACTAAATTTACAGGTGAAGCCATAGCGCGGCCATCTTCTCTTGTAAACCAGACTGTGACAATGTCATAGGTCATTCCTGACCAAAGGGTTGCATTTGCTCATAAAGGAAATAAAACATGCTCTTGTTCTTACTGGCATGGACAGTTTTGAGAATAGCAGTACCCAGCAACATGAGTTGTAGTGCACAGAGAATAATGTTGTCATCTATTTACCCCTTAAAGAATGTGGTGAACATTTCCTGCTGTCTGCACAAGAGCCAAGTGCAGGGATGAGATCCTGGGCAGGAGAACTTCTTTAGGAAAAAGGAAGGAACTTCCTTTCTGAAAGGAAAGGGTGGTTACGCATTGGGAAAGGCAGCCCAGAGAAGTCCCTATCCTTGGAGGTATTTAAGACATGTATGAATGTTGTGCTTAGAGCCACAGTTTAGTGGTGGACTTTTAGCAGCCCTTTTCCAGCCTAATGAGTCCATGATTCAAATACATAATGCTCATTTTTTTACCTGACAGTGCTTGAGCTGGAAAGGAATTCAGAGTGTCTGTCCTTAAACTTGAGGATGTGTTGTTGTAGATGTGTGGTGGCACATGTGTGAATATGAGCAGCACTGCTGGCTCCTCTAGATCCCAGGAAGAGGCATGGAGAGCCGCAAGTAGTCACTTCCACCCTTCTCCTCCCCCAGCACTGAGCAGCCCCTTAATGTTGTTGCTATCATACAGAAGACTGTAAGAACATTTCTGAAAAGGACAACTGAGAAATTCCCTAGGCCTGGTGGAAAGTGATGTCTAAATGCTGGCTTTGGCCCAGCAGGAACCCTATGCACATAAACGTCTCCTCACTAGACTCATGCAGTGGGCTACTTGCTTGGACAGGCAAGGATCTATGTTATACCACTGGTAACAAGGGATTCATGGCTGGTTTTTAAAACACCTTTAGCAACATGCTATATAGAATCATAGAATCATAGAATAGCTCACATTGGAAAAGACCTTAAAGATCATCAAATCCAACCACAAAATATGATGAAGTAACAGTTGTGTGAAACATCCAGCTTGCCCATGCTAAATGAATACTTCCATGAGAATTGACTAATGTTCTATAACCCCACTGCTGCCTTTTCAAAGTGCTGATTAATAAAACCCAACAAGCAAAGGACATGAAGTTATGGACACAAATTGGCACTGACCCTTGCTAAGTGTTGTCAGTGTAGGAATAGCCAAGGGGCTCGCTCCTCCTCTTCTGTAGTCCACTGAGGCACAGAAATTCAGAAACTGCCTTCCCCTCATCTACACACACCAAAATGGGAAGCAGTGAGACAGCCAAGCACCGACTTCACACATTCCCCATGTAAGTTGCCAAAGAGGCCTCAGAGGGAATATAAGCAGCTCACACTGAAAGGGGTCCAGTTGCAATTATTGCAGAGAAAACTGGGAGGCTTTGTGGCAGGCAGCCCCCACAGGGCAGGACTGCTCCTCCTGGGGATGAGTCCACAAAGGCTTCTTATGCCCTGAGCACAGACATGGCTGACACCATCATGTGGCTTGGAAAGACCCGCAGCACAAGGATAAGGGTTTGTAAAATACGGGCTATGAATAAATATTTGTATGGAGCTGTGTAAGGGGTATTATATATATATATATATATATATATATATATATATATATATTTTTTCCCAGTCAGTGTCTGGAAATGTGTCTGCAGTTTGTAGTATGCAAGTCCCACTTACGTTAAATGTATAGTGATTTTTCCTGCATGCGCAGGGACTCTTTCAAAGATGGGCTATTGAAAGAGGAGAGATGGGTGACACGAACATGCTATTTTATAAGACAAATCCTGATTAAATATGTGGTAAAAGAAGTGCAGAATCCAGCTCTCTAGGCAAAGAAAAATGGTGATGTGCTCACAGTACAGTTTGTGCTGCCATTGCTATATCCATAACAGAAGGTTCCTTCTCATCAAATTAAATTAAAGCCAGGCCCATTTTCTGAATCTTGCCTGCTGCCTGGGTCAGAGGGAGAAGGCGGGAGGAGCTCCTGCAGGAGCACTCAGTAGAGCTCAGCAGAGGTTAATAACATTTCTACAGAGGTGGCAGTGTTTGTGAGGAGAGAATAAGCTATTTTCTAGAGAAGTACATTCTTGCAGATCTTGTATCAGTTACATCCTTAGGTCATAAAGACCAAAACAATCTTAGGGGAATTTGCTGCAGAGTGTTAGGCATACTCATATGCTATCCAAGTAGAAAATAATTACAAAAGATGACCTCAAATACCCACATTGAAACTGTTCTTTATTTTGGAGAGATGTGTACAAAATTTGAGCCCTCCAGTCTTCAGTTGATTTTGTGTTTCTTTTCTATACACAGAGAGAGGTAGAGGGGAGATGAAGCGGATGCCACTGGAAGATCTCCCTTTTGGAATCAGCTTCCTCCATAGAGGAGAGGCAACCTGCATGGGCTCTGGTGGAGAACTGTACTTGTTGAATCTCCGTGAGGATCTGGTTTGTTTAATCTGGCTAGAATTATGGTAAAGCAATGAGAGGATTCTGTAAGAGTTTTCCTGTTATTAACAGGCTACAATTAGGTCAACCTGCAGCCTTCTTTTCTCCAGGCTGAACAAGCCCATCTCCCTCAGCCTGTCTTTGTAGGGGAGGTGCTCCAGCCTGCTGATCATATTTGTAGCCTTCCTCTGGGCTAAAGCTTAAAGTTCATAAACAGCTTAAAGTCAATAGATAAATAACTGACTTCTAACATCTAAATGCTGTGAGCTAAAATGAAATACAATTTTGAAAGAATGGGTTACACAATTTTCTCGCAAGTAACATACTATAACATTGCTTGAAGGCCTTTTATATGACTAAATTTTTCTCTATGGTAAGATTTAATGTCTGGCTTACAAGAACTAATAAGTATCTAAGGAAAGATATCTTAGAATGTCAGTATGAGGCTGGCTGAAAGAAGTGACTTTTCTCTACCCTCCTGTTACACACTAGAGCTAAAAAGACACAAGTGCTTCTCCCTGGAAGCCATCTGCACAAATACTGAGTAACTTCATTAATTTCTGATTTAGTAATTTGCCCACTGACAAGGTGATAGAACAGGTCTGAGTTCCCTGGCATTTCTGCTGCAGCAAGAACAATATTGATGTGCATTTCTTTTGCCATTAGCATTGTTGCAAAAGGAGACACTGGAATGAAATCCAACATAACCTACTGAGAGAGTCTGTAAAATATTTTCCTATCAACATCAGAATAAAAAATAATGTTCAATTCCAGAAAATTGAATGGCACCTGTGTTTCACAATCTTCATCAGGTCAGCCTGCATGGGGTTTTGTTTTCCTTGGCCTGGTTTGTTGCTATGTTTATATTAATTCCATCCAGTTCTATTTCAATTAGCTTAAAATCCTAGACACTCAAGTTTATCACCATGTTTGAAAGATGGTGTTTCAGCAGCTGTCAGTAGAAGCTTTTTTGTGCTGAAACTATTTAAGACTTGCAAGCTTCTTTCAGTTTCCCCCCTACAGACACTGCCCCTGGAATGGTGATGAACACTTTGGTGAGCCCCTGTGATCAGAGGCTCCGTATAGCAAAACACTGCAGGAGTTCCTGCCTGAGCAGCCTTAGCTTGCACCTGCAGTGTTCACCATTTTCACCCCATTCAGACTCAGAAAAGGACCATCTGTGCAAGGGAGCAGTGTGGATAGTTTTAGTTCTGCCCTCTTGTCACTGTTTCTTGCCTGATTCCTATGAGACTTTTGATCTGTTAGAAATTGGATCTTATCTAAGAGTAGCAGATAACTAAAACTCCACTAAAAAAAAAATAAAAAAGATTGCTTTTAAAATACCTGTTTTAATTTCCATTTTTCTGCTGTATTTTGGAAAGGAGTCAGTTTTCTTGGTTGTAGAGAGAACTTGGGAGAAAATGCAAGGCTCAGGAGTGGCTGCTTCTTCCTTCAGAGGAACACTGGGATGTGTGGCTCACACCTCTGGGTGCATGGGGCATTTCCATTTCAGCCAGACACCTGCAGACCATCCTTAGGTACTGGCACCCTGGAGCTTCTTTGGCTCAGTCCATAGTGTTAAGAGATGAAGATGTATCAGCCTTGCACCTGCAATGGACAAGCTGGGATTTGTTTTGTGGTGTTGTTTCCCTGGTTAGGGTGTTCAGGGGCTGTAGTCCTAAATACTGACAAAGAACATGTGAAACCTGGAGGAACCAAGCTTCAGAGGGGTTTAATGCCCCAAGCATAGATCAGAATCATATAATCAATAAGGTTGTAATGGACCTCTAATATCTCCTAGCCCAGCCACTGACTCATCACCACCATACCCACTAACCATGTCCCTCAGTGCCATACTTATCCTTTTCTTCAACACCTCCAAGGATGGTGACTCCTCCACCTCCATGGGCATCCCATTCCAATGCCTCTCCACTCTTACAGAATCGTCGAATCAAGCAGAGGAGGTGAAGGGGTGGATGACTGACTGTAAAAGCTTATTGCCAAAAGAAATTGGATAAACTCATGTGGAACACAACAGGATGGCTTGTCACATCAACAGCAAAGACTCAGGCTATTTAACAGAACGGGTAACTAGCCATGTAATAAATTGCTCCATAAACTTTTTCAGCCCACCAGACAGTTTAGAGGAAAGCCAGATGAGCCAAGAATACACCAGGCACAGGTGATCCTGCCTGGGATGGGGAAAGGGACTCCAGAAATCCTTCCCAGCCCTCCTCCCAGTGGGAATTTAGTGCTGAACATAACCTCATCGCATCTGAGCCTGTAACCCATATTCAAGATCAGTGGAAACATTCATCAAATCTGTCAACATTAAAGTTCCGCATGAGGGATGTGCTACGTTGCATGTATTTCACAGTTTGGTTGTAAGCTGGCCTTCCAGTTTAAAGATCCTAAGCTGTTCACAAAGGAAAACTTTTAAGATATGTAACAAGGACAAAAAAAGAACAACAGAAAACCAACAAAACGCAAAAGAACAACCTTGCACATATGCACTGCTTTTTGAGATTTTAGACATCTATTTATTTAAGGTGTAAGTTGTATTAAATTTTACATTGTGATGTGAGGAACAAAATGGGGGAAAAAAAATTACAAAGATTAAATTTGAGTGAAGGTCTGGGAAAGCATTGTCATTTTGTGAATTCCTCCTGTGGTATGCTCAGAGCAGGTTCCTCGCTGGCTGTGAGGAGCACAAGCTGCTCTTTATATACTAGAGGAAGCTGATGCCTGACCTCTGTTCAGTCCTACTTCACTATTTGCCTTATTTTGGAATTTCAGATCAGTCAAGTGTAATTTGTTGAACAACCTTCCTGTGTCAGCTCTCACACCTGGGGACCTGAGTGGCATTTCTCAGGATGGGAAAGAATGGAGAGATTATCTTGAGGAGAAACTAGCTGTTCTGAGGACAAACATCCACCCAAATTAAATTAGCTGTTAACCTAGAAATAGAATTGCACGATTCTTAGCCAAAATGCAGTCCTGGAGTCATTAATGATGACATTCATTTCCCGCAAAGCCCTCCTCGATGCTACAGAGCCTTTTCTCAGAATGAATGTGGAGCTGCAGGGAGTTCTGGCAGCAGCACCACAAAGAGGTGTTTGGGGAGGAAATCTGAGCTCCTGGCTCTGTTTCCCTGGGAGCACATGAGGACATGTTGTAATTAACCATAGCATGAAGCAGAAACCCAGCTGCCCATAGCCAAACCTTCAGGGTCCTTCTTACCCTAGGAGCCCTGTGTAGGTCCAAAGATAGCTCTTCCAAACTCTCAGATCCCTTCTATGACCCAAGCCCTATTTCCACTTACAATTACTGCATTACACAGTTCTTCAGAAGAAATATTTTAAGCCCTAAGACTCAGTTTAGTAATGCTGTAAATTTATGCCACTAAACAGTTTTCACTGAAAAGGACATGGGAAAGACAAGCTGGATGTGAGCTAGTTGTGTGCATCCCAGCCCAGTAAGCCAACTGTAACCTGGGCTGCATCAAAAGAAGCATGGCCACCAGGGCGAGGGAGGAGATATTGCCCCTCTGCTCTGTGCTGGTGAGGCCTCACCTGGAGTACTGCATCTAGATGTAGAGTCCTTGGTACAGATATCCTCAGGAGTGATATGGACCTGTTGGAGCAGGTCCAGAGGTGAGCTGCAAAAATGGTCCAAGTAATGGAACACCTTCCCTATAAGGACAGGCTGAGAGAGCTGGAACTGCTCAACCTGGAGAAGGCTCTGGAGAGACCTGGGAGTGTCTTTTCTGTATCAAAAGGGGACTATAAGGAAGGAGACAGACGCTTTAGTAGGGTCTGCTGTGACAGGACAAGGAGAAATGGTTTCAAACTATAAGGGAGATTTAGATTGGATATAAGGAAGAAGATCTTTACAGTAAGTGTAAAGTGGTGAGGCACTAGGGCAGATTGCCCAGAAAGGTGGTGGATGACCAGTCCCTGAAGACATTCAAGATCAGGCTGGACAGAACTCTGAGCGATCTGATCTAGCTGTAGGTGTTCCTAGTTGAGCTAGATGACTTTTGAGGGTCCTTTCCAACTCAAATGATTCTATGATTCTATGAAATGATAAACATCTGAGGCCCACTGCACCATGGAAATGTACATGCTCAGCTACATTGTTTGATGACAAAATGTTTCACTTAATACCTTTTCACTAAAATATTTGTAAATGGAAATATGACTTCTATTTTTTTTTTTTTTGAGTTAAGAGGTAGAGTGAAATGTTTCATTAACCTACTTTTGTAGGAATCTTTTCAGGAAATCTCTCTAGATGGTAACATTAGGAATGCTTTCTCCTTCATTGAAGTTACACAAGAAAAAACATAATCATTAAAATTCATACATAGTAAAACCAGCCCAATTTGTGGCAGTAACCTCAAAACATGATCCAAATAACACTAATCAAGCAGTGCTGAGTCTTGATTAAATTATATATTCAGCCTGTATTAGATGCCTAATATTAGCTAAACAGAAACATGGGGGGAGGACAGCATTTGTCTTATTTCCAAGAAAACAAACAAAAAAGAATAATGACAATTAGACTGATTTTCCACTCATCATTCCCTCAACTCTCATCATGTAGTTGCAAACCCTTTTCTTCCTCCCTCTGTAACACATAGCATCGCCATCAGAAGGGCTAGACCATCAGGTTTTCCACCCTTCCCCACAGGGAAGATGTTTCTGTATGACAGAGCGCTCCAAGGGCACCCATTTACCAAAACTGTAAACTCCAGGGCTATGTCTGCTGGACCATGGTGCAGCTTGTGCTTGTAGCTTTCACCCAGCAACCAGGACCTCTTTGAGATAGAGAAGTCTCCTGTGATAACATTTTTTGCACACAGTGCACACTGAATCAACAAAGTGGTAGCTAAAGATAATGCTCTAATAACTACCATTGCTAGGTCTCAAGTCACCAGGGAATGTGAGCTAATTTGCTGTAATTCATTTAGTATGTTTAGTCTGAGCAACACAATTTCAGCCTGATAGATGTCTGAGAAATCCCTGACCAGCATTAACTGGGATCAGGATGCAGCAGTTTCCCAGGTGCCCAAAGCTGGAGTTGCAGTGCTTTAAGGGCCCTAGGCCTTTTCCCTGGATGCTCTGAAAGTTAGTGGCAAACTTCAAGTAAACAGGGCAGATCACTCAATGTCCTGGAAGCTGTACTCAGGGTCCACAAGGGCCCCGCAGATGAATGCTCACCACTCATCTCTCCCTCTACACAGTGGTGGATGCTGCTTCAGGTGCTCTTGTCACTGCTTCTGGGCAGTCAGGAGGATGTGGACTCCAGGAGTGGTGAATTTCCTTTGGAAGAGACAGATGAGTTAAGACAGATACAAGATAGCGTATCCTCATCTAATTTATTTTGAAGTATGTACATTCCTGGACAAGGATATTAGATGACAAAAGCAATGAGAGCTTAATAGCTCACAGATGATGCACACACACTTTGTGGACTCCAGCAGACATCTGTGGCCAAGTCCCCAGTTTATGCCTCTCCCTCTTTACTTTCCTCAGACACTGTTCCAAGTGTGTAAAAATGCTAAATCCTACAACAACCCCCCTTTTCCCTGTGGCCTTGGTAACTTTGCAATGTGAAATGAAACCCATCTGAAGTATCAGCAAAGTCTTTTTGTTTTTTCTTTTTAATTCTAAGGCTCAGATAACTGTTGACAGCAGATTCTCGAGTTGAAAAGCATTAGTTGTCTTCATCAGCATTTGGCTATTAACAAATGCTAAAAATGCTGATGTTCTCTTCCATTTGACATTCACACACAACCAAGAAGTTTTCCTGAGACAGTAAAAAATAAAGGTAATTTTAGGCAGAAAATTAGGAAAAATGCTCTAAAATAGCGAGGCCTATTAGTCTGTGGAATCCTCCCCGGGGAAATGGGAGTAGGAATCCAATGCACTAAATGAAGCCTTCTATGGAGTTACCCTACTAGAGCTGCTCCAAAAAGACTCTCAGGGCCCCAGAGGAAGGAAGTTCCCTGGCTGGAGAGACAAGATCACTAGGAATACCAAGGAAGAGCAAAAAACATAAAATTATGAGCTTCCTGATGGGAAATGCATCTACGGGTGAAGGTGCTCTGGGTGGGAAGAAAGGTCTGTACAAACCATAGGTGCCACCATAATTGTCATGTGCAGACCCAACAGTATGGACAGTGGTAATGAAGGGGAGCAGAAGAGAAGAGAGGAGGGAAAAATGAGCCTATTCATTAACAACAGAAAAAAAAAAAGGAACAAGAACCAAAAAAAAGCATGTTAAAATTTGTAATACCCAATCACAGTATTGCTTTTACAGGCAAACTCTGTAGCTCATTCAAACCTGGTCCTGTCTATTTCCGTATGGAACAAAAATAGGGAATGAGAAAGGCAGGCACATTTTGTTCAGAGGATTTCAAGACTGACATTTGGCTTGAGGACTCTGCTGGTTTAAAGTCTGATAGTTAGTACTCCACACCATCCCTGTGACTCATCACTGTCACCCCCAATAAAGGCGCCTTCAGCCTGCAGAAAGCATCTTGGGGTTTTCACTGGCAAAAATGAAGGAAGAACAAAAAAAAAAAAAAAATCTTGCAATCAGGACTGGAACTAACTTCACATTGCACAGCTGCAGGGAAAGTGCCATCCCCTAGAGACCCTTTAGGATTTGGTTAAGGTATATGGAAACTTGATTCACATTTCATGAATGTTCATTTTTATGATACATTTTTAAAGGGACAGAATATAGTTTTCCATCATGTGGAAGAAATTCGTATTTTGAGAGGAATAACACATTTTGAACATGAACCTGTTTTTGACAGCAACTGAAGAAGTAGCACGGGAGCAGTGGAGCTGTTGGAAGAGAGGTCACGCAGTCAGCTAGAAACATCAAAAACTGAGGTGGAAACTGCACTGATATTTCTTCTAAGAAAAATGAGAACAATCACAAGAAGGCAAAGAGTTCCAAACCCTGCACACTGAACCTCGTTTATGAGCTGAAGAGTGCGTAGGATCATCTGTGCGTAGGGGTCAGCGCCTTGTCTCTGCATTGGTATCTGCAGAAGTATGTTTTTCAACTAAATCTATTCCCAATGTGGTTTGCCTAACTTACTTAGTCTTTTCAAATAGTCACAAAAAATATCTGTCTTACACGATGGACTTCTTAGAAGGAATGGTGAGGTGTGGAAACAGGCTGCCCAGGGAGATGATGGATTTTCTGTATGCTCCTGTAAAAAAGACAGCATGTGCTGCAGCAGCTCCAGAACATGGGCAGCATGAAGTGCAGTTTTTCTCTAGAGCCTCACTTTTCTGTAGCCACAAAAATGGCAGTGAAACAGCCTGTGCCCTGCCTCGTACTTGAGCCCCCACAGAAGTCGAGGGTTGCCAAAGGTTTACACCCTGATGAAAGCAGAACAAACACCATTGTTTGCAGAAAGATAGTTGCTCTGTGGAAGACATACTTCACTAAAACATCATCATCGCAGTAGGAACTCTCTCCATCTGTTTTTATGTAAATAATTTCAAGTGTATGATTTATGTAATGGATTTTGTTTGAATTAGTTTTCAGCAGTGAGATGAGGATAAAGATTTTCTTTTATATTACCCAGCTGGTTTTACTTCTTCTTAGCATCTGATACTTTTATTATTTCTATACAAATTACTTTTCTGCAGGAGATTTATTACTTATAGCAATGCTGCATGGTGTGAATTTCTTATAGCTCATTCATTTTGTCTTTCATGTGACTACTTCAGACTGGAGATACTATGATAATGAGGAGATCTAAATCTGGTAAATATTATGTGGTGTTTCCTCAGGAGCCGTGTCTGCTGTCCCATCCACAGTCTGCACCATTTTACACACAGCACTCAAGGAATTAACTAACGAGCTAATTCAGACAGAGTGGCAGAACTGAGTTATTTCATGCTTCAAAATCCCTCATGGATGTTGAAAATGATGAGGTTTCAGAGATGAAAGCTATATTTACTGTTTTTTACTATTTTGCCACACAAAACCTCTAACTTCGCAGGCACTAATGCAAATAATAAATAGCAGCAGAAGTTGTTGAGGCAGCTATCAGAAATGCATCAAGTGGTGAACGCAGTGCTGCATGGGTGTAGCTGAGAAATTTTTTCAGAGTACTGCAACATTCTTTGAAGCTATGAACCAGCACAAAACTTAGCCTGACTTTCCTTGTTATCTGGATCCGAAGAAGAGAATACAAGAGGAAGGAAATTACATGCATTCAAATAGTTTTCTTTTGGCAATTTCAGATTGAAACCTTTTGACGTTTTTGTTTTGAGACCTTACTTTAAGAAGTATCTCTTGATTTAAAGAATAAAAGGAGAAGCAATTAGAAAAGAAAATCAAACACTTTTGCCAAACCACAGCACATGCAGAACGTGAGGACATTTTGTAGCTGAAGCTGTACAGATTCGTGTTGCACACTCTGGTGCTTCATAGAATCATAGACTTATAGAATCACTCAGGTTGGAAAAGACCTCTAAGATTGTCTAGTCCAACCATCCACCTACCACCAATGTTGGCCAGTAAACCATATTCCTCAGTATCACATCTACATGGTTCTAATACACCCAAGGGACAGTGACACCCACACCACCCTGAACAGCTTATTTCAGTGCCCAACCACTCTTTATGAAGTTTTTCTTAATGCCCAAACTGAATTATGCTTTGTATTATGCTAAATTACTGTCCCTCCATTCAGAGTGATAACCTGCAAGCTTTTACTGCCTGTTTCTACTGCCTATTTTACATGTATTGAAATACATATAAATTCATTTCCCTTTTGTAAGTGAAGTGCATGAAAGACATGGGGGAAAATATAAAGTAAACATTGCCAAGCTATGGCAGTTAGGCAGCACCATTTAAAACATACTTTGGAGAAAAAAGGCTGTAAGCAATTTCTAGGTATCACCTGCAGTGATCTCTCTATAAATAAGCAACAGCAGTGAGGGAGGCAACTATGGAGAAGAACGTGAAACACAAGAATCCCTTTGTCTTTCAACCCTAGTTCTGGATTAAACCACAGGAAAGAGTGAGACTGAAGGTGACAAGTTAATGCTCTGCTGCTGAAAGACAGAGCCCATGCTGGAGCCAGAGCTTTGCTGAAGGGCAGCCCCAAGAGAATGTGGCTGCCACCCACCACCTGTCTGAGCTCCTCCTCAACACCCATTGCCCAGTGGCAAGAATGAAGCCTCATCATACATGATGAGTGTTATGTGCAGCCTTGCTCACCTTCTCTGGTCAGAAGCTGATTCTAAAAACCCTAGCAGTAATGTGACCTGGGGAAGAAAAGTTTGCAACTCAATCCCAACCCTAGGAGCAAAGGAGCATAGAGTTTCTGAACACCAGGAGGTGTGCAACTTTGGGCTACCCTGGGACCTCCATCAGACTTTCTTTACATTTTCTGTGTGATGTGGAGAATACACAAAGTACAGACACATGGCATCTCAAAAGACACGGTTAGAAATACTGAAGTTAAAAATTTGTTTTTCCTTCATGTTCCCCATATTGTTCAGTTTTAAGCAAATAGACAAAACACTATTAAACCAATTCAGACAGAATAAAAAATGTAAAGCAATATAGAATATAATCACTGGCAGAGAGAGAAAGATAAAATAAAAAGAATTGCTTCATCCACCAGGACCCCCAAGTCCTTCTCTGTAGGGCTGCTCTAAAGATCTTCCACCAGTTTGTATAAATACCTGGGATTGCCCTGACCCAATTGCAGCACCCTGCACTTGTCCTTATTAAACCTTATTAGGTTCTCATAGGCCCACTTCTCCAGCCTGTCCAGACTCCACTTGTTGGCTTCCCTTCCTTCCAGTGTATCGACTGCAATACTCAGCTTGGTGTCACCTTCAACCACTGAAAGGCTTAGCAGACTACACCACATTGCTAGATAGACATACTGCATGTACCTTCAGTACTGAACACTTTTTAAAAGCAAGTAAACAAATGAGCAATCTCCAATATATTTTATCCTAGCAAAAATAAAATTTCTCCATGTGAAAAATGCTTGCAATTCCTTTCCTGTTTCCTGTACATACAGACCCTAAAAACTGAGTTATTTCACTTTAAAGGAGCCATTGGGGAGCAGTGGATCAATGCATGGGCAGATCTGACTATAGAATTACTGTACACTTGCCACAAGGTTAGCACCAAATTATGTTGGGTATACAATGGGAAATAACAAGACTCTGTTAACTTACAGTGTAAGTTTTCTTGTACAACTGTGTTGCTTTTGGGCAATATTTCTAATCTCAGCTTCTATCCACTGTTACAACATAATGGGGAAGGAAAAAATGCACAGGACTTTCTGAGATCTCCTTTGAGATTTGATAATAAATAAGAGCCTGCACATTTTTAACAACTAATTATGACCATTTTCTGTCCTTGGCATTGCCACAAGGACATCGTGTTTTCCTCAAACTGTTTTTTTTCCATCACACTTGCCACAGTCCTTATAGGTGTGTGTCCATTCAACAGATGGGTCATTAGCCATTGGCCATGCACGTGTGAAAGCCAGCACCCACACTTCAGCCTGTCCTCCCTGACTGACTCCATCCCCTAAATCCTGTCATAAAGAGTTCCAGGCTTCTAGCAGATGGTAGACAGGAAGCAAGTGCTCTTCAAAACAAGACTAAAACATTTCCCATAACCTGCACAAACTGGTTGGCATCCTGCCTCAGGGTGCTGTTCCGTGCTCAAGTTGTACCTCTGCATCCACATCTTTATTGTCCCAGGGGATGCAGTGACCTGGGCTCCTTGTCTCATGCCAGACCCTGCTTCACAGCAGGACTTGAGACAATGTGTTGTCCCCAGCAGGAGGGAAAGCATCCTAGCTTTCTCCTCCACCAAGGAGCAGCAGGAGTCTGGGGGCTGCAAGAGCCATTTCCTACATTACGATCTCCTTCCAAAACTCAACATTTTTTGCTTTCTGGGCACCACTGACCTAGCCTGAGGCCTTCCCCAAGCAGAGGGGAATAAATTTTTGCAAGGCTGATTGGCTGCCAGGAGAATAAAATGTTTATTTTTTTCCCAGCATGTTACCATAAATATTCTCCCTGTAAAGCATCCTTTCACTTCTGTCTTGTTTAAATGTCAGAGGATGTTCACAAATGTTCCCCCTTCTCTGCATTTGTTGTTGCAAGTGAAATGTGTGTATGAATCCCTCACCACATGCATTCCACAGAGGACAGGAGGGCCAAGACAACTGTGGAGAAACCCTGGCTCATGTGGATCTCTCTGCAACTCAGACCATCCCCAAGCAGCAAAAGCAACTTTTTTCATCACCGTATCTTGTATCAATAGTCACTGGGTAAAATACACAAATACTAGAGAGAGTCCAGAGGAGAGCCCAGCAGAAACGGTCCTAAAAATATGACCTCTGAGGGAAGGCTGAACAAATACTCAGGAGATGAAAAGACTAAGAAAAGGCAAAGCAACAATCCTGGGATACATAAAGAACCGTCATAATGCAAGGAGAAGCAATGTGGGTTGTTTTGCATCCCTGGGAAGACGACAAGATATGGAGGGCTCAGCTCACCATGGAGAAGTCTCATTTCAGATGTTCTGGAGACCACTGAATAGGACAGGTAGTGCAGCACTGCTCTGCATTGCATGTGGGGTCCCTACAGCCAGGACCAAATCAAACTTTTGTCAAGAATGATAGAGGTATAATTGATCTTACACTAGTGCACAGAAATGGATCTTGAAATCCTTTTGCAGCTGTATACGTCTTGCTCTCCTTAGAGTAAACCCATGCATTCCTGGATCTGTCTTCTTAGGAGGAAGCACATCTGGCATCCTAGAAGCACCACTTGAGTACCTGGAAAACAGGAGAGAAGTTACGGATGCAGTCATGGGATGAGTGAAAGTGAATGTTCAGATTTACCAGTTCAAATTTAGAAATTATGCCCAAATTCCACTGTTGCCTATTAAATATTTTTTCTCCTACTTCGGAGCTAAAGCTTAATCCTGCATACCACAGTCTCATAAATAATGTTAATGAAAATTGTGCAAATGACTAAGGATGTTTAGCATCTCCTAACATTTTAGGGCCAAGCTGTATTACTATGCTTTAACCTTGTACACATTCTTCTCAAATTTACACACTAAATTTGGTTACAAAAACTCACAGGTCATTTTAGAATCCAACAAGCAGAAAGCAAATTTGCCGTGTTAGAACAGAAAACAAGGAGTCTTTGTGTAAAACTGAGAATCCCCATGGTAGATGTGGGAGCAAGGGAAATTTTAAGCACAGAAAATGTTAAGGAAAGATAGCAGACTGAATTAAGGACTGACTTCCAAATGCTTCTAAATCTCTGTCACTAGAATCAGTGCACTTAGCCGAAATCATGATAACATGCAAATGTTTTCTATTCGCTATTATCTTTTCATGTTTTAATGGTTTATTCCATCATAATGTTAACAGTAACAAAAAATCTCTTCAGCACAGTGCCTTCTGGGATATTAAAGAAAGTTCCTTTATTGTTTCATGCAGCTACTGAGAATAGCCTATGTGTTTTGCATAGATGCAGTAGATCAATAAAAGCCCTCTGTGTGCACTGAATCACAAACCCACCATTTTGCATTCATGCAAAGGGGTGACAGAAATAAATAATGGAAGACGTAGGCCAGAAAGTTAGGAAAAATCCTCCTGTCAAGCAACCCAGAAAGCCCTTTTGAGTCAGGTTTTTCCAAGCCTTCTTCTAGATCCTGACATGTAACACACATCAGCTTACACTCTCACCTGCTCAGGTGTACATCTAGAAGAAAAATGCATCTTTAGGTTTTACTCTGCACACCGTGTCTCAAAGGTCACAAACATGTCTTGACCAAGGGTTAAATTTTGATCTACATTTTAAAGTACACTTAGTGGGGGAGTGAAACAACTCAGGGAGAAAACTCATTGCAACCATAATGTTTTTTTAAATGTTGTGTATTTGAAAGCTGCTCTGAATGCAGCAGAGGTAGATTTAACCTAGCTGGTGAGGTAAATGTGTTGCTTTCAGCTGATCTGCTCATTAGAACTCATTATGAACTGCTACTGGTATGTAACAAAAAATGGTAGAAAGTTTCTCCAAGACCTGTTATGTGTAGATGTATACCAGCAAAATACAAACAAACTTGGTAATCTTCATTGTGGCTGTGTGTGAAAGCTTCTTCATTATGACTCTACAGAATTCAGGGATGCTTTTCTTCTGAATAAGGAAAGTCACTGCTGATTAATAAGTTCTTGGAAGCACATCAGGCTGCTTGTTACAAACTTTACTATTATGGAAATATACCAAGTTTTGTAAATAAATCACTATCTTACCAACATATATGGAACACAGCTGACCCCTGAAGGGAGAGAAGCAGATAGAGTATAAAACGTCTTGCAGAAGCTTATGACTTGATGTAGAGCTAGTCTTCTATTTGTCTGGACTGCATCAATGTTGCAATGAAAACAAACCAAAAATCTTAAGAGGCCACAAATGCCATTCTCTATTGCATTGATGAAACTTCTAATTGCAAAATGAGTGAAGCTCATTTTGAACCCCATAAAACTGTCAGTTATGTTGGCCTTAACACAGTTACAGTTGTTGCAGAAACATACCTTTCTGCTAGCTCTTTCCCCTTTGTCTCAGGAATATTGCTCCAAAAAAAAGTGGAAGAACGGAACAGAACTCCACAAAACACAATTTGCATCACTGGTTTTGTGATGCCGTTGCTAACAGCCAAAGTCAATAAACTGCTGAAGTGTGTTGGTATGCTTTCCTGGCTGTGTAGAGGTATAAAATGAACCCAGTTTCTCCTGTAGCATTGGAGAAACTGAATGCACTGGAAGAGCTCCATATCCACTTGCTGGAAAAGAGAGGAACTGATCTCTAAAAGCAGACTTACAAATTTGCTAGCTGTTGAATGAGATCAGTGTATAAAATGGATCGTATTCATTTTTCTTAGTGTGATTATGTCATCCTCAAAAATGAGTTGAACTCAGCATGTCCAGAATTCCAGATCTTACACTTTGTTCTCTGGTCTTCCTACATGACTGTGTAACAGGAGTGTCATTCAGCAAACACAGCTTCAAGTATAATAAAATCATGTCTCTTATATTCATAATTCATGAAAATAATAACTTTGAAGGAACATGAAATAAATACGTATGAATAAAAATATTCCCTACCAGTTACTACATGGATTTGAAGGGAATTACACCAAAAATGCTTCTATCCATTTTTAGTTTTTATGCTTACAGTCACTAAATGCTAAGGAAAGCACCTCACAAAACACTTTCGTGCTACTCCTCATAGAAATGCCTTATGTTGTATTTCTAAGCTATACAATTAAACAAAGAGGGATACCATGTACTGTACCATATTACATATAGCAAGGCAAGATATTGGCTGTGGTGAGCATGAGGAAGGCAAAGCCAGTCTTTCTATGTTAGCTAAATACATTTTGATGTTTCTGAAATGAGAGGGACTACATTGCCTTAAGAGCTCTCTGAAAGGAGTTGGGTTGCAGAGCACTGCAGGGAGATGTAGCTGCTGAATGCCTGGCCATCACCAGTGCTAGGCTAAGGCAGGACTGGCAGGCCTGGATGAAGCTACCTTCACCTCTGGTTGCTATATCTAATTCCACATGCACATGCCGAATCACAAGCCATTCCAGGAAGTCAAAAACAGTGCACTAATCAGAGCCAAGAAACAGACTAAATATAAGTGAGATCTCTAAAAGCTGTAGACATACAAATAGTTTCAACTCCATCATCATTTTACTCTCACATATACACTTGCCATGAGGGCTGCTTTTTTTTCCCCTTTAAAAATGATCAGCACCACATGAAGGAATCTCAGGCAAACGTGTCTTTCTCTAGGTCCACGTTTCTGTGTCATCAGAAATTCCTATGAGGCTTCATATCTAAAATACCATTTTGAATGTGCAGATTATTTATTCTGAATCTCACTTTGCTGCAGCTGAAGGGCCTTGAAAGTCCTACTAAATCATGGCTTATCTGCAGTTCTGCTTTTTGAATGGTACTACACAGGAAAAAAGTACGTCAAAGTACCCACTGCAGCAGGCAAGTACATGGGGTTTACTATAGGATTTCAGCAGTGAATCTTGGAGCCAGCCCATCACCATGTAAATCCACACGCCTTTGTCGCTGTTGTTTGGTAGGGACCTGGTACTTCTAGAATCTCCCCAACTCAAACAAAACAGCTAATCAGTGGGGAACCTACCAGTCCTGCTTTGCAAGTGAAAGGCTCATCACGAAGTCTTTCAGTATCAGCAGGCTATTTAAAAATGGAATTTGTGGCACTCTGCAAGAGGCTTCTGTAATTTCAATTAGGCTTTCTTTGGAATGGACCATCTGAGAAAATAACAGTTTTGAAAAATAAAAGATTTATCTACTTATTAGCAAGTCAATAAAAGCCATGAAGACTCCAAACTTCTGCTTTGGCTTTGTGTGCCTTAACAGGCCAAACAACCTAGCTTCATTTGAAACTGGTTTCAAATTACTTGCAGATGGCTGGATGTAGATGAAAGACTGCATAAAGGTGTTCCTTATTCTATTCTCTGCTCCCTAGACTATTAGGCTATGTGCTGACACTTGGATGCTTGTTTTACAATATCATTTGACATGTGGGATTTATGTGTCAAAATTTCATTTAAAGCCAAGAAAATGTCAAATAGCAAGTACAGAGAAGCAGTAAAAGACTGTACTTTTCAAGACAGAAGTCAGGACACTGCCAAGACTCAACCCTGTACCAAGCACACCAAGAAAAATTTGACCCAACTGTCAGCAAACTAAGATTCCTTTGGTGTGTTCTGATGAGATTCCATTACTGCCTTTATCATTAAGAAAATAATGTAATAAAATGAGACCTTTTCCCTGAATACATTCATAAAGATAACTTGTTGGTCAAGCTCCAAAAACCACTGGAGCCACATTTAATTTACTGTTTTTATGGATTTAAGATTTGGTTAGCTGCTACATTCAGTCCACTGCAACAATATAATGGGGAACTGTAATGCCATATTTAAAAGAAAGGGCTCATAATCTATCACTGAAGCTTTAAAATGCCTTATTCAGACATCCACAATTAAAGGCTACCAAAAATGGTCATTTCACATGGTTTCACCACAGCTCACCAAAGCAGGAGAGGGAGGGAAGACTCAAATAATCATTATTACAGCATTTTGTGCAAGTCACCTTATAATAACCTGGGTAAGATAACTGTTAGAAGAGCTGTAAAGTCTTGCAACCCCCCTCTGTTGCTCCTTACCTTAAGAGCATCTGCGCATTACCAGATAACATACTTTTCTATTTCCAATCAGTAAAAACAACAGTGAGTTACATAAAGGTCTGTATGATGATACATAGCTGCTCAGAAGAGCACTGGCCTTTGGTCTGATATAGGCCGGTTTGTTTAGCAATAGAGATGAACATATTAGTTTAAGGACCAATATGTTCATTTTGCAAAGGGATTTTGGATGACAGTTCCAGGTAGATTAGACATTGAGAAAATGACAGCACCTGTTGAGTACAGAGCCATGGGACTACCACTTCATGGTAGGGGTAAAGACAGTACCAGAACCCTGCAGCCCCCCAGACCCTGCATGGGAGAAGCCCTGTCTACTAAGGACCTGGTTCCACACCTCCCACACTGAGCAGGAACAGTTCCAACTGCTGCCTTTAGTCAGGCTTGTTGCCATTGCCTTAAGATGGTGGAAAAAAGGGAAAAAGGGGAAAGGGCCCTGTTGAGTTTCAGCACATTTGAAACAAAGAAGGCTCTGGTGCAGACAGGGCCCCCTTTTCGTCCTTTTCCCTCTCCTGAGAAGACAGGCCAACAGACGGGTTCATTCTCCACGCTGCTTTTCAGGCTGCTGTGGCCCTGACGTAAGCCAGCCCCGGGTAAAGGAAAATAAAAGCTCCCAATGGAAAATGAACACCAAACCACTCGGTTCTTTCAGCTATATTTTAGGACTGTGGGTTTCCGTAAAGAATGTCTGACATTCTTTTGGATTGTCCTAGGAAACGTGCCCATCTCCTCACTTAGGGGCAAGGAAGGCAGAAATTTGCCATCTTCATTTGATCACACCACAATCAAATAAATGTTTCTTATGTAGAGCTGGACACTTCAGCTTAGGTAGCAAAAAAAAAAAAAAAAAAAAAAAAAAAAAGCACCTTGTTTAGAACATGGGTCTGGTATGGAGCCTTCCCCTAGCTGCAGAAACAAATACAAGATTTTTATTTGCATTCAGCAGTTTCCATTTGTTCAGCTTTTGCCAGAACACTGAAGATGTCTGTGATGTGTAATTTAGTGCTCAGTGATTTTAAATGAATGTTTGGACTCTCACTGATATCTGATTTTATTGTTCATTTTGTTACCAGGGAGGTTTCCACACGTAGTTTTATATAAACTCAGTTTGGTTTCTTGTTCTGTCCTCAGGACATAGCATGTCTTGCTTCACTAGGAACTCGGAAACAAATGTTCTGTCTTTTTTCTGTTGTTGTTTCCTCCTCTTTTCTACTGCTTATGACTTCTATGCTTTATTAATTCCTTGCTGAAGGTAACATTATTGTCAGAATTTGTCAGTGATGCTGGGGCTCCCTCTCCTTGCAGTAGCAGTACAAGGGTGCTTGCAGCAGCCATGCATGGGGGATCCTACTTGGCTCCATACTTCTGGATGTCCTAAAACTTGTAATAAAGCCCATGAGCTTGTGTCTCCCTCATAGTAACACAAGGAAAATAGGTCATAAACTCACTAGTGCCTGCGAACTAGTTGAAATGCAGTAAAGGCCCACTGTGACAAGCAAGAAATAAGTGAGACCAAATCCCACCGGGGCTATTTCTGCCAGCTCAGCTGTATCATCATAGTGACGCTACAAAGCCCACCCCAACCATAGTGGCTTTTGGAAAGCTCTGACGGGTGGGAGTCCAAGAAAAAAACAACACAAAACCAAAAACCAAACATCTGGGAGACCAAATGTGGGGTTCAAATCAAGCTACGAAGGTTAAATCCAAAGTAACCATCATCTACCCTAAGAACATCAGACTCTGGAAGCTCCATCAGTAATGGCTGAGCATGGTTCTCCTGCTACAAAAAGACCTGCACAAACTTGGCAGTCTTAAGCCAAGACAAGGACCACAGCTGAGACCCCCTCAGATGGTCATTCCTGTCAATACCCTATACAGTGCCCGATACTTCTTATCACAATAGGTCATTTCACTAAATACAACTGCAGCACTCTTTAAACACAGACATATGGAGGTGACACCCTTAGACAGCAGGCTTAGACAGCAGCAGAGCAGCTGTAATGCCTGGCTAAAGAGCAGGCAAACCACTTCATTTCCTCCTCCCCTTGGAGGCCTTACAGCTCACCAGGTTCCCTGACTATGTTTCACCTGGGCACCTAATCAAACAAAAACTGCATGAAATAAGGGCTGGCTGAGCAATATGTCAGAACCTGCAACTCTATGTAAGATAGAAGCTGTTATAAAATTATTTGCCAAATTAGCTCAAGAGAGCCAGAAGCACTCACTCTCAGCCAAAGCCCTCAAAGCAAGTTTGAAAGTTGAAATAAAACATTTAGGACTCTTGAAAGAACAGAAGAAGAGGGAAATGGCATTCACGTTTATTACAGAAATGCAATTCATAATCCCAGCAGTGGGAATGCTAATGCTTTTTGATTGATTGCAGCAATTTCTCTCTGAAAGCAAGAAGATCTCCAGACCTGAGGACACTACACAGCAAATGGAGCATTCTGTAGTCATAACTATGACTTGAGAAAGCTATCAGGTACATGCTCCACCTAGAGTACCTGCATATGTGCAAGCACACAACAACCATCTTTAAAATTAACACTTGACTATCATTTGACACAAAGAGCATCTGTCTACCAACACAATACCTCTGAACACGTTCACAGAATGGTTTGGATTCAAAGGGACCTCAAAGCTCACCCAGTCCCAACCACTGCCATGAACAGGGCTTCCCCCCACCAGATCAGGCTACCCAGGGCCCCATCCAGCCTGGTCTTGAGCACCTGCAGGGATGAGGCACCCACAGCTTCCCTGGGAAACCTCCCTAGACACTGGATACTATCAGTTGATACCAGTTTCAAGTTATTTATTACCCTCTTCCTGCCCATAGCGCGAGTAGAAAAGTTCCTGCCTCACCCTGTGGGCATCCCACCACAGCATACAGACCATCTCCTGTTCAGCGCTCCAAAGGTCAGCTTTATTTGCCATCATGTGCACAGTGCAAGTAGTGCTGAGAAACAGAAAGAAATCCAGAAGAGCCTGAGTTGGATCCTTGTTGATCCCTCTCATGAGAAGTTGGTGCAGCATATATTGGTCATTAGGCCTCCATCCAGCAAATCACATAAGCAGTCCCTTAACTTTATGATTAGTCCCATGGATAAAGCACTTATTCACTTCTTCTGTAGTAGGTCTAGGAGAAGAGAGAGGTCAGATTTGAGAAGGTCCATGTATACTTTGATTAGTGGGCAAAATAGCATATTATGTCCACACAGTCTGCAGTTTTCTGTCATTGATAACCCCACCCCCTCAGTTCTTAGAAACAGTCAAAAGTATATCCCTCTCTGAGCACTAGATGCTTGCTAGTGTGGAGGTTTTAAACCTACTCCATCCTTCAGTCAGTCTTGTACAAGGAATGCACTAAAGTCTATTTTAATGCTAAGATGCTTAATTGAATTTTCCCAGAAGTTTTGCCTATAAGCTGGGAGGGAAGATCTCCCAGTCACCTGCAATCAGGCTACAAAAATAAAATGCCATGCAGAAGCACAAGCGCCATTTTTCAGTGTTACTTTGCTGGGTATCAGCAGTAAAGCAAACTGAGTATATAGATAAACCAAATGTTTCCATTCATGACTCCTACAAGCTTTTCCTACTACAAATCATGCTTTTAGGAATAAAGCTGGTGATGCATCATTGCTGGCCACCCCACATTGGTTCCAGTTGCACCCACACCCTGGGGATCACAATGGGGGGTGACTGCCTGCATCTGACACTCATCTGCCTCCCCATCCCTCTCCCCAAAACACAGAAAAGGGGGAAGGAAAAAAGAGAGAAGGAAATGTAATTGCTAAAACATGTGCTGCACAAAGAAATTACTCCCCTCCTTCCCCCCAAGTAATATACATTGGAATCTCCAGTAAATGGAGTGTATAATTCTTTGTGAAACTGACAGAGAGTTAACAGAAAAACAAAAACTCAAACACAAAATGGTACAGGCACACACAGGCACATGTGCCTGTGTTTATTGTACTCAGACACATACAGAAAATGTGATTCACTTTATCCAGTTAATTGTATGCCCACCCCTAACATCCTACTTTCTGTACGTTCAAAGGCTCATTTTTTAATTAAAAACACTAAATTTAGTTATTTATTTCAAATGACAGTCACAGCAGACTTGCAGTAGGCTGCTGGAGTGCAGTTACCCAATTCCACCAGTCCCTTTTCTTTTTGGATGACAGGCACAGATTCTAGATGCCAATGTACTGAGGCTAATTTTTTCCATCAGCAGCATCCAGCTTTTTGGCAGGCTGCTACAGCATTTCTGCTGGCTGCCTCAGAGCACTTCAATGGCGCTGTTCTTTGCTTATTGCCTAGGAAGCTGATTTACCTGGGTGGTATTTTAATTTTTAATGTTTTGCCATAACCATACATCTTATGCAATGGCTTACTACCAATAAACATACCTGTGAATTATCTTCTCATTAGCTTTCCACAAAGGTATGTTCTTATTTGTAGCCAGGAGCCGGAACACTGTGCTAAAATGTTATTCTGGGATTCAGTCTCCTGTGGTCAGAAACCCAGGTATGAGGACTCCTGCAGGCCCTGGGCTGAAGGGCAGAAGAAGCTGGCCAATTCCTCTCAACTCACCAGCCAAAATGGAAGTGAAGTGGTTTCAGACAGATCCCAATTTCAAATTGCATTTGCTTGTTTCATCAGCAGAATACCTGACTGAGAAGTGCTTTTCAGTTTAACTAGACTGTTTTGCACAATTCAAAGCTTTTAGAACAAGCCTATTTCAAGATGGAAAACCGTTAAGAAAGATCATTTTTTTCCACCCAAATTTGATTAACAAATGTTAGAAACAGGCAATAAGGAAATAAATTTATTTCTAGTTTTTTTTCCTGTCCAGAAGCATTCACGGAATTTTATATGAATTTACAAAGTTTACTTACCTTGAAGCTCCAAAACTTTAAATAAAGCCTAGAATCATAAAGGTTGGAAAGATCAATAAGACCATCCAGTCTGAGAATCAGCCCATGCCTCTGATAGCTCCAGATCATGTCCGTCAGCACCATATCTACCCTTTTCTTGAACACCTTTAGGGACAGTGACTCCACTAGCCTAACCCTGACTAGCAGATGGGGAATGGAGGTGAGTCATTAAAATGTGTTTTTCCATTTTCTCACCAGTGTCACAGCAGGAAACAGGACTGGAACAATCCATAATTTTTACTTTAAATTAACAGAGTAGGCTGTCTGTAGGAGGAACTGAAGTCTCCTTCTTTCCTTTAGTGGTGATTGAAGCCTCTGTCCTGGGCTGCGCTTGAACTTGCTAAGGCTTGAACTCTTTACCAGATGTACAAGAAACCTGGTACCAGCCTGAGACACCCCCTGAAAATTTGGCTCCACAATCGAATATGACTTCTCCTGACCTCCTTTGTTTCTCTGACCTCTGGAGTACTTTGTAATCTCATTTTCCTTTTAACTCAGCTGGGTAGGCTCTGTATTCTGTGCTGCAAATACAGATTGAAGGTTGGCTTTCCTCTGCTTGCACGGCTTAATGCTTGGAAAGTGGTCATCAGCGAGTCAAGAACAGTGGTAGTGATTTTTTGCCTTTGATAAATCTGGTTTTCTAAGCATTGCTTCTTCAGTGTTCAACACGTGAAGCCCACGGTGTCACATCTTCACAAAGTTTCCCATCTGCAAACCAATACTTTCCAGCATCATTCAGTGTCGGTGACCAGGAGACCTGACCTGTAAATTGACTGCTTACTTTCAAAAATCTTTCTGTAAACTGGGAATCATTCATCTATAATTTTGGCATAGAAGCAATTAATAATTCTGCTGGATAATTGTATGTACTGACCTTGATGAGATCATTATTTCCTTACCTCTTGCTAAGCTAATGTCATTATTTGGTTGCTTGCATGAGAAGACTTTATTCTTATTTTAGGTTTAAAATAATTTTTTTCCTCTATTAAAAAAAATTCTCTGTCTCACTTTCTGTCCAACATAAGATCTGAAACAGTCCTTCAATATCAAGAAGAATATAATCACTGTTCCTCAGTGCTCAGTAAGAAAAGTGGCCTTGTCAGGAAGGAATAGTGACTGTCAGATTGATGATGGAGCTTCAGAGGTTTTTGCATACATAAAGTTAACAGTAAACAAATTCAGTAAATAATGAGTTTTACTGGAGACAACAGGCCTGAAAATCACGATGAACACATTGCGTCAATTTCACAGACAATGTAAATTAGAAACAGACGGCATACATTCTGTTTTAACTTAGAGAATAAAGTGTCCTCATTGTCTAAAAACTAGATTTATTTTCAATAATGCTGAAAACCCTATCTTTCTTCCTGATAGCAATTTTCCTGAAATTTTCAGGAGAGTAGCTATCTTAAATATAGCCAATTAACGTTGTTACTTCATTGGCTGTGAGGCAGCAAGCAATAACATTCTTGCTATTAATTGATAGCTAGAGAAAAGATGCAATAGATCACCTCAAATCAATCTTCTAGTGTTTAACATTTGTCTCAAAAATGTAACTTTGCAAGTGACTGGTAAGAGGAAAATTGGCTGCAGTGTTTTCTGCCACATTGATCACAAATGTCTTTTCATGCCCATGAGACTAATCTCAGTGTTCAGTGGCTTTCCCAGATGGAAGCCCTTACTTCATTGTTGCTCACAGAACTGACTTGACTTGTGGCTTCTTGTCTCTCTGCCTCTGTTTCCTGCCATTATTCAGCTCCACACTTCTTGCTGGAAGACTGCTAAGAGCCAGCCCAAGAATCTTCCCTCAGCCCATCTGTGTCCTGAGACTGTAGGAGAACTAACAAAAAGAGATGTAAAAATCAACTGAGATTAACCAAAAATGACCCAACACACAAAGCAGTGACCGCATTCTTAGAACAAGAAACATCTACAGAATAAGTACCCCCATGGACATAAAACGTTCAGAGGAAGGAAGAGCACATCTCAACACACTGAGAAGAGCAAGGGAGTGTGAGGATGAGGTTGCCCTGAAAGACAAACAAGCAAGGGGATGGAATTCCATGCCTGAAAAAGAGAAAAGAGATAAAGCTTTGGTTGTGAACAAATAAAACCAGAAATCTAGTGTGGATTATGAAAGATTGTTGCTTAAATGTCAGTAAAGAGCCCATAAGTCTGGTAAAAATTAACTCGTGGTTCATACACTTTATAGTGCTGCTCTCCTTTGCAGATGCATGAACCCAGTTCCCACGGAAAAAAACTCACTTTTAAGGTGCAAAAATACTGAGAATAGTCTTGGTCTGGATAAAAACAGAGGAAACACTCAATCCTTGATTAGCCAGAAAATTTACAACAGAAATAATATGCAATTCATTATTGCATTTTTTCTATTTAAGCAAGAAAAGCAGGACACATGGAAGGATGATATATGTTGATGCCTCCGCATAGGGACCTTGAAACTGAACTCTAGTTCTCAGTTTTCTATTCAAAAAAAATATACATGGGAAGCAAGGTTTTGTTGTTGTTGTCCTGAGACTTCTACATATGGCTGTGCATATGTCCATACACAATGGCTGTGCAGTCTTCTTCAGGAGTAGTCTTATTTACTAGCATTTCCCAAATCTGCAATGGATTGAGCACAACAGAGGTGAGCAGATACCCATTCAAAATTGCACTCCATGGCAAACTGGATAAAATCATATATCCTGATCAAAATGGTGTACGTAAAGCATTGTATGGGCACAAGAGAACTCCAAAGGCTAAATAATGAAGGGCAAAATATTTAATGACAACAAACAAGTTGGGTCACATTTGATGATATTAGCTGCATCCTAACATCTGTTAAGCTTTAGACCCCTCTATCAGCGTGGCTATACTGCATGATTGAAACAGAGAACTGACAACATTGGTTTAAAATGAGAATAAATGGAAACTTAGAGGAACTTCATTTCTGCTCTCGGCCCAGGAATTTTTCTTGGCTACTAATATTAACTCATTCTCTTGTATGGGTGTGTGTTCCTGGCATATATGATAAGGTGCATTGGTTTTGTCAGTTCTTTTGAAGATTGAAATGCTTTCCCTTGATTTTGCACTTTCCAAAGGACTTAAACTTATAGTTTGGAATGTTTCCCACCATGCCCAAGAAAACAGGTGTTCTCAGAAAGTCCTACATGGTGCAGTGGGAGGTGTCAAGATCTGTTTAGCCCTCCCAACATCCTCAGTGACTTCCTACTGCATCTCAGCCCATGACTGGCCACTACAGTCTGTTTTCTCAAAGACTGGACACTTTTTTCAAGGTTTCTTACGTCAAGCTGGTGTGCACTCTTCCTTGTTCCTTTCCTCAAATGCTGTAGAAAATCCTTCTACAAACATCTAATCTCTTCCAAGCTTGCCTTCAGTTTGCAGATGATCTGACATCTGTGTGCTTGTCATTTGGAGATGAGGGGATGGCATTGCTAAGAACTCTTTTCAGCAACATCAGGATGTCATTTATGCCAGTTAACATGGGCTTCCCACAAATAAAGATGCTAAATACTCAGCCACAGCTGCTTCCTTACACTTTTTGACGAGAAACCTTCAAAATATTTGTTACTGTCTGCAGTACATAAACTGCTGATCCAATGTTTTAGCTTTTAAATCACATTGACACTAATATCAATCTTAATAATTCATTAGTGGTTGTACAGAACTATTCCCAAACATACACATCACCCAGAACAATTCATTTTTAATGCCATGAACTGAAAAGAAAAACTTTTCCCACACTGTGCTTAATTAAATGAAATGTACAGCAGCTGTTACCTTATGGAAGCTAGACATATAAAAGGGATGAAAAAGAGTTAAAAGATAGTTAAAAAAGAAAACAGGTTAGCACAATTTGTCCATACAGCTTACCACATGTCTCAGCAGACACCAAACCCACAAAGGAGAACACTGTGATGGATTCTGTAGTCCTCTCCCAGGAACCTGCTGCTGGCCACAGGACATGGGATGGTTCCTAGGATCTTCTCCACCAGATCTGGGAGTCGTGGGTGTGCTGAACCTTCCTGTGGCTGCCACTGGAACAAAGTTATAGCACTCTGGGAGGAAATGGCCAAGGCACTTGAGCTGTACCCTGAAGAGCAGATGCCCTTTGTTCTTTCTTCTTGCAGTGTACATTCCAGCTCCAGTAACCACCCTAGATTAGGGCTAGATGTGCACAAGGGTGCAAAGTTCACACCAGTCTCTGTAAAGCCAGATACTACCATGATCCCTCCACTCTGGGACTACCGATGAATGTTTATGCTCATAGTTCTGACTGTTTATTAGCAGAAGCTGTCATTTTTTCATCTGAGATCACTTAGCTCAAGTGTTTTGCCAGCAAATTTCTGGCACCCCTCTTTGTGAGAAATACCAGACACAGCCAAAAGCTTGCTGCATCTACATTGTTAAATAACTGACAGCTCCATTTTATTAACTTGTAGAGAGACATTGATATATCTGGCAGTTCCTTGAGAGATGCCTCTGTGTTCGAACAGCAGCCACATCTGAGGAAAGAGCAGACTTCTAGATACAAGATTTTTGCTTTTTAAAATACTGTTTCTCTTCCTAAACTCTTCACAGTCTACTTTGAGATTCCTAATGCTGTACATCATCATAAAAAGAAAAAACACAACAAAACAATACCATTTGTTTAAGTTACTGAAATCCACTATGGCCTATGATCTATTTTGTTTCTTTTTTGAGGAAGACCTTGAGGGGAACTGGAGCGAGAGAGCAACTGGATGGAGAGCAGCAATATTGACAAGAAGGCTGGAGAAAAGTTTTGTAAGCAGCAGCTCAGAAGGTTTAGGAGATTTTGCTGTTTCACAAGGAGAGACACTCCGTATGCTTGCCTGTTCCCTTCTGGGTTCTTGTGCCCTACCAGACTGTTGTGACTGTCATACAATGCAACCAATGCCTGACAGCCAGCACCATCACAACCTCCAGATGTAGCTATGAATTAGTTCATCGACATCGGTGAAGACCTGAAGCCAGCTGAAGGACTTGAATGCAGCCCAATGTGCTGGCCATGTGGAAACGTCAAGCAGCTACATACTGTCATCCTGAATAGACCGTTCAGAGGTCAAATATCCAGATAGCTTGCTGGGCTCCAGGGCAACAAACAAAAGCAGGATGAAAACACAAGTTTTGCAGATCAGTGGATGCATTCCACACTTCTGAAAATTGGATCACTTGGATTAAACTGCCTAACTCAATTATTTTTAGGGAAAGAAGGGGAGAAAATAACCTTGAAGTCTGCAGTTTGTTATCATATCCTAAGACCTTTCTCAGATTTTTGATCAGATGGGACAGATATGGTCAAAAGGGAATATCATTCTTTGGTGGGGTCTTTCCATAGTTTTACATAACAGATGAATAAATTCACTTAGCTTGTTTGTAATGCTTTGTCAACTAGAGAATGGTGACTTTTTTTTGGAAGAAACATTTTTCCTCTGAAAAATGCTTATTTAATTCCACCAAATCTCTGTATTCTGGCTATTCTGGCTGATTTTTTTTTTCCCCCCTCCCAAAGAATGTCCAAACATTTCAGAAGAGTTTAAATATTTTGATTTTTCATTAAAATGAAGTGCTTTGATTCATGCCATACTCAGAACCTTTTAAAAATAATTTTTATAAAAGCTTTTATTCATCTCTCCAATCATTTTTAGTGGTGGTTTTACAATGACTCAAATCCACTGAATCTTCTTCAGCTCCTTCTTTAATTTTGTTTTTTTTTTCTACAGAAACAAAAAGCTTATTGTCTTAGTGTTTCTTCCATTCAGGCAGTCGGGGACAACTATTTGTTCTGTTTACTGCAGCATTAAAAATGCCTTATTAGTGGGATTTGCAGCTATGAAGCACCAAAACAACCTAAACCAGATAAATCAAAAGAGGAGAGTTCAAAAGCAAAGTGGTAACATTCAAAACAGGGAGCTTATGATCACTTCATAGGACCTGTGTTCTGAACAAGGGTGCGTATGTTCAAAGGTTTTCCTGGAGTTGAGTCTGCTTTTACCTGCATGAGGTGGCTTGCATTTCTAGAACTTTTATCTCATTAAATACCTTGTACAAAAAAATGCTTTTTTAATTATTATTTTTAATGCTGTCTTGGCAATATTTCTCATGCCAGTAGAGGCAGCCTCTCACTTGATACATGGGGTCAAGTTCCTGCCTCCTATTAGTGCTTCTACATTGAAATTCATTAATTCCCTTGGAGGTAAAGGCCCCAACCAGCAGTTCACAGAGCAAGGCTCACTTTCATAAGACTTCTCTCATCTGAACAAATTTGCATTTTTTGATGTTCAGTGGCACAACTTCAGCAGAAGGAAACAAGCATGACACGGCAATGCTTAAATGATCATCACTTAACACTATAGTCACCCTTACTGATCACCTCTATCCAACCCATATTCAACACATTCTTGACTAATGAGTGCCAGAAAAGGACAGTATTTGTGCAGCAGTCACTGTACCAAGTACAAACACAAGTTTGTCCCCACACCATCATAACATCTCCTTGATTACAAATGTAAGGCTGAAGGCTCAACTTACTTTTTTAGCCAAAGCATTGCACAAGGAGCTTGAGTTTGTCCACTCCCTATCACAATTTCCAGCTCTTTCTCTGCATCACTCTGTGCTATGACAAACAAGGCCAACACTGCGCTAAGATGGAGCGGCATACTGGAGAAGAAAGTACCCATAATATGCATGTCCCCTGACTAGTAGTTTTTGAGTAAACTGGAATTTTAGGTTTCAGACCATTAATTAAAGACAGGAAACTACATTTGCCCAAGATCTGATCTTGTTCATTTCATTGACTAAGTCATAAACACTTTGCACTCTTAATTCAAAACTAAAATATAGGTGGAAGGAAATTAATATACTGTCCAGGGTCCAAGGACCTCACATCAGTAAAGAAATAATTAGAAAGTGAATTCACACCCTCTAGAAATCACTATCAAATTAAATTGGAAAATTCTCATTTCCCTCACCTTAATAAATCTGTCTTAGTCCTTCTGAACTGGCATTATGCACTTTACTACTGTTTAATTCCCTCTTGATTCACACCTCAGCCTTTTTCCAGTGTTTTGTTCAGCTAGGCCAACA
Organism: Coturnix japonica; assembly: GCF_054131305.1. Taxonomy (NCBI): domain Eukaryota; kingdom Metazoa; phylum Chordata; class Aves; order Galliformes; family Phasianidae; genus Coturnix; species Coturnix japonica. Next base: position 26,565,965 of record NC_140666.1, read on the forward strand.
AGCCCACAGTGATGACGCCAGCTGTTTCCACTTCAGTATTGACTTAATATTTACATTTATATGAGTCACTAGGGACATTCATTTGTCACTGAAGACATAAAACTCACCCACACTTAAAGGCCAGTCCATTTTCAGGTAGTACTTTCAAAACTCCTGAAATCTAATATTTAGACCTGTGGTTTAACCTACAGGACTACTGCATAGCAGCAGGCAATTTGCCATCAACCAGGATAAAAGCATCACCTACTTACCTCTTCTATCTGTCAGCCCCTGTGTTTGCTTGACATTAACTTCAGTGCTAAGTCTTTCTGCTTGGCTTCATCCACTGTGGCTAACCCAGTGGGATTAACAGCTCAGAGTCATTCAATGCTGCAGCCAGCTGCAAACTGAAGAATCAGCCCCACCTCCCTGTCTTCATACAGCCTACGGAAGGCAGGATGCTTCTCCAACTACCCTAGGCAGGAGCTCACTGAGAAGTCCTTGTATCCACCTACCTCCAGAGCACAGAGCTCAAAGCACGTGGCACAATTCACTGAGAAGCAGGGAGAGTTCAACTCTTCTTTCTCCATGAAATTCAGGACAAGGCAGCCAAAATTCAATCTTCTTGTAGGATTTTTCTCTTCACCCAGGTTTTGATTTGCTCACTAAGAGTTGGGGGTAATGCATAAAAGGTTACAGCAACACTAGTTTTTCCAGAACACACTCCCAAACTCCAGCCAATTGTGGCTAAAGGATTTTCTGAGCCAGAAGAAATGTCGTTTTATTGATGAGGCCCTTGGTGGACTTTTCTTCCACAAATATATGATCTAGGAAGTTCCTAAACTTTTAAAATACAATACATAGGCACATCTATGCTATATATATATATAGCGTATATATATGTAGGTAGACAGATTAGTTTGGAGACAACTTGATTCACTGATAAGCAAAATGATTATTGGAACAGCTTTATGTTAGAAAACAACAGGTTACATAAGCAAAATGAATCAACTTAAATGCCCATTTTTTCTTCCAGCCACAGTTTTTGGAAACATTCATTGCTCAGGCTGGAGTTTTCCATGCCTACAGTGATTTTTCATATCCCCTTCAAGTTGAAGCAAAACCCTTCCAAACATTTTTAGGTTATGGGAGAGTGATTCTAACCAAACTTTCTTCATGAGAGCAACAATAAAGACGGATGAAGCTTTAAACTTAGCCAAAACTGAGTAATCAGTGAAAATTACCATTCTTGCACGCTTTGAAAGGAATGGTCTTTAGCAAAGCTGCAACTTTTAAAAACACCGTCCCATCTTCTCATGGCTAAGATGATCTCTACAGGAGGGCATACTGCAGAGGTCAATGTATCAATTTCAACAAGATTATTATCTTGCTGCAGAAACTGCAGCTCAGTTGTTAAGTCAACACATAGACGAATTATCCCCTTTTTTGAGTGTGGATCTCTGAAATTTCAGCACTGCTTTTTTGGAGTATTTTCTATAATGGTGGCTATCTCTGATCAATGTTGTACTTGTAACAACGTAGGAAATGGTGTTATCCAGCCAGCAATGCTTAAATTCTAGAAGCAATTGACATGATTAACACTTTCTGTACATAAGTCACTCCAAAAGTAAAACCTACTATTTATTTTCATGTAAAGTACAACAGATACAAAGAGCACAATGAAACCATTTGACAGAGGAAATTCTCAGCTACAAAACACTATTTTGTAACATAGGCACCACCATCAGATAAGCATTTTCATCAGCAATAAACTTGTAAAAAAAAAAAAAATCTGCACCAATGGAGGTGACACACTGTGTTTATGAATGTCAGTGAATTTTCTACATAGAAAAATTCAGTGCCACACCTTTGCTTCATACACACTTCCATGTCAGACACCATTTTGATAGACTTCCCCTCTGCTGCCATCTGCCATGTGGCAACAACATGTAAGGGAGGTTCGACCTTTACTGCCACACCACCAACACCCACCTCTGATATTATGGCCCAATACAATAAAATAATAGGTGTTAATTTTGGAGCAGCCCTTGCACATGCTTCCTCTCCCCTCAATCTCATCTGTTCTTCTAGAACAATCTCTTTACTTTGTCCTTTGTGAAAGCTCACAATGCCACATTCTGAGCTCTTCAGAAAATAAAGTGCGTATGAAAGATTTGGCAGGTAATAACACATGGAAGATTACACAACAGCATAATGCTACAAATTACTTTTAATACTTAAAAACTCTGATGAGAAAATACAAGACTGGGACAACATCACCGCTCTCCAGCACAAAGAAGAAGAATTTCTTGTTGAAGTCACAAAGTTCCCAGAAGAAGACAAGAAGTTCTGATGGAATTGGATCTTCTTGGCAGAGTTTGGCAGGTACGTCTGGACCAGTGGTTCGATAACAAATGAGCCACTCCTTTCAGGATGAACTGGGAGCAGATTTGAGCCTTAAGAAAATTCTTTTAATTCCGTGAAATCTAAGTTTTGACCTCTTTACAAGTTACAACCCTTTGGCAAAGATGCAGCCATAATTGCATAAAACCTGCTAATATAAATACAAATAGACAACCCTTAAAAATTTCTGTTTCTTTTGGAATTCCAAACTACTTTCCCTATTAATTTTAGCAGTGTGCCAGACTGAAGCATCTGGTACAAAATAAGCAAGCAACTTCTGTGTACTTTCCAAAACAGCCCACAGATACTTCAATGTTGAGTTAATGAATCTCTAATTATTAGCATAGGAAGGACTGGAACACTCTGAAGCACCTCAGCAAGAACTAAGCCAAACCTGAGAGAAAAGCCAGCCTTACAATCCTTTGGCAGTGTAATATGGCAGTTTGTATTAGAAACCGTAAGTTACCTTTGCTTTTATGGGCAAATATTCCCACTGGCCAATTTCTTAATTTTTCTCACTTGCCACAGAAAGACTTTGAACTTGTGTTAAATGGTTTTACAGTAACAGGGCAGGATCGTAAGCAACAAGATGCAGAACAAGGAAATTATCCTCAGAGGCTTTCTCATTTTGATGGGTTGCCTTTGATCCCACAAAGACTGGATTGATGCTTTCAGGTCAGTTCTAACAGTGGGCAGATCACCTCAGGAGCCATTGGAGTACAAAGTACATTCCGAAGACAGAAACTGTAGGACCTGGCTTAGAGTTCCGAGCTACAATTCAGGGACTGAACCAAAAAAAGAAACTTGACCCTTGAGCCAAGCCATCTGACAACCACAGAATTTGGGACAGCATTCAGCTCACTTCTATTTGTTATTTTTCTTTAATATCTCTTTGTCCAACCTCCAGCTTTCTCCTGGAGAGATCACCAGGTTTGCTCTTCAGCAGCCATTGTCTAACAGTTATTCCTTGAACTGTTTTGCCTTTGCTTTGTGAAAAATGGCAGGAACAACTTCACATTTATGAGAACACAACAGAGAAAAGATTCTGGCCCTCTGCTCTTCAGGATAGCTTAAATACTGACAGTGCTTTTACAATTCTGAAATACTTGAGGAATAGGAAGACAAAAAAGTGAGAAAAGCATTTGGAACATCTATAATAAAAGAAAGGGAAGGAAATGGAAGTTAAAAGTTTTTTTCCTTTGGTGAAAGCCAGCAGGGAATTCTTTAAATTCTTCAATCTTCACTGAGCTACATCGTCTAGAACTAAATGTGAAACCAAACAAGATTTAAGCACATGCTTCCAGAGGCATTTCAACCGCAGCTTCTGCTCCCATATTATGCTTCCCTCATCTTCCTCAGCATCTTCAACTGCATCTTGTTGAAGTTATTTTTGATTCATAAACCTTAGCTTCTGTATAGTGGGTTTTATGAAAATGATAAGCTACAGATTTCTTGCAGAGGGAAGCATTAACTGATGTAACTTCCATACTGCTAGCAATCTTCCATGTATCTGAGCAGATGATACTGTGAGAGAGTTCCTACTGAAGCCCTGAGGAAAAGTGGATTCAATTGAATTATTCCCAGATGGCTAAATTCAGTTTCATTTTTGAAGATATTAAAAAAAAAAAAAAAAAGAAAAAAAAAAAGAGGGAAATGTTATGGGTGCTGCCAAGAAGCTGAAAAGACACTAGAGATTAACAAAAGAGTAGGACTTTCCTGTACCTCACCACTGAAACAGGCCCCTGATTCGAAAGGTGGCTGTTCCTAATGTATTTGTACTGCAGCATTCTGCCCAGGAGGAAAATCCATAGGGGGAAAAAAATCCAAACAGCTAAGGCAGCAACAACCAATTCAAAACAACATGAAAGCCACTAGGGAAAGTTCCTGGGGAGGAGATAGTACTGTTATGTTTGAAGTGTTACCTCTGGAATTTCCACAAAATGGCCATACCATACCATTCAGATTTTAGATTAACCATGGATACATAACATCCAGAGATCTGATTCAACCTTTGAGCCACAGATGACACTGCAGACTTCCACCAAGAAACTTGGGAACCAGATGGATTCTTTAGTGCAGGACTTGAAAGAGACTCTCCCTGCAAAGAAGATACCATTTCCCCCAGGAACACAAACTTTCCAGCCTGGAGAGCTGGACTGAAGCTAATGGGATGAGGTTCAACAAGACCAAATGCCAGGTCCTGCACTTCAGCCACAACAACTAGAGGGAATGGCTTCAAGCTGTGCCAGGGGAGGTTCAGGCTGGACCTTAGGAAATACTATTTCTCTGAAAGAGTGGTCAGGCAGTAGGATGGGCTGCCCAGGAACGTGGTAGATTCACCAACCCAGGAGGCGTTCAAGGAATGTCTGGGCATTGTGTTGAAGGATGTAGTCTAGTGAGAACTATTGGTGACAGGTGGGTGGTTGGACTGGATGATCCTGTGGGTCTTTCCCAGCCTTGACGATTCTGTGACTGCATTATTTGTAAGTTTCTTTCCTCTCTCAGAATTCTTTATTAGTTGGAATTGTAGCATTAATGTTTCAGCAACAGAGATGAAAATAGAAACATTAAAACTTACTGAAATATTTCATGAATAAGCTGCCATAAGATATCAAGCATCTGCAGAGTGCACTATGGTGTGAAATACTCTAAAACAGTTCATTGCTGCTTGTTGGAAATGGCCTACATGATTTACTCATATCACCTCCACTCAAATAGTGTGCCTTTCCAAAACCACTCAGCTAAACATTTTAGATCATACACTGGAATGTTGCACTGTTTATACACATCCCATACACGTACCTTCCTTTCATCTCTCTAAAACTGAGCAGATTACTGTATTGTAACTTAATGGAAAAACCATGCTTTCAGCCATCTGACTGTTGCTCATCTATCTGCGTTCCATTCCCAAAACAACTCTGCCAGAAATATATATTAGGTAGGAAAACAGAGGTAGGGCAAACATAAGAGGAAAAAGATGCAGAATCACTCAATTGAATGCTTAAATAAAACGTGCCTGCTTTTGAATAGCTACAAGTTACTTATTAAATGCAATAATCTCTACTACATTTCAAAATACCTTGATGAAAATTCAAACAAAATATTTTTAAGTATTTTAATTCCTGGGCACTTTTTGAAACAACTCTGTTGATCGAAAATTCACATCAAGAAATAGCAATTCTAGATTGCTTAATGGATTAAACAGGGTTTTGTGTTTCAGTGCCTTTAAGAGTACTGACATCTCCACCAATTTTCATCATCTTGGACACCACTATCTCAGCACGTTCTCTTTTATATTTGTGTTCATGTTTTATGCAACTTTCCTGAATGATGCTATTTTCTTTGAGCAAAGCAAATTAAGTTCTTTCTTCAAATACAACTGTGAGAAACTAACAACTCAAGCATTAATCTTATCTTTCTGGTTTGTGCAAATGAAGTAATATGAAGAGCCTCAAACACTGTTTAAGAATAAAAGAAAAAAAGAATAAAAATTACCCAGCTCATAAGGGAGATGACCTTACTGATTCCTTCCTGCTTTCCTTATGGATGGCACTCCATGTCATGCATTTTAGAAGAAAAGCATCTTGTTTTTTATTTAAGTGAATAACAGCTCGAGCTGCAAAGTAAAGTGCAAGCCTAAATCAGAAGGTTCTACCAACTTTCCTTCCTCCTTGTTTTGTCTAGGTATCCATATTTTTTCCAATATTTTAAAAATATTTTGTGTTTATGGTAGAATTTTCAAAGCCAGCAAGAGGATTTGTATGCCAGACCGCAGATCTATTTAATATGATCTAAACATACAATCCACACTCAGACTGAATACATATTAGGTTTGCATACACAGTGATGAATGGCTAGCAGAACTTACAGCTGTGCAAGACCCAGAAGGGTACTGAATTTGATTTTGCAGCACCTTAGTTATGCCAGCCAGATCATCATCAGTTAACTGAGACACATTCTGCCACAGCAAGTTGGTTCTGTTGTGCCAGATAATAGAGAAAAAAAGCTGCAAAGCCACTTCATCCTCAGAGTACACTAAATTCTAAACATAAACCTCCCACTACAGAATATTCCATTACAGTCACAAATGTCTCCTATTCCAATTAGTGTTTTCACTGGATTTTAGGGAAAAATCACTCTCCATGCTTACCAATGCTGTGCCAGTTCCCTCTTTCACAGCAATCCCTCCATATCTTTCCATCCCATGTTCTGGTTTTAAAGGAATGATGCAGTCCACACACATTGGCAGCTCTGACCAAGGAGAATGCCTAATTACTATGTTCCCACACACTGCTTCCTGAAGTATGCCTAGCTGTACAGCAGTTAAAGAAAAATGACAGAAGGCACAAAATTGATAACAACAAAATATAAATGATAGTAGGAAATAGCAATGTGATGGACTTAGTAACAAGGTTCATGTTTATCTGAATTCAACCCCCCCCCACCACCACCACCCAATCTAGAATTACAATAGAAACAACTTCTGCCTTCAGAAAAACTACGAAATAAACACGAACACATACAGTTAACCTGGGGTTTTTCATATTACTTTATAAAACATATATATTTATAATTCCTGCATGATGGATACCTAAAAAAGTCTTTACTCTTTGCACAGGAATCTGATTAAATATCAATTTAATGATTACTACTGGTAGATGGAATTTGGATATCCATTTGGTAGCGATTTACACAAGTGTTTTCAAGGCTGCCAACAAGAAATCCAGAAGGCAGACAGCCAAAATTCCAGAAGAGACAACTGTCTTTTATACCTTGTGCATTTTGAGCTTAATACAATTTTCCACTAACAAGTTCTGTACCTTCTCCAAAGTGCTAAAACTGGTGTGTAGAATCACACAGTAACAGCCTTTTCAATTCAAGCTAAATATTAAGCTCACAGTAAATTATGAATGTTCTATACTGTTTACTTGGTAAAAAAACTATGCAATTTATTGCAAACACTCATCTCAGCGGTCACTTTTCAAAGCTTGACTATATACAAAACAATATTTCAACTAAATGTTTCCTGTTAGATACAGAATGAGCTAATACACATACAGACAAGGAAAAGACTCGTAACACTTAGGAGGAACACAAAACATATGTTGGTTAATTTGTGTGCATGAGAGACTGGATGCAAGTATACTTAGTCTTTCAGTGTGGCATCAAAATATATTTGGAGGAGCGAAAAAGGCAGACAGAAACAGGATTTGCTCACTTTTCAGGCAGAATTGTAGCAAGCAGAGATTAGCATGGTAAGGCCTAAATCTGTATAAATTACAGCTGTATGCTTTAAAGATCATTAACACTAATATATCATTTGCAGCAGCATTATTATTGAATATAAAGCTACTTATTAATCTGGAATCTATTCTTGAAACAAAATCTGAGATACTATTTCCTACTCATGAAAGTGAACATAAAACATCATTTTGCTTTGTGAAGAACTGGCTCCTCCAAACAACCACTGCAAAGATGATCTCTATCAGAACAGCATATGCTTTTTGTTGCTGCTCAGAGGAGAAACCACCACTTGACCACGGCAGCATAAAACAAGATAATTAAGATGATGACTGTACAGAAAAGCTGGTTCTCTGTGCCATGAGTGCTGCCTGAAACTACAAACACACATACTGAACATCGCAACAGACACTTCTTATTAGAAGTTACAGTTCAAGGTGTTAAGTAAACACCAAAAGGTTTGCAGATAGCATAATTTTAACAGGTAGAAATAACTTCTGTGGATGATGTCCATAGAAGGTTATGTTAAGAAAAACTGTTACGTTATTTGAGCCAAACATTTACACATTAATACTACTTCATCACATACATTACAGTTGCTTTTCAGGCACATAAATTTCCCACTGAAATATGAATAAAAAAATTCCTATAACCCATTCAATTGCAAAAACAACTGCAGCAAAAATTTGACAGAACAAGCCACTCTGAAAGCTCATTAAGAAAACTCGGAGTTTCCACAATCACATATGCATCCTATAACCACATAGAAGTGCAAAAGCATATTGACTTCTTCAGACAGAGGTTCTAGGAAGTTCTACTACACAACTCTCTCATTCCCAACATCAAGACTCAGTTCACACTGGAGCAATGGCCTTGAACTGATACTCCACATTCAGATACGAACTAGGAATGACTCCTCACCTCACCTTTTCCTTCTTGACACAGGCTTTCACTCAACTATAAAACTTAACTTCCTCTCTCCTTCTTAGTGAGATCCGTTTACCCCAATAAATCACTGAACCATTCTGACTTCTTCAACTGTGGCAGTACAGCAACAACCAAACCTTTAAATGAAGCACTCTTGCACAGCAGTAAGGATTGTATTATATATTTGTACACAGCAGTTACACCTATGGAAACAGGATCACATTCAAAGACCACTATAATGCTATAATAGGATGGAAAAGTACCACAATAATAGAAGAGTGGTAAATTCTGCCACAGCAAACATGAAGCCCAAATACAGCAAGTACAGAAACAAAGGAAAAGAGCTCACCTTTAGAAGGCAATAGGTAGGTAGGGACCTCCAGCAAGAGATGCCCACCTCCACTACCAACCCTTAAATGAGGTCTGGGAGGGGCTGTATTGTGGCTCCACCCCTTCCATCAGTCAGGTGCACTGCACACACCTGAGCTCCCCTGAGCTGGCCCTGCCTTTCCACCAGGTGCTCAGTCACTGCCCAAACTGCCAAACTTGCACATCACTCTAGTACTCTCTAATGCCTGGTTACTTTTAAAGTACCACTTCTTTCTCGGGTCTTTGTACAGAAACAGACAATTACAAAATGTCAGAACTCAAGCAGGTGGGGCAGGCCAGCTTGACTGAACAGTGATCTTATTCTAGAGCATAGGTGGAAAGTATATGGCAACTGGAAACAAGGTCAGCCAATGTGAGGGGATCTAGTGATGCCATTTGCCTTTGCAGAGAGATGGCCAGTACTGAAGGGGACAACTGAATGTTTATTTGTTTGTTGGTATCTTGTTTTTTTAAAATATGTTAGCAACAAAAGGAAGACCAGAGAAAACACTGATCTGTTACTTGATGAGAATGGTTATATTAAAAACAGAGACATAGTCAAAGCAGAGACATTTGCCTCTTCAACATCAGTGACAGGCTCTGGCTGTGACTGCAGTAACAATGAAATCCATGCCAACTCCAAACTTGCGTGTGATTTGCTGCTCCACCTGGATACATACGTGTCCTTGGACCTAATGGGATTTATCCCAAGGTTCTATGAGAGTTGGCCAATATCATCTCAATTATTTTCAATGGTCTTGAGAACGGGGAATGATCCCAGTTGACTGGAAGCTGGCTACCACTGTTCCAATATTCAAGAAGGGAAGAAGAGAAAAAAACACTGGTAAACTATGGACCTGTCAGTCTCACTTCAGTGCTGGTAAACTATGGAGCTGCATCAGGGAAGGTCAGGTGGAGGTTAGAAAAAGGATCTTCAGCAGAGGGCGGTGGACATGGAACAGGCTCCCCAGGGCAGTGGGCACAGCCCCAAGCTTGTTGGAACTCAAGAAGCATTTGGACACCTCTTTCAGTCATATGGTCTGATTTTGGGTGGTCTGTGTGGAGCCAGGGGTTGGACTCAGTCCTTGTGTGTCCCTTCCAACTTGGGATATTCTATAATTCTACCCTCTCATAATGCAACCACAGAAAATTTCCACAGAAAATAGTTACTACCATTAATTTGTTATTAACATATTTTGTTAAACACATTAGAATTGATCATCAAGTTGGTTTTCAGGCACCAAGCTGTGTGATTTACATGGGAAAACACACTCGTTGGGAGCTGTAAAAGGAGAAAACTCATGGACTGGCAGCATACCCTGTGAAGAGCATGATGGATTGTTACAAAGTTTGTGGCTATGTTATATATTAACCATTTCAGCTCATGAGAACAGGAAAGATAGCAGTAATCCAGTTTTTACAGGCATGTTTTGCTTCTTTAAAATAAACAAAATACATTTCAAGCCATATAGTCTTCTACAAACTGCCATCAGTTAATAATCTAAGCCTTGAATTTCCTCCTCTGTTGTAAGTTCATGGCTTAGACAAATAAGACATATTCCTACCCTTCTCCCATCAGATATGAACATAGAAGCAGTAGGTGTCTGCATGGTAAGCAAAGACAGAGGAGAAAAAGAGGGCCCTCACTGGTGGAGGGTATTCAAGACTGGATAAGGGGAGAACAAGGGCATTTTTTAAATGCTTTCCTTGATATTACATTTGGCATCTGTGTTGGAACTGTCCTTATGGCAGGTTGAGCTACTGGTTTTGCCAAGGGAGGAGGGAAAACAAAAGGCTTCTCCTTAGGAAGGCTACAAAACACATCCACTTTCATCCTTTAGTTTTGCAGTGTCACTGAAGACTGAAGAGAGGATGAAATCTGGGTTCCCAGCTGAGCACGTAATCACAGAATCACAGAATCACAGAATGACCCGGGTTGGAAGGGACCTCAAGGACCTCATGTAGTTCCAACCCCCCTGCTTAGCAGGGCCACCAAACATACACAGCAGGGCCACCAAACATACACAATCCCAGCTGTAACTGCCTCTGAGGTCTTCAACAGATGTGCCAAGAGTTGTGAGTAAATCACACCCAGAGTCCTGCCTATCTGATACCAAGGCATAGTCTCTCATGACGTCTGTCAATATGTCCTTATTTCTTATTTCTGTTTTTTTAACTCTCTGACACAACACTTTGTTATTTGCATAGGCTACATCACAGGCTTCTCCATCTTTACCTTGAACAGCCTATATGCTCTCCATGCTTTGCATGGTAGCCACAATATCAGTTTCCTCAGACAGGCAGGAGAGCTGGTCAGACTCCCTTGGAATCCCTGAATCTGGCATCCAGGAGTCTCACTTGCTCAGTGTGGAGCCAGCACTCTTCCTGCAAGGATGTTCACTGATCCTTTTGATTTCTTCATCCTCTGCAGTTTCTCCTTCCACAGAACTTTGGCCACTGAAGCCTGAATGCCTGCAGGGCACATCATCTTTCCTCTCTCTGATTTCTGACAAGCTCAGCCAGTCTGCTATGGCACCCATGGTAAGCGTACTGCTCTCAGTACTTTGGATATTCTGGCAGTCCTTGAGAGCCATGTCTTCTCTGGCCAAATTCACATCAATAGCTGAGGATGATAATGGTTTTTTTTTTTCACATTAGAGTTCATCATATCTTTCTGCTTATGTCTCAGAACAAGTGCAATAACACTGGCAAACAAGGCAAGCAGCAGGAACATCATGAGACAGAAAGGCTAATGGTCAGACTGTAGGCTGACACAATGGGATAACATTTTGAGGAAGAGAGGATTTTGTAGGAAATCACTCCACTATGCTTTGAATCCTTGTCCACAGCACAGAGATTCAGAACAGTGATACCCACTGAAATGAACTCTGGCAAGCTCACCTGTCAATATAAAGGAAAATGAAAGTTTTATCAAAAATTCATGAAAGATTTTGAAAATAAATATTTTTCACTCATTTGATCTAATGAGGGGGAAAAAATAAAAGAATATAGTTCTTATCTTTAGAAAAGGTTTCACCTAGCTGTTTCCTTAATGGACAAAAGAATAAAGAACTGTGATATTGAAAATGATGCATACAACACAGACAGGCTTTATAGAAACATTTAAACAGAAGTAAAATTAATCTAGTTCAGGCTCAGTGAATCCCTGACTCTCTCTTCAGTAATACATTAACAAGAGGAATACTTCACACTGCACTGCAACTAGGACTGGCTTTTCTCCTATCAGTTCAAATTAATAGTATCTACAAAGGCAGCTGCTTCAAGTGTTAGTTCAAATCATTTCAACTTCAGACATATATAGTACAAATACGAAAACACTTTGAAGAACAACAAAAGGATAAAAATTACAGGGCTATGAATAGGGAGTTATATATACCATTGACTGAGAAGAAGCAGTGCATCTTACTGGTCAAGCAACATATCAAATCATCAGGACTGCACAGAGAGTTCAGCTGTTTCTGTTAGCATAAGCAGTAGAGCTACACTGATTTACAACAGGTCATAACCCTGCCTGTGAGGTTCACTTTGATCCACACAACCTTTCCTAGCACCCGCATAAGCAAGAACATTTCTAAATTATTCTTCAAAATCAGACACACACAAGAGTTAAAGAAAACTTAAGGCCAGGTCCTAAAAATCACTTGAGCATTACAAGTGCATTTTTTTTCTGGGATTTTGACTCACAGGTTTAAGTGGATGATTTACACAAATCCTAACAACTCAGGTACCTGACAGTTTTGCTGTCAGAAGAAACAACTAGTCCTGAGCAATGGACACTGCTCAGCAAACCAGTTTTGGATTATATCCAGATACCTTGAGTGATGAATGCACAGCACAAGGAGTACAGCTGGCATTCCCACCACCGTTCTTCTGAAGGCACAAAACACAAACATGAAAAATGAACAAAACCTTTGGTCTTTTTCTCAGAATTCCTAGGAAAGGGCAAGGATTTCTGAGAAGAGCAGTTTGTGCAGTCTGCTCTGTAGAGACATTCCTTCTCTATAGTGATCAAATGCAATTTTAACACAAAGATGAATGTGTACTCCCACTGCTTGTCCTCACACAGCAGAGAGACATCACATAGTTGTCTGTTTGCTGCTTCCTCACCTGATAGAAATCCTGAGTAAACACTGGTGGGTTATCATTGACATGAAAAACATGGATTGTGAGTTCTGCTTTTGTTTGATGGACAGAGTCTGACACCATGACTCCCAGTTTAGACACAGCAGTTTCTTCAAAATCCAGTGGTTCTGCCACTGAGGTTATACCAGTGTGTTGACTGATAGCAAATTTCATTCCAGAACTTTTATTATCAGTTAAGTCAAACTGAAGTGCTGGGCTAGAGTCCACATCTGTTGCTGATACACGAATCACTGTAATACCAGGCAGGACATCTGAAACATTATGAGCCAGCATACCCCTAGCATGTTTCTTCACTTGGAACAGGAACTTTCATGTTTTTCCCACACAGCAATATGTGGAAATGAGATATATATTTAGCTGACATTAATTAATTGCATAGTGTCACAAACTTCCACAGGAATATCTAACTGAAGCACAGTCCCCCGGTCTTTATAGAGCCAACAGCTGCAGTCCACAGGAGGAAGGGGCCACCAGAGAGACATCCAGGCAGAGCTAAGAGGCACAGAATCTTAAGAGCTTGATGTTTGCTTCTGTGAGATTTAGAGATTGGATACAGACAACTTTTGTCCTGTGTCAAACTTGCAGATTAGGAATAGCAAACAGAACAGACCATCAGTGATAATCGAATCAAGCCTGGAGTCAACAGAGATTAAACGATTTCCCATTTGCATCACTGGGGCATTAAGCTTTAAGCACTCCTATGCTCTGGGACAAATGTTCTTAAACGGAATGCAAAAAACAAAATAAATAGCAAGTAATTTACAACTTCTATACATCCATGACTCCTATTCTTGTCATTACAAGTGGAAGCTAAATTCAGAAGAAAGCTGTAATGAAAAGACATTTATCCTGCCATTTATCTGAGTTCTATCTGGATTTTTGATAAATACTTACAATGAAGCATATGTAAAAGTTTTACGTAGCCATTTTATGTCAGAGAGAATGCAATTCTGAAACTACATGCGCAGCCATGTGTCAAAGGCAGCTGAATCTGGCTGAATCTCAATTCTATAAAACAAGTAATGATTTAATACAGAATACAAAATATGTGAAACATAAATCCTATTTGAAATATTAAAGAGAATCATGGCAAGCTATAGTAAAGATGTTATTGAGACTTCCAAACAACTGTTGTTTTCAAGATAGCAATTGATATTTAATATATTTGAATTGTATAAATTAATTTATTCCATTCAGCTGTGATGGAGTGATGTTACCATACAACCTTCCTAACAGCATTACAGAAAACCAGCTATTTTATTACATAACAAAGGACACACTGCTTATGCAAATTTTTGGAAGGAAGTGCTTTATCTTTATAAAATGTTCTTAGTTTCTATCTCCTACATTTTGGGTTTCTTAAGCTTTATTAGGGTACTGGTAGCCACCCATTTTAAAACCAGGAAATCTCATTTTAAATGCATTGTAATTTACTCCTAAAAATTTGGGAATCAAAAGCACAAACACACCAACTATAACAAAATGTTTTTCCTGCACTAGTGAAACATATTTATAGGATATTTACTAGAAATGTTATGTAAATAAAATCTAACCAAACAACAGATGGATATAAAATAGACAGTGTCTCTTTTAGAAAAAACAGTGGGTGCATTCTAACTGATAGCAGGTTGAACTTACTTTGCTGGGCAACTCTGATTTACAACAGAAAGCAGCAAAAGAGCAATCATTTAGAGCGTCCCCAGCTAAAGATGAAAGAAAACATAAATCAAGGTCTTCAGGATGTTAATATTTGTTTCCTAACACTGTCAGCAGTCTTTTTGTTGGCTTATTTGTTGGCTTAAGAAGAAACACTACAAGAAATAAAGCAAGCAGTTGTATTTTCATTTGAATCCCTGCTTTTCTGGGGTTAAGTTAACAAAACGTTGCTCTCAATTATAATACACCTATATCATAGCTTTCATTCTCTCTTCTGCAGTGAGTATTGTAGTCTCTTTCTTCCTCTGTGGTCACATAACTGATTCATCCTTGCCCTTTTTTTCTTGAGATCTCTTAATTGCTAATGAAAGAAATTCCTGAGGTACTCACCCAAAACATGGTGAAATTAATTTAATTAATGATGAAATTAAAGCTCCAGGCTTGGCTTTGGCTTTCTTTGTTTACACTGTTTTGAGTTTCAATTCTTTTAAAAATAAACTTAGAGCTTTCCCACTCTATTAGTTAAGGTAGAAATAAAATTAGGAGGAAAAGCCACGTTTATTAATACCAGTTCTACAAATAATCAGTATGTAATATAAATCTCCGTCTGACTGAATACACTGGAACTATTCATACTTGAAGGGGTCCCAGATCACATACATCTATAAGCTAACTTTTATGGGGTTTTTAATTATAATTACGCTTTCCTCTTTTTCCTCTGAAAAGTAAAGTATTTGACATATGATTATATAAATAAAAATATAAAAAATAAATATATAAAAAAATGCTGTTGTCAACAGAGCAAGAACTATATTAATACTTGGTAAAATCCTTTATACTCTTGAAAGAATTTGATCTTCTTCACAAATTAAATATACAAACTAAAATTTGGGGAGGTAAAGCCCTCTAGCTCAATCTGAAGCTCTGCTAAATTTCCTGTAATCAAAACATCTCGTGCTGAATCCGATTAACATTTTTTCTACAGATTGGACTATAGAACTGTGGCATTCTTGTTATCACAGATCCTCAGGAGTTAGCATAATTGCATGCTGGATTGCCTAGTCTGGCCTGGCCAGTGAATGAACACTTAGGAACCTTTAGGATCACAATAGTTGAATAATTTCTGTAAAACTCTCATTTTAATTTTCTTCCTTTAAGCTTGTTTCCTAACAAAACCTATCTTTGCTGTCATTATTTTTTCTTGGGTAGAAAAAAAGTTAGCTCTTTCTTGTAATAATCAGTTAATTAATGCAGATCACTCCAAACTCTCAAGAAAAGAATGAAACTCCAGGGCCTTCACCTTACTTCTCATTGAAGACTCAAATATGATGGAGAGCAGTTTGGCAAACACATCAATCATCTCTCTCAGAACTCTAAGGTAGATAAGATGGACTTGTATACATTCAGTTTCATGAGGAGGTCTCAGAATTGTTCCACTGCTACAGTGGGACAGAAACCACTCCCCACATCCCCAGCTAGATGTTCAGGGCCCTAGCAGACATGGGAAACCTGACCACCCGTGAAGAATGAGGCAAAGCACTCACTGAGTACCTCAGTTTTTTCTATGTCTGAGAAAGCCTGCCCCCCATTACCTTTCATCAGAGAGAGAATGCTCTCCTTGGCCTGTATCCTCCTGCCTATGTACCTGTAGAATCCCCTCTTGTTATTTTTCACATCCCTTGCCAAGTTCAGCTGCCATGGCTTTCCTCATCCTATCTCTACACACGCAGACAACAGCCTTGTACTCTTCCCAGGCTACAAAATACATATCCCTCTTTTCTCTCAGTTTAAGCTGCAGGTCCTTGCACAACATGTCATTCTCTTGCCTCCCCTGCTCAGCAACTTCTGCTGGACTTGATGGACTGCCTAGGTCATGGCACTCAATTACAAGTGTAAAATTGCTGACATCCTCCCTGTCGAAGATATGAGTGACCTACAGTTTTCCAGATGTATTGTTTAGTGTGAAGTATTCTCTAACATTTCCACTTTTCCACACACAAAAATAAAATCACAGCAAACAATTGCATTTGGAAAAAGAATCTCTTGTGCCCACCACCATGTTTATTACAATAATATGATCCAATTGCAAGGGCAGCTGGTGTGCTTGTGCATCTTTTGCGTATTTTATTACTCTTATAATAATTTCATATAAAATCAGTGGATGTCAAAGACAGTAAATACAGAATATCAATTTACAGAACAGCTATTTTTTCAGGTGTGTGCCTTTTTTTCCCAAAGCTGCACACATTATAAAGACTCCTACGACTATGCTGTATCACAAGGTGACCTCTTCTCAACCTTAGCTACAAATTCCAGAAACCTATAAGGCGCTGCTGACAACTGCAATTAGTTGCTCTTGCTCTATTCTACAAACCTGTCTCTTGGAAGTGAATAGTTGCACTTCAAGGTCTTGATTTTGTGGGGGAGGAAAGGGGGAGGTAAATATGAAGCAGTTGACAGAAGAAAAATCAGCATTTTCACTTGCAGTGAATGGCAGACATACTTTATAACATGTAATAATGGCAATTAAATTTAAAATTGTGAAGAATCGTGGGATTCTTACAATCTTAATCATTGAGGACATACTCCCCTGTTCCTGAAAATATTAGCAATTACATGTAAGCCAGACTAACTCTGATGGTAACACCGCATCCATTCTCACCTCACATTGAACAAGCAGTCATAGATACTTCATGCTGTTACCTTTAATACTGAAAACCTCCTGAGTTTCCCTGTTTGGTGATACAGTTGTTAACAATTCTCGGGCTGGAAGGGACCTCAAGGATCATCAAGTTCCAAAATAGGGATTCCAGCCACTAGAATATGCACTAGATCAGGTTGCCCAGGGCCACATCCAACCTGGTCTTAATTGCCTCCAGGAATGGGGTATCCACAAACTCTCTGGGCAACCTGTTACAGCACCTGACCACTATCTCAGTAAAAAATTTCCCCTAGACGTGTAATCTAAATCTCCCTTCCTTTAATTTAAAACCATTCCCCCTTGTCCTAACACTATCTAGAGTAGCAGGATAGTAGAAGAGCAGGATAAAATTGTACAGGATTTCACAAGTCATGCTTCCAAAGCTGCCTGAGCTGAACGAGAAATGAGGTTCCACATTCCTACTAGTTATGACCATAAAACAGACTCTCATATTTCTTCTGTTTTCAACACCCTTCAGAGGAAAATACTCTCTATTATGAGATCTTTAGTGAGTTTAATCCCACATTCTACATGAAATGCAACTACTATTCACCTTGTACAATCGTGCTCATTTATTTGCCCTTTTAGTTTTAATTAAATTTCATTCAATTCTTTGTTTTTTTCATCCATCACAATCTTCTGGTAGTGTAGGAACAGCGTATCTGGAAAACTGCAGCATTCTTAGTAATACTAAACTTGCTGGTCAGAGTTAACACTGCATTCTGTTCTCAACTAGAATGGCAGAAAATAAGACAATCTAAGCTGGAGTTGATGGAGAAATACCATTGCAAGAGAAGAAACAGAGCCTATGCTTTAAAAGTCCATGACTGCCTTTGTTTTCCTTTGAATAGTTTTGCTAAATAGTTAACAAAGCTAATGACATTTGATTGAAAGAATTATAACTGTAAATGCTTTTTCATCTAAATCAGTTCAAGGAAGGGATTTATTCATGAAAAAACACACACAAAAGAATTACAGAAATCTTTCCAGCTTTCCAGAGGAAAAAAGGGGGGTGGGGGGTGGAAATCACAGCTGTTGGGGCAATCAAGGAGAACATTTTGTTAATTACCAATACAGCCTATCCAAATTACTCAACCAACTTTAAAAGGCCATTCTCAACTTTATCTGCATTTTTCTACCCTTAATTACCTAAACACACCACAGATGGGGCGAAAAAAAAAAGAAGCAGGACATGTGGGATTCAGGGATGGTATCAACTATTAGCCGTCTGTCTTCTGCAATAGAACTGCTTCAGCCCAGCATATTGACTGCCAGATTTCACAGTAGGCATTATTTACAGGAAGTGCTGAAAGAACACAGGTGCCAAAACATACAGGGCTCCAGTGACAGGGACCTCTATCCCTGCAGACGTTAAGAGCAGGGTGATTTCATGGTGCTCCTGTTGTAATGTGCAGGTACAAATCAGCAGTGTAAGATGATTTATGTGAATAAAAATAAATCAGTATAGGCAAAAATTTTAGCAGTGATTTCCACAGAAAGACCTTTTAAAGTGGAATCAAGCTTAAAGCTTGGCGCAAACACGAAGCAGATGACAGCTACTTGCTCTTCTCTTCACAGATAATACATAAAGTAGGAGAACAAATAAAACATAAGGCTGATGATGGCTGTGATGGTCAGTAAGAATGATTCCTCCCTGTGGTCATTGAGGGAACATATAAGGTGGAAAAAACAATAAAGAGAAGAAAGTCCCCTACTGAGACTACACAAATATTCCTGGGATTTGAACTGCAACTTAAAGAGCAAATAAAAATGATATAAAAAATAGGAAATAAAAAATCAAGGACACAATGAGGAGTCTTCTTACTCAAAAATTTTGTCCCAAAAAAGTAATAAAAATGAGTTATGTTTGCATGACTCCCATATAAATCTCATTTTCTTATGTTATGAGCATCTCTTTCAGTATTTGGAACTGTTCTGCTACATATGACACTGGGCCAAAAATAGAAAATGTGGTAAAAAGCCCCAGCAGAAGGGCTCTGGTTACTGGAAAACATATAAATTAAAATAATACTAATTAAACAAACAGACAGAATTAACCAGGAAGGAACCATCAGCAACAGTGCTGCTCAAGCCTAACATGCTTATACCATCAGGCGCACACTGGCCAGCCACATGCCACCCAGCAGGCCTTAAGTGCCTTTCCATTCAGCCAAGCCAGTAGTGCTCCATCCTACTAAAGGCTTACAAAATGCATCTCCTGCTGTACTTCCCATAAAATGCAGAATACAAAATAATAATAATATCAGGAAGAGGGGTGGCGTAAGAAGAAAGAGGAATTCAAGATAGCTATTTCTTTTCTATGTTATGCATCCATTTTTTACATCAGATGCTAATTTGTTTTTATCAAATGATCCAATAACAAAATAGATGAAGAGTGAGGGAGACAGAAGTAGACAGTAATGCTGCTCAGCTATCACAAAGATTTTCGTATATACAAATATTGGCTTCTTCCTAATTTTCAGATACTTCACATTCTTGTGGGGAAATGGCTCTTCCATTTCTGTTGAGCTGTGTATCTCCCATCAGCTTTTTGTAATCAGAACATGCTCTGATTTAAAATGGGACATCTTACTGGAGACAGGAGGCCATTTTGCTAACAAGATTTATTTATTTATTTATTTTTGTATAGCACAATCTTAAACAATTGTAAAGATGTGCAGAAAGCAAACCCATGGTGAAGAGAAAACCATTCACAGAGCTGAGACAAGTTTTGGGACAAATGCAGTAGTATTTGAGAGTTTAAAATCTCTCCTCATTTCTTATTTTAATGCAGATCACAGGTTCAGTGTAACTGCTTCAGGTTCCACCAACTGCATATACCATGTTTTGCATTAATGAAGGCAAAACTATCTCCAGACCCAACTATCTGTAACATCCTGTGCACTTCAGCATGTATGTGAAACTATATTGGAAATCCAGGGTGGTTTTCAAAATTCCCTCACAGTTCAAGTGCTGGAAATTCTTGGTTGACATTGCCCCTCTCTGGTCAGAAGACGTTAGTGCATGTTTGCTGTTAAGAAACTGAGAAACGATTGTTACTGCACTGTATACACTCCCAAATGTCACCATGATAAGCACAGTATAGGAACAAGAGAGTTACAGCACCTGTGATTCTATTCAATATAAATGATCCATTTTCATTGCCTGAAAATAAGCGATACATAGCATGTCCATTTCTTCCCTCAGGTTCCTTTGCAGTTGCATGGTGCATAAGGAGGCCCACATCTGCATCTTCCATGACATAGCAAAGAGGTGAAGATATAAAGCCAGGACTGCTATCATTGACATCCAAAAATAACAATTCTTGCAGTCAGAGAATCACATCTGCGATCAACCACATTTATTGTCTGGTCTGTTGCTGACATCGTAAGGATTACAGAGCGAGTAATCTCCCTGTCTAGTGGGGATGCTGT
The DNA here is from genome assembly GCF_054131305.1 of Coturnix japonica. NCBI lineage: Eukaryota > Metazoa > Chordata > Aves > Galliformes > Phasianidae > Coturnix > Coturnix japonica. The sequence goes on from NC_140666.1 coordinate 26,586,839, forward strand.
AACTAAGGTACCATACAAAGGATGAGCAACAAACGGATTTTCAGCCATGCTACTAATTTCCATGGAATATTGTATTTTGCTGTTTGGAGAACTGCCATCTCCATCTTTTGCACTGAATGTGTAAACCAGAGTGCCAGCAGGTACATTTTTCTCTATGCCAATCACTATGAAGTCCTCTTCAAAATATGGAGAGTGATCATTCAGATCTTCTACATCAACATTGAGAAAGACAGCATTATTCTGTGGGGGATTATTATTGTAATCCTTTATAATAACTTGCAAAAAGAAGTGTGAAGATGTTTCATAGTCAAGTCCCTTGTAAAGAAGAAGGTCTCCTGTCCTACTTTCTACTTCAAAATAAACATCACTGTCATCTTCAGTAACATTAAAACACAGTTTTCTGTTAGCTGTCAGATGATTACCAAGCAACTTCACAGAAGTTAACACTTGAGCAGGTTTTCAGTTTACAGGTATGACAAAGTGCTTGAAATCTTGAGAGAAGACAGGTCTCCATGTGGGAAGTGGGATTACCTGTAATAAAAACATGAAGACCATATTTTCCCAATGCTACCAGGGGCAGTGTAATGATAAGTATTTGCCTTGACAGTTTAATCATTCACTACTTGTGAATATGTTATTATATGTATGCTTTTATTATATCTATGTTGTTATATATACTAGGTATGCCTTGAAGCCAGGAAACAAACTTGACATGCTACAGCAGAGTTCAAACAGTACTTAACCAGATGCTCCTTAATTCTATTCTTCATCCCCATGCCAAAAAAAGAAAGAAAATAAATAAAGAAAAAGAAGAATAAAAAGAAGAATAAAAAGAAGAATAAAAAGAAGAAAAAGAAAAAGGAAAAGAAAAAGGAAAAGAAAAAGAAAAAGAAAAAGAAAAAGGAAAAGAAAAAGGAAAAGGAAAAGGAAAAGAAAAAGAAAAAGAAAAAGAAAAAGAAAAAGAAAAAGAAAAAGAAAAAGAAAAAGAAAAAGAAAAAGAAAAAGAAAAAGAAAAAGAAAAAGAAAAAGAGATAAGAGGTACCCACTGAATCATAGGCATCCAAATACAGGAACTTTGAACACCGCTAATAGATATTTTCCTTCTCTTTTCCAGTGTTTGTAATGGCCTCCTACTAATGCATAAACACCTTCCATTCATGAAGCAACTCGCAATGCTGCTCTGCATTCAAAACAAAAATGAGTTTGCCCTCTCATTTCCTAGCTCAAGAGAAAAACAAACTAAAGAGATACTATACTATAAAACAACATGTTTAGTTCCAAATTTTTCCTATCTTCAGTTTATTTTTTTTGCTTCTCCCAAAACTGTTTCACTGCTTTTTTTTACCATTCATATAATACCAAGAAGTACCTGGATGTCAACAACAGCCTGTCCTTGAAGGGAAGGCAACCCCTGGTCCCTGGCTGTGACTGTGATTCTGTAGCTTGATCTCTCAGCATATGACAGAGGCCGGGCTGCACTCAACTCCCTCTGACAGCACTGATCTGGAAGTATCCTATGTCCTCTTCCATGGGGGAAAAACGGGTATCAGTTACTACATACCTCATCACCTCACCGTATGATCCATCACAACTAATGAGTGAGAAGGAGCAGGACACAAAGGAAAGGGAACCTGCTACAGTCACTTGGATTTCTCATACTCAACTGGTTCACCTCCTTGAGTAAATAATCTATCACCTGCTTACCCTATGCCAAAGCAACTGCTTGTTTTTGTATTGATGTTGCTCATATTAGTAATGAGAATCAGGAGAACAGCAGCCACCCCAGGACTGCTACTCCTATCTTCAATGACAGTTGGCCAGCAGGGACATGGAGAGAAATAAGACATGGTCTCTAAAGAGGCAGTGAAGGGTCAAACAGCTTAAAATGCTTTGCAAACAATTTTGGTACATTGATTTTTAATAAGGTGTGCTGGCAGGTTAAACAAAGTAATGTAGTAATGTAGCAGAACAGCTGCTATTCTAACAAGCAACTGTGGTAAAAGTAAACTCTGTGCAGATGTACTAAAGAAAACATTCACAAAGACCCATACTTCCATAGGCACCTAAGAGAGCATGAAGCTGTTTATGTTCTCCAAATCTGCACACACAATTTAGTTAGCTGCACATATAAGCATTTTGATATTCATTTTTATTTGTCTGCAATGGCAAAATACTTGCACTTGTAGAATATGGTCAAATGCTGAGCAGGCAGGTTAGAGAACAGAGTTCTAACAACCAACGCATCACGCTTTCCAGCATTGTTCTGTTATTTTTGAGCAACTCCATGTTTTTAAAGCTCCACGAGTCCCTTCTGGGTTTCTCTCACAGGCAGAAATATAACAGACTGCCAAAGGGAAACACTATGTAGAGACAATTATACTGAATGAGACAGGTCCACACTCTGCATTTTTTGGTGACAGCTTCAAAACACTAGCACTGCTATATCAGTATTCTCATACATTCTGGTTGATATCCCAATAGTATGTCTCCATGCACACATAGGCTATTTTGTTCCATATAATGTTTCAGGAAACAAAATCCCAGTAAAGCAATACAGGAAAGATAGGAAAAACAGAATACAACGCAAATGCCATTCAAATACTTTTAACATATTGCTAAAACTGACATAATTGATAGAGAAAGCTAACAGTGACTGAGGACATCCAGAGGCTTGAGCATAAGGACCAACACTTGCTTTTCCATTTGAAGTAACAGAGTGTGTAGTTAAGGTCAACTGAAATAGGCATCAGTCAATGTAGCTCCCGGAGGGTTCAAGCTCATTTGAAATGGAAAGGCAAGGTTCAGGATTTATATTTTTTAATAAAATAAGAGTAACGATCCCAAATCCTCAGACATTCCTCAGAATATCTCAAGCAGGAAAGGACTGATATGGATCATCAGGACCACTTAGTTAACCAGAAGAGGAATATCCTTTAGACTCCATCACTCCACTACAATTCAAGTATTGCATGAAATCATCAGTTTCGTACATATTGCTGGAGACAGAAGTAACAAGGCAGTCTGACAATGCCAGAAGGAGATATAGTATAAAGCCAGAACCCTTTGGAACTTCCATTTTGGAACTGCTGCTCATTTTCACCTTTGCACTAATTTGCTAGCACTAATCTTATGACAAGTAGTGACCATATGTCTTTTGATGTACCTTGTTGCTGACACTAAAATCCCAGGTTTGTGAAGACAGCTCAATACAAATGTAATGTTAAAATGTGTGCTGGTACTTTAGTGACACTCACTGTAATCAGAGTTGTTTGCTCTCATAGGAAAGAAGCGATTCACTAACTATATATATAGTGTATATGTCTATATAATATATATATTCTCCTTCTGGACCATTTTCCATAGATAGTTATCTTCACCCATTTCAAGTCCTGCTAATAGAGTGTTACATACTGTAAAACAAAACTGACCCCCTTGATCAGAATTACTAGCACAAGCAGGAAAGGAAGACACGAAATTATTATCATATTATACTGAAGGTTTTATTGATGGCTAAAATGCTGTCACTTATATCAGGTGAACACTTTAATTCTTATCTAACAGGACCAAGAAAATGCCTGTTAAAGATTTACTTCTGTAAGCCTTTAGGCTGCCAACAACATACTGTTCTGCACAACTTTCAGGCTGTAGCAAATGACAGCACTCCAGCTGCGGAGCTTATGTCATATGCCTTATTATATAGCAAAGAGTGATCTTAGAATTTATCACTATTACTGGTTATGCATTTGTAAAAATTATTACATTGAAAAAAAAAACCACACACAAACAGCCCATTTTCTTATTCCTCTGCAACTCTGTACAGTATAAAACAAACCCCGAGCTTTGCGTCAGAAATGTTCATGATTTGATCCCATTCAGGAGACATCAGATATCATGATGTACCAATTGTCTAAGCTGAGACTCCATTGCAGAATTCCTTTAACTCACACTGCAGCATGTAAAATATATCCCAAGGATGACATCTGGTTTTACCTCCAGACCACGTGGGCAAATCTAATCTCACTGTGCATCCTACACAATCAGACTTGTGTGCATCAGCTCACCATCTTGGCTTACTTTGCACTACAGAAGCACTTAAATAAACTTTGATTTATCTCTTTTTAAATGAATCTCGATGTCTTGGATAATAATTACACAAGTATATGTTACATTATTCACATTAGTGGAAGAAAAAACATTCGGGAAGGAAAGGAACATGCAAATCAAATGGTAAAGAATACACTGAGAAAAAAAAAAACAAGTCACACTGAGAACTGGGACAGCATATTACAGAGCCAAAAGGGAAAAGGACAATTCAACACAGTGGTGACGCAGCCTTTCACTTCTAAACCTCATCTTTACCAACAGCACTACAGAGAACATTGTGGCAACTACTGCTTCTGTGCGAGCAGATTCCTTCAGGGAAGAAACACAGGTTCTGAAGAGGAATTCAACCTGTGAATATCTTCTATTAACGTTCACTTTTTAATGAAGGATAAGCAGTGTACTTTTCTCCGTGCTCTAAGACAGCAAGAAAACTAATGCTGTATGAGTGAGGAACCGCAGGCCAGGCAGATACCCAAAGAGAAGCAGGTTAAAGGCCAGGCTGGATGTGGCTCTGGGCAGCCTGGTCTGGTGGCTGGCAGCCCTGCATATGGCAGGTGGGTTGAAACTATATGATCATTTTGGTCCTTTCCAACCCAGGCCATTCTATGATTCTAAAGGGGATTGCGCACATTACCGTAGTTCACTCTTCTCCCTTCCCATCTCCCATTGAAACATCACTTCTAAACATCACAAGAAAATAAAAACTTAATTTTTAGAATTCCTGAAAGTTATTTTAAGTAAACTGAAATTAATACGGCTGTTCATGAAGTGAATGCTTGTTTTCAATCCATGTTTTTAAAACGTTCTATTTTTCTATTCTAAGAACACCATCATTCCCATCTATTTTGTTCTCAAGTGTAACAATCTGAAGAACAAAGTTTAGTAGGTGATGAAGAACATTATTAACAACAAAGAGAAACTGCAGCAAAGAGCATTACAATGGATACTGCTAGTTGCATGACTGTGGTAAACACGACACATTTGCCCCTTCAGGAGTATTAGTAAACTTTCAGGGTGTGTATATACATACAGGCATATATGTACTTTAAACCCTTTGTAAGATCACAGGGAGACAAAACTAAATAAAATTAAGACTGGAATCACTTAAGAGCTTTTCTTCAGAACTCAGGTTTAGAAGTTCCCTGTAACTGAATGTCACAAATACTTCGGATAACTGAAAGAAAGCATGACACATGATTTATAAAGTCAACTGGTCCTAGCCCCGTGCTAACTAAGCAATATAATCTGACAGTGGCTCTCATTATATCGGGTCCACTGCAAAATGAAATAAGCAAAGATATGGAGTTGCATATGAAAGCTTTCCTAGGGAAAGAAACTCTTGGAAAGCCAATTTTATTCAGTAACAAAGCCACTGAGGATTGCCAGTGTGGTGCTGTCCAAGGAAACTACGTTATTACTGTAATATCCCATTTCTTTATTGGTTAACCTGTTATTTTGCAATTGAGCATATTTAATGTTCCATTACAGTATTTACTAAACACAGACACAGTAAACAACATTGCTCTACAATCTAAAAGTGTCACTCAAGAAGTTTCCTGTAGATGGACGCTAGGGTGAATTCAGTTACTTTAGGAACAAAGCAAGGGCCTTCCAGCTCACCAAAATCTTTTCAGATTCACACTCAGTAGACGCATATAAAACAAGTAACCACCTGCACATTTATCCTCTTCATGAACAGCAGCACATGCTCCACAAAAAGAAGGTTGACAGCTGCAACCTGTTATCCAGGATCACACAATCAAAAAAAAAAAAGACAAAAAGAAAGAAATAAAATTTATTGGAAAACAGACTGAAAAAGCAAAGACTGGCTGACTTCCTGCACTTCTGTTGTAGGCAGAACAAAATGTGACTGAAAGCTCTCAAAAAAGACAAAAAGAAGACAATATAGCACAAGTATGTTGCCGCATTAAAATCGCTTCCTCTTGATAATTTCTGGCTTCCAGCTGATAGGATGAGTTTCTTCAGTCTGAAAGGGAAGAACAGAAGCCCCGTAAGGAATTATTCTGTTTTTAACTTGAGAATAGTCTGTAATTAGGGTTTAGTCTAAAATATTACTTACATAGGATATATACTCCATGTTATACACAGCATTAAAGTTACCCAATTCATTTAACCAAATTAAATTACAATATCATTCCTGCCTGAAAGACACAGCAGAACTTGTTCCTGCTTTTATCTTTTCTTCCTGTTTTTGTGAGGCGATGGGTGGGAATAAACCCATATCGCATATATATACGTGTGTGTGTGTGTGTGTGTATGTAAAATGTAACCCTCTTGCTAATTCACGTTTTAATGATTACACCTAAAAAATCCTTGAGCACCTTCTAAACACAAAATCTGCTGCTGTTTTGGGTAGATTTTCCCAAATTTTAACAAAAATGACTTGAGTAGAAGATCTGATGGACATGCAACTTATCTGCTCTATAGCAGTTGATAAGAAATTAGGAGGAACCTGCTGTCCTCTTTAGATTTATGCATACATGTTCTTTTCAAATATTAACAGAACAGATTCAACAAGGGTATATACGTGTTCCTTGCTGCTGTGCCTAAAGTTTACTTGAAATCTTTTAATTTCATGAAAATATATAAAAGAGATGCTTTGGCATACCGCAGTATCATCTTCTTTATACACTTTTATGGTTTTATCAGCTTCGGCAGTTAGCAATCTGCTTTCAGACTGGTCAAAAACACAAGCAAATATTCCTGATTCACTGTCCAAAGAGCCTGGCTGTACGGCTGCGTGTACTCTCTGGAAATTGTAGCCAGTTCTCCAGTCCCAAAGATGCATAGTACCATTATCAGCTGAAAATAAATCAAAGCAAAAATAATTAGTACTTCACCCAGTTAATTTCTACCATTCTTCTAAAAACAATATTGTGATCAAGCTTCCACATCCACTTCTCATAACATTTATTTTATAGTCCCTTCACCAGTTTCACTGCTCTTCTTTGCACATGGTCTGAGCGACTATCATTCTTGTAAAGAGAAGCTCTATGAGTCCAAAACTGAAAGCAACATTTGAAGTACAACACAGACACAGAATCATCTAAGTTGGAAGGGACCTACAAAGACCATCTAGCCAAGAGCTCCCCTGCAAAGAACAGAGACACCTACAGCTAGATCAGGTTGCTCAGGTTTCCTGTTTTTCTTAGCTAAGAGGGAAGATTCATCTTGTTTAAGTAGGCTGGTGAAGCTTCCTCAGAATCTCATCCCGTTTTGAATCAAATAACCCACAAGGCAGCGCGCTGCTTTGGAAGCAAAGAAAAGACTGATATTCTGAACATTAAGCTCTCTGTTCAGAAATATCTTCCCTACTGGAGATTTCAGATTGCTTTCAAACACATTTTTGGGCATGCAGAACCAAAAAATATATGGGATTCTACTTCTTTCAAAACAAAGATGTAGGCTATAGCAGGTTTATAAGTCCAAGAGAGCTAAGGGAACATCCTGACCCTAAGAACCTTCAGTCATATGTACATTGTGAGGAGTGGGAAAGAATATGAATGTCATTTACCTCCTGAGACCAAAACTCCATCTGAATTTACAGTCAATGTGTTGATGATAGCATTGTGACCAGAGAGGTTCTGAATGAAGTTTCCATCTGGGAATTTCCACTGCTTAATGTTATCTGGAGAACCAGATGCAAATGTATAACTGAAAGAAAATAAGCACAGAATATTGAAGATATAGAAGGGGGTATAAAAGATTTCTTTGGACAGCAGGGAAGATAATACATTCGTTTGTTGTTATTCTGAGAAATTCAGTAGAAGGGCATCATCAGCAGAGGTATCAGAGAGGAAAAAAGGTTTTGGTTTCCAAACCCACACAAGCAAGGACAAAGTACTGAAATAAAAGCGAATTCTATGCAAGTTTGTTTTCTCCATTGTCTTAATGGTAACTTATCTGGATAAACTTGGGATGTATCAAAACAGAGTTATCTTAACCTACAGCATCGCAAACAACACCTGCGTCAAAGATTAAATACCCACAAGAACGTTTTCTTTTTTTAAGGCTACAAGGATTGAAACATCTTAAGCAATGATGCACACATTACAAAAAAATCACTTGTTATTAATCACTGCCTCCATTAGTAATATTCACAGCTGAGAAACTGTACAGAAACGTGTCTCTTTCTTCTAACAACCAATCAGTTACTTAAATTATTATTAGCTTTATCATGCTCAGTGTTGCTGATTTTTCAAGGAACATGCCAAAGCACATGCAAAAGAAATTCTGTTGACTGCAATATATTTTGGGTATGAAAACCAATTCCTGGGAAGCCCAGAGCAGTAAAGGTGCTACACAGATAGCTTACTGATATATACATTTTTAAGCATTATATGCTTATTGGGTTTTCTGTTTGTTTGTTTGCCTTTTTGGTTTTTGTAATTTTTTTTTCCTCATTATGCCCTGCTACTCCTAATCAGGGCTCACATTGACTTTCCAGCACCACACCATGAATTATATGAGAAGGTAAAAGAACAAGGAAAACTTACTGTCTTGGATGTAATATTACTGCTCTTACAGACTTCTTATGGTTTGTTAAAGTAACACGAGTTTTTCCTGCCACTAAATCCCAAAGTCGTATGGTAGTATCATGACTGCCTGCAATGAAATAAAAAAGAAACACTATTTATTCTCTCTTTATTACTGTTCTCATAAAGCATACAAAAATTAATATGTGAAAAATATACAATTATTGATGTATCTGTTAGGAAACTATGGCATTAATTCCATTTATTTCCTGAGAAAATTGAAGCAGAGAAGGCCTTGGATGCCAGCCCATCCAAACACAGGCCTGACTTTCTTGAAACACCCTCGTGGACAGAGCTCAGGGCAAGGAATCTACCTTCCACCCTTCCAGTATCTCTGAAATCCCCTGCCTATGGATCCCTGCTGCTGCTGCAGCTCCAATTTTGGCATAATGGAAAAGATGCACTTCATTAACTACAGCATGGGAAATGCAGAAAGACATTCAAACAATACATAGCTATATTTCCTTAAGTCATACTATTAATGGTATAATTAACCACTGCAGGGCCCATTTTCAAAAGAAAGCTAATGAGAAATGAATTTAATAAATTAACAAAGAGAAAAGGCCTGAACCTCACAGAAATACAAGACAAATACAGCTAAGATTGGGTTTATTACTTATGGTATTTGCAAAATCATGTCCACTCTACCTGTAACAACTTGTGGTTCTGCAGCTTGGCACTTCACTGTTGCTACAGCATTTGTGTGTCCTGAGAGCGTGTGCACACTGGCTTTTGTCCTCACATCCCAAATCTATGAAATTACAATAAAATAAAAAGCAAATAGACCAAGAAGGATGCATATGTTATGAATTTTAGACACTGCAATTGATTACACTATCTCCTTGCCATATGTTTAGGTATTTAAATTGTTTTGTTCACCAAGCAGCTCATCACAAGATGAACTGCTTAAATGGGTATATTTCAAGAGGGAGCGTACCTTTAAATCTCCAGATATGCACATAAATCACACAGAGTAATCCTGTATATTTTAGGGAGTTTATCTAGTAGATTAAGGAATAATTTGGAGTACAATTTTTGGGGTATAATTGAAGGCTTAGTTTTTTAATCTACAAAGGAAAACAAAGTTAACACGAACTTCTCATTTTAATGTGTGTTCTTAACTCCTGCTAACTAGCCCCTTCCACAAATGGAAGATATTAAAACACAAAGTTATACTTACTCGTGCTGTTGAATCTCTGCTACACGTTACCAGGACATCTATTGTTGGGTGCAAGTCTAAACCATAGACAGCACTTAAATGACCATGGTAGTGTCTGATAACCTAAATGAATAAAAAAAAAATACATGTTTTAACCAAATATTTAAAATAATATTCCAAATGCTTTTATTTTTTATGCTTGCCACTACCAATTAATTCCAATTTAAGAAACCACAGCTTACCTTATTGTATTCAAGATCCCAGCATTTCACTTGTTTGTCTTCTCCGCAGGAAAAGAGGTATGGACTTCTTGCACTTACTATCACACCTCGTACAGTACTGATGTGTCCCGTCAAAGATAATTTCAACTTGCCACTAGCAAGGTCCCAAATCTGCACCAAAATATTTGAGGTAGACAATTAAAAGCTACAGAGCAATAGCGTGGGCAAACAGTCCAGGTAAGATGCAGTAAGATCAATTAACAATAAAAATCACAATAACAAGCATTTGCTCTTCAGCTACTAATATACAACAAATGAAACCTCAAGTATTAGTAATACTCCACAAATTCTCTTCCATTTGTGACCATGAAGTAAAAGAAAAATATTCTGCAGCTCTGTACACGGCATCCTGTGTATAGTGAGACACTTTTTCCAAGGGTTGAAGAAATTTTTAAATATCAAAAACAATAAAAAACCCTCTGAAGCTTCATTTGGCAGCAACCTCATTCAACCTCTTACCTTAATAGTTCTGTCAGCTGAGCCAGTAACAAACCACTGATTTCCTGGTTCTACCGCAATACATCTCACCCAGCCCAAGTGACCACTGATAACCTTTGGAAAAAGAGAAAAAGTCCTAAATTTGAAATAACACCCACATATCACCCAATGCAGCTTCCATTCCCCAACACTGGAATTTGTTAGAACGCTTCAACACATGCAGTTTGGCAGACTGCACTGAAGTGGAATTTGTCTTAATTCCTACATAGAGCACGTTCTAACACTGTTGTATGCAGAATCAACACATATTCCTTTGAGTTCAAGTGTTTCTCATAAACACTGATTTTAACAATTAGTTTTGTGTTTATCTAATACTCCAGCATTCTGAAGATTTTCCTGAAAATCTGTTTGTATATAGTATTATATTTAAACAAACAGTGACAAAACCAAACCCTAATAGAACTTAATTCATACGCTTTCACATCTGTATTCACATTTTAAGTTTGCAGCTTACTCTGTACAGTTTCCAAGGTGGATGCCACTGAGGCTTGGGCATGGTTGGAGCCTTCTTTGGTACTAACGCAGAATTTTTGTTTCCACCAGCTTCCAGCATAGCCTGCAAATTAAAAAGAAGAGTACATCTATCTACTTCATAACTTACCTATTCACATAAAATTTAAAACCTTCTTGCCCTGACACCTCAACACCAATGAAGCTTAGGCAGCAAGGAGATCTCCACACAATACAGAAATGAAACCAAAAGGCACCTGCCAATATTTCACATCAGACATGCAACAAACTCACCACAGACATCCCAGGAGGCTGTGAACGCTCAGATATCCCAGCGTGTCTGTAAATCTCACCCACACCAGCAGCTGTCCGATTTGCATCCAACCTAGTTTAAATGAAAACAGTCAACCAACTGAAATCAACTCTATTTTAAAAAGTAAGCGATAAGATATCACAGAGCAGTGTCTAACTGAGTCTTGGACATCTCCAAGGACGGAGACCACACAGTCTCTTTGGGCAGCCTATTCCAGTCTCTGACCAACTCAACTTACAAGAGGACCCACAAATCAAGCTCCTCTTTTTGTCTCCTATCTAGATCTAGATCAGTACAAAAAAGACAGGAATCTCTTGGAAAAAGTCCAGCGGAGGGCCACAAAAATGGTAAAGGGCCTGGAGCATCTCCAGGATGAGGAGAGACTTAGGGAACTCGGTCTGTTTAGCCTTGAGAAAAGAAGGCTGAGAGGGGACTTGATCCAGGTTTTTAAATACCTGAGATGTGGGAGCCATAGTGGTGAGGCTGGTCTCTTTTCAGTAGTGCGTGGGGACAGGACTAGGGGTAATGGGATGAAAGTACAGCATAGGAAGTTCCACACGAATGTGTGGAAGAACTTCTTTATGGTGAGGGTGACGGAGCACTGGAACAGGCTGCCCAGGGGGGTGGTGGAGTCTCCTTCTCTGGAGATATTCAAGACCCACCTGGACGCCTACCTGTGCAACGTGGTGTAGGGAACCTGCTTTGGCAGGGGGGTTGGACTCAATGATCTCTAGAGGTCCCTTCCAACCCCTACAATTCTGTTATTCTGTGATCCCCATTCTCCCCCTTCTGTCCACTGCCTCTAATGACAGCCAAGAAAGAACACTGCATACACCAAGATGATATCTGACCAACTTAAAATCATATCACAGAATGGCTTAAGTTGGAGGGGATCTTAAAGGTCATCTAGTTCCAACCCCCCTGCCATTGGCAAGGTTGCCAACCATTAGATCAGGTTTTCAGGTATTTTATAAAGCTGAATATTCAAAGTACTTTGTTTTGCCTTGTAGTTCTTGTAGATTATGCAAATGTTAATGAAGTAATAAAGCAGTACCTGGACTGAGAAGCAGGAAGAGATACTGCTAAGGACTGAGCTGCAGATTCACTCGGCATCCTCTGGATCTTAGTGTCTGCTGTCAGAGCCACACCTTAAAAAAAAAAACAAAATTAAATTAAAAAATTTAAAAAATAATTTTTAAAAAAATCTCAGTTTAACTCTGACATACCTGATTCAAACACAGAATTTTACTTACCAGGCCCAGGTGGATATGGATGTGTGCCAGTTATCACATACTCCAGTTCTTCTCCTAAAGACCAACAAAATAACGCATTCAAACAAAACAGTACAACAGAGTAGGTGGTGCAAAGCATCCTCAATTTGACAACATCCTCAACCCTTATCAGCTCTCTAATACCCAAATACAGCACACACTAGCATTACCTTAAAACTTGCTTGTTTTACTAATGAATTAAGTCTCCTACTGTTTCTTTGTGAAAACAAAGAAAAAACACGGTACTAGGAATAACAAACCTTCATTTCCGGAATACTGTTTATGTCCATATGGATCCCCAGTGGCTGGGCCTCCTTTCTCTCTCATGTTTTCTTTAAGAGTAGGCATGTGCAACACTGAGCCATACTCAGTACGCAGCTTGACTGCCATCTTTACTTTGTGGCTGTTGGAAGAACAGAACATAATCCTGATTAAATTCTGATTTTTGAACTGCTACTAAGCTTTGAAATATTTTAAAAAACAGGAAACATTTCATACAGATAACATTACAATCTTCATGCTTTTCAGTTCCCTTAACTGCTAATTGTACTGAACACCCAAACTCCTGATTTGGATAGGATTGTTCTCTATAACTTCCTGAAGGGAGGTTGTAGTGAGCTGGGGGTTGGCCTCTTCTTTCTTGTCATTAGTGATAGGACTAGAGGAATGGTTTCAAGCTGTGGCAGGGGATATTCAGGCTGGACATTAGGAACTACTACTTCTCAGAAAGGGTGGTCAGGCACTGGAATTGGCTGCCCAGGGAGGTGGTGGAGACACCGACCCTGCGGGTGTTCAAGGAACGACTGGATATTGTGTTGGCTTAGTGGGAGCTAATGGTAACAGGTGAACAATTGGACTAGATGATCTTTTAGGTCTTTTCCAACCTTGCTGATTCTATGATTCTATAGAACAATTATTAACAAAGTAAAACTCAGCCACAGCACTCACCTTTCATCATCTAACGGTACAGGTTTGGCATTATCAGCTACAAACATATCATGGGTTCTCTTCAAAGATCTGAACACAAGTGTGTGCACAGAGTGCTTCTGGACTTCCTAAAATAAAGGAAAGCATATTTAAATAAATTTAGCCACGCTTAAATGAAAAACTGAAATCTGAAAAAGAAATGGAGTAGCAATTTCAGACTTGCATATGATACAACACTATTCACATCAGAGAAAACACTACTCCTCTTAGAAACCACAGATTTAAGTATATCTGTTAGTTGCTTTAATTAAATGTGTGGTCAAAGTAAATCCCACTTTCTCAGAAATGACAAGCCGGAAAAATTTTGCACTATCATCTATAAAATACATGAATACGTTTATCTTTCATGTTTTCTAGATGCTTTTATACCTAAACAATAAAGTACCTGATTCTGAAAACATTCCTTTATTGCACTACCTCCATAAAAATGAACATCAGTTTCTGCACAGTGTCACCCTATGTAAGAACAGTGATGTTTACTATAAGAAGTAAATCCTGGGATCAAATAAGACAAAGCCTCTTATCCTTCTGAAATTACTAGCTACTAAAAGCTAATAATTGTTAATATCTAAGTCAGGGCCAAAATAGTAGAACTTAAAGCTATTAGCTTATATAGAATATTTGTTTAGGACCTCACAATTCAGGTTTTAATTCCTACCTTCCTCTCAGGGCACAATAAATAAATAATAAGAGATGTGATAATCAGAGTATGAGCCTCTTTGTGCTCGCTCTGTATGTCACAAATAGGAGCAACACAGAGTGGAAGCATTAAGAACTTCGGGCTCTAGTTACCATTCAGCTGCCCAGCCTCCACACTCCATTAAGCTGGGGCTTCCTCCACTAAGCTCTGCTTTCCTGCCCTGGACTCTGCTTACCCACTCATTGCCCCATTCTGCCACACTTCATACTCCCCTAACTCAGTAGGGCCTACACAAAACTTTTTGCTCAGGAAGGACCTGTAAAATCTAGATATCAAATAAAGAACATCTATAATAGGGCTTGGGAACTAGAAATTCCATGCAACTGCAAAAAGAAACAGGAATTACAGTAGCAAATGTCTGCTTGTCGCAATAAAAGCAATAGGTAACTCAATACCTCCACAACAGGAGGTGAACAACTATAGATATCTCTGGACAGTGATGACACCCAGTAAAAGAACTGTTACATAGGAGAACTGCACAGCATCTTCTGTGCTCCTACCAACAACACTCAGTAACACAAGAACTGAACCGCCCTCACCTCCACCATGGCGCCGTCGCTCCCCGCTCCCCACCGACAGCTATGGAGACACGTCCGGCTCCTGCTCTATACCTCATAGGAAGTGACGCAAATCGGGTGCGCCGGGCTGCATTGAGGAGATTGCAACGCCAGGGTGCGGTGTTGCGCTGGCGTTTTGTTCTTGGTTTGTTTTAATAATAATATGTTGGTTTGTTTTGTTTTGAACTTACAGTCTCGGCACTTTGCGTGCTGTCGTCTGCTGAGTGAATCGGGCTCGTTTTTAGTGCATCTAGAAAGGAAAACCTCCTTGAAATACAGAGCTTTGTAGCAATCCGAGAAAAGAAAGATCTGTGTTTTGTAAGAAAACTTCACTTACATGTGCTACTTATTACAGCATCATTAGATTTTACAGAGGCCTGTAATTACACTCTTTTTTTAAAGCCCCCCCACCCCCCTCCATAAACGTCTACATCTAATTGAACATCTAATTCTACAGTAACCCTGTCACAGTGTGACATGTACAACGCCAGCAGCTTCCAAAAACGTTTCTAAATCAGCTGCTAACAACTGGATTCCTTTCAAAATCACATTTACTGGCACAGCTATCAGTGGCCCAAGATGGCTCTATTCCCCCTTGGCCCAAATTACCTCTGGGATGTGTTCAGCCTAAAGGAACCAACATACAAGGATGGGGTTTGTGTAAAGAGTGTTGCACCATGGGCGGATGATTTGGCAAAGCAAACACGAGAGGCGGCACATGAAAATTCATTCCTAAAAACACACACATACACCTCTGCCAGTAAGTAGCTCTCCAGGACAAAAGCAGTGTACAAAGAGATGTTCCGGAACACCATCAGGTCAATGCTTTCTTTTCGCAGTTCTTCATAGCAGATTTGTTGCATTATCAACACTACGTGAGTTCAGGAAGAGTTTCTCATTAACCATGTGAGCTGGGGAGGAAGTGAAGAAAACACAACGAAGAAAGATGTTCTGTTTGGAGACAAAGCCTCCTTGACACCATTTTAAGAAGAAGATTAAACCATGTTCTTGGTTGTTCATAAGGCTTTCTCCCGTCGTTATACAGTGTCAGCCTAGCTGTAACAGTTGCAAGCATCAAAGAAAAATCCCATCTCACACCCAGCAAGCCAACTAATGGAGATTAGGTCCTGCTCCCCAAATATTTGTTATATTCATGTATGTTTTCCAATATACCTTGCTCCCCCTGCAGTTCCAGATTGTGACTCATGCTAGAAGCATTTCTCGCCAGTGTAAGTCATGTCCCCATGCAGGTGGAGCTTTGCTGAAAAGCCTCTTCAGGAAAAAGCCTTGTGGTGCAGACACAGCTCCTTCTAGGACAGATGCTTCTTCAACCCAAATCCGCACACCAGTCTTGGCACAATGGGCATGTGGTTCATTCATTGTGGTTCCTGGTAATTCCCCGAGGAGACACAGCTGGCTAACTCTCTTTGGGAAGCCAATGAAAATACTGGAGTGGGGAGGGTCAAAGGCTGAATTTCATAGAGAAAATCCTATCAGAAGGCTGATGAAGCTAAGGGATTCCCAGGCCAAACATGCTTGGCATGGACACAGCCACCACAGACCAAAGATCACTGAGTGCCTGAAGAAGGACACCTAAAGTTGCTGCAGAATATGGTGGTGGTTTCAGAATAAATTCAAGACAAATATCGTTAAGATTCATATGGACTAAGGAAGGATAATTCAATGTCAAGTTCCTGGTTCAGAGCTAGTGCGGCCCCATGTTAGATCTCCACTGTTCCTCTACCTGTAAGCCTTGGTCAAGAGACTGAGCATCACTGTGCCTCTGCCTCATACATGAAATGGTGGTGACTGAACTTTCCGCCAGGTATGGCATGATGAAAATTGCATTTAAGGTTGGAGAATGCCCAGAAACAGAGATAATGATGGGCATGCAGTGTCTTGACTGGCATATTTACGTATAAAGAACATGCTGATGACAACAGTTTTGACCACAGACAGGTTCCCTTAGTTCCTATGTAGAGAAGTTTGTGTTCTTCCAAATCTAATAGTGTTAGGGATGTCATCTTGCAAGGGATCAAATACAGGAGAGTAAGAGTTCCTTGAGCTATGGCTGATTCTGGGCCAAGCTGTTTAATGATTAAACTAATCAGTTTAAACTGTTTTCATATTTCGGGAACCTCCATAGTTTACCAGAACTCTGACAACAGCACAAATACAGGAAAAAGGCCTAAAACAAGCAATTTTAGCTATTTCTGTTTTTGTTTATCACAAAATTTACCTCCCCACCTGTTTGGTCTCTGAAATGGAAGCTCAGACCATGGTTTACTTCTGTTAATGTCTTCAGACATGGATAGAATTTACTTCAAAGTGGTGTGCATGTTTTACTAATACACTATAATTCAGTTATTTATAATTTATGATGAGTTAGAAATTCATAGGATATGCAGACACTGAAATGTTAAATCTATTTACATGAGGGAAGTAACACACCAAATTCTTAAAAAGAACCAGGAAGCATTTTTTTATTCCACTATGATTACAGATAACCTCATACCGTACTGTTTTAAAGTGCTACTAAAGATAGTTAATTCACATAGTGTACAAGGAGGCTTATCAGCAATGAAAATAAAGATAAAACATCAATCTTCTATCAGTGTGAATGTTCAGAATATTCATTGAGGTACTACATCCACTTTCTTATGAAGAAAACCAATTTACTCAGGTGTACTGTACTAACAGAGGCTGAAAGCTTGCATATCTACCTAGGTCCTATCAGACCTGCTTAGAAGACTGTGACATTTGGTATGGGATGAATTTAATTCAAATTTAATATGATATTCCCAAAACATTCAAATTTTCAGCAGAGAGAAAACGAGTAAGGAGATGTCCGAGTTCCTGTTTGACAGCATTTCTTTTCTTTGGACATTCAACTGTTTGGCTTTTTTACAAGACTTGTGACTTCTGAGAATAAGGTAATCTTGTGTAACCTGTGTAGGATGTACTTTTAAGGATTTAAATGTTTAGTCAATGCCAGCAGCCACAGTGGTCTCTGGGACATGCAGATAAGGGTTGTCCAGAGGAATTGCTCAACATCAGATGTATTCAGGCACACAGAGAAGAGAAAGGTTAAATATTAACAGAGTAATGATTGCTCTGGAGGGTTCGTCCTATCACTACCAAGCTGAAAAATTGGGGTGGCCACGTGCATATATAGGAACCTAGTGGATCCAGCTCTATCAGAGCTGCTAATGGGAGGTCAGCAAGCAGCTCAAGTGTGCAGCACTATGAAGCTGCTCCTACTACTCCTGCTCTGCATCCCTGCTGCTAAACCCCAGGCATCTGTTGAATACGATAATGAGGTTGTAATACTGATTAGAATTGATGAAAATAAGAGTGAGAATGATAAATTTTACTTAATTGTATGGATGGCTTACTTGGCTTGCATGAGTTAGCTCAGTTAGAAAATGATACATGCATATTCTTCTACCACTCAAATAATCTTTCAGTTATTTCTTCATGTATATCCTACCATGCAACAGCTGTTTTCTTTCTATTTCCTTTCTTTCTTTGTGCAAACGCTGAATGGAAATCAGTAAGATTAGTTATTTAGATAAATGTATTTAAGGATATTTATTTAGCAGTGCTGGCTAGTGACGTTTTAGACAACTCATCTATGATGTGCAAAGGCATATAAATGTCTGTTTGTTTACTGCCTTGTTCTCTTTGAAAGGGAGAGGTGATCACTGATAAACTGAAAGGTAAGCATTGAGGATCAGTCTAGAAAAACAATTCAACCTATATTTAGTTTGGTTTGTGTAAAATATTTTCATGAAAAACTTCATTTAGAGTTCTAGTATATATATATATATATATATATATATATATATATATATATATATGTATGTATGTATGTATATATATTTATACTTCAAAAATCCCAGCAGAGATTATTTTCCGTTACAGGATGCGTGTATGTGTTTGCATTGACCACTGATGAGATTACCTTGCTTTAGCCTTTTGCATCCATTTTGTGATTTGCATGCTGCCTGCATTTGGAACTCCCTGAAGCCTCTGATGATTATCCCTGTCTGCGATTTGCAGCTAAGCCTTAATGGGATTGGAGGTGACTGAAGATTTTGATGCAGTTGTCCCATGATTCAAAAGGCTTTATTCCAACAGAGGGCGTAGGCTCCTTGCTCAGCCTGTTAGACTCTCAGGCTGAAGATGATGGAAGATTTTCAAAGAAGCGAAATGGTTAAACATGGCACACCATCTTATCAATGGAGTAGAGCTCTCGTAGGGCCAGTGTTCTCTCCAGGACAGGCCCTAGCTGCAGGCAGGCTTCAGCCTAGGCTCAGAGATCTTGTTCTGCCCGGTTTTGCAGGATGACGGCCCTCTGATCGATGTTCGAGGCCACCGACCCTTGGACAAGCGGCGGGAAGCAGCCCCCACACTCAGGCCTGTGGCACCCCCCATCTCTGGCACTGGATACCAGCCCCGGCCACCAAAGCGGGACAAGCAGGGCATGAAGAAGGAGCGGATTGTCTACCCTGATGCTGGAGGCTGCAAGCATGCTCTTGATGAGCTGGTAGGTGTCTGCCTGTTTGGCTGGAAGGGTGCTGAAGACAGCGTTTTCTTTAACAAGCGTAGCAAGGTCATGCATTTAAAGAAGCCCAACTCTGTGTCTTTCCACCTGAATTTGGCCAGGCTTCCACAGTGCTCAGCTTCTTAAGATGGCCATTTGTTAATACAACATAATTGTCTGTTTCCTATGAGAGATACACGTGGCCAAGCTGTGGAAAAGCACCTTGATTCTCTGAGGCTAAAGAAGAAAAGAATAGGCAGCAGGCACAGGCTCCAGTTGTTCCTGACAGAATGTAGTCCTAGTGCAGGTTCTTTATCTCCAGGAACATTTAATTGTGCAGAAAAGCTAAAAGCAGATAGTGGACCCAGAAATGGGGCTTTGTCCAAGGGATTCAACAAAAGGATCATATTGGGAGCCTAAGCACTCCCTCCTCAACTGCAGCTTTGTTGTAGCAGATAGATGTCTTAAGTCCTTATCTAAATGCTTAAATATGTGGTCAAATATTACTAGCTATTCGACATTTAGGTATAGTCATTTGCTGACTAGTTTGGAAACTTTTCTTTTTGTCTTGATCTTTATACACAGTTCTTTTAATTTTTTTAAGGGAGTACTGTGCCCAACTGGGTGTGAACTGCAAACGACACTGCTAAAACAGGAAAAAACAGTGACATCAGTTCTGCGTGATCTAAAAGACAGAGTGGCCAAATTTTCTGACACCTCTACAACTATGTATCAGTATGTGAATATGATAGATGATAAACTGGTAAAGACACAAAAACAAAGAAAAGGTATGCTATTATTATTATTATTCATCAATGTTAATAATATTACAGCTCAATTGATATTTCTACTATTGCTTGCTAGCAGTACTCTTTTAAAAGTTAAAAATATGTAATCATAAATCTTAAAAAGAATTCCCTTGAGAGAGGCAACAGAATGGATCCTGTACTGAGCCAAGATTCACATGAGGCCTCTAAATGCAGGGGCTCCCCTTCTCTTACCTGTGCTCTCAATTCTATGATACTAAGATCCATCAACCAACTCCTTTATGCCCTGCTCCTGGCTTGGCAGCATGGCTCCCCATGAAGAAGCTACAGTTCTTTGGCGAGTTCTTACAGCAACACCATTCAGTCTACCAGCTTGCCAAGAAATAACGATTTTGGTACAAAGAAATAATTTTCCAGGCATCTCTATATATTTTATTTTTATTATTATTATTATTATTATTATTACATATGGGAAAAGCAAGCAAAACACATGCCTACACTTCCTTCCCACTAAGAAAACAAGCAGATCTTCAAATTATGCTTAGTTTATTTTTCCTTGTTTCATAACTTGAAAACATAGAAAACTAATGTACTTCTCATCTATTTGTTTTTTTTCTAGACAATGATATTATAATTTCTGAGTATAACACAGAAGTGGATTTGCATTATAACTACATAAAGGATAACCTGGACAATAACATCCCCTCTAGCCTCAGGGTCCTTCGTGCAGTCGTAGATTCTTTACAGAAAAAGATACAGAAACTGGAGAATGCAATTGCAACCCAGACAGACTACTGCCGTACCCCATGTGTTTCTTCTTGTAATATCCCAGTGGTTTCAGGCAGAGGTAATCATTTAACTATAATGACAACTCTTTCTTCTTATCTTTATATCTCCGTGCAAGTTGATGGATGCACCATTCAATAGGAGCGACTGTTCTCTGAAACCCATAACAATGATTAAGGTAGCAGAAAGGATGGATAATTATCCAATATGAAAAAACTCTCTTACTTGATATCTAGTCTTTAGGTTCAGCTCCTTTTTCAGTTATGAAAGATTCCTCTTTTACAAGCTTGTCTAATTCAAAAAGTCACTGAAATATTTACAATCTTCAGATGCTTGGCTTGAACTTTTAGAAATGCCTATCTGGAAATGTAGAAAATACAAGTATGTTGTCCTTTCTTCCTTGATTCTTCCAGATGGTGTATTACAGATATTATAATCAAAGCAGAATTAAATACGTCTTTAAAAGCATTTCCTTGTAATGAGCAAATCAAGGAGTTCAGAGCTTTTTTAGTAACAGTCTCTTGGTTTATTCTTGCAGAATGTGAGGATATTTACCGAAAGGGAGGTGAAACATCTGAAATGTACCTCATCCAGCCAGATCCTTTTACCAAGCCATACAGAGTTTACTGTGACATGGAAACAGATAATGGAGGTTAGTATGAAATAACAAGGTCATTAGAAAATTAATATGAATACTAAAACAGAACAAATATACTAATAATTTTCAATTTACACAAACTAATATGGAGTTGAGAATTAAGTCTGAGTCACTCAGAAGAGTCATGTTTGTCAGATACCCAGCAGGATATTGCTATAATGAAACTGTAAATGAATAAGTGTGGGAGGATGGGTAAATAAAAACATGTCTTAGTGTAGCTAATACCAATGTATTGGTGGACAGAAGTGGAGGATCTGGCTCTTACCCAATTACTACATGCTATACAAGAAAACCTGAGGTGCTTCTTCACCTTCTGCTTCTTCTGCATTTCCTCATGAAGCAGCTCACTGCTTCAGTGTGAGTAAAAATGGCAAGGCTGAACTCAAACAGAGAAAATGCAGTCTTGCTACAAAGAAGTCACCTGCTCATCTTGAGGTAGTGGTAGAAGGGCTTTATCTTAAGACTTCGTGCTCCTTTCATAATTTATCTAATTAAGATTAATTAATCTAAGTCCTGTTGTTCCTGTAGGCTGGACTTTGATTCAGAATCGCCAGGATGGCAGCGTTAATTTTGGAAGAGTGTGGGACGAATATAAGAAAGGATTTGGAAATACTGCAAAGAGTGGAGGAAAGAAATACTGTGATACACCAGGTAAAATACTGAGCATGAAACATGAACAGTGCCTAATGAAACTATTTTCCTGTACTTCTTGACTTGTACTTCTCTTTGACTTTTTAATTTGCCTGCAAGTCTGTCAAAGTTAATCTTAACGCTGCCTTGAAGTATATTCTGAAACTGATTTCACCAAACTCTCCTTTGTTACTTCTCAGGTGAATATTGGCTTGGAAATGACAAAATCAGCCAACTTACCAAGATAGGACCCACAAAAGTTTTAATTGAAATGGAAGATTGGAATGGTGATAAAGTATCAGCTCTTTATGGAGGTTTCACCATACATAATGAAGGAAACAAATATCAGCTTTCTGTTAGTAACTACAAAGGAAATGCAGGCAATGCTCTGATGGAAGGAGCTTCACAGTTGTATGGAGAAAACAGGACAATGACAATTCACAATGGCATGTTCTTCAGTACTTACGACAGAGACAATGATGGATGGTATGTACTTGCATTAGACATTTAAAAGAAATTACCAGACTGTATGTTTTTGCTTAAAAACAAACAAATGAACAAAAAACAACAAAGAATACTTCAACTAACTTGCTGTTAGCTTGCACAGCACTTTATAGTATCTTAAAATATGTTTTCTTACTCTAAGTTGCTTGCTACTGAGGGAAGAATTGGCATAGCCAAAGAAGAGTTAAAACTACATTATGCTAGTGCTGCTCTATAGCCAAGTAAGGAACATGAATACTGAATTTTACTGATTCCAGGAATGATGTTACAATAGATAAAGTGTCAGTCCGAATACAATATACTCGTCATCAGAGGCTGATGGTGGTAGTGCTTAGGACTATTGTTTTGGTTAAGTAGGAATATTGGTACTTACTCCAGAAGGACAGAGATGAGTCCTGAGGGGAGAGACAGATTACGATAAAAGTTCTGCCTACTCAGAAGACACAGGAGCTCAGTTGTAGAAGACATTTCAGATATCAAGTGCTAAATTATATGTGTTAGGGCTTTAATCTTAAAAATAATACATTTGTAATAGATTTGAGAATACATACAATTGTCATTATTTCTAGTATCTTTGAATTGTGATGAACTGAAGGAACTGTAGTTATCAATTGGTAAACTATAATGTCATTCCTAAAGAGACACAACTAAAATTTTAAGCATCTCTAATAAGCAGCTTCACTTGCAAGTGCACAGCATAAGCACATGCTTGTAATAGACAATCTTCTATAGGAAGTTTAGGTAAGATGTGAAGTACTTGTAATTTGAAAATTTCAGTACAGGGACACATGTACATACTCAGACCTATTTGCTTACAGTTCATCTGTGACTCTTAACTCCTGTTTTTACTTCATCAGGTTAACTACAGATCCAAGAAAACAGTGTTCCAAAGAAGATGGTGGTGGATGGTGGTACAATCGCTGCCACGCAGCCAACCCTAATGGCAGATACTACTGGGGAGGGACTTACAGCTGGGATATGGCAAAACATGGTACAGATGATGGTATTGTATGGATGAATTGGAAGGGGTCATGGTATTCAATGAAGAAGATGAGCTTGAAAATCAAGCCATACTTCCCAGATTAATCATTATCAAAATGTATAGAATCAGGGATTTTCTTTTCATATTTGTACCTTGTTTTGTTTTTTTGGTATGGTATTCAGGCTTGTCATTGCATATGAGAACCAAATGTGCAGGTCCCATCATATCATGACCCAAAGTGAAACATGATGATGGCTGAACCATGAACATAAGCCATAAAGAGTATTTTGTTCATTTTCTTCATTTGTTCACAAGACAAAAGTACTGGTCTAGAATAAGGCTTAAGGCCAATAATACATATAAAAATATAGCTGCTTCACTCTTTTACAAAGAGGTTGCATACCAAATCTGAAGAGGGAATGGATTACTGTAAAAATGTTTTCTAAAAATAAAATGAAGCCTTGAAACTGAAGTTTTCTTCACAATTCCTGTGTATTTGTACATAAACTGGGAAGAAGCAAATATCCCACCATAGAAAGGACTGCTTTCTTCTTTGATATCATAAAGGCATGGTAAACTACCCGTATAACATATTGAGAAGGAGTAGAGTTTAAAATCTAAATAAATAAATAAATCTGTAGGTCAACTGCCAGTTCAAATCCTATTTTCTGGAACAGATAAGTACTTTCCTGAAACCGAGCTCACATACCGTGACTCGTGACACGATTTCCAACATCCCACATCCTTTACAGTGAATCCTATACAGTATTAGGAGACATAAACAGTATGTCTTTCACTGAGTCTCTGCTGTGGAACATGAGCAATTCATGATTCCAGTCACAGTGTAGTTCTGGTTTAAAGGAAATGCTAGAGAATGTCTTGTTCAAACTTGCTCAAATCAGGGACAACTTCAAAATTAGATCAAGTTACTGAGGGCCTTTTGCCAGTTTGCCATTGGCTATATGTGTGCAGGAGCACCCAAAATGGAGTATGACATCCTTGCTACACATGGGACAGCAGAGAGGCTGTAATCAGGTGTAATGCTTTAATGTGATGGAAAGTATAGCAACAGTAGTGGGGTGGCACAATCCTAGACTGCAACAAATGAGAACAAACCCAAACACAGCAGGCATTGACACAAAAACAAAGGAAGAAAAATTACTTACCTTTGGAGGGCCTCAGGTAAGCAGGGATCTTCATCAGGATACCCTTACCTTCACTGTCAACCTTAAATGAGGACTGGAAAGGGATGGATCCTGGCTCCCCCCCTTTTGGTCACTCTTTTTGTTTTGTCTTTTCAACCCACCAAGCCTCTGCCTGTTATATTCTTCCCTTATCCTCACAACTTATCAGGGGTAAATGGAACAGGGTTGCCATGTGACTTTGAGGCTCATTACTGCAGCCTCATCACAGGGAATGTCCCATGCTGCTCCCATTGATCAACAGAGATCAACTAGATCAACATCTTGCTTGCACCAAGGCCTGGTGAAGTTCCACTGACTTGGTAGTACAGAGTCTCAGTAGTCCAGAGTGGTTCCAGCAGGCAAATAGGCTCATGCTTCACTCTTAATATCACCTGCGCTACCCAGACACTAATGCACTTCTGTCGGAGTCTGAACTCTCCTATGGTTGTCTGGAGAGCCAGACCCCATAAAATGTCTATGCCCAAGATGTATTCTGGGACTGGGGCAATAGATGCTTTACATTTCCAGGGCAGGAGACTCCCAACCCCCAGTTTCAACCGTGTTTGGGTGACAGGAATGGTCTGTCCCCCAAAACCATCAATCTTTACTCTTTCTCCTTGAAACTGGATCACTATAGACAACTGAATTTTCCAGGCCTGTGTCCACCAATTCAACAAATTGGTACTTGTTGAATTATTCATACTCCTGACCTTTTGGGAGTATTTTGAAATTTCTGATCATCTCGTAGTTGTTTCCACAATTGAAGTAAAATATGACTAGGCTGCCAATTGGTCTTGGCAAAGGCCACCCCAGCGTGCGTGAGATTATTAAACATTTGTTTCTGGGACATCCATATGGGACCTGATAGGGGTGCCTGTGGGGTAGTATCTACTGAAATGCAGGCAGTACACTCTGTATGTCCTACTCCATTCAGTACAAACAACAACAATAAAATCTTCCAGCCATGAGGCCTTTTAAGTTTTTGACAACGAATCAGCCTGAGAGAAAATAAAGGGATTTTTAGTTGTAAAGGGGAAGTTGTAAGATTGGCTTTTAAATATTACATGACTGTGAGAAAATTTGAGACAGCAAATTTGATGCAGGTGCCACTTGCATTTTTTCTCCTCAGCTGAAGTAAGTAATCAACTCTGGAAAATATTATTAAGTTGGAGTAAGGGTTGTTGACTTGCTCAGAAGAGCACCTCATTTTGTCACTTTGAATTACTTCTTCAGCAGATTGATGTCACTACCATTGCCAAATATTCAAGATTTCTCTTCCCCATCACCATCAAGATGAACTCAAGTTGTAGTCCAGAATATCACAGCACACAATGTCATTTTTCAATTCCCATTTCAGAAGGATTGCCTAACCACACATGAGGATATTGGGGGTTTCATTCTGTGAGATTCTGACATTTAAAGTTCTCAAACTAAACATGGTATTAAGAAGTACTAACGGGACAAAAGGTTGCAGAGATTTATATAAGGTTTTAAAATCAACATTTCCTTGAAAGGTTTTGTCAGTTATAAACAAGATGAAAGAGCTGTTTTGTTAATAATTAGTCAGTTTATTTTGTATGCCACTGATGTGCCATGTTGTCTTCCAATTCATAGAGTAAAGGTACATGGTTTACATAGGTATATAAAAGATGTTTCCAACTTCTAGTTGTGATGCATATATTAAATGCCTGTCCTTCTACAGGGTTTCCAGGGGTCTTATTTTCATTCTAACAACTTTGAGGGAATAATCAGAAGCTCTAAATGGTATCCAGACTACTCCATTCTCTATCTCATATGGAACATTGTACCTGGGGTCATAGTGGCCCCCTGGGTAGTAAATGCCATTGAGGTTGGCTGCCTGGCAGCTATTGTACCACCAGCCACCCCCATACACCTCTGCACAGCTCTCCTCCCAGCGGTCCTGGTCCCGGTCAAAGGTGCTGAACTTCATCTGGGCATGGGACGTGTACTCAGAGCCCTCCTCCAGCCAGCCTGCAACCAGTGCATCCCCAGCAGTCCCCTCATAGGAGGACACAGCCAGGGCATAGCCTTCCGCTTCAGTCCCTATCTGCACGATGTACTCTGCATATGCAGCATTTCCATCCCAGTCCTCTAACTCTACTCGAAGCAGAGTGTCGTTCTGAGCCAGCAAGTGGATGTTCTCATTGCCCAGCCACAACTCTCCTTGCCCTTTGCCATCCACGCTGCCGAAACCTCTCTTGTAGTCTTGCCACGTACGGTTAAAATTCACTGATCCATCCATTCTCTGTTGGATCAATAGCCATCCTCCCAAAGTGGTCTCTTGGTCGCAATAAACTGACAAAACCTTATTGGATCCCTCTGGCTTGATTTTGAAAATGCCACTTTTGGCACCAAAAGTGTGTTTCTGGCGGATATCATCGCAGTCTAAAAAAAAAAGTTGATCTGGTTTGACAGGAGTTATCAGTAAAGTTTAATAAAAAACTTCAGAGGAATCCAAGCAGCAATAGATCTGAGGGGAATTTGTTAAATGTGTCTTGGACTACATAAGGTTTAGTGACAGGCAACATTAAAAAAGATTTGAGAGAGGAAAACCTTACACAGATCTTAAATTGCTAATTGTCTATCCAATACCCAAGTATTAGTGATATAGTTTCCCTTTTATTTCCAAAGTGGTAACAAACAGACACCGTTCTGGCATTTTATCATCACACTGTTATACTGCAGTATCTAAAAATATTCTGTCAGTTTGGTTATGAATTGAATTTGGCTCCACTACCTCAATTACTACTTCTGTGTACCTTTCCCATTGTAGTCTCTCCTTGTACTCATTGCTGCTGGTCTGAAGCTTCGTGCCTGAAAGTCTGGGGTGTCCTCTGCACTCTGATCATGTTGCACCCCACCTAGCTGCTCAGATATTTCACGGGTCTTTAGTGACTTGGTTTCAAAAGTGGAGCCTCCCTTGTTGAAACTAGAAGAGGAGCTGGTCACTACAGTCTTGGAGTGACTTGCACTGCTGGCAGCAAATCCAGATGGCTGAAGTCCTCCAAAGTCATCTTCTTCCTCCTCCCCTAAGTCTGTGAATTTGTCTTTCCCTCCAGTGCTTAGGTGGCTGCTGCCTGCCCCAGTCACACGGCTGCTGGTTGCAGTGGTGCTTGAGCCCATAGAGTGCCTACTACCAGTGGATACAGAGTCATGGGTGAAGAATGACTCTAGATCGGGCAGAAGCCTGTCTAGCTTGTGGAAGTCACCTGCCCCACTAAAATGGTACGTGCTTCCTTCTCGTCCCCCTTGTAAATGGGAGCAGTCTGAGCCATCAGAGGAAACCATTTTTTCAACTATTTCTTCTCTAGGACCATCAGGGCCAGTGATGACTTTCTTGGTGACAGTTCTGGTGCATCTATGGACAGAGGAAGTTAGGTCTACCAGGCTAGGGTTGTCTCTCCCATGAGCAGAAGTAACTAATTTGCTGCTGTGGGAAGGTGAAGAATCCCCCCTTCCTTCTGCCACATGGTAAAAGGTCTCGCCTCGGGAGGAGGCTGAGGCTGTTTCTGGTCTTTCTAATACCACTTGCATCTGCTTGATGTTATTAAATGCATTCAGAGCCTGCATTT
This sequence comes from Coturnix japonica, assembly GCF_054131305.1. NCBI lineage: Eukaryota > Metazoa > Chordata > Aves > Galliformes > Phasianidae > Coturnix > Coturnix japonica. Next base: position 26,615,365 of record NC_140666.1, read on the forward strand.
CTGGTGGAGGCTTGAGCTTAAAATGTTCAGGAACATTCGAGTCCTTAAGTGGCCTCATTTTCAGTGTGCTCAAGGCAGTTGCTTGAAAGTCTGGGTTCATGTCAATGGAGCTGGCCTGGGTAAGCTGCTTCTGGATGTTTTCATAGCCTTCTTTGTCCACCTGGTAATCAAAACTTCTAGCACAGCTTCCTTTGCAAGCTCGTATCTTAATATCAATGTCCACCTACATAGACAGAGAGAAATAACTGCATTAGGGAACTTTCCTGAACTTTCTCAAGCTAGTGTGTCCTTTATCTGGGCTGGAAAAAATGTGCAAGCTGCCCTGGTACCTTCCATCTACAGATAAGCTTTTCAGAAGCTCCCTTTTGAAATCTACCCTGGCACACACAATACACATCTCCATACATGGAGAGATATGTTGTGGCATGTTTACAGTTTCTGCTCCTTCTGATTTTGGACCTAAGTGTGTGCTCCTGGGGCTGATGGGCAGCACCGTAGAAGGATAGGGCCTCAATCCTGATCTTTGTTGCCCAGCAGCTCCTTACAAGTGGAGAAATGCCCTGCATGGAGCTGATTACCAGCAGATACAGCATCAGGAATCCCAGCTGCCTGTCTTAGAGCAGATGGGTCAAAGGACCCTCCTAAGTTCATCTCTCTTCCCACATAGCAGGAAAGATAACACAGAAAGCAACTTATTAGGGAATTTACCTCACCACAGCAGATCCTGAGAGAACTGCATTGTATTTTCTTTCTGCATGAAGCACTGCTCACCACGCACAATGTAATAGACCCTCCTGTAGACAGGCTGTGCAAACAGTGGAAATGGTGCAATGGCTACCTACCTCCAAGCGCTTCATTTCCACCACCTGCTCCTGGATGCTGTTTTGCAGAGCTTTAATTCTGTTCACTTGATTGACAACTCGCTGCTTTAATGTCATAATTCTCCTCCTCAGTTCTGCTGATACTTGACCATAATTCTCATCAAGCTCTGAAAGAGAGATGCATCATGTTCAGGTAGGCGGGTGTGATTTCCTGTCCTAGAAGTGCATCATGTTTTAAAATAGGCAATATGAGCAGATACTTAAGAACAAATTTCTCGTAACACAAAGCTGGTAAAAATTACATTACTTTCTACTAGTTAGTAGTTAAGAGTCATGTATCACCATGTTTGTTCCAGCTTTCGGTAATCAGGTCCAGTGCAGCATGTGTTTCCACAAAGTACTGCTAACATGCACACACTCAAAAAGTAGCAACGGATAATGAAAGTAGGGGGAATACTTACGCTGGGCACCCTCCAGACCAGGCTTTAGTATATTTATGGTTTCCACAATTACCCGATTGGATGCTTTATAGTTATTTTGACTGTCTGCGAGTTGCTGCCTAATTTTGTCTATTCTGTGACTGTTATCCTGGTCTGTGTCGTCAATTAATCCTTGCATTCTGCAGCCTGATGGACATTTTATACCCTGAAAGAGGAAGAGAAATAATTGTGCTAAAATCTTCATGAATCTGTCTTTTTGTTTTTTAAATCAATACCCAGCAATTAAAACACTCTAATATGACTTAGGGCAGTATTATGCGACTTCTTCTGTCCTATCCATCCAATGACTTTGACAAGGGCTTGTATGACTTGGAGCAGGACACCTCACAGCTGACCCCTTCACATCTTGCACCTCTGACACTGGTGCATTGGAATTGCTGAAACGTATGCATAGAATCCTGTTTCAAGTGGTGACAAAGGAACCTTTAATTTTCACTTTCCTCTGTTCCTTAAGAGTAGAAAAACAAAATTAAACAAAACAAAAAATAACAATAACAATATTAATAACAACAATAATAAAAGCAAAACAATAATCTCACCACATTTATTTCCCAAAGGGCTGCTGTAAAGGGAAGTTAGATCCAGCTTGATCAAGGGTGACCTAGGCTCATTCATTTAAGCAGAATTATCCTCAGAAAAGCCCCATGCTCTTATACGTTATAACTCTTAGGCAAGATTGCATCTTCTAAATGTAGCATAGATATGAGTTGAGATGCAAGAGGCAAGAGAGAGACAAACCAACAGTTCATACACAGACATTCAGTCAGCCATTGAGAAGCTTTTACTGAATATCTTGTCATCAGACCTCCTAAACCAAGGGCAGGGATCCTTGTGTGTCCTGCTGTCCCTATGGCTCATTGCTTACCCAGTCATCGTCCGCACAGATCGGCCAGTTCTTCTCATACTTGCAGGAGGACTGTTGCATGTGCTCCACAATCCTGGGGCCACGCACACCTGCTCCCTCCTTTTCAAAGGTGGTCTCCCCATCCTGAGCCTGCCGGGAGGAGTAGAGAGAAGAGCAAAACTGAGAGTGTTGGAGCACTGGTCAAGAAAATGGAAATGAAAAGCTGACATCCTCAAGCACTCAGTAGCACTGCAGCCATGTGGAATGCATCATCCAATAGTGTCAAGGCATTTCTAGTAAGACATGGTTTTGTTTGTTTTGTCAGAATAAAGCTTTTCCACTCTTAAAATTAATGCTCATATGGAGAATGGATGGTGCTTAGAGTATGATGATAATGATGATATCTTTACAAAATAATCCTGAGCTTTGTATGTAAATGCAAAATTAGCTTGAAATTAGATTGAAGTTACTTAAGTTAACTTTGAAACATCTTCATTCCATTTTCACTTGCTTTCATATTCTTAAATTTTTGTTTTCATCCTATTCCTTCTTCCTACTCAAAACTGGCTTGAAGATATGCATGAATTTACTATTTCCATTCATTAGTGTTTCTGTTTTTAGTCCTATAAGCTCCCAGCACTGTTTTGCCTGACATAAAGAACAAGAATACTAATAGCACTGTAATGAAAATAATAATGTCAGTGATGGATGGATTGCACTTTGTTAATGGAAGGAACAGAAATAAATGAACTGAGATTTTTCTTGAAATCTGAGAAACAAAAGTGCAATTATACCAGCTAATTCTAAGCCAACATGCTGTAAGGATTCTTACTGCATTATTGCTTAGTAAAGAACTGGAAAATAATTCTTTTTCATAAAATGTAAAGGAGATTGCTTGAGATCTAATTAGGTCTGCTTAGGTTTCTCTTCATATGCATTACGTTCCTAACAAACAGTATAATTCATGCCGAAAAAGATGTATGATTAATTCACATGCAGAGAGTGTTCCTAATTACAGCCTTCAGAGCCAGAACCTCAGCCCTGTGGAACTGGAATGTCATTATTTAACTCAGCAGTTTCACATTGGTTCAATTCATCTTGGCCAAAGAGTCCCCTAAAATAACAAATAAAATATTTAATTTTAGGTCATCTGTGCTCTTTAAGCACTGGCAGCTCCAGCAGAACTGCTTGTGTTTAGCCAGATCTGCTCCCCATAATTTCTGCAATTTGTGAGAGCGTTTACTTCCTTCAAAATACAGTCATAAAGAAGACTAACATGAGATTAATGGCTGAAACATAAGTGAAAAAATGTCAAGGATATGTTAGTATAGTTGAAAATTATGATTATCACTTTCCTCATCTAAAAATTTCTTCTTGCTTATCTTAGGTAATAAATGCTTCATTATGTGTTGCAATATAATAGACCATAATCTATTGTCATCTTGCTTGCATTCTAGTTTAATTTGATGTTGCTGCCATAAGAATCACTGTTTTCAAATCGGAATTTCATAATAAAACCATTGTGCATCATTTGTAGCTAGAAAGTGCAGTTGAAGCAAAGTGAGGAAGTAGAAAAGGAAAGTAGAATTAAAATAAACTTGAAAATTCCTGACTGGCTGGGGCCTCCAGCATCCAATTCAGCCAGCTTTAAGGCTCACAGCAGCACCTGTGAATCTATGAATTTGTGTTATTTGCTTTGCAGAAGGCAGGCGGGTACAACAAGACTGAATTAATCAAAACAGAACTGGATATACAAGAACTGCTGTCATGAAAGAGCAGCAGTTAAGTAGTCACACTAGGCTTGTGCGTATGTGTGTGCCCTGAATTTGACAAGATAGGTGCCAGCAAACATGCATCTAATTCATGCAGATTAAATAAATTTTTACTCTTCAAATCAGCAAGGTAAGGAAAGAATGAAGTAAGGAAACTCATACCCAAGCTAAGTTGAGGCAGAGCAACACACAGAGTATCCTCACTGGTATCATCTTCGGAGGAGAGCAAGCAGAACTGTGGATGAGAGGATTCTCTCCTCTGGTCTTTTTGATGCAATTTAAACCTTGCTGAAGAGCAGAGATTAATCATTATTCTCCCTTCTGTTTGGAGACAAAACATGCCAAATGTCCTGAGTCGATTACCTAAGGCCTCTTGCACAAGTTTCTGGTGTTATTTGCTCCAGATAAATTTGTACAGCACCACCATGAGAGCAACACCATGTATTCCAGGAAAGAAAAAAAAAAGCATATCAGCTTCAAGCTTGATTTCTTGTAAATTGTTGTTCATCTAGGGTGTATGCGGGTCCTAGCAGGAGCCAGCAATACTTAACTAATGGAAAACACATGTTGTGTGACAGGAATTTAGCGAATACAATCAGGCAGTTGATATTTGAAAAAAAAAAAAGGCATTGCCCTTTCTTTGCAGCTCCATGCTCATGAAAACCATTGGGCCTTCTGAAGCAAGTACTAGTGTAAGAAAGTGTACTATGGTTTGTCAAAGAGAACAAATCCCTGAGGACTGCAGAGCACAGTTTGCGTATATTTCTACAACCGGACATTGCTGGTGCTTGTGTAACACACACCTTGTTCAGCATCATCTTTCTTACACGAAGTTCTTGTAATTCTTTTATGAAATGAGATAGAAATGAACTGTGTGACTTGCATGCATATTTATGAAGAGCACAACAGAGTGGTATTTGAAAATGTCCCAGGAAAATAAAAGAAACAAAAGAAAAAATTAAGTTGAGAATCACTAGATCTTTTTAAGGAGAAGAAAATAAGTAAGTTTAAAATCGCTGTAGTTTGTGTATAGGTATTGATTAAAATGTGTTGCTACTGTGAGGTCTATAACAAGCCATTGAGTTACTGGGGAATGTTGTACATGACTGTCAAATGCTTAAAGATGCTGCCCATCTTAAAAGTTGCTACCACTGTTTTCATTGTTTTCTGCCTTCAGAAGGCTTCATTGACCTCCACGTAAGGTTCACTGAAGTTGAACTGTACCCTTTGTTTCCTCCCATGTCTGGCTTTGCATTGCATGCTTCTCTTGTCTCCGTAAACCCTCTTAGATTAGAACAGAACTCATGTAAACAACACTAACAGTGAGTTGTATTCTCAAGTTATAAGGAACACAGCAGATCGATAGGATGGTGCTACGTTGATTTAAGTCACTGATTTACACCTACACCATCATTTGTATGACTGGAGGTTTCTGTTATATTTAAGGCAAAATCTTACCTGTGCATACTTGGAAAGAAGGTTTTTTGTTGATCTTAATTTCCTACAGCTCCTTTTGTGAAGTGTTCTGTTGAATTCTGTGCAGTGCCACTAATACCACAATACAACAAAATTCTTCTCATTTCAGAAACAGAAGAGCTCAGCTAACTTCAGCAACCCAGGTCTGAGCAGACTCCACATTATCTTTACTGTCTGAGGATCAGCCAGCCATGTCTGTTCTGTCCATAAGGAAGCTCCTGAACTCAAAGCAGACAAGGGTTATGCACATAAGTGCTCCACTGCCATTCTAAGCTATCCTAGCATGTAATTTTGTAAACGTGTTATTTTTATGATTGTGTACATTAGTTCAATGGCACACATACATAGTCCACTGCTAATCTCAGCAGCAAGACTGAAGATGCCTTCCCAGTCTGAGTCCTGTGCAGTTTTGTACACTCTTTTGTAATGGTGCTGTGAAAGAATTATAACAATCTTAAAGAATCATAAAAAGCTCAGACAACAATAAAATGCTTAAAGGGTGAAAAGATCACAACAAGAGGAAGAATTGCAGGACTGTGATGAGTTATTTAAAAGAATAGATTTAAATGAGCTATATGCAACATCTGCCAGTGTCCACATCAAAGTCTCTGCTTGAAGATCACAGCCTTATGCCTTCTGTTCTCAGGAGCACAAGAACTACACATACAATCCCTGTGTGCCCTCCTTGTGTGTACAGTCACGTAGTCTGCTGTACTGTTGTGTCACCTGGGGTGCTCCTGCTAAACGCGCCCTCTTCCTGATTACATTTAACGTGGACAGTGCTGCTGAAATCTGTGTGGTGTTCTCTGCCAACTGTTTAAAATGTCGAAGATTTTCTTACTGTGCTCATCACTCAATTATTCCAGTGCCTACTGTTTATTCGTAGGGCACTACTTTACTTGTTTCACAGCTGCAGAAGCCTGGTGAGAAGGCTAAGTTCTAAAGTAGTTAGTAGCTTTTGGGATCCATTTTGGTACTCTCAGACTTTGGAGTACCCTGTAAGTGCAGACACCACTGACACCAGCTCTAGTTCTCTGCTTAACACAGGAGTTCTGGAGCAGCCAGTTCTAAGATGCCTGAGGGGCTGAGAGGGCCCTCTGATGACCTTCAGTCATGAAAATCTTAAGCTCTGGTCCAAGTAAAACTCAGTCACCAGGTGCAGGAACTGGAAAAAGCTAGCAACTGACCATAAGGATTATGTTAACTAACAGGGCTTTCCTGCTTCATGTAAAGGGGATTGCTGTATGAAGCTGAGGTAGAGGAGGAGCTTCTCAGACTTTCCAGTTCATGGCTGAACCTGTGCCTGACCTTCAGCCTGTACCTTTGCTTTCTTGTTGCAATCATCCAGTCACTTCTCGGTGTGTTTGTTCGTAAAGGTTACAGGCTAAGAGCTAGATAAACTTTGGATTTACCTTTAATTCACGATCAAAGGACAGAAGTGCAGTTTACTGTTTGGCTACCCTACTCTTGGCAGGTTGCCACAGCAATAGTTGGGGAGTCTGGGAGTTAGGCTTGATTTGTGTGCCCAGAATGTGAGCCAGAATGACAGAATCCCAGAATGGATGAGGTAGGAAGAGACCTTTGGATCCATCTGGTCCAACTCCTGCTCCAGCAGGGCCAAAAGGAAAATATTTCTGCTCCCAGTTCGTATGCTTTATGCTACAGTGGTGTTTGACAAACAGGAAGGGTGACAGCAAGCATAAGGTATGAAAGGAAGGCAATGTAGATAGCACCCAAGTCCTGTGATGAAATCTTATAAACTCAGAGTGGGATAGATTTGCCTAAATATAAAGTGCTGTGCTATATTATGTAGGCTATGCTGTGAAGGCCTTCTGCAATTTTAGACATTTAGGAAAGAGAAATAGAACCTTTCAGAATACAAAGTAGAGGCATTAAGTCAAAACACAATATATTCACTTCTCAAACAAAAATACAGACAAAAACTAACAAACAACCCCACAAAACATGAAAGTATTAATTTCTCTCCAAGAGACAGAAGAAACAGAAGATCTGTTCATGTCCCTTTCTGATAGTTCCACAGTTGGAAGCAGTAGAAAAGATCTCTGAAATTGATGGTCTTCTTTCAAGGCCCAGAGAATATAACTGCAGTGTCTGGCAGACCCTGTCATAAGCCCTGCTCAAAATTATTTGTGAGTCCTCAGAACACCAATCAGCAAACCAGATGAAAGAATGAGTCAGTCTTAGTTCTGATTAGCAATCCATAAAATGCCAGATCACACCATTGGAATATTTGCTTTTACAGCAGATTCTCATCAAATAAGGCATTGCAACAAAAAGAGTGGGGGAACTGTTCAGACCTTGAGAATGTGGATTCAGAGATCAAAGTACCAGAGTGGAAAGGAAAACTTCTTAATCCCATGTTGTACGTATATAAATAAAACAACTTTTAAAGTCCTGTCATAGTTGGGGTTAAACTGAAAACAGAAAGTGAAAATGGCTTGGCCATTCAAAACAACTTCAGTATACGCAGTAAGTGGATAGCAGCTTGTTGTGATGTGGACATTCAGACTCAGGGAAAGCAGCTCGGCATCAAACTAGACATAAACCTGCTCACCTCAGCAGGAAAAGTGTCAAGGTGGCATAAATGGCCTTTGAGGTCCATCTTATTCGTATAATGTTTCCCTGTCTCTAAAAAAGCCATTTAAATGTGCTATTGAGAAATGCCAGGTGAACTCCTCGTTATTCAGTGGTAGCTAAAAATAAGGACTAGAGTGCATTTCTTTATAAATAAGCTTGACACATGTAAATACTATTCTAGCTCTCTCTATACATATATTTTGTTGATAAATGTGTCCATAAAAGCAATATGATTTTCTAAACCTCTTACCCATAAATACTCATCAAACATTCTGAGTGATTATGTTCAGACAGCATCTCAAACCCTGCTTTTATTGATCTGTGCTGTCAGCGTGGATCACTGGAAAATTATTACCACACATAGCAAAAGCAAATGGAACTAAAACATAATTAACACTACAATTTTATTTTATTTTTTGGTCTGAAAATGATGCTGAAAACATTAAAATAAGAAGTTAATGAACATAGTATTCAGGTGTAATCCTTGCACACTGTAGTACTATGTGCTATATAGAAAGCCAAACATGTATTTTGAATAATATTTGAGAAACCAATATGCATGCTCTGGAGTAAAATATCTTTGTCACTGATAGTATACTTCCTAACCTGCGGTATGTTTGCTTAAGTGGCTTCAGCAGTAAACTAGGTCCCTTTCAAGTTGCTGTGTACTTTGATCTGTGTCACAAATTGACAATTTCATCAGAAAACAAAGTGAAGGCTGTTGAAAGCTAACCATGTTTTATGGAGAAATAGCTCCAACTCACACTTCTAAATTAAGAGAAGGAATAACTGAACCAGATTTGATCAGAGTACCCTTCCAGCAGTCGCAGTGTTTAGTGTGTTGTGTTTGGTTAACAGTAGAAAATAAATAGCAAGCTCAGCCTTTCTGTAATAATCAAAAATTTATTGGGGATGTGTACAGAAAAAAATAACCATATAAATCGGTAAGCACCGCTCAAGGAAAACCGTTGGGCATTTTATAGTCAATGGTATCTCACAACACTGATGTCCAAACTGTGGAAGGTGAGATAAGTTCAGTGTCACACAAATAAAAGATTTGTTTTCAGATCAATTTTTACTAAATTGTCCCTTTATGAGTCTCCAACCTGCAACAAAAAAAGAAGAAAAAAAGACAGTATTTCAGTGTTCTTCTAAGGAAAGATGAAGTACATAAGACTTGATAATGATATGTTGATAGTGTTTACGCATAATTATACTAATTGGAAATTTAAAGTTCAGCAATTAAAACAAATGAAGACAAAGAATTATTTTTAGTCCTGGGACGATCTACTTATCTATTTGTTAAGAGAAACAATGAAGAGGAAGGTATAACTAAAATCAAAACGCAAATATTTCTGTGACAAAATGGTAAACAAAGCTGATGCCTCTAAGATGCAGTAGGCATAACATTTCAGCTGTCCATGCTCTGTACTTGCAATTATAACCAGATTTTATTGCTATTTTAAATATCTCCTCTGTCCAATGATCAAACCTGCTTGAGGCCTCCTGAGTGTTGCTGTCCATCTATTGAGAGTCTGTTGAATGGGATGATTTTCATTGTAGTTTTCTTCATGGAGTACCATCGGTCACGCCATGTTGCCCATATAATGCCATTGTCATATGAATCTGGGTCACCATCTCTAGCTGAGTACACACCACCTAAAAATAGCAATTTGAGAAAAACATTCAGTTGTTTCTACATGATTAATGTGACCATCCCATTTGTAGTTGTGGTACCAACACCTCTATGGCATCCCTGGTCACACTAACAGGCTGCACACAGTGCTGCTCTCCCTCTCTTTGTTTCTATCAGAACCAAGGATTCCATTTTGGGCTGGAGAACTGCCATAAACAGGTGTTAATATAAACAGTCATTGAAAAGAATGGACCACATCAGCTTTGGAAAAAACAGGTGGCAAAATATACTCAATGTCATTGAAATGTGTTGTACTTGGTTACATTTGTCCATGTGAAAATAGGTACTTAGAATATTTTACCTATATAATATTTTCCATTGAGGTGACCAGCGTGGCATCTGTTCATCCACCATCCAGATCCATCTTGCTCAGCACAGTTGCCCTCAAATTTGTCATTGTCATTATCGTAGGTGCTGAAGCGCATGCCATTATGGTAGGTAAAGGATTTGTCACTTGGATCATCTCCAAAATTAAAGCCATCAAAGGCATCTCCAGCATCACCACCAATAAAGTAGGCATAGGTCAATCTGTACTTGTCTTCTTCAGATCCCACTTTGAATACCGCATAGTCAGCAGTGCTATTAACAGAGGATAATAGTGAGTATAAGCATGCTGCATTCCTAGTATGTTCACAAATGAAATATACACAGATATTAGAACAGCAGAAAAGGGATTTAGAGCATCCTAGCATGTAATTTTGTGAAAGGATTATTGTTAAATGATTGTGCACTGGTTCAATGACAGATATCCAATTTTTGTCATCCACCATTAGATGTATTTTTTGACTCTACTGTTCTTCAGTGATGCACAGAAGACCTACATTATACACCTACATATGTGTTTATCTCCCAAGTTGCTACAGCTTAGGCTTATTCGTGTCATGAGGAAGTTCTTGGTGGGAGGAAGAAATAGGTATCTCAAGAAATAGGAAAGGTAGTAAGCCCTCCTGGAGGACAGAAGACATAAGTGAAGAAATTTTGAAAAGAAGAAACAGATCTATTCTGCCAAATCAACTACGGTTTCTGGCTTGTGGCCTTCCGACATGTACACATGAGGGCTGCTGTCACAGTTGTGAGTTCACAGAATCATAGAATCACCAAGGCTGGAAAAGACCTAAAAGATCACCCAGTCCAACCATTGAGCCCACGTGGCATCTTATGCATCTTGACACACCTAGTAGTGCCATGCTTTTTTTAAATCTGTACAAACTAAAACTACTAGAAAAAGCAGTAGGCTTTAAGATGCCATTTTCAGAGGCTTCATGAGCAAATACCCTTTATTGCCGGACCAGTCCTCCAGCTCTATTCGTAAGGTGTATGGCAGAGTGGACTGCGTAGTTATTAAATGAATCTTTTCATTGCCCAGCCAAAATTCTGTGGTGTCATCTGGAGACAGATGTCCAAATCCTTCCTTGTACTGAACCCAGTTTCTCCGGAAGTCCTCACTCCCATCCAATCTCTGTAAAACAACAACAACAAACCAACCCTCAAAAAAACCCCCACCATGCTGTGTTCTTTAGGTAAGCAAATGAAAACAGCACTTGATGCAATACACTTCCTTATGGTAATAATACCCTGGAGACATACCCTCTGTAATACTGTCCAACCGTTGCCATACGTGTCAATCTCACAGTAGACTAGGAATGACTGCTTAGCTTTTTGAGGCTTGATGAAGTAAAGACCACTTTTTCTGGCACCTTTATTTGCAATATCTTGACAATCTGAAGTAAAGATATTCAAAGGATTGTTACTAATCTAGCTATAGTTGTATCCTCACGTTCTATCCTCACATTTGATATGGTAACTTTCTCAGTGTAAGAAATTCAGTTAATTCAAATATTGTTTCCAAGTTTGTTGTTCAGTCTAAGAGTTTAAATATCATTGCCATTTAAAAAAATAAATAAATAAATAAAAAATGCTGAAGGTCACAAGACCTGTGTAAAATGAGAATGTTCATTTCACATGGAATTTAAGCAACTTACATGCAGAATACAGTCATAGCACCAATTTCTACAGCAACAAAAACAGCACTTCTGGAGCTAAAATTTTCCAAGTGAATAAACAGAATGTGTTCATAAGTTATCTTCCTAAAATTGATACAATCATTGATTCTAAAACTTGCACTCTTACATCTTTGCACGAGTCTATGGCCCTTCAGGTCACAATAACCTCATCACTGCAATGCCAACTGGTAATGCTTGTAACTAAATCAAGCCTCCACCATTCAAGAAACATTTTGTGCACCTCTTCCAGTTGTCTCCAGTATTTCAGCAGTATCCTTGCATGGTTCCTGACAGTGTGACTCAAGCTGAGCAATCTTCTGTTTCAGCTGCGTGATCTTGTTGCTGTTCATTATATGCATATCTGTCAACTGTCTGGAGAGAGAGACACAAAAAATGGCTTGTTTCTTCAGCTGCTTCTTACTGACAGTAATGCATTTTTACCTGCATATATGCCTGACTGAGATAGCATGCTGCTACATATGTCCCAAAAGTGTTGCTTCTTAGCACTGGTATGTAAAGTTGACTAAAACAGCCAAAATGGGAATGTATGTGTTTAATCTCATGTAAAACCTGACTCGCCTCTAATCAGCAAAACTGAAACCAGCAATTAATGCATGATTGTGATGCTGTGGAATGTTTTCCTTTGCTCTCCTTAGCAAATCATAAATCATTCTTCCATAAGTATGGAATTTGACATAAATTACATTAACTGCTTCAATGATTAGAATGTTTAAATTGTATTCGATATAATGCCATAGAAATAGAGATTTTGCTTCGTTCAGGGCAATTAAAATAGACTCAAATTTTAGAAAAGCTAATGATGTTTTCAATTCTGTTTTCAGTGTTGGTTTACTGAAGACCACCACTGAGTTTATAATAACTTATGAATTATACCTATGGAACTGAGCTGATTTTCTCAGATATATGCAGCAAAAATAGTGAGAGTAAATGTTTGTAGAAATATTTCATACGCTCTACAAACTCATATTAATAAAATCTCCATAGCTCATGAAAAAAGAGATTATCAACATCTAACACAGCAAAAGAAACATAAATAAAACCATTCCCAGGCTTCCTCACATTCTTATCGTGTACTTGCACAATTAATGGATAACACCAATGAATCAAGAATGCACTCTCAGATCCACATGACTGTTATGTGTCTTTTAAGTGAACTACTAATGACGGTATCTAATGGTCAACATTAGCTCAAAACCCCTTTCCGAGGAAGCCTTAACTGTTGTTAGTAAAAGAGAAAGAAAATGATTTGGATTATAAAGCGCTATGGGATATACCTACTGTATAGTATTTTCATGAGCCAAAATAGTGTTTTCATATCTGATAATTTCTTCAATTATTTTCTTAGACTTTTGAGTCAAACTCTCAATTGATTCTGTAGAAGAGACAAAGGTATGAAATTATTGCAGTCTGGTGAATTAGAAAAACAAGACAGTGACAATTTGTTCAATAGTTTTTATATACTCACGTGGTAGTGTCTGCTTATCTGAAGGATAGATGGTTTTGATGTGTTGAATCAAATATTCTATCGATCCTGTAGAGTTAACAGCTTGCTGCAGAAGTCTCTCAATTTCTAACAATTCACCATCCGTAGTGAGACGGTATTTGTTAAAGAAATCTGCAATGCCACAAGTTGTGGGGCAGTAGCTACCCTAAAGAGAAAAGAATAGCAGTGGATAATGTTTCAGTAGCAAAAATGGACAACAGAATATTTGGGCAGGAGAACGATTTGTACAAATGATTGCAGGGAAAAAATTGCATAGACATTTGCCTCTGTCTGCAGTACTACAGAATTTGTAGAGAGGTTGTAGTTTCTCACTGTATATATATCCACACATAGAAAGAAATTTGTACACAGTGTTACTTGTAGTGTCTTTAACGCACTTTTATCAGCAGCGTAGCTGCCTTTTTCAGCAAATGTTTGCCGTTACCTATCAAGAAAAGGTTTAAGCATATTGCATTTGATGAGCTTTGAAGCAAACAGTGAGGTTCTACAATGAGAATGCAATGAGAAGATACAAATGGCAGTTATTAAGTAGCGTAGGCAGGCTTTGACTAGACTCTTAATGTAAGAGAAAACGGATCTGATACTTACAAATCGCTCATCTAGTATGCAGCAGTTTTCTCTGGTAGCAATGTACTGGAAAGAAACAAGACCACTTTCAGTGAGTTGTCTCCAGAAGCATTCTCAGCACTGACACATTTTCTAACACTCTGCACCTTCACTTACCGCCATGCTGGTGGAGAAAAGAATGGAGAGGAGATATCCCAGAGGCACCCATCTGCCCAGCTTTAACCCCATCTCACTGGGTGCCATCTGTACTGTCAGCAGCCGAAACAGTTCTCCCCAGCAGCAGAGGCAGCACCTTTATGGGCTGCCAGCTTTGGCCTCAGAGCAGAGCAGCAGAGGTTTAAGGGAGCAGTTGGAGATGGGGGCGGGCACAGTGAGGTAGCGGGAAGAGGTGGAGTAGGGGATGAGGTGGATTCCCAGAATTTGCACACATCTCTTACTCCTCCCATTTGCAGAACTCGCTTTCCACTTATCTGCTTTGTCTCTGTTACAGCCAGGTCTTAAAGGAGGCAGAAAGGTGAAAAACAGTGTGCAGAAGCTGTAACTCAAGCATAAGCAAATGTACACATGGCTTTTGGGTGAGGGCAGGCAGAGTAGTCATTTAACTAGCATAGGGAAAAGCAGAGGTAACTACCTAATTACATGTAAACACCTATCCATAGCCTAAAGTTAAACACTATTTCATGGTTGTATAATACCTTCCTTCCACAAAGCAGAACACACTTTTCAAAGGCATTCAACATCTTTCTTCCTATTTGGCAGATGACAAAACTCAGGCAGAGAGAGTTATAAGGCCATGCCAGGCAGTGGAATATCTGGAGAAGCAGCCCATGTTCTCTCTCACAGGCAGTGAAAGCATGAATCTTTTCTGCCCTCTAATTTAGGAAGTCTGTGTGAATGACTTGGATCAAAGCTTCCTTGCTGGGAGCTAAACATGCCATCCCTGGATCAAATCTTTCCTTTCCAATCACCACAAGTTTAGAAAGAACATTTGCAGATAAAAATGCTGTCTTCAGGGACAGTGACTGGCTCCAAGTTTGTGCTGGTACTCTGCCAGAAACCGGGTCAGGTTAAATCACAAATGTACCCTCCAGGGCAGATGGGAACACTACAGTGTTTGGGACAGAATGCAACTCAGGTATCCCTTGTTCTTTCATGGAGCAGACTCTTCTCCTTTGTCACTAAAAATAGTCCACGTAGATATGAAACTTTTTCAAGGGAATACTTCATCATGGAACGTGGTAAAATTTGTCCAGCATCCCCAGATAAGAATTTCAGGATTCTGAAAAGATGACAACAGTCAACCCTGACAGAGAGCTATATTCGTTAATTTTGAGAAAATATTCCTAACATTTTAGGATTAAAATGTGACAAGGGCTGTGATAAAATAATTTCAGCACATAATGCGATAATTTTTGCTGAAGTTACCAGTATCTGACATAACAACAATAACAACAACAAAGCTTAATTGCTGTAGATAGTTGGTTAATCGGGTCTGAAAAACAAGAGAATCATTATGAACTTTCAGTGTGGCTCTTGTCTTACATAAAATCACCACATAGATCTACATTCGTGAAGAAATCAATATAAATAATTTATTTAATCATTACTAAATATCTTTATGCTGCACTTATAAGAGCTGTCCAGTTGTAGTTTTGGTTGTAACCTCTGGTACTTCTTAGCAGAAGATGTAAATATTTAAGCCTCACAACATTTTTGTTTGTTTTGCTGATTACATGGTCATGGTGTGGCCTTGAGTAATGAATCCCTTCATATCTTTGCTCCCTTCTCTTTCTTCCCATTAATTCACATTGCATGGTTTTGAAATGACTTTTTCCCACTTTTCATTAGGTCAAAACCAGTAAGTGTTCTAACATGAATCGTCAGGGTAGTCCTCTCCTCACTTTTGTAACATATTCTCATTTAGTCCCGGCAGCATAAAGCTGACCCATTTACAAAACAAATGTGTTAGAGACCTGGATTTACCCTTCAGTGTGCCCGACATATATTAGTAATGTTGTCAGCTTTTTTTTTCCTTTCCGGTAAGCTTTTTTCCTGATTTGCTAACAAATGAGGAATGATTAACACCACAAAGGCAGAATGGAGTGTTCTCAATTTCAGTTTAACTTTTCCTCACTGTTTATTTTTTATGTGATAAAACCAAATCAGTATTTGTTTAAAAGTGTCTTGTTCGATTCAATTAGTATTTTTGTCAAACAGCCACTGGAAAACTATCCAGTGCCTTCCCGTTACTCGCAGTAAATCACAGAAGCACAGAAGAAATATGCATGTATTTGTAAATCTGTTCCTGAATAGCAGATTGTTCTTATGACTGCCTTTGGAAAACAACGATTTTCCAAATGTATGACTCACATGTATGTGTCTTAAGAATCTAATATGAAATTTCAGTTCATAAAATCTCAGAAACGCTACAGTGATCCAACACCTTTTTGTTGTTGTTTTAATGGAAACGTGAATGTAAAAATAAGTACAAAAAAATAAATGTTAAAAACCTCAAGAAGTAAATATAGAAAATAAAAAGCCTGTTTTGCTTTGCAGCTTATCACAAATATGTACCGCAATGCTTCTACTACTAACAAGCTTCTTTGCTAGGTCAACTAATGACCAAGTGATAATTATGATGAGGAACAGAGATGGTTAAAATGCTGCCTAGTGTTTATGTTATGCTTCTGGTATGTTAGGAAACAAACTGCTTTACAAATAGCAAAGTGAAAATGAAAAAAAAAAGGAAAAGGTTCAGAAAGTCATCTTTCTCTTTCACTATTTGAGTCATAGGCAAAAGGCAAATGGCAACATTTTTAGCCAATTCAACAGTCCACTCTGTGTAGTGGGTATTCTTTCAGCCTTCCTGAACAGAAATGCCTAGAGGATTTGGGTCCCCAAATATTGGCTGCCAGATGCTCTGCATGGGAGAGGCTCTTATTTCTTTCCACTTATGAAATCAGCACAGACATGGGCTATGCTTCTGTTCAAATGAGGATGCAAAGAGTTCTGTTCCCTAGAAAGCTGAGCAAGGAAAAATATGAAATCCACATCATTCACAGTATGGTTTCATTTGGAGTGCTTTGGAAAAAAATACAGAAGCTATTTTGCTGCATGCACAGCATGGATGCAGAAATAATAGTTGTGTTTTCTTGCTTTTAGGTTTTTCCAAGTTCCAGAGCACAGGATGTAATACTTCAATGCACTAAAAATCCTGCAAACATACTGGATGATGAGCTGGGATCAGCTAAGAATCATCTCTGGGCCCTGAACAGCTTGTGCCTTAAATAAGGATTATTAGGTGCAACACTGCAAATTCTCTCCCTTTACTGATTTACAGGGACCGTTTTCAGCTGTTGATACACTTAGAAAAGGTTGGCTTTTAGACTATCTGCAAAAGAGAGATTGCAATGTATGCTTTACCTTGAAGGGAAGAGCAGTGAACTCCATTTGTTAAACAAAAGCATTCACTAATTTGTGGGAATAAGATAAGTAATAAATTCAAATATTTGCTGAATATTTTGAAATTTGTCGAGAGGACAGAACCTCAATAAATGACAAATAGAACCTCCTTTATAAACCAAAATATTTGTTGGTGTCCGCCGATAGCTTTGTTTTGGAGAGGAACTTATTTGCGGTGGCATTAACAGACACATAGCAAAAATGTGATACATTTCACAATTAAAATGGAGCCCGTGAAATGCATTGCTTGTACTGTCTTGAGGGCAGAGGAAACCTGACAGAACAGGCTTATTTGCTTAGGAACAATGTAGTCTGCACTATCCTGCTAGTAATTCAGGATGGTGGTAGGAGAAGGATTAATCTCACATTTCCTTTACACATCACCTGTGCCTCACGCACAAATCAGAACCTTTATCTTTCTCCAACGTAAAACCTAAAGCCACGTTATCTTCTTTCTTACAGTTTATGACAGCAAAATGTGTCTTACAAGCTGTGCACTAAGCAATAGAGGAAGGGGATGTAGGTCCTTACCACACAATAGAACTATGGCATTTACTTGGATTAAGCTTTGTCCCTTAACCAGCGAGGAGAAGTTTTAACTTGTACCTCTGTTAGCATTGCACACAGACTTGTTGCTGACTGCCAGCTTCACTCCAAATCACACAGTGCCACCTGACGTCCTCAAAGAGCAACACTTTCTGCAATCTGCAATCACAGAGAGGACAAAACCTCAACATTACGGGACATTGCTTCCCAAGTCTACTATAGAAGAGACAATGCGAATGACTTGCCTCTGCTTTCATCAAAATCACAGAATCACAGAATTATCAAGGTTGGAAAAGACCTAGAAGATCATCTAGTCCAACCATTACCAATACTTCCAGGCTAAATCATATTCCTCAGCACCACATCCAAGCGTTTCTTGAACACTCCCATGGTCAGTGACTCCACCACCTCCCTGGGCAGTGCATTCCAATGCCTGACTACTCTTTCCGAAAAGTAATACTTCCTAATGTCCAGTCTGAATCTCCCCTGATGCAGCTTAAAACCATTCCCTCTAGTTCTATCAATAACCCTAATCTCTTATGTATAAGGAGTCAAGCGTTGCTGCTCCTGATGGAACTGGCAGGAAACTCAGTGGAAACATTTGTATCAGTGCTCAGGTAGTATTAAACCACAAACACTGGGCTGCAGCTGCAAGAAAGGCAGCACAGAACAAAGCAGGAAATTCTATAGGCTGTCGTGCGTCTCCTGTTCACCTGTGCCTTGAATATTGCGCTTGTCCCTACACACCAAAAAAGTTGGTGTTAAAACAGGAATGAGCCCAGCAACAGATAGCGAGGTTGGTCATGGGTTTGGACCTACTTCAGCGGGGGAACAGTGAGTTAGCAGGCAGGAAGGATGGATGATCGGGGGTTGGGAGGGTGGCGGGGCTTGTCTTGATTTAAAGAAAATCATCTTGAAACCAAATGGAGACGAACTACAGAGCGGGGAGGCAGCGCCACCTGCCGGCTCTTCCCCGCAGGTCGGGGCCTGAGCCGGAGTCCCGGGCGGCGCCCTCCAGCCCGTTGCCGCAGCCGCCACCATGAGCTTCGCCGCGCTGCTGAGGCTCCGCGGGCCGCGGCTGCTGCGGCCGGTTCCCCGCTCGCAGCGCTGGAGCCGGCGGCGCCGTAGCAGCTGCGGTGAGCCTCCGGCGGGCGCCGCGGTGCGGATCGGCTGTGCCTCGGGCTTCTGGGGGGACACGGCTGCCGCGGGTAGGTGTCCGCAAGGAGCCGGGCCCGGGTGGATCCCGGAGGCCCCGTTGTATAAGCGGCTGCTACAAGGCCCAGCGGGGAGTGGGGTTAACGGAGTCTTATCCTTGCTTGCAGTGCCGCAACTGCTGTATGGAGGGAAGCTGGATTTCCTCGTCTTCGATTACCTCTCCGAGATCACCATGTCGCTGCTGACGGCGGCCAAAGCCCGTTCTCCCGTGAGTAGCGGCTGTCGGCGTACAGCCGGCTTTAGCAGCAGGGTCGGGCTCCGCGATGCGGATGTGTAAAAGCAGGTTGATCACTGCCCTACAGGGCTAAGGAAAAGCCAAACAAAACCAAGCACCACACAGACTTGTGTAGAACCAGTCTCTGGCACAGCCAGACAGGAACTGCTAATAGTAAGAGGAAAGGGATTTATTTTCTTCCTCTCCAGCAGGAGTGGGGTGAGATGCTCAGGTTTAAAAGTCCAGTTTGGAAGTAGCTTCGTGACCTTTGGTAAGGTGAGTTGGAAGAGAAAATACTGGAGATGGTGATGGGAAACCAGTCTTCTCTTTCTACCCTGTGTCTTACTGGAGGTGATGCGTCTTTGGCCCCAGCCTGGGACTGGAGACAGAGACAAGCCACAGATGCAGTCGGCCTCTTCTGGTTCTTTGGCTGCTCAGCTAGAGTTCATTCTTGCAGGAACCTGGAAAGATAAAAAAGAAAGAAATAGATGATCCAGCGCTGTTGTTGGCCAGGGTCTGGTGTGGTGGTGGGGGCTGGCACCTCCAACCAACATAGTGGGCACCGCTATGGCCCTTCCACTGGCCCTTCCAACCCCTGTGGTTCTGCGATTGCAGGTGCTGGGTTACACTCCGGATTTCGTCTCCACTGCTATGGCTCCATACATAAAAGATATTCACAGGAAAGGTACGCTCCTCTTCGTCTTCCCACCTTAACGAAGTGCAGCCGCAAAATGAGTTTTGTGTGGGTTGCGTTCCTGTAAACAGCTGTTTGTCACACCGGTGTTGTGCTGCCTTATGGACATAACCTCAAAAGAAGTGCTCGTCTGGTGGTAGAATCTATATAGGCACATATGAAATGCTTGCCTGTAATTATAAATGCGTTTGCATGTCTCCAGGTAATTCTTTTTGTAGCTTTAGTTTGAGAAGGGAAAATATCATGTTAAGATATCTAAATCTCATGGCTTAATGCAATCTAAAGATTTGTCAGCTTTCCAAAGTAGTTCATATACTTCTGTTTTCCTAGTGCAATTCTTTTTGTTTATATGACTACATCTTTACAACTTACTGAGTTCGAGTGAAAGAGATGAATCGTTTCCTCTAAGCACCCAGTACCACGCTAATGTACTGGAATGCAGAGAAACATCTGTTTGTGATAAAGTGAAGTTGTTTGGAAAGTATGAGTGCCTTAAAAGTTTGTTCTCCTGTGTTGTACCTGTAGGAACAGGCATGATGCTGTCACTTCCTCATCATGTTTGTCTCGGTGGTCGCTTTCACCTTTCTTACAGGAAGGGAAGAAGATAATTGTAGAATCGTAGAATCACCAGGGATGGAAAATAGCTCTGAGATCATCCATTCCAACCAGTATTTCCTACTAAACCATATCCCTCAGTACAGCATCTAAACATTTATTTTATTACACCTCAAGGAACAGTGGGGTCATCCACATCATAAAGTCTGTCTACAACAATTAACTGTTCTGAAGACAGTCCCTCATTGGCTTTGTCTGATCCTTTCATTTTACAAACATATTGCGGCTCAAGACTTAACATAGCATTTTAGGTTGGATATTAGGAAAAACTTCTTTACAGAAAGGGTGGTTAGGTACTGGAATAGGCTTCCCCAGGGGGGTGGTTGAATCACCATCCCTGGTTGTGTTTAAGAGCCGTTTGGATGTGGTACTCAGGGATATGATTTAGTGTAGGGTTTTTAGAGTTAGGGTACTGGTTAGGCTGTAGTTGGACTTGATGATCTTCAAGGTCTTTTCCAACCTGGGTAATTCTATGATTAATATTTCACTTGATTAGATGCCTCAGTACCTTGCAAAGCTTGTATCTTGCTTGTCTTTCTGCTCGCTTTGAGTTGTTGAAATATAAGTGATTGTTAATGCTTCTGGGCTTGGTTCATCCTTTTCATGAAGGTGTTCGAGTCATCAGTAATGCGGGTGGAGTGAACCCCCTGGCTTGTGCAGCTGCTCTTCAGGAGGTGGCAGAGAAGGCAGGCGTCGATTTGAAAATAGCTGTTGTTACTGGAGATGACATAATGAGTGAGGTATGGCACTTCGCCCTTAGGCTTTGAAGGACTGTGCAAGTTTTCTGTATAGAGAAAAAATTGGCCTGAATTTATTTTTTGCCTCTTTCTGTAGTATCTTTGTTCATATAATGAATCATAGAGTGGTTTGAGTTGGAAGGGACCTTTAAGACCATCTAGTTCCAACCCCTCTGCTATGGGCCTCCCTCTTGACCAAGTTGTTCACAGCCCCATCCAGCTTGGCCTTGAATGCTTCCAGGGAGGGAGCATTCACTGTTAAAAGCATTTTCAATTTCTTAATGCACAGGTAATGATGAAGAAGGTTAAGTTCAACTCCTTATTTGCAAAGCACGCGTATGCCTCTCTGGGAGCTTAATGTGCTCTGAAATTAACTGCTTTGAGCTGCAGAATTATCTTTGACTTCTGGCCACATCACCATTGCTGTTGCAGTAGACATTTCTGCTGGCAAGGTTTGACTTGCTCAGTCTTACAGGAATTAAAGGTGATTTGAACGCCTAAGGAGTATGCTGCTTTGTGGTTGTTGATCATCTTTGGAAGGAAAAGCATTCTTTAAAATCTTTATTTTCCAGCACTCAGAAAAATAAGTGTCAGAGCTTCTGGTCATTGAACTGATTTGTGTTTTTTGTTAGTTTTAATGATAATACTTCTCTTAGAGTTGCTGTGAAACGAATCTGTTGTTTGATAGTAATGAAAGTTTTACAGTAGATGCTACAAAATACTCATCAATGTGGTGGTTTGTTTTCTAACAGAAGGAGAACCTAAGAGGAGCTGGCATCACTGATTTAGAAAGTGGCAAACCATTTCCAGAGAGCATTCATAGCATGAATGTGTATCTTGGGTGAGTTACTTTAACAAGTTATTTTTTGAATGGAAAGATAACTTTTAGTATGTTACTTGGTTTGCAAGTAGAACTGCTTGGGCACTTAAGGTTCATCTTCTTATGATTCAAGCAACTAGAAAATATTTTCTTCTTCTAACCTGTAAATGGACTTTTATGTTAGAACCTTGCCAGTTGTGACTTTAGTGTTACGTCTCCTGAGAATCCTCAGGTTTGATTCAAGACAAAGTTGCCGTAATTGCAATTAGTAAAACTATTTTTTCCAAAAGTGGAACATCCTGTCACTGCATGGTACAGTTGCTAAGGATTGCCATTGCGTATGGCTCTGATTTACTAATGGAAGCTAAAACAAGTGATTTTTGACCTTGCTTTACTTCTGTATTTGTTTCAAATAAACAGAATTTCTTTATGGGCCCCTTCATCTGGGATGCATTGAAATCTAAAGCTATTATCCAGCTTCTTAAATCACAGCTTCATAATGTACATTTTTCTCTTATAACATCTACATTGGATGCTTACTTGTATAAATGTCTCTCTTGGTTTATATTTATATATGTGTGTGTGCGTGTGTATATATATATATAAAACAAATCAACTTCATAGTATGCTGGATAAAATTAAGTTCTGTAGATAATTAAAATAATTTTTTAAATTCCATAAATTTAGTTATGTTTACAGTTTGATTCTTGGTTCACTGCATCAGCTACATCTGAAAAATTATTGTTATAGATTATGAAATATTTCTTCTGTCCCCCCTGATTTATGATCTGTGAGTTGAGTTCATGTGTTTTTTTCAGTAAGATGCAAGCTTACTAACTGACTGCTTTTTAGATGTAGTTACATAACTTACTTAGTATCCCATAGAAACCCATTTGCATTTCTCACATAGCCACTACATAATGCTATGCTCAGTAGCATGAGTCGTTTTACTCTGAAAAACACTTTGGATTTTCTATTACTGATAATAGAAGTGATCCTCTTTACGTTGTGTTTCAGGGCATTTTGTATGAATGTCCAGACAAGTCTTTCAATTCTCATGAAACTGATTGGATATACTGATGCTTGCTTTTGAAAACGTTAACAGTTGCCTAGTTGTTGTATGAACAAAGCTGATTTCATGCAGACTCATTAAGTGATTCTTATTTTGTTTGTGATGGGGAACTGATTTTTAAATGGTGTGTTAAAAACTAAGAATGCATATTGATTTTACCTTTAGGGCAAGACCAATAAGCAGAGCTCTTGACCTTGGGGCTGATATTGTAATCACTGGTAGATGCGTCGACAGTGGGATTGTATTAGGACCACTCATTCATTCTGTAAGTACAAGTTATTTACAAGGCGATGATGAACAGAAGCTCTTTCATTCTTGTTTCATTTTATTTTTTGCGTGCACACATGAAATTTTGCTACCTTTTCTCTGCTACTAAAACAGAGACATATTTGTTCTTAAGTATCATGAAATTTGAAACTATTTCAATGAAGCGTAGGGAGCTTTGCCACGTTTCACCAGCGTTTCACTCTTGTTTTTGGGTTGTTTTTTCCCCAGCTTTAAAATTTAATGTAAGGTTAAGGAACAAATGTATTTTCAGTACCGCAAGGTGGCAGTAGTAGATCTGGTTTTCTGTGGTGGGGGATGTATGGTCTTTTTACGGTGAGTAATTCCCATTCCCCGTGACTTAACAAAGATAACAGAGTGGCCTAGTAATGACATCCACCAGCTTCCTCAGCACCTGCAGGTGCCTCTTATCAGTACCCATGTTATGGATGTCCAAATTGCTAAATTGGTTCTTAACCCAGTCTTAATCAACTGGGGCAAACTCCTTGTTTCTGTCTTCCTCTGGAGCCTCAGTATGGAGCTTCTCAGGACAGCCTCCAGCAGTGTAGACAAAGGCAGCATTTTGTAACTCAGCATTCTCTGCATCTTCTGTCACCAGGGCACCCAGCTCATTCACCGGTGGGCCTACAGTGCTTCTGGTGTTAGTTTTATCTGCAGTGTATTTGCAGAAGCCCATTCTGTTGTCCTTGAGCCCTCTTGCAAGTTTTAATTCTAAAGAGGCTTTAGCTTTCCTATTTGCCTCTCTGTATCCTCTGACAACAGTCTTGTATACCTCCCATGTTGCCACTCCCTCCTTCCATGATCTGTAGACTCTCCTCTTCCACTTGAGTTTGCCCAGCAATTCCCTGTCTTGACTTCCCACCTGTTAGTATGCTCTGATCTTGAGCTTGGAAGAAGTGGTCCTTGAATGCTAACCAACTATCTTGGGTCCCTTTACCTTCAAGTACCATGTCCTGTGGGATGTCCCCTAGCGATTGTTGTCCTTGCTGAAGCCCAGAGTTGTGATTCTACTTTGTATTCTGTTCCTGCCACATGAGATTCTGAACTCCACCATCTCCTGGTCACTGCGACCACGGCTGCCCTCAGCCTTCACCTCTTCAGTCAGACTCTCCTTGCTAGTGAGAACAAGGTCCAAGAAAAATATACATCAGGGAAGTTTCTGTTATGTTGATTGTTTTTGATTTATCTCTTGCTTTTTATGCTTTGCTTACATTAAAAAAAAATAAGCTAGACTTTTTTGAACAGGGTGTGACTTTAAGAATTTATATTTTTGAGAGGTCTGGTACTAAAAATTTCGATGAAAACTGAAATACATCAGAGTATTTTCACAGATTTACTGCTTAGCAACTCAAACACACCTACAGCTCCTACCATTAGCTAGAT
The DNA here is from genome assembly GCF_054131305.1 of Coturnix japonica. NCBI lineage: Eukaryota > Metazoa > Chordata > Aves > Galliformes > Phasianidae > Coturnix > Coturnix japonica. Next base: position 26,640,210 of record NC_140666.1, read on the forward strand.
TGTTCTTGCTGCAGTCAATGATAAATATATTGTTAATCAAATCAGTCCGTATAAGTAATATGTTTGTATTTCTCTTCTAGTTTGGCTGGAACAGGGATGACTTTGACTTGCTAGCAGCAGGAAGGTAAATGATATAAGAAGAAATGGGTAAATCTGTATTTCATCTTGTATAATGCCAGAATAATGATTTTTTAAAGCAGTTTGGGAATTTGGATATTATTACTGAGCTCATTTATTAGAAAGTTACTCAAAATGAAGGTTTTGGTTATGGTTCTTTAAGGTTTGCCTAATACTCTTATGTTTAAAATGGAAATTTAAGCACTATTGTTTTGGAACCAGCTCAGTAAAATAAGAAGAGAAAATTACTGATTTGACAGGTTAACTTCCTCTCTGTTTTGTGAAATCTCATGGTACAGAACAGCGACTCCTGCTTTTTCTGTTTGTCCATCAGTTTGAGTAGTTGAGGTTGACTGCAACTACTGTCTTCAAAGATATACCGAAGGAGTCCTGGTCATAGGTCAGCATCCTTACCTGCTGTAGCAGAAGCTGAATATGAATAGCCCCACTTGCAAACCCTAGCTATAAATTTTAAGGTTAGGAATCTGTTGCAGAAAGTGCTAGGTAAAATCCTGTCATCTAATTTCATTTTTCTGCATCATCATACTACACTGAAGTCCATTAAAATGTGTGGCTACTTAAGTAACCTGACTGCACCTAGTAGTAGTGGTGTTAGACCACCTATTGCTAGAGAATTATTGCAGAAAGAAACTCCAGCTCTGCTGACTTGGAATTGAAGTCAGTAACTAGTTTTGAGAGATCAAGATTTTGCCTATAATTCTCTCACACACTTATGAAATACCACAATTAAAGATTTGAAAGTTATAATGTGTTCTGTTCAAAGATATCCTTCATGCTGTGTGAGATTGTACACCTCTTGATTAAAAACATGTCTTGCGTGTTTTCAGTTACAATGTGAAAAGCTAAAATACTGACTGTAGATCAATACTTTTTGAAATGACTCACAAAACTCGATTTTTGGTGGAACATACCAAACATTTTTTCATATGAAACTTTACACTTTTAACCTCTTCTTAGTCATCTTGCAGAATTCCTACATATATTTATTGTCAAGTTTATAAACAAAACTCTAGGGAGGAAAAAAATGAGCATGTTCTAAAATGTCGCTGTATTTCCATCGTATGATTACATTTTCAGACGGGATTTGTGATACATCCTTTTACAGAATATTTTGTTTGAACACCTGCTGTTTTCCCAGCCTTGCAGGTCATCTTATTGAATGCGGTGCTCAGTGTACTGGTGGAATATTCACTGACTGGCATGTGGTACCAGACTGGTAAGTAACTGTGACAACACCATGTATGTTTGTAGTAAACCAAATCATAGAATGGCTTGAGTTGGTAGGGACCCCAAGAATCATCAAGTTCCAACCCCTCTTCCACAGGCAGGGTCAGATATAAGGTCATATGTTGTAAAAATCAGTTTCTCATTCATTCTACTGATAGAATGGCTTCGTTTGAAACATCATCTGCCTCCAATCCCCTGCCATGGGAGGAGTGTGTGTGTGTAAAGGAAAGGACAGTGAGGATATTTGAGATGCTAATTTGTCAGTCTTCAGTTAGATCAGAGCTGTGCATTGTCCAGTCTCACACAGCTTGCTTTGTCAGGGATGACAGAGACCTCTCTTGCTACATATTCCACTCTCCTCCTTTCCTGTATGTCCCACTTTCCCAGTTTTGAACTGTCGGTGTCTGCATATACATTACTGACCTTTGAAAAAGTGTTACGTACATTACTTGTGTTCAAGTGTCCTGGATGAGACCCGCTTGTTAGGTAGGTCTGTCTGCCTGCTGAGAATTGCCATGAGGAAGGACTCATGTAGTCTGCTTTTAATTAACTTGTTTTTAAGAGTAGCTTAGAAGCAGCTGGGGAGCGTCTTTGACACACAATGAGTGATTCTCCAGTTGCAGTTTATTCCTGTTTTCCTTATGATGAAAGGAAGGAGTCTTGATTTGTGCACTGTCTATCAAAGTCAGTGCAACCTTTACATGATCGAGAGCTGAAGAACTGTGCAAAAGATACAGGAGAAAAGGATGGGTTTCATTTGGCTCTGGTCCTGCAGGGACCCACAGGATACATTTTTCCTATTAAAAATCTTGGTAGCTATGTACTTTTGAGGATTTTTCTATCAGAAATGGCAGTTGTAGGCTCTTGTTTGTAGCTAGTGAAAATACATAGTTGATAGCAGTGACTGTTGAAAAATGGTGTTTTGTACCTGAGAATTTGCTCTATGAGAAAACGTTATTCTGTTCTTTGTATTTGTTTTAGTTTGTGTAGGAATAAACAGGAGGCATTACTTTGGGAGTGCTCCATCCATTATGAAAGCTCATGGTTTACAAGTAGATGAATTTTCCATTTGATAGCATAGTAGTAGCCTGAATGTAAGTTAAAGAAACTCAAAGGTATGAATTTTTCTGATTATTTGGTCAACCTGAATCCATTTTCAGTGTGCGCAAATCTATATAGTCAAATTCATAGCTTCAATAATGTTAAAAGTTAGGAAACCTGCTGACTTCAGTATAACTTGAATAGCCACTAGGTTGATAGAGCTCTGAGTCTGTTAGTGATTTGTACTTAGTTTTAAAAGAGCTACATTTTTAAATCTTCTGAAAGTAAACCTGTGTAATCTAAATCTCAATAAATCAGACTATATACGATATGTGAGGTTATATCCACATCAGCCCAGTGGAGTCATTAAATGTGGGAAGAAGAAAACAGATTGAAATGTCTCTTGTCATTAGTATGTGAAAGGCACCTTAATTTCTCACCACCATGAGAACACATGTTCATGCATCTGAGAATGCTTGTCATTCATGTCTGCAGGCAATTACTGGACCTTTACATTAGAGCTGAAGGATATTTTCACAATACTTAGACTATTCTCTAGTGAATGCTAGAAGGCAACCTCTCTCATTCATTCACATTTTATTGCAGAAGGTAGGTTTGGTTTTGAACAGTAGTCAAGTTGCTGTTCAGTCTTTGGCTGCTAAAGCAGATCTAAGTGCACTGCTAATAAAGACTACTGGTTATGAGTTACAGATAGATAGATAAAGTTTTAGGCCTATGAAACTTAACTACTTGTTGTTTCCAGTTAGACAAAGGCTGCTTGAGTCATTCCTTATGTGGATTATCTGATGCTTAGCAGGGAAAATTGAAGGAATCATTGAGTTTGTAGATAACTAATAAACATTCTTAAATTACTGTCTGTAAGTAAATGCTGTCAAAAAAGACCCCTACTCTTTTTATGTTATTTGTGCAGTAATATATATTAGGTGAAGAACAGAATTGAGTAGCACATCACTACTCCCTATTTAATCTCTAGTGCATGGCACTCAGGGAATTCATGCAGTGTCAGAATGGACTGTGATGTCAGAAGTATATTGATAATGCACAGCTTTGTATTTCACTTTAATTAATCCCAAACGTTGCTGTCTCATTATTATTTAGTGTCAGTGGGTGACTAGTGCATTGTTTTGTTTTGTTTTGAAATGCAGGAGAGAATAAGCTTATGCTGATCAGTAAAATAATCATTTTGAGGAGATGATAATCACTGAAATTTTGCCCTAAGCCAAGAGTGTACAGTGGTTGAGACTTCATAATCCTTTGGCCTGGGATAACCAAAAGGGTAAGTCAGTAGTTGTAGTCTCTTAAGGGCTGGATCCAGATTATTATTTGGGACTTGCATGCTGGATTCTGTTCAAGGCCCAGATTAAGCAGTGTGGTTTGCCTTTTTGTCTGTAGCATCATCTATTCCACGCAGCTGAAACTGCCTGGTAGTCTGGCCTGAGATTCTCAAGGCATTTAGTGTGCACATGCAATGTATACTGTGAAATGCCCTAGTTACAGGAGGTAGGTGTTATGATCAGTAAACTTTCTTAAAACAGGGGGTGCAGCAGTGCTTGGGAATTGTGTTGGTACCTCCATGTAGATATGCATGTGTGTAAGCTATCCAAAAGCATGTGCTGACCTTGCTGGGCACAGATTAATAGTTTTGAATGGGTTATATAAACATTTCTGAAAGTGGTAGCAATTCTTACTTTTTGCCCAATAACACTGAGTCTAAAATAGGTGTCCAGGGAGTTGAGACACATGGTTTAGAGTTCACCTCAGCTTAATGTTTGTTGAGTCATCCAGGAAACTGCATTGTCTATAAAGCTAAACGTTGATACCAAAGCTGGCTTGGACCCTGGTCTGCTTTCATGTTGTATGTAGTACTGTGGGTTCTTTATCTTTCTTGTGATCTTCTGCTAGTGAATGTACAGTAGTATGCTGTCCTATCTTTTACTGCCAATAATCAGAAGGTGGCTTCTTCAGCAAAACCAGTCTGGGGCCTTTGTTACCCTTGTAGTCAGTGAGGAGTTGTTAAATCCTCCTCTAAACAACTGGAATGAGTTTCTGAGGATTAGTCCTAGCTTGGATTTATTCAGCTCTGTGGCTTGCTAATATAATATAATTATAATATATATATATATATGTATTAGTTGTTAAATACCAAAAATGCAACTCAAAACACATTTTGGATGAAATGATGTTTGTTATTCTCTCATTTTGCAAACTCATGTTCATTATTCTTTCTGTATTTTAACTACTAAAAACTGCTCAAAATGTATCTGGTTGCCCAGAGAAGCTGTGGATGCCTCCTCCCAGAGGTGTTCAAGGCCAGGCTGGATGGAGCTGTGAGCAACCTGTCCTAGTGGAAGGTGTTTCTGCCTATTGCAGAGGGTTGGAATGAGATTGTCCTTAAGGTCCTTTCCAACCCAAGCCATTCTATGATTCTGTCACTAAATGGCTGCAGTTCTTTTATTAAGAGTGCCAGTTCACTCTCTGCCACTTTGGATATTGTAACTGTTGTTGACTACTAGCAAAGTTTATTTTATGAGGGCACATTTTAATATGAGTTGTTACTGACATCTCTGAGGCAAGATAGGACACGTGGATTTTCGCAGTCATGTTTTGTGTAATGATTTGAGTCTTCTGAGGGTAAAGCTTGGTTAAGCTGAAGTTTAGTCTATATTAGTAGTTCAGAACCAGCGTTGGGAAGGTGTGTGTCTGCAGCTTACCTCTTCTTCTTTCAAAACAAGTTCACTGGGGAGTAGGTACATGAACATCTTGTTTACGACAATGACTTACAGTAGGTTACAGTAGGGATGTCTGTTCTTGGTGCAGTGGGGCAGATTGGATCATCTGTTTCAGTGGAAGTTATTTCATTTTAGGTAAGTGATTCAAATAAGCTGCATTCAGCCTGCTAGCAAGGCCTCAGATGCAGGCAGACAGGTGATATGAGAATAGCACTGTGCATTTGACAGCTCTTTCATTCTCATCTTGTACAGTATCTGATCATGCTCTGTAACACTATGTGAGTCAGTTTGCTTCCTGAATGCATCTCATTACCTGTAAAGTTGGGATAGTTACAGATCATTAATAGATATTATAGAATAGATAATAGATGGTTGGTCTTGACCAATAATTGAGAGGTTTCTTGGATGTTTTCTTGCCATTTTAAAATGGAGAATGTTACATCCTGCTGCCAACTTTCATCCCTTTCTTTCCCTCCAAACAAACAGACAAAAAACAAACAAACCCCATATTGTAATCATTTAGAATCAGATTTATTCATTCAATTTGTTGTATTCACGGGGTTTGGTTTATGTCTTTTCTTTTTCCCAATTTTTCTCCATTTTTTTTTTTAATCCTTTTTTAATACCCTCTATCTTTTTCATGGTTTAAATAGTTTCAAAGTCCAGACAAATGAAGTATAATCCTTACTGATTCCTGGTGGGCTTTTCTAGGTGTCCTCCAGCAACTGTTCTTTCAAAGTTTTGTATGCTAGCAGTATTAAAAGTTGCTGATCTCTGGTAACAGAGCTTCTCTCCATTATTTAAAAAAAGGATTAAGTTTTAAGCTTCCCAATGATAAGGAATCTGTCCAAACTCCCATGAACTTTTGCTAATGTCATTTCAGAGTTCACTGGTTTCTTTGCTTATTTCCTTTAAAAGTTTGTGAATGTATGTTATGCAAACTATGTTCTTGTAACCTTTGCTAGTAACAAGTTTGGTTGTATCTTCAGCACATGGTTCCCTCCAGCACCCAAACATAATTAATTTCAGGGATGAGCATTAATTATGTACAAAGGACCTGAAGATCATTGACTGTAATGGGAATGGTGATATCAAGCACCTTTTTATTTGAGAAGAGTTTTTTCAAGGAGCTTTATCTCTTTTATTTGGATTCTTTTTCTCTCTAACATTGTATTCCCACAAATTTCTAACTTCTTCTGAATGGAAGAGAGCCAGGTAGCCCTTGTGTGAGAGCATGAATACTGCTTTAATTTTCAGCTTTTTAATTGTAAGTTATTACTTTTGCTCGGAGAAATGATCTCTAAATGAAAAAGCCTTACAACATCGAAAGCAAATATATCTTCCACAGAACCCTGAAAATTCTACTCTACTCCTATATAAATCAGCATGTATCTCATACTGCGAGCTACTTGATAGCTTACTGTACATTAATCTAGAGAGCATATGATTATAGTTTTCTATTTTACTGCTTTTGTCTTTGTAATGCCTTGTAATTTTCTGTTAATTCCTGATTTTATTATTGTTTTGGGCTGGAGATCTTACTTTCATGTGTTCCTCTGTCTTCTATATATAACTTTTCTGAGAAACTGTTGGTGTTTGGTGTTACATGTGTTATTCTTTGATGGGCAATAATATGCATCCTCTTATTTTGGTTAGCCTGTACAGTGCTTTTCCTGCACTTTTGCAGAAGCACCAAACTACATTCTAAATCTTGATCAATTTTAATTGATTATCAATTACCATAAAATTCTGCTGTGTCATTCTTCTTTTCACCCTGTATTTATAGTGTTTTTTTTTCCAATGTTTTCATTTTTTTTTAGGCATAACATAGGCTTTCCCATTGTAGAGTGCTCTTCTGAAGGAGACTTTATTATTTCCAAACCACCGGACACAGGGGGACTGATCTCCTTTGGCACTGTGGCTGAGCAGTTGGTGTATGAAGTGGGCAATCCTCAGCACTACCTTTTACCAGATGTCACGTGTGACTTTTCTGAAGTTTCCATCACTGAAATTCCAGGTTAGTCTGCCTTTATGCTAAGAGATGTGCGAACTAGATGATCAAACTAAAGCTATTACTGTAATTTCCATCTTTTATCTGCGTATTCCTTGCTATATCAGTTTCTTATGGCATGATATGTAACTGATATTTTTCATAGAAACAGATTGCCTTGAAAAGACTTTGTTTTTTTTCAAGGGACTTTGTTAGAAATTGTCTAAGGAATTGTAACCATACTCTTACTTTTCTTGCTGGTTTTCTAATCTAAGTCTTCGATTGCTTCTCTATCTGCTTCACTTTCAAGGCATCTCTAACACCAGCCAAGACTTTGAACTGTGCTCCACTGTGATTTCATATTTTTTTCAAACTATAGCTCAGTTTATTTGCTTAAAAAGGTGGGTTTTGTTTTGTTTTATTTTACATTAGAAATGTAACAATGAACAGCTGTATTATTCTATGTGTCACTTAATAAGAGTGTTTTCCCTAGGCATAATTAGTTGCATCACTCTAAGTAGTAGAGGCTTGCTTAGGCAGAGGACATCCACTGAGAAACCTATTAGAAGCAGTAGTTTTCCACCCTCAAACCTACCATAGTCATATGAACAGCCAACAGGCTAAAGTTGCTTATAACTCTTGTTCCAAGTTTGGACTCAAAGGCAAAGCAACAAAACAAAACCCTAAAAGCTCTCAACTACAAGATTTGTTGATTGGATTAGCGTGTGTGATAAAAATGTTCAGCTACAATCATTTGAAGTTTTACTGCACCTGTAATATGTATATTCGTTTTCACTCTAATGGAATTTAACCTGTCTCACCGTGCTGAGTGCCTTTGTAAAACTTAGAACAACTGAAATTTCCAATTAAGAACTTCCTAGGGAAAATACAGTGCTTCAATAACAAAAGTACTGTAAAATCATACAGTGAACCTTGTGCTCAAGCAGTCTTTTAAGAAAAAAAGGAAAAGAGAACCCTAACCTTCCTATGAACTTTCAGCTTGCAAATGACCTGATATGACATGTTTGAACTTAAAATGAACTTTCACATGAACTTTCAGTTAGTCTTCTTAGAAATATAGCAGATGGAAAATAGACAGATTTCTTAAATATTTTTAGTTTGAAGTGCTTTGACACGTACACCAGTAAAAACAGGGCATGCTATCTGGTTTTGCTGTTTACATTGCTGATTTTATTGTCCTGCTGGATTAGTGACAATGAACTGAGAGGTGCTTCTGTTTTCTTTTAGTCAATGGATGTTATGCATTTTGTTTTGTGGGCTTTGTTTATGTTACTCCTTGCCCAGCCATATGAAAGTCTTCCAAATTTTTACTGACTGTAGGGATATCTTTTTTTGTTGAAAAATAAATCAGTTTCCTCTGTTGAACAAACCTCATTTCAGCCTTGCAGAGAGTGATGATATTTGTGCATGATACTTAAAACTAAGGTGAGTTCATATGATTCCGTTTTTCAGATGTATTCTGAAGGGATTTTTGTTTTGATTGCTTCAGAGTATTTCTGTAAAGCTTGAAACAGTTTCCTAAATATTTGCAAGCGCAGATACAGTGTAATGCTGTATATCAGGTCTGACCTGAGATGCTGGCCCTGCGCTGCTGATTTTTAAGGAACTTCACCTACTTATTCCAGTTCAAACTTGAACCTGATGACATGGCAGCATTTTCTTGTTTCATTTTGTTGTTCGTATACCTAATACTGAACAAGGTACTTGCACTAGAACATATATTCAGACTGTTCTGTTTCTGTTACCGAGAAGGCTGAAGTTAAATTATTCCTTTACTGAACAAATAAGCTACCACTGTTCTGGTTCTGTTTATTTGCCAAGTGTGAGGGACTCACACTTGTCGTCCACTTCAGCAAGCTGCAGTAAATGACATGCTCTGTGTGTGTAAGCAATGTCTGGTTGTGGAAAGTAACTACTGGATCTAAACTTTTAAGGTCTCTTTTTTTGTTAAGAATTTATAATGTTAATATAAATGTTTCAAGCATTTTGCTAAAAGACTCATTGAAGTTAGAAACATAGCCATCATGTTTCAGTTCAGAAGGCAGAGAGGAACATTTTATAGAAGGTTCTCTCTTCTGTGGGGTAGTACAGTGATTTGTTTTTCTGATAAAATGCATTTGATTAACATAAGAGCACGTCTTTGAAAGTTAATTTGAAGAAGCTCAAGTATTGATTTATTTTTTTTTTGACCACTCCAGGTTTTGAAGGCGGAGCAGTGAAAGTTCACGGAGCAAAAGGATCACCTCCTTCAATGTTTTATAAGGTATTACTTTCCTTCTAACTAAGGAATACCTTACGCTTCATTTAAGGTTTGATATTTTGGAGAAAATAAAAATATTTTCTGCCAAAAATTGTTGCCTCTTTAACATCTTTACACAAACAAGTGCACCCATGTTGTTGCTGGATAAGTAACAAAGAGACAAAGACCAAACATACATTACTAGATGCATAAACATGATTATTTATGTAACAGGCAAATCCAGATATAGCCAGAAGAGGCTGAAATGGTTCTTTTTAAGAATAAATTGTGATATGTTATTCAGCTTTTCAGCTCCAGAGTGTATCTCGTGTATCAAAATGTATAGGTTCAAGATGATTTAAGGTAACAGTGAGAAGCAATACTGAGTTTTACAGTTCTACGGGTTTGACTTTTCACATTTTAAGTAATAGAGTAAGTTTACTGATTATCATGCTTTCTTATCATTCCACTACTGTGATTTTAAAGAAAATAACTGTTGGAGAGCATTTATCAGTACTGAATCACATGTAGTTTTTAATCCCTTTCTCATTAGGTAAGTGCCACTTACCTTGATGGTTTCAGAGCTACTGCTGTCTGTCCAGTGGGAGGTCCAAAGGCAGTACAAAAAGGAAAGCTCACTGCAGAAAGTATTCTCAAAAGGTCAGTATTTGTTGCTCGAAAGGGGTTTTGGTTATTTGATATTCATAGATAATGAAAATAAAACGGTGACATGATGGTAATCACATTAACCTTGTAAGAACCATAAAAGACAGAAGTCGGGAGGATGCTTCAAGACCTTAGTTGACTGAAAAGAGGTTTCCTGAACAACCTGTAACTACACTTTTAAACTGTGTTTGTCAGAAAGGAAAAAGTTAGCAAATATTGTTCAAAATGGACAGCTATGACCCAAATGTATTAGATTCCAGACACATTTTAATTTCATTTCTTTTCCACGGAACTTATCAAAATTTCAAAGCTATAAAATGTAGGCAGTTTACCAGAATTGTTTTAGACAAAATATATTATTACCTTGAAAAATGGGACTAATGTTGTTTTTATTTGCTGGAATAATTTTCCATTTGGAAAACAGTCTGATAAACCTCTAGTCATATTGTCATGCCAGGATATTTGTAGGAGGGATTCCTTTTAAATATAATTGTCTGTACTCACAGAAGTCTTGGAACATTTATTCCAATAGCATCCAAGCTTCCTAGTTATGTGAGCTATTGCTTTCTTCTCAGTTTTATATAAGACTTCTTCTCTGTCATTCATCAAATTATACAGCTGTGGAACAAGCTCTCTTTGCTAGACACCTTTTAGAAATCAAGTAAATCGAGTATTTTTGTCCCATGCTCATTGGAAGAGAAATGGCCTCAGTGGTAGCATAGTGACCACCTTCATTTTTTTCTTATATCAATAAGAATTTCACTTTAGATTTAAGCCTATATAATGTTCCAGGTGCCATGTTTAATATTTACAGCAGTGGTGATATTGCTAGTGTCTTCAGAGTAGTCAATTGATGGAAAATGTATAATTACAAGAATTTAATTTTAATTTTTAAAAGTACGTCCAGTGTTTCAGCTGATTAAATCTCTCAAACAGCCAGAAGGTTTCCAGACAAAGAAGGAAAGGAAAAGCAATTTAGCTGCTTCAGTATTTAACTCATTTTTCCAGTCTGCAACTTGTTAACATTTTGGACTACTTATCATAGTTTTATTACGATAAAGCATTTTTCCTCTCATATATTTATTTTGCTGTAATTTTTTGGGTTTTGGACTTTATATGACTGTTAAAAAAACAAAAGATGAAGATCATTCTCAGTTTGTTCAGTGTTTGAAAGTTAGGCTGCCTTTTACGAACCTCTAGGAATACCAATTTAATTGTCAACCCTGCCCCAAAAAAGTGTCAGTTGCTGTTTCTCTAAAAGCAGCATGTGTTGTTAAGGTGTATTTTTAAAAAGCCAGTTTTCATTATGAATCACCATTGAGCAAATGTAGCATTCTTGAAACAGCATGCTTTGGGGAGAAATAGCCTTACAGAATTAGTATGAGGAAATTCACAGGGCCAGAGTAGGCAAGTGTGAGTAATGAAAAAGAGTTCTTACAATTTTTGTCAGATTCTTGGCATTTGTGTTGTATGTTCATTAATTAGAACTGAATATCTGTACCTTTGAATAAAAGGTGGCTTCATTGGTGGCTGTGGTGTAGTGAGGTGATTTATTGGTGGGGTATAATGTTGCAGGAGAAATAGAGGTAAGAAATAATGTGAAAACCAGGAAGACTGCATGTACTGTAATAGCCTTTCAAGCACTTCTTTTTTTTTTTTAAGATAAAAGACCATCTGTTTGGCTTTGCCTATCATCTGTCATATAATTTGAATAAAGAAAGGCTCAAACTTAAACGTAGGGAGAAATTCAGAGGTGTGACATAGTCCGTATCACTTTGGATCTAATATTCCTGTTCATTTGTGTAGTGAAAGCTACTAGTAACCAGTTTACATTGCAGAGCAAATTCCTGTGACCGCACAGAGCTACTACAGAGAATTGCTTTGAGAGAGTTTACTAATTAACAAAAAAAAATCATTTGTTGCAGGACGCGTCTTATTTTCAGTCAGCTCGGGTACGAAGATTACAGTGCAGTTAACATACAGATTTTAGGGTCTGAAGATACATATGGACCGCATGCTAGAAGGAGTATAGATGGTGTAAGTATTCAGTGGAGTGTTCTTAAACTTTTACTGACCTCCTCTTCTTAATCTCTCCATATCGTTGTCTTTTCCATAACTTTAAAGGAAGTTGCTGTCATCTTGGGAATTTCACCCCACCATCTTGCAAAGAATTCAGTGTCGTACTTAGTGTACAAAATTACACTGACAAAGTCTTTGCAGTATTGGGTCTTCCAGAAGCACTGATAAGGAAACTTACAGAAATGTTGTGATCTGTTCTAGTGTTGTTCATGTCAAGAAATACTTTAAACGTTCTTACGATGCAGACTTTAATTGCTATATGGCACAACTCTAGAAAACAGCATTATACAAGAAAACGCAGAATTATTGTTGCCTGTGCTGAAGCTCTGTAGGTCCTATATGCGAAACAGTCTTCAACTACATAATTCTGCAGCGTGTTTTGTGACATGTTGAATTCATCTGTAAGAATATGAATGATGGCTGCAGCCTCTGCAGCTGTGATATCCAGATTGTTTTCCTTATCTAGGAATGGAAGACCTTTTCATAGGAAGAAGGCTGTAAATTTTGTCCCCACTTACATGCACTTAAAATATTTAGACAGTTTAGATTGTTCCAAAACAGTAGGATCTAATTCTTTTCTGTCAATGAAAGTCTTGCAAAAACCTTATGGTATGTTTGTCAAAACTCAGCTCTGTGAGTTTAATCTTAGCAATGCCAGTGTGTGAAATAGCTGAAAATGTGTCTATGTAGGGGAAAAATAAAAAGATAGTGAAACTTTTATAATAGAAATTAATTACTCTTAGAAATGAGAGAAGTTGACAAGTTGTGTCTGGAGCTGTATGCGCTTTAGTTCTTGAGCTTCAGTTTTATTCTACACAGCAGCAGGAGTTGCTTCCTGTGGAGCCATCTATGGTATGGTCTTTTTAGGATGACAAACCCTGCTGCATTAAGTGTTGTACTGAGATTGCAGAAGGAAAATATTGGAACGTAGGAGCATATTTTCCAGATATTAAACTTCTTTGTACCAGTTCCATTTGATTAGGCATTCATTTTTTAATGATATCATTACATGGGAAGTTTGTTGCTCACTAGAGTGAATAATGATTTGGAAAAGAACAGCTTCTCTGTTCTTCCTGTTCAGTTTGCCTTGCTTGCAGTATACTGAAGACATTTTTCAAACCAAGTTGAATATTTACAGTATTTCTCATATTTTAGCCTCAGCTTCCAGGTTTTACAATAAAATTAAATGCAGCAGTATCTTTGTTGTACGTGCTTTCCATACATGCCTTCAATAGGATGTGAAAGTTGAAGCTGAAACACAGGAAGCTGCTTTACAACCTTATCTTCTTCACACTGGTTCTCTGATAGAGGAACCTCATCTGGAAAGTGGTGGCAGTAGCTTCAGAGGAATGGGGGAAGAATGGGGGTTGCTTTACTATTTAAAACAAAGCTGTAAGCTCATGAGAGAAACATACGCCCTTTAGTAGATATATTCTACTCTTTCTGATTATGTCTTTCTGTACAAAATTAGTTGTGCTTGTTTGGATTGCAAGTAACAGTGGTCAAAAGCATGCTGTGCTTGGTGGTATATTATCACACAAGAGAAACAGTCCATGCTTTGAATATTTGTCCATTAAATTGTGCACTGACTATGTATCTCAGAGTTGGGTCCATTTAGTGTAGAGTGAGACTATGTATAGCACTGAATATTACCAACGAAAGAGGGTAGCCTTGAGAAATACAAAAATTCTTGCTTCCTTTTTTTTTCTCAGTCACTCCACCTGTTTCCATAGCTATTGTTTGCCATTCTGATAGCTTGCTTTATCAGCAGAAGCTGTGGATCAGAGTCAGCACTGAATAACTCTGGTGGTATTTAATTGCTAATACTTCCTGCTCTGATTTTTCTGTTCTTGAGGAAGAAGGGATTATGGCAATGTCACAGTATCAGTGAGTTCATGATTTAGAAACACTGGATGTGCTTCACGTGAAAGTTATATATTAACAGTACCCGACCTATTTGTTGGTTTATAAAAACAGCTCTGGGTGTGGGATCTGTGCAGAGCAGTTTATTAATTATTGCAGTAATGGGCGCACACCGCTACTGACAAGAGAGAAATTGCGCCACTAGTCAGTGAAATCCATTCTGTTATATACCCTGGGTCTGACGCAGGTAATACCTCTCCTGGCACTCATTGGTTGACCGCCTCAGGCTCGCAGTCTTCCGATGCTGTTGCTACATTACGCTTCTGTTGTCTTTGGGTATGTTCTGTATCTTTTATGATGATAAGCGGCCTATGCTGGCCTCTTCCCTACCCTACATAACTACCTTACCTAGTGCCTGTGCCAATTTTAACTAGGATGGAACGCCCCAGTTTCAACTTCACTCTGTTCAGCAACTTTCTTTGTGAAAGGCAACTTATCCTATGGTACATACAGAAATAGTGGCAGTATGTGCTGCAAAAACACAATCTACTTCTCACAGGCTTAAATGCAGCATTCAAGAGTTCATGCAGTTTAGAAGCAGGAAGCAGATGTGAATATGTAAGCATGTTTTCTGCAAGAGTATTTCCTGTTAATTATTAGTAATAGTAATGTAATGAATCTCCAGACAGTTTTGTGGGGGATTTAAAAATAAAGAGGAAAGACAGTTTCTATTTGTAGCATAGCCACGTGTTTTTCTGCAGGGCCCTTTGCTGCTGTGTTTTAGCTGGAGAGTTGGGAATTTTCTGTGTCTCTGTGAGCTGGAATAAATGAGTTTGTTCATTTTGGAATTTTAGTATGTATATGAGTTAGAGTAAAGGAATTAGTAGTCTGTTAAAATAACTGCCTCTTTGGGACAGTCTTACAGTAGCCACAATAACTGGCATGGAATACTGCAACATTTATTCTGAACACCATTTCAGCAGCTGTCAATAGGAAACACAACCGTGTTTTTCCATCTTTGAAGTTACTTGAGTTCCTGAGACTGACTTGAGATTTTCTGATGTTGTCATGATCTACAGTATTATTTTTGTGAACATGTATGCTGTATATGCTCGGAAATTATACTTACAAGACATCTGTATTTCAAAAACTGTTTACTTTTATGCAGTGTTTTTAAAGAATGCACCACTAGTGAAGCATTGACAATTAAAATAAGTAGGACTAAAGTTAGGAGATATATTAAAAGACAGGCAGTTCAGGAGTTTGGATCCATCATGCACTGTCTCTAGTTATTTTGAAGAGGAAAGCATTTAAGTTTAAAATGCTTACTTGAGTCTTAAAACTTGCTAAGAGGCTGTAGGTGTTCACAGGTGTTTTTGTTGGAAATCTGGTATTTTTTAATTCTGTTCTCTCTTTAAACCACCAAGGATTAGGTTTGACTACTTTTCTGTGAGCAAATCTATTTACTTCTTGATGCTAAGAGAAGTAGCCTTGGCCCTAGAGCATTCTCAGTGCCCACCTCATTGAGTGAAACAATTTCCTTACGAATCTGTGTTCATTATAGCACTTGATTTTGAAGGGTGTTTTGATGCACAGCATTGTAACAGTCTGAAGTACCCAACAGTTGATTTACTGGTAAAAGTGATGAAACATGAACTGAAAGTTACAGATATGTTTGATGGAAAGCCACTAAATGAAAATTATAGTTAATATTGAGCATGAGATGTCCGTTAGATTTGCTCTGAATGCTGAGCTACAGTTACTTTTTGATTTGACAGATATATCTGCTGCTGTTCTGCTGCTAAGCTAATCTGCTTTTTCAAAGCAGGGTCCTCGGGAAGCTGTTATTTGGATTGCAGTACATCATAAGCAAAAAGAAGCTTTAGAAATCTTCTCCAAAGAGATTGCACCGGCTGGAACTGGCATGGGTAAACACTCACAACTTTCTCTAACAATATAATCTGGCTGCCTGTGTCAAACTTTCACATCTAATTAAAAAGTTTTAAATAGTATACTGCACTGAGAATGCTAATAGTCTCCATCTAAGTCTTCATTCACACTGTGCATATTAGCTCCCCAACTTAAATTCTGATCTTGCACTATTATGTCTAGCCTCACAGTAATGCCTTTAACTTTTGCCTTTGAGTGAGTGTGTTGTACTGGATTTTTTTTCCGTTGACTTCTGATGTAAAGACAAAACACCAGGATTTAATTAAAAGTCCGTCTTAGTTTTAAGATTATACAGTTTTAAGTATTTGCACAAGGGTCACCTGTTATGAAATCATCTATGCTTCTTTTGTGTTAGTAGATATTTGTTCCAAGAAAAACTTTGCACATATTCACTGATTTTCACTGGATTCTCATAGCTTTCCAGGAACACTGATTAACTCATCACTTTGAGCAATTTTTTTTCCTTCTCTTCTCTTCTCTTCTCTTCTCTTCTCTTCTCTTCTCTTCTCTTCTCTTCTCTTCTCTTCTCTTCTCTTCTCTTCTCTTCTCTTCTCTTCTCTTCCTTCCCTTCCCTTCCCTTCCCTTCCCTTCCCTTCCCTTCCCTTCCCTTCCCTTCCCTTCCCTTCCCTTCCCTTCCCTTCCCTTCCCTTCCCTTCCCTTCCCTTCCCTTCCCTTCCCTTCCCTTCCCTTCCCTTCCCTTCCCTTCCCTTCCCTTCCCTTCCCTTCCCTTCCCTTCCCTTCCCTTCCCTTCCCTTCCCTTCCCTTCCCTTCCCTTCCCTTCCCTTCCCTTCCCTTCCCTTCCCTTCCCTTCCCTTCCCTTCCCTTCCCTTCCCTTCCCTTCCCTTCCCTTCCCTTCCCTTCCCTTCCCTTCCCTTCCCTTCCCTTCCCTTCCCTTCCCTTCCCTTCCCTTCCCTTCCCTTCCCTTCCCTTCCCTTCCCTTCCCTTCCCTTCCCTTCCCTTCCCTTCCCTTCCCTTCCCTTCCCTTCCCTTCCCTTCCCTTCCCTTCCCTTCCCTTCCCTTCCCTTCCCTTCCCTTCCCTTCCCTTCCCTTCCCTTCCCTTCCCTTCCCCTCCCCTCCCCTCCCCTCCCCTCCCCTCCCCTCCCCTCCCCTCCCCTCCCCTCCCCTCCCCTCCCCTCCCCTCCCCTCCCCTCCCCTTCTCTTCTCTTCCCAAGTCAAATCTAAATGTTACCACTGTATTTGTCTTAGTTGTAAGGAATACATTTAAATGCTGGGATTTGACTGCTGCTTCCACTATAAATACTCATATTATCTTTTTAAAATGCATTTGAAATTTGGAGAGCTTCTTTTGGAAGACTGGAGCTTGGCTGTGTTGCAATTGCTTCTCTGTACCTAATGGAGCAATGCACTGATTTACATGAATCTTCAAATTAAATTACTCGACCTGAATGTCAACTTCCGTAGCACATTTAGAATCCTGATTCATGGCGGCTGAATTTTGCTGTGCAATTAAATAATTGGTCCATTTTATTTTAGTGGATTCAAAATCACATGGAACTTAGTATGGAACTTAGCATGTTCTCTTGCTCTCTGTTGTCTTTACAGTGGTATCAGAGCTGTAGTACAGTACTTTTTTCAGTTGTGTTTATGGAAGAAGGATCGATGCATGGTCATATTTTTTTCTTTTCCTTTTTTTTTTTTTTTTAACTCCATCTTTAAAGACAGAATACAGTAATTCAGAAGTAATTAGGAAGATTCATTTTAAAATATTTTGCAATTGTGAAGGTTATTTAGTGGATCATCATCCCTTTTTGGCCACAAGGGCACACTGCTGGCTCATGGCCGACCTGTCGTCTACCAGGACACCCAGGTCCCTCCCTGCAGAGCTCCTCTCCAGCAGGTCTTCCCCCAGCCTGTACTGGTGCATGCAATTATTCCTCCCTAGGTGCAAGACTGTACACTTGCTTCTGTTAAACCTTGTCCAGATTCTTACTGCCCAGCTCTCCAGCCTGTCCAGGTGTTGCTGAATGGCAACACAGCCTTCAGGCGTGTCAGCCAATCCTCCCAACTTTGTAGCATCAGCAAACTTCATCAAGGTCATTGAGGAAGATGAAGACAGTAGTTGCTAGCGATTTAGTCTTTAGTGTTCAGACTTAATTAACAGTACAGTTTTAGAGCTGTTTTCTTGTTCTATAAAGTGTGCTTTTGTGTACTTTTTAAATTCGGATAGATTGTTCTGAGTAAAGCCAAGTGGGGAAGAATCTCAAGAAAAGCCTTGCTGAATGAGTGTTGTTATTTGTAGTTTAATAGGTCAGTAGCTAAGAAGTGTTTTATTAATAGCTTAAATCATGTGCTGACCCTTATTTCACATTGAAATGACCAGAGTTTGACACTGAGATGACAGCTGGTTAATGCAACTTGAGATTTTAAAGTACTTGCTTGTATGTAAATATTATGACTGATCTCATAAGTGTGTTGGAAGATACTTCAAGGAACATCGTAGTTTATTGCAGTCTCCTTTTTTGTTTGTGAATAATATTGCAAAAGATAATTTATCTGCTGTATGCAGAGGATATTAATAACTAGACTGTATAATTGACCACCATTAAAAAGAAAGTATATGATTTGTACTTTTGCTAAAATACACTGTAAGAACTAACTATAAATATATAGCATATAGATAATTCCTTAACGTATACAATAAATACATTAACCAGCTTTTGTTGGAGCTGATTCAGTCACCACCAGGAGACACGGCTGTACTTTGGAACACAATGAAGTTTCAAAGACAGTATCAGCTATTGAATTTAAACTGCTTAAGGCTTTTAAATCTCTACCAGTCAGACCATTTTGATGCTTTTTCTTTTTGTTTGTACTCCAAAATGTTTTACAAATTAGAACTAATGCAGTCTACCATCTTTCATATATTGCGCATTTTATTCTGTTGGAAAGTGCATAGAGTTGTGCAAAAGTATGATTTGTGGCAGAAATAGGTTAAAGGACATCTACAAGTGTCATATCTATGGCATGCATTAGAATTTACTAGAACTGTCAGTTATTCATGTTGAAATAGATTTTCAGGCCACGTCCTCAGACTTGGGAAAGAAATTGTTCTAGGGAATGGTTTGTTACTGGATCAGACCCTTGAGACAAAATAAATATTCGGTGTGATGGTACTATACATGCAGATGAACAGAATATAGATGGATTAGGAAAGTCTGAAACTGTTTTATCAACTTGAAGGCATTCCAGACAAATTACCAGCCATAAGCCACAGTCAATTGAAGATCTGGTTCATCTTCTCTGCTTAAAGTCTAAATAGGAATGGCATGTGCATGTGTTAAATTATACTTAGAAGTGCTTCAGTCCTACGTATGTTAACGTAAGCAATGGACTGAATAATTCTAACATAGAAATGAATAATATTGCTGCTGGCATGTAACAACATAGCTTTGCTTTGCCATTACATTTATGTGCAGGGTAGCTACAGTATGTTCTCAGAAAGGACATTCTGCACTGACATGCTGCATTACAGAAGCTTATGCTGGAGGAGTTTGCAAAGTAGTGATAGCAAGCAGCAATAGGAGGTTATCATAGCCTCAGAGTGTGAGTACTTGATGCTTTTAGATTTTTATATTGTTTTCTTGTTAGTGCTCAGAGAACTGCTTTGTCCTGGGAGACAAGTTTCACTGTATGAGAGCAGACAAGGGAAGAGCTTTCTTTGCGAGCTTTCAGGAAGTTGAAATAGATTTTGGAGCAAAATCTGGTACCCTTAATGAGCAGTTCAGCTGTCTAGTGGGAAGTGAGCCATGTGACAATCCACAGATAATATTAAATTAACTTTCTGAGCCTGTTTTCAACATGACCTTACCATATCCCACTTCCTTGCCCAACAACCTAAATAAACTAGGAGCATAATTCAGTCAGCAAATAATGGCAATTGGTTTTAATATTGAATTGATTTTCTTTTTTTTCCTTGAAAGAGCACATAGGTAGTGTTTGTAGAGTCTAATCTTCCCTGGATCATTTGAAACTGTGTAATTGTAAGGGATTAGTTTCCATTCTGTCCACATCCGTGTTATTTGCAGCAGAGCTTGGTGGGTCGAGGGTTGATTACTCATGGTTCATTTATTTGAGATTAATTGATTGATTGATTGATTGATGGAACAGCATGCCTTATCAAAGACTTTAGTAAGGCATCTTGCTTAAATGTAGTTTCAGGGAAATCACTCCTCCAGTGAACATGAATCTGGACTGTAACATCAACCTGTGCTATGTTGCTCCCGTGCTACCACTTGGTCTGCATTGCCAAGGCACCAAACCTAAGCTAAGGCAACTTGCTGAGAGGTAGAGGTTACCAGTGTGAGCTTTTTGCCATGAGAATGTGTTTCTTGGCATTTGGTCAGAGAGAATACACCTGGAAGAAGCATGAAGGAAAGTGGGCGCATGTTAGTCAGGATAAACTTGGGTAAACACACCATTTGGGATGCTTAATTCCTAGGCTGATTTAACATACACTCTTTACAGAACTGCAGAGGAAAGAAATTGTAGGGAACTTAGATGTATCATGTATGCATACTATCTATACCATGCAGACAGGATAGAAGATAAGCTAGGAAGAACAGAACTGTTTATTTCAGGAATACTGATCTGTCAGATGGGTTTAAGGGCAGTAAAGCCTAACAACCAGATGCTGAGAAGAGTCTAATCACAGTACTGATTTACTACAAATCTTGAATCATGCTAGTGACTTAAAGCTCCTAAAATGCCTATGTAGAAAAGAGAAAGGAAGAATGGGATCTGTAGTGCAGAGGAACCTAAAACCAGCTAAGGTAGGCAGTGAAAAATGCTTGAGAGAGAGATGCATCTGCAATGGTTAATCTAATAAAGCAACAGGAAATCATGCATGGATCTGGTCAGAGTTGTTTCTTTGCTCTCTTGAAAAGTGAAAAAAAACTAACCCTCTTTTTGTGCCAGTTGTGTTGCCTGACTGGCATTGGCATAGAAAAAGAAAGATCACTAGGGTCTTCCTTTGAAGCAGTTTATGCCTTGCTCATCTTGAGACAAAACCACCTTTTTTTTTTCCTTTTCTTTTTTTTTAAGACACACTGCTTTTCACATGTTTTGCCATTTTACATGCTCTTTAAAACGTTTGGTTATATTAAGCTGATGCCATATGTAATTTGCTAGATGTTTCCAAGTATTAATAAATCTTTGTTATAGAAATGATTTTACCTGCCTTAAGCAGTTGAGCTTTGATAATTATGAAGATGAACTTAACAGTTATATTGTGAATTTCATTTTCATCTCCAGCTCCTGGCCTCACTGGAATTATTGGAGGGCGCCCTAGAATGTAAGTTAATTTCTTTAAATAACATTTTGCTTTATTAATAATGAAATTTAAGTTATTTCTGCATTCATTGAGCTTACTAAAATAGTTCAGAGAAGTGTTGCTAATCATGGGTTAAAAGCTTTCAAATTTCCAAGTGATTGCAAAGTATGTGAATAATCTGAAGATTTTCATTCTTTTTTTATTTAAATGCATTTATGATTGCTTTGTTTATGTAGATCTCCAGTTTTGAAGCCATTTTTCTTCCATTATCCAAAGAGCAATGTCCAGGTAAGACTTACTACTTATAGTCTGCTCTGTTTCTTCTGAAGTCTTTAAAAAAATCATGCTGACTTGCCATTTCTAAGTAACTTTGAGTCCTGCAAAGTATACTGATAACTTGGAAAAATATTTTCCCAGGTATTGTTATATACATGCTATATTTTACAACTTCTCAGCCTTCCATTGATAAGACCCGACTCTCTTGTCATGGTTTTATGATTTTCGGTTATCAGTATTCCACATCATAGCAGCATGCCATCCTGGCCTGCATGAGAAATACTGCGGCCAGCAGGAGCAGAGAGGTAATCATCCCCCTGTACTCAGCACCAGTGAGGCCACACCTCATGTATTTTGTTCAGTTTTGGGCCCCTCACTACAAGAAAGACGTCAAGGCCCTGAAGTGTGTCCAGAGAAGGGCAACAAAATTGGTGAAGGGTCTGGAGCACAAGTGTTATGAGCATCAGCTGCGGGAGCTGGGATTGTACAGTGTGGAGAAGAGGAGGCTCAGGGGAGACCTCATTGCACTCTACAACTTCCTGAAGGGAGTTATTTGAAACCACAGTGATAAACTGTGGATAGTGGAGAAGTATTACAAAACCCCTTTTTCTTTTGGAAGAAGTTAGAATAGAAACATTCAGTTGGAAGGCACCTATGGAGATCATGTCCATCTGTCTGATCACATCAGGGATGAACAGGAGTTGGAGCTTATTATTAAGGGCATTAACCAGCTGCCTCTTAAATACTGATGGCGTTGAATGAACCACCTCCCTAGGAAGCCCATTGCTGCATTTGATCATCCTTACAGTAAATAATTTTTTCCTACTATCTGGTCTGAACCTTCTGTGGTGCAGATTTGTGATGTTGGAGCACTTAACATTCTTATTGCTGCTGACAATTGTATGGCTGGCTTGTCTTTGTGTAATATTAAAGTATTGTCTTTATGGAAGTTCAGGCTACCGCTTTCTCAAATCACATGTAAAATTACAAATGAGCGCCGTGTTCCAGGTATGGTGAAATGCCTGCTAAGATAAAATAGTAACTTCATTTAGCAAGGAAAGACAGCATTGTCTCTTACTCTTAACAATACAGAAAATCAAACTGTTTATTCTAGGGAACTAATCTGGTGAGCACACTAATATGTTCATAAAGATATTGTGTCACCATTGAAATGCAACAAAGGTTATATAAAAGCATGGTCTAAGTGATTCAGACCCTGGGCCAAAGTTTTAGCTATGTATTAAGAAAGTTCTCGCAAGAGATTGCAGAGTAAATAAGGTACGAATTAACTGCTTTTCTAGATTGGAGTCTAGTTGCCATAGAGATAAACTTAGAATTTGATCTAAACCCAAAAATACTACATAAGGAGATTTTCAGATACGTTAATATTGCCACAGTGGGTTCTTTTGTTTTGTGTTTGATAATACTTTTCTGGATTTCAGGTTGGATTCAGTATCACGTTGGTTATGTGTTGTTTTCACCGCTCTTACACAATTGTCCTGATTTTACCATAGGTCACAAGTGGTTTTACTGTGCAAACATGAG
The DNA here is from genome assembly GCF_054131305.1 of Coturnix japonica. Classification (NCBI taxonomy): domain Eukaryota; kingdom Metazoa; phylum Chordata; class Aves; order Galliformes; family Phasianidae; genus Coturnix; species Coturnix japonica. The sequence goes on from NC_140666.1 coordinate 26,663,285, forward strand.
TTATTTTCCAAGTATGCTTTTTCATGTTTAAGGGGTAACCTAAAACTTGTGCTAGGAGAAAGAATCCTTCTGAAGGCAAGAATAACTTGTCTCCTTTTTGTTTGTTAGTCTTCCCTTTAAATAAGCTCTATGGGCCTTTGTTGCTATTAGCTGTTTTCAAAGAACAATCTTAACAAAAGCCGTTGAGTAAAATGACCTAAAAGGTTTTATTTAAAATGTTGCAGGTGAATATTTAATTAGAAAATGACTGTTCACGTGTTGTGCTGGATTTCTTGGTCTAATGTGACAGTTTGGAAATGGGCATTTTTTTCCAGATCAAATTATTTCTAAATGGTCAGTATGTTGAGACATTTGAGGAGGATCTCACGTTTACATCAGATGAGGCTGTTTCCTTTGATCCATCCAAGATTAACGGTGAATTGAAAGGTATGGTCATCTTTTACTTGAAACATATAATTTTCCATCTTTCTCCTAGAAAATCATGTGCTGAATTTTGTCCAAGAAATTTCTTTTACCTCCTTACACTGTGCATTTTGAATTCCTTTGCAAAACTCTTGAGCTACTTTTCTTAGGAAGGATGGTGATTAGCAGCAGTTCTGCCATTAGAAGGGATAGGAAAAACTCTTAGTACCTAAGAGGTTCTGTAATCCTTAATCTGATACCATACCTAGCTTCCATGAAAAACTCAGACTGAACACTTTGTTGCAGATGTTCAGACCTGCTCATCTTAGCTCACCGGTTCACCCAGTATCTTCCTTTCCTTCTTCAGACATACAGATTAGAAAAGCTGAACAGAAATGATCGCAAAGAAGCATTATTCTAATATCCTTTCTTGAAAATTTACTAGCTCTAGATCAGTCTCATTCTTATACATGCTGCATTTTGTAACATATAACATACGTCATAATTTCCTTTTGATCCAGACAAAATCTTTATTTCTCTCACTAGAGAGATGTGGTAATTTAAAGCTGTGGATAGAGCCTTTCAAATCTAAATCAGGTAATTTGTTCAAATTATTCCTACATTGTAATAGTGATTCTGAAAGAAAAATTTAGGTCTTTTTGTTTGTGGATATGCCAAAAAAAAAATAAAAAAATTATATCTTAACATTTTGTGCCTTCATATCATCTGTATCCGGAATCCAGAATAAATGAGAGGAATTTCTCAAAACTAAGAGTAGAATCTGTTGTTGTAAGTTAATGGAAGCTATTCTATATAATGTAGAGAAATTTTCCAATTCATGTGTGGCTGTGTGTTTATGTGTTGAAAGTCACTGATACTGAACTGTCATGTGTGAATTCTTCTCTGTCCTTTCAGACGTCCCTTCAAGGGAATCTTTTTGTGTCAAGCAGAAATAAATTGTAGTCTTCAGTGTGTGCTCAGTTCTTGATCATGTCTGTTGCAAATCAAAGCTCATAGCAGAGTCTCTTTGATATATGGGAGTTCCAGGGAGGGCAGTAGGGGATTATCATAATCAGACTGAGTTAAGGAATAGAAGGTCATGGTTTGTCTAATAAAGAGGCTAGCAGAGTTACAGATTTTTTATTTTATTTATAATTTCAACGTGACTGCAACACTAAATATTGGAAGAAAAAAAACAATCAGACTTCCTGTTGCTTTCAAATGCCTTCTTATCATTAGAGAAGACTTTCTGAGGTGCCCGACATCAGCTTATAAGTACTGAATTCTTCTGGCTCTATTCAGGCAGAACTCTTAAACTTTTGAAGGTCAGCAGATCTCCTCTGTTTTTTTTTTTTTCCCCTGAGAAGGACCTCTAAACTTTTGCCCTTAGTTGTAAATAGAAATGTTTTCTCTTACCTACTTCTGTGGCTTAACACATGGACAACACAGATGAGAAATAGATGGATTAGACTGTAAAAGCAGTAAACTCTGCTAAAGCATTTTGTCAGCATTTAGTAAGGAGAGAAGTATTTTTTCTTGGTTTCATGGTTATCTCAAGTGTGAGGGACTGCTGGTTGTCTTTGAACAGATAAGAGAAATATGCGAAAGTGGATTTCAAAAATTCTGCTAGATGTGGTTCTGGAAGGGTGGAATTTGAATGTACTGTTTGCCTTAGCTTCAAAGAGGATTCTTCTGTAGATTTAAGATGTTTGTTAAATGGAAGCAACTTCCTGATAAACATATCATGAAGGATAAATCAATAAGGGTAATAATACATGAGAACACCAGAGAGCGATCTTGAAATGGTTTTGTTTAAATGGAGACCCTTTATGTTATATATACCCTTTAGTATTTTCTGGCAGTTTTTATGACCCGCTTCTACTTGAGTTTTTCATGGAAGTGAATGTAGAAAGGACTGAGCATCAGGCTCAAAACAAATGTACTACGTTAATTCTTCTGCAGTGTATTTTCAACATTTCAAGTTCTATTTATTACCTGTGAAGTGCTGTTATACTAGACTGACCCGTGATTAATTTCAGTAGTTTAACATTTCTGTGTTTTTCTTTAGAATGTGAGTAATGCCCTCTTTCTGTTGGTACAGCTAGATCAGAAAATGTTTGCTGTGGTCAGCCCCAGGTTGTTCCCTGCTAATATTTTTCTCCATTGAAGGAAAAAATGTCACTTCCATGCCATACATGTTCCCTCTACTGGTGTTCAAGGAGCAGAGAGAGGATATAACCTGCCAACTCATGTGCAGAAAAATAGAAAATCACAGGAAGGGGTTATAGGAAAGGGTAGCTGGAGGATGGGAATTCTGAATGCAAGACAGATAGATGGATAAGTTTGAGATGCTGGCACTGAAGCCGGGGATGCCTGGAGAGCTGATATGTCCTGAGAGAAGTTGGGTTAGATGCAAAAGAAGTTTGGAATGACTGGATTCTCTCTGCCTAAAATATGGGATATAAACTGTACTTCAAGTTTAAGCATTAGGCCTCTGTTAGTGGATAACTCGAACCTGGTGCAAAGTGAGCACTTGATCTCTCCTTCAGGGGAACAGCTAGGTGGTGGCTGCCTGCTGCTTACTAATGAAGAACTGCAAGAGGTCTGTGGTGTATGACTAAACCATCAAACCTTGTTCATAAACTCCGTGGATTGATTGAACTTCTGGAGTTGGGCAGGAGTAGGACTGCTTTATTTTTTTATTTATTTATAAGTAGATAAAAATAATACTTTATGTTCTGTGAAGTGCAATAATAATAATGTTCATGAAGACTTGGAAGTCCAGTACTGCAGACAAGTTAAAAAAATGACTAGCTTGCTATAGCATATTGCAATTATGACCATGAAATGCCTTTTCTATATGACACTGAGATAGTTGCAAAATTGGTTATTTGAAAACTGTGCAAATGAAAAACTAACCTTAACAGCAGCACGTATGAAAGCAAGAGAGATGCACAGTCTTCAGACTTTTAAATTGTGACTGCTTTCTACAGACAGCAAATTATCAGTAACTAAATGTATTTTCTACCCACACTGGAAGCGGAGAGATCTTTGTGTTATCTGGAAAAAAGCTGGTCAAGAAATACCATGTATCTGCTAAGCCTCCTTCAGAGACACTGCACTGTTATGATGGAGATGAATGTTCATATTCAGAGGTGGCAATACAGGGGATGTGTGGCACAGCATTCAGCTTTGTAAAAGTAAAACAGGTTTGCCTTATAAATACACATTAGGGCAGAAAAACTTTGACGTTGTTTGTGAGAGTACTAATAACAGTGCAGGAAGACTGTAAAGACAGTTCCTTCTTAAAAATGTACCATTGTATGTAGCTATCGTTACAGCGCATTCATTTTTATATTGTACAGATCTGCCAACTGGTCACCATACTTACCGCTTAGAAGATCTTGCCTATACTAGAAGTGGAGACAAAGGCAACTCTGCAAACATAGGTATTTATCTTTCTTCTCAAGGTGGATTAAGTTTCTCATATAAGAGGCCACCATGTGCTCTCCTTAATTTTTTGGGGAAATCTCTTAACATAACTTGATCATTTCTTTTATTGCCTCAGTGCTCAAACAAAATAATCCAAATGAAACAGTATTTAACTAATTCAGTATCTGTAGGTCTGCGTTCAGCAGCTGTTTGAAATCTGAGGTATTAAGAAAAATCCTTGAATGTCTGAAACTACAAAGCTTTGTTTAGGGTTGCAAAGAGTAAGCACCCCAAAATTAAGAAACACATTCTTAGTGTTTCTCCTGCACATTAGTTGCTACTTCTCTGTGTCTATTATATAATTTCTTGGTTGTCTGAAGGTGTACACTATTTCTGTATGTTAATTTTGTTTCGTTTAAATGACTAAATATTGTTAAGAAACACCGAAGTTGTTCTTCAAAGTAAGGGAATGCTTTTAATTATATTGTAAATCCAAGTGGTGTATTTCAGTGTGCAGGCTTTACATTGATTATGCTGCTTCTTGTATTGATTAATAATTCCTTCTATTCCTTACTTCTGCATGCAACAATTGGCTCTCTTACTTGTTGGAAGATGAGAGCGTGTTGGTGTTCAAAGCTCAGTATGAATTAAAGGTGCGTTTGGGATTTGATTTGCTATTAGCTGTCATGCTAAGACTGATGGATTTTGTTATTTATATTTAAGGAATACAGTTTTCTTGTCCTTGTTTGTGAAGCTTTTTTGGGGTTGAAGAGTGAAGAGGTGTTGATTTTATTTTTTTTTTAAGTTTATTTTATTTAATTTGTTCTGTTAATACAATATAGCATTGCCTGATCATAAATTATTTGTGTGCTGCCAATAGGCTTTCTCAGATATAAAGAAACTATTGCTTTGTTAAATGAACAACAAACAACCTATGAGATGAATAATTCTAAGCCCCTAGATAAAGAGATCTGTGACATGAATCAGCTTTCCCGAACCTGCTGTGGAATGTTGGCTTCAGCATAAAGTTACCTAGACTTTATCAAAGCATACTTATAGCAATAAAAAACTGTCCTTTCTTGCTGTTAGTGGGGGTAAGAACCAAAACCTTCCATTGTTGCACTTACTACTGATCTGATTATGCTTTGTTTATGGTCAGCTACAATTACTTCTCTAAGGCCTGCACACCTTTTAGGGAAAGAGAACTTCACATGGTTGGTTGGTTTTGGTATTTTGTTTTTCTTTAGGTGTTTTCCAGTAGCAGGGTTCATTTGCACCTAGAAGAATTGTGGTTTTAATATCATGTGGTTTGAGAGCCTTCTTCCATGTCATGCAACACACTACCTCTCTATTGTCAGAGGAAAAGCTGTCCTGCTACTTTATTCAGGAGTTCATCAAAGAGTATCCATACATACATTTTCAGTTGAGAGGATGACCTCGAATCAGTTTTGAAAGGATAACTGCAATAGGTTTCAACAGCTCATGTTCCAACTAATGCTCATCTTACCTAACAGGTGTCATAGCACGGCATCCTCTGTATTATCCATATCTAAAGAAAACTTTAACTGCTCAAGCCTTGGAGAACTACTTCGAACACCTTTTAGAGCGAGAAAAACCTGAAGAAGAGCTAGTATCAAGGTGAGTATACACTTGTATATTTTTTTCTTTTGTCCTAATAATGTCTGCAAAATAGGAATAACTTGTAGTCTACTTTTGAGAAACATATTCCTAATCTGGAAACTGCAGGAGTCATAGTAACTGAAACTTCTTGTGCCTCCAAGGCACTACATAAGGAGGAACTGGAAATCCCTGACAGAGTGAGGAAGTAGTGCTCTTTCTTCTAAGTGTGCCCATGAAAGCAGATGAGAGGTTTTAAAACTGATGTTTCTCATTAAAAATAAGTACTTTGATACTGCAACAAACTCTTTACCTTTCTAAAACCTGTTTTGATATAATATTTCCTCTACCTCAATGGACATTTTTCCAAAATCATTACATCTTTTTGTGGATGACAAGAAATAAGTGCCTTTTTTGCTTGGTCAAACAGTATGAGTCAGAAAGGTGCAGCTCAAAGCCCAGAGAACTTGGAGCTATTTTAAATCCTGCTCTTTGAGCATCGTGATGAACAGATCTATGCAGATCTCATCCACCGTTTCATTAAGTGCTAACAAATCTACAGATCTAAGGAATTCTAATATTTAGAAAGTAATTAAATTTCCTCTGAAACAGACCAGAGAAAGGGGAAAAAATAAAAAAATGTCAGTGTCAGGCCTTCTAATGATACGTATAGAAATAGATTAATTGTGGTTCCCTAATGCTCTTTATGTTCATAAATAAAAGTTCAAATTTGCTATGTCTGGGTAAAGCCAATTAAATTTGATTAATTAGATTATCTGTTCCTGGGTTTGGTTTCTTTTAATGATGTGACAGTGGAGCTGTGTGAGAGAACTGAAAAACTTCTGGGGGAAAAAAGAATAGATCCATGTGTGGAACTGTTTAGGGTTGTAAGTATTATGCTTGTGTGCTTCAGATTGCATGATTTCTTTTAAATTGTTCATTTATTTTTAGGTTTTACTGTCGTAAGAAGGGCTGTCTTATTTTCTTTCATTTCAAATATGAGTCGTTAAACAATAGACATTATTTTTGCTATTAAAAACATACCAACTATGGTTCTACTTAAGTACAGAACAGAGATTGTCAGCTGGTTGCTTTTCATTCTTTTTCCTTAAGGCTTTTAGAATAGATAAACAAAAAAAGATGGGATTATTCTTGACAAAGAACACTGTCAACTCAGAAGCTTGCAGAATTTCAGGTAACACAGTAGCAAAAGATGATCTTTTGGAGATAAAGACAGGACAGTACAATTGCTTTTTTCCCTCATCCACCACTTAAGAGAAGTACCTTCCCAACAATTAATCATAGTGTTTCCTGTGCGTAGCAGTAATGTGCAAGCAAAGTTAGGCTAATCCAAGTCAAGCAAAGTTAAGAGAGAGTGATACTCAGAAATTTGCTGTGTTTAAAGGAGGATGTCAGTCTCATATAAGTCTGAATGGTTTTGCTGTTTAAAAAATAGCATCAGTGCTGAGGTAAAGTATATGGTAGCTACAAGATGATACTGCAAGTGAAAGGGTCTATTTTTCCTTTAGTCATTTTGCATTTCATTTTGCCAATACAAGCTTACCCATGTGGTGTTGCACATGCAGCGCTTTATAAATTGAGAATTGATTGTGCTAAAGAAGTGCTAGAGAGTGAATATGACTGGAGAAGGGAACATTTCTCTCACACAAAACCTGAAAATGAAATACTTGACTAGTTTACTACATATTGTTTTTCTTATTGAGAACTCTCTCATCTCCTGTCAGCACTAGAATTGTACACAACTGTAATGCTGTAACACAATGGAAAACATAGCAATGATAGAGTAGCAGAGTCCTAGGCTAAAGCAGGTAAGGATGTGCTCAAATGCAGTGGCCATGGGCACAGAAACAGGAAAAGAAGCTTACCCTTGGAAGGCCTCAGGTAGGCAGGGAACTCCAGCAAGATGCCCTTGACTCCACTGTCATTCCTGAAATGAGATCCAGGATTCCATTGCATTCCATTGCATTGCATTGCATGCACCTCAGCTCCCCTGGGTTGCCTCTGCCTTCCCACCCGGTGCTCCATCACTGGTTCAAGCCGTGACTTACCATTTCCACTACAACATCTTTCATTATTATTTCTGCAGTTACCTATTTCTAGAACACAGAATTGCATTTGTATTAGAACTGTATCTGTCATGATATTTTTTTAAGGACTTCTTGCTGTGAAGAACTGAGGAACAAAACAATAAATTTTTGGCAGATACCAATACTTTTAAATTGCTTTTGCATATACAAAAATGCTGTGAGGTTCTGTAATCCTTGCTGATTATGTTATGAATCAGTTACATAGATGACACTGCTAAAATTACTCTGTTCTAGACATTGCTGTTGAATGCTGAATAGTATCAACAATAGCCCTAATTTTTACAATACTAAGAGGGACTGGAGAAGATAAACCTTGACCATAGAAGAATACTGCAAGAAAATCCAGCTTTTTTAGAAAACAGATTTGAAGAATCTGTTGAAAACAGATGAAGATCAGATAAATGACTAAAGAGAAGCAAGCAGTACTGGAGGAAATGTGATTTAAACTATAGCAGTCAAACATCTGGAAACACAGCAAGAGCTGGATAAGGTCTTTTTCAGTTATTCCTCGTGTCTTGCTGATGTTGGGTTTAAATTCTTTCCTAAGAAGGGGGTGGGAAATAAATAAATAAAAAGGAAAGCCATCAAGTCCTTAGATAAAGAAAGTAATGGAGGAAAGCAAAAAGCCAAAGAGCACTGGAACAGTACACAGAAGTAGACAAAGCACTGAAAAACTGTGCAAGGAATGGCAAAAGGAAACATGCTACAGCCCTATTTATGGAGTTTGAAATAGCTTTGCTAGGAAATCATGAAGCCATTTGCCAGACTTTTACAAAAGTTTCCAAACTGGAAATGCATCAGCCAGGATGGAACAGGAAAATGGGTCTGTCATACTAAAATCAAATTGTTTTATCTTAACAAAGCACGTGGCTCCAGTGAAGTGCTGAAATGTAGCTTTACTTGTTAAAAGTTCTCCATAGTTGCAAGAGTTTGAGCTACTGAGTCATCATTATTTCTTAGTAACACTGAGCATGACTTCCAAATCAGCTGGCAGGCAGCGTCAGAAAAGTGAGTTCTGGGGATTATGTGATTAATTTTTTTTTTCAGTATCAGATATAGGAAATATTAAAAATACTTCCTTCTGTCCATTGTGTTTTCTTAAATCACACTGGATTTGTAACTCATGCCTATAGAGCTTTCTAAATGACAGGAGAGATGGAAATGAGAAAAGTGGCTAATTAGAAATTTATGAATTTTGACATTAAATAGGGAGAGAATTATTACTTTATGATCTTCCTTTAGAACTATTAAGGACTGACAAGTCATAGAATCATAGAATCACAAGGTTGGAAAGGACCTACAAGATCATCTAGTCCGACCGCTTTAAGAATCAAGAAAGCAGGAAATGTTAACCTTCAGTTTAACTTCTCGGCTTGATTTACCAGTAGAGGCTGTTATCAAAAGCACACAAGTTTTTGCACAGTCTTTTGCTTCTGTTCTGCTTAAATGAGTTTTTGTCCAAAATCTCTGGGGTGGAGGGGGTGTAACAAGAATATAAATTTTATTTTACAGATATGAACTGCCAGGAATCCATGCATTAAATTTTGTTTTGAAGAATTCCCTTGGTGGTGGTGGCGTGGCGTCCCTAAGAAGTGACCCGCAGGCATGTATTGATTTAATGCGTTTATATTTTGTAACTAAAGATTGTATTGTTTTCTCAATGGTTTGTTGTAAGCTGTGGGACTGCTCACAAAGTAGGATGATGCTAGGTGGTAGCAGAGCTGAACTCCTTTATTTTAGCAGTAGGTAACAAATTGAACAAACTGTTCAATCTGTTTAAGATAAAATGCTTTTTCACATATAATTACATCAATTCACAAGTGAGGCAATTAAATGGAAGAGATAAATATAAATTACAAAAAAGATAAGTTTGATTTGAGTGAATCTATGATCCAGATCTTGATTGAAAACTCACTTGAAATCTCTAAGTACATATTGTGTCAAATAAAACATTGTCATTAAACATTATTTACAAAGACTGTATATTTAGATAGTAAGTGGTTGTTGTTATTCTTCTCTCCTTACAGGGCAAAGCACTTGGGCAGATGCTGTTGGATTTCCAGATTAAAAATGTTCCTGATTTAAAATCATTGATAGAGTAACAGGTGCTCGATACAAACATTTTTAACACTTTGAGTAGCATAAAAATGTCATAAAGGAGAACTGGCTTTTTGAGTCAGACTTTTGAAAGTCACCACAGAGAAATCAGTGACAGTTATCTCTCATAGGCTTAGCTATATGGCATAAATTAATAACTGTTTTGAGTAATGCCAGGCTAATGGCTTTGTCTGTGACTGATGACACTTCCTGTCTAGATAATACATTTGATGAAGAATTAATTTATTTCCTGTAAAATAGAACTAAACAAATTGCAACACAACATTTAATTATGAGACAAAATAGTCTTTGTTCCAAGATGAAAATTACCTTCTGTTCCGTCCATCTCTTTTCCTTCTCTAAATCTTTATTTGAAAATTAAATAGACCGGTATAGTTGAGCTCCTGTCAACAGTATTTATCCTGTGTGTAGAGTGAAGCTGGATAACCTGCTGTGCATCACCATGAAGTTAGCGCTGTCTGGCACAGGAGAACAGCTTTCCCTAATGCGTGGTGATGGAATTTTGCAATTGTTACTACTATGTAGCGACCAATAGTAAATGCAGCCCTTTGGTGGTGTTCCACCAACTTTCCAGCTCTTTGTCCAATTAATGACAGATTTATCTACTATTTCCAACATCTACCTAATGAATCATAAAATGGCTTAGGTTGGAAGGGACCTTAAAGATCCTTGAGCTCCAGCCTCCCTGCCAAGTCCATACCAGTGAAGCACTCTCTTGTGTCTGCTCTGACTCCAGTTTTCACCTCCGCATTTCCCTTTCTCCATCCACCCTTTTCCCCTGTATCCAAATTAGGGTACTCAAAACTTTCTCACTTGACTCCCAAAGCAAAGACTCCCAAGATCTATGTCACAGTTCCTATGGCACTGTCAGGATATTCTGGCCCCCAAAATAGCTCTATTTCTTCTGCAGAAGCCATACAGATGTTACTCTGCACATTTATTGGGTAAACTTCACCAAACTGTTCTCCCAAATCTCAGACTGTGCTACCACTGTTACCAGTTTCCTCTCCACTTGCTTCCTAATGAGGATTATACAACAAATTGTTCCCACCTTTTCTGTGGTTTTGACTTGAAGGTATAAGCGAGAGCTTTATCCATCTAAACACGTTACTCTCATAGCCAGCTGTAAATCCTACCTGTGCATACAGCATGCTTCATGGAAGTTGTCATGAAAATCAGTCATTACTTCATTGCAGAAAAGTATGCGACTTCATATATTTTTGCTGGTTTTTATGTTTACATTCATTGTTTGTTTAGAAAAGAGAGGAAATTACAAATAAACAGATAGACCTCAGTAGCAAACCTGCAGAGATAAGAAAGGCTACGGTAAATATATGCAGTTTATTCGATATGCTGCTTAAGTGACTGTAAATGTGTATGCAACTATTTTGGAATTAAAGTATACATTTATGAGTTTGTTTTAGCCACGTTAAGTTGTCTCTTCTACTGGAGAACTTTGATACATATTTCAGAGGTTCTTAGAACTCTTTGTTTTGGGGTTGTTTCACTTATCTATAGTTTCATGCTTTGTCTCGTTGGTTCCCTTCTTCCATCAGAGTTTGTCTTCTCTGTTCTTTGCTTTTGTTTGATACAAAAATGCAATGAGCAAACGATAGACTTTTGTAGAGTTTGGCACTCAGAGCTCTGCAGAGGAGGCTGCAGTTTGCTTAAAAGAACTCTTCAAAAGGATTGGATATGGGAATACAAAAGGGTTATTTTTTATCCCCGCAATTACACCGTGTGTATGCATCCTTCACAAATATGTTTTCTGTCCATTATTTTTTTCATGGCATCAGTGTAAAACAAATGGCATTGCCCACCAGGTACTTTTCTTGCAAAAGATACTCTCAGAAATCCCCATCCAAAGATTTTATCCTCCTTAACGTGTTCTAAATTCATGAACTTGTATTTGTTCCAGCAATCCCAGCTGACCTGAAAGCTTGTTAAAGCTGCATTTGTTTGTTAATCTGCAGTAGAGACTCAGTAATTGAAAAACATTTGTTTAAAGCATAAATTGTAGTAGAAGGTGGGCGTGAATACCGCTAGCATTGACTTATCTAACTTTAGCTAACAAATGCATTTTGCCTGCTTGTTAAAGCAGGGCTGTTCCTTGTGTAGGCAGAACTTGCACTTCCAATTGCCTTTCTTTCCTGCCTTTTCACTTCTGTTAACTGTGAGGGGAGGATGGAAACAGTAATGACTCGAATCCTAAGAGTAAGGGTCCATCTAATGTACTGGGTTTTTAGTGTAATGGAAACTGGCTAATGCCTCTTACCTGGGAATACTTTTTGTGCTGTGGCTCATCTGCAATACAGAACAGACGCTGCATTCTTTCACCTCCTTCAGCTTTATTACTGCATTTCCCAAAGGCGAATCATGGGGTCTGTCATGAAATAATTATTCCATAGCAGGTAATAGTCCAAACAAGCACTTTATTTGCTGCATCATATTTCATATGTCAAAGTGATCTTGCCAGCATTGAGGCAATTCAGTCTATTAAAGTTCTACAAGTTATTACACAGAAGTGATCCATGAAGATGGGAAAGAAGTAACTGGAGGCTTAGTCTGAGGCACAAAGTATGCTTTGTGTTTGGCCATCTCTGACAAAACAGTTTTCATGCACAACATATTTTGGGTTTTTTTTTCCCCTCTTTTGAGCAGAGGGAAAAAAGAATTATACCTTTTGAATCTGGTTTTGCATGGTGGCAGTTTGAGAAAGATGGCTGACTGTTGCTGGACTGTAGGTTTGCTGTTCCAGAATCTGAAGAGTTTATTTCAGAACTGAGTTTGTTATTGTATGGAATGCTTTGCAGTTTCAAAGCAGTGTTATCAAGGTAGATTTCACTTGCTGCCACAATGTATGTGAGGTGAGTACGGAGTGAAGCAGTTCCACAGATCTGTCATCTGTGTGATGCCTTTTGTGCTTATTCCTGTGGGGTTTCAGACTCTGACATTGAGTGATTTTAGGGGGAGGTAGAGTCAAAGTTTGATAGTGCTTTGGTATGAGGGTATGAGGAAATGACCACTGCATAATGTCACACCTGTCACATTACTCCTTTGAAACCCTTCCCCGTGGTAAGACTTTGAGTCTCCTCATTGCGATTCTTCTTCTTCGGTTTCATCCTTGCTTTTTCTCTGGATTTACTTGAAATGGGGATTTAGGGGATTAAAGCTCGTGGATATTAAGAAGGCAAACAAAGGATGTCTCCAAGTAAAAGATCCAGTTAGGAAATGTCTGTTTCTGTTGGGGGGGTTCAGCTGAATTCCTCTCTTGTGCTGAGTAGGAGAGAGACCTGACCTGTAGCTGTGAAGGATTACATTTGCTTCAAAAGAGACCATGCAGGCCCTTAGCAGTTCTGAGAAGAGGGAACCTTGAGACGGTAGGGCTGGATGGTGGGAGCCTCGAGATGGAAGGTTTATGCTTCTAGGAGAGAGAGATGAATGATTCTGTGCCAGGACTTCGAGTCTCTGAAAACCTCTGGCTGTGTCACAGTGTTCCATCTCTGGACCAGCCCCATGATGTGTTTTTAACCTGCACCCTTTCTCCAGTCCCTTAAAAATGCACCAATTAAAAGTTCATAAAGCTCCTTGCCCATGTTTTTATTTACTAATAGCTGTGAGCAAATGCATCAACCTTTCTAGGTGTATCGAAACATCTGGATTTGAAAGATTTTATGTAATTATGTGACTTGTTGCTAATCCACTGGTTCATACTAGCACCGTGAGCTGCATCTACAGGGTATTTCCTTCTTTGTAACTGACTGGAGAGAGCTAAGCCGTTGTTGCATAAAAAGTTTGGCTGAGACTCTTCAGAGAAAATCCCAAATGCCTGATCGCATTGGCAAGCAGAGCTGGAGCCCTGTTCTGTGCTTAGAGGCTGAAGGAGGTTCCTGGGGACATCTGTGTAGGTGAAACAAGCTGAGAACAATCTTGGGCTCCTCAGGAAGCTCCCTGCTTGGAGCAGGAGGAATGGGGAGGGCAGTGTGTTCTCATAACGTGTTGGCGTCACTGAGGAGTGGTGGAAAAACTGCTTCGTGTCAGTGATAAGCCTGATAGTTCTTGTGTGTGGGAACCTCCCTTGAACCTTGGCTGGGTACGTGTCATGGTGGGCCTTGCCCTTCGTACCAGAGCTGTTCTGCATTGGAAAGCAAAGGGATGTTGAGCCCTTTCTCCTGGAGCAACCAAAGGAGTCCCACAGCTTGAGGTTCTTCTGGGCTTCCTGTCCGTGGTCCCCAGGCTCTCGGTTTGAAAGTAATTTCGTAGGAAAAATAACTTGCTCTTTCACATCTCTTTGCCCGTGGCGAGGTGCCAAATGTTACTCAGCTTCCCTTGCACTTGGCTGTGCGGCAACCACAAGTGTGCTCACAACCTGCAGGGAAGAGCCGCTGGGAACCCGGCGTAGAGTGCGGACGTTCCAACAACCTGCCCCTCACCCGGCGCTTCTGCCCCTGTTGCTCAGCGCCTGGCGTGCAGAGAGGAGAAAGCTGCAGCACAAAGGCGGCGGGCAGGGAGCTGAGGCACGGACGGGCCCTGTCATCTCCCAGGTGCCATGAATGCCGGCCCCATCCATCATCCCGCAGCCCTGCGGGCGGGAAGCGGCTCGGCTACCGAACCCTGTAGACGGGTCGGCTTTGTTGGCCGGTGAGAGCCGCTCTTTTGTAGGCATCGTTGCCAGGAGTTAGCCATTCACATAATGGATTAGCGTGAAACAAAACGCACGGCGATGCCCCTTTCCTTTCTTCCCGTTCTTTCTGAGCCCTTCGGGACGAGCTGGATCGTGACGGGGACTGGTTCCCCCGTTCCGGTCCCGGCTGCGGGCGGCATTCCCCGCTGGAGCGGGGCGGGCGCTCCCCGCACGCAGCCGATGGGGCGGCCCGTGTGCCCGCCCCGCCCCGGCCGGCCGCCTAGAAAAGCGGGGCCGTTCGGCGGCTCCCCGGTTTCTTCCCGTCCTTGGCCCGGCCGGTCATGAAGAAGTCGGTGCCCCAGGCGGCCTCGCTGCTGCTGGAGAAGCTGCTGCTTTTTGTCCACGTCCGGGCGCTGCCGGCGGGCACCGAGGGCGGGGAGCCGCCACCGGCCGCCTCCGGCTACTACGACACGAGCTGCTTCAGGCGGGGTGACCTGCTGGAGGTGCCGCGCACACTGTTTATCCACTTCGGCATCTACCTGGGTGAGAACCGTGTCGCCCACCTGATGCCTGACATCCTGCCCGCCTTCACTGACGACCGCCGGCAGATCCAGCGGGTGGTGACCAACAAGCGGCTCATCCTGGGAGTCATCACCAAGACGGCCAGCATCCGCGTGGACACGGTGGAGGACTTTGCCTATGGCGGCAGCATCCTGGTCAACCACATGGACCGGCTGTTCAAGGACCAGGTGCTGGGCAGCGAGGAGGCCGCCCGTCGGGCAGAGAAGCTGGTGGGCGCCACAGCGTACAGCCTGCTCTGGAACAACTGCGAGCACTTCGTCACCTACTGCCGCTACGGAGCTCCGGTCAGCTTCCAGACCGACAAGGTACAGCCCTGGGGATGGGGCGGAGGGAGCATCCCCCAAGCGAGTGCCCGGCTCCCGAAGTCAGAAGTGCCGCTGAGAGCTGGCAGGCTGCGGGTGCGCTGCCCCGCGTTACTCCAGTGCTGGGCTGCGGGACACGATGCGGCCTCAGCTCCGCTGGCTGGAAACGGGGCTCAGTTCTGATTAACGACATTAGTTAAAGCTCCGTGGTGACGGAGTTGCGGGCTGCATGCTCTCCAACAACATGTGAGCGCTGTGGCACCAGCAGCCCCCTCTGTACCAGAGAAAGCAGCGATCCCAGCTGTCATCTCAACACTTTGCTCCTTAACCCTGACGATTTACTCTTTCTTTCTTTTTCTTCTTTTTTTTTTTTTTTTTTTCCTTGCAGTTCTGTGAGACTGTCAAGATGATCCTTCGTGACCAGAGGAGCGTTCTTGCTTCAGTGCTCGTGGGCTTAGCATCCATCATCTGCCTCGGTCTGGCACCCTCCACCACACTCCCCACGATCTTCATTACCTTCATTCTGTGGATGGCTGGCTAACAGCCCGCCCGCAACTGTTTGTATATAGGATGTACACTACTGTATTTATGAGAGCACAAATTACTTGCTGGCGCTGTGTAAAGTTACTTAAACCTTGTGTGCCACTTTCAAATGCGACTCTGTCTAGAACACAGTGCACAAGGTATAGCTTACTGTGTAAGCCAAATAATAGATTTCCTGAAAATCTCATTACATTTTCACACACCTTTAAAATAATGAAAGCGTAGGGGTGTGATGCAGTTCTGCTGCATGCCTTTAGCCTTAAGTGATTCTGCTCATGCCCTTCATGTTCTTTTATCTCCTAGCTGCGTGCCTGGGTGCTACAGCTATTAATAAAAATAGATGATTGAGTACCACACAGCGATGGGTATTCAGAATTACTTCTTACTTTGGTAGATATCATTAATGTTCCCGAGTTACTATCTCTGTTCCTGAAATGTCCTTTTGTGAAGATGCAGTCAGGTAAGCTGAGCATTTTTGATAGCCAAGAAAAAAGAAAAGGTGGCCCTTGCCTGGGTGCTGTGCTGCAGTAACACATCTGGCCAGATTAGCGTTGAGTTCCCTCCTGGGAAATGGCCACAGGTGTCTCATTCATATCAATAAACAGCAAAAAAAAAAAGCATGCTCAACAATTTTCTGATTGGGTTGGTGGTATAGAAATTCTGCAGCCCCTTGGCATTTTCTTTGCTGCTGGTAGTGGAGGGTATGGCTAATGCAAATGGCTGCAGAGAGCTTCTAGGCAGTACAGGAGGAAAACAGTTTGCTTTCTGACATGCAGATGTCATGGGTTTCTAGACTTGCAGGGCACATGGCACGGAGGGGGAGGAAAATGAATGCGTATTTATTTAGCTCTTTCTTTCCCACAGTAATTAGAGCTACGTGGGTGTTGTAAGGCATCAGCATTCATTGGTGTGGTTCCTGCAGCCACTGTGAAGGAAGATGTCTTTCTATGCTCATCTCTTGCAAATAAGTACCCAGTAGCAAACCAGCTAATAACATTCCATCTCCAATGTTGCATCCTTTCTGTTGATCAAGACTGTGTAAAGCTCAATTGGAAATCATGTTATCTTGCCAATGATTTCAGTGCTAGAAGATACTTTTTCTTCTATTTTTTGCTTATTTTCCTCCTCAGCAGTGTCTTAAAGTGTGCAAGGATATCATTCAGCTTCTGGAATGTCTTG
Organism: Coturnix japonica; assembly: GCF_054131305.1. Taxonomy (NCBI): domain Eukaryota; kingdom Metazoa; phylum Chordata; class Aves; order Galliformes; family Phasianidae; genus Coturnix; species Coturnix japonica. Next base: position 26,680,192 of record NC_140666.1, read on the forward strand.
CTCTACACGCACTTAGATGACAGCACAGTGTGCCTGCCTCCCTTTCTAGTCAAAGGCAAACACAATGATGCTCCCTAATCATCTTTCCTCTCTGGCTGCTTCACTATAACTGACAAAGTATGCAAAGACTAGAGTGAAATTCCAGTCTCATAGGAAACAGCAGCACTATTGCTGTCATCAACTGAGCGTGGGTTTCAGCATAGCTTTCAGTGCACTTCCAGTCTGCAGCCCAACTCCAAAGAAGTTGTATATTGATTACAGTCAGGTCCTTGCAAAGTTTCTGTTCTGCTTTCAAAGACTGAGATGCTCCACGTAACTGTGTTTAGTAAACTTTCCAAGTTAAGGTGTTTTTTTTTAATAAACGTGAGTTGCTTTTTCATAGAGTACATGTCAGTAATATTTACATCAATTCCAAGGAGCTTTTTGTATTCGCTGTGCATAAGGTAATGAACTGTAGTCACCAGTCACTATTGTAACTATATAAATAGAATTTATTCGTTTGAAAATGTCTCTTGATATGGAGTATAATGTTATAGCATTTCTCCGATGTGTCCCAGTAGGTCACTGAATGGGCCATTAACATGCACTTATATAGTGTTTGATTACAAGTGTGCTTTTCTTTCACCCTTTATTTACAGGGGTTTTATAAGAATTCCAGTAATTCTTATGATTCGCTTATATAATGACCCCATTCGCAGTGGGGTCATGACCAGTAACCACATCATAAGAGGGATTGTTGGAAGGTGGAGAAACATCCCTGCTCTAGGTTCTGTACCAAAGGGCCAATGCTCTGCCTTGTGTTGCACAGGAAGCACCCAGATTAACCCATGGCACTGCACTGGGATTCTGATAAGCATCTCAATGAAAGAAATGAAACCAGCTTCTTGCAGTTATCTAATATTAGTATTAGAGATTTGCCCTTCAAATTGTCAAGTTTTAAGAAGCTTACGGAATACTACGAAACAGTGCAGACTGTGGGGCTGTAGCCTTACCTCAGAGATGAGGAATAGCATAGGTGAAGGAAGAGAAATCCAGCTGTGTGGTGAGAAGGTTTTCCTGCTGATGGCAATTGTAAGAGACACAGAGATTTTGTGGAAGTCAGACACAAGTCAGGTAAGTCATGCACTAAGGGAAAAGTAGAACTAGCAGGCATGAATTCTCATGTTCAGCTCAGCAGGTTGTGGTTACGTTCTGAAGTATTTTGGTAAATGTCAGTGTCAACTTCTTTTCTGTAATGACTTGAGTAAAAATAAGCGCTTCCCCAAGATTAAGCCTTGAGTTTCAGCCTTGAGCTCAGGTACGACGCTGCTGAAATGAAGGAGCCAGTTGTAAGAGAAAGCCGTGGAAAACTGCGGAGCAGTTCATCTGTTGGGAAAGCTGGTGCGTTTCGAAGAGACACTGTTCACTGATGACTGTTAAGTGGTGGTGACAGGGAGCGTAAATCTAGAGCTGCAGGTCATTTGAGCGGTGGGGCTGTTCTGGGAAGCTGTGTGGTTAAATGTGAATGTGTAATGGAGGGGTGTAACCACTGCCCTGCGCCGCTGGGAAATGCACGTAGTGAGGGCACCAAGTGAACAGGAGAGATGTTTCGCTTTGGCCTTTCCAAAGAAAACACAAATTAAATGAGCATTCACGAGGCTCGAGATGTTTTTACAAAACCTGTGTTTAAAACAGGGGGAAAGGTTCCTAAACGAAGACATTAGAACACTGAGCTTTCTGTCTGTATTTATTTTCGCTTGGAACATAACCGATTACTCATTTTGTGGGTGAGTAGTCATCTGCTGCTTGATCTCACCTTTGGGTCCTCCTGTGCTGAAGGAGAATATACCACAGAGGCTCTTAAAGCAAAAACAGCATTACTTGTTAAGATCTGAAGGGATGGGGAACAGGGAGTTAAAACTGCTGCGTGACTTGATGCATGCAGCCAGGTTTTAGAAAGCAAGCTGCAGCTACAAGAAACACCAGTACTGTCATCTCTACAAGTGATATGGTGCAGTATTACTTGCTGCGTGTCCTCATATTAAATAGTCACGCGCTACTGAATGATACAGAACTGTGTTAGACACTCATTAGTTCGCATCACCTTTTTCCATTGAAATGAAAAAAGTTCTCAGGTGATTCTCGGAGCCATTGACTCCTGGCTCTGAAATAATAGCTCAGCACGATCCCTGTAAGCACTTAATTGTCCTGAATGGGCTGACTGGTCTGAAATGAAGATGCTACAGCATGCTTGTTTGAGGCCCTTTGCTGTAGTGAATTGCGCTTTCCTGTAAGCCGTAAGGAAATCCTTCAGGATACTGCGCTTATAGAACAGAACACGTGTTCTACTATAGGAATATAAATAGTTGAGGGCTGGTTTTTGGAAAATGTTCTTAAAACTCAGATTTCTGTCGTATATTGTGACATAGCTTCACTTCTGGTCACAGGAGCATTAGGGGATGGTGCTGAGAACAGAGGCTGTGGGAAAGCTTAAATCGTAGTTACACTGATCTGAGTGCAGCAGTTCTCTGTAGCAAAACTGATTTATGTTTTGATTCTGTGTCACAAGACACAGTGCCACGTTTGTGAGGTGCCTCGTAGCTTTAGATTTCCTTTTCTGTTATTAATCAATTCTTCATTGATTAGCCCAGCCAGAGTTTGAAGGTATAGCTGTCTTTTCCCATTTGTCACTCAAACCCTTAGGTTCCTTCCTGACTGAGCAGTGCGGGAGTGGAAACAGCAGCAACGTTTTATAAGGTTTGCCAAAATGTGAAACCTACAGCGATTCTGGAGAGGCGGGGGAGCCTCTTCCTAGCACGTGCCTCCAGCAGATGGCAAATGCCATGAGGCAAGAACAAACGTTGGCCACTTTGGTGTAGCATTCTTTTTGTATTCAGATACCTGTTGTACCTAACTATTGCCTTTAGTTTCTTCTTCTAATTCTCCTATAGCTTCTAAGCCACAAATGTCTTTCCTGTGTCTGTAACTGGGAGAATAGACGTCTTCCTGTCTTCTTGCCAGCTGCAAGACTTGGTTAACTTGCATAAGATTGTGTGTTTCTTGCATAGAACATAGCAGATAAATGAGATGTACAGTTCCTTACCAGAAGGCAACTTCATTCCCTGTGAAACCAGAGTTTTCCGTGAGGCTAAGTAGATATACTGCTTCATATAATTAAGAATTACAAGCAAATGAAGGGTTATGCTCTGCTAAACTTGCCAAGCTGCATAATGCTCTGCATAGTCTTAGGCCTGACTCAGACTTGCACCTACATTCCCTTCAATCTTGTACCTGTACATTTCCATTTAGCACTGCACAGAAGCATGGAGAAGGGTGGGTCTGCCAGTGTCACATGGTAGGAAGAAAGTTATTAATGACTTCTGCTCTCAAGTGAAGAATCGCAGGTGCGAAGATAATGAGAGGTCTCCTGTAGCCCTGCTTGAAAGACAGGAATTAGATAGCAACCACAGTAACTTGCGCTATTTCTGTTTTTGTACGAGATTGTACTTAGCTCCAAGCGTACCTTCAGGGTGAGGGAGGCCCCTGGTTTCAACCAGACTTATTCACAGTCAGTCTGAGCAGTGGGGTAATGCACAGACTGAGTAACCTGGAGCCAGTGACGACTTGGTAGCCTGCAGAACCTGAAACAGTATAGCTGTGGAAAACAGAACTGCATCTAGCCCAAGTGGAAGAAGGCTGTTTGGTTTAGCATCATGCTGTCACATCACTGCAGCTTGTGGGACATGAGTGAATACCATCTCTTGATCCTGTTTTGTACTCATACCCACTTGAGATTAAAGTACTACCCAGTGCTGTCATAGATGAAGTTCAGGCGTTCCCAGTCCCTAAACACCAAAGCAGCTGCAGGAGTTGTTAGGTTTATTGGGATACTGGTGTTTCTTTATATTTCATTTAGCATAGCTGCTGAGACTTTTATATAGACTCAAAAAAGGGGGCAACTGGGGGAGAATGGAACACAAGGCTTTCCAATGGGCAAAACTGAATGAAAGACTTAGGGATGGCAGACCCAGTGCCCTAGAGATGCTTCAGGTGACTTGGGCATGCCCTCTTAGGTTCTAAATTGTGGGCCCTGACAATCAGATAAGACCCCATATCGGCAGTGAAAATAACCTTCTGCTCCCTGCCCTTGAGAATGTAAAACCTGGTATTCATAAAACAGAATGGCCCTGGAAGGTGCAAGTAGGACCAAAGTGGTATGGCCTACTTGCACCTTGGGGGAGATTATTGGAGGTGTGGGATTTGTTAGTCCCTTTGGTAATCAGTACACAGCCTGACAGTGGTCAACACTCCGGTCTTCATTGCTAAGGGGACCCTCATTATGTCCCTGTGGCAAATCAAGTCCCCCACTCTGGTACCTGATATAGGTATGCAGCCACAGATATCTGGCCAAAGGGTATGGCACAGTTGGCTAGGACATGCCCCATTATAAGCTGAAGTGTTGATTCAGGACAGGAATACTGCCCATATTTTGCCCTGGAGGGCAGACCTTTCCCTTCTGGTACCTCTGAAACATCTGTACTGCTTCCCATGAGTCTTTGGAAGTCTCTGGGATCACTGGAAGGAGGGAGATGTCATTGAAGTGCTCCAATGTTGATATGAGATCAAGAATGACACCTGGTGATGACCTGTGTGAGACTGATGGAACATAAGATGGACCTGTACCAAACAACTGTGTGCCTCCAATAACACCACAGAGCACTGGCCCATGAGAGAGCAGGAACCTCAACCACAAACAATTGTCTTATTGTGATGGGCAATTGTATAAGTGTCACAGTGTGCTGGATTAGTTATTAGGGCAGGCACACCCTCCAGTTGACTCAATCACTGGTTCATGCCCTGAAGAGGTGGAGTGTACGGGAACTGCTGAGTTACAGCCTGAACCACTGATTGAACACCTGGGGAAAAGACTCTGTCAGCCCTGGGAGCACAGGTGAAGATAATTCACCCGTATGGCTGGAAGATCACATTTAAGGGCTGACTGCCTCTGAGGAAGGATCTTTTGCTGGAGGTCCTTCCTTTGTGGAGCCTATGAGCCTATATCTTTGGAGGCATGTGAGCATTCTTCCTTTTGGAACATCTACTTGTTGTGCTGGTCCTGCTGCTATTATAGTGAGTAAGGCTGCAATACCTGAAGTACCTGGAGATGTAGTCTGTGACGCCTTCTGTCATGTTGCTGTGTCCCATTTTTTGGTCTTTCACAGAGCTTGGGAAAAGCACAAAACTCAGCTCCTGTGGAAATCTAAATGTCTGATTAAGATGTGACTTGGAGGCAAAGTAACATCTCTCTGTTAGCTATTTAGCATTGATAATTGCATGGGAAAGGTGACTTCTTATTCTCCTTTAGGCATTGCTCCAAACTTCAGGTAACAGGCAGACTGCTTCAGTCACATCGTAAGAGCTCTTCCATTGTCAGTCTAAATCAGTATTTGTATAATGTGATCAATTGACAGACCAGGATTAGTCTGGGAACGTCTCTCAAAAACTTGCCTGGAGAAAGCAGTAAATTCTGCTTGGCCAACAAACTGAATTTCCAGTGAGGAATGGAGCATTTCTATTTCAGGTGTCTGAGCGATTCCAGTAACTCTCATACTATGAAAGCACTGAAAGTTACCCAGGCAATAGATCTGATACATAGTCATGAAATGTGTTTCAAAATTATTATGTGGCTTTTATGACTTGCAGAGTATTCTATTGTTATTATTTTATACAGGCAGGCTGAAAATAGCTACTCAAACCAGCCAGAGAAATTACTTTCTTTTGATAATTTTATAGTTTGGATTTTCAGTTTAGGGAATATTTGTGTTAAGATCTCTTTCACAGACAGCATTAAATCCCGCAATTAAAAACTAATCTGTGTGTGCAGCAGTCTGTTCTTATGGAAAAAGATACTGAATCTGTGATACCAGTTTAGAGCTCACTGTGTAACTGAGCCTCATAAACATATGTGAACATCCTGATCACTGAGGAGCTTGCACTGAATTAAGATTTGAAGAATGATATATGCCAAAGCTGTGCAGCTTTCTTATTTTTTGGTCATTTTGCAATTCTGTTCAGACAATTGCTTACAGACTGTGGCTTCTGTGCAGCCATTTGTGGGTTTTTTTTCTTAGCTTTTTTAGTAGTTGAGGCAATGCATGTTTCAGCTGGCTTCTTCTGAAGGTCTTTCCTTGTGAACACGGCTACTCCCAGTATTTTTTAGGAAACTTGGACTCTCCATCCAGAATTGCAGCAATTCTGTGCTGGATTGTCCTTTACAACCAGACACTGTTAACAGCTGGACTGCCTTTGAGAGTCTTGAGCTTATAGTCAAGGGGTGTTTTTTTTTTTTTCTTTTTAAAGTTTGGGAACACAGGAATGAACTTGGCAATATCCAATGGTTAATTTAGCCCTGAACCCTCCTCTGCCAATATGCAGTGAGCATTTAAAGACAGATTACAGGTACAGGCAGAGTCCAGATGCGGTGTCCAACATTTCCACAAACAACAATTCATCATCTTCCAGTTCTGAGGCTTGTATTCATAACACTGAGTAAAATGTTCACCAATGAATTTACCCTGCTTAAACGTCTCTTGTTCTTGTTGTTCTTTTTCAGTTTATCTGTCTGGCCTTTGAAAGGTTCTGTGGCAAAGTCAGGGTTTATACAAAAAACGGCCCTTTATTGAAAACTGGCTGCCTGGTGCTTGCATTAGGGGAGCAGTGAAGAGTCATTTCATGTACCTTTGCTCCACTTGGTCTTAACATTCTCACGTGTTCCTGGTGTGGAACTGAAATTTACTGCGTTTGACAGGTCTGCACTGGAATTCTTCTGAAAGTGGTCCATTTGGCACCACTATCCCTGTACCGTGGCTGCCTTCAAGAATTTATTGTGTGTTACACCTCTTAGTCCCACGGTGTCCTGCATGATGACTTTCTTTAGCCTGGAATATGCCTGCCCTTGCTAGGTTGTATCCTTCCTACAGTGGCTTCTTCCCAATGTTCACTATGGATGCAAGCAGCAAGAAATCCTGCACCAGTACAGAAGTGGACAATGCTGGGGGGGAAAAGGAGCTCCAGGAGTATATGCTGTGGCTTGCTAGCATTCCAATGAAAGAGAAGTTAAAAAACATAATGGACTTCAGTGTTACAGCTACCAAAAATAACCTACACGGAAAAGAAAAGCAACTGTCTGATGCAGTGCTATGAAATAAAATATGTAAGAGAAAAGGCCTCTTTCACGTTTTCAAATACAGCCAAAGTAATGAACAGCACAATCTTGGCAGGACTGCCTTCGTTCCTCATCCATCAGACCTGTGACAGTTTCAAAAAGACATTCATGAGGAGGCTAACACAGGGTCTCCTTGACGCTAAGTGGAATTTGATAAAGCTTTAGAGCAGGCAGCATATTGTTTGCGATTGTAAGCATTTTTCTAACTAGAATTTATGCAAAAATACTTAAAGCTCTTGTAAAATAACCCAACAGTAGATTTATATTTATCAGGTTCACAAGTTAAAAAGGTACGTAGTGGGGTAGCATTTAAATAAAGCAATAAAGCAATACCTTCTCTGATAAATAACATTCTTTTGAACCTTATCCTTTTTGCAATGCTTTATTATGTCTTCATTTAAAAAAACAACAACAGAGTGAATTAAAACTTGGCATTCATTTGGATGAGTGGCATTTTTGTACGGAGGGAATGAGTTGTTATGACTGAGGGAAGCAACACTTTGTTGGGAACGGTAGTCTCTGCTAGAAATGGGTATTAGCATGTTAATCAGCCATCTTCTGTCACAGCTTTTCAAATGATGTATGGGCTACATCTTCTGAATGAACAATGCAATCCAGTACTGTGTGAGAGAAGGGGGAAGACTAAAAACAAGGTAGAATGTGCTGCAGGAAGTATCTGTTTGGAAGAGGAATAGAGAAGTTTTGTCCACTCCAACTATTCCAACTTACTTAACACAACTGCACGTTGTATACATAATTAAAATTAAGTAAAACTAATTTTTAGGTGATTGACTGAGGGGTTTGCTTGGTGAGGATTCTCCTACTTCCAATGCAAGCAAAGCAATAATTCAGAGAGCGCAATCTGGGTTCATGAAATGGTTTTGTTTTAGTCATGAGATGCTTTCATGTGTGCAGTCTCTATTTGGAAGACCTGAGGTTATGAGATACACATATCTGTAGGTTTTTTTAATTCTTTAGCTTATGAAGAACACTTTTGACTTTAATGCTTATGGAAGATGTACATGAGAAGTCTTTGATGGTATTTTGGCTGTGAGTGTCTTTCATTTGCTAGATGAAGAAAAATGGGCCACAGCGTGCTGATAGCTATGACTTAAAAGACCTTGCAGCCTAATCCCATACTTGTTGGGATTTTGAGCTTGAAGTGCAAAGCCCTCACACAATCTGGAGGAGAAGGGTGAGGTGTGTGTGGAAAGGACAGGGGGACCTCTTATCCTTATTAAGCTAATTATTTTATTATCAGGTCCAAACGTGAATGCCAACAGTAAGGCCTGAGCGCAGACCTAGTGCACAAGTGCGTGTCCACACAGCAGAACCTGTGCTGGAGGCCCAAATATGCCTGTGAGACCAGGCTGACTGCGGTAGCCGGGCCGGGCTGTGAGGGGCAGCCGCTTCCATAACACCAACACCCGCTCCCTACCCGCGCGCTTAGCAGCCCCTTCTCAGCCAACGCCCGCCCGTTTTAAAAGCGCTCGCACGCAGTTCCCCGCTGTGTGCCTTGCGCTGATTGGCTGCTGCCTCCCGTCAGTTACACCTGTCTGCCAGCTCGCCTAGGCCGCGGCTTTGGGTCGGGCAGCGCCGTTCTGCGTATAGCGGCCGTCCAGGTGGTGGGGTGAGCTGAGGTGAGGAAAAAAAGAGTAATAGTAGTTATGGCATAGAGTCTTGTGGAAATCTCGTATCGGTTTCTTCAGGCTAATGTTAGTTTGAGGAGCTGTAGTGGGGTATGTGAGACTTCTAACTACCACAGGTCTCTTTATTGTTTTTAGTAGGGAGGCCTGAAGATGGAGTGGATAGTGTTTACTGTGTGATGTGTGGCTTTATTTGTAGTAATTCTTGCTTCAGGCAGCGCTAGGGAGTTACACAGCCAGGTGTTAAGTGAGCTGTGTGTGTATTGGGGTGACCAAGCTAGAAGGAAAGGTTCAGTGATGGGACAAAATGTCCAAGAGCAGCAAGTTCAAGAGGAGAAAGTGGCTCGTGCTGATGAAAATGGATGTGATTGTAACTGCTTTACTTGCCAGGAAGGTGTGGTATTCCTTGGGATTTTGCTTAGTGAAGCTTCAATTTCTTATTGATAAAGAAAGCTTAAAATATAAGGGATATTAAAAAAAAAAAACCAACACACAAACAAAAAGAAACCCAACAGTTGTAGATGATGTGTCTTTTTTGTTTTGTTTTGCTTTGATGTTTTGTTTTTGTTCAATTTCTTTTGGAGAATTAAGACCGTAGCACTTGGATCTACCACTTGGACAAGGGACTGAAGTGTTGAAGATTGCCTGGGTAAGTATTGCAGACCTTAAGGCAGAAAATTTGGGGAATAGGAAACATAGGGCAAGGAGAGAAAGAAAGGCCTTGGAAAAACATATCTGACTTTAAAGTTAATTTTTTAAACAGCCTGGTGAAGTTCATATATTCCTGTATAGACCTCTTGGTTTGGTTTGTTCTCTGTGACCTATATGACAGAAACCAAAGGAGATCTTGGCATGCCACCAAATAGTGGATGTAGCAGTAACAACCCTATTGGTTTTCAACAGCATGAAAATGGATAAAAACATGAAAACAAGGAACTCAGAAGTGGGATTATCTCCGCCCCTTAGTTTTGACAGACAGTTCCACCAAGTTTGATTAAATATTGATTCTATTTGAATTATTTTTGTCACTAAATTCTTTGAATACTTTGAATTAACTAGTGGTGGACACAGTGCATTTCAGAAGTATTCTTTGGGCTTAAATCCACTTCTAAAATCACTGGTGCTCCCTAGAATATAGCGATAAGGATTTTGTCACTGCAGATAGCGTTTAGGTCTCTTTACAACTGAGACAAGTTTTATGAAGTAATTCATTATTGTGTTTAAAGAGATGGCATATTTATCAAATAGCTATGACGTGACTTGTATAAAATTAGAACTTTAGGATGGAATATATAGTCGCTGGTTAAAGTTTACTACTATGTTTTGAAATCAAGCTCATAGATTATACCAGCTGCACATAGGATTGTAGCTTTATGCTGCTTATTGAAGCCACAGGAAATAGCCAACTATTGCACATGTTTCTGTGCTCTGGTGGTTTCTGTATGAAGATAGCAGTTTGAGATTGAGTAGAAATGTCCATAATGTACTATTGAAGCTATTGCAGATATGAATGAGGAGAATTCAGCTGCAACAAGTGGATCTGACAAAATGAGAGGCGGTAATCACAAGGCTGCTGCTTTACTGGCCCTACTAGACAAGACTGGATACAACATGATTCAAGAAAACGGGCAAAGAAAATTTGGTGGGCCTCCACCAGGTAAGCCTTTCTTTGGGTAACATAAGGATACCTATACTGTGTTTCTGCGTATGTCAGAAATATACTTTCTGGTCCATTATTACTCTGTTGAGCCTGATGACTTTGCTGAATTTGGGCTTCATTTCTAGTTTAGGATAGCATTGTTGAACATATCTGTCAGTGCACATGGCAGAGACAGAAAATGAAGACTACGTGTGCTTAGGTGTATCCTTATAGACCAGAGGGGCCAGAAACATGGAACTGTTCTGTGGATCTTTGTATTATTATTATTTTATTCCTGTAGTATATGGCTCCAACCTGTGAAAACTGATCGCTTTGTAAGAGGAAAAATGTTCATGGTTTTTGGCCACTGAAAAAAAATGATTGTCCCATATCGTACCTTCTTAGGGTGTCTTTATATAGTGGATGAATGGAGAAGGTGGAACCATAATGTTCAGACCTTTTGAATGGCATTGGGGGGAAAACAATACAGGCACTGGGGACTCTGAATAAAACTTCCTAAAATATGGGCAAGAAGTGCAGGTAAATGCTTATAACTCGGAAATGTTACAAGTAGAAAATACATCAAGTTCTTTCTTAAGTTCTATCAGGTGTATTAATATGTAACATGATTTTGAGAAGTAAAGATATGATTTAAATGCAGACTCTTGCAACCGACTTGTGTCTGTTGCTATTTAAAACACTGTGATGTTGTAAATAATGCTGGTTTCAGTGGCTTGTCATACAAATTCAAGGGAAGGAAGCAGATGAATGTTAAAGAATTATCCTGTGTGTGCAGTTTGCACTTAAGATTATGGAATCTAAAAAGATACAAATATACCAGTTTTCAAAAATAACACTTAAAATCCAACAGCACAAAGTGCATTGGGTGATGGTGTGACTGTGACGCTTGGCTTAAGATTTTTTTGCTGCACAACTTAACTTTAAGGTTGGGAAGGTCCTCCACCACCTCGTGGATGTGAAGTTTTTGTGGGTAAGATCCCTCGTAACATTTATGAAGATGAATTGGTCCCTCTTTTCGAGAGAGCCGGAAAGATCTATGAGCTCAGGCTGATGATGGAATTCAGCGGTGAGAATCGAGGCTTTGCTTTTGTGATGTACACGACTAAAGAGGATGCCCAGCTAGCCATCAAGATTCTTAATAATTATGAAATTCGTCCAGGGAGATTTATTGGCGTCTGCATAAGCTTGGACAACTGCAGACTATTTATTGGAGCAATCCCAAAAGAAAAGAAGAAAGAAGAAATCCTGAAAGAAATGAAAAGAATTACGGAAGGAGTGGTGGATGTCATTGTGTGTCCAGATGCCGCAGACAGAACTAAAAATCGTGGATTTGCTTTCATAGAATATGAGTCTCACAGAGCAGCTGCGATGGCCAGAAGGCGGCTACTGCCAGGTAAACCTACTCTTAAGCAAACTGGAGGACAGTGTTTTTGGGGAGTAGAGGTGAAGGGGTGTGATCACCTTCTTAGAGTCATAGAAAATTATTTTAAGGGTATTGTGTTGGAATGGGCTTATTCTTAGTGGAATGGAAAGTAGAATCACAGAAACACAGAATTATCAAGGTTGGAAAAGACCTACAAGATCATCTAGTCCAACCATTACCAATACTTCCAGGCTAAATCATATTCATCAACACAACATCCAGATGTTTCTTGAACACTCCCATGGTTGGTGACTCCACCACCTCCCTGGGCAGTGCATTCCAATGCCTGACTACCCTTTCTGAGAAGGGATTAAAAGTATTGTAAGAGGAGAGATTAGGTAAAGGTAAAAAGAAAATTTGACAGTGTGACTACACGAAGGATTGTAAGGTTGAATTTTTGCCAAGTCTCACTTTGTTGATTATTTCAGGCAGTAGTATCTTACACATTTGCTTAGTGCATGCAGGCATCAAACACTGCTGTTTCACTTTACACATGATATTTGTTTGCTTTTGCTAAAGGTAGCATAGAAGAATGATTTTTATTTTCATCTTTTTGACTGATGTTTTGCCTCTTTGCTGTAGGAACGTTCCAGCTCTGGGGTCGTGCAGTTCAAGTTGACTGGGCATGCCCAGAGAAAGAAGTTGATGCAGAAACGATGCGGAGAGTTAAAGTGTTGTACGTAAGAAACTTAATGATTTCTACTACAGAGGACACAATTAAAGCTGAATTCAACAAGTTCAAACCACGGGTAGTTGAACGCGTAAAGAAGTTGAGAGATTATGCATTTGTTCATTTCTACAACCGAGAGGATGCAGTTGCTGCCATGTCTATAATGAATGGAAAGTGCATTGATGGAGCTAGCATTGAGGTAACACTGGCAAAGCCAGTTAACAAAGAAAGTACTTGGAAGCAACATCTTAATGGTCACGTAAGCCCCTGTCCTGAAAATCTCATGGAATTTCCTAGCAGAGAAGACGGTCATCAAAAATCTGTAGGGAAACCTGCAAGTCTTCCACTTAGTCTTAATGGTCAGCACAGTCCAAGCTCTCCTGAACTTGAATGGTATCCATACCCATTTCTTCCAGGAGTAAAGCTTATTCCAATTAGCATGTATTCTCTAAAATCCAGTTACTTCAGTTCTGCTGTGATGCGTCTGGATTACTTGTGCTACAAAAATAACTGGTTACCACCAGAATACTACTTGTATTCAACCACAAGTCAGGATGGGAAAGTACATTTGGTGTGCAAGGTGCTTATTCCGAGTATTGCAGATGGTTCCCAGAGTTGCTTCATGTCACACAAACTCTGTACAACATTAGAAGATGCGAGGGAACTGGCAGCACGAATGGCACTTCTACATCTAGGTAAGCGTAAAAGCTTCTGAATAGGTCTTAAGAACTGAAGCTATGAGTGTTTATTTAAAATTGTTATTTGCTTATAGTTTTGGAAAGCTTTTTTACTTCCTCTATAGACAACACTTTAGCACAGTATCACTAGATGGCACTAAAGGTGGGATCTTGAGATAAAATTTGCTGTCACTTACTGTTCTCTATTCTTTTTAAACCAGAAAATGGGAGAGAATTGATGCAATTATTCTTAATTCTTGCGAAGTCTGGAATCTTCATTTACATTTATTTAGTATCCTGAAGTCAATATATCTACTAGAAGATTTTTTATATTATAGGCTTCTATGACAAAGGCTTTTTGTAACTGAGAAAGCAGTCACTGAAGTTCTGATCGTACATTATTGCTGCTGCTCTGTAAAAATAACTAATGTCAAGTGTAGCATTTTACATCTAGTTCCTGCTTAGTGTTTTTCAATTCGGTAATACATCTAAAACACAGAAGGGATTTCTAGGGAATTTAACTAGTTGTTGTTGTCTTAATTTGATCAAACTTCATTCTAAAAGAAATCAGAATTTAAGACCTTAGGTAAATAGATTTGAAGGTTGTTAAAGAGCCATGCCTGCTATATTCCTCTCCTCTTCCCCTTTCTCATATTTTCCCCCTTTTCTCTCCCGCTCTTGTTTAGTGAGTTGGAAACACTACTGCTGGATAGCAAACTGTTAAATAGCATTACAGAATCACAGAATGACCCGGGTTGGAAGGGACCTCAAGGATCATGTAGTTCCAACACCCCTGCCTGGCAGGGCCACCAAACATACACCTTTACTAGATCAGGTTGCCCAGGGCCCCGTCCAACCCGGTCTTGAACACCTCCAAGGACGGGGCATCCAGCCTGTTCCAGGGCCTAACCACTCTCCTAGTGATACTTTGATACTCTTCTTCCTAGTACTATTACTTAGCAATTATTCTGGAATATCCTTTGTACTGCAGTGAATTTATTTTACGGTGGCTTTTTTTGTTTGAAATGCAGTTTGTAGCAGACTTAATTTAGACTTGACTGTGAAATGTAAGAGTCTTTTTCTTAGTGCATACAATTTTGCTCTTAATTGGCTTTGATTTTTCATGCTCAAAAGGTCTGAGAAAAGAACCTCCGAAACCTAAAGCTTAATGCACTGTCTGCACTTCAGCAGCAATGTGTTCAGTTTGTATGAACTGGTCACCTCCAAGAGGCTGATAACTCTATATTATTCTCTAGATAACCCTAGAGAATTATATATTTTTAATAACAAAACAGCAGTATTTTATTTGTAAGTTTTTGTAAAACCTAGGCCAGGTTTTGCAAACGTTAATGCCTGTTTCTTTCTTTTCCTAGCTATGACAATTAGAGTTGTACCTTTTATAACCTGTGTCACCCCAAATGCAAAAGGATTTTTAAACTAGAAGTAGGGATGAGAGGCTTAGCTTGTTTAAAGGACAGTGATAGCTCCACGTTCTGTGCTCGGCCATGCACATCTACCCATTTTGTGGCTTACAGCTATTGTTACAAAGTGATTTTTCCCTCCTATATTCAGCTGGGAAAGAATCACAGAAACAACTACAGTGCAATGTTGGTCTGAGAATCGCTGTTCACAGCTGTGGTCAAATCTAGAATGCAAACAAGCTTAGAAAAATATTAGAAGTCTGTGTTGAACTTTTCTTATTCTGCTGTAAAGTAAAACAGCAGTTGGTTGTTTTTAATCAACACTCTCAGCAAAATACCTAAAATCTGGATAGTCTCCCATTAATTAAATGATGAGTGATGTCCTGTATCTAGTGCAAAGCACTGTTTTGAAAAGGATATTCCTGTATTTAAGTAACTCTACTTGGTTGCTGCCTTGTAGTCCTGAACAGACAGCAGTACGACAACCTGCCACTTGGTGTCAGGTGAATACTTGGAAAACGAACTCGATTAAAACACAAACCCTGCGTTTCACTGAAAGATGAACAGAAGAAGGAAGTTAAAAAAAATAACAAAAAAAATCAGGATCTTTGAAATACGTGGAAATGATGAGTCTGGGTGTTCAGCTGAGAGAAGTGGAGCATGGCTACATGCTGAAGTTCCAGAAGGGGACAGCTCACTGTTTTGGGGGTGGAGAGAGGAGCAAGGGAACAGAATAGAAAGAAAACTGAGTGCTCTGTAGAAGATACGGTGATAACTTCCCCCATCATTTTTGAATGGCATTTCAACACCAGTCGGTCCCTAGAAGTTGCATGACGCCTTGGTGCTATTCACAAGGTTTGACAAGGAATTTTCCTCTGAAGATAGTATTTTATAGGTATATGGATGTTACATTGTTTTAAAATAGACCTACCTAAATTGTGTCAATTGTTATAGTGTATGCAGGCAAAAAAAGGAATTATGTTTTATATACCTAGAATCACTTAAAGTTCCAGGTTTAGATTCACATTAAGAACCGGATTTGTTATTGTAGTGATATTTGGGCTATTTCCTGGGGTAGCCTGTTTCATAGAAAAGAAATACTGTGTTCCTACCCTGATTTGCAGAAGTACAACTAATAAATTTAAGTAACGTGTGGATATCTGTCACCGCTGAGGCCACTCTCATTTTTAAAATGGGGATTACTGTTTTAGTGCCATGGGACTGGTTTTAAAAGCTTATAAGGGAATGTTAAATCAATGCTTAGTGTTAACTTCGCTGCTGGAAACTTCCAGACGTACCAAGGATTTGTCCTGAAGGTCAGTATTTTTCTGTCCCTGCTGCTTGTAGTCAGGGAATATAGACTTTAAAATCTGAGCCTGTGGTAGGAGAACTTGGAGAAAAGTAAAGATAGAACAAGGTCGGACTGTGTGTATGTGTGAAATAAGTTGACTGAATTGAGTCAGTCACTTCAAACTAGAAGTGGGTTTAGTGTCCTTTTCTGGTCAGTTGGTTGAAGACAATTTATGAAGTACGTCTGTCAGAACTTGTTAGCAAATGTACACCTCAGTCAGAAGGCTTAATATGAAAGGCTGCTGCTCTGGCAGTGTTAGATGTAACAAATTAATACAGTTTAAAACAAGGATCTAATATACGTGTTAAAATAGTCTTTGTTAATACTTTGCTTTCAGGGAAGGTGAAGCGCAGGGTCATAATTGTAAAGCTTGTTTTTAAAAGAGTCTGAGAATAGCTTCAGAACCAAAGAACTTTGCTTTTATTTCAGGATTAAGCTTTCTAGGAACTTAGGAAAAGGAAAAAGAAACTGAAATTAAGTTCTCAATTTACATTTCTATTTTTAGTTAGATCCTATCTGATGCTGCTTAAACTTTTGACTGAAAAACCTTAAGGATTTCAGTTGGGGTTGGGGTGCAGAGGAAAGAGAAGAATGCAGCAGTGGGATAAGGCATCAAATGCTTTCATTGCGTGCTTATCTTAAGTCCATCTTTGAATAGGTAATGCAGTAAGCTTGCTGAAATTGTCTGGTTTTCTTCCCCTCCCCCCGTTTTTCTCTCCTGTTCTGCAGACAGCTGTACACCTAACTCAGCTTGAATCGCCCTGAAGAACATAGTTGAGCAGTTGAAAAAATGTGTTATTTGTTACTTCGAATCTTGCCATGAAAGGAAGAATACCACACTGATGCATGATTACTGGAAATTCAGATTACACGTTACCTGCTGAAGGATTTTTCAAGAGGACACGTTTTAAACTTTCAATTTTGAAGATTAGTGCAATTCAATGTTAAATCGTTTTAGTTAGATTAAATTTGTTTTAAAAGTAATTTGTTTAAAAGATTTCATTATCTGTAATAGTTTATACAACAGTAGCCTATTTTAGTGTTGAAGTAGTTTGGTATGACTCCCACCCCCTTGTATTATGAGTTTCATTCGGAGTATTTTTAAGATTGTGTTGCAAGTAATCTTAAGGAAACGCTTAAAAACCAATGCTGCCTTTTCAACCATACAGATAATTCCTGCTATTTCTGTTATTGGCTGTAATCTGAAATGTAAATACCACACTCAAAGATTTGTTTCTGTAACAGCACAAATTTTATAGGAAGAAGGTTTCCTACAAACATTTCCGTCTATAGAAAATGCATTTATTCTGTTTCTTTGTTTTAAAAGCGGATCTATCTCCTTTTAAAACTCGGTATATGCTTTCAGCTCCTGATCAAGATGAAGAATATAATGGCGTGATCTGTACAAGTCATCGTTGTAAGCTTTTTCCTTTTATTTTTTTACTTGAAAAGTTGGTTGGGGGGAAAAAAAGAAGATAGAAAACAATGCAATTGAGTGCTTTAAGTTGAACAATTTTTCCTAATGCAGTCAAATACTACAGTTGGATGTTTCATCAATACATTGCCTATTTTGATCTACCTACACGTTATTTGTATTCAGTGGTAGCTACACAGTCGTTTTAAGTGTTGTGAATTTTAACGTGTGATATTGTGTTTTACTTCTTCACTTGAATTTGAATATTAAATTTATGCTGTTAGCATTTGGTGTGTGTGTACTCAAATACTAGAATCTTACATGCATCTTACATGCATTTGCAAACTGACTCTGTAGGATTCGCTTTGATTTTTGTAGTAGTAAATTTTGGCCAGAGGCTCCAGTTTGAAGTGCTTTGCCGAACATGAAGTTGAATTTAGTGGCTTACTGTTTCCTATGAAGCTCAGGTGGGAGGAAGAAAAAGGAGACTTGCTTTATCTCATGTTTAAATGAAGTCCCTGAGACCAAGACAAAAAATAATAATAAAAAATCAGTGTTTGGGTAGAATAACTCAGCATTATGCTGTTATGTGAGAGCTACTTTCCAAGTCAGCCTGAGTATTGCGGTTTGCAAACTGCTTTGCTTTTATCTGCCCTAAGTCTTTGAATTCTGTGTTTTTATTGCAAGGTTTTCAAATAGGCATCTTTAAAGTTACCTTGAAAATACAGCAGACTTCTTGCATGTGCGAGAAAGTCTTGATAAAACTTCTATTAGAAGTTTGGGTATACATGGCATTATTGGCTAATTAAGTCATGAACTAAAGTGAAGTTGCGTATTCATTTGGGCACTGTCTGAGGGTGGTGGGGGTGAAGGGCTGGCCAGTACTGCAGAAAGCCTAGGGTTGTAATAGGATTGTAACTTGCCTATTTCAAAGGATTATGGTGCAAAAATAAAACCCCAACAAAAAACCCCACCAAGTTTGCTATAGGCTAGCAATTCCCATCGTTACTAATATGAACAGGTACCTCTCAGTTATTTTAAGTATTCCTTGTAAGTTTGACTGTACACAAGTACGATCAAACACTGCAGCGGAACAAGTACTGGGAGGGTGTGAGCTAAACACAGCCTTCAGCCACAAGTTTTTGTTTTCCAGATCAGAACGAAGTTGTAAGAGAAGCAGCTGAACCAGCAGTAGCATTTGGTTGCTGTCATTGAGTCTATGTCTCAAAACGTGACTATAACACCACGACTGCTGGCCAAAACCAAGTACCCATTTCTGTAGATTATAGGAATTAACACTTCATGTTGCACAGTGCTGCCACAGGCTATAGCTGCTACTGACTTCGAGTTTCCTGCAGAGGGAAGTATGCACTAAGCATATAAAAAACATGCAGCACATCTAATCTTTGCAATGCTGGAAATGTCACAGTGTCCAAGGACACAGGACTAGAATGTCAGGTCAGGCATGGTGTTCACTGATTTAGTTTGTAAGGAGAAGTCAAAACATTTCAAGTGATAAAATGGTCAACTTTCTGAACAAATGGAAGCTT
The DNA here is from genome assembly GCF_054131305.1 of Coturnix japonica. Taxonomy (NCBI): domain Eukaryota; kingdom Metazoa; phylum Chordata; class Aves; order Galliformes; family Phasianidae; genus Coturnix; species Coturnix japonica. The sequence goes on from NC_140666.1 coordinate 26,699,208, forward strand.
GTTGAGCCAGCGGCAAATGAAAAAGAAACATCTTCAGAAACAAAAAGAAACACCTTACCCCTGTATGATCTTTATGAGTCTGCCTCTGGGCTGTGATACTGGTAGTGTTACTCCAATGAAGACAAAATTAGTATCCCAAAAAGAAGAGCTCCAGAGGTTCCAGTAAGAAAGGATGCAACTTCTGGATCCTGGGCTGTCCTCAGGTGTCGCGCTCTTTCAGAAATGAAGTGGATCTTACTGAGGAAGAGTTAAATGGCAAAGAAGAGCTCAGGTATGTGCAAAAATGTCATCTCAATACGTTACAGGATAACACAGGTTATAAGGACCACACAATGGTGTCGAAGTGCCCGATTTCAGTTGCTTTAGACTAAAGCTTAAATTCTTCCTAGAAGATCACACAGAATCACAGAATGACCCGGGTTGGAAGGGACCTCAAGAATCATGTAGTTCCAACCCCCCTGCCTAGCAGGGCCACGAAACATACACACAATGATACATACAAGATGTTTAGTTTTTAGTATTTTTACACAGACAAGAGAGGTATGTCAGGAAATGGACAACAGCTCATCTGTGGCAATAGCTTTCTCATGGGTGCGGAGAGCACCAGTGCCTTATGCATATGAAGTCTTATAGTACAGACTATGATCAGAGGAACACTGATTAAAAAAAGCTTGTTTTTTGACTAGACAAAAAGAAAGCCACCTCTTGTTTAAAGCAACAGTCATGAGAGAAAACTACCCACACTCCTCTTTAGTACTTACGAAGAGAAGGCATCTAAACAAGTAGGAGTTTACAAGCAGCCTGAAGAGGAGTAACAGCAGACCTCAGGGAAATTTTATTATCTTGTCTGAAATTTTATGAAGGAATTTATGAGCAAAAAATCGAAGTACGAGCAAACATTTTTAATTGCATTTGCATGAATAGCTGCCTCATAGCTTGATTTAAGTGTGTTGGTTTTACGATTCATAATGCTATGATACGCAAAGGTCTGACTATAAATAAGAATACCTGAATAAGAATACCACCTGAACAATCTTAATGTGGATAAGACATACATGCATTACCACACTGAAAGACAAATTACGGTTAACTTATTCAGTATGCTCTACATTAAATATTTCAGGAACAACTGAACGTACTTCAGTGATTACATGCAGTAACTGTTTAATCAACGGTGTAGCATAACTAATATTAATAGGTACTTGATCTTTGTGACTACTGCAGGAAACAAGCTGTCTTCTTTTAGAAAAAGCTGTTCTGATAGAAGAAATGCCTCAGCATTTCTTTCTGTATCCCTTGGATAGATAATAGCTCCTCACAAGGAACAGAGGAAGTAAGACAGCCTAAGCCAATGAGCCTGAAAGCAAAATTACATCTCTGGAATAAATAGACCTACTAGCAAACGCATGAGATTGTGGTGGTGGCTAAGCCAGATGCGCATGGGGGAGCTGTAAAACATTCACTGCATCTCATCATCTTTGCTTTCCTCCTTGAGAAATTCAACCTGATGATGTTTTATTCTTCCAAATTGTAACCTTGCTCCTTTTGTTTACTTCAGTGTTCAGCAATGAGGGAGGGCATGCAACGTAGACTCCCATAGCAGTACAAGAGCTCCTACCTTCCTGTTCCTCCAGGACCATGAGGGGAAAAGGTTTCTTTAATAGTTGACTGCCACTTTTTCCATCCTTTTCTGACCAAAGAATCAGATGACAAAGTGTAGATGAACAAGATGAGCTGAGGGAGCCCTTCTGCAGAAGAGGGACTTTAGAAAGCTGTCATGGTACTTCAGCTTCCACTGACACACACTGACTTGTATGAAAGAGTATATGTTGCAGGAGGTTACAGATGGATACTAGTGAGCCATATAAATATATATATATATGTATATTTAAAGAAAAAAGCCCAGAGAAAGGAAACATCTACTAGTTTGGGCCTAATTTCCAGGGAGCTTGACTGTATCCCAAGCTGTGGTACCTTACTTGTCAGCTCTCTTTTGATGCTTCTTTCTTCATTGCTTCTGCATAATTTTGTAGACTTTAGCTTGGCGCATTTCCCTTCATTCTCTTCTGTCAGTGATTATTCTTCCACAATAGCCTTTAGTCTATTCCTGTATTTAAGTGGAAATTATTTGCTGCTTTTTCATTGTCAGCTCATACTATCTTTTCTTTAAAAGAATCAGAACAAAAGCATGAAGGGTGTTTTGAAAGGTTCTGAATTTCTTTTTACATAAAATAATGCTGACTGCTCTCAGCTACACTGTTTACTGTCAACATATGCTCCTTGTGGATTTCCAGATTATTTTCATATAGAGTATGTCCAGATCTAGGGTTGCTTTTATGATTAGCTACCAGGATATTGCTTTGATTATGCACTCAGCACTACTAGCATATGGACTTTGGCCAGCTCATTTCTGTCTGCTGATGGTTCTGTTTTCTCATATTCTTAACAAAACTGTGGTATAGGAAGCCTATGTTACAGACCTCTGCTAAGCATCAAATATAATCTCAGTTCTTTTCATTACAAGCAGTGTTTTATAGAGGGAGAGTTTGATACATCCATCGTGCGCATACTCTAATGATCCTCTCTGGCAACAAGATACCTACCCAATGGAAAAATGGTCCCTTATGATCTAGCCATGTATTTTATATTGATACATCCAAACAGCTACTGTGGTAACACCAAAAGAAAGGAGAAAAGTAAGTATACTGGCTGGGGATTAAGACATACTTGCTTGATCACATGCTTGAAAGACCTTATTGCCTATTACTTTGCCTGTGTGTGGTTTGGGTGCTATGAGCATGTAAAAAGAGCAAAATTATTTCTCAGCCTATTACTGGTTTGATATTACCTGGATTGTCTGTTGTGCATCCATCCATGCTGTTGTAGCCCTCTGATGGACAGGACCCAAAACACTCCATAGACAGTAGCACACTAACTTTGCACCTTGAACATTCAAGGACTGCTCTTAGGGAGAGATCAAGAGTAAAATGCTTATCTTCTGGGGACAAGATGAGAGAGTGTGCTACATGTGAGTGCAAGATTAATGCTTCAGCTGGCTTTGTGGGGCTGTAAATGGGCTAGAAAGAGCACCTTTACAGAATCAAGTATGCAAACACCATTCACCAAGCACCTGACATGACACCTGTTGTGACTTTCAGAATTATTTCATTAGTTCTGGGAGATTCAGGGAGCAGAGGCTGTATGAAAACAAACCCCAGCCACGTCAGCCAAAGTCTGTACTGATAATGATCTATGAGGCTACAAGAGGAAACTTCAACAATAGAACTGAAGTACAGGTGAAGAATACAAATGTTTATGGTTAACTGGTATCTCGGTAGGAAGAGGTAGACGAGGTAAAGACCCAAAAAACTAAGCACAGCTTTCTCACCTTTTATCACCACCCTGCTGGTGCCTCTGTCCCAGTGTGGGTAAGAAGAGCAGCACTCGGCTTCAGGCTACAAACTAACAAGCTAATACTAAGATGTTTGTGTTTCAGTTTTATTTTTAACTGCTACTTCATTTTTAACTTCCAGTCTTTTTGTTTGGTGCTCCCTAACATCTCAAGGCATTAGGCTTGGCCACTAAGACTTAGTTAGACACAGTCTCTGCTACACAAAACTCCAAGAAGGAAAGGTTTCCAGCATCTGACCGCAGGAAAGCTGTGATGCGGAGGCACTGGGATAATCCAAGGTACCCTGCAGAGGGAGATAAGGAGGGCCCTGCCAGGCTCTAACCAGCCCTAAGGTAGATCAGCCTTTGTAAGTGTTCTGCTAAGTTAGGAGTGGAGAACCAAAAGGGCTGTAAACAAGTAGCATGTAGAGCAAAAACTGGCCCAAAGCAGGAAGAAATTTGGTGCATATGCTGATACATGCGCGTTAAGTCCTGACCTATATGAGAAAACACACACATTACCAGAGTAGCAAAGCATCCACAAGCTTGGAAACACTCCAGTCATTGATGAGAACAACATACAGATCCAGGACAGAAAGTAACATGTTGTTTTGGCTTGAAAATATGGGAACTATTACCTCCGGGGAAAAATAATCCAAAACAAAGACATTCACAGGGAGCTCAGAGAAAACATCAAAGTGACTGTGGATTTGGAGGAAAAAATGTATGAGGAAAGATTAGGAAAGCTGAATATGAATGCGTGGCTAAGCAGCAGTTTAATAAGGGATCAAGAGATAAATCTACAACTGTTTAATTCACAGAATGTAAATGTCATTGGTGAAGCAGACTTTTTTTTTCTTTTCTAATTCACAGAGAAGTTTATTTTCCTGTGGATTTGCATCAGAATTTTGGAAATCAGCAGGAAGACAGTGGGCTCTTCACAGTGTCCCATGCAAAAGTTGAAGTCAGTTTTTGATCAAATCAAAGCAAAGGGAGTAGATCAGGTTGGGCTTTGAAGAAAGCACAGCTCAGTACTTGCAGTGAATGGCGAGATATGGTATTCATGGTGAATCCTTGTACTTGCAAAGTACCAGACAGGGAGCACTATGCAACAGGCATTATTAATCAGCCAATGCTGACAAGACAACTGACTGCAACAGTGAAGGCTCTGATTATTAAATTAATTATACGGCTTTGTCCAGCAGCAATGGAACATTCACTGTGACTGCCTGCATTCACTGTGACATCTCCACATCCAAAACCCAGTGCTAAGCTCCCTAGCACAAAATGTTTACATCTGCATCTGATTTTGAGAGGCATGCACACTAAATAGGCCTCAGACATATACCTCGATCTATTTGTGCATGCATTTTAATTCAGGCTAATTAAAAGGCTATTTTAATTCACCAAGGACAACTTTTTGGTTGGAAACAAATATTAAGGAAAAAAAGATTGCTTGCAAAGGACGTTTTGTTCCAGACCTGAATAACATATCATCATGGGGAGAGTCTTTTCTGGGATCAAATCATCCCCTCGCTTGGATATTTCAGGGGAAGCAAGGCATGCCTTGAGGAATATTTTTTGCTACTATGGAAGACATTATAATAGAGGAAGCCAGGGAACCAGGCAGTGCCAGAAATGCCCCAGCCTGGGCAGATCCCCAGGCTGCACATGTCAGGTCTGGGAACATTTGCCTCAGGGGGACCCACAGGCAGTGCTGGGCTGCAGCTGTGCACAAACTCCCCTTTCAGACACATGGTAAATCTCAGGATGCTCAGAAGGTAAAAATCTGGCTAACTTCCAGCTTTAAAGAAATTAAACATGTCTTTCAAGTCACTAAGGCAGCCAGGTCTTATCAGTTCTCAGTATATTTCGAGTAATGATGCTGGCTTTTCTCTAGCAGAAGCAGCTTGGTTTTTTCTGCTACACTGCTGTTATTTTGAGCTGGGGTCCCAATACACAGACATAGAAAATGAGTTTTTAAGAAGATGAATTAAAAAAAAAACAAAAAAAAACCTACACAGAATTCTAACACTACATCTAAGAGATTAATCTGACAGCGAGGAAAAAAGCCAACTAAATTACCAGATTTAATTGCCCTGAGTGGATGAACTATAATTATGTAGTAGCATCATGTAGAAAGGCAGCACACAGTGGGTTTGCAGAGGACCCTTGGGCCCTGCAAGGAGAGAGAAGCTGCCCCTACAGAAGTATCCTCTCCCACTTTTCCTGCCCCACATATTTCAGCAGAAGCCAGATGCCCCATCATGCCCCATCCCTGAAGATTTTCAAGGATAAGGTCCTGGGCAACCTGATCTAGCTGTGGTGTCCCTGTTCATTGTAGGATAGTTGGACTAGATGGTCCTCAGAGGTCCCTTTTTGACCAACAGGTTTTAGCACATTTAGCCTTTTGCCAAGAGGAAGCTTGGCCAGTCCTAGCTCTGTATCCTTAATAACTTGCTTCCCCTCCCAGCTTGCTTAGTTTGCCTTGAGTGGATTACTGGAGACCCTCCCAAGCTGCTGCACCCCGAGATGTAATTCTATCCCTGCTTCTTGTTTCCCCATCTCCCCACCCAAAACCTCATTCCTCAACATCACAACCTCAACCAGGGCATGGTCACTGCAGCCCAGGCTACCTCCAACCTTAACTCTTTTCTGGTGAGCAGAAGGTCCAGCAACATTTCACCTCTGGTCAGTCTATCCAGTACCTGAACTAGAAAGTTATCATCAGTAGATTCCAGGAGTCTCCTGGATCTCTTGCAGCTCACTGTGTTTGCACCGATAAGACCAGGAAATATCCTTGACCTGTGCCCTAGGGACACAGCACACCTCCCTACAGGTAGGGTCAGGATGATGTGTAGAACCCTCTGTTCTGCACAGACATCAGCTTTTCAAAGCCATATATGTGAGAGTAAGCACGCTGTTGGAGACATCAGATGGGAAAGGTCACTTCATCCACATCAAAATACTAATTGCATTTTACTGCACTATAATTTGAAGGAAGGAACTGTAGAAGTCCTCATACGTAAAAGAAAAAAGGCTGTGAAGTGTTTAATGTTTAACCACAGAACAACAACAAAGCCACAGACAAGAATTATACACATTCAAATTAGTTGCCCTTGTTCCTTTTACATCTCCTGAAATGGTGCCTGGCCTGCATGATGCTAACAGGAGACTCAGCCTAGCATATGCAACACATATAATACTTTTATTAAATACACAGTTAAGTACTGTGTAGATCATCATCTTGAGTTTACATCTCAAAGTTTCATTCTTTCACTACTGAGTACCTTCAAAGGTACATTAACACGCTCCACATAGATGTTATTTTATGTGCTGAGTGAAAACCCTCATGCCCCTACTCTTCCATGCATTGTTCTTAAAGCAGCAATATCCCAGGCTGGATGTGGCTCTGGGCAGACTGGTCTAGTGGTTGGCAACCCTGCACAGAGCAGGGGGATTGAAACTAGATGATCATTACGGTCCTTTTCAATCCAGGCCATTCTGTGATACTATGATTGCTACTACAGTGACTCACCCTGAGCTTTTCTCTTCTGAGATTGGACTGTCTCACACTTTGCAGCTCAGGCTTACTTGTGGTCAAGTTTTCTCTGGTGTATTTCCTGACAGCGCTCTCTGAGTTATGTTGCTGTTTACTCACTCATGTTTATGGGCAGTAATCCTTACATTACTAAAATAAACAATTAACCTTTGTATTTTCTAATGCATAAATTGCTGATTCCAACTCCTTAGCGCCGCCTTTTGGGTATTCACTGAAGCTTTTTGATATGGGGTTTTTCTCCAGTAGCTCCAGCTACTGGTGGAAAAAAAAGTCTAGCCAATTAAGTGATGTCTTCCTATTGACTCCAACTGCAAAGAAAAACTTGTAAGTATGGCTCAGGGGAACTCTGGAATCTCAAAAATCAGAAGACAAATAATTTTGTCAGGCTGCTTGTGGCCTGGTCCAACCTTGAGGGTCTGCAATGATGGGGCACCACCACTCTGGGCAACCCATTCCAGTGCCTCACCACTCTTACTATAAAAAGCCTTTCCTTATATCCAGTCTAAATCTCCGCTAAATATATAAACCCACCACAGTTAACATGGACATTGCTTCAGAAACACCATGTGTCTTGTCTCCTGCATGGCTCCCTCTTTCTTTGGGAAAATTGAGAGCAGACTGGGAATAACAGTAGATTCCAGCCATCACCTTCCTCCATGAATTCCTCAAACCCCCTTACTCCATGGCTGGATGAGCTCCATCTTTGCAGAGCAGAAAGACCCCAGGGCCCAAAGCATGCTGCTGCTACCAAAGAAGTCAGGTCTGGCTAACTGCCCACTCCTGACAAGCCCCAGGAAAGTTGACAAGCTGTCCTGGATGATTGCTGAGGCAGTTTTGTTCTAGGAGACTTGCTATCAATCTCATTTATTGGCACAATGCTGCACTGTAAGGCTGCGAAGAACAGTAAAAAAGGAAACTACTTGGATGGAGTTACCCAAAATATGCTGTTCAGCTCATTTCTGTTCTCCTGTTGACAGCACAAATGTATTGCAAAGGGAGCAGCAGCAGTTTTGTACCATCACCACCCCCCTTTTCACAAGGTGACCTCAGTCTATTTTCCCCCTTCCTATTTTTCCCCACTTGCATTCACTTCAAGTTTTTCACCCCCTGTAGTGGCATTTGCAGAAGTCTGGCAATATCAAAGCTAAAGGCAGAATTCCTACCAGCTTAATCAACATGACTATAAATCGCTACATGTGAGGAGACATGAGTGGACAAAATTTAATTGCACAAATCACTCAATACTAGTGTTAAAATCCCACATTCTTTTCTTATACTTGTGAGCCTTCTCTCTCCCTTGCCATGGCTTCTGAATCATGAATAACTGCGATTTTTTTTTTATCTTACTTTGTCATTTAATGCTTCCCGAGTATGCAGTTACTGGCACACATGTGAAGCCCTGTGAACACATGAGATAAACACTGAGTACAGACATGTCCCCACAGGTTCCATGCCCCATGAAACCTGATGCAGCTACACCATTCTTTTCAAGCACAGAAAAAGAACTGCAACATGCTGGCATCCTGCTGGAAGAAACACTGACTGCATATAGCCAAAGCCAGGACCAGAGAGCACAAAAGGACTCTGGTCAAACCAGACTTCTGAGAAAGCAGGATCTATGTTGGAGAATAACACTGATGGTCATCCCTGCGAACTCAGACAGTCAGCATCTTGAGGGATCAGACCCATGGAGAGCATGACATAATTAGAAAGAGTATTTAGAGTTTATTAATAAAACAGATGAAATGGAATGAGGATTAGAAGATCCCTCCTAATCCTTCTCAAATAGTCCCTTTTTAAGATGTAAAACTAATGTGTGATGTATAACATTCAGAATGAGAGACAGTTGGTTCTGATTAAGTTTTATTATGACGCTAAAAATTAACTTAGTCATGATGAGTTTTTCTGGTGCTAAAATGATATAAAATGCAAATCCAGAAAGATTCTTCATCTGTTTAGGATTACTGTCCATATATAAAATCAAATAAATTAAAAATGAGTTAAGGGTCATCCTCTTAAGAGAAAGAATCCTAATTTTCCTGGCATTTGTGTCTGTTTTTCAGTAGCACAAAAACTGCTACAGCTCTACTAGCTGGTGCCAGCTATAATCAAAGGGGGAAAAAGAAGAGCTACACGTGAAAGCAATTACCTTAAAAATCTTATCTTTAAAATACACATATGTATGGAAGTTAGTTAAATTCAATTAAGTTAGTCATGATTATGACATTTCTGACAAAAAAGCAATGTTAACATCAGCTCCCATTTTTATACTGGCCAGCATCTGCTATAAAACATGAAGATCTCCCGTGGGAGTCCAATCTCCAGTAATAACTACTATTTAGGTTTTGCCTGTTCTCATGCATTGCTCTACAGCAGTCAGGCTGGGGTGAGACCAGGGAGAGACACCAAATGCTCACCCCTCTTGTAACATGCAGAGATATTAGTAAGCAGAGTTAGTTTTTGAGTCTGTCATCAAGAAAACAAAGTTGGCACCATCCTTCAGTGCCTGCGTGTGAAGGAGCGTGTGTTTACTGAGCAACAAGTAACAAAGTAAGCTTAGCTAGTTTTAGCAGGGGTGAATCATACAGATCCCCACCAACCAGCCCATTTTAACATTGAGCTGTATTCTTCGCTTCTCATAGATTTTGGAAGTAAAACAGTGATCTGCTTAAAAATAAAATAAAAAAATAAAAATAAAAATACTTAATTGCATGGCTGAGCTGAGGGCCTCACTTACGTTCCTTATGAACACCACAGTGTTGAACAGACATGCAATCCAGCTACTCTCATTGCAGCCTCTGGACCCTGGTCACTGATTCTCAGCAGGCAGATGGTAGCGGGACAGGATGTAGATAGAGCACACGGCCAGACACCTCCATTACTAAAAGGACCCCCCACTTCCACTCAGAATAGATTTGTGTCATAGCAGTTGGAGGCTTCAAGTACTCAGAGTTTCATACAAATCCTGATGGCAGAGCATTCACTATTACCCCTTTGAGAAGAACATAAAACTGTTCAAAACCATAGACTTCCTTTCTTGCTTAGTGGAAATCTTCACACTGCATCAACAAACTAACTTTCCATTTTAGAAGGCTTGCACTTAGATACAGATAGTTAAGTTTTACTTACAGCGGAAAGAAATACCCAAACCACTCCACTTCTAATCATGAAATCTGCCATACAGCAGCTAATGAGGAAAACCAGACATCTCCCTGCTACAAACAGTTCCCACCAGCTCAAAACATTATTCCAAACATTACAAAGTTCAGCTACACTTTGATGGACCATTTCCAAATAAAGCAGAAGAGACAAATATATCTTTCTATAAATGTTTCCCTCCCTTTGGTAATTCAAGGAAGGACCAGATCTAGCAGATCGGATTCAGGCAAAATACAATTTACATTTAAATAGCAAGAGCTACTTGTGATAGAAGGCAGCATTCAATCACATGTACTTATTACAACCCTAACAGAAAACATGTATTTTAAAGCAGATGGTGAAAGTTGAAAGAAAATTGAATCACAAAATAAGTTCATTAACATAAACACTTCCTCACATAATCAAGCCACCACTGTGTTAGCATCAACTAGGGCACTGGTATCATCCATTTCCTCATCTCATAATTCAAATCTCTGTATTGTTTCATTCCCCTTTTTTCCCCAGTCTTTGGGCATGTGCTTTATTGTCCTCACAGTGCTTCCCTGTTAGGCTCCACAGAGATGGGTAGCATCAGACAGGACTACTTTCTATTCTATTCTTTCCTCCATCCTACCGGTAGAACTCTCCACGCTTGCTGACACATAGGCGTTGATAGAGGGGGATGTTCTGGGATTACATTTCAGACACATTTCTCCATATAGCCACCTTACACATCAGAGCACAGCTTCTGAGTTGCAAGCATGACAGACTTGAAAAACAGCTCGGGAAGTAAAGCAAAAAAACAAAAACAGCAGTCAGAAAGCTTGATTTCACCCCCCTTTTCCATCACTCTCATCAACAATTCTTCCACAGCTAGACTTAACCACCAGTCTGACCAACTCATGACCCTTTACAACACTGACATTAGTTTTCACTGCTAAAAGCAGTGAGAGGTGACTTGCTGATAAACAACACCAATGGGATTTTGAGCACCAGCAAAACACAGTCACTGCAAGAAACAAGGACACCCGAAGCACAGTAATATAGCACAGAACCACAAAGCTAGCTTAAAAATAAGCTACGTAAAAATGGCATTTCGTGACCTTGTGGAGCTCTCAGCAGCACACATCCAACAGATGCTTTGCCAGGTGCAAAGCAGCAAGCATGCCCCTTGAAGAGAAGAACAGCTAATGGCAGAACTGCACTCATCTGCAAGGTGCTGAGCCTACCCACCACCTGCCCAAGCCCCAAACAAGGCCCAGCTGGCAGCAATGGTAACTTACCCCACAGTGCCCACCTGGGGGAAGTAACTGGTTTTGCTCATTTCCAGTCTAGTTCATGGTGGTTAGAAAAGATTTTTTATCCACAGGGATGTAGAAAGACTGGAATAGGACACAGAATTTAACCCCGAGACATTTTGTTTTCTCCCTAATGTTAAGGCACTGTAAATAATGCAGTCAGTAGTCTAGAAATGAGATGTGAAATGAAAATTCTTACTGTAGTCTTTTTTTCTACATTTTGAGCCACAACCCTGAGCAAACAGAGGGGGTGCAATGCTGGAGGAGTCAGGCAAAAAGCACAAACAAGACCAGAAAATTAACCAATTACACACATAGGCCCGAGCTGCAAAACCATTCGTTTCTTTGCCTATCTCAAGTTATCAGCAATAATTTATACACAGAGAAGAAACTGCTACCATTTTATGTAAAAACATTCATGGTTTTGTTCTCTTATGTGTAAAGGAGCAAAACTTCCACCTATTATTTTCCCAGCTGGAAGTTAATCCACATTAAATTTTGCTGCAGTGCTGAAGATTTTTGAAAAGCTTCACAGATAATTGAATTGCAGCTTTGATATGTGGGAACCATCAGTAGGAAAAAGAGCATCATCCTCTGTTTGTCAGAAACATTTTTAAAACGGTAGGATGAATGCTGAGGAAAGAACAGATGAGCCTGTTCGACAGTCCTGGCTGCATTGCTTTCTCCAGCAGCTTTACTAACGGTTATAATTTTATGCTTATTTCCAAGCCTTAGGAGTTAGGGATGGACTCACTTCAAGCCAGCAGTGCTGCAAATACCAGTCAAACCCAAGTAACGCTGTTCTCCATGAGCACAACGTGTCTGCTGTGGAACTATCATCTCTTGACCTTCCCACTCAGCTGCTTCCAGTGACAGCTCATCTCACTGCACCCTTCCACTGCTAAGGCAGCTGCTCACCTGCTGGGTCCCACATGGATTACTCTGGGAAATTCTCACCATGATCAGTATGGGCAGCAGCTGAGTTAGGAACAGAGCTGGAGTTCTTCCGGTGCTCTTCTTTAGCATTGTTTTGAAGGATTTTTGTGTATGTACACAACACTTAAGTAGAAATCTGGTGAGGCACTGGAACAGGCTGCTCAGGGAAGTGATGGAGTTACCATCCCTGGATGTGTTCAAGAACCATGACAATGTGGACATGGCCTAGAGCAATCACAGGCATGGGCTGATGGTTGAACTGGATGATCTTATTGGTCCTTCCAACCTAAACGATTCTCTTGGTTCAACAGACATACTTACACTTTTGCAGCATAATTACATAATGTGTTACTCACTCCTCTGCTCTTTCAACATTCACCTGAACTTCTAACTAGATGTCCTTTCTGTTCTTTTTTATTTTTCCAGTGAAAGTAGTTGTTTTATTGCACAGTGATTTGGGAAATGCTTGTATAAGAGTTAATGTTTCACTCATCTTTCAGCTCCCCCAATTACAATTCTGAGTGCTGTAAAGCCAAAGTAGAGCTCAGTTACAGATGGCAAAAACTGTTGGTGTTGCAGGAAAAGAATGGTGAGCATAAAACCCTAGCAGCTGTTCCGAATCCTGTGCATATTCAGGGGCAGCATAACACATTAAAATCATTTCCTCGTACAAGGAGGGCTGGATTGGGAGCTGCAATTTGATGTTTTCTCTTAATTTGGAAAGCTGAAGAAAACAATTGTAGCCTGATCTTCTGCTCTGGTAGTGGAGCAATTGCTTCCCTAAGACAGACACTGTGTTTCATTGCTTGGGACAATGATGACGCATGCTTTTGTTAGATATGCAGACCTCTAATATGGCTATCTCTGGAAGACAGTAGCTTGAGTAAGCAAATATCTAATGAAGGAAAATAATCTTAAAAACCTGCCTCCTGCTTTTTAAAATGTAATACAAAGGATGAAATGAAATTGAACATTTGTTGACTGATTACAATCTCCAACGGTACGCTCATTCCTGGCTAACCAGGGAAAGCAGGGCAGCTGGCTCTCTCCTCCCAAGCAACTAAGATAGTTTCACATCACATACCATTTCTAAATATTTTGCATTCCTGATGTCCTGATCTGATGCAATATGAATAACTCGCACTGTGTAGCGTCACAGAGCTATCTAGACCTATCTGTGTCCGTGACAGGGGGAGAGCAGGCCCACAGGCCCACCAGCCTGAAAGGGGGTAGGAAGGAGAGGTGTTGATGGTTTACAGGCTGGTTCAGCTTAGTTCTGTAGAATTGTTTGAGTTGGAAGGGATTTTTAAAGGTCATCCAGTCCAACCACCCAATCCCCCTGCAATGAACAAGGTCACTGACAGCTAGATCAGGTTGCTCAGAGCCTGGTCCAGCCTGATCTTATGTGTCTTGAGAGATGGGGCATTCTCTGGGCAACCCCTCCCAGTGCTTCACTATCCTTGTTATAAAAGACTTTTTTCCTTTTCCACCACTATCATTATAGCTATTGATTCTCTTAATACATTTATTATTCTTAGACAATACACAGCTGTGAGCTACATTTGTGCTCTCATCACAGCCACAGCCACTGCTCTTCTCCTGCTTGCCCCAAAGCAAGCTGTGTGTGCAAAGCCAGCTCCTTCTTCCTCATGAAAATGCCACCAAGACAAAACAAATGACTAAACCCCTTTCTTCTGGCATGGCAGAACCAACAAACCTGTCAATTGCATAGTGGAAAATTATAGGATAGGAATAGCTTTTCTGCGGATAGATTTGACGTCAGTGCCAAAAATTTGAACTGACATCTTAAAGTAGCTTGCCAAGGAGGGGTAAAAAATAACTGTCCTTCTTGAAATACTGTGGCAGAGTTAGATCAAATTAAACTCTTTTACTGCTACTGCCCAGAAGTAAGAGTTGTGGAAATGGTGACTATTAATTATCAATTTCAATCCATATTCATGGAAAAAACCTGCAGGGGTATTCAGCAGGGACAGTTGCTCTGGATAATGTTTGGAAATTCCAATGCTGACCGTAAAAAAATAAATAAAAAATTCTAAGCTTCTACTCATAAGGGGAAGGTTTTACTTTTGTCAAATTGTTAAGGACAATGTGATTTTTCAATTCAAAAACATCTCAAGAAATTCTGGTGGGATACTCATTGCATTTATTAGGGCTAATAAAGATTTTTCTTTCCTTTAAGGTTTTATATCTGGAAATAATAATAATAATAATAAAAAGTTAAGATGTTGCATTAGGTCTAAGTACCTTTACTAGTCATAGGTTTTAGTATTTAGCTCTGCTATACTACAGCTATAATTCACATATCTGCATGATTTCTTTGCAGTGAGGTTGATCATAGACAAGCTTTCAGTCTTAACACCACCGCTGGCTATGTATATTTATTTGCAGCACAATCTAAAATTAGATTTACACCAGTTACATGGGCTGACTTTCCATTCAGTGCATCTGTTTATCTCCATATCCTGAGACCTGAGTGGAGACCCATCATAAGATCTCCTCCATTCTTCAGAAAATGCAGTTCCAAGTATAAGGTGTGTGTGCAACACTCACACATCTTTATTTTTGGATACAATTATAAGATCTTTGTCAGTTGCCATTACTTAATAAAACTTCTAATAAGTGTATGGATATCAGATCTAATCTTTTGGCCAGAAACTAACATGACCATGAGCATTTCAGGGTGCTTCTGGTTTTAGGCTATCCATTGCTACAGCTGCCTGGCTGAGCTAATAAATAAATTCCTAAGGTCACAGTAGAGGTATGATTTTGTTGTTGTTGTTCCTTTGTTTGTTCTTTTGCCTTTTTTACCTGCACTTCTTTCTTTCTTACTTACTCCCATGAGAACAGCTTGCCTCTCTCCCTCATGCAGTTCACAGCAGCTGCTGTACAGAGGTGTTCTGAGTGAACTTCTCCAGACATTCCTTATAAAATATGAAAGACTGAACTGACATATAGTTTCAGCCGTTGTCTGTCCTCCTAATTGATGGCACCTCCTCATTAAGGTACATTGTTTGGGGAAACCTAGGGAGCCATAGCTCTAAGTACACAGCTCTAAAACAAACCAAAATCAAATAACAAAAGAGGAAAAACAATTGATGTTTTCAGTGTCCCCGGGATGCAGAGAAGTGCTCTGATGCCCCAGCAGCAACCGCTTATTCTCTGCAGCCTCTCTGAAAGTTGAGCTTCTGAAATGAGCAGAAGCCTTCAGAAAAGCCCATCAGATGTTGCACTGAGTATTGTACTCTGGCCCATTAGGCAGTGAATAGATGCCAAATACACGGCTGGAACATCCCAGAAACCATTTTGCAAATCACACAATCCTCATATTCCAGCTGTGACTTTTTAATTTCATCTCTGGATGTCTATCTGCTCTCAAATGTCATAACGTCTTGAGCATTTTGTGGTTTTCTTGCAAAAATCATTAGGATATTTTTTACTTTCTAACACAACGATTTTTTTCCCCCCTATCTTTGGACCTATTTGAGAAATGCTTGTCCAGGTCTGGTATTTTATTTCCAGCAGAAACATGGAGACAGATGAGATTTCTGAGTGCTTGCTCCTCTTTATAAAATCATAGAGTTATTAAGGTTGGAAAGACATCTAAGATCATCTCGTCAAACCATCAACCCATCCCTACCATGCCCACTAACCACGTTCCTCTGTGCCACATCTACATGTTTCTTGAACACTTCCAGGGACAGTGGTTCCATGGAATGACAAGGGGTTGCCATGTCCTTCCAGCTGTCCCCCCTCACAGTTCAGTTCTGCAGGGCTTCACTAAGTCCAGCTGCCTGCCTCAGTAGTGCGGTGAGCAGAAGAACCTCTGGCAGAACACTCAGAAGCCATTTCCTTCCTTCTGTGGGATGTTTCTCCTGTGGGATGTGCCACAGCCGGGAAGCTCTCTCTGGTGCTTAGGGAAGCCCTGCAAATCAGGAAGAAGATCCTACTCCTTTTCCAACACTGACCTTAAAATGTACTGTCTGGACTTGAACCAAAGGGCCAGGAGATGACATGCTACCACACACTGTGTTTTAGCTGAAATAAGTGCTTCAACATTTGATGAGTTGTTTTAAGCTCATCTCGCAGGCAGTGCAGTGAGAGCTGGGCAGCTCTCCAGGGAGCCAGCACAGTCCTACAGCACAGGGGCAGCCACAGGCCAACAAGCCCTTGCAAAACAACTGTGCTCAGTGTTTAAGCATCCAGGATAACTCCAGAGGCTGTCCATTGAGTGTCTGCTATTAGCTCTCTGGATGGTCTTCACTCTGGGTTGGCAGCTATCGATAAATGTGTGAGCTGGCTATAAAAATTCTCAGCCAGAAATCATCCGCCAATGAAGTCTGCAAAAGGTTTCTCCATCAGTGGGGACACAGGATGAAACGAGCACTTTATTTACCTTTTCTCACACCTGACTTAACATTTCTTTCACTGGGAAGATTGATTTCAGCAGCAAAGTCTCTCTGAGGCTCACATGGAATAGAATCATAGAATGGCCTGAGTTGAAAAGGAGCAGAATGATCACCTAGATTCAACCCCCTGACATGAGCAGAGTCACCAACCACCAGACCAGGCTGCCCAGAGCCATATCCAGCCTGGAGGCACTCAAGGCCAAGCTGGATGGGGCCCTGGGCATCCTGAGCTGGTGGGGGAAGCCCTGCCCAGGTCAGGTGTTGGGGCTGGGTGTGCTTTGAGGTCGCTAGATTATTAATAAAACTGTTAAATGGCTGGCATCATTTTTTTCCCTTGCTTCTGCTGAGGTGTTTCCATAAAGAAAAAGTATCCACTTCATTCTCTGAAATATTCTTTGGATCAGAGCTTCAAAATATATAGAAGCCTATACGAGCTCTTTGCTTTAGAGACTTAGTTTATTTTTTCTCTCCAGCATAGCTTTGTGAATAGAAATGACAGATAATGCATACATGTTAGGTAAATGTCAGTGACTTATTTAAAGATTGCCTGCTCTTTGCAACTCTTTTTTTATATAGGATAGTCCAAAAAGAGGGCATACATACATGGAAGGATTGCAATGAACAATTTCCAGTTCAGGTTCACTAATGGCAGGTTTTATTAAAATTACCAAATGTAGGTACTGTGTATGACCAATAGTCTGTTGCATGAAGATATCTTCAACCTTTTGCTTTAACAAAAACATTTATCACATTTCTTTTGAAGTTCAGTGTTCTCCCTTTACCAAGAGGGGAGATGACACAGTGCGCTGACTCAATGATTCTGTCAATCATAGTGAAACAGAGGATCTGGAGGGCAGGACTGAATTCCTCAGAATGCCTTCCTTTTCAACCACAGGCATGTTCAATGCCATATTTTTAGGGAAAAAAATCAAAAATGTTTGTAACATGAATCACCAACTTCTGAGTCAGTATTTCAGGCTTTTTTAAAGAAATAAAATGCATTTTCTTAGTTAAAAAAATCTGAATTTTAAATGTGTTCTCTAGGCAGTTGGTTCACTTTGCTTATAAATAACTTACCTATAGTTTATGTTTTGCCCTTAGATTTTTTCCTGAAAAAAGAGAAAAAATAAAAAGTAAAAGAAACAGATGAGCAGAAGACAAGTTATATGTTAAAAAATACTAATTTTGGAACAGGCAATGAAAAGTAACAAGAAAGCATCAAACTTCAAAGAAATGTAGTTCAGTGGTAGACTTGGTACTGGTAGGTGATGGTTGCATTTGATGAATATAATGGTCTTTTCCAATCTAAAAGATTCTGTGAGTCTAAGATTTAGATATCATTTGTTATTCAATAATTATGGCTAAACAGGTTTATACAGAAGCCATTTTGCTGCCTTTGATGCAATTCTCTCCCATATTAGACCAAGAAGTTAGGAGCAAAGCTTCTAAAAGGAAATCAGAGTCTCTACAGCTTCTTGTGCCAGCCTTGCAAGAAACATTTAGAAGCACACCACTGTGATAGAGTTCGCCTGTTGACACTATGATATACTTACAGAGCCAGTGTAGCAGCCTTCTGGCTATGAGGTTTTAGGGCATGGTAATACTGAGTCAGTGTAGGGCCATTTCTGCTTAGATTGTGGCTCAGTGGCTATTTGCCTTTCATGAAGTGGAATACTCACACAAGAATACTTTCTTCAGATTGAAGGTATTTGGTATGTCAGAAAGCACTCCTGCTGTAGGTACAATTTATTTCCATTTTACATGCTTTACATGCTTTACATGCTTATGTTTGGGAAAGTTCTCATTCAACCAGTCAATGTGGCCTACCCTACACTGTCTGACACGTCACATACAATTGATTGGGTAGCCTGTAATTGATGTTGTGAAAGCAAGACAAAATTACAAGAAAAAATGTTGGCCTCTATAAAGCCTTATGAACATTTAATGGATATCACCACATGAACTTAAACACCATCCACTGAGGGCATCTCCATCTCTGTCTGGGATTTCTCTCTGTATAAGTCACTGCTGTGATAGCTGATAATTTTAGATCTATGTATTAAGCAGGTGAATCCAGGCTTTTGCTGGAGCCACAAGAACACAAAGAAGGTCTGCTTTCATATCAGGTATAGGACTGGCCTTGGCCCAGCTCCCATTGAGGCTGAGGAAAGTCTGAATTAAACTCCTAGGATTCTTCCTCTGCCCACTGTTATTCTATACAAGTCTGACTCTGATCCCTCTGCAGAAATGACAGAGTCAGGATGCTAAACTACAGTGATGTTTGCAATAAAGAGTTCTGGTTCATCTTTAAAGTAAAATCTTTCATCTCCTAAGTTAAACATCTTGTTTTATTAATGTACTCTGAACTCTCGCTTGCAAAGATAAGAACCACATGAAAATCCTGGAGCCTGCCATAGGGAAGAATAAACTTCAGGTATGTCAACTCCTCTATTCCCTTTTAAAAGACACTGTAGAGATAAATGGAGTATTTCCAGACCAAACAGAAGTATTTATGACTATTTATTGATGTAAGCATTACATAATTGTTGTGTTTCTTTCACACTTCTTATTTAGTCCCATTAGCTCATATTTCGTTGTAAAAAACATTTGCTAACAAGACCGTATCCTGGGCAGAGGTTAAAGTGAAATGCTATTGCTGATCATTCTTACTAAATAATGGTAATTTTCACTACATGAAATGAACTGCAGCAAAACCAGAAAGGATTTTAAGAAGCATTTTGGAACATCATGGCATCTCCACTGAGGAAAATGGATATTGCCTGTTTGCAGGGGCTTGGGCTTGGATGCAGCATTCCCTTATTTATCCACTTAATATAGAGAATGAGCCCACAGGTCTGAGTCAGCATATGTCTCTGGAAGAAAGTAAACAGAGCTCCTATGCTTGTGTATGTCCTCTCATAGTCATCAAGGGTGTGACTGCATGTTGTTATGGGTGGCAAACCAGCAGGCAAGATAAGGGTGCAGCTAGGTTCTTGCAGTTCGTCTCAAACTTGAAGAGAAGCAGGCAAGTGGTTGTCATCTTCTGCCAAAAAAAAAAATGCCAGAATCAGAACGCTCCTCAGCATTTGACAAAGACAGAGGTGGAAAAAAGCCCAGGCTCTTGTCTGAAACTTTCACACCAATTGTTATTAATACACACCAGATTATGAGAAGAGTTTTGTTCACAAATATTGAAGTTCCAGAAAGTTCAGAGTGAAAAAAATTCAGGTTAAATCTCAAGTATGGACTAAGCTCTTCATGAAGCACATTTCACCCCTAAATCACAAAGCTGAAACATTTTGGTTGCTGTGTTGAGAGACATGGTTTACTGAGAACTACTGGCAATGGGTGAATTGTTGGACTGGGTGATCCTGTGGGTCTTTTCCAACATTGGTGATTCTATGATTCTATGATTTGTTCCAATACTCCATACGTGCCCAGCCTGCTAGATTTATCTTTTTACCACCTTCTTATTTTTTTTTACATTTTAAGAAAAGTTAAAAAATAAAAGAGGTTTAGTTTATATTTTAATGTGGCCCAATATAATACTTCTTCACTCAGTGTAACATAACCAAAAGGATGGACACCCACACGCTACTCAAAACACCAGCTGCTATTGTTGTAAAGTCAATGACTTCTGCAATAGACTCGTGGGAGCCTGGTGGCCATAGTTCTTGCTTGTCTTGTGGGTATCGCTAGAGTACAAGGGCACTCACTCAGGGACAGTGCACTTCCTTTGCATCCACTCAGACTCCACAAAGCACAAAAGAGCCCAAGATGCAGAGTTCACAGAAGGAAAAATTTCCAGTAAAGCCATCCTAGCTAATGATGCAGTAAAAATAAATTAGGAAAAGTGATTACGTTGTAAATCTTCAGAATCTTCTTATTTTTGAGACTTTTACTGGCAAACATTTTACTTTTTATTTATTTACTGGCTGCAAAAACTAGTCTCAAGTTAATTTCTATTTGGCAGAAGAAAACAATATTCTATGAAGATAAATAACAAGCAGCTGATAAGAAGCATAATGAACTAATCCAAGGAGACATTACTTTGGCCGAGAAAAATGTAATCATCATTCCGAAAACAGCCCTAAACTTCCTTAGAATTCTTTCTCTGGTCTACCTGCTCTAACAGACATTTTTCACTTTCTCACCATAAATGGGTTCTGTTATAATGAGAGTGGTGGTTTTTATGCTACGCTGAGCACACACAGCTTTGTGCACAGAGCACTTGACCTTAAGTCATTTCACACTTGGAATAGCTGGAGAAATGGGAAAGGAAGCATCAGTTTTACTTCTGTAGCTGTGCTTCTGAATTTTATGTTTGTGAATTTTATGTTTTGTTTCACAGCTGTAAGTTTGGTACGGTGATTTCAGCATATCATTCATGAACAGGAAAGTTTTTAAACTGAGATCTGTGTGGAATCTGCTGGGATCAAGGAGGAAAATGTGCACATACATGAACAATGTATTGTTAAGCATTATCTGCCTCCTTGGCTTTCATAGAGCATGTATGCATGTATGCTTTCACAATACTTGCCAGCAGGGCTAACCCTATTTGTCCTGAAATCTCTGAAGAATCCCTGAAGACTTTCTGAATAGCAAAATCAAAATAGATAAGGCTGTTGTATTTACATTTTTTCCTGTGCAAGTTATGCAAATACAATTGCTATATATTTTTTTTTATTTGTTCATTAAAAAAAAAAAAAAAGAGAGACTGACAATCCTATTATTTACACTGGTACACATTTATTTATTTATTTATTCTCTTTCAGAGGCAAAGAAGAAACCTTTTGGAATCACATCTTTTGAGTTGGAAGGGATCCTTGAAAGTCACCTAGCCCAACTTCCTTTCAACAAACAGCAACACTTGCTGCAGGGTGCTCAGAGCTCCCCGTCCAGCCTGAACTTGAGTGGGCAAACTGTCCCAGTGCTTTACTACCCTTATCATAAAAAAAACCCCAACCCTTTTCCTTCTAGCAGTACTACTACTACTACCAATAAGATCGCCGCTCTTTAGTTTGGAACCTTGCCATACATTTTCTGGGAGTTCAGCAGCTTCCCAAGGGATATCGAATATGGAAAGTAGTTTCAGAGGAAAAACAAGCAAACACTAGAAAGTACAAATACACACTGTATGTGCAGCGTGCTGCCTGCTGATATAACACTCCGCACTGCTGTAACAAGGAAAAACAGCAGAATCTCAGCCAGAGTCAGCAGTTTGGGGCTGTGAAAGGTACTGATCACTAAAAACGTTACGAGTTGTGCATAGAGTACAAGCAGAACAAACCCAACAGAGAGGACTGTGATGCTGACAGTGTAGATTCAAATATTCTGAAACAGAAAATGCTGTATAATAAGAAATGCTTATGTTATTCAGTAAACAATTTTCTGGTAACTAAAATGACAGCAGCAGCTCACCTCACATTTATCTCTGCAGTCTTTCAGACACCAACAAACAAAGGATTCAATTATGAGATATATCCACACTGGGCTGAAGCCTAAGTATGGGTGAGAGAAAAGTTATTTCTGATGACATAGGAAATGTGTTCTCCCATAAACTCAAAATGAATTGTTAGGTTATGCTGTTTCATGTAAGAACAAATCACCCATGGGCACTCATTTTCTGCAATTAACTGTAGAGCAGTAGCAGGAACGCTGAATTGCTTTGAATATTCATGAAGAGTAGCACACTCTCTATCTGCTGCAATAACTAGATAAACTAACAATGTCTTTTGCCTCTGGGAAGAAGTATCAGTCTCAGAGAAAGACATCATAAAACAGGATCTCTAGCAAGGACCTCAGCATCCAACAGAACTTTTGGAGCTTTGGTGGGTGTGATACTTACATGAAATCCTTTACAACTAGACAGAATTGACTTGCCACTCTCTTTTCCTGTACTTAAAATGCAAGGACTTTGATCAGTGAGGTCCAGCATTTGTTGTTAGATAACTGCTTGACAGATGTGAAGCAAAGAGCTTCTGTTAGAGAAGCAAGAAACTGGGAAGAAAGGGAGGACTAAGAGGAGAGCGAGAGGAGGACTGCATTGGTATGAATGCTCTGTGGGCAGGATTAGACCACCCAGACAAAGAAGAGGGAGGTAAGATGTTTGAGACTTTGCATACAAAGAGTGACAGCAGAATTGCATTGTTACTGAAGAGAGCACTCAGATGTGCTTGTGGGGAGTAGGATTTCATCTGTAGAGATAAAATCTAGTGTGGCAGATGAAAGAAACCTGGTGAAGGGATTTGAAGAGAGACTTCAGATGCTTGAGACAGCTGAAAAGATACTTCTGTTGTCAACAGATTAAAGAGATTAAAATAAGGATACTTTCCAATCCTTTAAAATAAGAAAGTCAGCATTTCTTTAAAAACAAAAAAATAGTTTCATTTTCCTTTGGTTGGAACAAACGGTATTGAATTACTTGATGAATGATGCTCACACTGAATAATCAGCTTTCCCTCTGTTTATTTCCTCTATACAACTTGCTCAGCTCATGCACCCCTACTCGTGTGGCTGTAGGCAAGACAATCACTTATACTTTGCATTTCACTTCTAATTTTCATATATGATGCTGTAGTCAATTGATATCAGTTAAAACATCAATCTGATATATATTGAGATCCCTACCTCACTCAGACAGAACATGAGAAAGAAGAGATCAGTACCTTCTGTATATTACATCCTCAACCACAGATTCACTTCTTTTGTTTCTTTTTGTATAATGTTTTTCATAGAACAATAATGAACACCTCGTCACTCCATCATTGCCTGGGTTTCTTGTTGAATTAAAAAAACAACAACACGCGATCTGTTAAATGCAATTCCAACCACAGATAGAAGTTGGATGAAAAACAACAGACAGCACATTCACTGCCAATTAAACTACAAAGATATGAAAAGCCCACAAGACTTCAAATTCCACTCAACCTTTGCAGTGCTGTTCCTTTGTTGAATAGGATAATGGGCTTATAAATAAAAAGCACGGTTTGCACTAAACCTAAAGGTCTGTAATAATTTAAATAGAACAGATGTTAATTTTAATGTTGCACTGAAGAACATTTATGAGTTTCTTGCCAGTCAGTTGCTAGATTTCACTCTTTGAAAAAATGTCTTTTTTGTTGCTTCTCTTTTGCTTAATATTAATTAACGGAGTTTATCTTTGTGTTTAAACCAGTCATTTTCCCATCTGTTATTTCATCTAAAGTCATATAGTTTAATTTTCAGTTTTTGGCATTGGTAGCTTAGGCTAATACTGCTATTGGTTACAAATGAAAAACAAGAACAAACAAGAAACAGTTCTTCAGAATCTGAGTTAAATACCTGGAATTGTTTTGCATCTTAATTAAATATTGTTCCTGTATTACATCATCATTTTCCACTTATTAAAAAGCTCAGTTGTCTTCTTTCTCTTGAGTTCCTCTCAGGTAGGGCACTGAGAAAGGATACAGAAGAATATATAGAGTTCTGCCTCAGAATGAGGCAAACACTAAAAGAGAAGACTCTCAAAAAGAATTTTGGAGGAAACTTGTCCAAAAAAAAAAAAAGGTGGGGGGCAATAATAGTACTACTTGGGCTTAATTACACAAGAAAAAAAGCGGGAAGGTTAGAAAGAATAACAAGTATTTAATATCCTGTCTTTTGTATGTTCAGCTGGTAATTCTCATTAAGTATATGCATTCACATCTAAATACGAAGCAATTGGAATATCACAGCAAATGGAGGACCACAACTTTTTCTAGGTGTTACATTTGAGTATTTCACAAGAGTGAAATTGCAAATGGGACAAACAGGAAAGAATGCTCACCCATCCCTGAAAATCTGGGCTCACAGGAAAAACTTCACAAGGGAATAGATTCCCAGCCAGAGATCCTTCCCTAGGAGGCAGTCAGCCCTTAAATGGGATCTAAGAAAAGTGGAGCCAGGCTCTCACCCCTTCCAGTCACACAGGTGAACTGCCTTCACCAGTGCTCCCAGGGCTGAGCTGGTCCTTTCCCCAGGTGATCAATCAGTGGTTCAGGCCGTGACTCAACACTTCCCATACAGTTGGTAAGAAAACTTCAGGCGTCATTCATGCAAGTAAATAGAATAATTAATGGTGTGATAATATTGCTTTTATCATGGCATGACTTGTATCAGGTACGCTGAAAATGCTTTAATAGAGTGGAACAAAATCTTCCTTCGAATTATTTTTGGTTGGCCTGATAAGTGTGTAATTGACGGATATAAATGAAGATGTTACAAATGAAAATCTGAAGCACCTTGAAATGAACATACCCTCAAAATGTACTCTGGCAATTGGCAGAGGTGTGAAAGAAGATCAAGATGACAAAAGTTACTCTAATCCTGAGTATTCTTCCAAGCAAAGCTCAGTCCGTTTTGAGAGCTTGATTCATCAAGTTTGTTCAATTTTTAAATCATTCAAGTGCCATATGATATTTAAGCATGAAGAGTTTTTTTTCATACAGGTGTATGCAGAAAGCCACAAATCCTGATAAATTCCTCGGTGATCACAAACTTTAAGCAGAGCAGCACTGACCTGATACACTAGTTTTCATTTTTATGGTGTAATCCCTTTTTCCTGTTGTAGTCTATTGTTGCATAAGGGTAGATTAGATCTTGATAAGAACAACAGTTTCAGATGTCGTTTGAGTGTTTACTGTTTTGCTTGTAAAGCTGTAAATGCATGGGGTAAAAAGTCAACCTACAGCATCTGTAGGTGGGAAACAGTTACAGCTATGTTTGATTGAAAAACAGTGTTATTTTTGGTATTTTTTATCACGTTTTCCTTTGCTCAGTCATAATGAGCTAATTTCATTAATCATTTAACAATCAGAGAGAATGAAGGATACTTTGCTTGTGAAGATGCTGGAAAAAAAAGAAGATTGTACTTTCTACAATAGGAGCTACCCCTGGTATTTGCATATGAAAATGGAAGTTTAATGTTCTTCCTCACAAAACATCCTGAATGATGGAAGAACTGTATTGCAGACCCATTTAACTTTCTTCATAAAGAAAGTTAAAAAATTCCATGTCAATCTTAATCTGATTTTTTCGTATAGTTACATAAATTAAGCAAACAAAAGCTGTTTGTCATTTGCTCCTAAATTGTGGTGATTCCTCAGCCTGGAGCACTTTCTTTTTTCTTAGTCCAACTCTACTGCAGATCGAGGTTTATAATTAAGATGTTACTTAAGATGCTAAAGCTCATGATAGACTTGGCCTTATTATAAGAGGAGAGCAAAGTTTCACTCTGTTTTTCTGTAAATCTAAAAAAAACCTTATCTCAGACTTGCTATTACAGTTCAAAGAACTCTGCTAAGCCAAAATTTGTGGCTGTAATTTATTTTCAAGGCTTATGATCTATATAAGTGAATTCAAATAATTCCCTCTGAAATATGGTTGTTTATAACATGCCAGATATTGAGTTATGTTTATCAGCTTGGTGGCTTTGTATCTAGGCTACAGTTTCCACGAAACAAGAGAGACATTAAATTCCTACAAGACAGTAATATTTGGTACTGACAAACCTCCCTTACAGCATTGCAGTGTGGGTTAAATATTAATGGTCATGCCTTCATTAGTACCTTACCAGCAGCTCTTCTAAAGCTCCTTATCATTATTTAGCTATATAATTTAAATATTTAACTAAATAATTTTAGCTATATATATAACTAATAACAAAGCTAATCTGATAAAAGAATAAGATTTGCTAGTTGCTGTTGCATATTATTTCGATAATAGGCATTTTCTCAAGTAATATGTTAATTTGTATTTGGGTATCACAAGGAGGTTACGTTGAGGACAGAGTCCCATCGGTGCTAGGCACAGAACAAAATCTATAGAAAAGGTGGTTTCATGTCCTCAGCAGCTCACTATGTGCCAAAGCAGATGGAAGAGAAAAAAATAGGAGAAATAATAAGAGAAGAAATGTTATCAGATCAGCCATCCTGATAGCTGCCAGCATGCTAGTAGCAACACTATTGCTTAATGCATTGCTAAAAACCAGACAAAGAAAAAAGATCCCATGTTGACCTGTGAGGGTGACTAAGAAAGCAACATGACTTTTGAAAACTAGCAATATCAGTGTGCTTCATAGCTCTCTTTTTCTAGGTGGATCTTACATGACAAAATACATAATGACTGGGCAGCCTTTATAGAAAATCCCTCAACACAGATGAGCAAAACATCTCCAGTGTCAGGTACAAAGGGCCTGTTAACAGGGATTTGTGCTTTCCTAACAAGCCAAGTTGAACACATAACATGTAGAGCTGCCCGCTGGTATATCCAAATGATTGTATTTCATAAATTCTGTACACAGATAGAAGAAGCATTTCTCTTTCCATCCATGAAGACAAGCTGACAGAATCCACTTGCCTAAATCAGAAAAGCCTGGCTGCAGTTGGTGGGATTTGGCATATGGATTGATCTGGAAACTCATATGCAAGGTGCATTGCCACAGTCCCAACAGGGAAAGACTTGTCTTAAGCCCTTGGAATTTGCATTTTTTAAATATCTGCATAGTTATATCTCATGAACCTGGTGATAGTGACTATCCTGTTAACCCCCTCCTATGTTTAATGTCTGATGCTCTCTTTGTTCTCAGCTGCACCCCATAAAGTCCTCTTCTTAGCAAAACACATGCTTTCAGCCAGTTCCCAGCTCAGGACTTCATAAGTGGCTGCTGGAAGAAAGCTTTTTCTATTATTGCATAAATGGCAACTTTTTCACACTGCTTCTGTTTTGCAGCCATTTATTCTTATTTTGCATGTTCATTCTACTGAGCTATTGTGGGCATTACATCAGTTCGAACAGTTACAATAGGTAATATGGTAATGTGGAATTTGGCAAGGTAGGAAATGAGCTTTTGATGAGCAGTTACTTAGTAATTGTTTTCTTTGTACTGATTAGAACAGCAGGCTTTGTTTCCTACTCCACCTGGTACACGTTGCTAGTGGTTGTTTTTGTTCTTGGTTGGGTTTTTTTTTGGCTACAGGCTGTATTTGCTGACTTTTTAGGCAACCAATTGTTCCAGAGGAACTCGCTCTCTTTCCCTTTGGCAAGATAATTAATAATCTGAAATAGAAATAACTGAATTCCTTTCATGAAGCATGGATCAAATTCTAAAACAGGTCATTCAAAATGGTTAGCAATATCTGAGTATAGTACACTGAAGAAAAAATATGGCAAATTATGACATGAACATTTGTTTCATTTTATTAATCCCAGTTTAATCTAGAAAACTTAAAATTTAAATATGAAAACAGCATGTTTACAGGATTTCCTCAAGATAGCAGTTAATTTATGGCTTATTAAATTAGTAATCTTCATTTGTTCTTACTTTTCCTACTTAATAAATATAACGTTAACTATTCTTCAGAGGCAATTACCTTTCATAAGCAACTCATTACCTTCATTTCATTTTATGAGAAAGACAAATTATATATGCTAATAAGCTTCTTTGTTCTTAAATTTTATGTGATTCTGCATAACAGCACAGTCCTTAAGGCATCTGATAAGAATTCACTATGAAGTACTGATGATCACTTTTCCTGGAGCTCAAGTGGGTGTAGTAACACCAGGAAATGCTTTATAGATTTTCATTCGATGCTGATTACTTATGTCTTGATCTCCAGCGGATTGGCTGCTCATTCTCTTTCTAATAATGATATATTACCATTAATTAGTATTGCTACCATAAGCATTATCATTACTATTATTGGATCTGGAAGAAAAAGCAGACAGAGATGGGGAAAAAAAAAACCCACCTATATTTAAAAAAGAAATACAGAGCATAGAGTGGCCTCACAAGCCCAGACCTTCTACAATCTGACAGTATATAAAAGCTTGTGAGACACATCTTTAATGATGCAGTGTTTCTGTTTTGTCTAAAAAGTGCTCCAGAGGAATTTTTCTTCTTTCTGTAGTGGATTAAAGAGAGATCTCCTAGTTTTAAGTGTCTGTCCTTAGATTTTTAGTGTATTGTTCTATGAACACACTCTCAGTGCTTGCCCAGAGCAAAAGCTGTGGATATGAAAAACCTGGATGAAACACTTGACAACCTAACTGGGGGGAAGAGAACCTCATTAAGCTTCTATCTTCTACTTACTGTTAGGACTTGACAGTTTTTGATGTTATAGCTCTCATTTTTTGGCCTGGTCCACTGAACTGGATGAGACCCATGGATGCTCAGCACCCTCGGATGCTCTGTCTATTGCCTTTATTTTGACCACCACGTTTTGGCATACACTTAATTGAATTTAAAGGCTATATGCACCTTGGTAAAGTCTTCAAAGGGGCTTATCGCTAAAACTAGGGGAAATTTTAAATAGAAAAGACCATTCAAACAGCTTTTTTTTTTTTTTTACAAAGATGGTGTACTTATGCAGCACTATACCAATTTTTCTGCAGGCAGGGTTCTTATTAAAATTATTTACTTAATACCCATTGCCTCACTCTTTGCTCAAATACACAGTTCTATCATCTTCGAGAGTTAATCCTTGGTTTACTTACTTATTTCTACAAGCACAAGAAAAAATTGCTACACATTTTTCCCCCCAAAATACATTTAGGTATTTTATCATTCAAGAATTATGTTTATTAACCACTGAATTTCTCTATCCATAAGCACAGTAGTAAATGTACGGAAGATTAAGTTTTTATACTTTTCTATTAGATTTAACTGATGATGACTTTGAACAGGAGGAAAAATATATACCAAGGAGATACTCTGTAGAGAAATTTTCTTGTTTATAATGGTGTGATGTTTATCTCTGATCATTTTGATAACTAAACATAACTTCATGAATCTTCATGCTCTAATATTTTTCTGGAAAGACATCGTGCACTAAGTTTCTTATTTAACTCCTAGGCAGTACAATTTCAACCAGAAGATAGACAGAAGAATTTGCTAGATGGTTCTATTCACTACCAGATAGTCAATGTGGAATTTATTTGGGTCCAAGTCTGTCACCAGCACGTAGGTGGTAAACAAACTGTGTCTGCAATTGTGCAGTGAATGGCATACAGACAGTTCTTCCTGACTTCAAGGAAGCTGATGGACAGATCTGCAAGTATGTAATCAGCTCTCTAATTGCATTAGATGGTAACAATCCAGAATTAAAAGATTCTGGCAGACTCAAACAATTAATTATATTCCTCTGAACCAGAAATCAGTGATGGCTTGCAGAGAGGATATCAGACAACATAGTTCCTGCTTTCATTCCAAACTCATAGCAGAGACAGGAATACTAGACACATTCCTTTCTTTGATTTGTTACATCTTCCTCATGCTTTATTGACAGTTTCTGTCTGTGTATATGTATATAATTAGCATCCAAAAAAAAGTAGCTTTGTCTTCTTCCTGCAGACTACAAAGATATGACACACATGAAGTAATTAGATATTTTGGTTCCTGTAATATCTACAGAGTACAGTCTTTGCAGAGCAACAAACTTAAGTGGAAGAAAGCCAGCAATACAGACCTGTCCATGAGGATGCAGCCAAGGGTGCAGAATAGCAGCTTTCCTTGTAATTGAGTACTTCAGAGTTAGGCAAATCAAGATAAATTTGCACTCTTCTGTGAAAAGTTGATGCTTGTCATTCTGAAAACCAGTATGGTGCTTAGCATAGTGTGCGCTGTAACTAAAGAGTTGAACAGAGAACACTTTGAGTATGTATTTCTGCAGGGTATTTACTGCATTGCATTTGAAGAACTGAAAAATATAGAAAGAACAAAAGCAAAGAATTGTGAAAAATCTGTCATCACCAACAAAAAAACCTGCTTGTTTGAACAGGGGCTCTTGTACCTGATTTGTGGTACACGTCATGCACATGACTGCCCCACCACCACATTCTCAGCATACTTATTCTCCCCTCTTAACTAGTTTATCGTCAGAACTGTTTTTAGCTTATTTCTTATTACTTGCCTGAAGGAAAGACAACCAACAACACATACTCTTTTTTTTTTTTTTTCTCTGATTTACTCTTCTAATCCTTAGGGATAAGGATTGTCAAGGTCCTTAGGCAAAGGAGACAAAGAGAGCTTCTCCAAAAGCACTACAATGGGAATTTAAGCTAAAAATAGCATAGCCTCCAATGATACCTATTCTTCTTTTCATACTACATACCATATTTTCCTTTAAATGACTTCATGTCTGAATACCCTTCCATAAAGCTTCCGAAGGAGCATCTATTTTTTACATTTAGTTTTGATTCACTGACTTCATCAAAGGCTTAACGAATATAAAGAAGAGATAGACAGCTGAATACACTCTACCTTTTTGACATAACAGAGTGGGGATTATGCTACACAGGCAATTTGATGATAGACTGTACAGAACATGTCACATATATTTTTAAAAAGTGAACTCTTTACAGCAAGTTGTCTGGCTGAGTGCAGAAGCTTTTCTAATATGCTTTGAAGGACAGGATGAGAAAAAAAGGCAAGTTACTGTACCGAACAACTTCACTTAATTGCAAATCACTGAGTTGGTTACGCAGGAGGTACCTGAGAATGCAGACACAATTTTAATGAATATTTCTCCCAAAAGCTGAGCATTCCTGTTTTGTTCAAGGCAAATTAGTTTGGCATGGTGCTCTGTGTGTTCTTTGTTTGTGCCATCAAAGTAGAACAGTTTAAGGAGTGAATAGAGAAAGTTTGCTCTCTGCAGATTTTTTTGCTATTGTTTTTTTTTTTTTTATATTAAAGCCAGAATTGCATTTTGTATTCTTATCATATTGTCCACAAACTATAGGATTTATGAAAACCCTAAATGTCTGTAGTTTATGTACCACATCTTTACAGATTGAAGACCTCGGCCAAAGCTTTTCTTTGTTAAATGCTATCTTATAAATAGCAGAGCATCTTCAGTATCAAAGGCAAACACTCCCCTTTTCCAGGGATATATTATAGCTTTGTCATTAGTTTTTTTCTTTGGAAATGAAAGAGCTAGAATCAAATACTCTCTCCAGGAGCCAGAGAAAGGATCTCTCACATTTGTAGTAGATGAAGAGGCCAGGGGAATCACCCATAGTGGTTTCCTATTTTGGTAAAAAAAAGGACCAACTTGGCCCAGGTACGCAGATCCAGTTTTGTCTCCAGAGATGCATCTCAGATAGAGAAACAAG
This sequence comes from Coturnix japonica, assembly GCF_054131305.1. Classification (NCBI taxonomy): domain Eukaryota; kingdom Metazoa; phylum Chordata; class Aves; order Galliformes; family Phasianidae; genus Coturnix; species Coturnix japonica. Next base: position 26,731,088 of record NC_140666.1, read on the forward strand.
TTCTTTATTCAGTTGGAAACTGAGAACAAAACTATCTGGGTTCAAACTGATTTACATTGCTTGGAGTCCCCATTGATGGCTTAGGTCCATGGCTAACTTGTACACCTTCCTCAGACATTCAGTCATCTTGAACTTAGCACTGAGCTTGTGTTTTCTTAGCACACATGGAAAAGATTTACAGGGTTAGTTTATTAATATGCCACTTATTCTCCTCAGCAAGTGTCAAGTGAAATTCAATCAAGAGGAACTGCAGGTGCAATGGGAATTACCAACTGATTGCTACATAATTCTAAACAATCCCCTCAGTTGAACTACAACTGATCTCTCCAATGTTTTCCTGTAAGCCAATTAGAAACTAACAACTGAGTCTGGAAGACATAAAATAGAATCATAGGACAGAACAGAAAATATTAGAAGTCTGCTTTACGTCCTCTATTTGCCACAAAACCCACAATAATCTGCCTTTAGAAGAAAAGATACTGAACAGAAATTTAGAATGATTTGTACTGAGTTTTAATTCTGTTCAGATGAGAAGTACAGCTGAAATAATTTGATACTTGTAGAAAGTATAAGCCTAATTCTATTTTTCTACAAACTTTTTACCAAACATTTAAGGTATGTGGGGAAAAAATAATCAAACAAATACAAAAATTTATCACTGCAAATGATAGCTGTTTCTTTTAACTCTATGACTTAACGCTTAACAGTGCTTCTGTTACTGTGTGCAATCCTTTAGTTTTGGCACATTAAAAACTCTTGCTCAAATAAATGTAGTAATCACTGCCTCAACATAAATACTAATTTAAGAAAAATAATCACTGTTGTTCCATGTTTTTTGAACCCTTCATCTCTTTCCAAAGAGTCCTCATGCTAAAAGCGTTTATCTTCTTGGAGGTAAGCAGGAGGATGGGGGGGGGGTGGAGGGGGGAGTTATTTTGCATTTTTTGCTTAATTGAAGAAAGGTATTAGGCTTGTTTCAATTCTCAGCTTTCTCCCTCACTTTCCCCACAATTATTCCCACCATGCATTATCTTTGCTGAGTTTAAGCTCCCTGAGGCATGTCTGCTCTGTATTATGAAGTTATTAGCACAGTGGTTCATGTTTTTTGTACTTCAGGTGGAAAAGTAGCTTCAGATTCCTGAAGTACCTGCAATATTCTTGGCTGTTCTCCACAAGAACATAAACACTCTCACCCCAAAGTAACAGGCATTCATCTAAGAGAAATGACTGAACAAATCAGCCCAAAGTCTGGTGGATGCTTCTATCTACATGGTGCACTGCAAAAGAGAAGGTATATGAAGGATGCCAGGAAACTGTGGAGTCTTAGTGGAGGAGTTAAATAAAATGTACAACTTGAGAAAACTGAATGCTTGTTGAGATGCAAAAAAGTGTGTATTATTTGGTGAAAGCTCTACCAGATTAATTCAACAAAATCATTAAGTGACAGGGTTTTCAGACACAGTTGCATAAATCTAAATAAGCATAGCAAGCATGCCTGCTATGAGTTTTCTCTCTTGCTGATCATTTTTGGAAGTTAATTCTATCGAAATACTTTTTGCATGGAGCAATGAATAAACAGAAATGGAAATCAAGTGAGATAAGGTCTTTAATTATTTCATGTACCATTATATAGTCACTTTTGAACAAATTGGCTTATTTTTTGCTGAAAGATCAAATTCTTGTCTATTAGAAGGATCAGAAAACACCACTGTACTCTGCAGATATTAATCAAAGAGAATTTTATATTTTGAACAATTATTTCAGCAGAATGAGGTACAAATATCCAACTGTGATACTACCTTTAGGCAAGTGGGAGATGCCATTGACATGGAAAGCACAACACGAGTAACCCTAGGAAACTAGCTTTCAGAATCATCCATAATCAAATAACTGCACATCTACAGTCCAGATGCAGTAGAATCAAAGCCAGTCTGCTTAAAAGATGGGCTCTTTAATTATGCAAAATAAGTTAGACCAATTAATAACTTGTTTGGCAGTGATATGAATCCTTTGGTCAAAAATCAGCCAGAATTTTACCTAAACTAATCTACCAGGAGGCACAAAATATGTAAAAAGCAATTTAGAAATCTTGGAAGCGCTCTCATTTGAACTGTGCACATGAAACACCACTCTAATGTGTTCATGTAGAGTGAATTCAGTTAAGCATAATATTCTGTTAAATTCACTGCTAAAATATTTATCTTGTACTGAGGGTTAGTTAAGACCATAATGCAGACATGCTGTTTTCATGCTTTCATCCTGCTAAGATCCACAGATGAACTATTCCAGCACATTCAGGTTTCTTGGGCCCCAAACTCAGATGCTCTGTATCCACCTTTGAGACTGTATTCTTAGAGCTATTTCCCATTAGGGAGAGCACTGGATTTGGGGCTGCATTTCCTTCTAGAACTTGATTTATAGTTTATAGAAGATAGTTAAATTATTGGTGGATGTTAGAAGTGAGCTACAGATATAAGTAGTTAGTATTATGACTGTTAGAGCACACAGTCAAAAGGAGAGTTAGACCAGATAACCTCCTCAGGCCCATCTCAGTTTCTGTCATTCTACGGTTCTTGGTTTGCTAAAAAGCATTAGGAGCCATACACAAGTTAGTGCATTTGAGATCTGCCACTTAAGAAAACTGAATCCAGGCTCCTAACCAAGACCGTCAATCATCTTCAGTCTTCCCAAGGAAGAACAGTGCTTGCAAGAGGCTTAACACAGTCAAGATGTTTCTTCTACCTTTGAAAGATGTTGCTGACTTGACACGAAAATTATAGATCACAGTGACAGCAGGTCTTTTGGGTGCTTCTTTGCATTTTTACTGTATTTATATTGACATTTTCCCTGAACGTTACCCCTTAAGCAGCATGAGGTAATCATTCCTCAGTCTGTATTTTTGACACAGGTCCAGCAGAGACAGGGCTGCACATACACAACTCTTAGTCCCAGTGCCTCATAACTGTTTAATATCTGCATGCTGAGTCCTATTGTCCAATGGAAACACTTTGTTTCCAGCTTATAGGCATAGAATGGGGACTGTAGGTACAGATCAGTTTCTTAAGAGTATCTCTTCTATCCAGTTTTCACAGCACCACACACCCTTAGCTCTGATTTATAAGAGTGAATTCTCAGTAATCATGTTGTCCACATAGCAATAGCCAGAGGAGGCACGTACAGGGAGTATGCAGTGTGGTAGAAGATGAAATCAGTTTCAAATTTGCATTTGGGAGATCAGACAGATCTCACTTCACTGCTTCTAGAACACAGGGACACGTGTCATCTTCAAAACAGATACATTATTTTTATACCCTTAAAATTAAATAGAACTATTTGCACAGCGCTGGATTATTGCTTAATGATGTGAAAAGGAAACATCATTAGGATGATTAGGATATAATCAGAACAAGAATTTGTCTCTTCTATCAGGGATTTACAATATTGTTTACTTATCATAATAATTAGAAGCTTAAATTTATTGCAGGAATATAACAACAGCGGTAAGGAATGTAATTAACCTTAGATTGGTAACATATTGACATGCAAAGAGCCATGCATTGACACATCCACCACATCTCATTTACATAGGCCCTTTACAATGATGATTTCCCTTGTTTGTCTTTTTGCTTTTATTCTGTAAATTACTTTCAAAAAAAGTACTAAACATAAGTTTGTAACTAAACCGTTTTGTTAACTGGAACTAAAAAAAAAACATGCACGAGTTTTGCTCTGCAAGATTCATTTCAGCAAAGGACTAAGTAATCATTTCACCACAATTCCCTGAAATTACATTCTATTTTTTCTCTCACAAATCTGTTTCTTTGGATTCAATATATGATGATTAAATTGCAAATATATATGGAAAATTATACACTGTACACAATATAAACTGTTCTAAATAACACTGAACTTTTACTTTTCAGGTGTTACAAATGCACTTTTTCTGAGGGACAAACATAATTGGTACTCTTTCAGCTTTACATTTTAGCAAAGATTATAAAATTGTATTATATTTCCGGATTAACTTAAGTGTATGCGATTCAGTTCTTTTTAAATTTAATCCCTTTTTATAGAGATAATTGCCTTGCTCTAGGTAAACTGGGCTCGATCAAGTAAGCTGGCTGAAGACTGCAAATCTTTTAAAGGAAAACCATTTTGTTCATTCATAAAATGTGACCATGATTGAATATATAAAGGAATATAAAGGAAAGTACTTGGATATGTAAATATGGGTTTATGTGTACAATTATAAACTACGTAATATTCACAAAACTTTGTTTTCTGATCTCTTCTGTGTAGTACCAATGAAAACTATGCCCAGAATTCCAAAACTGAATATTATGAAACCCATTGACTTCTAGTAGATTCATGGTATTTGTAAGCTCTCTGTGGCAAAGAACCATGATGTTTCAGGAGGCTTGAGAGGTACACTTCTAACATATCCTTGATCAGGAGAAGGTATAAATCCCCCCTTACTCTTTCCCTTTGTAATTATATTTCATCAAGCGTTCTGCCAGCCCTCAATACAAGAAACACAATTCAATTCTACCTGATTTGTAAGGGATTCCAACTGTATCATTCATTACCGTTCTAAAAGACTTCTCCTCCTTTTCCAAGCAATGCTAGAACCGGTCACTATCTCACCCCAGCCAACAGCATTATAATAATCTTCTGGCCAGATGGAAGATAGGTGAGCTTATAAAACACAGTTTAACATACTAGGTTGATTCCATCAACTTTTGATATTTTATCCTTTGTCAGGCATGTATTCAAAGGTTCTTGGAAACAGCAGAAATGATATATACAATCACTGGTTGGTAGATCAATGCAGCACTTATTGCATACAAATTTTAAAGTCATTTGCAAGGTAGAATGCTTGCTTCTGTTCAGGTTAAAGTGTTAGATAATATTTCCCAGTTCTACCTTTCCTATGTAGCTGAATCATCATGCATCACATGCTCAGTATAGGTATGTGAAAATGCTTGAAGCAAGACATACAACAATGAGGCAGGGTGACATACAGGTGAATTAGTAAGTAACTTAATGGCTTATTAAGTCCTAATTAAGTACGCTATCAAAACACTTGTTTTTCTATTGAATTTTCATATTTCATCCGTGAAGATGAACTTCACTCTGTTTCAGAATGTAGCTTTGAAAGAAGCTTTGTATCTTGAGTATAACTTAGATTTTAATATTCAGACTTCTAGTTTCCCTACAAAATTAAGTGGATAGATAATTGTTGTCTATGATATTCCTAGCATTGGAAAGGCTCAAAAATAATCTGATCAGATGAGGTGAATGTATATCTAAAAAAAACCCACAAATGAAGTGAGTGAACTAGTAAGTCCTATAGCTAATGTGTGCTCAGAGATAGCAGATCTGCAGAGTGCATTATTCACCTGAGATTAGTGATCTTGGGACTAGACAGAAGTAAATGCCTGAGGAATTCTGATTAACTATTCTAAAGGCATATGTCATATGCTGGGCCAAGATAAAGCTGAGGATTTAAGATACATTTTTGTACTGTGGCTTTCTTATAAGCCAAAGATAAATTTTCACTTGATTGCAATGGAAAGAACGCCTACTTGTCTGCTACACAGAATCACAGAATCACCAAGGTTGAAAAAGTTCTACAAAATCATCCAGTCCAACCATCAGGCATGATAAATATCCTATCACTAAAAGGACAGAAATTATAACTTCTGTAAAATGCTAGGTCTTTAAAATTACTAACTTGGGGCCAGGTCCTTTTAAGTGTTGAAGATGTCTTAAAATAAACCAAGAAGGCTGTTTCATGTATAGAAGTTCTGGCTGTCGCTGGATAACCATAAAGATGTTAAACAAACCTTGGTCACAGTTCCTCCCTCCACCCATCAGAACAAGTATGGTTACAGCTTTCCTGTTTGTGATTCCCACAAAAGAGTACTGGCATTTATTCCAGAAGAGGGAAAACTAACAAAGCATGGACTTTCTGCTTTGCAGAAGAGATGTTTTCCGTCCTGTGTCAACAGGGGCTGGAACTATAAGATAGGCATTCTAAATTTTCTTTGGCTGGCCACAGATATGACATGAACAACATAATGGGCTCACAGTACTAAACCAGAGCTTTTCAAAGTATGTATTAAATTACTACCGTCTACTGTCATTACACACACACAAGCTATTTTTAATCTCTAGAATAGCAGACAGCTTTTTCTCTGACATTTTGTATTTAGCTTGATTACAGGTGTTACAAGCATCCTTCCATACAGTCCTCACATTCAACCTGCAGACACTAGCTCCATGTTTCATATTTTCCACCCTCCCCTCATGGCCCACCATTTTATTTTCCAGCAGAGACTAATTAAGACTGATTTCACTGAGAGTTTTCAGTGCTTCTTTATCATTTTACAGGACTGCAAATGATCTCATTGAAAGCCTTTTGCAGTGTTACTCTCAGCAATACTGTACATTTAACTTCTACTTAGGTGACTAATTTATCTCAGGGAAGAGCCTAAAGCTTATCTGTTGAGGTCTGGTGTTCAGATATATAGAAGCTAGATTTTATACAGTCACTTGCAGAGACTTTCAGTCCTCTGCACACGTGTGCATTTTTATCTGTCCTCTGTATTAACAATGGAAATTTTATTATCTCCTTCTCTGTGGCATAGCCCATGTGCCTCATTCTACAGCCAACATTTGCCTGCTGGTCCACTACTTTACATTGCAATTCAAACTAGTTTATAAGCAGGAAGGAAAGGAGGGAAATTAATTTGATTCTTTTAATGTCTGTGAATTAAGAACTCCAGCTGTGGAAAACTAATGCAATGTATGGTCCTGCCAACATCAGCAGCCATGGAAGTGCCTGCTTCCAAGGATTTGTTTAGATTTTGGTAAGCGGATTCTGAACCAAAGGAAGCTTGTTAATTCTTGTTTATAATGAACTAGATTAAAAATACAAATCCTCATGCTACGACATATTTATTGACCTTACTTCTGCCAGCTTTGCTGTTTTATTCTTCATTAGAAAAAAAATCATTAAAGTTTCTTGAATCTAGGAAACTAACTCTAGGGAAAAGTTCACAAGTAAATTCTATGAATAAAAAAAAAAAAAAAAAAAGACTTGTTAAAAGTATGACTGATGAAAATGTTCAACCGAGAAAACAGCATCAGCTCCCAGTAAAGGAATCTAGACATGCTTTTTTTTTTCCCCCTTTGAAAGACTATCAAAACTAAAGTGGAGGATATTTAATATTATCTTTTAATAAGACCTGTCTTATCTTCTTTTCAAAATTCATTTGGAAAACCTGCCAGCAACAGAAAACATCAAGAGTCAAGAGAGAAGCAATGCTCTATGAATCAGCTGCTATACTCCTGTGGCTTCAGAAGTGTAAAGGCTTCAGTACGTTTGACAAGTGGGGAAAATAACACCATTAATTCTTCTAATAATTACAGAAAAGGCACACGGATGTTTTAAATGAACATTGCCCATTACGATGCAAGGATATTATATGGGTTAAGCACACACTACAGAATTTTATAACCCTGATATAATTATAAACAAGCTTGCCACTACAGAAAAATAATGGAGAAAAACACAATTGTGTGAGATTGCTGTTCCTCTCTTATTAGGTGCTGTGAATTGCTTGTCAGTCCACTGTCATTAGATGCTGTTGGGTGTAGCAGTTGGATTTACGACCTTCCTGCATTTTCAGCTGAATGTCAGCACTACAAGAATAAACAGAAAGACCAATTGCACACAGATTTTTGCACTACTCCTCTAACACAAAGCTGACCTATTCAGTCCGAATGACATCCTGACTGTACTAAAGGCAACAACAAACTCTCTTCCGGAATTCATTCAATTTTATTTTAGTTTCTTTTCTTTTTATTGCAAAAATTTCAACATAAACACCAAGGAATAAGGAGTTTATCTATGTAGTCCCTGATTGGCATCTCCTGGATTTCAAAACCTCCACTTTTCAGACATATTACTGTGAACTGTTCTGCAAGAACTGGGACATGGAGCCAGCCCAGGCTCAAGGTGCTGCAGACAGCTTCTGTGTACCCCTAGGGACGACAAAGACAACTACACCATTCCACATGCTAGGTAGGAACATAACATTGCTGTTAGATGACAGAGATCGTAGCTTTTGACTTTCTTTTCTGCCAAGTTCCCTGATTTCCTTCCATCAGTGTGCATCAACTGTGCTTTCTTCCTGTAGTCCAAGATATTTTTTACTGTCACTATAAGTCACTAGAGTTTGAAAGTTAAAAATCCTAGGCCTTCTTTTTCACCCCCCCCACCTACTAGCTGTTTGTTAACCAAACTTGTGGGTGTTCTCCACAGCTTTGTTTGAATTCAGAGCAAATACCTCCTTCTGCAGAGATATCCAGCTCTCAGAGTTCTCAGGGATTGCACTTTAAACAAACATGTTGTTCTAGTATATCTAAGGGATTTGCACAGAGCTTAAACTCAGTGCACAGCTGAATGGCATTTGTGATTAAAAGGCAACACTCAAAATCAAGTGGAAATAGATCCACCCACACTGGAAATAAAGAGCATTAAAAACGTTTGAGGACTGCTCACAAACATTACTGAACAGCTGACACCACAGAAAACAAAGGAATGCAGCAGGAGAAAATGGAATGCACTTTAATCTTTTGTTACTGTTATTTCATGTATTTACCCTCTGTGTGCTGATTTTCCCTCATTCCATATTTATTAGGCCACTAACTGCTCATCTACAAGGCCTCGTTCTTCCTGCATAGATCCACTGCCCTGGAGAGCTGCTGTCCCATCACAGGGAGCTTCATACAAGCCAGAGAACAGCTGCTGGGAGAGCACAGAGGACTGCCTCAAAGCACACCAAATCCTTTGAACAGAACAGATCCTGCTGCCAGGATCCAGCACAGAGTCTGCCAACTAGACCACGCTGTCCTACCACATGCAACAAGCTACATCAGAGAGGTGTCTGCTATAGAATCTGGTACATTCCCAAAATGACCAGGCATGGGCCATTGGCTTACATGGCAGAATGACATCTGGCAAATACATTTATCTATCTCCTTTTCATTACTCTCCCACTGTATCAGTGGAGATGTCTGTAAATACAGCTTGTTCTACTACTGGAGTACAAAGAATAAAAGAGTTACAAAGAAGAGGAAAAAAAAAAAATTGTATCCTCACCTGCATGAAATTAAGTGTGTTGTCTCTGATCACAGCCGGGAAGCAGGTAGAAAGAACAAATAACCTCAGAGATGCTACTCAGGGGGAAGAGAATATTAAAGAGTAAAGTGGATGAAAGCTACTGGATAAGCATTCTTCTGAGGGAGAAGATAAAGTAAATAAATAAAGTCAGTGGCTGAGGCAAAACATGCAGCTTATCATCATCACAGCATCCAGTCTTTTCTTCTGACATTCATAATACAGAAAAATCTCAATTAATGAGTTAGGAACAGCTCTAAAATGATGATCCAGACTTCTCCTTGAGAGAAGCAGTGGTGTAATAGATATGTAGTGCTGATTGTGAAGTACAAGAAAGGGGGTGGGTACTTAGAGAATACTGAATACAACAACAAAAAGCATTCAGGAGAAAGAACGGGTCACCAGTGATAGAAAGCATGAAAAGGTGCATGTTTAAAATCCGTGATCAAACTGAAGAGGGGAACTGAAGAAAGCAAGGGTAGATCACAAGCTGGGCATAGAAAGGAAATTTACTTGTCAAAAATGGATATGATCTTCTACTTATTCAAAATACTTACATACTTCTGTGCCAGGAATAAGAAGGTTTGAAATAAGACATACACAGTCATCTGTCAAATATTTTCATTTCTAATTTTCTCTTTTTCTACTCCTCTTTTACAAGAGCATTTGCAAGTGGGTCACGTGGTATTGTTAGGTGATTCTTACCACAGTCATGTTCTTTAATGAGTTTTCAATAGCAGTGCACCTGATGTGAAACACATCACAACTCTGTAGCATTTAGAAAGAGAAACACGGCAGTTCATTTATTATAATTAAATAAGAAAGTGGAAATAAAAAAGAAGAATTCATTGAACAGAGCAACTAATCATCACAAACTGTCTTGTTAACAGCTATAGATTCCTTTCACAGCGGGAAAGTCATCAATCAGAAGGAGAAAGGTCAAATGATATTGAGTTCTGTTTCTTAGAGGTCACTCCTCACAATGAGTGGAAACTTTCAAAACTTCCTTCCTTTCTGCACTATGGATCCAAGTGGATACTTATAACATGATGCCAGCTAGGTTGGAAATGGCCTTTTAAAGCAGGATCACTAGAAAAAGAATTTCTTTTGATCTCTCTCACACTGACTGGGGTAGACACCGCCTTCTGCTGTGACTACAAAGAGCTTGTAGCAGAATTCTCATCTAGGCTTGTAGAAAGTGGCCTGGGTATTTTCCACTGCAATGTTCCAGACTCATTTTATACGGAAAGTCAACCTTGACTTCCTTCCTGTTAATATACCAAGTTGTTCAAACTTCTCAATGTGATCATGAAGCAATTGATTTCTGTTCTCTAAGGTGTTGTCTGAAAGTTCTACTTGATTTAAGACATTTTAAAATGGCCGTGCTGTAGTGGATGCAGCTAGCTGCTGCTCATTTGTGAACAAAATGTCTTTATCTAATCCATGGAAATGATCTGCCATGCAGGACGGGGAAGAAATATTTCACTAACAAATAGGGGACTCCATTTTTCAATTATGGCTGCAGGCTCATAGCATGGTGATCCCAGAGATCCTGGGATATATCCTGGTATAGTTTTATCTAGGCACATAACGTTCTCCCCCCTTGACCTACTTAAAGATGTTCCATAGGAAGGGCATTTTAATGTTTTTAGCTTGGCTGGCTTGCCAAATGCAACAATTGGAAAGAACATCACGATGGAATGATGATACAAGAGGTATAATGAAAAAGGGACTAATGTAATAGAAAGGCATTATAAGGGAAGGAAAAAAGGACTGCTCACCCATCTCCCAAGATCTAGGCTTGCAGGGGAAAACTCCACAAGTCTGGGATATCCAGAAAGAGATTTCCACAGTAGCAGCCAGCCCATAAACAAGGTATAAGAGGTTGCCTTCACTTTTGCTGCTAGGGCTGACCAGGTCCTTTCCCCAGGTGCTCAATCAGTGCTTCAGGTTATGACTCAACAATTACTGTACATAGTGCATTGCTGGTACCCATTCAGTGCTGCATTGTTTGCAGTAAGTAGATGAATCAGAACTTGAAAATTAAAAATTCATATGAAAGAAGCTTAATAGCCCAACACTGAAAGAAAAGGACAAGATACTTGAACCTAGCACTGCACATCAGACTCTTCCATACTTCAGGAAGTAACAAAGGTGTTCTGATATTACTATTTTTAAGACAAAACAACAACAACAAAAAACACAAACACAATTAATAAAACCACAAAATAATGAGAAGTTGTATTCCTCCCTCCCATCACCCAGTATATTCCAAGTTCAATCCCTGTAACAAAACATATTTTCTTATATGTATAAACATAAGCTTAGAAAGATACTAAAACCTCCCGATATGAGATAAAGGAGCAACAAAGGCAAAGGATAATCTGCTTGAATGTAACAGCATTAAGTGCAGAAAAAGGGAAAGACTCTCCTTTACTCAGGAAAGCTCATGCAGTCCTTAAACAAGTGGAGATCACCAGATGGTCTTTTGCTTCCACTGCCAAATGAAGGGATGTTGGCCCTGCTTTCTCATCCAGTGCTCAATCACTGTTTCATGCTGTGATCTAGCATTTCCCATGCACCCTCAACATAAAAATCCTCTGGTAGCTTGTGTGTTTGGATAGCCCTCACAAGTTCAGAGTTAAAAGAGCACAACAAAATAGTACAGTTCAGTTGGAAGAGGCCTACAAAAATCAAGTCCAACTGCTGGACCACTTCAGGGCCAGAGCGGATGAGCAAATGACAGCCTATCTAGGGGGCAGGCTGCGAAGAGTAGGGGAGAAGGGTCTTCAGGATGAATAAATTTCTGCTGGCATTTGCTCCACTTTCACAATAGCTATTCCTAGATCACTGTTATGTAGTTTTAATGGTGTACTTGGATGTATAGGAACATGGTATGTGCTTTGCCGAGAAAGTGACCTACAGTTCTGAGTAAGTTTCCTGTAGAAGCACCTACAAGGACAAATGCACCACTTTTAATAAACCATCAGAAAGAACTTAACATTCTAGATGTCCTCATACACAGTCTATTTAGTGAACTACGCCATACTTCTAAAAAAAAGGCAGAAACTGATGAAGCCTGAGAACTGATGAATACTGCATAGCTGCTAACGATAACAGTAGAAGAGAAATAACATAACTACAATTTCTTTTAGATCCTCCTCCACCCCTAAATTTGCATGTTCTTTCTTTTGTTCCACGGACTGAGGCATAAAGATTACAGTAACTGTTTGCTAATCTTTTCAGAAAACAATTTTCACTAGCTGCAGCATAATAGTTAAAGGAAACAAGATTTCTTAAACATGCAGCTGAAAACATTATGAAACAACACATTTACTAATCAAAATTTCTCAGAATATATCGCTATTAAGAATTAGAAATATAAAACATACTTTAAAGAAGTAGAGTCACTCCCACATTTTGCCTTTCATCTTCTTTGTCAGTTCTCATTGATGAAACTTTGGTCCAGAGTGAGAACAAAGATCCGGCAATACATTCCTCTGTTCCACAGATGAAATTCTGATTCTTTTAAAAAAATTAAGCTAAACTCCCACCCTGATTTAGTGGCTGTATCTATGCTGCAGGTTTCAGCTGTGCTCTAAGGCCCTGCTCTTATGGGACCCAGCTGTGTAAACCTGACTCCAAACTCAAAGGAAATTAGGTGCAAGGCAGTTGTGTGGAACCCTGCAGTGTCGTAAGATAGGTAAAACTGCAAGCAGGTAGGATTAGTAAGATGACTATGAGCAGTAAATAATTCAAGATAAAGAAAACAACAACAACAAAAACCTCCACTAGAGTAGAGAATTAAAAAATCCTAAAGAAAAAAAAGGCTTGAAGATGCTAACTCAGCAACATTGAGGATTTGCTTCAGCAAGAAGCAGAGCCTGTCCATTCTCCTGACCTTTTCACCTAAGTGGAAAGCCTCTGGGAGTCCTATTAGATGTGGTGAGCATACTAACACATAGCCTACTTACTCATTAAATCTCAGCTGTCTTTTGTTCATGTTTGCCAGTAAAAAACTATAATATGCGCTTAAGCTGAAATATCCTGCTTGCAGAGCCTTCTGTACAAGCTAAAGTTGATGGCTGTTGATATAGTCTACCTAGACTCCAGCAAAGCCTTTGACACATCCTCCCACAGTATTCTCCTGGGGAAACTGGCTGCCCATGGTCTGGACAGGTACACCCTCTTTTGGGTAAGGAACTGGCTAAAGCACCATGCCGAAGGGGTAGTGACTATTTAATAGAGTTAAGTCCAGCTGGTGACCTGTTACAAATTGTGTCCCCCAGGGGTCACTGCTCGGGCCCAACTTGTTTAATATCTTTACTGATGACCTAGATGAGGGGACTGAGCGTACACTCAATAAGTTTGAAGATGACATCAAGTGGGGAGGTAGTATTGATCTGCCAGGGAGGCCCTTCAGAGGGATCTGGATAAGCTGGATTGCTGGGCTGAGGTTCAACAAGCCCAAGTGCTGGATCCCTGGCAGTGTTTAAGAACCATCTGGATGAGGAACTACAAGATATGGTTTAGTAGCTTGTGGTAGCAATGGTAATGGGAGGATGGTTGGGCTAGATGATCTTGTAAGTCCTTGCCAACCTCATTATTCTATGAAGTTCTCTACATGAAGTGGCTCAAAGGGAGAGGCTTAGAAGGTTGCCAGGGCTCCCCACATTGGGGAGACCAAGGGTCTGGTTCTTGCAGCTGTACAAAGCAAGACCTTGGCTGGGACAAATCTGCCCTGTTCAGTTAATTCTGGAACAGAACATGGGGCATGGTGGTCACAATGCAGTTAGAATAAGCACCTAGACCCAGAAATGGTACTCTGAGCGCTTCAGGTTAGATATGACCTATAACAAAAGATAGCAATCCAATTTGGCATCATTGCTTGCTGGTGAACCTATGCTTCATCTCCACAAACAGCAGGTAACTAGTCCTCTGTTGTGGCTGGGGTTGTTACAGACTCAGCTGCGGTTATAACACCATAAAATCCTTAAGAGTTGGAAGGGACCCATGATGACCATCTAGACTAATTCCCCTGCAATGAACAGGGATTGTGATCTATAATCATACTCTTTCAATGTTTCATCATGATAGATGCACTCTGTCTTTACCCTTTCTTTGTCACTAGCAGCAAATGAACTGTTGAAACTTCTGGAGTATGTTCCATTACAGGACATTCATTATTTAACAGATAAGATTCATTGCTTCATCCACAAATTACAGTGAGACAAAACCATCATTAAAAAGAATTAGAAGAGCTTAAAGTTTCAAAAATTGAGTCCAAATTACCTTATGGAATCAGGAAGCTGACCTAGCCCATTTTTTTGGGGGAACTAAATGAAAGAAACCAACCCAAACATAACACACACTGTAAATAAACGCTTTCATGGAAAGAGACCTGAGCCTTCCATTCATGTCACTGAACAACCCTTCCAAAAAGGTTGCAGAGAGATGTCTTATAATTGCTTAAACACACACAAAAGCCACTTTTTAATTCTGTCTAGTGTACTTACTTCCATTTTTGCCTGTGAAATAGATGAGAATACACTTTATATTCCATGAGCAGCCAGGGTCCAGAAGTAGCAGTGTATAAAGCGTGCACATCAATGAGCCTTACCAACTCAGATATTTTAAACCTCTGGGAAACACATAATGTTAAATAGCAGCACAAACTGATAATGGTTAAATACAGGCCTGAAAGTAATAACTTGAAAGCATGAAATAATGCAGAAATGCTTTCATTATCACTAGGGATCAATACCTCCCACATCCTCTACCACCTATTATTTCTTATCCTATTCTGTGTATCCTGTCCTATATATGACTTTCATGAAGAATGCGCTTAGTGTTCTAAATGACGTTATTTTCAAAGTTGTCTGCAGGAGCCATTTTAAAATCTATAGTCTAGAGTAGACGGCCAGCCATTTTATAGACGACCTGCACAACCCTGAAACACAATTCTATCACTTAGGCTGAAAGCTGTCAGCTCTTCCGTAAAACACATTGTCTGATTCTGTTCTCAGCAGTGGCAGACTCAATTCACATGGTGCTTGAAAAAAAATAATCAAGCTGTGACCCATTCAACCTACCCTGACAGAACCCCCCCCGATGGAACTGCAACAATCCTGAAGCTACCTGCTCACTTTGGTAACTCCCTTAATCTTGGTATCATTACCATCTAATTGCTCCCTGGAAATCATGGAAGGTATTGCCTTGTGGCCCATGCACTTGCACCTAGTGCCATTAATGCTACAGATAAAACAATGAGCAACAACCTGTTCTGACAGTAGCTATTTCAGAGAAACGAATGTGATAACTCCAGCAACCCCTATGCTTCATTTCAAATTACAGAAGGAGACTGAGAGTTTGCAAGGATAAATGAAATTGTGATAGAAGAAGGTCTGAACTTTACTCTGGTATGAATTTTTATTAATAGCACAGAAAAGTTATATAAAAAAGCTGGTTTTCATTCAAAATGAAACACACAGTGAATCCCCAGAATTCTGGGGTGGATTTTTGCAGCACTATTTGAAAAATACTTTGTAAATCCTGGAAGAAGTTGTGAAGACTTCTCAAAGAAGTTTTCTTAACAGCCATTATCCTGGACTGTGGCAGCTTATGTTTAAGACAACCAGACAGTATCTGGCAATTTGTCTTTAAAAACTCTTAATAGCAGTGGTCTTTATGATTACAGTGGAAAGCACCTATATACCTATGCCAAACACTAAAGCTCATTTTATGCAGACAGTATTTAAACCCTGGTAACTGATGGAGAGTCAGCACAGAGATAAAAGAAAAACAGATTCCCACAAGTAGTCATTGTCAAAGTCCTATCGTACCCCATAGACCAGATAACAGATAATGGATAATAAACCTCCTTGGTGCTAAGCACATCACAGTATGAGATAATGCTCATTGAATTAATGTGAGAGACTGACTTTCACAGCCTCTAGGTCACAGCCTTGTTTAACCATCTAATAGTTATCTAAATAGCAGAGTCGCAATTATACTTGGGTAATGACTAGAAACTATTACTAAGAGGAAGAGATTGCAAGCTTAAAATGGAGAAATATATCCTCTCTTATATTTGAAAACTAACTGATTTTTAAATCAGCATTCTATTTTACTGAAGTTCCTTTTCAAGAAGCAATTTTTAGGTGTAGAGCCAGGGGAAACAGTTCAGCTATTCCTTGTACATATCTGGACACCTACGTGAAAGCTGTTTCTGTTGTTTTTGTACAATAGGGACAGAAAATATTGGAAAAACAAATAAGGCATAAAATTAACATTAAATACTGTCAAATGAACACCAACAGGCAAAAAATATTAGCCGGATAATTATTCCTTTCTAATCAATAGCTACCGAAGATATTGTTCAGGGAAAGTCACTCCAAAGAATTATCCCTTAAGCTTGTTGCTTTGTACTCCCCCTTCATTTCCAATGCAAGCATTTCATTAGTTATGAATCCCAGCAACATTTTAGTCAACGAAGCAACTATTTATTAGTGTAACTTCTGCATTAAGATCATGAATGTGGTTCTGTTGGTAGAGCCTAATATTGAAGGCTTATCAAAATGCCCCTGTGGCGAAACAGCCTTGAGACCTTACTCTCTTACAGGCCTATCAAGCAAGAAATGGTATCTTTCCCTGTATAATCAACATAGAGTGCAATGATTAGGCTAGTATCTACAGATCATATAGCTAGAAAAATCATCACAGTGGAAAGGGATAATCAAAAACAAACAAAACCACTCACCTGGGTCCTTAGCATGCAGAAAAACTCCAAAGAGAGCAATCTCCAGAAAATCATACTACCCCAGTAGCAGTCAGGGTCTAGGTCTAGGAGAGGTGCAGCCATGGTCCACCTCTTCTGGTCACAGAAGGCTGAATTGCTTTCACCTGTGGTCCCACAGCTGACTCAGTGCTTGCCTCAGGTGATCAATCAGAGATTTAGGCCATGATTCAACAGTTCCTGAACATTCCCTCACAGTTCTTGTAAAGCCATATTGATCTGCCTTAGAAAAAGAACAGCTAGAATCATCTTGTCCATTGTAAGCATACCAAAGAGTCACAAGAAACTGGCCTTCACATCACAGTTGCTCACTTGCAGCTTTGTTGATAACATTTGGTATCACTTCTTGCTGGCTCCCTGTCAGAAGCAGAAACTGACCTTTAAATTAATCACTGTGAGCTTCTGTTTTATATATCTGCAATGATGGTTGTCTACAATGGGAGTCAGTTTGGGCAAATTTTTGGCATTGCATGATAGCTCAGAACATGCAATTTTATGCTGGATGCAGCAAAGTCTTATTCAAGCTTTGCTAATATAGCAGCTTTGCAGCCAAAAATCAATTTTCACTCCTTTCTTTGAAACCTTTAAAAAAAAATTGATACCATTTTCACAAGTAGAAGTTCAATTCATCAATAAAAGGAAAGGGAATATTTACCAGAAATAATTTTTCTTGTTTCTCATTTTAATTGGAAGACTCTTTGTTTAATGGTTTCTACAGGCTGTTGTCAGTAACATGTTTATGTGCTCTTTTAGTTAATTTGTTAGCATAGAATAAATCTGAGGCATACAGCTTCTTTCCTCTGCTTCCCCATGATGATTTATCCTAACACTGTTCAGTCAACAAAAAGGAAAACAGCTCTTTCTTCTTCTAAGTTATATAGTGGAACACAAAATATATATAAAACGTACATATGAAAATAAAAAGACAAACATTTTATACTCATAAATTTTGTCTAGTAGCATTATTCCCTGTGTGTTTTGGATGCTATTGAGTTTCCTCAAGTCACTTGTGAGATAGTACTCCAGTCTGCCCCAAAAGAAAACTGAAGACATCATTAACAAGGAAGAGACTTTTTCCTCTCCATTCTTCCAATATATTTCAGAGGTGGGAATGTGAGAGGAAATTTTGTTTTTGCTAGATTCATTGAGTCCCTGCTTTGCCTTCAGTGGCAACAATGAGAGGAGACCTGAGGGCGATACCCAATTCTTATTAAGCCTTGAGTTCTCTACAGGCTCTGAATAACTCACAAGCATTTGATGCTGTAAGTTTGCCAAGGAAGTTTAATCATAAGCAGTTTTACACCCATATCCAACCCCAGCTGCTGGTAACTGTTGTCTTTTTGATATGCATCCCAGCAGGCTGTGTAAACCACCTCCTGCAGCACCCTGGTACTCCTGCAGCTTGCTGGGACCATCTGCTGTGGGTACCATGAGGACTTATCCCCCTCTGCTGCCAGTTTGATGCCCTACACTAAGGTTTCATCTGTAGAATCATAAACCTCAAGAATGAGTGAATGCTGAAGGTTTCCACTCAATACTGAGAAAACACCCTTTCAGACCACTGATATTCCTTGGTCTGTCTTGCAAGTTTTGAATTAACCTTTAGCCCAGTCATACCATGAAGGGAGGCCAGCATCACAGAGGATCCTATACTCACTGAGAAAAGGGCTTTGGGTTTTATGTCACAGCAGAAGCAAAGGGCAAGAAAGGAAGAGCAAAAATACTACAGCTTTATGCTTTGGAATTAGGCAAAGCAAAAGTAGTCTGCTTTTCCCCTTCTCTTCTGTCAGGGTAAGACTAATTGGGTTGATGAAAGGAGGTTTTCCAGAGCAGCTGCAGCTGAAAGCCTGCAGCCCTGGGAGATGTGGTCAGCCAGGCAGCCCTGAGGATCCTCCTGTGGTCTTGGCTCTCCAAGTCTTCTCATCACATCCACAGCTCCAGCTGACATCCTCTCCCTCTGGAAAATTTTGCAAGTGCTGGCAATGTTCCCTGTACTTTCAGCTACAGATATCCCTCATTGAGTTGTTGTCTGATGACGGTTGGACAAAAGACTGTCTGAAACTGAACTGCTGGAAGCCTCAAGCTTTGAGGCACTTGTGTCACTAATACTGGCAATGTGGAAGCCAAGCCTGAACCTCAGGTTGAGGGCAGAGTCAGTGGAGTTGCAGTTTGGGCCTAACATTAAATTGCTCCATGAATGCGGTAGGCACTTAAGCATGTAAATAAAGATGTGCCTGTTTCCAGCACCCTGGAATAGAAAAAGTGGCTTGATGCAAGAGTGCTGATGGGCTGCAGGAAGGCAAGGGAAAACACCCACAGCCCCAAATGAGCAATTTCTGAGATTCCTCCTTTCTTCAGAGGAGCTTGCAAAACAATAGAGAATCTTTTGCATTTAAATGCTTTGTAGTTTGCGATAAAACTGCTATTTATAGTAGGTAATATAAAACATCTAATAACAATTTGTTTGCAGCTCCCAACTATTTTATTAACATCACAAGGCAGCTGATAAAATCCAGATGGGAGAGATAAGGTTACTCTGCCTGTGGCCAGCTGGCAAATCAGTGGCTATGACAGAGTGTCTGCTGATTGACAAGTCATTATACTGTTAGCCCTCAATAACTTGGGTTATCAAAATTATACGTGTGAGCAGGAATAAATGATATCTTATCTACATATTATGGCCAAAAGCAATGTGTTTGGAGGCTTTATCCTCAGCTGAGGTGCACTAGAGAAGTCCTACTTCCTGCAGGGAGAGTCTATGGGAGGAAAGCACAAGAGGATCCAGTCCTCACTCATTAATTTCGCTTTTTAATTTTAACTGTGGACTGCATTAATTTTTAATAGCTAACATAATTTCCTTGGTTTTGTTTGAGTTGATGAATTAGATGTGACCAATCCCTAGTCATCGCATGGGCTAATGTTTCTGGTTTTGGCCCTTAATAAAATTATTCAATAATAATGTGATTGCTCATGGAGCCACCATCTGCTACGTACTTCCTGTACTGAACAAAGATCTTCTTTGGCTTAATATACAGGAAAGAGCCAGGCTATGAATTACAAGACGCGTCTTTTGAATGAAAATTACATTTACCTTTTAAAGCTAATATGGTCTGAATTCCAAACTAAATTAGAACTGTCCTAATGGAGCTCCTGAGCTAAGCCAAGTCCTGCCCCTGACCACAGCTGACCTACAAAGGCACAAGCAGGTTTCCTGTTTCTCCCTCAGCCACTGCAATACTGTGCTTGCTAGGTGAAGCTAAGGTCTGCTGAAAACTGTTGTATTGGTGGCAGCATTAACCAGAGCACTTGAATTAAACTTGCCTAGGTGTACCTTCATCCAGTGTTAGTACATCTTTTGTATACAATACAGGCATACTCTTGTAGACATAATCAACTCAAAGTGCTTGAAGAAAAATTTTGGACAGATCCTGTCATGTAAATCCTAGATTTGCAAAAGCAGTTTTCTGCCATCCAGATTCTCTCAGAATAATGACCTCTACCTGATCTTCACTCTGGAACAAGGCAAAGTTGAAAGAAAATGTATTTTGTCTGCGGGGAAGAGGGAGCATGGTCTGTTTCCTACCAATTTGTGTGACTTTTTCTTGTACAGTTTTCAAAGGATAACTTCTCTCATGAGTTTCAGCTTTTTTACAGTATTTCACCTATGCTTGTAAACAGTTTTTACAAAGTCTTGATTCGTATGTCTCTATTTTAATAGATTTTTTAAATTATCTCCCACTATTTGTTTATTTATTCCAAAGAAATTAAGAGACTTTTCCATTTAATAGAAAGACTGGGAACAGTCTGGGAACAATGATTATAGTTTCATGTCTAGTCCAGTTGTGGAAGTCTTGCCTCTAAGATTTGCTATAGTTTCTATTTGGTGTTTGAGGCATTTCAATCATAGACACTTTCACAATTGCAAGGAGAAAAACAGATATGATGGAAAAAAAATAAACAACACACATTAGCCTCTACAGTATGGCAGAGCAGCCATCTATTTTGTATGCATGGCATTGTCTTGCAATTTTGTACCATCAGATATGATATATTGTTTCCTTAAAATTTTTCAGAATTGTCTTATTCTGGCAGGTAGTGCCATAGGGAACGTGGCTTTAATGGCTTACTGAAGAAAAGGTCTAAGAAGAAACTAGGAAATTTATCACTTTCCTGCACTTTTGGTTACCATTTTCTGCTGTACATTCTTCTTCACTCATTAAATAATGTTTGAATTAAAGCAAAATCTTGTATCCGATATTCCTTTCAATCATGTTCCTCTTCACTTCCTACTTCCCTGACTAACCTTCTCACTGACAAGCCGCATGTTGTGTTGCTAGGGCAGTTCTGTGAATCTCTGACCTGCTCTCTTTTTCGAAAGTTAGCCCAGAGTTGATACCATAGTCCATTACTTCAGTGTCTATTATTCCTTAATGAAAATGCTTGACATCTCCTCTCATACCGCAATTCATGATCAAGAATCCTTACTGGTTAGTTCTATCTCCTTATGTTGCCATATCTGCTTGCTTTTGAGGCCCACTCAGACCAGTCTGATGGCTTCTGTGACTCCAGTTCTTGGCAGCCCAAACCTCCAACATGGTGCAGGGAGCTGGGCTACCTTATGCAGCACTGTTTCTGTGGAAAGGGGACATGTAAGTCATGTAATGCAATGTCAGCATCTCTTTGAATTTAGACCTTCCCTCTCCAAGGAAGAATACCTTAGAAAATACTTTATAACATTAAGATATGGTAGAAAAACACACAGTAATAGTGATTATTAACAAAGTAGGAAGAGGAAAACAATTTAATGTGTTTTTTTTCTTTTTTCCCAAAGAATCCAGGTTATTAACATTCATTATTTTTTGCAACCTTGAGGAGTAAAGTAAGAAATAGATTTAAAAGATACATACATAGGAAATTACTAGCTCTTAAACAACCCTTAGCAAGTCTGTTTTTTTCTTATCAGGTTCACCTTATATACAGATGGGAACACTAATGCTTCCTGCCTTTGAAATTCAGTAATTATGATCCTATGCCTAAAGAAATATGACTTACTGGAAGGTTACTGTCACAAGAAATCCCTAGTTGTTACGATAATAAAAATGCCTTGATTTACAGAGAAGCACTGGACAACAAATCTTTTTAATGGCACTGAATTTATAATCCTATATTTAGCAGTTATGTGTAGAACATATATATGTTTCATACATAAAATCAGCACAAGTACTCTGTAAATCTATTCTGTAAACAGTTTAGATGGGAACTTGGAAGAAGGCTGGAAACCTGTAGAATATCATATAAATATCACAGTTACATTCTGGAGAAGGGAAGGGATCACTGGAATAAACACATAGTCATTATATCTTGAGGATCACACAGTAGCAAAATATGAAGCCAGGCATAAGTTTTCTGCCACTGCTGGTTATTTGACTTTGCTACAAACCAATTATAATACAAAACATGTGTTTAAAGGCAGCTTTGTGTATAAGTTATCGGGCACTACTAGAAGTGATTCAGAAGAAAGTTCCTTTGGTGTGTGTTATTTGTCATCTCATTTGTGAACAGCATGCCTCATGAATAAGTCATGAAGTATTGCAAAGCTATTTTGAGCATTTATTTGGTGAATTATTTCAACTATATGCACAAGCATAAGTCGTTGCAGGAATACTAATACAGCATTATGTTTACCAAATCCAAGAGGAAAGCATACCAAGCAAATATAAATAAATAAATGAGTAACTGTTGGAATATTTGAATAAATATTTTTGACCTTTCATGTTTCTGAGACATTAATATTCTTTCCACTTGCATTTGCTGACAGGAATGTCACCATTCCTTGTGTGATATCAACATTTACTATTGGATGACCCAATTTTTCTGTTGCAGGTGAAATCCCTGGCATTTTAGGTGAAAGCATAGCAAGTTAAATCTCTGGTGTGCTACAGAGTGATTTCACCTTATAATGGGGAAAAACACAAGTCTAATAAAGTCAAGGGAGAAATACTGATTGTTTTCAGAGGGATTCAAACAGCAAATGACTTCAGCAAATGCTGTCAAAATAGCTGCAGTGAGGGTTGGTATGAGCTGAGCTGAACTTAAATACCTATTCCTTCTTCACATGCGGTTCAGTACCACTTGTGAATCCCTTTGAACTGTACTTTGCCTACGCTGAGGGTGCTGCTACAAGCAGATCACTAGTTCTCACATGATAAAGTGTTGTAGGTAGTTGAAACATGTTAATTGTATGATAGCAAAAAAAAAATAAAAAAAATTCTATGGCATCTTATGCATTACAAAGATACGAACCAAATTGTTTTACTTGTTACAGAGTACATTTTAATGAAAAAGTAAATTCACACACATGGAAAGTGTGGAAGATCTGGAATAGACATTTCAGTGGTTAGGATATTTAGAGGAAAAAAGGTATTTCAAGGAACCAGAGAATTTGGAGTAAATTTAACAAGTATTTCTTGCTACAGAGAAAACTTATTTTAGAAACGTCTTTTGCTAAGTTTGTAAAAGGAATCTTTTACAAAGTATGGCAAGCCACAAGGTCAATCTAAAGGCTAAGCATTTCGACCGTGTGTACAATGAACATGAACATGTGACTCATTGATGCATTTCTTATCTCCAGTCTAAACTGAAGCAATAGAATTGGACAGAGAAGTTCTATTAGTTTCCCCAAAAGGAATATAGTGAATCCAAGATTAAATACATCATCAGATTACTCACATTTTCATGCATATTTGAAAGAGCCTTTCTTTCCAGAAGGGTCAGTGATATTCTGTAGACCATCAGCAGTATCATATACAGCCAATTCATTTCTTCCACAAATACTTAAACTTGTCAGAAAAAAAAAACCAAACCAAAAAACAACAATTCATCATCAGTATCCATAAACTTATTTTCATATTATAATTCTAGATGTACCCAAACATCACATTTAATGAAGAGCAAAGTCCCTTCTCTGTGTTTTTCCACAGCATATTCTACTGGAAAGACACTGCTCCTTGGTAGTGATTATAAAAACCATACATATGGTGTTTTTCTAAGAAAGCCCACCCCTTATGCGACGTATCATCATTAAGATAATATAACTAAAATGGGTGTATTTTAGCCAGCTATTGATAGGTTAAATGAATGTCAAGGCGGGCCATGTCTAGGTCTACACAGATGCCCAGTGAATCCAAGAAAGTGAGCAGAGGAAGGAAGAAAAGATCCTTGCTTCTTCCTTCTGCTCTTTCACAGACCTAGCTTCAGGGTTATACATGTCAGAAAATACACAAAATGAGGCAAAAGAGAAGAATGAATTCAGGTGGGTATGGCATAATAATCACAGTATCTAAAGTGAACTGCAGCCAATAAAGAAATTGGGCTGTTAGAAGGAAATCCCAGAATAAACATCAGTAAATATGAAACAGTACTTGAGACTTTCCACAAATATTAGTTTCTGCAGTTCAGTGCAACTGTAAAAAACCTTAAGTCTCTCTTTTGTTGTTACCAGTATCACATTTTAAAGACATCAGAGACGAGATGATCTTCCTTATCTTGATATTTTTTCCTTTTATTTCAAGCAAATACACCTCTCACTATAATCATTGTGGTATTTATTTTTATTGCTAGCATCTTTAACTTTCTTCTACAGTCTAGACATCTAAATAGGATAGTCTATCTCACCTTATTTTGCTGTTTAATTATATATAAGTAACATTTCCCTTTTCTAACTTTCCCTTGCTTCTAATTTGCTTCCTTCCAAGTCAGAGGTATGCTTAACAGTTTCACTTCCCTGAATTTCCCTAGCATTTGTTCCATACAATAAGGCTGTGTTCTTCTCTTTCTCCAGATTACATGGCAGGCTCAGTGCTTTGGGCGGCAGAGAAAGGGGAGGAGTAGCAGGGTGTGTTGAGACTATCACAGAGCAATTTAAACTTCTCAAAGCGGGGATAAAGCATAATTCACTGGAGGTCAATCTGAAAACACTGCCTGAGCTTTAACCTTATGGGAAAGTCAGTACCATTTTTACAATGGGCATGTTCAGGTGGATCTTCAGTGCCACCCATTTGCTTGCTATGCACTTCTACATCAAATGCCATTTTGTCTGACTTCCCCTCTGCTGCCATCTGTCACACAGCAACAAAATGCAGCAGAGTACTGATGAGAAGGCTCAGCCTCTACTGCCATACAATCAACATCTGCTTCTGACATTGTAGGCCAACATTAAAATATATATGTACATAGGAGGCATTACTTTCGGAGCAGCCCTCACACATTTACTGTTAGAATTTAACTCACTGTTTAAATCAAATTCTCAGGGCCCCAACCCTCCTTGAGGTGTTGGTAGGGAAAGCTGCAGTGTTACTGAGCATATCATGGTGATGGCAAGACAGTGGTTTGAAGAAGCCTGGCAGCCCAGTAATTGCTTTTAGAAGGAAGAAATTTGGACAAGGAGCTTTTGAGAAGCCTAGCAAACCTGAGTTGACTCAGTCTCTAATCTTTTATTCTTCTCACTGCCTTATGCAAATGTAAGTATTAGAAATATAAGCAGTAGCTAAACAAGGCTCCCCGTACTGTTCCTTTTAAATTAGAGTTTGTTTTTCATTACCTACGCTTAGATTATATTGCCATACAACAACAGTGAAGCGAGATAATGTTAAAGCTTATTTGGTGTAAGAATTCTGATGGATTTAATGCTCAGCAGCCACTTGCAGGGCATTGAAAGTCAGGTCAGGTAATGCCTACAGTTTTCCATAGCTAAAGCAGAGTGCAGCGACAGCAGCAGACACAGAGCTGAGGAGCTGCCACTCATAACAAGGGTTATTGAAATGCAACCCTTATCAGGGCAAGCATGAGTCTGGCCTCATACTTTTTACTAATTGGAGAGGCACTGCGTATTTTTCCCTTCTACCTGCATCATTTATTGGGGCAGGATCTCTATTTAACAGAAAATGTGAAATGATAAATCGGTAGTTATAACAGATTAATAGATGACGCACTAGAATGAATCTGTACTGAATATGTTTTCTCTTCAGCTCTTCAGAGAGTCAGTAAAAAAAACAAACCCTGGGAACCTGTCCTCAAGGACAAGGGAGTGGAGCAGAGCTGGCAGATTTTTAAAGAAGCTTTCTTTAGATCAAAAGAGTTCTCCATCCTCAGGTGTAGAAGGTCAGAAAAGGAAGGCAAGAGACTAACATGGCTGACCCATGACCTGCTGATCAAACTAGAGAGCAAGAAGAGAATGCACATGCAGCAGAAGCGGGAATAGGTAACCTGGGAGGAATATAAAAAAAAATTACTACCTCTTTTGAGATAACAAAATAATACAGTCACCAAGGTTGGAAAAGACCTCTAAGGTTATCCAGTCCAACTGTCCACCTATCAATAGAATCACTTTTCCAATACAAAAAGCTGCATAAGTGGAATTCTCACAGAATCACAGAATTATCAAGGTTGGAAAAGACCTACAAGATCATCTAGTCCAACTATTACCGATACTTCTCAGCTAAATCATATTCCTCAACACAACATCCAAACGTTTCTTGAACACTCCCATGGTTGGTGACTCCACCACCTCCCTGGGCAGTGCATTCCAATGCTTGACTACCCTTTCTGAGAAGTAATACTTCCTAATGTCCAGCCTGAATCTCCCCTGGAGCAGCTTAAAACCATTCTCTCTAGTTCTATCACTGATTACACGACAGAAGAGGCCAACCCCCAGCTCACTACAACCTCTCTTCAGGAAGTTATAGAGAGCTAACTCACTTCCACCAAGACCAAGGGGGTAGTACTGTGCTAGCATTTTCTCCCCCTACATAGCAAGACTAATCTATCACAGATTATAATCAGGCTGATTCAGCTCTTGACAGCACGATGATCACTTTGGAGAAATGACTAACTGAAATGATTTGTTGGGGTACCTCACACAGCAGCAGCAGTTCAGGAGCACTGAGGAGAGGGGTTTAAGGCCAGTAACAGAAGAAATGTGATGTTGATTACTCTGCTGTCATTAGTGAATACCTACTGTTAGGCTGAGCTGGCGGTCTAAAATTATCAACACTGGGAAGCTGTGGTGAAAAAAAAAAAAGATGCTATAGCCTAGAGTGATGTTAGCTTACACTGAAAACAAAATCTTTCATTTTAATGTATATATTGTTCAGAACTGTGAAGTGTATTTGCAGCCTTTCTGGGCTCAAAATAAGAATTCAAAATTTATTCCATAAATGTTAAAAAGCCACAAAATCAAGTAAAAAACAAACAAACAACCCTTCCCTGACAGGTGACTTTTTACTATACACCGTAACTTTTCAGATGCAGAAATGTGGTTTTGTCAGTTCCTCTGGAGACAGTTCTTGACCTGCTTTATCATATTGCATACTGAAATACTTTGATCTGTTCTGCAGCACAAGATACGATCCTGCAAATGCCACAGTCACAAGAGATAGCATGTGAAAAAAGCTAATTCTGTCTAGAGCTTAATGCTTGCAGTTTTATAACCTACTTCGTATGATACATCATAAATGATGGACCTGGGGACTAGGAGGAAAGAAAAGCAAGGTGAAGATTCCCCTTGCTAAGTTAATGGTAAGGAAGGGTTAAAATAACAGCCCTTACTTTTCTTCACCATGTCCCCTCTCCCAGCAATCCTGGAAAGTGTTTACAGATAACTTAGTTTCACCATCTGGGTATAGAGTGTGTTATACAACGTCCAGATTTCACAACTTTTTCTTATTCTTACTCAGTTACTACAGAATTGCCATTATGACTGAGGAAAGGCAAATAAATGGCCCAGTCCTATCAGGATAGGAAAGAATTCTGCTTATTTAATTAGTAGAAATGGAACTGAAACATATTGGGGTCATGGATGAGGTGAGATGAGACACGCAGCATCTAACAGACCCTATCAAATACATCCTTGAGCAACTGTCAGATAGGAACAGCACAAGAGATGCAGAAAGTCAAGTTACCTCTGACTAAAACATTATTTCATTAAGGCATCCTTCTTCAGTTAAGTAGTCAGGACAGTCCCTTGAAAAATGATAAAGACTTAAGAAAGCTTTTTAGTGTGAAAAAATGACAAATATAAAACTTTTCAGACACATATACTACATCACTCCATTCAGCGTAAGACTTACAATGTTATTTCTGCTTGGTAAATCTTTCAGATTGAGAACTGCAATCTAACTGAAGTGACAGGTAACAAATTGCATCAGGTGTGTACTGTGTACTAAAATTACATTTTAATAAACACATTCAATATAGTAAGTATCACAGTATTGAACAGGTATGCAAGTATCATTACTATGGGTTTTCTTCCTCATCAGAACAGAGGGGCTGCAGAAGCCGTGTGCAAGAGCTGCTCTCAGGATGAGCTGTCAGTATGCGTTGTGTTCCTGGGCATTTACTCTTGAGAAAATACTTAGCTGATGTGTCACAGCATTTGGAAGGACAAATATGCCCAAAATAAAGCTGTAGATCCCAAATTTCTAAATTTGGGTGGAGCCTGAATCAGGATTTGGATTCCCATTTTATGGCTGGTGCCCACATAAATGCAGAGGAAGAAAACAAAATACTTTCCCTCCATGCAGAGAGAATGGAGGAGCAGGGCAAGAAGGCATAGTTTCCTTGAATTTTAGCAGCTTTCGGATCCAAGCTATACATCCACCAGAGCAATGTAAACATTATCAGTCCATTATGGAAACATTATGGAAAAATCTGTCAGGTTTTGGTATTCATTTTAGATTCTACATAACTGAAAAGATTCTCAGTTCTCGGCCAATTTTGTAGCTGAAATTGACGAGTAGGATTGATCTGCAACTGTGCTTTGAAAGTGCCATACCTTCGCATTTTATTTCTTTGCTTTTGACACGGAAGCATGTGAAACCTAATGTTTCTACTTGTATATCATTCATAGGGTCTGTGGGTTTGGGAGTGCTACACTGTGGTTGCATAAGCTTTTGTGTGAACAAATGTGGCTTTTATCCCATTGGAAATGAAATAGGATACATGGCAAAATGTAACAAGATACATTTGTAAGAACTTTCTGGCACTGTAAATTAATAATTTCCTTAAAATAAGGTATTTATTTAAAATAAAACATATTTGGAATAATAATATTTTGTAGTGAGTAAAGCTGTGTATGTAGTTTTACCTTGCTCCAGCAGAAATCTTGTATCTGACATTTTCCCCTTGGAAATGAGAAAAGAACATTAGTTAACAGCATTAAAAATGTCACATACTGCTGACAGAAATATGTCCACAAAATGTATTTATTCTATCTATTTATATAAAGCATGCTGACTACCCTTGATTAGGAAGACAATGCTGGATGGTTTTCTGTACATAGAACAACTTGGGTTGGAAGGGACTCTAAGGACCATCACATTCCAACCCCCCTGCCACAGGCAGAGCCACCAACTGCATTTACACCACCTAAAGCACTTGACGTGAACCAATACTCTGAGCAGGATCACAGCTGTACAGCTATGGGTACTTCCTGCCCCTGAGCTGTGTTACTTAGACTGCGAGCAGGATGGAAGGGCTTTGTTTCGTTCCTCCAGCACAGCGCCTGTGCAGAGCACAGTGTCTCTGAAACATGGACTGTCTCCTACAGTAAGCATTTGCTTGGCATTGCCCAGCACGGGGGGGCTATAATTCTCTTGGCTTTCTGGGTATTAGCAGATAATAGTTAATGTAATAAAGCAAAGTGTAACACTGATAGATTGCATAGGCAAACCTTTTGGACAAGCTACATACTCAGTGCTATTTATCTACCCTTTGCAAAAGGCTTGATAGCTAAAGTAAATTTGAAATGTGTTATCTTAATATTTTTCTCATGCTTCTAAAATAACTTAAGCAAATGGTTTTCTAACTGTAACACACACAGCTTGGTTTTTGCCTGTTTATTCATTGATTTGCAAAAGTTAGTTGCTTGTGGTGAGTCATTTTCAGTGACTAGTGCAATTAAATTAGATTTTACTCTGTGACAGTTCTGAGAAGTTGAAACAGTACCTGTGCTTACAGCAAAGATTACCTTTGATGTTACATACTTACTCTATGACAGCAATATTAACAATGCAGACTGTCCCAGCAGAAACCAACCTGTAAAAAAAGCAGCAGCATGCAACAACAGAAAGTTAAGCAACCTTTCTTGATCCCAGCTGACATAAATGATTTCCCAGTGTTGCTAGCAGCTTCCAGTAATCCTCCTTCACTGAAGTTTATTTCTCTCATTGCTACAAAATACTTGCTTGATTAGCTTTTAAGGGGCAGTACTAGAAGCCATGGATGATGTTTTTTTGTTGTTGTATCTAAATTAAGACACTTCTGATTCCTATAAATATTTTTCTTGCATTCCTGTTCTGCCTGCAGCTGGAAGGACTTCTATCTGATCAAGAAAAATAGAAGCAGCATGGCCACTGAATGACTGCTGGTAGAACAAACATCATTACAGCAAAGGCATTGAGCTCAGTCTCTAAAGAACTTGAATAAGCTGAAAAATAGCTGGTTCACGTAACCTGGTCATTCTATTAGAGAAGAAAAGCAACTTGGTTGATAATAGAGCTGTATGAAAAGTGATTTTCTACTGAGAAGAAAACGTATCTGTCAGTATCTGTAAGAAACCTGTAAGAATAAAGAATGAAGATGGTTTTTAAATCACAGAAAAGAAATAAGAACAAGTAAACAGAAAACTTGCCTTCCAGGGGATTTAAAAAAATTAAAAAAAGGTTTTCTAAGGAGGATTAATGATTGACATGTAGCAGCTTTTGTGGTTGAACAGTCACAAAGCAGATGGATGGATATTATTCCCTCTCATATATTAACCAATGGAAAGTTCTTAGCATGGGTATTGACATAGTATGAATTGCTTTATGCTCCTGAGATTTTTAGTTCCATAAATATTTTTGGCAGCCTGGCTGAGGGGATATGATTCCCTGGCTGTTATTTCATACTTTTAAAGCATACTTTTTACATTTCCCACAGAGCAGCCTGCTGAAATCACAAAACACAACTGTTGCCTCTTCTCGGAGAACATGGCTTATCTTGCTGAAGAAATATGTTATATAACTGTTTCTTGCCTTTATAATATATATGATATAGTGATTATACTATATAAGATAGTATAATTACGCACCTATACAAAAGCTAGCAGTTCTGCAATTAATTTTTATTCATTGGAACGGTACAATTTGCTGGTTTTAAGGTACAATTTAAAGTTACTTCAGGATTAACTTTAGAGGAGAAGATGACAGGACTTATCACTAATGCACTGTTTACAAACAGCATCCCCTGTAACTAGGGCCTCTGGACAGGACCAGAGGCCCTATGTTGAAGTAACAATCTTTTGGTCCCAAAAGTAAATACCAAGGATTATGGTGTTGGTTGGCACAGGCACAGAAACATCATTTATGGAGATCCAACTAAATTTAGTGGGAATAGAGTGATGTTCAGTGACTTTGGTGGACAGACCATGTCCTAAGAATGACAGTAGATTACAGAGAACTAAATAAGGTTATGCTGCCTGTTTGTGCAGCCATACCCAATACTGCCCTTCTAATGAACATATTAGGTAGCGAAATAAAAATCTACCATTGTGTCCTGTATTTGGCAAATGCATTCTTCAGTATTCCAATTGCTGAAGAATTGTTGGACCAGTTTACATTTATGTGGGAAGGTAGGCAGTGGACCTTTCACATCCTGCCACAGGGGTACATACATTTGCCACCTTTGGTCTGTAATCTTGTTTTCCTTCTACTGGCACCAGTGCTGGTAAGAATTCCCTCTCAGTTCTTTCAGCTTTCCTTCTACATCATTCCTTCTTTCTATAGTCAATTGTTTGGAAAATAATTCCTTCCTAAGGATGTAGGTTGGAAGGAACATTATAAATATACAAGCACAGTGTGTGAGGGTAAATTCTTCTGTATCTCCCCTAAGAAAGGAGAAGCCTCTTTTCTTTGGTTGTTTCCATTGAGTCCGATGACTTGTCTTTGGTGGTCACCACTTGATGAATAGGAAGAGCAGTAACATGCAGCCCTCTCCTGTGGCAAATGACACATAACATATAGTCTTGAGCAACTCATGTTACAATATTCTCGTGTGGTAGTGACTTTACCTGGATAACTGCCCATGTTCTTTTTCCTCCAGACAAGATGATAGTTTCAGCAATATGAAGCAATTTGAAGCACAATTTCTTACTCAGTGGATCACTCTCATCTCCCTTCTCTGCTTCATTTCCACTTGATCCCATAGGAGTAGACACAGTAATATGGTTTCTGAGCTATAAGGAATTGGCGTGCAAGTATATTTAGGACTTGACTAAAATCACATGTGCAGTGTGTTCTTCTATTAAGATAAATGCATTTTCTCCACTTACATTGCTCAGGGTAGTGAATTGGTGGGTTAATAGAGGGTGACTGTCCTGCAGATAGGAATCTTTAAGTTTACTGCTTTAGTGGAAAAGGCCTATGTTACGCTGTGAATAATTTATATGTTTAAAAATATCAGAATACGGATTAAGGCAAGATTTTTCTTCACACACACACACCCCTCCCTCCATCTTGGAAAGTGATTCCTTTAGTAAGGAGCTATTAGCCTGGTACTGATTCTGTTGTTTTCTCCTTCTCTTTCACTCTGCAGTCCAGTGTTCCCAAAACATACACTGCTGGGGGAAGTTCATACCCTGGAAGTTCAACGTTTCATGTTTAGCCAAAGCAAAGCCAGGCTATTAAAATAAAATGTCAAGATAATTCGCTTTTTAGTGATTTAACACAAATGGACATGGGGCTTCAGATGGAAACCAGCTTCAAAGCTGGTAAGAAGTGTAATCTCAGCACAAAGACCCTGCTGTCGTATTACTACTTTCAGATACTTTTCAGGAATGTACTAATCAGGACTGGAAGACATATGGGGATTTTTTTTATAATTACTCATTTTAAACCCAAGGAAATAATAGTAAATCTGCGATCACAGGAAAGACAGGTTGACCATCGCTAATAGAGAACTATCTTGCAAAACCAGAAAAACGTGGGCAAACATCTACTTGGTTTTAATTTGATGCCGTTCCCTACTTTCATTTCTTGTTCCTGTGGCTGCAGTAAACTAGTACTTTATCTGCATTGTGCTTAGATGCTGCTGAGGTTAATTAGTACCTGACAGAGACTGTCAGTCAAATAATGCTTCTTAATAGATTCAGGTTTTTAATTTCGTTCTTGCAAAATTCAATCAGGCTTTTAACTCACAGCAATTTGAATAACTCTGTTTTGCTTCCAGTTCTGGGTCTAGTTTACTTTCGAGATTTTTCTTCTTTTTCTACTGAAGATGGAGAAAGGGATGTAGGATAAAAGTAAAACAGACAACTGCAAATGAAGGTACTTTCAATTTTCACATCACTTCCATGTTTCTTGTGCTTTTAGTAAACTGTTTTTTTTCTGACTTTGCATAACTACATATTGGTCTGTGGCTGCAATGACAAAACTTGATATCTTTGAATGGTCCTACTCTTTACTTCTGGCAATATATGCAGAGCAGATAGCAGATTCTCAGATTAGTGGCTGGATGAGAAACTTGTTCACTCCAATTTCTTTTGTAATTGAAAAAATTGAAAATGAATACCAAGGATACTAGTAAAACTTCTTTTATGCAGCCCCAAGTCAATCTGTAGCTGTGGTTTAGGAAGAAAAATGTGTTACTCTGACTTTCCTCTCATATAGGGCATTGTTTGTGAGCTAATGATGGATTTAATGATCCGCTGTGTTACCTTTCCCACATTTAAAATTCTTGCAAGTTTATAATCCCTTTCATTTCCTGCCTCTTAATGAATGGGCTTTATATAACTGTTCATTAGTGTAATTGTTGTTGATTTTTATTTTTCACTTCATTATTTCCCCAAAAACGTTATGCCACTGTTACCTTCTTAGCAAAACAGAGCAAATTAATCTCAGCATCTAGGAAATCTGTAGGTTAAAGAAGAAACTCCTTACTTTAGAGTCCTTGCTAATGTTCACTTAAAAACAGCTTGTGATGCCTGAGGATACTCTTTGGAGCTATTTTAGTGGCATCTAGAGATATCAAGGTCTTGCATCCTCACAAGAAGTCTCTTTGAGAAGAATGACAGCTCATGAGAGCCCTGATTTGCTATAGAAACAGAGTTGAGACCAGGCGAGCTTCGCTGTGAGGCTAACAGACTTCAGGGTCTACCTGTGGAAATGAGAACTGGAAGCAGTTCTGAAGCGAATAGCTCTAATGTTAATGACCTCATTTACTCATCACCACTTAATTGATAGCCTTAGAAATAACTCCTCTTAAAGTAGCTGGATCATCAAGCAAATACTATAAAGAGCCCCACAATTTCCCCGGAGGCTTAAAGCATTTTTCCTGTTTGTTTTGATTTACGTTTAGTCACAAAGACTCTAGCACTGATTTCCAGAACAATTTCTGTGCAACTTCAGAAGAGCAAAAGGGATAGTAAGGCTGGAGTGAAGCAGACACTTGAAAGCCTGAATGTGAATAACTGAGAGACCAATAAAGCTAGGATATACAATGATCATTTTATATCAAGAGATGTTCTGTGACGTATTTTCAGTGGAGCATTATCCTCTTGTGGAGATGCTCTCTATTACCAGCTGAAGCTCTACTAAAAGTCATGGCTGTTTACTCTGTCAATAAAGACCAGTCCCAAATGTTATATATTTTACTGTTGTACTATTGCTCATCTCCAGCAGGGGATTTAAAGTTTATGAATTGTATTGTATATATAATTGTATTATATCTATTGTATAAATATGTATATTACATATTTCCAGTGAGGTGGTTACAATAGAAAGCAGCAACAACATTCTTTCTTATTTTTTTTCCTATAATTTCTGTTTTTCTCTATTAATTTCAGCTTTCACTAACTTATTCTCTTGCTGTTTATTCTATTTCACATTCTGCTCCATGCATTTATTGTTTCTTGAATATCATACTGCATACTGTCTCTGATCCAATGGCAATCTATCTTTATAATCAGCTCATCCTTCTAATCATCCCACAGCTTCAAAATGATCAGACTTAGGTGAGGAGGAAGAATGGAAAGAAAGGAAAGAATCATCTAATGTCTATACTACACAGCCAAAAGTGTTTGAAGCAAATCTAATACTGACTAAGGTTAAATACATATTAAAAATTGAGTGTATCCCTACCAAAAATATACATGGGTCCTTTGTTAATCAGGATTTTTTGTTAATTAGAATGGTTTATTTCAATGAGCTTCCATGTATTACAAGGATATGGTCAACCCTGCCCATTCTTGCTGATCATTGAACATTTCAACTTCAAAGCCTGGTATCAGATAGAAGGCTATCAGAAAGGCAAGATATAGAAGAAACACTGCCTGTGTGAAATTTATAGCAGCAATGCCCAAAAAGCTTAGTGAGCAGGAGGTGGGGAAGGGCAGAGGCTAAGAACAGCCTTCCATAGCTGTTAATGGGTCATTAATGTCAGCAGAAATCAATGCAAGTTACTCTAAATGTGGGGTAAGCCTCAGGGTGGCAATATGAAAACCTGACAGTTCCAAATGATTTTTCTCTATATGATGCTTGTGCTTAATGGGTTGAATATAATTAACAATGCCTGGATATCTTCTACAGTATTTCTTTTCAGGAATACCTGGATCGGAGGGTCTTTCTGATGTTACTAATCACTGTTTGAATTTTATTTTGCTCCATGCTGAAAACCCTCTACTCAAGCGAGGTCACTTCTTCCTGAGGAAATGCCTCACATTCCAGTGTGCTGCAGATAATTCCTTATGATCCAGAGAATGAAAGGTATTTAGATACTTGCAGATGGAAACTGTCACAATAGACATTAAATCCTCTAACTCCCACTGATTCACTGGTGCATTTTGGTGTACCTGTAGATCAAAAAAAACAAATCCACCAAGGAACCCAAATTGCACTTGTGAGTTGAGATGTCTACCTTCAGAATTAAATAGCTATTAGACATTTCAGACATTGACTGTTTCTTCACCTCCAAGCTTCTGAAATTTTGCTGGCTTGCATCCACAAGTTGTCCCTTGCTATCTCTTGCTGTTTGGCATTCAGCAGAATTTGCACATGCTGAGCAGCTCCGGGTGCATTCAAACACTAGATCCCCCAAAAGTCTGTTGGATTAGTCATTCTCAGACCACACATCATTCAGACAAAAGCAAAACAATGTGTAATTTCTATAATAGCACACAGCTGATGAAAATGAGTCTCTCTAGGAAGTAACAGTTCAGCGCCTTCCCCTGCAGAACTGAGGCTTTGCAGTTACACTGCTCACCACTGAAGTGAATCCACGAATGCTGTGTGCCAGACAGGGATGCCATCAGGTAAAACTGGAAAGTGTCTGTTGTGGGAGGTTCATTGCCTAGAACACGTCCATCATCTTAATACCCTGCTTGGGGACCTTTGCTCTCAGTACTTGCGAAATCACCCATTGGAACCGGCAAGCAAGTTAGCTATGACTGCTAGGCCAACTAGGGATGGTAATTCAGAGTGCACTGCCACCTACGCTCATAGCTCAGCCTGTTAATGAAGTAAGCTGAAATCAATGTGCCAGGCCATGAGCAGTGCACGTAACGTGGTCTCCTTTCAATTGTCTGTGCTGGAAGAGCAATAACCTCTGGCAAAGAAAAAGGACAGGCAGCTGGAGATGATAACCTCTCAAATTGCTTTAGCATGCATTTGGAAGGACTATAAATCCAAATCCCTAAATACAGATTCTCTGCCATGAAGAGGAACTGCAGCTGCATAATAGAGTTTTTCCTGTATTGCAGACTGCTAAAGGCAGATGGATCACTTACTCTTTGCAGAGAGTCATACCTTTGGACTCCAGGATCAATGAAGTGCACCTAAAAAGAAACTGACTGTGGTCATCTTTAGGATGACTGAATGAGATGACAATTTATAGGTCATGTTATAGGTAATATTCTCCACAGGCAGCTTTTCAGTGTCACGTCACTGGCTGGGCACATATTTTTTTCAAAGACATCTGACCCATAGCTCTGACTTTTCTCATATTCTCTGTGATGCACTGAAACAACTGAAGTTTCCTCCATAGTCCAGGGAATGGCTTTATGTTACTAAATTATACTAAGTAATCTTGTAGAAGTATTACTGCTTATTTCTTTCTATTACTTCTCAATACCAGTGGTACTAATACTCTGAATTATTCACCCTGTAAATCAATGTAAAGATCTCCAGTAACTTCCATTTCCTTTGGGACATAGCCTCAAGAGACTGGTTTTTAAAGTGTTCCACACCATCTGACCCAATATCAGAGGTCTACTCCAGGACCAGTCCAAAAAATCAGCAATATCAGTGTTTCCAAGCTTGCTCTGTGGTTGTGAAGAGTTAAAATAGCGTGGACTTGAAGAGTAACTTGAAAAACACATACCCGTTATAAAAAGACTAATAAAGGCATTACTATTCAAGCAGCTGTTCTATTAATTTTCAGCTACAGTATACTTTTCATAGTTACATGTTCAGGTACACGCAGCATAAAGATACAGTATGATTTTGTATTTAATGAAATCTTTGAGTTCTGTACTTAGGAACTTTGGGTTCATTTATGTTGTTTGCATTCCATTTCACTTATAATAAATGTTGGTGTCAGAAATTACTCATTTCTTTTGGGGTTTTACCGTGTTTTTGTACAATTATTTTTTAAAAGGCCATTACTTCCTGGCTTGTCTATCCTTGTTTCTTATCACTGACCTGTTCAATTAATCGCATGACAAATAAAGCCAAAGCAGTGGGAGTTGAGGCTGAATGCAGGCTACTAGACAGGCAATTACAATGTTATGCTTCACAAATACTATTTATTTGTTTTACTTTTTCCTGTGCAAAGATGAATCAGGAGATTTTCATTCCTCTGAGAGTAATTTTGATTATGATTTGAAGCACTCTACTCAGACACAATAAAGTGCAATGAAGAGTTCTGATATGTTGCCCAGACTGGAGGAATTGGCTTTGTCTCCCTTTTTATCGATTTTGATCATCTCCATATAACAGAGAGATGCAGCCAAATATCCCTGATTCTCAAAGGGATAAAAATGGCCTTGTTGAGCCCAGGAGGGCAATCCTATACTCCAACAGACATTACATCTCCCAGAGTCTGAAGGGACAAGCACAAATATAAAAGAAATACACATTCATCTATCCCCACTGCTGGCAGATGCAAGTGTCAGTTTGAGCCCATTCCAAACATCCACGTGCGTGGACATTCACTTGGTGGGGGGAGGGTGGTGGTCAGATGCATGTCTGGGACAGGTCTGTTCCTGTAAATTTAGAGAACATCTACTATCAAATTTATCTCACTGTATATATATTGTAGTTTCCACTATAATTGCTGGAGCAAATGCCAAATATTACTTTCTACGAAGGGAAACATTATCATCTGGAATGTGACCTGTGTAAGGGAAGAGGAGGTAACTTGGAAAGGGGGTAATGTGTAGCTCTTAAACAATGGCTTGCAAGTGCTCAGGGTCTGTGAATGAAATAGACACTGCCTCCACTGGGATCTCAAGAAGCTGCCTTGAGTTCTTGTAGAGGAGTACTAGTGCACTGCAGGGCAGTTTGCAGAACACTTTTTCATAGATAATGCTGAAGGCACCCTGAAAGATGAACCTGGGAAATAGCCCCTCTGAATAGGTAACACCTCCTGAACTGTGTAGGAGGAGGGAGGAGCCCCCTGCATAGGAGGCTGTGCACAGAGGTGGTTGGTTGGCAGCTTTCATTTTCTGGAGCTCTGAACAATGGCCATTCCACATGCAGAGGTTGTGTGCTGTGCAGAAGTCCTCAACAGCTCTCAACCTGCAAAGAACCACCGAACCCCTCTGACAACATGTATCAAACAGTTCTTTCATTTTTCTGGCCTACCTAGTCTAAGAATATGCTCATTATTTCAACATGAAAGCTGCATTTTACAGTCTTTCAGGGTGAAGGTTTTAAATTGTGCCATTTTCTGCCAGTGAAGCATTTACAGATGACTTGCAAAATAAGCTCACAAACATCTTTCAGGTCTGCCTACTGCACTGTAAGAAACATGCCATA
The DNA here is from genome assembly GCF_054131305.1 of Coturnix japonica. Taxonomy (NCBI): domain Eukaryota; kingdom Metazoa; phylum Chordata; class Aves; order Galliformes; family Phasianidae; genus Coturnix; species Coturnix japonica. Next base: position 26,770,134 of record NC_140666.1, read on the forward strand.
ACTGCTACATAAATTATTGATAATAAGTTATTTTCTTCTAAGGTCAAAGGTATTAACATCACAGTAAAGTTGTTAGAAAGCAATGAAAGATTATTTAGGGAAAGACCTTGATTCAACTTAACTGAATATTCACAAATTCATAATTTGGAAGTAAAGAATTGTTTTAGGTTCAAACTTAGTAGTTAAAATGTCAGCACTGGTGTAAATTTGTGTAACAATATATTTTTGCAAAGTATATTTATATACAAGTATATAAACTTGTATATCTCATTTTGCTGTGTTTGTTTCTGAACAAGCCCAGCAATCACAATTGGCTTTGCTAAAGGAGTTTTATAACAGAGTTGTTTGTTTCCTCTCTTGTATCCACAAGAACTCTTTCAGATGCACCTTTTCTTCCTTTTTTTCCAAGATGCATAGAGTATCTTCACTCATAAGGGACTTAGACCAGCTGTAAAGAAGAACACCATGTTGTGGCTCATGTTGAAACCTGTTGTTTGAAAAAGCCTGAGTATTTCTTCAGCCATTAAAAATAAAGCAAGAATGGGAAAATACATATAGGAAAGGAAAGAACAAAAGGAAATCAGTGGAAGAAATATGAGGATGATTGTACAGTTAATGTATATTGGCAGATCAAAAAAACTGGGGCTCAGTGCTCATGCAGAGAGAAGTGAGAATGAAGTTTCAAAGTGATTGTAAGAGCAATGCAGCGTTACCAGCCTTTCCCTAGGTTTCAAGCTGGGATTGACACTGCACACTGAATCAAGATTAGATAGGGAACAGAGAGATGCTAGCAAAATACAGATACCCTGCATGGACTCCTGAGGCTGGGAGGAGATGCTGCCTAAGGCCATGCCTCATGCAGGCAAGGATGTAAATGCATGTGTGCTCTTTGCAGGATCCTAATATGCTGTGGCAGCTCCGCTGGGGGGGTGAAGGGAATGTGAGGGGAGATATTTACTGCCTTAGGAAGATGATTCATGTCTCTTCAATGATGGTTTGTGGGATGCTGCGGGTACTGCCAGCCATGCAAGAGAGCCTGGAGGTTAGTGAGCATCTAAAGCAATACAAATGCTGGATACTGTTGAAGTTTCCCTCGGGGAATATCAGAAACGTTATTTGTCAGAACTGGTCCTGAGGGCAATTGTGAGCAAAGAATGTAAGGAGTAATAAACCTTCTGGCCTCTACAATACTAGAGATGTGGCTGTCTCTGGATTTGCTCCCAGGTGGCGTACCATTATTTTGTCTCGTATTTCATGGCAGTGCCATGATTTAGCCCTTCATTATGTGGGCTGGTGACAGAGGAAGATTTGTGATTACTCTTCAGAACATATACTGCAGAGAAAGCGCTGCGGTCAGAACTAAGGTCTGAGCTGTGCACCCAGCAGCCATCACCCAGCCCCTCTGGAAGGGGAGCATTGCAATGATGGGCTGAGCTCACTGTGAGGGTGCAGGAGGTGCAGCCAGACTGAAGAGAGGGGTTAGAGAGCACTGGTTTCCAAATCTGCTTTCCTGACTCAGTGCTGGAACACGAGCCCCGTGTGCCAACAGTGGGAAATGCCAAACCACTGAGATCAATCAGTCACAATCAGAATGATGACTGGATTGTCTAGGGACAACATAAGAAATGTATTATAAGAACCTGTCACACATGAAAAGAAAAAAGTTCCTGCCTTGAGGCACAATGTCTAGCTCACATGATGCCAAATTTCAACACAAACAGGTCCTAATACACCCCCTAGGCATCCACAAAATTTCACTGTATTTGAAAAAAGCAATAGATTTTGTAGCACCTTAAAACAGAAACAAATTCCCATCCTTAATTACAGCAAAGCTCCTCTCTGTGTGTGGCAGCAGTGGACCGACCTAAGTTAAGGCTGATGCTAGTGACATCAAAGTAAATTCAAAAGCAGTGAGAGAACAAATGACTTTGGTTTTTTTTCTTGCTATTATATATGGGGTAAGTTCTATACAGAGCAAATTGTAACCCATTAATTCAAACACCAGCCTTTCATGCTTAACCAGTCTACGAGACCTTTTCTCCCATGATTAACTGTTTGCTCTCTTAATCTCCAGGAGAAAAAGAGAAAGAAAGAAAGAAAGAAAGAAAGAAAGAAAGAAAGAAAGAAAGAAAGAAAGAAAGAAAGAAAGAAAGAAAGAAAGAAAGAAAGAAAGAAAGAAAGAAAGAAAGAAAGAAAGAAAGTAAGAAGAAAGAACAGACACTGTTTCAACCTTCTGCTCACATAAAACATGCTTCCAGGCAACATGATTTGACTGTCTTCTCTCTGCATCGTGACACAGCAAATGGGTCTCAAATCAGCAATCTGATAACTGTGTTGAGCTGTTGCGATAGCTGGTGAATGTAAGTAGCCACAAGCATGCATTGGAGCACTCTTTTGAAAAAATATCTTGCAATACATGAAACAAATATTTTGTCAGTATTTTCTGCACCAGAAAAACACCGTCTGTTTCAGGGGTGCTCCTGGCAGCCCCACAGAGCACCACATGGCCACAGCCGCCTTTCTGGTCCATTTTGTAGAACTTATTAGGCCCTGTTCCGATACCTGTGTTACAGCAACTTGCTCTTGAAAACAGTGTCTCGTTCATCATGCAAAGTACAACAGTCATGCAGCCAGAACACCTGGGAACCAAATGCAGCTGTATAAATTGCATTCTGATCTAGAAATTTAATGAGAGTAGCAGAGCATGGTCCTAAGAAATGCTTTCATCATAAATAAATTTTGTGTCTTGTGCCTGCCTCCTTTCAACTCATTCTCTTCACTCGATGTATTTCTTACTGACTGGATTTTTGTTGCTTTTAAGGATATATAAGGAAGATCCAAATCTATTTAAAGTTATTTCTTCAACTCTTTTTCTTTTTGCAGAGATAAGTATTTACCCCACCTCCACTGGAAAAATGACTTAGTCAAAATAACACACACAAAAAATCCTGCCATTGATAATTACCCCCCAGTTCCCTCAGTTGAAAAGTATCCTGCACCATTTACTGCCTACTGAGATGCAATCAAAATTAAATGGGTGGAAATAACTCTGAAGTGGCAGCCTTAAGCTCCACCAAAGGAGTGCAGGGTCTTATTTTTATGACAACACAGAAAGTTGCCTTCTGGGCCAACTCATCTTTTATTTTACCTCCAGTTGCAGCAATATGAATGCTATTCCTTCTTGGGGGAGGGGTTTATAAGAGTTAAGAGTTAAGGGGTTTTCTAAGAGTTGGTTTATGCTAGGAGAGTTTCTAATAGGAACAGTTTTTAGGATAGTAACTCCTGGAAGCATCCATTCCAAAGCAAAGATTTCTTTAAGATGGAATTAGTGTTGTGCAGATCTTAATTCTCCCTCTTTCCAGAATCACACTGTGTGACCATTTCATCAGCAGGTTACTCCAAGAAAACAAGCCCATTGTCGGTTTTACTTAACACATGGAAAGGACAGGTTTTCTACAAGATCTCACTTCTTTTCTGCAAGATGCAAATACCTCAAATCTCATTGACCTTTCATCCCTACATTCCTGGGAGCTGCTTGCTTAGCATCCCTGAGGTGTCAAGGAACAAGCTGTAGGCCACATGCTTCCAGGCATAAGATATTCAAAATGCCATATGCCTCCAAAAGAATGAATAAATTGTTTGCAAAGGAGACTCTTTACACTGTTAATTTTTCTGTAATTTTAGACCACTCAACCACAAGCTACACCAAAAGTATGCTGCTGAAATTCCCACTTGCAGCTCCCACTTACACTTGTGGTTATGCAGAGGTTTGGCAGATTCATGCTCATTTTTAACTCAGCAGATCTTTTTCTTTACTATGCTCTGCACATTTCACAGTTAGACTTGTAAGATATGATGGAATGATATATGCTATTGGAGCAAATCCATCCTGGGAAGAAGCAACTCCTTGATATATACAACTTTATTTTGTTTTCTTTTTTATGGACTCCTTCCTTGACATGGGAATGTCTGTTCTACTTTGCTGCTGAGCACTCAGAAATAACACTTACCAAGACGTGCAAACCTCTTTCAGAGTACAAATAATTTAAAACTTTGAGGTTGGGATTTTTAGTGGTGGCTGAGAAGACAGCTACCCAATTCCCATTAGGTTTAGCGGAAAGCTAAGTTTCTCAGGCTGCTTTGGAAAACTCTGGGTTAGGCTGTAGTGGTCATACTGACATTTCGGGTACTGACAATGTAAGATAAAATGTCCTGGAATCATTTGGGGGAAAAATAAAGTTGTTTTGTTCATCACCTCTGCCTTTTGAATCTGACAAGTCAAATCAGTTAAACAATTGACTTTTTCATAAAGCTATTTTCTTTGTAATGTCATAAGGTGGTAGAAAATCTAACAGGAATTACCCAAAAATTTATCTTAGTTCCTGTTAATGGTACTCACTACTTTTACACTAAATAGCCCAGGCACATTTGTACTGGAAAGAAATGGAACATAACGCTAAAAACATGCAAAAATAATGGGAAAAAATTTACAATGCCAATTTTTCCTCTCAAATTTTGTATTTAGGCAAAGGTAAAAATGAAGAGCTCCCTCTTTTCCTCACATACAAACACTAGCACAATTTTCTTGTTTTCTGATGGTGAACAAACTGTGCTATTATAAGCAAAAGGAGTGTATCTGATATCCCTAGCAGAGAAGATCAATAGCAGAAATAGCAGTTGTGCCTAAGATTAAATTGGGAAGAAGATGATATAAATGAAAGAAAATAGAAGGGAATGGAAGTGGTAGGAATCAATGCTGGAGTCATGGGGAAGCTTTGGAATAAAGGGGCCACAAGTAAGAATTTTTGAACATAATGGCTAGGGTGAGGTGTGTGGAGATCTACAGAAGCAGAGTGGTCATTAATAAGCTATATAAACTGAACCGAAATCTGCTTTTGCTGTGTACCCACACTGATAAGAATGTGTGGTGTTAATTTTGCGTAATGGCAGATCCATCTAAACCTGCCATTGTCTACACTATTAAGTACTGAATTAGAGACTGTGCTGAAAGTGGAAGGTTGTCAACACGACAATAACTGATATGGAGTTCAGTATGGAACTACATATGAAAATAGCTACTTTTTTCCCCCTGTGTTTGACAGTTTTGTTCAGGACAATTCATTGTGAAACATGGTAAATGATATTTAGGAGAAGTGCATCTGTTTAGCAGGAAGTTTTCTGGGACAGCTACTTTGGCCAGCTTCTTCATGAGAATGAGTCCCATAGTCTTTGTGCACAACAAGGAGGCAAGCAGAGATATCTGTTTAAGGAGGTGAACCATGTTTTAAACCCCACTGATCAAATTAACCAGTTCTCTCCAGACTGAAGAGGAAGTCCAGTTCAACCATCTCAGATGTAAACTATACAGCCATGGACAATCACTCAGAGCCCCTTGAGATGCTGTTACACCTCTGTGTGGGATCACGTATATCTTACCATTCTTCAGGACACTGAGATGATCATTTTGAGGTGACAGTGAAAAGCAGAATGAAGAGAAGCTTTCTGCCTCTGAGTGAAAACCTGTACCCTTCAGAAGTGCTGGGCAGAGATATGAGATCTGAATTCATTAAAAAGCCGCATAATTTCACTGGAGCTCTGAGCAAGAAGGAGGATTTCAGCTGATCCAGCAAAGCAGAAGCTGACACGTTCCTCTGTGAGGAAGCCAGGCTGCAGGGATAAACTGTGTGCACAGATGGTGCTCTGGCTGCTGATCCCTTCTCTGTGTGCAATCAGAACAATTAGCCTTCCAAAAACACCAACTCCTACCCACTTTTCACCAAGCCTCTTCCCATCTCCTCTCCTCCATCCTAAAATACCCTTAGGAATTAAAATGCCATCAGTCTCTGCAAAGCATGGGTGTGAATGATGGACAATTAACAAAGAAAAAAGGGTTGATTCAGAAAACTGCCAGTTCAGATCCAAGTGGGAGGTGAGCCTCTCTCTGAAAGTGTTAAGAGTTCTCTCTATACCCTGGGAAGAAGCTAGGTCAACACACTTAACTGACTCTCATACATGAGTGTTGGTCTAAAACAGGATGGCAAGGTTTTACTCTGCTAGTGCATGTGGTGACTGCAATGGAAAGCATCCTGTCAGTGTACCAGCAAGGAGGAAGATCGAGCAGTTGAAACTTTCAAACATTTCATGTCCAAGCTGTATGTCTACAGCTGGAGAAGAGGACTGTGAAGGTTTGCTGCATTCATCCTCTGACAGATGTCCTTTAGAAGTACTCAAACTGTGACAGAGTGTACAAAAGAAGTAGTGAATATTTTATTTTATTGCAAAAGAAAATGAACTAATAATAGGTGTGGAGAGTGTTCTTTTTTCTTTTTTTCTTCATTTCTTTAGCAATCAAAGTAATTTTTCAAGAACAAATACACTTGCAAATGAAATCCATGAATTTAAAGCCATATATTGCTACTAAATTGAATTATTCCATAAAAAGCCAGAGAGAGGTACAAAATGATTCAGGATTTAGACAGCAATTTGGTTTAGCAGAGCTTGAAATTTCTAGGCAAATACGAAAAGCTCAAATAATTTGCTGAACACTCATGAGAATTAATTCACTTTCAACAACTAAAAACATTAACTTGGCTCTCAACAACTGCAACACTATCCCATGAACACTAAGTGAAAAATTGCTTCTTTGTGTCTCATGACAAAGTTCCATAAATTGTTTTGAACTGCATCTTATACTTAACCTCACAATGAATGTGATGTGCTTTACACAACATTACATATCAAGAAGCATTGTGTTATACACTCTAGGTTCCACAATGTGGCCTTCCAGCATCTGAACGGTGCATTTAAACAGGAGGGGCAATGTCTTTTTACAAGGGTGGATAGTGATAAGGGGGAGTGGTTTTAAACTAAGACGGGAGATTTAGGTTAGAAATTAGGAGGAAGTTTTTCTCTCACAGGGTGGTGATGCACCGGAACAGGTTGCCCAAGGAGGTTGTGGATGCCCCATCCCTGGAGGCGTTCAAGGCCAGGCTGGATGTGGCTCTGGACAGTGTGGTCTGGTGGCTGGTGAACCTGCACATAGCAGGGGTTTGAATCTAGGTGATCATTGTGGTCCTTTTCAACCCAGGCCATTCTGATTCTATGATACACTATCAGAATGCCTGTCTTCATTCACAGATATCAGTATTCAACAAAACATTTTAATCCTCAATAGGTTTCCTTATTCACGTTGATTCTTTCAAGCATCTATAAATGCCAACCCTGCCAACAGTCATCTGCCTCTTAATGTCAGATGGCTGAGCAAGGGTCAAAAGATGACACTTTTTGAGTTTAAGGGCAACCTGAGCAAAGAATATCAAACTATAACAGAAAAATATATATATATTTGAAAAGTAGCTAAAATATGATATTTCTGATTAGGCTATAGTTAACTGTATGCTCTATGCACTGTCTGCAAACACAAGAGAACATGTTTAAAATTTATGATTGTTTCTACATTCTAAGAAATGTAATGCAGAGAGGGAAGGGACATGTACAAGACAAAGGCTTTCATCTTTTCAGCTTATTTTTACTATTATTATTTTTGTCCCAAAGATAATTTATTCAGCACATCAACAGATTTCACCAGGAATTTGAAAATGGAGCCTGAAGATCATCTGATTGAACGTTATGAACGCACATAATTTTCTGAAATCATTACAAGCACCATTTTCAGGCAAAGCAAAGAGTGAGTGGCACTGCTGCTTGTAACAACAACAGGATTAGAAATAAATGACGTTCAAGCAAGCACAGAGTAAGTGTAACTTACTCTGTGTTGTTGACTCACTTTTGGAAATCATTTAGAGAGAGATGTCTTTCCCAGCTACTGAAAACTGAGGACTGAAGTGTGTATAATGTTCAAGCTCTAAGCTGTATGTGAGAATCTGCTTTCTGTGATGAACTCTTTAAAAATAAACAGAGCATGCTTGCCTCAGGAACATCTAAAAACTCTTTAGTATTTGCAACAATTGGCTCTATACCCAACTTTTAATAGCTTAGGCAAGTGTCACCTTCCATTCTACAATGTGGAGTATGCAGATATCTGTCAGTATAAAAAGAATTGGAATTAAAGAAAAATAGGATTTTTTTTTAGTTTTTAGAGAAAAATATATATATATATATTTTTTTTAAATGCAAGCAGCAGCAACAACAAAAATAGAGTAAATTGTTTCCTCCTCATGTTTTTTTTGAGATAATTCGTTGTTTGGCCAGCCTCTGTGAATGCCAGGTGACAGAAAGTAGATCTTCATAAAAGTTAAATAGCTCTTGTCAAGGTCTAGCGATGACAGTATCATGAAAAACTCTGTCAAGAAATGGCAATTTCTATATTCTCTGAAGAGACAAGAGAGCATGCTGGGAAAGAGAATGAATGAAACTGCAAAGTACATACAGAGGAAAGAAGAGAAAAACTAAGAGTTTATATATTGCATAAGCATGGCTAGTATGGGGCACTGATTGAGGAAGTGACAAAACATGTTTATTATGATTAGCTACTGAAAGACTTTAAGATGAACAAAAATAGTTGTGCTGATATTAAATGTGTAACTTGTCATTTCTTGGCTGAACTATTGGACACTATGTGTTTACCTGTCTTGGAATGGACCAGCTGAGGCGGTTATGCACCATGAGGTGCTTTGAGCAGACCACATTTTAAATAAGCACTAAGCTCTGCAGCCCTTTCTTATTCTGAAACATGCAGAATTCAATCAGTCATACAGGCAATTGAGTTGAGCCTTTAGCGGTGTTGGTTTTCGAATGAGATGCACTGAAGTACTTGTTTAACCATCACTGGCTGTGAAGTACTGTTGTTAGCAACTTGAAGCCGATACTTCACAAATTCGCCAATTTCTTCTGCTCCCCACTGCCCAGAATTTATCACCTTAGTTGTCTAAGGTTGATTACACTTGTTTATGCATACAGCTATTTCTTTGGTCTGCATTTAAGAAAGGGAGAGCAACAGGCTGAGCTGAACCGGGGAGATTAAATCTAAACTAAAAGGGAGCAAGAACAAAAGATGATTAATAAATGTATTCCAAAATGCTCACAGATCTGTGGAAGCAGAATTTTCATTCTAAACACTACTTCAACACTTCTGTACGAGCCTTTTAGCAAGAAAAGAAATCTCAGTCCTGAACAATTTTTCACTCCATAACCTTGGTGTTGGCACTACAAAGAAATTCAAGACAGATTTTCTTTCTTGAGGTCATGTCTTCAGGTGTTATTGCTTTTATTTTCATTTTATTTTTAAACAGCTGTCAGCATTGGGTAGAATGCTCCATGCCACAAAACCTGACTCACTCCAGGAACATCTGTGTGATTAAGGTTTGGCAGAGCTTGTCTCAAGTGAGAGGCACACAGCACAACACTGCTGTCAGAGGTACTGCTCAAGGGGAAATGGTTTCTTTGTAAGTGAAGAGAGCAGTGTCTGATGAACTTCTTCTGCCTTGCTGATGTCCATCAAACATCTGACAAATCCGATGTTGGACAATGTATGGACAAAGACTGGCAACTCTTTCCTCAACCTGTGACTGCAACCATGTTTCTGTGAAACAGAAGTCATTACTGCTTGGAGTCTGGGTAGTGTGTACAGAACTTTCTTTTGCTATGAGAACTAGTACATTCCGAGATGCTGCAGAACTGCTTATTATTCCCTCTGAAAAACCCTTGTTGGATGGAATTCTTCAGGACAACTTTCTGACAGTAAAGATGGTTAAGTAGATGCTGCCAGAGGAAAACTATGCACATCAAATGTCTTACACCCTACAGTTTCTCTGTAGGGTGCAAGTGTGATTTCCAGTAGAAACAACATATGTCCAGCAGATTTTTTTTTCAAGCTCTTCAGCTATACAATCTGCATTTCACCTTGGTACATACATGTATTCACAGTAAGGGCTTGTTTTGTAGGCTCGCCTTAAATAGGAATATAAGATTTAATGTTCAGGTAACTAATTTATGTAATATAAACCATCTTAAATCTATCTTACGATCCACTCCAAAACATAGTTCTGGGTCATCAAGTGCTGGGATATGCTGCCTGGGAAGGGCTGTGGGACCCCTCACTGTAGGCATACCCAGAACCCACCTGGTCCAGGAAGTACAGTAAGAAACCTCTGGCAATCCCATCTGATCTATTTGGTTCATGATTAAATGGATCTTGCTTATCAGGTATTCATTTAAAATGCTCAAGGAGAAAAGTATCCACAGATACCTTGGAGATGGTCACCCAGTGGCTTTTTCACATCAAGCAGTCCATGTGCTACTTGACTTTTTTTCTGCCCTTGATGTTGGTGTCTCAAAGGACATTTGGTTCAAGGTGGTGTTTACGGGGCCCTTTACTACCACTCTTTTACAAGCAATAGAAATCACTGTTTTTTTATTGGAAATGCAGATCTGTAAAGTATTTCAGTTGTGCCTGAACATAGAATCTCCTCATCATGGGAAATAACACCTCCTCTTGCTTGTTTAACTTTCACTGGCCTGACAGCTTTGGGAACTTGCACATCTTGATTTCCTCCGGGAGTCTGGAAGTTAAGCAGAGGAACAGCTTTTCCTTTGCTGTGGGATCCCAGGGGATTTGAGCTAGGCAGATTGTAAAGAATCATAGCATTATACTGCACTGCCCAAGATGTGAGAAGCAGGACTGCACACTAAGCTAGAACAGGTGTGTGGAGCAGAGAAGAGCAGCACCCCTGAGATGGATTAACACCACTGTATGCTGTTTGCTAGAGAAGGAAAGGCAAGCACAGCCTTTCCAGACATATATTATACATGTGCTGTGCTAAAACTCACGGCACACATCCATGTGTGCTGACAGATCAGAAAGCAAATCCCACAATTAAACTGATTTGGGAAACGAAATAAACAGGGGTAAGAGAACTGAAATTCCTGGATCTTTATTTAGTGATCAAAGAAATCTATTTGGCAATAAGCTAGGAGCTTTCCATTAACAGTCTCAGAAGGGCTGAAGGACTAAGAGCAAAGCCCTTCATCAGAGGCAGCCTGAATTAGTAAAGATCTTAGGGAGTTCTCTAGACGTGTTTTGAATTTCAAAAATAACCATAAATTACTGAAGTTAGTCCTTGATACTCTACTTACATTCTGTGCTCTAATAAGAGTGTAACACTGAGCTACAACCAAAGTAGGAATCATTACCTTTAGCCGACGAAGAGCTCTCATTCAGAATGTTTTCAGGATGAAAAAGAGGTCAGAAGAGGAAAGCTTATGTTGCTGATCTTTGAAGTTACCTGAAATATTAATGCAAATAGGAGGTGTCAAGTAAAGCAGCATTTGTGTTCTGAACTGCAGCTTCTGAAGGAAGTTTGGAGATCTGTCCCAGCACCAGCTCAGTAGCCATTGAGTGAGTGTGATCTTTTGGTTCTTGTTTTTAGCGGCTACAATGGACTGAGGCACTGCTTGTTGAATCAGGCACACATGGAGGAGCCGTGTCTCTGGTTCTCACAGTATAAGTTACTTACGAACACAACAAAATGCTAAGGAGATCCTACTGATGAGGTGTCATGAAGGCAGACCCCTACAAGGAGGATGGCAGCGCTGGCTGGAGCTAATCCACAATTAAGCACCCTGACAAAAGAGAGGTTTTTGAATTTTTCTGCTGAGCATAGAGCTCCAGTAAATGCAGCAGCTGTTGTCTTTACTTTTGTAGCCTTGTTAAAGAAATACCAACTGTTTCTTTTGCTCTAGATGGAATACATTAGTGTTTCATTCATCCTCACACCTGCCCTGGTAATGGGCACTTCCAAGTTTCTTATGAGATGCCACAAATCTGCAAGCTGGGGCTCACACAGCTAAAGATTCCAGCGGCAATTTGGAGCAAAAGCGTCTTCTTTACATTTAGGATGCGGGAACACTAAGAAGCAGCGAAGAAGAGCGAGCACGGACAGCCGAGCCTTCCCCCCGCTAAATCCCTGTTCTCTCACTCGGACAGCCCCCTGCCAAGCCCGCACCCCACTGCCCCGCCGTGCATCCCCCTCCCCGCAGCCGGTCGGCGCCGACAGGGGCGGAGCCGCATCCCGGTGCTGTGCACGGCGCTCCGCCCGCCGAGCGCTCTGCGGGAGGCAGGAGGCGGCAGCCCTCCCCGGTCCATCCTGTCTCAACGTCCCGCCCCGTCCCGCCCCTCGGCATGCAGGGCCCGCTGCTGCCCTCACCTCCAAACTTTCGATGCAGCCCCATCGCCTGGGTGGAGAGAGCCGCCGCGGTGAGTGTGCTAAGGGAGGGGGGGCGGACCGGGCCGGGCGGAGGGAGGTGAAAATGGGGCTCCGAGAGCACGCCCGGGCCGGTTACGGTGAGAGCCGGAGGGCAGCGGTGCCTTACCTGTCCACCCGCAGCAACTCCAGAGCAGTCCCGGTGCCACGCTGCCGCCGTGCCCGGAGCGCCGCTTGCCTGTGCCATCACGTAGGTTGTTGCCCTTTCTGCTCGCTTGCTGTCGGAACCGTTACAAAACCTTCCTCTTCCGAGGAACTTTCGATGCGATTTGATGCCCACTCCCGAGGGAGGGTCCGTGAGAAACTGGGGAAAAATAGCTCAGTGCAGTGGGTGTGCAAATAAATACCATCGGATGCTGAGAAAGAACGGGAAGGGTCTTGTCCAATGCTGTCTGATCTTCCTCAGGCTTCTCCGTTATAGGACATCAGCTGATCCTTTGCCTACTGAACTGTCCCAGTGGTTATGCCAGACTTTCCCATTTTATTTCATCCCTTCCTGAGTCCCCAGCTCGTCTCGGCTGGAGACCCCAGTGGTCCCTCCTCCCATCCTCCGCTTTGGTCACACGAGACCAAAATGCCTTTCATCAGCCCAAACAAGGCAGTAACAAACAGAATTAAAGTGGTGGAACAAAAGAAGGCTTTGCTAAACAGCAGGTTTGAAGTAGGAATCATTCAGAGACAAGAGAAAACTAGCAAAAACATTTTGTGGAAGAAAGGGATGCTATCTTTTTTTGGCCGAGTTCCATCATCCTCCCTGGGTCTGTAGAAAACAAGGGAAAACTGAAATTTGCCTTCCCTCTCACCCTGCTACTACGGTGTGTAAATATGCCTTTTGTTTTTGCAAGGAAAAAATGATGAGATCTTGAAGCACCTGACAGTTCTGAGACCTCACTGCTTTATCTCTGCTTCACTAATGTATGTATGTAGGCATAATTCTTGGGTGCAGGTACACAGGTTGAAGGAAAAAGCTCAGACGACCTCTGAATATTTGCATTGCTTTGGCTGTGCAAATTTTCAGGGATCTCTTACTTTTCCTACCTGGTGGACTAAAGGTGTATTGATAAGGAATCCAGTTCTTCTACCCTTGCTTACACAAGTAGTCAGTAAGTGATTACATTGCTCAAAACTGTGGGGTAAGCCTCTACAAACAGCAACACGTCTCAGCTGCGTACCTCAGCATGCTGCACATCTTAGGCTGCACTGTTAATTAATTGCACAGAAATGGTATAGCATAATTAAGACCAGTGTAGTCTGGGGGAAAATAGCTTCCAGTATGTGGTTTTGGAAAGGAAAAAAAAAGATAAATAGAAGTCTTGCACTGAGAAATTCTTTGGGATGTTGTGTGGTATGAAAGCAAAACATGAAAGGCTTGTTCACCTCTTGGCAGACAGTACTTGTATCTGGCTGTAGTAGCCAATCACAGCATACAGATGTACACATTTAGCAAGTTGGTTAGGAAATCACACCTGGGTATGTCACTGATACATGTTAGCAGGGACACGGGTAGGAACGGAGATCTGCAGTGAAGTAGATGTGATTTAAATCATGATCATCACAAATAAAAGGGCTACATGAAATCACAGGTTTTAACAGCAAGGATATCTCTTTTAGGCAGACCTGAAATCAAGGTGGATCCATATGTAACACCCGGTGGCAAGAAAGTGACATTACTTCTCTACTCTTGCTTTCCATAGGGCATGTATAAATGGGAAAGTAGAACAGTCACTGAGCTTTGGCTTTATCCTCAGTGGCAACCAGTGGTGTTTCTTCTGTGAGCCCACTGTGCACTGACATTTTCTTAGTATTTTCAGACGTCAAGCCATGGAGCCTCCAGGTGTGTGGTGCTCTCTTACCATGTCACCCAAGGTTTGGGCAGTCTGCATGAGAACAGGAACATTTCACATAGGGCTGAAGTCCAAGTCAGAAATTGACTATAAAACATCAATTTATCCATCCATACCTACTGTAGTATTGGGGCAATGTTAGGTTAGCTGAGCAGGATTTGGCTCGGCCTGTGTGGGGAAGCCAAGAAAATGTGATTTTGATGCCAGTGGTGAAATTCTCACTGACATTAGAAGGGGAATGATTTGCACTTCTTCGTGACTGCAGATTGATTGGCATCCTCCAAGGAACTGTGTTTTCTCAAGCATTAGTCAAAAAGGAAATATTATTTATATCTGAGTTTTAATTGTTTCTTGTGTTAATTTCATCATGAGTAGGTTACACGGTCAGTTCAGAGAAATGCTTATATTTCAGTTATGGTGTGCTTTTGTTTGCCTTGTGGCACTAACTTTCTTAGAAAAAAGTTTATTGAAGAAAGACATAAATATTTAGTTCTCTGAAACTAACCTTTAGGAATTTGGTAAAAGATGCTTTTCATTAAGGAAAAGCTGGAATATTAATATGCTGATAACAGTCTGGATGGTGTCATTCTATGTAGAATACCATAGGTATTACTGAAAGTTTTGTGCTAAATAAACTACTCTTAAGTAGTGGTTTCCGAAGAAAGGATGTACAGCCCAGCTGGATCTTAATCCTGCTGCATTTACTTAGGCAAACTTTGTCTTTGAAATGCTTTTGAAATCTGTCCCAATTTTCATCAGGAGTCATGCCTGAATAATATTACAGGATCAAGCTTAAAATGTAAGGCCAACAGAATTTAAATATTTTAAGACAGATCTTTTCTTAATCATGGGATGTAGAACCTAGGTAAGAAAAGGAAAGTGCTCTACCTTTAGCTCATTACTTCTTGTCATAGCCACTGCACATTGATTTCTCTGTGTGTTCTTGTTTTGTTCTGTTTTTCAGGGACAGTGCTATTGCTACTGAAAGGATGGGGCCCCTGGAAGCACTGGGTGAAGAAAACCAGACAGATGAAGTGAAGATGGAGTTGTTCACCAAGCCGTACTTGCCAAGATACACCACACCACTCAGTGAACTGGCTCTTGACCCCAAACCAGAACTGAAGGATAGCACAACGCTAGTTGAGGTGCAGATAATCCTCATCTTTGCTTACTGTTCCATCATTCTGTTGGGGGTGATCGGGAACTCTCTTGTGATCCATGTGATCATCAAGTTCAAAAGCATGCGCACGGTGACCAACTTCTTCATCGCCAACCTGGCTGTGGCTGATCTGCTGGTGAATACATTGTGCTTGCCTTTCACTCTAGTTTACACACTATTGGGTGAATGGAAACTGGGCCCAGTCTTATGCCACTTGGTGCCTTATGCCCAAGCTCTTGCTGTGCATGTGTCTACTGTTACATTGACTGTGATTGCCTTGGATCGACATCGCTGTATTGTCTATCACTTGGAAAGCAAAATCTCTAAGCGTATCAGCTTCCTGATTATAGGAGTTGCGTGGGCAGTCAGTGCCCTGTTGGCTAGCCCTCTGGCCATCTTCCGCGAGTACTCGCTGATTGAGATCATTCCTGACTTCAAGATTGTGGTCTGCTCTGAGAAGTGGCCAGGGGACGGGCAGCTTAACTATGGCACCATCTACAGTGTCTCCATGCTCCTGATCCAGTATGTGCTGCCTCTGGCCGTCATCTCCTATGCCTACATCCGCATTTGGACCAAGCTCAAGAACCATGTTAGTCCTGGGGCAGGGAATGACCACTACCACCAGCGGCGTCAGAAAACCACCAAGATGCTGGTTTGCGTGGTTGTTGTGTTCGCTGTCAGTTGGCTGCCATTCCATGCCTTCCAGCTAGTCAGTGATATTGACAGTCAGGTATTGGACCTGAAAGAGTATAAACTAATCTACACAGTGTTTCATGTCATTGCCATGTGCTCAACATTTGCTAACCCCCTTCTCTATGGCTGGATGAATAACAACTACAGGACGGCCTTCCTCACAGCTTTTCAGTGCGAACAGCGGCTAGACTCCATCCACCCTGAAGTGTCAGCAGCTTTCAAAGCCAGGAAGAAACTGGAAGTAAAGAAGAATCAGTTCCCTGGAGACTCTTTCACACAACCTACCAATGTCTAAGATTTCTGACTTTAAAGAAGAAATGCACATGTTGTGGACAAAGGAATAAATCCATTCTGACACATGCATTTTTAATGCATAGTTTTACTCATAAAAGGTGAAAGAAAAGTAGCAGGCAAGTCAAGGCAGGTGATGTGATTTGGGGGGAGTAGGTTGGCACCATGAGAATGTGACTGCACAACTCCAAGGAAATGAGAGAGATTTTGTTTTTGGCTGTCTGTAACATGGTAAGAGACAACCCCATCCCTCCCATTCGTACTTGACAAGTCTAAATGACAAAGGCAGAGTTTGCTGCTTTGGCTACAGGAAAGAAAATGGTTATTTTGCAGCACAGGAATACTGCTGTCGGTGGCAGGCAGTTTGTATATTGCATGTAGAGACCAAGGAGAATAGAAGTCTCCTAGAAGAACGAAGCCTGTCTGGGGAAATAGGCTGTGCTGGTTAAAACTCAAGCATTTCAGCCATTTTTTCTCCCACAGGGACCTTTTGCGGAAATAAGGTAAACGGAGTGATACGGTACCATTTTTGACTTGCACTGAAGCACTTCAGACTAGAATATTCTGAATGGAGAAGGGGAAAGAAAAAAGGAAAAAATACCAAATTTGTATGAAGAAAGCTAAAGGTGGATTTGGGTCAATCAAATGGGGTCAGAAGTCATTCCTTATAAATTGGCTATGGTTATGTTGGTGAGAAAAATCGCAAACCTGAGACCTCATCACTAATTCTCTATAGATCCCTACCTTTAATTCCATATTTGGAAGAGCTCGCAAACACAGAGCTTTAAAGTGGCATTTGAGGGAGGAGATGCAGGCCAGGCTCAGGTCTTTTATGAGCACTTCATAAACTGCCAATATTTTAATTTTCAAGACCTGCTTAAATGTCTGACATGTTATTAACTCCACAGGCTTTGAATTGTTGCTGCATCTCCCCTGCGTAATAAAACAGCAGATAATTTTGATCTTCTGGAAAGGCTGCTAGATGGTAATGTGCTTTTCCTTATTGTGGTTTTATGTCACACACTCATCTCATCTTGGAGCTTTTTCCATCTTTAGCTTTAGTAAAAATTAAGAGCAACTGAATGAGTGTAACCTAATAACAGTATGCTACGTTTATGCGATAACTTATCAGTTATTCTGCATGCTGTAGTTAATAGTTAAATTCCTTTTTTGCTCAGGTATAAAATTTTAATCTGTTTACTGTGCAGTACACAGCAATGTTCAACTCTTCTGTGTCTTTGTTTAGCCTCTTTGAACTCATTAAATAGACGAAAAAAATTTCTACCTGTATTTATTCCAAGCTGCCCCGCTGCTTATCAAGAACAAAAATAAGCGTGATAGTTTCACTTGGAGTCTCTTTGCACAGCTACATTTCAGATGCGTCTTTTTCCCCCCTTATTTTTCCTTCCCCAGTGTTTCTGTGTTCCTAGATTTGCTGTGTTCTCTCTTAGAAACTGAAAAACATCAGAACTCCAGTACTGAAATGTTAGCAGTGTAGCAGCATCAGATATACATCAAGTGGAGAAATTCAGGTTTACATATGCAATATCTTACCACCATTCTTTAAAAATCCCTAAAATCATTTGTACTTGGCTTTTTCATGAACATAGGAGGGAGGCTTAGAGAATTAGCTAGTGTTTACACCAGGAAGAAAAAGTATCCATCATTATTAAGCAGTTATACAAAAATAGATTAATTCTCAAACATGGGCTTTTATGATATCATCCACAAGTTGTTTTATTCTTAGTATTAATGATATCTGAAATGTAAGCTTGAAACATTTATTGGTGTGGAAGGATTACAGAAGTGAGCAATTATTATGGGCATCAATCACGTGTCAGTTGATTCTGAACACTTTGTCAAAAATCTGTTATTTCCACAAATAACATCCTGTATTTAAAAAGCAAATACTCTTCCCCCACCTCTAGTTAAAAGTTGTTTCAACTCTTTTATGCCTGTTTCAGTGTGATATATAAAGAGTTCTGAAGTAACCATGACAGTGTCTGCTGAAGTTATAATTGCTGGGCTAATTCTCAAAAATTTTAAGGCTTCTTTACATCATCCTGGATGAAAGTGATTAATAAGTAATTAACTTTCAGTCTATTTTATGGAATCATTATGAACTTTCCCTGCTGCCCTTGTGTTGTGACAAAGTTGATGCACTAATTTCTCATACTGCTTTCTGCTTGGTGCACAAATTTCTCACTGTGCTTTTCATGTGGAGAAAAGCACTGCACTGATGTCTGCTGTGGGGTGACAGACCTCCACATGGTATTCCACCATGTGGTGTAGACTCCACACTTGCCACAGTGGGGTTCACTGTAAAATCCCTTTGTGTTGTAGGGACATTAGAAATTTCCTCACCAAAAGCAATTGGGTAGCGACATCCCTCAGAGTTCCCCTAAACCTCAGCTGTCAGAAGGACATGGACAATCAGGGTTAGTCCTCATTTCCTTCTAAGAGAAAAGGAATCTACAAGTAAGCTGCAAGCATGAGACTGAGGAGTCACCAGAGGATCCCCTGTTTTTCCTAAGCTGGTTCTTCTTTGCTCGAAATAGGAATCCAGATCTCCCCATTCACACAATAGTGCTTTAATTAATTTTTAAAAAGCACTATCTCCTTTTCCCATTGAATAGTTTTATAGGAAGCTAAGCAATGCTAGCAGCAGTGCTTATTTAGGAATTTGCAAGGAGGAGATGGGATATCTAAAATGAAATGTCATCTCTGATCAGAGCAAGAATTTGAACTGACATGCCTCAGTTCTCAGGAGAATGATATAGCCACTACACTGCAGCCTCTCCTGCGGTAATAGCATATATCTTCTTAGAGTTGTCTTGTTGTATACAAAGCAATTCAACATCTAATATGATTTTATAGGTGAGTGGTTATGAAGTTTGCATGGTACCTGGGTTCCAAGCCAAGGATATGAAAACAAGTACAGTATTTAAATTAAACCCATCTCTGTTCTTCATGAGTACTTCTACCTTAAGGCACAGCAAGGCAAGCAGCACCACGCTAACCTCTGGGTGGGTCTTACTGTAGGCTTTCCTTTGGGGCTTATAGAAGAGAGAAGTACCAACCACATGGCTCTCATCCAATGTTATCTGGGATCTTAGTTACTCAGTGTAGAATTAAGAATACAAGAATGGCAGTGTACAGTAAAAGATAATACAAGAATGGTGATATAATAGATAGCCAAAGGTTATCTATAGGAGAAACTCACCAATTCTGAGGCCTTCAATCTAGATGGGAAATGCTGAAGCTGGTCACCCAAACTCCACAAAATAGCAATCTCCAAAAAGAGATGCTGTTGTTGTGGTGGTCAGCCCTTAAATGAAGTGGAGTCAAACTCCACCCCTTCTGGGACCACAGCTGAATCACCTTCACCTGTGCTCCCACAGCTGACCTGACACTTGCCTCAGCTGGTTAATGAGAGGTTCAGGCTGTGATTACCAATTTCCTATACACTCAGCATTGTGCTATGGGCATCCATGAGAATGAGCATCTCCGCATAGCTTAGCCACAGCAGCATTGAGAAGAAGGCACTTCAACAGGAATTTCAGAAGAATTAAGTCTAGGTGTATAAGCAACTGAAACAGAAGGGCTGAGCTTGCACAACAAATGGATTAGTAAACATCCATTTCTGTATATAAACTGTACAACAGAGCTGTGCAAAAGATGTTTGTGGGGAATAACAAGCAGCTGCCCCATAGTTGGTATAATTGTATCTTGGATATAATGTGTAATGGACATCCATTGCCAAAACATTAGTAATGCTAACAAGAATAAGCAAATAAAAACTATTATCTGCATTTTATCTGTCCTCAAAAAAAAAAAAAAACAAAAAAAAAAAACAACATGGAATTTACAGATCAATATGATCAATTTCCTTGCTTCATAGTTTCTAAATTCCCTCGAGGACTTTTCTTATATTAATCAAGATTGACTTTAAAGGATAAATTCTGTGTTTGAACCCATGTGTTATCTACCTGGTACTATTATTATGAATACCACTCCACAACAGGGACTTGCTTTGTGGCATATTAAAGGTTCTTTGCACTAAGGAACTCAGAGATGTATGTAAATTCATCCAAGGTTAGTGGTGTAGAAGAGCCATGTTTTTTTTAGTGGCCCAAAAATGCTTATATGTGTAATCAGTAGTGATTTTCATACCTCATCTTCATGTTTTGAAGATATTAAAATAGATATTATTTTAAAAGGCAATTATGCAAAATCAGTGAGGAAATCTGAACTTGAACTAAAAAAGCCTGAAAACGAACGGTCGCCTCAAGGAGCAGAAAAGAGACACAAGCAGGGTCAGTAGAATCATCACCGATTTATAGACTTTCCTCCTCCCCTTTGTCTGGGCAGTAAGAGATACATGTTGCAAAGAAACCAGGGCAAATGAAAACACCGATCAATTGTATGTACAGAGCAAAGCGTTGCCCAGGGAAGCTGAGGAACTGCAAGGGGAAATTCCTGCAATAATCTGAGCCTTAAAGTTTGTGTCATGTTCTCAGGCAAGAAAATCTGTACCTGTACATTATTTTACCTAGATGCAGAATTGGTAAACAGCTCTGTACTGTTAATATGCCAGTACCTGGGATGAATAATGCATACATATCCCTCATAAGGCTCATTTCAGATGGGATATATGGGAAATTATTGCTTGTGCTTTCCTCTCCCAGTCTTCATTGAGCTCTTCTGAAAGGAAGAGAGCTTCATGCCATAAAAATTAAAGACTCAGAATTACATGTCTGGTGATGTAGGCATAATTTAGTTTGAAAAAAATGAACCAATGACTTTATATATATACATTGATGGTACTGCATAAGAGAAACAGACTGTGGTTTGCCTCTTGGACCAGGAATTTGCACAGCTGGGCTTTATATGAAACAGACTTACTTGTGTGCTTCACAGCTCTCAAAGAATATTCTGCTAAACCTGCACTACGTGGCTTTTTCAATAGCAGAATCTTTACTTAAACATACTTGGGGACAAATTATTTCTGACCCTTAAAAGGGTCAGAAAAGGGGTCTAAAAGTTTAGAGCAATTTCCTTTTTACTGCTGTCCTCTAACATTCGAGCTGTTAGTACACTCCCACACCTCAATTAGCAGCACTGAGACTTTTGAATTTTCTTGAGGTAACCAAGCTGATGAAGCAGGGATCAGATTGTGTGGGCTGATGGCACTGAAGCCATGACAGAGCTGACCCAGAGCTGACTAGCTTAGGGCATAGGGCTAGCCCCAGTACCTCCCACAGACTCTAACACTGATGTGCCTGTGGCTCTAAAAGCAGTGGCCACTTCATAATACATGACCAGAGTGTGAAAGCTCCTTCTGCAGCACTGACCTTCCTCATGCCCTCATCAGCAGTCCTGCTCATAGCAGAAACTGGCAGCAAGATCCACCGGGAAGAGTATTTTACACATGAGAAGTGATCATGTTCTTATCCTGAAAAACGCACTGCCCTATGCCAAAATACAAATACTTTAAGGCAAAGGAGGAAGCAGCCAAGCAGGAATAGGAGTGTGCAGCATCATAATCCCTCCTCAGCTACTGCAGCGTGGAGCATTTGCTGCTCTAGGAACTGCCAATGGGAGGGGATAAAATAAACTTCATACCCTGGAGAAGCTGTCTCCATTTAAACCTGGTATTCCATTGTCAGATGTATCTCATGGGACACAGGTAGTTGATTCAGTCTACTCCCACAGTTGCTAAAACATCTTGCTAGGTTTCTATATACTCTCTGCATAACCTTTTTGGTAGAAAGCTCAGTGTTTATTTTTTGCGTGGATATCCTACAATACAATATATATATATAATTTAAAATTGCACATTACAGCCTATAGTTCTTTATCTCAAGCAGTGGACCTAATTATTTCCTTGCACTTAATGGGGGTTCCTTTGAACCTGTGACAGACTGAAGGACCAGGAAAAATAGAGGAGTGTTACCTGAGTGCATACATATAATGATAGATTTGTTCAAACTGGAAGGACTTGAAGATCAGAATGCTCAGAGCCCCATCCAGTCTGACCTCGACTGTCCCCAAGGAAGGGGGAATCTCTGCTCCTGCAGAGCCATACGGGCTGCATGCATTCCTGAGGCCTAAAGCAGTTCAATTGGAGAGTGATTATTTTGAAATGAGGCCTTAAAACAGGTCTGTAAATATCAAGCTTTACAAGCCACACATTTAAGGAAAACTACATAATTACTTACAAGAGTTAATCACACAAAATGAAAAACAGGAGTGCGTACTTAAGATTATTAAGATGCCTCATAGCAAAAGCTGGAGACTAGAGATTTCTTTAATTGAAACTTGAATTTGGCTTTATCAATTTACTGATGTCTATTCAGCCATCTCTGGAGATGGGAAAATGAGGGTACAGACAAGTAAAGCATGCTTGATATCATATGGCCAAGTGCACTGTTTGCAGCAGTGCCTGTGTGGGCGCAGCCTCTGTGCCAGATGGCCGAAGGCTTCCACACTATCTGTGGGAACAGGCTGGGAGTCCCTTCCATTTAAATTACTTTGTTAAATAAAACAAGAACTGAGTGAGAAGCTGAATAACATACTCCTGGTAGCTGACAGCACTTTGTTAGCACTCTCACTGGCACTGCTTGGGCTGTATCAACCTGCACGCTGCAAGACAAAGATGGTGGTTATATGCAACAAGCTGTTCCCAGTGGATTCTGCAGACAGCTTCCCCCCGTCCCATCACTAAACACTCTGACATGCCCTCAGTGCCACCTCAGGATCCACAAAACTCTGAAGGCTTTAAATACCACAAACTTTGTGGGAAAGCTACCAGTCTACATGACCTCACCATGGGGCCAAAAGTACCGTACCTGGCCAAGTTTTATAACCACTGTGTATGTATATTTAATCGCATGAAGAACGACATTTTCCATCTTTCTCCAAGGAGTAAGCAAACTCATAGGCAACAAGGATTTCCTTGAGTACTGCACTTGTGCTCCGACCTAACTTGGCAAATAGCAGCAGCTGTTGTGAGCAAATAGCAGAGCTGCTCCTAGGATGCTGTATCTCTCTGGAAGCAAAAACATGAAAACACCAAATATCTATCTCCTGCTGTCTTTGTGGCCAACCTGATTCATTACTGCTGTCATTTTTTATTTGCTTTGCACAGCTACTATTCTGTGTAGGCTTAGAGATAACAGTTACCAGCAGCAGAGAGACATGGCAACACAGGAAATCACGGAGCCTGCACTACCTTTTACAATATTCAAGGGGTCAGGAAAGCCCACCTGGGCAACCAACCAGTTCCTGCCTTGGGGGATGGCTGGTAAAACTTCAGCCATAGGGATATGCAGTTTATGGTCTCCTGTAGAGATCCTATGTGAGCCATTTTAGCGAGAATAAATAAATGAATAAATAAATTGCAATAGTGAGCAGAACTGAGAATGGTGAAAGTGTTACAATACAACTAAGAGAGCCTCGCTGTGTACAGCTGGTTCTCCTCCTTTAAAGTGGAAAATCCATGGTTAACTCATGGAATCAACTGTAGAGAAAGGAAAGGTGAAGAACTCACTACATTCAGTAATCTCATTTTTATTTGCTTTCTTTCTACTAATGGTGAAGCAAAAGGGCTGCTATCTAACTCTGTGTATAATTGATTACCAGGACATAAACCAAAATGAAAAATAACATTCTCCATAATTGCTATTCAAAAGCTTAAGCCTGAAAAACACCCTAATAGAATGTTTGCAGGTTCATCAGTCCTTTTCAACATTCTTTCATTTTTAGCATTTGTTCAGCTTGTGCTATGAATGCTGATTTTAGACATCAGAAATATCTATCTTACCCACCCTTAAGTTAGCTGGAAACCCCAACAACATGCTCACGTATTATTGATAGACTACTGCCTAGTATCTCTCATACTCACTTCTTCTAGCTCAGTCTGTAAGATCTGGCAGTAACTTCCTCTAATCCTACTTTGTCTTTATTATTAGCTGTTCCTGACAAACTCTAAGAACACTTCATAATCTCATATGCATGTGTTGAATATGTATGATCCAGCTCATTTCTGGCTTCTCTGATTTTCCATAGTAGAATACAGCTGTTCCGATTACGGAAAAAAAAATAAATAAATCAAAATACAGTCCTTTATATTTATTGCTATGTTTACAACTTCTCGGAGTTATAATAAAGGTGATACCAGAAACCCTAAATCTCTCTGAGTTTATATACTTGGGTGTACTGTGTACTGACTTGGTACTATACAGGAGACTAGAACTTTGGCTTAGATCTTGATTTCTGTATAAATACCCCACAGCCACAACTTCAACAGCTACTTGAAATCACTAATCGAAACCCAATAATGTGACACAAATAAAGCAGCAGAAAAAGCTACATACGTGCTTGGCAGAAGAGCAGGATAAGTCAATCTGGACTCTGACCTCCTTAAAGCAGTGTATCTTCAGAGATGCTGAACTTTAACTCAAGGTGTGCTGATCTTCTAATTTGTCCTGTTACACAGAACACTGGTCACTTTCAGCACACACACAGGAGCTCATCATATGGTCTCTACTACTGAAAAACAGATTCCAGGTGGGCAAAATATACTGTGATTATGATGATGACAGTACAATAGTGGCCTTGAAATAGCACTCCTGCCCCACCCTAGCCTGTTGTTTCTCCATTCCCCACCAAGTTTATCAGTTTATTGTGGAAGATATTTTTCTCTTTGGACCTACAAGTGATTCTTTCACAGGAAATTTTCCAGCTCCATGTCTTTACAAATCCAAAACAGCTGACATTTAAACAGCAGGGAACAGCCAACAGTGCAAATAAAGCTACAACTCTATCGCAGCTGGGCTTCCTGTTTAAAGCAAATGAAACGCTGACTTGTTAAATGAAAACAGGTAGTGAAGAGCAGCCTTCCTCAGACATAGAAAAAGCTGAGGTACTCAGTGAGTGATTTGCCTCAGCCTTCACAGGTGGTTAGGCTTCCCATGTCTGCCAGAACCCTGAAGCTCCAGGTGTGGGTGAGAGGAACAGATTCCATCCCACTGTAACAGTGAAACAAGTCTGAGACCTCCTCGAGCAATTGAATGTATTTAAGTCCATGCAGCTGGATGATATCTAGGGTTTGGAGAGAGATGGCTGATGTGGTTGGTGAGCCATTCTCCATCATATTTGAAAAATCATGGCTGTCTGGTGAAGTTCCCAGTGACTGGAAAAAGGGAAGCATTACTCCCATTAGAGAAAGATAGAAGACTGGGGAACTACAGGCTGGTGAGCCTCACCTCTGTGGCTGGGAAGATTGTGGAGCTAAAGCAGCTCCTGGAAGCTGTCTTAGGGCAAATATGAGACAAAGAGGTGATTCAAGACAGCCAATGTTATCTTCAACAAGGGAAGATCTTGCCTGACCAATATGGTGGCCTTCTATGATGGAGTGACAGCATCAGTGGAAGGGGGAAGAATGACTGCTGTCATCTTCCTGGACTTCTGCAAAGCCTTTGACATAGTCCCTCACTGCATTCTTCTCTCTAAATTGGAGAGGTGTGGATTTGAAGTATGGACTGTTTGATGTATTAAGACCTCACTGACTGGTTGCAGTCAAAGGATTGTGATCAATTGTTCAGGGTGGAGGTTGGTCACAAGAAGTGTCCCTCAGGGGTTGGTCTTGGGACCTGTGCTTTTCAACATCTTCATCAATGCCACAGATAATGGCATTGAGTGCACCCCCAGCAGGTTTGCAAATGACACCAAGCTGAGCAGTGCAGTTGCTACTTTGGAGGGAAGGGAAGCTATCCAGAGGGACCTGGACAGGCTGGAGAAGTGGGCCTATGAGAACTTAATGAGGACAAATGCAAGGTGTTGCACTTGGGCCAGGGCAATCCCAGGTTTTTATACAAACTGGGCAAAGAACCCCTTGAGAGCAGCCCTCTGGAGAAGGACTTGGAGGTCCTGGTAGATGAGAAGCTGGACACGAGCCAGCAGTGTATTCTTGTAACCCAAAAGGCCAACTATATTCTGGGCTGCATTAAAAAAGGGGTGGCCAGCAGGGAGAGGGAGGTGATTGCCCCTCTTTACTCAGCTACTTGTCATTCTATGATTCTATGATTCTGTGATTCTAAAACAGTGAAAGTTAGAGCACTGATGCCCTGTGTTCTTATGCTGATAATTTCAGGTTAGATACTTCATTCATGTTTCTCTACTGAAGTTTTGCCTTTCTTTTATCTGAGTTCCTTAGGGAAAATTCAGATCAAAGAAGCAAATTATCAGGACTGGTTTGTTTGTTTGCTTGTTTTTTCAAACATGGACAGACTGAATTGCACTTCTGATCACTGGGCACACAGTTCTTGAGTTTGGTGTTCATATTTGAATTCTCGCAAGCTAAAGCACTTACTACTGGACTTTGGTGGATGAATACCAGTTTCTGCTACCAAACACACCTGAGAGATAGAAGGTGGCAGATTTCAATGAAAAGCGATTCTGAATCCAGGCTTCCAAATGCCTTAGAATCTTTTGAAACAATCTGCATAAGCAATTTACATGTATATTTCACTCACAAATCCTAACTCCTTAAATAGCATGGAAGAACCAGCAGCATCTAACTAAAGTTTCATGATCCTACCCCAAGGCCATACCTGAAGGCAGGTAAGTACTGGGCTTTTATATTACCTCACTCCTTGCAGCCCTAAGCAAGTATATATATGCTCTCAGGAACAAACTCGAGCGCTCTGGGGATGAAAAGCTTGCAGACACTCCATTGTCCTTGGTGAAATTCTGGTCCATGCTACATGGATGCAGCAACGCTGCACATCTCAGTCCAACAGCCCATCTCCTGGAGGCCAACATTATTAAAGTCAATGCGTAACATGCAGATTGTGTAGCTTGCCACACTGACACAGTGTTGCTAACACTGGGATATCTCTGACAAGTGGTCTTCAGCAATGTTCCTTGGAAAAAGTGGGTAGTGGTGTATTCACTGTTTTTTTTTTTTTACAGAATATATATTTTTTTCTATAGCAACTCTTAGGAAACACACCACTGTAACCATCCTGCAAAGCATGGAAGGCAAACTTCAGGTGGCTAGCCGTTTAGCTTGCCTCATTTCCTGACACACCTTGCTGATCACTTCTGGGTGCTTTCCTCCCGGCTGTCACCAAGGTCAGGCTTTAGCTTTTGGAAATTGCTTGGGTGACCTGAGTCTGTGGGCAAGACACCCTGCCCCCACTCCTCTCCTAGGAGCACAATGCTGACTCATTTTCAAGCAATACTCTTCAGCAAAGTGGATACAAAACAGGGAAACAGTTTATTCAAAATGCCATGAAATTACTTGTGTAATTGCACAGATGACATTTGGAATAGGGGTGTATGAGTTCACTTGTATAATGTCCAAAACTCATGTACAGCTGCATTTAAAGAACAATCTTTGCAGAGACTGCTGCAGAAGCCGCTGCAAATTTCAGTTTCTCTGGACATCATTTGTGAAGAGAATGCTGAAAACCAACACAAACAGTTGTTTCAATATCCAACCTACAAGAAGGACAAAATCTCCTACAGTGTGAATTGGCTATTAGTCTTCAAAAAGTCATTGGTTTTTCATTTTTTGTTAACACATACAGATTGAGTTTTACAGCAGCTCCTTTTAAAAGTATGACTGTAGGTAGTGTTCCTACTATAGTTCCATAATGTGACTGAAGGACTGGTAAAAGGGAGATTTGGCTATTAAAGCACAGATGTGCTACCATTACTTATACTCTTGGAAACACTTAATGCCATTACTGCTAGATCTGAGCACTGTGGCACCTAGCAACTCTGAAGTACGCCAATCCTAATGTACTTTGGCAGATATTTTATTCAGATGAACAGCGTGCCATTTAAGGTCATGACTGGTTTGTAAATCCATGCTCTACTCACCTCTTAAATTATACCAGATCAAAGTATTCTTATTCTTTTACGTGGACAGAATGTAAGACATGCCTGTAAGATATTTTATTTTACCCTCACTAATCATGTTAGGTTTAATAAAAAATCATTAGTTACCGAAGACAGAGACCTGACTGTCTTTTTATTTTTCTTCCTCTTTTCTTTCTCTGAGAGATGCTTAAGGGAAATGTTATAAGAAAATGGAAGGAAAGAAATCAGGCATTGGCAATGGTACCAGAAGATGATTCTAACTAGAAATGAATGATGGGGAAGAAGGAAAGTGTTTATCATGTGGAGATGTATAATATGCACTCCTTTGCTGGCACAAAGCATAGCTAAACTCTCCTGTTCAGTGTTTTCCAAAGCAGAGCACAAACACACACAAAAGTAGGCACTGCAAGCTGCTGACCAGGTTCCCAGCTCCCACAAATTCTGTCAGTGTAGTTCCACTGCACCTCATAACACTAAGCCAATTTATATCTCATTGTGGCACCTGCTCAAATAGCTCTCCTCTTCACACACTCAATTTCAGGTAGAATCTATAAAAAGAAATGCACTATGATAGATCTTTTTCACATGTCCTACTTTTCTGCCTTTGGAGCTTTGTTTGGATTATTTGTAAAAGCAGCTTGCATCCTCAGATTTCAAATCCACCCTGAAATAGGAGAGAGAACAGAGCAGAAAGGGGCTCTGCAAGGTTGGGCAGCAATTCAAACCAGGACATGTGGGGAAAAACCCTGGTGAGTAGCTGAGGGCTCTGTGGTGGACACATCAAGGTTAGAAGGAATGGAGACGCCTCAGACCACAATTACAAGCAGAGTAGTTGTGGTAGACAGTTAGGGATTAGTGTTAAGATCAAAGCTGATAATAAAAAGTGTCTTTGCTGAGATCCATTAATGCCATGTCTACTAGGTTTCTTTTTCACTCAGCTAAGTGCTAGAACTGACATACCTACATTAATGGTGGTACCCACCAACGTCTATACTTTGCAAGTGCTATGAGAACTGAAAGTCCAAGGACATTCAGTCACCTTAGCAGAAAGGTCTTTTTTGTCACTGTGCTCTTATTTTCAGTAAAGAGCGCCTCTTATTCTTAGGTTGTCCTGATAATCACAAAATTTGAAGAGATCCTAACAAAAAATATTTTCACTTTGTCAGATTCTTTAAACCTGATGCAGAGTTTTGTTTTTCACAAGATGAAACATTCAAATTTAGCAACTCAGTGGATGGCCTAAATAGAGACTGAAGCTCCTTGCAGTGGCCAGCTGCCTTGGCCAGAATTTCAGCAATGCAAATGTTGGCTGGCAGCTGCTCCTTCATCTGCTCTTGTTCCCATAGAAATCAGGCTGAAATAGTGAAACTTTGGCAAAGACTTTTTTTTTGTTCATTTTTCTTTTTTTTTTCTAAAAGAAATAACAATGGCAACAATGCTCATGAAGAGCTTGACTGGGGTTCTCTTTTGCTGGAAGTGGCAGAATACAAGCAACCAGACACAGAATCATCAGATCCTGTGGCAACCGTGTAGTACAGGCTCAAGTGGAAAAGTGATATTGACATATTACCTCAGACAGTGACTCAACAGCAGTGAAAGATCCATGCAAGTTTACCAGATAAAAATAAATAAATAAATAAAAAGCATGACAAAACACCTGTAGGTGTAATTTTCTCTCTTTTTAATTTAATGATACTCATTTATCCTAGTGAGGAAGGAGCAGAATATATTGTTTTGGTTTCTTTTGTTATGCCATATAGAGACACGATCAAAATATTTGCTGTTGAAATCACATTCTTCCTTTTGTAAGAGCCATCTTGCTAGAAGCTACAGCTTTCTTGTCTAGTGAATGCTTGCAGTCACACATCTTTTGAGCAATGTGTTGCTCTCACTTATGCCTACTGAAATTATTCTGGGATTTTAACAGCTCAGAAAAGCAGAAGTTGGCCCAACGACTGTGTATGCTTTAACATTCCTGCAAAAAGAAGACAATTTTACTTGGCATTTAAATATACCAAAAAGGAGAGGAAAATAGCATCCTTTCCAGAAAGGGGTCCCTTCTGCCTTATATTATTGGCTGTCCTGGTTTCAGCTGGGACAGGGTTGATTTTTCCTCCAAAGTGTCTAGTAAGATTCTATGTTTTGGCTTTAGGAGAAAAACAATGTTGATAACACTGTGATGTTTAGTTGTTGCTGAGCACTGCTGTATGACTGTGTGGTGCTGAGCTCCCTGCTAGGTTAGACCATGGCAGCGAATTTTATGCACTACAATGACTGATCTTGCTTACAGACATTGCATATGAATAACACTGTTCCAGAAAGGTTCAGACAAGTGGTGCAGGTTGTCTTTCCACAAAGAGTGCATTTCTTGGCATCCATCAGCTCCAAAGGCTGACACATCTTGGTTCTTATTGAGACATTACACTATTGGGTGGACATTCTTTAAAAGCCAGCTTCCAGATTGATTAATTAATAAAATGAAAAGATATCCATCCCAAAAGTTACTGTAAAAATAAAAGTACTATTCTGGAAGCTATTTTCTGTATTGTGATATAATTTCACAACATTTACATGATTTTTTGATGATAATTTAGAACCTTATTAAAAGGAGACACGTATTCTTGTGGTCTCCAAGCCTCAGCAGCGTTGATGTACTCCTAATGCAGTAGATGAGTGAGCTGAGACAGTAACTGACAGGAGTAATAAAATAGCCAAGGAAAAACAAAAACTCTTGTCTGTTCTCATGAGAATCATCAATTTCCAATAGGATTTTCACATTATTATGAATCCGGGAGACATTTCTTGATGGTTTTCATTAATAATGAACATTTGAGGATTTTACTTTGAAAGTAACTGCTTACAAGAGCACTTACTTTCCCTTCACCATTTTCTCTCTGGCAGAGGATGTTCTAAAAGATAATAATAAAAAAAATGGTGAATTCTGTCCCTCCTTAAATTTTGGCCTGCAGAAATCTGTCATCTCATTTGAAATTGCTAAGAGAGTTAAAAATGAGATTCATTTCTTTATATTTTTAGGAGAAGATGAACACAGACTCTTCGCTTTAGTCTTTACTTCTTGATGTCCCACACCCCCCATTTTTTTATTTTCTTTTTTCACCTGTTTGCCTTGCATCTGACTCAGAAGCTGGAATTTTCTCAGTACTGATCATGGTCTCAAAGTAACTTATTTATATGCATAAGCTGAGACTCAAACTGGCATACAAGGCGAACTCTTCCTTTATGAATCGGCTCACCTATGCTGGGGATTGCAGCTTGCGTATAAAAGGTCACACCAAAAATTACCTACAGTGTGAAGAAGTTCATTTTCTATAGAGCATCAGAGTGACATAACAAGGCTGGATCAAAGGTCTGTTTAACCCCAAAAGGCCACAAGGGATGAGTGAGTAATGTAAAAGTAGGAGATAGTGACAGAACAGGCATATACTGATATCTCCCCAACTCTGTTCCATTCCCTGGAGAACTACATCTATTGGACCTCCAGAGCCAGAATATCTCTGTATTAAATAAATGCATGAAAATGACAAAATCGATATATTTCAATTTCAGAAAGCTGTCCAAGGAAACCTGTCTTGCTTTTCAAACACATTCAAATGTCTGGTAAATGTTTTCAAGGCTTAAACACATGTTCAATGAAAGATACAGACTCCTTTGTCAAGAGTGTCATCCCACCTTTAGTGTGGCACCCAGAAACTGTATTTAGTCTGTAGATTATCACTGTATTAATATTACATACCATTATAATGACTTTATGAATAGCACATACTCAATCACATTCCCTTAGCTCTTCTCCCTAGCATATTCTGCACATCTGTATTCACAGCTAATGATTAAAAGATTAAAAGGATTATTAAAGGATTATTAAAAGATTAAAAGGATGATTAAAAGGAACAGGAATCACATAAGCAACAGTACAGCAACTCAAATGTAAAAGTTTTACAGGTAGATGTAGAGATTTTGTACAGTTTACATACATTATAGCACATCACATTTAAATCAGAGACAGAACTGTCTCCATTAGTAAGTGATGATTTGGGTGAAGATAAAACAGCTATTAGAAAATCAATATTTAGTTATTATCCAAGAAAACAGTCTGTTTTTATCCCTTTTCACATGAAATTACATAGCAATACATTCAGATTTTGCTGCTTGTTTTTTTTTCTTTGTCAGCAAATCATTTCTTACAAAAGCAATCAGCAGGCCAGCTATCAGTGAAAGGCAGGCATCAAGCATTTCATTATTTGAGACATGAGAGTGTAACAGGAAGATACTGCTGCTTCCAAATCTCCCCTCTGTTGCCTGTGGTTATTACTGATGCTATGAATATGCCACTTTTGAAAGGTGTTGGACTGGCATCAATAGAAGCAGAACTTGCCTTCTGCACCCTGGGACCAGGAGGAGCAAAGGCAGTACGACACTTGCCAATCAGCCTGTTGTTGCATACTGCCAATTAAATGTCATTTCTTGTTACCTAGGTTACTCTGTATCCTTTATTAGGACTTCTGTGTGCAAAAGTGCCAAGCTTAAGATGTGTGCATGCTTGCCCAAATGTGGGAAGTCTACTTCTTGTGGTAGGATGGCAGGTCTGAAGCAAGTGATTAAGTGGTTGAAGCATTAGGAGGTTTATTCACCTGGATGTCTGTTTTTCTGAATTATGGATGATCCTTGATGTACATTCCAGCCCAAGATGTTCTGTGATTCTATGATTCTATGGATGTTTGATCATTCCAAAGTTCTGTTTTGTTCTGTTTTTAATGTGGTTAGAGGCCTGTTTTCAAAGTTCCTGCCTGTCCCAAATCACTGCCAGTTGTTCAAAAAACATTTTGGACTATCACACCACGTAAACAAAATTATGCTAGTGCTTGAGGTAGGCAGGCAGATGCATCAATAACTTACAGAAGACTTCATGCTATGACTGGTAGGTGCACACTAAGGGCTGACTCCAGATTTCTCTGCAGTTCCGATACATCCTTATTCTCAGTTGTTGAGTGACAAAACTCTCTTTCCACACTATCAAAGGAGATCTCCTTATGCCCACAAAGTATTTCACATCTTCTTTGGGGCTTATTCACTTCTTGTATGCACCACACAGGCTAATATACCACAGTGCTACTGCTAGACCCCAAAGGACTCGTTCAGACAACAAGCCATCTGCATTGCATGAGACTGACAGCATAAATAACACCCACCTAGCTCATCCCTAACTCAAATCACATTATGGAACTTGAATGCAGAAAATGATTGACATAATTTCTGAAATCTGGAGAATTCTTTGCCATGTCTAATTTCCCTAGGCATTCTAGAAATACCTTGCTCTTGTTTAAGATGTATATAGGTCAGTCTAGCATTGCCAGTAACTAGCATTTAATAAGAAAACTAATGCTTTCACTGCTCAGTCATCAGTTTTTCTAAAGCTGGTTGTCTAATTCTAGAAATCTGTTTTTTAATATAAATATAGTAGCAAGGAGCACGGGGTGCAGTATGAGCAGTAACCTCTGCACTTGTACTGCACAAGGTGTGTCTGTCACTCCCTCCAGAAAGTAGCACTTCTTTGCTAATTTGTTAAGGACTGAGTTGACAGTTAACAGTCCATTATGATTAAAGAGCAGAGTACAGCCAAACTGTTTCAGGAGGACACTGAAAGCGTTTTTCACTTTGTGATTCAGTCCTGCCCCTCCCTTTTCAGTCCGACATGTAAGGGGAAAAGAGTACATTAGAGACTTTTCTCTTCCAATGCACTGCAAAATTACTTGGCATAAAATTGAAAAGTCGCCTTTTGAAGCTTCAGTTTTCTAAAGGCATAAGCAGAAGAAAAATGAATTCGAAGTAAACAACAGAGTAGGGCTGCCTGTGGACTGACTGTGCTTGGCATGTTCTAACCCTTGTAGTGACCAGTCAGCAGAAGTAACCAAAGACAAACAAGCAAGTATTTCTTAAAATGAGTCTTTAAACTGTGCAGTCACATCCTATGATGAAGATCTCTTTTAATCTGTTTTAATTATCTAGTTGTTCAGTATGTATATACATGCGATTCAACATGAAATGGAGACTTTTCTTTCATTTTTAAAGGGTTGTTTTTTTTTGTTTTTTTTTTTTTTTTTTGAGGGGAGTAAATAATTATCTGACTACATGTGAGGGAAAAAATGAAGCCCTTGAGCAAGTTAGATGATGAAAAAATCAGAACTGGAATGAGTCTCAATTAAATTTCACTTGAAACTCTTTATTCGCTGTGTCTAAACAGACAATTTCCTCAAAAGGCACTACAGATTCAGTACACAAATCTGCCAAAGAATGACATTAGCAGCGCATTCTATTCATAATGAAGTATGAAGCCCTTTGCAGTTGAATCAGAAATTAGATATGCTCTCTACAAAGCTTGACAAAAGCTAAAAATGAGTGAAAAATAAATGTAACCAGCTTACATTAAAAAAAAAATTCCTTGCTGCTAAGGTAAATGTTCAGAAGAACAGCCAATGTGCTAGGCACATACACAGGTGCACACCACAGTCAGTATTCTGCAGAGCAACGGGAGATAACCAGGCAAACAAGGAGGCTCACAATGCCACAGCAGAAAGTAGCATTGGCCAAGGATCACTTCTAAAGGAACCAAAAATTGTTTCTTTACAAAGACTTCTGAAAGCTTCATAATTTCTCAAGAACAAACAGCAAAGCTTTTGAAAATTTTTGTCTTTCAAGTTTTCATTTGGCTTTTCATAGAATTCTGTTTTTCAATTGTTCTGATAACTTGTAGTGGTAGTCTTAACATGATTTCAACACTACGTAAACTACAGAAGAACTTGCAAATACTGGAATATGAAATAACTTGGAAGAATGCCTATCCCTTCCTTGAAAAGCAAGCATTTGGGGTCTCTCAATTTCCTTCTAGACTCAGACGAAGATGAAGCAAATGGATGAGGAGAACTAGCTATAGAAGAACCGCATTTATGAAATACATGCAGAACTAGGTCAAATTCCATTAAGAACAAATGCCTTACAAAGTAAAGCCCAAAAGTAAAGAATGTGTGGGAAAGGATTCATCACCTATCAAGCCTGGAGGAAGATAAATGTGAAAACAATTAAAAGTCTTCAAGATTACAGCATTATCAACATTA
This sequence comes from Coturnix japonica, assembly GCF_054131305.1. Classification (NCBI taxonomy): domain Eukaryota; kingdom Metazoa; phylum Chordata; class Aves; order Galliformes; family Phasianidae; genus Coturnix; species Coturnix japonica. Next base: position 26,805,364 of record NC_140666.1, read on the forward strand.
AGAATGTGTATTTTAAAAGATTAGTATAATTGGCAATGATTTCATATTGTGTAAGTTTAAAGTGTAAGGAACTGAAGGAGGCTAGCAATAGTGAATTACTGTTATCATAAGAATAACTGTTCATGGTCTGCACAAGCTGACTTATTGAATTTGTTGCATCATAACATTTTCAGTGAAAAAATGAGATCTTGATTAAAGGAAAATCTCTATAGACTGCTTTCTGTTAAAAATAAATAAATCGCTCTTTTCACTGAAAAGCAGTCTCAGGCTTTCGGTATTTAAAATTGAATTTGTAGAGGCTCTTTAGAAAAAAAGAGCAAAACAAACCCAGCATTTACTGATGGCCCCGGATACCTTGGAAAGGGACTTGGAAATAAATTCATGATGAAATAACAAGGACAGCAACCAAGAGAAATGAAAGCAGCTCTGGAATGGACAGCTCTAGAAACAAAGACAAAATATTTATGATGGACTGATCCAAATAGCACCGTGAGGCTTGTGAATCACAGAAAGCAAGAAGATAACAGGACCAAGCAAAATTGTCTCTGGAGAGGGGTAGAGAGTGACTTGTGCATGACTAACGGTGCTGCTGATGTTATCCTGTGTGGGCCAAAAGGATGTTCAGCATGTGAAAACAAAGCAAAATGGGGCAGGATCAGAGCAATGGCACATGTTAGCAGACACACTGGCAGCATTTTTAATAGCTATGGCAAAATTTGAAACCCTGTAGTGCTACAAAGATGTTGTAAAACAGAATGGACAATTAATGAAAGGAACCGCACACAAAAGAGCTTCCGATTTCCTTACATGTGTTTGCCATAAGTAGTAATGTCTCTCTGCTCTGTGTACCCAAAGATCTGAGCTGTAAAGCCAGTGGTAAGAGATGGGGACTTTTGGTTAAATTATTTGAGCAGACTAAACAAGGAAAGAACATTTTAATTTAGCTTAGTTCAAATGCCAGCCCATGTTGCAAATGAGAGTTTAATTTGATCTCTCTCTCTCCCATGTCTGTCAGCATCAGAAAATCACTAACTGGAAAAACAAACAAGGCTGGCTGGCTGCTCTTGGTGGGACAGCAGAGCTGATGTGTTTCAGTCAAGTTTTGACTTCTTTTACAAAGAGAATATAGGGAAGGGGGGAAGGGGTGGGGGGGGAGGGAGTCATGGAAATAGCTTTAAAAAAGAAAATTCTTCTACCATAATGGCAGGAAAGAGAATGTAAACACTACGTACTCTTGATAGAGAGAGAGAATGGAAACATTATCATTAATAAGGACAGTAAATGTTGCTTATTTATATCAGGTAAAAAGTGGCTGCTTCCTGCAGGTTATTAGTGAACACAAACACAGAGGGACTAATTCTTAGTCCATGTACTCATTGCTACATTCATGCTCCTCTGTTGTCATCCCAGCTCTGTATTTCCCTCCAGACCTTCTCCCAGTACAATCACAGGCCAGCAGAAGGAAAGTCTGTGATGTTCAGTTCATCTGATCGGCAGGGAAGGTCAGTCCTTAAGGAAGGCACTCACACAGAATGCAAGGTTGAAGTTTGTTGGTGTGCTGGCAGGCTGCTGCACACCTGCCATGAATTATTTATCTCCTTTATCAACCTGAAGTGAGACTGTCACAGCCTTGAACTGCACAGCAGACCAAAGCCTCTCTTCCCCTTGCACATGGGTAGATCAGATGTATCCTGTAGCGTGCAGACAAATAAAGATGGCACAAGAGTCTACTGGCATGGACCCCACTGTTTAGGCTGTGGCCCATGGAGTGATGCTGAGAGGTAATGAAATGCTGCAAAGTCTGTGTTGGATCACACGGTAGTATAACCTCTGACACACATCAGCCCTGTAGTTGCAGCAGGCTCCTTCCTTTTATGTAGCATTTTTCAAACATGCTCACTTCTGAGAAGCAAAAGGAAGAAGGTGCTTCAGATCAGAGAGATCAAGCAGAGGGCAGTGGGCTCCTACCATGCTGTGAGGAGTGCATCCATCACAGACCAACACAGCCCAGGTTCTGCACAAAAACAACATAATGACTTTGTTCTCCTTCCCCACCTCTCTGCCAACCACACTTAGAGAGAGTAATCAATGAAGGATCAGTGGCTCCAATTACTGCTTGTTTTCTGTCTTGTTCCGGAATAATTCTCACACTGAGAGAAATGGCCAAGCTGTAGCTTACCCTTAGTCTTAAAAATAGCAATTATTTAGTTATATAGTTATAGCAATGTAAAGATGAAATGTCAAATACTTTTATTTTATAGAGAAGGATGAGCAACACCAAGTCCTCTGACTATACATTTACATTAAAATTCAAACTGGCAGCCTTTTTATTTTCTGCTAACTTTGAGCAATTGCAAAGTTCATGTACCAGTAGTTTCAAAGCTAATTTTGATTTTCTCCTAGGGTGCACATTTGTACCCAAAGAACTGATCTATGCGGCAATAATTAATCTGAGAACTTTAAATGATGAGAAATTACAGGAAGGATTTTGCCACTGGCAAATCCATACAGTTAAAACAGCAGCGACAATCTGAAGAGAAAGAAACTAATTTTCTAAGTAAGATATCAGAATGCAAGATAGCACACTATAATACAATATAATATAATATAATTAGAATTGAAGCTAATAAGCCAAACTAAATGAGAAGGAGGGTCCATAAACTAAAGGCCTTACTTCAATGTTGAGGTGAGACACACAGTTGGTATGAGCAGAAGGGAGGAGAGATCCAGGTGATCAAAAGGGAGGAGAGCCAGATCCCATGACTTTGCCAGGGATTTTGTCTCCTCTCTGAATGCAAAGTCCTCTGGGGTATGTAGTTCTTCTCTTCTGGTACAGGTACCCAGAACTGGAGCATTAACTCTTTAACTCCTAGTGCACTACATGATGTTATGATGTGGAATACCAATAACCAAAAATCATAAAACTGTGACATCTATGACTGCCATCTGAGGATTTGGGCAGATGACTTTTGATCTGAAAGCAGTAGGAAGACAGCATGAGGTATCCATGACTGAACATACTTAATTGAATGCTTTGGACACTGACAGTGTAGCACAGTGAAATGAGCAAATTACTCCAAAAAATAACTATTTGTGACACACATCATCCTCCCTGCACAGAATCAAACAGAGGAACCTTATGTTGAATCAGCTTGAATCTTAGATCTCTGGGACATCCAGTGACTACATGAGCAAAACACAATAAGTATTTTCCCAGCTTGTTTTATGCTTGAACTCCCAAACAGTATTCATAAGAAGGCTCCTATGCTGAATAAATAATGAAGTTAAAATGTTATTGAGTTAGAGAAGTCAGGGTGTCAAAAAAAATAAAGAACAACAACAAAAACAACAAAAGATTTCCAAGGCTCTTCTCAGTGCAAAGATCTTTCAGTTATGTGAGTACATGTGTGTTCTCAGCCACTGTTTCTGAGCACATTTGTCAGCTATTATGCCAGTAATCAAACTTGTACTTTGTAGTATTTTTTGGCTCCCTGGGGTACACGGATTTGCTGACTGCTCAGTTCTGTCTGTGGACTCTGTTTATAAGACTCAGAAAAACTTTAAGTATGCAAGAAATTCAGGTACAGCACTGAGCAAAATAAGAAAAAACAACACAACCCTTCAGTCTCTACTGGTGGTAAGACTGTAAGTGGTAGAAATAAGCAGATGAGACAGTACATCGTGTACCATGATACTTCCAGGGTGCGTATGTACATAACAATCTCTCTTTCTCTCTCTCAGCATAACAAACATATGAATAATTCAAACATCCTCTCCTTTAGATTCTCTAAGGAATATCTCTTTAGCTGTTCCAGGAAAAGAAGTAGAAGTAAAACTGGGAAGCTATGTGCAAGAAACAGATGGAGTTCTGTTTATAAAGGTAAATTTTATTTTAAAATTGGGGAGAATCACAATTTTCTTCCAGATTTAGTTTGTAATTATTTTATTCCATGAATTACAGGTGCAAGATAAAACAGGTTAGCTTGATTAGGTTATTGTTTTAATTCCATTGAATTCATCACATTCCCTACAGTCTCCTCATTACTTCAATTGATTTAATTCAATTGATAAAAGTTGTTAGTTTTTACAAATTTTCAGGTCTATACTTTTTAAGCTGGACATTGCTTCATTTCTCAGTGATGGTAGTGGAACAGCGTAGCTACATTTGTGTTAAAGTGCAGCAAAAACTCTCAGGAGTAGCTACAAATTGAGTGAGTAGAAAGTAACCATTAACAAATCTTTTTTTCTTTTTTAAAGAAATACCAATTGTATAAATGAGCAGCACCACATAAGTGTTAGCACAGTCTGTGTTGCCAGTCTGAATGGACATGTGGGAGAAGTAGTACATGTACCTACCTACCATTGGCACTGGAGTAGGAACCCTTTTCCTCCCCGTGCCCCAGATCAGACACATCTCAGTTCACCTGGTGGCAGTGAAGTGATCCCATCAGTCCAGAATAACAAGTGCTAGGATGGAGGGAGAGTAAACCCTTCTGGACAAATAAATACAAGGATGGATCTTCATCCTTAATGCACACCCACTACTTGTCTTGCATTGTTCACTACTTAAGTACTTTTAATTACTTTTTCCCTGGGAAAAAATACAAACAGCCAGTTTGTCTATAATAATTCAAATAAATGTATAAGAAGGGGAAAAGCTGAAGCCCTGGAGAACTTTCAAAGCAACTCCTATCTCTGTAGTTACATATCGACCTATTTCAATTAGCATAGTTCCACACAACCAGGTAAGTGGTTTGCTAAAAAAGTCAGCTCCCTTGTAAACTCCTAAGGCGCCAAAATACTCATAGCAGTGAATATGAGCTAAATGAGGAAGCAAGAGAGACTTTAACTCATTGTAAGTGCTGATCCCAAATCAGAACTCTAAGTCTGAAAACTCCTGTCAGCTTTGGTATGAAGAGTTGAAGCCCAGCCCTGACTTATGAAGCGCTGTCTTCCTAGGAATCTGCTCACCCTATTCTTTCTTCCATTCCACTAGAGCTGAAACAGCTCAGGTGTACCACTACTGGTAAAACTTTAATATTTCTGTCTATAACCAGAGAGATAGTAGTTTCCTTGGAATCCCAAGTACTGGGCTAAACAGGGAAGGAGGAGAGCTAACCATCATGCTCAGGGTACCACCTCATTATAAAAAGCAGACAGCAGATAAGGATAGCATTGGATGATCTGAATAATTTTCTTCTAAGTCCTTTATAGGATTTGAGGCTGGATATATATAGCATTGAGACTGAATGACAACTGTGCAAGGGAAATTAATAGGAGCTGAGTTTGCATTTCTAAGGTCAGAATTATGCTGATGACTGAACCAGAGAGCAACACAGGCTCAACAGGAGCAATTCCAACATAGAACAAGTCATGGGGTCTGATCTCTCAGATAGCTCAAAATACAGGTAGATTCTCCTGAGATTTTATCAAAAGTGTTTGGCATGGATTTTTTTTTTTCCCCTAAAATTAACAAATCTTGGCATTATACAGCCAGAAATTCTGCTTTCCTTTGAAAATTAACAATCATTTAATCTTTTTGTGTAGAGCTTAACAAAAAATGACTCCAGTAGGAATACACAAATGAACTTCCTTAAGAAGTTTCTTGACTTTTGAGTCAGGCTTGGGCTTTTCAGTGATTTTGGAGTGTGTGGTTCTACTGCCATGAAAATGAAAAAGCTGCAGGGCGAGCTGGTGGGGAAGGACACATACACAATGCAAATGGCAATGGGACTTTAATCTACCTGTAGTTTCTGCCACCAAAACCAAAAAGCGTGAGGCTGAAGACAGTGTAAAAGAGACTGCTGCTGAAACGCCCAATGAAGAAGATTCAGAAATGAATGATCACGATATTACTCCAAATATAAAGGAATACATAACATACTGGAACAGTTAAAGGCTATAAAATCCATCCTTTCACTTCATATTTGCAATTCGTGGAACATTTAGACATTGTGTTGAGGGACATGGTTTACAGAGAACTATTGTTGATAGGTGGATGGTTGAACAGGATGACCTTGTAGGTCTTTTCCAACTTTGATGCTTCTATGAACATCTTGTGATATTTATGATGAGTATACTTATACACAAGCCATCACCTTTTCTTTCCACTGATTAGGTTACCTTGCAAACATCTTTTCAAAGCTGATTTGACACAGCTGAGCTAAACTACACTTTAATAGCAGTCATCACCTATATCTTGCTTTGCCAAATAGGCTTTTTGGATCTAAAGTTAAACTTCCACTCAGCAGTTGTGAAATATTTTATAACTGAGGTACTTTCTATTGCCAGATTTTCAAAATGCAGTCTTTGTGGCAAGATGCACAGTCTGGTTGTTTATAGGTTACATTTTTCTACCTTCAGAAAAAAAACATCCAGTATATTTTTCATTTCAGAATGCATTAAGAAAGGACAACTGGTTGAGTAAGACTCATCTCTTTAGATTCAGTACATAGCTTCCAAAGTAAAATGTATTCAATTTTCTATTATCTGAATTCTTCTGTGGTCACAGATGTTCTGTCTCTTTTCATTTTACTTATTGACAAGAGACAATCACAGATCATGTATTTAGATGAGTAAATTTATTGCCTTGCTTCTGTCACCAAAAATATGCCCATCCAAAGTGATTCTTTATGAATCTTGCCAAAAGCTGTTTCATGACAGTGGAATTAATATAAAAACCTTTCTTGACCCATCCATTTTGAATTATTTCTGATGTAAAAGATGAAGTATGACTAGTTTTATGCTTACTATAAATATGTCCTATTGAACTGTATGCATAAATGCCAAAATGCCATGCAGACTTAGGTGCTGGCTCAGCATGCTTCACATCAGAAAGAACTGAAGGACGAACTAGATTTACCTGAGAAGTATTGTAAATGTATTGTAAATGCATTTTAGGGACACATGGAGTAACCATACACTCGAAGCACTTGGATCTAAAACCGAAGAGTAGATTTTCTTAATTGCATGCCAGTAGTGAGGGAATTATATCTTTTCTTTCTCTATTACTCAGAAGGCGTGCAAGTGAACAAAGTGATGGGTGTCAAGTTCATGAAGCATTAAGTAAGGATTCAGGGTAGCTTTGCTGCCATGATATCAGTGTACCATTTTCCAGTAGTCTCCTGTAGTGTCCATTAATTTCCACTTCAACTTAGCAATGTGGAAATGCGGTGGAATTAAAACCTCACTGTTATTTTTCTTTGTAGTAATGAATGTGATCTAGATAAATAGATTAACTCACATTAAAATTTGCTGAGAAGCACAGCAGTGCTGAAGGAGCAAAATATATCCCTTTTTGATGTGCTCTTGGCAGTACTAAATAGCTTCTTATTTAGTGATCTTAATAAAGAGGACAGGAACAGCTGGATCCTGAAGTGCAGACACAATGCAATTTTCCAAAAATGTTAATAGAGTGAGATATGAAAGATTCAGGGAAAGCACAGGTTTTGGATTCCTGCTGCCTTCCAAATGCAGGAACATTCTATGATCTATAATAGCATTTTCAAAATGTGGGTGAATATAAGTCCCCAAACCCAACACTGTATATGTATCTATATTCAAGCATTATCATGGGAACAGCCAAATAGAACGAAAACTCAAAGTTTAGTGAGAATTAATGTATTGTATACAGTACATATGAAAAACAGATTTAAGAACATCACTTACTAGTTAAAGGCAAAACTGAACACTAAAGAGAACTCTTCACAAATTGTATGAAGTATCAAAGGAAATGCCTATGCTCTATTCATTCCTTACGCTGTCTCTTAGCAGTTATCAAACAGATGCTCTTCTTGGAAGAAGGACAAAAAAAAAACCCCAAAACATTACAGAGAATAATTCTAGTATCCCAAATGTGTTTGGTAAATTGCTGAGTTTAATTACTTTTAAATCTAAAACTTTATAGTGCAAGTTGTAGGAATGCAACGAAGGCTTAACTTTTCGGCACAGAATATGTGCAGATATCTTCTCTATTTTATGGATTTTACTGGACAAATATTCTGAAAAGATGACTTATACAATATATTCTTACATCTTGAAGATTGAAATAAGAATACTTTAGTGATTGGATTAAAACCAGGTCAATGTCAAAACTGTCTCATGACGATGGCTGCTTTACTAAAAGAATCTGAAGTAAAGATTCAGTCTGAAGCCCTTCAGAATTCAAAGTAATGTTTGTGTGTACACATGCTGTGGTACAGTGGAAGGACTGTGGATTAAGAGAAAGTCTTAAGCATTACAGACCTTATAAGTACTAGAAAACATAATTTTACAAAAATGAAAGCATAGCATTCAGCCACTAATGGTCTCTGTAAAGAAAACTCAGCAAAGGAGTGGAAATGAGGTCAATTTAATTTGGTCTCTAAGCACACAGAGTAGAAGGAAAAAAAGTCCCTGTAGATTTTTAAGCACTATAACTCACAAGATCAAATCTAGAGCTTCCACAGTTTGCCCTCTTTATGTTTGAAAAGAGTTGCAAGTGGAAAAAAATATTTCAACAGAGGTATATTTAATTTCAAAATAAACACATACTCCAAGGTTAAAATAAAGTAGCTCAAAAGATTCAGTCAAACGTCTTTAGTTCCTAATGTCAGTTGCCATTGGTCTTATCATTGTAGTTTGTCACAGCAGTGGCTGGTGGCAGATGGAGAGGAGTTGTGTTTAGCTGTGATTGTAGATTCCTGAACAAAAGGAACCCAAAAGTGGTCTCAGAAAAACCAACAGATATAACCATAACAACATAACCATAACATAACACCTCTCTCAGAACTATCTTGTTGCCATCTTTCCCATAGTACTACTGTAGTAATTAGCAGAACTTAACCAGAGTTTTTAGAAACTCTTTTTGGACCATCCTTGCCTCCAGAAAAAAGGGAGGCCATCTGGACTCATTTCTTTAGTATAAGCAGCATAGACTTTTTCATAACAGCTTTGGCAGGAACTCAGCTTCTGATGGAAGCAGGCACTCAGCACTTCACATAGTTTGGAAACTCCATCCAGGTGGAATTAGGCTCTAGGAATACAGTTTTTGCCCTCATAAAAAGGAAGAATTCTAACCTAAAATGAGGATATAGAGCATTTAAGTCCTATCACTCACAAAGAAGGTGCTTGGGTGGCACAGCAAGTCTACCACATCTTTGTATAACTTCCATCAGTGTCTTACTGGTGAGGCACAGGCTCACTTCTCCAGAAAGTCTGTGAAGACTAACATCTAATTGCCTCTGGAAAAAACCACAGTGCAGTAAAATATGCAATAAATGGAGTGAAATGTTAGGGGAACATCCTGTCTATGATAAAAAATAAGCCACATAAATTTCCTGCTGATGCAAAATACTACCACCAAAAGCAATATTCAGTATTTTCACAACAAACTGGTTATGAACAAGACTCCCTGAATCTACAAACAAGACTGCTCAGAGCACAGTTTTAGGGGAGACAGGAGAGTGTGAAAAAGAAAAATCTTTAATCCGTAAGAAATAAGGAATGTGAGCAAATGAAGGCAACTTGAATCACAATTGGTGAAAACAGTGAAAAATTGGGGAAAAGAGAAAAGTAAGTGGAGAGTGTAAGCAAAGCAAGTCAGTAAATGTTTATGCATGAAGAGTCATCCTGCTGAGGGAAAATCGGCCTTGTGAGCTGCCTTTTTAGGCATGAGGCTGACTACTCTCTTCATGCTTTTGTTGTATTTTGGCAGAGGCTACCCAAGGCACCAAAGCAACACATCTGGGTTTCTCTAAGCCACAGAAACCCTTTAGAAAGAAGCACAAATGTCACTGTGAAAGAACAGAATTCCACTTGAAATGTGAGGATGGAGATAAGCAGTAACATGCATCATCAGCATACTTGCTGGCTGTGCAGACAGCAGATGGAGAAAAAATCTTTCATCCCAGGAAACAGCACCATGGCAGTAACATCAATGGGCTTGTCAGCAGCAGCAAGACCATAAGCCAAGGGCAGTGAACCAGGCTTGTCTGTGAGAGGATAGTATGAGCCCTGGGGATGGGAGAAGGAGCACTGGCCAACATGCTGGCTTGGATATCTGTAGCCATGAAGATTTGAAAAAGATGGAGGTATGGAAATATGTAGAGCTAGGTATTATGGCCACCTGTGTTCTTTTCTTTCCCACATTTATCAAGAGCAGACAAACATGCCCATCGGACAAACAGAGTAAAAGCATAACACCTATAAACTCTCCTTCTTCATATCTTATAGGTACCTCATCAAAATGTGCCTGTCAATGACACTATAACTGCAGCAGAAAATGAGGGGAAGAAGTCTTTTTTCCTTTCCTTTTTATTATTATTATCTTTTCTTGTCAGCTTCATGAATTTGATAACACAAGCTCAGGAGAGCAATCCACACATAGCTGACAGGGACTTCTGTTCAAGTCATTGTGGATCACTGTCCGTCAGTGTCAGCCAATTACTGATCTAAACAAACTTCATTTATCCACACATTTTTTTTCTCCACTCGATCTATTTTATTTGCATTGCTTGAAAATTAATAGATATGATACTGACTGACACCTTATAACTGCTTTGCACACACATAAACCATTAAAGACTAATCCAAAATTAGCAGGATTCCAACTGCTGAGGGAAATGCACGGCACGAACTCATAATGCCTTCACACAGCTAAAAAAAAATATGCCTTTGCCGAACAGAAATAACTCTGAAGTCTACCAGCTTTATAATTTATATGTGATGCCAACACCTTCTGAAGCTATTCTCCTGAGGACTTTTTTGTTTCCTTCTGATTATCTTCACACTGAAAAATCAATTGTTCCTGAATTATAGCACCCATAACACGTCTGACAATTCCTCAAGAATCTAAGACTGAATATATTTTTGAATGAGTTTATTTATAGTAGTTGTAGTTTATAGAAAGACATATCAGCACTGCAGTCCTATGCTCTTAATCACCCACACAAATCAGTGCTGCTAAATTGCCAGTCACCTTCCTGGACTCCACTGAAACAGGAAATTGAACAAGAGATTGATCATTGAGTTAATGCAGGCAACTAAATATAAGGGTCTCCTCAAAGGTTAAAGAGCCACTCTTAAGCTTTCATCTCTATCTCAGTGTCCAAATATAAATAATTTCCATACTAGTTAATTTACAGGGATTAATAACTGGAAGACTTTTAAAATTCACTTCAATAAGACTGAGAAAACAGGTCAATAAATCAAGTCTTTTATCTTCCTGCTCAGGCTTGTTCTGAAGTCTGTTCCACATGTATGAATGATTAGCAGCAGGTGTAAAATAGCTCCCCAAAGGTTACTACTGGCAGCAAGACCAATTCACTTGTGGATCTTCCTGAACACAGCTCATTAACTGCCACATATCTGAGACCTAAGCTCCTGACATCCAAATTAAGGTTACATTATATCTATTAAGAGACTTTGAATGACCTCAGCCAGTAGTTCAAATTGTTAGCAGCTTTAACCAGCTATTCAGATGTTTTTCCTTGAAAGACAACTAAGGAAAAAAACAGGTGCCGTTGCCCCTCTTTGCTTTAAAATTGTATATTTCTTTTAATTTAAATTCTCCTAGAGAAGCATTGAGGATGGGATAATTGCAGCATTTTGAGATCCTATGGCTCAGAGGGCTAGATTGATGCCAGCAATGCAAGATGCATTCTGCTTTGCAGGCAAGTGGCTGTACCTCTTCTGGTACTACATTAGCCAAGAATATAATTCTTAAAAAGATAATGTGTGCCTCAAACACACTGCGAAATACAGGAAGTATATTTGGTGGAAAAAAACAGAAATTAAATATGAAAGGAAGGAAACTTCACCAATATAATTCAATGACTGCTCAGCCAGACCTGTTATTTAATTCAGCATGGGCTTGCTTCAATCAATGACCAGTGTCCAAATCTGCAGCTGTCACACTTGGATCAAACCTTGGCAATTGCACTGTCTTTAGATGCAGAATTGTTGCAAGTCCAAGGAAAGCATTAACTGCATACAGCAGAGGAATATTTGAGCATCAGTGTGAATTGGAGCATCTGAAATGGCTCTTACAAATAGTTTGACTTTATGGCCATTTCTAGAACTAGAAAACCAAAACAGAACAAAAACTTTATAGCCATTACTAGAATAAGAAAAAGAGAGAAAAAAAAAAAAAGGAAAAAAGAAAAAAAAAAGAAAAAAAGGAAAAGATTTTCTATGTAGGGCTCTTTATCTCTGGAACAAAGTACTAATAACTTTTCCTGTAAGCCAATCTTGTATTCTAGGTCTAGTGGGGCATTAAGGACAAGTGCTGCACATTCATTAGAAATGCAAATCACACATAGGAATCTCGAGAGGAAAGAACAGTAAGAGAGTTACATGAGGCAGCACACTGCAGTGCTGCTATTTGCTTTCAGATCATCTCTATTGTTTATCAACATTCAGAAAGAGTTAGTGGGAAGAATAGACTTCAGCTGAGGAGCACATACCTTTGAAAAGGTTATTTTAGCAGTAATTATTGATGCTTCTTATCATCAGATGCCAGAGTAAGTTATTTGCATTATCATAGCAATTATCATAGCATGTGTCAAGTGGACTGCAATAGTGAGCAAAAGGCTTTGTGGAATGCTTCTAAGCTCCCTCCCCATTGTGTATGTACTATGCCTTTTTGGGCATTCTAGATAACTCAGCTGCCAATAATGATGGCTGCCTGAAGCATCCATTTCCATCGACAAAATCTGTAACCCACCAGTTACTTCATGCAGTTGATGGCCATTCAATGAACTACTGTAATAAGAAAAGCTGAAAAATGAATTATCTGGAAAATGTGCAGAAAAACATCAGTAGTTGAGTACTAATTAGTAACACTCCAGGTATTAAGTCTGATTCAAATATTAAGTCCAGAAAAATATTAATTCATTATCCAGTTTAACAAAATACAGACCACAGAAATAGAAACCAGAATTTCTTCTATAAATACAAAACTGTACAAGCCAGAAAGGAAACCTCCTACCAGTTATTCAGTAAGCTGTTGATAAGAGTCAGCTTGAATCCTTCTCTTCTTTGAAGAGGGATATTGCTTGTGCTGTGCAGTATCTTCTTTGTATCCACTTGTGTGGACAAGCAGATAACCTGTCACATTCACTATGGTCTGCATTCAGCATTCTCTCCACTATACTCCTTATGGATAACCTGAAAGGAAGATGATGGATAAATCTGCCCTCTTCTTTTTCTCATACAAAGAACACAGTAGGACATATTTTATAAGAAAGCAGACTTGTTTGGGCTTCAGCCTGATAGCAATAAGAAGTTTGAGCCATTTGTAATACCAAATCCAGTGCTCCTTGAGAACTGGGAGGGGGAAAATAATAATAATAATAAAATTCAAAAAAAAAAAAATAAAAAAAAAAAAAAAGAAAAAAAGAAAGAAAGAAAAAGAACAGATTTCTGAAGATTCCAAGTATATTTTTCCTCCTACTTCAGCTATAAACAAAGTACTAGAGCAGAACTATGGCTTCCTAATAACTTGGTTATTGAGAGCATTATCTTCAAGACAGTAGTGCCTGAGCATTTCTACTTGATGAAAAAGCCTCTGTTTCTAAGAAATAATGATCAGCATTGAGCACACTCAGCACTGGCAATCAATGGCTAGCACAGGACATTTTTTGCTAGTGTATGTAAATTGGTTTATTGGTTGCTTTTACAGAAGACTGGTGAGACAGGAAGACATGTTCACTTCCTTGGAAAACATCCTGTCCATCCAAGATGGGTTGTGTTACTACAGCTGAGATGGGTGGCCTATGAGAGTCCATTTCCATCGTTATCTAACACGTGAATGACCAGGCACCTTAACAGGCTGAATGCCATTGGTTGCAAAGCTCCTTCCAAACTCTAGTTTTGGCCTTGCTGAATTTGCCCTTCCACACCGTTGTCCTTTCCTGCATTCATGAGCTCTTCCAATAAGTAACATAAAAGGTAATTTTTGTAAGATAATGGTGGATTTGCTACTAATCTACAATTCCAGAATTCTATTTCCTTGAAATAGAGTGCATCTTGTACTTTGGGCTGACAAAAAGATGAAGTATGTTCTTGAAAGAACTCAAATTTGTATGAAGTGCCTAAGGAACTTAAAATGTCTTTTATGTAGTATGCATTAAAGTATTTTCATGTAATATAAATGATGACAAGAATATTGTTCATTCCCTTTTAGCTCTTGGATAGCTGTAAGAAGAGCAGTAAGAGGAAGAATATGGTGAACCTGGACTTGAATTAAACCTACACAGTTCAGAAAAAAAGGGTGACGGCATGAAATTCAGAATTCTCCTTGGGGTTAAATTTGAGCATAAATATGGAACTGTTGTTTTAAGTTGCACATTTTAAATGCTAGTAGCATACCTTACAGCAACTCATTTTAAACAGTCAGGAAAGACAGCCAGAAGTTCGGAGGGTGCACTTCTGAGGCTTCCTATAAAGGCTGTACACAACAACAGTCAATTTTCTGCCACATGAACTGGAAGGTGAATTGTCATCCACTTCCTGGTCAGAAAAGAGTTCAGAACAGAATGATCAGGGACCAGCAGGAAAAAGAGCACATGAAACAGTCTTCAATTGCATGTGAAGATATTTTCAATTCCACAGGCTGTTCACAACTTCAACTTGGAAGGCTATGAGCAAAAAACAGATTGCTAAAAATAAGTTTATACTGTTAGATTTTTGTATTGAACTCTGAAAAAAAAAAAACCACACACACAAAAAAACAACCCCCCAATAAACACCAAAAAAACCCAGCCCTTAAATTACTACAGATTGAATTTCTGAACTCCAGCAATCAAAAGATGTACAGAAGTTGTGGAGCTGCTACAACTACCAGCTTCCTCATTCAAAGAAATTTAGAAAGTCAGTATCACGAACCTTCAGCAACAAGTTTATTGACGTGTGGTCTGATTAATACCATTAGGTTAATCAACATGCTAAGAGACCAGAAATGCTTCCACCTGGAAAAAAACACAGATTTTCTGGATTCAGTATGTGCTACTTGATAGAAGTCACAGACACATTTGAAATGCTATGGAGGGATGCAACTTTTCATTGTTCTATTTCAGAAATCAGAAGCATTTAATTTTCATCTCACTTTTAGTGTCCTAGAGTATCTCCATCACCATACAAAAAACTGTGATTTACTAAGCTATATTTCTCCTACAAACAAATAGAACAGAATGCAGCAGGTACTTTTTTTTTTTAAAGCCATGCTCTCCAGAACATTCAATACAAGAAAATATTAGTTGGAGGCAACAAAATGTAACAGCCTCTTTTCACTAGATACTGTGCCAAATCACAAAGAGAGGCCTGTTGTTTTCACATCACTAAAAAATGGCTCCTTGTGTAAATTTGCAGTTATAACAAAAACTCATTTAAAAGCAATTGCAGCCCGGCTGACCCGCAGCTTTGAGTTTCTCATATCTTCAGTACATATTGCTTATAAACAAAACTTTGCTTCTCAGTCTGAAAGCAAAATATCATCAAATGTGAAAAAAATATATAAAATAAAATATTACCTTTGTGCTAGAGATGAATCCAGCAGAGTACCTAAGTGTTCAGAGAACAAATGCATATGCCTATGTCCATGACCTCAAATACTGAATTCAGTATTGGGCATCTCAATACAAAAAGGATATTGAGATACTGGAGGAGGTCCAAAGAAAGGCAACAAGGCTTAGAAGAACTTGGAGAATATGCCCTATGAGGAGAGACTAAAGGAGCTGGGGATGCTTAGTGTGGGGAATAAGAGGCTGAGGAAAAGTAGGGTGAGGAGAGACCATATCACTCTCATCAAATACCTGAAAAGTGATTGCAGCAGTGGTTGGGTTGATCTCTTCTCACTGGTGACAAGACAAGGGGAAATGGCTTCAAGTTGCACCTGGGTAAGTTTAGATTGGACATTAGGAAAAACTTCTTCACAGGAAAGGTGATGAAGCACTGGAATGGGCTCCCCAGGGAGGTGGATGTGTTTAAAAATCATTTGGATGTGGTACACAGCGACACGATTTAGTAGAGTGTTGTTAGAGTTAAAGTAGCATGGTTAGTTTGCGGTTCTAGTTGATGATCTTGAATGTCTTTTCCAATCTGAGCAATGCTGTGATACCTGCACTTTGTACATACCAGTCTCAATGTGACTGTGATGCATAAGATGCATCCCTAAGTCTCACTCCTTCCTCACTGCCTCATGTGGAAAGAATGCTTTTTTAAGCAGCACATGGAGTTATCACTTTCCTTCCTGTGTTCCTTGTACATGCATAAGTGTTGTGGTGCCATCACATCACATATCTTTCAAAGGGAGGGAAATGGAGGAATGACTTCCTTCTACTGTGGTTCACTGACAAGACAATGATCCTCCCTCATTTTAAGAATGGAAATGCGTGAGAGCAAACTGTGTGAAAACTGTGTGAAAACTGCAACTGAACTGCAAAGTAATGTGTTTGTTATGTAGCATGACCTTTATCTTTGCATTTTCTTGTAATTTATTTATAGCACTTCCAGAAAGTAAGTGCTTCCGTGAGCCCCTTAATACTATTGAGTTTCTGTAAGCAACTAAAACCTGTATCTCATTTTTACTTTACAGAATCACTTTTCACTGACCTCCTCTTCCTTGATTTTAATGTTTTTCAGATTTATTTCTTTGACCTGTCTTGAAAATGGCTAAAGGAAAAGCCACTATGATCTACAGCATCTAATTCATGTTCCAGCCAGTCAGCACCCTTGGGCAATACAAGATATCAGAGACAGCTGTTAACACTTTGTAGAAGTTCATATTAATCAAAACATGCATAGAGGTGTACATGCACTAGTTTTCATAACAGCTGTTACATCTCCATATTTCCTTCTGTGGAAAAAGACATTTAGGCAAAAGACAAGAATCCTTTCCATTTCTACCTGTATATGTCTAGTCAAGACATTAGGCACACATTATCTAAATACAAGGTTACTAAGCAACAAAGATTAAACCACACATGACTTTCAAGGTGTCATAATTTTATGATGTTTGGTTATCAGTATTCATCACCACATCATGTAGTGCACTGGGAATTAAAGAGCTAATTCTCCAGGTACCTATCCCTGAAGTGAAGAACTACTATATTCCCCAGGACTGTTCACTGTTTTGCTATCATTTCCACTCAGGAGAAAAGATGAAAGACCTTTGTAGGTCACCTTTTTTGATGGCCCTTTTGTTTCCAGTCACCTGGCTCGCCTCTGTTGCTCATCTCATCACATCATTAGTGTAATGCCTTTGGCTTTCAGGCACTCTCTCTTGTTATATTTAACTTCATTCTAATTATATTGTACTATATTTTATTATAGTGTGTTATCTTGCATTCCTATATCTTATTTAGTAAATTACTTGGTTTCTCCCCAGATCATTGCCGCTGCTTTGTTTTTGAGCCCATCTCTCTACTATTTCCCCTGTTTCCCTTTTCCGGGGTGTGAATTTGCAGGTCCTTGCACCCCACTAGTCACAGAACCAGATCAAACCAGCCTGTAAATCACTGACACAAAGTTAAAGAATAAAAAAATAAATCCTCAAATATTAATAGTTTTAATTTTATTGAGAAACAGCCTGAACCAACCTAGACAACATCATTGTTGACAAAATTATATATATATAATATATATAATTATATATATTACACATATATATGTATATAACATATATATTATATATATTATATATATTATGTGCATTTCTTCACATGGGACATGGATACATGCTTCATCTCAGTCATTTTATTGTGTAATTGATAAACCATTGGCTTACCCAAAATAAATAAAAGTCAGTCATCTAGAGAAATACCTCAGGCTTTTTAATTTAAAAGGTTCACCCAAGGTTTCTGGAACAGAATTTTATACAGACCACCTTCTGCTGGTCATTTTTTGTTTGTTTGTTTGTTACTTTTGTTTTTAAGCTACATTAAAATTCAGTTGAACTTTGCATTTTGTTGTTGTTGTTTTTGTGTTCTATATTTTTACTTGGACATGAATGTCCAATTGTTTGTGAATGAGATCGATTACTCTTTGCAGACAATTCCTGTAAACAGCTTTTTCTGTCTGATTTATAGTAGTAACTGTGCACACGGACTTTTGTCCCCATTTAGTGATCTAAGAAAAAGGATCTCTAAAAAAATAATTTAACAACTAGTCAAAAAATGATATGTTTAGAACTACTGAGAATGCAAAATAATTTATTGCATTGAACAATGTTTTTCCTCAAACCTAAACAAGGTATTTAGTTTATATGGGGACAATGTAATATCAATAGCAAGCTGAAGTCTCCAGATAAAGACTGTGAGGATCATAGAACTGGTTGAATTCTTACGTTTTTGACAGGAACTATTAATAACATTCTCCCATTAGCTGATGTAACGCAATAGAAAGCACAGCAGTGATAGCAGAGTAGCAAAGTCCTAGGCAACAGCAAATAAGGATTTGTTCAAATGCAACAGCCTTGGGCACAGAAATAAAGGAAAGAAAGTTCAAGAAAGTTCTTACCTGAAGAAGACTTCAGGTACACAGTGATATCCAACAAGATACCCTTGTGTCCACTGCCAACCCTCAAATGAGTTCTGGGAAGGGCTATACTGGTTATTCAGGTGCATTACTTCCCCCTGAGCTCCCCTGGGTTGGCATACCCTTCCCATGAAGTGCTCACTGTTTTAGGCTGTGGTTTAGCATTTCCACTACAGCTGATGTATTTGTTCTAGCTGACTCATTAACTGGTACTAGTAATGTATTTCCAAGTAAAATTTTCAGTGGAATAGCTATTTCATAGCAGTTAACATACTGCAAAAACCAAATGTATCTGAAAATGGAGTGATTTTGTAATGGAGATGAGATACACAGCTCTAAAGGCAGAAAAGCTGTGTGAGCAAACAGTCTTATTTTAACATTCATATAGTTATCTGCTGAGTTCATTGACTGTGCAGAAAAGTCTGGTATGAAAAGAGCAAGATAAAATACGTAGGAAAAGGAAATATTTTATCAAAAAACACTGATACCTTTGAAGACATGCTGATAGGATTTCAGGTGCTCTTCTGTTGACCGTGAAATAGTGACAATCCTGTCTTTTCTTTCCAGCTGGAGAAGCTTGATGTCACCCATCACAACTTCCACACCTAAAAACAGATCAACTTTATCATTTTTTCTATAAACTGGTGTGCATTTTGAGCAGATCTCTCATAAAGTCACTCTATTTCCACGCAGTCGTGACTAAGTCACTATTAGATCTAAGTCCTTAGATATACCTGTGGAGTGTGACTCCACTGCACAGTCATTCATTAAGATGTGCCTTCCAAGCACTAACAAGTTGTACTGTCAGCTGAGCCATGCTGTTTAACTGCTTGATCACTTCATCCTACCAGATTTATACATGTTTTATTCTGCAAGTTTTTTAAGCCTCCGTCGTTTCTACAGAATTAGCCGCTTCTCCTATAGTCCTGTCTCCAGTCAGGAGAACACGTGGGAAGAACTATAGGTAATTCGCTATTCACATTTTTTTTTGTGTGAGTAACCAAGTATCCTAATCTAGACCAGGGTCTCGGTCTCCTTTGCAGAGTGAGGCCAACAAATGGATTGGCAATCATAGTTTGTCCTGTTGTAATTAACATATATGTCAAATTAGGCAGAGACAGCAACAAGCATCCATCACTGCTAATTTGTACAGTGGCTTTTCATGGTTTACCCCTACTTGGATGATCATCAACAGTTACCAACTGTCTGCTGCCTCAATGTATGTTACAATACACTGTCTATTACATGCACTCGCTAAACCTTAGCAAGCTTTTCCTCAAACAGTTTACAATAAATATATTGATGTTTGAGTAATGATGTTATGCCTGAGGACATCACAGCTGTGTTTGCCTGAAAGTATAAAGCAGACTGCACTGACAGATATCCAGCAGGAGCATTTGACTCTTACTGTGCAGTGTGTCCATCTGTACAGACAGAAGTAGAGCACAGTGCAGCTCAGCTGTGCAGATGTATTATACTAAACCAAAAATACCCTTAACAGTACTACAGTGCCTGACTTTAGCCTCAGTACAAAATATTTTGGGGGAAGTATTAAAAGCAAATGGCATCTGACTGAGGATCAAGAACCATTCTTCATCATCCTCAATCATTTCAACATAAACAGATTCCTGCTTATTCACTTCTGAAGAAGAGAACTATAGAAGTCAAGTAAAGACCATATAGTTCAGGAATATCAAGTCTGTTCGCTATTTGACCTCATAGTTCAAGTATTATTAACATGGTGCCAAAAAAAATATTTGACCTAGCTTGTGGAGATGCATTGTTCTAAATTATTTAAAGCATGGTGTTTGTAAGTACTGTATCTTTCATTGTTACAAATGGTATCCAAGATGACAGAAAAGTGATTAGAGAAAGGCGATTAGTATTTCTTTTTTGTTTGTTTACTCAGTGCACCAGACAGCAGTTTATGTAGACTCATCATGCTGAAAAATAAGAGGTTGTACAGATAGGCAATTAGTATGATAAGGCTTCAGTCAGCAAGCCTAAGGCTCTGTATATAAGTTCTCTTCTCCCTTTGACTGCCCAGCCCGTTATAAAGTCATGACAGCAAGTAGCTTGTGCTTACAGTAACTGTCTCTCACTCTAGTCCTGGGTACTGAACTGAAAGATTCCCTGTGAACTGCTATGCACATAAAGTTAAAACTCGGCAGACTGTTCACCAGGTGCTTGCCATTGGGCAATATCACTCTGTATTAAAACCATGGTTAAAGAGGGATCCTCAAGCCAAAAACATATAAGTGCCCTGGGACAAGTGTGTGCAAGCAACCAGCTGCCAACAATAAGAAAATCGAACACAAACAAACAAACAAAGAAATCTCCATAAAAATACCCAGATTTTGACCTCACCACACCATGACCTGTAGCTTCCATCAGGCTGCCCCACTGCCCAGAGCTAACCCAAAAAGCTTCTGGGCCATTTCACTCTGCTTTATTCCCTTCCTGTGTGCACATGGAAGTCACAAAGCAAGGTACTGTGACTCTAGGTCTGGAGCTCTATATTCTGCTCATGCCTGCCACCTTCCTTGCTCATCTTGGTTTGCTCAGTTTTCCACCTGTACATCTTTTATGGTGTATTTCCATTTAACTAGTGGTTACTTTAAGATTACATGAGATCAAGCATGCTTCAGATTGCTAGAAGAGAGGCTGCTACCAATTAAGTTGTATTCACTTGTATGAAAACCTCATGTCTTGCTTTTTTACATGGCACTTAACTTTGTTTTGGTCTTTACAGCTATTGTTTTTTCAATCCAAATTCACATGAAGGGATTATTTATGGGATAAGTAACAAAAATCAGCACTGTACTGAATAAATACATACACCCAAAAGACTTCAAAGTAATGCTTATTCACAGAAATCTGATCAAAGATACCTTTCTCTATCTTGTTCATATTGTGTTAAGTTTGTGAAATTTATCAGTGTTATGAAGATCTAGAAATTATAGCCATAATGTTCTACATATTTTATTTATTAACAATCTCCACTATTTGTCAGTCACTAAACAAAGAGTCATCATGCCACTGGATGGTCTGACTGCTCACCTATAACACTAGAGACAGTAGAAATCTTCCTATTGTTTTGGGCTATATGAATCAGGTCTTCTTTCATGTCTTAGAATTTTTTTTGGCACCCCTGAATTAAAACGAAATCATAACGACAGTGACAATGTTAGTAAATCACCATCCACTAAACTGTCTCTCTCCAGGACAGTAGTTTGTAACACGTTCGACCAACTGACACTTTATTACTAGAAAAAACAAGCCACTATTTCACTGCCACCTACTCTGACCGAAGGGTAAGGGTACAGAAATCTGTGGATGAGAAGTATTTAGTAACCAAGAGTGGTTTCTTCAGTTCTGCAGAATGACCTAGTTTTTCCTACAGAAATAGAGCATACAGATAAAGTATTAGTGAGAACTTAGCAATACATGCAACCTTAACCAATGTATTTGATCCTGATATGAAATGTGCATATTAAGTAAAAAAGGCTGGTTAAATATTAAAAGTGATACCTGCCTAGCTGCCAGAGTTTAAACCTTCAGATAGACTTTGCCATCAATAAGGTGGCGAGTTCATGCTCTTCCTTCCCTTTGGTATTTGGCTTTTGTAACATTTCTCCTGCTTTTATGTCCAGCTTTTTCAATTTACTTCTGCTTTATTTCCCTTTTATCAGCTGCCTAGGAATCAAGTTAGTGGAACTAGTACACAGGTTGCCCTCATTATTAGTTAATATTTTCCCTCATCTTACCACAGAAAAGTTCTCACAAAAACAGAAATTTTAAGAGCAGAGATGGACATCATAGTATCAGCTAGCTTATCAACTGGCTCAGAGGGAGAACTGCCATCCCTAATATTTCTTGAATCTGCTTTTAAGGCAGCCTCCAAGGATGGAAATCCCATAATCTCATCAGTACCCAGACAATAATGGAACTAAACTACTTTTCCTAGTAACTTATCTAAGCCTGCTTGCTATCATTTAAGTCTAAAACTACTTGTCCCACCTGCAGCACATGCAGGAGAATTTAATTCTGTTCATTGCACTCTTCAAGGTAACTGAAGGCTTAGGTGTCCTCAAGCTTTCTCATTTAAATTTGAAGTTAGTATTTCAACTCATTCTATCCTTTTAGGATGTTTTTCAATCACTGTCTTGCTTCACCACTTTCAGCTCTGACATTTGACTTATGACCTTCATGATCTACAGAAGTCAGTGCTGAACAAGAAAAAGACTCCTATTTCAAGGGCTTGTTTCAGGTGTGCCTACCTCCAACAGCATGGTACTGTTGAGTCATATCTAGTTTGCAGTCCTCTGTAGAGCTTAAATCATAGAACCATCAAGGTTGGAAAAGACCTCCAAGATCATCTCCTGGAGTTCTGCAGTCCAAGCAGTCTTGTCTCTCTGATCTACACTTTCTTCTCAAGTGATTTTTCCAGTGTTTCATCCAAATATAGAGTTGTCATACACAGGAATACATGCACATCCCTGAATATCTTAGCATTTTCTTCAGGCTGAGAATAGAGGGCTATGTTTCAGTATAGCATCCATGCTAATTATATTCTATGTTTTCTGTGTATGACTCTAATGCCTTGATCATTCTTTTGTTTGGGAATTTATTAATTAGACTGCATGGATAGTTAAAGGCATAGTTACGGCTGCTGACTGTCAGTATTTATTCTCAAAAGGCTTCTGGTCTCATTACATGAAAGGATAAGACCATCATAACCTGCCGCATGCATCCCTCTTCATGAGTTAACAGACAGCTTCTCAGACAAATAACTTAGCACTGTGGCAACATAAGCAGGAGCTAAACAGATGAAGGAGAAATTCTGAAGAAAAACAATTCAACTCTCTATTTCCCTTTCCTTTGGTGCAGATATGCTTCTTCAGTAAGAAAGTAATAAGAACACAAGTAATTATGCTGCAAACATATCCTAACAATTTCCCAGTGGTCAGCTTCACCATTTTTTTAATCTATTAGTGCTGTCAACAACTGATGTAGCTGCATTTTTCTTTTTTAATGTATGAAAATGCTGACAGAAGATGGGTATAAGAATATAGCTGAGACATGATGCAGCAAAAGGTTCTGTCATAGAGATCAGTGCCATTTTACAGCTAACAAACATCTGTTTCCACAAACCCTTTCAGCTTTCCAGTTTCCATAGCTTCTCTTCTAAAATGCCAGATCCAAATTACAGAACACTGCAGTCTAACTCCACAGAAAAGAAATCATCTTCCATTTAATAACAGCTACAAATATGTTGTCACACTCAGCTTTGAGAAAACTAGTCTCTGAAACAGTGAAGTGCCTTACTCTGCATAAAATTCAATGTATAGATTGCACATATCCTGTCAAATCATTTGCCTTTTTTGTTACTTCCTTGTCTAACACATAAATGAAGCAAAAGCATATATCACATCTGTCTTATTTGCCTAACTCTGGTTGAGTTATGGACAAAGAATTCAGACTGTTCCAAACATCTGATGGTTCCTTTGAAGCTCCATTTGACGGGTCAGCCACTGTACATCTCTAGCAATGAATGTAAAATTGGAATTCTAATAGTTTTTTCACTTATCAAAAGACAACATTGCTATCTGCTCTGTGCAAAGCTCTAAAATTTCTGTTGGAGAAGTCAACAAATGCATTCTATTTAATTTCATACCTCCTATGATCACACAGCTGTGTGATATGATACCACTGAAATCACTTTTCAAGAAATGGAAACACTCCATGTGTTAAAACTTAGAAAGCAGTACTAAATCTTAAGGATTCAATTTGTTACAGGTGTTAGATATTACAGCAACATAGAGCACAGCTCTGAATATCACAAGGAAAACAGGTCATGAGAAAAAATGCAATTTCTAAACAGTTTCTGATTATCTTTCTTTTAAGAGAAGAACAAGCTACACGTGTCAGCTAAAGACTTGTGTTTTACTTAATGTTAAATTTTCTCCCTAGTATCTTTCCTTTTTTTTCCTCTGTTCTTCAGTTTTACTGCTATTATAAATCTAGCAAATAATTCAAAAGTACATTATTCTCCAAGCATATTACATTATAGGTTTCTCTGGCACATCATGTACTAGCTGATACACAACACTGGATTCAATCTACCATGATAGTTTCTAGTCCTGTTTAAATATTCTATGGCAATCCCTCAAAACTTACTTGAGCAACCAAGCAGTGCAACTGCACTCTTATCACAGCACATATGCTTACCTTCATTGACTTAGCAGCAGCCAGCAATGCCTCCCACTCATTATTCTTTTGCATTTCAGAAGGATGGTGTTAATTTTGCATTTAAATAAAACTGCTAGACAACTACAAAGAACTGGTGCAAACAACAACAACAAAAAAAGGCATAATACTTCAGAGCCAAACTATCAACTGAAGGAGAATGTTTTCCCTATTAAGATAACTGTTCATAAACAGTTAATTATCAGAGCATGAGCAAGCCCAATTTGCTTTCTTGAAAGAACATTGCTGCTGTGTCTACTTATGGCAAAAACAACAACAACCCACCAATCAAACAAAAACACAAAACAACAACAATGTAGCATTTCCTAAAACCATTTTGTTCAGTCATTTACTCAGGAGGGAGAGTTGACATCAAAAGTGGTCAAATTATGAAAATTTTGGCCAAAGAGTTGACAAAAAGATGTAAGAAAAAGAGAGGTTTAGGAGTCTAGATAGCTAACTCAAGATTCTTCTCAGATACAAGATAGCTAAACCCAAGATATTCCTCAGATAAAGCACTACATACGATAGGAATTTTGGCTAAATACCTAATCTGTATCAATATATCTGTAGAGATCACGGTAAAAAGAAATAGAGATTTCCTGCAAAAATATGAAATATAAACAGAGATGTTTATCTTCCTGTACACCTAGAATCTGCATTGCTCTGCAAGGCTTGTTGAAGAAGTCAATATTTCTACGTTCATCAGCCAACAAAAAGGTCATTTCCAGAAGCAGAACAATGAGAGCTTTCATTCTTGTAACCATTTAAGTGGTCATATGGTATTCAAAACACACCCTCCCACCCCAAATGCCTGAGAAAGGGAGCACCCGAGATACATCTGAAACTTGCAGCCAGGAAGCTGCCATGGTAAGAGGTCAGGTTGGAGGATACTGTGCTATGTACAGAGGTTTCGAATCTAAAACCTACCATGCCTCTCAGCAAATATGTAGCTTCTATTCACACATGCTCAGAAACATTATAGCCGCTATCTGTAAAGAGTTCAGAACTGTAGAACTGAGATGTGAGAAGAAATTGAGCTCTGGTTTGCTCTCTTCTTCTGTTTCATATTTTTTGCCTCAGTCTTACTGCGCACTCTACTTTCTTTCTGTAAGAGATAATGTCTAGAAGTCTAGACAACCATAGCACACTTAAGAAGATTCAGTTAAGTTTCTAAAACTGTCTTCTTACTATTTCTGTTCACCCTGGTCTGTATGTAGGTAACAGACACAGCTTTAAGCTAAGCAAACCATACTTCCCAGTGATAATGCAGAAGATAATTTATCAGGATGGAGAAAGTTCAGTCTTTGCACAGAGTGTGAGTCACTAGTACCTACTGTCACTAATATCTAATGTTCAGCCTCACAATTAATGAAATGAGGATTTGAAATTGGTATTAGATACATGATATCTGAAGGTAATACAGATTTAGAATATCTAGAATCTCTTTCTAGACTATGCCATGGTTTTGTAATTTTATAGTTAGTACAATACGTTTTCCTAATTAGATCTGCTCTGTTTCCTTGAGCCCAGCTCCCATCTCCCTTTTCCCCTTCCCATTTTTGGGGGCTGGGAGGCCCATGGGCCTACCACCCCCTGTTACAAACATAGATTCATCTAGATAACTCCATGACAGACAATCAGTGTGAGATGCTGTTAGACAAAGCAAATGAGGCTGGCCTACCTCTGAAATGTAATGTAGTCTCATTACCAGTGCATGGAGCCATTTACTTACTCCCACAATAGTCAGATGCATGGCAAAGCATTTTGCAGAGATCATTTACATACTGATAAGAGAACTAGGACAGTATACCCTAATTCTCACAAATGACCCATAGTTTCAACTATTTTTTGGAAAGAGAAGCATTTTGGAAGGTCAGAAGGGGTTATTCATCAGAGGCTTGTTCCTCTGTGAGTTTTACATGCAGTAAAAGGATACAGAATGATTTTCAAAGACTCACATCAGATTTCATTATTTTTCTGATGAAGAGATTTTTCTTCTGCAGAAAGAAGCATTTCTTCTTTAAAAGATTTGTTAACTATTATACTCTTTCATAATGAATCTGATATTCAATATAATTTTACACAATCATCATCAGACTGTGAATAAGGATAATTGTTTATTTATCCTGATATTTAGAATTTGTACTGCTTTCGTGCAGCTACATTTTATCACAAAACACAAATAATTCTTCCTCCCCCATCAAAAAGAAGGTGGTTAAGCTCCGTTAAGTTTTGAACACCCATGAAGTACCATATTATCATCCTAAGTATGAAGGCTTTTTTTGTTTGTTTGTTTGTTTTTTTTAAATAGAGAATTTAGACTTATTCTTTTTAGAAGGAAAGAGATATTTCCTTGAAAATAACAAAGATGAGCTAGAACAGTTTTCCTTGCCTCTGCTGCATGCATCATATGTGATGGCAAGGCATGTTCTCACAGGATATGCTGGGGAGAATCATTGAAACTTACAACTACACCACATGGGGCTCAATGACACTTGACAACAGGTCCCTTAAAGAATGAGGTCATGGGCAGCACCACGACAGCAGGAACATCTTCATGTCCTCAACCTCCATTCCTCCACCCACATCTCCATCAGGGCTCTGCAAAGCCCCAAGGAGCATGTGAAATTCTTGCCCTGCTGTAGATGGGCAGGAAGAAGGTGCACAAAGAGAGAAGGCAAGTACCACAGGGTCCCATACCCCTTCAGTGTTTGCAGCAAAAAACTTAGATTCTACTGCAACTTAGCAGAGGGCGAACTTTACCCTTCCTTTGTGCAACTGATGGCATTGATTTTTAACTTCATGATTCATTTTCTGTAGCTCTCTTTGTAACTCATTGAAAATGACTGCAGTCTGCTCAGCAGCCAACCAGAAGGCTGCTACAAACAAAGGCTTCTTGGCTTGGAGCAGATGTTTCAAGATCATCCCTCCACCCCAGGAAACATTTATGACTTGCTCAACTAAGACAAGTACAATTGTAAGTCTTTGTGAAGACAAAATTCCAGATATGGCTCAGTTATAACATATTATACCTCTACTTTCCTACAAATAGCTTGAAAAATGACTGGGGGGCTGAAATCTTC
The DNA here is from genome assembly GCF_054131305.1 of Coturnix japonica. Lineage (NCBI taxonomy): Eukaryota > Metazoa > Chordata > Aves > Galliformes > Phasianidae > Coturnix > Coturnix japonica. The sequence goes on from NC_140666.1 coordinate 26,833,212, forward strand.
CTTGCTCATTAAAAAAATATTCTTAAGCCCAAGAAAAGCGTTAGTGTAAGCATTAACGGTCCAGGCACCCACTGCTTTTGTTGCTGATAATGGGGAAAAACATAATACAAAACTCTGATAATAAAAAACTCCAGAAGAGATGCAATGAAAGAGAAGAAAAAGAATCCCAAACAAACAAACAGTTGTAGCAGAACCAGAACAAAAGAAGCTGGGGTTCTTTGTTGAAATCATTGTCATCCTGCACAGTGAAAGTTATGACAAAGTTGTGAAGAATTAGCAGTGATGCAGAAAAAGGCTCTGTCCTGGGAGATATCACCTGTAGATACCTCACTGCTCTCAGTCAAAATCTGGCTATGAGCAGAGCAGCATATACTGTGAAAATTCCCTGCCTGAGAGCCAGAGTATAAATAATTTACGGTGTGTCACCTCTGCCAAAATAACTGCACAATGAAGGTCTGACATAGATGGTGCTCCAAAAAAATTTAAGCAGAGAGTTGATAGGATCATCATTAGCAACTGAGTAGAGTCTATCTGTGTAGTACTCATTGTGCTGTGCCATATGGCCCTGCAGAAGCTCTCAGATGAAATTGATCACTTGTCAATGTGATAAGCACTGCAGTACATATCTGCAAGTGTCAGGATTGCAAACGACCCCACCTGCAGAGAAATGAACTCTAATCCTCAGGTAAATTTAAAGAACCCAGTTCCCAGGTGATTCTCATTAGACAGTGTCTGAAGATTCTTGAAACAGAAAGGCAGAAAACATGGAGAATGTGCCTTGTAGTCAGCACAGGCTCATTATTACCATCAATCAGTCTGAGGATCTCAGCAGCTTTTCACTCCCTACAGCAATTAGAAAGATAGCTTTGTGACAAAATCAGTATTAGCAGTTGAATGAAATATTCTTCACCAGTGAGGCTCCAGCACCTCCCATTCTGCCTTTTTCTCCCCTTCTTCAAAGAATTTTAATAATATAGTTACCATTATGAAGGGTAGAAAAACCAATGCATGACTAAACTGTAGAAAGAGCATCCTCACTTTCTTTCTCACACTCTTACTCCCTCCCCACAATGCAGATTCTTTACTATTCCTACTATTGCAGCTTGAACAGTGTTACTCAAAGCAGCTTTCCATAAAATTTACCATTTTACTGCTCCTTACATTTTGTTTGATTAGGAGCAAATAGAGCATGAGCTACAAAGCAGGAACTTCTGTTCTCTGTCAGCTGACAACAGCCAAGCTCAAGAACAGACCTGCCAGTTTATAAATACATCCCAGATTGCCCATCACATCTGAGCCTCCCTAACAAAGAACTGAGGGGAAGAGACATGTTTGGACAAAAAGACTAGTTCTGGATCGTTTAACCATCAAATTCAATGAGGAATACAATCATTTGGTTACAATACATAGAAAGATGTGGGCAGCTCTTTGCTGTCAGAAAATTAGACACAATTATTCCTTTTCTGTTTTTTGCTGCATTTGCTGTCGTGTGTGTGCTGGTAGGAGCTTCTCGTAGGATCGATCATGCAAATGAATGAGACACCTGGATACTACAGAATGCAAGATCCCTGTTTTCTTCTTATAAGGTCATCCAGATTAAAACTACCGATTACCTTAACTGGAGATGTTTACAGACAGGTATGTCTTGAAGCATCTGACCAACCTTTTGGAGAAGTTTTTCCTAACACCCAATCTGAATCTCCCCCAGCACAACTTGAGGCCATTCTCTCTCAAACTGAACAGCTGAATTTGAAAGAGGTAAATCAGGTGCTGTACCATTGAGTAATGACCTCACTTGTCCACCTGTGCTGTATTGATAATTGTTAGTTATATTCACTTAGTTTTCTTCTGCTTTAACTTAAATAACCTGAGTATTAAGAAGCTGATGCATAGCCATATCCACATATCCTCATTCTCAGTCTTCCTATTATTCAAATGCAGGCAGCATTGTCTGGGATAGGTGTGTATCACATACTAGCAATGAAGTATCGCACATCATTCTAGAACAACAGCCAAATACTGACAGGAGGCTGCTAGTGCTTGGGCTAGAAAAAAGTTGGACAAAAGGACAGGGCCCAGCAGCTGGGACACAGGCTTAGAAACTGGATGGCAACGTTCAGATGCATTGACTCAGATGTATTGATCCAGTGCATTCATCCAAATACAAAGCTCTACTGTACAAAAGATTAAATGGTAACCAATTTCAATGCTGTAATACAATGGAAAACATCAATGACAGAAGAGTAGCAAAGTTCTAAGCTACAGCAAGAGAAGACTTGCTCAAATGCAACAACCATGGGCAGAGAAACAAAGAATAGAAGCTGCTTTCCTTCAGTGGGCCTCAGATAGGAAGGGATCTCCAGTGAGATACCCTTGCCTTCACCACTTCAAGACATCACTGCTTCAAGACGTGATTTGTGTTTTCCCCTACACCAGTATTCAGATTCACTTGGATATTCTGCTCTTGAAGGAAGAAATAATCTGTTGTTTAGTCCAGGGGACTGCTGAAATAGCAGCTACTTCTGTTCCTCTGTGTCAGTGGAGTTCTGCTAAGGACTCATCTTTATGAGAAATAAATTAACCTCACAATGACCTCACAGTTGCACTATGCATAGAGTAGCATAGTACAGCCAAACAATAGAACAACAACCATCGATACCAAAGGGAAAAAACAGCACACTTCTTAACATCTTTTAACACTCCTCCATGGCCAGGTGTGCTGTGAAACTGGGATCCAGAGCACATCCCTGGAAGAGGTCCTGACAATTCCCTTCTCCTCGCATTAGGATGCCCCTGCTTTTGAAGTTACCCACTGGAATAAAAAGCAGCCTCAAAAGAGAACACTTGTCTCTTTGTGTTTACTTGACACTGACACACAAATCTTCCTTGGTCTCTGAAGATTTTCTAACCTTCTGGTTTTAAAGCTTTCTATTCAGCAACACTTCAGCAAGTGAGAATCCTACTTTCAAGTGGTAGTGCAGCTTCCAGGATGCTGTGATCTAATTTAGTAGTTCCAAGTACTAGCTTGAATTTTAATGCTTGCTTTTAGCAGCTTCAACAGCTTTTTCCAGGTGACTTTATTAATCTGTGCTTGCTATTACACACTCAAACAACCACACTTGAGAGAACATCTAAAGATTGAAATCAAGTCATGATTGCCTGACATCTTCATAGTTGCTGTGCCATGTCAATCAAACAACAGATGATGCGATGTTATACGATTAGCAGAAGCACCCTTACAGTAATGCTATTTTTGGAGAGCAGGCATTAACATTCAGGGCCAAGATGTTCAGCTTCTCCAGCAATCACAGACATATTGTGTCTTCCCTTTGGCTTTTTGTTGCGTGGACAACTCCAGCCAGTCTTTTTTTAATCATGTTACATCCTTTTTCTGTCATCCAGCATTTTAATTATATCAAACTTACTTTTTTTTTCTTTTTTTTTTTCCCCCTTTTTAAAAAAAAGATACTCCCTATTCCTATACTTTCATTAAACTAAAACATCCTTTTTGCTTTTCCTGTTAAATTCTGTGCTTTCATGGCAAGCATGCCCTAAGAAAGGCTGAGAGATTTACTCCATCATATTTTCTGCCTGGTACTTCCTAGCCTTAACCTATGCCCGTCTCCCTCCTGTTTATCTGCTTCCCTTTGAAGCACAGAAATCACACTGGAAATATAATTGCTGCATGGTGTATATGCCCATTTCTCATCCCCTATACAAAGCACAGGCACCACATACACTCCTAGGGCTTGCCCATACACTTCCTTCTGCTCTCAGATCAGGCAGCATACCAATGTCCTGAGCCAACAAGGAAAGCCTGCATGAAGACAGCCCAAGAAAACCTGGATCAACACCAGAAAACTTCCACCATGAAAAGCAAAATTCAGATACACCTGAACATGTAGCTGGAAAACTCCTCCTGGTGCTGCCTCAGTTCACACAGCAGAGATGCTGCTAGTTCTGCTACTTCCCCCTAGTATCTAACCTAATTCTCCTGTCTCAGTTTAAAACCATCCCCCTTTGTCCTATCACTGTCAGCCCACGTAAACAGCCATTCCCCATCCTGTTTATATGCTCCCTTCAAGTACTGGAAGGCCTCAGTGAGGTCTCACCAAAGACAAGGGATCTGGGTCCTGTGAGAGAGAAAAAGCCTGAAGACCACATCAGGGATGAAATAAAGTATACTGGTTGTTGTTTTTCCTGATTGCATTCAGCTGCTCCAATTGCTCCCACCCTGTTTTCTCCATCCCTGCTGTGCTGCTGGACTGTGGCTGCAAGCTGACGGCTTTTTTGAGGCACTGGGGGGTATTTATAAATATCTATAAATGCTTTTAAGGTTCTTGGCAGGTGGATGAATGCTAGGAGTGGCTGGCACAGTGGTACCATGTAGGATGGCCTAGCTCAGGGAGGTGCTGCACACTGACAGCAATTCTACAAGTCAGGGCTCATAACATCTTTCAGGTCCCCTCAGTTTGTCTGCTGAGGCCCATTCAGTGTGTCTGAGTAACTCTTCAACACACAGTAGTATAAACACCTGAAAGGCCAGATACCATTCTCCTTGCTAAGCACAGACTGTGCCATGGGGACCAGAAAGTTAAAGTGGTGGAACCTGAAGCCTTGGCGATGATCTCAGCACAATGAAAATGCTGTAAAAAAAGCAGGAATGCTGTCACAATGCATATTTGGGAACTGAAAGTGTTATTTTTAACTTCTGATTTGACTGAAAACCACATTTGTCTGATGTGGAACATAATAATTCTTGTGTGGGAGGATCAACTGTGCCACGTTGTATGTGAATACCCACTGTTCTGGTCATTTCTTGTATCGATGGACATATACTCAAGTGAAATCTCTGCAAAGTTTAGGTGTTTAGCAGCTGAAATCTTTGCTTTACAGAGATGGAGTTCAATGTTTGGCAGTCATGGTGGTTCTGCCCTTGAGTAGCGGAAATTTCAAGTGTGGCCATAACCACAATTTTTGCTTTTTTGCTGAAGTATTTTCAATACCTTTCAGGGGAAATCTAGGCCTCTTACAGGAGCAGAGAAGATGTGTGCACTAATTTCTGGCTGCACGCTTTGCTGAAGATGAGCAGTACTCAGTTACTGCATTGGAGCATTGTACTGTGGTAAAAATTACCCACTTTCTAAAGAGCAGTTATTTAAAGTGATGGCAACAGAACAGTGCCAGCTGCGACTGCAGCAGGTCCTGCTCACGGCAAATCCTGATCCAGCATGTACAGAGGGATTTGCCCAACTTGTGGTACACTGGGAAAGTTGCATTCAGAGAGAAACCCATATAAAACCCCACTGGCCTGTCTTGCCCTTGCATCCTTGTTCTGTTTTACCCCATTGTAGAGAGGCAGAAGAGCAAGGACTACATACACGGAGTTAAACTCTCCCCACTCTTTCTTTTATGACCGCTTTAAGAAATAGGATTATTTAAAGCAACTATCTGCATAGGAAAAGGTGAGAGGAACCATAAAGAGCACAGAGTAAAGAATATTTAATTTGCGAATCACCAGACAGGCTTTGCAAAGCATGGTTGGTCAATACAAGAAGCCCTAAGCTATTTATTATTCCTGCTGTTATCACCTCCCATTACTCTCATGCCATTTGCACACAACCTCTCTCAAGTGATACTCGGTAAGCCAGAAAAGTGTTTGTCCTTGAAAATCAGGTATCATTATCATGTGTCCTTGCACTGTATAAGCTACAAATACACAGAGCCGTTGCAAAAAAGCATTTTTCTAAAGCAATCTTCCTACATTTTATTGATTCACATGAGGAATAGAAACCTTAGGCGGAATGACATCTTTGCTGTGGTGAAAGTTAACAGCTTGATGCTGTACCATCTGTTTAAGGGAAAAATAAGTATCACGTTGATGTTAGGGCATAATTCTATAATGGTACTTTACACTGTATGCCAATACTGAAGACAGTCATCCTTTGAGCAGATTGATCTCTTCTGGAGGTGCAGTATGGCAGCAAGAATGGATGGAATGATTTAGTATCTTAAGCAGGAAACACAGGAAATCAGTTATATTGGAGAAAGGAAGCCAAAGGATGCTTGACAACACAGTCAGCAGAAAAGTGAACAGAAAAAATTAGCACGTTGCCTTTGGTGGCTGAAAAGAAGACAGTGATGAAGGGCAGTAACTGACAAAGTGTGAAACCAGACTGCCAGGAGCTGTGGATGCCACTCCACCACAGCTGCTGGACTGGAAGCCCTGCTGCCTGCCCACAGCCATCCTCTTCCTCCTCAAGTTTTTACCTAAATGCCTCTTACCTGTTTTCTGGGATGAGGAGTGTTCTGTGACAAGCCCACTTTCCATTTGGCTTATGCAGTATTCAGCACCATGTTCATAACAACCAGTGTTTCTACAAATGATAAATTACATGATGATAGAATGGGTTGCTTTTATTTTCTCACTGATATCCTCTCTTTGACCCTGACAGCTAAAAATAAGTTTAAATAAAAGCCTGAGTGTTTTCATTTACCTCTCAACATTTCACAAGGTAAGTTTTTCCCACTTCCATCTCAGTCAAGGACAATATTCTTACCTCCAGCTGTAGGCAATCCAAACAGTAACAACTGTATCAACGAGGCTCTACTTAGACAAAAGGTAAACCTAGGAAGATGAGCTATCTGCAGTGGTTTAACGTTGGCTGAGGTAACTGCAGCTCACATTTTGCCTACAGCTGTCAGTCGAAAGATGTTTCTGGCACAGGAGGGAAGAGTGGATGCCACCCTGCACATCTCAGGGAGGAGTAATGCCCAGAATTCACAAGAGCTCCTCATGGGAGCAGCTCTACCTACCTGCAGGGCTGTGTGACGAGGGTGGTAGACTGGGTGCTAAATCACCTCTGTACATCCTCAGTACAATTCAGCATAAGAAGCACAAAAAAACTTATATGAATTCATATGAGATAGAAGACATTTTTTTCCCCCCAAAATGTCATTTATCCTCCTAAATCCTTCAAATGCTTATTCAAGAAAGTGGAACAGATTGAATAATTTTCCATCCTCTAGATTCCCTTTTCCCAGTGTTCCTTAAATCATTTGCTGTAAGACAGCATATACGGGGAGGGTTGTTCACCTGGTTAAAATGTGCAAAGGAAAACTCAGATCAACCAGGGTATTATTGTTGTATGCAATCTCTGGGCACTGAAACAGTTAAACAGTGGAACATCCTACTTCACTTCTTGAGAGTTAATGACGCTTGAAAACAATGTTAGCCTTGCATCATTTTTTATCATCAAGAACTGGACATCCCAGTTTATGAAAATGAATATATATTCATTTTATATTTCTCTTCGTGGAAAAAAATGATTAACCTATAAAGGGAGTACTTGCTTGTTCTTTAAATGAAGAATTGATGGAAAAACTTTCCACTGATTTAGTCAGAATTTACCTAGAAATAAAATAATCACAGAAAAGGGCTATTCATTAAGTAATGAGTAGTAGAAAAGCAAAATACTTTGCACTACTAAGGGCTTTTATTGGCACTTTTCATCTGTTACATGAGTGTTGGTGCTAAAATTACACGTCACGTTGAAAGCACAGCTTAACTGAGTACAGCCTGATAATACCAAGAAGCTTGTTCATAGCCCAGGCTGAAGCAGTGAGGTAAGAATTTTGCAATTACTAATTATCCACTGAAGTCTAACCAATAAATCATATTAGCATTTTATAAATTGTTTTTTTTTATGACCAGCAGTTCAGTAGGAATAGGACGGTGGAAGAATAAGCAGCGCTTGAAAGTGTTGGTCACCTAAGAGGTGCTTATGACTGGAGCTGAGCTTTTGCATGGTTACAGGGATGAAGAAGCTGGGGTCATGGAATCCGGTGGCAGCCTTGGTTGCAATGAGACTGCAAAGCTTTCAGTCCTGCAAGAAGTGAACGAGACAAATGGCAGAACTGCAGCTTTGGTCTTCAAAGCAAGAGTTGTCCCCCAAAATCACGGTATACTAGAAAAGCTGAAGCTCCTCTTTAATAAGGCAGTGAAAAAGACAGTGTTTTTAATTAGAATCAAGTGAGTCAGTTCAACACGGAAATAACTGTGTGGAATGTACCAGTTCTGGATACACAAATGAGGTAAGAGGATCTAATGGTTTTTTATTCTGTGAATATGAAACAAAAAAATATGACACGGACCAGTGCACAGCCTTTCTAATCCAGAACAAGGGAACCGGAAATTATTTATCTTTAACATAATCCAATTTCTTTGATTCATATAAACGCTCCCCCTGCAGAGATAGTTTCTGAGAGAGGGGTAAGGCATTTCATCACATCTCTGTTTTGTCTGGACTGCTCTTGGTGAATAAATGTTTCGGGTTTGGGCAGGTCTGTATGCACCACGTAAAATCTTCTTTATTTTTCTTTATTATTATTCTTATTTTTCCCAGCAATCTGTCTCTTTAGTGTACCCAGTGCAACAATTTAATGCCTGAATAAAACACCTGGGGAAAAAAAAAAAAAGAGAAAATAAGTCACCAATGCCGTTATTCCCAAACACTGGCATCCCCAAAGTGTTTCCTTTTGTACTGGTGTGGCAGCACACAGTGAGCTGGAAGAGAGGGTGCTGTGTTAGAAGCTGTCACCTGCATAGGATACAGGTCCAAGGCTTATCATTGTTAATACAACAGATAAAGCATAGGCTGTGCTTAGCAATACTGCCTAGTTCACTTACATGTAGAAAAGGTTTAAGAAAACTGTTACATCCACAAACCAGATGAATACATTGACCTCATGATACTAAAATATACTTTATTAATAAATAACAAAATAATCGTCCTGTTATCAATAAACAAGTTAGAAAGGATTTGCACAGAAACATTTTGATGTTACTCTACACACCTTCACATCTGAGCTCCACATTTTCCTAAATCATGCTATAACAAGTCTGAAAATTAGACCAAGATTGCAAAATGTTACTATAAAAGACAAACACGAAATTGTATCGACTTCTATTGTGTGTCTACAAATCCTGAGCATTTTTTCCTCACTGAGAAGCTGTGAATTTCTGTGGGTTTGGGGTACACGACTCCTATGAAGCATGTCATCTACATCTTCCCACTTACACCTGCTGACAATTTTTTTCCATCCAATCAGCAGAAGGCTTAAAAGCCATAAAGCACAGTATTCAGCTTAGCAACAGGCATATGAGAAACCCTATTCCAGATCTGCCATTACCTCCAACACTGTTTCATTTGCATCGCTCAACTGCAAGTCCGTGAGCATAGAGACCTATCTTACTTGCTCTAGCTAGGCACTGCAAAAGTAAACATCTAGGTGATTCTGCATTCTAAATTTCACACAGGCTGCACACTTTGCCTCAGTCTCTCCTGAGGGCAGCTGTACAACAAACTCTACTGTCTGCTATACATTTTTATCTTCCCATTAAATTATACAGCTATGTAGTTTCTTGACGCACTAAACCTTGAACTTCAGGCTAGTAGTGCTAGAAGCCTAGCAGACAATGATGCACATCACTGCTGTAGCCTAAAGGCATGAATTCATCCTTTATGTTTTTCCCCATAAAATTTGTGTGGGTTAATTCTCAGCTGGCATTTTGGTTGGATTTTGCCTGTGCTGTAGTTCTGTTACTCTCCTGCTGCTACATGTAATTTTACCCTGCCTCTTGAGTCATCCACTGAAGCTGCTCTCAACTTCTTCAAAGTTTCTGCAGGCAGTAAACTTCTGCTTTCTCTCTGGGTATCAATATTGTCATTGTCATATCACTAATGCAAGAAAAAATACCTGATCTGCTGCAGAGTAACACGTAGTCCAGGCAAAGCCAGTGCCAAAGTTTATGACAGTACTGTATTCAATTGTCTGTGCTATCACACAAGTGAATACAAGAAGTGAATATAATCTTTACCTGTGCTACAGCCAGGTAAAAATCTGGTTCACCTGCAGAAAACATATAATCAAAGGATGGTGTCACAAAGCTTCCTATTTCTTCTACAAATTCCTTAGTAGAACAAAAACTGTTCCAGCCACAATACATTAGGGTGAGCAGCCTGATAACAGAAGGCAAGAAACAAATAAAAGCATAAAAGCCAAGTCAAGTACAATTATCCTTGAAGGAAGAAACAGACCTGGAAGGAAGAGATAGGACCAGCAGAGACCTGCTAAAATGTTCCAATAAAGGGCATGAGTCTACCTACTGTTCTAACATCTCACCTGCTTCTGTCGAACTTTGATAAAGCTTGAAACAGGAATTCAAAGAATGATGAACAGAACCACATTCAACAATAAGGAAATAAAATATCCTTCTAATTTCACTTTTACATATATCTCAGTGATAACTCCCCTGTGCAGCATTATGGCAATAGAAACTGTTTTGGACAAAACAAATGCATTTAAGTCCCCTGTGCCTCTCAACAAAACACAACAAATAAGCAAGAAACTTCTGGAACAACAGAGATTCCCCTGTTTGACAATCTTGAGCTTTGTTTCTCAGGAGATGCCCCAACATTACATGAAATATAGAATTAGTGAGTATCTCAGTAATTTATAAACATGATGTTTCTGTGCAAGATTTCGCATTAATTGCAAAACATTCTTCTAAAATAACATTTCTGATAGGAAAGGGGAAATTCTTGAAATATTTGTAAATACCTCAGGTGGTGAGAACTGTCCTAAGTATTGTCCCTCCTTGCTCGGGAGACCGGCTTTCCTCCTGGTGGTCTCTGAGACTTCAGGCCTAAACATGGTCTCCACTAGACAGCCGGCTTATTCCAAGAAGACCGTGGTGACCCAGATGAAAGGCCTGCCCAGAATTGCAGCTGTTCAGTTCTCCAGCTGCAGTGAGTGCCTGAGCCTGATGCTGCTCAGGGAGGGTGGCAGGGATTCCAATTGTGTGAGGTGTGAGCAGGTGGATGAGCTGCTCAGCCTAGTGGTGGAGCTCAAGGAAGAGGTGAAGAGACTGAGAACAATCAGGGAGTGTGAGTGGGAGACTGACTGGTGGACTGACTTGCTGGCATGCCAGAGGGAGGGGGTGCCAGGGAGATAACCCCAGAACAGTGGTGGATACCCTGTCCTGCCACAGTCATACAGACCTGACTGATGAGGAGGGTTGGAACAGAGTTCTGACTAGGCATCGTGGGAGCCCCCTCCACCCCGCCTTCTTCCACAGCTGCAAGCAACAGATTAGAGATGCTGGAAATCAAAGGACAGGTGAGTGGAGAGGAATGGATGATCTGCCTAGGAGGGAGCCTAAGGAGAGGCAGACACCCCCACACCTTGAGACCTCCAGGAAACTCCCAAAACTGGTTAAACCCACTGATTATCTTGCACTACTCGGAGATCAGGTGGGCAGTGATGAAATTGCTCAGAAAAGCCTACGAACTATGAAAAGAGATTTCAGGGGTTTAGGGTGTTTAGTTAAAGGAGAGGGAGCTCAAGTGACTTTTTGTTCTATACATTCAGGAACAGCAAGGGACACAGAGCAGGCTTGGAAAGCACAAGCAATGAATTATTGGCTCAGAGGCTGGTGTTGAGCCACAAACTTTGGGTTCCTCTATCATGGGGCAGTTTACTCATCCCCTGGCCATGGAACCCACCTATCTCAAAGGGGGGCAACAAATCCTAGTGCAGGAGCTAGCAGGGCTTATTGAAAGAGCTTTAAACCGGGCTTGTTTAGCTTGGAGAAAGCTCCAGGAAGACCTCATTGTGGCCTTCCAATACTTGAAGGGAGCATATAAACAGGAGGGAGAACAGATGTTTACAATGGTGGACAGCAATAGGACAAAGGGGAATGGTTTTAAACTGAGACAGGGGAGGTTTAGGTTAGATATTTTGAGGAGTTCTTCCACTAAGAGGGTGGTGACGCACTGGAACAGGTTGCCCAAGGACGCTGTGATACCCCATCCCTTGAGGCATTCAAGGCCAGGCTGGATGTGGCAGCTCAGGGCCATTATGTTAAATGCATAATTACAAAAGTGCATTTGTTAATGTCATGGAATAGGACAACTGACCCATTTCAACTCCAGAGATCAAATAAATTAAAAAGAAAGGATGCAATATCTATCACAGATTCAGTGAAAAACAGCTGTTACTAAAATTACAGACTAGCATTGAGAGCATAAGCTGATCATCTTTTCGTACAGTGGGCAGTAGACTGCTCAGTAATAATTTGTATAGGTGACTTTGCCAGGTGGGATCCACGGAAAAGCCACTTCATTCCTATGCACAGCCTGGAGGTTCTTCTGCTTCTTCTTGAGTTTTTCTCTTCTTTTTATGTTTTCCTGAGAACAAAACATTATGTCAAATAAAAGAACTCCAGCAATTGAAAAGTCAGAATTATTGCTACATCCTTCCCATACTAAATGCAAAGTTAGAACACAGTACAGATTTGCCATTTGGAACTTAGCACATCCTCCTTAGGGATTCAGCCATACACACTGCACTGTTTCACAGAGAGGCACTGTAACGTGTTATTAACTGCAGATGAAGTGACAGTCTTGGGCATGAGATGACTTCGTGTGCTCTCTAAACAAAAACTACAACAAAAAGCTTTGTGGATTAGGTATGGTGTTTGTCTTGGATTGTAGCAAGTAGACAGATCAATACAATGGGAAAGGCATTACAAGAAAGGTGTGATAACAGAAGGACAGGCACAGTAGAGAGGTGCAGTGTGGATAGCCAGGCTTAAAACCACAATCAATGTTGCTATATCCAACCTTGTTTGTTTTTTTCTGTTGCAACATGCCAGCCAGTATTTTGAAGCAACATAAAAGTTTCAGACTTTCACACATGTCAACTGTGTTGCTGCGTAAGTACTGCTCCCTGAAGAGAGCCATAACTGGCACTCTTAGATAACACATGCTACTGGAACTCCAAGGGATAGCACAGATCCTGCTGTAGTGCAAATACTGAAACACTGATTGAACATCTGGTGGGAAGGCAGGGCCAGCCCAGGGAGATCAGGGGCATGCAATTAACCTTGATTGACTGGAAAGGGTGGACCAGGATCCACCCCTTTCCAGACCTCATTTAAGTGTTGGCAGTGGAGATGGGGTATCTCTTGCTGGAGATCCATGCCTAATTGAGGACTTTCAAATATAAGTAGCTCTTTTCCTTCACTTCTGTATCTGCTGCACTTAGGCTCATTCTCATTTGTTGTAGCCAAAAACTCTGCTATACCACTACTATCGTAGTACTTTCGATCTCATTATAGCATTATGCTTGGTAAGCCAAGTAGGTACTTATTTATGATGGATTACCCTAAAAAAAAAAAAAGTATCAGGTGGTCACTGGGACCCCAAATCCACCAAAAGAGGATCTCTTGGAGAATCCCTGGGATTCCTGGTTTCCCTGTGGTTAAGTGCTGCTTCAATTATTGAGAATGGGGACCTATGAGGGACAATGGTCCTGTTATTAAATCCCCTTCAAAAATGACTGATTTATTGAATAAGTTAGGACAGAACTTCTTGACAACTGAGGAAAGACTAGTAGCAGCATATGCCATGGCATGGCAGCTGCTTCTCTATATTAACAAGCATCATTCATTAGAAGAAGTATTAGAAGATGAAAAAGAGCTTTTGAAAACTCCTATTAGACAGCTAGAAAATAAAATTACACCTTTGGAGGGACAAACTGCCCCACCTTTAAATAGAACTTTCTCTTTGAAATTAAAATTCATATCATTAGAAGATGGCCATATGTGACAATAATACATAATGAAGAAAAACATCCTTTAATTACTAGATAACGGCAGCATGTAGAATCACATGGCCAAACAAAAGTGACGTATCAACAAATACTGGTTTATGGACATCAATGGAAGAAAATCAGGATTATTTTAGAGAACTAGCAATGAAGGAGGCGCAGTATATGATGATGCCTTTGAGAGTCCAGACTCGATTAAGTTTTTGGTGAGGATGAGGGACCTCATTACAACAAGCTCCTCCCCAACAATATGGCACACTGGTGTCCATGCTGAAACCCTTAGTGGCCTTGCAGGCCATTATCCAAAAGGCTGCCCAACTGATAGCTGAACTAAGAGAGATACAGTGCCTTTGGACCAGGCACAATATCTGAATGTTGGGAAGGTCAGAGGTTCTCACCATAACTAAAACCAAGTGACCTACTCCTTGGGACCCATATGGGTATCCAGGAAACAAATGTTCAATTACTTAATCTGGGCTGGGGTTCGAGTTGCTAAAATTGATCTCCAGCCCAATCATGTCCTCCTCCAGCTATTGTAGGAAAAATATAAGTGGCAGCATTTGAATTTCATCCTTTCTAGTCAATGAAAGTAATCTCAAACTTCAGTAAAATGGCTTTTATCAATTCTCTACTTTAAATGTTTTCTCAAACATAAATGCATACACTATTGGAGCTAGTACTGCTACTAGGTTTTGCTGATTTTATGGTGCAGTGAGCTGGCCCTTCAGAGATGGCTGCTCCTGACAAAGAATGGAAAAAAGCACTATGGAACACGCAACTCCAAGTCACGTAAGTAGAGAAAAAGTATCTTTCATATATGTTAAAATTCCAGCACACTACACATAATTATTTTGCTCAAGAAGTTTTGGAGGCTCGCTACGTAATACTGCCATCATCTGGTTTCTCCTGTAACACCACAAAAAAAACAGGAATATTAAAATGCTAAGTATTCATACTCATTACTGAATATACTTCTTTGATTTTTACATAGTGTAAAATACATATATATTACCAGCCATCTTTCATATTCTTCTATGGCCATTTTATCTTTTTCATCCTTTCTTTCCTGTTGTATTTTTTTTCTTCCTCTCTCTAGGACTTTTTCTGCCTTCTTTTGTCTCAAATATTCTTTCTTTTTGTCATTCCTGTGAAAAGGATGAACAGGAAATCAGTTTTCAACAATCTAAATGCAGTATCTGTGACTGATTTAAGTAAACTGATTTCAAAGAGCTATTCTATGCATTTAATAATGGATTAACAATATTCATATGTAAAATCTTCAACGTCCATCTTCACATGTGATATTACCAAGGTATATGTAGCTTGCTCTGAAAGTCATGCCTCCTATTTATTTTCATGGAAACAGCAGATACTGTATGGGAACTGCTGAGGCATGGCCTGAAGCTCTATTGAGCACCTGAGGAAAGAAGCCAGTCAGCCTTGGGAGCACAGATAAAGGTAATTCCAAAACATGGTTTGTCTTTTACAGTGTTGTTGCCATGACTGAAAATCTGTCCACTGACAGTGTTCACATCCACTGTTTGGTCAGCAGGTGCTGTTTTTAACCCATGGAGGAATTCAGTGACATACCTTTGCCTCATGTACACTTCCACATCAGATACTATTTTGTCAGATTGCCCCTCTGCTGCCATATGCCAGACAGCAACAGCGTGTAATGAAATATTGGTAGGAACAATCAAACTCTACTGCTATACCACCAACATTAGCTTCTGACTTTGCTGGCCAACATAATAAAGTAGGAGGCATTACTTTTGGAGCAGCCCTCATACACGAACTTACTCTCCTACCGATTACAGCATTGTTTTATTGATGCTACTTTCTTTTTCACATTTTACCATATAAAAATAGATTTAAAAGTTGTGCAGGTAATAAGTTGCACATGGTCTCTGAAAACTCAGCTTGTAAAACTAACAAAGAATTTCTCCAGCAGACACATCTTATTTGCTTTTGAATACACCTGCATTCGTTTATTGTATTATAAAAGCTTGAAGAAATATCTACCTTCCTTCCCACTGCTTACTAATGAAGCATGACACTAGTCATTTAAGACCTAATACTAAGTGAATCCTACTTATCAGTTGCTGTATCTCTGCCTGGGCTGAGACTGTTGTCTTCTGGGGAAGAAAGAGTCTAAGTTACTAAAATGAAAGAAGCTGCAGGCTGTTCTTACAGCTTATTAGCTCCGAGTGAAAAGCCTGATCCCAACCATGTCACCAGTCCCCAGTCAACAGCATATCAAACACTCACAGACAACCTGTTAAGCACAATACTGGAAAATGATAATCCAAAACCCAAAAGGAGGTACCATTTTTCAACTGCTGATATGTTGTCTCTCTTCTTTTCTGCAGCTAATTCCTCTTCTTTTCTCTTTCTGATTCTTTCAGACTGTTTTTCCTGTCTGCCTTGTTCTTTCAAATATTCTATTTTCTTCTCTTTCCATTTTTTAAATGCCTAAAGAAAACAACAGGTTAATTATCAGTCTTACCCCTCATCTTGGTGTCTAATACTCTCTTCATTTATTCAGAATTATTTTGTTATTTCTATACTTTCAAATTTTGGAATATTTACTTGCTGCATTGCTCAGAAATGGATCTTGCTGTATCTAAAATGGGTAAACTGTTTTCCCCAGTAAGCCTTAAATCTTTGCCTATGTATTTACACGTTGTTCATTTCTCATTCAGCTGACAGAATCTGAATACAAAAAAAATGCCTGTTTGCATATAGGTATTATACAGCAAAAAAGAAAAAACACAGTACTGCTTAGGTTGGAAAGGATCTTAAAGATCATCCACTTCCAAACCCCAAAACAAAGCTGCTTCTACTCGAGCACCCATCTTGGATGTCTAAGAGGACACATTGCCTCTGAGTTCTCATAGTATGGAAACCAGAACCTCAGGGCTACAGGGAACTTCAGACAGAAGTAGCTGCATATTTTCAACAGAAAGAATCTCACAGTACTCTGTATTCAAAGACTAACCATGTTTAGATTTTGGAATCCACTTCATTTCCATCTCCTGATGGATTAACTGTGCTATCCTCAACAATTCCCTAAACCACATCTGATATACATTTATGTACATACTTCACATTACCTTCTGTGCTGCTTCTGCTCTCTCTGCATTCTGTTCTGCTGCTTCCTTTTCCTTAAGTTTCTCAAGCTTCTTTTTTTCATTCAACTTCTTTGCTTCTCTTGCTTTCATTGCCTTCCAGCTATTAAAAGATGCATTTGCTTCCTCTCTTTTAACAGCTTCTTTCTAGATCAAAAAATACCATTCTCAATTTAAGTATATTTGAATATAAAGTACAACTATAGTTCAAAGTACATGCTTTGAACTAATTCTCATATAAAGATTAATCTAATAAACAAAGAAATGGAAATAGATTTGTAGAAAACACTCCAAATGAAGTATGAACTATATACTTCTATGCTCATTTTTAACTTAATTTACTCAGATTTATATAAACTTTTATTAACTACTTCTTCAAAGTGTGCAGAAGAACACAAAATACATATTCAATACTCAGAAGGAAAACCTGTTTAATATTGAAAAAACAGATCTAAGAACTACATATTCAGAATGTTGAAAAGCATCCCTTGAGATATTGAGCAAACTAACTTTCCAACAGAAGATATGTTAAAACTTAATACTAGAATGGATGAGCATCCTGAAGTCTTTGTGAACAAACTTGAAAATTAATCCAAGAATGCTTCTAACATAACTGGTGTAAAGCAGGTATGTTTGGATGTTTCTGCAGGAAAGCACTAGGCTTATACCCTTTAGAACAATCATAATAACTAGGACACGCCACCTTCTGTTCCAGCTCACTCTATTCTAGAGTAAACCAGTAACCTTATAATAAGAGAGTGATGCAATTTGTAGAAAGCTTAGGTCAACACACTTCAAAAAGAATGATAGGTTGTCCACTTCACTTAAAACAAGAGTGCAAACAAACCCTTTCAGTATCATTCCTCAGCTCTTCAGCTTTTTTCTTTTCAGTTCTCTTTAATTCCAGTTGAATGGCTCTTTTCTTTTCCATCCAGTTCTGTAAGAATCATTGGAAGGGATATATTCAAAAGTGTTTTTAAAACTGTAAATAAGTTCTGTTAAAACAATATTAGCAGTACCAGTACAATGACCACCAAAGTGACTCCCAATACTTCCACTTGCTACTGCAGTAACTACCCTATGTGGAAAAAGTAAGCTGTGGTTCAAATCACACTGTTCTAAGCACCTTGGGCATGTATTTTTTGGTGTTCAAAGAGGTCTAAGAATCTACAATAATAGCTGCAAGTATGAAAAACCTTACAGATCTCTAAAATCTTTAAAAAACATTATGTAAAATTCTACACAGAATACACAGATTATCACTCCATAGAGACTGCCAGATGTGCTTTACTTTTAAAGGAATTTAAAGAAACTACGTTGCTCAAGTAAAAGTAAGGAAATCATCTTACACATCTGAGAATAGTCTGACATAACAGTCAATCACAAAACACTGCATACCTCTCATTTGGTTTATCAGTTCATAATTTGATAAGAAAGCATCACTAACAGAAGAAAAAAGTTATGACATATACAAGTAATATCATTAGGAATACTGACATAACAAAAGTAAGTGCTGCTGAATCTAACTAGACTCCTATATGCATAGGGGCTTGGGGCTTTAAGATCTACCTGGAAAACAGCTGCTCGCAAACTATCTGCTTTGTCAAACTCTGTACTGTTCTTCTGCAAGTGTTTATCCTCTAACACCTTTAATGTTCCCAAATAGTGAGGTGGAACAGTTGAAGCTGATGGAACAGCCTTCACTTTTTCCTTTAAGTGTGCAGAAGACAAAAACCTACAAAGACACAGACATTATTAAATATCCTTCTATTTATTGGAACTGATAGCAAGTGATGTTCCTTTTTTTCCATTTTTAAACTTGATATCAGAAGTTACTGTGACTGTAGATGCACTTGTGTGAGGACAGAAAAAGAAGGAAGCCTGTTTCTTTTGGACAACTTGTTATTGATAAAACAAGCCATTACTCAACATATTCAGACAAAGATCATTTACAAGCTCCTTATACTTTCACCTATTAGAACAACAACAACAAAAAAAAAGCTTTAAAACCTGTAAAGATATCATGGGCTGGATTCACTGGTGAAGATATTAGCACAAACTCATTGTAGACACTAGCAAAAGACACGGAGTCTAATTTTAGCAAGGATTATAATAACATGCCTCGTCTTTTCTCCACAGATGGCCAGCAGTTGTTAGCAACTAAGAAATTGTTGATAGAAGATGAGCGTGAAGTGATACTGTCACAGTACTTACATATACCCCCTGCCCTGTAGACAGCAATATATAGTGTAACCCTCTTACTTGCAAGATGAGGATTCTGAGCTCTGTAGAACTTCTTTCATTGTTCCACCCTGTTTCTAAGAAACAAAAAGGAAAGGAAAAACTGTAGTCTCTCAGGTAACAGAACTAGATTATGATGACACGGATTCTGAAGGCTAATGTTAAATATGTTAATATGCCAAATACATACACAAGAAAGCCACTCAAATATAGCACAGGTGCAACACAGGCTAAAGAAGTTTGTTTCTTTGTTGGTTTTTCTTATAAAGTAGGAAACAAACACCTTTTGGAAAGTTTGGAACAGTACTTACAATGCAGAAGCCCGTGGTTCAGAGACAAGGAGGAATAAAAACAACCTGGCTGCGCAGTGGGTTTCCCTGCTACCACATTAACTGTTTTTAATATTTAGCTTTAGCAGTTACATATATCCGCATATTTTCTTTCTTACAGTAAGGCCTAAGGTGCTTTGCATCTTATTTGTTAATCAAGTCATACAATGAATTCCAGTTAACATATACTGCTCATTTCAACTCAGAATAGACATTTCGCATTTTTACTTCAACAAGGTTATTAAACTCAGACCTGCAAAGACATACTGCACTAATTTTATCAGTTTTAAACTAATAATGTAAAAAGTGTTCCCTACCCCTTCAAAAAGGTATTCCTTATATCTTCCTTAAAAATAAACATAATTTATGCAAGCCTTGGGTCCAGAATTTTTACAAGCAGACATTTATACACTAAAGGAGCCAACAGTAAATTCATTTACAAAACCTTTCACTGCATTTCTAGGACATTTTTCTGAACAACAGTAAAAATGCACACAAAAATACCTGGACAGAATCCTTTGAAGTGCTTTTTGCCTCCCCACGATGTTCAGACTGATCTTGTATTGTAGTAGTTACTACTGGCTCTTGCACATCTCTCTCCTTACATGAACTCTCATCTGTTGACTTCTCTGACTTTGTTTTCTCATGTACTGTGGTGGTCATTGCTTCTATCACAGCAGAGGTTTTGCTATTATTATCTTCCAGTTTCATGTCACTGATGTTCATATCTTTCTTCTCATCTAGCAGAAGTAAAAAGATTAAGCGGACACATCCATTTAGACAACATATGAACAATAATTTATTTTCTGTATACGTCTTTATAAGAACAATATGTAATAATGACAAGAGTACTCAATTACACTGAAATGAATGACTGGACTGGCAACATTAAAGCTTTAACAAATGTTATAGAATGTAAAAAACTACGAGAACAGGCAAATTTCCCATCTTTCTCTCCACTCAAACACATTTCTAATGTAGCAACCAAAAATAGTCATTTCAATCACATATGAACTCTTCTGACGTCTAGTCAACTACCACTTTCTAAGACACAGTTCTACAACATTTTGAAACACGCAGTTTCTAAATGCATGGGACAATACTGGACTTAGGCATAACTTCAAGAATAAGGCCAGGCCCTTCATAGAAGCAGAATCCAAGGAGACACAAGGGCAAGAGAGAAGAAAGGTAATTACAAAACCTGCCAATTTTAAGACTTGTACCGGAACCTTAGATGCTACTAAGGCATAAGCAATGACACCCACCTGGTTTTACACACTTAAGTCCTACCTTTTTCAGGAGGTGCTTCTTCACACAGTATTGAATTGGAGTCTCCAGAACTCTCATTATGGGGAGCAGAGGAAAATGATGGAGAAGTACTTTCTGGACGTGGACCCTTAGATCAGAAAGTGGTAAATAAACAAGCGGGCAATCCATAACAATTAACTATTTGATTAACTATTTATCTTGACATCAAAATACACTGATAGAACGTTTCTTCAAAACTCTCGAAGTATTGGTACTGTCTTACATTCAGAGAAACCAAACCAATCAATAGATTTCTTAGACTGCAAAATATGACAAAATCATTCTTTTTCTTTCCAACAAGAAACAGGATGTCTTATCTGCCCTCACCATAAGAATATTACTGGCAAAGATTTTTCCCCACTCTTATTTTTTACAGAAAACGTTGATAGCTAAATAAAAGTTACTATCAAAAGCTCCCAAAGTAAATTGTAATAAAATAAACACATACCTTCTTCATTGCACTCCTAATTCAGGACCAGAGCTTCTGGCAAGGACTGTTTCCTTGGGTGAGTCTCTGGCATTCAGAGTAGCTATGGACAACGGCATCCAAAACAAAGGCAATACATCTCTATGAATTATTTTTCCTTCTGACCTACTAAGCTCAATGTCTCTCTGCAATCAGCTTTTCCCTGTACACTTCTTGGTTGAGCTGATGTTTTATAACAGCCACCTAGCGACGGAACGTTGGTGTTCTCAGATGAAAATGAGTGTTATCGTTTAACTTACATGTAACTAAATACACGTTAGTTTGGACTGTTTTGTGAAGCTAGATTCAATCATTTTCAGTTAAACGACTGATTTCAGTTAAATAACAGTACATCTATCGTAACCTTGGGGGGAGGGGGAGGTAAATATAAACAGCTACATAAAGTTACTTGCATTCTTTGAGGAGTGCTCTCAGGGCTCGTCCACCTTCAGCGATGCTTCTGCTCCTTCCCTAAGCCAGCCACTAAGCAGCAGAACTACTGCAACAATATCGAAGTGCTTTCTTGCCTTGCACACCCTCAGCTTTGGTTTCTTTTCGATGCCGCTTAACTCGTGCCCCTTGAGAGCATCGGCTGCTTCTTGCAGCTCATTCTGAAACAGCTTCGCAAAGAACTTTTACATAGAAACTCACTGCAAAGTCAGCGTTAACCCCCTTCCTACCTGGTCGCACGCCTCCCACCGCCGGCTCATCCATCCAACGACATGGCCGATGCCTCCCTCCCCTTCCGCTGAGCGCTACCATCATACGAAGCAGGAAGGGTGGGTGTGCTCGGCTGTGCTCTGCGGGATGGGTGAGGATTCGAGGCATGCCCTGCCTGCGGGAGCTCAAACAGGACCCGTTTAAGCTGTAAAAGTAATAAAAAAATAAACGCGTTCTTTTTTCTGTAGCGGTGTAACGGCAAATGCCGCCGCAAGGCAAAATCCTACGTTACGAGCATCCGAGGTGTTCGTTTCACTAAACTCCAGCAGGTGGCAGCAAAACCTTTTAAGATAAAAAAAAAAAACTGGTTTATTTGTGATGTGTCTGCTTGAATTTTTCGAGTTTCTTTCATCTTAGCAATGATGTATGTGGCACTTCTAGAAAGACCTTGCGTTCATGTAGAAGCTTTCCAGCTTTGCACACTCTATACAGAAGGAAGAAGGTTTTTTATTATCTTACTTATAATACGTTTTTGTCAGAACATGTGAACATCAGGGCGACATCTGACAGTCTTACCTCAGGCAAAATCCCACTGACACCCACTGAGATGAGTGGGGTTTATTCCTAACTGAGAGTGTAAGCCTCTGATGTAACTATAAGCATTTTTAAGGGTTCACTTAAATATTCTAACAGCTTACTGGGGTCAAAAAGCATAAGATTTTATGGCCTGAAAGTGATCATTACATCTCTGTTGATGTTTTCTTGATTGATAACTGCTCAATATGCCACAAATGTGAAGTTATCAAAAAGATGTACACTGGAAGGTGAAGATGCTGTTTTTCTCCCACATACACGAGGAGCATGGAGAACAACACTTTGAGTAAATCCCCCAATTATCTTAATTCAGCTAAAATAAATGTAGAAGGACTATTTAATTCTGTTGCCCAAATGTAGGTCAGTCTCTGCCTACCCAGAAACTTACAAATAACTTGTTTAAAACAAACAGCAAGAGGATACAGTGGCAAGCACTGCGATGTGATTCTGATTGGCTAGGATGAGATTTTCAGATGGTTAGCTCACATGCATATAAACAACTTTCAGATGTCTTTTATTTGAGATGGTGTAAGATTTGATTCAGGCTTTCCTCAGAGGAGATTGCACACTGAGTGACACATCTAACATCATATGCCATAAGTCACTGTAAATCAAAAGATATAAAACCTCTCACTGGAGAAAAACAGGGCTTCTGTTTGCTTTGATCTTTCCCAAAGTTGAAAGTTATATTGAAAGGAGGTTTAATGACATGACAAAGTTCTCAGGTTGATGTACGCTCCTGTAGAAAGTGATATTTTGTGTTAGTTGCAAGAGTCTTAGCTCATAAGTGACTATTCCGGTTCCTGGTATCAGTGGGATTTAGATTTAGTTCAGTATTCCTATGAACCTTACAGCAGCATTTGGTTAGGAATGCTCCTGGTTTTTGGTTTTTGTGTGCATTCTGATTTAGGAGTGTGACAGTACAAGTAACTTCTTCAACTGCACAGCAAGTGGTGTCTTCTACATGTTTACTCTCCCAGGAATTTTTAAGGACAAACACTAAACACTGCCCTTCCCATTTTTCCTCTTGCTTCATATGACATCATCTATTACAATGTGCCATAATTTGATAAGCTATGCCTGTCTTGCCAAAATACACCATCCATTTTCTGATTGTCTGAAAATAAAATTGGAAATATGATCAATCGTATCTTAAACCTGCAGGGGTAGGTCTGCTGGAGAAGATCTGCAAGTCATTTGGGTCAGACACAGCTGAGCTGAGTTTGACCTTTGGTGCCTCGGGTGGTGAGAGCAGAGTCATTGTGTTGGGAAAACATTCTGTATAGGCAGAGATCAGGAAAAACTCTCAGGGTTCATAGGTGGGTTATAAACTGCAATGTATGCTATCTCAGGAACTCCAAAGCCCAGAGCTACCCAAACCAGCTTTAAACAGCTCTGGAGTAACTGCAAAAGCAGCCAGCACAGCAGGGAAATGCACAACAGCACTTCAGCCTTTTGCTGTCCTCATCATAATTGAGTCTCTCATCACCAATCCAACAGGAGAATATTTGACAACTCACCTTAATTAATTTAACTCCTATGGGCAGTTATGTACAGGTATCCCTGAACTATTCCACAGCTACTTCTCCAACATAGGTAAAAGCAATTGTATTCCAGTAAATTACGAAATACTTCATTTTTAATCACATCTGGGACCAACTGAAAGAAGAGCTGTCAGACTGAAACTTTAGCTTAAAATTGACTCATCATTCATTCCCATGGGAAGATCAATACGCGTAAACAAAATATTTCCTTTTTTTTTTTGTTGTTTACTGGAACTGCATTTAGTGGCTTCCCACCTTGTTTCCAAAAGAGAAAAGCTAAGTTTGTAATGCATTGTTAATTCATAGAACATAGGAACACCCATAAAACATGCTGTAGGTAGGAAATCCATATTGTCATCTGTACAAATTCATCCTCTCACATTTACATTTTGATTCTGACTTGCAAATAGCTTAATAAGATTCAGTCAGGATGAGAAAGTATGCCAGGTTTGCTTGGTAGTTTATTGCCCTCAGGAATATTACCTGATATTACCTTCAAACTTGAATTTGATAAATGTTATGTGTCTGCAAAAGTGGAGCAAAAGAGGAATGGTTAAAACAAGTAAATACAGGTGACAGAAAGTTAATGTAGATAGTCATATATAGAGGAAGATGTGCTCTTGACTGGTTGCTTTAGGCCTGAGCATTTGACTTAAAAGCAGCAGGTGGAGGTAGATATCAAGGTAAAAAAAGCAATAAAAAATAAAGTTATTTTAAGCTTAATTTTTTTGCTTGTCTTTTGTGTGTATGTATGATAGTACTTGGTGTGATTTTAACGAAATGCAAATGGAAGACAGGGAAATGAAGAAGTGAGACACAGCTGCTGTATTTTTGGGCTTGGTCATGGTAACAGACAGTGAACTTTTCAAACAGAGAGAGATCGGATGTGTTAGTGATGGCCGATTACACTTCCTGTTAAGGGGAGTCAGAAAATGTGACTCTTTTCATGTCAAGTGGAGTCGTTTTGTGTGCAAATGACTCAAGCTACTTGTATCTGCTGTAAATTCTTCACTTAAAGTCTTGCAGATGTGCTCTGGTTAAATAAACATCTTTGATAGAAAGCTCACAGACTTGTATTTTCACTAAACATCTCTCACTTGAAGCATCTGTACGTATTAATGCTGACAGGAAAACACAACAGCTGTTAAGTGCTGAGGAGCAACTCAGGCCTTTACTGTTATGGCACATTTTACTGCAACAGGAAGAAGCCCTGTCATATTATCACCTGCACTTTTGAGAAGCATCAGAACTTCAGCTGTTTCCACACTCTGGCTCACTAGAGGTGGGTACACAGGACTTTGGATTAAAGACAGTGTCCTGCGGCACTGCAACCCCGAGGGATTAGTCTGACATCATTAGAATTAATCAGAGATAAGAGATGCAGTAAAAGGCCAATTTAAATTGCTTTGTGGTCAGAAGGATTGACTGATTAATTCCTACTGACAATGATAATGTCTACTCATGCTTTTTATGTCTGTCATTCTCTCTTGCTGCCTTTTAGCTTTCAGTGTTAATGTGGTTCAGTAGAACAGGAAGATTTAAATGAAAATAATGCT
Organism: Coturnix japonica; assembly: GCF_054131305.1. Lineage (NCBI taxonomy): Eukaryota > Metazoa > Chordata > Aves > Galliformes > Phasianidae > Coturnix > Coturnix japonica. The sequence continues at coordinate 26,858,712 of NC_140666.1, forward strand.
GCCAGATCTGACTTTGCTACCATTCCTTGCACACAGCGCAAGTAGCTTGAGAAAGTAAGGTTGTATAGTCATTTTAGTTGAGTAAGTGTGGCAAAACTAAGGCCCATCAAGAGCCCATATGACACTGCTTAGTCTATTTGTAAATGATGCAAGGGAACTTTTTATCTTTGGAATATTGTGATCTCTTTGTCACTATACTTATATAAACCTCACTGGTTTTCAAGTGAGTTATATGCCCTGTCCCTGGACACTTTCAAGGTGAGGTTGGATAAGGTCCTGGGCAACATGACCTAGCTGTGGTGTCCCTGTTCATGGCAGGAAAGTTGGCCCTCAGAGGTCCCTTCCAACTCCAAAGATTCTATGATTAGATTTTCCTGTTACACTGCTGAGAGAAGGACTTATTCTCATTTTGAAGATGTAAGATAAGACCCAGCAGCTACGCCAGCAAACCAAGGGCATGCAAAAATTCTAAGGTGGTGGAAGGTTTCTAAGACATCTGTTTTTCACTCACTTATGCCCTTGATCAGTAAAGAAAATTCAGACATCGTAGGTGATGGCTTGTGCTTACCAGAGGCAGAGCTGCACGAGAAGCAGAAGGATCTGAAGATCTAAAGATATTTCAGTGCTTGATAGAAGGCTTCAGTACTTGTAAACAGCTTCCTTTTGTGTGTGTGTGTGTTTTAATTTAATATAATTAATTTGTTTCTTATGTTTATTTAGTTTTATTAGTAGCAGTAAAGGAGATGTTGAATGGCATTTGTTTCTGCATATACTACAGACATCTGTACCTTTAAAAGAGCTGTTTGAAGGAAGGGCACTCACGCAGGCTTTCTCCTTCATAGGTCAGCCAATGCACACACACTGGTCACATCTGGGACTGCAGACTGAGCCCTGTGGTGGTAATGCCAGAGACCTGCAAAATATAAGCTCCCAATTTTGTGTGGTTTCCATGGAGACCATGCTACTTTATGGTATTTTTCTTGCGGATTAAGGATAATATTGACTTCCCCTATATTAATATTGTTGTGTACTTTAATGTCATTTCTACAAGGGTTATGGAAAGAACATTTCATTCAGACATGTTGGAGGAAAGCGTTGATTATCCCTAGCAGTTGGAGTCACGTAGTCCAAGTTAGTAATGTGGAACATTAAATTAAACTCCGTATTTGCAAAAGAAGCTTAACAGTTCATCTTTTCTTGTTCTCCATGTTTCCTTCCTTCCGTTTGGTGACTTAGTTTATAGCCCCTGTAACTGACTTGAAGTTGTGCAGCTGCTAAGTTTATTTAGCTTCAGTTTAACATCAGATGTCCTCAGTACAAATCTGCACTTCAAGTGAGCTTTCTTTCAATTTCCTTTTTCAGTTCCCTTTTTCAATTTGGTCAGTACTCAGTTTGCGGGGATTATCGAAAGACTGGTTGAGTCTCCATGCCAGGCCTCTTCCAGATGCTCTGCCAGAGCAGAAATCAGGACGAGTATTGCCAGGGGTGTGTGGCAGGGAGCTCTGAGCCCCAGGCCTCTCACCACAGCCTGGCTGAGCCCATTGTCCTGGAGAGCACAAGGGAATAGGGCAGAAATAGGCTCCCTCCTTGGTGCACGGGGGAGTTGGGCCACTGGTGGCAGGCAGGGCACAGCAAAGGGATGTGGAGGAGATAAAGGAGCTCTTTGTGCTGGAGTATTTCAGACTGTGAACTCCTCAGGAAAGGGGTGATGCTTCCTCTGAGTACAATTTCATGTGTGCCTAGATGCAGTTTGGCTGGTGCAAACTGTGTTTTCAGACACACAGGCTGTCCCAGACTGTTTAGCAAGGTGGAAAGGAGAGCTGTTCAGCTCTAGTGCTCCAGGCTCTTACTGACAGCTGTGCTATTTTCCTTTCTGAAGTGAATTCAATCAGTAGTAACACTGCTCATTCTTCTCAGTGGTGCCTTATGCCATGAAGATTTGCTCAAAATGTCTGAGGTACATGAAAAATTCTCTGGGTACACATCCAACACACTGAAGCGTTAGAGAAAAAGATTAATACTTGGAAATGTTATTCTAAAACTGAAGGCTGTAGCTGGAATACCATGTGCAACATAAGTTCAATCATTTTTTATTTCTTCCTTAGTTTCAATACTTGCACCTTTAAGATGACAGTGGCTGATGCTGAAGCTACTTTTTCCTGAGGTTAAAACTTACTATTTAAAACAAGTTGCTTTAGGACTACTTGCAAACTGGAAGTGAGCCCATCTATACTTGCACATTCATATTGTATTATCTATCTAACTGCCTGATTGCCCACCTATCTGCTTAATTGCTGGGCTCTCTGTGTTGAAAGCAGACCCTGAGATATTTCAAGAGAGAAACCAGCATGATTCTTTTCATCTATTACCATGAATTATTCATAGGATAGAAACTACACTTCACACCAATGGTATTTTCTGAAGCTTTATAGCTCTATGACATTGACAAGCTTTAGATGCAATATTAACAAGGAGCATCAACGAAATAGAAATTATTCACCCAACTGCTGAGGACCAATTTCTGTTAGCAGAGCTGTTAACTGTGAGAGCCATTTAATGACAAAACACATCTGGGAACTGCATTTTGGACTGTGTCAAAACATTATTTTTCCTGTAGAAGGACAATAATGGAAAGCAGATCAAGATGATCACTGCAGTCAAGTGCTAAAGGGATTGAGCAGTGTTTTCTTAGACAAGATTCTTGCCTTTTTCTCTTTGAATTCTGTACCACTGTTTTTTATTCCAAACACAGTTATTTACCTCATAATTCAAATGAAACATGCTAGCAGTATCTCCAAATTGTCTAGGGAAATGCTGTGCCACTCAGGCAGTGCCAGGAAGAAGCACGGTTCACATCTTCTGAGCAGTGGCAGCAGTGACAGATGCAGACAGCTTACTGCACCCCAGTAGCTATTACAAAATTTAATGGGACTTTCTCTCATGCTATGTAATTAATTTTTGTGTCTCATTTTCAATCCAAAATCACCAGGGGATCTTTAGAAATAAGTGGGGATCTACCAAAAATACTTCTTTTTCCATTTTGTGTGGCCAGCCACTGGAAGAATGCCCTTAGGAAAGTCCTGGGCTTTTCTTTTTTCATCTAGTCTAGCCAGCACCCATCTCATTCAAACAAGAGGAAAAAATCTCCACTAATATTACATCCATTATACATGCAAACTATTCAATGCAGTAAGTGGCTTTCATATATGCAAATGCATGCATTTGTGATATTTAAAGTGTTCAGTGGTGGCCTAATTCTACACTACTGGTTTTAGCAGCAGGACTATAATGATCTGTAAAGGGGCAGAGCTTGGGCAGTGCTGAGGATTTGTCTAATTCTTTTCCACTGTATTAATTTCAGTGGGGATACACTCTTCAGGAATCAAGTCCCAGACTTTTATTTATGGTTTAGTCCAGTGTAATTAGGCTCTTTATCGAGGTCTGGATGTAGCACAGCAAAGCTGCTAAGTGAGCTCAGCCAGGTGCACCTGAGTCAAATGGCGCAGTTACACAATTCAGTGCCTCCTCTGCTATCTTTGCTAGCTTTAATCTTGCCTAATACGGATAAAAACACAGATGAAATCAGGACTGCAGAGACTTCTCTATGCATTGTGCAAATCCTGTTGAAAACTGCATATGTATTTAGCAGCTGACCTCTGCTATATTGGATACTAAGCTGGACAGAGAGAGCTGTTCTGTGTTGCAGTAAAATGCAACATGTAGGAAAAAAAATCCAACTCCAGAAATGTACTCAGGTGTCTGATCTACTTGTAAACCAATGAAATAAAGCTCCTGAGTATGAACATAAGTAGGGTCAGTGGGTTGGTTGTTTTCGGTTTTCATTTTCTTCTGTCTTGGAGCTAAATGTGTTAGTTTGTAATCCTTCAATGTCTGGTAGGAAGGATCAGCCCTTAAGGTTATTATGCCACCCTGCTTACTCCTCAGAGATAACAATCCAAGCAGACAGAAGTAAAGATGAAGAACAAAATAGGAAGAGTTAGGATTGTAGGTGAGCTCCTGTTCTTCAAACTGGAGAGAGGGATGGTAACTGTACTCCATAATTAATTTTTCAGATTGTGCCTTTCTCTCACTGTCATAACAGTGCTTGTGACATTACATAGAAATTCATGTGTTCAAAATGATTGAAGAATATTTACAGTCAATCAATTTATTATTTGTTGTTACAAGAACAGCAAGTAAATACTATCTTCATTTTAAAACAAGGAAAGTGAGCGTTAAGGCAGAATCCTGAATTAAACATCGAAATTTATATTGTGTAGTATAGTATTTGGCCTCAAAAATAGTCTCCATAGAGATCTGGAGTGGTTTCAATTTCTTCCTGAAAGTACTAACTGTTGGCAAACAGCAAAAATAACAGTTTTACATTTTTTTTCCTGGTGGATTAACCATACAAGCTGGTGGCCAATATGATTGTTTCAATCAGTCCTTCAATTTGAATGTCCAGATAGTTTGCTGATCAGCCTGGGATGCGAAGGTGACTGCTCCATTTCTTGGTTCTTGGGTGTGCAATGGGAATATAGTTTTTTTTCCTGTTTCAGTCACAAGGAAACTTTAGTATTATCTTCTGGGAAAGTTTCTGTTTGGAAGTCTATATGCATGGGTTTTTTTTTCTGTCTTTGTTTCTTTCTCACACACACATACATTATCACGTATTTATGTATGTATCAAAGAATCACAGAATTGTAGGGGTTGGGAGGGACCTCTAGAGATCGTCATGTTATTTTTATCCGCCTTATTACACACAAAATATACAGGATATGTCAGTCTCAATATTTTGAGATCGTATATCCAGTGCAGGAATCATATGTATATATTTAGGTTTTACATGGATTCTGTGAGTTGGATTTTATACAGCATCAGGTACTGAATAAATACTCTCCCTGCAGTTTTTTAAGAGTTTTATCACTGTGTTTGATGTGTGGAGATTGGTTAATAGCAGTGAACCTTTGTAGAAGTATACATTTCCTTTTCACAGAATCAAAGAATCACAGAATGGCCTGGGTTGGAAGGGACCTCAAGGATCACAGAATCTCCAACCACCCCGTCACAGGCAGGGCCACCAACTTCCATATTTCATATTAGACCAAACTGTCCAGGGCCCCATCCAAACTGGCCTTGAACACCTCCAGGAACAGGGCATCCATGACATCTCTGGGTAGCCTGTTCCAGCACCTCACAACTCTCCCTCCTTCAACTTAAAACCATTCCCCCTTGTGCTGCACATCCCACAAATTTGGAGATAAGGATGTGGTGGGGGACAAAATCAAAAGCCTTGCTCAAGTCCAGGTAAATGACATCAGTTGCCTTCCCTTTGTCTACCAATGCCACTCCATTGTAGAAGGCCACCAGATTGGTTAGGCATTTTTAAATTACATCTCATTATCCTAAAGAAAAACAGCTATACTTCCATTCGGTACCATTTCTTTCTAACAGCAGAAACTGAACTAACAGATGTATAGCTGTTAATTTGCAGATGTGAGAATTCAGAAATAAAAAGCTTGATTTCTTTGCTTGCTCTGTGCTCTGTTCTATATTTAGTTTTGGCATGCTTTTGCATGGGACAAAAAAACATGTCATGGTCCACAGGGAAACATCCAAGCATGACAAACTTGGGTATAATTCTTAAATCACTTTAAGTTTCTTTGTTTTTCTTCCTATTCTCTTTACTACTCTGTAACTCTCACTTACCCACAAGGATTTGCAGAAGTAGGATGTATTCTTGAAAGGTAGAAATTTGCACTTAGAAACCAGGTTTCAGATATCTGTATTCTTTCTCTTGGCTTTTAATGAAGTGAGAAAAGATATAATGATGTGCTAAAGGCTCTTGTGATGTCTGCAGTGTTTAAAGTTATACTGAGGCCATGATGAGATCCACTGTGTATTAAGTGGGGCAGATGGAATATACACACTTTTAAGGGCTCAGATTTTGGCAGACATAAACGCTGTCATAGGCTGAGGAGAATCCAATTAAAAATACGTGGATTCTGCTATCCTTAATTGTATGGCAAATGCCTAAACAAATGTTCTGCCAGAATCTAGGATGAAGTCTTTGACTAAAGCATAATACCTTTCTTTTCCAAGTGAGAGACAGTAATCCAGGTTAAGAAAGGAATCAAATTGTAAAACCTCTGTCCTGACATGAAAGAGACCGTGCAACTCTATACAACTGCTATAGAATATCTCCAGGGCTTCAACAAACTTTTGTTTGTTCATTAACCGTACCAACAGTATGATTCCAAAGTTATGCCCAGAAAACAGAGGTCTCAATTGCTGGGATGACCTCTAAGAACTGACCAGTGTTCTGTCATTTTTCTGTGAGATTTAGCAAAGGCTTTGGAAGTGGCAAGCACAAAAAAAAACAAAACATTTTTTCATCAATTTTCCAAATAACCTGTAAGAAAGGAAGATACTGACAAGTACACCCTCTCTGCTGACCTTCACATTATTGCTAATTGGCTGTGCTCCACAGAGAAACCATGTTTATTCAAGCTGTAATTGCTTCAGTGTTTTCTGTTATAAATAGGGACTGTGGATCAGAACTGCATTCCTTTGAGAAGATAAGGAGCAGCTGATGCACAGGAACTGCACCTGCATTAAATAACAGAACCTTCTTACTAATTGGTAAAGTCCAGAAATATGCTCTTTGTGGCTTTCAGCAGATTTGGACATCTGCTCCTACTGCACAGGATGTCCGAATGTATTACTAGCTCATGTGTCCACTGTTGCTTTGTTATTCCATGCAGGATTTTAGGTGTTTCAGCCAGCTATTTCCTACTTAAGATATTTTTCTTACAAAGATTTTGACATGAGGCTTTGCTTTTCTTCTGGAAACTGAACTTCAGAGAGAGCTTAAAGAAGTCACGCCTTGGTAGAAATAATTAGAGACATTTGGCTAGATGCTGTTGCTATTCCAAATTCATGATAATTTGTAGCTTGTATTTGGATTTTAAAAATCAAATCCCTCAACACTGCAGCTTCTATATTAATGAAACACACACACACAAAACATCCTCATCACTTAAATGCAAACATTTATTTGGTAATTGGCTTTCTGTGCAGTTGCCACAGGAGTTAATCACTATACAGTACTGTTCTAACCTCTATCTGTCCAGAGTGACCTTCTTTGAGAAAATCGTGGTGGGCTTGTAGGGAATAAGTGTGTCAGTCTTTAAAAACACACTTGGAGGCAAAACAAACCTGGATCTAGAGTGTGAGAAAATGAACCACCTGTTCTATCCCTTTAGCAAGATGAGTTTAATTCCAGTCTATTCATCTTGTCAAAATTGAATATTGGATCTTGGCCTGATTTTCAGTTTTAGTCCTTACAGTCCCTCACTTAAGGGACAAAAGGTTTCAGTCGTGATTTAAATACTCATAAATTCTAGTATTTCACTAGGTGCACACTGTTCATTGCTATCCATGTCATTTAATGTAGTTGAGGCAATTATATTTTGTGAATAGCTATGAAATTATGTCAAAGGTCCATCTACTTCAACATCCTGTCTCATACAGTCAGTCACCAACAGCACTTTCTTAAGGAAAAGAACATGGCAACCATATAATGGTATTTCCTCAGAATGCTTTCTCACCCCATAGTTATTTGTAGCTCAGAAGATTCCTGAGTTATGGGCAATGGCTTTCTATTTATATTTAATAGCCCTCAGTGGATTTTCTTTCTACCAATCTGTAGAGTTCCTTGTTCTGCTTTTGCACTCTATTTTTCCTAGCCATGGACGAACCCACAATGTGAGGTTTAGGAAAGCAGGAGCACTTGCTGACCACCCATAGAAAGTAAAGGGAGGTTTGTCTTTAAGATTATTATTAAAACCTCTGTGATCCAGACATACTTCCCAATAATTTTCTGCTACCTCAGAAAGCAATTCACTGTTGCATAGCTGAATTTCTACAGCTTTCCACCAAACTGATAGCAAACAGAATACAGAGACCCCTGACAGAACTGACAACTGAGGACACAAAAATCTACACCATTGTTTTTCAAATGTATTTGAAACTTTTCTCATGAGGAAATGTTACATTAATGTGACCATGAGCAGAACTGCAGTATAGAATTTCACATGAACGTGGAAAGCAGATTTTTTTTCCCTTCCTAGACATAAATTCTATTTACTTTGGATACAAGAAATCATGTACTTCTCTTCCTCAGCTGTGAACTATCCTAGCTTACTTGCTTCAATCCAAGAATAATAGCATCCAAACCATTTCACATGGAATGCAAGGAGGTGAAGCACTAAGGGCTGTGAGATCCTTACTGAGCATTTATGATCCATCAGAAGGAAATTGCTAAATCACAGTGGAGACAAGTGAGGTTATTTTATTTTTATCCTTTGGAAACCCTTCTGCTGTTAGCCTTTTTTCTCTTTTTCTTTGTTTTAATGCCGTGAGCAGCTATTCTGTGTAGTCTGAACACCAGATTTAAAGATGCACAACTAAGCTTTGATCTCTCACACTTCTGAAAAACATTTAAAACTTCATGTGAATAACTTGTAATCTGGCCCCAAATTCTCTTCTAAGACCTAAATGCTATTCCTTATTGACACAGTCATGTAGATTGCTATTGATCAACTTGCAATTAATCAGTAACAATTAATAATGTGTTGGTCTGCTATCCTCAGAGCAGCCTGGAAATATATTTCTTAAAGCCTCCCTGCTGGACTGTACCTGTCCTATGAGTTATCACCCTACACCAGGAAGAACAGCTGGGAAGAAAAAGGTGCTGCCAGGAGTTTGGATCATGACCTCCATTGCATTTTTGCAATGCAACACATTGTGAGATCACAGTCAGAGCCAGAAACAATGATTATTACTCCAACAAAAGATGACTCCTTTTTCTCCACTAACACTTCTGCGCCACTAAACAATTAATGCTTTTTTCTGTTAGCTGTTCACTTTGGAGGTGACCCAACAGATAAGCAGAGAATCTGTGGAAGAAATTAACGCTGACATAAGTAAGAATGATAGTGGAATGTGTCCTCCTTGGTTTTAGAAATAGTGATATTTGTTTTTCATATATAAATAGATGCAAGCTAATTCTATTTTCTACATGTGTATTCAGTATTTATAAGTACTTGCTGAAAAATATTTTTTTTTCATTAAAAAACAGACTGTAGATGGCCTAGCAAATTAAACATATCGGCTGCTTGTTATCTGTAGCACGAGTTGTCACTGAAATAAGAAGGAGCAGGTTCTTCTCCCCAGAAGAAAGCATTTATGTTTTCTCTGATAATATACCCGATGACAGGTAATCATGTACTTCAATTATTAGCACCATGACAGACAATACATACATAAATCTGAGTGTGTAATATTTTCAGAAATATTTCACTAGAAACAACAGATGCCATCCTCTGAAATAGTGACCAACCAGTCCCTTTGATTGTATTAACAAAGTATGTCCTGATTAGCTTTTGATTTATTTAACCAAACATTTCCAATGCCAATTCGCAGAAAGTAAGATCAACATTTCTTTGTGCATTTGGACACTGCCCCATAAGCTCAACATCTGGAACTCTTTGTAATAAAACTATTTAATACTGTTGTCCTCCCAAGAGACACATAATTCATGTCATGGCTGCCATGGGTGTCATTACTATAATCTTCTTATTGGGCTTATGGATCACACAGAGTAAGTGGTGGACAAATCCAAGTATGTCAGCTTCTTCAGACAACAACTTTATGAGAAACTCAGAACAATTAAGGACATTGTAATCTCTTGAGAGAACATTTAAAAAATAAAAAAAAAAAAAAGAAAAAAAGCCACTTGATAGAATACTATTAATATAATTGCATACAGAGATGTTTAAAGCCCATTTAAATGCCAGTTTCCAAGATCTGTTTGTATTAGCAGTATCTATGTTACTCTGACTGTTATTGTTTCTTTTTATTGGTATCATGGGTTGCTTCTGCCTTATGCATTTTGCTACTTGCTGCAGAGTACACTATGGAGACAGTGAGGGCCAAAGTTTAAAATTTCTCTCATCTGTTTTTCACTTCTAACGTTTTCACATGTAGTATGGCCATGACAACTGGTATTGCCTGAATACTTGAACAGAGAGCTTCATGTTTTTCTCCCCAAACTTTCATTATCAGAGTCCTGATACAGCCTTTTCTTTCCTTCTTTTCTTCCTTCCTTCCATTTATTTCTCTGTTTCATTCTCACAGAAAATGTAGTAGAGAGTATTTTCTGAGTATAGAATAATGTGGAAGTGAATCGTTTCCCTTCTCCTGAAGTCGAAGTTAAATGAGTTTCTCCGACTGTGAGCAAGGCAAGCATGCATTTTGTGGAGGGAAAAAGGAATTTTAGGAAGGGGATGAGAGTTGCAGATGGTGATTGTTTTTTTCTCCTGATAAAACAATAATGCAAGCATGGAAGTGGTCTTTGCTCTCACACTGCACATATACCTGCTGAGAACAAAACCCATAAAAGGCTCAGTTTTGTTCCTCACTGGGCAAATAACATTCTGTGATGTTTCATTTTTGGATTCACAGCTGCTTGTTAATAATCTTAAGAGTAGGTCCAAGACCTGCATGTATACAGGTCCTTGGAATCACTGAACCATTTTTGAGGAGCTGATGGATGTATAGAGATATTTCTTCAGCCGTTTGGATGTACAAGATATTAAATCTACTTGGTCAGTTACTTTAATAAATAAAAAGTGTGCTTGACTTTTAATAGTTCCACAATAGATCAAGTAGTATTATCTCATTTGGAATAGGTGCTGGTCTGTGACAGGCAACACTAAGGTATATGTGCTTGGTCTTTTTATTGGTTTGGTTTTATGTTCTTTTTTTTTTCTTTGACAAAAGGTTATTACTGACATGTTGGGAAGAAAATAGAGAAGATAATCTATTTATTTCCAATAAAAAAATCCAAGAGCACAGGTGTGTAATGGCTGGTTTCATTGCAAAAGTATCAGTTTCATTGCATTTGTATCAGCTTAAGTGAAAGTGTACCAGCTGGAAAAAATTAAATCAGCATGAATCATACATCCAAAAGGTCACTGATCTAAAAATAGGTATCCCAAGGATAAGAGAAAAACGATGTATGAGAACCAAAATGATCAAATAAAAATTAAAATCCTTCTAAACATTGTAAACTGAAGACATTAATTAATCTGAAAGTAATGTGGAAAGAGGCAAAAAGCTACCGTGATGTCATATTCATTACATGGAACAGAGCTAAGGAGATAAAAGAAGATCATGCAGAGCCCAGGAGAAGATTAAGCTTCTTTATCTCTCTGTGGGAGGGCAGAGCATATATACAGGTAGCATTTTGTATATGGAGAAGATGGAAGAAATCCAAATGACTGGATTTTAATGTGCACTTCTGTCATTTATGCATGCTGATGCATAACAGAAGACATGCGTGTGGATGCTAAGGATGATAAAGTCCCCTGTTGTCAGCCTAAATCACAAAGCTAACAAGTAAAACTAAGTTCCTCTTCTTAAAAATTTTCCAAATATAAATTTTCAAAGGAAATAAAAACAAACTCTGCTGGTTATGTTGTACCTTCTTGTCATGGCCTCATGCGAAACAAGAATGAAAAATAAAGCATAACTATGTGATGAGACTGGAAATAAAGTGCAGGTTATTTTGAAGTCAGAGCTCTGTTAGCACAGCCTTGAGCTGTTTGATCCAAAAAATAGATTATACAGTGATTTGGTAAAATTGGTTTGTATGTGTGATCATGCCAGAAGTTTGAAATGGGACTAATTGGACATCTTTTGTCCTGTGGTAAAATCATGTTACAACGTAATGCACTGTTAGAAGCACCTTTCACAAAGACTGACATGCCACTTACTAGCCAGAGTATATTTCTGTGTGCACCCGCACAGAATAGTGACATGTATTGTCCCTTATGACTTTTCCTAGAGAATATGGCTCATGCTTAATTTTACCAGCAAACAGCCTCCTCACTCTTTTCTTAGCTGCCTAATTACAGCAAAAGGCCAGATGGGCTGATGGGAAGCTATTGTAAATAAAAGTTCCAAAGAAGGGCAAGAAGGCTTGTGAAGGGCTTGGAGAAATGCCCTATGAGGAGAGACTGAAGGAACTGTGGATGTTTAGTCTGGGAAAGAGGAGGCTGAGGGGAGACCTCACTGCTCTCTTTAAATACCTGAAAGGTGCTTACAGCAAGAGCAGGCTTGGTCTCTTCTCACTGATGACGTGACATGATGAGGGGAAATGGCTTCAAGTTGCACCAGGGGAGGTTTAGGTTGGATATCAGGAAAAGCTTCTTAACAGAAAAGGTTGTTAAACAATGGAATAGGCTTCCCAGGGAGGTGGTTGAGTCACCATTCCAGAATGTGTTCAAAAACCATTTGGATGTGGTTCTGAGACATGATTTAGTGAAGGGTTATTAGAGTTAGGGTAGTTAGGTGATGATCTTGAAGGTCTTTTCCAGCCTGAGCAATTCTACAGTTCTATATAATTACAGTAAATTCAGGGGAACAAGAGTGATTTGCACTCACACAAGAACTGGCCCAGAATATTTAAAGAAAGCTTTGATATTTTCTAATCTGTCTGCCAGCTATCTTGGTTCTGCTTTCAACCTTATGTACATACATCGTGTACCTATCTCTTCTCGGGAGTTTATAACTTGATAGTGTGATTTTCATAAAAACACATTTTAATTTTTAATGGGTTTGTGTTCCTCGTATTGTCTAGAATGCCCATTTCTGTTTTAATTCTGGTGGTATCCTTCTTTTTCTGGTAGTTTTATTCACTGTATGATTTTACATGTGTTTATTTTTACATGTTTTCCAAAGAGAAGTAGGAAGGCAAATAGAAGAAAGAGCCATTGCCATAAATGCCCTTTGAGGTGATAGAGATGAGGAAACTTTTCCCTGATTTCTAAAGTTGGATAAATTCCAAGTTTATTTAATTTCCCTGCGTAGTTCTTTTCACTGCCTCATTTCCCTGACTGTGGGCTATCTAAAACACTTGTAAATCAGGATTAGACTGGGTGATGAATCACTGCATCAGAAAGAAGCAAAATAGGAGCAGAAGGCCAAGCAGTGGATGACTGTATTAAAAGAAGGCAAACAAGTGCTGGAGTACACCAGAAAATGGAGAGGAGAAGCTATAGCAGAGCAGAAGCTGAATGGAGTAGTACTGTAAGATTACCAAGGCTCAGTGTAGAATATACTGCAGTATGGTTGTGGTAGATATTTATGCATTTGGTAAAGACTGAGAAGATACATTCAGGTTAATAAGGGTTGTGTAATTTAGCATGAAAGTTAACCCTGTCAATTAATCCATAATAATATTTCAAACTGTGTTTTAAGAAGTAAAACCAATTATCCTAATCATGTAAAAACATATGAGTTATTGTTGCTGTTTGTTGATAGAGCTGTCCTTGGCAGGATTCCTCCCTCGAGTGTTTTTCTGAACATTCCCAAACAGACACATTTTTTCTGTGGGCACTATCATATAAAACAAATAGAAATGGTGATTTGCTGAGTGTTTCTAGTACAGTTTCTAAACCATGGGAGACCAGTGTTGATGTGTTTTGGTCTTTTGTTAATTTAGTTTTTGCAAAAGGAAAGAAAATACTTGAAATATTTATGTTTTTATAACAGAAATTGTCTTCCTATTACAAAGCACAGTGTAAGAAGGTCAGATGTGATCTACAGCATGGTATGTTAACGTATTTGATGTTTGTACTTTAGGACTGTGACTTTTGACAATATTTTTTCTAACAGTCTCAAACCTAGATTCCATAAATAGCTTTTAACAAAAGTTCTTACTAGTTAAATAACAAAATAAAATCACTTTCACAAACAAGATAATTCTTTAGCCAGCAAGGACAAGAAACCACATTTTCAGTTCTAGTTTTGAATGAAGAAAAGATAAGTTGATGCTTCACTGCAAAACATACAATTTCTAGCTGCCAAAAATTTCCAGCCATTTTTGGATGCCGCAAATGAAAGGGCACACCCTTGCTGATGGGAGGAAGGGTTCCCTGGCAGCACTCAGTAATGATGAACTTATCTAAGAGCAGGAAAAGGGCATCAACCCTTCAGAAAACCAGGAAGACTTCAGAACTTGTAGACCTGGGCTAGGCAATGCTTCACAGGTTACATGATAAGGCATGAAAAGCATAACCATAAGCAGAAATCAGTGTTCATTTCCACGTAACTCTGGCATTACAGTGAGGTGCCAGTGTTTCTCCAGTGATCCCAGGAGTCCTCCCTCTTGCCTCAAGCAGTCCTCATAAAGACTCTCAGGAGTGCCTTCAGGTTCGTTACAACTGGAACTGCAGAAGAGCCCTGAAGAAAATTTGACTCCTTCCAATTTTTCACCATAGTGTTCTTTCTCCCCCCCACCTCCCACCCCCCACCTCCCTCAGATGACATTTTATTAAATGTGCATGTTTGCTTTTTCCAAAGTCAGAGCCCCCTCCTAACTGACTTTGTTAAGGAGAAAATCAGAAAAACAAGGCAGCTTACATCCCCAGTGTTTGTAAAACATAATAATAAGGGTCCATGAGAGCGCATGATACTCAAGCTGAGTTCAAGTAGATGTGTTATGGGTTAATGCACAGCATGATTGAAGTAACACAGAACATACAAAAGAAGTAGTGAAAAAAAAAAAACCTGAAAACTGCAGGAGGTCTGGGAAGCATATAGCACGACTTCCATAAATAAGAAAAACAGATGGAATGAAACATATACTGGCTTGTGGGAAAAAAAAAAAAAAAAAAAAAGGATGTGCCAAAAACCACACACGTTTTAGTGTGGTTACATTTAAGAAAAACTGTGCTAGAGTCCAAGTTTGTAAGCTCTGAAGTGTCCAGTTGTTTGTGCACTGTTTATCACAATTTGATACGACTTTGTCTTCAAATCATCATCTATGAATATCATATTTATGAATATTTCCAAGTTCTAACATACCCTCTACTGTATTCACAGCAGGCATTTAAAAGTTATGACAAATCAAAGAGAAGCCAGTTATACAAACAACTACACAAAAGCAGCATGCTGTGTAATTCTAACCAAGTGTTGAAAGGACATTTTATAGCTTTGCTGAGCCCTCCTGGTTGTGCTAGGTTGTTCAAAATTAGCAATTGTTTAACTTCACTCCTCCATCCAGATAGTTTTCACTCCACAAATATGGAAACTATAACATACGGTGCCAACAATAAGAATACTTATTACATCTCAGTCTAACTATGAATCGCTACCAGGATTATTCCACCTGTTTGCTACTTATTAAGCATCTTTGTTGTCCCTGTTCATAAAAAAGGCAAACAGTCCTCTACTGCTATTCATGGTCTAAATTATTTAACCAAGGAACCACAAAGCCATCAAGAACCAGCACTGTCTCTTTAAATCAAAAAATGCCAGTCTAGGATCTGTATTCTTATTGGCTTTGCTGAAAAAGATTTTATATTTGTAAATGATGCTGCAGCATCACGCCCCTTCTCCAACTACTGAATGCTGTTCATGATGCATCTGCACGACCTCTAAGGAGACTCAGTAGCATAGTTCCATAGTTAATTTCCCTAAAAGCTGTGGAACTTACTGCCGCTGCTTGTCTTGGATACGAAAATTGCATAGTTTTAAGAAACAACAGGTCAGAATGCTGGAGAATTAATTAATCAAATACTGTGAAAAACAACGTGAAAACTTTGCACCTAGAAAGTCCTGAGACTTTGGAGAAGTGTGGCCATAGATCTAGTCTGCTCTTTTCTCTCAGCATCTGTTGCTGTTTACTGTCAGAGAAAAAACCCAGCTAGTCAGACCTCTTGCCTCAGCCAGTGTGGCCCATGCTTTATTCGTGCGCTTGGAGGCATGATGTCACAAGCC
Organism: Coturnix japonica; assembly: GCF_054131305.1. Taxonomy (NCBI): domain Eukaryota; kingdom Metazoa; phylum Chordata; class Aves; order Galliformes; family Phasianidae; genus Coturnix; species Coturnix japonica. Next base: position 26,874,561 of record NC_140666.1, read on the forward strand.
GGACTGAGTTAGACACCACACTTTGGAGCTTTTCCAAATTCAGGTGTCCCATTTTTTCAAATCCTCTTGTTGCTGTTTGTTGCAACTGCCCAGCACACTTGACTGACACTTTCTTCCCACGATGAATTATCCAGTCTCAAACTCATCAAACTTTGTTAGTAATCTTGGCCAGGTAGAAGCCAGTTTTGGATATGAAAAAAGTAGGCAGCTGTGTATCCGTATAACTCTGAGCATTTTGTGCTTTGTCTGGCACCTGAGGTGTCCCTGCTTAGCAATCTTGCAGGGGTCAATAGAAAGTGTGCATATTATACTGTTCTATGATAGAATCATCATATGATTCTATGGTTTGCGAAAATGGGCTTTCAAGGGGAGAACACTTGGCACTAGCAAAGGCAGCTCGGCAAGTATATATCTGTCCTTCCAACACAACATGTACAAGCTGTAATCAGAGCAAAGTGCTGCCAGAATAACTTTCTGGTGTAGACATGACCTCAGTCCTGTACAGCAAGAAACCCAGGCTAATGTTTATACAGCAAAATTATGTGTGCCCATATTTATTGTCTCTCCTTTCTGCCATGATTGCTGTAAGGCTGAAAAACCAGTTAGGTGTTGACTTGACTTTTCATACAGTCCTGAGAACTGCGCATGCAAGTGAGTTATAATTAAACTCTAGAAGCTACAATCATGCTTTCTTGTATATAATTGTATATATTGTATCAATATAATTGAGCACTGGAACAGGCTGCCCAGAGAGGTGGTGGAGTCTCCTTCTCTGGAGATATTCAAGACCCGCCTGGACACCTACCTGTGTGATGTGGTGTAGGGAGCCTGCTTTGGCAGGGGGGTTGGACTCAGTGATCTCTAGAGGTCTCTTCCAGACCCTACAATTCTGTGATTCTGTTATATACTATTAGGTTATTTTGGAGGAAGTTACCTTGATCTGTTTATTAGCATCTTCATTTGCCTCCTCAAGAAAGGAGCAGTTTCTGTCTGACCACTGCAACACTCTTGTCATATGTTGTCATATGCTCATGTTACTTTTATTATGTATGATAAAAACACATGGTACTATTTCATTATGAAGTTTATAAATAAACTTTGCCATTTTTCAAGGATCAATATAGTTATAAATGCAATGTTTTCCTTCTTGTTTGAGAAGAACTGCATTTGTCTGAGCCAAATATATCACTGTGTTACTGTTTTCAAACTAAATTCCTCCACTGAATATATACTGAAAAGCAGCCTCAAATTAGGAATGTAGTTTCAGCTCTGTATTAGGATGAGCATCTCATCGTAATTATTTTGGCGTAGCTTTGGAATGTGTAATATTGCAACATACATGGACATGGCATACTGAAAATCAGTTTTTGAATACAGAGAGCTGGTATCATTGTGATATAAATACATACCAGACAAATTATTTCATTTTTATTAAACAAGGCTGCAGATTATGTCTAAATAATAAAGGCATGCATTTGAAAAAGTGAGGGAGTGGTTAAAGAAGACAGGGGGAAGTCTTCAGTCTGCTGATGTATGATCAAAAAAATTTAATCAGCAGCCCATCTCCTTTGGTATGTAGTTATGAAAATCCGTTTAAACAAAGAAGAAGAAAAAAAAAAATCTCTTCAGGAAGGCTACTTAGGGCATTCCATTTTCCCACTAAATGGGATATGTTGGGTCTTAAAATATAAGATCTGATTTCCTTATGGAAGTTGGTTTTCCTGACTGGAAAAAGACAGTTCTACTGAAAATCAGAACCTTCTGCCTCAATTAAACTTTCAGTCTTCCTGCTTGATATCCATAAATGACGTGGCTCTGTTGGTGACCTAAAAGATGAATTGGTCAAACACTTTCCTCTTATATAAGCTATTGCAACAGATAAAATCCTCAGCCTTGTGTCTAGAAAGTGTATCTGAACAAAAATATTAAAAAAATAAACAACAAAATTAGAGTATTACAATAGAAAGAAAACTGTAGCATTTTTTAAGATTACCTTTTTTTTTTTTTTGCCCCTGCAAAGCTAGAAATAGGACACAATAAATAGCCTATCTTTATCCAGCTACTACTTTTGCTAAAATTGTTGCTATTTTTTACAGTTGCTCTAAGTGTTTCTCTTTCTGTCCTGTACCACAACATATGGAATTACAGCCTCACAGAAAGCACTTAGCAAAGTAAGGTACCATGACTATAAATCTCAACAAACTTCTGCACAGATGGATATCTAACTTTGCATATCAGCTTTAAACTGAGAAACAGTTGTTCTCTGAGACTCTATTTGTTGACATGAATGTATAGCCAACAAGTATATAATCAATAGGTAAACAGAATAGTTATTTGCAAAACATGCTTTTCTCTAAAAAGCTGTGTGAGGCTAAAACTGAACTACTGCAATCACATGCAAAGGAAAAACAGAGTTCTTTTTTCTTCTTCTCTCTTATTGTCGTTCATAGTATTCTACAGAAACACAGAGAAGAATGACAGTAGGACATCAACAGTGGACACCACTAATCCCTATGACAGAGGAATGTCCTTTCGTTCCCTGCTATACTTGTACATGTTTTCAGTCTCTGTTAAATATTTTTACAGTGGTGAAACATTAAATTGGCAGCTTACTCATGCTACCTAATCCCATGATTTACAGGAGCAGTGGGGTTGATTGAAAAATAAAAATTTCTAGGAGATTCTGAAATTTTGGAAGGTTCTCCACTTTGGAGGTCATGGAGGAAGAAGGCTGATTCCTAACTCAGTATCACCAAGAGATAGATAGGCCAGTCAGCTGAGAAATGAGGCAGTCTCAAACCATTCCTCTGCTACACAAGTAAATGATTTGAACTTTGTAGGAACATTCGTAGTGAGTCTAAGAACTGGCACATACTCTGGTCAAAATTAGAATTTGATATGAGAAAGTGAAACTTTCATCAGACCAAGAGGTTTTCATAAAACACTCTGATGCTATTGAAAGATCAATTTTGACTTTTTTGATTCTTTTATTTTCAGATTAGCCACACTGTGGAAAATTTGAACTACCTGATGTAGACTGTAGGAGTCTTTGATACTCTTCCAAAAACAGAACTTTTAGCTTCAGAAAGCCTTAGCTTCTTTAAAGTCTGACTAATATCTCTTGGCTTGACTTTTCTCTTTGATGCTTCTAGGTTTATAGCATTAGACAAAATGAATTGGATTATTTCTCACCACTCTGTACCTCTTTATAAAGGTCAGTGGTTTGTTATTGAAAATGCTGGAAAAAAGATACGTGTGACATTTTATTCTATTGATCTTTTTGTTGTGGTGTTGTACCGTATTGGCCTCCAGTGCTTTAATTTCCTTAGCAGCCAGTTTTCAGTGCTCTGTCAAAGTGGTAGGAATGCTTTTTTATGTCTTTCTGAGTTTCTCTGTTTTCATATGCTGGCTGTGTTTCACTACTTCTACCTCTGGCCTTGGGCATTTTGCATGCAGGACAGACCATCAAGTATGCAGTTAGTTGGTTGATAGCTCCTTTTACTTTGTCTCTTGTGCATTAAACAATTTAGCACCATATCAACTATGTTATTATCTGGCACACACTGTGGAGAGATAAGATGCTGAAAATAATGTTGAAATTAAATATTCATTGACTTGAAGGTTAATTTGACTAGGAGTGCATGTGTGTAGGAGTAGTAAGCTTGCAAGCTCTACAGTAAGTAAGTTTTCAAGTTATGTAACTGACAGGCTGATTTCAGAGTTATAACATTTCATCTTGGTGACCGACAATGGAAATGGAAATGAATACATGAAAAAACTGTTCATGTTAATATATTATTCTGTCTTTCTTCTACTAGTGACAATGGAGTTAATCCAATATGGTTACGTAATGTACTTGGGATCAGAGTGAGGCTTCTACTGATTTGGTCCTTAGCACTTAAGCACTTTAAGATGTTCCTAGCCATGTGGGACAAAAGGCTGAATTTTGGGACCTTTGACTTGCATAGTAAAGCTGAAATCGCTGGCAGTAAGAAAGCAGGATGGTACACTTACAAATTCACTGCTTTTCTGGGAGATCTAGAACAATATTCTGAATGTGAAATAGGAATGAAAACCTTCTTGGAGTTTTACAGTACATGAAGACTCCAGACATGGGCATGGGAATGAAAATAAAAAAAAAAAAATAAATCACAGTAAGCCAGTACTATGTGTTTCTGGATGAATAAAAATAGAAAAAATTACAGGAGGAATAGCTAAAAAGCCAGAGTTCCAAAAGCACTAAGTAAACCTCTAGATTTTGGTTTCAACCCTGATGGATACCCTTGTGAGTTAAACTGAGGTCCAATTCGTTTTCTCAACCTGCTTTTGGGCTGGGAGACCATTCAGATTTTTATTTTTATTTTTATTTTATTAGATGACTACTGCAGGTCTAAGGGTATGGGAACTTTTTCCTATTTCTCTACACGCTCTTCGAGGCATATTTACAAAAACTGGACAGAAAGGAAAAGAAGGATAGATCTAACACTGAAATATGTTGATTACTTTCAGTTTGCAGCTCTCTCTTGTTTATCATTTTGCCTAGGATGGAATTTTCTTAAAAGGCCATTTCATTTTATAAGCTTTGAAATCTTCTGTTAATTTTTCAAGCTCATATTTATACCACTGACATACCTGATGCACAGCACCCTCCTCGTTAGAAGTCATTGCTTGCTTTAAAATACTGTTTTTACGAGTTAGTATTTAAGATGTCAGCTCCATTTCTTAGAGATTAGCTAAGGCTGTTGAACCCATGCTCTGTACAGAGCCTGGCTAAATCTCTTTTAAAAAGTTTCTGCCCAGGTGTTAACAGTTAAGTCTGACTTCCCTACAGCCACAGAGTGACTGTATTTGTTTTCATGTAAATAAATATGTGCATAAACATTTATACGTATGTATAAACACAAAAGAAGCATTTTCTTTTTTACAAGTGACTCTTTCTCAGGAATTCAGAAAGTATTAAAGAAATTAAAATTCACTCAAAGAATGTAAATTCAAGTGAAAACTAACAATGAGCAAATGAGCTGCATTTACACTGCCTTGGTTAATTGGCTCTCTAAATTAAGTATGACTTTTTCTCATTCTTCTTAACTTTGGTTTTATAACTAACTGCAGGATCGGGTCCAGTGTGAATTTCAGGACCTCACCTTTCTAGTCCTGAAAAAAGAACAAACCAGGAAAACAAAGAAAGGAAAACTATCTTCAAAGGAAAAAGAGAATAATCAGTGTTTTAAGAAAACAAAATAAACTAAAATGGAGATATTGTTAAAAATTCAAAGATACAAGAAGGTAAATAGAACACAACCATTTTATGCTCCCATAAAGGAATTTTAAAAAAAGCAAAAAAAAAGGAATTTTCTGAGGTAGTGAGCACCAGTCAGCAGAACCCGTATCTCAGAGAAAAAGGTCATTTATTAAATAACTCTAGAAAAAGGGCCAAGAATGAGAGAACTTAGAATGTAGTAAAGTATGTCTAAATGGTTTGTTTCTACAGACAGAAGTGATTATTCCCTATACACCAATCAGATACTCTTCTGCCCCCATTTGAAAGAGAAATAATAATAATGAAAAGCTCCATGACCATATGATTGATGTTCTAAGCCCAAGCTAATAAGTGGAGAGGAGCTGGGGGCCTGGACGTGCCATTGCACTGAAGCTATTGCAGCATTTCCTGTTGCAGAAGCAGGAAAGCTGCTGGAACATATGCTGAGCTCCACTGCAAGAATTGCATGAGCACCATTTATCCCCAGTGCAAGTGGCACAGCCAGGAGAAGGCTGTTCTCACACCACAGGAAGTTCTGTCTAAAATTAATACACAAAGATGATAGAATGCTGCCACAGTTATTCCTTGCACTTTAAAACCGTACTCAACCAAAGTACAGAATACAGAGTTTTCTAAAAGAGCAGCACTAGAACTTGAAAACTGGTTAAAACTGACCTAATGTGGACAACATAAATGGGAGTTTGTGCATAATGCTGTTCTTGCTTTTTTTAGAATGAGAATGATAAGTGAAACAAAGAGATTAATGGTACTGAAACTAACAAAAGGACAATAGATCAAGCTTTTACGCTGGATAACAACAGAGGGAAAATGAAAGATCATTATATTTTTAGTATCTAATCCTTTGTATTCTGCATATTTTTTTTCCCAACTTACTCTAGCATCATTTGAAAACACAACCCGTTTCTCTCTTTGCTGCTTACTTTGTATCCCTGGGCCATGCCATTCGAAAAGGTCAATTAGTTTCCTTCTATTATTGTTGTTTCTAGTGAAAGGGTTGGACAGCAAAAGATCTCCAGCCAGAATTTTCTATTGTCCATGTTTCACATAATGAAAAGGTAAAAAAAAAGTTCACACTGTCTCTTCCTTAGCAAGTTATAAAAACTTTGAGAGGCATTCAGCAATTGTACTCAGTAAGTGCAATTATGTGCACTTTTCCACTAAAATTTAAGTTCAAATTGCTGTGTTAATTAGCCAGCAATATGAAACTTAACAAAAAAGTATTTCCTTGATGTTCAGAAAGTATAGAATACAGTCTGCATTCTCCATTTGCATTGAAGAGACCTCTGTATAAATTTTAAAGCTTAGGAAGATCAGTTTTCAAAGTAAATACATACTCAATGACATTAAAGAAAGTGAAGGCATCAGTGGTGGGTGAGGATATGGAAGAACTAAATGGAAAAGTTTTCAGTGTCAGTGAGAGTAAAGGGCATTTTTTGGATGAGTCTGAGTGAGAGAAATTCTGTGTGTCAGAGGAGGGAGAACTGAAGCAGAGCATGTTCTTTTCTGGAAAATCTCTTTATAATTTTGCAGCCTGGTTGAAGAAATATGCCTTCTAAGAAGTAATTAATATCTTTTATTAACATCATGTCTCAGAACGAGACAGTAATTTTCTTTGAAACTCAAGTAGATAAATTAGCGTTATTGAACTGGAAAGCGTCAAAGCCATAATTCACATGCTTTATTCAGGTAATTATTTAAATTATAGAAAAGCCAAAAAGGAGGGACTAACATTTTAATATACCACAGAACAATCATGTGTCAGGAATGTATGCAAAACCCAAAAAGAAGTGTCTGACAATTAACAATTTGGAATTCTTCTTTCCCTCAAGATAAAAAGCACTATAAATAATCTGTAGGCTACCAGTGACGCAAATTGATAAATGCTGGAAATAAAGTGCTGCAAAATTTCAGCCCTTCTAATCTTTTCTATTTTCTTGTCAAGTTTAAGGCAATTTTAATAGAGATGATTAAAAGGCATCACTGAAATTAATTTAAAAATCCGTTTTGATTTCAAATGAAAAGATAAACTTTCAAAGCAACTAAAGAAAGTGTTAGCTACAAAAAACACATTTCTTTCAAAATTTTGAGGTTGTACTTCAAAAAAAGTGGAAATTAATTTCAGCATAGAATGTCAGACTTTTTTTGCTTGCTCTATCCCATTGGATTGATGGATTGATTGATTTTGAACTTTCAATCTTTTGAAATGCTCTTTTAAAGATCTTGCTGGAGGACTTGGAAAAAGAAAACTCAAATGAAAACTCAAATGACAATGGAAAATGGAAATACAGAGGGAGAGAAAAGGCAGAGTATTATATTGCTGGTGTTTTACTGAGTTAAGTAAAGCTGTTTTGGTCACAGATTTTTTTCTATAGAGCTTTGTATCATATATAAATCATATGACATCACCTAAAGCCTTAATCTTTTGAAGATATTTACTTCCACTGTTTTTGCTGTTGATTTTTTTAAAACATCAATGATTTATTGCATTTCTCACTGCTGTAATCATAGAAATAAATCAAATGAGGATTAGATTCCCTATATGCAAACTACTTTCCTTATTATGGTAGCATCATGAATTCAAGTTCCGTGGCCAATTTAAGGTAGGTTGAACAGCATGGTGAATGGTGAATTCCTCCCAAGTCCATTTACTCCACATGGACAGTGTTACAATTCCACATCTGCCACTGCACAGGAGAAATCAGGTTCAGGACCAGATAAGAGAGGGAGAAGGCCTTTATGAAAGCTTTCCTAATCCCTTCAAGCGTATGGCATAATGAGATTACCATTACCCTTATCTTTTTTTACAGAGCTAATCATTGCACAGTTGTCAGAGCAGCTTTCAGTTGATTTAAAAAATCCATTTGCAATGATTTTTTTTTTTCTATAGGAATAGCAATTTTTTATAATTGCAATCTGTGTTAAGGTCTGCCTAATACATTACGAATTTAGTGCTATCATATTTACGCTGAGTTTGAAAATACTGTAAAAGTCTAATGGAGCTCAGACTTTGTCCTCAGCTACAGTTTCCTGTTATAGTACAGGAATAAACTGTTGGAAGGCTGGGAAATCATTCCTATCCATTCATTCTAACATGGCACCATGGCCAAAGCAAGCTCTGTGTCACATGAGCATCAGGCAGCACCCGAAGCCTCACAGGAGCCCCATCCTGGGCAAGGCACCAAGGACAGATGAAGCAAAGCATCTCTAAACAAATCTATTTATGCAGTACTGCTGATGTGCTTCTTTTTGGCAGACATCTCAAACATGCATAAATTTAACTGCAGTAAATTCTTTGATAAGCTTATTAGCTTCAGAAGCTATTTGACCTTTGAATGCATAAATGAGCACAAGGAGCATGGCCATCACAAGAAGGCTATGGAAGCACAGCCCATCAAACTGATAGCAAGTACATCCAAGGTTATTTATAGTCAGAGACACCCTACTTAGTACAACAGCATCCAGTGCTGAAATCCTGTTATTTAATTATCTCTTTTGAAATACACAGCTCTGTACTGTTAGGTGTGAGTACGTGCCCTGGCAGCTGGTCTGCTCACTAGATTTCAAGTAAGCTCTCCACTTTAAAAAGGCTCAAAATTCATGGTAAAGCAAATTTACAGAACAATTTCATAGAAAATTTGCATTTTCAGTAATATCTAGAATGTCTGCTGCTTTGCCAGTTAAAGTGAAAACTGACAGTGTGTGTGTGTGAAAGTAAAAAGGAAGAGAATATAGCATTACATGTGGAAGTTTCCTTACACACATATGGTTCTGTATTGATTCCAACAGCATTATCATTATTGGTTATTATTATTATTACCATCATTACTAATATTACCCCCATGCCTCCGGTCTCAAACGTCAAAGATGTGTCAAAAAGCTTCTTTACTATTTTCTAGGCTTTTCCCTAGTAAACACTGTGGATGTTTTCACCACAGCTGCCTAGGTGCAAGAGGGAGTGTTGGGAAAAGCCAATTCAAAAAGTGAGCTGATGTTTCTGGATTACTTGACTTTAAAGTTTACATTTGATAATTATTTTAAAATATTACATGGAAGAATTATAAACAGAAAACTCATTTGCATTCTCCTGTATCTTTAATGCCCACAGCTTTCATTATTGCAAAATATCATGCTGATTCAATGGCTGAGTAACCTAAATACTGACATTAGGTGCTAAAAGAAAATGAACCCCATCTTTCCTTCCATTGGATATTTGGCAGTACACTTAGGAATCCAAACAAGATGGATCTGGCAAAGGTTACAATTCTTGCATGTTTCCCAATTAGAAATTACGATTCAAGTATTCATGCGGTGTCAAAAGGAATAATTTGCTGATTTATATGAGGATTAAATACTAGAGATGTGTCTTCATTGTGCCAGGCAATGTTATGTGGAATTGCTTATGTTGGCAACCAGGACTGGGGCTTTTCACTCCAGCTGACACACCTTGCATTGGAGCATGGCTGGTTAGCTCAGCCCCCTGACTGATTGTGTCCTGACCTTCCAGGACTGGACCTCTTTGGATGGCACTGAGTAATGTCACATAGACATAATGATCATTTTCATTACCTTCTCTCATGAACAGTAAAAATATACATAGAGATACGCAACAAAATTTCTGCAAGTACTTTGTATTGCATGGGAAGCGTTGGTTGAAAACACATAACCAAAACTACACTTGAAAAGGTATTTCTGTGCTAGTGAGGCTGTGGAACAGAAGAAGAAATGGAGCAGCTATCACTTAGGAATTTTACTCACATGATTGGACAGCATGTAACCTGCCAGACAGATAGCAGAGGTAATATTCTAGCTTTGAATGAGGGCTGGTTTCTCTTTATATTTTAACTTTCCATTTCAACTGCCAGAAATGTCTTTCAGGTTGTTTACTTTAGCTAGACTCATGTGAAATAAACTCACTGCATTCATACATACTGATTTTTAATGTAGGGAAATATGCAATCATTGGGAAAAAATAAAATATATCTTTTTTGTTTGTTTGTTTCCAAAATTCTGGAGCAAACCAAGAGGGAAGAAAGCTACAAGTGCTCTCATGACAAACAAGGAACTTCAACCATTTGAATACAAGTAAAACAGAAAAGAAGAACTGATACTTATCTGGAACAAAAAGAGAACAAAAACAATTAAGGAGTTATCAGTATATTAACATATACATGTGTGGACATATATTGAACTTCTTTTCTTTTTGCTTTTCACTGAAAAGTGCCACCAAGATGGCTGGTAATTGACAGGTGCTGGGCTAAGGAGCATGACAGCGACTGGGGCACGCAGGGCAGCGATGTGCCTGCCTGTCAGTCCATGGCCTCAGCTTTCTTCAGAAACTCCTGTGCATGTGGTCATACATACTAGTACATCAGTTTGTGAAACTGAAGCTGTGTTATATGTGCTTCACCCAACCTTTCTGAATAGGTCGAATAAGGTACAGCCTAGTGTATGACCGAGAGACTAGCTGAGACTAAAATAGTATTCAAATAATTGGATCCCAGCTGTAAACACCATAATATCAGTTTTTGCACTTCTCTGTCCTGCTGTGTTTGTTATACAGGAAGGGGAATCTAAATCATTTCTCCATGTTTATGAATTCCCAATGTGCACTAACATTCATTGCAATAAACTGGAAAATGCCAAGTGCTATTTAAAAGCTGCTTTTTCCAGACACGCTGCACTTCACATTTACTCCTTCTTCTTACAGGCTCTATAGCCGCAGAAAGAACAGGAAGACAACGGGATGAATAATGTACTTAATTTAGAAAGTTCTGCAAGCTTTTGCAACTAGATTTCTAAAATCTAATTATTCTAAAGAGCAATACTTCAGATTTTTGAGTTTAGGGTAAAAAAATGCATCTTCAAATTATGGGAATATCTTCTCTCTTTTTTTTTTCCCTACAAACTAATGGTAATGTGTAATGTTTCCAGTTTCTCAGAGCTGAGGAAAGTAAAAACTTTTCTTATTTATAGAGGTCTATAAAAGGATCTGATTCATTCTTCAAGGATTAATTATTTGATACAAACAATAACCTGTTCTTTACCTGCACCACTGACATCCACTGCATTGCTCACATGGGAACAGATTAGAGTTTATACTAAAAGTCTCCCAGAACCCTGGGATAAACAGAGGTCTGCATGTGGTGACCAGAAACACAACAACAGTGGTTGGAGATTTAGTGGGAAGAATGATAGAAAGAGGGAAATTGAATGCCACCAATTCTTTGGAGCTGAGAAATTGATAAGGCAAGGGAACCGGGCATTTATCCTCAGGATTTCTTTGACTGCAAGCAATCACAGCTCCCAGTGGCAATTTCACAGATTCATACACTCCAGTGTTTGTTATGATTAGAAGTGAAAATGGCATGCTTAGAAATATTACCTATTCGAGGAGATTGGCTACAAATACTGCAGCTAGGATAGGAACTTTACAAGCAGTGCCAGGGACAGTGCTCCAGCTGAACAGCATTGTCAAGGAATAAGGGTGCCAAAGGGCTTGTCAGCTTGTATTCAGTTTGTTTTTCTATATATATTGTTAAAACTCCCATTGGAGGGAATGAACAAGTGGTGAAAGCATTAGGATGGAGTGGATTTTCACATCTCTCCTTTGCATTCTTATACAAGTTCCATGCAGTCCTGTTTGCAAGTTCCTTTTCACAGACACGCTGCCAATTTCTCCTGCTAAAGTTACACCCACCAAGCACAGTTAGTGTGGTCAGTGCAGTTTCTCAGGCTTTACAGCAGGGTAACTGACTCAGCCTGAATTATCTCAAAAATAATATGACAGAGGGAAGGAAAAGCAAATATTCAGAAAACCCACTGCCGTTTTCTAGTGGAGGCTTATGGGAAAGTTGAAGAAGAGAGGCAGAAATAATTGAATAATTATTCCTTGAATAAAGTAGAATAACTTCCCCACTTGTCCTCTACTGCCTTGACTTCTATATCATTCAAATAGCAAAGGTTTGGGGTAGGAGTAGAGAGTAAGTTTGGATAATCAGCCAACGTGGATTTTGTCTCATCAGTATGGATCCAGAAAGCAAGTTTTAAGTTCTGTGTTACTAAGCACTTTGCAGAAGCTGGATCTTCACACAAATAGGCGTATGTATGTATGAACTGCCACCCAAGGAACTGTGAATTGCAAAGTTTTACTCATTTGGGAGAGATTACATCTGACAGGCAGAAAAAAAAATAGGCCAACAGCAAAGTGTTCCTAAACCATTAGAACAACATTCCATGGTTTCTGTTAATGGCAGAGCCTGATTCTGGTAGAATGAGGGAGAAAAGTGTGAGATACAAAGATAATCAGGGTCAAGCCACAGATATGTAAATATCATAGCTTGATTTATATTGTTTAACAAAAACATTCATTTTGCACATTAGCAGCACTGACTAACCCAGTAGGCAAAACCCATAGAACAATTTCCACTACAGACAGCGCAATTAGTGAAACATTTGGAAATGTATTACAGCACTTTTCCTGCTGTAAGTAAATCTTTGAGAATGGCTGATCCAAATATCTATGATAGTTAGAACATGTCACCCACAGACTAGTCCATACAAGTGTGCCAGGAGCCAAATATACTCAAAGGTTTTCAGCTTAGAGTGATTTAAACATTTCCAAACACTCTCTAACCCATACTGAAACTTAAAAATCAACAATAGTGCCCTGAAAAAAAAAAGTGACCTTCTTATGAATAAAGGATATAATTATCTAAAGGAGCCAGGTCAATCTAAACTTTAAGTCACAGTTAAAATGCTGACTCTTTGCCATAATAGGGAAGTTACGCCAAAGAAACAACTGACTACGGGAAGAAAAAGTCTGTTATGTATGATAGCCTTTATAAGCAACCTAAGAGTGCCACACAGTAGTATGAACTGACAAGAATTTATGATTAGCGACAAAAGAATCCTTGTGAAATTTGCAGACTGTCCAAGCACACTGTGCTCCAAAAACATATGGACAATGAATAATTCGAAGGACTAAAAATGTATTATCAGTACTCTGAGGCAAAAAAAATATATATTCCTCCCTACTCACCTTTTACCATAGAGAGGTACTGAAAACACTGCCCTTTAAATAAAATGAAGGAAGAGAAAAGTAGTGATGCAGGCACACTGCCCTATTGCTGGAAATGATTGTAAGAGTGATTATGAAGGGTATCATGCATGCATAGAATATACGCAGATAAACAATTTAACTACCTACTTCACTATAAGTTCTGTTCCTGGCACTGCTACACTGAATAAATATTGCAGTGCAGTTAATATAGTCCTGCAGTTGCTTTAATTGTTACTGTATTGTATTGCATTATTTTTTTAAATGGACTGGCTAGCTTACTAGAAATGAGAACAAATTTGTATAACACTACCAGAGAATGTTTTGTACTCTTAATGTCCTTCAAGTATGTACATTCTTCATTTTGTTATAGAAAAATATCACTGTGATGGGCTGAGTAGTCACATTACTACAGGAACTGAGACAGAAAAAAGACAAAACAAAAACCTACAAAAAGTAATAACCATCCTGTAGAGAACTAGGAGCAGCACATGGACCTAATACTGCAAGACCAAGCTGCATGACTAAGCAACATTAGTTAGGAATCTACAGGCTTCCTTTTATCATATTCTCAGCCTCTCATAAATATTGGTACAGTTTTTGAATCTTAGAACCATAATTTTAAATCGGCTTACTTCCACTTTGATATCACAGCAAGAATGATTTGGAAAGATATGTTCTTAGGCCCAATAGTTTCCTGAATAGGTGAATGTCTACAGGAAAATACTCCATAATGAAAACCCTAACTGGCAATATTTTCTGAATTCCTGGAGTATTTGGAACTTTATCCAACCCTCTGATTTGGGCTTCTGCTATGAAGTTATGTTTTTCTGCTCAAGGAAATCATATTTATTTTACTTTATTACAGTCAGGAAAACCACTAAGTATAGTTGGACATTTTCAAAGAGTGCCACAACTTTTTAATACCACTCCATAAATATTCTTTGAAATGTAACAAAGCATGCATATCAAAGGGAAAGAAAACAGACAGAAGGAGAACTTGGAAGTAATTCTTTATAGAAAGTTCATTCTTTAAAGGAACAAAAATGCTCTTCCTCACTTCTCCCTGGAGTAAACATTTCAGAGGAAAAAACCAAAACAAAACAAAACAAAAAAAACCAACCTTGCAGTAAATTTGCTTTGCTGAATATCCTTATGGAGCATTGGGATGGAAATTAAAAAATGATCATCTGGTGAATTCATTCTCTGTTGATTTTAATTAAAATTCCAGATTTTAAATGAAGTTGAAAACCCATAAGGAAGGGAAAATAAATGTCACATTTTTCTGTTGGTAGACTGGACAAAATACTATGAGAAAAAATGTAGGATTTCTTCAAAGGAGTAAAAGATTTGCTTTTCCTTTGATAATATGTAAATATGTCTGGAATATATATGCATATATATGTAAATATGTCCTTCCTCCAACAACAACTGCAATAATTGCTACAGCTTCTCTAAACCTTTCACTGGTGCTCTGAAAATTCTTCAGATTCTGTCTTTAATCATAATTATTTCTGTACATTTTGAGCAGAGTCAGTTCACTGTAGTAACATTTCTTGCACTCTTTTTAGCACTAGGACCAGAGATATCTGTTTGAATTTTATCTGCACCTCATCTTCTATACAAGGGCACATTACAGGAACAGATAAAGAGGAGAACACATTGCCTATCACTCATCACTTAACTACAGCAGATGATGAATCAAGAATTCAGTGAAAAGTTATGGTTTATATATTACAGGAGAGAGGATTCAAATTCTGTACTGTGTTTGAAATGTAACAGGCAGAATTCAGTAAGCCTCTATTATAAGAATACACTTGAATCTTAAATTCATTTTCAACATTCATTTCTTATCCTCAATAAAATAAATAGAAAGCTTTAGTAAGCAGTGAAAACAAAAATATATCTAGGAAATCACAAGAAAAGTTTTTACTATATCTGCAAGAACACAACAAGATGAATGGTCTTTACAGAAGAAGATAAAGATTTGTGAGTATTTATAGCCCAGTATGTTAAGCATCGTTTACTGTTGTCAGTTTAAACCTCCCTTCTGAAACAGTGGTATGTATTGTAAGCTGTTCTCATTTTCAGATGAAGAGAATAGTTCACAGTGGCATTTCAGCTTCTTTTCTCCTCTTTTTTTTTTTTTTTTTTTCATCCTAATCCTTCTAAAATCAGTTTATCTCACCATGATTTTTCTAAGACATCTCACAAAGTATTTCATCAGATTTATTTAATTTTAGTATCTGGAGGAGGTTTTAAATCTGAAAATAACAAAAGCCAGGAGAACAAAATTATAAAAATGAATACACGTCTCAGGCTATGAAACATTTCAAAACCACTGGCCTCTTCACTCTAGGTTTTGGAGCCTTCATAGCACTTCTGCTGAAAAGAAATAGTGTTTTTTAAAGGCAGTCTAAAATGCAAGATTAGTCTGCATTCAGAGAGCTCTTGTCAGTGTGGAGACCCCTGTGAGCAGCCAAGCACCCACCTGACTACTTGCTTGATCCCTGCTCCATAGGGATAAAGATATTAAAATAAGGGAGAACAAGTATAATAAAACTTGTGGTTAAGAAAAAACACAGGGAAATCACTTACCAAATACTCATGGGTATAACAGACTGGATTTGAGGAATATAACTTAATTAATTGACAATTACCTGAAATATTTAATTACCCATTTGGGTAGTGAGGAATGTCTTTTCCCTCTTCCAGGCTCAGCATCAGTCTGGGTTCCTCTTCTCCCTGATTTTTGTCACCACAGGTTACACACAGTCCTTCCAGGGAGGCAATAAGAAAAGTGGGGCTGTGTTTAAGTTACGATAGTTTCACTCTGTAGCTCCTTGCACTTTTTCTATGTGCTGATGTGACTGCATTCCCTTTGGACGTACACTTGCTCCACCATGGAGCAGTTCCTACCCATTAAGCCATAATGTTCCCTCTAGCTACTTCTCATTCACTTGTCTCTTCCCACTCCCATTGGTGTTTTTTGGCTCTTCCCTTAATATGGTTTTACCAAAATGCTACTAGCCTCACTGATGGGCTCAGCTGTGCCATGTGGGGATTCACTGTGGAGCTGGTTGAAAACAGCTGTGCCCACTCCCTGACCTCTTTCCACAGACACCACCCTTGCAACAGTCATGCTACCAGAATGAAAGATGAAATGTGCCTGCTTTGTTTGGTTACATTACATTAGGGTTGATCTAGGAAGGCAGTTTAGATTCTACACTTGAAAAGTACCATGACAAGCTTGAGAGGTGGGTCCATGCAAACTTAATGAAGTTCGACAAGGCCAAGTGCAAGTTCCTGCACATAGGTCAGTGCAATCCCAAACATGAATACAGACGGGGTGGCAAGTGGATAGAGAGCAGCCCTGAAGGAAAAAACATAGTAGGTATCGGTTGATGAAAAATTGAATATGAGCAAGGAATGTGTGCTTGCAGCCCAGAAAGCCTGTTCTATCCTAGGCTGCATCAGAAGTAATCTGTCTCTCAGGTCAAAGGAAATGATAAACGTCCCCTACTCTGATCTTGTGAGATTCCACTTCAAGTACTATGTTCAGCTCTGGGTCTCCCAAGCATAAGAAAGACATAGATCTGTTAGATTGAGCCCAGAGAAGGGCCACAAGGATGATCAGAGGGCTGGAGCATTTCTCCTACAAAGACCAGGCTTGTTCAGCCTGAAGAGGAGAAAGCTCTGGGGAGACCTTACAGTGGTCTTTAAGTACTAAAAGGGGGCCTACAGGAGATTTAGATTAGACATGAAGATGAAATTCTTCACTATGAGGGTGGCAAGAGGTTCAAGAAGAGGCTGTGCTGAGAAGCTCTGGATACCACACATGCAAGACCATGCTGGATGGGCCTTTGGGCGCCACGGTTTAGTGGAGGGTGTCTCTGCTCATGGCAGGGAACTGGAACTAAATTGGCCTTAAGGCCACTTCCAATGCAAATCATTCTTTGATTCTATGGTTCTGGGTTTTTTTTCTAGACTCTACACTGTAATTCCCTTTGAGGTAGAGACAAAATTAATTATGAGCATAGAACAGACTTCTAAAAATATTTTTCATGTGATCAATTTTCTTGAAAAAGAGATGTTGGCTTAGGGGGATGAAAATATGCAGTGTTGCTGTGTTCAGCCGTGACTGAAAGTTACATATCTTTTGTGATATAAGAACCTCCGTCTGCTGTTTTGCATGCCAACCATTTGTGGTGCTAAACTAAAATGACAGCAATTTTAATAATGTAATTACACTTTGAATAATTGTACATACTGTATTAAATTCAAAAGCTTTGACTTTGACTTACAGCAGCAGCAGAAAATGTTTTGATTCTACAAAGCACAGAATGAAGACTTTCATCAGCCTACAGCCTTCAAGCTCATAAGTCTCTATCCAAAAATAGGCTGACTCCTTCTACCAAATACAGAACACCTAAATCAAAACTCTAAAGTTTAGATGTCTGCTATGTATATCATTCAGCATACTGAGTACTGCAATTAGTCATCCCTTCCTGGTGATAATTGCTAGAAAAAGTTTAGTCTTCAGGAACAATGAGTCTCTCCTCACAACCCATCAATCATTTAAAAAATTTGCAGATTACATAAAACATTTTACATACTTAGAATCTGTTAAGTTTCATTGCTACATCTAGCCTGACAACCAGAGTTCACCAGCATCCAAGAGAATTTACAATTTTTATGTGAATTTGCTAATATTATTCTTATTATGCTTTTGCTGTTTCCTTCATTTAAGCATCTGAACATCAGGTTTAAATGAATTATTAGCGTACCTGTTAAGTACTATTTGATAAGATAGATTTCCCCAGGCAAACATCTTGATTTTATGCTCATTATTTTATTCCCTTTTAAATCTTTATATAAGTAACTGGAATGAATGAGATATGAATGAGGTTTAGACTGGACATATGAAGGAACTTTTCCTCTCAGAGAGTGGTCAGGCACTGGAATGGCCTGCCCAGGGAGATGGTGGAGTAGCCATCCCTGGCAGTGTTCAAGTATCCTTCTGGATAGGGAGCTAGGAGATATGGTTTAGTGGTCTTCTGTAGGTATGGTAAAGGGAGGACGGTTGGACTAGATGATCTTGTAGGTCCTTTGCAACCTTGTGATTCTATGATTCTATGATTAGACGAAAAACTAAAGCAACCAATTAGCATGCAGTTTTACTTCTGCAGATACAAACAATTTTGCTTCTGCTTTGCCACTTTTTAGTAGTAATGCATTTATTTTTGCTTTTGAATGTAGCACAGTGCTTGTCCTATCAAAGCATAATAACTGTAATAGTTCAGGGCAGTCACAGTCATAAAGGTAGCAGTAGCTTCTGGAGGCTGCAATAAAATGGAAAGGATGCTGTGGCAAAACCCAAAGACTGTGTTAATCTTAAAGCTAAGCATGGGGAAGCGTTGGAAGTATGGCTTCTCCTGCGAGGGTACAATTCCAATCTAACAAGTTGCTTCCTACGAAATTTTCAGCCTCCATCAATCTATCCATATGCGTATTGCCATAAGAACACAGGAAAAAGGTGCCTGGAATGAAACAGGCTGAAATTGTCTGTGTTTCTTCTTATCTGTGGACTTGAAAGGGCTAGTTAATGAACAACAAAGAGGTCTGTTAATTATTGATCACAATAGTAGTGGTGTGTGTGCATGATGGCAAAAGCAGTGTGCAACTTAGTGAAAAATGTAAAAGGGATTTTTTCTTTTAAGGTTGTATTTAACTTTCTCGGCATAGTTGATGTTGATAATTGATTGATGTTACAATAAGCCCCATAATTTAACACTGTTAGGATAAAATGCTGTGCCACATGGCTAATCTGCGCAGAATGATGTTAAAGCTACTGAGATGAACTAGCAAAGCTAACAGTATACTTTTCAGTAGTTGTCAATCTCGAGAATATCAAGCTAGAAGGCACCAGTGTTAAGATATTCCTGTATCAGAAGACTACCTTAATACTCTTCTTTTTTCAAAACCATTGTTGGTATCCTGCAGCTGCATTAGATAGATACACACTGTGTGGAATTCATGCAGGTATGTGGGGTAGTGAAAGGAGGGTCTGTGCTGCACAGGACAGGAAATTCCACTGACAACTTCAACTAATTGTACTGTTACTTTGTGCTACTGGAAAGCAGGTATGTTTCACCATAAAACACAGTATGTTATTTAGATGTCATGTGTTTTCCTTAAATGAGCCTTTGAAGCCAACATTGTTGGAAGAAGCAAAGCTGGCCTTGTGTGCTCCTCCTTTCTGGGTTAGCAGGACTTGCTATTCGTCTCTTTTGTACCATTACCAGGCATTCGTCTAGACATTGGCTATTGCCATGAAGATCTGCACAGAAAATTATACCACAACAAGGAGAAATCCTAAATATCTAGTCCTAAAGCAAACAAGGTCAGTGCAGTGAAGTCTTTTTCATTGCATTCAAAACAGGCAGACATACAAGGTGCAGTCCTCTATCAGAAAGCAGATTTTAAACAGGACAACAACATTTCCCTTATTTCACTATAAAAAGCAATAAATAAGTCAGAGTGGAGCTGGCTTTAACCTGGCATTGAGCAACTTGAAGTAAATACTCAGAATATTGTTATTTAATACATTCCACTAGATAAATGTTTCCAGTCTTACTGTAGCTATTGTTGCTATGGTTCTCTATGATTAAATACATATTTATTTCCAGAATCCCTATTCCTGAAGCTACGTCATATGCTTAGGAAATGAAAGGAGATTCAGGTTTGAAATCTTAATTCTTTGGAATGGGGGAATCTAGGTTCTGCTGATAAATAGTATTACAAATATAATATACTCAAATATACTATCAGGTGGTTTAAAAGTGTGATTTAAGGCATCTGTCAGCTTTGCAATGGAGTATCTTTTGAGTACAAAAGCTTAGCTCTGAACAAGCTGGTTCATTTATACAATAAAGTGCATCTTGGTAATAAAACGTATCACTACACAGAGCCTTGTCAGCTCAGTCCATGCCAGTTAGCACAGGTTCTAAGAATCTGCTGTTCTGCTTGGCAGTCTTGTCCTGATTCAAAGTAACTTTCAGTGCTCTAATGCATTCTGAGATACAGGCTTCCTTCCTGGAAGTAGCAGGATTGCGTCACTGTGATTCTGCGCCACCACAAGTAAACTCCGCTTCATGTTACTCCTGCCTCACTGCTTTCATCACATAAATGAGTTTATATGGAGCCCCTTGGGTGGCCTCACTCTAATCCTACACTGGATCTGTTCTATGTTAAAAATACATCTGTCAAAGTACAACATTTCAGTGTCCCTCCCAACAAGGCTGCTTCTCTCCATTTTCTTTTGTTTCAGCATCTGAGAGCAATGCAGGAGGCAGGTCAGAGATCCATGAAAACTGACCTTAGCATTTATTCTGTCATCCTCATGGTGAATGCTGCATAAAAGCCCAGCATAGCACACAAAGTGCAAACCCCCCGGTTTAGTTTGACACTTTGGCTAAACCTCTTTCTGCCCTTTGTAGTTGAACAGAGTCTAGTTAAAATCTCTCTCCATTTGTCTTTTGCAGTACAGGAAAGTTTTCAGTTCAATCTCTTGTTCTTTCTTTTCTGTGCAGTGCTGACCTAAGGATATTTCATGCAGCAGTATCACATAGAGTAAACAATTTTATTTATTTATTTTTTGCTGGGGCAGAATTCAACCATGTTTATTTATATAGCCAGTCTAATCACTACAACTTTCTGATGGTCACCATGTGTCTGGCAAGCTTCAGTTGTGGTGTTCTGGGAAGCTGCTGCCTTGCTTTCTCCCAGGCATTACCCTTTGCAGCACTGAATGAGAGAGGCAGCGCTGGGAGACAATGAAAATCCAGCTTCTCTACCTACGTTTTAAAACACCTGAACTTTTGCTCCTTTCTTATTCTTCCTGTTCACATCCTGCAAATTTGGGAACTGCTTGAGACTGTTCTTTATGCAGACTAAAATGGAGGTGAAACATTTGTAAGAACCAGTGCTGCATGCATTTTCACATGAACTATCGCACTTAGAAACAAATGCTATTTAAAGTGGATTGTCCCAGGAGTCCTTCCTAGTTCACACAATGCACTTTCCCAGAAGGGGTTCAATTTCAGGTCTTGAACTTGTCCCACGCTCCTAGGCCTTTTGGGCCAAAGAGTGTGGCAGAATCATTAAATCCAAGCCCTAGATCATACCTAGTAGTCTGATAGATCAGTTCTGAGCCATTCAGAAACCAAAGTTTGCAAATCCAAGAGGGGAATCAAACTTCCTCAATTAAAAGCTGACACCCTGCTGCACAGAGGAGTGGCTCTCTGATCACTTCTGGGAAAGAAAGCTACTGTCCTTCCCAAATAATGATTCAAAGTGAAGGCATAATTAAAAAATGGAAAAAAAAAAAACCTAAAGAGCAAACTGAAATCTGTGAGGATTTCAGTTATCCTTGCTGATTTTTCATACTGTGATTCTATAAACAATTTGGAAGCTGAAGAACTTCAATAGGAATCTGATTTAAATCTTGTAGTACTGAAAATATGCCTTTTGTGCAGAGCATCCAGTTATGAAAGGTAATGACTTTGTCCTGTCATTGATTGGGGCAGAAGCTGATAGCACATGTGAGAGACATATAGAGAAGGGTTAAACAGCATATTGCAGGATAAAGGCTTTTGTTTTGAAAGTCTTCTTATTTGTCTGTGTCATGTAGAATTATCTGTGTCATGGAATTATCTAGATCAATCTATGTCCATGATGGGGGGCAGTAGGCCTGTGACACCCCTGTCCCCAAAAATGGAAGGGAAGAAGGGCAGAGAGATGGGATCTTCCCCTCTGAACATAAGGTCCCCTCAGATTTGTAGTTTTTCTCTCCTGAGAACCAGGTATTTGGAAAGTTATCAGTTCATGGAACTGGAGTATTAACTCTATAATTACCTGTGCCTTACATGATGCTATGACGTGGAATACCTATAGGAAAATTACAAAACTTGTGTTTGTTGTGGAATCAAGCATCAAGCGGAGTGGGGTGAAAAGAAGAAAGGTCAGAGAGAGGGAGGAACAAGAAGGGTGGAAAAGAGACAAGCAACCCAATGAGGATTTTGCTCAGGGGCTGCAAAGATGCTACAGAGACTTTGCTCAAGCTAGAGATACAGCAATAAAGTAGGCTGTAGCATGAAGCTGAGTAGCAGAAATAGCTTCATCTGGTTAATGATAACCATAAGAAAATAACCAGGGATTGCTCATCTGTGGGCTGCAGAAAAGCCCACTGATTCTTCTTACCCCAAACACCAAGCTGTCAGTATGATGTGCTCAAGAGAAGTCCTGTATTAAAGGAGATATATGCACTATGATAAAACATAATTGAGTAAAAAGTTATTGCCGAATAATACCCAAGGTGTGGATGTTTCATCATTCACTTACTTATATTGATACTACCCTTTTTAAACTGGTATCACAGCACCCTTCCCTAAAAATCATTTTCTAGTTTTACATTCCTAGTGGATGGTTGTGGGTGAGGACTGTACATCTCTGTGAGGGTACCCAGAGAGCAGCTAATTATTATCATGCACACCTGACAGAATTTCCATCTAATTTTCTCTCTTTTTCTTTTATATTACAAGAACTTGACTGCAAAAGAAAAAACTTAATTTTAAATTCAGCCAGATAGACATCAGAAAAAACAATTTTAAGTCTAGGAGGCACATTAATAATCTCAGTCTGATTTGCATGCAAGTGGTAGGCTTGGCAGACAGTAGATTTGTGTATTTCCTACTTCTAGCAGATATTCCAGGTTAGTGCAAAAAAAAATAAAAAATAATACCTCAAGAAAAGGAGATGTCCTGTGTCTTTTGGCTGGATTCTATGATTTTTTTGTCTTTCTAAGATGTCTCCAGAAGTTTATGTTCTCCAAAGGAACATAACCCTCAGGATACAGGCAGGAACTAAATTGAAATGGTGGGATTAGGGAATAACATTTTTAAGTCTTTAAGTAGATTAAAAATATTTTCCACCAATGAAGAACTCATTCCAGACAAGTCTCTAATAACAGAGGATTTGTTGGCTAACACTGACAAAATCTTGACTGGTACAAGAAGAAAACATTTGAGAAATGTTGTACCTTTTTAGACTTCTCCAAGTTTAACAGTGATTGCTGCTGCTCAGAATTTTAATTGGTAGTCTCTAGCTGAGTTAATTGAATGTCTTTGAATCTTTTATATGATTTAACTGTAAAGATGCTTACGTACCTCACACCAAGGATCTTTGGAATATGAAACTATCAAGGACTTAAACCAGGCTCAATGTATAAGAAATCAGTTTCTGATTTCACTGGAACCTGAAATTCTCAAGATTTATCTGAGGGTACATATTCTGGTATTTAGTTCATCCCTTGAGTCCCAATTATGCTACAATGTACACTGAACATAATTCCACCAAATCAGTGCTCTTAACTTCACTCCCTATTTCTAGATACCAGTTACTGCTGTGCTTGTTCTTACAACATATCTCCACCTAAGGCTGTGCAAATCCTGCTGCTAACCAGAAGAGAGACGGCATGTGATCCTGGTGGGCAAGAGAAATGAAGCAATGAATACAGATCCTGACAGCAAGATCTTACTAACAATTTATGGCCTCATCATTACACATATCTCTGACAGCACATATATATGCTGAAGGGTATAATGAAATTCTCACTACATAAAAGCTTGGTGTACATCTATTGAGTTTTTCACAGCTATCTCCCCTGTGGCCCCTTTGTTTTGAAAGTACACATATAAGAGATTCAGTTATGTCTAAAGTACTTTCATTTAAGATGTTAAAAATCAAATGTTATTTAACCTTCTATCAGAGAAGTGACATATTAGCACTGTGCCATCTAAAAGATACTACTTGCTCATTTGGTGAAGCTGAAGGTTTGGAATCACTAACAAACCAGTTCTCCTGCTGAATCCTTTTTGCTTTTACTTTATCATTAGGAGATGCAACAGAGAGTGAATGGTGTTTTTTCTGTCTCAGGAGAACCTTGATATTTGTCCACACATTTAAACAAAAGAAAACTGCTTAATATCTGTGCCAACATGTGACACTAGTTCTTGCTGCAGAATCATGAAAAATTCACACATTATGCATTGGTTAAGAATGTCATCCTTTCCAAAGACCCAAAAGGCAATCCCTCACTTAAACATTGATTCAGAATAAAAATATCACAGAGACTTGTCCCCAGCATGGTACATTACACAAGCACGAAGTATCAAGAAAGGAAGAAAGGTCACATTAAAGAGAATGCAAGATGTATTTAATCTGGTTAAACAGACTAGCTCTGCAGGGCAGAAACTGTCAAAAATTGTGATTAACTAAAGCCTTACACAGCCAAGCTCTTACCCAGTGGAGCTTTTAGGCACTTGAACATCAGCAGTACTCATGATTATGGGAGTTACAAGGAAATATGAAGCATTTGATTTTTATTGGCATAGCTTATTCCCTCTGATCTTTGTTTACAGATTAATAGTACAATTGTCATCCCTATTCTTTGCATTTTTCTATTGACATAACTGCAGCTTTATACATGAGAATTTGCACTGTCATTTTTTACATTATAGGATCAGACCTAATAAAAATTGTGTAGAGCCTATTTGTCAGTTTATCTTTAGACAGTGATATCTTACCCTTTGTCACCCATGATCAGTATCTTAGGAAGCCCAAGGAACTCCTTTAAACTAATGAAATAGTTTGACTATGTATGTGCCAGTTTCTCTAAATATGATCAGAGTTTCCTGTCTTCAGAGGTTGATTCACGTGGATGGGCCTGTGATATGATGACCTGCTCCATCAGGCTTCTCTTGGATTGACTGTTATTTGGGCAGGTAATTTAACCTTACTTAGTACATAAATCCCCTTTGTAACTTTGTGGGAAGGTGCACGGTTATGTTACTGCTAACCAAAGATCTCTAGAAACCCACTTACTATTGACAAGAAGCTATACTCCAGGAGTAAGATGGCAGTCCTAATACAGTAGCCTGACAGTGATTATATGGAGTGGTTTTCTAGTATCTGTCCAACTATGTGGAAGTATTCCATTCATAATTGTTGGCAATTCCAAACAATACAAGTTTGGTTAAGCAGAGAAAGAGAAAACTGTATCTGTTGAATACCTTAACTGAGAATCCTTCAATTGTCTTTCTCATCTCTATATTAAGTTCAAAGACAAGGGGCTTCCCTGCAAAATACTGTGTATTTCCTTGTCCAAATTGCAAATGACACAGTGACATTATATCTGATGCTTAATGACAGTTTTTATACTCTCATATGATTCAGCATGCAGGTGTTCTAGAAAGAAATTCACAGACCGTATTAGCCTGTTATAATAGCAACCTTCTCTCACAGGAAGGACTTCACTTGTATGGGTCTCACCAATGAAGAATTTGATATAGCAAGCTAGGAAAATGCCTGCTATGCCAAATCCATCCAAATTGTTATCTTTGCCTTTAATAGTCTGTGTAAGGAAGATCGTACAAAATTCTATCCAGAATCCTTAAAAGATTATCCATACAGAACCACTGATACTGGAGGTTTTATCATAATCTGTATATGGTTTCAAATGCACTTCTTTCTGACAAATATCAGATGGATGAGAACAGTACAGGACATTGTAGGAGTCAGTGTCAGTAAAGAATCAAACATACTAGATACTGAGGCTGGACTTGATGACCTTTGAGGTATTTTCCAACCTGAGTAACTCTATGATTCTGTGATACCTCTTGTGCTTTCTATACCAGAATAGCTAAATACTTTGTAACATTATTTGGATTCTAGTTTAAAACTAAACAATAAAATTGTTTGTAATTATAGTCAAAAGCCATGTGATGCTTCTTTGCCCTTCCACAGTGCTTTTCAGATTAAAAGCATCTGCAAATATTTTATAAGCATTTTTCCAGCCTCCTTGGAGTTTAGCTAAATAAATTGCATGTCTTTGTAGACACTTGTGGAAACACTCCAAGCTTAAGCAATGTGCATCAAATAATGTGTTGTTGAAAGCCCAGCTCTACATCCTTTTCCACAATCCCTTGGTGGAATTATTTTGTTACTCTGCTGTCTCCTGGTCCTCCTATTCTTTTAGAAAATGTGATCTTTGAGCTGAATTCCTATGACTGGACTGATTTATAATTGAAGCAGTTCCAATTTTACATCAACTTTACAAGTTTGTCACCTTACAGAAATCAGTTTTGCTACACAAGGAGGAATACACACAGTGTTCTTTTGTGGCAACTAGAACTATTCTAAGCACAGAAGCTGTCAGATTGCAAATATTTAGATGAAACACTGCAAGAAATATAATGTGAAAGAATTCTACAGCTTTCTGATCAACACAATATTCATCACAATGCAGCATTTAGCTCGAGGTCAGGCACCAGATTGTCATCGTATTAATCATTTTTGTGTCTCAACTCCAGCCTCAGAGAAAAGGGAGTTAAATAACTCAGTTTACAACTACTAAAAATAAACTTGCAGACTTGCTGGATTCCTCCACATTAAAATGTAAACAACTGTCGGCTCCTCTGGAAAAGCTAGTTATGCCCTGCCTCTGACTTCCCCGGGAGAATTTCTATATTTTAAAAATGTTTTATGCTGAAGATTTGTTTCCATAATTGGGACTGGCCAGTTTTCTCAACAGCAAAATGAAAACTAACTCTTTCCAAATAAAACAGTTGCTACTAGAGGCATGGCACACAGGCCGTGTAGAAGATGGCATGAGCCATCTTGGCTGGGATGATAGCCAGTCATTTTCAAACGTAGGTGCCTAAAGAGAGGCAGATAAATCCATATTTAGATGCCTAATTTAGAAGTGCCTGATCAGGCTTCACCTCCCTCACAGAACTCACAGATCCTAGGGCTGACTACCTGTCAAACCCAGGTTATTTGAAATGGAAATATTTTGCATTCTATTTTGGGGGCTAAATTAGGAACCACTTTTGACATTAAAAAGAATCTCAGTCCAAATTTTTAAATGCTTTGTTCAGAATGTTTTTCTTATGTTACTTGCTTTCTGAAACTACATTAGACTTTTTGCCTTAAAACACACACTCATTGCAGCGAGCAAAACTCTCCTGAAAGTTCTGAGAATGCTTGGTGCAAAGGTGGTTAGTCAAACCACTCATCTGACTAGTGCATACTTCCTCACCATTTAGGATGGCTTGGTGAATCCTTTTCTTAATGCCCCATCTCAGCGTGACATAGATTGCAGAAATTGCTTCTGTCAAGTATGGATAATAGTTATATATAGTTATCTTAATGAACATTCATGGATCATGCATACTTTTTCAGATCTGGGAACTAATGAGTTACTATGCATTGCACCATCTCTTATAAATGGGTTGGAAACCTGAAAGAATAGTCAAAAATAGCCAAAGTAAATGAGAAAGAATGTTTCTTCTCTTCCTTTTAGGAGAGGATAAAAACAGAGTGAATATAATATAAGGTTAGAATATGCCTTAATAAGCAATACAGGTAATATCTTAGTGTAGCATCATCCAAGATGACTGTCAATTCTGCAAAAACCTACCAGCAGAAGAGGCTTTACTGTTTCTCCAGGTAATTTCTTCCAGTGCTTCCTTATCATTAGAAACATATGGCTTGTATTAACCAGTCTGAAGACAGAAGTCTTCTTCTGTCTGTCCCAGAAGGGTTTGAATGATAGGTACTCCCTCCCTATACAAAACATCCTCTCAGTTATTTGAAAAATGATGTCCTCCCTCAACAGTCTCTTTCTTTAAAATAACACGACTTCAGTCTTATCCCATAAATAACATCAACTCCTAACTTGGAATCTTTCTCCTAGCTCTCACCTGAAGTCTTTTCAGCAAGCAAGTTTGTTCCCGAGCTGTCTTCTGGAGTGAATCAAATTATTCCCCTGAGTCGAAACTAGGTCTGGCTGGTGGGACAGTTTCCTGCTGGTACCACTTCCTAAAGACTGGTTGGGCTGCATCAACTTAAACTCTTCCTACACCTCCTTTACAGCCCCCCCAGCACTACTCAGCTCATCAGACACTAGTACGTTAGTGTAGACAATGTGTACCTCTAGCAGTGTTATAAAAACATGATTCTGGAAGTCTCCAGCAGAACCCCCTACTTATTTCAGGCATCCTGAACAAAAAATGATGCAAACTAACAAAATAATGGCTTCCTACTACAGAAAGATTAAATAGATATAAGTTAATCAAGGAAAAACACTGGGGGAAAAAAGGAAGTTATGTCTTCCATTTCCAGGACCTCCAAAATTGAAGCCGTGGTTCAAACACCATGTATTGCCTTTGACTATTAATTCTATCAGGTTCCTCACTATCCTTGTTATCCATTTTCCTTGATGCCAGTATGTGAGTAGATGAGGATATCAGTTTTCACACATTCTGTGCTCATCTTTCATTAGTTCATAACTGTCATCCTTTTCACTTGTACTTCTTCTGAGATAGAGGTAACAGGTATTTAGTATTATTCCACCGTGACTGAGAGGAGTAAATGTGAACTGTCCATAGTTTGGGAATGGCCTCGTAAGAATTACTGATTCTCCCATTTTTTTTAGTATTTTAACTTCTAGAGTGCTCTTCAGAACATAAAAGTGATTGTACAATTCCAGACTTCAGATCTATCTAGCCCTTTATTCTATGTCTAACAAAAATAAGCCAGGGCTAGATGCCCTGAATAAGAAAAAAAAGAACAAGATAAACAGGTAATAAATAAACAGAGGTAATAAATTTAAAATCCGTGGCCAGTGAGGCACTCAAGTCAATCTTACTGTTTAATTTCTTGGAGAGATTATGAACACATTTATCCTTAAAACACGCCAATTAATCTATAACAAAGAGTTTCACAATTTAAACAAATAATCCTTGAAGAATCACCCTCTTTTTTTCTTTTGTATCTGCCTGCCACTGGCTGGCTTATTTATTTTGTTGTCTCCTCACTCAAACAGAAAAGAGGTTGAGTGACTTCTAATGCTTTCTGTAATGCGCTTCTTTCTGCATAGTGGTATGATAGTTTTTTCTTTGCCCAGGAAGGTAATTATGATCATCACATGGAAGCTGTTTTAAAGCTCAGATCCTTCTCTCTACTTTTGTGTTATTCACTGGTCCCTGTTCAAAAAAACTTCTCTCATCCTTTCTATCAGCACCTCATTAAGAGAAAAGTTACCAACCCTGGCTGACAGTTCAGCCATTTTGCATTTCTGCTCCTTCAGATCTTGGGCACATGCCAGCCACTCGTGGTGGTTGGAGCATCCTTTCTATTCGTTCCATAATCCATTCCACTGACACTCCAGCCTGTGACATTCTCTAATATCTCTTCCAACAAAAAGGGTTTGAGTGTGGAAACTTCCCTGTTTGTCCATAGCAAATGTTTCTATGCTTTGCCTATCTATTGGCTCTAACACTTCTCTGGCAAACTTTCTGCTCCTGATGTGTTTGAAAAAGAATTTATTATTACTTTTTACATCCTCCCCAATTTATTTATTTTTTTTCTTTTTTTCCAAAATTCACTTTGGCATACTTTTCACAGATAACCTGCCAAAACTTGTGTCTTTTTCTGATCATATCAGTTGGACAGAACTACAGCTTTATGAAGGAAGCCTTGTTCTTAATAACTAAACTTTACCTCCAGTTTAGTTGTGTTAATTTTTTCTTTTAGGATAGGCAGCATGTATCCGATAAGGGTTTCCAATACACTGTCTTCAAATAGCCTCTCGGTTACTTAAAGTAAATTTCCCACTTTGCACAACCTTTTTTACTAAAAGTTAGAAGAAAGGTTTTGATTCAAACCCTACAGGGTCCATAACCCCAAGTGGTAGATTCCTTCATGTTTGATGCTTTTCTTATGCTAGAACTGGGTTCAAAATCTAAGATAAATAAGATAAGAGATAGCAGCACTCATACAGTGGTTTCATGAATGCAAAAGGCCTTAAGTATTTTTCAGAAAAGAGAATATGATTATATCAAATATACTTCATTATTATACCTACGGTTGACATGGATACACAAGCATTTTATTTTTTATGTGAAATAATTAATTGTAACATATTAAGGTGAAGCAATATACTGGGAATGTGTGTTCCAGAAATTGCTATCAGCTTTGCTTTGCTATGCTGTTACTATTTATTCCAGGCAATGTTTTCCGTTCTGACCTTCGATTTCATATAAATTTCATACTCTCAAATTTCCAGTGAGTCAGCTTTATTTAGGTTTCACAGGCTCCAGTGATAAAAACAAAATAGGAAAAAAGAAAATCTAAGCAAATATTTGTATTTAAAAAAAGAGAGAGAGAGAGAGAAAAGACATAGTAAGAATCACAAAGAGTGACATGCTTTCTGTCAAAATCCTCCTACTAAGCCAAATAATAAAGCCCCTTAGATTCAAATCAGAGTACTATAATTTTGAAATATGCCTTGTTTCCCTTGCTTCAGCTAGTCATTCACAAACTAATTTCTTAAAGATGAAGAGCTGCAGAATTTCCACATTTTTATTGGAAATCCCCTTCGATAATTTTGTTACAATGCAGTTCTATATTTGGCTCCAAAATAAACAGCTGGATCAACTGCTGTCTTCTAGAGAGAATGAACAGTGAGAGAAGGAAAAAATTCCTTGAGGATTTCTTTTTTGCTTTTCTTCCAAGTTCTCCAAGGACCAGGACAAAGATTTGATCCAGTGAAATAATGCACGGCACATATATCCCCCAAATCACAGATCCTGATAAAATTCAGAAGACAGCATCATAAGACCTTCCCTGTGAGGACAAGGCTAAGACAGTGGAGGCTGTTGACTTTGGAAAAGAGAAAGCTCTGGGGAGATCTGAAGGCAGAATTTCAGTTTCTAAAGAGGAGCTATAAGAAGGAAGGGGACACTCTTTAGCAAAGTCTGTTGAGACAGGACAAGAGGAAATGACTTCCAACTAAAAGAGGGTAGATTTAGATTGGATATTAGGAAGAGGTTTTTTGCATTAAAGGTGATGAGGCACTGGAACACACTGCCAGGAGAGGTAGTGAATTTCTGGAGACTTTCAAGGTCAGGCTGGACAGGGCTCTGAGCTCCTGATTTTTCTGTAGATGTCCCTGTTCACTGCAGGGGAGTTGGACTAGATAGCCTTCAGGTTTCTATTCCAACTGAAATGGTTTAATGATTCAAAGATTCTATATTCACACATATTGTTCAGAGTCACACCATTTCATTGCTGCTTCCTAGTGTCACAGCTGTGATAGAATTTTATCCCAGAGGCACCTCCCAGCTGATGGGAATTAACTTGTGTAGAGGGATCAATGGGAAAGGATTGTCTAGAAGTCATTTCACATCCTGCTTCTTTGCCCACTACAAAACCTTGTGCTTCTACCCAATGAATCCAATAAAACAACCCATGCTAAGTTGAGCAGACATGAGTATGCACAATGTTGGGTTTTTTTTTTTGTTTTTTTTTTGTTTGTTTTGTTTGTTTGTTTTTTAAAAAAAGGCATTTTTCAAGCACACAATGTAAGGCTATGATAATAGATCACCATATCAGCTCCAGTGAAAATCAGCATTGTTTTCACAAGTAGCAGTTTCACCTAAACCCAGTCTGATCAAGTGTTGGAAGATATTTCTGGCAACAGTAAAAATTAAGGTGCATCAAGCCTCTCTTGTCAATTTGAGTTGATTCAGTAGAGTACACTGGATGCAGATAGCAATCATAAACATCCATCTTTGCTTCTAAATATGATTTTCCAGACTGAGATGCTCATCAACAAACATAATTGTACTCACCCAAGAAATAACCTGGAAGTCAGTTGGGTGGACTTGAGACAAATTGGTTACATCTGGAATAAACACTAGGGCTGCAACTTTACCTGCTCATTATTTTTGTCAATTCAGGTTCTGCCCCTTCACAAAAGAAGAGTTAACCCCAAAACTTTGTAAGTATTCTTTATGAGTATGAGATTCCTTGAAATATTAAGGAAGAAATATTCCCAAATGCTCTGTTGCCTTTGATATGTTTCACAGGTTTTGATTTCCCTGTATTCTGCAACATTTAATTGTACTATAAAGTAGTAATTAAAGTTCTTTTTATTGAAAAACAGATGATTTTGTTAAGTAGATTTCATTTTGTGGTTTCTTTTGTGCAGTATAATCTTAAATGAATGTTATTTTTTAAAATTCAGATGAAATTAAAATCTTCAAACTGTTAAACTCTTGTATCTCAAAACTATAAATATATCAAGACAGTCTTAACAGAAACCATTTAAGATCAATTGAGAGCAGTCCAGAGGGCATGAGTCTCCAGTTGGCTGGACATTACAGCAAAGGGAAAGTTGTTTGTGTCTTTGAAATTTACTGCCCGAACAGACCCAGTAGACATAAAACAAGAAGTTTAGAGCGATTTTGGCAGGCTGCTCTGAATCACTTTATTACTCTACTGTAGTTGAGCTTTTTCTTCCACTCTCCTTGTGGTTTTCCACCCTGACATGACAAAGATAATAGCAGTAAAATAGCATGATTATTAATGTAGGTACCTTTCCAGTAGGCAACAGAAAACATGAAAAAGTATAGAATATCAGAAATAATCATAATACAAGTTCATAATTAAGAGCTACTTCCTGACAAGGAATAGATGAAATATTTAGAATAATGCAGTATTTGAAAGGAAGGTCCAACCAGGCTCCAGCAAAAATTAACAAATAATAACAGATACTCATGAATGTATAGAACAAAAAATCACTTGAGCTCCCACTCCTTGAACTAAATGCCCTGAACTCCTGAAATCTCTTTTCATAGTTCATAGGCTTCTCTGAGCAATTTCATCACTGCCCACCTGAACTATGAGTAGTGGAAAATAATCAGTGAACCTAACCAGCTTTGGGAGTTTCCTGGTTATGTACCTGACTTGGGCCCCAGGAAGGCAGCACACTTCCCAATGGCTCAGGTCTGGTTTGCATGTGTTAAACTATGTGATAATATAATTACATGATATTTTGTACTGTTCTATGTAAATGTCTTTCCCTTGTAATTTTAGCTTGATATGAAGTATGTTTATTTAGGTTCTCCAAATTACAGATCTAATATTAACAGAATTTAATGTTGCTAATTTGATTATAATAATGACTGCTGTCAGTAAAAAGATAATATTTTCTATTAAACAATCAGACAGAAAAATGACTTTATAGGAGCCCAAACTTATTACATAATTATCTTGGGAGATAATCAAGACAGTTAAATTTAAATCTTTAGTGTTTAGAAAGCAAGCAGATATATTCTACCAACAAATTCTTATCAATCTGAAGTTAATCCTCTGAAGGATGATCATAAATTTAACAACAAAAGTTTAGTTACTTCTTTTTATCTCAATTATCACATGTATCGCTTTGGAGGACTGTATATATTCAAATATTTATCAGCTGTGATGGTATTATTTTTGCTGGATGCATAATGAAATCATCTATCATCTGCAAGCTGCAGTCATTTCTGCATACATGCCAAAAGAATTCTGTCCACGGAAACCAGAGAGAAAATCCCAAGCTTCCTTTTCCTTCAAGGAAAAAAACTTACTGTCTCACTTTCCCACCTCCTCTCAAACAGATACTACATTGGGGTGACTGTCCCATAAAGTGCAACTGAAGAGAATTAGAGTATCATGGCAACTCACATATGCTATAGGATCAAATGTAATTATCAGCAGCACTTCAGGGAAATGAGCAGCAGCTCTCACTTGAAATTCAAGCTGTTGTGCAATCACTAGGGTGCCTCAAGACAAACTAACGAGCAAGACAACTGAGAAGTAATTGTTCTCCTTAAAAATGGTGAATGCCAAGGTCTTTTTCTCAGAGCAAAGGATCTTTTTGGAGAAGCTGCACAGCAAACTATTTTTGGTTTTATGACTTTGAAGTGACATTGCCTTAAATGAAAGCAAAATGCATATTCTAAAATGATTTTACATTCTCCATCTCAAGCTTGCTTGTATCTAGAAAATCAGTATGTAATTAACCTGCTTAATAACACCCTACAAAGAAGTTTATAGTTAAGTTTAAAAAAATTTTCCTCCTGTTCTACCCACACAAAAATGAAGTTGCAGATGATCATTTTGGTCTTTACATAATGTTTGGAAAAGTTAAAGAAAAATGTTTCGGAACTGATCATCCTTAACAGTTTGACTGAAGTAGGAGTCTGACGGGAATAGATAATTTGCAGTTCTTGTCTTTTGCATGCATAAAAATGACCCACATTTTTAGCACTAAAACCTGTTTAAATTTCATATAAGCTAATGTGCATACTTCCAACAAAGCCCATTTGCTACTACGGTAGGGAAGCTAAATAAGACTATGGCTTTTAGTTATTTGCTTGTATATATCACAAAAAACAGTACATAAAAATTAGGACTCTATTCTGAGAACCAAAAAAGGAGGGAGAAAATAAAATGAAAGGGAGACAAAATTCAAAGAGCACAAGCAGTATCTAGAACATTTTTCCACTCTACATTAGTCCTCTAAAGCTGAAAGCACTCATCTGCATGATAAAGGCTTATATACAGGAGTAGATTTTGCTGCTAGTTCCATCAGGAGCCTAGTAAACCCATGTGTTTGGAGCTTTCCACGTCAGTGAGCACATGGGAGCAGAACTTCTTTGCTCCAGCCAAAGGCTGAATTTGTCTTCTACTTTTCATAGAGTTTTGACAACACTAAGATTTTCCTGGGTCTCCAAACCCAGAAAAGGCAAAAACTGGTTTGCCTTTCCAACTTGTCTTCATTGTTCTAGAAATATAGAGAAGATATATTTGTATTTTAAAGCACAAAGAAAAACGAGAGCTCAGAATTTGAAGTGTCCCTTGGCACATTAATAAATCCTGTTTAACCAACATAGTTCATCAGTCCCTTCACTTCCATTTAGTGAAAAAAGCCAGAGCAAGCTTTGCAGCTGCTACTTTTCAAGACAGCATTTCAGAGTAACACATCCATCAATGTGTCTTGCAAACTTATAAATGCTCCAAAGCAATGTAAAGGAACAAATCATAGAGTAATAAATATGTCATGTCATATTCAGAGCTGAATTATGTGAATATAGACTGCTATTGTTTTAAAGAAGTCCTGAAAACACTGTCTACTGCTGCTTTTCTTTCCTACTTCTTTTTTTTTATAACATAGAACTCAAGCAGAATTTACTTTATTGTCTTTATTTGCATCTATCTGTGTTATCTTGAGATAAAGAAAGAAAGAAGTTCCCTTTTGTCACTGTTGGCAAATGAGCAAGGCATATATTTAATTACAGATAATTAAATAATTATATTTAATGGTTGATATGACAGTTTTACATTACTTTTAAGTATAATAGTAAACTGAACAGTCAGTTATTTTAAGTAATTTATTATTTGGTTGTATACTTTCATCCAAAAAAAAAAAAAAAGCAAATCTATGAAGTTTCCAAGTACGTGGGATCTCGTAGAAAAAAAATCTAGAAACCAACAAATGTAATTTTAAAACAACAGAAACTATTAATAATATTACTACCATTGTCTTCTTGCTTCAGCACTGAATCATATAACAGGCAATGATTTCACATGGCCTGAATGATATACACTAATTCTGATCTTGAGAAAATCCTGTTTTTTTATGTCCCAGTTCCTGTGTGTACTGGGATAGAATCACTTTCTTCTTTCAGAAAGGTAATTGAGAAAAATATATTAAAAACTGTGAATGACTGCCAGATAGACAATTCTAATTTTCTGACCAAATACATAATCCAGCAAGATACATATATTTACCTCTGTGATGGACAAACTTAGTTATCCTGCTAAGTTTTGTCTAACACATTTCTTATTCTCCTGGCCTTTTTGTTGAATATTCTCTTTTAGTTCTTATGCAATAGCTATTATAATGATACATTAACACTATCCAAAAGTATAGACTTCAGAATCCTAGCAGAGGTGTAACCATCCCTGCCACGGTAATCTGTGTGGAAATGTTAGTCTGACCTCACAAAACTCATTTCTGCTGTATTCAAAAATAGAATAGTCCCAGACTGAAATCTCATATCTGAATATACCTGTTCTGTGCTTGGCATAAACGGATCCTGTGAAAAGCCACTGCTGTGAGTGACCACAAAGTGAAGTTATATTATTAGGTCGGGACAGTCTGAAACACAAATATAGGTTGGGAAACAAAAGCATTCAGGACAGTCCCATGGGGAAGGACTTCAGGGTGTTGGTGGATGAAAAGCTCAACATGAGCCAAAAGTTACCAAATGACAAAAAAGAAATCAGGTCAGCTATCAGTCATTGTTCCTTCTTCCAGTTAGATAATTGGAGCTACAGAACTATAGTACTGAGATTATGCGTACATTTTTTTATTTTTATTTTTTTCCTTATTTGATCTGTGTTTGAACACCTGAAATCAGAGAAGTATGTGACATTCCTCTCTTTTTTTCTTTTTTTTTTTCTTTTCTTTTTTTTCTTCTTCTTCTTCTTCTTCTTTTTTTTTTTTTTTTTTTTTTTTTTTTTCATTTACATAGGAAAGATAAAACTCATCTGGAAAAACAACGTTCTATACACAGTTAGTAGAATCTACACTTTGGGTAGACTCACGACAATCTTTACCCATCAGACACATTGTATGATTATTACTTTATTTCTTTCAAACTAGGTGAAGGGTTTTCTCAAAACAGAATGAGAACAATTGGAGACAGAATTTTGTCAGAAAATGACTTCCTGGTCATAAAGCTCACTAATAACTACTGTTACTGGAATCAGCAAGCAAAGGTCACACAGTTGGTGTCTCTGCTCTCATGTACTGGAATAAATACCAAAAGAAGTGTAAGAGTTATTCATAACTCTAGAAATTGGGAGATACCAAAGATAAATTATGGGGTTAAAAGTATGTTTTAAATTCAAGAGTTACGTCACACTCCAATTAGAACTGAAAATCTGAGAGGCAGGATCATTAAATGAATGTAATTTTTATTTGAAAACCTAGAGGGTCCTACCTCAAAAAGAATTACTACTAAAGCATTTGATGTAAAGGAATAGAATGAATCCATTACTTTTCAAAACTAGACTTCAAAATTATATTAAAATAAGAAAAAATGAATCTCTTAAAAGACAGCCCTCATATATTAATACATACTAGATGATAACATTGTTTCTATGGTACTGTGCCTTGGTTTTGTGTGTTGCTTTTTTTTTTTTAGTAATTATCCTTTTAATGAACCTTACTGTGTAAGTTCAATCTAGATAACAAACTATGTTATTGTTTAATGGAAAACTTCTGTCAGACAAAGTATACTTTTCATTGAATCTGAAACATGCAATTTAGAAACAACACAAATAAGAAGAAACAGATGTTGGGTACAACCGGTGATTTACGTAAATGACAGCTTTCACAAAAGTAATCAAATATCCCACTTTATAATTAGACAACAGACAGGTGCTCAAGTATCACAGGAAATAAGTAGAAATATTTATAACACTTAAAACATTTAGTTGCTGAACAAGTTAGAAATTAAAATTAGAAATTCCTTGCTAAAAATAAGCCCTAAGGGAAAAATCACAGAATCACAGAATTGTAGGGGTTGAAAGGGACCTCTAGAGATGACTGAGTCCAATGCCACTGCAAAGGAGGCCCCCTACAGCAGCCTGCACAGGTAGATGTCCAATCACATCTTTAATTCATTTCCAGAGAGGGAGAACTCACATCTTCCATGGGTAGTTCCAGTTCTCCATCACTCTCACTGTGACAAAGTTTCCTCACTTATTGTTGCGGAACTTCCTATGCTCGAGTTTATGGCCATTTCCCCTTGTCCTGTCCCCACAGACTGCTGAAAATAGGTTGGCCATATCTCTTTGACTCCCACAGTTAAGATACTTATAAACATTAATAAGATCACCTCTGAGTCTTTTCTCATGGCTGAGATCCAACCAAAGGTCTCTATTCAGCCAGTCCGGCCTCCTTGCTGGACTCATCTCCAGTTTGTCTTCCATGACCTGGGCATGGTCAGCTTCTGAACCTTTAAAGTAACTTCCTTAAAGTACTCCCAGCCTTCCTGGGCTCCCACACTCTCCAAAACTACCTCCCAAGAGACCCTCTCAACCATAGTCCTAAAGAGATGAAAGTCTGCCCTCCAGAAGTCCAAGGTGGCAGTTCTGCTGACTCCCCTCCATGGTTCAACAAGGACTGAGAAATCTAGCATCTCATGATCACTATGCCCCAGACGGCCTCCAACCTTTACATTCCCCACCAGACCTCCTCTGTTAATAAACAGTGGGTCCAGGATTTTGCTTCCCTTTGTTGGCTTCCTCACCAAGAAATGGGTAAACTGAACCTGTTGGTTCTACAAAGAGGGTTTCTGTGTCAAAAGAGAAAGCTAAAGACTGCATAATTCCTATCACTGAGTAGTTCTAATCTTATGTGGCTGCTTTTCACAGTTTGTTAGCTTCAGGAGTGACTGTGAACATGTTGTACTGTCTTTTAAACATGAAATATAGATTTTAAAATGAAATATAGATGGACAATGTTTTTCAAAGCACGGCAGGTGAATCCTGACAAGAATTTAGCTGACCTAACATCAAATAACCAACCTTGCAGTTTTGCCCCTGCACTGATGGGTGGTTTGTGCTTATCACAATATGCTTCAAAAGAGCTACTAAGAAGGAGAATAATAAATGGGATAGACTAAGTTGAAGGTCAGCTCTGCAATGCACCGAAGTGTTCCTTGCCATTATGTTGTTACATGGGCAGCAGGGTGACTTGAAGTGTGACATCTTTCCAATCTGCTTAGTTCTTTCTCACAGAAAGCAGAACACACAGATGGGGAAGAAAAAGATGGGTCTTGATGAAGAAGCAGTTCCATCTTGTGCTGAGTGACTAGAAAAATTAAAAAGTTTTTCTTCTTCCACTGGAACAACAGGTAAGATTAAGTTGACTTTTATAACACAGAGAGCCAAACAGCTAGAAGACTGTGGGATTTTCAGACAGACATAGAACAGATAAAACATCCGTAGGAGAGTAATAAGAAGGGAAGACAAACTAAAGTGGAGAGGAAAGTTACATGCTCTTCCTCTTACTGCTCTTAAATGAATCATAGAAGTTCCATTCGGTGAGGAGAGGCAGGTCTGAGAACACAGTTATGATAGGGAAAGCAACAAGTCTAACACTGTCACAGACATTTATTAACCTTGAAAGACTTCTTTGTGCAAATAATGGATGTGAAAACAAACACAGTACTGTCTATGGGTTCCAAAACATTATGAATTAAGAAAGTATAAAGAATCTCAATGTAAACACAAAGACATCACTGAATATTTATGTTTTGGTGAGCTGAAATGTATTTAGTTATGTTTCATTTTTCCCCACTATTAATCTCCACTGTGAACACCTGCATGACTCTATGGTTGTTCCAAAGACAGTTCTTCTTCTATTGTTCTACCAACAATAAAAAACAGAACTGTCTTTGCAGTCTGATGATACAAAGCAATTCAATCTAATTTTCAGCAGCAGCTCCCAAACCTTCTTTGCACATTACTGTAAATGATCAGATTAATAGGCATGCTAGCTCTAACACACTTTACTCTGCTGTTGATTTTATGTTTTTCTCAGTATGCTGTTGTATACATAACACTATAACCTATATTTTTAATGTTTTGGTTTTTTTTTTTCCTTTTGAAAAACTATACTGACATGCTTAAAGGATTTAGCCTGAAATAAAGGGCATTATGATAGTAATTAAGACTCTATTGGTAATCTATTTTCAGTTACTACTTCCGGAAATATCAAAGACTAAGACTGATGAGTACTTCATATACCACTCTAAACAGAACTACAGTGAAGAAGATGTTGTCCTGTCCTATAATAAAAATGGAAACAATATAATTTTGGTACTGAATATTTGAAATAGAATGACTATATAATTTGCTCAGAACAAATATTAACGTAGTTGACCTTCTTATAACTCATCATTTCAGTCTTTAGTAAGTCATATTCCCCTCCATATGGGATTTATGGAGACACTGAACAATGAGTGACACTTGAATAACTTTAAATATTTCTCTGATATTTGCCAAATTATTGATGCCTGTCAACTCAGTGTTTATTTGAAAGAAGAATTTTGACATTACAGATTTAAACTCAAAATCAGATTAGGTCTGAAACTGTTCCAGGGAAACGTAAGTAGTAAAAAAACAAAACACAAGTCAGATATAATTACTTCAGGGGTAGCCACTACCACAGCCTGAACAAGGACTGCATGAGACAGAACAATTTAGGATTTGAAAGAAAATGAGTATTTGTTGGATGGTTTGCATTGCTCTGCAAGACAGTGATTTCTGCATGTTCCTTAATTTGATCCTTTTGAGATCACATCAGCATACGTTTACAATGCCAATAAAATACACACTCAAGTTTTCCTTAGAAGAAATGGTATTCATTTTACAGGGCAATCTGAGACAGTTCTCTCTTATTTCTCAAGTGCATGTTTATATGGAACAGTTAACAAAATTAACATATCTTCAGTTTCCTACAAATACCTGACTGGGAACCTGTATACAGAGTAGATGTAGTGAACTAATGAAAGATGTAATGTTAAGACGGTTTATTTTAACTGGTGCAAGTTTGTCTGTAAACGCTTATTAGTTTTGTTGCATCTCCCTTTAGAAAAATGCTAACAAACTTCCCTTGCATCCCAGAAAGAAACAGCATCACACCAAGTACTTACTTACTGTGTACTAACACAGAAGACCCAGATACAAACAGACTGCTCTTCTGGCTGGTTTCTGGCAGCTCACAAAACATACTGAGATCAACCACAACTCTCACAAACTACTTAAAATTTGAGCATTTAATCTTAATGTTTGAATATCTGAGTTTAGTTTAGTTTAGTTTATTTTGGTGCTTGTAGCTCACTTAGGCACCTACTTTCTCTCCTGGTGCCTTGAGCTAAGTGAGGCCCTGAGTCTTTCCTATACAGCCCACAGGGAAGTAGGTATGCCAGAAAGATGTAATTAATTACAGCTACCTCTAAAAACAGTTCCTGGTGGTTAGAACAAAAGTCCCAGATTTTCCCCCACCACATCCCAAGGGCTGACAGTTCATTTGGAGGTGGTACTGCAGAGCTCTTACCTAGATGCTGCCATTTGAAATGCAGTGGTAACGCTTAAGCTGGCACTCCCCTACCACAGAAACGAGGGAACCATCTCAGAACTCCCCAGTCAGTGTTGTATGTTATTTAAGGATGATTGTCTACTTTCCATTCTAAATATTACCCTGTTATCCTTAGGTATGCAGTTTGTACGGTCACAGATTTTAGGAAGTGACAACTAGTAGGAAAGATTGCCTTTCCAACCTTAGGCAATTATTGGGCAGGTAGTGCCTAAAATTATTGACAATTAAATGTCAATTAAATGCATTCATAAACAAGCACTTTGTTGCAGATTTTAAAAGATATACATCTCCTGCATATACAAAGTGATACTGTGCACTTTCATTAGAGTCACAGAAGTCATGTGTCAGCTCCTAAACTACCCAAGCCTGGTCTTCAGTGAAACTCTGTCTCGTGCCATATTAAATTACTGATTGAATTCCATAAGCTCATCTTGTTAAGCACCTGGAGAAAAGTTGCTCCAGACTTCCAACATTTACAATACCTTTCTTCTATCTAGACCATGATGTCTAATAGGACACTGTCTTATTTTCTTTGGTAAGAGACTTCATTTTTCTTCTCTATATGCCATTAAGAAAAAATCTAAATCTGACAGGAGAGCTTAAAGGAAGAAAAGTTAGAGGATAAAAGTTATGTTTTGATGGAACTGCCAAGTTATTTTGTTTTTTCTCCGAGAAGGGACTGTGCTCAAGATGACTAAGAGGTATAAACAGAGGTTGGCAGTGTTAATTAATTTTGAAAAAATATAACTGATTCACTTTCTGCTGCATTTTATAACTGAGCATCAAATCCTTCCTGTCTTTCCACTTCCTCTCTCCATACACACATAAAAAACAGATAGACCAGTATGGTCTTGTTATTAGAAAAAGTGAAAAGAACTGGTGATAATTGAAATTGCATTCATTAATCCTAGCTCTGAAAGTATCTTTAAATCCCATAAAGTTTATAAACCTACTTTTGAGCTCCTGACTCTGCCCAGTGACTCCTGCTACTGTGATCCATTACACAGATAGAAAAACTGATTTTGCAACAAACAACACTTGACTCATGAATAATCTGATCAATGCAAATAAAGACTCTTTTTGAGCATGAAATATATGATGACCTCTTGATATCTTTATGCTCCAATTTATTTTCCATATTGGAGAACAAATTTTCCTGCCCAGACCGTGGCAGAACAGTTAACTGGAAAATGAATGTGTTATCAAATTAATATAGACGTCCCCCCAAGAAATCTGAGTTAGTGGTTGTACTAGACTAGATTAGATCTTACATTAGAAAATATACAAGAGCCACAGCCGTAATACAAGAGCCTGAATATGTATCAAATTGTTCCTTTTCCCCATCCTTCCATATAATCCTTCTGTACTTGTAACATTAGGAATTATATATGGTTGCTGTTAATGAAAGAATTCTTCAGAAAGCATCACACTTGGGTTCTTTCAAACACTGCAGCTTCCCTGAAGCTAAAACTGAAATATGGTATCAGTGAAGTTTGAGATCCTGGACCACACAATCCCTCCTTCACTAGGAAAGGAATCATCTAGTTTTCTACTAGAAAATGAATTTACAACAATAGTAATAATAAAAAAAAATGTTACTTGCTTTATGTTTAAGAACTTACAATCTTATTACAGTGTGGTTTAAAAACTTTTTTTAAGTCTCCTCGGAAGTTTTAAAATCAAATTCTCTGGTCAGGTTTGTGACAAAAATCACTCATTTTCCATTACCATGTGCATTGCACAAAGTTTTAAATGCAACAGTATTTCAGGCTTTAAAAAAATAACTACCTAACGCTGTTATGGGTAGATACAGGCTGTGAGAAACGTTAACAACGGATTTGTACTGAGATCAGTCAAAACCATGAATTTCAAAAAACAAAGCAAAACAAAAAAAAACAAACTCAAACATCTGTGTCTGAGCTGAATCCAGAGAAACAATTCACAGAACTGCAGCCGTGAGCTGTGATTACAATGCAGTACAGTCTAAATTACTGGCCCCTGCTCTCA
Organism: Coturnix japonica; assembly: GCF_054131305.1. Lineage (NCBI taxonomy): Eukaryota > Metazoa > Chordata > Aves > Galliformes > Phasianidae > Coturnix > Coturnix japonica. The sequence continues at coordinate 26,918,031 of NC_140666.1, forward strand.
GTACAGCCTACATTAATCAACTGCTTTATGTAAAACAGCATTCAACCTGGGACTCTTTAAGCCAGAAGAGCTCTTTGCATTGTGCTACAGCTCAACTAGGGTGAGAAAAAAGCATCTAGCTCAGAATAGCAAACCATATAGCTTTTGGAAACAGATAATGCAAAGTGGAATGCTTGAGTTGGAACTGCTCCAGGCTCACAAAGATCTGACACTAGGTCAGACTTTCTGGTCTAGCACCTTGGCTACAAAAAGGAGGGTTATCATCAGTCACATGATACATGAAAATAGTTGCAGGAGACAAGACTAAAAACAGGGATCGATTTGGGCTTTTGGGGGCATGCTTGTGTCTACAAGGACCTTAAAGTCCAAAGTGATGTGCAATGGACTTGAGGCACTGAACAAGTAGTCTGAAGATAACAGCCATGGATTTAAATAGAATTTACGTGCTTGGTTCTATTTCACATCCACTCACCTATCACTGCACTTCATTATCAAACTTCTAGGAGTTCTGTGGTAGTCAAAAATATGCAGCACACTGGATTTGCTTTACACCTTTGCTAGCTGATATATTCCAGAGTGATCTTTTTCAAAGTTGGCAGGATACATGCTTGAGAAGGTTGAGGTTACAGAACTCTGTTTAAAGTTGTTGTTAAATTTGTTTATAGGCCACATGAAGCAAAGTATTCAGGGAAATTTGTGGCGAACTACTTCCTGAACGACGGCGCACGTTGAACACTACCTGAACAGCACATAATGAACTGCTTTGTTCAGAACTACGACAATGTGAGATGTCAAAAGAAGTGTTGGGTTCATAATTTCTCTGGAGGAAGTCTTTTAGTCTCTTTATCTCATCCAGCTCTCCATGTCATTACAGAGGGTAAAAATAGAGCTTTTTTTTTCTGGCAGAGATTCTAATTGCTTGCAAACAAGGACAAAAATCCCATCCAATTAAATATTAGATTAATTATCACCAGACATGTATTATACACCCCCACCAATAAGAAAATTCCATTACCAAATGGTGTATTTTTTCTAAACTGTATCTGTTCACAGTGAAGCAACAATAAAAGCCTCTGTCTGTACAGCTCTCAACTGCCTATAATCTTGCTGTGCAACTTGTCACACACAATCAGTTTCTAAGATACTGTGTAAGACTGGGAAACAGCTCAGCCACTAAGTCAGTCCAAGTAATTTATAGCAAGTTCTTCGCATAATGTGGGAAACGTGATTCTAAAAGGACAGAATAGGTTGTTAGCTGCTAGTAGCTGCATGAGTTCACAATGAGCACAAACTCCTTACTGATCCTTCTGAATGAAGTTTGAATTTACTCACTCCTTGGTTGAGAATGGAACTACTGTTTTCTCTTTTTCTTAAGTATACGAACCACTGTCAAGTATTTAGGCTCAAACTGATAGATAGTGTGTGAGTACTTTCTTCATATGGGGGACCAGGTGAGCTATAAGTAGACTCATTGTCCAAATGATATTTAAAATAATCTGCTGTAAAGCACGTAAATATCTACTTCATATAAGCAAAAGTGAAATTTACCCAGGTCAACTCGAATGTTCATTTCTTGGGGCAAAAATATTGTGTTTAAGTCATCTCTGGAAAGGCTCATCAATTGAAAAGATGACTTTATACATCACATTATTATCCTATGGCTTCATTCTTGCTACCGCACAAAATCACTGAATACCTCCAAAACAAATTTAAAGAAATAAGTTCTGAAACAAAGGAGTTCTGGAAGGCCAGTTTCTGATCACCCAATAAAGGCAGAGTTCACAATCCAGTAATAAAGAAGGAATCACCCTTTTCTGAGCATCAGGGCTCACCAAACACTTCAAAGGAAACAATCTCCAGGTAGAGATGCTTCCCCTACGGCTGTCAGACCTTAAATAACAACAGTACACATAAAATAGCCAGTTTTATATCCTGGCTTCAGTAGAGGTAAACTGTTTGCTTTTAGATCTGACTATTATCTGCTGGTCTGGGGAGGCAGTTGAGACAAAAAAGAACTGTTAGGGAAATAAAGATGCTGTATTGCCCTGCCAGTAACTTCCATTATAACATCTAGTTATTGTGAGAATCTTTCTTCAGTTCTCAACAGTATTTTTTTTCACTTATATAGCTTGGATCAGAATAGCTGCCAACAATGCTCTTAACTCGTAAGAACTACAGATATTTTAAAAGTTCCCAAATGGCTCTTGAACTTTGTTGAGACAAGTTGCACAGTGATATACCCATTGCATTGCTCTGTCAAAATCCAAGTTCTTTTTTTTTTTTTCCCTCTTTTCTGAAACCACACGTATTTAAATGCTTTATGCTATTGCTAAGGTAGGAAATTTTAATATTTAGTCTCAGTTAGGAAACCAGCAAAGGAAATTAATTTGTTTTAACGTGCGTTGTTTAATTGCTTTACTGTATGTTCTTTATAGTCTATTACTCTCACTTTTCAAGTTCCTTTTTCAGTAAGGTGAAAGTTACAAAATACTGGAGAACTGTAAAACAGTAAACATAGGTGCAAATTATGGGTGCTCTACAGTGTTTTTATAAATAATATATATTTTTTTACCAATTGAGTTCTGTTAATGAGGCAGTACCCTTTGAACAGATTATAAATATTTTTCTTACATACCCCAATGAATCACATGATGGAACTTTTTATAGATAAGCGTGAGTCACACTTCACACATAATGAAGTTCTTTTTTTTCTGATCTATTAATAATTTGTTTGATATGTTCATCTCCTAGTATAAAGCTACATGAATTTAAACCTATACAGTTAAAAGTCAACATGAAATCCTAGAGGCATAAAATACATGTGAGATGTGGAAATTTGCATAGATGTTTCTAGTTAAATCTCAGGTTTGGATGGCTGTTTCATTTAATAATTGCTTTACTGCAATATAGAACCTTTATGCTTGGTAGTAAGCTTTGGTTGAGGTTAAGTAGACGTCAAGTGTTGTTTTCAAGAGTCAAACACATGGAGCCAAACTTAGCTAAAAGAACCTGACTGCAGAAACAATATTAATCAACTATTCCCATTCTGGGGAAAGAAACGTATTTTGTCACTTACTTGATATACTGGCAGACTTTTGGAATTACTTAAAGATTAAAAAGAGTTTCACAAATATCTGAAATCCTCAGGTGTGATCGGCAGACCTGAGCTTCTCTGGTGCTCTCTCTCTGGATTGGTCAGATTAACTCAGCAGGTTGATTACATGCACAGTTCTTTGTTTTACACGTAGCTCTTGCACTATATACTGAATGTCTCCTAAAAACACAGTTTCCCAGTAAATTACATAAGAAAATTGTTCTTGACACGAGAAAGACTTGATACTTATGGGATGGACAGTCACAACACCAGTAAACAAGACATATTAAAGATCAGCTGCACAATGAACTTCAAGGTTTTTTACATTTTAACTGCTCAACTTTTAAATAAACATGAATTGATTTTGGTTTTCACTGTTTATGTGCTTCATGGTACATGCTTAGCCTCTCTAGCTGACACTGAAGTTACAATCAGCTGACCTCAGGTAGGGAACAGATGTACTGCAAGCCAAGAGGGCTGCTGAACTTTTATGTTAATACTTAAAAATTTCCTGCGCTCAAGTAAGCTCTTACAGGTACACCTTTAAATGTTTGGTAGAAACAAATGTTGTTGGATTACCAGAAACAAAGCTAGTTTTCCAGGGTCACTGTGGAGGAATCCTTGCAATATTGCTGATCACTGAGATTAGATTTGAGGAAGAACTTAAGATGAGTCGTAGCTGTTAGTATAAAGATAAATGAGAAACTGCCTGTGATCTACTGACACATATTAATAAAAATAAATAAATAAATAAAAGAATAAGCCGCAGGTACTTGCCCTTGTCCTTGCAACCCTAAATTGCCCCCTAACTTCAGCAGCAGCAGCTGCTTCTGAATTCCTTACCTAGCCATATTTTTTGTTTGCAACTAGCATATAAGGCTGCTATGCAATTAGTGAATGTAATTAAAGACAGCAAATAGCAGGAAAAAGTTTTGGAGTGCACATGATTAAATGGGAATGAATCAAACACATTACTGCTATATGTTACAGTGTTTCTGGCACTTTTTTTGGTAATCTCTATAGAACATTTTCTAGTAATCCACAAGGTTTTGTAGTTTGTTTCAGATCACTTAATGTTAGCATTTTTCTGCTGGGAGGTGCTCAGTACTTGTTCTCAAGCTCTGTCATCAGTTCCTGTGTGGGCACAGAAACACACTCAGGGATATTTAGTAGTTTAAAATATGCTTAAGCAAAGTGGAAACCAGTAAATGCATTTAGATATATATATAAATGTATATTTTTTAAGGAAAAAAATGATATGGTAGATAAATTACTTCTTGTGACAAATGGTAAATTTCCTAAACCACGGGAGAAATATCAAAGTTAACAAAATAAGTCTTAAGCTGATGGTATTTTTAGTCATTTGTCACACAGTATGAAGGATTTCAGAAGTTTGACCCTTTGGACTCCCTTCCATCTACGCAAACTTGCAACCCAGTTTTTCAGTTCACAAAAGACAACATTTTTTTTCCTCTGTTTCACTTGGCTTGAATTTAAATTGGAACTTCTCTTTCCCACAGTGTACTTCAAAATGACAGAGAGCGATACCAACAGTTTCCTTGAAGGATGACAGGATAGCAGTAAAGGTCTGTGACTTACTAATTATTGGTCAGCAATCTCGTCAATAATGAAAATGCTAATCCATTACCATACTCTTCAAAAACAAAAATGCATTTATAATGCATTTGGTTGGATGGTCACAGCCAGAGGGTTGTTAACCAACGGTCTTTGTGCAGTTTGAGGCCAGCTCCCCACGGATTTGTATCAAGTCTAGTACACTATATCTCATTATCTATGTCACTGATTAAAATGTTAAATGTAAAGGGCATTCTCGGCAAGTTTGCAGACATAATACCAAGCTGAGAAGTGCAGGTGATACGGCAGAGGAAAGGGACGCCATTCAGATGGACCAGGTCATGCTTGAAAAGTCAGCCTGAAGTCAGCCAAAAGTCACCTGTTTACACAAGCAGACTACCACAGGACAAGGGCCAATGTTTTAAACTAAAGGAGAGGAGATTTACATTAGATGTCAGAGGGAAATTTTTCACTGGGAAGGTGGCAAGTGGTACAGGATGCCAGAGAAGATGCAGATATGCCATCCCTAGAGATGCTCAAAGCCAGTCTGGATGGGGCCCAGCACAACCTGATCTATTGCCTGATTTAGTGATTAGCAGCCCTGGCCTTGAGAGAGGGTTGGAACTGGGCAAACTTTAAGTGCAACTTTCTGGCACTGTTGTGGATATCATACTTCTACTACTATAGCTGCAGCAAAATTAATCTTGCTTGATCTTTCTTGCTGCAACTGTAAATAGACTTGGGCTACCAGCTATTTGTGATCAGGAAATGATCTCTGACTTGCATGAGTCTACAGTTCATACAGTTTATTATGCCCGTACATCAGTATCAATTGTAGTTACAACCTTTTCAATTAACCTAGCAAAGAGTAATATACAGTCTTGAAAGGGGCTTATAATCCATAGTTCTGAAGTTGGCAAGATAGGAAGCCAGCCCTGTGGGAATATGCATAGGAAAGAAGGAAGCATTTTATTATGCGTTTATCTTTGAATTCAAGAACAACCTAATTACTTTTATGTACTCAGATGTTTAATGCCAAGCATACGTTGAACACGTTGGCAGAACTGCAACCATAATGGTATGCACTGTGTGAGGCTAATCCCAAAGGGCATTTCAGCTCAGAAAAACTGATTACTGACCATACTGCAAGGTCAGCTGCTCACTACTATCACATTTTCAGCAGCAGTGAGTTGTATTAAATATATTGAAAAGCCCTTAGCATAAACTGAGATTGAGTAATTTGTTGAAACTGATGAGACAGAAGTACTATAAAATTTGAGCCAAATCATACCATTATAATTCACATACAGATTCAAACAACTTCAGTTCTGCTGATTGCAGGGTAGCAAGATGCTTCTATGAATTTTGAAAACAGAATTTGGCTCAATGATAACTTAAAAACAGAAAGAAGCATTTTGAACAGTTGGTAGATAATTACTTTGTACCAAAGGCCTTTGTATTTCAACAAAAATGACTCTCTCCCTCTTTTTAGATGGTACTTTCCTCAAATAAAGTCAGTCTTGGGAAAATCAGAAAATCAAATATTTGTATTAAAACACCTTTTACTCCAAAATGAGAATAATTCTGTGACCTACAAGTCTGTTTTCAGTTATGTAGGAAATAATTGTATTTACAGAACACTTAGTAAATTTATCCTTACATTCTGATAGCATAAAGTCTGTCAGAGGAATTGAGACATTCTAGTAACTGCTTAAATGTTTTATATATTACAAATGGGATGACATTTAGAAGATCACATCTGATTATTAACTACAGTTTACACTCATTAGTATGATTATGCACAAACTAATAATTAAAGAAGGGGCCAGACCATATGTTTGAGTAATGGTTAATCAACTTCCATAATTAAAATGTTAGCAAACTCCCCAGCGTTGTTTAGACCTGCTACAGGGAAGCATTTCCCCACATGATTAAGTTAACAGCATGGGCTGAGGACTGTTCCCAGTGTTCAGTCTGTATGTGGTCATCTCCTGCTGTTACAAGCGATTAGATGCATGGGCATAAAGATATTTCAGGCCCAGAGAAAATTACATGGTCTTTTCAGAATCACAGAATAACTTCATTTGGAAGGAACTCCTGATTCACTCCTGCTCCAAATTAAGGCTAACTTCATAGTAAGACCAGGTTACTCAGGGTCTTGTTCACATGTGTTTTGAGCATCTTCAAGGATAGAGACTCTGAAGCATCCCTGGACTACTGCTACAGAGTTTGATTGCCCTAATATTATTTTTTCTTTTATTAGTCAGAATTTGTTGCATTTTCTATTATCTTGCCAACCTTAGCTGTTCAAACTAGGAAAATTCTAGCTCCATCTTCCCTACAGAATTCTGTAGGATACTAAAGACAACTACACACCTCCCTTTATCATCTTATTCACCAGCTACGCATCAACATACTTCTCAGGTTTCCTGGACAGGTTGCACCCTGCCATATTACTCTTCCATCATATACTGACCTTATGGAGAACCAGAGCCTGAAACCATTAAGATTCTTCCAGATGTTTGGAGAGGGTCTTTACCATTGTTTTCATTGGGCAGAAGCCTAGCATGGCACACACAAATTAACAGCTTCACTGATCCTGACACACAAATTCTCAGCTGTTCCCTTGTTCATTTCTTTGCAGAGCTGCTCTCCTCTGTATATAATAACAACCACCCTCCTGCTCTCCCACCCTGGCTTTCCTAAAAGGACATTTCCATCCCCTTCAGCATCCCCATGATGTGAGCTATCTTGCATCTCTGACCTCAGTAGCAGCTGTGCACAAATCTTCAACTTGACATATTCGTTTCCCATCAGGAGTGGTCCTGTGTACAGGCACTTGATATGAGAATCATAAAAGCCCTGCATTTTTCACCTTCCACAAAGCTATGTCCTATCCTATGGAACCTCATATCCTTTGGTGGCAGAACAGAAAACATTAGTGGGACTCCAAAGTCCCATAGTCACTCCTTATATTTCCATTATCTTTCTTAGGACATTATTGGTGATCACATAGGTGAGAAGCTGAAGGTAATTGTCCCTAGGACACAGCCTTGGCAATTTCAATGCAACAATCTCAGCTCTGGCCCTGTGGCAAGCACCGGTCTTCTTGATATTTCTAGTGTAGGGGTAAATTGACTCACAAACAGACTAACATGTATTCAAATTAACAAACTATGTTGACTCTCGTCTGGGGTATACTTCTAGCTGATTTATACAAAGTCACTCCAACATTAGACTGGAAATCAGAAGCAGTATAGCAACATTTGTACTGAGGCTAATCCAATTGGGATTTTAATACACAAATTCCATAATGAAAAGCAGAGTTTCCCACTAACATGTTTTAGCTATTGCTGATATTCAGTTTCCTCCATTTATTCCTGTCTCTGGCAATTCTAGTAGAATACACAGTATAGCCATAATCACCAGCTGAGCCCACAGTATTCACTGTGACTAGAACCCAAAGAGCTTTCTTCTGCTAGCAGATGGCACAGTTTCTGTCTCATGACACAGAAATGAACTTTGTGTTTAATGTTAATTTTTTAAAAAAGCAGATGACTTTCATCTTGAACTCTTTTTGCTGTCTGTTTTCTTAGTAGGTACTTCTGACAGCCCATTTTATAATTAATCCTGACATCTATGGTGTTCTGTCTCTACAAAGAGAAATGGTGCTTGCTTGCTATATTGCTATTTCACATCCCACTGAGTTCAGAACAGAGGTGGTTCTGCTGCATTGCTTGAATGCTAAGCTTTGAGTAAGAGATGACAAGGTGAACCTAAGACTTTGATTAGGTGGATCCATTTTTAGGACATGATTTATATATAAAATTTCCATCAGATTAGTACAAAGAAGTTCTGCCCCAAAGTGATTTTTAAAGAAGTGCATTAAAATGGTAAATTATTGATAAAGTAACATTATGTTCTAGGTAACTATGTATTAGCTTTCTTATAACCAGAACAAGACAAGATTTTTTACTTATTTACTTATCAAAACCTGAAACGTTGATTTTTGACAGTTTGGGACAAAATTACATCTCAGGACCTTTACCACAAGTGAGGCTGTAAATATCTGAAAACTGGAGGCTTTCTTTGTGCTCTCTTCTACCTCTGCAAGCTTTGTCTGCACAAGTGTGACAAAAGTGTAAGACGTGGCAAACTTGTTTGGCAAAGAGGACCAAGTAACGTGCAGAACCAGATCCCTTTGCTTTATACCAGATAAGGGTATTTTAAGAGCAGCTGAACTGTCAGTTCATTGATTGCATTACAACAAAGATCGCTAAATTATTTTATAATCCTTTTCCCACAGTTCTTCTGTAGTAGTCAGTTTTGGAAGATGAGAGAGGTTTAATTTTATGCATTTGAAGCCAACTTATTTGTTGATGTTGTATACTAATCAGGTAGGATAAGTATTTAAATCAGCTGTAATTATTATTTGTTTATTTAAATGATACTGAAGTAAGGCTTGTCGTTATGTAGCTAATAGGATCAGTGTTTTTATAGAAACTCTATTCCTTTATTAAAGCTAAGAAATCTAATAGATTAATGTGAAATATAAAATGTCCCTAAATGATATTAAAACCATGTTCCAAGTGTTTTACATTCACTTGTGCAAAAGCAGCACTGCAACAGTAGTAGACACTAATCAACATGTCTATTATTTACTTAATTTTATGTCATGAGATAAAAACCACATGGGATCTTCAGGTTTTAAAGGGACAAAATTAATTTCAAGCCTCCAATAATCATAAATAATCATACATAATCTGTTTATCACTGTCCTGTGTCTTCACCTATTTGAATGGGTGAATAGGATGAGGTTCAACAAGGTCAAGTGACATGTCCTGCCCTTGGATGAGGTGCTGTGAGATATGGTTTAGGAGCTTAGTGGGTAGTAATGGTGACAGGAGGACAAATGGACTAGATGATCTTGTAGGTCCTTTCCACCCTTGTGATTCTATGATTCTGTATTAGCATATGGCAATTATAAGCAGATCTCCTGACAGTAACTGCAAGCAAAACCAGACTGAGCACATCCACTTACACTGTGCTGCATAAATTTACAAAGGTCACTCTGAAAATAGTGCCTCCTCTTTATTTTCATGGAAACTAGAACTGATATGGAGTACAGTAACTCTAATCGATAGAACAAACTATCAGCTACAAAACACTATTCTTCAACAGAGTTACCACCATTAACTATATATTTTCACCAGTAATGAGCAAAAGATGGCATGCCACGCTCATAAAAATCTGCACCAGTGGAGATGACCCACTGTTGTCGCTGCTGAAACATACCATCCACTGTGCTGACTTTCACTGCTTGGTCTACATTCAGCAAGCATCGATGAATGTCAGTGGATACCATTTTGTCTGCATGGAGGAATTCAGCACCACATGTTGGCTTCATCTGCACTTCCATGTCAGCCACCATTCTGTCATACTGCCCTTCTGCTGCTGTCTGTCACACAACAACAACATATAATGGAATACTGTCAGGAAGGTTCAACCTCTACTGCTGTACCACCAACATCCAGCTCTGCTGTCGTAAGCCAACAAAGTAAAATAGGAGGCATTACATTTGAAGCAACTTTTATACTCTAACAAGTTGGTTTTGGTTGTGTTTTTTTTTAGTTTTTCCAAGACATTTTCACAGATTGTACCTTTATATCAACCAGCAGACTGAAAGAGCTATGTAAAGATAGAAACTCCCAAAAAAGATCTTGCTGGAAATATTTTTGTGACTTTCAGAGATGTGTGTCTCATACTGCTGGCCCAAAAGTACAAGACAAGAGTGCACCACCCACACCGCAGCACTTCTCATGTGCCAGGGCATGGAGAATAGAGAATTACCCTTTTTTTCTTTCCAGTCATTTTGAGCAACCGACATCTTGTGTGTGCAACTGTAAACAGCAGGATCTGTCCCATGCTGTAGGATATTGGTTTCTTTCATTTGGTAATAGTGTTTATTTGTAACCTGAGATATACTGATTAGGTGACTTTCTGTAACCAAGTGCCTATGGACACATATCATAGTTTTACTTACCTATATAATAAGTAACATGGCTAAACTCCTGGGTTTCTTCTTTGTACTACAAGACCAAAAAAAAGCACATGAATATACTGAACCTGATTGCACTGATCCTATGGTAAGGTAAAAAGCAAAAGCAGCACCTTCTAGACTTGCATGTGGTTTTGGCTTACTGATGAGAAGACAAGAAAATTTTGTTCGTCTCCAGTTCTCTCATAATTTAATAAGCTGGTTGCCATACAAAAGTAAGATTTGATTTTGGAAGTAAAGACCTCTGCAAATCATTTGCCAAATGGATACATGTACACAGTGCGAATCATTCACATTGTAAATAATGAACACTGAAACTGCATGTTGTCACTGAAAGAAATTCTTCTACTTGGTATATATTCAGTAATATGTACTGAACAATGATTTGAGTGATGTAAGAGATTATTCTTTTATGCCAGGAGCAACGAGAGAGAGAGAAGCTGCAGATTAATGTCCAGGAAGCAGTCTTTTGTGTGGGCTTATCTCAAGGAACATGGCCGTCTCAGGGGGTGCCGCACATGACTCTCACCCAGGCACCTAGGGATGTCACGTAGGCAGGAAAAAAGGAGGATAAGAGAGGGATCAGAAACAGTGAAGTCAGGAGTTTTTGACAACACATTCTTCATGAACAACAAGTAGGTTTCTGACATGAGAAGCCTCACAACCTGCCTCTCCCTCCTGGACTTGCTCTGTACTCTACCTGCTTGCTGCCTAAGGCCTGACACTCTGCTGCTGCTCTCTTCCAGTGCAATGCTTGCATGCTGAAGAAGAGGTGCTTGCCATCAGATCCTTCACTACACAATGCCTGCATACTGACAGACTCTCCAAGGCCTGCTACCTGAGACCTGATGCTTCCCTCCAGACTTCTTTCTGGACCTACCCAGAACCTGCACCTTCTTGCTGCCTAAGACTGGCCATGCTGCTGCTGCTCTCCCCCTGTGCTTTTTGCCCCGGACCATCAGAAGGGCTTGCAATGGGACTGCTGTGGGATTCTGGTGGCGACTGTCCCCACTTTATGCAGTTCTTGCCTCTTTCTATCTTCAATCTTAAATAAATCAGTGTAATTTTCATACTAAATCCAGACACTAGGTATAAATTTCAGGTAGAATAGTTTCTGAAGACAGTTCTTCAGGGGAAACCAGTTTCAGTAACTTTCTGAAATTACTGAATTTCCTTAGCTTTGTGAATCCCAATAGAAGTCAGATGGATACATACAGCATTGTTTTATAAATTCCTGTATTTTAGTTTTTATGTGGAACTTTCTGTTCTGCAGTTTCTAGCTCTTCATCTTATTACCCAGCTTCTTTTTCCAGCAATGCTCTAACTGCACATATATCACACTATGTTGCAATAAATTCTTCCTAAATTGTGGCAAATGGCTTCTACAGACATTTTCTGAATCTGTTCTAAGCTACTGAGCTCTTTTGTGTTAATCCATGGAAGGAAAGAATGAACGTTCCTGACAGGTTTTCAGACTGAATTAATCCTTATAAAAATAAGTGAAACATAATGTGTTTGCAACTAATTAGTTTAACCAGTGAACTACTGCCTCTCATTAGCAGAAATCTGAGTAAACATAAAGAAAAATAATTTTATTTAAATACACTTACAGTTGAACATAATGGCACCATCAGTTTTTTTAGCAGACTTTACATTACAGTCCATGGGGGAATCTGTTAAAATATTGATAGCAGGATGTGGCCCATTAGGAGGACACACACCGTGTTCTATTTTAAATTGAGAATTAATAAAGATTTGTTTGAGCAGGATGTAAGAAGAATAACTGTAAGCTTTATTTCAGTGTATTGCTGGAACATGTAAGGATATCTCAGCTATTAACTTTCATTCTTTTTTCCTTATACGTATGTATTATAGGAAAAAAAAGAAAAAGAAAAGGAATAGTCTGAGCTGAAATATTTCCATTACATAGTAAACATTACACTTATCTTAAGAAAAACTACACTCCTTAAATCCACTGAAGTACTCCAATATGTGGAATTTTTCCTTAATTTTTTGCTGTCTTTTCAAATAGGTTTACCAGAATAGCAGATGCTACCATAATTCTGAAGAAAGGAAAAAAAAAACTTCCATTTTTAACTCTTTTTTAAATTATTATTTATTAGGCCTTACATAATGTATAGCAGACATTAGTATATTTGTCCTTCCAGCCTGCATGGAAATTACTGATGACCTTTAGTAACTGTTTTCTAGATAATACTTTCCAAATGCTCAAAACAGGAAGAGAATACAACACTGGCAGCCACTAAGTATTTAGTATTTTTAATATGACTCTCTTCTCTCATTTCACATCTTCACCCCCAGAAAAAGTCATCCTTCTCTCTATTTCTTCCCTCTGCTGTGGTAAAGAGAGAGAAGCATAAGTGTAATGAAGTGGAGAAAAATGAAGCCTATCACACCAGCACATTCCTCAGGACTTAAGAGTTCAAACTAACAATCTCCAGCTCTGTTTCCTGCAAATGGTATTTTGGGCAATTTATCACCATATTATTTGATGATAAAAATATATAGATGATCAAATCCTTTACATCTAACAAATTAAATCAAGTAGTAGTTTATGTAAAGTATCGTTACTCATTTTAGGTAATAGAGCAATACATGAAGACAAGCTCTATGAAAGCATGATGACAATGACAAGATTTTGGATGAAGCCAGCTTTTAGCTTTCCTTTTTGGCAGGACATTGATTAGGAGCTCACAGTTCCTTTGATCTCCCAGAAGGGATGGAAATCTGACAAGTCTGTCACAGCTGCCAAATCTGATTTGATGCTGGAAACAACTTATTTAGAGTCTAGTATGCAAGGCAATTAGAAACATGTGTGGCACCTGAGCAAATGCTAAATTGGCTCATTAAAATAGGTGAGATTATGATAATTAATCATTAATTATATCTGACTCATCTATCAAATAAAGGGAAAGTGAATATTCATTAATCCTTAAAATCTAAGAGTTATCTCTAGCTCTTGTGTCTGCTGTTTCCTTTTGTTTAGCTAGTACACAGTAGTTTCATTCTAGTGACTTCAATATCAGCCAGGCTAGGTTTACAGCCTTGAACCTATCCATATATGGCAAATGAATAAGCATCAGCTGAATGTCACTTACTTTGGAACTAAAACCAGCAAACCAAAACAGTGTCACTGAGTGGGGCCAACTGTCATTCACACTGATGGAGCTATATTAGCATCTGCTGGCAAGATATTGACTAGTTTCATAAAAGAAGGGAATAAGTCAAGTGTTAAATCCTTAGGGTTCTTCACTGGCAGCTGCATCATAGGATGTGCTTTTCTACATCTATGCTCTTGTTTCTTTTTCACTTTTTTATCCTGATAAATTTCCTAATCCTATTTTATATGGGTTGTTACACCTAGAAACCTTGAGATCGAAATGCAGAAGACTACATTTTTACTAAGTCTTTTTTGGTGCAAGTCTGTCATGTCTCCATCTCAAAATGTAAATTCAAAAATAGATAACTGATTTCTGAATTTATTATCCAAGTAAATCTCAAAAACCTAAAAGACAGAAACTATGCAACATTCCTGGATAGCCTGGATGATTGCCCTTATAAGCAAACTATTCCTTAGACATTGTACTGTTTATTAAGGTGGCTTGTCACAGATATGGGAAAAGTCTAGTAGGTCAGGCATTCCCTGTGAAGGCTCTTCAGCTTCAGAAGATATGTATATTGCCACACCTTGGATTTAAAAAAGGGGTATAAAGACTGTGTTTACTCTCACATTTCTACAAACAGTTTTGTACTAAAATTGAATATAATCTGTCTTGCTGATGGGCAAGATATAAACTATGCATTTTTTTATTTTCCCACAATAGAACAATTTTTGTTTCTGTAATTTGTGAATGTTTTGCAGAAATGCCTTTTTTGGATGAAGGATATAACCATGATCACATAACATGTTTAAAATGCCTTTTGTAGCATGTTGCATCAGGCAAGATCATAGAATTTCCTGGGATGATAAGGATATAATGATAAGATATAATGAGATACCCTTGCCTCCACTGCCAACCCTTAAACAAGATCTGGGAAAGGGTAGAGCCAGGATCCAGTCCTTTGGAACACTCAGCTGTACCCCATGCATCTGAGCTGACCTGGATTGGCCCTGACTTCCCACTACGTGCACAATCATTGGTTCAAGCCATGACTTAGCATTTCCCCTACATATATAAACCACATTTTCTGTGCCTACAATTCCTAGAACTTCTTGAGAAAAGACAACACAAATGAATGGTGTGAAACAGGCAGTGTTGTATGAATTGTAGTTACCTGAGCTCTGGATAGAGAAAAAAAAAGTAGATGTGAAGTCTCTGAGACCTGAAACTGCTAATATGGAATGACTGTTGATGCTGATTTGGGTCTTTCTCTTAAAATAAATAAATTAACTAAAAACCCTATGAAAAATGTTGGAAAAATATTTAATATTAACTAAGGTAGTACATTATGAGGCAACATAAGCAAGTATTTTTTTTCTTGTCGTGACAGTATCTGTCCTTCAGAATGTGATGCAGTGTAAGATGTTACAAAATAATTACAGCAATGAAGTATAAGCTAGCTGATAAATAGTGCCAGTGTATCCTCCATGTTATGAGGATGAACGAGTGGGAAAACAGCCTGAGCATTTCTAAACTGAGGCTTTATTGTCTTTCCTGGTGCAAGACTAATCTGCCGTGGTTACCGTTTAATTGTGATGTGACTCAGCCCATGCTACAGCTGTAAATACCCACATATGCACTTCAGGAATATCAAAGCATTTCATATACACAACCCATATAACAAAATACTGAGCAATACAAGCACAAGTACTTCAAATACAGTTAAAATAATTACCACTGTATGTGACAAATTCAGTGGTTTATCGTATAAATGTTAGAGGCTGCAAAAGTAAAAATATTTCCTTAAAGAGTACAAGTAAATTCATTGTTCTGCTATCATCCAGGAAAAGGAAAATTCAATAGCTTTAGTTAGTGCCTGTCAAACCTCATGTAAAGAGAAGTACATTCAATCTTGTAATATATTCCTTTAAACAAAAAAACAGCTCATTTATGATGAATATTACAGTTCATAAGTTTATTCTCATCCATAAAAGAAATGTAAACTTTACTCCATGTCTCTGCATATCAGACTGGGACATGATGAATCACCATTCAGAATACAGAAATAGTATGAAAATAACAGTTTCACTTGAAACCTGATATACTGCATGCTGTATTGTGGTGCAAGGCCATGTAGAATTTACTTCTGGCATAATCTCCAGCAAAGATTTCTCTAACCAGCACAATAATAAATACCTCCTTTCAGATCAAAGGTAGATTTCCCACTGAATGCAATCAAATATTTCTGCGCTAAATCTCTTATGGGCAGACCACAAAATGTTTCATGGATCATAATTTCCCAAACAACAGTATAGGAACCACTGTGATCACTAGTGGTTTGTAGAAATCCATCTGACTTAATGATATTAATTACTTCTTTTTTTCTAGTGGCTATGTTACACTGCAAGATGCCTGGACACCCGGACACAAACACTATCCTAAAGCTGACCTGCTACAGAGACAATTACTGTTGCTACAAGAAGCTGAAGGAGCTGCAACAGTAAGAAAAATGCTGAAAAAGCAGCAAGCAAAACTCGTCATGTAGGGTCTGGTTCATCCATATGAAAGGCCATTAACAAACACGTGGTGACTTTTCTTCTTCTAGGAGGAAGCCTTGAGAGGTCCAAGATATGGCGGGGCAGGACAAGAAAACACCAGCCATCGTGGTTTAACTGTTTTGCTGCTTTGTAAAAAGATAGAATTTGCCCCAGGTGCGCAACTATATTTCATAAGCTTTTATGACACCACTGAATGCATTTCCCTAATCGTATTTAAAAATCATGCCCATATTCTCCGTTCAGGAGGTTAGAGCTGAATTTTCTTTCAATGAACAAGAATTTCAGTGGATGTATTTCAAAACCATTTTAAAAGATGCCAACCTATATGTATAACTAAACCAGAAAGTTAAAAAAATATATATGAAAAATCCCCTCTAGGCTTTGTATCTATGCCTGATTTCTTTAAATCTTATACTGATATACCACTGATAACAAAGATCATATGGGTTAAAAGATATATATTACTTATAGAAACACAGAACATGCTCCACTCCTTAGGAAAACAGTTAATTTCTATAAAACTCAGTGTTCCTTAGAAGTAATACAGAGAAAATAATGTATGTAATGGTTATAATTTTCTCCTTACACCTTTATTCTTTAGGGTCTTATAGGAAGGGCCAAAATTTAGACTTAATAGAACTCTTCCCTGGTGATAGCCTTGTGCTGAATTCCTTTACCAGCAAGCTCTTCAAATTTCACATTTAAGTTCCATACTTGTGAATAGAACTAGTAATTTTAGTGGCTAGAAATTCGGGGCCCAAAGTCATAAAATCATTTGACAATTGAAAGCTATCAATTAAAGAAGTTACAGAGGGTTCCCCCCCGGTGTGCTGGGTTAGTCTTGATCTGTCTTTTGTTAATATTCATGAAAAAGCTTCTTCATTGTGCTAAGCTGAATATTTTGTGCAGTACTCTCCTAAACACAGATGTGGATGTGACAGGCACAAAAGAGTACTGCCACCCTAGATGCTAAAGAAAAGAAGAAATTTGCTCATGACTAAAAGCCTTTATCTCTCTTTCAAAAGAAATTGCATATTAAGCTTTCAAATAGACTCCATCAATACTTCAATTTAATTAGTGTATTAAATTGTCTATCTCAAAAAGACATATATTTCCCATAGAAGAGGATAATTACATTTTTTAAATGTACTTTTCTGCTGGGCTTATTTCCTTTTAACTAGTAAAAATAATCCAATCTCAACCACTTAATTTATTCCAAGAGAGCATAGGAAAATATGTTCACTGGACCACAACCAAGGTTAATGAACTAATGCATCAGTCCAAGATTCAGGTGAGACATTTTTTAGACAAGAGGCATGGAAGCTGCATGTGACCGGAGTAAACTTGCGAGTTCTGTGGATGCTGATCTCATCTGCCTAATTCTTCTGATACTGATATTCCTCAGGTACAGCAAGAATATAGAAAACAAAATAGACCATCTTTTGTGCATTGATGTATACCTGTACATCACTAAGGAAGCTGTTATTGAGAGCAATCCTTGAACACTCTGTAGGCACAGAATCTCCATAGTGATGGACAAAAATATCTTTGTATGCTCCTGCTGCATTGTTTTGCTGAGTATGGGATCCTATACTGAGCTGTCACTCTTAATGTGGCAAAATTCCCTGGGTAAAAAACTCATGTTTATAATGTAATCAGCAGTTTAATGGAAACTGACAGTTCAAGAGAAATTTGGGAGATTTGTTATTTTTGTTTTCTCAATCAGCCTTTTCCAAAATGATGCTGTTTAAAAAAATATATTCTGACTTGAACAATAGATGCTGCTCCATCCAGTCTAGCTCACTAGCAAGAGACAGAGATATTGACTTTTTCACAGAATCACAGAGTCACAGAATGACCCAGATTGGAAGGGACTTCAAGGATCATGAAGTTCCAATCCCTGCCTGGCAGGGCCACCAAACATACACATTTACTAGATCAGGTTGCCCAGGACCCCATCCAACCTGGCCTTGAACACCTCCAAGGACGAGGCATCCACAACCTCCCTGGGCAGCCTGTTCCAGGACCTCACCACTCTCCTAGTAAAGAGACTTTCACCCCAGTGTCTCAAGTGCTAACTTCTAGGAGTAATAGAGTAATTAAGTCCATGAGTATTAAGATAATTAAGAATAAATATATTTTTCTTCACATGTTTTATTTAAGTCCAACACTAGAGTGTAGCTAGGGAATGGTACTGGGTCTGGTCTTGTTCAACATCTTTATCAGGGACCTGGATGAAGGGATAGAATGTACCCTCAGCAAGTTTGCTGATGATACAAATCTGGGAGGAGTGGCCAACACACCAGAAGGCTGTGCTGCCATCCAAAAAGATCTGGATAGACCAGAGAGTTGAGAAAAGAGGAACCTGATGAGGTTCAACAAGGGCAAGCTTAGTGTCCTACACCTGGGGAGGAGTACAGATTAGGGGTTGACCAGGGTCGTAAATTCAATTTCATTGATATTTTCTTTGGCCCTTACTTTTTTCTGTTTGTGTATGTGTGTGTGTCTCCATGGTAACTTGTGAGGTTAAGAAGGTATTTACAAGACAAGATTTCATATGCCATCTACAATTGATGCTAATTAAGCTGTAATGGTATTTATATAGTGCCTAACTGAAAACTGTACTGTTTTGCAAATAACAGTCCACAGTGATGCTACCTATGATAGCTCCAATGGGCTCATTATTTTAGCAGGCAGATAACCAACTTTTCAGTCGCATCTACCTTCTCAAACACCTAAACCCATAGTAAACAAAATGAAGTCTTACAAAATGCCCAACAGGAAGTTTTTGCATCTTTCACATTTTCAATTTAATGTACTTCATATGTCAAATTCAGATGCTTATGCTCTTTTATCTGTAGTTAGACTTGATGTAATTAATATGTGCTTGTCTGAAGCCTTCTTTCAGAGCTCAGCTGCGTAGTGCTCTGGGCTTTAGAAAGAATATTAGAATATATTTCTGTCATTGTCATTTCCTAGGAACAGCTCTGCTGCTGCATTAGAGGGAGGCAGTTTCTTTGTTAGCTCTCTGTTAGGTACTCTAAAATTGAACTACCCAGTTCAGCTGGAGGGTGGGAGCGTTACTGATAAATTAGAAAGTCAACTCCAATCAGTTCTTTGCAATACGCCAAGCCTATTCAAACATTTCCAGCACTCCGTAACAACGCTTGAGAGCCAGATTCTGTTGATGGTATTACCTTTGCTCTATAAGTAAACCATTCATTCTAACTCCATGTGGATCAAAGAGGATTCAAAGTAAAATAATTAGGGAATTGTGGAGTAGGCATAGAAAACTGGAAACCCTACCTTGTTTACAGTGGGTCAGTAGGAGTTTTGTCATGATATGTAATTACAGTAAGACTCCTCATCACAGTTTGCTATAAAATCAGGAGTGGATCCAGATGTTTTCAAAACAACCCACAAGAGAAGCTTTAATATTTTGCTGGTGAATGTTTTAAAAAGTGAATTTTTCTTTGTAAAACTGAGATATTGTGTGTATATTCCTATACACCAACTTCCTGCAATATCATAGCATCCGAATGTATGAAAAATGAGTGGAACCCATTGCACCTGGCGCAAAAACAAACTATCCTTGGCAAAGAGTGAAGGAATAATTTTTCTAATGATGTAATCACACAACTTTATCTAATTTAGAAGATCAGAGACTAAAATACAGAATGAGAACTACTGTTGTGCACAAGAATAATACTTGATCTAATTTTCAGTAATGTTAAGACAGCAGATAAAATGAGTGCCTCAGACGTGGCTGCCAGCTTCTGCAAAGGTTTTTTTTCTTAAGCCAGTTTAACAGCAGAATGAAACTGATTTCCAGAGACTGGATGCATGTAGCACTCCATACAGCAGATGTTTTTCAAAAATGAGCAGTTTAGAAATAAATATTTGTTCTGCATAATAGCTGACTTACTGAATCAGCAAAAAGCTGTTCAATAGTGAAGAACAGTCTGCAATAACAGTATTGTTTCAGCACAAGTTTCCCACCACAATTTGACATACTGATATTATTCCTAGCTGTAAGAAATACATTAGATAGGTCTATTCTTTATATGTTGACCGTCATCTAAACAGATACCAAAGCATTTGCTACACTTGAATTGCTGTACCTACAAGAATCAATTAACTTATGTGAAACATGCTAAAATTTACTGCAGCACAAATGTACTTTACGGTGTTTAATTTCTGCAACCCTAATTCCTCGAGCTCTGTGCTCTCTGTGGGATCATTCTTCAGCTCCCTTCCTGCCTGCCTGCCTGCCCAAGCTCCCTTCTCACGGAAATCAAAGCAAAATAGAAAAGAATGAATTTGCAGAGCTCATCCAAGAGAAAGTCAGGGTGTCACATGGAGCTAGAAGGTAAAAAATGAATTTAGATTACACAGCATAGGCATAGCTAATGTTTAGTACAAGACATGACAAGTATTTCATAACAAGTCAGTTGGGACAGGAAGGATTCCCTAACAATTTAAATTAGAGGAGGATGCAAGGGGTTTGCAATGACCCAACCTGGAACTTGCATTTTAAATTGAGAGCTTTCTAAATATGACTTCAGAACTAAAAGAAACTTATCCCCTGGGCAAGAGTAATTGCTGCTCTGCCTAAAAACAGGTACTAATACTTGATCAGCACAAACCATCCATCTTCTGACTTAAGAATTTTGTGCAAGAAAGCAAATCTGACTGGCAGGAAGATATTTCCCCAGGAAATCTGACTACCTGTAATTCCCAGCGAAGAAGACTGAGAATCCTATTTATCTATCACTGCACTTAGAGCCATCACAGTGTTTGACTCTTCATGGTAAATGCTAAACTTCCCAGAATTGTATTTCTATACAACCTACAGACATATTGTCACAGACCAAATAGTAAATCTGGACAGTCTTCAGGAAAGAGTAGCTTACCAAGAAAACCAGCAATAGCAACAAAGATACTTTCAGTCCTTGGAAACTGTGTGACCCAAGACAGCTTGCATGCATGTATACATAGTCTAAGAAGAAACGTGGAACCACCTGTGTTTTCATTTGTTCAGTGAAACAAAACCTTTCTTCAAGACAGACTGGAAATTTTCTTTGCAAATAAACAATCTTTGGTGAAATTGTATACTTTACTCCTGATACTCAGATCTCACTGACCAAAGCTGTGTAAAAGAAAGTGTATGATGTACTCTTTGAAAAGGACAAAATAAGTGGGTGTCTTTCAGTGGAAGATGGAGAAGAAAAAAGCATGTTAATACTGGTGCCCTTCTGAAACTTGGTGTATGTCCAAAGAGCAAGACCAGTGTTCCTAAAAAGGGTATTTATGAGCTTTAAGGATAAGTAATATCTGAGATGATTTAACAATGTCCAGAAAAGGATAAATTGTGTTAGAAGTGGATAAATCATCGAAAACTCTTCTTAATTTAATATAATTTCAATTAAAGGTCCTTCAGGCACACCATGAGTAGTATATTTTCCACAGATTCCAATTCCTTATAGCAAGAACAAGTGAAGCAATACAAGAATACTAACCAGGTAGAAGTTAGAGCTCAAACCCACAGCTAATTTAAGTTTGGATGTATTTTAGATAGTACAAAGTTAAATTGACTCTCCAGTTTGGAGCACACCTTTTGGCACTGATTTTAGAAGGTTCTTCAAAAGATATACTGTATGATAAGATTATTTACTTTTTTTTTTTTTTTTTTTTTTTTTTTTTGGTTAAGGTTTTCATGTGCTCATCCACCTCTAAGAATCATTCTTGTTCTGCAAAGCCTAATTTGACAACAAGTACCACAGATCAAGTGACTGTCACTTTTCTGTGTCACGTGCACCTCCCTTGCACTGGAAGGGAAAGCTATTGTGCTCCTCTCATCTGTCTCCAGTATTTGTCATTGCATGGCAATACTGAATGTGTATCATTTAAATGGTGGAGTTTAAATTACAAAAAAGTTACAAAGGAAAATATTACACTTAAAGAGCAAGTTAGTTTGTGCCTACAGTGAATACACAACAGTGTGACTGCATTACCCCTGGGTTTAGTAATCCACAGAGTAGAGGTGAACTGAGCCAGGGAGCCAATGAAGAATCTGGTTGACCAGCTTGGATTCAAAAGCTGAAAACCAAAATGTGCGTGGTAGTATATCCACGTTAATATTATTCTCGGATAAATAAAGGATTACTAACTGACAGGTACAGCTTCAGTATCATTCGGGCTGCAACAAATTTTGAGGAAGGGCCATGCCTTCCTCTCTGCTCAGCCCTGGGCAAATAAATCTGAAGCACTGGATCTGTGGCAGAAGTGCCTTCCAACCTTAGTTTGCAGTTCTTTGGCCTGCCAGCACCTCAGTTCTGTTATCTGAAGCCAAGCAGGCTAAGCCATGGTTGTTCATCCCCACAGCTCTGGGCTTTAGCTTTCTATACCTTCTCTCAGCTGGTATCAGAAATTTCAGTTGCCATGGAGGAGATGATAAATTTGGGATACATTTTTTCAAAGATGTAATTTTAAGAACTTGGTTTAAATACAGCAGATAACATTAAATGGCAGTTTAGGAGTGTTAATTTTGCTCTGAACGATGATGCCCATTTGATTCTACTTACATTCTAGCAGCATTACAGCTAATGTTTACATTTTAATGTTCAGAAAGTGACCTTTAGTTTGAGAAAGGAACTGAAGAAAATGCAGCCATTTTGGAGTATAACAGAAAAGTTTCTTTATGGAAAGTTTGTGTTGTCGTTGTTGTTGCTGTTTGTATCCCTAAGATCTTACAAAATTAATTCATCAAATCTAATTTTGTTTAAGGAACTAACTTTTCAGTGACTGAAGGAAAAAAGATACTGTCCTAGATTAGTATTTCAATTAATATAATCTGAAATACAACTTTCTTCTTCCAAATCCTCACTGCAAAGATGTAGTTCATCAGTCTTTTCCTTGTCTCGTGTTTGCAAGTCATTACTGGTGTACACACAGTGAGTGGTGCCATAGGGGTGAAGATCAGCATTTTGAGGGCACTAGAAGACTTACAGGTGCTTGTCTCACATCCAAACCCACCTTTCTTTCACCAGGCACCACAGGTTTATGCTACTGTGATAATCACCTCTAAATTTGTATTGCACTGAATCTCTTAATCCCTTTTGGTACTGGAACTTGGTAGTGGAAATCAATTGTATCAGCTGCTTACAGCAAAAGCTGGTTCCCGGGATCAGGAAGCTGACATTGAGCAGGAGGACATTTGCAAATGAGAGCAAACATTAGCATGACCTTACCCTGCCATGAGATTACCCTTTGTTTCTAGAGGCAAAAAACGCTATCAATGCACTATTTATTAACTCAGTAATTTTATCAGGTACAATATTTCCCAGTGCAGTAAGCATTCAACTAAGCTTCATGTTGCTTGTTGATAGCTGCAGAAATAGCAAGAAAATGGGCTTTAACAGATTATTTTCTGCTGACTGACTAGCTGGTTGTTGAAGGAATTCATCAGTTGCTTTATTGCAGCTGTCAGGTCTGTCCTCTGTCAACACAGCAGGGAGGGAAGAACAGTGTGAAGCAGACATAGTTACAAACGCATTTTTCAGTTGATAGCCAAGAAGGCAAAAAAAGTCATCCACACCTTGAGATTTGGTCCTTCCCTCACATACAGGTGCTGTGCTCAAAACCAAGGGATATGCCAGCTTTGTTTAAGTTGATTTCAGCTGTGTCTTCAACACGAGCTCGTTAAGGCACAAGAGATGATTCCCTTTGGTTTTCTGTGGGTATGCAGCTCCTCAAAACCCATCTTTCAGTGCACCATGGCTGCTTTTCTTGGTGAAATCTTCCATTTTCTCCCATGTGACTCTGTAGAGCAATAATCCTCCCGGAAGGCTGGTCAGTGATAACTGTCCCAGCCCAACAGGATTAACATCTCCAACCAGGGCTTCTTGGGCTCCATTGGTGATTTCAAACTTGCGAAACTGTGCTTTATTGCTGACAAGAGTTAAGAATATGGTTTCAGACCTGGGTAGCTTTGTAAGAAGTATGTGATGAATTTGTGTTCTAAATCAAGCTTGACTTGGCATGCCACTGTTCTGAAATGCTTAGTTTTATTGGGAGAGGTACTGTGTCCTATCCTCACCGCTTAACTGTTGGTTACAATGCTCACACATCAAAGCTATAGTGAAAATGTGCATATTGTATACATAAAAATATGGACTATCACCAGCAACAAGTAATTCTAACCTCTGCCAGCAAACCACGAACAAAACGAAGACAATAGCACCCGACTGTCACACCGGAGAGCGTTCAGAAAGACACTCGCGTGGGAAAGATATCCAATAGCCGCAGCTTCCCTCCACCTCCTACTGCGATACAACCCGCGGCCAGAAGCTCCGCGCAGCCGGACATCTCTCCCCCCGCCCAGGCCCTCGCGCCGCCGCGAAGGGGAGACGTTCGCAGCGCTGGGGACCGCACGCGTCCCCTCGGACCGCCACCGCCCCCGACGCGGCTCGGGGCCGCCCGGACCGCCCTGATTGGGCCCGCGGGGAGGCCCCTCCCGCAGGGCCTCCACCCCCCAGCCCGGACCGGCCTCGCTCCGCGCTGCGCCCGCTCCCCAAATACATGTTGGCGGCGCCGGGGAGCGCAGCGGAGCCGTGCCCAGAGCCCTCCGCGGGGCCGCGCGTCCGTAAGCAGCCGGAGCGCCATGGTGAGTTAGCGGCGGTTCGGAGGGGCCGGGGCGCGGTGCGGGGCGCGGCGGGGACCCTGGACAGCGCTGGGACGGGAACGGCTGGGCCGGGGGGCTCGGGAGGGCGGCGGCGGGAGCCGATCCCCGGTAGCGGGGGGCGCGGGGAGCCCCCCCGGCAGGAGCCCCTTAGCCAAAGCCCCTCGGCCAAAGCCCCTCGGCCAAACGTGAGCCGGAGCGCAGTACGGTGCGGTTCGTCCCTGGGAGCGATCGGAGGGGCTGTGCGGGGCTCGAGCCACCGGGGGCCTTTGTGCATTGTGCGGGTTTCTAAGAATTCGCTTGCTGACAGTGCCCGCCGAGCTAATTGCAGCCATTCGGACTGGCTGTACTGCTTCACAATTAGGCGAGCTCTCTTATCTCGTTTGTAGCGCGATTCACATTGTTGCACTTCATGAATTTGACACAAGCCTGAAATTGAATCACGTAGTTAAACCCTAACAATAACTTCGCTTTTGCGTGTATTGAGTGCTTTCTTTTTGTCGTATTCCTATTTTATTCATTGTATTTCCTATTGTATTGTATTCTTCAGGATTGGCAGTTCACTTTTTGCAGTCGATTTCCGTAGCTTAACTATTTTTCCTACTTTGTCGAGGCTGGTAATTGCAATTGGGAGTGGCTAGAGCTGGCTGTTTCTGTGCTTCAGGCTCAGTGAACATGACTAGCCCAGGGCCAGTAGTCCCTTTATAAAATCATCTATTAACATTTGCGATGCTTGAGACGTTTTTCTCTCAAATGTAGAGGAATACCTTCATCTATCATTTGTCCTTTCTTGTGCTTCATCCAGTGCTACTACTACAATGGGTTTGTTTTTCGGAGCTAGTTGCTTCTGCTGTGTACATAGTGAGCTGGCTTAATTATGCACAAAAGATGAGCAGACGGGGGAAAAATGTCCTGTGCGAAGATGTGATATTGATATTGCTGTATTGGTGTGAAATGAACTGGTTTGGAATGCTGTTCTGAGCTCATTCGCTTCCATTGGAGTATGGATTACAATGTGCTATGTCCAAGTTGGTCTAAAGAGATGTGGTGAAACTTTTGATTGTTGAAATATCAGGAGGGAAAAAGACATTTTGGCTCACTTGGAATTTCAATTGTAAAGTCTCAATCAACAGTTGTAATGGAGCAATTATTCATTAGTGTAGGTCGCAACAGAACAAGTGCAAGTGTTCAATTATCTTGCTGTTAGTAGAAGACAGTGTATTACTTATTAGGAAATAGCATAATCTTTTAGATTTTCCTAAGGCAGAATTCCCAATGAAGCCAGTCCCTTTTAATGTAGTTAAGGGTAAGATAACTTGTTTCCAAATTGCAGAAAGTAGGAGCAAGGTAATATATACTTCAAATTGCATAAATGGGTCCAATCCTTTCTTGCACAAGGAGCAAACGATGGTGACAGCCCATACTAGAAAGAGATTCCAGGCTGTTTTTCATAGTTAATCAAAAAAAATTAGGCATTTGAAACATCCAGAGAACAAGTGAAAAAACGTTACAAATGCATGCATGGGATGTTCTCCTCGCTGAAGTTTCTTGCTTGGATTGTGTTGCTCTCTCACTACATCTGAATGTACACTCATAGCTCTGATGAGTACTCTTTTGCTTTGCCAGTAGCAAGAACCTTAAATGAACTAGATGATTTTAAGGGAACATGAGAAATACTATAATGGTGATATAAAAGATTTCACATTGTACAATCTCAGAAGAGAAAAGCAATTGCTGATATCATGCTGATCCAAATTATCCAGGGAAAGTAAGAAAAGAGGAGGGAAACCATATCTTGAGATCTCTTGTTTTTGTTTGTTTTGTGGAATTATGTAGCCCACAGCTCTTATGACTCATGGCAGTGCAAGATTATGAGGCAAACACTGCAGGGGAAACTGAATTTAGTTGTATAGTGTTATTTTTAATCCCTTTTATTTTATTTTATTTTTATTTTTTGCCATAATCAACAAAACTGTTCACCATCACTTGTCCCATTGGTTCAGTTTCCTGTCTGAGTGTCCAGTAGATAAAGAACTATGAAATGAAAAGAAAAATGAGAAGTTAAGGCTGGTATTCATGTTGTGTCCATAGAAGCAAGTACTAAAGTCATGTGTATTTGTCATATTCTGGTGAATGTTTGTTTAAAAATATGTCTATGACACTCTGTTTCAGAGCAGACCCCCTATTGAAATCAAAACATAAATAAGAGTCTATAAAACATAATGCTCAGAACATCAGTAGCAATCAAAACCTGGATGTATCATACAATAAAAGGTTATGTCACAGCAACTATGAAGATGAATGCTGTGTCTGAAATTCTAAACTGACATCAAGAAGCAAAGGAAGCAGTGCAAGAACTCAAGGTAGATTCTGTAGAAACAAAGCTATTTTTCCTTTTAATTGAAATAATCTGTTTCACCAAAATATGTTGTAAACTATATTAAAAATAAAATAGAAAAATAAAAAAGAATATTGAGCACTGCAATAACCAGTTGCAATATTCTAAGTTATAAGCAAGGAAATATGTCTTACAGGGTACTTGGCCACTATTTTCTGTCTATTCTCTAGACAACCAGGTTTGCATTTTTTGTATAAACTTGTTTAGTGAAGAAAACTTCTGTATAGTTTTTAAAAAGATTTTAAAATAGTTATAAGAAACT
This sequence comes from Coturnix japonica, assembly GCF_054131305.1. Taxonomy (NCBI): domain Eukaryota; kingdom Metazoa; phylum Chordata; class Aves; order Galliformes; family Phasianidae; genus Coturnix; species Coturnix japonica. The sequence continues at coordinate 26,945,778 of NC_140666.1, forward strand.
ACAGAATAGACTTTATGGACTTTATTTTTATTTTTCTTATCTGTTTTTTTTTAATAATGATATCTAGACATCATTGTTTCACCTTGTCAATTTTATTAGTAACTGGAAATTGAGCTATTTGGAGTCTGCATCAGAGTTTCCTTGCTGGAGTTCCTTGTGCACTCTGTGCATTTCCGTTATTAATGTCTTAGCGTGTTTATTACATTTAGATGCCTAGCATTTCAATTATGGTTTTTTGCACTTGAAGTCTAAATTGAGTCAAATCTCACATTTGACATTACTTTGGGTGTTATTTTCATTGGGTTTTCAGTGTCTGAGCTGTATTTGTACTATGTATTCAGTGAGACTTCCACAACTAGTTGTACCAGTTGATAGAGAATCAAGTTTATCTTATCAGTGTTCAGGTATAAGTCTTTGTACAAGAATAAAACACTTTTTGGTACAGAGTATTAATATGTGCTCCATTTTAAAATGTCACTCGGATTTATGCACATGCATAAATGGGATAAGCCTGGGGTTTAAACAACTGTTTCTTTTTTGTTTGGTTGGTCGTTTTTTTAATGTGGTTGGTTTTGTTTTTCTCTAATGAAGATGGGAAAATTTGCTAGAGACAGCAGGTTTTATATTACGTTTCTGCTTATTGATCTATGAATCAATTGCAAAGACCATGCTGTTATCTTTAAAGAGTCTTTTAACTTGAAACAAAATATAAATTGCTATTCATTCAGTAGGATCCTGTTCTTCCAATTCTTAGGTTGTCCTACTCAGGTGATGCCACTGCTCAGTCAGTAATAGTGTTTCCTAGGCAATTTAGTTCATTTATGCCCTATAGTTCATAGAGTATCGTTATACATTTTTGTACACGTGGAGTTCAGAGCAATCTGACTTCTACTCTTATTTTATTTCCTTATTTAGTTGTCTTTACTTATTCATTTGTTGTGGAGGGCAGATTCCATTGCTGTCTGATGTTCTGCTGCTTCATTACCTAAATCAGAACGAAGATGTTCTCTAGGAATTAATTTTACTTCCCTATAAAGAAGTCTTGCTGTGTCCTCTTCACTGCTGCAGACCCCAAATAAATTTGAGGTGTAATGCTTCCACCTGCTTTCAGTCTTTGGGATAACTTCACTTTATGACAGTGTAGATTTTTTGGGATGCTCACACTTATTTTTAATTCATATTTCTTATGATATGATAGTTTGGTTAAATAGAGTCAATGCCTCTGCTAAGATTACAGCTTTCAGGTTTAAGTGCAAGGTAGTTTAGCACTCTCATTTTATTGAAATCTCCCCTTCATACTTCATAGTCTCAAGGCTACTTCTAGGAACTCTCCCTGCTTCTTGAACCTGGCAGCATTATCATTATTCTTGATTTCATGATTCTTGATTTACAGACATAGTTCTTGATTTCATTGCTCTAACTCATAGATTGATTCTCTTCTTGCATATTCATTCCCAAAGTAGCTGTTCCAAGAGAATGGTACCCTGCTAGTAAAAGCATTCAGACAAATGCAAATCAGCACCAGTAGACTGTTTTCCCGCAGGCAACATGCTGAACCGAGCTGATAAGCAAGCAGTAGCCTTACATGCTATGTCTGAGAGGGCTGTTCTTTCACCATTCCCCCTTTGACTGTACCTTTCACTGTGTAGAAAATACTGTGCTCTCTCTGCTTGAGTGCCAGATATTTTTTTCTCTGCCTTTGGACAAGGGGAAAAATACCTGAAGGACTGCACCACAGCATGTGGCTGTGGGGCACAAGGCAGCCTGAAGCTGTCTCTTGGGACTGTTTGCCTGTGACTTGCACTTTATGCATGACTATGCCCATTGATTGTTTCAGCTAAGTCCATATAGAAAATAGGTCAGCCATGCAGCGGCTCAGGAATAGAGCTTTAATTGTGTGGGATGTAATATAGAAAGCAGGGTGTGTGCATTATCATGGAAGAGGCTGGAGGCAGTTCCAAAGATTTTATCAAGCATTGTGGAATCTTGCACTTAGACAGCTATTTGTATTATAGAGTTACAGGGAATATTCCATGCAAGTCATCCAACTGTTTCAGTGTGAGTAAAAAATTCTTACTGTAAGGCACTGTGTTAAAATCTTTTTTTTCCCCCCACAAATGGAAATTGAAACAAACATATGCTTATGAAGCGAGCCTCTTCTTTAGTCCCATTGTAAGACACTCAGAATGAAAATATATCAGTCTCTTGGAGAAATGATATTTTGTGGGGATCCTGCTGATGGCTTTAGTGCAGTTTAATTCTAGAATGTCATGGATTCCACAGGGTGCAGTAAAAAACAGTTATCGTGGTGCCACATACAGTAGATGATGCTGAATTCTCCACTTTTAATCAGCAATAGTACCTGGTTTTGAGATCCCAGGAACAGGTGTGCTGTGATTTTCTTTATGGTATATTAAACAGGAATACATTGTGTGGAGGAAACTGCCTTTCTAATGCTGTACGAAGTAAAAATGTTTAATTTCACTTTAACCTTGTGTTTCACTTGGTTCTTGATACAGACAGAAACTGACAAAAGCTGTTCAAGGAGAGTGGATTTCTCTCTTCGGCAAATGCAGAAACCCTTCACACATGAGAGAGCATTGCAAAAGGCACTGGCAGGACACCTCAGCAAGATTTCCAGTTTGTTACTTGGAAAAATTGAGGTTTTGCATTTCCTCACAATTATTATGCATTTTGAAAACAGAGGATGATGTACCCAGTCCTGCCTAGTAGGGAGGGGTATCTGCTAAAAGCTGTGTGGCTCTGTAGTCTTGGCTGCAGGCGCTCTGGAGCCTAAAATACTCATTGCAGTTGTTGATTTAAATAGAACTGCTAAAAATGGCAAAATTTCCATGTCTTTAGAGAAAGCATGCATCAATCTAACTTTTACTTTAACGTTTTTGTTTTTTCTTTTTGCCTAACTTGCCTTCATAGTTTTCCATTTGAACAGACAAGTTGTGAGTGCAATGCCATTGACCTCTTGCTAAGAAAAATGCTCAGTTAATCAAAAAACTGTTCCAGTTTTGGTGAAAATAGCTATTAGTCCACAGAATTCACAAAGCATGTTGAAAAGTGGGATTTTAAAACTCACTTATGGGGAAGAATGGCATGAAGGGAAGGGTAGTTTTGGGGCTTGCCAAAAAATCATGACAGGAATGATCACAATTAATTTTAGATTTAATGAACTTCTACTGAGGAAAACTTGTGCAAGTCGGTTGAGGAGAGACAGATTCACTCCTTAGTTCAAATGCAGTTTTGTGATTACTGGTGTATCTCATTGCCTCACTTTTAAAAGAGTTGTAGTAAAACTTTGTATCCCATTTTTCTGTCTTTGATATTCAGAGGACAAGCTCTTCAAGCCAAATAATAATCTTTTACTATATATTTGTGTATGTCCCTGATCTTAATTTGGGCCTTTTGGAAAGTTAAACAAATAATTCACCTAGCAACGGTGGTAGAGAAAAAGCAGTAACTCCATCAGAATGCAAGATTGCATTGGCACAATTTCTCAGCTAAGCATTCTGTCCAAGGATAAACCCATCAGACAGAAAGTTGGATAACAATATTTCAGTTGTAGCAAAGACTCCATAGGAATTTTCATGTGTTGACCAAGTATCAGTCCCACTAATTGAACGGTGGCCTTCTTGATTGCTGAAATGTCATTCAGTAGTTCCTTTCTCAGACAAAAACATTGGATTGTGTGGTGGAAATGAAATACCGTGTAGGAGATGCATCTTTCAGTTGTGAGTTATGCATGGCTTGCAAAACATTTTAATAGGTGTGTGAGACAGAGGCTACATCTACTGCTTGACACTGAAATCTCCAGCTGTTCTGTAAATTAGCATCAGCTTAGATGAGCTCTGCACTTAGTCTGCATGTCACGTACTCCAGATCATGAGAGATGGAGCATGATAGTCAAGTAATGTGGAAAAAGTCACTGGCCACATGAATGGCAAATTTTAGAACTGATAGAGTCACGCTTAGTCAGAATTTGAAATGCAGAAGTTTACCAGGCTTGAGAGAATGGGAGACATCATGACAAGATACCCGTTATTCCCTCAGAAGAGTAGAGACTGGCACTAGGAAGTAAAATTTGTTTTTACTGTTAATTGGTGTAGCGTAGGAAATGTGGTTTCATACCTTCCTGTTTCTCTTTGGAAATAACTTCCACTTCTAGGCCATTGTAATTTCTAAGCAAAAAAGATATTTAAATGATAGAAGGGAACTAAATGGTAATAGTATCTTTTGAAATAGGATTTGAAGCAGCAAAGAGCAAGGATTACTGGATGAATACAGGATTATGATTTATATGTAGTAAAATCTAGAAAAGAACATCCATCATTGCCTGTGCTTTGGATACATTTTAGTTAACAACATATTGTAATAGGGAAAAAATGAGATAAGAAACTGAGAGTAGAAAACATCTTACAGGCTTGGTGTATTAAAAAAAAAATGCAGTTTTTATTATTGTTGCTGCATCATACTGTATTGTAGATGGCTAGTCTATTTAACATTGGAATAAATATGCAAGAAATAATTTTTTATGCTACAATTTTAATAACTTATTCTCATTGGTTTCTTTCCCTGTGATCACTCTACAACTGTGGAAAACTCTCGTGATCATTAGTCAAATATTAATAAATTAATTCAGAACATTAAGTCTAAATTTAAATTAGGCAATTCTGCTTTCAACAAAGAAGCTACATTACTTTTCAGTGTTCTTTTGTTAGTTTGATATATAATAGACAACGTGGAATTTAGATGCTAGTTATAAACAGAGTTGAAAGCTCAGAACAAAGGTTTACAACGTAAATATGCTGCACAGATACTTGAAGATACTGTGGGAACTTCATTCCTTTATTACCACAGAATGCTAGAACAGTTGGTGCCTTTGTCACATTAGAAACTGCCAGGTGCAAATATTTAAAGCATGTTTTGAATTTCCAGCATCACCTAAGCTGTAAACAAAAATATCCAAGGTTTGTGACTTCATGCAAAGGAAGACTGTATAAAACAATGCAGTATGTTTTCTTTTTTCTCCGTGTTTAACATCCTGAGAGTACAAACTCTACAAGATTCATGATATTTGCAGGTGCTCCAAAATACCAAGAGACATTTTTTTTGCCTTGGCACAAAGTTCTTCATAGAGGGTGTAATACCTTTCTTTATCCTTAAACTTACATCTCGTTTTATCCTCAGGGAACTCTTGCCTATCACTCCCTTTGCCCTGAGTATAAAGAAGCTCTCTTAGCCTTTTCCTTGTGAAATTTCATATATCCCTAGAAAAAAGAGAGAACTGCTTATAAAGCATCATCTTTCTGTGCATTTACACATAGAGATGGAACCTATTCCTTGTCATGGGATTTCTTTGATAAAGAACCCAGTTAATGATAAATATAACTTTCCAGTCAGAGGAGCATCTCTTTTCATGATAATAATAATTCAGTATCTGTTTGAGGTAGTTCTCTGAGTACGTATGAACTCTCCAGGACAGGACCTTGCTTTTGGCTTATTTTTAGGGTTTTATCTTGGTTTACTGTCCAGTCTCCATGCCTTTACACGTCTGAAACAAGAGAGCCATTTTTGGTGCTGGCTTAGAGCTCTTATTCAAAGCACAAGTATGTAACATTGCAAATTAGAGATACTCTAATGTGTGGCCCCTGCTTAACCCTCATAATTATTTATTTTAAAAGTGTTTCTGCCTCAAAGCTGAGCTTCAATAAAAGCCAAGGAGAGTCTGTGACAGCTTGAGGAACCATTTAGGCAAAGTTATAAATAGAGATGTACTTTTTATTCCAGTCTCCATCTTGATAAGATTTATGAAAATGATGTGGTTCCTTAACATAGTGGGGGGGGAAAAAAACACCCACCCAGCAGAACAGGTGTTCATGGTTTGTATGCCATTTTAAAGATTAAGAGAATAGTAAATACAGTGGGTGCTGTGTATCATTTGAGTGGGAAGTAGTATTTTAAAGGGCCTTGAATGTGGGACAGCTCCCACACTCCATGTGAGTTTTATGATGTCTGGGTAGTTTATCTATCATTGCACAAGTCAACCTGCTGCAACAGAGATGTTTAACAGTTACATTTGATCTTAGTTTTGCTTCATAATGAAATAAATCTGAGACGAACCCATTGCATCTGCAAAAGCAATGCAGCCCAGATCCTCTGAAGCCCTTTCCTACCACTTTAAGGTTCAGACTTCAGCCTTCAAGGATGAAGGACTTCACATCTGTTGCAGAGCTGTCATTTCCACATACCTGTGTGCTGTTACGTCTTTTGCTGACACTCCGATTTGGAGCACTAGCCTCTAAAGCAAGACACTCAAGCTGTTGCTTGTTCATTTTGCCTGAGGACTGAAACACCAAGGCTTCCAGCACTGAAGCATAAACTGCCACAGACCTTGAACTACAGACTAAATGCTGATACAGTTTCCTACCTGGATAAAAAGCAAGTATCAGAGTAAAAGAACTGTACGATCCTTTGGGAATTTTTCTATTCTCTAATATCACAAGCATATTGTTTGGTAAGTATTAATTATATGATCCTTGTCTCATGAAAATCCAAGTCCTCTGATGAAATCAGCTCCCACCTGAATCTGTACCTGAACTTGTTGGGGTTTGTTTTTTGTTTTGTTTTAAATTGTGTTTTGTAGCAGAAAACATCTGTAACTATTAAACTGAAAAGAAAGATGCCTTCTGTTCCAGCCCTGCAGATATAATGGCGGAGAACAATTAGGAAAGTGGCTGATCTTTTTCTCAGAGCTGTTTTCTTTACCTCATGCTGTAGGTAAAGCAATATCAGTAGCTGCATGATGGCTGTGAAAACATCTCTTCTACTGCCTATTCTAATTGAATATACCTGTTTCATAGATCTATTTTTTTTCCTATCTGAAAAATTAGAAGGCTGTGACCTTGCTGCTGCAGGACAAACTATCTTCACTAATTAGAAATTCTGGCTTTTAGCTTATCATGCATCATGTTTGATCTCAGATGAGACCAGATGTATGTTTGCTATCACATCTACACACCAACATGCAAAAAAACTGGAACGACAAAGGCCAACGGCATATTTTGTTCAAAAATAAGAAAACAGCCAAGCCAGTGATTTTATGACAACAGTGGCAGAACTGATAGAGACTAATCCTGTTCCGACTATATCCAGAATTAACCATTAACTTTAGTGTGAGTTGGCATGAGTTCTTAAATATGAATAAATATGAAAGGCAGTTGTCTGTGATTTTCAGTGTGAAAATGATGTTGTAGACATTGTATACACAAGTCAGAGGTGACAAACATTACATTTAAAATCTCTGCACTTGAAAGCTACTAGTGAAACACTTTGCTTTCTGCAGACCTAATTTTCAAGCAATTTTGTAAGTTCTATAGTGTTCAAGGAAGCTTTTAGTACTCCATCATTTCTAAATCTTGCTTTTCATTATATTTTAAAGCTCTGAACACAAAGTGAGTATTTTAACACATGTGCTGTTATAAGACACTGTACTCAATGTTTTATGTTCCTCCATGACAGTTCAGAATCTTTGGCATACAGTAATGGTGTTTAGGAAAACCTGTGGACCAGTTTTGTATACAGTCACGCAGATTAAACTTTAAGCAGATGAACACATGTAGATAAAAGACTCATCAAGATAAGTGTCTGAAGATGTGGAAGAATTATTTGGTCATCTCTGGATGCTTTACAGTTAATACTGTAATTCTTAAAGGAGAAATAACTTTATGCATTAGCAATTTGGCAGTTTTAATAAGTTTATTGTTTCATTTGTTATAGAAGATGCAGCAGTCCTGGTTAAATCATAAATACAAGCTAAAGATTGCAGTGAAACATACTCAGAGATAGAAAGCTATTCATTTATTTTTTATTACAGCATGTCACAATAGCTTTTTACTTTCTTTGTCTCTAGAAAGCGTTTCCAATCTATGAGTTAAACAAAAATCAAATTTCTCAGACACACAGAGTTATAGTCTACTCAAAGGAAAAAAGTATGCAGAGGTATGTTTGAGAGATACAGCTGTAAGTAGGTATTTGGAAAGAATCATTAACCACAACAGTTGACAACTACTTCGTGTTCTAGAATCACAATGCTTTGCCTTTGCCTTTTTTGAATTCTAATTTACATTCCACTGACTACAGGCAAGACTTTGATCTTTGTGTTTAACTCCTTCACACGGCTATGAACATCGTATTTCTGCAAGTCAAGCTTTTATTCTTGATATGGCAGAAAGAGTGCTGAAGACATTCATTTATTTATATACTTTCTTCTTAGTGCTCACTAAAATCTGAACTTTTGTGAACTTCAAATGCAGACTAAAGGGAAATGCTATATTTAAAATGTATTCCTTTAGAAGTGTGAGAATGATTTCTGGACATTTGGAATAGGTTTTGCTAATGTTTGTCCTCACTGTTTCAGTTGCTTCCCCCACTGTGTACCTGGATCACTTAAGGTGTCACCAATTACGTCACTTCATTATCAGGAGTTCTGAAAACATTTAAATAACGAGTTGTGGTTGTAAACAACAGATTGTACTTTCATGAAATATCTCTAGGTCTTCCTCAGAACTAGGGCACATGAGCAGTCAACCTTAAGAACTCCCACAGTTAAAGTAGCTGGAGTTTTTGTGAGCACCACCTCCATTATAAGTACTTAGCTGATGGTAATACCCATGTTTTGGACCTGTAGTGGAGTTGAGAGGATGCATCACAGTCAAAAACTGCTATTTCTGCCTAAGAGCACGATGGAAGAGCAAAGAATCAGGTGCTCTGGGGCTGCCTGCTGGGCTTGCTATGGAATGTTTTCATGGATAGCCTTTGACTAACAGGAAGAGAAAAAATTTCCCACGCTATCTTCTCAGCATGCCTCCCTGTTACTTAGTCCTAACATAGGAAAAATATTTACCCTGTGAAAGTGCATGCGATACTTAAAATGACAAAGATGTGTCTTATTAGTTACATTTAGGAATCAGTTCTTCCTTTAGTTACATGACAAAACATGGGTGCAGTAATTAGGATTTCCTATGCGTGTTTAATTGAAACCACTCTAGGCCTCTCTTATGGTTATATTTGGATCCAGGAATTTGCTGTAGACCACTGGAAGGAAAAAGGTTCATCAGTATCAGAAATTCAGTGATATTTTAAAACTAGGGATTTAGCCTGTCTCCAAGCCTATTGGTTTCTATGCCAGGGCTCAGAAATTGTTATAAAAACGTTAAAGCAGAAGAAACGTATGTCTCAGGATGACCTTAAAATGACATACATTAGAAGTTTTGAAGTTTACTTATGTATTCCCTGAAAGTTATTTCCTGCTGATTGCCATGAGAACAAAGGAATAATTCAGTGTTCTTATTTTCTGCATCTCCTAGCTTTGAAGTTGTCATTTTTGCAGCAGATCACGGTTCATGAGATGTATATCACTCGGGAAATAACTGATTGCATTTCTCTGTTTCTTAAAGCAGTTCATGAAGGAAAAAATTGTACCGAGGTGTTATACAGGGCACAAGGATGAGTCACCACACTGAATTTGGGTTTAGTAAAATATTTGGGCTGTTAAATTAACAATTGATTACTGTGGCTTGTAGAATTGTATCATAACTGCATTACTACCTTGAACGTAGTTTAGTAGTCACTGCAATTTCGCTAGACAGTTAAGTATGGGCAGTGACATTTCCTTCCTATCAAAGGTGTGCTGCGATTAACAGAACTGTTGTGAGTGTACTTCTTTTAGAAGTAGCCACAAACAGAGCTAAATCTGAAAGTCAGGATGCCGGAATTAGGCTTGCACAGCACAAAATGGCATTTTGTGCTTTGAAGTGAAAAATAACACTTCCCTAAAGGGCTCTGATGTACAGACAGATTAGAAGTAGGGAGAACTTGTCAGAAAGGGGGATGGACATTTATCAGGGAAAAAGCAGGAGTTAATGCCTGACAAAGCTTATTCCTTTCTGGAGACAGAGTAGAATCTGAGATTGCTGGATCTAGTCATTTCTGGGGTACCACTGACTTACTGTGAAGTCCACTGTTAAAAATCATCAGATCTCCCCTGATCTATATGAAGGATAAGATATGTCTTCAGTTATGGCCTTTGCTCAAGTAGCAACTGCGCAGTGAAAGAGCCTAGAATCTTGCTGAAAAAAAATGGATATTACTCTGTAGTGTTAGTACTATTGTATCTACACAGGTGTAGTAATGATTTAGAATTCAGTGGTCACCTAACACTCAAGTCCTTGGTTTTGCGGTTTTCTTTTAACACTTGTGTTCATTTTGCCAATTGGTCTTATTAATGTTTTAATGAAGCTTGTCTTGTTGCTGCAGATTTAAAAATCCTATCTCTACAATATACTACATGTAATGTGTACATTACATGATATTCTTGGCCAATGACACAGCTGTCCTCAGGTAGGTCAGCAAATGTATTTACTCTGTTAATGACAGAACTAACTTAATAGAAAGGAATAAATGAGGTATCCTCAAATTTCAGTGAATGTTTAGTCTCTGAATGCAGAGTTGCAGAGAAACAACTTGGTGTTTACAAGGACATGTGTCTTCCAAGATGCCCTCCATTTAAGCCAACAACTGTCAGTAAATGGCATTTATTTATTTTTTTTTAATGACTTTCTGCCACTCAGATATTTGGAAACAGATTTGCCCGTCTCCTCCAGTTACGTATACCTTGTGTTTCCCAAAGCAGCCATATCCAGACAAATTAACTTTTTGAAGGTATATGCACTCCAAATGCGTTCAATGAAGCAGCCCAAGTAAGTTGGCTTATTTACTTGTGCAGGATTTAGTGAGACTGAAAAAAGAACAACAAAACTTATTTTGACTTCTTAAAATATTAACTTATATTTTGATGCAGAATTGATCAATTTTCTCTGAGCATTTTAGAAGACTCCTTAAAATCTTAGGAAATGGACAAGTTAAAGCTTTGACTCTGCTACCACACATGGCTCTTTAAGTAGAAAAAGTCAAGTGTTGCTATTGCATTTCAGACAAAATTTTAAGACAAAATTATAGGATTTAGTTATATTCCTTGAGATTCTTTGCTGAAAAGAGCTAAATGCACATTGAGCTGTTCCTGATGGGGTGATTGGTTCTAATCTGTCTTACTAGCATTTACATGTGGTTTGCCTGTATGTAAAGAGCCAGACTTTGTAAAGATCCTGCCTTGCTCTGTGCATAGGCCTGCTAGCAAGGGGTAAAAGGCAGTGATTTCTGAATCCCACAAGGATTAAAGCTTGGTGGGAATTGCAAGTCTCCATTTTACATAAAGACAAGATAGATGTTAACAACTATTTCCGTTCAGGCAATGACTTCCAGACCACACTAAGCTCCTTCAAGCACTGCAATTGCTCTTGAGCTGTAGAAAGATAGATCCAGGCAGTAATATATTTTGAGGGGTATTTTTTGCATCAGTCAATATATATTTTTAAAATCATTGCTCAATGTGTGCAAGTTCACCTAACTGACATGTCTAACTAAAAATAAGAAGTAACACTATAGCATAACATATGCTACTCTGATCTAGTGACATAGCTTAGGTAAAGAAAAAGGTATTTAACATTGGTTCTAATTTTTCCTCCCATGTCTTTAAGATTAAATAACAACTTTAGCTACTGTTAGCAAGTGTTATTGCTTAATTCTTATAAATGACTACATTAATATAAGGCGATTTTACTGTGTGATTTATTCATTGCGCTGTATTTCATGCAATCGTCAAGGAAGTGTTTTAGCAGAGGAAAATATTCAGAAGCAACTAGTACAAATAATCATACAGGAAGACCTTCTGGCTGTAAGACAAGTACAGATGTAAATACACAATGAAATGTTTGCACAAAGCGTTTTGAACACTTTTAAATTATTCTACTGCTATGACTATACTGTGTAAAGTCATCTTAGTTTTTCTGAGTGGCACAGTGCCATGTTTTATTCAGCCAGACACTAAATAAATGTGTTGCTTGTAGTTTGTTCTCGCCACAGATTATTTAATTTCATTTTTTCAGTTTGCTTCCAAAGGTAAATATGACAGCAATTAATACAGCAGAGATGAAGAATTCATATAAAACACCGCTGCTCCCGTGGGATAAGCTCTCACAGAGCATGTTTGGAAAGGGATCAAAACCAGAAACTTTTTCCATCTTTTTTCAAGTGCCATATATTTTATTTTTTTTTCTCATGGTCAGAAAATGTTTTTAAACATTATGAAAAATGTGAGGGCTGGAGTTTATAATTCTTGAAACACGCTTGCAAATGTTTGATTCAATCTGTGACATGTACCATATCTCATCTTTCTTATAACTTTTTAAAGTCCATCACACTGCTGGAATTTCTTCTTTAAACACAACAGAAACGATTCACTGTCCTATGCCTAACAGACATTTAAGAAAACACTGCCCAATTACAGTTGGAGTGAGGCAGGTTTTCCTAGAAAATGATGTGCTTTTCTGAATTTTAGTTAGATTAAGTGCAAGGTATGCTTAGGATACCAAATGGAAACTTGACTTTTCAATTATGGAAGACTCAGTGTATATATACTTTTTATTTTCAGTGTTTAAATCCTCTGAAGATGTGATGGCATTAAGCTTCAACTTTGTTTCTTTAAATATGTGTTTTAGAGGCCAAGTGCAGAATCTTGCTTTGGTCACCACTTTAAACTTGTAGTGCCTGTTGATACTGGTTTGAGCTGGGATATACACTATCAAGGAACCGTTCCCTTTGTTCCTGGGAAAATAAGAACTTCAGGACATTTACACTAATAATACACTAATTAATATACCATCCTAACATGCCAGTGATCTCCCCCTCCCCAGATAATTCCAGATTACTGGCTTCTAGAAACAGAAAAATAGTTCCACCAGCAATAGGGAAAAAAACAAAGTTCTGTCATAGCCATTGCTCTTCTTATCATTTGACAGTGTTTCAAATAACTATATATCTATGTTACCACTTTTCTTAACAGTATTTCAATACACTAATTCAATAAGAAGTACAATTAAGTACAGGAAAGGTGAGTTTTTATTTGCTTGTTTTGCTTTTCTCTTTTAGTAATGTAATATGAGGTTTTATAACGGCTCCTGAAGAAAAATGTTTATGTATATAAAATGATGCTTGTACAATAATGGGAAACAATATATGTTCATGTACATATAGAGAGTGTGGTTCTTGCTTGGAACTTTTCACTGGCATGTTTGCTACACAAGAGTATGCAGCAGTAAAAAATAAAGTACATGTAGTAGAAACAAGTAAATTTCAGCATCAAAATCAGAAATATAAAATCTTATGCAAACGTTCTTTTTCCTATTTTTCTTATCATTGTTTCTTAAAATAATGCTTCCATAATTTCAGTAGATATGCTTTAGAAGCTGGCCTGCCATCATCAGCATTACAGCACATTTCAAAAGGGCCTTTTCTGCCAGGTATTTTTTTCAGCAGGGGGTCCAGCCAGAGTGCCTTCTGCTTGTTGCTACTTTTATCTGCATCACTTGTGCTGGCTCTGCAGCACTCCCCTGCTGTGTCATTCATTACAGCTGTTTCAAAAGTAGCAGTTCATAACCTGTATTAGGGAATTAGTTATTTTTTGTCTTGGTCCAGTGGCCCTTTGGTTGTCTCGGAGAGAGGAACAAGCAGTGCAGTGCATAGGCCAATTAAAGCTACAGTGCCTCTGAAGGAAAGACTTATTGAGCTGTATCTCTAGGGAGAGAAATGTAACACTTCAGCTGCTTCAAGAGTTGCCGGAAGCTCTCAGGGGTTATCTTGCTAGAGTATTGCATGAGGATGAGGGGATCTGATTAAATGAGGTATGGTCAATGGGAAATGAATTAAGTCTTACTGAAATAAATATAACAAACAGGGAATTAATTACAAATTAAACTGCAATGTCCAACTCTGGTTTTAATGCTTTGTTTGAAAGACATCACCTGTTAAAAGCATAAAATCCCTTGGTGTTTCCAAGCAACTACGTGTTATGTTGTCTGTTTCCCACCTGTTGACAGTCCCAGACTGTTGGCTTTTACAGAAGGCACTATGCCATGGTCTTGGATAGTCTGCTGTTCCAGACAGCTGAGTGCTAACTTCAGTCAAATAGTTCTCTGCTCCAAGAGGGAGATACCTTTGGCATTGATTAAGTTGAGATTTAAGCATCCATTACAAATCAGTGCCACGTCAAGTAGTTTTAATAGCTGCTTATGAAGAATTAAAAGGATTTTCTCATTAGAACTTTGCTATTTGCTCTTTCAGGAACCTCATCCATCACCATGAGCAAAGATATATGAGATAAAACAGCTCCTCTGCCTTAATTGCTCGAGCCACAATTCAGCCAAGCACTTAACCATGCACACACTTTTAACTACCTGAAGCATTCAAGTCAGTAGGGATTACATGTTTAAAATACTGCATGAGTAGTAAGTGTTTTGTTGAGCAAAGCTTTAAGAAAGCCATTATTCTAATGCATGCATGGTAAAAACTACCACTTCATTTTAAAGGAGGAAATAAAATAATACATTTGTGTTTGTATGTTTGTTTATTCTTTCTTGTTTTCCAGGGGCACATATCTGTTCCTGAGATGATTTCTAGCTACCAATAATCTTCCACAGAGGTTGCTTCATCAAATAGTCTTGCATCTTCTTCTCCTGTTAGTAAACATAAGAATACTATTAAATACCAAGCCAAGTACTCTTACCCTCAGTAGAGAGACTGTACAGCATGTTCTGTACAAAACTGAAAGACTTGAAGATCACAGGGGAATGTCCTTTCTCCTTACTGACTCCAAGTCATATTGCTGATGAACATGAGAAGGACTGCACAGAAAACAGCTCGAGAGCTGCTTTGCCCGTCTGCAAAGAAGTCCATGAAAAAGACATTCAAGGAAACCTTCCACAAAGGAAAACAAGCAGAAGTAGAGTGTACCTGCACACATTAACTGAAAGCATCTGCAAACTAATATTTCCTGAGGTAAATGGATACTGTGTATTAATACCATTGTTTCATTATATACGTTAAAATGCATTTTATGCAAGCCTTTAGGTGTAAGCCTTTTGAAAGCTGTTCTGAGTTCAAAGTTTGTAGTATTATGTAGGTAAACAGAGGTTAAATCCTCATTTCATCTTTTCCAATTCCTTTTTTATACAATTTTCCTACACTCAGTTTTGTCTACTCTTAAACTGTCCCTTCCACTGTATTTCTCTATATTTTGCCCTGTATTTGCAGTCTCCCACTGCTCATTTTGATTGTTCCTCTTAAGAGTATGCATTTCCAAAGAATCATGGAAATCCATGCTATAGTGTGATTAGGATAATGTTTTGATCTAATTGGTCCTTAAATCATTTGGACTACTTATGAGCTTAATTACCTCACTTTAAAATATAAACACTCTGTCCCTGGAGGTGTTCAGGTCCAGGTTGGATGTGGCCCTGGGTAACCTGGGCTAGTGCCAGACCTGGAAGTTGGTGGCCCTACCTGTGGCAAGGGAGTTGGAACTTGATGATCCTTGGGGTCCCATCCAACCCAAGGCATTCTATGATTCTATGATTCTGTGGAGCTGAAGGCATCAACATGATCTAAACCCCAAACACAGAAATGACATGCTCTTTCTAACAGCTATACCATCTTGAGAAAAGATGGTCCCAAGGACAGCACAGTAATTCTTCTCTGTCTAAAATGTTATGATTAAAATTTCAGCAATGATATTTAATCAATGTAGCTTTCTTTTTTCCCCAGTTTGAAAGACTGTATCTTGCACTTCAGAGAACGTTAGCAAACCACAGGATAAAAGAAACCAGGTATGTATGTGTAATAGGCTTGCAACTAAACCATGCAGCAGAAATGTTTTGCAGAGTTCATAATGACTGGAGTGCTGACTAGGAATCAGGACGTCTGGAATCTGTGTTCTGTTGCCTTGTTAAATTGGTGCGTGACATTTCATGCAATCTAAGTTTGCTTAATGGGCAAATTTACCTATTTGTGCAGGGAACCATTGCTTAAAGTAAGCAGATGTTCTGGTGGAACTCAGGGAATACTCAGACATAGATAGAAAGATGAATATGGTTGTCTTAATTCAGAATTGTATGGCCTTATAATAATAAATAAAGCACTGGTATTTCTAAGAGTCTCAGAAAAGAATTTTAAATTCCAAAGATCATACAAAAAAAATTGTGGTTTCTAGTGTGTGAATACTTACATTCGTGATAGCTGGTCAGACGTGTATTATAATTGCTGACTGAAATGCTTTCTTTGTCTTTATTATGTATTAAAATATGAGGAATTAGTTTGAAGCAAAAAAAATATATATAGTATACTATTCCAAACAGCATACTAAGGCAAAACTCAAACAAACCTAAACATTTGTCCTGCTTTTGCAGGTATATATATTTAAGTTTTTTCAAGTAAGGAAATTCAGATAACCTGTATCAAAGGCTCACAGCTTGTACGAAGGTCAATCTAAGCTACATCTCATCATTTTGTGTCTGACATTCAGGTCAATATTTATCAACCTCACAGAACTTGTAGGGCTGCTGTTCTGTAACACAGAAATTGAGATTTCTACCAATGGAAAAGTAATTTTGAAGTAAATAGAGTTGATTGGTATTTTCTGTCAAAAACAAATACTTTATTACCTCTCTTTAACTGGATGTAATTCCAGGAAATGCTTGACTGTATACTTAAATTATCTATTTGTTTGTATATGTATTATATATATATATATAATACTTATTATATGTTGTATATATTATCTGTGAACACGAAATACACTTACAACTACAAATAGCAAAACACTAGTGAAACAAAAAATAGGGTTGTTGCAGTGTAAGAGGCTCTACTCAATGACAGACTGCAGCATTTGGCCTCAATCCATAAGTTGTTATCCAACTAAATCTTAAATTTATCACGAGCACACAGGATAATCTAAGATCTTAGATCAAGAGAAAAGAAGCAAACCTGCCTATTTGATTTGAAAAACTTGATCTTTACAGAGCAAATACAGAGCGGGTAATTTCTATTGCATACTATTTCTATCCCGTTTGTCCTCATTTGTCAGGAGTTTTATTTGTATTTTTATGATCTTTGCAGAAAAATTGGTGAAAGAGAAGATTTTGAAAAAATAATCAGTGATCACGCTATTGCAGCAGGTAATGTATGCTTGTTTAATAGTACACATATATTACGTGTACAAATATTTATTTAAAATGATATATATATTCGTATATAAATTCGGCTTGTTACTGATAAATTCCTCGTGATGGCTGAAGTAATGCCAGCATCACATAGAGTAAATTGTTTCTGGCCAACAAACAGCTCAGAGTGTCAGAATTTGAGTTAAAACATTTAGCAAGTCTGAGCTGACCCCCAGCATCCAACATCTAGAGAGAGTTGTAACGTACTTTTAGTAATATGTTATGGTGTTATACTGGTGAGACGAGGTTTGATCCTTCACATCCTCTGAAGGATTCTAGTCTATGGGATGACAACTGCTTTAATTTGGAATATGGGAACTGGCTACATCTGTAGTAGCTAGTACTTATTGAAGCTAGTAAATTAACATTTCCTCGAAGTGAAACACTGTCCTCTGTAACCTTAAACAGTAAAGCTGGCCATGTGGCAGATAACCCTTTTCAAAATGATACCTCATAACAGCTGGGGAGCTAGGATGTTCCCAGCAATCAGTTTGCATGCAGCTATCCTTTTAAATTGAATTTGCTGTGAAGATGTGAGCTGTTCTGTGCTGACTAGTCTCAGAGCCCTGGAATATTCCTAGAGACATTTGAATT
Source organism: Coturnix japonica (assembly GCF_054131305.1). Classification (NCBI taxonomy): domain Eukaryota; kingdom Metazoa; phylum Chordata; class Aves; order Galliformes; family Phasianidae; genus Coturnix; species Coturnix japonica. The sequence goes on from NC_140666.1 coordinate 26,963,552, forward strand.
ACTGGATTTAGCATAGTATGTATATCTGCACTGATCTGATTTTATTCTTTCTTTTTATTATTATTATTTTTCATTCTTAGTTTATTTCTTTATATCAAGCTAAGGCAACTGGTTTAACTCATGCTCCAAAATCTGTATTCATTCTGTCTACATTCCTACCCCAGAGTAATGAGTCTGGATCATTCCAGACTACAAGCCATTCTCCATGTTTTTCAGGCACCACGTAGTACAACCTTAGTTGGTCATGGCAGGACTCCTAAGTAAGAAGACCCTCAGTTGTCTGTGCTGGATCAGTGAAGGATATTGCTGATTTAATTAGGTTTAGCATGAAAAAATTAGAGGCTAGCCCAAAATTCAGGATGACAAGTATAGTTCTGATTTAAATGTGGTTCCATTCAGGTGTTCCTGTGGAGTCTCTAAGAGAATCTCTTGGTGAAGAGCTATTCAAAATATGCTATGAAGAGGATGAACACATACTGGGGGTTATTGGAGGAACCCTTAAGGACTTCTTGAACAGTTTCACTACTCTGCTGAAGCAAAGTAGCCACAGTCAGGAAGCAGGAAAAAAGGACAGACTTGAAGAAGTTTCCATATTATGCCTGGAGAAAGATCAGGACTTCTTAAATGTGTATTATTTCTTTCCCAAGAAAATCACAAGTCTTATTCTATCTGGCATTATTAAAGCAGCAGCTCACATTTTGTATGAAACTGAGGTGGAAGTCATGCTCATGCCTTCTTGTTTCCACAATGACTGCGCTGAGTTTGTTAATCAGCCCTATTTGCTGTACTCTATACAAGTCAAGAGTGCAAAACCATCTTTATCTCCATGTAAACCGCAGTCTTCACTTGTGATACCTGCCTCTGTGTTCTGTAAGATTTTCCCATTTCATTTTATGTTTGACAAGGATATGTCTGTTCTACAAGTTGGAAATGGGATAAGAAGACTTTTGACCAGAAGAGAATTTCAAGCTAAGCCTAATTTTGAAGAATATTTTGAAATTCTTACCCCTAAAATAAGCTGCACATTTAGTGGAATAATGACAATGTTAAATATGCAGTTTACAGTACGAGTGAGAAGATGGGATAATACTGAACTGAAATCATCTATGGTAAGAGTCTTTTTATAACCTTTACTTCAATGAGGAATTTGTTTTCTTCTCTGGAAACATGCAAGATAGATGGAGTTTAAAAAGCCATAAAACAAAATGTCATATTTTACATTACTTATCTTTTGACCTCTAATACAAATTGATAAGGATGGCCTATTATGTAAGGTAATTCAGATTTTGAAACCAACATCCAGTGAAAATTGTCCTCTTGAACTACAACACAAATAAAATTTGACTATTAATTTGATTTTAAAAAAAGAGTCATTGGAAATATGGAGGGAAACTTCTCCTGTGCTTCAGCAAAATGTGTTTCTTTTTTCTAAGTACTTGCCTTGCATGGTGTGCATGAATTCTTGTTTCTTTAACTGTTTCAGGTAATGGATCTTAAAGGCCAAATGATCTATATTCTTGAATCCAGTGCAATCCTGTTCTTGGGATCTCCATGTGTGGATAGGCTAGAAGATTTTACAGGACGTGGATTATACCTTTCAGATATTCCTATTCACAATGCACTGAGAGATGTTGTTCTGATTGGAGAGCAAGCCAGAGCTCAGGATGGACTGAAGAAGAGGTTAGGAAAGCTGAAAGCGACCCTTGAACAGGCCCATCAAGCACTTGAAGAGGAAAAGAAGAAGACAGTAGATCTTCTGTTTTCTATTTTTCCTGGAGAAGTTGCTCAGCAGCTGTGGCAGGGACAAGTGGTGCAAGCCAAGAAGTTTAATAATGTCACAATGCTTTTCTCTGACATTGTTGGATTCACTGCCATCTGTTCCCAGTGCTCCCCTATGCAGGTTATAACCATGCTTAATGAGCTTTATACTCGCTTTGATTACCAATGTGGAGAGTTAGATGTCTACAAGGTACAACATTTTTTGCTTTTGTATGGGGCCATGGGGCAGGAAAGGAAATAAAGACAAAATAGGACAAAGAATAATAGAAGTCCAAAGAATATTTTGCCTTAAACCTTCATTATAAGAAAAAAAATATTACTATCAATCATAAAACATAAGCAAAAAAAAAAAAAAAAGAGTATATCAACAAAGTGAGAAATATATGCAGCCAAGCGTGAAACCCATCAAAATCTTAAGAGGTCATTTCTAAAGTGGATTTCAGTTACAGTGCTATGAATCTGGAGTAAATCAGTGTGTTTAATGTAACTACAGGTCTCTGACAGTAGGAGAGCAAGGAAAAATATTCTATTGTTGTGCCCAGCAATACATATTAGTTGTGCATTTTTGTCTTTTAAAGGTTACCACAGGATTTATTCTTAAACTTAAAACTTAGACTTAAATAATTTAGCAGGACAAATAGGACTCAGTCAATATGCAGATAGCAGATTGAAGCCACAGACTATACTTTTATATGTCAAGTACTGTAATATTAAGGAACAAATATACCTGTTTTAGGTTGAGACTATTGGAGATGCCTACTGTGTCGCTGGAGGTCTACACAAAGAAAGTGAAACTCATGCTGTCCAAATAGCATTGATGGCCCTAAAGATGATGGAGCTGTCAGACGAGGTGGTGTCTCCCCACGGGGAGCCTATCAAGGTCATATATTTTATTTTATAATATTTTATACGGTAAAAAGGGAAATTTTTGATTGGTTTAGGGGTAGTTGTTCCAAAGAAAATTTGCATTAACTCAGACAAGTTGGGGAATCAAGTGTGTATAGGTGGAGAGGCTGACCATTTTATTTCTATGAATACGAGTGTTGTGGATAAGTAAAGATGAAGCAGAGGTCTTAAAATCAACCCAAATGCTGCTAAATTAATAGGTGCACATTGATATGCTGCTGTTTTTGTCTCCTTAGCAATCAGTTTTCTTATTTTCTAATTAGGAAACTAGGAGAACATAAAAGTGTTCTGAGGCAACAGTTATTAACATGAATCATCAAAGACATGCTCTAATTGCAGTAATCCACACGACTTTAAATGATTCTGGTGCTGGTCACTGTAAGAATGGTGCTAATGCTGGCAAGGCCACTGTTAGATTCAGTGCTAGTTACATTTATGACCTCCTTTCAGTGGAGACATAAGCATGTACTGAACTTTCCACCTGAAATGTGGTCTTGTTATTTTTAATACAGGTGTCTCGATTAATTATGTCTTTCACTGCTTATATTTAATACTTGCTTGGTCATTTGCCCCTTTCAAAAAGGAACTTCAGACTCCTTAGATTTTGGCTTAGGGAAAATTTGTATTCTAAGGCCAAGAAAATGGGTTTTTTTTATAAGGATTAGAGCCTCCACATTTATCATAGAGAACAGCAGTATTAAAAATGGTGGAAATAAATACCACTATATTTGTATTTCACAATATGAAATTAAATTATGCCTGAAGATATGGAAATATATTTAGGACATATTATGACGTTAATAATTTCCACGCAAATGATACTTGTATAGTTTTGAATGATGAAAGTTATTACATTCTGAAAGTAATTTTAAAGTAGGGAGAAAAAGTAAACAACTTCTAGATGCTTCTTAGAGGAAAAATGAGTCTATTTTTAATGAAAGTATGCATTTTTTAATGAGATGCTTCACAAAAGAACTGACTGTTTAGCAAAGCAAGAAGTATGTCACAGTCCACTGCAATTTCAAATACTAGTTGTCAAACAAAAAGCCATGAATGCAAACTGCTACTTTAAATCAGACTTCTATATCATTGTATATATTCTCGTCATCTTTGCTGTGAGGGTGGATTTTGCTTTTCTTGCAGGTTTTTCTGCTTTTTCACTCAAAACTAGAGCTGTGACTTCTTAATGTTATGGTATTCTCTGTATATGTGAAGAGTAGCACACATGGTAGATATGTGGATTTCTCAACATTCTGCCATTGTTCTGTCAGAGTGCTGCTCTGATGAAAACATACTTATATGTAGACTCTAAAGTCTATATAGTTTATAATGAACAGAAGATTTTTTTAAAGGGCCACAGAAAGCAGCACCAACTAAACAAAACTGAAAATTCAAACTCTGAATGTGAATAGGATGTATCAAAATGTTTCTACTGCTGAACAGCATATACATATTTTCTTCACTGTTCCCTAGGGCTTGTCTTCTGACTTTAACAGCAAAGCAATTACAATTTCAATTTAATAACTTACATCAGTCTAACATTGTGCCACACAGTTCCTCCTAGGAAAACATTCAAGTGTCGTAGTAACTCCTGATGGTGATTCTAGATCAATTTACTGCCAGAAAGACCAACTTTATTTCAGTCATATCAGATGAAGAGTGATTTACTATGCAATGCAAGGTATACTTGGGCTACTTTCCACTCCACAAACAGTAATGACCAGAATACAGACATATTAAGGAGACTGTACTAACTCTTATTAGCAGCTCATAATTTTATTTTTTTTTAAAAAAGGAAGAATTTTGAAAACTTTAACCATTTTATTTGTCTTACCTAATTGTGATATTTTCTCCCTTTTCTTTAAAGATGCGTATTGGCCTTCATTCTGGATCTGTCTTTGCTGGAGTTGTTGGAGTTAAAATGCCTCGTTATTGTCTCTTTGGAAACAATGTAACCCTTGCCAACAAGTTTGAATCTTGCAGTGTACCTCGAAGAATAAATGTCAGCCCAACGACTTACAGGTACAGTGCTTTATATATCAGTAAAATTTCCACTTGAAGTAGTTAATGTAAAAGTCATTCATTGTCTTGACCGCTCGTTGCACAATGGATATTTTTACTCAGAATGCAGCCAGCAGCAGCAACAGAGTGAAATGGAACAGCTGATATTTATTTTTTAGATGTTACGATTGAAATAAATGGAGGACTTGAGGCAATGTTGCTTCTTGCCCTGAAACTATACATCTCTTGCCTTTTTTTGCTTCTCATAAAATTAGCTTATTTTTTGAGGTTGGTGGCTTTCACTGTAAAGTGGATGATGTGTGGAAATCAAACTCTATAACCACAGAGTAGTTATAAAGCAGGTATGTTTAATTAGTGCTGCGCACATGCCAGGTGCAGATGGGTAATCCCTCCAAGCCTCCACACCAGAGAGCAAGAAAGGCACATACATAAAGAACAAGCTGCTTACATATGCATTAGATTTCCAAGAAAAGGTTGGGTTGTTACAATAAGTCCCCAAAATGACTGACATTTTTTCCCCGCTCCAAGTCTTAGTTCTCTTACGCTATCTCTCAGTGTTCCTCTGGTGGTCTTTTGAGGAAGGCCAGATGTCTTTTTTGCTGTGTACTTTCAATTTGGAGGATGTTTGACTTGCTCTGTCCAGTAGTCTTGTCAGCTACAGCTCTGTTCACCAGTCCACAGCTTCTCCATTAATTTGTGGTTTCTCTGTTTGAGCCTGCTACCTTGCATTCCAGAGATAGGATAGCTAACAATGTTATTTAGAGAAACAGGAGACCCACTGTCTGTACTAAGTCTGTAGAGAAGCATCTGTTATAGGCAGCCAAAACCTGGATTATCAAGGTCAGATCTGTAGCTGCCGATTCAGCATCTCATGAAGGCACATAACAGTTAATCTAACTTATTTTCATGGATACCAAACTTAGGCAGATGCCCTTGAAAATAACAAACTAATCAAACAATTGCTAAGCATCACTTTACAGATCCCCATTCTCTTTTGATTAGGGAAGATGAATGAATAGGTTGCAGTGAATCAACTATGAACTTACAACAAATGCAGCACCTATATTCAAAGCACTGACAAGACAAAAAAGAGAGGTGACACTCCTTTTTGTACTGGTGTCTGACTTAATGAATCATCAAGGTTACCAAATAGTTTTTTTCAACTTTTCAGTAAAAATCATAGAAATTAAAGTAAATTCTGACCCATTTTGTAAAGAGTTCCTGAATAATTATTGAATGTATTAATGTATAGTAACAATTAGTGATTGATTCCTTTTTAACTGAGGCAATTCATTTTTTTTATTATAGATTGTTAAAGGAGTATCCAGGTTTTGTGTTTACGTCGCGCTCAAGAGAAGAACTTCCTCCAAATTTTCCCAGTGATATCCCTGGAATTTGCTATTTTCTGGATGCTTACATTCAAGGAACAAACTCACAGACTTGGTTTCAAAAGAAAGATCTGGGAGATGGCAATGCCAATTTTTTGGGTGAGGAAGCAAGAATAGACTAAATCATCTACTGCATTCACAAGCGTATAGAATAAATGTATACATATTCTGGATTTTTTTTTTTTTTTTGTAGAAATTGAAAAATGTTAAAAATATATGAAACATGAAAGCACTTTAGTTTGAGAACACCTGAAAGCCAGTATTAAAATGCCAGGAAGTATGTAACTGACTCCTTTATGTTTTTCCTTTACGTAAGGATACATGATTTAGCGGAGGGTTGTTAGTTAGGGTAGTATGGTTATGTTGTGGTTGGACTTGATGATCTTTAAGGTCTTTTCCAGCCTGAGTGATTCTATGTTTCTATGATTCTAAGGAATGTAGTCACTAAAATAATATTGCAACTTCACTGTTTCAAATGCCACTGAAAAGTACATGTTCCCTGTGGTAATTTGTGAGTGCTACATAACAACCCTCTCAGTTCTCTCTGCACTGAGAGTTCTAGGTGTATTGTATATGCAGCGTGTCAGGAAATGTAATGTGCAAGTGATGCAGCCACATGCAGTGTTGTGAGCTGGTGCTTATCAGTGACCATTAAAAATTTATTTTATTAGTGATTCCATAAGAAAAATTGTCTTAAAAATATCATCGCTGCTACCACATACTCATTCAAGAACATCTTTTGGGCTCCATCCTTACAGTTGCTGACCATCTTCTAACACTTGCTGAAGTCAACTTGTTGAGTGTGCTCAGCATCTTCTGGATAGGGCTGTTAATTGTAGCTAATACACATATACATAGCAGAGTTTCCTGCTTACTGTTTCCTGAACTTTCTTCTGTGTATAAAATGAATATAGATTCTGTATAATCACTGTATAATCACGTACTAAAGTTTCTGTAATCATCAAACAGTATTTTAGTTCTTGGGGTTTTTAAAATACTTTATAAAAAATAATATCAACTTGCTATTATGTATTAGAGCAATAAATGTTTTTCTTTGTTGTTGTTGTCATTTAAATTTGAAATATTTTAAAAAGAGTGCAATAAAATGTGCTTTGGAGTGTTAACTCATAAGAAATTCCAATCAGACTGTATGACATGGAACAAAAGTACACTGGTTTAAAGCCAGTGTGGATATGACATGTTAAGTGAAACACATAAGCTACACTCACTTTAAAGATGTAAGAAGGACCTACAGGTAAACAGAAATGCTTTAAAATACATGAAAAGAAATGTGTTAGTATTCCTACAGTGAAGGCCTTTTTATAGTGAATGATGGAACAGGAATGAAGAGCTCTCAAGGGTCTGCCTCTGGAAAAAGGCAGGATACAGTGACGGTGTCCTGGGCTTAGGATTCTGCCTCTGTAAGTAGCAGATTCATCTGCACAGAAATGTCTGTGCTGTACAGTTTGGTCCCAGCTGCAGGCTGGAGAGCTGCATTGCTTACACACACAAACATGTCCAGTAGTATCAAATAATACTTGTTATTGTTCTGACCTCTTATACTCTTGAGTTTTGGCATATCAAACCATGAATGAATTCTTTTTCAAGGTACCTCTCACTGAATCAGATTTTACTCTCTGAGTATTTACAAGGAACAATTAAATTAGACTATTCATTTTCTGAGTCTGAGTGCTTCATTCTGAAGATATATTTCTAATCCCACTGTTTTGCAGTAGAAACTTGTACACAGTATATCCTATCAGAAACCCAAGAATCGATGTGACTAGCGTTACAATCATTTTAAAAGCATGTTTTTATTCCTATTTCCTGCAAGTATCATTTGACCAACACTTGAAGCATTCCATCCTGCTGTTTCTTGAGATGTTCTATATCTATCTAAGATGCTTAGAAATAATTCTCACACTCAAAAAAACCATCCTTGAAAGACTATATGTATGTGATAAATATATATCCATTTATATTTGTAAATTTTAACAGCAGCATTTCAAGGAAACAAGATGTCTGCAGATCTTGGTGACTGATCATTGGAATACCCAGAGACTGGAAGCAGTCCCATATGGGTGTTCCTGGAATTAGAAGTGTGGAAGAATTGTATTATTGACTAAACAAAAATAATGTCTTTCTCTTTATTTATAATTAGGAAGAACTCTTAGGAGCAAATTTCTTTTTGTCCCACAGGGAGAACTACTGCTGTTCTGGAGGTTGGCCCTTCTGAAAGCCAGATTCCATATGCATCTGTTATTCTGTAGGATGTTCATCTTAGTTGCTTCTGACCCCTCCCTATGCATAGCTCTGTAAAATACAGTGTCCCCTACACCAAAGATCTTACTACCGATTTAATTCACCTTCCTATGTCACTTCTTATAACTCTTTTTAAATATACCCCAGGCAACACTATCAGCTAGGATAAAATTGCTGTGAAATTCTTTTTGTTTCTCGAACTTCTATGAAGAAGTCAGAACATTCTTATGTCTATTTCAGCCTTAGTTCCAAGAAGTGTCCTGCTAAGATGCTTAAGGATACACATTAACCTATATGAATGAATCATAGAGGCTAAGCTTGGAAGAGACCTCTGAGATCATGTCCAACTGTTAATGCATCACTACCATAACCATTAAAACATGAAGTGCCACAAGTTCCTTGTGCTTTAATCTCAGTGAGATAAATACAATTCAGGGACATTATTTAGAAAACGATTTGGGAAGGTATTTTACAACATGCTTATGTCCATATCTGTTCTAAAGAAAGCCTACATATCTACATAATGCTACTGATATAAAAAAGTGAATCTTTTAGTATTATGTCCAGAAACAGTTCTGTTACTATGTGAATTATTTCACTAGCTCATCAGCTGAAAAGCTGAATCCTGCTCACGTTTACATTGTGTGATTGTATCATAATTCCTTAGGCAAGAAGCTCGTGGAATAAGTGAGAATTGGGTCCTCTGAATATAGCTAAGGTAAAAGAGACCTGATATGGTTTTAGAGAAATGTTGGAAATTTTTTCCTAATAGCTGGTGTCAGAGGAAGTGCAATTAGTGTGGAGTGGTGATTTCCTTCTGCCCTGAGCTACTGTGCAAAAACAAACCTTGTGAACTCACAGAAAGTGGCAAAACATGGAAGTACACAGATCACTGAGCCTGAGGCCAGGTCTACTTGCCTGTGAAATGCTGTAACCGAAAAATTCAGACCTCCTCATATGCAGTTTACTTCTCCCATTCCTTTGTTTTGCATTCTCTGCAGAAACAGGAACAAGTACAGAGGGAAAATCAGTACTTCCAGCTGAAAGCCATCAGAACTAAGGGGAATTTCTCTTGAATCTTGGCAAGGGGACCTACTTTCAAACCCCACCCATCCTATAACCTAGCAGCTACTGTAACTGCTGCCATTTTTTTAAGTCTGTTCATTGTTCTGCAAAAGCAGTGAAAGGGGAGTTTTGGCTTCCTGGAACAGCAGTAATTTTTGTGGCTATTTGCCACATAACATACAAGGACTATGTTGCTTTCAAAGCTGTGCTTCAGCTTTATCAGAAGTCAGCTTGGCACAAACTAAAATGAACTTTGAAGCTTTTTCTGAAATAAAAGCTTGGATTTTCCACTTATGGAATCTTTAAGATGTGTGCCACAAAATGCTTTAGAAGCCTCTAACAACATTTCTGGTATAAGAATCTACTGAATCACAGAATCGTTGGAAGGGACCTCCAGAGATCATCTACTCCAAACCCCCTGCCAAAGCAGGTTCCCTACACCAGGTCACATGGGTAGGCATCCAGGCAGGTCTTGAATATCTCCAGAGAAGGATACTCCACAACCCATCTGTGCAGCCTGTTCCAGTGCTCATCATCAGGTATAAGACTTTGTTTGTTTGGTTGGTTGGTTGGTTTATTTTCCTAATCTCATCTGCATGAGTTCTTTGGCAATCCTTTTCTGTAAAAGGAGAGAATAGAACTCACAGTCTTCTGTCACTCAGCAGCAATTGATACTGAAGCACAAGTAGAAGAAGGGTGATAATCAGTAGTTCTGGAACCTGTTCTACATCTAGACTCAGCAGTTTAAAGATATGCTCTTTGGAGTAAAAATAATATTGCTGAAGGAATCTTAAAAATAAATGGATTCATATTTCTGCACAACACAAGTACATGATGAAAATCCCAAATGCCTATTCTCAGATCATTATGATTTGAAACAGACAAAGGGAATTCAGATTGTTGTCAGTGAAGTCCATTTCCCTAACTGAAATCCAACAATACCATATAAAGGGTTTTCTAATTCAATTTGACAGTAACGATATAAACGTTAAGAGCAAAATCTGAAGTAAAAAAGAAAAAAATGCAACTTAATAATAAAATGCTGTGGCTTACATTGGTTGTATATTAACACAAACCACACTGAAATGAGTGTAAAGGTTTTTGGCCAGCTAGTGGCTCTCCCAAAGCTATTGTCTCAGCAACTGTCCTTTTATACAGAATAAAAGGATCCTATGTTACTTTTTACTTTCCTGGATCTCAACAATTCCCAGATGAAGTCAGCATGTCACATCAGTCAAAAATGCATGTACCACTTGAAAGGTGCAGCAGCTTTTGTCCTGTGCATTGCATCTCTCCTGGCCTTTGTAGTGGCCAACACGGAAGACTCATGTTAAGTTCACAAGGCTTCAATGGGACACAAAGGGGAGAAGATGCCTTCTTGGAACTGTTATTATGAGAGCTCTTTCTAGAAGGCGTTTCATGCCAGCATTTCACCGCTGTGGTCAGTACCACAGTCTCCTGCTCTTTAATACCAAGATGTAGCTAGGCAACAAGTCACAAACCAAATGCATAAGGGTCCCCAAATAGGAATGAGATTGCATGCCACAGTACATGGACAGCAACCTTTAGGGAAGTGCATCTCGCACAGCCCGAATACGAGTTGTTTGAAAAGTATAACACATGCGTCCTAATGCCTAACAACTGGTAGGGCTGGACTTTGAAAATGCAGCCCAGTATTCCAACTTGTCCAACATGTTGATTTAAAGCATGTCAACCCCTGGGTGAAACCAAATGTTACCTGAAGACTTATCACACAGCCTTGACTCAGCAGGCACCTGGAATGGGAAATGACCCTACTCAGCAAATCACTCGATTGAATTTTTTAATTCAACGTCTTCCCAGCTTTTAAAAAGGGATTGCAATGAAACTGCAATTAAACTGTAATGAAATTGCAATGAAATTAATCGCTGTCGGGCAGAGATTTCGACGGTTCCCTGAGGAAAGAGCATCGGGAGCAACAAAAAAAAAACCATGCATGTTCGCATGTTTCGCAGGCATCGCGTTAGCAACAGTTCGGCAGCACCCTGCTCACACAAGCCTTCCCTTGTCGGGGATGGCGGCGGGGCGGTTGTCAGCTGGAGGTGATCGTTAACGAGAAGCAGCCGCTGGTTAATTACAAGCGACGGCGAATGCCGACCCTCCCATCCCCAGCTCTCTCCCCGCAGCCACATCCCGCAGCCGCCTCTCGTCCCGCCTCTGCCTCCGATTAGAGGAAATCACGGCTGCCGCACTCGCCATTGGCTATTAGGGTGACGGCCGCGCTCCCCATTGGCTGTCGGCGGGTGCCAGTCGGGCCGGCTGCAGGGGAGGTGGCGAGGCGGTCAGGATCTCTGTTCTGCTCGGCGGCAGCGGCGACGGCATCATGGTGAGCTCCGAGGATCCCTGTCCGGGAGCCGGGCATCGGCAGAGGGTGGCTGGGACTGGTCGGATCGGGCCCAGCCTGGCTCGTGGCGAGAATGGTCTGACGCAGCCTGTGGGGGTTGAAGCGGGAGGGCGGCTGGGCCCCAGCCGTTTTGGGTTTGGGGCGGGGGTGGCACGGCGGAGTGGCCGCTTCCCTCGGCAGTAAGGGGCGCTGGGGTGGGCTCGTCGGGGCGGTGGTGTGGGGGGTCCGTCCGGTGTCTGACCTCGCTGCCGCCTTGCCCTGCCCGCAGTACGGGTTCGTCAATCACGCCCTGGAGCTGCTCGTCATCCGGAACTACGGGCCCGCTGTCTGGGAGGACATCAAGTAAGTCTGTCTATTTGCTTGCCTGCCTTCTCTGGGTCCTGGGTACAACCCATGAGATACAGCAATGGCTATCTTCATTTTTAAGTAATGATAAATGATGGGACTGGGATTTCGTGCATCTTCATGCTGAGACTGTTGTTTGTGCTGTTCGTTTATTTACCATAAGTAGCACTGATACATAGCCACAAGTATAAGATATATTTTAAAAAGACAAGTGGTTACGCTAATATTGTAAGGCCTCAATTTACTACATAGTTAGATTACATAGCTTCATGTGGTCTTTTGATATTGTATGTTTTAAGGGAGAAGCAGATTATCTAACTTGGAGAAGGCAGCCTTCTTCCAGTTGAATGTTTTCTATACTGTTTTATCCTGTTTATTCTGGGCCAGTTTTAATTGTCAACACAGCTGTCTTATTGATCTGACACAGTTTTTTGGGTGCCCTTGAGTGGGAGGTTTTTGTGACCGCAGTGGTTGGCTTTTTTTTATGAATCCATTCATTGAAATGGATTAATCGTATCAGAGCATCACAAAACATTGGTTGGAAGGGGCATGTGGAGGTTGTCTAACCATCAGAGGATATGCTTAGGACTCCATAGTTCTGGTTCAGCAGGTAGCCACTGTTCCGCTCCAGGGATCCAAGTCTGTTGATCTATAAACTGTACTTTGCAAATGTAGTTCTGTGGACTGCATGGATGTCTTCACACATCCTACTTCTCATTTTTGCATATGCTTACTGTGGTGCTGAAGATCAGCTAAAGCCTATGGTCAGCATTACTCAGGCACTGTTTTGGAAGAATGTAATGAAAAGGTATAAAATGTTTGACTGTGAGTGAATGTGTGAGTACAGGAAGCTGACGAGTCATGCTTCTGTCTTTCAGTTGGGAAGCCTTGTCTTGTAGTGTTCAGTAGGCAGGCTCTGCTCTTAACTCAAAGAGAAGGTGGCTTTCTGGAAAGAACAGTATTGTAACAAGGGAGCCAGCTGGGTAGTGAAGTATTTACATGAGTTCAATGAGTGGTAGTGAGCACTGTGGAGAGCAAAAGGCAATCACTTGTACTTCCAGGAAAGAAAATTTTGTTACGTTCAAAACCTTGTGCATTGTCAGCTACCAAGCATCTGAGCTTGTTCACTCATCAGAATGTGCTATAACTGTCCTGTTATGGTTAAAACAGTGAAACACAGGGAGCTGGGTAATTATCATGACATAGTTTTTTTGAATAATGTAAGCAGAAATCTTATCTCCTAAATTCAGCTTGGGTTCAGCTGCAGTGATAGAAGAACCATTCAACTTAAGGTAGCAAAGTTAATGGTATAGCTGTCATTTTCCTTTAAAAAAACATACTATCATGGTGGCATGTAAAGGCTGTGAGAGATGTGTTTTGGCCATTGAAGTGCTGAGTACCTTAAAAGAACAGTACCTGTCTTAAACTGGGCATCCAGAATTCATGAAACCTTTTGACCATTTTGTTTGTTACATATAATTACTTTCTGCTATGTAGCAATGCCATAATTTCAACCTGCCTGCTGAGTGGGAGGTTGCCAACTACTAGGCCAGGCTGCCCAGAGCCACATCCAGCCTGGCCTTGAATGCCTCCGGGGATGGAGCATCCACAACCCCCTTGAGCAACCTGTTCCTGTGCATCACCACTCTCTGAGTGAACTTCACTCGTGTTGCTATGAACCATACTTAGGTATCACATACAGTTGAAGTGTTAGATAGGCCTTCCATTTATTTTTGGTGGTGTTTCTTAGCAAGGGTTAATTTGCAACAGAAGCTTGCTGCTAAATTCCTTTTAGACATCTCAAGTATAGATTTGGATATGCTTAGGACTTAACGTTTGTTGCTTTATCATTTCAATGCCTTTGGGATTTTTCCCATCTAATTGCTATATTTCGTATTCCTTTCTTATGCACTTCTCATCCAAGAACTGTAGCAGTAGTCCAAGTACCTTTCAAGCAGGTTATGGATTTTACCATGTAGACATATATAACTATATATCACAGTGTTTATCACAGTGACTTCACGTGAATCTTCTCTCCTGCATTGCTGAGCTGCAGTGAGCTTCCTCTGTATTTGCCTTTCCAAATCCACAACGAATTTATTACAAAGAATAAATGATTCTCATTGGGCCTGAAGGTTATGATTCACAGCATTTGTACAGTCTGTTCACTGCATGTGCTGCTCCTTCAGTTCCCCACAGCAGACAGATCTGGATGGAGGTCAGGATTTTTAACTGTGCGGATGCAGTTCTATAATTAATCTGGGAAAGGCCTGGTTAAAAAAGAAATAGTGCCATACTATGGAATATGATGTAAGTATGCAGGCAGTATCTCTTTAGGTACTTAGCAGCTCTCCCAGAATGGTGAATTACTTTTAGATCTGTCAGGATACCAGGTGTTAGAAACATATCACTCACTCTTATAAATGAATTTTTTAGAAGAAATGGTATTGTAAATACCATTCCTTTTAGTCCACTTATGGAAAAGGAAGCAAAATGTTTCTAGCTTTGTGTTTTTCATAATATTTTTAGTATTTGTATTAGTAACAAAAAACTTGGACGTTTGTTATCTGTATCTTCTAGGATTATCTTGTTTTGAAAACCTACATTAAACATTCTCATCTCCAGCCTGTAAAACTGGGAAATAGCTCAGAGCTCTGAAGTCTATAAATATACCTATTTACTTTACCCAGGACGTCATTTTCCTGGACAGATTCCCATTTTTTTTCCCCCTAATCTTGTAACTTAATATAATTTATGTTTTTCCCAGTTGGCTGTTTAAAATATCTTTGGACCGTGCATAGCATGTACAAGTCTATTTTTTTTTTTTTTTTTTAATTGAGAAGACTGGGAATATTGAATCAATATTTTAAATACATTAAGCAAAGCATCTTTGTGAAACACATGGAAAAGGGTAAGCGTTTTGAAAACACAAACCACATTAAGTTATGTAATGAGTGGTGAGTTTGTAATCTTAATGTAAAAGAGGTGCAAAGGTGACGATTGTGGTTTCACCAATACCTTCTTTAGCTCTGACACACGTAATTCTGTTTCACAGTGTTTCTCTTGGATTGCAGTTAAGCTCAACAAACTCTTATCAGTGAGATCAGAATCACGCTAGGTTTCTAAGTGCAGAAGTGTTATTTTGTCATTAAGGTTGTTTTGACTGGTCTCTTCAAATTAATGGGCACTTTTTCCATCCATGGTATGCCAGGAATAGTTAAGCACAATGGTGGCATAAGTCCCAGAAAAAAAAGTGCCTATCATGGAAGAAGTCCTAGAGGTGGTCTTCAAAGTGGCTGTTGTGATGTGTTGAAGGTGACACACCCAGAACATGCTTTTAGGGCCAGAGTTTGATAGGAAGAATTCCAGTTACAATTCTGATTTCTGAAAGTGATGCCAGTGCTTTCTAAATGGTAGTATAGATGTCGGAGAAGCTTGGTATTTCTTCAGAATACCAAGTATTCTGCCTTGTCTCAAATCATCACGCTGTCTTGTTAGTATCCATTGTATTTTATCAATATTTACTGTGTGTAAAGTTGTATGATGAAATAGTTGTGTAAAAATTGTGTTAGTGTTGTTAAGTTCCAGCTTTATGACTAACTACAGAGGTAGAATAGCAAATTGCATGAATTCTAAAGTTCTGGAATCAGCAACATTCTACTTGGTAATGACAGATTCAAATTACTT
Organism: Coturnix japonica; assembly: GCF_054131305.1. NCBI lineage: Eukaryota > Metazoa > Chordata > Aves > Galliformes > Phasianidae > Coturnix > Coturnix japonica. The sequence goes on from NC_140666.1 coordinate 26,979,389, forward strand.
TTAATTGCTATATTCTGACATCAGAAATACATGAAAATCCACTTTGTGAAAAGTTTACTACATGAGTAAAATATGTACCTGGGACCAAGCTGAGATGGCATCTTGTCTTACTTTGCTGCCTGTAAGATCTCTCGAGAGCAGAAGGAGAGTCTTAAAACAACTAAAACCAGAAAGTGTTTCCAGGAACTTAAAGATCAGCGCTAATAGCAAGTCTTTTCCTATGCATTCAAATTAAAAATACCTGTAATTAGAGAAATGGGTTTTTTCCAGACCATGCCTTTTTGAGGGTTGTTTTTTCAGTTTGAAGACCATGAGTGAAAGAAAAATGTGCAACCTGTGGTTCAACAATTTGTAGTGCAAGATCTGTTCTCGTTTGAACAACAGTTTTAGCCTGAATATTTGTTAGCACTTCTCATCTCATTCATCTCTGTGAATTATTAACATTAGTAGTGATTTTTCAAATGCTAAACTAGCTTCACAATGGAAAAAACTTTCAAAGGGCCAGTTGTACGCATGTAGGATTGCCTGTGCCACTGTTCCATGCTGATAGAGCAGCAATTTGGGGGTGTTAGCATGACTGATAGAGGAAAAGCTCCTTCAGGACTTGATCCTGCTTTGATCAGCTCTGTAGTAATTTTTCTGTGGGTTTGAATGATGTCAACGTCAAACCTGTACGTAGGAAATGTCCTCAAATAACTGTGTTGTTTGCTGTGGTGCGTTGATTAAGATTGTTTTCCCCCAAGTTTTCCACAGATTAACATGGCTAATGGAAATATTCTGGAGGAAAACACACTTTAGGAAAGCCGAGGCTGGAGTCTGTTTCCCACAATTGGGATAGCTCTGTGTAATCATTCAAAATTAGCCCAGAGGGAATAAAAGGGCTTCCAGAGCGTAGCTGGTAGGACAGATAATGTGGGATGTAAATTTTGAATCATGAAATAGCAGATCTGGTGTGCTAACAACAGAAGTCAATTCAGGCAAGAGCATCAGGCCACTGGGATTTTTTGTGTTTTTGAGCATATACTTATTGGGTAGCAAAGCACACCCTTCTTTTGCCTCTAGAAATGGAAATGAGACATTAATTGTAAATCATGCTCTATTTTACATAGAAATTATTTTGAAAGGAAGGACGTGTGAAAGTTAAAAGCTTGCTACTGTAGTTCTGCTGCCTCATTAAAGAATTAGTAAGAAAAGGAATTGGGAATTTGCCAGGACTTGTTGCTTTTGGTTCATTTCCAGTTGAACCCTTAAGAAATTTACCACGTTACTGCTGCTAATAATTCTGTGATCAAGCACAACAGTCTGCAGAGATTGTCTGGTAAAAAAACAAAACAAAACAAAAAACAGCTGAGAGTAAATACTGCAGTAGAATGTTTCAAGGGAGGTGCTACAATTTTTTCATAAGGATGTGAATTATGAAGTTTTGTATGAAATACAGCCAAGCAAATGGGAATTCTGTACATGGAAGGTGGCCATTTATTATTCCTGTTCTAATCCCTGCTTGTGGACCACTTGCCAGCCAGGAGGAAAGCTGTTCAGATGAGAACAGTTGCTGCCTTCTGTTTTTTTAAGGTTCGCACACTGATTTGCAGTCACACCTTGTTCTGCACAGACAGGTTTGTTTTCATACATGATACTCATAGGTTGTGGAGTAAAAAGAGTATCAAGTTGGAGGAATGATAGTTGATGGACAGCTAACCACAGTGATTTCAAAAAGCTGACAGTATGTTGTCATGGTTATCATATTTCTTCATATCACTCTTGCCATAGAAGCAGCTCTTTGGTGTGAATGCAGACAGGTCTAATAGATCAGATAGGGCTCAGGCAATTGGGTGAGAAAACTACAGTCATATGGGGAAACCATCTGGTAGTCGCCCTGTCGCCTAAATGAATGTTTGAATGGCTTTGTCCTGTTTCCTAGGCTGCTAGCATTCACATTGTGTTTACTCTCTCTGATAGCTGTGATGCTCCGCTGCCTAACAGTGTTATTAAAAGACCTGCAATTTTGCTGAAGAACAAATGCCTCTGTAAAAATGAGTGTTGTCATGTTGCATTGGCCACTGGTGATAAATATACAGCAGCATTTCTTTATCATGTGAAGCGTTAAGGATAATCAAATATTTCTGAGAGAAAGACTTCATCAAGTTCTTGTGGCTGTCAGGTTACCAAGGGAAGAAGAAAGGCTTCAGAAATCCAGTTGACTGCACTGGGGACAGAGGACAAGGCTTCAGCTGATGTCACTGAAGTGCCTGTTGTTCTAGGTGCACAGCAGCTTTTGTGAACTGATAAGGGAGCAGATTGGGTAACCCATCTAGCAAAAAAATAAAATAAAATAAAATAAAAAATAAAAAAACAACAACAAAAAACACACACAGAACAGCCCAACAAGCTGGTAAAACAAATACTTCAGTGAATTAAATGTCATCTCATCTTCTGGCTAAATGATTGGCATGTATTGGCGTGAGAACTGTGGTGGATCATTCTGGGAGGATGAACAAGTTGTTTGTCTTTTGACACATTTACATCAATCAACCCCTGATTTTCACCCGTAAGCCTTCAACCTGGTCATGGCTGTTACTAGACACAGCTCTTTGCAGTCTATCCTCTTCCTAACATAGAGGGCAATTCCGCTTCTCCTCTACTGTCTGTCCTTTCTGAAGAGCATATAGCCCTCAATCACAGTATGCCAGTAGTGAAATTCATCTCACCATGTTCTCACTATAGCAACCAGATCATAATTTTCCAAGCCTATCATGGTTTCCAAATTTCCCTGCTTATTTCCCATGCTGCATCCATTAGTGTAAAGACACTTCAGCTGGGCTTTCTGGCATGTTACCTTTCAAGATGGGCCCTCCCTCAAACCTCTGTTTTCACCCACTGCTTCCTAGAGGGACTTGAGAAGGTTTTGGAGGGGGGATTGGCAACATTACCTCCTTGAAGGAGTTTTAAGAAGATCCTGCAGGACAGTTTGGAGTATTTCCCCCCCAGTAACTGCAGTAAAATACGAAGTGTGACTTGGCACTAAGAGGCAGGAAGTGTTCCAACCAATATAACTGAAAGGAGATGGAAGCTTTTCGAAGGAGATACCAGAATGATCAAAGTGGTTCAGTTTTCAATAGAGAAATTTCTCACGCAGAAAAACTTCATCCAGTGGCTTTTACAAGTATGCAGTGCTTTAGAGGATGTTCATTGCTTTTTCAGATGTGTATGTTTTTCTTTGTGGTTTGACTGGGAACAGAGAGACTAAGTGAAGGCACAGTGTGCATCCGGGACGTGGGAAAGTTTGCTCACCCTTCTGCAAACTTCTCCCTAAACTGCATTTGACTTCCAGTTGCATTCCGTGTTAGGAGAATCAAAGAACCAAGATGATTTTTTCTCCTACTATTTCAGTTCAGTAGTTAGAAAATATAAACTTCACTTTTTCGTTTTTGACTGATCTCATATATTTCAGGACAACGTTGCGTGCTAATAGCCTTAGCTCCCTTCCTTCTTAGGGAAAGATGAAATCTGTGTTGTATCATCTGTTTTCAGGAATCAGTGGGACTTGATAGCCTGCGGGCTGATTTAAAGTCCTTAGAGAATGGCTGAAGGAGAGGATCAGAAGAATGAAATATGAAAATAAGAGTCATAGGGGACTGTGTGTATACAAACCATTTTTCTTGCTTTTTTATTCATGCACTATTTATTGACATAATGAATAAATCATTTCAATAATTATTCATAAAAAATAATACCATGCTTTATCTTTTTTGTGTCTGTTCTTTCATTCCTTTTGTGAACAACATCTTGAGATTATTAATATTTTTTCATGCCATTACTAACAAAAGTTTTTCCTTTTGCATCCATTCTATAGGAATTTTAGTCTCACCTAAACACTGCAGCCTCGTTTTGCTGCTTTGGGAAAGTTGCTTCAGACAGATACTTTAAATACAAAAACAATCTAATACTAAGTTTTTGGTCAGTGGTAAGAATGGAATGGGCATGATTAAAGTGAGAGAATGAAGCAAATAAAGGATTTGAAAATAGTGCATTCTTGACTTTTATTGATAGTGGACAGATTGTCAAAGACTTATAATTATTATCTGGAGGGTTAACTGACCATTAATTTCATTTAGATCAATAGAGTAAGATCATAATAAACTGGAATCGGGCCTTATCCACAGTATCATTTGTTATCTATCAGCTTTAACATGAATCAGAATAGTTAATCCTCAGTCTTCTCTCTGTTGAGTAATGCTGAGAATATTTCTGTGTATGGATGGGTTATTCAAGTGAAACAGTAAATTTAAATTGTTGTGTGGACATTATTTGTTTGTATGATTTCATTTTTGAAATAGGTAATGCTGTCTAACATCTATAAAACTATAAGTATCAGTTAAAGAATTTTGTTCCGGTTGATGAATGGGTATATGATTGTAGAGACAAAGATTTCATTGTAAAAGATGTTGTAGGATTTTAGATAGTAGGTTAAAAATCCACTTTTTAAAGGTTTAAAATTTTTCTGGTGATTGTTACAAGTTTAGAGCATTTAGAATATTAGCTGTTAAGCAGTATGTTTCCATTCTGTCTTGAGACGCATTTCTGTCTTACTGTGGTAAGAGCCCTTCATTAACACGGCACTAATAAATGTTCTTTGAGATTCATTTGATTATTGGAGAAATAATTATTTCAGGGGTGAGTTGTTGAGTATCTCGATTCATACAGCACGCCTAGTTTTGTTAAAAAATCAGATCTTTTTTTGATGGCTTTTATATTCCTGGATATTTCCCTTTTTAAAATACAAATTCTATCTTTATTAGTTCTACAACTTTGTTGTGAGACTCTGTACCAAAAAGTTATGTTTATTTTATCCCAGCTAATTCATATTTTCAAAGCACAAATGGTCATAAGATAGTGGTGCTGTATCTTAATTACCCTGAGGTATGAAGCAGTTGCATTTTTAGCTTTGCTTATTACGTAATTTTCTAAGCGTATAACTTGCAGACTTAAATTATTTAGAAGAGTAAAACCAAACAGTGTATAACCAATTTGCAGATTTGGTGTTTCTCCCTCATCCAAAAATGTTTTATTTCCTTTATAGGAAGGAAGCACAGCTGGATGAAGAAGGACAGTTTCTTGTCAGAATAATATATGATGATTCCAAAACCTATGACCTGGTTGCAGCTGCAAGCAAGGTTCTTAGTAAGTAATATGGATATCTTCTTTGACCACTCATTATATATAAGATTGATAAACACCGACAACGGGAAAGTCCATACAGCATAGAGAAACAGGACTTAGCAGAGAGGATGTGAAAACATAATGATGGTCAGAGATTAAAAAAAAAAAATAGCAGAAGAAAGGATTTTATTGTTATTTATTTATGTCAAATATTCTTATTCCTTTTATTCCTTTAAGTGATTCGTATTGCTTCCAAGTAATATTCTAAGTCATAGATACATCTTAAATTGTATTAATGTATCTAATCCACAAAGCATCATCAGTGTTACAAAGTGGTCAGGAAGTAACAATGCATCACTGTAACAACCTTGCTACTGCGCCCAGATTTTAACCGCTGCTGTGGCAGCAGTCCACGGCCTTCTGCATCCTTCTGAGCCTCTGCTGAGCAAAGATGTGGAGTTATGAAATGATTTATGACACATCTTATTTCATATCTGCTGTTTATTTGGGTAGCATTCATTTTCAGTAATTGCAACGCTGTCCTGTGGTTAAAAAGGTATGATTATTCCCATCAGCTTTCTTTTATCTGCAGACCCAAACTAGTTGTCATGTTGAATTGATGCAGCTGATATACTTTCATGCTGTTGTAAACCAGAAGTAGCTCCCCAGAGTAAGGTGTTGCTGAGTTCCATTATTTGCAAGTACTGCTTCCTTATCTGTATCAAAATTGAAACTGCTGCACGTAAACAAAATGCATAAAGGTAATCTGTAAATCCTCCTGAAATTCCTGTATTTACTATGCATTGCTTGTTTATGCACTCTGACTCTTGTTGTCCTCATATTCTTGGCCTTCTGGATCTGGGTACAGTTTAGGTACTGCTAATGTGTGAACTAAATCACATTTTCCTGTTTTTACTAGATCTGAACGCTGGCGAAATTCTTCAGATGTTTGGGAAGATGTTTTTTGTGTTTTGTCAAGAATCTGGCTATGATACAATTCTGCGTGTTCTGGGCTCAAATGTCAGAGAATTTTTGCAGGTAAGACTTCTATGCCAAACTGTAGGTACAGGGGACCAGACAGAAGTATGCTCTAGCCAACAGGTTAGAATGGAATGTAGAAATAAAAGTTGTACTGTGTAGCTTTACAGTTATTTGTGTAGAGGTATATGAAAGATATATGCCTTGGTATTTGTATTTAGAGCTTTTTTCTGCCTAGCATTTTTGGCATTGCTGTTCTGTATCCCTCTTGGTTAATATAATCTTCAGTTACCTGTTCAAGTACTATTTTTGCCTTTGAACAGTCTTCTTTGTTTGATTTCATGTACAGTGAGTTGAGAGGGCAGGTAAGCTGGCATTCATGGAAGCATTCATACATCTGAAATTTTCTTTGTAGCTTCAAATTAAAAGTTAAACAGGAGTTTTCACAGGTAGCAAAAGTATGGAGTACAAAAGACAAGAAAAAAACACCAGAGCGCATATACATCTTAATTAAAAGGGCTTTATGTTGGTCATATTAACAGAAAATGTGGTCTTCAGACCTGTAGGATATTTCTCATCCAAAGTTCTCTTTGACTGATTACAGATGTTATTTATAATTGTACAGTATGTACAGAGCTAGGGCTCATACACAGCTTGTTCCTAAGATAGGAAATTGTTTTTGTATGTCAGCTGAGGATGGGATAGAGCAGCTGTCCTTTCTTTGTGCTTTCCTAACTTCAGAACATTGTGACATTGTGCTGTAAACCAAGACAAACTGGAAGTAATTTTTCAGTAGCATGGAAGAAATGTAATGACCTCTCTGAAGTGTGATTTCCAAGCGTAGCAAAGATGGGCTTCTGTTTTTTGTCACTTAAAAGTTATTCACTTTAAATACAGTTTCATATTTGTTATATAGATCACTCCAAGGGTGAACTGCGTTCTATAATGAGTTTTAAAACATTGAACTGATGAAGGTTTTGCAGGAGATTGCCCAATAGCTGTATCAAACCTGTATTGATTTTCACTAGAAATTTAGCAGCATTTTGTCATCTTTTCCCTTAAAATTCTCTCCAGTAATAGAATGTGAAAAGAGCAAAGTGCCTGTTTTGCTGAACTACTGAGGTATTTACTTGTGTATCTCATTACTTGCTCTGAAACCTGTAGTACTGCAGAGCATCCTGAACATATTTAACACAGACTTCTTTAACAAATCCCACAAACTGTAATTGCTGGGCAAAAAGACAAATTATGTCTATGCTCCATCTGATGCATACCAAATGTGTGGTCTGTATACCATTGTCTGTCTGTGGGTTTGGACATCCATAATATGTATATAGCTCAGTATATCTCCATCCACAGGCTGCCCTCAAAGGAAGCATATGGATCAGTGTAATTTTTAAAGATGTACTGAAATTATGGTTAGGGTTGAGCAAGAATAGAAGACATGAAAAAGAGATACAGCTATCCAGTTCCTCCATCACTTTGAGTACACTTTGTTAGTCCTTTCCTCTTTCTTAATATGAATAATGATGGACGCATTTGTAGTACATACCAAACCCCTGTAAAAGTGCAAAGTGCATACATTTATATTCTTGTAAATAGAGTATTTTAGGCTGTTTTGCTTGCATTTCAGTGCTAGAAGATGATGTTAGATATTATGTACTCCTGTAAATTCTAACAAGACAGATGTATTAGTAATTGTGCCCACAGTGTACTTTCCAACTTTTAATTGTTATGGAAAATCAACATTATCCATGATTTGTTGTTTTTGCAGCTTCTAAGAGACACATTAGGTCAGGAAGCTTATTTATATGCTTACTAAAATAGGTGCAGATTGAATTTGATATGCTGACTTCTTGTCAGATTCTTAAAATATATCATGTGGTTCTGAAAGAACTTTTTGAAACCTGTATTAAGCCCAGGATTGTTTGAAAATTATAGAGGGCTACAGGTTTTTTAAGTGTGTGAAAATAAATTTCATGTTTATATTCTATTTTCCTTGACATTTCGGAGAGAATTTAGTTTATTCATAAATGAAACACAGGCACTTCAGGCTTCAAGAAAGAGGAAGAAGACAGCACAACTAAATCTAATATTTATACTTTGTAGAAAAACATAGGGCTGGAAAAATTGCAAATCATATTGAAAGAAGACACTGTACTGAGAGGGAGCAATGTGAAAAGATAAAACTTCCTAAGCAACTAAAAGTGTGTTTTTGTTATATCCAGTAGCTTTCTACTGTAAGAAAATCAAACACTGGAGAAGCGATTAGTTCTGTCTCATGTAGAAGGTGTGGTGATTTATTTGTTTGTCTTTTCAATGCTTTAAATTTAAGGGGATTAATTCCTCTCATACAGTACTTTCCACATGCTCTGTGCAGCACAGTGCTGAGCTGTCTTTTATTTCAGGTGCCAGTCATAACTCTTTAAGACCATCTAGGATCTATCTGATTTATTATTACTGTCCATGCTCATTCCTGCTTGGAGATCCTTTCATGTTTCACAATGGGGTGAACAAGCTCTAGAGTTAGTGTCTCTGGTAGCAGCACAAGCTCTGGAATTCATCCAAGTAATCTGGTAACCAAGAATTCAGGTAGAAAACTTCACTAATTGTTACCTCTATCTGAGCACTCCTCTGGCCTACAGCAGGTGGACAATCTAGGAAAAAAAGACATGGTCTTCTAGGCCATTCACTTTAGGATAGGTCAAACACAAGAAAAAATGGGGTTGTTGGAAATGACAGTGATGTGATATCTAAATGACAGGATGTAGGAGTAATTTTGATGCCTGCATCTGGATGCGCATCTCTACTGCTTCTCGACTGCATATAATAAGTACTTTGCTCACTCTGTACTCTGTATGCGTGGGGGAGAAAGGATGCAGTGGATACTTGAAAGCTGCTGCAATACATTCTGGACAGGTCCCCAGTTCAAGATGATTGGAGTTTCAAGAGCAAATTACATGGATTCACCTTTGATGTTTCTTGAATAAAGTCAGTGATGGTGAGGTAGTAGGGTGGCGAAGTAATCAATCACAGTAAGGCTACCATCATTTGTTAGCAATGCTTGTGCCAGACTTAAATGTTTATAATGAGACAGCCATACCAAAAAATACTGTTCTTAACTTCTTCTGGAAGCATGTTGATGACTGTAGAGCTTGATAGTTTACCCTCTATTTCCATATATCTCCTGAAGAGTCTTGTTTCCAAAATAATTCTCAGCTGGTTCTTTAGTTTGTTTATCAAAAACACAGTTCTTAATGCAATTAAGGAGATTCATGAGCACTTCCTTGGAGTCAGCTCTCACTCTTTTCTCATCCAGACTCTCTCACAGCCTCTCTTCCAACTTAATTGTCTTAAACCCTGTAATGATCAGAATTTGCCTTCAAACATTTTTCTGCTTTTTGCATCTGAATACTCATTAACAGCTGGAAGAAATTGACTCCCTCACTGTTGACTCTTCAAGTTTTAGTTTGCAAGTGTTGATATAGCAACAAAAACATGAGTTTGAAACAAACTAAAAAACTGAAGGAGGAAGTTCCAGTCTGGGTACATCCTCCAGAATTCATTTCTATGAGCCCATTTCCTCTGGAAGCCTTCCAGGAGAAGAAGCAGCTGTTTAAGTGCTTCACAGCTCACATGAAAACAAGTTCCGTATGGTTCCATAGATTTGATGATTGACAGATGCTCCTGAAAGGTGGAAAATGGGCCAGCCAGCACACTGAAAATATTTTCACCTTACTTTCCATTGTGCTAGAAGAAAATATGCAGAATCTGGTGATAGCAGTTGTTTGAGGGACTGGGAGAACTACGTTTGAAATATATGGTAATGATCTGGGCTTAGGATGTAAAGGAAGTGTGTATGTTTTACAACAGATAAATAATTATTTAAGAACACTGTTTAGCAAACCAGATTGCTTTTTGTGTATTGAACACTTTACAGTAAACGGCAAGCTGGAGCCATGGTAATTGCTTCCTAAACAAAGTCAGAGCTGTCACTGTATTCTTAGTGTGGTTTTGATCTCTTTGTTCTCTTTGTTATCCTCATTAGATATGCCTCTCAATTTCACATTTATTTTTCCTCTCCAGATGTCAATTTGACTTGTTAAAATTTAAAAGTAAAATACTTAAGATGTCAAAGACATCAGTTGAAAATAAAAAAGACCTTTTTTCCCTTTCTAGACATTTTCTGAAACATTTTTACAGTAGCCAAGTTCCATGAGTCCTGTTTCTGTTTTTTCTTTCTCCTTATTTTTCAACATAGTTTGTATTTGAGGTCAGGCCCTGTAAACTTGGGCTGACTGTTACAATAATAGAAGTAGCCTGTTGTTTCACTGACAACAGAGGAAAGACTGATGTTTAGAAAAACACGCTTATTTGTATTTGATGCCTTAATTTAAAGAAATTATAGGGGCTTGAATTTGGAAGGGATGCAAATGTATGGGCTTTGGATTTTAGAAATACATACAGTCTTTAATCAACAGAGTTTTGAAATACAGCATCGTTGAGCTTGGATTCTTAGTACTTAGAGTAATTTTTATAGTGCTAGTTTTGCTGCTATTTGTGTCCTGCTGTTTGTGTCCAAATGTTTTCACAGTAGATGAAAAGAACACCTTGAGCTACCTGAAATGCTGAGGGCTGTTTTAGAAGTAGTACAAGTGCCCAGAGTGTGACCAACAGGAGAAGGGATGGAGTCAGATTAGGCAAGAAATGTACTTATTTTGTTCAAAGATAATATGTGAATGTCTTATAATCATGTTTTAAATTTCTTCTTCTAGAACCTGGATGCTCTGCATGACCATCTTGCTACTATTTACCCAGGTATGCGAGCCCCTTCCTTCAGATGCACTGATGCGGAGAAGGGGAAAGGACTCATTCTGCATTACTATTCAGAAAGGGAAGGTCTACAGGATATTGTCATTGGAATCATCAAAACAGTAGCTCAGCAGATCCATGGTACAGAAATAGATATGAAGGTAATGCCTGAAGAGTTGTTCACATTTAAATGTTTATGTCATTAGATAAAAGTCAAGAAAAGTGATAGCAAATGGTCACTATAATTGTTGCTGTCCTCTATGAAATGATGACTTTAAGTACTGAATCAAGAAGAGCCACTGTTGTTTGAGCTGCTTTAAGGACAGGTCAGTCATGTGCTGAGAAGGCCAGCATTAATTTGCAGGCAGACCCAGTCAGGGACAATTCAAAACAATTTCCCATTGTTCAAAGGAGATGACATACAGAAACTAGGCACTGAGTTACTGGGGATGCTTTTTCCACTTTATTTTAAATGTGGCTTGTATTTCTTATTGCAAGGTGGGTATACAGTGATTATTATGCCATGCTGGAGGGCGGAGTTCTCCTTCTGGCCTGCATTCCAGGTCTTTCCCAGGCAAATATGTGTTTGTGGTTCCTATACTACCACAGGGTGATGATGTGGCTGGATAGGCACTACAGCCCCAGAAGTGGAAAAATGTTCCTCAGTCATGCAGTTTATGTGATGTGTGTGTAATAAGTCACTTGTGAAATGGGAGACTCCTGTTTTGAGTCAATGCAGAGTAACAAACAGATTTAATTCATCAGGCCTCGCATGCTTTACTGTATGAAAGCAGAGTGTGATCTAACACATGGTTAGCTTCAGGTATAATGGCTGAAACCAACAATATAAACACTTCTTGGCATTAGAAATATAACAACTCATTAAATACTTTACATGAAGTAGAAAAGAATCTAAATGCTTAAAAGCTTTCTTTTCTGTTTCAGCTATCTCTAAGTATTCTACTTTTCTAGCAGAGTTATGTCATATAATTCAGCTAAAGAAATAATGTTTTGTTTTAGCATTAATCTGGCTAAAGCCTAAAATCAAAAGAATGCTTCAATGTAATGTTCATTCAGTCATTACAGTAAAGTATTTTTGTTTAATTATTTTCTTGCTTATGCAAGAGATTTACAAAGTCTCCCATGACAATGGTAGTTATTACTGCTATCCTGGAGTATTTGCCTTTCAAGTTTCTTGTTATAAGCTAACTCAGGTTTATAGTGAATAGCTTTTGCTATACGGTGATGATGAGATACTTACATCCTTTATTTAAATTCTGCTTGGTAAAAATCCATATTTACAGCAGGTGTTAGTAGTCAGGGAAGGATGCAGCAAAGTTAAAACAATCCTCTTTGTAGATTTTTGTTTATTCCAGCTTCTTCTCCTGTGTTCCTTCAGCTGTTATGCAGCTATAAAATAAACTAGATGGAGGAAGTGAACTAAGTTCAAAATAACATTTGTTTTTTTCTGGGTTATTTTTACCTGTGTCTGTTCCCTTATGGTATTTGGTTTTCTTATGTATCACAGAGAGTTCTGCCAGCATAATCGCAGGGTTGTACAGAGACAAAAGTGATCAGTGGGGCAGGGGATAAATCCAGGTTATGCAAAACGTCTACCAGAACAAACTTTTGACAAATTGTGTCCTCAGTCTGAATGTTACTTTCTTGGGAATGCTGTATTGGAAAAAAACCAATGCTAATGCTCAGTTTGGTGTTCATGAGGACCTTTTCTTCAAACAAACAGCTGGGCAGTCCTCAATATATGCAGGTACATAAGGTTACTTCTTCCCAGGCACATAATTTAAGTTTCTATCAGTGAGTTCAGTCTCTCTGCATGGCAGTGTGACCGTCTGGCATATCAGATACTCTTCCCCGCTTTATATCATCAGCAGCCTAGACCCATCATCCAGAATATTAATGAATAAGTTGAATGGGATTGGATCCCGTATTGATCCCTGGGGTACGTGGCAGCCCAATCCTATTCTGTTTGCTTGTTTTTCAGATATTCTACAACCCTGGAATGAATTTGTAGGTATTTTCAGTATCTGCTGTATGGGGTGCAATAAGAAACTAAGTAATTACATGGTCACATGAAGCAAAATAAATATTGAGGAAGAATACATTGTGCCTTTTGTTTCCTAGATTATTTATTTGGTTGGAGAAATAACCAAATACACCAAGTAGAAAAAAAAGAACGTTTAATTTTACCCTCCTTCTGCAGTTTTACCCAGAGCTATTTTCTGTAGACATGCATACATAGAAACGCATGTTCTTGTGGTAGACAGTAGCTCTTCTTCCAGAATGACAGCCTTAAGGAAAGGTGCCTTTTAACATCTGAGGTATGTGTATGCTAAAGGCAAGGAAGAAAAAAGGTCTTGATTTTTTCCCTGTTAAACTCTGTTAGTACGAAAAGGAGATTTTGAACTTGGATTCACAGTTGCAACACAATAGACTAGGGAAGCCAAGCTTGACAATAGTCAACTGATTAATTTAAATCCAGTTTGCTTTATCTTCCCCTATACGGTAATCCATTTTAGCTAAATAGAGTTAAGAATATAATTTTTTGCAGTAAGCACTGTCCTAAGAATTGTTCCTGACTTTGAGAATGCATGAAAAATATTCGTATTCTGCCTGTCTCAGTATAAGAACTAGAAGTCTTCATGTTGCTGGTTGCTGACATTCACATAAGATCTCTATTAGCAGCCTTCTGGCTGTACCTTCTCTTGCTTCACTTGTCAGAGCTTGTTCATGTATAAAGGTGAAGGTGAAGTCAAGGCAGAGATTCTCTCAGGGCTACAAATGATACAGGACGATGAGGAATGCTGGAAAATCTTACAAAGCCAAAAGAATATGGTGGGAAAATGGACTTCTGCAGACTGTCAGGAAAAAATGGTTTACAGTAGCAAATGAAAGGGAGCCAGAGAAAATTCTTGTCAAGGTGGTAATTTCTAACTGTCATTACTAGTGACAATCCAAAAAGCAAAGCCAGGATGTGACTTGCTGGGGAGCTGACCTAAAACCTGGTTGGGTACTTGTCATTGAGAACAAGCAATACTTAGTCATATATTAAAAGGGTACCTATGTATGAAGATAAGGAAATCACAGAGCATAATCAGCCGCTAATTATGATGCAAGGGCACCTGGAAAGTTCACCAGCTCAAGATGCAGAGGTTCAGTGGAGTGAGACAGTCTGCGCCTCGAAACCAACTGCCAGCTGCAGACATCCCTTCAGTTTTCACCTCAGATGTGCAAAGCTAACAGTGGTGCCGCTTCCACACTAAACTGATTTGCCTCAGGACCTCCCTGGGACAGCTGCAGTGAAACTGATCAAGTGGCATTGCATGGTCAGTTCTGATTAGAAGGGATCAAGAATTTCATCCTGCATTCAGTGTTAAATGGCAAAAACCTGTTTTACAGTGCAAAGGAAAAGCCTCCTGTCCAAGAACATTCTGTCTCTCCCTGATGCTGCAATACAAGACTATATTGTGGATCTGCTTGTAACTGAGTCATTTCTTGCAGGACTATCAATGGAAGTTCTAACAGATAGCAAGTGTTCAGTATACATGTTGTAACACAATGGTCCTACTTTATTAAATATCTTGTGTGAAGGTCACCAAATAAACCACAGAGTCATTTTTAAAAGAACTGCTGCTTGAATCGTTCCTCTGAAATATTTGTGTGACTTTTCACTTGGCTACACACAAAAAATTTATGAAAATACATCTTCTGAAAAGCACAGGTGGATAACCAGAAAGATATTCTCTATGAAAACAGCAAAGAGATTTTTTTCCCCTCAGTTTTTAACTGCTGTTACTGTGGTGATTGTGCTCTTATACGTGGTGAGCTAATGTCACTTCAGCTAAGACCAGAGATGAAGGGAAAAAGAAATAGGCTTGATTCCTGGCTTTGTCAGTTCTGTCACTGAACATTCATTTGTCAGACATTTAATAGAGGCTTCCTCAGTACTATGTAAGTGATGCTGAAATTCTGTGGCTTGCAAACTAGGCTGGCGTAATGAGACAATGGGAGAGTTCCATCCTAGTTAAGCTTATTTCATAGATTGTAGGGCAGGTCATTAGACCAAGTAAGTATCTGATGAAATAGGTTGGACTTAAAGAAGTGAAAGGAAAAAAATGTAATGTGTTAAATTATGGCCAGAAGCGCTGATTTTAAACTTCCTGACAAATATAAGTTCCAGCTATTCAAGGCAACGTGACTAGAATTTAGTTACTGTGGATGTCACGATAAGTCAAGAACATGCTCAGAGGATGTGGTATTTCTGAGTAGATAGTCTGGGTTATTCTATTTATTTTCTCCTTACCGCATTTAGGATGGCTTCCATCTTCTAGGATAGCAAAATACGTATGGGATGGCCAGCAGGGTGAGGGAGGTGATTGTTCCCCTCTGCTCAGCTCTTGTGAAGCCCTGCCCGGAGTCCTATGTCCAGACTGAGGCCCCCAGTACAAGAAAGATGCAGAGCTCTTGGAACAATTCCAGAGGAGGCCCATTAAGATGATCAGAGGACTGAAGCATCTCTCCTATGAGGATGGTTGAGGGAACTGGGCTTGTTTAGCTTGGAGAAGAGAAGGCTCTAGGGAGATCTCATTGTGGCCTTCCAGTGCTTGAAGGGAATTTATAAACAGGAGGGGAAACGGCTGTTTA